>NC_081415.1:574994672-577653291 GCF_030272615.1 Cryptomeria japonica
AAATAAATGTTGATACAAATGGGATGAAATCCCAACAATACTTTTTCCTTTCTACATAATAACTTGGAAATAATACACTTTCTTTTTGAAGGAGAATACCACAACATTGAATCCTTCCATTTCTTCCCTATTTTTTTTTTTTTTTAAAAAAAAACTTTTTTTTTTTTTAAGCAGCAACATAGCTCTTTAGCCCTTCTTTTCCCATCCCTTGCAACCTGCAATAACACACATTTTGACCATGGGAAGCTCACCTCCTAGCCTAGGCTTACTAGAAGCCACCCCCGAGCTTGGAGAACCAAGCACTAGACGGGCTACAAACATGCAAACTCTACACAAACATAGGAAAAACACTTACATACAAATTTCCCTTCCCAAGCTACACATTCACCACTTTCATGGTGACTCTTCCATGGGTGGAAGTGGACCAAGTACCTATGGGGAGAATGCATGCCAAAACAATACAACATAGCCACCTCATGGCAACACAAATGCAACCAAAAATGCTTCCTCATTCCTTATGCCCCCCAAAAGGCTCAAAGCCATATTTACTCCCCTTATGACCCCCAAATGCATACACAAGGCTATGCATCAAGGGTCACCAAGGACACCCTTGAGAACACTCTCCACAAGGAGAGCCTCTCACCCATGGCTGTCAAACTCCTTCCACCCCAAGATCTTCCTACCCTCCCAAGGATAGGAGATCTTGGACACTCCCAAAAACAACAAGAAAACACAAACAAACACATAGAAAAGAAAACTACTCATTTTAACTTCAACACAAAAACTTCATAAAACACAATCTTTCAAGAAACTCCTTTCTTTTACAAAACAACATAAACTAACATTTACAACATAACAAGAAGAAGAAGAGAGTAACCAACCTTATTCTGCCAAAAGGTTTGCTAACTTTAGTTGGGGATGAGCTGCCCAATTCCAAACTAACTTTCTCCAAAATTCCACTAAAAATGCCAAACTCCTACTAACTTTTTCAAAACAAGCAAAATCTCCAAGAAAGGAGAGTGGGTGATTACTCACTAAGTTTGCAAATTCTTGCCTAAGAAGGCCTCTCACACACTTCCCAACCCCTTGGGTGAGGTGTGAGTTCCCATTGGTTGCCCTTCCCAAACTCTTGCACTTTACTAAAATTGGAAAGGGAAAAGGTGGAAGAGGATAGGGAAGAGAGTTTAACTCCTAAAGGGAAGGTTCTCTACCCTAGGAAGAACTTTCTAAGTTCAATTTTCGTGCATCTTGAAAACACCACTCTTTGAAGTGACTTCATAGTCACATGGGAGAAGCCACATGTTGCAAAACACCCCTAACCCATAGGTATACCCTTAGGACCTTTGGAAAAGCCTAAAAACTTACCCTAGGAGTCCATTAAACCCTTTGGAAACCCCACTAAAGTTTACCTACGGGTCAAGCATGAGTTGACCACTCCCATGACTCCCTACCCAAGGCAGATTTGGGACCACACTCAAGTTTTTGAATGGCTTTGGTAGAAACAAAACTCCCTCCAAGAGACAAGTCAACATCAATGACACTTAATCAGCACATGTGTCAAGTGACACAACAAAAATACAATATAAAAATCACACATGGAAAATTGGTCTCTTGAAGGATTACACAATTACATCTAAATTAAATTTTACACTCAAGCATTATACACATCACAAATAAAATACATTACAAGGGGAGGGGTGTTGTATCTCCAAATAGACAACTCCCGGCTAACAAACGCACATTGGTCTAGGCTTGGTTCTCCATTAAATTCCATGGTCACATGGATAATTTTCCTGCGCATCTCAATTAACACATTAGTAACTCCAAATAATCACAATTATTCATAATCAAATACATGGATTCCATTACAAATCAAACACTCATACATTAGGCAACAATATTTCAATTTCTCATTTGTTTTCACATCTCAATTTCACATAAGCAATCAACATAATTTCCCAAAAATGAACCATTCATAAATATGCATCATTTTTCTTTCATCAAAATAGAATCCTGCAAATGACATTCACCATCATAATGTAATTCTATTCTAGTAACATATCTAAGGTTTCATAATCATCATGCATGAAATAAAACATCAACAAATGTCAGTGTGATCCAAATCATGGAATCATATAAGTTCTAAGTCCATAATGCATAAAATAAAGCATCCATAATAGTCTCATTATGCAAATAACTGAAAATGTCAAACTGAATCGGGGTAGGGCCTCACAAACACCATAACACATAGAATCTATACATAGAAAACTTCAAAGAAGAAAAACTACGGTGGGATTTGTGACCTACAATATCAATTCACTGGCCATATGAGAGATATTACATAGCATGGGGGCCTGCACATGTAGGAAGGCACACTGCCTAGAGCACACTGCACAACATAAAAGAGTCTCATTGACTACAAGTCTCTACTGAGATAAAATAGTAATGGTGAACTCACAAAATGCATCTGCAATGCCAAAAAGAGTTCTGGTTATAGCTCTGCTATGTACTAGTTCATAAACCCTATACCCTTCTACTGGTATCTCTTTTCCTCCAAGAATGCTTTACAAACCATCTATTGACCATTGCATGATATAACATTCACATACAAATGACCTGCATACATATCCTTCACATTGCACAGTTCTTCTACCTTGACATATATCAAAATGACCTAACAGATTGACTTATATACCCTTTACAAACAATATGCCTTATGTTGGCTTACAATACAAAAGATATTCAATATCAACCCTATACAATAATTACAAAATGATTTTACAAAAAAAATCTTTCGGATCCCAGACTAATGCCAGCTTCACTGAAGTGTTGGATTCTGGTGCCGGTGCCAATGATCACCCTAAATACTCCAATGTTGGTATCTATCGGTGTATGCCTCCAAATGTTGGTATTTGTTGGTATAAGCCTTCAATAGAATCTTGTTGCCATCAATGACAACATATGAATCCAATGAGTGTCAATTTCTAACAATCTCCCCCTTTGGCATTGATGGAAACACTCATGTGAAAAATGGTGTCATGTCCCCTCCTTGATCATTAGGTAGAGCATAAATAAAACAATAATAATTATTATATATTAATTATCAATGAATGATTATTTAAAATTATTAAGTAATTATTTAGTGTTATTATATTTAATCATATAAATGAAATTGGAAAATTGTCTCATTTATGAGACTTCACGATTTTCCTCTAAGGTTGAAAGATGATGAGTAGGGACTTACGCAATATCGGTTTGAGTGGAGATGATGGGTAGTTTGATAATAGTCATCAGTTATGGTTAGTAGCGATTAAGGAATAATATCGATTATCATAAGGAAGGAGTTAACAGTATCACCAATGTAAATTTATTAAATAATAATTAATATACTAAGAGGAAATAAATCAATAAATATGGATTAATTAAATAAGGTTAACATTAATAAATAATTAAAATATTATTAGATTTAATACATATAAAATAATAAAGGAAAAGTATTATCAAACAAATGATTAAATTGGTAATACATTTGATATATTAAATAATAATGGAAAGTATTATAAAGTAAATGGTTAAAATGTTAATGGGTTTAATAAAGTAAATGATATTATAAGTGAATGGTATTATAAAGTAAATGATTAAAATACCATAAAGAATATAAAAAACAAATAAATATATTTAATACTAAAGAGTACCTCCCCTGCCCCACACAAAGTGATGCTAAAGACTACCCTCACATCCCTTCATGTGGAAAGGGACCCGTGGAGGGATGCAACCTTTCCCCTCCATGGGATATATAAAAAGGGAGGTCAGCGCAAGGATAAGGGGAGAGGAGGTGGATAGGGAAAAGAGTTTAGAAGGAAGTCTGGGAAAGGAGCAGACTGCGAACAGCAAGGGCAGAAATAGAAACCACTGCTACAGTTTACTAATAGGTAAGTAATGAATATTGTAATGTATATATTAATGATTATAATTAAACGCATATTTAATATATATGTTACTGAATATAAGTAATGAATACTTTAACATATATGATAATGAATGGTTAGGAATAGTTATTATAATTGTGAATATATGATAATGGATATTCACGAATATATGTTAATGGATAGTTTTAAGAATATATGTTATGGAATATTAGGAATATGTAAATGTAGATTAAGGAATGGAAAATAGTAATAAGTTGTGAAAGGTAATATAAATGTGATTACATGATGGAGGCTATAGGGAGGAAACTCCCTTAGTTTATTGGAGGGATTATGATAATTCCTAGGGCAGTATATATACTGAACATCTATATGCATATGTATGGCTTGGTTGACTAAATTGAACTAAGAAAAGATGGATCTAGCTAGTCCCCTCTGAGAACTTGGATGATGGGATGCATCATCCAAGGCGAGGAATCGACAAGGGTCTTCCTTGGATGGCTTGGATGTAAGACGTTACATCCAAGACAGGAATCAAATTAACCTTTGATTTCCTGGATGGCTTGGAACCAAGATGGGTTCCAAGAAGGAAAGCTTCACAGTCCCCTAAGGACATACTTTCGTATGGCATTTGTATCCATTTTATTAGATAAAAATTATGATTATGTTAATTAAGTATTTTAAAGTTAGGTTGCAATTCAGATCAGTTATATATTTATATGTCTGTGGTATTCTAACAAATCTGTTTTGCAGGAACTTGATCTCTAACTAGTAGGGACATTACAGTGGTATCAGAGCATGATCCTGCCATCTCGTGGGATAAAACTACAACATTGCTCTTTAATATGTGTGTACTTTCCAGATGAATGTTTCATTCCTTACAAGCATATTCTTTCTACCTTGTGAATATGTGTGAATACTAAATTCATTTTTCATGTATGTTCCTTACCTTGCTCATGCCATACGTATATTCATACAAGTATCATATGCTTCATGTTCTATGTACTTATGTACATGCTTCCTTTTTTAAAGGCTAGTGGTATGAATGCTTATGAATATGCTTAATACCTTGCTTGCATCTATGTGCTTTACATGTGTATTTCATACTACATGTGTATTCATTTGAAACTTTCTTACCCTAAGTAAATAATTGACAATGTAATTCAAATAACTGTAGTGATGGGATTCTTTACCTTTCTCTAATACTTGCAAAGATAGGGAGTGTGTGGGGGAAAGGCAGAGTAAATCGGTCACATGTGGAAAATGTCCCAAGACGGGTAGCAAACCTTAAGGGAATCATATGTAGATTGTGTCATGTGCCCTTGGCCCAATAAATCTTCCATCTTGTAAAGTTAGTAGAATAGGGAAGAGGAGTCTCATTTATCTATGGGAAATAAATCATTGTGGTTGTACTTTGGTTGATCTAGAATAGTTCTGAAGATATGAATTGATTGGAAAATGTATGCTTACTCCAAGCATACCCTTCATATGTGTACTTATGTTACCTCACACTTGTTTACTCCATGAGGACATCACTCATGTATGTTTAATGTTGCTAGGGATAATAGAGTGTACGGTTTCATGCTTTACATGCTTGACGCATTCATTACCTTATGCCTGACACATGTACTTCGTGCCTTACGTACATCCATGATTCATGACTTGCAACTATCCAATGAGCGCTTGTTTCATATGCTTTAAAAATATTTGTATGCCTTGAATGAATGCTCATATATTTGTAGGTATGCTTCATGTCCTATAGGCTTATGTGTATTCATATGAGTGTTTCATACCTTATGTGAATTCATATGTATGATTATAATGTAAGTATTTTCATGTGTATGACTCAGACCATGTGTATATTCATGCCTTGCAATGTACATGCTTAATATCTTGCTCATATCTATGTGTCATACATGTATGATGTATACTTCATGTATATTAGGAGATGATTCAATTTGAGAAAAATGTCGATTGCTTGAGGACAAGCAATTTCGGGAAGGGCAGACTGTAATGTCCCCTCCTTGATCATTAGGTAGAGCATAAATAAAATAATAATTATTACTATATATTAATTATCAACGAATGATTATTTGAAATTATTAAGTAATTATTTAGTGTTATTATATTTAATCATATAAATGAAATTTGAAATTTGTCTCATTTATGAGACTTCACGATTTTCCTCTAAGGTTGAAAGACGACGAGTAGGGACTTACGCAATATCAGTTTGAGTGGAGATGATGGGTAGTTTGATAATAGTCATTAGTTATGGTTAGTAGCGATTAAGGAATAATATCAAATATCATAAGGAAGGAGTTAACAGTATCAACAATGTAAATTTATTAAATAATAATTAATATACTAAGAGGAAATAAATCATTATAAATGGATTAATTAAATAAAGTTAACATTAATAAATAATTAAAATATTAATATATTTAATACATATAAAATAATAAAGGAAAAGTATTATCAAACAAATGATTACATTAGTAATACATTTGATATATTAAATAGTAATGGAAAGTATTATAAATTAAATGGTTAAAATGTTAATGTGTTTAATAAAGTAAATGATATTATAAGTTAATGCTATTATAAAGTAAACGATTAAAATACCATAAAGAATATAAAAAACAAAGAAATATATTTAATACTAAAGACTACCCCCCCTACCCCGCACGGAGTGATGCTAAAGACTACCCTCGCATCCCTTCGCGTAGAGAGAGACTCGTGGAGCGATGCAACCTTTTGTCATGCCCAAACTTTTGGGCAAAAACACACACAATTTTTTTTTTTTGAACTCTTAATTACATGCAACCTATGCTCAATTAGATGTGGCAACTTAACAGGTTGCTCCAAGCGGAACCTTAAATTATAATAAAACATTGTTCTAACATGAGCGATGAATAGAACAAATTTATCTAGAAGCCTTAGGTTTCTATGAAACTCCTAGACGACAAAGTTAGGATATTCCTAACATAACAAATTACGATAACTCCTATAATCAAACGTAACAAAATGAATTTATAAGGACAATAATATATTCACATCGAATGTCCCCTTTATTATAGTTGCAATTTATAATTCTTAATTAGATCAACATCTACTAATAGGTATTAATATAATTACTTGATTCAATAATAATTATTTATCTCCTAACAAGTTCCCTCCATCCGTGATAATACCTCTTTCCTTTATAATTTAATTTAAATATGGCTTCTATTAATTCAACACTAATACTATTTCATTGTATTAATATTATCTAATTGAGCTGACACAATTTAAAATGCCAAACCTCATTAAGGTAATTAAATTATCTGATAAAAGTCCCCACTTGGGTTAATAAGGTTCGCAAGGCTTAGCTCATTAATTTTATTTCAGAGAAAATATTTTATGCCCCCAATATCCTCTTAAATTCTCTTGCTTTAAATTCAATCAATTAAACTTCTCAAATATGTTTACCCAAATATGGTAATAATATTGTGGTAGAGAAATTCTTTATACTTCCCATTAAATTCCAAACTACAAAATAACTCAGGTTTAAAAGAATAATTCCACTTCAAATTTTAGAGAAATATTTAATCTACTATTTGTCCTATACGTTCATATATTTTTTAACTTTATATATATATATATATATATATATATATATATATATTTCCATTAAAACACATCTATATGGAGGTATTTATCTTCTAAAATATAACTGTTACATATAACTTAACTAAAATATTCCCACCGCGCCACCCTCCCGCCCCCGCCCCCCCCCGCCTCCCCCGAAACCCCTTTTTTATATATTTACATTTACAAATAAGTATATTTTAAATATGAATACATTTAAACATATATATATATATATATATATATATATATATATATATATATATATATATATATATATATATAAAAGTTGCATATAAAACCCAAGGCAACTTTTCTATGCAAATATATGTTGATATTCTTTTTGAAAACATTTTTAATAGACTAGTTAAAGTCTTTAGATTTAGATCAATGTATATATATATTTTATTTTATTTTAAATGCCTTGCTGCTAAAAATCAGAGATAGTTTATTTATTCTTTAGATTTAATTTCTGCAAATAATTAGAATTGACAGAATTAAATAAGTTTAAACATCAACTATATAACTCTAGAAATTATTGAAATAAATCCTAGAGATAGCCATGATGATTTTTAGATTTATTATCTGTGAATAAATAAAATGACAGATTTAAATAAACTATATTTGCACTTCCATAAATAGATCTAAATGTGTTTATTTCCAGCCTACTACATACATACTAATCTATTTCATTCTTTTCCAAAAAAAAAATTTAAATGCATAAAGGGATAAAATAAATTTCTTGCTTTTCAAAATATCATATACACAACAAATATTATCTTCAGAAATATAAGAACTAAATCCAGAAATACTCATTTCTTTTTTGCAGTATAGCGTAATAAAATATTATGTTTCTTTAAAGCATATTTAAAAGACACTATAGTCAACTTTACAAATGGATCCCTCATTTCTATTAAATGAGGACCTTTAAAAATAATAGATACATTTTCTTTCGATGTAGGTACAACATATAGTTTTCCTTTACATTACTGCAACTTAAAATATAAAATATTCCATTTCCAAATCTTTTTTTGCAAACAAATAAATCCAGCAACTCCTACTTGTCCTTTTCTTTTTTTTAAAAAACAACATGCAAATAAATCATAGGCTATGATGATGGAGTGCTCACCTCCCAGCCTAGGCTTACTAGAAGCCACCCCCGAGCTTGGATAACCAAGCTCTAGACAGGTTACAGACATGCAGACACAAGCAAGGGAAAAATATATAGCAAACACTTTCCCAACCAAGGCTACACTTCATCACAACATGTGATGATTTCACATGGGTGGTAGTGGACCAAGTACCCTGAGGAGACTGCAAGAATGGTAGAACACAATGCCACCTCATGGAAAACAAAGTTATTTCATAAGATCATTAACCCCACATTCCTTATGCCCCCCCGAAGGTATTCATGCCATACTTTCTCCCCTTATGACCCCCAAATGCACAAACTAGGCCATGCAGCACGGGTCACAAATACACCCCTTGAGTTCGCTCTCATAAAGAGAGTCTCTCACTTGAGGTCTGTCAAACTTCTACCACCCGCAAAACCATTCTACTCTCCCAATAGTAGAAGGCCTTGGTTACTCCCAAAACACAAAAATGCATACAAGAAAATAAAAGATATGTCACAAAGTAATTTTCACAAGAGAAAATACAAGAGAACCATTTTTACATACAAACTAACTTTCCAACATAAACATGCAACATGAAAGAAACACAAGGAGAAGATAAACTAACCTTCAATCTACCCAATGGTATACTAAAACTAGTTTGAGGATGAGCAACCCAAAACCACAAATCTTCCTTTCACACTGAGCCCAAAATTTTCAATCCAAAAACCAAACTTTTCAAAAAGCCTAGTCTCCAAAAATGGAGAGTGGGTGATTAGCCACAAAATCTCACATTCTTGCCTAAGAAGACCTCAGTGAGAGTTCTCACGGGTTTCTAAAACTGAAAAAGGAAAAAGTAAGAAAAAGATAAAAAAAGATCTCTCATCAAAATGGAAGGTTATCTAACCTAGATGGCACCTTCTAATTTTGAATTTTCGCACATCTTAGAAAATCTACTTTTTAGGATGATTAAACAGTCACATGGGAGTAGACACATGCCTAAAAACACTCCTAACTCATAGGTATACCTTATGGGCTTTAGGAAACACCTTTAAACTACCCCTAGGAGTCCATTTGACCCTTTATAAACCCATCTGAAGTTTATTTTCGGGTCAAACTTGAGTTGACCACTCCAAAGACTCTCTACCCAAGGAAATTTTAGAACCACATTCAAATGTTTGAAAAGGCTATAGTTAAACAACTCCCTTCAAGAGACAAGACAAAATCAAGGACATAAATCAATACATGTGTCAAGTGACACAATAAAATACATTACAAAATTACACATGGAAATTGTCTCTTGTTGGATTTAAATAAATCAATAAATAAAATTTAACACACATGCATCATTTACTATTACAAGTAAAAATACGATACATACGGGGTGTTGTCTCTCCAAATAGACAACCCCTGGCTTTACGAACGTACATAGGTCTAGGTTTGGTTCTCCATAATATTTCCATGGTCACATGGATAATTTTCCTACGCATCTCAATTACACATTAGTAATTCCAAATAACATCATATAATATTAAACAAATGAATAAGAATACACATCAAACACTCTACATACAATTTACATTTAAACAATTCGATATATCTTATATCCAAATAAATCCACATAAGCAATTATCATAATACTCATAATTTTGATTCATATATAAGACATGCATCCTATTTCTATCATCATAGTAAAGTCCTGCAAATCCAATAATGACATACATCATCTCAAAGTTATCCTATTCTAGAATCATATAAAGTTATGTATCTATTACACATCAAAATGTACACCTCAAGGTGAAATGATTCCGTAACTTGGTTCAATTACTTTTCTCACCAATCTATCCATCTAACAAAGCCCATCCTATTGAATTATAGCATTTATTAGTAAGGTCAACCATGGTCAACTGAGTTAACCAGAGCTTTATCAGGGAGGGGCTCTACACCTTTCCCCTCCACGAGATATATAAAAAGGGAGGTCAACGCAAGGATAAGGGGAGAGGAGGTGGACAGGGAAAAGAGTTTAGAAGGAAGTCTGGGAAAGAAGCAGACTGCAAACAGCAAGGGTAGAAATAGAAACCACTGCTATAGTTTACTAACAAGTAAGTAATGAATATTGTAATGTATATGTTAATGATTATAATTAAATGCATATTTAATATATATGTTACTGAATATAAGTAATGAATACTTTAACATGTATGATAATGAATGGTTGTTTATATGTTAATGAATATGTGTAAATATGTTAATGAATAGGTGTAGATATATGTAATAAATACATATGAATGAATGGTTAGGAATAGTTATTATAATTGTGAGTATATGATAATGGATATTCACGAATATATGTTAATGCATAGTTTTAAGAATATATGTTATGGAATACTAGGAATATGTAAATGTATATTAAGGAATGGAAAATAGTAATAAGTTGTAAAAGGTAATATAAATGTGATTACATGATGGAGGCTATAGGGAGGAAACTCACTTAGTCTAATGGAGGGATTATGATAATTCTCAGGGCAGTATATATACTGAACATCTATATGCATATGTATGGCTTGGTTGACTAAATTCAACTAAGAAGAGATGGATTTGGCTGGTCCCCTCTGAGGACTTGGATGATGGGATGCATCATCCAAGCGAGGAATTGACAAGGGTCTTCCTCGGATGGCTTGGATGTAAGACGTTACATACAAGCTAGGAATCAAATTGACCTTCGATTTCCTAGATGGCTTGGAACCAAGATGGGTTCCAAGAAGGGCTTGGAATCAAGATGGGTTCCAAGAAGGCAAGCTTCATGACCGCCTAAGGACATACTTTCATATGGCATTCGTATCCTTTTTATTAGATAAAATTTATGATAATGTTAATTAAGTATTTTAACGTTGGGTTGCAATTCAGATCAGTTATATATTTATATGTCTGTGGTATTCTAACAAATTTGTTTTGCAGGAACTTGATCTCTAACTAGTAGGGACAATACAAATGGATTCCCTGTCGGTTCAACTAAAACATGAAACATGCTCCCCCTGAGCTGATTGACTCTATCTGCAATATACTCTATCAAATATCTTCCCCCTAGGATTATATACATATACATATTTTTCATATTATATACACTCCCCCTTTGGCATCAATGCCAAAGACCAATGAAAAAATTGAAAGAATTGTTATAGATTACTTTACCGGAGCTTGACCAATCTCAAGATTTCTAGATAATATTTCTCTAGCAACTGTAGATAGGTATCTCAGCTAGTTTTGAATGTTCTAGATATGGATATAAGTCCACTCAGTAAATTGTAAAGTGTTTCTTTCTTAGTGACTTCTGTTGGTGTGGGCTTCGCAAGCATATCCATACATTCCCTCTTATGTACACCAAGTAAATCCAGTCTTGGACTCACCAAAACTCTAAGACTTCTTGCTCTCTGAGTAATCTTGTCTCTTTCCATTTCAAAAGAAAAAACTTGCTTATCTATAGTCAAATTTTGTCCATCAATGAATGTTGTAAGTGAAGTTAGTCCATCAAAAGAATTAGCAATATTAGCAATTTGTTCATGTAACTCCTTTAACCTCTTATCTACATTTGTTGTAAGAATTTCTATATTACAACATACCCTATAGATGTTAGTACATTGTTTCAAAGAATTTTCAATAAGTATAAGTTTCTCTTCAGCCTTCGTCTTCTCTATCTCTATAATCTGATCAAAAGCGTCTTTCTTGGCTAGAGTAAATCTTTCAAGTGCTTTCTTGTCAAAAATCTGCTGCAATGATTGAAAGTTTTTTTATATGCGCTTTGTCGATGCCCTAAGCTTTCTAGAAGGGCTTGCTTCATTTTCAATCATACAATTTGGAATCAATCTATGCAAAATTGTTATTGATTGATCTATTATTCCTTTGTCTGCAAATCCTTCATTAGCTTTTGAGTAGCCATCATCATTAGCTCTATGGGACTCATCTCTATGATTGATTTATTCTCAACTTGAGAAGTGTCAATTGCCAAAAGTTTTGTTGGGGAATCAACTTTCGGTATGGTACTGTGTGTCTTATCAGTCTCCTTTTCCTTATCCTCTTTTCTATCAGTGGCTTTGCCAATTGGTGCAGTATCTATTACTATCGATGGAGTATTATTCATAATGTTATCATTATCCTATACATTATCTATTTTACCTTGCTCAGGCTATACAAATGTTATCTCTACCGGTTTAGTCTATACACTCTCACTAGTTTTAGGTTTAACTATCAGTTCACTCAAAATTTGATTTGAACTTTCCAAAATTCCTTTCCCTTTAGATCTGTTTGGAATGGTGGGAGTTGTTGCCTTAGCAAATTCTTCTTGAGAAGTGAGAAAATCATGATTCGTTTGGAAGAATTTAGCCCAACCACCTCTAGTCTCATTTATTATCTCATTGACTCTACCTATCATTAAGCTTATTCGCTAGGGTTTGCTGCTAAAAATTGTCCTATTTGCAACTTCTATACATCTTTTCATTTCCTCATTATTTATAGAACCACACATACTCAAAACTTCAACTTCTTTAGTCTCTTTGTCCATCCTGATTGCATCTAATCTCCTTGCATCTAACTTATTATACAATGATAATGGAATTTCCTTCAAAATCTCTATCAAATCCTTCTTATATATATATCCAAATGTAACAAAATTGCTGCTTCGATTTCATTTTGCTCATTAACATCTAAATCTTCATAGAAATTTGACACATTCTTCAAAATTCCATCTTTAGTTACCTCATCAATTAACTCTACACAAGTCATATTACTAGAATCAGTTGCCTCATCATTCTTTTTCTTCTTATTGGGGGTTGCAGGAGTGGATGGACTAGGCTGGCTCTTCTGAGTAGGTTTCCTTGTCGGAGGTGTGGATGCAGTTGCTACCTTTCTTACTAGCTTCCTCCTTGGTTCCACCTTCTTATCTTCTACCAGAGGCTTGTCAACTTTCTTCCTTTGTACCCTTCTGAATGCAAGAGGTTGATTATCCTTTGGATCAGAGTCATAAGTGATAAAAGAAATGAAAGTCTCAGGCCTCTTTACCTTAGGAGCACTAACGGTTGCCAGTGATTCTACTGGTTTTGATCCAAAACCTAGTTCTGTATCTATCCTATGAATTACATTTTGAACAAATACAAAATTTTTGTCTATCTTATTTTCCCTCCTTTTCTTGTTGAAACTAATTTTGACCTCAAGAGCCTTCTTGATGCAGAGAGTCTTGGAGTAGATTCAAATCATGAACTTGTCTTCCTTGTTCTCACTCCAACCTACTAACCACTCAAGCCCTTCCAAAGGTACTTGGTATAGGTTCTGATAGTTAGACCTCCAAGGCATAATTCATCTTATCTTGCCTCCAAGGTATAGCCACAAGTGCTTTACTCAACTCTTTCTATTGAGGATTCTACCTCAATCCCTATCACACCTTCCTAATACTCTAGCAACCTCTTCTAAGGATCTTTATGCACCATTATGTTCTATATGTTCAAATGCATTTACATAGTATCTTTATTGTATTTTAGGGGTTTTATCACCTTCTAGCCCATCGCCAATCTTACCCAACCTCACTTTGGCTCTACTGGTTCAAAATAGGCCTAATACCATTAGCCCTCCTATGGTAGTTTTCAGGACTCTTTTTCAAAACTTCTCACACAAGGCCACAAACAAATTATAGATTTGAATACCCTTTTCAGGGTTACAAACAATATCGCATATTTTCATTTGGGTTCATCGTACACATATGGGAACCAAAACTATCCTATTTCAAGGGTTTAGGCCTACCCAAGTGACTTACAAATTTGGTCTTAAAAACCTTCACCAATCAAATCATCGTCACAAATAAATTAAGGTTTATTTAAGGGAATTCAATGGGATTTCCAACCATGAATCATTTTCCTCTCTACCAATCCATATATGCTCCTAAATTGCATATCTTCTTTTGTCCTAAACTCACCAACTCCTAGTTGTGAGCCTAGGGTATCATTGTAGAAGCACCACAAAGGCTTGCAAAACCAAATCACCTACTCTAAACATATGTATAGACCCTAACATAGCATTCCACATGATTACAACTAGTGCCATCAATTGATGCTTATGTTAGAGCCATTTTCCCCTTAAACCCTACTTTGCAAGGATTTTACACCCAATCATAAAGAATGGGTTAGATCTTTGCAACAAAACACAATCAGACTTGATAATATACCTTATTAGAAAGTAGACTCAACAATCTTTCATCCCATGCAAGTAAATTCCTTTGTCAAGGTCATACTAGGTCGTAGAATGCAACAAAACAAAGGAAAACAGTTAAAACGGTGTAAAAAAAAGATTTCTTCTTGCAACAAAAACTTTCTTTTGCATTCCAGAACTTCTAACTTGTACAATGATGATGTCTTGGGATTTAAAATACCTGGTTTAGTTGGTTTAACCAACTTCTTCACCGCCAACATCCAAAAATGCAACTTTTGCCAAAATGTTGCAAAATGTTGCTTAGCAACTTTTACATCTTTTGTCACTTAGGATGCAACTTTGCATTCAAGTGTATTACAAGGCTCCCAAAGGCCCTCTAAGAATCCTAGAAGTCCTAAAACAATACATTAAACCCCTATTACATGATGACTCTATTTTAGAGTACTACACCTGTGATCAACATCAACATTACAACTTCGTAGGGTATGAACATCCTGAACATATCAAAGCTTGGACAACTCAACCATGGCTTCATTGAGTCCCAAATGGTTGGTCCATTATTACAACTTGAAAGAAAACACAAAAACTTAGAACAAACCAAAATTTCTTGCTTAGAGTGATGTGTGCCCTGCACCGCCCCTGGGACAAAGAACTCAAGTCTATTGAGCTAAGAGGTCTGCGATTTCCATACCATGTTGAAGTATATCTGATTCTAACATCCACATAGGATCTGATTCAAGTAACCCTACCCACTTTACAAGATACAAGAGAATGCTTGTAAACTCCTTTTCTTGTCTTCTTTATCACCTTGGTGTCCAAGATGCTTTCCAACTTGATCAGTTGGCTTGGTGGTAAATCTCTCACCCAATCGTCAGTACCTTGTGATGAAGTGTCCAACTGATGTGTTTGTGATTCCTCTTTGTATGGATAGAGATCGCATACATTAAAGATAGAAGAAATACCAAAGGTGGGAGGGAGTTCAACTTCATACACATTCTACCCATATTTGTGTGCTACCTTGAGAGGTCCAATCTTCTTAATCAATAGCTTGGTAGGCTGCCCTTTTGGAAGTCTCCCATTCTTTAGGTATACTAGGACTGAATCTCCAACTTTAAATTGCACATTCTTTCTTGTTTTACCAACATTCCCCTTATACTGCTCGGACTTTTGTTGTAAGGTCTATCTTACCTTATCATACACTTCTTTGATTCCTTTTGCAAAATTCTCACCTTGTGCACTCTTAGATGCCACAGAACTTAGATCTCTGAGCTCTAATATACCCCTAAGATGAAATCCATACACTATCTCAAAGGGAATTTTACCTTTGGTTTGGTCAACTGAGTCATTGTATGCATATTTTGCCTGGCCGAGTACTAAATCCCAAGTTTTCCCATGTTGTTTGGTGTGGCATCTTAATAGATTACCTAAGGATCTGTTGACTACCTCTGTCTGACCATCTGATTGAGGATGATAGGTAGATGAAAAGGATAATCTTGTGCCCAACTTTCTCCAAAGTGTCCTCCAAAAGTGGCTTAAGAACTTCACATCCCTATCACTAACTATGTTGATTGGAAGGCCATGAATTCTAACTATCTCTTTGAAGAAGAGTCCTGCAATATAGGTGGCATCATTAGGGCTCTTGCAAGGTATAAAATGTGTCATTTTGCTAAACCTATCAACCACTACATACACACTATCAAATCACCTTGGAGTTGTTGGTAGGCCTGACACAAAATCCATGCTAAAAAATTCCCAAGGCCTCTGAGGTATGACCAAAGGTTGGTACATGCCTGGATTACTTGATGACCCATTTTCTCTTTAGCAGATTGCACATTTCTCTACAAACCTTCTCACTCTTGATTGCAACTTGGGCCAATGGTAAAACCTACTATCCTGCTCCATAGTTTTATCTATGCCAAAATGACCTCCTAGACCTTCTTGATGCTTTTCTTGTATAAGGTTTTGTCTCATAGAACATAGGGAAATGCAAAGGAGATATCCTTTGAATAGAAAACCCTCTTGTATCATATATTTTGAATAAGAGACATATGAGGTGTTAGAAAAATTAGAACAAACAGTATATATCTCTGCAAAATCTTTATCATCCTTGTAGAGGTCTTTTAACTCATTGAATTCCACACTCTGCCATTGTATCTCCTACATAGTCACGACTCTCCTACTTAATGCATCAGCTACCTTGTTTGCAACATCCTTTTTGTGATTTATAGTGAAGGTGTAGGATTGTAGGTATTCCACCCACTTCAGATGTCTTTTATTCAACTTCTCTTGCCCATTGAGGAAACTAATGGCATGGTTATCAATGAAAACTAAAAACTCTTTGGGCAACAAGTAATGATGCCACTTCTTCAATTCTTATACCATGGCATATAATTCCAAGTCATATGTGGAGTATATTTGCTTGGCTTCATTCAATTTTTCTGAGAAAAATGCTATAAGATGGCCTTCTTGGCTTAAAACTGCCCCTATTGCCCTTTCGCTAGCATTACATTCTACTATAAACAACTGATTGAAATCAGGCAATCTAAGGGTTGGTAGCTCTGCTGTCTTAGCTTTCAACATTTCAAATCCCTTATTGGCTTCCTCTGTCCACTTAAAGTGACATTTAATTCCTCCTTTAATGGTGTTAAGGATAGGAGCACAGACATGGATAAAGTTTCTCATAAAATTCCTATAAAAAGATGCCAAACATGAAAACTTCTAACATCACTTATGCTCCTAGGTATAGGCCAATTAAGTATGGCTTATACTTTAATTGGATCCATCTTTAAACAACCTTGTGAAATGACAAAACCAAGGTAGACTAACTCTATTTTTAAGAACTCACATTTTTCAAGGTTGATTTTGAGTGGAGCCTCCTTTAACTTCAAGACCATCTCCACATGCTTAAGGTGTTCCTCCTTGGACTTGCTAAAGACCAAAATGTCATCAAGATACATTATAACAAATTCACTAATAAACTCAACTAAGACTTCATTCTTGAGCCTTTGAAAGGTACTAGGTGCATTGGTGAGGCCAAATGGCATCACCAACCACTCATATAGGCCTGCATTGGTTCTAAAGGCTATCTTCCATTCATCACCAGGTCTGATCCTTATCTAATGATAAACAGACTTCAATTCCACCTTTGTGAAATAGCTTGCTCCACCTAGATTTTCCAATAGGTCCTCAATCCTTAGCATGGGAAACCGATATCTTATAGTGATCTTATTGATTAATCTTGAGTCAATGCACATCCTCCATTTTCCTCATTTCTTAGGTACTAATACAGTAGGAACAACACATGGACTTAAACTCTTTTTAATAAACCCCTTGTCTAAGAGTTCTTGCACTTGTTTGGTGATCTCTTCATTTTGGCTAGGTTTCATTTTATAAGTAGCTTTGTTAGGAAGATTTGCCCCTGGTATCAAATCTATTTGATGATTTACATCACTCATTGGAGGAAAAGAATCAGGCATATGATATCCTATAACTTCTGCATATTGCTTTAGTAAACCTTGCACCTCTTGAGGAGCTTCACTCATTGGATCCACCTTAGCTTCATCTTTAGGTTTTAATAGTATAGCTTGACCTTGATTACCTTCTTGTTTTAATACTTTAAGGAACTCTTTACCCCTCAGCAACATAACACTTGGCCCTACTTTTTTTTCCTCCTTTGGATTAGGTAATGGATCCATTTGATACTTCTTACCATTCTTGGTGATGAGGTAACTATTCCTTTCTCCATCATGATAGGCTTTCACATCATATTGTCATGGACAACCCAAAAGAAAATGACAAGCATCCATAGGCAATATATCACATAGAAGTTTGTCTTTGTAGTCACCAATCTCAAATTCCACCCATACTTGTTCATCAACTAAAACATGTTGACCATCGTTGAGCCATGACACCTTATAAGGAGTTAGATGAGGCAATCTTTAAATTTTGAGTTTATCCACCATTTCCACTGAGACAATTCTCTCAGTGGAACTTGAATCCGCAATCACCTTACAAATTTTGCCATATGACCTACAAGTGGTCCTAAATAAACTTTTCCTTTGTGGTGGCTCTTGAGCTTGGGGTATCTTTAGCATTGTTCTTCTCATCATCAAGTTTTCTCCATCTGTCACTAGCCCTACCTTTCTGATTGGTGAGGTCACACTTTGAGTATCCTCCTCTTGCACTAACTGAGTCCTTCTTTCACCCATGTACAAGCTTGTTGAACTTGAGGCCTTTCCCAGGCACCTACTCATGGTATGTCCAACTTGATTGCAATGATAAAACCTACCAATGAAGACTGTATTTCCTCTTCCTGAATTTCCAAACTTGCCCCTAAAATTGCTTCTCCCTCTAAAGGATCCCCTATATGTTCCTCTTTGAGAGTCCTCACTTCCTTCTTGGTTTTGATGCTCTTCATTCCTTGTAGCATTCTTCCCTCTATGAAAGGTTCCTCTACCTCTGAAATTCTTACCACCCCTATGCTTTTGATTTTCCTCACTTCTCCTTTTGATCTTTTCCTCTACCCTTAATGCCAACTAAAAACACTTATGAACAATGTTTGGTGTGAGGATGCTTATTTCATCTTGTATGTTTTTCCTAAGGCCATTCATGTATCTGGCCAATTTCTCCACTTCATTCTCATGCTTTCTAGCCCACAAACTTAGTTTGTGGAATTCCTTAGTGTATGCATTGACATCTAGCTCCTTCTGTTTCAGATTTTGTAGGGTCTTGTGGATTTGAATTTTATAATCCCTTGGTAGGAATTGAGCCTTATGCCTTATCTTCATACACTCCCATGAAGTTATCTCTTTCTTACCTACTTGTACCCTTTCTTCTTGCATCATGTTCCTTGACTTGGCCACATTGACTCTTTTCTCCTCAGCTACCTCCTTATAATAAAAATGATTATTTAATGTCTCTATCCAATCTAGTAGCTCATCTCCATTCAAAATTCCTCCATAGGTGGGTAATCCATCCAAATTATCCTTGGAAATGGATTTGATTGCATCCAAGAATATTTTTTGGTCTTGAGGTGTTGCCACTACTGTTTGGTCCTCCTCATCTTTCAATTATTCATCTGTCTCATGTCCTCATTCTATGTTAACCTTCCCCTTCTCCTTCTTAACACCTCTGGTTCCTTTACTTCCTTCCTGATCCTTCAATCCTACTAACATCTATATCACCATCTATCAGATGGCTTCTGGAGTCATTTCCTCTAGAGGCATTGAAATTTCTTCTCATTCCTCAATGTTTGACATACACCAATGTTTCACAAAAGGGTGGCTCTGATACCACTATGATGCAGAGAGTCTTGGAGTATATTCAAATCACCAACTTGTCTTCCTTGTTCTCACTCCAACCTACTAACCACTCAAGCCCTTCCAAAGGTACCTGGTATAGGTTTTGATAGTTAGACCTCCAAGGCTTGATGCACCTTATATTTCCTCCATGGTATAGCCACAATTTCTTTACTCAACTCTTCCTATTGAGAATTGTACCTCAATCACTATCACACCTTCCTAATACTCCAACAACCTCTACTAAGGATATTTATCCACCATTCTACTCTATGTGTTCAAATGCATTTACATAGTGTCTTTGTTGTCTTTTAGGGGTTTTATCACCTTCTAGTCCATCTCCAAGCTTACCCAACCTCACTTTGGCTCTACTGGCTCAAAATAGGCCTAACAATTAGCCCTCCTATGGCAGTTTTCAGGACTTTGTTTCAAAACTTCCCACAAAAGGCCACAAATAAATTATATATTTGAATACCCTTTTCAGAATTACAAACAAAATTGCAAATTTGCATCTGGGTTTGTTGTACATATATGAGAACCAAAACTATCCTATTTTCAAGGGTTTAGGCCTACTCGGGTGACTTACAAATTTGGTCTTAAAAACCTTCACCAGTCAAATCATTTTCACAAATAAATTAAGGGCTCTTTAAGGGAATTCAAAGGGATTTCCAACCATGCATTGGTTTCCCCTCTACCAATCCCTATGTGCTCTTAAATTTCATATCTTTTGTTGTCCTAAACTCACCAACTCCTCACCAACTCCTAGTTGTGAGCCTAAGGTATCATTGTAGAAGCACCACAAAGACTTGCAAACCCAAAAACCTACTCTAAACATATGTAAAAAACCTATCCTATAATTCCACATGATTACAATTAGTGCCATCAATTGATGCCCAGGTTAAAGCCATTTTCCCCTTAAACCCTACTTTGCAAGGGTTTTACACCTAATCACATAGAATGGGTTAGATCTCTACAACCAAACACAACCAGACTTGCTAATCTACCTTATTAGAAAGTAGAATCAACAATCTTTCTTCCCCTACAAGTAAATTCCTCCGTCAAGGTCTTATTGGACTGGAGAATAGGAAAACAATTAAAACAGTGTAAAAACAAGATTTCTTCTTGCAACAAAAACTTGCTTTTGCATTCCAAAAATTCTAACCCATACAATGATGATGTCTTGGGATCTAAAATACCTAGTTAAGTTGGTTGAACCAAATTCTTCACTACTTCCATGAGTGTCTCATCTATTTTTACCATGAAGCAAATATCAGTGGAGTATTTCTCCATAATGTGTTTGGAGATTCTTTCCCTCAGTCTCATGTTTTCTTCAAAAGTTTTAAAGTAGCCCAAAAGCTTCTCATCCATGTTACTACCAAGACCAGTGATTGCATCTTTGATCTGCATAATTACTAGTATGTCATGGGCCCAACATTTCTTTCCCAAACCCGGTAGCTCATTCATGAAGTACAACATTAAGAAAACAATAAGATTGCCAAACCGGAAAGTTCCTTTCTTAAAAACTTTTTTCTTGGCAAGATTTAACATCAATTCACTCCTTAGCCATTCACATAAGTCATATTTGTAGACACCTAAAAATGGTCAACGCTTGCGGAGTCATACTTTAACATTTGCACATTGCCTCATTTTAGGTTTTTGCGTCGCATTAACATTTCTCCTATGATTCGTACTTGGTTTTTATCATTTGTGAACATCGAGTCTTTCTTCTACATTCTTCCTTTATCTCGCTCTTGAATTTGGTCTTGTCGACAACACTCTCCAGTCATGATTTTAATCGATCTTATCCTATTGCATCAATGTGCGTGCTCATTTGTCATCATTTTGGACATTATCAATCCTAATTAGGGTTTTGTCTTCCTGTCAATCTTGTGATCGATTTGTCATCGATCGTTGTCCTCTTGTCAATCTTGTCATTTCGTGATCGATTTGTCAGCGGTCATTGTCTTTTTCAATCCTGTCATTTTGCAATCTATTTATCATCAACTCTTGTCATCTTGTTCGATCTTGTCATTTTGCGATCGATTTGTCATCGATCGTTGTCTGTCTCAAATATGTCAATTTGGATCATTTTGTCATTGTTCCTCATCAATTGGTGCATTTTTTCAATCAAATCATTTATCACATTGGTCATTTATCAATTCAAAATCATGATCGAGTCAATTATCTTTCATCAAGACCTAATTCATCTTCTAAGGTTTCATGATTTAATCATTTAACCTGGTTTGTCATTTCCTCCTTTAGGATTAATAAATTATTTATTTATCCTAAGTTTTCTTGTCACAATTAAATGTTCATTTGATTGGCTAATTATTCCTCTTTGTGAATTAATTAATAAATGATAAATTATTAATTAATTTACCTAATTTCTAATTTCCATCAATTTCTTAATTCCTAAATTCTTAATTCTCTAATTTCCTAATTTTCTAATTCCTAATTTCAATTTCCTCCTATTTCTCTCCTAAATTCATGGAAATGACATAGAAATTTGTCATAATTTGTCATAATTGACAATCAATCAATTTTTGACATAGAAATTTGTCATAATTTGTCATAATTGACAATCAATTAATTTTTGACATAGAAGTTTGTCATAATTTGTCATAAATTATCAATCAACAAATTTTGCATAGAAAGTGCATAATTTGTCATAATTGACATAATTGATTTGCAATTTCCATTTGAATTGAATCATGCTAATTTGATCCATCTCTCCAATTTGTCTATAAATTGGATGAATTTCTTCAATCAAACCCCTTAAATAATTTGGTAATCAGACCATCGAATTTCTAGTACTCTTGATCAAAATCTCGTCTACTTGCTTTCAATTGTGTGTGTGCACTTGTAGGTGAGATCCACAACCAAACCATTTGAAGAGGAAAGAAGAACAATGGAGCTGCATGAAGGAGCATTCAAATCATATCTTTGGTTTGCTTAATTTCTAGTTTTGAATGTTTTTATTTCATGTCTCTATTGAGTGTTGTTTAGGATAGATCATTGCAGCAATGAGTTTTTGTGATTGAGCTATTGATTAATGTTTATACTATTTGTGATGATTTCCTATTTCCTAACGTACAATATTTTTCATTATTCTTTATCATTTGATATGCAATGTGGATACAAGAACTGACAACAAAGTTCAATCGACTTGATTGAGTTACCTTGTAGCTGATGATCATGGTGGCCAATTTCACATTTGTATCTTTGATGGTGTTGACCCTCATTGATCTTCCATCATGGGATGTGTCGGTGAACTTCTCAACCACAATGTTGAAGATCTTCTTTCCTAGTTCCTGTCCAAATTTGGGTAAGCTGGTGACTGCCTAAATTGCTTCTTTGGTGATCATGTGGGACCAGTCTAGCGAAATGAATTCATTATGGACCCTGCTCAGAACATATCTGATAACTTCATCCTTGAATTCCTGTATATACAGAATTTTGGTTAACCCTAGGTCTTCAATGATTTGATATTATGACTTGATTGTTCTAGAGCTGCCTAGTATATCGGATTGATACATTCCCTTGATTTCCCCAGTGCCTAAATCCTCCAAGGTGTAGTGAATATAGGCCCTGACATCTTCCACATAAACCACGCCATCAAGAACCCTAAAAAATGCACTAGTAGAGTCTTCCTTCATAGCAATTTGTGGAAATTCCTTGAAAATAGGTCTAAACCTATCCTTAACCTCAACAATGGTGGGATTCATGATGAAAGTAGGAGTAGATGATGATCTGGATGCCATTTCAAAGAAATACCTGGATAATAGTCACTGGTTGAAATAATTTGATTACTTTTGGAAATTCTTTGGAATGCCTTTGCTCACTCTTGATCGCCTATGATTCACCTTTGCTTCGCTATGGTTTTCTCGATTGTTGGGTGAATGAAAATGAGTCCATTTTCCCTTTTCATCAATGAGTAAATCCTAATTCATCACTGTCATAAATGCTTAGCATTATGCCCTACCGAATGCCAATTTCACAATTTTATGCCAGATAAACCTCCATCAATGATCAATACCACTCTCCAGATCTCTGTCCTGATCTCTTTCAGGGAATATGAAATATTTTCAATGAATTTGCCAACCCCTAAGGCATATGCTTCAGTTACCAGTTGAATTTCCTGCCCATGTAGGAATGCTCTGTTTTATCGATGGAGTTATAGGTGTAGTTACCGGTGGAGTTGCATCTCCACTTGGTTCTTCAAACTTTCTAACCCATCTCTTGGTGTGATCTTGTTGAATTTTATCTACCTTCTGCTTTCCTTTCTCATTTTCTTTGTCATTTCTAGCCAACGTAGTTTTGCTTCTGCAGTACTTAGGAATATGACCTATTTTGTTGCATGCATAACATGTAACATTGTTATTTTGAATTGCTTTGACATATCTGGTGTCATTCCTTGACCTACATTGATTAGCCAAATGTTTACACATGCATGATATTTAACATTTATTCTACAATCTTCTGACTTATGACCATATTTCTTGCAATTTGTGCATTGATCGAGAAATGAATTGTAGTTTTGATTTTCTCTATTTCGAAATTGTCTAGGCATATGCCAAAATTTATTACAAACAAAACATCTACCATTGAAATTGTAAGCATTAGATTGCCTTACTAATTGCCTTTGGTCTGATGAGTTCTATATACTGGTTGTCTGATCTTCATTTGTAGTACCGAAGCTTTCGCCTTGTACAAATCCAACTCCTATAGAATATTCACTTTGTCTTTGTCTTTTCAATAAATCATCCAACTGTGCAACACTAATCCTGAATTTTTCTTTATACTCACTTGCAGTAGTTAGATAATCTCTCAGAGTCATTATTTGTCTCTCTTGCTCTTGTTCATTATTGCGAGATTGTACCAAATCAGTTCTCAACAGATTATTCTCATGAGTCAATTTGCCACATTCTTCAAATTTGTTCTTCAAAGATATAGCAATATTTTCTTCCTTCTTTCTATCCTCAATATCTTCTTATAACCTCATAGTTAGGTCTTGCATTTCATTCTTCATGAGAATCTTTGCTTGTTTTACTTTCTGACATTGTTCCTTAAGTGCATTTTTCTCTTCATCATCCTGGTTTTACAAAAGTTCCTTTCTTGTAGAACAATAATGAATTCATTAGCAAAATTCAATTCATCTTGTAGTTTTAAGTTATTCATCCTTTCAGCATCATAATCCTCAAGTGCCATCTCAAGTTGCTTCTCCATAGCCATGTTGAATTATTCCAGTTTTAGGATCATCCTTAACCTATTAAACTTCCTCCGAGGTACCAAGATCTGATACCAATTGTTGGAATCCAATAACACTGAGAGGGGGGGTGAATCAATGTTTTGCTCGTAATACAAGATTTTAAATTTTTATAACATACACATATAAATCGGTAAATGAAGAAACATATAACATGAAGTAAATAAACCAGCCACATGAATAAATACTATAATACATAGAATTTATATGTGGAAAACCTCAAAGAGGAAAAACCACAGTGGGATTAGTGACCCACAATATCAATTCACTGGCCATATGAGAGATATTACATAGCATAGGGGCCTGCACATGAAGGAAGGCACATTGCCTAGAGCACACTGATCAACACAAAAGAGTCTCATTGACTACAAGCTTCTGTTGAGATAAAATAGTAATGGTGAACTTATAAAATACATTTGAAATACCAAAAAGAGTTTCGGTTATAGCTCTGCTCTGTATCGGTTCATAAACCTTGAACCCTTCTACTGGTATCTCCTTTCCTCCAAGAATGCTTTACAAATCACCTACTAATCATTGCATGATATAAAATTCACATACAAATGACCTACATACATATCCTTTGCATTACACAATTCTTCTACCTCATCATATATCAAAATGACCTAACAGACTAACTTATATACCCTTTACAAACAATATGTCATATGTCGGCTTACAATACAAAAGATATTCAATGTCGGCCCTATACAATAATTAAAAAATGATTTTACAAATAAAACCTTTCGGATCCTAGACTGATATTAGCTTCACTGAAGTGCTGGATGTCGGTGTCGGTGCTGATGATGACCCTAAATACTCCAATGCTGGTATCTGCCAATGTATGCCCCCAAATGCCGGTATCTACTGGTATAAGCCTTCAATAGAGTCTTGTTGCCATCAATGACAATATATGAATCCAATAAGTGTCAATTGGCAATAATAATCAGGGTCATAACCGGCACTGGTATGACCATCCAACACTTTAGTGAAGCCGACATCAGTCTAGGATCCAAGAAAGGTTTTATTTGTAAAATCATTTTGTAATTATTGTATAGAGACAACATTGATTATCTTTTGTAACGTGTTCTAAGCCGACATAAGGCATATTGTTTGTAAAGGGTATATAATTTAGTTTATTAGGTTAGTTTGATATATAACGAACGTGGAGAAGAAAAATGATGCAAAGGATATGTATGTGTATCATTTGTATGAGAAGATAATATCATACAATGGTTAGAAAATGGTTTGTAAATCATTCTTAGAGAAAAAGAGATACCGGTAAAAGGGTTTAGGGTTTATGAACCGATACAGAATAGTTCTATAACCGGAACTCTTTTTGGCATTATAGATGCATTTTGTGAGTTCACCATTATTATTTTATCTTAGTAGAAGCTTGTAGTTAGTGAGACTCTTTTGTGTTGAGCAATGTGCTCTAGGTAGTGTGCCTTCCTGCATGTGAAGGCCCCCATTCTATGTAATATCTTTCATATGGCTAGTAAATTGATATTGTGGGTCACAAATCCCTCTGTGCTTTTTCCTCTTTGAGGTTTTCCACTTATAAAATTTTGTGTTATGGTGCTCATTCATGTGGCTAGTTTATTTATTTCATGTTATATGTTTTTGCATTTATCGGTTTATATGTGTATGTTATAATAAGGTAAAAACTTATGTCACCAATAGAACACTAATTCACCCCCCCCTCTCAGTGTTCTTGGATTCCTTCTATTCCAACAATTGGTATCAGAGCTTGGTGCCTTAGAGGAAGTTTAACAACTTGAGGAAGATCCTGAAATTAGAATCATTGAATATGGCTATGGAGAAGCAACTTGAGATGACACTTGAGGATTATGATGATGAAAGGTTGAAGAACTTAAAGCTGCAAGAGGAATTGAATCCTTCTAACGAATTCATTCTTGTTCTGCAAGAAAGGTTATCATCTGCTCAAGCTAGGAGGAAGGAACTTTTACAAAACTAGGATGATGAAGAGAAAAATGCACGTAAGGAACAATGTCAAAAGTAGAGTCAACAAAACATGCTCATGAAGAATGAATTGTAAGACCTGGCTATGAGGATGTCAAAAGAAATTGAGGACAGAAAGAAGAAGGAAGAAAATCTTGTTGTATCTTTAAAGAACAAATTTGAAGAATGTGGCAGATTGGCTCATGAGAATGATATGTTGAGAACTGATTTGGTACAATCCCAAAATAATGAACAAGAGCTTGAAAGACAAATAATGACTTTGAGAAATGATCTGACTACTACAAGTGAGTATAAAGAAAAATTTAGGTTTAGTGCTGCACAACTGGATGATTTGTTGAAAGACAAAGGCAAAATCAAGATTCTAGAGGACTTGGATTTGAACAAGGTGAAAGCTTTGGTACTGCAAATAAATATCTGACAACCAGTATGCAAAACTCATCAGATCAGAGGAAACTGGTAAGGCAATATGATGCTTACAAATTTAATGGTAGATGCTTTGTTTGTAATAAATTTGGCCATATGGATAAACAATGTAGAAATAGAGAAAATCAAAACTACAATTCAGTTCCCGGTCAATGTACAAATTGCAAGAAATATGGTCATAAGTCAGAAGATTGCAGAATGAATGTTAAGTGTCATGCATGTGGAAAGTTTGCACATTTGACTAACCAATACAGATCAAGGAATGACACTAGATATGGCAAAGAAATTCAAAAGAACAATGTTACATGTTATACATGCAACAAAATAGGTGATATTGCTAAGTACTGTGAAAGCAAGACTAAACCGGTCAGCAATAATAGAGCAAATGAGAAAGGAAAGTAGAAGGTAGATGAATTACATCAAGATCACACCAAGAGATGGGTTAGAAAGTCTGAAGAACCAAGTGGAGATGCAACTATTGTTGGCATATGGACACTCCAATGAGACATTGTGTGTGATTGAAGGTTTTGTCATTGATGGCAACCTTGCAATCCTATGGCATCGACAAGACATTCTACCGGCAAAACATTATTCAAGCAAGATCACTCTACACCGACACCAGCACCGACACAGAAGAAAAGATGTATATCGGCACAAAGGCCGATAGGATTTTTGATATGTAATATTTTGTTTATTATTGTAAGCCAACTTGGCAAATTGTAAAATGACTCTTGTATATAAAAGAGATCATTGTAGTCATTTGTAGAATATGGATAGGAAGCAAAAAGAAAATTATTAGGCAGACCTAATGTGTGAATTATAGGTCAAGGGTATATGTAAAGAACAAAGCAAGAACCGGTATTGAATCTGGCATTGAAGATGCTATTGTAAAGCAGTACAGATCATTGGATTTGCATAATCCTCATTGTAAGTCAGTGTGACTTCTTATTGAGTAGTGTGCTCTAGGCAGTTGGCCTTCCTGCATGTGCAGGCCCCTATTGTAAGTAATATTCTCTTATTGGCCAGTAAGTGAATATTGTGGGTCACAAATCCCACCAAGGTTTTTCCCACACTGGGTTTCCTCATTAAACATCTTGTGTTATGGTGTTCTTTTCATGTGGATGTTTTTGATTCTGTTTATCACATTAATTCTTGCATACTGGTATATTGTTACTTTATGTTCTGCATGTTCTTTTTTAATAAAATCTCATTACCGGTCAGATACTGATTCACCCCCCCCTCTCAGTATCTATTGCAACCTAACAACTACACTGGTAATTGCACCAGTAACTCCAATGGTAAAACAAAGCATTCCTCCACCGATAGGAAATTCAACCGATAACTAAGGCAGACGCCTTAGGTGTTGGCAAATTGATTACAAATCTTGCATATTCCTTGGAAGAGATCTAAAAAGAGATATAGAGAGTTTTCTTGATCACTGATAAAGGTTTATCTGGCATAAAACTGTGAAACTGGCATCCGATAGGGCACACAGGTAAGAATTTATGACAATGGAGAATTAGGGTTTACTTGCAAATAAAAAGGGAAAATTGACTCATTTTCACTCACCCAGCACTCGAGCAAACCAAAGAGAAGAAAATGCGAATCATGGCGGTCAAAAGCGAGCGAAGGCATTCTAAAGAGATTTCGAGTAGTTTTCTGAGAAGTCATCAAGATCTTTCAATCAACAATTGTTATCCAGGTATTTCTTTGAAATGGCATCCGGATCATCCTTTGCTCCTACTTTCATTGTGGATACCACTATAGTTGAGGTTAAGGATAGGCTTAGACTTGTTTTCAAAGATGTTCCTCAAGTAGCAATGAAGGAAGACTCTATTGGCACATTTTTGAGGTTTCCTGATGGAATAATATACATGAAAGATGTCAGAGCTTATATTCATTGCACCTTGGAGGAATTAGACACTAAGGAAATTAAGGGAATGTATCAATCTGTGATATTGGACAGCTCCAAAACAATCAAGTTGGAATACCAAATCATTGAAGACCTAGGGTTAATCGGAATCTTGTATATACTAGAATTCAAGAATGAAATAATTAGATATGTTCTGAGCAGGGTCCATAATGAATTCATCTGGCTGGATCGACCTCATATGATCACCAAAGAAGCAATTCAGGTGATCATTGGATTAACCAAAGTTGGGTAGGAACTCGGTAAGAATATCTCCAACACTGAGGTAGAAAAGCTCACTAGTGCAACCCATGATGGAAGGTCGATGAGGATTAGCACCATTAAGGACTCAGATGTAAAATTTGCCAGAATGATCATTGGTTACAAGGTAACACAATCAAATCAATTAAACTCTGTTGCCAGTTCCTGTATCCTTGATGCATATCAAATGATAAAGAATGATGGAAAATACGATTTGTGTTAATGGTTAAAAAGTGAATTGATGATAAATCTAGGAAAAATCAAAGATGTTAAGGAAGGGACATTCCAGTATGGTAACCTTATTGTCTATTTGATGCTATATTTCATGAATGAACTACCAGGAATGGCAAAGAAATGATGGGCTCATGACATTCTGGTAGGCAAGCAGATTATAGATGCAATCACCGGTCCTGGCAGCAATAGGGATGAGAAGTTATGGGTTTTCTTTAAATCCTTCCAAAAGAACATCAGACTGAGGGAGAGAATCTCCAAACACATTGTGGAGAAATATTCCACTGAAATCTACTTCATGGTGAAAATAGATGAGACTCTCATGGAAGTGGTGGAACCTACAACAATATGGGTCACTGAATTGGGTTATGAAGTTGATGACAACATTCTAGAACTATATGCAAAAATGTTGCTTGATGCTCCTTTGGATGATAAGACTGAACACTATGGTACTGCAAAGGAGAAGGCACTTGAATCTAAAATGGGCTTCAATAAGAAAAGGAGGGAAAAGAAAATAGACAAAATGTTTTCTTTCATTAAGAATGTAATTCACATGATAGATACAAAACTAGGTTTTGAATCTAAATCGGTAGATCAACCAACAATGGTATGTGCTTCAGAGGTAAAGAAGCCAGAAACCTTCATATCTCCTACCACTTCTAACTCTGATATAGAGGATAATCAACCTCTTGCATTCAGAAGGGTATAGAGGAAGAAAGTTGACAAGCCTTTGGTAGAATAGAATAAGATGGAACTAAGAAGGAAGCTAGTAAGAAAGGTGACAAAGAAAACAACATCCACACCTCTGGCAAGGAAACCTACCTAGAAGAGGAAGACAGGTCCATCCGCCCCTGCAACCCCTGTTAAGAAGAAGAAAAAGAGTGAGATAGATGAAGTAATTGAATCTGGTAATATTATCCCCCCAATGACTTGTGTAGAATTAATTGATGAGGTAACTAAAGATGGAATTTTGAAGAATGTGTCAAATTTTTATGAGCATTTAGATGACAATGAACAAAATGAAATGGAAAAAGCAATTTTGTTATAAGAAGTCTTTGGTAGAAATTTTGAAGGAAATTCCTTTATCTTTGTATAATAAGTTGGATGCAAGGAGATTAGATGCAGTTAAGAGGGATAGAGAGATAAAAGAAGTTGAACTTTTAAGTATTTGTGGTTCTATAAATAATGAGAAAATGAAAAGATGTATAGAAGTTTCAAATAGAATAATCTCTAGCAGTGAACCTCGACAAATAAGCTTAATGATGGGTAGAGTCAATGAAATAATAAATGAGACCAGAGAAGGATGGGCTAAATTTTTCCAAAAGAATCTTGATTTCCTTACTTCCCAAGAAGAATTTGCTAAGGCAACTACTCCTACTATTCCAGATAGATCAAAAGGAAAAGGAATTTTGGGAATCTCAAATCAAATTTTGAAAGAACTGGTAGTTAATTATCAATCAGATAAGAGTGTATAGACTCCATTGGCAGATAAAACTAAAAGTAATGAGAGTGTATAGGCTAAACCAATAGAGATAACATATGTACAATCTGAGAAAGGTAATATAGATAGTGTATAGGATACTGATAATATTATGGATAATAATCCACCTACAGTATAATACTACACCGAGTGGCAAAGCCACCGGTGTGAAAGAGGATGCGAAAAGGGATACACCAGGAGAGGATAAGGAAAAGGAAGAAAAGGAAAAGGAGACTGATAAGAGTAAAGCTACACAAACATCAAGTACCAAACCGGTAGATGACTCCTCATCAAAACATTTGGCAATTGACACTTCTCAAGTTGAGAAGAAATCCATCACAAAGATGAATCCCACAAAGCTAATGATGATGGCTGCTCAAAAACTAATGAAGGAGGGATTTGCAAACAAGGGAGTAATAGATCAGTGAATAATAGTTTTGCATAGATTGATTCCAGAATGTATGATTGAAAATGAAGCGAGCCCTTTTGGAAATATTAAGGTATTGACAAAGCACATCTCTAGAAACTTTCAATCATTACAATATATTTCTGATTAGCAAGCACTTGAAAGATTCACTTTGGCTAAGAAAGCCGCTTTTGATAAAATCATTGAGATAGAGAAGAGGAAGATTGAAGAGAAACTTATACTTATTGAAAATTCTTTGAGATAGTGTACTAACATTTACAAGGTCTATTGTAATATAGAAATTCTTATAGAAAATGTACATAAGAGGATAAAGGAGTTACAAGAAAAGATTGCTAATATTGCTAACTCTTCTGATGAACTAACTTCACTTACAACATCTATTGATGGACAAATTTTGACTTTGGAGAACCAATTTTTTATTTTGAAAAGGAAAGAGATAAGATCATTCGGAGAGCCAGAAGTCTTAGAGGTTTGGTGGGTCCAAGATTGGATTCACTTGGTGTACATAAGAGGGAATGCATGGATATGCTTGCGAAGCCCACACCAACAAAAGTCACTGAGAAAGAATCACTTGCACATTTAATGAGTGGACTTGTATCCATATCCGACACATTCAAAACCGGTTGGGATACCTATATAGAGTTACTAGAGAAATCTTATCTGTAAATCTTGAAATTGGTCAAGCTCTAGTTAAGTAATCGGTAATTATTCATTCTTTTGCATAGATTTCTAATAATTCTTTCAATTCTTTCAGCTGTCTTTGGCATTGATGCCAAAGGGGGAGGATATGTATGTGAAAAATGAAATGAAAAGGAAAGTATGCATATAATTCTAGGGGGAGGATATCAGACAAAGAGTATATGAATCAAAGTGGTCAATCAACTCAGGGGGAGTATGTTTCAGTTTCAGTTGAACCGATAGGGAATCTATTTTTTCACATGAGTGTTGCCATCAATGCCAACGGGGGAGATTGTTGGCAATTGACACTCATTGGATTCATATGTTGTCATTGTTAGAAACAAGATTCTATAGAAGGCATATATCGACAGATACCGACATTGGAGTAATCAAGGTCATAACCGACACTAGCACTGGCATCCAACACTTCAATGAAGCCAACATCACTCTCGGATCCGGGAAAGGTTTTATTTGTAAAATCATTTTGTAATTATTGTATAGAGACAAAATTTAAAATATTTTGTAACATTTTGTAAGCCAACATAAGACATATTGTTTATAAAGGGTATATAAGTCATTTTATTAGGGTCAGTTTGATATATAATGAATGTGGAGAAGAAAAATGATGTGAAGGATATGTATGTGTATCATTTGTATGCAAAGGTAATATCATGCAATGGTCAGCAGACAATTTATAAAGCATTACTAGAGAAAAGGAGATACCGGTAAAAGGGTTTAGGGTTTATGAACCGATACAAAATAGTTCTATAACCGGAACTCTTTTTGGCATTAGAGATGCATTTTGTGAGTTCACCATTATTGTTTTATCTTAACAGAAGCTTGTAGTCAGTGAGACTCTTTTGTGTTGAGCAGTGTGCTCTACGAAGTGTGCCTTTCTGCATGTGCAAGCCCCCATTCTATGTAATATCTTTCATATGGCCAGTGAATTGATATTGTGGGTTACAAATCCTGCCATCATTTTTCCATGTATAAAATTTTGTGTGTTATAATGTTTATTCATGTGGTTGGTTTATTTATTTCATGTTATATGTTTCTTCATTTACCGGTTTATATGCGTATGATATAATAAGGTAAAATCTTATATCACCGACAAAACACTGATTCACCCCCCCCTCTCAGTGTTCTTGGATTCCTTCTATTCCAAGATGTGGATGTTTCTAGATCATGTGCCTTTTATTTTCATGGTCTTCATTGATTGTTAAGCTCGTAATTGATAAATTTTTTTGGTATATTGATGTTATTTATGTTCTTATCCAATCGAATGCTGGTAATGTCTTATGGATATTGGATGCATAATTCCTAGAGGTGTTTTTAATGTTCGAGGCATATGATTTGGGCACGTGCTATGTCTTTGCCGACATTGTTTGGTCCACATGTGATATTTTATTATGTATGGTTATATTTTTGTAATTAGGTGGTGAGTGTTGAGATGACCTTGATGATCTTTCCAAGGTTGATGCCATGTATAAATGAATGTAATATCCTTGTATTTGAGTGTGGTGTTGTGGATGTGCGAATAATGCATTGATATTTTGAAAGCAAAGAAGAAGTGTGAAGAAGAGAAAGTTGCTTAACTGGAACTATAACCAAGAATTAAGGAGATGCTATTTTCTAGTTTATTACTTCCCAATGTGATTCGAATCTGTTTGTAGGGCAGTGAGCCTTCCCTAGGTTGTAGCCCTTTTTGTTTTCGAGTAGTGTGCCTGAATGCATGTGCATTCCCCATTATAATACTTATATACTTCTAGCAAAGTATACTCATATTGTGGTTGTGTTTCCACCATATTTTTTCCCTTGACCGGGTTTTCCATGTCAAAAATATTGGTGTTATGTGTGTTTATGTTGTGTTATTGATCTGTGCTTTCATAGTTAATTATTAGATCTAAGAATAAGTTTAAGTAATGTGAGTTTTTGTGAAAATTGATTCACCCCTCCCTCTCAGTTGTCTACCCTATTTCTATTAATTGGTATCAGAGAAAGTTACTCTAAAGAAGCTTAACCACTTGAGGTGATCTGGGATGACATCTTACAAGAAGGACAGTTTGAGATTTGATGGTACTAACTATTGTGTTTGGAAGAGTCACATGGAGTGTCATCTGAGATGCATTGGTGAATCCTATTGGACTATTACCAAGAACATGTATACCATTCCTACAAATGGACCTTCAACTCTATATGAGATAAGGGAAGTAGAATGCAATATTAGGGCTAAGGAAGCATTTTTGAGTGCTCTGACTGACTCTGAGATGACAAATTTTATGAAATTGCAATCTTCTCATGAGATCTGGAAGAAGTTGGAAACCTTGTATGAAGGAGACAGTTATGTGACGATTGTTAAGTCACAAAGGCTAAAAGTAAATTATGTGATGTTGAGGATGGGCAAAGATGAGAACATCACTTCTTTCATGCAGAAGGTGAATGAACTTATGTACAATATCAGATGTGTTGATAGAAAACTGGGAGAATCAAAGATTGTTGCTAAGGTGCTAAGATCTTTAACCACATCTTACAAGCATAAATTTATTTCTATTGAGGAGATCTAGACTGTGACTAATGTAACCAGGGACATGTTGATTGGTAAGCTTTCAGCCTTTGAGTTAAGTGAGTTTGGTGATTCTCTTCCCAAGGTAGAATTTGCATTCAAAGCCACTATTTCTGGAAAAGATAAGCAGAGATATGATCCAGGAGGAATTTATTCATGTTGGCAAGAGACACTACATAGTGTAGATAAGTGTATGCGAGTCGTCATTGATGGAAACCCAACTCAAAGATCTCATCCGATTTGCATAGATTCATCCTACCGGAAGTATGAAGTACAATTTTCCTTAATTCTAGAAGGTGGAACACAATATTTAACAGTATGGGAGTATTTTGAGTAGAACTTCACTTTGGTTGCATATTTTACTTTGTGGTGATTCAGGTAGTTGGTTGGATGTCTGGAGTAGCTTATGTTGGCATTCTACACTCTAATGAGAAATGATGGTATTGTCATTGATGGCAACCTTCTGGAAACCACCTAGCATTCATCTGGTAAAGCCATCGGTAGGCACCGACATCAGCATAGACATCTACATGCACTGGCAAACACTTCACCGTTAGCAGCTACAATGCATACCGGCACCCTAGCCGACAGGAATAAAATTTTGTTTAATTGTAATTATCTTTTGTAAAGACAACATGGCTTATTGTAATAGACTCATATATGTATGAAATATTGTAAATCATTTTTGTAATGAAAAATGGAATAGGAATGAGCGAATAAGAAGGAAGATATATGCAAATACATAAGGCAAATGTTGTAGAAGGTTTTGGTTATAGAATGAGCTTAAACCGGTACTGAACTCGACATAGTTGATGATGATTTGAAGCAGTACATTGTATTGGATTTTGATAATCCATTTTGTAAGTTAGTGAGACTTCTATCTTGTAAATTGAGCAGTGAGCTCTAGGAAGTTCTCCTTCCTGCATGTGCAGGCCCCTCATTATAAGTAATATTTATTCATTGGCCAGTGAGTGAATATTGTGGGTCACAAATCCCACCGAGGTTTTTCCCACACTGGGTTTCCTTGTTAAACATCTTGTGTTATGGTGTGTTTTCTATGCTGTCTTTATTGTTCTTGATTACTGCATTAATTCTTATTTACTCGTACACTATTTTGGAATGCAAAATACTTAATAAGGTTAAATATTTTGTCAACTGGTTACATACTGATTCACCCCCCCCTCTCAGTATCTTTGGGACTATCATTAATCCTAAGAATTGGTATTAGAGCTTGGTCCTCTATTTTCAAAAGCCTAACAACTTGAGGAAGATTCTGACACTGACACAAATGGAGAACTTAAGAAAGCAATTGGAAGGAGCTCTTGTAGACTATGATTTAGAGAATTTGAAGAATATCAAACTTGAAGATGATCTTAGGACTGCACAAGAATTCATTCAAGGACTTCAGGAGAATCTAACTATTGCTAGAAATAAAAGAAAAGAACTTCATGAGAAGATTTAGAGTGATAATGATGAAAAGGAAACTCTTAATGAACTTGTGAACAAGATGAGACAAGAAAATAGTACTATGAGGAATGAAATGAAATATATGACTATGAGATTTTGTAAAGACATTGAAGACAGGAAGAAGAATGAAGATGACTTGACTAGGAGACTCAATGATGCTAGAAATGAAAATCTAAGACTCAGTCATGAAAATGATATGTTAAAGATAGATTTGATTCACATGCAACATGATAAAACTGAACTTATCAGACAAATGGGAATTCTAGAAAATGAGTTGTCTACTACAAATCAACACAAAGAGAAATTCAAGAAAAGTTCCTCTGAACTTAATGATATGCTAAAAAGTTAGAAACCTAATGGAGATACAAATGAACTTGGATTTGAAGTTGGTGAAAGTTCTAGTACTGCAAACAATCATGATCACAGTAAACCGATAAGACAACCTAATGCTTACAAATTTAATGGAAAATGTTTTAACTATAGGAAGTATGGTCATAGAGAAAATCAATGTAGATCTAGAGACAATTAGAACATTAATGCACTTATCGGTCAATGTTCCAAATGCAACAAAGTTGGTCATAATTCAGAAAATTGTAGAATGAATGTAAGATGTTATGTTTGTGGAAGATTTGGGCTCTTATCTAATCAATACAGAACACAAACCGACATAGGATATGGAAAGGCTATTCAAAAGAATAATGTGACTTGTTATGCTTGTAAAAAAATTGGACATATTGCAAAATTTTGTAGAAGCAAGACTTTATCGACAAATAATAAAGGACCCAGTTTGAAAGGCAAAGAAAAGGTTGATGAGGTAAAACAAGAATTTTCAAAACAATGTATTAGAAAGACATATTAGAATGTTGATGAGACTATTCCTTCACTGGTAGAACAAAGTATTACTCCACTGACAAGGATTTCTTCATCTAACTAAGAAGTGACCTTTGGGGGTATTGCAGCAAATTGAATATCATGCAGTTTACCCTCGGTCAATGGTGAGAAGATAGATTTCTTCTTTACCGGTAGATGTGTTAAGTTTTCACTTAATCGACGAGCATTTAATGCGATTGTTGAAAGAAATTTCATTATAAATCATCAGTTTTCCTTCATTTTTGATTCACTGAGCATTCAACTTAGCAAAGAGTGTGAAATCTGAGCGAAGGCATTCAAGGTAAAGGTGTGAAGTGATTTCCTTCAAGCATTCACACATTACTAGGTAGCTTAAGGTATTTTTCAAATAGCTTCCTCTTCTGCTCCTAAATTTATTGCAAACCCTACTATTGTGGAAAATATAAAATGCCCTAGGCCCGTATTCAAAATTATTCCTGAGATAGCTAAGCAAGATGATTCCATAGGCACATTTTTAAAGCCTAAAGGTGTAGCTTATGTTGAAGACCCTAGGATTTATATTCACTACAATATTGAAGAATTAGGTTCTAAGGAAGTGTTAAAGATGTTTAAAACCATAATTTGTGATGAAAATGGCAATGTCAAACCTCAGCACAAGATTATTGAGACTTTAGGCTTTGTGGAAATTTTGAACATCCCTGAAACTCTGGAGGAAGTTGTGAGAATTGTCCTGAAACTCTGGAGGAAGTTGTGAGAATTGTCCTAAGTAGGGCACATGGAGAATTTCTTTGGTTAGATTTAGTCTGTAAATTCACCTGGCAAGCAATTAGGGTAGTGATAGGTCTACCCTCAACCGATAGTAGACCTGACAAAACTAAGAAGGTTCCTAATAACAAAGTCATGACCTTAACCAGAGCAACATCTGATAGTAGATCTCTGAGAGTGAATGACATCAAAGACATCAATGTGAGATTCATAAGTATGATTTTAGGCTACAAGACTACACATACAAACATAATTAATTTAGTTTGTAGTCTTTGCATTAATAGTTCTCATGAAATGGTAAATGATAATGCAAAAATAGATGTGTGTGAATGGCTGAAGGATGAACTAAATGATAACTTGGAGAAGATAAAAGGTGATAAGAAAGGGACATTTCATTTTGGAAATCTCTTGGTATGCCTTATGTTTTATTTCACAAAAGAAATTCCTAGTATTGGACCAAAAGACTTTGGATATGAAATACGGGTAGGTAAACAATTGCTAGAAGCTTTCACCAGCATGGGTACTGCTAAGGAAAACAACATAACTGAATATTTCAAAGCTTTCCAAACCAAAATGAAAACTAGAGAGAGACTACCACAGAGTGTAGTAGATAAATATGATAAGGAAATCTATTTTGTAATTAAGAAAGATGAAACATGGATGGAAGTTGTATTACCTAGAACTGTATGGGTAGCAAAAATTGGTTATGAGGTAGATATAAACATTGTTGAAACTTATGCAAAAGTCTTATTAGATGCACCTAGAGATCCATCAGAAGATGTTTTTGGTAGTGTTGAAACAATTGAAAGTGGTGTACTAACAATGAAACAAAGGAAGATAAGAGAAAAGTATATAAGAGATTCTTCTAAACAAGTAAAGGAAATAAAAGAAAATGTTATGAAGCTTACTGGTATAAAGGCAAGTGAACTAGAAGGACTACAACCGGAGGCACACATTTCATCGGTTGGCACATCATCTGATAGTGAGATACGTATAGAATTCAAGAGAGTTGATAGGAAGAGAAAACCCTCACCAGTACCCTCTCCTCCACCCAAGAAAACAAGAACCTTGAGAAAGAAACAACAAGCAGTAAGGCAACCGTCAAAGAAACTTACACCCAAGAAGAAACAAAAACAGGTTATACCTCCTTTAGATAATTTGCTAAATGAAATAACAGATGATGGTAATTTGGCTAATGTAAGCAAATTGTATAACACATTCATTGATTCAGAAAAGGAAAGTATTGAAAACAATATAATTCTACATCTAGACATATACAAGAAAGTGTTAATTGAAGTTGTAGATGACTTACCAAATGAACTATATAGAAGGTTATATGCAAAGAGGATTGTAGTAATGGAGTTAGACAAGAAACTTAAAATTGAGAAACTTCTAGCTATACATCCGGTTAACTCTAAAGAGGAAATTGATGACTTACTTTGTGAGGCTAATGGATCAGTTTTTGCTAGTGATCATCGGCAAGTGAGTTTGATGGTTGGTAGAGTTAATGAGATTACTGAGGAAATGACTGATAAATGGGATATCTTTTTCATAGAAAAAGAAAAACAAGAGGAATTGAACAGGTCAAAAAAAACATTTAAGGTATATTAGAAAGATAAGGACAAAGGGAAAGGTAAAGTTGGTGGAACACCAAACATCAAAATAAATGACAACTTACCACCACCTGTGGACACTACACCAGTACATACTATTGATACACTGACTACTAACAGTGTAGGTACAACACATGATGACACTAACCCTGAATCAAAAATTCTATTCACCATGAATGTGGATACTCAGGAAGTGAACATTGTTGTGAATAATGATAATACAGAGGTAAAGAATGATATTGCTGACAGTGGAAACAATGCTGAGCAACCGACAGAGAATGTTGAGGTTGAAATGCAAACAGAGAAAACAAAGCATACACTAAAAACATAACAACCACTGGACACTGGTATGAATATTGGTAGTATAGATGTTGGCACTAAGAAACCTACTGAGACAGAAATATCGGCAGCTGAGAACACGAACATATTTAGATAGTGAAACTGGTAATCACTAAGAAACCCAAACCATTACAGGTTGAAACACAAACTTAGACTGATCCACCGAAGGATAATACAAGTAAACTAGTAACTAATGTTGGAAGCACTGAGGTAATCAAGACAGTTGGTCAGACATCCGGTACTTCTTTAAGTGAATTCAGGCCTACCAATGTGACAAAGGTACTCTTGGACTCTATTAAGAAGATAACTAATTGTAATGCATTGGCTTATAAAGAAATTGATGATACAATACCTATTCTTAAGATGATTGCACCAAAATCTAATATAGATCATGTAATGGATTCTTTAGGTCAGTTGGACACATTGTATAAATTATTGTTGGAAATATAATAACAGTTGATAAGGTGAATGAGGTTACATTCAAAGGGAAAATGGAAAAAGAAAAGGAAAAATTCTTTGAGGACACAATTAAGAAGTGCACTGAACATATTAACACACTTTTACTAGCACTGAATACAACAATTTTGGAATATAAGAAACTGTACAGAGAAACATGCAAGCCACATCTGTTGACAAAGGACATTGAAAAGGAAATAAGCAGAGTACAGAAGGAGATAGATGATATAGCTGATAACATTATTGGTTCATTCGAACCTATATCAGTTATTGAGCAAGAAATAGCAGGTTTTGAGGAAAAGTTGGAGAAGTTTGAGAAGGAAAAAGCAAGGATCAAAGCAAATGCCAGAGATCTTAAGCATAAACTTAGTCCTAAATTGGATAACATTATCTCTTTGAGAAATGAGATCTCTAAGGCATTAGTTTAAGGGGAAAGATCACCGAAGGAGCATATGCATCATCTCACTAACACGATCCAATGAACTGAGGCAACCCTGAATGAAAGCAATAGATTCATGTAGAGTTTAAATTTGGTTTTGGCTGACATATTTCAGATTGTAACCAACCGGTTACAAACCTTAAGGTGAAATTTTGCACTCATTTGACAATTTTTGACAACCTTTGTCATTGATGTTAAAGGGGGAGTAGTGGATAGAGAAAAATGGCTATTCAGAGGAGATCATCTACTCAGAGGGAGCACATATTTTTTGGACTTCACTTTTTGGAACTCTTTTTCATTTTTTCTCATGAGTGTTGCCATCAATGCCAAAGGGGGAGATTGTTGGCATTCTACACTGTAATGAGAAATGATGGTGTTGTCATTGATGGAAGCCTTCTGGAAACCACTTGGCATTCATCTAGTAAAGCCACCAGCAGGCACCGACACTGGCATAGACACCTACATACATGTAATGCCCATACCCTAGTTAGACTTGTAAAACCCGTTTGACCATGATTGACTTCCTATGTGGCATTCTTGAAAGGTAGATTAACCATGGTGAAATGAGTAGTTTAGATAATATAAATAACTGTGCATACTTATTATTGTGCTTTTGCATCGATTCTCATGTAAATGTAATTGTTCCTAACTCTTGTGATAAATCTTGAGCTAACGCCTTCATTGAATATGTATATGTATATGCATGCTTGTATGAATTCATGGGTGCAGGAGATTGTAGGTACAACACCGCTTAGGGCAAGGTTCATCTCCTTTGGGATTTGCAAGGTTGAGTATGCCTCCTTCATCTTTAGAATTCGGATTTGGTGGACATATAACTCTCATCTTGCCTTAGCCATGGTTAGGTGAGCATCGTGTGTCCTGTCGAGAGATTTGGAGGACTTCCTCGATTTGCGTGCCTTGCATGAGGTAAGTGGAGTTTGTTGTTCTAGGTATTAAATTCAAATTTATAAGTAGACGTGCACATTAGTAATTTAGAAATTTAAATGGGTAGCTTCCTTTATATGATTAATCATTAATTTAAGAGATTGCCTTAAATTATTAATGTAGCAAGCTTAAGGTATTTAACTTGGATTAGTGTGCTCATTTGCACATTTGTAACACTTACGTATTTGCAGTTGAGAAATTAGAGGAAATAAGACTCTTGCATTAGATTAGTCATTTATTTAAAAATGTCGCTTTATTATGTTATAGCGAGTTAATTTAATAGCTAATTTTAAAATAATGAATTTAATGAGTTATGCGTTTTGGAAAGGAAACATTTAAAGTCATTTGGGGGATAGGAACAAATTATTCATTTTCGCATGTTGGAAGAGAAAGGGGAAATTGGATTATTTAAAAGGAAATTATTCTTTTTACTTGCAAATTTATATAGTGTAAAGGATCGATTTTTAAGATTTAAATTAATTTAAATATCTCACCCTTGTTAATAGTTCCGAAATAAAAATGTAGGCCTAAATTGATATTGAGAGATTAAAATTAGAGATTAAAAAAAAAAAAGAGATAGAAGCATTATAATTTTAATAAGGAAAACAAATAAGATGTAATAGATAATGGTAATGAATGACTTCCATTTGGATTTTCACTTGTTTTATTTAAAAAAATAAAATAAATGCCTAATTTCGAAATTGAAAATTAGGGCAAAAATAGGGTTTCTCATTTTTAAACTAGTTGGGAAATGTTTTTGGGGGTTCTTGGCTTTTGGTCATTTTTTTTGGAAAAACATGGTTCTTGCAAGAGAGATTGGGGATTTTGGATAGAGATGGAGTTTTAGAGCAGCAGATTTGGGAGCTCTTCTTCATCAAAACTCTTCCCAGAATGCATTTGGAGGTAGGATTCAAATCTACCTTTTTATTTCATGATTGGGTTTTAAAAAAAAAGAGAGAAATTTTATCCATGGATGATTGGCTTGAAGGATAGATTCAGCTTTCTCTTTACAAGTTTGGTTGTTTTTGAAACAAATTCTTATTCTTGCAAGTTTGGTTGTTTTTGAAACAAATTTTTATTCTTGATAGATTTGGTGGCTTAAAACCTGATGTAGAGATGTTTGTTCCATAAGAGAGTGTTTGGGTAAATCTGGAAATTCATTTTATGACTGTAAAATGGGGGTTTTTCTACATTTTCATTTTGGGTGTTTTGTTCATGTTTATTCAACAAAAAAATAGATCCCCAGTTGGTTGTTTATTATGAGAAATCTGGAAAACATATGGGTTATGAATCTCTTTCAAAATGGGAGATTGCTGGGATGTGAGTTTCTTTCAAAAAAAATAATATTCAAAATGAAGAGGTTGCTGGAAAATGCCTTAAAACCTTGTCTGTAAGACTGTGTGATATGCATTTGGGGATTTGTTATCTGTTTCTTTTTATCCATTTCTTTTTACAAATTTGTGTGTTGAAAACTATAAAAAAATAAATAAATAAATAAAACACACAAAAAAAAATGCATTACCTTGCCTCTCGCAGCAGGTATCTACTGCTACCAGTTGGTAGGCAGCGCTACCACTGGTAGCGATCTGCTACCAAATGGTAGCAGTGCTACCTGAGGTAGCAGCCTACTACCATTGGGTAGCAGCACTACCAATGATAGGCTGCGCTACCAAAAGGTAGAAGGGGCTGCCAAGGGGAGGCCCACGTGGTTGTCCACGTGGGTTCCTTCCCTCTTTTTTTTGCAAATTAAAAAAAAAACAGGTTTGTTTTATTTAATTTTTAATTATTTTTTTTATTATTTTATATAATCTTTTTTAAAAAAGGAAAGAAAGATATATGTAAGTAATATATAAAAAAAGGGGAAGAATTTCTGATTATTGATTGAATTTAAAATTAGTATTAGGGATTTAAATCTAGTCTCCTAGATATTATGAAATTTTAAATTCAGTTCCTATCTTATTAAATCTCAAATTAGCACATAATATATTTGGATTTTAGAAAGTCAACACTTAGAAAATCCATACTCTAATACAAGTTTTTAATTTCATATTGGTTACACCATAATCGAGTTAATATTTATTATTAACATGGACTAAATAGTAATGGTGGACTAACACGAATTTTTAAATAAAAGTTATATTATCACATCCGTAAACTTGATCGACATTAATGGTTAGACAGATATGGTAAATGAATATCTCTATCGGATTATGCCTATGTAGGTTTAAATTTCTATAATAGAATTTGGTTATGTAATGGCAAGACTTGTTATGATAGTGGTTGGTTATAAGTCGGTCAAGCCCCTAGTTAGGCTATCGTCAAGCAATAGAATCTAGGTTTGTTGTTTTCTTTTGGTTATAAATCAATTTGACCCGCTTTTAAAAGGGATCACTATGTAATAATCAATCGAGGTAGATGTTGAATAGTGTATGTGTTCGCCTAAAGGCAAGATTGTAAAGACATGTAAATATGTAACCTTAACTATATTAAATGCCAGAAGGGTCTTGCAGTTGAGCAGACCCGGAGATGTAGCCCTTTAGGGGTGAACTCCGAGATCATTCCTGTGTTATGCGGTGTTTTAGTTTCCTTTGTTTCATACTTTACGTTATCACATATGGTTGTTATCTTGTATAAGTGTATGATGGAAAATTAACGAATTTAAATCAAATGCACAAAATCAGACATCTTGAGGAAAGTAGTAAATCGGATTCATGAGACATTGTAAATTATGATTATGACAAAGTATTTAAAATATGTTAATTTAAATTGCAATAGTGGAAAGAATCTTGCTAGAATACTCCATTGGATTAATTTGTTAATAAGAATGTTAATGGAATGAATGTAAAAGGGAAATAAAGTTAAAATTTATGTCACAATTCCTAGATTGAAATCTAAAGGATGCACATCATATAAATATCTACTTTTTTTTTACCTTAGTAAATGAGTCATGCCATGTTAATTACGTTTCATTATATGGGACGAATTTGTTAAGTTATTTCATGCTTTAATCATAACCAATAATCCTCACCAGATTAATTTGATAATCGTGTGGACTCAACTAGGCATCCACGTTGTATATTGGATGAATATACTTAATAATTCATGTTGTAATTATAATCAATAATCCTCACCAGATGAATGTTAAAATTGGGTTATCTCAACTAGTCTTCCATATTTATAATCCCAATAAATGAATTTCTTTATGATTGCTAAAAATGAACTGAATAGGGAAGGATTCAATTAGATGTTGATACATTAAATCTTAGTAAAAGTATCTCCCTCCTATTAACTTTGTTTATAAAAAAAAAGGAGATGTGCAATAAGATAATTGTATTTTAATCTTAATAGAAGGACATCACTATGATCTTAATATTCGAATCTCGAAATGATGAATGTTATCTAGTTAACGATACTTTAATTTTAAAGGATGCTCTCATGTGTTCTAATGCATATCCTCCTTAACGAAATTAGTCCATTTATTAGTATTAATAAAACTTCAAATGAATTCTATGGCTACTCATATCTTACCTTTCATAAAAGAACTACAACTCACTAGTTGGCTATGCATGAAATCAAATGAAGGGATCCCACTCTATTAATTGTAGTTAATCCTTAATGAATGAATCTCGTCTGATTAACCAAACTTTTAATATTAAAGGATGAAATTGATTGTGAATGGATACCCTAAACCCAATGAATGGACTTCACTATATTAGATGCATGAACCTTTTTGGAGACCTCTTAATGTAATTATGAATTAAAGTGCAATGAATAAACAACCTATCAAAGGCCTCCTAACCACCAAAATAAATGAACGCTTCCTAAAATTATAAGATGTCAAACCATGGAACACATATATAATCAAGATCTATGCATTATCTCGCAATTATGTTATCCAGTTTAATTGGATCTAATGACGCAAGTTGAGTTAGGTGTAAGGTTATGTAATCGCGTTGGGAAACTCCTTAGGATTGTTTTAGGCTTCTGCTGTGTTATCTAGTTATAGATAACTTTGAGATAACTTTGATCTATCTTAATAATGTAACTTTTCATTGACTCTCTTAATTATTATTTAAAAAAAAAAAAATTTACACTCTATTTGAGTGTTTTTAACTTAAACCCTTAGGGGTTTGCTGTCGGGGCATTACACTTGGTATCAGAGCCCATGTTGCAACACTGGGATCTCTGGTTTCACTTGTGCCCTTAGTTGGTGTGTGTGTGTCTACCTTATGTTTTATGCTTTCCCACCTTGATGTGAGGGTGTGATTTAACAAACCCTACTTGTGTGTAACGTGTGCGTTCACACCTTGTTTTCACCTTAATGATGTGGGTGTTATAGGAATAATTATGGGTGTTTTGTCTACCTATTGAGGTCTTGGTCTACGATTTCTCATACTTTGAAAGGGATTCATATGTACCTTCGCTCTTGCTTTGTTTTACTCTTTTGACTAATCCATCTGGGTGAGTTGTTAATATCTTGAATCTAGAAGTACGAAACGTGCTTGTCTATGGTTATGATCTATTTTAATGACTGTCCACTTTAAAGACTAGTATGGCAAATATTAATGCTTATTATGTAGAAATTTAGAGATTACGATTCTTCCTCTTCTCTCTCTAGTAAATTAAAAGGAATTGATATGTGTGGTTATCTCTTATTTAAGTTTTCTTATTGCAAGAGAAAGGATGATGTTTCTTGAGCCTTGTGTGAGCCTTATAATGTTTTTGTGTTTTAGATTGTAAACGGGATTGGCTTGGGAGGTAATTTTTGGTTAATGACAGAAAGTGGTATGTTTGCATTAAGGACTCTCCATGTGCTTGGTAGGAGTAGTATAGTTAAATTCCATTTTAAGTAAGGTGCATTAAAAAGCGCATAGTGATTTTGTGAAAATTGCTTGATGTGAAAAAGAATACCAAAAGAGGACATGTTGTAGTAGCTTCAAGAGTAAATTAATGTGCTCCTCAAAAGATTGTTTTATGTGCTTAGTTAAACTAATGTGATTTAGGACCTATTAAGTGGCGCACTTTTAATTTGCTTTGGATATGGGTAATTGTCTTATTCTGTTTCGAAAAGAGTAAATAAAAGACTTGCTGATTTGTATGCATTAAATGTGTAAAAATCTAGGAGATAGCTCTTCATGTACCTCCTTGTTATATTATGGATTTCCAATGTTAGATTTGATGTATTATTGTATTGTATTGTACTACAAATAGCGCTTGTTCTCAAGAAGACTTGTATTACAAAAGAAAATTTGGTTGTTTTGAATTCTTGTTCGGAAAACTAGAACATTATAGTGCAACAATAATGATTAGAAATGTCATGTTAGGATGCTTTGACACCTTCCTAAAAGATAGCAAAATTAAAATCGTGCAACTCAAATGATAAACTTATATCCGAGCATATGGTGTGATTTTGAAATTCTTGTGTATTCGTAGGAAATAGTTGAATTTCCAACTCTCGTCCTCCTCTTGTTTAAAATATAGAAATTGTTGTTTTTGAAACACTATTTAGAACGCAGTGATTGGAAGGAAATTTTGTTACAACGCATATGAAATTGTATGTTAGCCTTGGCTTCTAATTGAAAGGGAAAAAAAAAATTTCGTCTTGGAAAGGGAAAACTGCATAGTTAGTAATGTGAATGAAAATGCTTAAGGGAAATTGAGAAAGATATCAGAATGATGTTATTTCTTTGTGTAAATTTGAAATTGTTGAAAATTTCAGTACGTGGATCTAGAGTAAACTTTGTTGGTGATTCATGTGTAAAGCATAATTAAAACTTCCCTTGAGTATATGTTAGCATAATGTAAAGTACTCGCCGTAAATGTGACTAAACCAGTAATGGTGCTATTCTGTGTGTGTTGTGAGAAAACCCGTACTTGTTTTGTGTGCCCATGGGATGGTGAAGTAATCAACCATGGGGAATATGTTTGTTTATGAGTATGGGAAACCATACCTATCTATGTGATGTTGCTTATTTGTTTCCTTACTGAGTGCCAACCCACGGGTTGTTGATAAGTCAGTATGTGAAGGGGTAGTAGTAGAAGTCACCATTCCTTGAATAGCATGAACAGCGTATGAGTAATGTCGATGCGAAGCGACCTTAGCTTCCCTATTTTGAGGAAAAGTATAGTTTTGTAATGAAGCTATAACATAGGCGTACTCAATACTTCCCCTTGTGATGAACCGATTTACGAGGTTCATGTGTGCCAGCCTTATTCCTATCCTTTATCTTGAGCATATAGATGATAGTTTTTGAGCATATTGATGGAATTCTATTGGAGCATCTGTTGCCTTGTCTTCATGAGAGGCGTGTTATTGTTCTTACATAAGTTTCCAACTGACTAGTGTTGGTAGACTTGCGGGTAGACCTTAGCCATGTATACCTCTGGCTTACGGCGAGTATCCTGAGAGGAGCATCGCTATGCGGAGTGTGACCGGTGCGTGCCTTATCTGCGGGGTACACTACCATGCGGGATACGTCCATTGCGTGCTTTGTCCGCTTGGAGTATTGCCATGCCGTGCTGAGACACGATGCGGGATTTAGTAGACATTTCCATGCGGCCTACCGCTAGGTATTGGGTAGAGCCATGCCACGTGATGATGTGATGCGGGGTGATGTCGAGGTGCACACTGCCATGCCATGTGGATGTGTGACTTGGCCACACCACATGATGAGCTACTAGGATAGCTAGACGATTGTTCCTTCCTTCCTCGTTGGTGGCTAGCTATTAGTCACGTAGTGATGTAATGTGCAATTGTGATTTTCTTTTAATTATTTATTTATTTCCTTGTGGGCCAGCAATTTATTTTACTTTGACCTTGACAGTTTAGCCACGATCTTGCAATCTTGATCTTACTTGATTTGATGTTGCAAATCCGGAAATTATTTTCTTGTTTTATTGTTGGAATTGACAATTATTATCTTTAATCTTTTGTACTTTGGTGGCTAAACCGGTTTATCCTTGTTGTTTTCGTATGCTGGTCTTGTGTTGTAATGTGAATTCCTCTCCAAGAATGTAGGAGACGGGCTTGGATGAGTGTATACGAGGAAGTAGACACAAGGAACCTTGAGGATGGAGGTATGTGAGGCTGTGAAAACAGCTAGGATCCACTACCTACCTATGAGTGGTGACTATCTCTTGGAGGCTAAACACCTTACACAACAAGGGATATTCGCGAGGGACTTGTATGGAAGGTAGCACCGCTATGGTGTACCCCAGCACCATCAAGCCCTCGAGTGAGATGTTGGACATTTGTTGATCATGTATTTATTCTGATAGCAGACATAGAGATGTTGATTATATATGTTACCTTTGACCGAGCATCAGACATGCTCACATGTGGCCTATTGTGTTGTGCAAACTAGTCTTGTGGATGGATATTATGTGTAATCATGGATTAAATGGTATTAACTTGTCACTATGTTATGGGGCATAGTCATTGGAAAGGTTCTTGTATGTCTGAAAAATGTAAACAATTGAGTTCTTACATTGCTCTTATTTGATGAAAGTTAACTTGGTTGTAAAAAAAATTGATATGTGAAGCTAGTTCTATGCGATAAAATTTTGTGAAAGAGAGGAATTGGTGAAAGACATTGACCTTGAGAGCATGTTTTCTTGTCATGTTTGATAAATGAGTATGATAACTGTGTCTATATGTATTTTAATTGCTTTAATTTGGTGTAATAAGAAAGGAAAAGTCTCATATCTTTACTATAATTGTGTGTAAATTCTAGAACGTTCTAAGATGTGAATGATGTTAGATGCATTTTTGTTAATGGATGATGACACTTGTAGAGGATTTATGAATAATGTTCTAAGATGATGGCAAAATAGTTGTTTGTGTAAATTGATAATTGTTAATTGAGTTTAAGGACTAATAAGTGTTGCAGGACTTCCGTTTTGCTTTGTGACTTCCAGGAGTAAGTCGGAGCCTAGGGGGGGAGAATGTAATGGCCATACCCTAGTTAGACTTGTAAAACCCATTTCACCATGATTGACTTCCTATGTGGCATTCTTGAAAGGTAGGTTAACCATGGTCAAATGAGTAGTTTAGATAATATAAATAACTGTGCATACTTATTATTGTGCTTTTGCATCAATTCTCGTGTAAATGTAATTGTTCCTAACTCTTGTGATAAATCTTGAGCTAACGCCTTCATTGAATATGTATATGTATATGCATGCTTGTATGAATTCATGGGTGCAGGAGATTGCAGGTACAACACCGCTTAGGGCAAGGTTCATCTCCTTTGGGATTTGCAAGGTTGAGTATGCCTCCTTCATCTTTAGAATTCGGATTTGGTGGACATATAACTCTCATCTTGCCTTAGCCATGGTTAGGTGAGCATCGTGTGTGGATTTGTGGGGCTTTCTTTTCATTGGGATGCGTGTCGAGAGATTTGGAGGACTTCCTCGATTTGCGTGCCTTGCACGAGGTAAGTGGAGTTTGTTGTTCTAGGTATTAAATTCAAATTTATAAGTAGACGTGCACATTAGTAATTTAGAAATTTAAATGGGTAGCTTCCTTTATATGATTAATCATTAATTTAAGAGATTGCCTTAAATTATTAATGTAGCAAGCTTAAGGTATTTAACTTGGATTAGTGTGCTCATTTGCACATTTGTAACACTTACGTATTTGTAGTTGAGAAATTAGAGGAAATAAGACTCTTGCATTAGATTATTCATTTATTTAAAAATGTCGCTTTATTATGTTATAGCGAGTTAATTTAATAGCTAATTTTAAAATAATGAATTTAATGAGTTATGCATTTTGGAAAGGAAAAATTTAAAGTCATTTGGGGGATAGGAACAAATTATTCATTTTCGCATGTTGGAAGAGAAAGGGGAAATTGGATTATTTAAAAGGAAATTATTCTTTTTACTTGCAAATTTATATAGTGTAAAGGATCGATTTTTAAGATTTAAATTAATTTAAATATCTCACCCTTGTTAATAGTTCCGAAATAAAAATGTAGGCCTAAATTGATATTGAGAGATTAAAATTAGAGATTAAAAAAAAAAAGAGATAGAAGCATTATAATTTTAATAAGGAAAACAAATAAGATGTAATAGATAATGGTAATGAATGACTTCCATTTGGATTTTCACTTGTTTTATTTAAAAAAATAAAATAAATGCCTAATTTCGAAATTGAAAATTAGGGCAAAAATAGGGTTTCTCATTTTTAAACTAGTTGGGAAATGTTTTTGGGGGTTCTTGGCTTTTGGTCATTTTTTTTGGAAAAACATGGTTCTTGCAAGAGAGATTGGGGATTTTGGATAGAGATGGAGTTTTAGAGCAGCAGATTTGGGAGCTCTTCTTCATCAAAACTCTTCCCGGAATGCATTTGGAGGTAGGATTCAAATCTACCTTTTTATTTCATGATTGGGTTTAAAAAAAAAAGAGAGAAATTTTATCCATGGATGATTGGCTTGAAGGATAGATTCAGTTTTCTCTTTACAAGTTTGGTTGTTTTTGAAACAAATTCTTATTCTTGCAAGTTTGGTTGTTTTTGAAACAAATTTTTATTCTTGATAGATTTGGTGGCTTAAAACCTGATGTAGAGATGTTTGTTCCATAATAGAGTGTTTGGGTAAATCTGGAAATTCATTTTATGACTGTAAAATGGGGGTTTTTCTACATTTTCGTTTTGGGTGTTTTGTTCATGTTTATTCAACAAAAAAATAGATCCCCAGTTGGTTGTTTATTATGAGAAATCTGGAAAACATATGGGTTATGAATCCCTTTCAAAATGGGAGATTGCTGGGATGTGAGTTTCTTTCAAAAAAAATAATATTCAAAATGAAGAGGTTGCTGGAAAATGCCTTAAAACCCTGTCTGTAAGACTGTGTGATATGCATTTGGGGATTTGTTATCTGTTTCTTTTTATCCATTTCTTTTTACAAATCTGTGTGTTGAAAACTATAAAAAAAATAAAAATAAAATAAAACACAAAAAAAAAATGCATTACCTTGCCTCTCGCAACAGGTAGCTACTGCTACCAGTTGGTAGGCAGCGCTACCACTGGTAGCGATCTGCTACCAAATGGTAGCAGTGCTACCTGAGGTAGCAGCCTACTACCATTGGGTAGTAGCGCTACCAATGGTAGGCTGCACTACCAAAAGGTAGAAGGGGCTACCAAGGGGAGGCCCACGTGGTTGTCCACGTGGGTTCCTTCCCTCCTTTTTTTGCAAATTAAAAAAAAAACAGGTTTGTTTTATTTAATTTTTAATTATTATTTTTATTATTTTATATAATCTTTTTAAAAAAAGGAAAGAAAGATATATGTAAGTAATATATAAAAAAAGGGGAAGAATTTCTGATTATTAATTGAATTTAAAATTAGTATTAGGGATTTAAATCTAGTCTCCTAGATATTATGAAATTTTAAATTCAGTTCCTATCTTATTTAATTTCAAATTAGCACATAATATATTTGGATTTTAGAAAGTCAACACTTAGAAAATCCATACTCTAATACAAGTTTTTAATTTCATATTGGTTACACCATAATCGAGTTAATATTTATTATTAACATGGACTAAATAGTAATGGTGGACTAACACGAATTTTTAAATAAAAGTTATATTATCACATTCGTAAACTTGATCGACATTAATGGTTAGACAGATATGGTAAATGAATATCTCTATCGGATTATGCCTATGTAGGTTTAAATTTCTATAATAGAATTTGGTTATGTAATGGCAAGACTTGTTATGATAGTGGTTGGTTATAAGTCGGTCAAGCCCCTAGTTAGGCTACCGTCAAGCAATAGAATCTAGGTTTGTTGTTTTCTTTTGGTTATAAATCAATTTGACCCGCTTTTAAAAGGGATCACTATGTAATAATCAATCGAGGTAGATGTTGAATAGTGTATGTGTTCGCCTAAAGGCAAGATTGTAAAGACATGTAAATATGTAACCTTAACTATATTAAATGCCAGAGGGGTCTTGCAGTTGAGCAGACCCGGAGATGTAGCCCTTTAGGGGTGAACTCCGAGATCATTCCTGTGTTATGCGGTGTTTTAGTTTCCTTTGTTTCATGCTTTACGTTATCACGTATGGTTGTTATCTTGTATAAGTGTATGATGGAAAATTAACGAATTTAAATCAAATGCACAAAATCAGACATCTTGAGGAAAGTAGTAAATCGGATTCATAAGACATTGTAAATTATGATTATGGCAAAGTATTTAAAATATGTTAATTTAAATTGCAATAGTGGAAAGAATCTTGCTAGAATACTCCATTGGATTAATTTGTTAATAAGCATGTTAATGGAATGAATGTAAAAGGGAAACAAAGTTAAAATTTATGTCACAATTCCTAGATTGAAATCTAAAGGATGCACATCATATAAATATCTACTTTTTTTTTACCTTAGTAAATGAATCACTCCATGTTAATTACGTTTCATTATATGGGACGAATTTGTTAAGTTATTTCACGCTTTAATCATAACCAATAATCCTCACCAGATTAATTTGATAATCGTGTGGACTCAACTAGGCATCCACGTTGTATATTGGATGAATATACTTAATAATTCATGTTGTAATTATAATCAATAATCCTCACCAGATGAATGTTAAAATTGGGTTATCTCAACTAGTCTTCCATATTTATAATCCCAATAAATGAATTTCTTTATGATTGCTAAAAATGAACTGAATAGGGAAGGATTCAATTAGATGTTGATACATTAAATCTTAGTAAAAGTATCTCCCTCCTATTAACTTTGTTTATAAAAAAAAAGGAGATGTGCAATAAGATAATTGTATTTTAATCTTAATAGAAGGACATCACTATGATCTTAATATTCGAATCTCGAAATGATGAATGTTATCTAGTTAACGATACTTTAATTTTAAAGGATGCTCTCATGTGTTCTAATGCATATCCTCCTTAACGAAATTAGTCCATTTATTAGTATTAATAAAACTTCAAATGAATTCTATGGCTACTCACATCTTACCTTTCATAAAAGAACTACAACTCACTAGTTGGCTATGCATGAAATCAAATGAAGGGATCCCACTCTATTAATTGTAGTTAATCCTTAATGAATGAATCTCGTCTGATTAACCAAACTTTTAATATTAAAGGATGAAATCGATTGTGAATGGATACCCTAAACCCAATGAATGGACTTCACTATATTAGACGCATGAACCTTTTTGGAGACCTCTTAATGTAATTATGAATTAAAGTGCAATGAATAAACAACCTATCAAAGGCCTCCTAACCACCAAAATAAATGAACGCTTCCTAAAATTATAAGATGTCAAACCATGGAACACATATATAATCAAGATCTATGCATTATCTCGCAATTATGTTATCCAGTTTAATTGGATCTAATGACGCAAGTTGAGTTAGGTGTAAGGTTATGTAATCGCGTTGGGAAACTCCTTAGGATTGTTTTAGGCTTCCGCTGTGTTATCTAGTTAGAGATAACTTTGAGATAACTTCGATCTATCTTAATATTGTAACTTTTCATTAACGCTCTTAATTATTATTTTTAAAAAAAAAAAATTTACACTCTATTTGAGTGTTTTTAACTTAAACCCTTAGGGGTTTGCTGGCGGGGCATTACACTACACCAGTAGACACTTCACTGGTACCATCTACAATGCATACCAACACCCCAACCGATAGGAATAAAATTTTATTTAATTGTAATTATCTTTTGTAAAGCCGACATGGCATATTATAATAGAATCATATATGTATGAAATCTTGTAAATCATTTTTGTAATGAAAAATGGAATAGGAATGGGCGAATAAGAAGGAAGATATATGTGAATGCATAAGGAAGATTTTGTAGAAGGTTTTGGTTATAGAATGAGCTTAAACCGGTACTGAACCTGGCATAGTTGATGCTGATTTGAAGCAGTACATTGTATTGGATTTTGATAATCCATTTTGTAAGTCATTGAGACTTCTATCTTGTAAATTGAGCAATGAGCTCTAGGTAGTTGGCCTTCTTGCATGTGCAGGCCCCTCATTGTAAGTAATATTTATTCATTGGCCAGTGAGTGAATATTGCGGGTCACAAATCCCACCAAGGTTTTTCCCACACCAGGTTTCCTCATTAAACATCTTGCATTATAGTGTGTTTTCTATGTTGTCTTTATTGTTCCTATTTACTGCATTAATTCTTATTTACCGGTACACTGTTTTGGAATGTAAAATAAATAATCAGGTTAAATATTCTGTTAATCGGTTATATACTGATTCACTCCCCCCCTCGCAGTATCTTTCGTACTATCATTAATCCTAACAACTTATTCTAGAATCTTAGCCTCCAGTGTTGTCTGTAGGTCTCGGGGACAACTGAGAGGGGGGGGGGTGAATCAGTTGTCTAATAAATTCACACCAAAATCTTATTAACCAACTTAATGCTTAGTACCAGTAAGACAGTTAAGTATGTCGGTAAACAATGTTAATAGAAAATTGCTATATCGGTAAGAATTAATGCATGAAACATAAACATGAAGTCGTCCACAACACATGACACAAATATTTGTACGTGGAAACCTTGTATAGGGAAAAACCACGATGGGAAACCTTACCCATAATCAGATGTTACTACTACAGATAGTAAGTGTACAAAAGGGGTCTGCACATGCAGAAAGGCCAATAGCCTAGAGCTCACTGCTCAAACACAAATGGGAGTCATATTGACTACAGTTGGATGGTTAAATCCAATGAGAATGTACTGCACAAAATAGCATCTTCATATGCTGGATTCAGTACCGGTGTAATGCTGATATGCTTCTACAAAAACCTAACTTCACCTTCAAATGATGTCTTCATGTATATCTCTGCTTGATCTCGCATATATCCTTCCTTAAATCTTTTTTGCATTCCACACATGATCTTACAAATAAGATCTTACATTTATACCATACCCTAAGACCAATTTTAGTAGGTGGGCTCTACAAGATATTGCAATAAAACATTTACAAATAATACAATATCCGATGCAATAACCGATTGAACATGTCAGTTTAATGAATTTACAACAATAATAAATCATCTCCATAGCATGCCATGCTGATCTGGAAAAGATAAACCTACCGGTGTAACCCTAGATAACCTGGACCTATTTGCCGGTAAAAGCAAATATGCAAATAAGAATATACCAATGATTATTACTTCAAACAAAAATGTCCACATGATGTCTTCGACATTACTAAGTGTCTTCCATGTCATTGTAGGTATAGGTGAACATTATATCCTGCCGGTTAACCATATACTGGTGACTGTTTGAACAGTTTACTGATTGCCGGCGAATGTTGCTGGATCTCCAAAGTAGGTGTATTTAGCAAGTGTTGACATCAATGACAAAACCATACCAAAATACCAACAATCTCCCCCTTTGGCATTGATGGCAACACAAGATGGAAAAACCATCAAAGTACCAAAACAGAAATGCCAAGTACAAAAACCAATTCTCCCCTGGGAGTAATATGTGTTTATTCAAAAATTTATTTTCAATACCAATCTCTCCTCAAAAGGATAATGCATTTTTCCATATATCTTTCCTTAGTGTTTTTCTATATATCTCTCCCCCTTTGACATCAAATGCCAAAGTCACAAAAAGGTCAAGTTAATACAAAATACCAACCAATTCAATATACCAACTACTCCCCCTGAGAAGTAGCTTCCTCATCAAATATTGGAATAAGAGATTTGTCCATTTAATTCTACTGGTTGATGACAATCATCAACTGTCTAAGTCTCTACCGGTGGAGGTAAGACTCTGAGCTGATCTCTGAGATACTCAAAAGTTTCCTTAGGAAAAGGTTTTGTAAAAAATATCTGCAAGTTGTTCTTTAGTATTCACATAAACCAGTTTTATTTCCTTTTCTTCAACTTTTTCCCTTAGAAAATTTAGTTTGATAGAAACATGTTTTGTTTTAGAATGTAATACTAGATTCTTAGATATATCAATTTCTATAGTGTTATCACAATATATAGTAATAGGTTCTTTGCATTTTACCTTTATGTCTTTCAACATTTGCTTAAGCCAAAGTACCTATGTACAGTTTGTTGCTGCTACAACATATTCTGATTCTGCTGTTGATAAAGATGTACAACTCTATTTCTTACTTAACCAAGAAACTAATCTCTTTCCAAGAAAGAATGCTCCTCCAGTGGTGCTTTTTCTATCATCCACATCTCCTGCCCAATTTGCATTTGTGTATGCATATAGATCAAAATTCTCATCTTTAGGATGCCATAATCCAAGATTTGTTGTGCCTTGTAAGTACCGAAAAATCCTTTTTACTATTGATTCATGATTTTCCCTAGGATTACTCTGAAATCTAGAAACTATACATACTACATTCATAATATCAGGTCTAGTTTGTGTCAAATAGAGTAAACCTCCTATCATAGATTTGTATCTAGTTGGATTGACAGTGTAGATTCATCCCTTTGAGATAATTTGTCATTTGTAGTCATAGATGTGCTTACCGGTTTAGAGTTTTCCATCCCAAATTTCTTAAGTAGTTCTTTCAAGTACTTAGATTGACTCAAAAATATGCCTTTATCAGTTTGTAAAATTTGCAATCCTAAAAAGAATTTTATTTCTCCAATCATAGACATTTCAAATTCATACTGCATTTTAAGAGAAAATTCTTTGCATAATCCATCTTCTCCTCGAAAGATTATATCATCAACAAATACTTCCATAATCAAGATGTCATCATTAGTTACTTTGTAATATAAATTGCTATCTGCATTTCCTTTAGTAAAACCAATTTTTAAAAGATACTTATCCAATCTTGCATACTAGGCTCTTGGAGCTCGTTTTAGTCCATACAGAGCTTTTCTTAATCTGCAAACCATATCATTGTTATCTGTCAAAGAAAATCCATTAGGTTGTTCAATATAAACTTCTTCTTCAAGATCTCCATTCAAAAATGCACATTTAATATCCATTTGATAAACTTTGTAATCCTCGTGAGCTGCAAAGGCCAAGAATAATCTAACTGCCTTTATTCTGGCCACCAGTGCAAAGGTTTCATTGTAATCAACTCCCTCTTTGTGATAATATCCCTTACACACTAGTCTTGCTTTATTCCTAACAACCTTACCATCTTCATTGAGTTTGCTTTTAAATACCCATTTGGTTCCAATTACATTTTTATTTTCAGGCCGGGGAACTAATGTCCATGTATTATTTTTCTCAATTTGTCCTAATTCTTCTTCCATAGCTTTAATCCAGAATTTATCTTCACATGCCTCGTTGATAGATAATGGTTCAATTTGAGAAATAAGACATACCTCTTCATTTTCCAATCTTCCTCTTGTCATGACTCCTTTAAATTTGCTTCCAATTATCTAATCTTCAGAATGAGTCAGTCTTACATATCGGGGTGTCTTAGTCTATTTTTGTTCTTTAATTACTGTGGTATCCTCTGATGATACCGGAGTAATTGGATCATCATTTTGTACTGGTGGATTTACTATTGGTTCATTTGTCATAATTTCTATTATCGGTTCAGAGTCTATATACCTTGAAGCTCCTCTAAATTGTTCATCAATCTTTACATTTGTACTCTCAACAATTTTTTGTAGTCTTTTATTAAAACATCTATAAGATTTACTCTTAGATGAATAACCAAGAAATATTCCTTCATCACTTCTAGGATCAAACTTGCCAATATACTCATTTCTTCTAATATAACATTTACTTCCAAAAATTCTGAAATACTTAAGAGTAGGAGTATTACCAAACCATAGTTCATGAGGAGTCTTACCAGTTTCACCTTTGATGTGAACTTTGTTGAATGTATAGACAACAATGCTTACTGCCTCTCTCCAGTACACGTGGTAGATTTGCTTCTGATAACATACTTCTTGCTGCATCCAAAATAGTTCTATTTTTTCTTTCAACAACTCCATTCTATTGTGGTGTCTGAGGTGCTGATAACTGTCTTTTGATTCCATTTACTTCACAGAATGTATTAAAATCTCTGGATGTGAATTCTCCTCCTTGATTTGATATTAAACATTTAATTTTCTTACCGGTTTCATTTTCAACCATTGCTTTGAATAGTTTGAACTTCCCAAGTGCTTCTAACTTTTCTCTGAAAAAGTAACCCAACACATTCTAGAATAATCATCAATAGTTAGCATGAAATATCTATCACCTTGTAAGCTTTTAGTTCTAGCCGGTCCACATAAATCAATGTGGATTAAATCAAGAGCATTATTGGATTTTTCTGGAATACTTTTGAAACTAGCTCTAACTTGTTTTCCAAATTGACATTCCTTGCAAATTGTATTATGAGGTTTCACAATTTTAGGTAGATCTCTAACTACCTTAGAAGCTTTGATTTTTACCATGCAATCAAAATTTACATGACATAGTCTTTTATGCCATAGCCAACTTTCATCTATATGAGCAATTAAGCATGCCTTTTCACTGTTATTCAAATGAAAGATATTACCTCTAGTCTGATTACCAGTTGCAATTTCCAAACCAGTTCTATTCATAATTTTGCATTTTGCATTTTTAAATTGTAACTGAAAACCTTTCTCAACTAATTGACCAACACTTAAAAGATTATGTTTTAATCCTTCAACATAGTAAACATTGCCAGTGTTATGTTTACCATCAAGAGATATTGAACCCTTACCTTTGATTGAACAGGCTTTGTCATCTCTGAATCTTACTAAACCTCCATTATATTCTTGAAAGTTCAAGAATTTACCTTTGTCTCCAGTCATGTGATGTGAGAATCCTGAGTCAATAATCCATTCATCCTTTGATTCCACTTTAGCTACTAGGGCTTGTTCTATTGGTTGAGCAATAGGTACCAGTTGATCTTTTGTTATAGCAACAAAGACCCATCCGTTGTCTGCTGAATCTTCATCAGAATCATCAGTCACACCTTCATTAGCAATGTAACAAGATTTATCTTTGTTTTTCTTAAATCTATATCTCTGATATTCAAGATTAGGTTTGTATGTCCTTCTAGCTTCTTCTCTTAGTCTAGCATGTCTATCAGGGCATCTTGAAGCCATATGACCAATCTTATTGTAGTTGAAACATTTAAAGGGTGCTTTACCTTCATACTTACTTCCAATTAGACCTTTTGGCATTTTTCTTGCAAATAGTGCTTCAAGTTCTTCAAGCTCTTCATTCTCCTTCCTAGTTTCTTGAAGTTCTCTTGCATAAAAGGCTCTCCAGTCTGATTTATCAAAAGATGGAGCACATGATGTTGATGCTTTGAAGGCCAAATCAGTTTTTATAGTAGCAATAGGACCAAATTCCTCAATTTCAAAAGCTAAAAGTTTTCCAATCAATGTATCCCTAGTTACTGATGTATTAGGCATTGTTCTCAACTCATTAATAGTAGTAACCTTCATTTTATATGCCGGTGGCAAACCTCTTAAGATTTTTGAAACAATCTCATCTTCACTCAAGGTTCCTCCACAACATTTGATACCTAAAACAATTTCATTTACTCTTTCCATAAAAGTAGAAATTCTTTCATCTTCTTCGATTTTTAGATGTTCATACCTGACTCGGAAGCTTTCAAGTTTTGCAATTTTGACTATGGAATCCCCTTCATTCAGTGTTTCCAAATGATCCCAAATAGATTTTGTAGTAGATCTATCTGATAACCCCATGATTTGTTGATTTGATAATGTACTCAAGAGGCTTCTCTTGCTTTGCAATCATTTTCTTCATCTTTAGCTAAAGTAATAGGAGCAGGCTAACCAGCTACAGTAGCAGTATAACCATTCTTAGTAACTTCCGAGATGTCTTTACTAATGCAATTCAGATGTGTCTCCATTCTGAATTTCCATATTCCATAGTTGGTTCCATCAAGTTTAGGACTATCTCTCTGAAATAATTAGTAGACATTGGATCTCCTCAAGTTGTTAAACTTATGCAAAAAGAGGACTATGTTCTGATACCAATTGTAGGTCTCAGGGACAACTGAGAGGGGGGGGGGGGTGAATCAGTTCTCTAATAAATTCACACCAAAATCTTATTAACCAACTTAATGCTTAGTACCGGTAAGATAGTTAAGTATGTCGGTAAACAATGTTAACAGAAAATTGCTATACTAGTAAGAATTAATGCATGAAACATAAACATGAAGTCATCCAGAACACATGACACAAATATTTGTACGTGGAAACCAAATAAGGGGAAAAACCATACTGGGAAACCTTACCCACAATTAGATGTTACTACTGCAGATAGTAAGTGTACAAAAGGGGTCTGCACATGCAGAAAGGCCAACAGCCTAGAGCTCACTGCTCAAACACAAATGGGAGTCATACTGACTACAGTTGGATGCTTAAATCCAATGAGAATGTACTACACAAAATAGCATCTTCATATGCTGGATTCAGTATCAGTGTAATGCTGATATGCTTCTACAAAAACCTAACTTCACCTTCAAATGATGTCTTCGTGTATATCTCTACTTGATCTCGCATATATCCTTCCTTAAATCTTTTTTGCATTCCACACTTGATCTTACAAATAAGATCTTACATTTATACCATACCCTAAAACCAATTCTAGTAGGTCGGCTCTACAAGATATTACAATTAAATATTTACAAATAATACAATATCCAATGCAATAACTGATTGAACATGTCGGCTTAATGCATTTACAACAATAATAAATCATCTCCATAGTGTGCTATGCTGATCTAGAAAAGATAAACTTGTCGGTGTAACCCTAGATAACTTGGACCTATTTGTCGGTAAAAGCAAATATGCAAATAAGAATATACCAATGATTATTACTTCAAAGAAAAGTGTCCACATGATGTCTTCGACATTACCAAGTGTCTTCCATGTCATTGTAGGTACCGGTGAACATTATATCCTGCCGGTTAACCATATACCGGTGACTGTTTGAACAGTTTACTGATTGCCGGTGAATGTTGCTGGATCTCCAAAGTAGGTGTATTTAGCAAGTGTTGACATCAATGACAAAACCATACCAAAATACCAACATTGTCTATCATGCAAGATTGAAGATTTAGTATTAGGTATTTCAGGATGAACAATGCTATTTGCCTGACTAGTGATGTAACATGTTATGTGGAATTATTGGAATGATTTTGGTGATTGATTTTATGTTTGAGGTTACTTGGCCGACTTGTGGAAAGTGCATAGTAAATTTATTTTGGTCCACATATGCATTGGTGAATGGATTCAGCCAACACATCTTACACATTTCATATTTTGCAAGTGTTCTTGGAGCCCACTTGTTGGTGAGCTAAATTCATGTTTTGGATATATATAAGAGATTGGAAAGTTCATTTTAGAAATTGAAAAGTATGTGAGTGTTGTGTATGTGAGATTGTGCATAATTTGATGTGTGCAATTGAAGGATTTTTGCTCTTGATTATAGAAGATCAACAAAGTAGAGCAGTGAGACAGTTGTAGTTTATGATTAAACTAAAACTATCCTAGGAATTTGTAGATGTTAATTTATAGTCAAATCTTGTTGTTACCCTTTTTTAATTCCTTTGTAAGGTAGTGAACCTTTTGGGGTTGTAGCCCTTATTGTATTTGACCAATGAGCTCTAAGATGTGTCCTTGAACACATGTGCATTCCTATCTAGTAAGTGTTCCTGAATGCATGTGCATTCCTATGTAAAATTTTCACATACTTCTAAGTATTATCTTTCCATGGGTAGGATTCCCATCCTAGTTTTTCCCTTGGCTGGGCTTTCCATGTACAAAATAATTTTGTTATGGTGGTAGGTTTGTGTATGTTTTTCTTATGCTTATCTCTCTTGTTCATTTGCATTAAGTGGGTTAAAGTACAAATTAAGAAGATTAAAAATTGTAGAAGACTAATTCACCCCCCTCTTTGTGTTCGTTGATTTCAACAATGGGTATCAGAGCCTAGTTCCTCAAAGGAAGCCTAACAACTTGAGGAAGATCCAAGAAAGAAAATCCATGGATTTTGGCAGTCTCTGACAATAGCTAGTTGTTTCCCTTGAATATCTTGATCATGCACAAGATGAGATCTAGCAAGTAAAACCAAATATCAAAGATGCTAAAGAATACATTGAAATATTGAAAGATCAATTGAACAAGTCAAGGGATAAGAGAAAGGAACTTGTTGAAAAGCTGGAGGAGAAAGAAAATCAAATAATTGATGAAGAAGCCTTGAAAGAAAAGAAAAAAGAATGTGAGAAAGTTTCTAGAGCTAATATAGCCCAAAAGAATCAGATGGAAGCCATTGTGATGAGATTGAAGGAAGGAAGAAGAATGAGAAAAAATTTGCTCAGTCACTGAAAGACAAATCTGAAGAATGTTGAAGACTTGAGAATGAGAATGAATGGTTGATAAGAGATCTACAAGATGCTAGAGATTAGGAGGAAGATCTTCGAAAGAAGGTCCTAGTTCTTAAGGTTGATCTTGAAGCTGTAAATGAATACAAGGATAAGTTTTGGGTCAACTCAGCCAAGCTTGATGAAGAGCTTGCTAGTCAGAAGAATCCTAATGATACTCAAGGTCTTGGATATGAGAAAGGTGAAAGCTCAAAATCAACAAAGAAGAAGAACAACTCAAGAAAGCCTCCGGTAAGACATTCTAATGCTCAAAAATTCAATGGTAACTATTTTGTTTGTAATAAAGTTGGTCATATGGCTAGTCAATGCATTTTACCAGTCAATGTTTCAAAAGCAATAAGTATGGTCATAAGGCAGATGTATGCAGAAGTGTGGTGAACAAATTTCATAATAGAAGAAATGTCAGATGTTATGCATGTGGTGTGTTTGTACATATTGTTAATCAATATAGATCCAGGACAAATCAAGGAAATTTCAGACCTAATCAGAGGAACAATTATGTTTGCTATGCTTGCAACAAATCTGATCATATTGCTATGTATTGCAGAAGCATAAATATTAATAGGAGAGGTTAGAAAGACAAAAAAAAGAATGTGAAGCTAGATGAGAAGGGAAAAGTGAAAATTGAAGAGATTGGAGAGAAGACGAAGAAGATCTAGGTGAAGAAGAGTAATAATGATTCAAGAAGAGGGTCCACACCTGATTCTGATGCTAGAACTTCATCTAGTAACTAAACTAAGGCATCCAAACTTAGGGGGAAGTTTTCATGAAATTATTACAAACCCCCTATTAGAGATCTATACTTGTTTCCGATAGGTTGTAGAAATGTGTGTGATGGTCACTGATGCATGATCTGAGCCAAAATGAAGGTCTGTAGAAGAGAACTCTATGAAAGAAGGGTGTCCGGAAGAGTTAGGGTTAAAGAGAACTTATTATACCTAAAGCTTAGGTATCCGGTAGATAAAAAGTGACCCAATCTCTCATTTATCACTTTTCATTCAAAGTGAGAAAGCAGAAGAGTGTGGCGAAGTTAATTTTTATGAGATAGAGAAACTTGTCGAAGAGATCTTCCATCCAATTGAATATTGAAAAGGTATTTCTCTGAGTTAGAAATTTTTCAGTTTAAAACCTAAATTTTTGATATGGCATCAACTAGTGTTGCGACTCCATTGGTAGTTGAGGTAACTAAATGAGCTAGACAAAACTTCAAGAAACATCCCTATAATTTGATGGAAGATAATCTGAATGATGCATTTTCATCAGTCCCAAATGGAGTTTTGCATGGAGGGGATATTAGGGTTTACTATCAATGTAATATTGAAGAACTTGGGAATACTCAACCATTGAAACTTTACATAGATAATATGATTAATGAGATGGGAAACCTAAGACTAGAATTCAAAATGCTTGAGGAAAAGAGTTTTGCACAATTTTAGAATTTTCTAGTTTTTTATGAACCTGAGTGGGTTCGGTATATCTTGAGCAGAATGCATGATGAGTTCATGTGGCTTGGAAAACCACACATGATCAGAAAGACAACAATCAAGGTGGTGACGTGTCTAAATTTGAATGGTGAGGTACTTGGTCTAAGAAATGTGAAAAACAAGATTGTAACAGAAGCAACCGGTTCACAATTTGACAAGAAGGTAATGACAATTAGTGATATAGTTGCATATGATGTTAGATTTGCATCAATAGTAATAGGATACAATATCTATCAATCCAGCCATGATAATTTGGTATCTGGTACAACCATCTATGTTGCTTATCAAATCTTGAATGAAGGTAAGTTGTACGAGCTATGTGAGGTGCTTCAGAGTGAGTTCTTAAGCAATCTAAAAAAAAATCAAGAAAGACAAGAAGCATATATTCAAATTTGGCACTTTGATTATCTGTCTATATTTCTACTTTATGAATGAGATTCTAGGAGTAGGAAAAGTTCAATGGGCCTATGATAGGTCAGTGGCTATTCTAAATCAAAGAGACACTTCAAAGTCTAGGATATTTTCAAGCACAAAAATGAATACTTTGGGGATACTTCAAGACATTTCAAAGCATGATGCAAAGAAGAGAAAGGTTTCCTAGAGAGATAGTTGAGAAATATGAAGATATTATCTTCTTTATGGTAGACACTGACCAATGCCTTATGGAAGTCATTGATCCATGGAATTCATGGATCATGCACATCAGGTATAAGGTCGAAGGACATGTACTTGAGGCATATGCTCAGTGCCTATCGAGAAAACGGGTGGACAAGTTTGAGGAGAGATTCGACACATATAAGGAAAAGAGTTTGAGCGTGCACTCTCAATTCAAGAAACCTAAGATTAAAAAGAAGGTAAGGAAGGAGGTGGATCAACTAGTAGAAAATATGGTGATCACCAAGGAGGCATTCCAGAGATCCCTAGATAATAACATATTGAAGGAAAAAGACACGGTGAAGCCTAAGGAATCCAAACTGAAAACCCCTCCACCTAAGCCAAGGTAGACAAGGAACTCTGCACCCTCCTCTGATGCTTAAACACCCATCAAATTCTCCTAACCCTCAAGCTCAACCATTTGATGGAGCAGTGAAGAGGAAGAAAGAGCAACCTCATAGAGTTTATGTGTCAACATTTGCAGAAGAAGATGAAACTAAATCTGATGAAGCTATAAAAGAAGTGAAGAAAAGTACTATAGCTACCAAGGTTGTCAAGAAGCGACCATCTGGTGACGGGTAGCCTAGAAAGAAGTCAAGAGATGAAGCAAAACAATCTTCAATAAAACTCAACAAAGTAAAGGAAGCAATAACTAAACAAGGTAATCTCAAAATACTTTCTCAATTTTATGATCTGTTGGATGATAAAGGGAAATGTTCATTAGAAGAGGCTATAGTTGTATACTTAAATAAGTATAATAGAGCTCTTATTGAGATTGTATTATAAGTTCTTAAGAGCTTATATGACATCTTAAAAATAAGGAAAGAGAAAACTAGATTAGAGGAAGAAAGGATAAGGGAGTATGTGTTAGTGGAACCTTGTTCGGTAATTGCTAAAGTGGAAATAGATAGAGTTCTTAATGAAAACAAATAAAAGTTTAGGAGTAAATCAAGGGTGAATAGATTAATGATTCAAAAAAATGAATAAGTCCACAAGGCTACTAAAAAATTTTGACATAAATTCTTTCAAAGTACCAGTATGAAGTGATTCCCAAGACATCTCAGGAAGATGTTCAAAAGTCTATTCAGGAAGTCCTAGGAATGCCATCCCTAGGAGATGAATTGTTAATCAAAATTTGACTTAGATGCTCCACGAGATGTAGGAGTTGATGATACTATAGCTATTGAAGCAAATATAAGTTAGAAGGAAGTTGATGTAGGTGAGAGAACCCACAACCCTTTGGTAGTAACTATTGAACCTGAGATGGAAGCAAAAAAGATAATAGAAGTAGAGAAGGAAGAAGAGGAAAGAGAAAGCAAGGTTGAATAGATTCCGGTGGCAAGAGACACTATGGAATCTAAGAAGGGGAAGAAGATCATGAGTGACACAAACTTTTTCCAAGGCCCCATCAATCTTGACTCTCTATCCTCTGTCCAGGCACTTAAATTGGTTGCACTCGCTCAAGCCAAAGCTAGTGAAGACTTACTGAAGAAAATTTTGCCATCTTTCAAGCATGACTCATCTGACACACCCTCCCAATAAACTAAAGAGTTTTCTCAAGTCAGTTGATTCTTATTTTGAATCATTAGAGAAACTTGCTAAGGCAAAGATTTTAAGAAATTATTGGTTTAAGATCATTTGAAAATAATAGTGAAAAAATTATAGTAATAAATCCACTTGATGTGTATCAAGCAATTGGTTCAACATCATTCTCTAATGATGCCAATGTTACCCGATGTGTTCTTACATCAACCATAATGAACAAGCAAACAAAGAAACCTCTTTTAATAAGCAAAACAGGTAAGTCAAAGATAAGTAGAACAACACTACACCATGCCTTAGGGAGGTGTGATAAAATTGAGGATCCTAACAATAGTTCTCTTCGGGTATTCTTGGGTAGACTTCCATAGAAAGGCAAGGTTGGTGTTGATGAATTAAGAGTAACAATAGTCATATTAATTGATGAATTTCAGTGTGAAAACACAATAGTTTCACCCAATCAAAGTGATTTTGTTAGAGGGTGAATTGGATCTATTAAGCGTGAGCTACATCCAAAACATTTTTTGAATATGACTCAAACACAATTTTATGAGAAAATCAGTCAAACATATCCACAAATAAGAACTAATAAAAAGGTTTTCAAAATGGAAAAACCTTTTTATGTTAAGATAAATCATGCACACACCACATGTTATTGTATAATGCATATGAATTTTCTATGCATTATGGTATTTATCATCATATATGTTGTACTTTACACACGTTTTGCATGAATGTGGCATACAAGTACCTCAAAAATCATCAAGAGATTTTTTTTCAAGCATATTATGTAGAAGAGATTATGGCTATATTTTTTTATATGATGATGTGTTTGAAAGGGTCATGTGCTACATGTGGTGGTTTGCAACACTTGAAAAGTTGTGTATATTTAGAGAACATGCATAAAATTGGGAAGAAACTTGTGTCTTTTGGAAAATACAAATCTATCACATATCAGGTTAAAGATGGAAAAGAGTTGAAGAGATGTGTAAAGGTATACCCATAGTTGAATTTATGAGTATTTTTAAACAAAAAATAGCTTTTCTTTGTAATGCATACACATAGAGCTCGGTGGTTAGATGAGAAATTCAAATTATGTAAGGATACATTTCCTCTTGGTACGATTATCTCTATTGTATATTTTTCTACGAATTCTACACTACAATCTTAAAATGAAGTGCAATATTAGTATTACCATTCTAAACAAGTAACTATTTTTGTACACATATAATTTATGCATGCACATGATAACATGGAGGAAGATGGAAAGATACTAAGAGAGTATTATTTCTATATAAGTGATGGTTTTATTCATTCATCAAAGTTTGTGGAAGGATGTTTTCAAATTTACTCTGAGAATTTAAGAGAGAAATATCAAATACAACCAACACATCATGGTTCAAGAATGCAATAATTTTCTATTGGTTGAGTAGGATGCATGTGATGAGTGGTGTACAACATTTTTGTAATTTCACTAACATTGGACATGGAAAGGGAGAGAATAATGGTTCATGAGCATGTCTAAAAAGGGCTCTTGTGAGAGAAGAACCTAAGTACAAAGGTGACATCGGGTTGATAGATACAATAATAATTGTAAATTGGTGTAACTCGATGATGGGACGAGGTAACAATTTTAAGTCTACTGTATCTAGATTTTTTTAATTAATACGTGAATATGATGTTTTAAACTATCTAGATTATTGTATCATTACGTGATTGTGTCTTGCACTCATTTAGAATTTCAAATGCAAGCTCACCAATCATTTATATAAGAGAGATTGTATGTTTTTGCCTGTCATGTATGGATTTTTAATGGTAAGAGTGTGAATCAAATCAGTGGGTTGACAAATGGTCTTGTAGACCTTTAGTTCCCATTGACACATACCAGCTTCCCAAAGTGCTACAGTTGAATCAGATCAAAGTTTCAATAGAATTTGACCATGTATCCAGCCTAGTGCAACTAGGCATTATGATTTATTACTTAGTTGAAATCAAAATTTTAACTCATTTTATTGCATTTTACATAGTTTTTGGTATTAATTTATCATTCAATAAAATGTTGGTCATGTGTACACAATTATTGATAATAAAGACAATGAAGAAGACACACCTTATTTTTTGTGTTGTTGAGTTGAGGCAAAAAAAATTGGCAACTACAATCATTGATGGAGAGGGTATTGAGTACTTAATAGAGTCTGTTGTGTTGGGAGTGGTTTCTGTTGCACCAAAAGATCAATCTTGATAGCCTTGAAAATTGATTGCATTAGAATTTTCAATTTTGAGCTTAAATATTAATCTTTCTGGTTTTATTTGTATCCTCTATCAAGATTCAAAGTCTAGGGTATAGGTTTTATCAAATTTTCCTAAGCTCTGTGAAATTTGTTTTTAACCTTGTTATATCTCGTCATTACTTTTCCCACTAAGGCCAAGGGTTGTTTACCGTGGGTGGGGACATTTAATTTCCTAAGAACTAAGCTGTGTTAGACCGAATTTAGAAATGATTTTCCTAAAGTTGCATAAAATATTTCCCTATTGTCAGTCTCATTTAATATTTGTGCATGTGCCTACTTTTTTCTTAAGTCTAAATTCCTAAGTGTTTTGGTCAATTGATAAAAGTAGAACTGATCTGATGTTCTGCACTTCCTTGTGGTTGAAAGTGCAGTGAAGATAAAGACTGCGACATTGCAAGATGATGCCACGTATCTTCAACGAAAAAGGGCGAGCTAGTAGTGTAGCCAGCCAAAAAACTTGTGTGACCGGTTCTTAGGTAGTAAAGATCAGTTTACTAATAGTCCTATAAATTGGCATGAGTTCAAAATGAACGGTGATGTTATGTTCAAGGCAAAAAGGTCCCTTAATTTTAATTCATAAAAGGTTAATGGGCACTGTGTTGAAGCAATAAACTGCAAACATATCCAATGGCCCCCATATCCTTTTAATGGCATTTGCAAGGAGGTTATGGACCATGATATCATGAGATGATGCCATGTGTTGCACGCTGACCAGGAAGAGCTACGATGGGGCCATTGACAGACTTTGGTCGAAAGATGATATAGCGCTGATTAGTCATGATTTTTTGGGTCCACAAATATAGATGGAAGGTCAATTTCCACATCGATCAATAATGATCATTTGTTTTGCCAAGCTGGGTAAGATCTGTGACTGAGTTTCAAATTTATAATTAAAAGGGATCATTAAAGATATTGGTCATAGCCCGCATGGGAAAGATAGGATGAATAGGATGCAGACTAGTCAACTTAAGATAGATGGCGATGAGTTTGAAGTTTTTAATGTCGACTCACCCCTGAGGAATCTTGTGTGAGGTCTTTGTTGGGTAAAGGACTAATTAGACAATTAAGAATGATATCTCAGAGATGTGAAAGGATCAAGATTACTTTAGGTTTAGATATGATGGATCATAAGTTCTCTGTTGAAATTAGAGATTGCCTGTTGATAGGAATCTTGAAGAAGAATGTTGTACACTCAATAAGGAATAAAATTAGAACGAAATCAATCACACAAGGTGAACATATGCAGGTGGAAATGGAGTGATGGCCTAGAAATGACGCTGACCTGAGTTGTAGGCATGATTGCTAGAGTTCATATCTGGCAAGATGAGCAGAAAATATCAGGATGATGATTCTTCACATGGATTAGCACCACCACTTTGAGTGGAATTCTGATTATAAAATTACTAGGGTGGTGATAGAATGGGTAGAAATGGATACAAACTTCTTCATTTTTTTGAGAACAGTTTTTCATTAGTGAGAAGATGGTGTTCGAACAGAATTATGAATGGAGTCGTTACATGTTTTGTGACACTGGATGGTTGTTTTTTCTCTGGTATGAGGTTGCTCATTGTCAGAGGGGTTGTGAAAGATCAGAGGATTGTTAGAGGGGGCGTGAAAGCCTTTTCTTATCAGGAAAAGTCACCCATGACATATCCTCTATTCTTACTCTGTAATTTGTTGGCATAGTGTTTCAAGATGGAGCTTGTAGGGAACTAATAGAAGGATTTGTTCGAGTAAGGATTGGTAGCCAGTCATCTCTAAAACAACAAGGAAGCTACAATTTATCCCCAGGCTCCTCTTTTCATTTCCTCTGATCTAGGGCATAAAGGTTTGAGATTTACCTCTAATTCATGTGAAATATTATTTCTTATTGGGATCTGTTTTCCTTTTCAGGAAGGGAAATGTTGTGTAGAGGAGATTGTGTTTCACAGGGTCCATCTAGAAGTCTCAGGGTGATATCATCACATCTTGAGTGATTTTGTTTCTACCGATAATAAGTTGAATATTTTGGTTCCACCTCATCATGGGCACCACCATGTGGATAAGGAATATTTTTTAACAGATTTGTGTACAACCTCCTTGGCTTGGTTTTTGGTGACATGTGTCTTTTGGCCTAAAGCTTGTCGCTCCTTTATTTCTATAAAGGGGAAATCAAGGCCAGAAGTTAGGGTTCCAAAAATTTCTGAGAAGGGTCTCTATAAAAGTAGGTCTAGTCTGCAGGGATAGGTTCCATATAGTATTAGAGAGTCATAGAAAAATAGAAGGAATTATAATATCATTCTACAGAGCAGAAGTAATGAAGTAGTTACTAGTTTCATTTTCAAATGGGTTATCTATAATTGAAATTATTGTCTGTTATCTAATAGAAGATATCTTATTTAGTGATTTGATGGTTGAACATTTCTCCCACGTCATAGGACCTAAATGTTTGCCTCGTAGAGTGAAGCGTTTCTTAATCTGTCCCTTGTCGGTTTGAGTCAATTGTCATAAATGTTGCTACAAAATCTATTGCAGTTCATCTTTTGATATAAGTTCTATCTAGATCTATCCATGTTTCAAGACTATTTTGTAATACCTCACAAGTTGTGAGTGTCAACTCTGAGACTGAGATCTACACACCAGTGTGCATTTGTTTGAAGAATAACCAAATAATTTGCAGAAGAGATGAAGTAGATTTGAGCTCTTATGGTGAAGTACCTCGACAAGATGAGGACAGAATCCATAAAATGCCATGTGATGATAAGGAAGTGTTGTAGTGTTGTGTTGAAACAAATATGACTTGTGAAGAAATTCCAGTTGTTTGAGTATTTTTCCTTTACAGGGAGGTGGCGACTCTATCAAAGATTAGTGTTATAGATTTGAAGAATTAAAGGTAATTTTTCAAATACCCAGTTAAAGAAGGCAGCATCAACTTCAACATTTCCAATTATTTTGATTTTTATGAGTTAAGTATATTTTCATGAAAATTATGTGTAAAAAAGTTCCCTAGAAAGTGATTAAAGCACTAAGGAAGGGAATGGTAGTGATTATCTTACATACTTCTGTGACACAATTTTCACATTCTGTATGAAGTTAGATGGAGTATGTTTTGAGCTATACATATTAATAGTTTAAGATTTATGGTAAAGGAAAGAAGTAGGGAAATGAATGAAAATATGTATTATGTGCATGTAATTCCCTATGAAATATAAAGTATAAATGTGCGACCTCTGCCAAATCATCATAGAGATTTCTTTATGGAAATGTATAAACCATTGAATTTTAATGGTATCCAATGTTTCCCAAACCCTATTCCTACAAAGGTTAGGGAACACCTACCAGAATTTAGTGGGAAAAGATTACAATCAGCACGTCAACATTTGCAAGAGTTTTCTGAATTAATGGGAGATTTGGAGATAAACTACGAAGATGTCTTCGTGAAGTTGTTTGTTCAATATTTGAAGGAAAATGCTAGAGATCGGTTTTCTTATCTACCAACATGTTCTATCTCATCATGGGATTAATTAAAGGTAGCATTCATGGAACAATTTGGTGAAAGAATTAGTCCAAACTCAGTTATGAAAACATTCATGGGTATTCAGAAGGAAGAGGATGAGTTAGTACTTTCTTTTAATCTCAAGTTTGCTAGAAAATTGGATGATATTCCTAGCAGTTATAGACCAAATAATGCAGTGTGTTTAGTTATTTATTTGGCTTCATTTGATGAGGGAGAAATTTATATGCTGGGAGATAAAGATCCTAAAAACTTGCATTAGGATTATAGGATAGCAATGGATATTGAGAAGAACTTGAAGTATGGAATCCCAAGGGGTTATCTATCTACAAGGGTATTCTATCCCAAAATATTAGAGGTTAAAGAGAAGAATGAGCCAAAAGATAAAGATCAATATCAAGGTGTTTACATCCCTATTGATCACATTAACCGTGTAATTGATTATGATAAAAAAAATGTGAATGAAGAGAACTTGTCCCAGACAATGGTTATTCCCCATATCGTTGAAGAAAAGGATAATGAGAAATTATATGACATATTGGATATAGAGATGAACATGATGTCAATCACTTCACTAAATGACAACAACAAAGGTTGTTCCAGGAAGGAGATCCCACAAGAGGTTCATCTGCAGTCTTGTGTTTTAGGTAGATCCAACAGTGATTATGAAGAATTGGAAAGCTTTATGTTTGAAGCAGATGCAAGTATGCAAGATTTTGATGATATGAATTCAGTCTCTCAATAGTTAGTTATATATGAACGAAAAATTTAGGTAATGAGTTGCCATCATTTTTTGTTGATAATGTTGGTGAGATAGACAGTTGTGTGGTGTGTTCAAATGATGAGAGTAGGTTGCAACTTGTATCTATGCCACATGGATCCACCCAAAGTAAGGTGCATGAAAGGTTGATTGAGATGTGTGTCCTTGAAAATAATATTTTAAATAGTTACGAACCAATTCTTCCATTACAAATAGTTCTGTATGAAAATACTCAAAAATCAACAAATAATGAGGAGATTATATTAGACCAGTTTAGGGATCAACCATATAGTGAACTGGCTTTGCACAAGGAGTCTTCTTCATGTAAAGAATGGGGGATTTAAGAGGATGAAATAGGTTATGTTGAAACCTGTTGTCCTGATGATTTTGAGGGTTTCTACAAAATTGATCTAGAAACATTTGTGATTAGTGAATGTGAAGGTAATTTTCTTTATGATATTATGAATGCTAACATTGAATATGAGAGTGTGGGGTTCATTGATATTGACCAAGGTTATGAAATAGATGAAGAAGATTGTTGCTTCATTACTCCACATGACATTTTGAAACCAGAATCAGAATGTTTTATTGTACATGAGGATTATTTTGTTGAAAAGGTGAATGATAATGTTTCTTCATCATATAGTGATCTGAATGTACACAATGTTGATCCTGGAACCACTAGCTACAATAATGGAAAACAAAAGTGAATTAGAATAGTTTTCAAATATCGACTATTCAGATATAGATATTTGTAAAATAGTTATTATATTGGATGGACCAGTATATGAAAGATTTTCCTTTGATCTTTGTAATGAATTTGTACCATGTTTGCAAGATTGCTTTAATGATGAGCATCTTATAGAGGTGCAAATAGATGAGGAAACCAATTTTCATGAAGAGAGTTGCATAACAGAGTATGAAATGTTTCACTTCCCTTTTCAGCTTGATGAGGCAGGCATGAAACTTGTTGAATGTTGTTATCAACATATCTCCATTTCAGATATTGGGTATGGGTTTTATTTATTTCAAGCAATGCCTGATGACAAGGTTCAGATAAATGGATAGTGCACTAAGATAAAGGTTTTTTATGACATGTTGAGGAAGGAACATTTATATAGCAGTGATGTCTCTAGACTGTTCAAGATGCAACATGATCATAACTATATTTTTGACAAAGGAAAACATTGGTTGATATTGATAGATGGCATTGGGCCATCACATGTGGTTTGACCCTATAGGCCACAAGAAATTTGGGGTAGAGTAAATTTTCTAACTCTATGCCCAATGGAATGATTAATAATTCCCTCTTGAATTACCTGTTCATGGAAAATTTTTGAGGTTCTACTTTTCTTAAAAGTAGTTGTTATCCATGAGCATTAGTTAGGTTTTCTTTGGTAGAGTAGTTTCTTTCTATTGAAGTTGCCCTATCCAAGTAGCTTCTTTTTGGTTTTCCATGCAATTGGTTTGCTTCACCAAAGATTCTGGTTTCTCGCTTCATTCCTATGAAATAGACGTCCCCAACTAGAGCCACTGATAGCCCTAAAAATTGATTGCATGAGAATTTTCAATTTTGAGCTTAACTATTGATCTTTCTAGTTTTATTTGTATCTTCTGTCAAGGTTCAAAGTCTAGGGTTTAGGGTTTATCAAATTTTCCTAAGCTTTGTGAAGAAAAATCCTAACCTTGTTATATCTCGTCATTACTTTTTCCCACTAAGGCCAAGGGTTGTTTACCATGGGTAGGTCCATTTCATTTCCTAAGCACCAAGTTGTGTTAGATTGGTTTTAGAAATGATTTTCCTAGAGTTGCATGCAAAATTGCCATATTGTCGCTCATGTTTAATATTTGTGCCTGTGCCCGCTTTTTTCCCAAGTCTACATTCCTAAGTGTTTTGGTCAGTTGATAAAAGTAGAACTAATCTGACGGTCCGTGCTTCCCCATGGTTGAAAGTGTAGTGAAGATAAAGACCGCGACATCGTGAGATGATGGCACATATCTTCAACAAAAAAGGGAGAGTTGGCAGTGAAACCTACCAAAAAATTTGTGTCCTCGGTTCTCAAGTGGTAAATACCAGTTTACTAATAGTTCTATTAGTTGGAATGAGTTCAAAATGAATGGTGATGTTATGTTCAAGGCGAAAAGGTGCCTGAATTTTAATTTTGAAAATGTTAACGGGAACTGTGTTGAAGCAATAAAGTGCAAACATATCCGATGGCCCCTGTATCCCTGCAACTGAAGTTGCAAGGAGGTTATAGACTGTGACATCATGAGATGATGCCATGTGTCTTGGGCTGACTAGGAAGAACTATGGTGGGGTCACTAACAGAGTTTGGTCAAAAGATGATATGGCACTGATTAGTCATGATTTTTTGGGTCCGCGAATACAGATGGAAGGTCATTTGCCACATCAATCAATAATAATCATTTGATTTTCTAGGTTGGGCAAGATCTGTGGCTAAGTTTCAAATTTAAAATTTAATGGGATCAATAAAGATATTGGTCATAGCCCACACAGAAAAGATAGGATGAATAGGATGCAGACTTGTCGACTTAAGATACATGGCAATGAGTTTGTAGTTTTGAATGTTGACTCACCCTTGAGGAAGCTTGTGCAACATCTTTGTTGGGTAAATGACTGATTAGATAATTAAAAATGATATCTCAGAGATGTGAAAGGATTGGGATTACTTCAAGTTTAGATATGATGGATCACGAGTTCTCTAATGAATTTAGAGATTGCCTATTGACAAGAATCTTGAAGTAGAATACTGTACACTCAATAAGGAATAAGATCATAACCAAATCATTCAGGAAAGGTGAACATATGTAGGTGGCAATGGAGTGCTGGCCTAGAAATGATGGTGACCTGAGTTGTAGGCATGATTGCTAGAGTCCATAGCTAGAAAGATGAGCAGACAATTTTGGGATGATGATTCTTCACATGGATTGGCAACGCCACTTTGAGTGGAATTCTAATTATAAATTTACTAGGCTGGTGATAGAATGGGTATAAACAGGTACAAACTTCTTCATTTTTCTGAGAACAGTTTTTCATCAGTGAGTAGATGGTGTTTGAATAAAATTATGCATGGAGTCGTTGCATGTTTTGTGACACTTGATGGATATTTTTTCTTTGGTATGAGGTTGCTCATTGTCAAAGGGGTTGTGAAAGATTAGAGGATTGTCAAAGGGGGCATGAAAGCCTTTTCTTATCAGGAAAAGCCACCCATGACATATCCTTTGTTCTTACTCTACAATTTATTGGCAGAGTGTTTCAAGAGGGAGCTCGCAAGGAACTAACAGAAGGATTTGTTTGAGTAAGGATTGGAATCTAGTTGTCTCCTCAATGACATGGAAGTTGCAATGCCTTCTCAACAAATTATATTTCCCCCCAAGCTCCTCTTTCCATTTCCTTTGATCTGGGCCATAAAGGTTTGAGATTTTCCTCTAATTCGTGGGAAATATTATTTCTTGCCGCAATCTATTTTCCTTTTCAAGAAGGGAAATGTTGTGTAGAGCAGATTGACCATCTTAGGGTCCATCTCAAAGTGTCAAGGTGATATTGGCATGACTCAAGTGATTTTGTTTCTACTGATAATCAGATAAGATTTTGGTTCCACCTCATCACGGGCACCACCATGTGGATAAGGAATATTTTATAACAGAATTATGTACAACCTCCTTGGCTTGGTTTTTGGTGAAATGTGTCTTTTGGCTTGAAGCTTGTCGCTCCTTTATTTTCTATAAAAGGGAAATAAAGGCCAGAAGTTAGGGTTCAGAAAATTTCTGAGAAGGGTCTCTATAAAAGTAGGTCCAGTCTATAGGGATAGGTTCCATATAGTTTTAGAGAGTCATGGAAAAATAAAAGGAATTGTAATATCATTTTGTAGAGAAGAAGTAATGAAGCAGTTACTAGTTTCATTTTCAAATGGGTTATTTTGTAATTGAAATTGTTGTTTGTTATCTGAAAGAAGACAGTTTATGAGATTAATAAAAATTTATTCTCAAATCTTTACTCTCTTATGTATAATTTTATTTTATTTTGAGTAAATGGGATCAAGGGTTTCATTTACTTATTGCATTGTTATGATGTATGTAGTTTTCCATTCTATGCGTTAATCCAAGGGGTTAATTAAAAGTGCTTGAATGAGATTACAAAGAGGTAAGACTTGTACAAGGATTTGATAAGTAGTTCAGGTAAGGGATTGTATATGGAAGGATATTGTATGGCAGTATTGTTGAAGACTAAACTAGCTATCTGATAAGTTTTTATCAGATTTCAGTAATGTTTTAAAGACTCTGTAGCCCAAATGAATAAGGCACTGGTATTTGCTAGCAAATGTCATTAGGTTTTTGATTTCTGGTCTATTTTCTTTTTGACTCCTCAGAATAATCTTTTAAATATCATAATATCATTGTTAAGTTTTCTGAAATTTGTCCCACCCATCTCATGCTCCACCCTAAGGTCGAGGATCACTAAAGAATTTTCCATCCTTGAGTATTCTCCATTTCTTTGTAGCCTTTTTATGAGATAATTTGCTTTGTTTTTAGTAAATTCCTGAGTATAGTTGTAGAGGTCAGGAAGTTCACTAAAGGGATTACCCTCCCGGGTTTTGGAGAGCCTGAAGTGTAGAAGGATCTTGTATCCTTGTTGAAGTTGGTCCAAGCCTAAAGGATATAGATAGTTGGAAGTGGCTTTCGAGAGGTATTTGGAGGAATTAGGTTGGTCTCTGCCTTGTGGCAGTGTAGACCCATTTATTTTGGAAACCAACAAACCTGTCAATGCCTGATACAACCACTGGACTTATAGAATCCATGGGTGGTGGTTAAGCCATGTTGCAAACACACTACTTTTTCTACAAAGAGACTAGGGACTACACCTTGCAATAATTCCTCCCTTAGCACAAGTGTGGTTTGAACCTGTGACCCAACTCTAATACTATTTGTTGGGAATGGTTGTTGTTGCACCAAGAGATTGACCTGTCAATGCTCAATACAACCACTAGACTTATAGAATCTATAGGAGGTAGTTAATCCATGTCGCAAACACACCACTTTTGATGCATAGAGACTAAGGGCCATACCTTGCAACATGTTGTTGTCATAGAAATATAGCTCAAAAGGTACCCTATCAATAAAAATAATTTTGGGTTTTTAGAGGACTTCGACACATATAGGCATATTCTTCATTACTCTAACCATCTTGTTGCAATAAATATTAAGTTGATTAAATATCATGGTAGACCATTTAATAAGAATTTATTGAAAGTTCATGAATCAGACAATGAGGCAATACTTGCCACAATAAAGGTTAGAGTTATTCCACAAGGTTTGGTAGATTGAATTTGGGCCAATTATGGTGAAGATATATTCTATGGAAAGGTAGAATGACTCAAGAAATTTTGTATATATCCTTGAATAATTGACATATCATCTGTTCATTGTGCCAATGGTTGTAAATTTTATTTTTTGTAAATATTAATGGCCATGAGATGATTTGTTCCTATTTGGGAGCCAAATTTTGTATATAAACGGCCATGAGTTGATTTGTACCTATTTAGAAGCCAAATTTTGTATATAAACAAGCATGAGCTAATTTGTACCTATTTAGAGGACAAATTTTGTATCTAAACAACCATGACCTGATTTGTAACTATTGAAAGTCAAAATTTTATATATGAACCGCCAATTAATTATAAATGCATAAATGAAATTTTATGATGAATTTTGTATCTATGATTCCAAATGAAATTTTTTATGACTATGCAATTCTTTTGTGCATGAGTTTTCTTTTTTCAATGTGTAAATTATGATGATGAAGATGAAAAAGATGCATATGACCTACTTATGTATACAATTTACGATGATGGTGTTGATAATAAAGATGCATAGACTAGAAAATATTCTATGTATGAACAACTTAATGTATGTCAATTATGATGACAAATATGAAAAGATTCTTAGACTAACAAATCTTATGCACTTAAGAGATGATGTCGCTACGGTATGGAATTGAATGTTTGAATAACTTAGGAAGAAAACCAAGATGATTTCTAGCATAAACATTCCTACCTAGACATGCTCATGCTGATGGTTCATGACCACAACTAATAAAACAAAGTTTACCATACCTTGCAACTTTTCATTGCATGCAACAGATGATATTTGCATCAACTTAAAAATTGCTTCCCAAAGAAAATGGCTTTGATTATTTAAAATTTGAGATAGGTTATTGTTGAGGGGCCTCATGTGACCCTATGGGTTTAAACTAGTGATTTGTATGTGCCTCAAATTCCAAGAAACAACCTATCAAATTTTGATAATTTTTTGAACTTATGACACCCAAGAGATGGCAGCCTGGCGGTATGGCCCTGAATGTTTGAAAAACTTGGGAAGCCAATTGAGACCATTCTTAGCATAAAATTACTTACTTGGACATGCTCATGCTGACGATTCATGGATACATGAAAAAAAAAATTGCCCTTTCAACTTTTTACTGTGTGCGACTAACAATATGTTATACTACTCAAATAACCATAGGACAACTGAGAGAGGGGGGGGGGGGTGAATCAGTTATAACTGGATTATAGAAATTTAAGCATTCAAAACCTTATTATTGGAATAGATAAACTCAGTATCAGAATGCATAAACCAAATACCAAAAAAACTGATATAGCAATTAAACATAAACATAAATCACAGAATAGTTCCCATTCATCCAGAATGCATGACACTAAGATTTGTACGTGGAAAACCTGGTAAAGGGAAAAACCACGGTGGGAAGCCTACCCATAGTCAGATAATACTTCTATAGTAAGTATGTGATTGTAATATGAGGTACCTACACATGTAGGAAGGCCAACAACCTAGAGTGCACTGCTCATCACGAAAAGGAGCCTCACTGACTACAAAATAAATCTAGTTTACAATCCAGAATGAATATTGAACTGCAAGTATAGCATATCCTATGCCTAAGTATAGTTTTGGTTAAGCTCAATACCAAAGGCCTTAAACCTCTCTTACCAACCCAATTCGATCACCTATGATCAACCAAAACCTCTACATATGATTACAACATTATCTGCACACAAATAAACCTATAACCCACATACCATGATCTACAAAGAGATCTTACATCATATTTATACCAACCTAGGACCTAAAAAATTAGGTTGTCCACCTACAAGATAATACAATAAATTCATAACATAAACCTGTAATCTAATGATCAACAAAGTCGGCTTAGGCTGAAAACAATGTAAACCAATCATTAAATCTTGTTGGTAACGCATCAAGAACATCCTCCAACACATTACATAAACCGGTCCATAACCTAGATAATACCGGACCAAAAATAGGTCACCATAAACCAAATCCAACACCACCGATGAATTGGAATACAAATAAGATAACCAACAACATCCTAAAAGCCATCTATAAGCCCCACCAACACCACTTATCACGTGCATCAAAAGATCTTCAACAAAGCTATGTCGATAAAACTCTTATCGGTGACCAAAAGGCTTACTAGAATAAATGATAGCTTCTGAGTCATTAAATCCTGAACCAGTTGATCATGATACACATCTAAATAGCATGAATGTCAGATCCAATTCAATTCCATAAACCAAAGCATATCAAATCATATTGGAATAATATCATAAACCAAGAACTCTACCAAAACCAACTGGAAACCGGTAAACAACTAAAATAGTCTTTGTTGCCATTAATGACAAAACATCAATGCAACATATAATCAATTCCTCCAAATTGCTAACAATCTCCCCCTTTGGCATTGATGGCAACACTAGATGTGAAAAACATCCAAGTGCCAAGAAATACCAAACAAGTCTCCCCCAATGGAAGACAACTAACCATCTCCCACAAAATGATATAGCAATGAAGCTCTGAACCAAAATTAATGAATTTAATGAATATATCTCTGCTAAGCTTTGATCTCTCTCCCTTTGATTGATAGTTTGTTAAGCTCTTTTTTTCAAATATATCTCTCCCCCTTTGACATCAATGCCAAAGATATGACATAAATATTGAAGAAAGATCATAAATCCTCTGAATCTTACAACCGACTACTCCCCCTGAGTAGTAGCACCACCACATCAATCCAGAATGAATAATAGCTCTGATAATGCATACTAGACTAATGTCAAGCAACATCACTCAGGTCTCTACCGAAGGGGCAGAAACCCTCAATCTCTCTCTAAATTACTCAAATGATTCTTTAGGAAAATATTTCATGAAGATGTCTACAATCTTCTCTTTAGTGTTCACATAAAACAATCTGACTTCATTTGCTTCCACCTTCTCCTTTAAAAAGTTATACTTGATAGATATGTGCTTTGTCTTAAAATGAAATACTAGATTCTTTGATATATCAATAGCAACAGAGTTATCACGGTGAATAACTACCGGTCCATTACAATCCACCTTTATATCCTTCAACATTTTCTTCATCCATAGAACTTGTGTACAGTTAGTAGTGGTAACAACATACTCAACTTCAGCAGTAGATAAGGAAGTGCATGATTACTTTTTTCTGATCCATGAAACAAGTTTCTTTCTAAGAAAGAAAGCTCCACCGGATGTGCTTTTCTGGTCATCAACATCTCCGACCCAATATGCATTTGTATATACTCATATTGTAAAGTCATTATTTTTAGGATACCACAAACCATATTCAGTTGTTCCCTACAAATACCTAAGAATCCTTTTCACCCCACTCTCATGATTCTCTCTAGGATCACTCTAATATCTTGATATAATACAAATTGTATTCATTATATCCGGTCTAGTCTGAGTTAGATATAACAAACCACCAATCATAGACTTGTACCTTATAGGATTTACTGGTGTAGATGCATCATTCTTTGTTAATTTCTTACTTGTAACCATCAAAGTGTTAACCAATTTACAATTTTCCAACCCAAATTTCTTCAACAACTCTCTAGCATACTTAGTTTGATAGATGAAAATACCTTTGTCAGTTTGAGTAATCTACAAACCTAAGAAAAATTTCATCTCCCCAATCATAGACATCTCAAATTCATTCTTCATATTGTTAGAGAATTCCATACACAACTTATATTCACCTCCAAAAATGATATCATCAACAAAGACCTCAAAAATCAATATGCCATCATCAGTGATCTTATAATATAAATTATTGTTAGCATTACCTTTAGTGAAGTCAAGGTTCAAAAGATATTTATTCAATCTTGCATATCAAGCTCTAGGGGCTTGTTTCAATCCATATAAAGCTTTCTTTAACCCGCAAACCATGTTTTTATCATCTAAAAGTGAAAATCCATCAAGTTTCTCAATATAAACTTCCCCTTCAAGATCTCCATTCAAAAATGCACACTTAACATCCATATGATAAACCTTGTAGTTGTTATGTGTAGCATAAGAAAGAAATAATCTCACAGCTTCAATCCTAGTTACTGGTGCAAAGGTTTCACCATAATCAATTTCTTCATTCTGAGAATATCCTTTACAAACCAATCTAGCTTTATTCCTCACAACTTTTCCATCCTCATTTAATTTATTCTTAAAAACTCATTTAGTTCCAATATCATTATGATTTTTAGGCCAAGGAACTAAAGTCCATGTGTTACTCTTTTCTATCTGATCTAATTCTTCTTCCATAGCTTTCATCCAACTTTCATCTTTACAAGCTTCAATTACTGATGTCAATTCAACTTGAGAAATAAAACATATCTCATTAGCTACCAACCTTCTTCTTGTCATCACTTCTTTGTTTTTGTCTCCAATGATTTGATCTTCTAAATGATTCAACCTTACATACCTAGGAGTCTTCTAAATTTCTGTTCCTCTATCCTGATCTTCAGTTACTGTTGAATTTTTTGATACTACCAGAGTAATTGGTTCAACATTTTGTTCCAATGTAGGTGCTACCAGTTCAATTATGATCATTTCCATTGCCAGTTCTCTCTCATAAGTTCTAATTTGACTTCTATTTTGCTCATCCACTTTGACATTTGTGCTCTCCACAATTCTCTGCAATATTTTGTTATAACATCTATATGCTTTGCTTTCATTAGAACAACCAAGAAATATTCCTTCATCACATCTAGGATCAAACTTTCCAATGGAATCATATCTTTTGATATTACATTTATTGTTAGGATTCCCAAACAATAAATAAGAACAATAAGCAAAACATAGAAAGCACACCATAACACAAGATTTTTAACGAGGAAACCCAGTGTGGGAAAAACCTTGGTGGGATTTATGACCCACAATATTCACTCACTGGCCAATAAATGAATATTACTTACAATAGGGGCCAACAGCCTAAAGCTCACTGCTTAATTACAAAAGTAAGTCTCACTGACTTACAAAATGGAGTATGCAAATCCAATATAATGTACTGCTTCAGTTCAGCATCTGCTATGCCAAGTTCAGTACCAGTTTAAGCTCATACAATAATCATAAACCTTACTCCAAAATCTGCCTTAATATTCACATGTTTGCATCTACCTTTTTTATAAATGATCTACAAGATCTCATACTTATATATGATTCCTATTACAATTCTCCTTGTTGGCTTACAAAAAGATATTACAATTAAATGCAAAATGTACTAAACAAAATTTTGTCGATTGAGGTGTCGGTAATCATCTTTGCCGCTGCTGGTAAACTATCTGCTGGTGTAGAGTCTGTCGGTGCTAGTGCCATAGGATTGCAAGGTTGCCATCAATGAAAATACCTTCAATCACCTATAATTTCTCATTGGAGGGTGCATTTGCCAACAATCTCCCCCTTTGGCATTGATGACAACACTCATGAGAAAAAGTAAAAAATGTATCCAAAATTTGAAGTTCAAAAATTGTACCAAAAACTGTGTGCTCCCCCTAAGCAGATGATCTCTTCTATCCATTATTTTTCTCATTCCTACTACTCCCCCTTTGGCATCAATGACAAAGGTTGTCAAAAATGTCAATTGAGTGTAGTTATTAGCTAGAACCCTGTAACCAGTTGGTTACAATTTGAAAAAGATCTGCTAGTACAAAATTTAAGTTGTTAGTGAACCTTTCACTATCTTTTAATGTTGCTTCTATCCTTTGAATTATACTGGTGAGGGTGTGCATTTTCTCTTCTGGTGTCTTCAGTCCTTGAACAAGTGCCTCTGATATCTCTTTCTGCAAAGAGATGAGGTTGTCAAGTTTAGGACCAAGTCTACATTTAAGCTCTTTTGCCTTGTATTGTATTATTTTCTTTTTCTTTTCCAATTTTTCAAGTTTTTCCTCAAAACCTGTTATCTCCAGCTCTGTAACTGATATGGGTTTTGATGAACCAATGAGATTGTCAGCTATATCATTTATTTTTGTCTATATTTTGTTGATCTCCTTGTCTATATCTACTGTCAAAATATTTGTCTTACATGTATCTCTGTACAACTCCTTAAATTCCTTTAATGTTTTGTTTAGTGCCGGTAGGACGGTGTCAATGTGTTTTGTGCACTTCTTTATTGTCTCATCAAAGAATTTTTCTTTTTCCTTGTTCATTTTCTCACTGAATGTCTCCTCATTAATCTGATCAACTGTCAATAGGTTGCCAGTGATATACTTAGACAATGTGCCTAGTTGACTCAAAGAATCTTTATTTTGCACATTGCACTTGCATGCAATCAATTTCAAAATAGGGATGGTATCATCAATAGCCTTATATGTAAGTGCATTGCAATCTATGATTTTTGTGATGGAGTCCAATAATACCTCTGTTACATTGGTCAGTTTGAATTCTATCATGGAAGAACCAGAAGATTGTCGAACTACCTTAACAATCTGCATTCCGCCAATGTGAGTAACCTCTTTGCTTGAGTTGACCTCTAGTAGGTCAGTTTGTGTCTACATCTCAACTAGAAAAGGTTTGGGTTTCTCAGCTATTGCTAGTGGCACTGTCTCTATCTCAACCTTTTTCTCTTCATGTTTCTCAGAATGTACCTTAGTATGTTTCTCTATTCTTTCTTCTGCCGATTTCTTTGATGAAGTCTCAGTGTTTTCTACCAGTTTTTTTGTGTGTACCTCTGAACTGTCCATTGCTGGCATCTGAATAGATTTTACTATGTTATCAATAGCCTATTGCTCTAAATCAGTAGTTTTCTTAGTGTGTGCACCAGTGGTATCTATCACCATTTCAGTTCCCGCGGGGTCAACTGATTGTTCAACATGTGTTTCAGCCCCAATCTCAGCATTTCCAATTGTATCCTCAACATGTGTTTCTATAGCAATATTTTCAGCTGGTGGCTTAGTTTCCACATCTTTCTTCTCAGTGGTTTCCTTATCAACCACAATGTTAACCTCTTGTGTGTCAATATTCATAGTATATAACACCTCTGAATCAGGATTGGTGTCTTCATGTCTTGTCTCCATACTCTCAATATTATCAGTTATTGGTGGTCTATCAAAAGTTTGTGCCAGTGGAGTATCAGAAGGAAGTGGGGGTAAATTTTTAGTTACTTTTATGCTTGGAGGTCCACCCACCTTGCCTTTACCTTTATCCTTATCCTTTTGATAGACTCTAAAAGCTTTGGATCATTTAAGTTCTTCTTGTTTTTCTTTCTCCACAAAGAAGATATCCCATTTATCTGTTGTCTCTTCAGTGATCTCATTCACTCTGCCAGCCATTAAAGCTACATGTCAGTGACCAGTGGAAAACACTGTCATGTTTGCCTCACTTATCAGTTCATCAATTTCTTCTGCTGATTTCACTGGGTGAACTGCAAGCAATTTTTCTACCTTTATCTTATCTAATTCCACAATTGCTAATTTTTTTGCATCTAGTCTTCTACACAAATCAATTGGTAGATCATCTACAACTTCTATCAAAAATTTCTTGTAAATGTCTAAGTGTAGAATGACACTATTTTCTATTCTTTCCTTTTCTTCATTAGTGAAAGTATTATACAACTTTCTAACATTGGACAAGTTTCCTTCTTCAATAATTTCATTTAGAAGATTATCAAGTGGAGGGATAACTTGTTTTTCCTTCTTCTTCCTTGGTGTTATTTTCTTTGCCAGGGACCTTATTGCCTGTTGTTTCCTTCTTGTTCTCTTTGGTGTAGGAGCGGGTACCAGTGAAGGTTTCCTTTTTCTTTTTGCTCTCTGAAACTGTGCCGCTATTTCACTATTGGAGGAGGTACCAACTAGTGAAAGATGTTCTTCCGGTTGTAACCCTTCTAGGTCACTTTCCTTGATACCAATCTTATTCAACAAGTCTTCCTTGATTTCTTTTGCCTATTTAGTTACTTTTCTGATTGTTTGTTCTCTTCTCTTCCTTTGTTTTACGGTTTGTACTTTTCTTTTAGTGGTTTCTACATTTCTGAATACTTCTTCTTCAGGTTCTCTAGGGGCTTTGAGGAGGGCTTTAGCATATATTTCTATTATGTTTTCATCTGCCTCATAACCCATTTCAGTTACCCAAATAGTTCTAGGAACCACTGCTTCCATCCAGATTTCATCCTTCTTTATAACAAAGCATATCTCCTTTGGGTATTTGTCAACTATGGTTTGAGATAATCTTTCCCTAATCTTCATTCTAGCCTTAAATGTCTGAAAGTATTCAATTATGTTCTTTTCCCTATCATCTCCCATGTTGTTAAAGATATCCAAAAGTTGTTTTCCTATCGGTATGTCAAAACCAAATTATTTTCTACATATACCGAGAACTTCCTTTGTGATGTATAGCAATAGACATACAAGTAAGTTACCAAATCTGAATGTGCCTTTCTTGTCACCCTTAGTTTTCTTTAGGTTGTCAATCAATTCATCATTTAGCCATTCACATATGTCAATCTTAGTGTTACTATTCACCATGTCATAAGCAATCTTGATACATAAACTAGAAACATAGTTTAATCTGTTAGCATGTGTGGTCTTGTATCCTAGTATCATGCTAATGAATCTTACATTTATATCTTTGACATCATTTATTCTCAAGGATCTGTTGTCATGGGTTGCATCGATTAGGGTCATCACAGTGTTGTTTGGAACCTTTTCAGTTTTATCAGGCCTACTACCGGTGGAAGGTAAGCTAGTCACTGCCCTAACTGCTTCTCTTGTAATCTTATGGATGGAGTCAAGCAAAAAGATATCCCCATGAACTCTAGTAAGTACAATCCTTACAACTTCCTTGGGAAAATCAGGAATGCTAAGTATCTCCACAAAACCTAGGGTTTCAATTATCTTATGTTCCGGTTTCACATTACCATTTTCATCGCAAATTACAGTCCTATACATGTTCATTATCTCATCAGCACCAAGTTACTCAATATGACAATGTATGTATATCCTAGGGTCTTCAGCATAAGCAACTCCTTTGGGAATTTTAGAAAATGCTCCTAGGATATCATCCTGTTGCGCAACTTCGGGTATTATCTTAAATATGGGCCTAGGGCATTTAATCACTTCAATTACAATAGGGTTTGCAATAAATTCAGGTGCAGAGGAGGAAGCCATTGTATAAATACCTTAATATGCCTTTAGGTTTGAATGCTTGATAGATTTTTCTTCACTTCTCACTATGTATGCCTTCGCTCGGGTTTTTCACGCTCTAAGGAAATTTGAATGCTCAGTGAGTGAAAAAGAGAGAAAAACACTTGCTTTATAATGTCATTTCCTTCAACGACCATAATAAATGCCTGTCAGTTAAGTGAAAACTTAACTCATCTGCCAATAAAGAAGCATTTCATCTTCTTACCATCAACTGAGGGTAAACTAGCATGTTTTCAATTTGTTGCCATACCCCCAAGGGATTTATTTTTAGTTAGATGAAGAATCTCCTATTGGTGGAGTGATACTCTATTCTACTGATGAAGGAATAGCCTCATCAACATTCTGATCTATCTTTCCAATCCATTGATTTGAAAATTCTTTCTTTACCTCATCAACCTTTTCTTTACCTTTCAAACTGGGTCCTTTGTTATTTATCAGTGATGCCTTCCTTCTACAAAAATTTTCAATATGTCCAATCTTGTTACAAGCATAACAAGTCACATTATTTTTTTGAATAGCTTTTCCATATCCTATGTCGGTATGTGTTCTACATTGATTAGATAGGTGTCCAAATCTTCCACAAACATAACATCTTACATTCATTCTGCAATTTTCTCAATTATGACCAATTTTGTTACATTTAGAACATTGACCAGTGGGTGTGTTAGTGTTCTGATCATTTCTAGATCTCCACTAATTTTCTCTATTACCATACTTGTTACAATTAAAGCATTTCCCATTAAATTTGTATGTATTAGGTTGTCTTACCGGTTTGTTGTGATCATGATTGTTTGTAGTACCAAAGCTTTCACCAACTTCAAAGACAAGTCCATTAGTGTCTCCATTAGGTTTCTGATTTTTTAGCATATCATCAAGTTCTTCTAAACTTTTCTTGAATTTCTCCTTGTGTTGATTTGCAATAGCCAATTCATTTTCCAAGAAATCTTTCTATCTCATGAGTTTAGTTTTATCATGTTCCAAGTGAATTAGATCTGCCTTCAACATATCATTTTCATGACCGAGTCTTAGATTTTCATTTCCAGCATCATTGATTCTCCTAGCCAATTCATCTTCATTCTTCTTTCTATCTTCAATGTCTTTATAAAATCTCATAGTCATATCTTGCATCTCATTCCTCAAGGTCATATTCTCTTGCTTCATCTTGCTTACAAGATCATTCAGAGTTTCTTTTTCATCATCATCATTTTGTATCTTCTCATGAAGTTATCTTCTTTTGCGTCTAGCAATAGTGAGATTTCCTTGAAGTCCTTGAATGATTTCCTGTGCAGCCTTCAGATCATCTTCAAGTTTGATATTGTTCAACTTTTCTGCATCATAATTTGCAAGAGTTGTTTCCAATTTCTTTCTCAAATTATCCATCTGTACCAGTGTCAGAATCTCCCTCAAGCTGTTAGGCTTTTGAAAAAAGAGGACTAGACTCTGATACCAATTGTTAGGATTCCCAAAGATACTAAGAGGGGGGGTGAATCAATATCTAACTGATTAACAGATTTTCTGATATTATTAAACAAATTGCATTCCAAAATAGTGTACCGATAAATAAGAATTAATGCAGTAAATAAGAACAATAAGCACAACATAGAAAGCACACCATAACACAAGATTTTTAATGAGGAAACCTAGTGTGGGAAAAACCTCAGTGGGATTTGTGACCCACAATATTCACTCACTAGCCAATAAATGATGTTAGAGTAAAGTAATTAATTAACTTTGCTCTCCTCTTAAGATTTCTCTTTATGCATACATTAGTCATTTAATAATTAATATTTAATTATTAAATGCTCACACCTTAGGGTTAGGTTTTCCTTTTGGTGTTGATCTCCTTTATAAGGATTGATCTCTTGTATTATTCATATTCTTGATTTATTTTTCTCTGATAATACATCTTTTCTCTTTGTCAGAGCCAAAACCCTTGTATTCGTTCTCTCTCTTTCTCTGTGACAGGTTTCTTGCATGCAAGTTTCTTTTGGGTTCTGTGGATTTGTATTTCTCAAATCCTACATGGTATCAGAGCTGGATCTGCTACAGCTTGTTCAGAATTTTGAAAGATTTTGAGATCCAGGTTTTGGTTGCATCAGATCTGTGTTTGTCTTCCGTTTTTTATTTTGGAATAGGGGGTATTTTTTTCGGTGCACTTTGAGCCCAAACGGACCTCACCGTTGAGCTCGTAGCGCCCAAAAACCCCTATTTCCATATAAAATTCGTCCGATTTGGACACAGTTGCACCAGGAGGCAAATTTTTTTTGGCCCCAAGGCCGTACGACCCTAGGGCACGAAAACCGAGGCGGATTTTCAAAAAATAAAAATAAAAAATGCAATTTTTTTGTTTGAAAAAAGCGCAGCCAGTTTTATTAAAAAGGGCGCAGCCCTTTGGAGTCCAGCGCCGCCGGTGCATAGCCCGGCGGCCACCGCCGCCGGCGGTAACCCCCGCCGCGCCGCCTGCGCGCCGCCAGCCGCCTGCCGCCAGCCTGCGCGCCGCCCGCGCCCAGCCAGTGCGCCGCCCGCCACCACAGCGCCGCCCCCACGCCGCCGCCCCCTGCGCCAGCCCCTGGTCGCCCAGAGGACCAGGGGCTTATTTTTTTTTAAGCCCTTGAGGGCTTAAAGGGCCTATTTGGGCTTTTTTGGAGCAGTTTTACTAAATCGGGTATAACTCGGGCATTTTAGCTTGGATTTTTGAATGAAAATAGGCGTTGGAAAGCTGGTTCCGAGCCCGATCTAAAAGATATAGATCTTTTTTTCTGATTTTTCCATTTTGTAGTGTTTTTTGCCAGTCGAAGTCAGAACAAGTTTTTTGCACTCCAGGAGCCATATCTTTTGCATACGGACTCCATTTTTCGAAAGCGAATAGGCGTCGGAAAGGTGGTTCTGTGTTCTTTTCAGATTTATAGTCTATTTCATCAGAAAAATATTCAGGTGCTCCAAATTTTGTCTCAACTCGTTATTGTTTTCTATCATTTTCTGGCTTTCAGTTTGTACTGGGGATTAGTTTTTTGCATTGTGGGGGGGTGTTTTCTCTTGCTTTCTGTTATTTACATTAGAAAACTAGAATTTACAAACACCAATACAAAAAAAAATCAAACCCCCTTCTGCATCTTCTGTCTAGTTCTGAAAGACCACTTAATAATAATTAAAAATTCAGAGCAGTTGAGGCACAGTTTACAGGATGGCAGACAGACCTATTGAATCTCTCACACCGCATAATTACCACACTTGGAAGGGTCGCATGATGACTCTTCTCCAGTCAAAAGGGTTATGGTCCTGTTTGGATGAGGTTCAGCCTCAGTTGACACGTCCTTTTGAGATTATGCAGCATAGGAACAATATGGATCAGGCTATGGGATTGATGGCTTTACACATTTCTGATAGTCTTCAGTTTCATCTTGAGGGTTGTCTCACTCCTCGAGCCATTTGGACCAAGTTTGAGGGACTTTTTGGTACTGTCAATGAGTTCAGAGCTTTGCAGCTTGAGGCAGAGTTAACTTCCTTGGTACCTGATTCATTTCCTTCTATTGAGGACTTTCTGATGAAGTTCAAACAGCAAAGATCTATCTTGCAAGGTTGTGGTAAGACTAAGACTGATACAGAGTGCATTTTCCTGATTCTCTCTAAGCTTCGGGGTCCATTTCAGATCTTCTCTTCGACCTTCTATTCCACCATGGATGCCTTGGGTGCTCGACATGTCATGCCTTCTTTTGAGGTCTTTTGTGATCGTCTGACTCGTGAGCAAGCTAAGCTTAAGCAGTTGGATTCACTTTCAGGTTCACTGGAACCAAGCATTGGTAGCCCAGTCCTCCAAAGGAAAACAAAAGCAGAAACCGAAGCCTAAGAAAGATTCAGAGGCTAGTGAGAATCCCTCCAAGCCACCACCTAAGTCTGATTCAAAACCACAATTCAATTCTAAACAGGGCAAATCTTCAAAGTCTGGTGAGTCTTCCTCCAAGACTAAGAAGAAATCAGGTGATCCTTGCAGTTTTTGTGGCAAGGAAGGACATCCCGTTTCCAGGTGTTGGAAACGTTTAGAGGCTTTGGAGGAAGCCATGCAGCAGCATAATATCAGTACACCACAGCCTCCTTCACAGCCCACAGGGAAAGGTCATGCTCTTTCTGCACGAGCATTGTCCTCAGCGTCCACTTGGATTCTAGATTCTGGTGCCTCTCACCATATGACACACACACAGGATTTGGTCACCGCTCTTGCTCCTACAGGCACTCGACATATTGCAGTTGGTGACTCAGCACAACTTTCCGTTCAGGGTTCTGGTACTGTTTCATTGGATGGTGGTTGTCTTCAGGATGTGCTTTTGGTTCCTGACATTTCGACAAACCTTCTATCTGTTTATTAGATTTGCCACTCTGGCTCTGGTAAGACAGTTGAGTTCTCTCCACATGATGTGGTTATTCGAGATCTTCATGATCCTGACTTGGTTGTGGCTACTGGGAGTGTGGATTCTGCATCTCACTTATATAGTTTTGATGGCTTTGAGAGTTCAGACACTGTTGGTTCCTCTCTTATAGCACATGCAGATTCAGTGAGCAGGCTTTGGCATGAGCGTTTTGGTCATGTCAATTACAGATATCTACAGCAGATGAGTACACAGGCACTTGTGATTGGGCTTCCACAGATTTCTTGTACAGATGGTGTATGTCGTGGTTGTGTCCTTGGCAAACATCATCGAGATCCTTTTCCTAAGGGTCGAGCCTCTCGTGCTAGGGCAGCCCTAGAGTTGGTACACAGTGATCTTATGTCCTTTTCGACTCCTTCTTTTTCAGGGGCCCGTTATGTACTCACTTTTATTGATGACTTCTCCAGACGTACATGGGTGTACTTTCTTAAGTACAAGTCTGATGTCTTTGACTCTTTCAGGAAGTTTAAGACATTTGTGGAGAAGCAATCTGGACTTTCTATCAGGAGGATACGCACAGATAATGGGGGGGAGTATGTAAATCAGGCTTTCAGAGATTTTTGCACTGAGCATGGTTTACAGCATCAGTTTACAGTTCCTTATACCCCTCAATAGAATGGTGTTGCTGAGAGAAAGAACAGAACCTTACGGGAGATGGCAAATTGTATGATACAGTCTCGAGCTATGAGTTCTTCATTTTGGGCTGAGGCAGTCAATTGTGCCAATTATATTCAGAATCGAATGCCCCATAAGGCATTACGACATATGACTCCTGAGGAGGCTTGGACCCATGTCAAGCCTGATGTTTCTACATTCCGAGTTTTTGGTAGTGAGGCTTGGGCATTTATTCCTGATGCTCAGCGGATAGCCATGGAGAGGAAGAGCCGACCACTCATATTTGTTGGCTACTGTGAGGATGTTAAGGCATACAGGTTGTTTGATCCTGATTCTAGAGAGGTCTTGTTTCGGCGGGATGTCCAGTTTGATGAGTGCTATCCTCAGATGGATTCTCCATCACCAGCTTCTCCCTCATTGCCTACTCCTTCCTCTTCATCTCTTGAGGATTACTTATCTCTTGAGGATGATGTAGATCATGATCCACCATCTCCACCACCACCAGTTGCTCCGTCTTTGCCGAAGTGGGCCCGTGATACTGTTGATGCAGCTGGTTCTTTGGCAGGTGATCCTTTAGATACTCGTCGCACTTGTGCTCAGACATCTGGTTCTAGTCTTTTGAGTCATACCCTTTCAGATGATCCTCAAAAGTTTTCAGAGGCGACAGGACACCCAGAGTGGGATAGGGCCATGGATGAGGAGTATTCTTCTTTGATGAAGAATCATACTTGGGATCTTTGTCCTCTTCCTAAGGGAAGAAAGTTGGTTCGGTGCAAGTGGGTGTATCGTACCAAGTATGCTGCAGATGGTTCTATTGATAAGTATAAGGCTCGTCTTGTTGCGAAGGGGTTTTCTCAGGTAGAGGGTATTGACTACTCTGAGACCTTTGCTCCTGTTGCCAAGATGAATTCTATACGCCTGGTACTTTCACTTGCAGCTTCACAGGGATGGACAGTGTTTCAGATGGATGTGAAGAGTGCCTTCTTGCATGGAGACCTACATGAGGAGATCTATATGGAGCAGCCTCAGGGTTTTGTGCAGGACACTTCTTTGGTTTGCAGACTTCGACGTTCATTGTATGGTCTCAAACAAGCCTCCAGGGCTTGGTATGAGAAGATGGACTCCTTCTTGCTTTCCTCGCACTTCACACGCTGTCATTCCGATCACACAGTCTATACTCAACGTCAAGAGGGTGATCTTTTGATTCTAGTGCTATATGTAGATGATCTCATCATTACAGGTAGCTCATCCTCCATGATTTAGAGTGTTCAGAGAGCTTTGATGGAGCAGTTTGAGATGACCGATCTTGGTCTCTTGCACTTCTTTCTGGGTCTTCAGGTTATTCAGTCTTCGGATGGGATTTCCATTTTTCAGGAGAAGTATGGTCTTGATATGCTTCAGCAATTTGGCATGCTTGATTGCAAGTCTGCCCCCACTCCATTTCAGTCAGGTGTTGTTTTGTCTTCCACTTGCTCTACTCCTTCAGTAGACCCCACTTTATACAGGCAGTTGGTTGGCAGTCTGTTGTACCTGACACATTCTCGTCCTGATCTTTCCTTTGCGGTTGGCCTTGTCTCTCAGTTCTCCCATGATCCTCATGAGAGCCATTGGCAAGCAGCCAAACGTATTTTGAGATATATTCGGGGCACCACACATTATGGCATTCACTACTCTTCAGGATCCCCTCACATCATTGGCTTCACTGACTCCGATTGGGCTGGTGATGTCAATGATCGGAAGTCTACTTCTGGCTTCATTTTTTGCCTTGGTTCTGGTCCTATCACATGGTCTTGCAAGAAGCAATCTGCTATTGCATTATCATCTACAGAGGCTGAGTACCGTGCAGCAGTGTTAGCTAGTCGGGAGGTTTTATGGCTTCGGCAATCGATGACAGAGTTTGGGTTTCCTCCAGATTGTCCCACTATTCTTTGGTGTGACAACCAGAGTGCCATTCACATTTCTCGCAACCCAGTGGAGCATCAGCGGACAAAGCATATTGAAATCCACATGCACTTCATCAGACAGTTGATTCAGGATGGTTCTCTCATCTTGGAGTATATTCCTACAGAGGAGCAGGTTGCTGACATCTTCACTAAACCTTTGGCATCTCCGCGCTATCTTCAGTTGCGCTCAATGCTTGGGGTGAAGGAAGTTGTCCTTGGGGGGTCTCAGTGAGGCCTTCCTTCCTTCATGTTTTCTTTTCAGCATGATTCTTTATCTCTTTTTGGAGAGGAGTTTTTTCCCACTGGGTTTTCTCCTTTACTCCACTTTATAGAGATTTTCTTGTATTTGGGTACCTCATCAGGCCTTGTTGCCGGGACCCTCTTTTGCATTGTAGTTCCTTTGCTTTCTTCTGCATTGTTTGTAGCTGCATTGTAGCTCATCTTAAGGGGGGGTGTTAGAGTAAAGTAATTAATTAACTTTGCTCTCCTCTTAAGATTTCTCTTTATGCATACATTAGTCATTTAATAATTAATATTTAATTATTAAATGCTCACACCTTAGGGTTAGGTTTTCCTTTTGGTGTTGATCTCCTTTATAAGGATTGATCTCTTGTATTATTCATATTCTTGATTTATTTTTCTCCGATAATACATCTTTTCTCTTTGTCAGAGCCAAAACCCTTGTATTCGTTCTCTCTCTTTCTCTGTGACAGGTTTCTTGCATGCAGGTTTCTTTTGGGTTCTGTGGATTTGTATTTCTCAAATCCTACAAATGAATATTACTTACAATAGGGGCCTACTCATGCAAGAAGGCCAACTACCTAAAGCTCACTGCTTAATTACAAAAGGAAGTCTCACTGACTTACAAAATGGATTATGCAAATCCAATATAATGTACTGCTTCGGTTCAGCATCTTCTATGCCAGGTTCAGTACTGGTTTAAGCTCATACAATAACCATAAACCTTACTCCAAAATCTACCTTAATATTCGCATGTTCGCATCTACTTTTTTCATAAATTATCTACAAGATCTCATACTTATAAATGAGTCCTATTACAATTCGCCTTGTCGTCTTACAAAAGATATTACAATTAAATACAAAATGTAATAGACAAAATCTTGTCAGCTGGGGTGTCGGTAATCATCTTTGTCGTTGTTGGTAAACTATCTGCCAGTGTTGGTGCCATAGGATTGCAAGGTTGTCATCAATGACAATACCTTCAATCACCTACAATTTCTCATTGGAGTGTGCATTTGCCAACATTTACTACCAAAGATTTTGAAATACTTAACTATCGGTGTATGACCAAACCATAATTCATAAGGTGTCTTACCGATATCTCCTTTGATATGAACTCTATTGAATGTGTATATTGTCATGCTTACAACTTCTCTCCAATAGACATGAGGCAGATTAGCTTCTATCGTCATAGTTCTAGTTGCATCCAAGATAGTTTTGTTCTTCCTTTCCACAACTCTATTCTACTAAGGTGTCTGAGGTGCAGACAACTATCTCCTTATCCCATTCTTCTCACAATAGCTATTAAATTCACAGGATGTAAATTCTCCACCCTGATCTGACCTTAAGCATTTAATCTTCAATCTTGTCTCTGTCTCAACTTTAGCTTTAAAGATTTTAAACTTTTCAAATGCTTTAGACTTCTCCCTTAGAAAAGTAACCCACATCATTCTTGAATAGTCATCAATGATTAGTGTGAAATATCTATCACCTTGAAAACTTTTGATTCTAGCAGGACCACACAAATCAGTATGAATAAGATCAAGAACATCATTAGATTTGTCGTGTATCCTCTTAAAAAAAGTTCTGACTTGCTTTTCCCATTTGACATTCCTTACATACAGGATTATAGGGGTTTACAGTCTTAGGTATATCTCTAACTGCCTTAGTAGAATTGATCTTCACAATGCAATCAAAATTGACATGACACAACCTCTTATGCCATAGACAACTCTCATCAATTTGTGCAATCAAACATGTCTTCTCACTAGAGTTCAAATGAAAGATATTACCTTTAGTCTGTGTACCGGTTGCAATCTCCAATCCAGATCTGTTGATAATATAGCATTTTCCATCCTTGAACTGTAACTCAAATCCCTTATCCATCAACTGTCCTACACTCAAAATATTATTCCTTAAACCTTAAACATAATAAACATTATTAGTGTTATGTTTACCATCCAATGATATTGTTCCTCTTCCCTTGATCATTCATGCTTTGCATCTACATCATTTATTGACAAGAGTGATTGGAAAGCTTTATATTCAAAGGAACTAGAGGATATGAAGAAAGAAGATGAAGAGTTTGAGCAACTTCAAGCCTTATTTTCTAGAAGAGTACCTAAAGGACCAACAAGAAGCAAGTATGAAGGAAAACCATCTTTTAAATACTTTGCATGTAATAAGATAGGTTATTTTACATCTAGATGTCCTGAAAGGAATTCAAGATTTGAAGAAAGAGCTAGAAGATATTTTAGGCCTAACCATGATTATCAGAACAATCATAAGTACAAGAGAAACAAAGACAAATCATGTTACTTTGTTGATGAGGAAGGTGTGACTGATTCTGATGATGAACTGGCACAAGATTCATCTAGTGGATCTAGAAATGGAAAGGAATGGGTATTTTTGGCTATCAAGGAAGATGATCCAATATGTGAAGAGAAGGCCCTTGCTACTAAAATTGAAGACAAGGATGAATGGGTAATTGATAGTGGATGTTCAAATCATAGGAATGGAGATAAAATGAAGTTCTTATCTATGCAATAATTTGATGGTGGTCTAGTTAGATTTAGAGATGACAAATTGCATGAAAAGGAGGTTCAGATTTCACTGCTCCAAAAGGTCCAAATTCCTCAAGTTCAAAAGCAGATAACTTCCCAACCAAGGTATCTCTATTAACAGAGGTGTTTGCCATAGTTATCAACTTATTAATTGTAGTAGCCTTTATCTTTTAAGACATTGGAAAAGCTCTCAGTACTTTAGAAACTATTTCATCTTCGCTCAGAGATCCACCACAACATTGAATTCCCAAAACAATCTCATTAACTCTCTCCATAAAAGTAGTAATCCTTTCATCTTCTTCCATCTTCAAGTTCTCATACCTCACCCGGTAACCATCAAGTTTAACAATTTTAACAGTAGGGTCACCTTCATTCAGAGTCTCCAATTTATCCCATATAGCCTTTATAGTTGACTTGTCGGTTAGTTCCATTATTTGCTAATCAGAAAGTGCACATAAAAGGGCTTCTCTACCTTGACAATCATTCTCGAGCTCTTTATCTAGACCCACTAGAGGAGGACTTCTAGATGTCGAATTAAATGATGTAACACCATTCTTAGTGATCTCCCAAATTTCCTTTCCAAGACATCTCAGATGAGTCTCCATCTGAATCTTCCATATCCTATAATTTGTTCCATCAAGCCTAGGAATTTCTCTCTGGAAAATAGCTGCAAATGTATTTGATGAACTTGAATTGCTAGATGCCATAGGATCTTCCTCAAGTGGTTAAGCTTCTACAGAGAGGACCAAGCTCTCATACCGATTATTAGACAACTCAAATAACCAGAGGACAACTGAGAGGGGGGAAGGTGAATCAGTTGTCACTAGATTATAGAACTTTAATCATTCAAAACCTTATTACCAAAACACATAAAATCAATACCGGAATGCATAAACCAAATATGAGAAAAACTGATATAGCAATTAAACATAAACATAAATCACATAATAGTTACCATTCATCCAGAACACATGACACCAAGATTTGTACATGGAAAATCTGGTAAAGGGAAAAACCACAATGGGAAGCCTACCCACAGTCAGATAATACTTATGCAGTAAGTATGTGATTACAATATGAGGGGCCTACATGTGTAGGAAGGCCAACAGCCTAGAGTGCATTGCTCATCACAAAAGGAAACCTCACTGACTACAAAATAAATCTAGACTACAATCCAAAATGAAGATTGAACTGCAAGTATAGCATATCCTATGCCTGAGTACAATTCTGGTCAAGCTCAATACCAAAGGCCTTAAACCTCTCTTACCAATCCAATTGGATCACCTATGATCGACCAAAACCTCTATATATGATTACAACATTATTTGCACACAGATTAACCTATAACCCACATACCATGATCTACAAAGAGATCTTACATCATATTTATACCAACCCGAGACCTAAATAATTAGGTAGGCCACCTAAAAGATAATACAATAAATTCATAGCATAAACCTGCAATCCAATGATCAAACAAGTTGCCTTAGGCCAAAAAAAATGTAAACCAATCATTAAATCTCGTTGGTAACACATCAGGAACATCCTCCAACACGTTACATAAACTAATCCATAACCTAGATAACATCGAACCCAAAATAGGTCGTCATAAACCAAATCCAACACCACCAGTGAACTGGAACATGAACAAGATAACCAACAACATCTTGAAAGCCATCTAGAAGCCAAACCAACACCACTTATCACGTGCATCAAAAGATCTTCAACAAAGCTCTGTCGGTAAAACCCTTACCGGTGACCAAAAGGCTTACTAGAACAAATGAATAGCATGAATGACAAATCCAAATCAATTCCACAAACCAAAGCATACTGGATTAATATCATAAACCAACCACTCTACCAAAACCAACCGGAAACTAGTAAACAACCAAAACAGCTGGTGTTGCCATCAATGACAAAACATCAATGCAACACATAATCAATTCCTCCAAATTGCCAACACAATATTTACACCAACTGAAAAAATTGTTTCCCTAAGCAAATGGCTTTGAGTCTTCAATTTATGAGATAGTTTATTATAGAGGGGCCTCACATGACCCTATGAGTTTAAATGGATCATTCATATGTGCCCTAGATTCCAAGAAACAACTCATCAAAGTTTGACAATTTTTTGAACTCAAGGAACTCAAGAAATAGCATTGCAATGGTATGGCCTTGAACATTTGAGCAACTTGGAAAGAAAACCAAGATTATACCTAGAATAAAAATGCCTACTCAGACATTCTCATGCTAACAATTCATGGATATGACAAAAACAACAAAATTTACCCTATTTGCAACTTTTCATTATGTGTGATTGATGATATTTGCATTAACCAAAAAATTGTTGCCATTAGAAAATGGCTTTGACTCTTCAAAATTTGAGATTGTTTATTGTGGAATTGCCTCACGCAACCTTGTGGTTTCAAATAGATCATTATTATGTACCTCGAGTTTTGAGAAATGACCTATCAAAGTTCAATAATTTTTTTAACTTAGGGTAATCAAGAGATGGTGTTGCAATGGTATGGTTGATAGTTCATGCCCAAGATGAACAAAACTTTTGTCAACTTTTGACAACTTTTGCAACTTTTGACAAATTTTGACAACTTTTGACAAATTTTAACAAATTTTGACAATTTTTGACAACTTTTGATAACTTTTGAACCTAAGTCATTCTTAATGAATCTAGGTTAGTCCTAATGAATCTAAATCATAAATGGATCCAAATTAAAATGAGGATGAATTAAGAGACAAAGACTAACAAGTCTAAGCTTGATGTAATCTTAGTTTTCATTTGTCATTTCTAAGCATCTATGTTATGATTAATAGCAATAAAAAAATTATCATAAAATTTGGTGAAGTTGCCAAAGGAAACCAAATTTAACACTTGGAATCTAGATAATGCCAATTGTAATTGATAAGTTCTATTGAATTTCACTATGATTTATCCATAACATGCTAAATTAATCATAACTTAACCATTCTTAACTAAATATAAATTCAAAATTTAAGTTTCAAAGTAGGAAGATATGCACACAACAAACAAATTAGATTAAATATCACCTTTTATATATACAAATGTAGAATATTATTTTTACCAAAATGTGGCATATGTGCCAACTCAATAAAATGTAAATATATGGCATATGTGTGAACTCAATACAAGTTTTACAAAGTTATGGCATATGCAATCTCAAGATCAATATATAATTAAATGTCAATTGGCTACATGTATCAATCATTCAATGACCACAACTAGCACTATATTACTCTTAGCAAATCCTATAGTTGTGGTGAATCATCAAAATTGAGCCTCTTTGATATATTATGTGGCTTTGTAGATACCTGTACAACAACAATTCAAGATTCAAATTAGATAAGTTATGTCAATAATAATTCACTATTATCAAATTAACATCAAAATAATTATAGTGTACTATAATTTCTCTACAATTGAATTTTTTATCATGTCATGTCACGATTTTCTTGATAAAATGCGTTCTAAACATGATGGTTGCCTTTAAGGATTAGGAGTCCTACAAAATCAATGAGGTAGAAGATTAGTGTTATGCTCATATATATATATATATATATATATATATATATATATATATATGACAAAAAAACATAGACTATAAATATATCTACTTCTATCTAAACATATATTTACCATATAGAATAAATGTGTAATGAAGGCTTTGATGGTTCTTCTGTTGTCCTTAACTTTTACATGTGACCATTCTAATCTTTTACAATAAGATAAAATATACATCATATGATAATTACATAAAATTTATCTGGAAACTTTGATTTTCTCTGTCTCCAAATGTGTCGCCTTCGTTTGACCTGGATAACCTCCTATCACAAACTGGATGATGGACATATGACCTAGGCATTTTATCTGCCCAACCAAACGAAGTATAAGCTTCCCAATGCTTTGTATAAGCTCTTGTCCCTCACGATAAAGTCTCTTAGCAAGCATACGGAAAGGAAACTAATCTAAGGAAAGTAAATCATGCCTTTTAGTGGGTTAGTATGTTAGTGGTTTTTCTCTTCTTTTATTTTGTTAGTTACATTGCATGGAGACTTCCTGACGCATTACATCATGTGACCTTGTAGGTCTTTTTTCTTAACTTTTACAATAAAATATAATATACATCATATGATAATCACATAAAATTTATCTGGAATCTCTGACTTTCTGTCTTCAGATGTGTCATCTCTATTTGACCTAGATAACCTCATCTCGCAAACCGGATGACGAACATATGACCCAAGAATTTTATCCACCCAACCAAATGAAGCATAAGCTTCCTGGTGCTCTTGATAAGATCTCGTCCCTCACGATAGAATATCCTAGCAAGTCGGTACCAACTGGCAGTAAAGGAACTTGTGCAATCATGTAGAACTAACAAACCATTTTGGTTGAACTAACTACATGCGTTATGGAAGGGAGAAAAATAAATAAATATGATGGTCATCATTACCCTATTGGGGAGGTGAAGAAAATCACCCTTCCCAGGTTAGCCCATAAACAAACACCCTGTTCCATAAGCATCCTCATAGACAGAAAAATAATTAGCCCTGCATGGATTAATATCATAGAGAATATTTATTATATGTTTCAATTTTTCTTAATTTCTTTTTTTAAATAAAAATTATTTTCTTTAATCAATATTCAAATTAAAATTTTAATATTAAAATTCCAAATAAAATAACCTCTATCCTATTATTTTATTTCCTCTTTACAAATTTTTCTTTCTTGTTATGTAAGTATTTTAATATAAATAAATAAATTTTAACCCATTAAACCCTTTCCACAAAAATACGAAAATAATTCTAAATTCTTCATTCTTAGATAAAATAAAAAGTCAAAAAGTAAATGTACCTGGTAGGAATTGAACTCTTAACCAATTGATCCTAAAAAGGAATCTTGCTACTACACCACTGTCAAGTTTTAAAACTTTATGGGAGGATAATTACTAAACCATTCTGCTAAGATTCCATAACCCTTCATTGACATGGCAAATTTCTAACCAAAAACAACAGAGAGAATACGATTTTGGATGACTGACAGGAAAGACCCAAACATAGAGGGGTTTTGTGGGCGAGAGATGAGCAGGATAGGGGGAGTAAGGCGTGAGGAATAAAGTTACCATCCTTCCTGCAGATTACCCAAGCCAATATCACCCACCTGGAAGACAACAAACAAAAGAGTGAGCCTGGCAAAAGAAGGACATGGCAGCAGGTTTTAACGACCTTCTTTTCAACACCTTCACTTCCTCCACTGACTTCCTGAAACCCCATGTGACAGGTGGGCAAAAGAGAAGAGAAAAGCGTCGGGGAGAGGTAGTGAGCTAGGCATGAGGGAGGATAAGGCATGGTGGCAGGTTCAACATGCTTAGTCAAATTCAACGCCTCACCCAAAGGTTCCTAGCAATGCATCGTGGGAAGATGATAAGGTGTGGTAAACAACAATCATCACCCCCCTCTTACTAGCTACAAACTTACAAAAATATGCAAAGGGAGTCAAAGGAAGAGGAAAAGAGGGACGTGGAAAGAGGAAGAAACATACATCGCTACCTTTCCCAAGTTGCTATTGCAGAAAGTGTTAGAGAAGAAGGCGTTATTCATGGTATCGATAGGCTATCAAAACAACAAGCAAAAATTATATCCACCTAGTAATTTCAAAATCGATTAAACCAAGCTAATAATGATAAAAAATCTGTAGAAACCAATGCCAATACAATTACCAGTCAAATTGAGAAAGAGCTTGGTTGTAAGCAAAAAGGAAGAGAGTGTGGCTCTTTCTTGTAGCTGGTCGCTCTCCTCTCAGCTCTCCTGTTGAAATGTTAAAGATTCTTAAATTGAAACCAATCTCAACAAGAAAGAAAAAAAAGACCAGAAGAATTGTATACCAAAATAGGTTAATAGGCCTTATATTTATAAACATTTAAGCTCAGATGGATTAGATGCATTCAATGCATGATTAGAAAATATTTTTAGTAATGAGTTCTTAAAAATTAAATTCCCCATTGCATGATTCTTAATGAATAATCTTATAAATTTTAATTCTTTTTGATTAATAGGCCTTCTCTATTAATTAAAAATATTAAAGTACATATTCTCAAAAAAAGGTTGGGGGATACAAGATCACCCCACGAGAGTCACTCGGCCAGCGGTCAGAAACAAAAAAGACAAGATATTCATCAAAAAAACTTCCTTAGGCTACCAAAGCAGTGGTAATTGAGGGAGGAGGATCAGAATCATCTTTTTTGCCCCATATATCAACGGGGCCAGGAGTCGGGTCCAATATAGATCACTCATCTTCAAGATCTTTTTCAATTTCTCCTTCCTCCTACCTAGGAGGCGTGATCGCCAAAGCTAGGCGAGGAAACTTTGAAGTGGTGGTAGAGAGCCACACCGAATCATTAGCAGTAGGAGAAAAATTCACAAGAGCAATAGAGGGCCACCCCGAGGCAGAACCCAAATGCGGTAGAGAAGTTGAGCGGCGTCGCCAAGCATCATCTCTCCTGCCCAAGGGGCGGCGGGGAGGTTGGGACAGCGGGGTCTAAGAGTTGTGGCAGAGGAGCTACGACTATGGCAGTGGCCACGGAGCGGAGTATGGTCGGCAGAGACAAAGTCTGGTGGCACTCGGGCAATTGCACAAGGGGCATTGCCCTAGTGCTGGAGAGCTTCTGAAGGTGGGCCACCTTGTCAGCTTGTACCTAAATCCGCATTAAAACATTGTTACAAGTACAAGCTTTAGCATAAAGCAAAACATTAATATCCAAGCAACTGTGAGAAAAAATAACAGCATTTCTATCCTTCCAAACAGTGTATAGGATCCCCATTCTGAAAGCATGCCATATCTGGGAGAATTTATAGGGGATTCTAGGCAAATCACCCAGAAGAGCCACGTGCTAGGAAAATGTCTCACGCTGAAAAGGCCAAAAAAAGTCATGAATCCAACTCCAATACTAGTGCGCTCTTCTACATAACCAAAAGATGTGCATAAAAGTTTCTGGGTGACCTCAAAAAGAGCATCAGGGATCAGGAACTCCCAAATGCTTGAGTCTGGAACCCAAAGGAAATCCTTGAAAGAGTACACACCAAGAAAAGTGTGCAATCTTGGGTTCAGTGATGGCGGACTAGACAACCAAAAACCTAAATATCAAGTAAGTCTAAGAAGACTGCAAGTGCCACCGCTAATTGAGGGTATGAACAATAGGCAAATGAGGAATGGACCAGAGATAACCCATTTTGGGTTTGTAGTTGGTGAAAGGAGTCCAAAGGATACCACTTCTAGTCTTTCCACCAAGGTCTAACAGACCAAATACTGATCTTATGAAGTAAATTTGAGGGAAGAGCCAAGACTAGAAGGTTGTAAGTCTCTCGATCTGGCCAGGATAGGTAAAACTGGACCTGGAGGTCCTCCCAAGACCAGAGGCTCATAGAAGTTCTAGAAAATAGATCCTTAAGTGTTCTAATGTTGTGTTTGTGAAAGCGCAAAGCACTAACACCCTGGATTTTTGCCAGAGGTAACCCTTGCACCTAAAAAAAAGGTGACCACCAGAGGTTGATTCATGGATAAGCCATTCCGAAAGCTATCGCCGACCCATCAAAGCCAAGGCTTGATAGCTTCCCAAGCATGCCAGATACTTTTGACCACAAAAGTACTTTGTATCTGAACAAGGTCTTTCATAGTGAGTAGGGTTTGCAAGCCAATCCCCTTTTAGGTTGGCCTTTTGGAAGGAAAGCCTGAAGATATGCAATGTTGGAGAAGAATTTTCAAGGCCTCATCACTAGATAAGGCTTTGATAACCCACTTAGCACATAAGGCCAGCCCTTGGTTCTCGGTAGAAATAAGGCCAAGCCCTCTAGATTCCTTGGGAAGACGGCAGTATTCCCAAGCAACCCTAGAAAAACCATGATGGTCAGACCCAGAGGCCCAGAGAAAGGCCCGCAGAAGTCTTTCCAACTTAATGTGAGAGGTCTTAGAAGGAGCCCAACATGAGGAGTAGTAGACATGGGTGGCGACCAATACTTTGGAGAACACTTGGAATTTACCAGCCAGAGAGAGAGGCTTGGTGATCCAGTAGGCAAGTTTTTTCTCAATTCTGGCTAACACTGCATTCCAGAGATTTGAAGGCAAAGCTTGGAAAGCAAAAGGAGAAAGAGAAATATTTCACCATGCTAAAGCCATTTCCAATCATAATGAAGGATCCAAGGTGGGGAGAGAAGAAAAGATTGTCGATAGCATTGCATCTTGTGCCATTTAATGACCAAACCAGAAGCCAAGCAAAAAGTGTTTAGACATTGAAGAGCAACCTACACATTATCTTCGTCCTCAATGAGAGTGAGAAAGGAATCATCCGCAAAGTGGCCATTGACAAGTTGAGAAGGTGACTCAGGAAGGGAGATACCACAAACATGCCCAACAATGATAGCATTAGCAAGTAAGTAACCAAACCCTTCCACTGCAAGAACATATAAAGAAGGAGCCAAAGGACAACCTTGGCGAATGGATCTGAAAAGGCCAAAAGCCTCAGACTGTCGACCATTAATGGTGATGCAAGCCGAGGCGTCTCCGAATAACATCTGAACATACTGAATGAAATGGGCACCAAAGTCAAGGGCTTTGAGCATAGGCAACATAAAAGGCCACTCAATGAGATCATACGCTTTAGCGAAGTTAATATTGAGAAAGATTGCCCATTGTTGAGAGCATCTGGCCCAGTCCATCCCTTCCCAAACAACAATAATATTATCTAGAATAAACCTGGATTTAATAAATCCAGTCTGTTCCGGACAGACATTAAGCGATAGGAGATGGCGAATCTTGAGAGCCAAAGCTTTGGCAATGATCTTATAAGAGACATTAAGAAAGGTAATAGGCTGCCAATTGCAAATGTCCTTTGGGTCTCCAACCTTAGGGATAAACTTGATGTTTCCTTGGTTAATCATTTTTCCCAAGGAGTGGGAATGAAAAGCTTCCACATAGACCTTATGAAGATCAGGACCAACACAAGGCCAAAGAGCTTTATAGAATTTACAAGGGAAGCCATCACAACCTGGGGCTTTGTCATCTGCCATAAAAAAAGTGGCCTCCTTGACATCATCAATGGTTAGTAAGAGATCACAAAAGGCTTGTTGAGAGTCGGAGAGACATTTGGGAACAATGGCTAAGCAGTCTTGCAAGGCTTGGGTTCTGGCCGAAGAATCTCCCTGCACTGTGAACACCTTCCCATAATGATAAACAAAGGCTTGCAATATGTCAGGAGATTCGATGAGAAGAGCTTGTCCCTCTTTTATTTTCTTAATCCCTACAAAGCTATGGCGAGCATGTAGAGCCGGGAAGAATTCCTTAGAATCCCTATCGCCCACCTTGAGCTAGTGCACCCTAGCTTTGATTTGAGCTCCTCTGGCAGAGTGACTATCAACAACTTGTTTCTGATGGTGGAGCTGGGCTAAATGAAGTTGCAGGGTAGAATCAAAGGGATTCAAGGCCAAAGCTTATGTGACAGCACATAGAGCTTTGGTGGTCACATCATATGACCGCCTGTGGTAGATGGCAAGCTACCTACCATAAATGTGCAGAAACCTCATAGAGCGGGAAATGGCGTCATGCCACACTCCAACCAATGTGATGATGAGGCCTTGGCTTTAAATTCCAAACCCGTTGAATATGGGCCATCGTGGATGGATGGTGCAGGAGAGACATGTTGAGATAGAACTGTAGTTTGGAAGGACATTGCCTAGATGTTTGCCATTCAATGCTAAACTTTATGGGGAAGTGGTCTGACAATGTCACATCAACAAGAGGAGTGATGGACAGATCATGATCTTCAGAAAAAGAGAAAAAAGATTATGCAAATATCATAGCATGATCAAGCCTTTTAAGAATCCTGTCAGAGCCAACTCTAAAATTAGACCAAGTGTGCCAGACCCCACCAGGACGGTGACGGCTGGTGTTGGTGTCGAAAAGACCCAATTTCTTGCACATATAGTACCAGGCTTTGTGCTCACTAGCTATCCAATAGAAAGGAAAAAATCCATCGTTATCGGAAGCCACCTCAACCATATTGAAGTACCCACACATGACCCACGTGGGAGGTGGCAGATTGTCCGTGATCCATTACCAGAGATATGATATTTCAACCGAATCATTGGGAGCATAAACATTAACGATCCCAACAAAATGATTATCGATTGAAAGAAAAACCCAGACGATGCGTTGCATGGGATAAAAGCCATTAGAAATAACTACAAAGCACCACCAAGGGGAAATGAGAGTAACGACTCCACCTCGACCAACTTGATGCTGGGAAGAAAAAACAAGGCTATCTAGCCAAATAACACGACATGCAACATTGAGCATGAAACCTACAATTTTAACTTCCTGGAGGCAAAGAACATTCAGGGCTACAATACGTTGACAAACATATCGAACATAATATATTCTGGCAAGGTCTGCGAAACCTCGAACATTCCATGAGATGTAATTCATGACAAAACCAACATATCTTCCTCGTCCCCAAGAGAGGAGAAGCTATTGTGCAAAAAAATTGGGTCCCCACTTGAGATAACTTGCCATTTTTCTAAACAACCATCTACAATCTTAGCATGCCCAGAAGGACTGCGAGAGCGACGTAGAGAGTGTGGAGTAGAAATCGCAGACACAACCTGACGAGTGTGCACCCAAGGAGGGCGAGAAACACCCTCAGAAGAGGCCTTCCCCTGTTGGTTAGGGTTTGAAACTAGAGTAGAAACCGCCTGGGAGGATGGAGACTGTAAAGGAGGATCTGTCATCGGTTGAGAACTGGGACCAATGGGAGTTTTTTGGGCTGAAACGGCAAAGTTTTTACCTTTACGAACAACAGTGGTCCATTCATCCTTCTTGGTTCCCTCCGTAGGTCGAGAGCTAGACTCCTTAGCAGAGCTCATTTCCCCTAAATTTTAATTTTGATATCTAGTTGTAATTAGTTTTTAATAAAAATTAAGTAATATTAAGATCTAATCATAGAACTTGCAAAATTAATTTTGATTAAATTACCAATTTGATTGCATGTTCTCAATATTTATTTTTTTAAATCAACTAATTAATTAACTTGCAATATGCATACCTTCGCATGTCATTTTTATATTTATTATCTATTATTCACTCATTCATTATATATGTATATATATACATACATATATACATGTACACACACACACACACACAGATATATATATATATATATATATATATATATATATATATATATATATGTTTGTAATGTGCTTTATTATTCACATGATCATATTAAATTTTCCTCAATTTATTATTTACATATACAAGAATTATTCTTCTCAATTTATAACTCGCATGTAATTTTAAATATTTGGTAATTTTATAGATATACATATATATACATATACACATATATATATATATACATATACACACATATATATATACATATACACATATATATATATATACATATACACATATATATATATACATATACATATATATACATATACATATACATATATATATATACATATATATATATAATATATATATATATATATATAATATACATATACATATATATGTATATGTATATATACATACATGTATATATGTATATACATATATACATGTCTATGTATATACATCTATCTATATGTACATATATACATATATATATACATGTATATATACATGTATATATACATATATATATACACATGTATATATATAGATATATATACGTGTATATATACATACATACATATATATATATAGATATATATACATGTGTATACATACATATATATACATGTGTATACATACATATATATACATGTGTATATATACATACATACATACATATATATATATATATATATTTTTTATTTTTTTATTTTTTTTTCATATGCACACATGTAAGTTTGTAATTTGCCTTATTATTCACATGTTTACATTAATTTTTTCTCAATTCTATTATTTACATATACAAGAATTATTCTTCTCAATTTATAACTCTCGCATGTAATTTTAAATATTTGCAATTCTTAAAATTAATTTATTATTTTATCCATTTAATTTAAAAAATTCTTTAAACATCAACAATATGCATGTTGAAATTTTAAATTTTAAAATTGAAATTTATAAATCTTGATTCTATATATATATATATATATATATATATATTTTAATATTTCAGTATCAATTAATTGCTATATTATATAATTTCTTTAATTAATCTCTTTATTTATTTATTTATTTTAACTTTTAAATAATCACATTTCAATTATTTTAATTTCTAGCATAAATCTTTACATTTTATTATTTAATTATCGAATAATCTATTATTACATTTTAATTATTTAATTCTTCAATAGATTTATTTTAAATTCCCAATTTAATTTACAGTTGACTATCTAATTTGGTGTTTTGTGTAGGGTTCCAGTCCTTAGGTCACTACCAATGAGATAGAAACCTCCTCCTTGGTCATATGTCTGCCTTCGACAGTCAACCTGCAACTTACTCCAACTCAACAAAAAAGTCATCAGATCACGATAATAAAATTTCGGTTACATAAAAATCTAATTAAAACATTAATAACATTAAGAATCATAACTAAACAACATAAATCATCATCATATAGTAACTAACCATCAATAATGCCATAAACAACAAAATACCATCCAACATTATTAAAAGTTAATCAAGTGATCACGTGCAAAATGTCAACATTATCAGTAAAGTAAATCTAACTGGGGTCTATGATGCAATAGGTAAGAGATGCTCTGCTAGATGGAAACCTCCTCCACAAGGGCACTTTAAACTGACTTTTGATGGGGCATCTCATGCTAACCCTAGGTCGGCTGGAGTAGGCATGGTAATTTATGATCACAATGCAAATTTTATTCGAGCTAAGTGTCATGCTATTGGTTTTAAATCTAATAGTTATGCGGAATTTCATGCTTTGTCTTTTGGATTGGATATGGAAATCTCTTTGGGAATTAAGGACTTAATAATTGAAGGTGATTCTATGGTGATTATTCAATGTGTTATGAAAAAGAAATCGAATTGTTGGAATTTGCAGTATATACTTGATCCCATTTTACAAAAATTAGAATTGTTTGAATCTTTCTTGGTATCCCATTGTTACAGAGAAGTTAATAAGATTGCGGATTATTTGGCAAATTTAGCCATTGATAGCAATGCTAATCAGTGAGAGGTGGGTTTTGAGGAAATTCCTTCTAGGGTATGGGAAGGTTTGCAACAATAGTTATATGATTTTTGATGTAAAATTTTATGATGACTATTCCCGCTTTCCCCTTTCATTTCAAGTATTCATGTTCATTGTCTGGAGGAGAGTTCGAGCACATGGTATTTGATACAATAGTGTTTTTCCAAAAGTTTTTTGATACTTTCTTTTTTGGCAGGAAGGTTTTTGGCTCATGGGATTTGGCACAGGACTTTGGAAAATTTTGTCTTCTTCCATTGATAGCAGTTGTGGAGTCTATAGTTGAAAATTATCCGATGGGTTTTTTTGGCAAATTGTCATATGGGCTCTATGCAAAACTAATATTATATGTGTTGTGACCACATTTTGTATGTGGTTTTGGGTGGGGTGTATAAACTAATCCGTTAGATACTATAGGTTTATTTTATGAGCTATGACTGGAGGTTTTCTTCCTAGGATTCTTTCCTTCGGTATGCTCTTTGAATCCTGTGTAAAAAATAAAAAAAATATTAATAAAAAAGTTTAGTGGAATAATCCACTTTTATTGAAAAAAAAAAAATCTAACTGGGGTCTAATATCGAGTCATGACATCTACAAGAAGAGCATTCTCTTGTTATAGAGTTCCTTGATGATGCTATCATGACCATCATGCAATCTACCCATTGGTAGCTATATTTTGATGGCTCCTTTACACAACAAGGATTAGGCCAAACATTTTTTTTGTTACCCCTCAAGGCAATTGTATTCTAAAGTCGTACTATAAGATAGATTTTTAATGTACCAACAATATTTCTAAATATGAATCTTTCATCACAAGACTCTACATTGCCATCAAATGAGAATTAACTAATTTACATGTATGTGGTGATTCACAATTGGTCATCACACACGTTAATGATGAGTACCAGACTAAGGATGATAAGTTTCTTCCCTATTGCCACATGGTTGAAGAATTTAAGCAACACTTCACTTCTATTCAGTTTAAGTAGATTCGCTAGGCAAAAAATAGGGTTGACGATGCTATGGCTACTATTGGATCTCCCTTGCAAATGCCTAAAAATAGTCATGTGTGATTTTTTGGTGGAGCATATCCTTATTCCAACATATGATGTCCCCACATCTAAAATGGTATGGAAAATTATTGGTCCCAACTCACCATGTTATCATGATATTTTCCATAATACCATCCCCCCTAACTTCACTAAGACACAACGAAAGACCTTCATTCACCACTCATCCCACCAAACTATTCTTCCAGATGCCTTATATTGGAGCCACAATAGAACCCTCTTACGATGTTTAGACAAGGAAGAGGCTAAATGATAACTTTGTGAGGTACATAAGGGTATCTATAGAGCACACTCAAGTGGTTTAACTTTGGATATAATATTATTGGCCTACAATGGAATAATGTTTTCCTTGCCAACAACATGAAGATTCAATTCATGTGCCTTCTCAAGCATTGCAATCTATTATTACCACTTGACCCTTCTCATAGTGGGGACTTGATCTTATTGGAAAAGTCCATCCCAAGTCTTCCAATAGCCATAAATTCATTATTATTGCTATTGAATACTTTACTAAATGGGTTGAAGCCATTCCACTCACCTATAACACTTGCAAACAAATAGAAAAGTTCATCCTAAATTACCTAATATATCACTAGGCTATTCCACAAGCCATTGTTACAGGTAATGGAAGACCTTTCAAAAATCAAGATGTGAAATAACTTTGCTAGAAATTCAACATCCAACATCGCTTTTCCACCCCCTATTATCTGCAACGTAATGGTCAAGGTAAGGTTTGAAATAAAACTCTTATCAAGATTCTCAAAAAGATAGTCAATGAAGTTGTTTATGATTGGTAGCTACAACTGAATCCTGCCCTATGGAATTACTACACCATTACCCATACACCCACTAGAACCACCCCATACTCCTTTGTTTTTGGTTTTGAAGCTATCCTACAAATTGAGATTGAGATTCCCTCATTGAGGGTTTCATTGGAAACATCCTCCATGATGATGAATATAAAGTTGCATGACTTCAAGAGCTTCACTTGCTAGATGAGAGGCACCTCATTGCCTTGAATCACTTCCAAGCATATCAAAACCGCTTGTCTCCAGTACAATAAGAAAATTAGAGCCTATTAATTTTAGATCAACAACTTGGTGCTTAAAGAAAATCAAATAAATCTTTAAGACCGCGAGATGAAAGACAAGTTTGAGCCTAATTTGTTAGGGCCCTACATTATCATTGCTAAGTATGGATTTGGGGCCTATCAGATAGCAACACATAAAGGCAAACCATTTGATGAGCCCTTGAATGTCATCCACCTCAAGAGGTTTTATGCCTAAGTTCTCAAGATATCCAAATTTTTGAAATATGTCAAAAAATTAAAAATATCAAAATATGTTAAAAAATAAATAAAAAAATGAAAAAATGTTGAAAAATATTTTTAAAAAAGGTAAAGATAAATAAGTTTGTCCATTAGTGAAAACCATTTTTTGGTGTTATGGAAAAGTGCCATGGTGAAATCCTATTTATAGGTGTCATGTGTAGCTCATAGAATCCACCATCTATTTTGGATATCTCCCATCTTACTTCCCCACCTATTATCCAACCTTTTATGCAGTTGTCATTTATTTCTTGCATACCATTTGCACTGCAGTTCTTAATATCAACTTAATGGAATTCATTTCATTCTTCACCTCCCCCTCATGCATTCATTCCACAAAATAGCTTTCCAATCTCAACATCATCTCCCACCTACCCTTATGAGATGATGAGCTAATCAAAATCATAAATAAGGATTTATCTCATCACATTAAGCTTTATTCCCATCACACTAAGATTTATTGCATTACACTGAGCTCACTTAACTTATGCATACATCAACAACTCATTAGAACCATGTTCTCCAAAATTAGGCTTGAGTTAACCTTGTTTGTGTTATTTAATCAACATGATAGTTGCCCCACCATTAATATTTTCCATTATGCTCATCAGGATGTATCCTTCCCATGCCTAGTAGTTTACTCCAATCATTTTCCAACTTCTTCAAAAGAAATGTCTATTGACCAAAGGAGTCATTTGAATCCGTTGATCTTTTATTTTAAATTTATCTATTTTCCCATGACTATACTAGTGCAGGAGCACCTAGTTTTGAGTGCATTTTCTTCATTTTGGTGTGTTTGTTCATAGTTTGGTTTGGGATGGTGAATAAGAGTCTTCTATTAGGTCCTCATATGTTTTTGAAATTCTTTGGTAGGTTGAGTGTCCATAGGACAATGCATTTGCTCAATTTTGGCTTGTAAGCCCTTGTAAGCCTAAAATGGCATAATCTCGCATTTTGATGTAAATGTCTTGAATAGCCTTGTTTGGAATTGGGACATGTTAAAGTAGTAATTTTTAGTCATCCTAGATGGTTTGGAGGAGAAAACAAAGCATGTAAGGCAACAATGCACTTTTTGGCAAAAGTTGTCAAAGTTGCTTGACAACTTTTTGCAATGTTGAACAACTTTTTGTATTTTTGAGCAAAGGGTTGGTTAGGAAACCAATGGACAAGTTAGTTAGGCCACAAATGGCATATAATTTCCCTGAGCATGAATGTAATAAAGTTGCTAAATGCCTAGAGCAGATTGGAATACAATTTGGAGACCATTTTTGAGTTTTTACCTTTTGTTTTCTAAGAACTAGAGCAACAGTCCGTACCTAATGGATTGATTGCATTACTATTCTTTGCTCATTGTTTTTTACATGTTATTGTAGTGCTCAGGAAGCAATTTGGTTAGTTTTATTGTAGGTTTGAATGGAGCTCTTAAATTTGTAAGCTCTCGGCCCGAGTAAGGGTTTGAGAGGCCCAAACATGGTTCTAGCTTGAAGTCATTTCAGTTCTTCTCAATAACCCTTGGGACTCAAGCCATGGAACCTTTGTAAAGTGTGCATGGTCTTTATTTTCCTTTGGAGGTCATTGAAAGGCCAATGTGCATCATTTCCTAGGCAAGCACAAACATAGCCTAGTGAGGAAATGAATGAAATTAGGCAAGTGCTTGTAGGGATGAGTAGGGCTGGAGTTGTAGAGTGTTTGGCATGAACACTTGGGGTGTGGCAGAGCATATGTGAGAGTTTGGAGGTGTGGAAGATCAAGGAAGACACCAAACCCTTGGAAAAAGACCAAAACAAGCCTAAAACCCCTTAAAACAATCATTTCTCTAGTTTCGTACCTATACGGCTAGACTGAGATTTATCATTTCATAAATTGGAAATTAGTTCCAAAAGGGTACTCAGATCACCAAAGAGTTTGTGTGGGTCTTTGGGTAAATTGTGAGAAAAACCACAAAAACCGGTTAGATAGGGCTAATTGGGGCTCTAGGGCTACTAGGCCTAGAAAATAGGGAAAGGAAGGAGCAATGGGAAAATGGATCAAACCCAAACTTTAAAACTATTGAGTGGCCTTGGGAAACATCATGAAAACCCACTACAACCTCTGCAAGAATTTTTTAGGAATTTGAGAGTGTAAGGTTGGATTTACCCTTGTGAATCTCAACCATGCCTAAGCAACCAGTGAGCACATCTTGATTGGGAGCACTCCTAGAGAGTTGAGGTGTCTAAATTGAGTAGTAGACTAGATGAACAATGAAGGGAGCCCACTAGGACAACACTTGACTTCCTTTTGACAAAGGAAAGACTCTCTTTGAGTATATCTCCCCATCATAGTGGTATAAGAGCAACCAATATTTGGGAACAAGCTAGTACATGACAAACATTGAATCAGTAGGAGAGAATAGTCTAAGGATGGTGACTAATGAAAAGATAGCCAAGAAGGTAGAAGATCAGGAGGAAGAAAATAGGCTCCTCAGAGAAATATTACTACAACTGGAGAGCAAACTAGATGCAGTTGAAGACAAAACTGAGAAAGTGACAATTAAGGTCAATGAAGGGAAGCATAAAGAAGTTGTAGAAGAGGATAGGACACCTGATTCAGACCCTATTCTACATGAAGGACCTTTCCTTAAAGAAATCAAAGCCTTAGGAGGAAAATCTCTAGAATGAGTGCCACTTTTTTGTGGAAAAATGGAGCTTGAGGTAGTCCTGGAATGGATAGAGGGATTGGAGGATCACTTTGAATGTGATGGAATCAATGAGGCACAAAAGGTGAAGGTGGCCAAGTCTAGATTGAGAGGAGAAACTTTGACTTGGTGGAAATTTATCCAAGAAGAGAGGCAAAAAGAGGGTAAGAACCCCATAGATACTTGAAAGGGCATGTTAGCCAAGGTGAAAGAAGCATACATACCTAAAAATTATGAGATCTAGTTGCATAAGAGGAGACAAAGAGACTTGGATGTGAGAAGCCACACTGAGGAATTTCAGAAGTTGTGTCTAAGATCCAAGGTGGTAGAGGATGAGACCATCAAGGTAGCCAGATACTTGAATGGCTTGAGATGGAATATTCAAGAGGAATTAAGCTTGTTATGCCCCACTATGGTACATAAATGCTATCAATTGGTAGTGAAAGTAGAGGAAAAGAGTAAGAATAAATGAGAACAAAGCAACAGAGGAAGAGGTAGGGGAAGAGATGGCAGAGGTTGGAGAGGTAGTTTTGGTGGAAGAAGTGTAGACCAAAGATCCCAAGGGGAATCCAAGTTAGCTGAGAAAAGTGGGGATTCCAATAACAAGAGAAGCTATAGAGGAAGGGAATCTAGCAACTCTAGTAGAGGAAGGTCTAGTGGATAAAGAAGAGGGTCCTATTTTGCCACCATGAAGTGCTACAATTGCCATCAACTTGGACACCTAGCCTATAGATGCCCTGAGAAGTCTTCTTCATCCCAAGGAGGTGAGAGGAGAGTAAATTATTCTCAAGAGGATGCAACAAACATGAAAGCATTAGAAGTAAGTTTGGATTCAGAGGGTGGAGAGAACCTCATGATAAGAAGAGTCTTGATTAAAGAACCAATTAAGGAGGAACCTAGCCAAAGGAGATCCTTGTTCAGAATAAAATGTAAGATCATGGGAAAGGTATGTAGAGTGGTGGTGGATTTAGGATCCACAGACAACATATTGTCAGAAGAAGCGGTGAGAAAGCTCAATTTGCCAAGTATACCACATAGTGATCGCTATAGAGTTACATGGCTCAACAAGGGGCATCATGTTCTTGTAAATGAACAAAATTGGGTGGATTTCACTATAGGAGGCTACAAAGACAAAATGTTGTGTGATATCTTGCCCATGGATGCTTGCCACCTACTCCTAGGTAGGCCATGGCAGTTTGACAGAAAGGAAATACACCATGGAGAGAAGAATGCTTATACCTTCCAAAAGGATGGAACCAACTACAAAATCTAGTCCATGGGAGACAAAGTAGAGGGCAGATCCAAAGTTCCTAATGTGCTTCTAGTTGGTGAGAAATAGTTCATCAACACACATAAGGAGGGAGAAGGAGTGGGGTTTGCCATTGTTGTAAAGCCAAAAGAGGACAGAAAACAAAAGAAGGTAAGCATTCCTAAAGAAGTGTAGCAGGTCCTAAATTAGTTTAAGGACATTACTAGTGGGGTATATGCATGAAGTTGTGGTACCAAAAAGGTGCCACACTTCAAAAAAAAATGAAAAATTCTCATAAGGCACACACCTTATAAGGCGCGTGCACTATAGGTCGTGCGCCTTATAGGCTTCGCTCACCAAGCCTATAAGGTGCATGCCCTATAGTGCACACTCCTTATAAGGCGTGCACCTTATGAGAGAATGTGGGCTTGGATCACGGTTAAAGGGTCCCATATAACCATTTTTTAGCCTAGCTCATTTGGCTAGCGCCAAATATGGCGCTAGCCAAATGACTTCCATTGAAAATTTTTAACCTTTGATAAATTTATACTCTATACCCTATAATCTATACTCTATACCCTATAAGTTGATAGCCACAACCATAAAAATTAAACCATTTCAAACCTATAACAAATACCCTAGATTGTACGACCAAGTATGCTAAATCCTTGACCCTATACAATAACCATAGACCCTATAACCCAATATGCTAAACCATATGAGGTCGTTATGGGTTGTACGGTGTCCTAAGGGGTCATATGGTGTCCTATGACCCCTCAGGACACCATATGACCCCTTAGGACACAATGTGAACCCTAACAACATGTAAGGGGTTATATGGTATCCTAAGGGGTCATAGGACACTATGTGACCCGTTAGGAGACCATATGACCCCTTCGGACACCATATGACCCATAATGACACTATATGATATTCTAAGGGGTCACATGGTGTCCTAAGGGGTCATATGGTGTCCTATAACCCCTTAGGACACCATATGACCCATAATGACACTATATGGTGTTCTAAGGGGTCACATGGTGTCGTAAGGGGTCATATGGTATCCTAAGGGGTCATAGGACACTATATGACCCGTTACGACACCATATGACCCCTTAGGACACAATATGGTATCATTATGGGTTGTATGGTATCCTAAGGGATCATATGGTTTCCTAAGGGGTCATAGGACACCATATGACCCCTTAGAACACCATACGACCCATAACGACACCATATTGTTTCCTAAGGGGACATATGGTGTCCTAAGGGGTCATATGGTGTCGTAATGGGTCATATAGTGTCCTATGACCCCTTAGGATACCATATAACCTCTTACGTGTCATTAGGGTTCACATTGGGTCCTAAGGGGTCATATGGTGTCCTATGACCCCTTAGGACACTATATGACCCCTTAGGACACCATATGGTGTTGTTATGGGTCGTATGGTGTTGTAAGGGGTCATATGGTATCCTATTACCCCTTAGGACACCATATGACCCCTTAGGACACAATATGGTGTCGTTATGGGTCGTATGGTGTCCTAAGGGGTCATATGGTGTCTTATTACCCCTTAAGACACAATATGGTGTCATTATGGGTCGTATGGTGTCCTAAAGGGTCATATGGTGTCCTATGGGGCCATAGGACACCATATGACCCCTTAGGTGTTGTTAGGGATCATATTGTGTCTTAACGGGTCATATGGTGTGTTATGACCCCTTAAGACACCATATGACCCCTTAGGACACCATACGACCCATAATGACACCATATGAAGTCCTAAGGGTTCATATAGTGTCCTAAGGGGTCATAGGACACCATATGACCCCTTAGGACACAATGTGAACCCTAATGACATGTAAGGGGTTATATGGTATCCTAAGGGGTCATAGGATTTAATATGACCTGTTAGGACACTATATGACCCCTTAGAACACCATATGACCCCTTAGGAAACAATATGGTGTCGTTATGGGTTGTATGGTGTCAAAGGGGTCATATGGTATCCTATGTCCCCTTAGCACACCATATGACCCCTTAGGACACAATATGGTGTCGTTATGGGTTGTATGGTGTCCTAAGGGGTCATATGGTATCCTATGACCCCTTAGGACACAATATGTTGTTGTTATGGGTCGTATGGTCTCCTAAGAGGTCATATGGTGTCTTTTGGGGCCAAAGGACACCATATGATCCCTTAGGTGTCGTTAGGAATCATATTGTGTCTTAATGGGTCATATGGTGTGTTATGACCCCTTAAGACACCATATGACCCCTTAGGAAACCATATGACCCATTAAGACACCATATGGTGTCCTAAGGGGTCATATAATGTCCTAAGTGGTCATAGGATACCATATGACCCCTTAGGACACAATGTGAACCCTAACGACACGTAAGGGGTTATATGGTATCCGAAGGGGTCATAGGACACTATATGACCCGCTATGACACCATATGACCCCTTAGGACACCATATAACCCATACCAACACTATATCATGTTATAAGGGGTCACATGGTGTCATAAGGGGTCATATGGTATCCTATGACCCCTTCGGACACCATATGACCCCTTAGGACACAATATTGTGTTCCTATGGGTCGTATGGTATCCTAAGGGGTCATATGGTGTCCTATGACCCCATAGGACACAATATGGTGTCGTTATGGCTAGTATGGTGTCCTAAGGGGTCATATGGTGTTGTATGGGGCCATAGGACACCATATGACCCCTTAGGTGTCATTAGGCATCATATTGTGTCTTACCAGGTCATATGGTGTGTTATGACCCCTTAAGGCACCAGACCCCTTAGGACACCATACGACCCATAATGAGACCATATGGTGTCCTAAGGGGTCATATAGTGTCCTAAGGGGTCATAGGACACAATATGACCCCTTAGGACACAATGTGAACCCTAACGACATGTAAGGGGTTATATATTATCCTAAGGGGTCATAGGATTTAATATGACCCATTAAGACACCATATGACCTGTTAGGACACCATATGACCCGTTAGGACACAATATGGTGTCGTTATGGGTTGTATGGTGTCCTAAGGGGTCATATGGTATCCTATGACCCCTTAGGACACCATATGACCCCTTAGGACACAATATGGTGTCATTATGGGTCGTATGGTGTCCTAAGGGGTCATATGGTGTCTTATGGGGCCATAGGACACCATATGACACCTTAGGTGTCGCTAGGGATCATATTGTGTCTTAACGGGTCATATGATATGTTATGACCCCTTAAGACACCATATGACCCCTTAGGACACCATAGACCCATAATGACACCATATGGTGTCCTAAGGGCTCATATAGTGTCCTAAGGGGTCATAGGACACCATATGACCCCTTAGAACACACGATCATATGGTGTCTTATGGGTCCATAGGACACCATATGACACCTAAGGTGTCACTATAGATCATATTGTGTCTTAACGGGTCATATGATATGTTATGACCCCTTAAGACACCATATGACCCCTTAGGACACCATAGACCCATAATGACACCATATGGTGTCCTAAGGGCTCATATAGTGTCCTAAGGGGTCATAGGACACTATATGACCCCTTAGAACACACTGTGAACCCTAGCAACACGTAAGGGGCTATATGGTATCCTAAGGGGTCATATGACACTATATGACCTGTTACGACACCATATGAGCCCTTAGGACACCATATGACCCCTTAGGACACAATATGGTGTTGTTATGGGTCATATAGTGTCCGAAGGGATCATATGGTGTCCTATGGGTTATATAGTGTCCTAGGGGATCATATGGTGTCCTATGGGGCCATAGGACACCATATGAACCCTTAGGTGTCGTTAGGGATCATATTATGTTTTAACGGGTCATATGGTGTGTTATGACCCCTTAAGACACCATATGACCCCTTAGGACACCATACTACACATAAGGGCACCATTTGATGTCATAAGGGGTCATATAGTGTCCTAAGGGGTCATATAGTGTCCTAAGGGATCATAGGACACCATATGACCCCTTAGGACACAATGTGAACCCTAATGTCATGTAAGGGGTTATATGGTGTCCTAAGGGGTCATAGGAGACTATATGACCCGTTAGGACACCATATGACCCCTTAGGACACCATATGACCCATAATGACACTATATGGTGTTCTAAGGGGTCACATGGTGTCCTAAGGGGTCACCTGGTGTCCTAGGACCCCTTAGGACACCATATGACCCCTTAGGACACAATATGGTGTTGTTATGTGTTGTATCGTATAATAAGGGGTCATATGGTATCCTATGACCCCTTATGACACCATATGACCCCTTAGGACACAATATGGTGTCGTTATGGGTTGTATGGTGTCCTAAGGGGTCATATGGTGTCCTATGACCCCTTAGGACACCATATGACCCCTTAGGACATGATATGGTGTCATTATGGGTCGTATGGTGTCCTAAGGGGTCATATGGTGTTTGTAATGCCCGCCAAAATACCGTAGAGAAAACTAATCATCTATCATACTAATTGAGATTTTTTTATTTTTAAACTTTTAATAACAACTAGTGTAATACATAACATCTCCATATAACTATATTCATTAACCATTTAAACAATATGAACATACATCATCTCACATTTCATTAATTTACGCAAGCGGAAATAACATAACATTATTAACCTTTCCCTAGGGTACTTCAACGTCATTACTCATTTAACTTCCATAATGATAGCCTATTGACATGATAAACATATTCCATTTTGAATTAATGCATCATATTTAATTCCATACACATGAGATATGCAACCCACTAGCTTATCTATCCATTATGAAATGCATACCATTATACCATTACTAGCATATTACATTCCTTCATAACATCATAGTTTTCACATAGTACCAAAAGCATATCCATGAATCCAATACCAATAGTTTCCTTTCCTAATCCAAGTACACATGCAACCACTTTCCCAATTTGACAATAATCCCCAAAGCACAACACAAGAATCCTAACATTTTTCCAAGCATACACATAGAGGCATAATTATCTAGACCTTATCCACATTCTCTAACATCCTCAATGCTGATATTAAAGATTATTCCATTTCTCAAGGTTCTTTCACATATTAAATCACAACTTAAATAAATAACAATAGAATTCCTTTCTAGCCAATACAAGCAGATCATATTATAAATCACATCTATTTAAATTGCAACTCCATTATTAAATTTGGTTACATCAAATCATTCCCTTCATTTAATAAGAACATATCCATACATCTCATTGCCACATTTATAAATCATGACATACCCTAACTACAAATTATGAACTACTTACAAATACGTTTACATAACAATACATCATGAACATAGCTCTTCCTTTTACATGATTCCATCTACCACATCCAATATTATACATACATGTATTCCATCGTAATCATTACATAAACTTGCCACAAGGTACATCCATAATCCATCAAGAAGGAGAATCCACATCCATGCACGAAGAACACCAACAAGGGGAAAAACGCAATGGTAAAAAGCACCAACCACCCGACCATGTGGAACCAAAGGAACCACCTCCCGTGCTAGGAAATGACACAGGGTCCCAACACACACTCTATAACTAGGTTGACACTTAATACAAAAAGACAAGATTACAATAGCTCTCTCAAGCATGGAGCAAATACAACCAACATAAAGAACCATAATAAAAAACTCCAAAAGGCCTATCAATCAACAAGGGATAGATGCAAACTCAAAAGTAGTAATCATAAACCAGAAGGGGACACATGTACGAGTGGAGTGCCATCACATGTTACAAGCATCCTTACATGAAACCTGTTGTTATGTATAAACCCCCAAGCATCCTTTCAAGGAACCTCTTGGTAAGTGACACACATGCGAAACCAACTCAACCTATGAGAGATCAAGCGAGTTTGGTTTACCATCTTCATAGCCTTCCCATGGTTATCCTAAAACATCCTCCCTAGGGCTAAGTCATGAGGCACAAATCAATTTATCATCTTATTAATTGATCTAACTACCCAACCCATCAATTATTAGGTTATCACTTATTTACAAGTCATGGAAAACTCCAATGTGCCCTAGTGGTCTAGACTTCATGCATCCTTACAAGGAACATCATGCAAGCCTATCTCTCATGACCCTGGTCATCACAAGGAAGCCCACTCCCCCCTACCATGGTCTCAAACATGACAACACAAGAGGCTCTAGAATCATAATTAGATCTGAGAACATACAAAAAAATGAAATCATAAATAATCCATATGCAAACAACAATCTCATCTCATAATCAAAAAACATGTGAAAATTAACATCATGAGAGCCAAAAAAACAATGAGGCTCTTGGCCAAATAAACATATCAAGGCCATAAGAAATGCCATCAAATCTTAAATGAATCATCAAATAATCTTAGCAAGGCCTATCCACTTGCTGGCACATAATCACAAGAATCTCAATCTCTCTCTTGGCACATCAACAAAAGAGGAAGTGCAAACAATTCAAATGGTGTGAAAGCATACAAAAATCACAAATAAATCATATGAAGACATTACGAATCATAAATCAACATTAGACAACATCATAAATGCCATCGAAAAGCCTCTTGTATGACCCCAAATCCAACTGACATCAAACAGACTTCAAACTAGGAAAACAAAATCCAAAAAATACACATAATGGCGCATAGGACAGAAAGCTCAGCGCATCTGGGTGATCTCTTAGCGCGTAGGGTGATTATCTTAGCGCATCTAGTCATTCCTTTAGTGCATAAAAAAAAAAGTGTAAATTTCGGCAAAAAAGTGCTAAGTGTGGAATCAAAAATACTTGAAATAAAATCAGCCAAATATAATTGAAAACATAATTGAAAACATAATACAGACTTCAGGAGGGAAACACATCTCCAACAATAAAGAAATAAAATTCACCCAAGGAACTATAATTCAAAACATAATACAGACTTCAGGAGGGAAACACATCTCCAACAAGTCCAGAAAACCATCAAACACAAAATCTTGAATCCAAATCATGAAATAGACTCAACGCACATATAAATAAAAACAATAAAATTCTTCCAAACATAAAACACATTAAAACAAGGGAAATATAAAATGTCTCAGAAGGAGATGAGTCCTGTGAGTCTTCCTCATGACAAGGCCAGACTGGAAGCTCACAAGGCTCTCTTCTCTCAAGTCCACAACTCTCTTAAATCTTTATCAACATGAAATAAATCTCAACAACAAAAATAATCAAATACAATCACATCATAAATCGAAGAAAACTCAATACATATAAATCCCATGCTATGCATTCACTGCAACCACAGAAAATACAACTTCCAAACTTTCATCCAAATAAAGATCCCATAACACATGGGATTCCCAATCATTTCCATTAAGAATAGAGAGAATGAAATGAACTATTTCTTTATTCCCCACACAAAACATTCATAGAGTAAACACTTGCAGACATTGAAAACAAAGATAAACAACACGGGTGTGGCCTCCAACCTGCAACTTGTGTGATGGTAGGTCACTGAAGGAAATCCCACAAGTTTTGCAATCCAAATCCAAAACCCAAATCTCTTCCAAACCTAGTCTCTGAAATCCATCAGGAATCCAAAGCCAAATAATGGAACCCCCGTAACCGTCCCAGGGCATCCATTAAAAAGAAACAAGAAACAAGAAACCCTGGAAAACCAACCAATAGGGTAATTCCATTTTGGAATATTTTTCCCATATCCTATGAATTAACAAAAATAAAATCCTCGATATGAGAATAGGGTGGGTAGGAAATACTAACATATATTATAAGTAGGTGGGATAAATATATTTCAATATCCCAAGGCATAATTACCATACCACCAAATAAATATTAGTATTTAAACTATAGCCTTATAGGAATTATTATTTAATACATTATGAACTATAGTTATTTTTAATTAAATACTTCACCAACAGAAAACATACTTAAATAAATCAACCATTAAATAATTTATTACTTCCAATATTAAATATTAATTAGTATTTAGACTATAAGAAATAATCAATAATTAATTAAATAATATTTACAAAATTATTTAATTAAATAAATACTATAATTCTTAAAATCATAAATCAAATAATTAAAAAAAAAAATACTAACTATCCAATCTCTCAACAAATAGACAAATAATCTAATGCCACATAAATAACCACGTGACAATAAAATCAACCACAACATAAATAATCCTCATACAAAAAGAGTCAATCAATACTAACATACTCCCAAAACTGAAAGAAGCAAACTAAAACTTGACATGACCAATTGCACCCAGTGACAACTTAAATCTAGGGTATGTGAAGGGAACCCATGTCAACTTCGAAACCACATATTACCATTGGAATAAGGACATGCTCGCACCTGTACAGCCAGGGGAGCTCACAACTAGGAATTCCAGGAGGAATAAATGTCTAGTACCTGCAAATCCTGCAACCACCAACAATGATACATGTATATATATATATATATATATATATAACAGACAAGTGGTAGAATTATGTAGTGGCACATCCGGCTCGCAATGAGTGATGTGACATTGATTCTCCATTAAGACAGTCAAACAATAGTCAAACACATCTCATAAGCATCTCATCAAATATAATCATGAAATAGGATTAGTATAATCATAATCAACATCAAATCCATGATCAATATAATCTTTCGATAATCTATTACATAGTAAGCATATAGTATCCATCAAATCACATGAATAATCATCATCCAAATCATCATATATAGTAGAGATAAGTCTATCACGCATGGAATAAAAGTCAACTCTAATTAAAACAAGTCAAGTCAAAGGTGGACACTACATCCTTCCCCCCTTAGACTCGACTTACTCCTAGAATTCATAAGAGTTAGGGTGACAACTAGCACACATAAATCAAAAGCTTCCATTTAGTATAAACATGTTGTAATAGTTTCTAGCTCAAGCAAGATGATGACAATAGAATTTTCCTCCTTATTCTTTAGTTATTTGACATAAACACATTACCCAAGGGGTAAAAGAATCACCAATTCCTAATATTTACAATACGTATACTAAATTGTTATAATATTTTCAAGGAAATTTCATTTTAACCACACTTTGCAAAAAAAACTATATTTTTATTCATGGAGTTAAGCATCAATAAGCATAATAATACTCCTTAAAATCTAGTTGCACGTAAATAGAGAGAGAGGGATATACATTTTACACAATATCTCACACATGCACATATTATATTATTGAGGAAATCATAACAAATTTCTCAGAAATAAGGCTCTTCAGGTCAAATATATTCAAAACATCATATGATAACCAAACATATATAACCCATTTACTAGAAGAACAAGATTCATGACATTTAGATATCCTAATTTTCTACCATGCTTCCATTGTGTCACTCTGGATACAACATTAGGTGCAACCTTTATCCAATCAAATTATTCAAATTCATCCTAAATCCATTATTCATACATGATATATACACAAAAGATTTTGAAGGCAAGAAATCAACAATTGGTTTTTATTTAACTATTTCATAAATTACAGACTTCACAATTCCAAGGCACTTCTATCTACTATAAAATTCAAAAAGTTACCAACAGATTTCATTTTATTAACACCTTTCATTTAATCAACTAATATCAATATTATCTAATTGTTTGCTTAGTCTAGTGCACTTCTTTGCAGTGTCCTCCCTTGCACGTACTATTAGAGGTTTGAAATTAACATGATAGAGACAACACTTGACTCAAGATAAGGGCCCACAATACATCGACACTCAAAATGACCACCATGGACAACAAATAGAAGGTCGAAAGGAAATATCCTCAAATCAATCCATTAAATTATGAAGGAAGAAAAGTTACTGGCAAAATCAATCAAGAAATCTAAGTGTGACAAGTGCCACCACAAGAGAAAAATAAAAGAAAGAAGATCTCAGTGGTCATCCCAAGAGTAAAGAAATCTCAAAACACATTAATCCCAATGATACATCATACAAATCATAAATTAACTCAATAAAAAATATATGACTCATCCAACCCACATCACGAGGTGACCAACATTAGTCACATCAAAGGGAGTAATTGTTGCACAACATCCAAGTGTATAATGCCCTGAACCTTTTAGGAGAGTGCATACCATATATTTAAGACCTTTATTTTAATTTTAATTTTTATATGTCCATATTCTTTTCATCATCTTTAATGCAATACAATCTTTTATGGGCGATGACGTATGCTAGGAAGAAATAAAGTGACTAATGTACTCATACTATGAATAGTGTTCAAGATATGTCACTATTCCATGATCATTTTTACCAAGTTATAATAGAAATGAGGTTAGAACTTCAATTAATCACTTGATAGTAAGCTATGACACACATCATTCCTCTCAATACACAACTACTAATATATAGATGATTGGAATGTCCTACATAAGGTCATTAAGCAATTTAGTCAATCATGTATTTAAACAAGACAATAAGTCTCATTACTTGAGACAAAATTTGAATATCAGTTTCTACTCACATCCATACCTCTTACCAATATCAATCTCCTAATATACTCCCAGTTATCTAAATTAAGGATATCACAATCCTACTTGCAAAAACTTAATTTCCTTTTTATCTAATGTCACACAATTCCATAGATATATGTATCATTCTATTCAAACACACTTCCTATCATTACTTGATTATTTTCATTCATAGAATATGTATTCTTAGCATTTTAAGGAAAATTGACTTTTAGAAACCCGATACAAATTCATACAACTACTTATAATTTTAGCTCACTGGCATTTGTGAAGGAAGCACTTTCTTAAAATTCAAATAGAGTAAAGAGGTAGAATTCTTGCTTAATCTATTCATGTAATCAATCAAAACATTTCTTTAAAGCCACACATCTCCTACTCAAGGCTAAAACTTTTATCTTTCCAAACCAAATAAAGACACTATGGTATCATTACAACTTCTGCATATGCAATGCATCAATCCTCACTTCAATACACATATTTATATCATCTAATCTTTTAACTTATTAGTTTGAGAATTTTTTTCTTTTTTTTTTTTAGATGAAATATTCTATCTAATCAATTCTTCACTTTTAAAGAGCAGATATCATGAATGCAATACTTAAATTTCAATCTTCAATGTAAATTTATTCCATCTGAATTCCTCTTTAATATATGAAAAGTCATTCCACGAATTATAGTTTTGATCCTTTTATTTAATATCAACAAACTCCTCGGTATTTGAATCTTTTACCTAAAAGATAGAAGAGGAAGGAAGGAAGGATACTGCTACACAATCAATACACGCACAAATTTATGCATAGACAGTTTGAATTTCCTAGTCATGTCAGATGTAGCTACTTACAACTTTTTTTTTAGATATGCAATTTCAACTTTCCATAAGGTCTCCTAATTATTACAAATGCAACTAGAAATCCCAAGTCCTTGAAATATATAATTTTCTCAAACAATCTTTTCTTACATGCAGAATCACACATATACAAACAATTTGTCAGTTCTATTGGGTACCCATTCATCACTAACTAACTTTCTTACATTACAAATAGGAAATTAAAAATAAGGAAAAGGTATTATTAAGCTACTTTAATATATACAAATACATCACATACAAGTTCTTCAATTGCACCCCATGATCTATACTAAATTATTCCTAAATGCATAATACAAACATTTCATCTTGCTATTTGTAGGAAGATCAACATAACAGGCTAATTTTATGAACATAGCATTAGTTAAGAGGATACTCACAATCTTTTCTCATTCTACAACACAATTATTTATATACAAGGAGAACAACCATTATAATTCAAGTAAGCACTAGAAATTTACAAAGCAAGTAAGATCGGATAGGATCATATATACATTTCTCTTATTTTGGAGACATGCATATGAAATGAATACACACTTTGCTTAAAATCATGATTCCTAAAAGGGATTAGATAGAAACACAAGGCATAGACACCTAATATTCCCAAAATTCCAATGACTCTTCTTCCAACAAAAATCTCAAGGAGTAACTTGATTCAAAGGAACATCAAAGCACATTCACAAGACCAATAACAACATTCTTAACCCAGAGATCCCAGTGTTTGCAACATGGGCTCTGATACCAAATGTATTGCCTGCCAAAATACCCTAGAGAAAACTAATCGTCTATCATACTAATTGAGATTTTTTTTATTTTAAACTTTTAATAACAACTAATGTAATACATAACATCTCGATATAACTATATTCATTAACCATTTAAACATTATGAACATACATCATCTCATATTTCATTAATTTATGCAAGCGGAAATAACATAACATCATTAACCTTTCCCTAGGGTACTTCAACGTCATTACTCATTTAACTTCCATAATGATAGCCTACTGACATGATAAACATATTCCATTTTGAATTAATGCATCATATTTAATTCCATAATCATGAGATATGCAGCCCACTAGCTTATCTATCCATTATGAAATGCATACCATTATACCACTACTAGCATATTACATTCCTTCATAACATCATAGTTTTCACATAGTACCAAAGGCATATCCATGATTCCAATACCAATAGTTTCCTTTCCTAATCTAACTACACATGCAACCACTTTCCCAATTTGACAATAATCCCCAAAGCATAACACAAGAATCCTAACATTTTTCCAAGCATACACATAGAGGCATAATTATCTAGACCTTATCCACATTCTCTAACATCCTCAATGTTGATATTTAAGATTATTCCATTTCTCAAGGTTCTTTCACATATTAAATCACAATTTAAATAAATAACCATAGAATTCCTTTCTAGCCAATACAAGCAGATCATATTATAAATCACATCTATTTAAATTGCAACTCCATTACCAAATTTGGGCACATCAAATCATTCCCTTCATTTAATAAGAACACATCCATACTATTATCATTTTTTAAAAAATGGGTTTTCCTTTCCCATAATTGGCTATGATTTTGAAATTTTGAGTAAGACACATTATCAATTACTTCTGGTCTGTGTTGGGTCTTAAGGGTTTAGGGTTTTGATTTTAAATCGTTTAATGTTTGATAAAAAACCCTCTGGTTTCTATTCCTTTGTTACTTTATCCACTTAAGTAATGGGTCCTAGGGTCATAAGAAGTGTCCCCCCTTGTCATTTGCCTAGGCGGTCGTGTGAATTAATTGTAAAATTTATGCCTTATGTATTTTCCTCCTAATGTTGTCGGGCCCAGTAAGTGGTTTTCATCTCTCGGGTGGATATATGGTTTTTGTTATTTCGCTAGGCGAAGTTGCGCGTGGTTTAAAACCCGTGAAGTTGAGAAAAAGCTTTGCATTCTAAATGGCGATTTTGGTCTAGTCTAAAGAGGTCTCATCTTGTCTAAGATCCAACAGTTGGCGTTATTTCGCAGCTTGAACTTACAAGCGAAATACCTTTCGCGAAATGGCGAAAGAATTTGGTGGGACCCTGCATGCGAGGATTTTCTAAGTGACTAAAAGGTGATCAAGTCCCATTTGATCTAACGGTTCGCGCTATTTCGCAAGATGAAAATGCTCGACAGTTATCTTTTGCGAAGTTGCGAAATGACATGGCATTCCAAGTAGATGGTCTAGCTAGTTGAGAGGGTGAGTAAGATGGTGGCACGTGGCAGAGGTTACAATAGTCAGCAAGCTGGGTCTAAGAGTTAAAAGATGGGTCCCAGAGGTGAGTCATGCCATGGGATAAGAGGTGACCTGGAAGATGCAGGTGGTAAGAATTAATTGGAACCCAGTGTTTTCTCTCGGCAAATGAAAGACTGACATGTTAGCTTTTAAAGTGACTAAATGCCAGGTGTTTAAGGTTGAGTCGGAGGGCCCACGTCTATCGGAGTCTGTTTAGATGGTTAAGCACCGAACAAGTAGAAAATGATCTGACAGCCCGCATGATTTCGCAAGGATAAGATGCTCGTGCTTTATACCCTGCGAAATGGCGAAAAATGTTTTTCATCCCCAAAGGCAGATAAAACATAAGGTTAAAAGAGGATTGACTTTGTTTTGATCCAACGGCTGGCGCTATTTCGTGGTTGCGAGATGCTTGAAGGATATGCTTCACGAAATAGCGAAAGTAAAAAGGGTTCATCCAGGTGTCATGATAGATGGTGACGTGTCCATGGACATGTGGTTTTAGAAGAAGCTATGGGCCCACCAAGGTGAAACCGGTGGTATAAAGGAGAGACATGTGATTGACATTGAATTAAATGCGAAGGGTTTTCCAAAGCCAATGGTTGAGTGCCACGTGGTAGCCAGTAGCCAATGAAAAGGCAGTGTAAGTAAAGCAAGCATAAAGGTTTCCCTTAAAAGATGGTCATCTCCGAATTGATCCAATGCTTCACGCTGTTTCGCAACCTGAAGTTGATAGATGTTTAAGCTTTGTGAAATAGCGAAAAAACACTAGCAATCAAAGTAAAGGCATGGTTAGTAAAGATGTTGACGGTTTCGGTCAAAGTTAAACACCGAGCAGTTAGAGTTCCATCTAACGCCTAGCGTTGTTTCATGAAGGAGAAGTGCTCGAAAGATAAAGTCTGTGAAATGGCGAAAAGAAGGTGGGGCCCAGTGCGGATGCAAGACTATTAAGTCAGTATAATGGCCGATCAGGTTTCTTTTGATCAGATGGTTGGCGCTATTTTGCAGGATGAAATTTCCTAAAGGTTATGCTTCATGAAGTTGCGAAAGAGCGAAAGGAAAGAATTGCAGGAATCAAATGGCTCGTTGGAGCGAAAATATGAATTCTCTCATGAATTCAATTCTGAAGGGATGGCCAAAGCATGCGGAATCAATGTTGCAGTTAAGAGCCTGGGTACCATATATGATTTCCTATCAACCGGATGAAGGTATCTTTCTAAAGAATTATTGCAGAGGAGCAGATACAGAGCCATTTTCTTCAAATACAGAGCAAGTCAATTCAATTGTAGAGAGGATTCACTCGAGCTAAAAACAGGTTTTCTTGTACTCTCATGTAGCAATTTCTTTGTGGTGTGCTTTAAATAAGATATTGATTTGTCACAGAACTATTTGGGGGCAGTATTTTGATTTCTTACATTTTTAAAATGGTACCTAAGAGAGGATTTTCTAGGAAAGTCAATTATCCGGAGAGAGCCATTTGTGATGATTTTCTTGAGTAGTTGACATTGTCAACTAATCAGGCATTGAAAGCAAAAGAATTAGTGCCTAGAGCTCCTCATTTGAAAATAGGAGAAGGGCTATATGACAAAGGTAATTGGTTGAGAGATCTGCAGGTCGGATTATCTAGGTTGGGGTTATTCAAGGTTGGATTTGGAATGAGGAATTCTTCGGCCCCACAAAATAGCATCTGGGAATTAGATGTAGGGAAGTTGGTAGTCCCAGGGGTATTTATGGATATGGATCTATTGACCCAACTTGCACTTAATTATGATCCAGTCACAAGAAGCATTCAGGATAAAAATGGAAAAGTCCTTATTGAGATTAATACTGAAGAATTTAGAAGTGCTTTTGGGCTAAATGAGTTTACAAATTTTCTTGAACCCATAAATTTCAAATCATTAGCTCAAGTATACAGTGCACAGAGGAATCATCTTAGGAGTGGGCCTCTTAAGGAATTTTTTGTGAAGATAGGTGGGTTGACTGTTGTAGGACCCAACACAAAAGATCCCTTCTCATTAAATTTGTTTACCCTCAGAGCTAAGGGAATGTATTGGTCACTTTGCCAAGTTCTTGGAGAAGATGCTGAAGCGAATATGCCCAATCACTACTTGTTAATGATTGCTCAGATTTTAAATCCTTCCCTTGTAGTAACATTTGATTATGCTTCTTTCATTACTGATGCTATCCATGGAGGGTTAGTAGGAATAAAGAATGGAAAGGTGGATAGGCCTTTTGGATGGTACTCACTCCTAATGCATCTATTTCTGTTTAAAGGAGGTGATTACTTTGCCAGTGGACTAGACCTTATTAAAGAGAAGGAAGGATAAAATATGCCAATGCAACTATGGAGTACTGTCTTGTCATGGGATAGAGAGGATGCCAGTTTCTTGAAGTTTGATAAATATTTTGCATCTAAGATCAGGACTCTCCTTTTCTTAGAGAACCCAAGAATCCCCAAGGTTCTTTTGGAATTCATTAGACCAAAAGAATTTGCAGAGAGCATAAAGATTGTTCACAATTGGGGTGACATTTATCTGTACCCAGTCTCAATAGTTTTCAAAGTTTTTGGTTTTAGAGGCACTCCATTCTTGTTGCCCTATGAGGTCCCTCTCAAAGTGGGAATTGTAGAAGTCCTTAGACAAATTGGTAACGTACAAGAGGTAGAACTGACAGGCAGAGGTAAAGGGACTATTTTCCCTACGATTACCATAGCCCACCAATTTGTAATAACTAAGGGAGGTTGTAATTATTTTGAGGATTTTCTCAAACCTTATCATTTGTCAACTGCAATATCCAGGTGTGCCGATCTAGAAGACTTCTTTAATGGCATGTTTAGAAAGAGAGCAGCGTGCAGAGGTAGACCCCATCAATTTTAGTTTCCTGAAGACCTCATTAGAAATGAATTTGATTTGGATGAGAAGGAACTAAGGAAGGAGAAATGGGTGGCTTATAAGAAAGCCTTAGACTTTGTGCATCAGTTTGATGCCAGCTATGAACCATTGTCTAGCTTTTTTCCTCTGGAGGAGAAAATAAAGTTTTTAATTGTTTGCTTTGAGGATGTGATGTAGACCCTGAAGGAGAAGAGGGAAGATGTGATTAAAAGAAACCCTAAAAAGGCAAGAATGATTCTAAGTAGGTCTGCCTCCACCAAAGCAATCCCTCCTGGTGACTACACCCTACACAAGAAACCTAGTTATAGTGTGTTGATGCCTACAACAGGGGAGCCCTCAACCTCCAAAGGAAAGAGGAAGATACAAGATGTCATTGACATACAAGAGAGCCCTAAGAAGCAGAGAGTAGGGAAAGAAGTACAATCTGATACACCTTTGTACTCTCTATCCCAATCCCCTATCCACATAGGAGATGAGCAAGCAACAGCTGAGCAACTTCTACAATTAGGCAGTCCAGGAGAAATTGCCTGTACATATGATGAAGTAGAGGAGGGTATGCCAGAAGAACCCCTTGCTGCTGAAATGAATATTACTGCCACTGAACTTAAAGGCTAGGAGTGGGATCCTGAGATAAAGCAGGCCAGTGATGACTTCTTGGCAGAAAACAATTTTGTCTCAAGAGGAGCATTTATGCAGTTTGTATGGAAACAAAATATATATAAGTACAATGCAAGATGTGAGAAGAGAAAAGGTGAGAAGCCTAACAAAGATCCAACCTTGGTGGAGGAGTAAATAAAACAAGAGATGATGGAAGAATTTAAGACCATCACTCTTGAGCAAGGAAGAGATATGGTGGCACAAGCTGGAGTGCTTATTCTACCTAAGTGGGATATAGCAAATGCCCTGGTACTGGAGGCAGTAAGGAAAGAAACCAAGCCCATGGAGGGAATCACTTTTAGCAAGGATAATGCTACACTCATCATGTGGTCTCTCAAGAGAGATGAGAGTAAGAGAAGTAAAGATACCCCAGGGTCAAGCTACCTTGGTGGAATGATAGTGAAGAGAGTGCAGAACACAGGGGTGGTAGAAGCTGCTAGCACTATGCTAGAGACTGCAAAATTTAGTGTTGTAGTAGAAGAAAAGGAGGCCAAGGAAAAAGAAGGTCCTCCAAGTCAAGTTGGAGACAGTTTTGAAGGCTTACAATAGTGCTAAGGAGGAGGTAAGAGGTAAAGATAGTATCATTGCTAAACTGCAAAGCTAGTTGACAGGACAGTAACATCAAGGTGAGTCTTCAACACTAATGATCTCCTTTTCCCCTGCAAGACCTCCACCTGCTAGCCCCATCATTGAGTTCCCACCATCTCCAACACCTTCCAGCTCTCAAATGGTTGAGATTACTCCTCAAGAACTAGAGAATTTAAAATAGGCTCAAGCCTTGTATGCAAAGAAATATGAGGAGAGAGTAAGGGCTATTATTTCAAGTTTTGTAGATACAATGAGTGCCTCATTGCTATACAGTAATATAACCAAGATTTTGGAAATGAGGAATGAGCTCAATGGAGATAAAGCCATTTTGACACCTATTTTTGACTAATGGAGGCCTAGAGAGCAGGACTTGGAGTCTATTTGTGCCTCTTATGATGAAGTAGGGGCTAATCCTATCATCAAATCCACTTGTGATACCACCAAGGATCTAGTGAAACTAGCAGAAGGGGTGGATAATGCTGATAGGAAAATTAAATTGTATAAAAAGGAATATACTGATCAGGTTTTTGAGTTGCTCCCAGGAGTTTTTGCCAGCCCAGATCAACTGAAGGACAAACAAGTGTTGCTCAAGGAATTAGAGGCCAAATTGTCAGCAAGAATAAAAGGAATTGTTGACTTAGATGATGCTTCCTTTTTTGTTGTAACAATTCAGGAGATAGAGAGAATCAAATCTCATTATGGTTTTCTCAATTCAGAGGTTAACAAGATGAGGAATTCATGGAAAAAGTTAACTAAGGCTAAAGCAAAAGTGATTAATTTCACATGGCCCACTGATGATGTGTACAATGAGTGGACAAGAAAATATGCCATCCAAGATACAGAGTAGTTAGAGGGTGCTCCTGAACAGTTAGAAGTGGTTGCAACTGGGCAACAAGTTGAAGAAGCTGCAGAGGTCGAAAAGGACTTGTAACCATTTTTGCAAAAGGTTTTGTAACTTCTTCTTGAGAAGCAATGATTGTAACAAATTATCCTAGGAAAGTCCGAAGCTTTGTGCATCCATATTGTTATAAATGGATACCAGGACTAGTAAAAAAAGATGATCACAAAGAATTGTAAGAAAACGCTGCAAAAATTTATCTGAGCTTTTCTAAGTTTAATGGAGAACATTCAAAAGTTTTTGTAATACTTTCTTGAAGATAATATCAATATACAGACCACCGGTTTTGAGTAAAGCTTTGTGTCATCTTCAAATGTGTTTGCAATTATTTACTATTTCATACTGAATAATCCAGGGTTATTTTGTTTGAATAGGGGTTGTAAGGCAACTTTCAGTAGATGTGTTTGCTAGCTTTTCTCTTTAGGAGGGAAATTAAATATGCGGGGATCACTTCTACTGGTAAATTACTTGCGAGACATCTTGAATCTTGATGAACATAGTTTGATTTGGTGTGCATAAATTCTCATGTATGTAAGGCATATATAAGATTTAACAAAAGCCGAGGCAATGGGATGTGTAGAGATCTTCTATTTGGGGAGTATTGTTTGAATTTAGATGACTCTGTGACCTTGGATAAGGCACTGGTATAGATCAAGGTTGTCTATTGCATGTTTTGTAGATCAAAATACTGAATATGAGTATAATTTTCATTCATTTGTTTCAATGGATTTCAAGGTGATTAGATCCACTAGTTTTCTGGACTGGTTTGCTGTGGATTTATCTTTTGAAAGTGTGAATTTAGTTCACAAAGGTATACCTATCTGGACTCTGAGTAAGTCCGAAGTGTAGAAGGTTAAATCAAACCTTGTCATATGTTTTCCTAAGAGTTTCCTTCCCTTTAATATCTCTTCTGCACAGAGTTTAAACCATTTTATTATAAGGATGTTGAGGTGAATCAGATTTTGAAGACAACACATACATCTCATTGCCACATTTAAAAATCATGGCATACCCTAACTACCAATTATGAACTACTTACAAATACATTTACATAACAATACATCATGAGAATAGCTCTTCCTTTTACATGATTCCATCTACCACATACAAGATACTACATAAACTTGCCACAAGGTACATCCATAATCCATCAAGAAGGAGAATCCACATCCACGCACGAAGAACACCAACAAGGGGAAAAACCCAATGGAAAAAAGCACCAACCACCTGACCATGTGGAACCAAAGGAAGCACCCCCCGTGCTAGGAGATGACACAGGGTCCCAACACACACTCTATAACTAGGTTGACACTTAATACCAAAAGACAAGATTACAATAGCTCTCTCAAGCATGGAGCAAATACAACCAACATAAACAACCATAATAAGAAACTCCTAGAGGCCTATAAATCAACAAGGGATAGATGCAAACTCAAAAGAGGTAATCATAACCACAAGGGGACACATGTAGGAGTGGAGTGTCTTCGCATGTTACAAGCATCCTTACATGGAACCTGTTGTTATGTATAAACCCGCAAGAATCCTTTCAAGGAACCTCTTGGTAAGTGACACACATGCGCAACCAACTCAACCTATGAAAGATCAAGGGAGTTTGGATTACCATATTCACGGCCCTCCCATTCTTTTCCTAAAATATCCTCGCTTAGACTAATACATGTGGCACAAATCAATTTATCATCTTATTAATTAATCTAACTACCCAACCCATCAATTATTAGGTTATCACTTATTTACAAATCATGGAAAACTCCAATGTGCCCTGGTGGTCTAGACTTCATGCATCCTTACAATGAACCTCATGCAAGCCTATCTCTTGTGACCCCAGTCATCACAAGGAATCCCACACCCCCTAACATGGTCTCAAACATGACAACACAAGAGGCTCTATAATCATAATTAGATCTGAGAACATACATAAATCTGAAATCATAAATAATCCATATGCAAACAACAATCTCATCTCATAATTAAAAAACATGTGAAAATTAACATCATGAGAGCCAAAAAATCAATGAGGCTCTTGGCCAAATAAACATATCAAGGCCATAAGAAATGCCATCAAATCTTAAACGAATCATCAAATAATCTCAGCAAGGCCTATCCACTTGCTGGCGCATAATCACAAGAATCTCAATCTCTCTCTTGGCACATCAACAAGAGAGGAAGTGCAAACAACTCAAATGGTGTAAAAGAATACAAAACTCACAAATAAATCATATGAAGACATTACCAATCATAAATCAACATTAGACAACATCATAAATGCCCTCAAAAAGCCTCTGGTACGGCCCCAAATCCAATTGACATCAAACAGACTTCAAACTAGGAAAAAAAAACCATAAAAATACACATAATGGCACATACGACTTAAATTTTTGCACCTCTGGGTGATCTCTTAGCACGTAGGGTGATTATCTTAGTGCATCTAGTCATTCTTTTAGTGCATAGGAAAAAAAGTGTAAATTTCGGCAGAAAACTGCTTAAGTGTGGAATCAAAACTGCTTGAAATAAAATCAGCCAAATATGGCATATTTATACTCATTGGAATCGGCACAAAATGAACTACAATAATATGTAAACAAAATAAAGTAATAAAATTCATCCACAGAACTACAATTGAAAACATAATACAGACTTCAGGAGGGAAACACATCTCCAGCAAGTCCAGAAAACCATCAAACACAAAATCTTGACTCCAAATCATGAAATAGACTCAGCACACATATAAATAAAAATAATAAACTTCTTCCAAACATAAAACACATTAAAACAAAGGGAAATAGAAAAATGTCCTAGAAGGAGACGAGTCCTGTGAGTCTTCCTCACGACAAGGCTCTCTCCTCTCAAGTCCACAACTCTCTTAAATCTTTATCAACATGAAATAAATCTCAAAAACAAAAATAATCAAATACAATCACATCATAAATGGAATAAAACTCAATACATATAAATCCTATGTTGTGCATTCATCGCAACCACAGAAAATACAACTTCCAAACTTTCATCCAAATAAAGATCTCATAAGCCATGGGATTCCCAATCATTTCCGTTAAGAATAGAGAGAATGAAATGAACTATTTCTTTATTCCCCACACAAAACATTCACTGAGTAAACACTTGCAGACATTGAAAACAAAGATAAACAACAAGGGTGTGTCCTCCAACCTGCAACCTATGTGATGGTAGGTTTTTGAAGGAAAGCCCACAAGTTTTGCAATCTAGATCCAAAACCCAAATCTCTTCCAAATCTAGTCTCTGAAATCCATCGGGAATCCAAAGCCAAATAATGGAACCCTCATAACCATCCCAGGGAATCCATTAAAAAGAAACAATAAACCAGAAACCCTAGAAAACCAACCAATAGGGTAATTCCAGTTTGGAATATTTTTCCCATATCCTATGGTTTCACCAAAATAAACTGCTCCAATAGGAGAATAGGGTGGCTAGGAAATACTAACATATATTATAAGTTGGTGGGATAAATATATTTCAATATCCCAAGGTATAATTACCATACCACCAAATAAATATTAGTATTTAAACTATAGCCTTATAGGAATTATTATTTAATACATTATGAACTATAGTTATTTTTAATTAAATACTTCACCAGCAGAAAACATAATTAAATAAACCAACCATTAAATAATTTATTACTTCCAATATTAAATATTAATTAATATTTAGACTATACGAAATAATCAATAATTAATTAAATAATCTTTACAAAAATTATTTAATTAAATAAATACTATAATTCTTAGAATCATAAATCAAATAATCAAAAGCTTAAATAGCTTAAATTAAATAATTAAAAAAAAATACTAACTGTCAAATCTCTCAACAAATAGACAAATAATCCAATACCACATAAATAACCACGTGACAATAAAATGAACCACAACATAAATAATCATCATACCAAAAGAGTCAATCAATACTAACATACTCCCAAAACTGAAAGAACCAAACTAAAAACTGACATGACCAATTGTACCTAGTGACAACTTAAATCTAGGGTATGTGAAGGGAACCCATGTCAACTCCGAAACCACATATTACCATTGGAATAAGGACATGCTCACACCTGTGAAGCCAGGGGAGATCACACCTAGGAATTCCAAGCGGAATAAATGTCCATTACCTGCAAGTCCTACAACCACCAACAATGATACATACATACATATATATATATATATATATATATATATATATATATATATATATATATATATATATATATATATATATATATATATATATATATATATATATATATATATATATATATATATATATATATATATATATATATATATATATATATATATATATATATATATATATATATATATATATATATATATATATATATATATATATATATATATATATATATATATATATATAACAGACAAGTGGTAGATTTATGTAGTGGCACATCCCACTCGCAATGAGTGATGTGACATTGATTCTCCACGAAGACAGTCAAACAATAGTCAAACACATCTCATAAGAATCTCATCAAATATAATCATGAAATAGGGTTAGTATAGTCATAATCAACATCAAATCCATGATCAATATAATCTTTCGATAATCTATTACATAGTAAGCATATAGTATCCATCAAATCACATGAATAATCATCATCCAAATCATCATATATAGTAGAGATAAGTCTATCACGCATGGAATAAAAGTCAACTCTAATCAAAACAAGTCAAGTCAAGGGTGGACACTACATCCTCCCCCCCTTAGACTCGACTTACTCCTGGAAGTCGTAAGAGTTAGAGTGATAACTAGCACACATAAATCAAAAGCTTCCATTTAGCATAAACATGTTGTAATATTTTATAGCTCAAGCAAGATGATGACAATAAAATTTTCCTCCTTATGCTTCAGTTATTTGACATAAACACATTACCCAATCGGTAAAAGAATCACCAATTCCTAATATTTACAATACGTATACTAAATTGCTATAATATTTTCAAGGAAACTTCATTTTAACCACACTTTGCAAAAATAACTATATTTTTATTCATGGAGTTAAGTATCAATAAGCATAACAACACTCCTTAACATCTAGTTGCAAGTAAATAGAGAGAGGGATATACATTTTACACAATATCTCAGACATGCACATACTATATTGTTGAAGAAATCATATCATAAGCCTAAATGAGGGAAAATTTCTCAAAAATAAGGCTCTTCAGGTCAAATATATTCAAAACATCACACGATAACCAAACATATGTAACCCATTTACTAAAAGAACAAGATTCATGACATTCAGATATCCTAATTTTCTACCATGCTTCCATTGTGCCACTCTGGATACAACATTAGGTGCAACCTTTATCCAATCAAATCATTCAAATTCATCCTTAATCCATTATTCATACATTATATATACACAAAAGATTTTGAGAGCAAGAAATCAACAATTGGTTTTTTTTTAACTATTTCATAAATTACAGACTTCACAATTCCAAGGCACTTCTATCTACTATAAAATTCAAAAAGTTACCAGCACATTTCATTTTATTAACACCTTTCATTAAATCAACTAATATCAATATTATCTAATTGTTTGCTTAGTCTAGTGCACTTGTTCGCAGTGTCCTCCCTTGCACATACTATCAGAGGTTTGAAATTAACATGATAGAGACAACACTTGACTCAAGACAAGGGCCCACAATACATCGACACTCAAAAAGACCACCATAGACAACAAAGAGAAGGTCAAAAGGAAATATCCTCAAATCAATCCATTAAATTACGAAGGAAGAAAAGTTGCCGACGAAATGAATCAAGAAATCTAAGTGTGACAAGTGCCACCACAAGAGAAAAATAAAAGAAAGAAGATCTCAGTGGTCATCCCAAGAGTAAAGAAAACTTAAAACACATTAATCCCAATGATACATCATAGAAATCATAAATTAACTCAATAAAAAATATACGACTCATCGAACCCACATCACAAGGTGACCAACATTAGTCACATCAAAGGGAGTAACTGTTGCACAACATCCAAGGGTATAATACCCTGAACCTTTTAGGAGAGTGCGCACCATATATTTAAGACCTTTATTTTTATTTTTATTTTTATATGTCCATATTCTTTTCATCATCTTTAATGCAATACAATCTTTTATGGGCGATGACATATGCTAGGAAGAGATAAAGTGACTAATGTACTCATACATGCAAATAGAATAAACTCATACTATGAATAGTGTTAAGGATATCTCATCTATTCCATGATCATTTTTACCAAGTTATAATAGAAACGAGGTTAGAACTTCAATTAATCACTTGATAGTAAGCTATGACATACATCATTCCTCTCTATACACAACTACTAATATATAGATGATTGGAATGTCCTACATAAGGTCATTAAGCAATTTAGTCAATCATGTATTTAAACAAGACAATAAGTCTCATTACTTGAGACAAAATTTTAATATTAGTTTCTACTCACATCCATACCTCTTACCAATAGCAATCTCCTAATATACTCCCAGTTATCTAAATTAAGGATATCACAATCCTACTTGCAAAAACTTAATTTCCTTTTTATCGATGTCACACAATTCCACAGATATATGCATCATTCTATTCAAACACACTTCCTATCATTACTTGATTATTTTCATTCACAGAATATGTATTCTCAGCATTTTAAGGAAAATTGACTTTTAGAAACCCGATACAAATTCATACAACTACTTATAATTTTAGCTCACTGGCATTTGTGAAGGAAGCACTTTCTTAAAATTCAAATAGAGTAAAGAGGTAGAATTCTTGCTTAATCTATTCATGTAATCAATCAAAACATTTGTTTAAAGCCACACATCTCCTACTCAAGGCTAAAACTTTTATCTTTCCAAACCAAATAAAGACACTATGGTATCATTACAACTTCTGCATATGCAATGCATCAACCCTCACTTCAGTACACATATTTATATCATCTAATCTTTTAACTTATTAGTTTGAGAATTTTTTTCTTTTTTTTTAAAGATGAAATATTCTATATAATCAATTCTTCACTTTTAAAGAGCAGACATCATGAATGCAATACTTAAATTTCAATCTTCAATGTAAATTTATTCCATCTAAATTTTTCTTTAATATATGAAAAGCCATTCCACGAATTATGGTTTTGATCCTTTTATTTAATATCAACAAAATCCTAGGTATTTGAATCTTTTACCCAAAAGATAGAAGAGGAAGGAAGGAAGGATACTACTACACAATCAATACATGCACAAAATTATGCATAGACAGTTTGAATTACCTAGTCATGTCGGACGCAGCTACTTACATCTTTGTTTTTTAGATATGTAATTTCAACTTTCCATAAGGTCTCCTAATTATTACAAATGCAACTAGAAATCCCAAGTCCTTGAAAGATATGATTTTCTCAAACAATCTTCTCTTACATGCATAATCACACATATACAAACAATTTGACAATTCTATTGGGTACCCATTCATCACTAAGTAACTTTCTTACATTATAAATAGGAAATTAAAAATAAGGAAAAGGTATTATTAAGCTACTTTAATATATACAAATGCATCACATACAAGTTCTTCAATTTCACCTCATGATCTATACTAAATTATTCCTAAATGCATAATACAAACATTTCATGTTGCTATTCGTAGGAAGATCAACATAACAGGCTAATTTTATGAACATAGCATTAGTTAAGAGGATAGTCACAATCTTTTCTCACTCTACAACATAATTATTTATATACAAGGAGAACAACCATTATAATTCAAGCACTAGAAATTTACAAAGCAAGTAAGATCGGATAGGATCATATATACATGTCTCTTATTTTTGAGACATGCATATGAAATGAATATAGACTTTTCTTAAAATCATGATTCGTAAAAGGGATTAGACAGAAACACAAGGCATAGACAACTATTATTCCCAAAATTCCAATGGCTCTTCTTTGAGCACAAATCTCAAGGAGTAACTTGATTCAAAGGAACATCAAAGCACATTCACAAGACCAATAACAACATTCTTAACCTAGAGATCGCAGTGTTTGCAACATGGGCTCTGATACCAAATGTAATGCCTGCCAAAATACCCTAGAGAAAACTAATCATCTATCATACTAATTGAGATTTTTTTTTTTAAAAACTTTTAATAACAACTAATATAATACATAACATCTCCATATAACTATATACATTAACCATTTAAACATTATGAACATACATCATCTCACATTTCATTAATTTACGCAAGCGGAAATAACATAACATCATTAACCTTTCCCTAGGGTACTTCAACGTCACTACTCATTTAACTTCCATAATGATAGCCTATTGACCTGATAAACATATTCCATTTTGAATTAATGCATCATATTTAATTCCATAATCGTGAGATATGCAACCCACTAGCTTATCTATCCATTATGAAATGCATACCATTATACCACTACTAGCATATTACATTCCTTCATAACATCATAGTTTTCACATAGTACCAAAAGCATATCCATGAATCGAATACCAATAGTTTCCTTTCCTAATCCAACTACACATGCAACCACTTTCCCAATTTGACAATAATCCCCAAAGGATAACACAAGAATCCTAACATTTTACGAAGCATACACATAGAGGCATAATTATCTAGACCTTATCCACATTCTCTAACATTCTCAATGCTGATATTTAAGATTATTCCATTTCTCAAGGTTCTTTCACATATTAAATCACAATTTAAATAAATAACCATAGAGTTCCTTTCTAGCTAATACAAGCAGATCATATTATAAATCACATCTATTTAAATTGCAACTCCATTACCAAATTTGGGCTCATCAAATCATTCCCTTCATTTAATAAGAACATATGCATACATCTCATTGCCACATTTATAAATCATGACATACCCTAACTACCAATTATGAACTACTTACAAATACATTTACATAATAATACATCATGAACATAGCTCTTCCTTTTACATGATTCCATCTACCACATACAAGAAACTACATACATGTATTCCATTGTAATCATTACATAAACTTGCCACAAGGTACATCCATAATCCATCAAGAAGGAGAATCCAGATCCACGCACGGAGAACACCAACAAGGGGAAAAACCCAATGGTAAAACGCACCAACCACCCGACCATGTGGAACCAAAGGAAACACCCCCTATGCTAGGAGATGACATAGGGTCCCAACACATACTCTATAACTAGGTTGACACTTAATACCAAAAGACAAGATTACAACAGCTCTCTCAAGCATGGAGCAAATACAACCGACATAAACAACCATAATAAGAAACTCCCAGAGGCCTATCAATCAACAAGGGATAGATGCAAACTCAAAACTGGTAATCATAAACCACAAGGGGACACATGTAGGAGTGGAGTGTCATTGCATGTTACAAGAATCCTTACATGGAACCTCTTGTTATGTATAAACCCACAAGCATCCTTTCAAGGAACCTTATGGTAAGTGACACACATGTGGAACCAACTCAACCTATGAGAGATCAAGGGAGTTTGGTTTACCATCTTCATGGCCTTACCATTCTTATCCTAAAACATCCTCCCTAGGACTAAGTCATGAGGCACAAATCAATTTATCATATTATTAATTAATCTACCTACCCAACCCATCAATTATTAGGTTATCACTTATTTACAAATCATGGAAAACTCCAATGTGCCCTGGTGGTCTAGACTTCATGCATCCTTACAATGAACCTCATGCAAGCCTATCTCTCATGACCCCAGTCATCACAAGGAAGCCCACTCCCCCCTAACATGGTCTCAAACATGACAACACAAGAGGCTCTATAATCATAATTAGATCTGAGAACATACATAAATCTGAAATCATAAATAATCCATATGCAAACAACAATCTCATCTCATAACTAAAAAACATGTGAAAATTAACATCATGAGAGCCAAAAAATCAATGAGCCTCTTGGCCAAATAAACATATCAAGACCATAAGAAATGCCATCAAATCTTAAATGAATCATCAAATAATCTTAGCAAGGCCTATCCACTTGCGGGTGCATAATCACAAGAATCTCAGTCTCTCTCTTGGTACATCAATAAGAGAGGAAGTGAAAACAACTCAAATGGTGTAAAAGAATACAAAACTCACAAATAAATCATATGAAGACATTACGAATTATAAATCAACATTAGACAACATCATAAATACCCTCAAAAAGCCTCTGGTACGACCCCAAATCCAACTGACATCGAACAGACTTCAAACTAGGAAGAAAAACCCTAAAAATACACATAATGGCACATATGACTGAAAGCTTAGTGCATCTAGGTGATCTCTTAGCGTGTAGGGTGATTATCTTAGCGCATCTAGTCATTCCTTTAGCGCATAGAAAAAAAGTGTAAATTTCAACATAAAGCTGCTTAAGTGTGGTATCAAAACTGCTTGAATTAAAATCAACCAAATATGGCGTATTTATACTTGTTGGAATCAGCACAAAATTAACTACAATAATATGTAAACAAAATAAAGTAATAAAATTCACCCAAGGAACTACAATTGAAAACATAATACAGACTTCAGGAGGGAAACACATCTCTAGCAAGTCCAGAAAACCATCAAACACAAAATCTTGAATCCAAATCATGAAATAGACCAACGCATATATAAATAAAAACAATAAACTTCTTCCAAACATAAAACACATTAATACAAGGGAAATATAAAATGTCTCAAAAGGAGATGAGTCTTGTGAGTCTTCCTCATGACAAGGCTAGACTGGAAGCTCACAAGGCTCTCTCCTCTCAAGTCCACAACTATCTTAAATCTTTATCAATATGAAATAAATCTCAACAACAAAAATAATCAAATACAATCACATCATAAATGGAAGAAAACTCAATACATATAAATCCCATGTTGTGCATTCACTGCAACCATAGAAAATACAACTTCCAAACTTTCATCCAAATAAAGATCTCATAACCCATGGGATTCCTAATCATTTCCATTAAGAATAGAGATAATGAAATAAACTATTTATGTATTCCCCACACAAAACATTCACTAAGTAAACACTTGCAGACATTGAAAACAAAGATAAACAACAAGGGTGTGGCCTCCAACCTGCAACCTATGTGATGGTATGTCGTTGAAGGAAAGCCCACAAGTTTTGCAATCCAAATCCAAAACCCAAATCTCTTCCAAACCTAGTCTCCGAAATCCATCGGGAATCCAAAGCTAAATAATGGAACCCCCGTAACTGTCCCAGGGAATCCATTAAAAAGAAACAATAAACAAGAAACCCTAGAAAACTAACCAATAGGGTAATTCCATTTTGGAATATTTTTCCCATATCCTATGGTTTCACCAAAATAAAATCCTCCAATAGGAGAATAGGGTGGGTAGGAAATACTAACATATATTATAAGTAGATGGGATTAATATATTTCAATATCCCAAGGTATAATTACCATACCACCAAATAAATATTAGTATTTAAACTATAGCCTTATAAAAATTATTATTTAATACATTATGAACTATAGTTATTTTTAATTAAATACTTCACCAACAGAAAACATAATTAAATAAATCAACCATTAAATAATTTATTACTTCCAATATTAAATATTAATTAATATTTAGACTATAAGAAATAATCAATAATTAATTAAATAATATTTACAAAATTATTTAATTAAATAAATACTATAATTCTTAAAATCATAAATCAAATAATCAAAAGCTCAAATAGCTTAAATCAAATAATTAAAAAATAATAATACTAACTATCGATCCCTCAACAAATAGACAAATAATCCAATGCCACATAAATAACCATGTGACAATAAAATCAACCGCAACATAAATAATCCTCATACCAAAAGAGTCAATCAATACTAACATACTCCCAAAACTGTAAGAACCAAACTAAAAACTGACATGACCAATTGCACCCAGTGACAACTTAAACCTAGGGTATGTGAAGGGAACCCATGTCAACTCCAAAACCACATATTACCATTGGAATAAGGACATGCTCGCACCTGTGAAGCTAGGGGAGCTTGCACCTAGGAATTCCAGGAGGAATAAATGTCGAGTACCTACAAGTCCTACAACCACCAACAATGATATATATATATATAACAGACAAGTGGTAGAATTATGTAGTGGCACATCCCACTCGCAATGAGTGATGTGACATTGATTCTCCACAAAGACAGTCAAACAATAGTCAAACACGTCTCATAAGTATCTCATCAAATATAATCATGAAATAGGGTTAGTATAATCATAATCAACATCAAATCCATGATCAATATAATCTTTTGATAATCTATTACATAGTAAGCATATAGTATCCATCAAATCACATGAATAATCATCATCCAAATCATCATATATAGTAGAGATAAGTCTATGACGCATGGAATAAAAGTCAACTCTAATCAAGACAAGTCAAGTGAAGGGTGGAAACTATAGTGTCAGGTGTCGTTAGGGATCATATTGTGTCTTAACGGGTCATATGGTGTGTTATGACCCCTTAAGACACCATATGACCCGTTAGGACACCATACGACCCATAACGACACCATATGGTGTTGTAAGGGGTCATATAATGTCCTAAGGGGTCATAGGACACCTTATGACCCCTTAGGACACAATGTGAACCCTAATGATGCATAAGGGGTTATATGGTATCCTAAGGGGTCATAGGACACTATATGACCCGTTAGGACACCATATGACCCGTTAAGACACCATATGACCCGTTAGGACACCATATGACCCATAATGACACTATATGGTGTTGTAAGGGGTCACATGGTGTCGTAAGGGGTCATATAGTGTCCTATGACCCCTTAGTACACCATATGACCCCTTAGGACATAATTGTGAAGTTCTGATTCCAATAGCTAAGAAGATGAGAGGGGGGGGGTGAATCATACAAACTTAATCTTCCATAAATTCAATAGATTGAACCTCGATAACTAATACTTCAACAATATAACCAAAAACTGCTAAACATGCAAACTCATAAACACATAATCATCATAACAAATATAACACTAGATTTAACGTGGAAACCCAAATAGGGAAAAACCACTGTGGCATTCCGGACACACTAAGAAATATACTCTTCTAGAGTATGCTCGGTTAAAAGAAATTCCTGTTAAATATTACAAACACATTGATAGATGTGACCCGGTTAAGGGATTTCCCTTAGATCTGTTAGGATCTTCACTTTTTTAGAAGTGGCCTCGTCAAGGATCTCAAACACTCATTTAAAATGTCACCTTGCTAGAGGGTTTACAAATAAGACTGTTAACTCGATTAAGAGATTTTCTGTCACTTACACAATAATAGTAATAAAAATATATCTGCAACTTCACATCTAAAATGCTAAAGCAGATTCTTATTTGCTCAAAACAATCATGTCATAGGACTTATCTTGTCCCTTTGCTAGGCTCCCTACTCTGTTATTCAAACAGGTCTTCAAGCTTCTATGCTAAGTAATCACTATGTAGCATCCTTGTGCTTACACTTGCCTGCATACATTGTTCATCAATAATTTCTTATTTATAAACAATTTGCTAACTGCTGAATCTCCTTGATCACATTTCCCATGATCAATCTTAGCCATCACATCTTCAATCTTGACTAGGTTCAATGCATCATTCGATCTGAAAATGTTTTACCTTGCCTAGGGACTTTCATTCCTTTCTTGGAACTTGCATAGGGTTATTGCGGTTCAATCTACGTTGTAGATCCTTAACAAACTTCATGCATGGCATACCAATCATTTAAACAACTCCAACTCATCATTGTCTTTCATTAAAGAATGCTTTTATCCATCCAATGCGCTTTGTCATAACTCAGTTGCAACTCGGTAAATACTAAACTTTACTCGGTAGACATTCCGCCTTCATTAACTGATATTGATAACCTTAGGGTTTATCGACTAGGTTCCTTAGGGTTTACCGACTAGGTTCTTTGCTCAGTTACATAATATAGTATTAACCTTACAATCAACAACATATGTAGGATATCACAACAATCTAAACATCATGATCTCATCATTGTCTAACTCAGTAATAGTTGCCCATTGAATAAATTTTTTCTCCCATTTCTTATCACATTCTTTCTGTGTCACTTACAGACCAGTTAATACTCATCAAAACAATCTTCTCAAGATATGGCAACATCATACTGAATCAGAAAATCAATTTCTCGACATCAATGACAAAATAATATTATAAAGATACTTATCATCCTTTTTCAGTTATATCAAATAATCTCCAACAACCTTCTTAATATCCTTAATGAATATCAACAATCTTTCTATTGAAAATGCCAACAATAATATGGTGTTGTTATTGGTCGTATGGTGTCCTATGAGGTCATAGGACACCATATGACCCATTAGGACACCATATAACCCATTAGGACACCATTTGACCCATAACAACACTATATGGTGTTCTAAGGGATCACATGGTGTCATAAGGGGTCATATGGTGTCCTATGACCCCTTAGGACACAATATGACCCCTTAGGACATAAAATGGTGTCGTTATGGGTCTTATGGTATCCTATGGGGTCATAGGACACCATATGACCCCTTATGTGTCATTAGGGATCATATTGTGTCTTAATGGGTCATATGGTGTGTTATGACTCCTTAAGAGACAATATGACCCCTTCAGACACCTTATGTTGTCATTATGGTTCATATGGTGTCTTATGGGATCATAAGACACCTAATGACCACTTAGGACACCATACGACCCATAATGACACCATATGGTGTCCTAAGGGGTCATATAGTGTCCTAAGGGGTCATAGGACACCATATGACCCCTTTAGGACTCAATGTGAACCCTAACGACATGTAAGTGGTTATATGGTATCCTAAGGGGTCATAGGACACTATATGACCCCTTAGGATACCATATGACCCCTTAGGACACCATATGACCCATAACACCACTATATGGTGTTCTAAGGGGTTACATGGTGTCCTAAGGGGTCATCTAGTGTCTTATGACCCCTTAACACACCATATGACCCCTTAGGACACAATATGGTATTTTTATGGGTTGTATGGTGTTGTAAGGGGTCATATGGTGTTCTATGACTGCTTAGGACACCATATGACCCCTTAGGACACAATATGGTGTCGTTATGGGCTATATGTTGTCCTAAGGGGTCATATGGTGTCCTATGGGGTCATAGGACACTATATGACCCCTTAGGTGTTGTTAGGGATCATATTGTGTCTTAACAGGTCATATGGTGTGTTATGACCCCTTAAGACACCATGTGACCCTTTAGGACACCTTATGTTGTCATTATGGGTCGTATGGTGTCCTAAGGGGTCATATGGTGTCCTAAGGGATCATCCCACATCATAAGACCATACTAACCCCATATGGTGTACTAGGGGTTCACATGGTGTCCTAAGGGGTCATAAGATACCATACAAACCATACTGACACCATATAGTGTACTGAGGTGTCATATGGTGTCCTAAGGGGTCATAGGACACCATATAACCCTTAGGACACAATATGATCCCTAACAACACCTAAGGGGTCATATGTTGTCCTATGACCCATTAAGACACCATATGGTGTCGTTATGGGTTGTCTGGTGTCCTAAGGGGTCATATGGTGTCTTATGAACACTTAGGACAATATATGGTGTCGTTATGGGTCCTATGGTAACCTAAGAGGTAATATGGTGTCATATGACCCCTTAGGTGTCATTAGGGGTCATATTGTGTCCTAAGGGGTCATATGGTGTCCTATGACCCTTTAGGACCTAGAGAGAGGAGGGAGTGAGGAAGAAACTGAGGGAAAGAGGTGAGAGAGGGAATTAGATGGATGTAAGGATGAAGAGGGAGATAGCTTGAGGGACAGGAGAATAAGGGAATTGTGAGAGCTAGAGAGGGGAGGGACAAATAAATGTATGTATCTATAAGAATGAAGAGCCTGAGAAGAGGTAAGGGGAGAGAGAGAATATGAGATCTAGTTCATAGAGAGATATAGAACTACGAGGGAAGGGAGATAAAGAAGGGAGATGTGAGATGGGGGTTTCTATGTACACATTTGGTGCTCTCCCTATCTGGTGCACGCCAAATGTGTAATATGGACCACATTTGGCGCAAGCCAAATGGAAAAATCCATTCATCACATTTGGCGCACGCCAAATAGGGCAAGCGCCATATTTGGCATGCTCCAAATGGCCCGCTTTGGGAAACACCAAACCTATGGGTTGGATTTGCCTTGGGAATCCAATCCAAAGGTTTGGATGACTATTTCAGGCTAGAGACATATTTTTATCAGAACATTGAAAATTTTGACATATTTTTGGTCGTGCTCTCCATCAGGTTTGCACGTGTTTCAATGAAGTTAAAAAAAAATACCGTGGTAAACTTGAGCTCCCTCTTAGATATCCAACAATGTAATTTATTTAAAATTTTGATTTTGTTAAGTCTTTCATCTATAATTTCTTTTGTCAGTGTGTCTATTTTTTGTCAAAAACCAACATGCACTATTTTGGTTATAGATTTTCACACATTCATCAAATTGTGAAAAACTTACATTTTTAGAAACTAGACTCCATTATACACAATTTAAATTTTTTTTATTTATTTTTGATTAGTTTTCAATGATTTTAGGGGGGAGCACGCTCAAATTTCTATTTTTCAGGATGTGTCCACTTCAAAAATTAGTTATAAATCATATACTCATTAAAAAATTAGCTCAAAAATCTAGCATAAACTACAAGGTGTTAGCTAATTTCTCACCGAAGTGATTTTAAAAATTAAAAAAAAAAGAACATTTTAGGGGGGCCACAACAAACGCTATGTTATATTTTTTGCATAAAAACAAGACCACTTTTGTGGCCCCCCTTTTTGAAGCCCTTAATCTCCACCATTTTCAAAAAAAATTAGTAGTTTAGAAAGTAGACTCGAAGCACTCTGACTTTTGTTCTTGTTGTATCTTCAAATTTGGAGTGTAACTATCTTCAATTTGTCGTTGAAGTTTAGGCTTTGCTGATTTCAGAGAAAAGTGGCATCTTGAGACCCCCTTTTGGTACCACAACTTGGTGCACATACCCAGTGATGGAACACTAGCTACATTGCCTCCTCAACATGCCATAAGTCATCAAATTGACTTTATACCCATAGCTTCTTTGCCCAATAAGGCAGCTTATAAAATGACACTGGATCAGAACAAGGAGATAGCCAAGCAAATACAATAACTCCTAGACAATGGACTAATTAGGAAGAGCATCAGCCCATGTACAGTACCCACCATTTTGGCTCTGAAGAAGGGAGGTACTTGGAGACTTTGCACTGACTCTAGAGCCATAAACCAGATTACTATCAGGTATAGATTTCCCATCCCAAGAATTGAAGACTTGATGGATTGTTTGGGAGGTGCCGAATACTTCACCAAGATAGATCTCAAGAGTGGTTACCACCAAATCAGAATAAAGGAGGGTGATGAATGGAAGATAGCCTTCCAGGCTATAGAAGGACTCTATGAATGGCTTGTTATGCCATTTGGACTCACAAATGCTCCTAGTACATTCATGAGACTCATGAATGAAGTACTCAAGGACTACATTGGTAAATTTGTTGTTGTTTACTTAGATGACATCTTAATTTTTAGCATGTTTAAAGGTGAACATCTTAAGCATATAGAAATTGTATTGAGTAAACCATGTGATGAGCAACTAACCATCAATTTGGAGAAATGTGAGTTTATGAAATAGGAGTTGGTGTATCTTGGGTTTGTAGTCTCAAGAGGTGATTTTAAGATGGATATATACCTCTAATGTGGAAGCCATAATCAGTTGGTCCACACCTAGGATAGCAAGTGAAGTAAGAAGTTTCCATGGCTTGGTTCAGTTTTATAAGAAGTTCATTAGAGGGTTTAGTGAAATATGTGCACCCATGCTTGAGACAATCAAGGGAGGTATGAGAACCAAGTTTGTATGGACAAAGGAAGCACAAAGAGGTTTTGATCTCTTGAAGACAAAGGTGGCTACTCAATCGGTACTTATCATACCAAGCTTTGACAAGCTCTTCACCATTGAATGTGATGCAACCAACATAGCGGTTGGAGTAGTTTTGAGTCAAGACAATAGCCTAGTTGCCTTCTTTAGTGAGAAGCTCAATGATGCAAAAAAAAGGTATTCCTCCTATGATTTGGAATTGTATGCACTTTTCCAATCTCTTAGGAAATGGAGGCATTATTTGTTGCCTAAGGAATTTGTGGTTTATACTGATAATCAAGCCCTTAGCTTTCTTAATTCTCAAGAAAAGTTAAACCATAGGCATATTAAATGGGTAGAATACTTGCAGTCCTCTACCTTTATCATCAAACACAAGAAAGGAAAATGTAATAAGGTAGCTGATGCATTGAGTAGGAGGTTACTAACAGTGGAAGAAGTGCACCTCAAAAGCATTGGAGTGGATAGTTTCAAGAATTTGTATGAAGAAGATGAAGACTTTGCTTCTTCCTACAAGGTTTGCCAAGGGTTTGGAAACCATTTTCATAGTGAATATGTAGATTACACCTTGTAAGATGGCCTTTTGGTCAAAGGAGGACAACTATGTGTGTCTAAAGGGTCTATGAGAGAAAACTTGATGCAAGAGAAGCATAATGGATGCTTGAGTGGACATTTTGGTTTGAAAGAGACTTTGGAACTTGTCCAAAGGTTCTACTATTGGCCTAAAATGCAAAGAGATATCAGAAGATATGTGGATAAATGTGTGGTTTGTCAAAGAGCTAAAGGTACATCTTCCAATGTTGGTCTTTATCAGCCTTTACCTATCCCCAACCAGCCATGGGAGTGTGTAAGTATGGACTTTGTTGTTGGTTTGCCTAAAACCAAATCAGGTTTTGATAGCATCTATGTTGTGGTAGATAGGTTTAGTAAGATGGCTCATTTTATTCCATGCAAGGTCACTCATGATGCTAGCCATATTGCTCACTTGTTTTTCAAAGAGGTTATTAGAATTCATGGTTTACCTATCAGCATTGTGTCAGATAGGGATGCAAAGTTTATTGGTCATTTTTGGAAGAATTTGTGGCAAAGATTAGGTACTAATTTTTCTTTAAATTCGACCTATCACCCCCAAACTAATGGCCAAACTAAGGTGGTCAATAGAGCACTTGGAAATCTACTTAGATGCTTGACAAAAGAGTATGGTCAAGCTTGGGATCAGATCATCCATCAAGCTGAGTTTGCCTATAATGATAGTGTGAATAGGTCCACTGGTAAAAGCCCTTTTGAGGTGGTGTATGGCATTAATCCTAGAGGAGTTTTGGAACTCAGAGATGTGGGAAAGATGGGACAGCAGAGTGGACATGCCTTAGATATGTCTCAACCAATGCAAGAGGTTCGTGAGCAGGTGAGGACAACCCTATTGGACACTACTCAAAATATCAAGAAAAGAGTAGATGAGAAAAGAAAGGACATCCAATTTGCTATTAGTGACATAGTGATGATTCATTTGAACAAGGCAAGGCTTCAGAAAGGTGTCCCTAGTAAGCTTCAAACGAGGAGGATATGCCCTTGTAAAGTTTTGGCCAAATATGGCAATAATACATACAAGATAGACTTACCCAGTGATATGGATTTATCACCAATTTTCAATGTGGAAGATTTGGTGCTGTATAAGGGTACACTTCTAGCAAAAGATAGTAGAGTCTCAGAGGTCTCCCAATCACTTTCAAACCTGCCCTTACCAGCTGCACCCATTCCCCAAGCCAAGAAGGTGTTAGATTCTAGAGTTTTGAAGAAAACAAAGCATACCGCCTATATGGAGCACTTGATCAAGTGGAAGCACCTTCCAACATAAGAGGCTACCTGGATATCTAAGGCAGATTTCTCTAAACATGGAGTTCCACTTTCTTTGTTGCCTCAAGGAGTCACTTGACTTCTTTTCATTGGGGGAGTATGGTGCAGGAGGACCTCATTTTGAGTTCAATTTCTTCATTTTAGTGCATTTTTTCATAGTTTGGTTTGGGATGGTGAATAAGAGTCTTCCATTAGGTCCTCATATGTTTTTGAAATGCTTTGGTAGGTTGAATGTCCATAGGACAATAAATTTGCTCAATTTTGGCTTCTAAGCCTAAAATGGCATAATCTTGCATTTTGATGTAAAATATCTTGAATAGCCTTTTTTGGAATTGGGACATGTTATAGTAGTGTTTTTTAGTCATCCTATATGGTTTGGAGAAGGAAACAAAGAATGTAAGGCAAAAATGCACTTTTTGGCAAAAGTTGTCAAAGTTGCTTGACAACTTTTTGCATTTTTGAGCAAAGGGTTGGCTAGGAAACTAATGGAAAGTTAGTTAGGACAAAAATGGAATATAAATTCCATGAGAATGAATGTAATAAGGTTGGTGAACACCTGGAGCAGATTGGAATACAATTTGGAGACCATTTTTGAATTTTTACCTCGTGTTATCTAAGAACTAGAGCAACAGTTCGTACCAAATGGATTGATTTCATTATTGTTCTTTGCTCATTGTTTTTTAAATTTTCTTGTAGTACTCAAGAATAATTTTGGTTAGTTTTATTGTAGGTTTGAATTGAGTTCTTTAATTTGTAAGCTCTCAACTTGAGTAAAGATTTGAGAGGCCCAAATATGGTTCCAACTTGAAGTCCTTTGAGTTATTCTCAATAACCATTGGGACTCAAGACGTGGAACCTTTGTATAGTTTCCATAGTATTTATTTTCCTTTGGAGGTCATTCAAAGGCCAATGAGCATCATTTCCGAGGCGAGCTCAGTCATAGCCCGGTTAGGAAATGAAGGAAATTAGGCAAGTGCTTGTAGGGATGAGTAGGGTCAGAGTTGCAAAGTATTTGGCATGAATGAGTGGGGTGTGGAAGAGAATATGTGAGAGTTTGGAGGTGTGGAAGATCAAGGAAGACACCAAACCCTTGGAAAAAGACCAAAACAAGCCTAAAACCCTTTAAAACAAGCATTTATCGAGTTCTCTTCTTGTACAGCTAGACTGAGATTTCTCATTTCATACATTGGAGAGTACTTCCAAAAGGGTACTCGGATCACCAAATATTTTGTGTGGGTCTTTGGGTAAATTGTGAGAAAAACCACAAAAACCAGTTAGATAGGGCTAATTGGGGCTCTAGGGCTACTAGGCCTAGAAAATAGGGAAAGGAAGGAGTGATGGGAAAATGGATCAAACCCAAACTCTAAACCTATTGAGTGGCCTTGGAAAAAATCATGAACACCCACTACAACCTCTACAAGAATTTTCTTATTAGTTTGAGAGTGTAAGGTTGAATTTAGCTTTGTAAATCTCAACAATGCCTGAGCAACCAGTGAGCACATCTTGATTGGGAGCACTCCTAGAGAGTTGAGGTGTCTAAATTGAGTAGTAGACTAGATTAACAATGAAGGGAGCCTACTAGGACAACACTTGACTTCCTTTTGACAAAGGAAAGACTCTCTTTGAGTATATCTCCCCATCATATACCTACTTGGGACCACCAATATATTTCTATATCTTGGTGTGTCTTGATTGTTGTACATTGGGGCATGATTTGTGTTCCATGATGTGTTTGTTGGTTTTCTTATGCATGGTAAAACAAGTATAGCTATAAATACTAAAATATACGTAATATGATGGTGGTGGCTCTTGTTTGCATATACCGATCAAGTTTCTATAAATGACTTGTGTGCACAAGGATGTCATCATGCTCTCATGCCTTATGTAAACCATCATAGTTATATGTGAATATGCATACATAAGATATGGTTTTGTTTTGAGTCTAAGTCCACATAGGGAAAATCATTGCATCTTGGCTTTTATAACAAATGGTGTTGTTATCCCTTTGCAATATGAAAACTAGTATTTCTATCCACATAAATGCTCAACATGATGGTATGATTAAAGAATAAGTATTTGGTAGAATATTGAGAGGGGGGGGTGAATCAGTATACTAAAAACTGATACAAACTTCTCAATCTCAAATTCAAACTCACAAAGTAAACTTTCACTTATCAAGATCAATACTCAACATCAACCGGTTGACTGTTATAACAACTTAACAGTAAATAACTTGAATCTTGTAAACAACAAAAATGCTTAATCATATCTCAACATATTCAATCTCTCAATGCTTCCAATTATCATTCTTTATCAGAATAGTTAAGTAAGCAATCAAATCAACAAATAAGATCATAACCACAAAAACATTCATCACTTGACACAAATGTTTATATGTGGAAAATGCAAATAGGTAGAAACCACAATGAGATGAGACTCACAAGGATAGCTATCTGAACTCTTTTGAAGTTTGCCCTATTAGGATCCAAGCCTATTAAAGCTTCTACAATAAGTCCTATTAAGAATTGATTCTGTTAGGAATCACCTGGTTAAGGGATTTACAAAATGCCTTGATGAAAAGTAAAATACCTTGTTAGGAGTAACCTCGGTAGAGGGTTTGAGAATCCAAGATAATGGACCACCTTGTTAGAGGATTTAATAAGTAACCAAGCTTGTTAGAGCTTACCCGGTTAGGGGATTTCAATTCTGCTATAATTGTTAGAAAACAACAGGTTTTCTTGATCTGTTTGAATAGCACTACATTTGCTTGATCAGATCCTTTTAAGCTTCAATCTACTTCTACACAAACTTCAAATCCATTCTCCATTTGGACAACCACACACTCAATTGGTTTCAGCCAACACTTTTCCAACAACCTTACAAACAACTTCATCAACCTTAAATACATATCAATTAGGTTGGTAACACAACAAAAACCTAATTCTCTCATAGAGATTACAAACAAGTTAGTTCAATATTGACCATTAGAAATCATAACAATCTTTTCATATTCTTCAAGAAAATTCCAACCGCTCCATGATCACTGCTTCATCGGACTTCGTAACTCATCACATGCTATGCATTAGATGCAATGCACTTTTCTCATTCCCTAGACAATCAAACAAACAAACAATGCACCAAAAACAATCTGAACTAATCCTCATTCAATGATCACATGTGCCTCCATCATTACTGCTCATTATTAGATCTTAAACCAAAAAACTTGTTCGGTTAGGGTTTAACAAAAAACAACTGGTAGGGTTTATCGGTTACATTGCATAGAAAAGGGTTTAACCTTATACACCGGTTTACCAGTTCAAATCACAAACTAACATATCTATTTGCAATGTCTTCCTCAAAGCTCTTCCTACTAGTTAGAAGCCAATATCAATAATAACAACAATATCAACAATATCATAAATACCATTACCAGTTCAATTGACATCAATGACAACATAAAATATCATTAATGCAATCTTCATGAAAATGCCAACAATCTCCCCCTTTGGCATTGATGGAAATACAAATATCAATGTCTCTGATTGTTGTTGTGATTGGTAAATAGGAATCCTAGTTTACATTACCAAGTATTCACCATAATCTGTCTATCATCGGCCTGTCGCTAGTTTCCCTTTACTAGTCACATAATTCTTCTCCCCCTTCGACAACAATGCCAAATTGAAACTAAAACATGTAATGTCAAATTTTCACTGTGCATCAACAACATACTGCAACTTGATGCCCCCCTTGTGGAATATATCCACTTCTTCATCAATCCATGTAAAATTTTGCAAGTGATTCAGTGTCTGATGCAATTAGCATCATGCTCAACTAACTTCATGAAGAGGGACAACCCCCAACTGACTTCTAAGATACTCAAAATTAATCTTAGGAAGAGGTTTGGTAAAGATATCTATAGGATGTTCCTGGGTAGAAACATGCTCTAAGATAACATCTTTACTTTGAACTTTTTCCCTCAAAAATTGATACTTCAATTCAATGTGCTTGGTGTGAGCGTGCAAAATAGGATTCTTAGACATATTAACGACACTTGTATTATTACATAAAATATTGATAGGTTCTAAGATCTTCATCTTAAAACCTTCCAAAATGTGCCTCATCCAAATATCTTGTGTGCAATTCATATAAGCTGCAACATACTCAGCTTTGGTAGTAGATTGTGAAGTACAACTCTGCTTCTTACTACTCCATGAAACTAGCCTTCCTCCTAGAAAGAATGCTCCACTGGTAATACTTTTCTGGTCATCAATATTTCCTTCCCAATCAGCATCAGTGTATGCCTTCATATCAAGGTTTCCTCCATATGGATACCATAATCCATAGTCAACAGTACATTTCAGATACCTAAAAATTCTCTTGGTTGCAATCAAGTGTGCTTCCTTTGGATTCTTCTGAAATCTTGCAACTATACCAATCGCATGGGCAATATCTGGTTTGCTATGGCAAACATAGTGTAATTTGCCAATAATTGACCTGTATTCCTTTTCATCAATAGACTTAGATGCATCCTCCTTGGATAACTTACAACCTGTAACTATTGGTGTTCCAACTAGTTTACAGTCACTCATGCCAAAAGTATTCAAAACCTCTTTCACATACTTAGATTGAGTAATGAAAATACCATTCTTCATGTGCTGTATTTGCAAGCCTATGAAAATTTGTATTTACCCTACTAAAGATATTTAAAATTCATTTTTCATTTCATCTGCAAAGTTGTTGCTCATGACATCATTACCTCCAAAAATAATATCATCAACAAATACTTCATTGACCAGTATTTCATCTCCTTTAGACTTGAGATAAATAACACTATCATCATTGGTTCTTGCAAAGCCTATCTTCATCAGATGTATATGAAGTCATTCATACCATGCTCTGGGTGCCTGTTTTAATCCATACAAAGATTTAGGCAATCTACATACCATGTCTTTTTCATCTGTCAATGCCTAACCATTAGGCTACTCTATGTATACCTCTTCTTCCAATATCCCATTAAAAAATGTAGACTTAACATCCATCTGGCATACCTTGAACTTCTTATGGGCTGCAAATGGAAGTAAAGTTTTGACACCTTCCAGTCTTGCTACTGTTACAAAAGTTTCATCATAATCTTCTCCTTCTTCTTGAGCATAACCTTTGCGAACTAATCTTGCCTTGTTGTGAACTAAAACACCATCTTCATTTACCTTGTTTCTGAATACCCATTTAGTGCCTGTAACATTCTTGTTTACCAGTCGGGGTACCAGGGTCCAAGTGTTGTTCTTCTCAATTTGATCCAATTCCTCCTCCATAGCTTTAACCCAATAATCATCACCGAATGCCTCCTTAGCACTTCTAGGTTCAATGGTGGAGATCATGCAAGAGTTCTCTCTTATTTTCCTTCTAGTTAGTACTCCAACATCCTTATCCACAATAATCTGCTCAGGACTATGGTTTAGTCTCACATACCTAGGAATAACATGATCATTCTCTTCAGGTTCAGCTTCTTCATTATCATCTTCTTCTGAATTTATTTGTTCAGGTTGAACAAGTACATCAGGATTTGCTTTATGGATTTCTTATTTAACAGTTTTAGGTTCCAAAAGAAAAATGCAAGGATCTTCATCCTTTTTCTCTGAACTGGTTCCATCTGAGACTCCAGGACATTCATCTACATGAACATCAACACTCTCAACAATTCTTTGTGTCTGGTTGTTGAAGCATTTATAGGCCTTACTCTTGGTGGAATAGCCAAGAAATATGCCTTCGTCACTCTTAGCTTCAAACTTGCTTATGTAATCAGCTCTTTTAATAAAACATTTGCTACCAAATATTTTAAAGTAAATAACATCACATGATCTCCCATACCAATATTCATAAGGGGTCTTGTCCTTACCTCTTTTCATCAGAACTTGGTTCATTGTGTAGACAACTATACTTACAACTTCTTTCCAAAATGTTTTCGCTACACTTCCTTGTATCAACATTGTCCTAGCAGCTCAACCACTGATTGGTTGTTCCTCTCTACTATACCATTCTTCTATGGTGTCCTTGGGGCAGAAAGTTGCTGCTTGATACCATTCTCATCATAGTACTTAGTGAATTCCTTAGAAGTAAATTCACCACCTTTATCTGTTCACAAACATTTTATCTTTTTGCCACTCTCTTTCTCAGCTAAGGCTCTGAATGCCTTGAACTTACCAAAAGATTCATTCTTATCCTTTAAGAATGTGACCCACATCATCCTTGAACAATCATCAATGAAGATCATGAAATATCTATCACCTTGAATGATTCTTGTTCTTATTGGTCCACATAGATCTATATGAACCAAATCTAACAAGTGCTCTACTGAGAAGGACTTGCTCTTGAAAGTTGAAGAAGTCTTCTTTCCTAACCTCTTACTATCTTGGACTTACTCACTTTAAAAATGTTATCAAAGTTTACATGACAAAATCTCCTATGCCAAAGCTAGCTATCATCTATCTTTCCAATCAAATAGTTGCCAACTTTAGGATTAAGATGAAATAGATTACCTCTGATTTGTTTCCCGATTGCAATCAATTCACCTTTGTTGTCAAAGATTTTGCACATACCATTTCTAAACTATGATGGGTATCGTCTTTCATTAAGTTGTGTTGCACTCAGAAGATTGTGCTTTAGGCCTTCAACCCAATAGACATTGTTAGCACTGCTCTTCCCATTAAGAGAAACAACTCCCTTATCTTTAACCATATAGGGTGAGTCATTTCCAAATATGACAACATCGCCATCAAATTCCTTCAAGGAAATAAATTTTCTCTGATCACCGGTCATGTGATGAGAACAACCACTATCAATGATCCAATCATTAGAGTTATCCATCTTAGACACTAGTGCCTTCTGATCTGATATATCTTCCTGAAAAGCTACTGTAGCATCCTAAAATTGTGACACTTGCAATTTCGACCGCATTTGGGTCTTCACGATGGCGATGCAACACTAAACCTGAATGGAGACCCCGAAACTTGTTCATGACATCAAAAACTGCATTTTTCCAGCACCCTGCTTGATCCCTCCTTGCACCCAGCTGTCCTGGGAGGTGGGACCAGAGCACCCAGCGCCCTGGTCCTTCAGGAATAGGGCGCCCAGCGCCCTGGTCCCCCAGGACCATGGCACCCAGTGCCCTAGTCCCTGGCCCTATTTTGGGCCCGATCTCTTATGGGACTTTGGGCCTTTTTATTTGCAAATTGAAAAATAACATTTCCTGGTTGGCCTAAGGTCGGGAAAATCAGTCTATCAACCCTAATTGGCAAGTATATAAACTACTTTTCCTCTCTCATTTTGGGGATGAGGAAAAAAAGGCATGGAAACAATATTCAAACATTCAAGCATTCAAGCATTCAAGCATTCCTTCAAGCAATTGATCATTCTAAGTCTCCATTCAAGGTTAGGTGTTGCATTCAAGACAAGGATTCAACCATTGAAGAGGAGATCACATGCTACAACATACAACATACAACAAACAACAACATCTATACCTTCGCATATAAGGATACAAACATCCTTACAACAAGGTACTAGTACTTGTTTTACATTACAGTCATTTACATTTACAACATTTCTCATTTCTTGGTTAATTCCAAAACCGGGGTTTGACCTAAGGGCAAACCCCTAATCCCTAACCCCCCAATCGTCTTCGCTTTTCTGTGTGTAGGTTGCAGGTACGCGGCTGAAATTGAAGATCTGGAATCCTTGTGCAGAGACGAACAGATCCCCCTTCGTTTCGCGGATTTTTCGGAGGACCGTGTGCATGCCGGGGGCCATCGTCCCGTCAACTTTTGCTCAAATTTGCAGGACAGCACCGTCTCAACATTTTACTGCTAATTCCAGGTCCGCAGCTTCATATCATATCCCTATCTCTATTTATAAGTGAATCTTTCTTGCTTCTACATGCATTCCTAGTTCAATCTTTCTATCTACATTCTTTACAAAAGAGGGTATCCTTGCTATCACAACCCTTGAAACTCATATAGAATCCAATCTTGCATTGCGTGGGATTGGATCTTGTGGGTTTCAACCCTTCTTTTGAATGTAAAGTCCCTCCTAAGTGAAAACCATCAACCCTAGTGACTCTCCCTTCTCTCTCCTTGGAGTTGGGGAGGGGAGAACGACTAGGGCTCGATTTTTTCACCTTACATTTTGGTGAACCCGACGTGAACATCCTTTCTGATTATTCATAGTTAGATCTGAAAATTGGATTCCTTGATTACATTTCCATGTTTGATCTTTTGCAAAATTTTAGAGGTTAATTGCATAAAAACCCTAAATTTTCTTTTTAAGTAATTAAACTTGTGAAATGTTTAATTGTTATGCTTGTTTCAGATCTGCCCTTCTATTACAAATTATCAATTCATATTTGTGCGTTAATTTTGAAAATTAAGAGGTTAAGTGTCAAAACCCTAAATTTTGAAACCCTCTTGATTCAACCTTTGTCTGACAATTTCACTGATCAAAACATCTTCAAATCGGCTGTAACTTTGGATTCCGCAATAAAATCACAATATCTTTCATCCCTGAAAATTTGAAAAAAAGTTGCGAGGACCGTGTGCACCCCGAGCGCCATCGTCCCCGACATTTTTTCCGAAATTTCGGGAGCTAGATCTTACTGTATTTTTCTGCTAAAATCCAGAATTTTGGCTAATTTTATCAATTTTAACAGCTTCAAAATTATAGTCAAAGTTGGTCTAGCGATTGCTTGGATTGAGGCTTCTAATCATTCAAAAATTGTTGAAATTGAAATTTGTGTCAAAATTGTGTTTCTTACAGTCCTAAATCTGAAAAGTGTGTTGGCATTCATTCGAAATTTTAGTGCTTTATTCAAATTTTTGCAGTTTGTGACTTTTGAAATTAAGTGTTTAATTGCAACAACTCTGATTTCCGCTTTCAAATTTGAATTTTGCATGAAATTGAGTCAATTTTTAAATTTCAAAGCCTGCATTGCTTTTAGCATTCCCTCTAAAATCATAAAATTCAAAATTTCAGTTTCCCTCTCTTTTTCAAAATTCAAAATTTTACATTTTTCAACAATCTTGGTAGGGTTCAATTTTGAGATTGCAACTTTAATTTGGCCTATCTACAGATCGTAAAATCACTCGATTTTTTCAGATTAGCTTTAAAATCATCATAACTTTCATCCCTGAAAATTTCGAAAAAAGTTGCGAGGACCGTGTGCACTCTGTTCGCCATGGTCCCGGACATTTTTTCCAAAATTTTGGGAGATTGTCCTTATTGCATTTAACAGCTTAAATCTAGGAGATTGGCTAATTTTATTGAAATTTTCTACCTCTAAAATTCAAAATCTTTTTATCTTTCTTTAGTGCATGAGTTTTACAACAATAAGCCCTACTTACACTATTCCCGTTAGACGAAGCCTTAGAATTAAGTCCTTCCAAGGTGTAATTACCGAGGAGATGGAACCTAATTTGAATGGCCTTTTTAACGAGGACATGGGTAATTCCTCTAATCCTCTTAATGATGAAGAAGCTCTCCATGAGGTTTCTGTAGAACAACTTTCAAAATTGGATAACCAATTTGATGATTTTCGACAATGGATGTCTCAAGAATACCCCGATAGCGAAGCTCTTTCATTAATTGAGGGTCTAAAACGTATGGTTCAAAGTGATAAGAATGGAATTGATATTTTGCGTGGTATTGCACACATTGTGGATTCGAATGTGATGCCTATGAAGAGTTGTGCCGAAACCTTAGGTTATACACAACCTCCTACTCAAGACATCATTCTATTCCTTTGACGACTCCTATTGCTAGTATACCTACTTTTACATCAAACATAATGACTACTTCAACACAAGACATTCCTCCTATGATCACTAATCATGGGGGCAATCCTTCTTCTTCAATCAACCCTCTTCCTTCATTCAATCCAACTTCTTCATTCATTCCTTCAGTGAGTGTTCCTCTTATATCTCCACAAATGAACATGACGCAAGGGGGCAATTCATTTAACCATTCCATTCCTCCTTGTAGTGTTCCTCCTATCCAATCATCTCCTATGACTAACTATCATAGTGTCCCACCACCTTACTCTCTACCTTCTTTCAATAACATAACACCTCCATCACAATCTAACACGTCTAATATGAACTCTTCGACTGAAGCGACCATTAACAATCTTGCACAAACTGTCTCTTCTTTACAGCAACAAATTGCCTCTATGAATCAATCTAAGTTTAGTGTGCCCACATTTGATGTTGCGAGTCCACTTTCTTTTGACATTGTTCAAGATATTCCCCCTAAACATGTTGAAATTCCACATTTGGAGCTTTATAATGGTAAGGGTGATCCTCTAACACATGTTAAGACCTTTCAAACAATATGTACTGATTTTGCTTATGACCAAAGGTTGCTTGCAAAACTGTTTACTAGAACATTAAGAGACAAAGCCCTACAATGGTATTGCTCGTTGCCTTCCTATTCTATTACTTCTTTCGAACAACTTGCAAATGCTTTCATTCAACAATTTCAAAACAATATAAGTCCTAAAGTTACTTTGATTGATTTAATGCATTGTAAACAAGGTGTTAAAGAAAAAGTGACTGATTTCATTGGTAGATATAAGCATTTGTATGCTCAAATTTCCTTTCCAGTGCCTGACAATGATATTCAAAGAATCTTTATTTCTAATTTACAAAAAGACATTAGAGAAAAACTCCTGTTTTCTGAGTTTACTTCTTTCCAATAGTTGTGCGCAACTCTTCACAATTATCAACTGACTGTGAGTCAAATGGAACAATCATATCCTATGGCTCCGAGTGATAAGGGTGATAGTAGTCAACAACCATTTGGGAAGTTTAAACCGAACAGAGAGTCCATTAAATTCAATGAAAACATCATCAACAACAATGTGAATGCAGCATCAGGTGCGCCTCCTATTTCTAAGTTTTTCAAGAAAGAAAGAAAGTTTACTCCTTTGAATGAATCATTGCATAGTATTATGAATAAGTTATTGGAACAAAATGTGCTTACTCTTCCTCCTATAAGGCAAATTGATCCTGCAAAGATTACTTCACCTTATTTTGATAACAAATCTTTTTGTCAATTTCATCGTCAACCTGGGCATGATACTGAAAAATGTTTTGCTTTAAAGGGTAAAATTCAAGATTTGATTGATAATAATACTATCTCTGTTTCTGGAGTGAATGATAAAGGCAATACATCTGTAGCTCCTCCTAACCAAAATCTTCAGATTTTTACTGATGCATTGCCTTCTCATACCTCTAATGCGATTGATACTACTGATTCCTCTGTCTCACCTGATGAGCTTGTGTCTATGACTCCGAATGTGATTAACTTTGTGGAGCAGCAGAAAATCCCTAAAGAACTTTCCATCACCTTTGATTCTAGTGAAACTATCAGGGCACCTGATGGTCCTTTATATATAGTTGCAAAAGTAAAAAATACACCTTGCCGTGGAGTGCTTATTGATCCTTCTTGTATGGTTAATATCATTACTGAAGAATTTCTTTTTACTTTGCAATTGAATCAAGTGATCTATGATGAAACAAATGTGGTTGTGAAACTATTTGATGCATTTTCTTCTCCTGCAATTGGTTCTATTACATTACCTATTGAGGTCCATAACAAATCCCTTGAGGTGGACTTTGCTATTATTCCATCATCCGAACAATTTCATGTGAAGCTAGGCTATCCTTGGCTATCTTCCATGAAAGCTATTGCTTCTCCTATTCACAAGTGTTTGAAATTTCCCCATAATGGTGAAGTTGTTACTATCAATCATAGTCTCTTTAAACCAGCTGAAAGAATTCCTAGTGTTCCTATTGATTATTTTTGGCCTAAACAATTCCAATCTCTTCCTCCGCAAAGTGATCATCTTTTCAAATCTTATCAAAAGTGGAAAAAAGATATGATCCTATCTCTAAGTGAACCTAGAACACCCAAACTTGACATTCCTATCATTCTTGAGAAGGAAGTTCTTCCTTTGAAAGACAAAACTAATGTCTTTCCTCAAGAAGATTCCCAACCCATCCCTATGGATGTGACTATGCCTATATCTAATAAACTTCCCAAAAGTAGACCTATCCCTCCTCGTCATGATGGACTTGGTCTCCTTCCTAAACCAAATATTCCTCCCTTATATGGAGAGAAGAGACCTTCCTCTTCTCCTATTGTTCAGCCTAAGAGACCACAACCTAAACACCCAAGTGATAAGGATGAGAACATTCCTCCTCCTCAATCTTCACAACTTCCTATTAAGACTAGATGAAATCGTTCTGCACGTAAACACCGACGAAAGCGTCGTCTTAGAGCTCAGGCAGTTGCCTCTCAAACTTTGCAATCCCCAAAAACAGCTTCAGCTAGTATTATTCCATTTTCTCCTCAGCCGACAATTGAGCCGAAATCTACTAAACATAAGATGCATGATGGTCTTGATCCTGTGCGAGTTAAAGATCCTATTTTTATAAATCTCGATGATGATATGGATGAAAATGTTATTCATGATGAAAATGTTACTCCTGTTCATTCTGATAGTGAATATGAATATGTTGATGTTGATAACCATTTATCTAACGCATTTTCTAAAGCACTTATCCTAGCTCCTAGACAAGAACACCGCGGCTTGGGATATGAACATAGCCCTTGTTTGAATCTTGTGATAGCTCCGTCTGCTATGTTGGATGTTCCTCCTCTAGCGTGTTTCCTACCTTCTCAAAATATTGATCAGCAAGATCGGGGGGTAGATGACGTGCTAGACTAGTTTCATTAGCATAGCAGATTCTCTCCCCCTCTCTTTTGTTACTTCTTCTATGTGTTATTCTCATTCTTCTATTTGTTGTCCTTAGTGTTGTCTACTTGAGGACGATGCAAAGCATTGAGATCTCTCGATCTCTCTCATGTTGACTCAAAAGACACATGTGTTCCCTTCTTCTAGGTGACCTTCCTTGATTGGGGAATGAAGAGCAATTATGCATACATACATATGATATACATGAATTATCATACAGCATACTGACCCCAAGGAAAGCGAAGTCACCTTGTGCTTTGTGTTTTGTGTCCATTATCCTTGGGCTTATCTCAAACTTGGGGGCTAAATCCTTGTGATAACATGCTCCTTTCTCATTTCTTATATGTATCACTACCTTAAAGCAATCACCCCCGGTGAGGCGTGTGCGATCGCTTTAACGTAGGGGGGCATACATCCCGTTCATATCTTTTCAAGATACTTGAAAATTTCTTGACAAATTTAGCTTTGCCTTGAAAATTTTTGATATCTTTCTTGCATGACTCATAGTGAGGGAACCTTACTACTGACAGTCATGGTTCTCCCTCGTGATCTTCCCTTTTACTTTGTTAATCGAAGTTGTAAGATCCTTAGTCCACTGGGGGCTTGGTGTATCTGGCCTCCTTGACGTGGTGAAAGTTTTTCAATGTTGTTTCCTTGTACTTTACCGGAAGTATTGGCATACGCTTATACTCCTGCTAAAGTGGGGGCTAAATGTAGCGTCCTAAAATTGTGACACTTCCAATTTTGACCGCATTTGGGTCTTCACGATGGTGATGCAACACTAAACCTGAATGGAGACCCCGAAACTTGTTCATGACATCAAAAACTGCATTTTTCCAACACCCTGCTTGATCCCTCCTTGCACTCTGCTGTCCCGGGAGGTGGGACCAGAGCGCCCAGCACCCTGGTCCTTCAGGACTAGGGCGCCCAGTGCCCTAGTCCCCCAGGACCATGGTGCCCAGCACCCTGGTCCCTGGCCCTATTTTGGGCCCGATCTCCTATGGGACTTCGGGCCTTTTTGTTTGCAAATTGGAAAATAACATTTCCTGGTCAACCTAAGGTCGGGAAAATCAGTCTATCAACCCTAATTGGCAAGTATATAAACTACTTTTCCTCTCTCATTTTGGGGATGAGGAAAAAAAGGTGTGGAAACGATATTCAAACATTCAAGCATTCAAGCATTCAAGCATTCCTTCAAGCAATTGATCATTCTAAGTCTCCATTCAAGGCTAGGTGTTGCATTCAAGACAAGGATTCAACCATTGAAGAGGAGATCACATGCTACAACATACAACATACAACAAACAACAACATCTATACCTTCGCATATAAGGATACAAACATCCTTACAACAAGGTACTATTACTTGTTTTACATTACAGTCATTTACATTTACAACATTTCTCATTTCTTGGTTAATTCCAAAACCGGGGTTTGACCTAAGGGCAAACCCCTAATCCCTAACCCCACAATCGTCTTCACTTTTCTGTGTGTAGGTTGCAGGTACGCGGCTGAAATTGAAGATCTGGAATCCTTGTGCAGAGACGAACAGATCCCCCTTCGTTTCGCGGATTTTTCGGAGGACCGTGTGCACGCCGGGCGCCATCGTCCCGGCAACTTTTGCTCAAATTTGCAGGACAGTGCCGTCTCGACATTTTACTGCTAATTCCAGGTCCGCAGCTTCATATCATATCCCTATCTCTATTTATAAGTGAATCTTTCTTGCTTCTACATGCATTCCTAGTTCAATCTTTCTATCTACATTCTTTACAAAAGAGGGTATCCTTGCTATCACAACCCTTGAAACTCATATAGAATCCAATCTTGCATTGCGTGGGATTGGATCTTGTGGGTTTCAACCCCTCTTTTGAATGTAAAGTCCCTCGTAAGTGAAAACCATCAACCCTAGTGACTCTCCCTTCTCTCTCCTTGGAGTTGGGGAGGGGAGAACGACTAGGGTTCGATTTTTCCGCTTTACAGCTACAAACACAATATCTTCACTAGCATCATCATCAGATTCTTCATCAGTAATACCACTGTCGATAGCAATAAGACAATCTCTCTTGCCTTTTCCCTAATACTTCTTGAATTTGTCTCTCTTATATTCATTTTCACCATTAGGACAGTTAGCTGCTATGTGACCAATCTTGTTGCATGCAAAACATTTTAAAAGTAGTTTACCTCTATATTTCCAAGTGCCTCTAGGCAGTCATTTTGCCAGCAATGCTTCAAGTTCCACTGAGCTATCTTCAGCATTAGCATCTCTACTAGATCTGGATTCATAGCTATGGCTGGTATCTCTACTTCTTCTCATAGATGGGTTAGAGATAGAATGCAGGTTCTGATTTTTGTACACTACCATCATAGCCATTTAATTCAAAAGTAGTAAGTTTTCCAATGATAGAGTCAAGAGTTACCTTTGTTTTGTCAATGGATTTCATCTCCTGAATAGATACAACTCAGATAGCATAGAATGGTAGTAGGGTTCTCAGTACCTTACTGATCACTGTGGCATCTTCCACTTTCCCTCCTGCACTCTTTCTTTCACCAACTATCTCTTTTATCCTTTGACCATACTGCTGGATATTCTCAGCTTCAGACATTCTCATGTCATCAAACTTTCCTCTTAGGCTCTCCTCTTTAGCAATCTTAACATGTTCATCACTGCTATAAATATCTTCAAGTTTTTTCGATACTTCATATGTAGTTTCAAGACCATGAACATCTACATATTCAACATCAGACAGGGAACTTATAATAGCCTCCAATGCTTGATGATTTTCTTGTTGTTCTTTCTTCTGATCATTAGTCAGGGTTCTAGTAGGTGCAATATACTTAGTTTCTACATGATGCCAATACTAACTACCAAGACTCTTAATGTAAATCTTCATTCTTTCACTCCATATCCTATAGTTATCTTTGTTGAACTCTGGACCTTCTTTCTTCATCATGATCTACAAGATCTTTTCCTCAAGTTGTTAGGCTTTTAGGTTAAAGAGGACCTGAGATGCTCTGATACCAATTGATGGTATAATGAAAGAATAAGTATCTGGTAGAATACTGAGAGGGGGGGGGGGGGTGAATCAGTATACTGAAAAACTGATACAAACTTTCCAATCTCAAATTCAAACTCACAAAGTAAACTTTCACTTATCAAGATCAATAATCAACATCATCTGGTTAACTGTTATAGAAAATTAATAGTAAACAACTTCAATCTTGTAAACATCAAAATGCCTAATCATATCTCAACATATTCGATCTCTCAATGCTTCCAATTATCATGCTTTATCAAAATAGTTAAGTAATCAATCAAATCATCAAATAAGATCATAACCACAAAAACATTCACCACTTGACACAAATGTTTATACGTGGAAAAACCAAATAGGTAAAAACCATGGTGAGATGAGACTCACAAGGATAGCTATTTGAACTCTTCTAAAGTTTGCCCTATTAGGAGCCAAGCCTGTTAAAGCTTTTACAATAAGTCATGTTAAGAACTGATTCTGTTAGGAATCACCTGGTTAAGGGATTTACAAAATACCTTGATGAAAAGAAAAATACCTTGTTAGGAGTAACCTTGGTAGAGGGTTTGAGAATCCAAGCTAATGGACCACCTTGTTAGAGGATTTAGTAAGTAACCAAGCTTGTTAGAGCTTACCCAGTAAGGGGATTTCAATTCTGCTGTAATTGTTAGAAAATAATAGGTTTTCTTGATCTATTTGAATAGCACTACATTTGCTTAATCAGATCCTTTTAAGCTTCAATCTACTTCTACACAAACTATAGATCCATTCTCTAGTTAGGCAACCACACACTCAACTGGTTTCAGCTAACAATTTGCCAACAATCTTACAAACAACTTCATTGACCTTAAATACAAATCAATTAGGTCGGTAACACAACAAAAACCTAATTCTTTCATAGAGATTACAAACAAGTTGGTTCAGTGTTGACCATTAGAAATCATAACAATCTTTTCACATTCTTCAAGAAAATTCCAACCGCTCCATAATCACTGCTTCATCGGACTTTGTAACTCATCACGTGCTATACATTAGATGCAATCCACTTTTCTCATTCCATAGACAATCAAAAAAAAAAACAATGCACCAAAAACATTTTGAACTAATCCTCATTCAATGATCACATGTTTCTCCATCATTACTGCTCATTGTTAGATCTTAAACCAACAAACTTGACTAGTTAGAGTTTAACAAAAAACAACTAGTGGGGTTTATCGGTTACATTGCATAGAAAAGGGTTTAACCTTATACACCGGTTTACTGGTTCAACTCACAAACTAACATATCGGATTAGAACATCTTACTCAAAGCTCTTCCTGCCAGTTACAAGCCAATATCAATAATAACAACAATATCAACAATATCGTAAATACCATTACCGGTTCAATTGACATCAATGACAACATAACATATCATTAATGAAATCTTCATGCAAATGCCAATATAACAATCCCATCATTCTCATTCATAAGCCTTTCATCCAACCTATTCCTTCATCTCTGTATTTTCTTTATCACCTACCCTCCAATTTATTCCTAGTCCTATGTACTATGATTTACACATACAATTGTTTTTTGATAACTCACATGTTTGCCTCAAATTGTATTAATTATTTTCATATATGTCATGCCATGCTTGTATTAGGACATATTGCATCCTTCTCATATAGGTTATCCTAGGCTTGCATTAGGAAATATTCCATCCTTCTCATATAAGTCATCCTAGGCTTGCATGAGGATATATTTCCCCCCTACATGAACATGTAGAAAACTTGGGCTTTGGTCTGGTCAAGAGCACCTTGTTCCTCTTCTTACGTTGTGGGAGAACATTGCACACCTGGTAACTCTAGATATCTTCACGGTCGGTTGTCCACCATGGAAGACATTAACTTGTTCTAAGTATGGTTTGTACCATTCTAGCTATGGCATTAGGATTCTTCTATCCATCTGAGGATCATGCCATTGCATTTCTCTCAAGCAGAACAAGTTGACCTTCAATAAAAAATGGTAATCATTAATCACACTATTCCTCTTAGGTCCTTTTAGAAATCATTTTCATGTAGAATGCCTTTTCCTATAAATCTGAGATCCCCCTCTTGCATATCAGTCCTCTGATTTCCCAAATTTAGTAAGTACAAAATGCTCAAGACCGGTGTGTGAAATGCTATGAAATACTAGTACTCTCTGAATTTTATATGACAATGGGGCAGTTTTCTTTACTCATTTTGTACATCTTGTCCCATCTTGTATGCATGAGGTTTTTAATGGTTTGTTTCTTTTAGGTCATGTGTCCTTAGGATTCATTTATTTAGTTTTAGGCATATCATTTATCTTTCATATAGTCTAATTATTGATTCACATTAGATGCATTTTCCATAATAAATTACATATATCCTTACTATATTTCATCAAAATCTAGAGATTAATTCATCCACAACATGTATATCTATATAACCCATTTTAAGAAATATCTCATTATGCATAAATCCATACACATAAGCATATCACCCACCTACATTACAAACTATGATAACACTATCATGCATATCATATATCCATCTCATAAGCATAGCTTCATACATCATGGTAGATCCATCATGAAAACATACATCTTGCATCACCACATATTAGTCTTATATAAATCATATCACATAGAACATCACACATGGTCACCACATTATAAACATCCATCCTGCATACACAAATTCTAATCACACCATAAGCATGGCACATCAAAATTAAATCCATCATACAGTCCATCATAAATTTCCATATACAAAATGTATATATCATTGCCAAAATAATATATATATATATATCAATTAATAATGTGTCAAATTATGGTACATAGAAATATCCTTGTAGGTTAAAAAATGGCTATGTCCATAAAATTCCTATCTTGCACTCTCTTTGTTTGATGGTGTAGGGCCTACCCATCCTGAACTTGGTCCTAGTAGTGGTGGTTGTGGCACCCTCATCATAATCAATCTGCTTGGTGCCTCTTATCTAGTCTTACAAGATCATGTACTCTATATATATGATGGAGCCCTCTAATTTGTTCACACTACTAGTATACACATAAAAATGGCTATGAGTGATTAAATAAATATTTAATATTTATTTAATGTTTATTCTTCTATTAAAAAGTTAATTTGAAAAGATTAATTTATTTAATTCATTTCGTGTCTTTCTATTAATTAATTTAATTAAAATATTTTATTAATTAATTCATCTATCCTATTCCTCTAATTAATTAAATTTCTAATAGTTAATTATTCTTCTAATCAATTAATTGAATATCTAATATTTAATTATTTCCTCCAATCATTTAAATATCTAATATCTAATGGTTATTCTTCTATCCTATAGTTTCAAATATTAAATAATTCTTAATTATTTAATCTCTTTTCCAACTCATCCTTCCATCTCCACTTCATCTTTCCTTTGCCAACTCATCAATCACGTGGCTAAAGATATTAATATTTATTAAATATTAATTCATCATTTATCTCCAACCTCCAAATTTAATGAAATATTGTGTACGTATACATATTTCTTAAATTTTCTTCTATATTACCTCTAACATCCCTACATCTTAGGAAGGGCTTGAGTCCACTTGTCCTCTTATGCCTAAATCTTCTCCAACCATCCCTATATTCCCTCAGTCAGCAACCTAGTCAAGGTGAGATGAGTGACACTTGTCTTCTCCTTCCCCCTTTCTCTTAACCTTCACCTTTGCTCACAACCATTCAAATTTGCAGATCTGATCATGACTGTTGATCCAGGCCACATCATCTTACCCTCTCAAATTATATAAAATCAGGAGTTTGTGTTGAGAAAGAGTTGGTCTTCAAGTGAGTTTTCAAGCTAACCATTTGTAAAAACTTATGCATCTGTGAGTTTTAATCTTGAAGCAATTTAGCATTCCTCATTTAGCATAATCAATTAGCATAATCATTTAGCATTGCATATAATAGTATCAGTTAACTATCATTTATCAGTCCATTCTTCATATACCATCTTAGAAGCTATCAGTGCTTGTCTAAGAGCACATCTTCTGCAAACAGGAACAGTGGAGTTAGGACATAATGAGACTTAAATAATGAAGGTAAAAATAGTGTTTTTAATTTTAATATTCATTTCATGTAGATTCATTGGTTGAGTTTGGATTTCCTGGAGCATTTCCTTTGTATTTTTTGAAACTAACAAGTTGCAAGTAGTATTCTAATGATGAAATTCAAGTCGACACACTACCTACCAACAAAAATCCCATTGGTATTGTGCCTTGTGACCAGATCACTCTATGTGTGCTTGTGCAATGAACATATCATTAAAAACCTATGAGAGTCATGAAGGTGAAAGTATGTCTCTCTCTCTCCTCTAAGCAAGGTCACATCTATCTATGCTAAGGCTAGTTATTCTTAAATCTTATCCATCTTTGTCCTCATCCACTCCATATCCTCCACCATATCCCCCCATCTTATCTCTTGTAGAGACTCTTGCACAAAATTCTTCTTTATCTAATAGGCATCTCTCTCTTGTATAGTTGTGTCTAGTGTGGCATCTAGACTATCCCACTCTACCTATAGGGTGACTTCTTGGACTCTCTCCCTCTCCACATTACACTGTAGGCTCATTGACCGATCCCTCTTCATGTCTAGTTTCATATATAGGCTAGTGGCTCATGCTCTCTCCTCATCTTGTGCCTTGGATAACTAATCTCTGAATCCATGTAGATGATCATATGCCTCCTATGTCACAACTAGTGTCCTCTAAGTCTGTCTCTAGGCCCCACCCTCTATCCCCCCTCATGCTCCTCTTTCTACTATTGTACCTACACTCCCACCTATACCTATCCCTCACCCTTCTCTAGGGCATCCACATGTACCTATGCTGGTCTCTAAACCTATAATAAAGCATGTCTCTATTGGTATTTTGGTATGGTTTTGTCATTGATGTCAACACCTACTATATACACCTACTTTGGAGATCCAGCAACATTCACTGACAAAGAGTAAACTTTGCAACAATTACTGGTATATGATTCACCGGCAGGATATATTATTCACCGGTACCTGGAATGATATGGAAGACACTTGGTAATGTCGAAGACATCATGTTGACACTTTATTTTGAAGAAATAATCATTGGTATATTCATATTTGCATATTTGCTTTTACTGACAAATAGGTCCAGGTTATCTAGGGTTACACCGACAGGTTTATCTTTTCCAGATCAGCATGGCACGCTATGGAGATGATTTATTATTGTTGTAAATGCATTAAGCCAACATGTTCAATCGGTTATTGCATCGGATATTATATTATTTGTAAAATGTTTTTTTGTAATATCTTGTAGAGACGACCTACTAAAATTGGTCTTAGGGTATGGTATAAATGTAAGATCAAGTGTGGAATGCGAAAAAGAATTGTGTGAAGGTATATGTGAGATCAAGTAGAGGTATACATGAAGACATCATTTGAAAGTGAATTTAGGTTTTTGTAGAAGCATATCAGCATTACACCGGTATTGAATCCAGCATATGAAGATGCTATTTTGTGCAGTACATTCTTATTGGATTTAACCATCCAACTATAGTCAGTGTGACTCCCATTTGTGATTGAGCAGTGAGATCTAGGCTGTTGGCCTTTCTGAATGTGCAGACCCCTCTTTGTACACTTACTATTTGTAGTAGTATTATCTAATTGTGGGTAAGGTTTCCCACCATGGTTTTTCCCTTACAGTGTTTCCACGTACAAATATTGGTGTCATGTGTTGTGGATAACTTTGTGTTTATGTTTCATGAAATAATTCTTACCACTATAGAGATTTACTGTTAACACTGTCTACTGGCATACTTACTGATTTACCGGTATTTAGAATTAAGTTGGTTAATAAGTTTTTGGTTTGAATTTATTAGACAACTGATTCACCCCCCCTCTCAGTTGTCTCCGAGACCTAACAGTCTCAAGCCTCTTGCCTACCCCCTCCATTGTCTCCTCTGCAACAGTACCCAAAGTTCTCTTTGTGCTTGTTCTTAACCTACTATTGAGGCCTCATCCATTAGTAGATCTCCTCCACCATACCCTATTCCATCTCCTCCATCACCACCATCATCCTTGTCTCCTCCAATAACCTGATCCACCCTAACATCTCCCTCATCTTCTTCCAACACCTTGGGGATTGTCAATCTCATAGGCATTTACTACTCCCACCATGGTACATATGTTGTTGTCATCCTTGCATCCATAATGTCTATGCGTGGATCCCATGATACTAGTAATATGCAGTGCTTTCCTTTGTCTAAATAGTACTCAGGTTTGACCTCCTGAATCATAATGCATAGGATTCACCACACATCCTCCAAAGTGATCAATGCCTCCCTCGTTGATTGGTGAAAATTGTAGGTATCATTGTGCCACCGCTCTAACAAGGCCATAATCATTATGTTGTTTGATCATACACGTGACCATTTGTGTACCTAATCTATCCCAATCATATGCACTGTGATCCAATCTACACTCCTCAACTGGTCTCATAGTTGCATGGTCAGAGGCCAATGCTCCCTCAATTCCACCAATCCTAGTGACTCTGCATTCACAACTCACTTTTGTCAGTTTGTTCCAAACCTAGTTTATGATTTTCCTAGTGGTAATTGGAGCATTTCCTCATACCTTTTCTCATATTTTTCCCTTTCCATCCTAGCTTAGTCATCTTTTGGCAGAGACATTTTCTAGGTATTGACATTGAGAAATGAAGACATTATTTTCTAGTATTTTCACACTCTTTTGCCATAATCCCTTATTCATATATGTTTATCCCTTGATCTAAGTGTGTGCATGTGGTTCCCCACATACACTTGTATCATGATGCCCACATAGGTGCCACTACCCAATTGTAGATGCTCGATGTTGGTCACAAACATTGAACCGATGATTGACATCTGCACACCAATTTCTTGTCCCCCTTATTCTAGCAATTAATACACCTACCTATAAAATAAATAAGAGGCCTATGATATACATTGACTCCCCATACTTTAGTGGTTGTTGGAATCTCCTCACCCACTCCTCACACTATGTGTGTCATGGAATTTTCACCATCTTACTCGTTCTCACTTTGAGCTCCTTCTAATCATGATATCTGAGAGTGCATAAATGACCTCCCATGGGTCCCCCATAGCCTATATGTAACCTTTCCTTACCCCCTTCTAACATTCACCATTTACACAAATCTTCTCATTTTCACTCTATTTCTTTGCCAATTCCTTCCTTTGTTCCATAGTCCCCTTTTTTTATTATTTTCTCTTGCTTCTGAGAATTTTCACAAAAAATTCAAATTTTATAGTCTAAATTCTTGAGGGGGCATCATCCTTCCATATTTCTCTCTATTCCCTCACCTAGGCATACTTTTCTTTGTCACAATGTTGTTTCACAACACCACATCAAAGAGGGGCAAAATGTAGACACCCAAATATAATTAAATTTTGTTTAATTAATTATCCCTTGTTACATGGTTAATTTTATTAGTTATGTTAGCCCCTTTATCCTTCCAAAATAATTAATTAAATTATATATAATTAATTATGTTCTCATTTAATATAATTAATTTATCAAAATATTATATTCCTCATTCCTCCCAAGGTTTGATTTATTTTAATAGTTCAAACCCCACTTTAGCCCATAAGCCAAATATTCCTTTAAACCAAATTAGTTAGTTAATTCTTAATTAATTAACTAATACCCTTGGTTACTACAAACCCTCCCACTAAACTCATTAATTAAGGACTAATTGATTAGTGGTTTAGGCTAACTAATCGTCATTATCATTTCTTCAAATTTTAAATTTCTCACACTTACCCAAGTCCACATGTGACACCCCTCTTAAATGAACTTGCATTCACAAGTCATTTTCAAGCCTCCACATCACTCTTTGTCCATATGTTCTCACAAATTTGTAAGAATCATCTTCACAATAGAGCCACCCTACACTTTCCCCTTTTATCCATTTTTCATAGTTCCCTTCCCACACCTCTTACATTTTGCCACTTTTGCATACACTTGTCATTCTCATGTTCTTCCCAAGATGTGGTCACACATTTGAGTACACCTTGCCCTCTTCCCCGTGCCAAGTTCTCTTCCCAATACCTCCACCCTTGTGACACTTGTCACATGGCTAATCTATTAATCCAACTTTCATCCTCTCCTTTAATCCTATCCCTCCATCAACTTTTGAACTCAACTACCCATTTTTCCTTCCAAAAATATATAAATTGGAGCATTTTCTTTCCCATTCATAACATGATTTTATGTTAGCCTTTTTTTTTTGGATTAACCACTTGTGAAAAAAGGAGATAAATCTATGTATCAATCATTGAAAGAGTAAATAAAGTGAAAGGTGAGTTCACTTCTAGCTCAATCCATAGAGTAGAGAAGTGGTGTAGGAGCACCTAGGTGACCATGTGCTTCTTTTTGGCCTTGTTGAGTTATTTCAATTTTTAATAAAATTTTAAGATGTAATAAGGTCATGAATGACTGTTCTTCATGTAATAAGGTCTTTGAGACCAATTTGTAATGTTTGAGTCCAATATGGGGTCCTGATAATCTCATTGTTGTTTAAATTATCATTATTAGGTGAAAGTATTTCAAAGGCCTCAAATGGGTTATTTCATCATTTATTGAGGATATTTGGGCCTATTTTAATGTATTCATAGTGGATTGAGGTCATAGAGGTCCTATTTTAGGTTTTGAGTCAAGTTGTGCAAAAGCTGTCAATGAAAGTTTTGTTGCAAAAAATGTATTAAAGGTGGTTAGAGGTTGGTTAAAATTCAAATGATGGTTATGGACATGGGTAGGATGTAAGAGCATATATATAACCCTATTTCATCTACCAAAGGTTTGTTTGGGTGATGTAAGAGTGCACAATTAATGAAAAGTGAATTTTTTTACCTTGCATATTCCTTGTTTCCCAGGCATAACAGTCTGATCTACTACAAATTTCTCTATGAAAACATGTCTCTTTGCATTGGAAACATTTTGATCATAAAATAAGAGTGAATCCCCTAAATTTTGGCTTTTATTTCATTTCATTTCATTACGTTTTGAAGAGGTTATATCATTTTTTGTGAAAACTCTTGCTAGGGTATCCAGTGACATAAAATAGTGTAATTTTTGGTCATCCCACCATCAAAAACCCATGTCCTTGGATGGGATGACCCTTGTAAATGTCTATTTTCACATTTCGTTCTTTGCAGGGTCCTGTGATGAGGTTGGCATGTGCTAAAAGTTGACACAAATTTGAGTTTTTGTGTCTCAGTCTGGAAATGACAATGAATTGATGGTGTTTGGGTGGTGAGAGTGCAAGATTGGCTCCCAGAAGTTGGGTGAAGGCTTGGGAAAGGTGTTTGGGAGTCCTTAATTACCTTTAAAGGTGATAAGAAGTGCTAGAGAGGGGAGATGGCTCATATTTTTATGACTATTCTAAACAAGGTTGTGGCTGCCATAGTGAACTCGTGATATAGCAACAAGTTCTTTTTATGGCCATTAGGGTGGATGGGTGGGTTAAGAGTAGTGATTTTCCTATTCTTTTCCTATGCTAAGGAGTCTCTTCAAGGGTGTCATGAAATCCCTTGGGTTAGTAAGTATTCCCTTGGCATTGTGAGTCATACCTAGGGACAAGTTGGAGTCCTAATAGGAGTTGAGTTTGTGTGAGCGGGGTTAAAGAGTTTGGTGAGGTTAATTGTTGGGAGACACAAATTTGACCTTTGATCAAGTTTGTTGATCCTAATCTAATGGATTCCAATGATTTGACAAAGGCTGGGAAGCATGGATTCACTTTTGGGTTGTTGAAGTATATTGAGCACCTATTAGCCTTATGAGGGTTCTTGAGAGTTTGAGAAGAGTTTTCACCTATTTGAGTAGGTGAGTTGGGAGAAATATCTCCCTTATTGTGTTTTTTGGATGCACTGCATCAAGAAGGTATAAGGTTTTTGTTTGCATTTAATTTTGATCTAAGCTCATTGTTTAAGCTTTACTTTTCCTGCTTTCACATGCTACAATTCTACCTTCTACATCTGATGAAGGACAAAGGGGCAAATAGTTAAACCCATCTAGAACTCCCTCTATCTGTCAACTTGAGGTCCCTCTCATTTCTCCCATTCCTAAAATAGAGGAAGAAAAGGAATCAATTTTGATTGATAACAAGCCTCCTACAAAAAAAATAGAATCAAAATTGATGAAATCATTATGTGAGAGAATGTAAATGAGGATGTGGTAAGGTAAGTGACCTTACCACAAGAAGTGAGTCTTCTCCTAAGTGGCTAGATGTTGATTTGGTCCAACATTGTCAATCTTCCTTACCATCACTCACCGCAAGAGACAAACCTTACATTACCCAACCTCATTGAAACCTAAAGTTTTTAATTCGAATGGGTTCTTCTCCTCCTATCAAATAACCTATAGTGATGAATTTGGATGATGGTTCCAATTATTTCGTTGAAAATAACTAAAATAATAATGAATTATCTTTTCTGTTATCTAAAGCACTTAATGTAGCTGTAGATGTATAAATCTACCACTTTCCTAAATGAATATTTAATATTTATTTTAACCCTATTACTCCTATTATTTAATTCTATTTAATTAATTTCTTCACATTCATCTATTTGATTAAATAAATTACTCAATTTTATTTAATTAAGTTCACCTAAACATTTACAATCCTTTAATTAAATAAATTAGTTTATTTGATTAATTCTCCTTTCTCCCTTCTTAATTAAATTTACATTTAAGTAAATTGATCCTTGCAAATAAATAAATCTAATTTATTTATTTAAATCGCCCACTAGTATTTATGCAAGTTGAACCTATTTTGTTGAAATAAAGTAATTTTATTTTAAATAAAATCCTTTTCCTCCACTTGCATTTTCCTACATCTCCCACTTGCCTCCTAAACCCCTTCTAGAATCTTCTAATCACTTCCAGTTTAGCCTAATTCATCTCCTAATTATTGTCACATTCCTAAGCAAATAAAAGTCACTTCTCAAAGCCCTCAAAGTCTTCCAAATCATTTAAGGCTCTTACATAACCATTAATGGTTAACTCAACCTTCTTTCATGATTAGAGAGACTTTCTCTCTAACTCAACCCTCATCTAGCCCAAGGTTCTCATCAAGCATTCATGGATTCAACCTTGGTTATCCCTCTAACCCTTGCACAAGAGTTTACCCCTTGGGTAAAAGATTTATCCATTGGATAACCCTAACCTAACCATAACCTTACCTCCTAAGGTAACCTCCATGTCTTCTCAAGCATTTAATGCTTATTTCATCTCCTCTAAAGCAACAACCTATTGATAATTGTCACCATTTAATTGGTGAGAATTGTAAATATGGATTGATTAACTTTCAATCCTGTCCCTTGTTAAGAATATTCAATCTTGACCATCCATTGCCCTATTTTCCCTATAAATAGAGCTCTCATTATCTCATTTTCAAAGAGATCCAAGTCTTTGTGCATCAAACTTATAGTCATTTTACTAAGCATTTTAGCCCCTCTTTGATAAATCATCATAATAGCATTTAGAAGCATTTTAATATCATAAGATATCCATGCTAGACTACTATATCATGTTAGGATAAATTTATTAATCTTTTATCATAGCATCATCTTCATACTAGCTTAATCATCATATTTTTAATATCATACATTGTTTTAGGAATGCATTCATGAATATAAATTAAAAATTACTCATTCTTGGAGTTGTCATTCCTAAGTCACTTTTCTCAGTGATCTGAGAGCAAAGATATTGACTTTAGGGATCATGTGAGATAGAGAATGATGGGACACCCCTTGGGAAGTTGAGCTATTTCAATATAGTTCCTATAACTTGCACCAAGAGTCTCATTGGTGTGTGGGTCTTTTGAATCCGACTTTTACACTTTTGTCTTTCTTTAGCGCATCTATAACTTTTTGTAGCGCATCTGTGTAGAAGTCCAGTGCATGACTCTGGCGGAAAGAAAACATAATTTGTAACAGAAGTAAAAGTTAGGCTTGTATAAGCTCACCTAGGACTTAAATTTTTCATTAACTTTTATTTTGCTGCAGGTTACTAATCATTGTTTACAGATAGGAGGAGTTTTATTTAGACATTTGATTATTTTTGTTTCTAGCTTTTTCAAGTTAGTTTAAAAATAGTTCATTTCCTGTTGGGTAAAAACAACTTCACTACTCATTTGGTGCTTAAAACAAAACCAAACTTTTATTTTGCATAAGGGTTAAAAAGAACTACAAACAAACTTCATTTTTTGCAAAGGTTAAAAATAACTACAAACAAACTTCATTTATGCAAAGGTTAAAAAGGATCCCATTTTTCCTTTGGTGTTAGTTAAAAAGAACTTCACTGCTCATTTGGTGCTTAAAACAGCTTAAAACAAAAACCTCACTTTCATTTTTGCAAAGTTAAAGAATCCCACTTTCGTTGTTTTTGTACAAGGCAAAAAGAGTTTTCATTGAGGATTGATTTCATGATTTTCCTTTTGTTGACTAGGTTTGTTTTCAAAGGTTTTAGAAATACACATTTTTCTATGAAGAGTTAAAAAGAACGCCATGCTTGTTGGAGCAACATCTCGAAATAGAAGTTAGAAAATCATTATCTTGAAGGATAAAAAGAACCTTGTTTGCTTTGTCTCGAAAGTGGAAGGTATATGCTCTCCCCTTAATTAGGTGACCAAAAAACCAAACTAGTCTTTCATGCTTTCTTTACTTCAATCATTTAAATCCTTTTGAAGGCCTTCCCTCCCGAGTTGCTCTTAGGGTACCATTAATGGCCGGTGAGAGGGGAACGACCTAAGTGGGAAATGACTTTATCTCCAAGTGTTCCAACCCACTATAATCAAAAGTGGAGGCTAACAAAAGTCCCCTTCAACATTTTTGCTCAGTGATGAGCCATCCCCTAGTATGTTTAAGATACATAAAGCCTTTGTTCTAAAGGTTGGGAAGCCTCTTGAGGGAGTTTATCACTAAAGACCGAATGAAGGTCTAATTAAGAACTTTAGCATTAGAAGCTTTGAGCCGAGTCAGTTACTAGACATTTTCAATATCATAGAGCAAGGGTGGGGAATAATCCGCCCCCAAGATCACTCACCATATATCTCCGAAGATAACTACTCAATTGTGAAGAAATTCACTTTGAGTTAATTTCTGGCAAAAGACAAAAAAGTGGGTGCCCCCTAGGAGGTGACAAGGTTGTTTGAGCTGACGAAGTATCGAGACTAGTGGGCTATGATATTGTTGATGACCCTTGAATAAAGAGTCTACTTGATCTATCTTATTGTTATCCAAACTAGTGAAAACATCAGGGAATTGAACACATCCTCAAAAGAACGTACACTACTTGTTTAGCATAGACAAAATTGTTATTTCTTCTACATGCCATGTTTTCAAGTCATTATTTTTTAGAAAATCATCCATCAAAATCACAAGTGTTAATTTTCAAAATGGCAGAAGCAAATAAATTAGGACAGTTAGTGCATACGAGAAACATCCTAGCACGTAGCCAACATTCAATAGGGCATTTGAACTAAAACTTAGCGCTTTCATCACTTAACTTAGTGCATAATCAGTATCATACTGGTGAAATTTCTAGTAGCGCTTGTCAACCTTAGAGTAGCACATTCAAACATCAACATAGCGCATCCGAAGCATATCATAGTGCTTTCATATAAAAAATTAGCATGTAATCAGGACATAATAGCGCATAACATATCCATAACAATCATTTTCAAATAGTCTAAACTAGCACATAGGAAATGTAGCTTAGCGCATACGGGACATATTCTAGCACTTCAAGAGAATTGGTTAGCGCATCTGGTCTCTTATTTAGCATTTGATCCATTTTAGGGAAAAATAGAGAGTAAATCCATCACTTTGGGAAAATTTTATCGACAATTTCAAATACCCTTTCAGGTCCTTTAGCAAACTCTGCAGCAAAACTTCAAATCCGATCATCAATGAGAAAATCTCCAAATGAACAAGGCACTCTTAGAATGAGTTTTCAAATCATTAAACTAGCTTGAGATTAGACTTCATCCAACAAAATCAGGAAGTATCAGAAATAGTGATCAACGTTTCACCATCCAACAGATTCTACCAAAACAAAATACCTAGTTTAAATCTTAAGTTGTCAAACCAAGTTTCCATATCGGGAGACTTTATCCATATCATTTGACACACTTTGTCATGGAGGTGAATCTAACTAAACCTCTACTTGATAAAGTAAACTTGAGTATTCAAACAAAGTATCCAAATCCAACATCAACATCAAACCTTTGATCATTCATGTATGACCACTCCTCATATTTTGAGAAGAACAAGTATTCATCACAAAACTAAGCTGAAGAAGAGACAACCTAGTTCTAAGGCACTTGATAAAAGGAATAAATTTATCTATATCAATCGTCAAATCTTTGCATCACATCGCGTATTCTTGCATCATATGCGATTGTAAATCCAAGGAAAAACAAATGGGTTTGACAAGGAGCCTTTGAGAAGTAGGGCTTACATTGAGAAAGTGACATTCAACCAACACCTAAATTATGGAGGAAGAATTACCCCCGCTTTGTTCCCAAAGTTCTGCATCATATATAACAAAGCTTGACCTGAGCCACCAACACCACCAAGAACTCCAATAGAGGAAGAATAATTTGTCATGGTAGAAATATATTAAATGCCTATTGTCACTCGATCTTAGAGAAACAAACAAAAGGATCACAACCAGAATTGAGTATGGGTCATAGATTATCGAATCCTTTTGATGAGTATGCCAATATGGGCAAAATAGAGATCACCGAAGAACTTCTCCAAGAATGTCAAGAGAATGCAGCATTCGAAAAGCTCATGGAAAGACTTATCGAAGCAGACAAAGAAAAATGTCTACTCATGCTAATTAGCAAAGGGGTGAACATTCCCGAAGATGTTGATATGGAAAATTTAAGGAATATTGATGAGAGAATTTCAAGAACAAGGTCAAGAAATTATGCCTATCAAGAAAAACAAAAAGAAGAAGAGACACATGATCCAGAAAATATATGCGAACAAGACTACACCCATGAGCAAGACCATACCTGCAATCGGGACAATATTAATGAATGAGGGGAAGCTCTCCCTGGGAGGACAAATATGCCCATGGTTTCTCTTACACAACAAATCCAAAAACTGCAAAGGCAAATGTAGGACATGCAATAGGGGACTACAATATGATACTCCTTGGATCAGATATGTCCTTATCCTTTCAATAGGAGATTAAACATGGTACCTTTTCCCCCAAATTTAGATATACCAAAGTATGACAAATATAATGGTAAAAGTGATCCCCGTGATCACATTTGGGAATTTTTTACCATGAGCCTAGAGTTTGCCCACGATGACACTTAATTAATGAGATCATTCCCCAAAAGTTTGGGAGGGAAAACAATGGAGTGGTTATCTAAACTCACACCTCCCATCAGATCATTTGATGAGTTGGTAAACAAATTCATAACACAATACTCCTATAACATTCAATACACAATTACCATGCTAGATGTGTGTAACACAAAACAAAAGAGAAATGAAACATTCATGGTGTTTCTTCAGTAGTGGAGACACATGGTTTCAAGATATCCTCGAGACGTGCCTGAAAAGGAAAAGATGGAAATCTTTATCGACAATATAAATAGTGAGATGAGTTATCAACTCAAACTCCAATGCATACCATCTTTTCCCAAATTGATAGAAAACAAAATCCAAGTGGAGGAAGCTTGCATCAAGAAAGGAACGTTGAAGTTCTTTAAGGAAGGTGTTAATTCATCAAGCACTAAGCCCTTTAACAATCAAAACATTAACAACACTTTAGACAAATCTAGATTTTGGACAAGGGACAAATATGTTGTTAATGATGGGGTAGTTGATATCATAATGTGAAGTCTAAACAACCAATGTTAGCTTTATCAGGTAACCCACCATCCAACAAAGATCAAAAAAGTGTTAATCAAGGCACTAACACTTATCCAAAAAATACCAATCAAGAAACTTCAACATCAAACACCAACAAAAATAACCAAGGCAACAACACTAACCAAGGCAACAACATTAATTGAGGGAGTAATACAAACTAGAGAGGCAACACCAATACTTTCCCATATCGACGTATCTACACACCATTAGGACAAACCTCAGAATTAGCATTTCGGGAACTCTTGGAGAATAAGATCATCACATTACCAGCCACGAACAACTTTGAACCCCATATCAAATCACCTTGGTGGAATGACTCGCATTTGTGTGATTTTCATCAAAACAAAGGACATCACACAAATGATGGCATGAGGCTGAAGAACATCATTTAGGACATGATTGATAGAGGTGACTTAATAGTTGATGGTTAGAAAATGAATGGTGACCATGAAGCCTTTAAAAATCCTCTTCCAAATTACAAAAGAGGAGCTTCAACATCAAACGATACCCGAGGAGCTCATATAAATCACCTATACAAGAACACCATCAATCACATATCGACATGCGAAAACCAAGTAACTGTCATAAAAATCAAGGACAAACAAGAACATGCATTGATAAATGTGATAACCAGAGAGAAAAATTACGTCTTGAAAGGGAACACATCAACATCAACAACTCTCCCCAAGACTCAATATAACTTGGTTGATCAACTACGAAGAACTCCTTCTCAAATATCCATACTTGAGTTGCTCAAACTCCTGCCAAAACACAAAGATATCTTGGAACAAGCACTTATTGAAAAAAAGTTCCTAATAATCTGGACATTAATTGGTTCCAAGCCATGGTGGCTCATATGACAGGGTCGCATCACCTATCCTTTTCTGAACATGATGATGTCTCCTTGAATCATTTGCATAACACTCCACTCCATATCGAAGTCTTACTCTATAAACATCAAGTAAAAAGAGTGTTAATAGATGGAGGAGCTAGTCTCAATATCTGTACTTTAAAGCTTATCTATACATTGGGCTTCTCTGAGCAGTCTATTGATCCGAACAAGAAGATCACCATCAAAGCCTATGATGATGAAGAAAGTTCATCCAAAGGAATAGTAATACTACCTATTCAAGTAGGACCAATACAAAAGGACACCATGTGCCTACTCTTGGACATAGACTTGACATACAATATTCTATTGGGTCGTCCATGGATCCATGAAATGCAAGCACTACCTTCAAGATACCATCAATGTATCAAGTTCCCATACAATGGACATGATGTTGGCATTTGATGAATCGGTATGATGATATGATGATAATGTATGTTGTCATTGATGTCAATAAGTGCAAGTGAACCGGTATGAAGAGTTGTAGTGAACCGGTGTCTAGGTTTCACTAAGTGTGACTACTGGTTGGTAGTCTCAGCTCTAGGGTTTCTAGTTTGGCAATCCAACTTGTGTGATGCAACCAGTGACATTCTGCGATGAGTTAGCTAAGAGATGAAGATGAGATCGAGATGCCATGCCAGTTTTGTGCACGTGCAGGATTTCCTTGAGGATCTTGCATCTAAAGATCAACTGCATTAAATGTCTACCTCAGGAATGAACACTCTTCTTAGCGGTATGAGAAGAAAGGGTGATGAGTTAGTGATTTCTATGTGCGGTGAAGAATGGATGATGTAGAATGACTTGTGATCTGTTTGAGATTGCTTCACTCTATGGAAAGTGTTTAGACGGTCAGGATTTGACCGACTGTAATTGTAAACCTAAAAGCTTAGGGTTTAGGTTTTATGCTACCGACCTAATTGTTGTCTATAAGGTCGATGATGCTTTTTATTGTAAGTTGTTGGCAAAATTTGTGTGTGTATCTGAGTGATGAGATACTTGCTAGACCAGTGAGAGAAAACTACAGAGTGTGATTGCAGAGTAGAGGAACTGAAAAGGATCTGCCTTAGCATATAGTGTTGTTATCAGATCAGAGTTTTACCTATTGTCTTCTAACCATTTCAACAAAAGGAAAATCCCTTTGTCGGGTAGCTTTAACAGGATTACTGTAAATCCTCTAACTAGATGACTCAAGTTCATTGAGTTCTTTAAATCCTCTAGCAAGGTAACCTTTAACAGGGTTTCAACCTTTAATAGGGTATATAGCCATCCCTTAACTGGGTGATCTTTAACAGGATCGGTTCCTAGCAAAATCTTGTTGTAAAGTCTCTAACCGGACTAGGCTCCTAACAGAGCAAGCTTCAAAAGAGTTCAAAACAAGATTGTGGGTATTCATCTCCATTGTGGTTTTTCCCATTTGGTTTTCCACGTGAAAAACCTTTGTGTCATGAGTTGTGCATTTCTCATGTGATGATTAAGTATTCTTTGTTTGAGTAATTATGCATGCAGAGCTAATGGTTATAATATTGCTGATATACCAAATGCATATGTTTATGAGTGAAGTAGTTATCAAGTATTGAATGTATTTGAAGGGTTCAATTTTACTGGTTTATGTTGTCTGAAGTCTTACTATGTTTAACCGGTATTGCCATGGTTAAGTTCAATAATGAAGATAACCAGTTAGTATTATTTTAACTTGATAAGTTGATAAGAATTTTTTGTATGTACTGATTCACCCCCCTCTCTCAGTACCAATTAGGGTATCTTCTATTCATCATTATTCATCAATTGGTATCAGGGCAACTCTAGGTCCTCGGTGATATAAGCTTAACTGCTTGAGGAAAAATATCCTGCCTTAATGATGAAGAGGGAAGGTCCTAAGTTTAATAGAGATAACTTTAAAATATGGAAGGACAAAATGAAGATATATATCAAGAGTTTGGGTGCTCAAAACTTGAGCGATGTTGAGAATGTCTATGTAATCCCCAGTGGCACTCTAACCGATGATCAGAAAAGAGAGATTCAAGAAAATGGGCAAGTCATGGAAGCCCTTATTAGTAGTTTGTCTGATATTAAGTTCATTGATGTACAAGATAAGGACACTCCTAAATATGTATGGGACATAGTGGAAAGTATTTATGGAGGTGATGAGCATGTAAAGAAAGCTAAGGAAGAGAGCCTTAGAGGAAAATTTCAAGACATGAGGATGGTTGAGGGTGAGACCATTCAACTATATGACATAAGCATCAAGACTGTTGTTGAAGATATCAAGAGCACTCGTGGAACAATTGATGATGCCACCATTGTCAGTAAAGTCTTGAGATCATTATTACCGGTCTATGCAATCAAAGTTGTTGCTATTCAAGAACTAAGGTCTATTGACAAAACCAAGGTATTCTTAGACTCTATCATTGCAAATTTAACTGCATATGAGTTGAATAGCTATGATGGAAGTGTTTAGAAGACTAAGTCAACTTTTAGAACATCTGTTGCACCATCCAGAAAAGGAAAAGAAGTAAGTACTAGTTATGAATCCATGCAAAGAAGAGGTATGGATGATGAAGAGATTTTGATGGAGTTTGAAGCTCTTCTTGCCAAGAGACTTCCAAAAGACATTGGAAAATACAAAGGTAAGCTTCCTTTAAAATGTTTTTACTGCAATAAGATAGGACATATAGGTGTTAATTTTCCTAACAATGAGAATAAGGATAAACTAGAGAGGTTTAGAAAGTATAAAAGAGGAAATAGAAGAAATTGTCTTGTTGCAGTGGATGAAGGTGTTACTAATGAAGATTTTGAGGATGAAGAGAATGAGGACATAATGTTTGTAGCTATAAAGGAATAAGTGTGTGACAAGAAAGCACTTGTCTCTCGCATTGACAACTCCAATGAGTGGATTATTGATAGTGGTTGTTCTCACCACATGATTGGTGATCAGAGAAAGTTTCTGTCTCTAGAAGAATATGATGTAGGTGTTGTCAGATTTGGCAATGATGCACCATGCTTGATAAAAGGAAAAGGATCCATCTCACTAAATGGAAAGAGCAGTACAGATGATGTCTACTGGGTAGAAGGTCTTAAGCATAACATGTTGAGTGTTTCTCAGCTAAATGATAAAGGACTCGTTCTAGAGTTCAAAGGTGGAGTCAATAGTATAATTGGAAAAAGTGGTAAACTTATTGTCATCGGTAAGCAAACCGGAGGTAACTTTTTTTAGTTGAATGCCAAGATAAGTCGGTGTCTGATGATGAAGTTTGATGACAGTTGGATATGGCACAAGAGACTTTGTCATATGAACTTTGATAATATTGTAAAAGCTAGTAAGATCAAGGCAGTAAGAGGATTTCCTTTGCTGAACAAACCAGAGAATTCTTTGTGCAAAGAATATCAACTTGGGAAGATGTCTTCCTCAACTTTCAAAGGTAAGTCTTTTTTAGCAGAAAACTTACTTGATCTCATGCATACTGATTTGTGTGGTCCTATGAAAACTAGAAGTATTTAGGGAGATAGGTATTTCATGATTCTTACTGATGACTGCTCAAGAATGATGTGGTTTGCATTCTTGAAAGACAAGTCTGAGGCATTTAGAAAGTTCAAAGCCTTGAGAGAATTAGTAGAGAAGGAAAGTGGTCAAAAGATAAAATGCCTAAGAATTGATCAAGGAGGTGAATTCACATCTGATGAATTCAACAAGTACTGTGAAGACAACGGTATCAAGAGGTAGTTGTCTGCCTCAAGGACACCACAATAGAATGACATAGAAGAAAGAAATAACAGGATTGTAGTTGAAGTGGCCAAAACAATTTTGATCTAAGGAAAGGTTGCTCACACTTTTTGGAGAGAATAGGTGAGCATAGCAGTCTATACTATGAACTAGGTACTCATCAAGAAAGGTAGAGTTAAAACCCCTTATGAGTATTGGACTGGTAAAACTCCCACTATGAGTTATTTTAAAGTATTTGGTAGTAAGTGGTACATGAAGAGAGGTGAGCATCTGAGCAAGTTTTATGCTAAATTTGATGAAGGAATATTTTTGGGATATTCCACTAAGAGGAGATCTCTCAAGTGCTACAACAATAGAACACAGAAAATTGTTGAGAGTATCAATGTCAGGGTTGATCAATCCCCTGAGGAACTTGAGGAAACCTGCAACAAGGAAGTGGAAGATGAACCAGGTATAGCCTTATGGGAACCAAATAAGAAAGCAACAAGTAAAGATCTCAGTCTTCCTATACTAGTAGAAGCTGTAGTAGGTGAAGAAGAAGAAGTAAGTGAAGAAGAATAGGAAAAGCTAGCAGAATTAGCTAGAGTCATTCCTAGGTATGTGAAACTACATCATGATCAAAAGCAAATCATAGCAGATAAAGATGCAGGGATACTCACAAGAAGAAAGGTGAAAGAAAAATCTTGCATGATTTCTGAATTGGAGCCCAAGACTTCCAGAGAAGCACTTATAGATGAAGACTGGATTAAGGCAATAGAAAAGGAGCTAGACCAGATAGAAAAGAATGCAACATGGTTCTTGGTACCCAGACCACAATATAAGAATGTTACAGGTACCAAATGGGTTTTTAGGAATAAGCTAAATGAAGAAGGCACAGTTGTGAGGAACAAGGAAAGACTTGGATGCAAAGGATATGCTCAGGAAGAGGGAGAAAACTATGGAGAAACCTTTTCTCCTATGGCTAGACTGGAAGGTGTCCAAATTCTACTTGCATTTGCAACATTTAAGGGATTTAAGGTTTATCAGATGGATGTGAAGTTTGAGTTCTTGAATAGAATCCTAGAAGAGGAAATGTATATTGAGCAACAAGATGGGTTTGCCTTATCAGAAGATAATAACATGGTGTGTAGATTACACAAAGCCGTGTATGGATTAAAACAAGCACTTAGGGCATGGTATGAATGGTTACACTCTCATCTTGTGAAGATAGGATTTTAGAGAACAAGTGAGGATAGCAACATCTTCCTAAAATCTGAAGGTGACCAGATTCTGATCTATGAAGTATTTGTAGATGACATAATCTTTGGAGGAGATGATGTAATGAGTCATGCTTTTGCAGATGAAATGAAGAAAGAGTTTGAGATGTCTCTGATTGAAGAGATAAAGTTCTTCATTGGTTTACATATTCAACAAATGAAAGAGGGTATCTTTATTACCCAGTCCAAGTATGTCAAAGAGGTATTGAAGACCTTTGGCATTGAGGAGAGCAAACCGGTTGGTACACCGATGGTGATGAGCTGTAAACTAACTAAGGAAGATGATTCAGTGTTGGTGAATGAGAAGGAGTACCGGTCAATAATCGATAAGCTGCACTATGTGGTGCACAATAGAGTAGATATTGCTCATGCAGTAGGCATAGTAGCTCATTTTCAGAAAAGTCCAAGAGAATCCCACTCGGTAGTAGTCAAGAGGATTCTTAGATACCTAAAAGGGATTGTTGACTATGGATTGTGGTATCCATATAATGATGATTTTAATCTCAAGGTATTTATCAATGCAGATTGGGGAGGTAATGCAGATGATCATAAGAGCACAATCGGTGGAGCATTCTTTCTTGGTGGAAGATTAGTCTCCTAGACAAGAAAGAAGTAGAGCTATACTTCTCAGTCTATAGCTGAAGCGAAGTATGTGGCAGCATTTATGAAGTCACTTCTCAATGCCCTCAAGGTCTTCCAAACCATTTAAGGCTCTTACATAACCATTAATGGTTAACTCAACCTTCTTGCATGATTAGAGACTTTCTCTCTAACTCCACCCTCATCTAACAGAAGGGTCTCAACAAGCATTCATGGCTTTAACCTTGGTTATCCCTCTAACCCTTGCATAAGAGTTTACCCCTTGGGTAAAAGCTTTATTCATTAGATAACCCTAACCTAACCATAATCTTACCTCCTAAGGTAACCTCCATGTCTTCTCAAGCATTTAATTCTTATTTCATCTCCTCTCAAGCAACCTCTTGTTGACAATTGTCACCATTTCATTGGTGAGAATTGTAAACATGGATTGATTAACTTTCAATCCTCGCCCTTGTTAATATTATCCAATCTTGACCATCCATTGCCCTATTTTCCCTATAAATAAAGATCTCATTCTCTCATTTTCAAAGAGATCCAAGTCTTTGTGTATCAAACTTATAGTCATTTTACTAAGTATTTTATCCCCTCTTTGATAAATTGTCATAATAGCATTTAGAAGCATTTTAATATCATAAGACATCCATGCTAGACTAATATATCATTTTAGGATAAATTTATTAATCTTTTATCATAGCATCATCTGCATAATAGCTTAATCATCATAGTTTTAATATCATACATTGTTTTAGGAATGAATTCATGAATATAAATCAAACATCACTCATTCTTGGAGTTGTCATTCCTAAGTCACTTTTCTCAGTGATTTGAGAGCAAAGATATTGAATTTAGGGATCTTGTGAATACAGAATGATGGGACACCCCTTGGGAAGTTGATCCATTTCAATATAGTTCCTATAACTTGCACCAAGAGTCTCATTGGTGTGTGGGTCTTTTAAATCCGACTTTTACGCTTTTATCGCCCTCATTCCCCGCATACAATAGCTACTAGTAAGACACATTGTGATCCATCATTTGAACATGGTCCATCTACTATACTAGCCATAGATTATTTAGCATCTTGTTCAACATCTCCGTATAATGATGAGAAATATTGGGAGGTAGATGATTTCCTAGACTAGCTCATTTGTGTAGGAATTCTTTTCTCTTGTTTGTTTCCTTACATGTGATATGATTCATTGTAATGTGTTTCTTGACATTCCTTTTTTTAATTAGGTTCCCTTTCGATGATGCTTGAGGATTTGTTGGTACAACGATACAAAGCGATCAATCCTGTGGTGGCAATCCTCTATTTGTATTTTAATTCTTCTATATGTCATATCTACATTCTATTTTAAATGTCCTGTTAGTTTAAATGTGTTTTTTTCTTGTCTTTTGGGGAAATGCAAAGCGTTGATGATTTTTGGCTTCTTTCATGTTGATCCAAAAAGACCCTTTGTCTATCTTATGTTCTCTTCTTCCATTGTGCTTGTAGTTCCACTAGATTTAGGGGGATGAGATCAATTTAAAACAATAATATTCACATACATTATTTAAGTAATGCACATACTAAGCCTAGATCATGTAACCCTTATGTGCTCTTATTTTGTATGTGATTTTCACCTTTGGCTTGTCTATGTTTTGGGGCATTTCATCATTGGAATGTGCTATTCTTTGGATGTATGCTACCTTAAAGAAATTTTTCTTGATTAGTACATGAAATAACTTTAATGTGGGGGTATACACTCCACTATGCATTTCACTTTGTTAACACACCGGAAGATTAATTTGTACACTTTGATCACATACCATGATTTGCTTGGTACCACTATAGCACTCATTTTATAGTAGCATATCAAGAGTTTTGCTCGGTGTTCACTATAACAACCATATTGTAGTCTTAAATTTAGATTACCCAACAAATATAGGGCTTTCACATTATAATATTCATTTGTGTGAAACACACTTAGTATAACACAACTTGCTAGACCTATGTGAGACCTTTACCTTAGCATGAGTCAGCTAGTATAAACAAATTGTTGGATCTTTGTGACTCCATTTGTACATGATTTCTAGAAGGTATCCAAGGATATTACTAGCCTTAGATGTCATAACTTTTTGATATGGATCCTAGTAATGTTTCATGTATCTTACTATGCCTAGATGTCACACCTGTTATATTTTTGCATGCTCCATGTGTGTTGATAATGTTGATCATATTACTTACTTTTTACTTGTCTTTTAACTTGATATTGTAGATTGATAATCTATGCTAAGTATTGGGGGTTACTTCCTTACCAACCTTTGTGCTATCTTGTCTCTTTTATATCCTAATGAAAGAATCTATCACTGTTGGGATAATGTGCAAATGTGTATTTGGATTGGCTGAGTGATGAGTTATTGTTGTCAACATATTCTTTTGTGTGTTGTAGTGTTGGAGTCAGATTAAATGAGTTGTCGTAGATTAAAGGGTTTTGAGATAAGCATCTCTATTTGATTCAGCTCAAGTTTCAGTGGTTTGCATGGAGATTTGACCAAGTCATGAGATCTGGTATTGTGGTTGGTTTTTCAGTTGTTAGGTGTTGATCAGTCTTCTGGATTTTTCTCCTCATTGAAATATGTTGGTTTGTGGATTTTGTAGAGTGTTTGGAAAGTTTTGGCATGTCCTCAATTTAGATGGTTCATGATTTGGAGGTCCGCAAGTGAATCTTTCAGTTTATCAGTCATTGCAGTTAGTGTTCTTGAAATTTGGTATAATGATGATGAAGATTCTAGTAAGTGGTGTTAGTGTGGTTGTTTCTATGGTAATTCATGATGCTTGTGGATGTTTCTAGATTGTGTCCTATTTGTGTTGGTGGTCCGCATTGATCATCGTGCACGTTATTAATCATTTTTCTTGATCTGGTGGTGTTCTCCATGTTCTTGGATGACATAATGATGTAGCATGTTGTGGATGTTTGAGGCATAATCCTTGGAGGTGTTTCATATTTGTAGTGTTGATTTAGGTCCATACTATGTCTTAGATAATATTATTTTGGTCTGCATATAATATTGTAGCATGCATGGTAATTTATGATGTGTGTTGATCTGACCTTGAAAGATAGGTTGATGATATGTATAAATTAATGTAATTCTGATGTTGCAGATGTGTCCATGTGTGCAAATAAGGCTTTGATATTTCAGAAGTAGTTAAGTAGTGCGAAGAATTGTGAAGAAGTGTGAAAGAGTAGAATATGTGCTTAACCGAAACTAAAACCAGACATTTTGAGATGCTACTTTCCCAATCCATGATCTTCTGAATGTAATCCGAATGTGTTTGTAAGACAATGAGTCCTCCCTAGGTTGTAGCCCCTTGTTGTTTTTGAGCAATGAGTTCTAGGCAGTGTGCCTGAATGCATGTGCATTCCCCATTGTAATATTTCATATACTTCTAACAGGGTATCCTCATATTGTGGGTAGGTTACCACTATTGTTTTTCTCTTGATCGGGTTTTCAATGTCAAAAATCTTGGTTTTGTGTGTGTTATTGATGTGGTGTTGATTTAATCTTTCACTGTTAATTATCAAAACCGGAAATTGTGTTTAAGTTAAGAAAAGATTTTGGGAAAACCGATTCAGCCCTCCCCCCCCTCTCAGTTTTTTGCCTTGTTGCCAGCAATCACCTCTTTATAATTTGCTAATAGTATGATCATAAGTTCAAACTCTTGTAAAATTGGGGGTTAAATGTAGTGTAATAAATTATACTCCTTTACAATTTTACGCTTTGTTTGAACCCACTTTTGTAGTTGTGCCTAATGTATACTTGGTTCATGTTTGATTATGCTCAGTTTTAGCACCATTTCTAACAAATTAGTGAATTCCCCTATTCATGACCTTTGCTCTAGCTCAAATTATTTGGACTAGGATGCCCATCGCCCCTATCCTAGATGAGGGTTCCCAACACCCTTCTCGAAGCAGTTTGGCTTGAATTTTTGAACAACTAATGTTAGGTTTGTAAGTATCAAGAAACTACCCTATGATATCATTATTACACAAAAATTAAATTCTAAAAGATGTACAAGTTGCATATAAATATAACTACCTCTCTTATTTCAAACATATACCATAAATTAGCTATCAATTATATCCCATTGAACATAAATTTGCAATCAAGGAGTTGACCATTTGAGTCTACATCTTTGTTTCAATAATCGTGATCAATTAATATTTTTTCCTTCATTATGAAAGCATGAATTAACATCTTTAAAGAAACATGAGACCTTTTGTGAGACTTCAAGCCAAGGATTTCATATCTAGGGTATATTTGTGAATTCAAGAATTTCCATTATCATTTTAGTCTTTTTCCTTCTAAGGGAAATCTTACCTTTTTATTAACCATTTTTGTAGTGGAGGTGAGAATACAAAGATGAGTTTTGACTTAGGAAAGCTCCTATTAAACACACACTTTTCCCATTTTTTGTGTAGGTTTTGATCCGATGACAAAGAGTGTTATAGGTGTGCAAAGCAGATAGTGATAGACTAGGGTTCCCTCCAATCATGTCTAACACTTTTTGGCTAAATTTCATAGAGAAACACTAGGAAAACCTCCTAACTATAAAGTTGATTCATTATGTTAGTTCAAACACATTCCATCTAGGGCACCCGATAATTATGTCTTGTATTTTTAGGATTAGTTTGTAACTACAAGCTCACTTCTATGTTGTCTTTCCAAATCTAAGCTACTATGTGTGTCTTTTATTCTAGATTTCGTTGTTATTATTGAAAGATGATTTTATTATCATTTATCCTAGATCTTACATACATACATTCCACTCTCAATTAGAATACAAATTAGTTCAATTGGGAACAATCAATCAAAGTGTTCAACTATTATTTTAGGACTAAAGTTGAACCTTATTGATTGTTTCCCATTGATCTTGCATAAAAAAATGTGAGATATTAGTTTGCATCCATATGCTAGGATTTGATTTCCACCATTTTAGTCTTTGAAGAAAAGGACAAGATAGGTCATGAACAAAGCTATGTGGATTTTATTTTTGGAGGAAAATGCAAAATATTTAATGAAGTAATAATTGGAATCCAAGATAGAGTGGATGAACTTGGAAAAAGAAGAAGACATGATAAAAAAAATCATGTGAAAAGAGATTATATAAATGTGGCATGGAGGTAAGTGAAAGGTCTGAAGTTGAATAAGATGAAGAGGGGATAAAATGTTATCCTTAAGAAGGAGAGGAAATGGGTGTCTTTCATGAAAAAGAGATATTTTAGAAGATAAGAAAGAGTAAATATAGAGATTAGGCAAAGAGAAAAATTAAAAGGAGAAAGATTAAGTACAAAGTCATGACCCTATTATTGAAAGAGCATGGAAGAAGAAGTGTACGAAAGAACCCTACATAATTATAGGTGATAGAGAAAAAGGAAAGAAAAGGATGAAGAAAGAAAGAGAAAAAAAAGAGAAAATGTACTCTAATAGTGTCATGTTTGATAGAGAAAAGGATGAAGATGAGGAGGATATCCTATTGAAAGAAGATATAAGAAAGAAAGAAAATTTATTTGAAGGGAAAGAGTAAGAGAAAAGTGAAGAATTGATAGAGGAAATGGAGTTAAAAAATATGAGTCCTATGATTTATTTTCTAAAATTTATTTGAATATAGGAAGAAGAGATCCTTATGGAAGAGGATAAAGTAGAAAATAAGGAAAGAAAATAGTTAGTATCTCATATATGTGTTTTGTAAGGAATAGAAGTGGACAATAGGAAGGTTTTCATTAACAAAATGAGAAGTTTTTGTAATAACATATGGAAAAGGTATTATTTAATTAAATTTTGTAAAGATGCGAATAATTTTGATCTGCATGTAGAAAAGACAAAGGGATATGTTGAAGTATGTGATTGTGAAATTGTTTAAATGATTGGTCCTTGGAAGGACATATAGTTGTTGAATAGAATGAATTAGTTGATTGCAAGAAAGGAGCTAGAAGAAGAAAGAAAGAAAACTAAAGTAAATAGTCATGAAAAGGGAAAAGTTGCAATAGTAAAATATACATTTTGTAAATTTTTTGAAGTAATTTTTTATGTAGATTACATGGTTATATTGGAAGGATGTGTGAGACATAAAGAAACTGTTGTAGAAGTACATAATGATAAAATTCTAGAGGTAATGGTATATTTCATTGATTGTGTTGAATCTATATTTCTTCAAATGAAATAATAAAATAATATGAAGAATGATAAGTGGGAGAATGAAATAATAAGATATAACATGCTGAAATGCAATAATCTATGATGTTCTTTTGTTGAAATACTAGAAGAAGATGATGCAAGAGAAACATTGTGAGAAAGATGTGTAGATGGAATCCATTAAATTTTATGAATTTGTTGATACTAATTACTATGTTGGTGTTGAGGATGATAAAGTGTAATGGAAGGATCAATTGTGGTATGGGAAGGTGAATTTTATAAGAAGGGATTTTTTTTTTTAAATGAGATAGAAAGGTACATAGTAAGGTTAAGAAGAAGGAACATGAGAAAAATGAATAGAGGTGGTTAAAGGGAAGACACATATTTTTGAATGCTCATGAGCTTAGGCTCAAGTAAACATTTCACTTATCTTATTAAAAAAATTTGAAAATTAGATTATAATAATGTATTAATGCTTAAAACATATTGGGTGGCAAAAGGGGCATAGTAATATTTAGTTGATTATTTTTTATTTGGATCCAAAATTCTTGTAATTGGCAAATTGTAAAAAGACATTTTAAATTTTCAAATGACAAAAGTTGTAAAAGAAAAAAATTAATCCCAATGTCTTAGTTGGGAAATCAAATGATAAGAAAATGGAATCCTAACCTAGAAACATAAACTAAATGTTGGTGGGAATAAGGATATATCCTAACTAGTTTATAATTAGAACGTATTCACATTTTTTATGTTTACTTAGGATAACTTAGTTGTCACATGGGATTCTCATTTAATATTGTTCATGGAAATTATATTAGGTGTCATAGCTCATTATTTAATAATAGTTTCATAATGAATCATGCATTTAATTTTGTATCAAAGGTATTTTTAACTACCTCATCATATCTTACCTATAGGCAAGGTCCATTTGTACATTGTATCATATAAATTCATCTCAATAATTTCATTCAATTTCCATTGTTCATTCTTGCTCACATTGCAACATTTTCTTGCATAGTTATATGTTTCTTGGTCAATGCATCAAAGCCTTCAGCTTCATGATGGGCTCTTAGTCTTTTTAACATGATATCAAAGTTTTGCCCAAGCAAATTTCCTTCCCATTTTAGAGAATTGATCATTTGATAGACATACATTGCTCATCCCCTTCCACAAGCTAAATTGTAGACCCAACATCCTTTTGGCATTGAAATTGTTAGGGTTTTAGAAATAGCCTCAATTTGGGCCATTGTTATATCTTTCTATGGCGATATTATTTGAGTCCTTCTTCAATTTGATCATCCATCTACATTGTCCATTACAAAGACCTACGATATTTTAGATTGCATAATTTTATAAAGATCAAAATATTAAAAAATATTTTAGGAATTTTTTTTTACTAGAAACTCTTATAGAAATAGATAAAAATATATATTAAAAAATTATTTAAATTTAGTTTTTATATATAAATTTTTTATTCATATATATTAATGAAACCTTAATTAAATAATTTGATATTATCTAAAAGTGTAAAACTATTTTTACTAAAAATAATATATCACTCACGTGAAAACACATATTCCACTATTCCACCCATGATATTATAGAAAGGGTATACTATGATGAATTTCTTTTAGACACTATTTAAAAAAGTAAACCATGAAATGGCTCTGCTAGGGTTTGAGGTTGTGTATTGTTTTTTTTAGACTGCATTTACTGTGGGATTTTTGTGTTTATTACGGCTCTGACCAACTTTAGCCCAACAGTTGATGCTGGTGCTAGAGTTGCTGCAATGGACCCTCATGGCGCCTCCAAGCAAGCACCCTCATAAATTTGTTCTGAAAGTGTTTCACGAGGTATGTCCTCGCCTGATGTTGTACTTCCTGTTCAAGATTTCGATAATGCTTGTGAATGTCTTGAAAAACGTACATTAATAGGATATTGTGTGGGTAGGATCCCTCCTAAAAGAATGCTTTATGATTGAATCGCCAAAGCCTGGTCTCCTCATGGAGTTTGGCTTGATGGTGTCCAAAGTCTCACGAAGGGAATTTTTGTTCTTCTTTTCAAACCCTTCCCATGTTGAGGCTATTATCTCCCATGGGCCTTGAACCATTTAGTCTTCCCTCCTGGTTTTTCAGTGTTGGTCTCGTGACTTTTCTGTCTCAGATGACAAGAAATTGTAGGTACCAGTCTGGGTTGAGTTCCCTAGTCTTCCTTTGCCTTGTTGGCCTTTCATGAAAACCATTGCTCAGTCTGTTGGCAAAGTAGTTTGCCTTGAGCCAGACAGTTTTTTAATGCTCGCCCTCAAAAGAGGGTTTGTGTTGAGGTCGACCTTTCTCACAACCTGAAAGAAACTAATAATATCCAAGTGGGAGGAAACACCTTCACCTAGAAGGTGCTTTATTTGAACCTTCCCAACACTTGTTATTGGTGCCAGTTGATGGAACACAAGATCAGGGATTGTCCATTGGCTACTCCAAAAATAAAACCCCCTTGTTAAGGAGTTTGGCTTTTGACCTGTGGAGGGAGCTAAGAAGGATGAATGGACCACTGTAGTTTGTAAAGGTAAAAACTCTGCAGCTTTGGCCCAAAAGACTCCTGTCAGTTCTAGTTCTCAACTGACGACGGATCTTCCTAGGTGGTTTCTACTTCTGTTTCAAACCTTGACCAACAGGGGAAGATCTCTTCTGAGGGTGGCACTCACCCACCTTGGGTACGCACTCCTTAGGCTGTGTCTATGATTTCTGCTCCACACTCTCTATGCCACTCTCGCAGCCCTTTTGGGCATGATGAGATTGTAGATGGTAGTTCGGAAAAATGACAAGCTGTCTCTAGTGGGGACCTAGATTTTTTGTGCAATATCTTCTCCTTTCTTGGGGACGAGGAAGATATGCAAGTTTAATCATGAATTACATCTCATGGAATGTTTGAGGTCTCACAGACCTCTCCAAAAAGTATTCTGTTCGAGATGTTCATCAATGCATTGTAGGCCTGGATGTTCTTTGCCTCCAGGAAGTCAAAATTGTTGGTTACATGCTCAATACTGCATGTCGTGTTATTTGGTTAGATAGGCTTGTTTTTTCCTCCCAACATGAAATTGGTCGAGGTGGAGTTGTTATTCTCATTTCACCTCGGTGGCTCTCTACAATATTTCTCATGGCTTTGATCCCATGCAGCGCATCGTCTAGGTTTTGTTGGCAATTGATAATCATTCCATTGGGATCCTTGATGCTTATTCTCCCAATGATTTGTTTGATAGATCATACCTCTGGCACTGGATTGTGGATTATTTGCCACCTACAACTTGGGTCATGTGTGGGGACTTCAATATGGTTGAGGTGGCATCCGATAAGAATGAAATTTTGCCCTTCCACTGGACAGCTGGTGAGAGGGAAGCCAGGTATTATATGCATAATAAATTGGGTCTTTTCGACCCCAACGCCAACCACCGCCACCCTGGTGGGGTCTGGCACACTTGGTCTAATTTCAGAGCTGGCTTTGACAGAATTCTTAAAAAGCTTGATCATGGTATGATAATTGCGCTTATTGATGTGATATTGTCCGATCACTTCCCCATAAAGTTTAGCATTGAATCGCAGCCAACTAGGGATCGTCCTTCCAAAACACAGTTTTCCCTCAACACATGTCTCCTGCATCATCAAACCACGATGGCTCACATTCAAAGGGTTTGGAATTTAGAGTTAAGGCCCCATCATCACACTGGTTGGATTGTGTGGTGGCATGACGCCATTAGCTGCTCTATGAGGTTTCTATATATTTATGGTAGATAGCTTACCATGTACCATAGGTAGTCATGTGATGTGACCACCAAAGCTCTCCGTGCTGCCACAGAAGCTCTGGCCTTGAATCCTTTTGATTCTACCCTCCAGCTTCATTTAGCCTAGCTCCGCCATAGAAATAAGTCACTGATAGCCACTTTGCCACAGGAGCTCAAATCAAAGATAGGTTACACTGGCTCAAGGTGGGTGAAAGGGCCTCTAAGGAATTTTTCTTGGCTTTGCGTGCCCATCATACCTCTATAGGGATCAAGAAAATAAAAGAGGGGAAAGCTCTTTTCACTGAGTTGCCAAACGTTCTGCAAGCCTTTGTCTATCATTATGAGAAGGTGTTCACAGCGCAGGGAGACTCTCCGGCCAAAACCCAAGCTTTGCAAGACTGCTTAGTTGTTATTCCCAAATGGCTTTCTGAGTCTCAACAAGCCTTTTGTGATCTTTTACTGACCATTGATGATCTCAAGGAAGCCACTTTTTTTATGGTTGATGACAAAGCCCCGGGCTATGATGGATTCCCCAGTGAATTCTACAAAGCTCTTTGGCCTTATATTGGTCTTGACCTCCATAAGGTCTATCTGGAAGATTTTCATTCTCGATCCCTGGGAAAAAAGATTAATCGAGGCAACATAAAATTTATCCCTAATGCTGGGGATCCAGATGACATTTGCAATTGGAGGCCTATTACCTTGCTCAATGTCTTGTATAAGATCATTGCCAAAGCCTTGGCTCTCAAGATTCACCGTCTCCTACCTCTTGTTGTTCATCCAGAACAGACTGGTTTTATTAAGTCCAAGTTTATTCTGGACAATATTATTGCCATTTGGGAAGGAATGGACTGGGCCAGACCCTCTCAATAGTGGACAATCTATCTTAAGATTGACTTTGCAAAAGCATATGATCGCATTGTGTGGCCTTTTATCTTGGCTATGCTCAAAGCCCTTGGCTTTGGTCCGTGATTCATCCAGTCTGTCCAGATGTTATTCAAAGATGTCTCAGCCTATATCACCATCAATGGCTGATAGTTTGAGGCTTTTGGCCTTTTTAGATCCATTCGCTAGGGATGTCCTCTAGCTTCTGCTTTATATGTTCTTGCAATTGAAGCGTTTGGTTACTTACTTGCTAATGCTATCTTTGTTGGGCGTGTCTATGGTATCTCCCTACCTGAGTCACCTTTTCAACTTGTCAATGGTCACTTTGTGGATGATTCCTTTCTCACTCTCATTGAGGACGAAGAAAATGTGGAAGCCGCTCTTCATTGTTTGAACACTTTTTCCTTGGCTTCTAGTTTAGTCATTCAATGGCACAAGACACAATATTATAGGCAAAATTTTCTACCTACTCTGCCTTGGATCTGCCAATATGACTGGAAATGGCTTCATCATGGCAAAAAAAATTTCTTTCTAGGCATTCCTTTTGCCTTCCAAGCTTCGCCCGCAGATCTCTGGAATGTGGTTTTAACCAGAATTGAGAAAAAGTTAGCCTACTAGATCACCAAGCCTCTCTCTTTGGCTAGTAAATTCTAAATTTTCTTCAAAGTGTTGGCCACCAACCATGTCTATAATTCCTCATTTTGGGCTCCTTCTAAGGCCTCTTACATGAACTTGGAAAGACTTCTGCAGGCCTTTCTTTAGGCCTCTGGGTCTGACCATCATGGATTCCATAGGGTTTCTTGGGAATACTATTGTTTTCCCAAGGAATCTGGAGGGCTTGGCCTTATTTTTACCCAGAACCAAGGGCTTGCCTTATCTGGTGACGAGGCCTAGAAAATTCTTCTTCAGCATTGCATTTCTTCAGGCTTTCCTACCAAAAGACTAGCTTGGAAGGGGATTGGCTTGTGAACCCTACTCATTATGAAAGACGCTGTTCAAATCCAGGGAACTTTGGTGGTTAAAAGCATCTGGCATGCTTGCGAAGCTATCAAGCCTTGGCTTCGATGGGTCGATGATGGTTTTTGGGACGGGTTATCCATGAATCAACACAACCTCTAGTGGTCACCTCTTTTTCAGGTGCAAGGATTACCATTGCCCAAAATCCAGGGTGTTAGTGCTTTGCGTTTTCACAAACGCGGAATTAGAACACCTAAGGATCTATTCTCTAGAGCTTCTATTAGCTTCCGGTCATGGGAAGACCTCCAGGTCCAGTTTCATCTATCTTGGCCAGATTGATAAACTTATGACCTTCTGGTCTCCACCTTACCCTCAAATTTTCTTCACAAGCTTGGCATTTGGCATGTAAGACCTTGGTAGAAAGATTGGAAATAGTATCCTTGGACTCCTTTCACCAACTACAAACCCAAAATAGGTTATCTCTAGTTGGTTCCTCATTTGCTTATGGTCCATATTTTCAATCAGCGGTGGCACTTGCAGTCTTCTTAGACTTCCTAGAGATTCAAGTTTCTTGCCATCTGCTCCGCCACCACTGAACCCAAGATTGCACACTTTTCTTGGTGTGTGCTCTTCCAAGGGTTGGCTTTGGGTTCCAGACTTAAACATTTGGGGGTTCCTGATCCCCGATGCCCTTTTTATGGTCACCCAAAAGCTTTTAGGCACATTTTTGGGTTCTGTAGAAGAGCTCAACAGTATTGGAGCTGGATTCACAATTTCTTTCTACCTTTTCAGCTTGACCAATTTTCTTGGCATATGGCTCTTCTGGGTGATTCACCTAGAACCCCCTTTAAATTTTCCCAGATATGACATGCTTTCAGAATAGAGATCCTATTCACTCTTAGGAAGGATAGGAATGCAGTTATTTTTACTCATGACTTTTTGGATATTAATGTCTCGCTTTATGTTAAAGCTTGCATTTGTAATAATGTATTAATACAAATTCAGGTTCAAGCTGACAAGGTGGCCCTGGATGTGCGCCACCTTCAGGAACTCCTCCAACACTAGGGCAATGCCCCTTGTGTGGTTGCCAGAGTGCCGCTACATTCTATCTTTGCCGACCGTACTCCGCCCCGTGGTTGCCGTCGCGGTCGCAATTCTTCTGCTTGCCGCACTCAGACCCCGCAGTCCCAGCCTCCTCGCCGCTCGTCGGTGGGAGAGACGATGCTTGGAGGCATCGCTCGGCCTCTCTGCCGCGTCATGGCTCTGCCTCAAGGTGGCCCTTTGCTGCTTCTATGACTTTTGCTCCTCCCGTTGGTGCTGGTTCTGGGTGGCCCTCTGCCACCACTTCCAAATTTCCTTGCCTGGCCTTGGCGATCTCGCCTTCCAAGCAGGAGGAAGGAGAAATTGATAAAGATCCTGAAGATGGGTGGTCCGTGTTGGGCCCGACTCTTGACCCCGCTGATGTATGGGGCAAGAAAGATGATCCTAATCCTCCTCCAGAGGCTGCCACTGCTTTGGCTGCTTGAGGAAGTTTTTTGATGAATAGCTTATTTTTTTGCTTTCGGCGGCTGGCCATGTGACTCTCGTGGGGTGATCTTGTATCCCCCAGCCTTTTTTTTGTGAATATGTACTTTAATATTTCTAATTAATAGAGAAGACCTATTCATCAAAAAAAAAGAAAAAAGTAAACCACGGTTGCTAGCTCAACAAGTTGGGAAGTCTAGCAACGCAGCCCAGCCTATCATATGAAACTATAATTTAATAATTTGGAAACAATTTAATTTTGTATTTGTATTGATTTTGTATTTGTTTATGAATTGAATGGAGCAAATAGCTTTGAAACATTGTGCATACGCATTTTATGTTAGGAATGTGAAGCCCAATGATCACATGACCCTTGGTCTTCTCTAGACTGTTACCTAATATAAATATATAAATAAATGTGTGCAGTCTAGATACTGTGGGTAGAAAGATCAGAAAATAAACATTCCAAGCTCTCTTAAAGAATATGCACCCGACATGTTTTAATAATCACCTAGTGGAATGTGCGTTCTCCTGTCTGGAGAACTACAATCATTCACTGTCATTTTGCAGACACCAATAATGGTTTGCCAAATTTTTGTCCTGGTAACTTTATAGCATTTTTTGTTTATCAATCTTCAAAATAGAAATTAAAACAAAAGAATGCTCCTCTGATTTAATGGAAAAAATGTTTGATCACACTTTAAGGCTAGAACCTCTGCTATAGTTCCTACGGGCAGGAACTAATAGTAAAGGCAGCGATTTATTAAATGTGGCAACCATCACATATTGGAGCCGTATTATATTTGTCGCTGATATTAATTTTATTGAACCGTGTTCAACTATTTCTTTTGCAGCCAAATTTTGTATTTTGCATCAATATTTTACCTTGGGGCACATATTTTTAAAGGTGACAACGATATATTTTGAGAAGCAATATTATTGGTGCCGATATATATTTGTCTGTTACCAACTTACCTAAGGTGGCACATATGAAATCATTGTGGAGCTAATTCAATGCCTGCCTTACCTGAATAAAATCTGCATTATGTTCATTATGTCAAGGTACTGCCAGGAAAATATTAAGGGAGCTAATACAATATATAAGAAGTCAAATTTCCATCATTCATATTGCCAACACTTAAAGGATATGAGGTTGCGATCTCTTGTTTGTTGAGAGCATTGACTGTGAAGGCTATTATCTTTAAATGCTACACTTTTATGGTGGACTAGTTGTGATGATAGCATAATAGGTGGAGCGATTTGGTACCGGAGACTTACAATGCCTGTCAATTGACATCGACCTTATTTGCAAGCCCTACTTACTAGCAAATTGTCACCAGAACAGGTGCCTTATTTTAGCCTCTTAGGCTATTTTTCATATTCATTGTTTTTTCAGTTTTACCATTTTATGTGCTTGAAGTTGCTAGTTGCCATTGATGTTTCTCTTGGTAATTATGAATTGTAAAATCAATTTGTATCTATTAGGGGGGTGCATCTTGCATATTAATCTTTTGTGTGCTCTTGTAGATCATGTTAGGTCCTAGGATTGAATTTCTCACTCCACACAACTATCACAATTGGAGGCTCAAGATGTTACAATTGTTGCAATCTCAAGGTCTTTGGCAAATGTTAAATATTGATCAACTTAAATTCACTAAGGTATTTGAGTAGTTTGTTCACATATACAATATGGATGAGGCAAAAGGACTCATAGGTCTTCATGTGTTATATAATTTGTTGTTTCATATTTATGACTGTACAACACCTAAAGAAATGTGGGATAAGCTTGTAGAGTTGCATGGTAAGTTCAATTATTTCTAGATCTTTTAGCTTGAAGTCAATCTCACTTCTTCCTCTTTATATCCATTTATCACTATTTCAGATTTCCTTGCACAGTTGAAGTTGATTTTGTCACAGTTGAAAGGATGTGGTTATGTCAAAGAAGCTAATGAGTGTATTTTCTTGATCTTGTCTAAGCTCAAAGGTCCCTTCCAACCGTTTTCTTCTACCTTCTACTCTACTATGGATGCTATGAGGGAATATGATAAGATGCCTTTTTTTGAGGAGTTTTGTGATCTATGACTAGGGTTCAGGCCATGTTTATTCATGTGGATGCTCTTCCTAAGAGTCATTCTTTGATGGCTCAATCTTTCAAGCACAAGCGTAAGAATATGAAAAATCCCAAGATAGAATATATGACAAATTACTATAACAAATTGAAAAATTTATGCCTCATAACTTCTGACAAATTTGAGAAAAAAATAGCTTCATGAATTGAGGAATTGGTGGAGATAAAGTATGACACCACAAGCATTAACCATTTTTAAATGCCTACACAAACCATTGTGCGGATTCTGTAAGAAAGAGGAACCTGATGATAAAAAATGGTACAAGAAGAAAAATCATGAGTAGAGACAATTACCCAAGGTGCATAATATCCCCATTCATTCCATCTAGTTCACCTTCTACCAAACATGAGGATGATTCCCCTAATAAAAAAGGAAAGTACCCTGCCTTGATTACCACTTATGCATCGAAGACTATTCCTGTTGGATTCTTTATTCAAGAGCATAATCATATATTTCTAGCATAACTAACTACATGGTTCCCACTTCTTTTCATTCCCCACCATCTGATGTTCTCTTGAATTTAAGTAATCATGATGCAGGAGCATCCCCGGTCGATGAGCAATCTTGCATCAACCAAAAATATTTCCTTTCAGTTTTGTTTTTGTTTAGTTCTTTGTGTAGTTTTTTGTGTTCATACCAATATGTACCAGTATGTACTGGTAGTTGCTTGTTCTTTGTGGCAGATCTTATTTTCGGTTTCTAGATGGTTTCATGTGCTTGATTTCAGATTTCTAGTTCCTTTGGGTTCTTTTCCAGTCAGTTATCGCTTCCGGTTGACTGTTTCTGGGTTCTGAGATAGTTCTTGTGCCTACCGGTTGGTTTTACTTGATTACTAGTGCAATTATTGGCATGTGGATCCATCTTGGGTCTTGTTCGATGTTCTTTGGCATGTGGCTGACCTTCTTATTGAACCGTGTCACTTGGTTGTTATTTTCTGGAAAGATTTCTTAAATCTTAGGGCTGACCTAATTACACGTTTCATTTTCTTAAATTGGTGAATGTAATCTTATGAGGCCAACCCAGATATGTTCCTGTGGGTATAAATATGATGTTATGTAATCATTTGTAGGGGTGGAGGAAGTAGAATTGAGAATAAGGACTGAGATACGCATACTGTTATCCGATTGACTCGTAGAGTCCAAGTTGGATTGTATCTGGCTTGAAGCCTACATGTAACCATTTAATTACCGAATGTTCTTTGATAATAATATGATGATTATCAAGTGATTTCTGGAGGTTCCAAGGCTTTATTATGATATGTTTATGTGAATTTGTTTTGTTTTCTTGTTGATTTTGTGGCGTGGCACTTGCTACATAAGTTGGTTGACTCCTTTTGTGGGTTTTTATCGGTTATGGCTGCATCAAGTGGTATGAGAGCTGGTTATGGACTGACTAATGGAAGAATCATTTGCGATCATTGAGGCATTCCTTGAGGTGGACAGAATGCCGATTGGAGGCAGGTTGCACATGTATTCAATAGATCGCCGAGGGGAGGCAATTGAAACTGGTAGTTAGATCGCTGAGTTGAGGCAGTTCACCAGAGTGGAAGAAGAGGTGTCGTCATTGAGAACAAACCCTTGGAGGGTAGAGTAGATGATGGAAGACTTCAAGAATGAAGTGAGCAATGGAATCCATAATACTTTGGTAGGTTTGCGAAGAAACCCTGATTCTGAGGATGAATATGACGAAGCCGGTGAAGAGCTTGAGGAAGCTGAAGGACTGGAAGATGAGAAAGAGGAAATATTCTTGAGAGCAATGGTGCAAGCAAGTAAATTGCATAAAGTTGAGGTTTCTAACTTTTCTGGAATGTTGAAACCGAAAGATTTGATCGATTGGATCAAAGAGTTGGAGGACTACTTTTAGTTTGAGGATGTCAAGGACTTGCAGAGAGTCTAGTTGGCACAAACCAAGTTGAAAGAGCATGCTACCTTGTAGTGGAAAGAGTTTCAGAAAGATAGAGTGGAGAATGGTCAATTGAAGATCACCCGGTGGAGAGATATGGTTGCAAGATTGAAGGACAAGTTCTTACCAGGAGATTATGAATTGGAGTTATTGAAGAAGTTGCAGAACCTAAAATAGAGAAACATGACTGTGAAGGAATATACTAAGGAATTCTACAAGGTGGTGATCAAATCTTGACATAGAGATATGTACAAAGAAAAGGTGGTGAGGTACATCAATGGGCTTTCTTTTAACATTCAAGATGAGATGAGTATGTTGAAGATTTTTATAGTTGAAGAAGCTTACCAATATGCTTTAAAGGCTAAAGAGAAGGTGAGAAGAAGACAACTGAATAAGGGAAAGGATAAATTCAAGATGAGTGAGGGTATACAAAAACCGGTTGAAGAAGAGGAGTCAAAACCTAAGTGGAGTAAAGAACTGGAGTAGAAGACACCGAATAAAGGTAGCAATAGTACCGATAGAAAATTTCCTAGCAAATGCTTCAAGTGTGGAGAAACTGGACATAGATTCTATTAATGTAAGCAAGGAATGTTAAGAAGTTCTATGGCAAGTGAGAAACCAGATGTTACCAGATCTGAATGTGCACCAAAGCAGAGAGAGTCCCTTATGTTCATAAGAAAGGATACAAAATCTACTAAGAGGAAAAGCCATTTCTGGACTATGTGCAAATTAGGTGGTAAGTGTTGCAATGTCATTGTAGATTGTGGAAGTACTAATAATTTAGTATCTGAGGAGATGGTTGCGAAGCTTGGATTGAAGAGGCTTAAGTATCCTTGTCCTTATGAGGTGAGTTATTTACAAGATGATCAGAAGATAGAGATAAAGGAGCAGTGTTTGGTGAATTTCAATATTGGGCCTTTCAGAGATGAAGTTTAATGTGATATTGTATCTATGAGTGTTTGTCATGTCTTGTTGAGAAAGTCATGGCTGTATGATAGAGGAGCTATTTATGATTGTAGAAGAAAACTAGTTACTATTGAAAAGGATGGGTAGAAGTTCACATTGTTTCTTTGAAGGAGAAAGAGAAGGAGGTGAAGAATCTGAGTCCTGAGAAAAGTTGTAGTACTGAGAAACTAGTGGTAGAGGTTATATCGGAAGGTTTGGAAGAACCGGTCGTAGTGGTTATACTAGAAGATTTGATAGAACTAGTTGCAGAGATCATACCAGAGGTTTTCAAGAAAGATCTGACAGAACTAGTTGCAGAGATTATACTAGAGGGTGACATAAGTTGGCAGAAGGATCTCATAGATGAGTCTAATGGACAGATTGAACCAGATGACAGACAGATGATGGTGACAAACTGGATGAAGTCTTGTGGTACAACCAAATCAGAGTTGCAGAAATAGAGACAATGTGCTGATCTAAAGCAAAGAAAGAGAAACAATGGGAGTCAGAGGCTAGAGGAGTTGGTTGAGGGACTGGAAGAGCTAAAGCAGAGGTTGGTAGATAAAGATGATGTTTGGATTTGAAATGAGCATGGAATATTCATTCTGAATCCTTTTAGATGTTCATGAGTTGCCTCTCATGGAACATATTTTTCTACCTAGGTTGTTTGATGCAGGAGCATCCCCGGTTGATGAGCAATCTTGCATCAACCAAAAATATTTCCTTTCAGTTTTGTTCTTGTTTAATTCTTTGTGCAATTTTTTGTGTTCATACCGGTATGTATCGATGGTTACTTGTTCTTCGTGGCAGATCTTGTTTTCAGTTTCCAGATGGTTTCATGTGCTTGACTCTATATTTCCAGTTCATTTGGGTTCTTTTCCGGTTAGTTATCACTTTTGGTTGACTGTTTCTAGGTTACAGGACATTTCTTGTGCTTACTGGTTGGTTTTACTTCATTACTAGTGCAATTCTTGGCATGTCGATCCATATTGGGTCTTGTCCGATGTTCTTTGGCATGTGGCCGACCTTCCTGTTGAGTCACATAACCTGGTTGTTATTTTTCAGAAAGATTTCTTAAATCTCAGGGCTGACCTAATTACAAGTTTCATTTTCCAACATCAGTGAATGCAATCTTATGAGGCTAACCCAGATATGTTCCGGTGGGTATAAATATGATGTTATGTAATCATTTCTAGGGACGAAGGAAGTATAATGTAGAATAAGCATTGAGATTCGCATATTGTGATCCAGTTGATTCTTAGAGTCCTGGGTGGATTTTATCTGGCTTGAACCCCGCATGTAACCAGTTAATTACCAGATGTTCTTTGATAATAATATGATGATTGTCGGATGATTGCCAGAATTTCTAAGGCTTTATTATGATCTATTTATGTGAGTTTGTTGTGTTTTCTTGTTGATTTCATGGTGTGGCACTTGCTTCATAAGCTGGTTGACACCTTTGTGGGTTTTAATCGGTTATGGTTGCATCAATTTGACTTGTGATTATTGTTTTGGTAGGTTATATTGATTCAGGTGTTGGATTAATAAATAATTTTTTTATGATTTTGAGATTTCATATTTAATCTTCTTTCAATCTATCATCTTAAATAGGAAGGGAACACAATTCAGTTCACTTGAGAGGCAGTTTACATTTATTGAGAGAATGTTGATCTCATTGCAGAGGGTAGTGCTAATCATCTACACAAGGTGTATACCTTTGACTTCATTGATATGATGATGACTTTTATGTTCCTTTGTCTCCATTTTGTGTAGGGAGAGTAATGGAGTTTCTCTTAATGGGTTTGTGGATCTTCTCATGATTCCTCCATTCTTTGCTACATTAGAGTTGATAGTTGACATAGATTCTAGGACTTTGAGACAATAGGAGCTATTTGGTTTTTCAGATTTGTGGTTCTAGGATGGTTTGATTGCAGGTCTATCCGACTTGGCTTCTCATTCTTCTACTTTAGATCTGGAGGGCATGCTTGAGGAGGTATCACTTCTAATTTCAAATTTCACATTGGAGGATGTTCTTGAGTCTCTTTCATCCCTTGTTTATTCCTCGATTAGGGATCTTCCTATTCTTGATGAGACATTTGTAGAGGAACTTGACCCTTCTTGAAAGTTTTCAATGTAAAAAATTATTCCTTCCCATTTCATTATGGATGTGGAGTTTCTTCTACATGAACTATTGGATTTCTTTTACATGAACTATTGGATTTCTTTCATCCAAAGGGGAGAGATTTTAATTGTTTCTATTGGATTCTCTTTTGGCCTGAAATATAATTTAGTGGTTTTGATGATACTTGATCATGGGGGCTAATGCCATCTCTATATTTCCCCTCATTGGAGGGGTTCTTATATTATTTTATTTTGATGGTTGTAGTTCTAGGGGGCTATCAATGTGAGACCTCCATACATCACATGATCTATCAGTTGAATATATTTTGCATCTCCTTTTTGGCTAGAATTGTTTTCCTGTAGGGTTTTCTCCTTTTCTCCATTTGTAAGACATTAGCTACATGAATAATTGTGCATGGCTACCTAAAATGGCCAACTTTTTGAGACCCATATATTGCATGATGCAGGAGCATCCTTGGTTCTTTGCAATCTTGCATCAACCAGAAACATTTTCTTTCTATTTTGCTTTTTGTTTTGCTTCTGGAATTTGGGATAGTTTTCTATCTTAGACCACCAGAACTGCTTGGACCTATTTGCTAATGGAAAATTTTGTGGATCTTTTCCATATCTTGTAGAGCCTAATTTAATTCCTTCCAACATTCCTTGGCATGTGGCTCACCTTCCCTTGGGTCCACACATCATTCTATGTTGTTTTTAGAGGGATTCCTTTGACGGAGGCTGACCTAGTTGTTTTACATGTAACATCTTCTTCCTCAACATTTGTTCCACCTTGGGTTGACGTGGATCTTCCTTGAGCTATGAAAAACATATAAATCAATGTAATCAAGAAGATAGGCACAAGTTCTAGGCAAGAAGATAGAGATAGGAGTTCTGAAGTTGGCTCAGATTCTTGCTTGAGCCTAGATACTATATATGAGTATATTTATAATCAAACCTGTGTGTCAAATCTTGTAAGACCACATATTGCCGATAGTTGTATATGAATTATTGATATTAAATAATTTTGATTCTGCATTTCCTCCATCACATTGAGTTGTTTGTGTTGTGTTTCATTTGTTGTAGGGCCTGGACTATTCTTTTTGAGGACTTACTCTTATCATGACTACACCAAATGGTATTAGAGCGAGTTTTCCTTTGGAGATTGCAAAGTCCTATAAGAATTTTGTTGTGGGGTTGAGGTTTATAGATGCGACCTATAGCTACAAAGGACTTGCATAACAATGGGCCAAATTGTAGTCCGATTGGAAGCTATTAAAATGGTCCAGAGAAGAGGTCAATATATTGAGGATGTGAGTGAAGATGAAGAAGAAGAAGTGATAGCGGGAGAAGTAGGAGCAAATCCACTGATGAACGATCCGAATAAAGAGAGGTCCATAAGAGCCTTAACAAGAGAAAATATCAAATCATATTTTAACCCACTGGACTATAATGGCAATTTAGATTCAAATGAATTGCTCGATTGTATTACAGAGATGGAAAAGTATTTTGACTTTGAGGACACTGTCAAAAACAAGAAGGTGAGATATGTATTGCACTAAGTTGAAAGGAAATGCATCTATTTGGTGGGAACATTTGCTGGTAGATAGATAGAGAAGGGGTAAAGAGAAGATCAAATCTTTGGAGAGAATGGTTACTAAGTTAAAATTGAAGTTCACGCATGTCGATTATCAAGTGAATCTATTCCGAAAGTTGCAGAACCTGAAGAAAAAGGAATCTAGTGTGAAGGAGTATACTAAAGAATTCTACAAGTTGAATATCAAATCAAGACTTATTGAAGATGAGATTGAAAAAGTTACTAGATACCTGAATAGGTTGCGGATGTTTATACATGACAAACTCAGTCTAACAAAGTTGCAGTGTTGAGGAAGCTTATCGATATTCCCAGAAGGCAAAAGAGAAGTTCAACAAAATAAATAAGATGAAGAAAAGAGGGAGAGGAGGAAGGACCTATACTGAAGGAAGAGGACCTGGTGTAGATTAGAATAAAGACAAGGAAGCTAGCAAAGATGGTAGTTCATACTAGAAAGATGACAGGAACTTTTACCAGAGGACAGAGCTTGATGGTTACTAGAATGAGGGTTATGAAAAGGAAGATAAAAGATAGGATAATAGATTGTTTAGCAGAACCCGCTTTAAGTGTGGAGGATAAGGAAATCATGCTTTTGAATGTAAGAAGGTAGAGAATAGTAGAAGAGCATCATTGGTGGAAGAGAAACCTATCAAATCAGCTAACTGACCTAAAGATGGTGAATTATTAGTGATGAGGAGAGAATTGTGCCACATCGGAGATGATCAAGAGCCTTGGTAGAGGAGGAATTTGTTCAAGACAAGATGTAAGGTAGTTAGTAAGTGTTGTAAATTATTATTGACAGTGGTAATTCAAATAACCTTAATTCAGAGGAGATGGTGAATAAACTGAAATTGGAGAGATTGAAGCACCCTAAGCCTTATTATATAGCATGGATTCAAGATGATCATAAGATACTAGTAAGTGACCAGTGTTTGGTAAAATTGAAGATTGGATCTTATCATGATGAATTTTTGTGTGATATTATGCCTATGGATGTATGCCATATCTTGTTGGGTAGACCTTGGCAGTATGATAGACAAGAAATACATGATGGAAGGAAGAACATATACACTATTATTGCATTTTGGATGAAACAAACTTTGTTGCCCTTGGAGGAGCCTCTTAAGAGTGAAGTTTGTACTAGTGCTAGGATTTGTTTAGTGGATGGAAGGAAATTCCTAAATGGGATGAGACATGAGAATTTGTGTTTTTTTTTAGTTCCTAAGAAGACTGAAAATCGGGAGCATGAGGAAGAACAATCGGAGGAAATAAAAGAGTTGCTAACAGAATATGGAGACATCATTTCAAATAATGTACTTGATGGATTGCCACATGTGAGAAGTATCAGTCATTGCATGGACTTAATCCTCAGAGCTAGTTTGCCTAATAAAGGAGCACACCAGATGACACCCACAGAGAATGAGGAGTTAAATAGACAAGTGCAAGAGTTGTTGAAGAAATGTTTGATCAGGGAAAGTTTGAGCCCTTATGCAGTTCCAACAATATTAGCACCTAAGAACAATGGAGAATGGAGGATGTGTACTAACTCTAGAGCAATAAACAAGATCATAGTGAAGTACAAATTTCATTTACCTAGGATGGATGGCATAATGGATTGTTTAAGTGGAGCTGGATACTACACAGAGATAGACTTGAAAAGTGGATACCATCGGATCTAAATTAGAGAATGAGATGAGTGGAAGATAACATTCAAGACAAATGACAAACTATATGAATGATTGGTGATTCCTTTTAGATTGACTAATGCATCGAGTACTTTCATGAGGTTGATGAATTAGACATTCAAGAAATTCTTGGGTAGGTTTGTTATTGTATACTTGGATGACATATTGATTTTCAGTAGGACAAAGGAGGAACATACATTTGAGACAAGTTATGCAGAAGTTGAGAGAAGAGAATTTGTTGATAAACATTAAGAAGTGTAGTTTCATGAAGGAGGAGCTAGTCTATTTAGGGTTTATGATATTGCAGATGGATTCAAGATGGATCTGGAAAAGGTAAGAGAAATTTTTGAATGGCCTACACTGGAAAGCATTGGTGAGATATGATCATTTCATGGATTGACTAGTTTCTACTGAAAGTTCATTATAAATTTGAGTTCAATTTGTAGTCTTATAAAAGAAGCAATGAGGGGAGATAGAAAGGATTTTAGGTAGACATGTGGATCAAATAATAGTTTTGAGTTGTTGAAGAAAAAGGTGATAGAGCAGCCTATGTTGGCTTTACTGGATTTTAGCGAAGTATTTCAAGTGGATTGTGATGCAAGTGGGATGTAGTTGGAGCAGTGTTAAGTCAAGAAGGAAGACTAGTAGAGTATTTTAGTGAGAAATTGAATGATGCCAGAAGGATATATTCATCATATGATCAAAAGTTTTATGCCATAATTCAAGAATTTAAGAAATGGAGATAGTATTTGTTGCCTAAGGAGTTTGTGTTGCATACCGATCATCAATCTTTGCAGTACTTGAATACTCAAGGTAAGTTGAATCAGAGACACATGAGATGAGTGGAGTTCTTGTAGAGTTATGCTTCTTTTTTGAAGCATAGAAGTGGAAAGTCAAATAAAGTTGTTGATGCCCTGAGTAGGAGGAAATTGCTAATAGAGTGGAGGTATTGGGTTTTGAGGAATTGAAGAATTTGTATCAGGATGACCCGAAATTTTTTAGAACCTTAGAAAGCTTGTAGGGAACCAGTTACGATGGGTAGGAGCAAGTGGCTAGATGATTTCATTCAAGATGACATGTTGTTTAAAGGAGCTTAGTTGTGTATACCTAGGAGGTCTATGAGGGAGAATCTGATAAAAGAGAAGCATAGTGGAGGATTAGCAGGACACTTTGGTGTTGATAAGATAGTAGCCTTGGTTAGTAAGAATTACTTTTGCACCAGCCTCAGATTCATAAGGATGTCAGGAAATTTGTGTAGAGTTGTAGAATTTGTTAACTTACAAAAGGTAGCAGTCAAAATATTGGATTGTATAAGCCTTTGATAGATCCAAAGAGACCTTGGGAGGATATAAGCATGGATTTTATACTTCGATTGCCTAAGACACATAGATGAAATGATTCTATATTTGTGATGGTGTATAGATTCTCAAAGATGACATATTTCATACCTTGTAAGAAGACAACAAATGTAGTGCATATAGATGACCTATTTTTCAAGGAGGTGGTGAGACTACATGGATTACCTAAGAGCATAGTTTCTGACAGAGATACTAAGTTTGTTGGATATTCTTGGAGGACACTTTGGAAGAAGATGAAGACAAATTTGAAATTCAGTTCTACTTTTCACCCATAGACTGATGGACAAACAAAAGTAGTAAACCAAAGTTTGGGAAAGTTATTGAGATGTTTTGTTGGAGAGAAAACTTGAATGTGGGACTTGATCCTTGCACAAGTAGATTTTGCCTACAACAATTAAGTTAACAGGAGTACCGAAAGAACACCCTTTGAAATTGTTACTAGAATACAGCCTAGAGGCATATCACAGTTGAGAGACATCCATAATGAATATAAGAGGAGTATAGAAGAAGAAGAATTTGTAGAACATATGAAGACACTACATACTCAAGTTAAGAAACATTTGGAGGACATGGACAATAAGTATAAGGAGAAAGTAGATGAAAAGAGGAGACACAAGGAATTTGAAGTTGGAAATGAAGTTATGGTGTATTTGAGGAAAGAAATATTTCCAGTTGCAACCTAAAATAAGTTGAAGATGAGGAAGATTGCACCTTGTAAGATCTTGAAGAAATTTAGTTTCAAAAATGCATATGAAGTGGAGTTATCGAATACTTTGGGTATTTTACATATATTCCATATTGCAGAACTACATCAGTATCATGATGTAGAATTCAGTGAAGACAATGTATTAGACTTGGAGAAGCAGATGCCCTAGAAGGTATTGGATCAGATTGAAGACATTTTGGATAGTAGAATTGGGTGCAACACTCGAGGAAAATAGTACAAAGAGTATCTTGTGAAGTGGAAGGGCAGACCAGTTGAAGACTCATCATGGATTTCTTAGGCAGAGGTAGACCATCTTGGTTTTCCTCTCACCTCTACAAAGTAGGGACTCATTATTTTATCCACCCTGAATGTTTGATGCAGGAGCATCCCTGGTTATTGGCAATATTACATCAACCAAAAACATTTTCTTTCTGTTTTGTAGTTTTCGCATTTATTTTTGCATTTCTTTGCATTTACACACTAGACCTTACGGGGCTAGATTTTTCTTGTGGACATGTTCATCTAGCTTATCCTAAGTCTGCAGGACATTTGGAACTTTTTCCAACAAGATATCACTTCTTCAATCTGGGATAGTTTTCTAGCTCAGAGCATAGGAACTGCTTGGACATATTTGCTAATGGAGAATTTGGTGGATTTTTTTCATAGCTTGAAGAGTCTAATTTAATTGCTTTCAACACTCCTTGGTGTGTGGTCAAGCTTCTCTTGGGTCCGCACATCATTAAATATGTTTTTTCTGGAAGGATTACTTTGGCGAAGGCTGACCTCGATGTTTTACACGTTACATGTTCTTCATCAACAATTGTTCCATCTTTGGCCAACACAGATCTTCCTAGAGTTATGAAAAACATATAAATCAAGGTAATCAAGTAGAAAGACACAAGTTTTGGGCAAGAAGGTAGAGATAGGAAATCTGGAGTTGGCTCACATTCTTCCTTGAGCCCAGATATTGTATATGAGCATATTGTTGGCAAGAGACACTGTTTTGGTGAATATTGGTGAATGATAGATGTTTAGGGGTTGTAATTGATGGCAAATTAGTTTGCAAATCACATCCAGTGTACATAAGTCTATTTTATCAAAAGTCATATTGTTCATAAGGGATAAGTCTAGAAGGTGGAACATAGTAACTGGTAGAGCATGAGATCACGGTGCACATCTTGACATTGGTGTTGTAATTTGGGTTATAGTGATCAAGATAAATGATTCAAGGTTCAAGGAAGATTATTTCATGATCTTGATATCCGGTGTTGAGTTGTGTCCAAGTTTAGAGCTCCAGTATCCAGTAATTCAATTAGAATAGAGCCATTTTTCATGCAATGCATGTTAAGGATTTCTTGGGATGATTTTGGTGATTGGTTTTGTGTTCGAGGTGATTGGGATGACTTATGGGAAACTTATTATCATCCCTTTTTGGTCCACATTTGGATTTGTGGACAAATTGAGCCGACTTGCTGATACATGTTTCATGTTGCATGTTATGCAGTTTTTGGAAGCCGACTTAGTAAATGATTCTTTTTGTTGGTGAAAATATATAAGATCGATTTGGTTGATCATTTTGGTGTGTGTTATGTGTGAGGAAAGTATGTATGAGCGAATTTGCTAGATTTGGTGAATGTGATTGAAGGTTTTGATGCTCAGGTATGTGACAGAGAAAAAAAATAGAGTAGAATGACATGTCAGTTGTAGGAGACAATCTGAGCATAACCGGATGTAATGCCCACCAAAATACCCTAGAGAAATAATCTAAAATATACTAACAAATGAAATTAATTTTCTTTTTAAAACATCCATTACTACTATGTTATCATTAACATTAATTAAATCCAACACTTACTATTTACAAGATCACATAAATTGATATGAATATACCCATAGAACTATGTTACGCAAGTGGAAAAAAGACATATTAAACCATCATCATATCTCAATTATACTTGGAAACATAACCAATCCTTAGGGTATCTCAATGTCATTACTTGACACCATTCTAACAAAATAGTTATCCATCTAGAACATCATATTCTATCATTCAATTAACCATTTACTTTCCATGCAATTATTACAACAATAACATATATGCATAACTTAACCACATTACATTTCCTTAGGTTCATTATACACACTAACCAAATGTTCTGAACACTCCTACTACCATCTATCATATAAGCATCATAGAACTATTAAATCATTTCATTTAGATAACTCCTATTTACCCAATGAGATTCAAGACAACCATTACTATCCTTTCTATCATTCAATCCATAGGATGACATATCTCAATTCTATTTAACTAATTAAAATGCAACACTTTACATATAAGTTAGCTCATTACTTTTTCACATAGAAATCATAAATTCATATTACATAAAGAATATCCATTACATCAAAGAGTAATTAATGAATTATTCTCCTAATAACTACCTCAAGTCCTATTATGATTTCACTTGCAAATACAAAGCTTTTTCTCATGCCAATTTTACCAATGTAGACTCTTGTAGCATGTGATTTTTCTTACTAGTAGTTGTTTGGATTGCATCAAATTGCTACCCTAAATTTGGTTCATTTTGCACTACTAGAGGTTTAATATGCTCTCCTTTTTGGCAATAATTTTAGTTATGAGGCTAGTTACAAGGATCACACTAATCATGCTGTTGAGATATATTATTATGTATTAGAAAAAGTGCCTTTTAATTGTTGGTAGTGGCTATATTTATATTGTTCAAGGACTAGTATAATTCTATTAAATTTTTCCTTGATATGACTACCCATTTTTTTGGTAATTTTGATTGTGAGGCTAATAAGGTCTAGTATTTTGAGCTCGTTGCCTCTTTATTATTACCATATCTTTCCAAAAATTATATATTAGGTCTTTAACATAATGCAAATCATTTGAAAGTGCAACAAAAGTAGACGGAGAATTAGTAGATGCAACAATAGTTGGTGCCAAAGTGGGTTGTTGAAGTGGAATTTATGGGAAGAGAATCATTGGTGGCCTTGGAGTTATATTCTTAACTTATATTCGAAGCCACCAAAATTCTACGATTGGAAATAAAATATCCACTCACAATCATATAGACAAGACGAAAATATGAATAATATTGTCACAAATAGATATAAGGACAAGCACAAAAATGAGGTGATTTCTAAACACTTAAGCAATTTTTAATGCCAAAATGATCTTAAGTATGTTAATAGGCTCGTGGGAAGCAATGTGTGCAATCTGGAATATCTTAGGGAAATAATAATGAATGCCCATGAACAAACTAAAGAAATATGTGGTGAGTTTCAATAGATGGGGATTGTCTTATTGGGAACTCCACGTGCATGGTATCCCCATCTAAGGAGAACTACTAAGGTGAGTGTCCCTCTTCTTTATTTGAGGGATCTTGCTTGGTTTTTTGGGTTCATGATGCCAACTCTTTCTTTGGTAAAGTTTTGGGTGTATTCATTAGCCCTCCCTTTGGAATCTTCTTCATTTAAGGAGGCTCCTCACTTGGGGGTTGTCTGAGGCCTTTGCAGTTTTAGGTCCTAAACATTTCTTGGTGGACAAATAATTTCCCATTTTGGTTGATCTTTTCTGCCTATTATGGGTTGGAGGTGGTTACACACTAAGGGTTGGCTACCTTATAGGTGATTAACTAGAGATGGATTCACTCCCCTCCTTCCTACGCTTGTGGTGGGTTCTAACTTCTTCAAGGGGATTCTTTTCTCCTATGGGGCCTATACTTTAGTCTTTGTTGGTTTTCATCTTTGAGTGTATCCCCTTGAGGAATGATTTGGTGTTTCTTCTATCGCAAGGCTTTTGTAGGTGTCCAGCTCATTTATGGGCACTTCTACTTCTTTGTGGTTTTTGTTTATGAAAATCCTCTAGCGTGAACCTCATTGTAAAAGGTTGCAGTAAGCCTTTCAAAATCTATTGGTTGTCTTTTGTTTCCTTGGCTTCTCTCATTCCACTACAAGAGGTTATTTCAAGGTGATGGTTAGGGGTTCCTTCCTAAACCCCTTTGTTGTAATTAGGTTATTTTTTTATGTAGGGATCCTTGTTCCCACTGATTGTTTCTTTAGTCAAAACTCTTCAATTCAAAAAAGGGTATTTTTTCTATGCTTCTGGTCTAGTGGTCTCACTACTTTTGAGCTCATCCCTCGTGTGTGCTCAAATGGTAGTTATGTAATGGTTCAGGCCTCTCTCAATTTAATCTATTCAAAACATATAACATAGATTGGGTGGTGCTAAGTAAAATGACAGAAAGATATGTCAATAATCTGGAGACTCCCTGGACTTCAAAAAACTTGGTGAAGGGTCTCAATTTAAGGCAGATGCAAATTGAACTACTTTGATACCATGTTAGAGTTTACAACCTCCTAAGATAGGATCACAACTACAAGCATTTACTCCAACATTCTCAAGCTATTTTTGAATTTAAGATGACTTCCAATGGTCATATACAAAAATTTGGGCCAAATTTTGCAATGTCAATGCCAAAATGTTGATCCTCTAAAATTTCAATAAAAAGGTATTGGTCTATGGACTAGAGCTTCATAGACCTAAAAAAATAAGCTCCTCCCTTGTGGGAAGCAAGATATTAGGGCCCTGATATTAGATCGAGACCTAACTTTTGAATTGATGATGATTAAATGTGGAATACGATGCCTTGAAATTTTAAAATAGGATAAAAATCAAATAATCTTGAAATGACATAGTAAAGGGTACACTAGAAAAAGGGCCCAAAAAGGAGTGTGACAATGTAAGTGGTTACAATTTAAGACCTTACAATAGAAAATATTCTCAAAAAATTCATATGTAATAACTTGCATAGATTACAAGCAACAAAAAAATGCTAGTCTTTTATATATAATTTTACTTGCATAATGCATAACAATAAATAAACTTTGTTTACTTCCACATTAATTAAATATGATTATTTTATGCAAAATGATAATTATAATTTGATCATATATACGGTTTATCACTATTTAGTTTTGTTGCAAAAAAAATAAATATGATAAAATATCAAAATAACAAATATGAGTTGGCCAAGAGAAATCACCATTGTGTTGTTGCCAAAGTACCTCCGACTTTCACCTCCTCTTCAAGTCAGTCTTCTTCTTGAGGGAATTTTTGTGGGCATAACAATTCTACTTATGGTCATTGGGATGCCCTCTTGGGCTTCCCCTCCACTTGTTTGAAATAGCTGTGTTCATCAAGGTTGGTTCTTACCTTACAGTAGGTGCTATACCTGTCCACCACTTGTGGGTGAAATAAATATTGATTGACTTAACTCTTTCTTTACAATGGGTTTTGGCAAACCCCAACAAGTAGTTTGCATATCAAGATCATAGCTCCATTATTGTTAATGGAGATGGCCAAGTGCATGCTATCTAAAATATTCAACGATTTCATCATTCTTAGGACCAAATTTAATGATCCATATGACCCATAGATTAGCCAACAAAAAAAATAGAAAACTACCACACTATTATGTTAGTATCATTGAAAAAGAATGTTTTCCCATATTTTGCATTGCTAGATCAACCTAGATCATGTGTAATAGTAAGAAAGGTACTAGTGGAAAATAACTAATAATCTTATTCGTATGTGCATGAATAGTACACCGATCATAAGGACTTACAATTGAGTCTATGGCATTCAATCCCACTAGCATAAAGAAACACATATTAGCATATGTATCACTTTCATGAATAATTGAATCTATGACTTACAATTGAGTCTATGACATTCAATCGAAGAATTGTTCTAGTGGTCAAAGCCCTAAATGAAAAAAAAGAAGTGAAAAGAAAAAATATAGTATTTGAGATGTCTCATCTTCAATCAAATGCATAATAATAATTTAAAAATAAAGACAAATTTTCCAATTACATTGGATAAATTCTATTGTGAAGATTTAAGAATCATATCTTATATGTGCAAAAATGACATTCTTAGTGATCGTGATATAATTTTAGTCAATATCTTGTGTTTCAAGAAATACACATGTAGGCTTTTGAAACCAACAATCTCTTTTAACATTTTAATATATTTCCTACATATAACATACATTATATAACCACTTTGAAAAAAAAAATGTTTCTCTATAACACGAATACAAAATGGGTAATGATTCCAACTATATAGATAGGCCCTCACCTATCTGTAGTATGGTTACCAAATGTTAAATTCATGACAGTAACAATGCTTTTCAGTAATAATAAACTCAATATATGTACTATTTATGCAAGATCCAACACTCTACTATTAAAAATTTTAAGCATCATCAATGAAATGGTTACACATATAAATACACAAAATATTTTATACATCATGGAGGTTTAGACATCGATACATTTATGTACAAGAAAGTAAAAATAACACTTTTGAATCATATGCAAATCCACAATATATAATTTTTACTAGACCAATAAAATGCTTTATACAAATTTAACTAAAATGATCATGTTTGGTATACTTAGAAATTAGAGGCATGTTGGACTAACCATCTTGCTACCTTATTAATTTCAATCCTCATGAGAAAAGTAATTTGAACTAAGAATATGAATAAACATATGGATACAAAATTTTAGGCCTCTCTCGGTTTTATATTTTCAAAACATATGAACACGAAAACAATCATATTTTGAAAAATATCCATAGTACGAAAAGATAAAAATGCAAAGCAAAACCATTCAATATAATAACCAAATTTTAAATAAATTTATATCTAATTCAAATCAAACAATTTAATTTATGTCATAGTTAGTTCAATACTATTTTAATACTATAAAATCTATTATGTTTTAATTCATTAAAATAAATACTATGATTAAAAATTTATTAGCATGACTATTAAACCTAAATGTTTAATTTGTAATGATCCATCCATAATACTTCAAAAGACCAGCTATTTTTATTTTCCCTTAATGTTATTGTGTTCATTCATAGGTATACTATGGTACTTCTATCCATCTAGGATATATATTAGTCCAATTTAGGATTACGTCTAACCATACAAGTTAGGAATCTATTTAATCATTATAGGAATCCACCTAGATGGGGTCAATATCTATCTTCCTTAAACATGAGATAGGTATGTGCTCTGGCTAGAGTCTTGTGACTTGTTGTGACCATTTGGGTCCTGAGTCTCATCTATAAAGACTACACCTCCTATTGGAAGTGCATTGAGGTATTGTCCTCAAAGGAATGAATCATAATATGAGATTGAAACCCACCTCAAAATTCATCATATGGCCTTGGGGAGTCAAGAGATCCTTCCAAGATCCTTCCAATTATATCATCAATATATTTTATCTTATTATTTATGTTATGAATTCTGAACCCAAACCCACTCACTCATTGATTTTTATTGAGTTATTTAGTCTCTATTATGCTCAACCTTCCTAAAACCCCATCCTCGATTGTCTATGTACTAGGGGAACACTCCATCCCTAGATTGCCTACATACACCACTTTCAAACGGGATTAAAAACTATGTAGTTTTGGTTTCTAATCATGTGGTAAAAATGTGGGTGCTAATATAATTAGATAGAAATGACAATTAACAATCTAAGCATACACAAATCAATCAAACACTCAAGATAAGGATGTTAGAAAGGAAATTAATGAATCATAATTGACAAAGCAATACAAATGTAAACTCCATATTGTTCCCTTGATTTGATTATCCTTCCGTTTGATGTGTGCTCGATGACATTGAGGATGCTCGATTTTCCTCCATGATGTGGGATTATGCAAATTGGACTCAAAACATGAATGCAGGATGGTTGGATGTGAGTATGCAGATTCACATGATAATGGTATGGGTATGAAAAAGGTGGATAAAATGTTGCATTATGATGGTATGAAAGTGAGAGTTTGTATCAAATGCATAGAAAAGGGAGGGTTTACATATAACTTGGAAGGGAAAGGAAGGGTTTAAGAAATGAGACACTTTCCTCAAAGAGGACAAGTGGCAATCATCAGGGTGCCACATGGAATGAGATTCCACACTTGTCCTCAAGGAGGAGAAGTGGTTTAGCCAATAGTGGCAAGTGTCTTCAAGGAGGACAAATGTTAAGAAGAGGCATTAAATGTGTCCTGAAAGACACAGGGCACCCAAAATTGGTTTCAATTTCCTAAATATTAGGAATTTAATAATTTGCACACACATGTGAGGGGAGATGTTAGAGAGGATAAGGTTAGTTAGATGGATAAGGTTGGTTAGAACCCTAAGGTTAGGCTATGGGTTAGTTTAGAAGAAGGGTTAAAATTAGGAGGCATGTGGGGAAATTTATTAATTTAATCAATTAATTCAAGAATTAGAGGAAAACAATGACTCAAACTAAATAAAATAATTAAATTAATTTAATTTAGTGGAGGAAGGGAAAAAAGGGGAATTAATTAATTTATTGGACATAGAATATTAATTAAATTAATTTAGCTAAATGGGGATGCCATTTTCAATTAAATAATATGGATTATTTAATTAATACAAGCGGCCAAGGGAATTCAATTTTATTAAACTAAATAGTCAAATTTAAGTGTCAAGACTAACTACGTTTGATGTAAAATATATAGTGGTTACACCACCCTTTCTAAGGTAATTGTCCTAGATAGTTTCTCTGTGGTTGCTATCCACACTAGGAAGCTCATAAATCAAAAGGGTCCATGTTGGCCCCTTGCTTGTTTATCTAATTCTATTTGGATCCTAGTCTTATGATCATGTCGCCCTTATCTTGTGTGTATAAATAGAGAATAATAGCATCCAATTAAAATAATGAAGTATAATAAAAACATACATCCAAGCCTTATTGGTGTTTTCTATGGTTTTCACTAGCAAATGCAAGTTTATTAAAAATTTATCTTATTAGATTATTGATCCATGGTGGATTTCCCGTCCCTTGCATTTTAACTCCACAATGTTCCTTCTTACTCCCTGATAATTTATAGGTTTCATGCCAGAGATGATGTTATTGCATCTTTATTCAACGTTAGATGTAGTAGCACAATCATGATGACATTAACTATAAGCATAAGCCAAAGGAACCATTTATACTAAACATTGCTAGGATTTTTCTAAGTGTCTCCTCTTTATTGAGGTATAATAACAACATTAAAATAAAAACGCCTCTAAACCAATATTAAAAAATAAGTGCTCCAATGAAAGAGACAATAGAAATAAATACAAGATTTGAAAAGAAATGGATGATTTCAATTATCAATGTGCATTATCATACAAAAAAAATTAATCTAATCAAATATCATTGAAATAAGACATCAATGAATGATAAATGAAATTCACTATTTGCTAATTAATATGTCATGAAAGGAAGAAAAATTACTGACATAATAACTAATATTAATCTTCTACATAAGAAATTTAATCTATTATAATCATTTTTTGAGAATGAAGTAAATAAATACAACTATCTAGAAGTGATTGGCAATTTAACATAAAATAAAATTCCCATTTAAGTCACCAAGAGTAAAAAATAATGAATCACTACACATATCGTTCTAAAGCATTCATAAAATAAATTATATATGTTCTCTCCACATAAACACTCCATTGTAGAATCTCATTGATATAATTTGATTGACAAATTCACATTTCTATGGTAATATGTAGTCATTATTATGAGGGGAAGAAGAATGTAATTAAATTAAACGATCTTTCATTTCCACCATTATCATACCATAGAATGAACCAAGTATCACCTAGTACATTCATATTTCAACCTATTATTTATGTTATACTTAATTATAAGGTCTAACTAATCATCTAGGTTATCCCTTCTCTAAAGTGAATAACCAGGTGATGAGATCATATATTCTAATTTTACATGTAATTACTTATTTTAAAATCATAATTGATATTGAAAATATTATAACATAACTACCAACTTCTTAACACCACATCACCCAAATACATAAAGTTTCTAATTCGTATGTGATTGAAGTCAATGGTTCGATGAACTCAGTACACTATATCAAATATTTAAAAGTTATAACATAGTTTTTAAGCCTAACTTGGACTTCTAAGGAATTTACTACCTTATAAGACTTTAAAAATAACATCCCTTATTTAGATATGGATTGAGGAACAAGGGAGAGATAAACATTGTTGAATACTAAAATAAATGTTTCTAGACTAATACACTTTCTCCTTCTAATATTTTGATATGTGGGGTTCACCATCGTACTACCACGAGGGAATGGAAAAATGGTATGTTAAAATGATAAATTATTTTGACATACTTATCACTGAGAGATGAAACATATGTAACATAATTATGACCAGCAATCACAAAATATGTATAGAGGAATAATATTAATCAAAATATCAAGATAGAATATTTTAAGTAATCATAATTAGTAAATTAAAATTATAAATATAATTATCATAAATATCATGTAAAAGCCCTTTTTTGAGACTTGAAATACTTTATATTTATGTAAAATAAGAGACTAGATAGCAATGAAGTATAGGTCAAGTATGGATGTTGGTAAGATGATGTGGGGTAGAAATAGAATAAATATTCCTAGACTAAGACAATGAATGATCATTGTAATTGATGATGTCAGATATTTAATTTGTTTATAGAAGAATCATAACATTCGCATGAGTGTTGATGTAGTATGTAGACTAGAAGGTTCCTAAGTAAGATTTTTCTGGGTAACCTAGAGGCCCATCATAGTTTTTCCCTTTTAAAAATAAATCCAATAATGTAATATTAAATTATTTCTTAGTAACATTATCTATTTAACAATTATAAATAGGTTTTCAAATCTAAGATCTTATTTATCATTTTATGTTTTAACTTAGACTTGAAACTAAATGAATTTGGTAACTTAGATATGGAAAACACTTACAAAATTTATACAATAACCTACTAATAGTGTTTGTATTGTGGCTCACAATAACTCTGAGATTCAAGTTGGAACTTAGTTGACTAGTCTAAGGTATAATGGCACCGTGTTCTCCAATTCGTATTTTAGTAATATAGTTTAGATAGTTGTCACTATCTAGTCTTAAATATCAACCATATTGATTTCAATTTTTGGAAAGTCATTATGTAGATATAAGATCTATTTTTAAATCATTTAAATATTCCATAAAGAAAAATATTGTAATTAATTTTTTTTTTCTTGTCATAAAATATAAGTTCATAATTTGACACATGAAAATTCATCCAATTAATACTTAACCTTATGTAACACAAGATAATAAACTATGATCTAATCTTATATGTCCAATATACAATATAGGATTTACTATTCACCTTCTTATTTCAAAATAAAAATAATTATACTTCTAAGCATCTCTTAAAAAAGTTTGTATAAAATAAAGTAATATTTAAATGATAAGAAGACATTGTGTGTTTTAATTATATTCATATTCTACCAATTTTATCTTATCACTTTCAAACACTATTTCAAAAGTTTCAAATAAGGACTTGATGTATAAAGAATAATGATTAAACATTTAATTAGGAATTAAGTGACTCAGTGTATAATAAATCTCAACTGCAACTCAGCTATATTTTTTTGCAGTTAGAAAGTTATTTCACACAACTAAAAGAAACAACTTTTAGACAGTTGAAATTTCTTCTTTTCATGCTCGAGAGAAAACTTTTACTTGTGTGTGAGGTGAAAAATAATGATGACAAACTATTGCAAAACCACAAAAATCCAACCTCAAACAATCCTAGTTCTACAATAAAACATTCACCATAAACCAATGAAGATACCTAAAAGCATGTAAATCCACAAATTGAAGCAATAATACCATTCGCATGCCAAGTAGGCTTTGATCTCCATTGTCTCCTATCTCCATTGATCTTGTTTGATATATTTCCTCTCAAATTTTGTGTTATGCACAAGAGCTCAACAAAGAACCGACTGTGGTTGTGAAGTCACTTGATCACAAGAAAGCTTGATTGCACAAAAAGTGTTAGGGTCGTGAAATAATGAGAGTATCCTCTTATATAAAAGAAACTTTAGAAAATGGAGGGATAGGATTAAGAGGTGAAAGAAATAAATGGTTGGCTAAGATTAAAGAATGGGTAGAGGAAAATTAAGAGATAAATGACATGTGTCATGAAGAGAAAAAACTAATGAATGAATTAATTAATTAAATAAATATTTATTTAATTAATAGCGGAAGTGAGACCAATTAAATAAATAAAATATTCATTTAATTTAGAGAAAAGATAATTTAAATAAATAAAAATATTCATTTAATTGAGGAAAGGGTTAGAAGATGATAAATGAATTTTAAATAAATAAAAAATTATTTAATTAATAAAAGACTTAGGATTAAATAATTAAATAAATAAAATATTTATTTAACTAAATAGAGCAATTTTAGATGTCTACAACTTGCATCCAATATTTTCAATTAATAGGCTGCAAAATTCTTGTTTCAAGCTCAATAATATAATGGCTCTTTACTCTAGTAATTTTATTTTTATTTACATCTATCTTTCATTTATTCTAAATAGATCGAAGTTGTAGAGGGAATTTTTTTGAGTTCATCTCACTTTTAAAACAAATTTCTTTGTTTAATCAGTATTTTTGTATAGATTTTGTCCAAAAACTTGTGCAAAATTGTAAAGGCATGTCACTTTCCACGATATCAGTGAGCCTTCTTATAGCTAGTTTTGTTTTCAAATTGATTTTATTTATTTGTTTCTAATCTCATTTCCCATTTTCTTTAGATATTTATTTGTAATAACAATTTTTACACTGAATAATTAAGTTGGTATTACAGTTACCAACAAATTTCTTTTACTTGTATGAGAATCATGTTTGATTAGAAACTACTCTTGGTTTCTTATAGATCCAATCCACCCACCTTGTCCTTTCAACTTGATTTGTCTATGGATCTGTTTCTTCTCTTATGATGCATGTGGAGCAACCTCCTATATTTATATTTCAATAAAAAATGCCTAAATTTATAGCAGAATGTTTTATAATATGTGGTTGGCTAGGTTGGTGACTCAATGATATTTAATCTTGTGTTTTGATGTTTAATGATTGACCAATTGCCATGAGTCTTGTTTTACACGTCCATTCCCTTTTAAGGATTAGCCGTTAAATTTTATAACATGTGTTAATTTAAACACGAGTTCCCAAACTTAATATATTTGGTATTAAAATAAGGGGTTGTGACATAATTGACAAAAGTTATAATGTTAAAGTTGAATACAAATTCAAAGGTACAATAAAATTTAAGTAAAATTTATTAATCCAAGACACAAGTGTGAGTTGAATATTATTGAATCTTTTGTTTCCAATGTACACATCATTTATAAGCAATTTTAATTACGCCAAGAAACATTCCTATACAGTCACAGCAGTGGGAGTGAAGGATAGAATAAAAGTGGAATATTCAGTGTAAACCCAAAAGAAACAATTAATATTCTGGCAGTTACATTTTCAAGAAGTTGGATGGTCATTTGATAATATTTTATTTTATTAATAAGAAAAAACACATCTACATTACCACGATTACTTATTTTCGTGAGTTGTCAATAGTGATTACTAAAATTGTGTGTATTTGTAAATGCAATATGAAACGGTTATGAAGTGGTCGATTGGAGTTCTCCATGCATGCTAAAATGCTGAATACACAATATTAAATACTCCACAATTTGATCAATGGATTGCAATATTTGCAGGGGAATTATTTGGCAAGTTCTCTGATTCGCTCACTAGTAAGTTTCGATTTTCAATGCAAGAGATTGATTAGCATTCATCTTGAATAACCATAAATTATTATTATTTTATCTAGGTGCTCTGATTCACATTTACCTTGCATAAGTAGATTTTTTCCTGTGCGCTCAATGAGGAAGGAGGCATCATGCTTTTTCTCTATATCGTTTTAGTTTTCTATATGCCCTGACTTCTGGTATACACCTCTCTTTTTGTGCTTGATCTATTTATTCTTTGTTTGTGATTATTGTTGTTTATATTGTGCATTTTTCTATTTTCTTGGTTACTCCTATTGACAGTTTGCAGAACAACGAATAGGTCTTGCAAAAAAATTCAGCAAGGGCATGTATAGAAGAAACTTGGTATTACGTTTCATGGGTATAAACCTGAAATCATATGGTATTGCATTTATTTGTTGGCTCACATCCCCAATCATCTCACGCATCACTTGGATTTTATGTTTTTTGCAAGATTGGATTACCTGTGCGATCTCCACATTCTCCAATGCCAAGCTAATCTTCTCCAAGGATTTGTTTTGTGTTTTCACAGCTTTTCATCACATCAAGAAGGCTTGGTAATAAGATCAAACCCCATGTATTTATGGAGATGCTAAAGGAAATTTTTGTGCTCAATGGCATCTTCAATATTGGAGACTATATTTCTGCCATAAGATGATTTAGGGTTTCCTATTTTCTATGTATTTTAATCACTTCTTATGTTTTCTGATTTTTGAAGAATTGACAATTAGTATGAGTTTTACTTTTGATTTAGATGCCCCACCTATCTGTGTTAATAAACTAGGGGTATCTATTCCTTTTAAATATATTGTGTTATCATGGAATTCCATTAAGTTTTCTCTATATTCATTACAATCTAATTCACAAATAAAGAAAAAGTATTGTGCATTTAGAAAGGACTATATTATACAATTCTTAAATTTATGTTGTCAATTGATTTACAAATGGTTTGAAATGAAAAATGCAAGGAACAGGCAAGAAAAAAACAAGTTGCAACTGCAATAATGTAGAGCACAAGTTAAGAGAGGATTGCATGCTTGCTGCCCATGATTTAATTGATTAAATTTGATTGATTAGAATAATAATATATTTTATAATTATATCATTTATTAAAATTAAAAAATTTTAATATATTTTTTTATGTACAAAAGTAAAATAGGTTCCATTTATATCTAAATTTAGTTTTAAATTTGATGATTTATTTAATGTTTAGAAAAAATAGAATTTATTTAAATTTTATAATTTAAAATGATTTGCATGCAAACAAAAGTAAAATAAAATAGAAATGTTACTTAGGAAAAATATAGAAAGATTCTATTTACATGGGAAAAGCAAAAATAGAATAGATATGTTGCTTATATATCTAAAAAAATTGAGAAAGGTTTTATTCATATCTAGATTTAAGTTTCAAATTTGTTCTTAATTTAATTGTTTATTTATTTATAAATTATAAAAAATTAGTTTAATTTTATAATTTAAATTGTTTTGCATGAAAAAAATAAATTTATTTTAATTTTATAAGTTAAAATGATTTTCATGCCTAAAAAAGGTAAAAAAGGTAAAATAGAATAGAAATGTTAGTTAGGAAAAATATAGAAAGATTCTTATTTACATGCAAAAAGGAAAAATAGAATAGAAATGTTGCTTATATATCTAATTCAAATTTAGAAAAGTTTTATTCATATCTAGAATTTAGTTTCAAAATTAATTCCTAAATTAATTGCTAAATAATTTATGAATTACAAACATAGTTTAATTTTATAATTTAAATTGATTTGCATGAAAATAAAAAGTATCATGGATTTTTATCTTTAATCATATATTTTATGTATACTTCATAAAAAAACCTTATAAATGAAAAAATGTAACTAAAAGAAAATAAAAATATCAATGACTCTTTAAGGTAAGACATGTGTAAAAGGTCAATTAAGCTTTTAGACATTACTATTATAATTTAGGGTTAAGTTAAGATTAGGGTTTAATCAAGGAAGGGTATAATTGTTTATTATAATTAATATTAGAATTATGATTTGAGATCCATAAAATGGTACAAATATAATTTATATCTAAATAATTATTTTAGAAAAACAATCATTGAAAATAAAAATATATTATTTATTAATAATTCATCATCTTAAATTTTAATAAACTATACTTAAAGTATTTTGTAATTTTGTCTTTAATGGTATATTTATGTATAAACTGTATTGTGCAATTTTTCTTTTAATCATGTATTTATGTATACTTTATAAAAAAATAACCTTATAAATAACTAAAAAAATATAACTAAAAGGAGATAAAAATATCAACAACCCTTTCAGTTAAAAGAGGTGTAAAAGGTGAAATGAGCCTTTACAAATTACTAATATAACCCTAATTGAACCCTAATATAAACTTAATTGAACCCTAATAACCTAACCCTAAAATTAATCCTAACCTTAATTAAACCTTATCTTGAACAACAATATAAACCCTAGCATAGTCTTAACCCATAACTCAACAAGTGACATTGACCTTGACCCTAATTAAACCTTTATGCTAATGTAACCCATAACTTAAGCTAACCCTAAATAAATTAATCCTCATTAAATATTAACCCTAACCTTAAACTCAAGCTTTATTATAGAACTCTAACCCTAACAACATGTTTTATCCTTGAAACCTAACCTTATTTGAATCATAAGCATAAGCATAACTATAATCCTTAGTCATAACCCTAACCATAACACTAATTGTAACACTACACCTTAACCCATTTAATCTAACCCTAACCCTAACCATAATCTAAACCCTAAATGTAACTCTAACACTAACCCCTAATCCTAAACCCTAAACCATTATTATAATCCAACCTAACCTAACTTAAATTTGACCTTATCCCTAATATCTACGCTAATGTAATCCTTAACCCTGATTAAACCTTAATGGTAACCTTGAAAGTGAGCCTTATTATAGAACCCTATAATTAAACACTACCTACAACTTTAGCCCTAACCCTAAACTAAACACTAACCGTAGTTGAACTCAAATCCTAATTGAATTCTACCTAGAACCATAACCCTAATTGAACTCTAATCCTAATTTAACCCTAACCCTAACACTATTGTAACTAAATCATAACCTTAATTATAACCCTATTTGAAATCTATTACTAACCCTAAGTATAATTTAACCCTTGTCAAAATCAAACCCTAACCTTGACAATATCTCCAATCTACACCTAATTGAACCCTAACCATAAGTACTGACCATACTTGAAACCTAAACATAACGCAACCCTAAACCTAGTTGTAACCCTAAAATTAAACCTTAACTACAACTTGAACCCTAACCTAACCATAATTGAACCCTCGGCCTAATTATAGCCTAAACTTAACCCTAAACCAAATCTTACTCTAATTTCAATCTAAGCCTAAAATTAACTCTAATCCTAGAATTAAACCCTACCTATAATTTGAACTATAATCTAGCCATAATTGAAACCTAACCATAAACTAAGCCCTAACCCTAATTGAACCATAATTCTAATCATATTCTAGCCCAAACCCTAACCCTCAATTAACTATAATCCTAATTTAACCTTAACCCTAATGTAATTGAATCATAACCCTAATTCTAATGTTGATTGAACTCTAATACTAACCCTGACTATAGTTAAACACTTCCCATAATCAAATGCTAGCCTTGATAGTATCCCTAATCTAAATTTAATTTAATCCTAACCCTAATTGAACCTTTGGGTTAACATAACCATAACCCTAATTAAACCTTAACTCTAACCTTAAAATCAAGCTTTATTGAAGGAGCCTAATCCAAAGATCATGCTTCATACTTAAACTCTGACTACATTTGAATCCTAACACTTACTCGAAGGGTAATAAAACCCTAATCAATTGAACCCTAACCATAAATGAAAAATTATGTGTATAACCTTATTGAATACTAATCCTAATCTTAACATTGATTCTAACTGATCACCCACCCTAACCCCACACATTAACCTAGAATAGTAACCTTAATCATAACCTAACCTTAACACTAACCTCAATATAGCCTTATCTCAGGCCCTAATATAACCCTAATTGAACTCTAACCATAACTCAACCCTAAATTTATATGTAATCTTAACCCTAACACTAATCATGATGTAAACATAACCCTAAACACAATCATAACAATAACAATATCCCTAATCCTAATCCTAACCCTAACCTAACAGTAACCTTGAACCCTAGCCATAGAAACAATCCTTTTTCCTAACCCTAAAGATTAACCCTAACCCTAGCAATAATCCTTTTTCCAAAACCAAAAGCCTAACCCTAACCATAGCCCTAACCATAACCCAAAACTTATCCCTATATGTAACCCTAAACCTATATCTTAACTCTAAACTGATATCTTAGCCCTAAACCCTAACCCTAACCCTAACCCTAACAATAATGTAAACCTAAGCCAACCATATACCTAAGCATAATCCTTAGCCTCAACCCTAGATGCTAACCCTAACCCTAACTACTATATTAAATCCTATCCTTAACCATAACCAAAATGCTAAATATAACCCTAACCCTAATCATGATGTAAATGGTAACCCTAACCCTAACTACTATGTAAACTATAACCCTAAAATTAACCCTAACCCATACCCTAAACCATAATTCTAACCCTAAACGTGCGTGTAACCCAAACACTAAACATAACCCTAATCCTAACCATGATTGTAAACCCTAACCATAATCCTAATCCTTGACCCTAAACATAATCCATAATCCATAAACCATAACCATAACCATAACCATAACCATAAACCCTAACCCTCATCATAATCCTAACAATAACCCAAACCAACCAAAACCTAACTTTAACTCTCAAATTATTGCTAAATATGACATAAAACTTAACCCTAATCAAAACAATATTTCTAATTATGATCCTATCATGATCCTAACCTTGACCCCAACCCTAACCATGATGTAAATCCTGACCCTACCCATTATTTAAATCCTAACCATAAATTATCCCTAACCCCAACCCTAACCTTAACCCTAACCATAATCATAACCCTAACCCTTAACCCTATCCGTATCTCTAACCCTTATTATAATCCTAACCCTAAACTTGACCCTAAAGTTCATCTTACTATAATTGAAACCTCACTATAACCTAACCTTAAATTCCACTCTAATCCTAGAACTAAACCCTATTAAACTATATTCCTAAACTTAACCCTAACCCTAATTGAAATATAATTTTAATTGAACTCTAATCCTTGACTAATATTAACCCTAATCTAGCCAAAACCCTAACTATAAACTTAACCCCAACCATAACCCTAACCATAATCCTAAACCTAAAGCAAAAGCGAACCTTGATGCTAACCCTACCCATTATCTTAGCCCTAATAATTATGTAAACCTTAACCCTAGCCATAATGCTAACCTTAACCCTGACACTAAACCCTAACTCTACATTAAATAATCATAAATCAAGTCGTAATCCTAACCCAACCCCACTTATAATCATAACCCTAACCCTAACTATAATTATGGTTACCCTAACCCTAAATTTGATATAAACTCTAAACATAATTGAAACACTAACAATAAACCCTAACCCTAACCATAAAGTCAACCCTAACATGGAAACCTAACCATAACCATAACCATAACCATAACCATAACCATAAGCATAACCATAACCCTAATTGGAATCCTTAACTCTAACTCTAACCATAATCTGAAAGCTAAACAAAACCTTAACCTTCATCCGAACCCTAACCATAATATAAACCCGAACCATTATCATCACCTTGACCTTGAAACCTAACCTTCATCACAACCCTTACCCTTACCCTAACCCTAACCCTAACCCTAACCCTAACCCTTACCCTTACCCTAACCCTAACAATGATGTAAACCATATCGTTGACCATAATAGTAACCTTAACCCTAACCCTAACCATAAATTTAACCCTAACACTAAGCCTAACCCTAATCCTAATAGTAATCCTAAATCCTAACCCTAAACATAATTCTAAACCTACACCAAACCCTAACCTCGATGTGAACCCTAACCACAACCCTAACAATTATGTAATCCTTAACTCTAACCACCATACTAACCTTAAACCTAACCCTATCTATAACCATAATAGTGAGCATTAAATAATGTTTTATACTATCATTAAATAAAAGTCTAATAAATATCTTACAATTTTGTATATCAGAGATATCAATTTTGTATATGCATTAATCTTATAACACATAAATATTTATTAAAAATAGTCTAAATGGATATATACAATTTCATATATCTCCGCATAATAATATAACAATATAATAATATTATAATACTATAATATAATTCAATTCATGAAAAAGATACTATATAATTATATATTGCATTTATTTTATGTTTTTCATGTTGCGTCGCCCAACGCCGAGAGATATCCTTCTCGAGGTGCCTAGTTTTTTTTATCAATTTTACACCCTAAAGTCAAATAAGCGCCTCAAGAAGGATATCTCTCGGCGTACTTTATATAGTTTAAATTAAAATTTAAGATATATAAACTAGTTTTATTATACTCTCACTAATTTAGAATCTATAGTGATAATAATTAATTATAATGTTAAGTTAAATACATATTCCAAGACACAATAAAATATAGAATGTACAATGTAGCCATAAAATTTATCAACTCAAGAAGCATGTGTAAATTGAATCTTATTTGAATGTTTTGCTTCCAATATACACATTTACAAACTGCGTTATGTTTTCAACTCATTAATTTAGAGTCTAAATTGGCTCCTTCACCATTGATAGCTTGAAATGCCTTATTTCTGGAGATAAAACATCGTCCATGGACTGTTGCACATATCACTAATCAAATAGAATATCCCTGTCTCTACATTTCAGAAACCCAGAAAACTCTAAATACCAGACACTTAAATGACAGATACCTTTATTCAAATTATACTGCAAACCTTAGCTAATGTTTACAATGCCAAACACTGTTCACTTTAGTGACGACAAACTACTTAGACCACCAGCAATTCAATGTATAAAATTTGAATGTTTTCTAAACATCGAAGTATCTAAACTGTACCATTTATCTTCTTCCCTTCCATCAATTCTAGTTTTTTGGCTCTCTCTACGACTTGCTGGGTCATCTTTCTGCCATAAAACTCTTTGTAAATGTAGCGTTCAAATTTGTTGGGGTGCTCCTCGTTAACCAATCCCTCAAGTGGGTAAACTATTGAATTTGGATTGGGATTGTAGAAAGTTGCTACGGACAATCTTGTAGTGCTCGAATTCACCACAGCCTGATGATCCGCATTCTTGAAAGAGCCACTGCTTAACACCTGCAAATTTCTTATCGATCAGCCCATCTCCCATTTCGTACTTTATTTCAAACCAAATGAGAACATTGGAGAAAATTGATGAGAAAGACACTTACGTGCATCTGATCTCCCAAATTCACTACAAATGCCCCGTCGATTGGTTCTACAGTCACCCAGCTTTTCCCGTCATCTTTGGTGACTTGCAGTCCGCCAACCTTGTCCTGCACCAACAAAGTTATTGTCCCTGGATCTGTGTGTCTCTTCAATCCCAGCGTCAAATCAGGTCGAGGGCATTTAGGGTAATAATTCAGCAAAAGCTTGTGTTCTGCATCTCCACAGGCATTCTCTATGGCTTTAGACTCCAACCCAAGAGCTTCAGAGATGAGCTCTAATAACTCTACTACCAGCTCAGCAGTAGCGTCGCTGTAATCTGCAATAGTCTTCCTGCAACAATAGTTAAGCTATAATCAAATTACACCACGTATGTGGTGCTGTTTCAGATAAGTAGTCCTCATTGCTTACACGACATTTATCTCATTAAACTCACTGAAAAATTACCTATCTTCGTTATGTTGATAATGATCCAGGATAAATTGCAAAAGTCAAAAACGATAAATATGTTTGATAAGTAGGAGATACTTTTTACAAGAAGTTGCTATCAGAATTTAACTGTGTAGTTTTCAAGTGAAACTCATTGACCCATGTTTCATGAGTAGTGGTTCACAAGAACCCATCTCTCATGATAATGAATGGTCCATTTAACACTCATTGCATCTAGGCGATGCTCACATAAGTGAAGCATTGAGCCTTTTCATGATGTCAATCATCCCAGTACTGCTCCAACTCAAACATGCTTAGCCTCAGAGTTTCCTCTAAGGTTAAACCCACTTAGGTTGCAACTCTAACCTTGAGTTGGAGTAGTACTGGGATGGGTGACCTCCGGAGAAGGCTATTTGCCTCACCTTGTGAGCATCACCTAGCATGAAACATTAATCAATGAGTTTGACTTGAAAACTACACGATTGAATTCTGATAGCAATATCAATATAATGATAAATATGCTTGGCAGATCTTTTAGATTCTATACTATATAAACAAAGTTACCGCATAGTAGGTGGTTTAGATGGCCATAGATTTATATCCCGAGGCAAGCATCTGGTAACTTACAGCTCTCTCCAATCCATCAGAGGGTCGTCCTTGATAAAGGTACCATTACCATAGCCAAGATAGGTTCCGGGCTTCAAAGCATACTCTAATTTTTCCTCAAGCGGGAGCGAGAAGAAATCCATGGCCTGGCTCATGATGAGGTTTGTCAGCTCCCTTGGAACTCGGTGAACGACAACCTGAAAAACTCCCCACTCTTGACAGGCCTTTTTCAGCTTAGCTCTTACTTGATCTCTTTGATGCCCACGAGAGTTGGGGAGGGAAATCACAGGGATATCATGTGAAAAGACATTGTGTGGGACTATGGGACGCTCATGCTCATCTTTGAGAAAACTCAAAGGCAGATCCTTGACACCAGACTCTGCCAAGCTTAGCACACTATCTATTGCAGATGGTGTCATCCTATTCTAATTTCAATGACACACCACTAAACGAGTCTCAAAGGTGATGGCTGCAAAGAAGATATATACAAAGATTATGAATTAAAAATAGTTATGAGGATAGTGCAAGGAAGATGGGCTATATATATACAAAGATTATGAATTAAAAATTTTGTTATGAGGGTAGTGCAAGGAAGAGAGCTGTCGATAAGCTGGATGCTTGAATGGGAAGGCAAAGCATGGAACCAATACAGTATTCCTCCCTATGAATGAGACATTTAGAACTTGTTAGCAATTCAAAGTGTTGTTCACTTGCATCAACAGATTTACAACATGACAAATTTGACATTCCTTGCAGAATTACAATTTTCTGCACTTGTTTCCAAGTTGCAACTAATGTATACAAGTAATTTTAGTATAAAATTTATTTATGCACGTTGCGTCTCATAATTGAGATTTGACTTCCTCCTCCTAACGTGCCATTAAGAACATGTATTCTTTATACAAAATTTGTTTATACCAGTTAAATCTCGGTATTAAGATTTGAGACTTGACTTGAAGAGTCAATGTTACTATATATTTGCAACTGCAGGTAAGAACACATGTATTTCCGTATAAGATATTGCAACTGCCGTTTCCATTTTGAAGTAGGTAGCAAAGATCAAGGTGAACAAGTTTGTATTTCAAATGTAACAGACTTTGTATCTATCTGACGCGTAAGCTTACTGTTATCTTTTTCAAATAACTGCCCAGCGAATCATTAAAATTCCAAATGCCTTGGCACAATTTTAGCAAGTTTTTAATTTGCTTCTAATACCGTTGAATTTAGGGCCAATGGACATTTTGAAAAAAAAAAAAGTTAATAATTTCACACCTTTCAAATTCAAGTAAAGCATGGATGTGGATGTGAGGATTTATCTTTGTGAAAATTTGGGACAAATTCATTGGTTATAGTTATTTTATTTGGTATAACATTCTAACAATAAATATCTTTTTTGGTCAAATTCAATGTTCTTTGGGTGGTGCTTCTTGATAGGATTTTGTGGTGCTCCTATCTAGTCGAGATGATTATGCTTATTTCTTTATCAATATGGCTCTCCTTTTTTATGTAATCTAGTCACTTTAAGCTCGAAGGTTGGCAATATGTGGCCTATTAGTTGTTTTTATACTTCTGAAGTATTTTGTAGTAGATTATGCGAGTTGTCTTTATGGACTTATAGCTCTGTTATTGGCCACTCTTTGGCAAATGTTCTCTCTCTTAATATCAATATATTATAAGGTTTGTCTCATTATGAAAAAAAAAAAAAAACCTTCTAACAAGAAGATGCTTAGACACTTTTGTGGTGTACAATGTGCATGTGCATAATTTAGGGTCCAACTACATGGCTTCTCTATGTAATTTTTATTGCTTTCATCTATTATGTTGCCCTCCATAATTCATGTATTTGCATAGCAGTCTCAACATTTCCTTGTTTGAGTTAAACATACCATCACCCAAAAGATTATACTAGACATTATGACTAGCACTCCCTTGCAAAATTAAGAGTAGGTTGGAAAAAATAAAGAGTCCAATTTATTGGTTGCAATACAACTAGTTAAATCACAGTTTATCCCTCTAAAACTAATTGATGACCATACCTTCTTCTAACTCAGGTCACTGTAGTGTCATGATCATCTCTTATGCAATTTGATAGGTATTTCAACATCCTTCAAATACATAGAATATTTTAACAATTAGAACAAGTGAGACATTAATTAATTTATCTGGCACTCAAGTGTTGGTCTAATCCCACTCATGGTTACTTAAATTCAACTTAGCTAACCAACATTTAATAATTATTGTAGGGTACTTGTCAGTATTTGGACTCTACCTACCCTCACATATGATTCGGACCCATGTCCATATCATGTGATCTCCTACCTACCTCTAAAATTTTAGAAGATGAAGAACCTCAACTTGTGCCTTTGAGGAGGTCTACAAGAATCAAGTAGGCTTTGTTATTCAATGTTAGATTCGAGTTGTATTTTTTCTTTGATTGCTAACACTAATGAGCCTTACTAACCAACATTTAATAATTATTGTAGGTTACTTGTCAGAAGTTGGACTCTACCTACCCTCACATATGATTCAAACCCATGTCCATATCATGTGATCTCCTACCTACCTCTAAAATTTTAGAAGATCAAGAACCTCAACTTGTGCCTTTGAGGAGGTCTACAAGAATCAAGTAGACTTTGTTATTCAATGTTAGCTTCCAGTTGTATTTTTGCTTTCATTGCTAACACTAATGAGCCTATGATTGTAAGAGAAGTTGAGCATGAGTGATGCAAATTTTTCAATATAAGACATGAATGATGAGATAACATATTTGAAGTAGAACAATACTTGGGATCTGGTATATTTTCCTGAAGGATGTAAGCTAGTGGAATGCAAATGGGTGTTCAAGAAAAAGTTGGGTTTTGATGATAATGCTGAGAAGAATAAAGCATAGTTGGTTACAAAGGGATACTCCCAGGTTGAGGGAATAGATTATGGTGAGATTTTCTCTCCCAGTGCAAAGTTGTCATATATTCAATTCTTATTATCTCTTGCTATAGCTCATGATTTAGAAATTGAGAAAATAGATGTAAAGGCAACATTCCTCCACGGTGATTTGGAAGAAGAGATTTATATGTCACAACCAAATAATTATGTAGTGAAAGGTAAAGATAATTAAGTTTAAATTTTAAAAATTCTTCGTATGCTTTGAGATAGCCACCTAAGAAGTGGTACCAATAGTTAAATCTCTATGTGTTGAGTTTGGGATTTTAGAGGTCTAAATCCAATCATCATATTTCACTTAAAACTGATATTGATTGAAGTGGTGTTGCTAAGATATTGATGAAGGGTAGATTAGTCCATGTTGGCAGAGTTGAGCAGGATGCACAATAGATCAGATTGGGATAGCTATACTGATCAAGTGTTTGTTGGATATCATTGGCATATGATGAACTCGTATGTTGATATGATGATAATGTATGTTGTCATTGATGTCAATAAGTTCAAGTGAACCAGTATGAAGAGGTATGAGGAGATTTAGTGAACCGGTGTTGAGGTTTCACTAAGTGTGATTACTAGTTGGTAGTCTCAGCTCTATGGTTATTGGCTTGTCGATCCAGCTTGTTTGATGAACTGATGATACTTTGTGATTGAGGTGCCACATCAGCTTTGAGAGCATAAAGGATTGAGACATGAGAAGATCAACCACGTTTGAAGTCTACCTCGGGAATGATTATTCTTCTTAGTGGCATAAGAAGAAAATGTGATGGGTTACTGATTCCCATGAGCGGTGATGAATGAACGATGCAGATTGACTTGTGATATGTTTGAGATTGTAAATGCTCTATGCAATATGTTTGGACGGTTAGGATGAGACCGCCTGTGTTGTAAACCTAAGATGTTTAGGGTTTAGGGTTTATGCCACCGATGTTTCTGTTACCTATAAGGTTGATGATGTTTGTGTTGAAAGGTTGTTGGCAAATGTTGTGTGTGTATCCGAGTGAAGAGATACTTGATACTTGCTAGACTAGTAAACAGGGAAACTGCAGAGTGTGATTGCAGAGTAGAGGATAAGAAAAGGATCTTCCTTGGCATGTAGTGCTATTATCAGATCATAGTTTTACCTGTTGTCTATTAACCATTGCAACAGTTGGAAAATCCCTTTACCGGGTAGCTTTAACAAGCTTATTGTAAAACCTGTAACCAGGTGACTCAAGATCATTGAGTTCTTTAAATCCTCTAGCGAGGTAACCTTTAACAGGGTTTCAACCTTTAACAGGGTATATAGCCATCTCTTAATCAGGTGATCTCTAACAGGATTGGTTCTTAACAAAACCTTATTGTAAATTCTTTAACTGGACTAGGCTCCTAATAGGACGAGCTTCAAAAGAGTTCAAAACAAGCTTGTGGGTATTCATTCCCACCATGGTTTTTCCCATTTGGGTTTCCACATGAAAAATCTGTGTGTTATGTGTTATGCATTTTTCATTTGATGTATATGAAGTATTTGGTTGAAAGATCATGCATGCAGAGTTAATAGGTTATGGTATTACTAGCATAACATATGCATATGTTTATGGGTGAAAGTTGATGTTGTACATTGATCGTATTTGATGTATTCAGACTTATCAGTTTATGGTGTCTGGTGTCTTACTGTGTTTGACCGGTATTGTCATGGTTAAGTTCAATAATGGTGATAATGAGTTGGTATTGCTTTAGCTAGATAAGTCGTTGAGAGTTTTTATCTGTACTGATTCACCCCCCCCTCTCAGTACCTGTTGGGGTATCTATTATTCATCATTATTCATCAATTGGTATCAGAGCACCTCCAGGTCCTCAGTGATATAAGCCTAATAGCTTGAGGTAAAAGATCCTACTGTAATGATGAAGAGGGAAGGTCCTAAGTTCAATAGAGATAACTTCAAAATATGGAAGGACAGAATGAAGATTTACATCAAGAGTATGGGTGCTCAACACTGGAACTATATTGAGAATGCTTTTGTGACTCCCACTGGCACTCTGACTAATGATTAGAAGAGAGAAATCCAGGAAAATGGGCAAGTTATGGAATCTCTTATCAGCAGCTTGTCAGATATTGAGTTTATTGATGTTCAAGACAAAGACACTCCTAAGGAGGTATGGGAAGCACTAGAAACCATCTATGGTGGTGATAAGCATGTAAAGCAAGCTAAGGAAGAGAGCCTTAGAGGAAAATTTGAAGACATGAGGATGGTTGAGGGTGAAACCATTCAGTAGTATGCTATTAGGATTAAGACAGTAGTTGGTGATATCAAAAGCATTGGTGGAATGATTGAAGATGCCACTGTTGTTAGTAAAGTTCTTAGATCATTGTTACCAATCTATGTAATCAAAGTAGCAGCTATCCAGGAGCTAAGATATATTGATAAAACTAGGGTATCCTTAGACTCTATCATTGCAAAGTTAACTGCATATGAGTTGAATAGCTATGATGGTAGTGTTCAGAAGACTGAGTCGACCTTTAAAGCATCTACTGTACCATCTAGAAATGGAAAAGAAACTAGTACCAGCTATGAATCCAGACAATGCAAAGATATGGATGATGAAGAGATTCTAATGGAGTTCGAAGCCCTTCTTGCTAAAAGACTTCCAAAGGGAACTGGAAAGTATAGAGGTAAACTTCCTTTGAAATGTTTTTCCCGCAACAAGATAGGACATATAGTTGTTAATTGTCCTAACAATGACAATAAGGACAAACCAGAGAGGTTTAGAAAATATAAAGGAGGAAACAAAAGAAATTGCCTAGTTGTTGTGGATGAAGGTGTCACTGATGAAGAATCAGAGGATGAAGAAAATGAAGACATAGTGTTTGTAGTAGTAAAGGAAGAAGTATCCGACAAGAAAGCTCCTGTCTCTTGCATTGACAACTCCAATGAGTGGATAATTGATAGTGGTTGTTCTCATCATATGACTGGTGACCGAAGAAATTTTCTCTCTAGAGGAATATGATGGAGGTGTTGTCAGATTTGGTAACGATGCACCATGCTTGGTAAAAGGTAAAGGATCCATCTCACTGAATGGAAAGAGTAGTGCAGATGATGTCTAATGGGTAGAAGGTCTTAAGAATAACCTGTTGAGTGTTGTTCAGTTGAATGACAAAGGACTAGTTCTGGGATTCAAAGGTGGAGTCTGTAGTATAAGTGGGAAGAATGGTAAACTTATTGCCACTAGCAAGCAGACCAGAGGAAACCTATTTTAGTTGAACACCAAGATAAGTCGGTGTCTAATGGCTAATTTTGATGATAGTTGGATATGGCATAGGAGACTCTGTCATATGAACTTTGACAACATTGTTAAAGCTAGTAAGATCAAGGCGGTAAGAGGATTACTGTTGTTGAACAAACTTCAGAATTCTTTGTGTAGAGAATGTCAACTTGGGAAGATGTCTTCCTCAACTTTTAAAGGTAAGTCTTTCTCAACAGAAAATTTACTCGATCTTGTGCATAAGTTGATTTGTGTGGTCCTATGAAAACTAGAAGTATTCAGGGAGATAGGTATTTTATGATTCTTACTGATGACTGCTCAAGAATGATGTGGGTCACATTTTTGAAAGACAAGTCTAAAGCATTTGGAAAGTTCAAAGCTTTCAGAGCATTAGTAGAGAAAGAAAGTAGTAAAAAGATATAGTGCCTAAGAACTGATTAAGGAGGAGAATTCACTTCTGATGAATTCAATAAGTATTGTGAAGACAATGGTATTAAGAGGCAACTATCTGCCTGAAAGATACCTCAATAGAATGCAATAGAAAAAAGAAATAACATGACTGTAGTTGAAGCAGCTAGAACAATGTTGATTCAAGGAAAGGTTACTCACACTTTTTGGAGAGAAGCGGTGAGCACTGCAGTCTATACTATGAACCGGGTACTCATCAAGAAAGGTAAAGATAAAACCCCTTATGAGTATTGGACAGGGAAAAATCCCACTATGAGTTACTTTAAAGTGTTTGGTAGCAAGTGTTATATCAAGGGAGGTGAGCATTGGAGCAAATTTGATGCAAAATGTGATGAAGGAATATTTTTGGGATATTCCACTAAGAGCAAAGCTCTCAAGTGCTACAACAATAAAACACAAAAGATTGTTGAAAGTATCAATGTCAGGGTTGATGAATCCCCTAAGGAACCTGAGGAAACATGCAGTGAAGAAGTGGAAGATGAACTAGCTATAGCCTTTTGGGAACCTATTAAGAAAGAAACTTGTAAAGATCTCAATGTTCCTGCACCAATAGAAGCTGTAGAAGAAGAAGAAGTTAGTGAAGAAGAAAAGCTAGCAGATTAGGCTAGAATCATTCCTAGATATGTGAAGCTACATCATGATCCAAACCAAATCATAGGAGATAAGGATGTAGGTATACTCACTAGAAGAAAAGTGAAGGAGAACTCTTGCATGATTTCTGAATTAGAACCCAAGACTTCAAGATAAGATCTTACAGATGAAGACTAGATTAAAGAAATGGAAGAGGAGCTATACCGGATAGAAAAGAATGCAACATGGTCTTTGGTGCCCAGACCGGAACACAAAAATGTCATAGGTACCAAATGGGTCTTCAGAAATAAGTTGAATGAAGAAGGCACAGTTGTTAGAAATAAAGGCAGGCTTGTATGCAAGGGATATGCTCAGGAGGAAGGAGAAAATTATGGAGAAACTTTTGCTCCTGTGGCTAGATTAGAAGGTGTTCGAATGCTACTTGCATTTGCAGCATTTAAGGGATTTAAGGTTTATCAGATGGATGTGAAGTCTGCTTTTCTGAATGGAATCCTAGAAGAAGTTTATATAGAGCAACCAGAAGGGTTTGCCTTATCAGAAGATAGTGACATGGTGTGTAGATTACACAAAGCCCTGTATGGACTTAAACAAGCACCTAGGGCATGGTATGAAAGACTACACTCTTATCTTGTGAAGATTGGATTTCAAAGAACAAGTGAAGATAGCAACATCTACTTGAAATCAGAAGGTGATCAGATTCTGATTTGTGAAGTTTTTGTGGATGACATAATCTTTGGAGGAGATGATAGAATGAGTCATGTGTTTGCAGATGAAATGAAGAAAGAGTTTGAGATGTCTTTGATAGGAGAAATAAAGCTCTTCATTAGGTTACAGATTCAGCACATGAAAGAGGGTATCTTTATTACCTAGTCCAAGTATGTCAAAGAGGTATTGAAGACTTTTGGCATGGAGGAAAGCAAACCGGTTGGTACACCGATGGTGACTGGCTGTAAATTGACTAAGGAAGATGATTCAACACTGGTGAATGAAAAGGAGTATCGGTCAATGATGGGTAAGCTGCACTATGTGGTGCAAAGAAGACCGGATATTGCTCATGCAGTGGGCATAGTTGCTCATTTTCAAAAATGTCTAAGAGAATCCCACTTGGTAGCTATCAAAAGGATTCCTAGATATCTGAAAGGAACAATTGATTATGGATTGTAGTATCCATATAATGGTGACTATACTCTCAAGGTATATACTGATGCTAATTGGGGAGGCAATATCAATGACTGGAAGAGAACAACCGATGGAGCATTCTTTCTTGGTGGAAGATTAGTATCATGGACAAGTAAGAAGCAAAGTTGTACTTCTCAATCTACGACTGAAGTAGAATATGTTGTAGCATTTATGAACTGCACTCAAGCAATTTGGATGAAGCATGTATTGGAAGGTTTTAAGGTACCTATATCTGAACCGCTAAACATATTTTGTGACAACACAAGTGCAATAAATATTTCCAAGAATCTGGTATTGCATGCTAGAACTAAGCACATTGAGCTTAAATATCATTTCTTGAGAGAGAAAGTTTAGAATAAGGAGGTTGTATTACAACATGTTTCCAGTAAGGAGCAGCTAGAAGATATATTCACTAAGCCCTTACCGAAGACTACATTTACCTATTTGAGAGATGAATTAGGGGTTCTGCCCCTTCATGAAGTCAACTAAAAGATATATGCTCCGCATCAGTCAAGTACTACAAATGACAAATCCTTCAAGATTGATGTGTTGAAGGATGCTACTTCTTAGGGGGAGCAACATAGTAGGTTTTGGAACCATATGCCTCCACTTTGGCATTGATGTCAAAGGGGGAGAAGATATGGAAGATATAGATATGACAGATGTATGGGGAGAAGATATGGAAGATATAGATATGACAGATGTATGGGGAGAAGATATGGAAGATGTCCGATGATAAAGACACACTAGTCTATGATGCTTCTAATTGCAATATTACACTGAGTATTGCCATCAATGCCAAAGGGGGAGATTGTTGGATATCATTGGCATATGATGATAATATATGTTGTCATTGATGTCAATAATTTCAAGTGAACCAGTATGAAGAGGTATGAGGAGATTCAGTGAGCCAGTGTCGGGGTTTTACTAAGTGTGATTACCGGTTGGTAGTCTCAGCTCTATGGTTATTGGCTTGTCGATCCAGCTTGTGTGATGAACTGATGATACTCTATGATTGAGGTGCCACATCAGCTTTGAGAGCATAAAGGATTGAGGCATGAGAAGATCGATCGTGTTTGAAGTCTACCTCGAGAATGATTATTCTTCTTAGTGGCATAAAAAGAAAACGTGATGGGTTACTCATTCCCATGAGTGGTGATGAATGAATGATGCAGATTGACTTGTGATCTGTTTGAGATTGTAAATTCTCTATGCAATATGTTTGGACAGTCAAGATGAGACTGCCTATGTGGTAAACCTAAGATGTTTAGGGTTTAGGGTTTATGCCACTGACCTTTATGTTACCTATAAGGTCGATGATGTTTGTATTGAAAAGTTGTTGGCAAAAGTTGTGTGTGTATCCGAGTGAAGAGATACTTGATACTTGCTAGGCTAGTAAAGAGGGAAACTGCAGAGTGTGATTGCAAAGTAGAGGATAAGAAAAGGATCTGCCTTGGCATGTAGTGCTGTTATCAAATCATAGTTTTACCTATTGTCTGTTAACCATTGCAACAGTTGGAAAATCCCTTTACCGGGTAGCTTTAATAGGCTTATTGTAAAACCTATAACCAGGTGACTCAAGATCATTGAGTTCTTTAAATCCTCTAGTGAGGTAACCTTTAACAGGGTTTCAACCTTTAGCAGAGTATATAGCCATCTCTTAACCGGGTTATCACTAACAGGATCGGTTCCTAATAAAACCTTATTGTAAAGTCTTTAACCGGACTAGGCTCCTAACAGGGAGAGCTTTAAAAGAGTTCAAAACAAGCTTATGGGTATTCATTCCCATCGTGGTTTTTCCCATTTGGGTTTCCACGTGAAAAATATGTGTGTTATGTGTTATGCATTTTTCATGTGATGTTTATGAAGTATTTGGTTGAAAGATCATGCATGCAGAGTTAATAGGTTATGGTATTACTAGCGTACCATATGCATATGTTTATGGGTGAAAGTTGATGTTGTACATTGATTGTATTTGATGTATTTAGACTTATCATCTTATGGTGTCTGGTGTCTTATTGTGTTTGACCGGTATTGTCATGGTTAAGTTCAGTAATGGTGATAACTAGTTGGTATTGCTTTAGCTAGATAAGGTGTTGAGAGTTTTTGTTTGTACTGATTCACCCCCCCCCTCTCAGTAGTTGTTGGGTATCTGTTGTTCATCATTATTCATCAGTGTTGTGCGGGTGAAGTGATCATATCAAAATAACTAGGCTGATACCAAGTCACGTGGATGAAATTGCTATTGGCATAAGTCAAGCCGATGTCGAGTCGTGAGGAGTTTCTTTGGTGTTGTGTTGGATCGGGATAGCAATGTCAAATGCCAAGGCAAAGTTACTTATTGAGATAGTTGAACATAGGCGGAGTAGCGATTTTGTGTTATACTGATAGAGTAAACTACTTCGATGTCAGTATATCGGATTAGCCATGGCGACCAAAAGACCAAGGATACCTTTTGAAGGCGGCATGACAAATTTCTACTAAGTTGGTGGACCAAACTATTTTGATTTCTTGCATTTTGGAATACCTTATGCTGATATGCTGAAGGATGGTGGAGTTGTGGTTTCAAAGTACCTATGCCAATAAAGGGTGAGCTGATTGTGTGTCATCGGAATGACTTGTTCGATCTTTCTAACAAGTTTTTTCTATGCTGATATTGATGGTCATCCCGATAAGTGGTTGTTTGGTGTGGAGTTTTTTAGTTCGGAGTAGCCTATGCCGATGAAGTGTGTCAGTGTGGAGTATGCATTTCAGGATACCTATGCTGATAAAGGGAGGTAGATAGTGTGGCATTGAAATAACTTGTTCGGTCAATCTAGCATGTTTTCCCTATGCCGATAGTTATACCTCTTCTGATATGTGGTTATTTGGCTTGGAGATTCTTTGTTTGAGATAATCTATATGGCGATAAGGTGAAATTGAAGGTGAAGATTTCATCAGAATAACTAAGGCCAACGTAAGGGAACAAATGCTTCACAGGATCATCGGGATAAGTTGTGAAGGCAGAGTAGATGTGAGATGTTAGCCTGATAGTTAAAACTATTCTGATAGGAAGTGAGCAATGCAACTTTGGGATAACTATGGCGATGAACATGAAGAAAGAGAAATAAAAAAGACATAATACATCGAGATAAGTGTTTATTGTCAACCTGATACGTGCTACATGTCTACATAACATGAAGGTTATTCATAGTATGAAGTTCAACTGGTCTGGGTAGCATGTTAGTCCACAAGGATGCTGATTAGGAATGACAGAGTGACATGGATGATGATAATGAGGACATGTCATGGCTTCCAGAGGTCATAGAACAAATCAAATTTGGACAAGTCGGTGACGGTGGACTTCAGTCTAGTAGTTGGTCGATCCAATCAATGCAGAGGTTGACGGAGGAAAAATAATGGATTAATGGTGGATCAGTAGCAGTTAGTTGATGGGCTCGAGATGATCAATTGAGATAGAACCAAATCTATGAGACAGATTGAGTTTGCCAAATATAGAAAACTAAGTACAAAGAATAATTAGAGAGCAAAGGAGTGTAATTTAATGCAAAATGGTAGGTCCAAGGAATAAAATCAAATCTGCTTTAGACCACTCAGAGAGACAAAACTGAATTAATTTTGAATTTTAGATTTGGAGGGAAAAGTCTGATATGTGCAGAGTTGATTGATTCCTACAGAAGGTGTTGAGATTTGATATTGGTAGGTGAAGTAGCAAATCTTGCAGATGCACAGATGACCGTGCAGAGAGAGGATAGCTATGAGGTAGCTGAGTTGGCAGAGTTGTGATGTAAATTGGCAAAGCAAGCAGAATAGAACATAGAGATGATGTGGCACATGGAACCGCCACAATGACAATTATGATCAAGTCCTCCTGGTTGAATCCAATAGATCGATGACTCAGATTCAAAGCTGATGTAGAATACAGGTTGGCATGTATGGAAACTTGAACTGTTTATTGGGAGAATGCAAACGGACTGAATGAACGATCTGTATGCTACATACGAACATGTGTAGATGAAATGCATGATAACGAGGCAAATAGATCTTGTTTGATGTGTGATGAGTTAAAGATCCAACTGACCTCTTGGAGGTGGATGCTGAATACTAAAACATAGACTTGTCAGAAAAGTTATGTGTGATGAGAGTTGGATGAGTGTGTGCTGATGTGGAGAAGAAAAGAAGCTCAGTAGAGAATAAAGTGTTTTTCGTTGTGGTTGAAGGGTGAAAATAAAGAGAGAATCAAACAAAGATAGAGGCAGGAGAAAATAGAGAGTTATCTACTGAGACAAAGGAAGACAAAAAACAAAGTGTTGTTTGCAGACACATGAAGAAGGCAGGGATCAGAGAGCAATAGAACCAGAGACTAGAGTGTGAAGAGAAGAGGCATATATAACAGTGGGCTGCATATACTGTTACAAGATAAGAGGGAGAAGTAAGTCGACCAAAAGATAGAAAACAAAGTGCATAGAACAAGAGAAGAGACAGACAAGAGTGCAGAGAGCAAAGATTGAATCCTAAGATCAAAGAGCAGAAACGAGTCAGATCAATCTCAAGAGAAGAATACTTGTGAGTTACAAAACCTCATTTGCAACAAGGTGTTTAAATTGTATTCATTATATACTCATTGTAATCTCTGAGTTGGTGCTCAGAGTTAGGGGTTGGTGCTCCTTGGGTTGGTGCCATAAATGTTGTAATCAATTTTACCTGTGAGGATGGATTGGAGCAATAGACTCCAACAACATTTCTCACCGAGGTTTTTTCCCACCGTGGGTTTTCCTCATATGCACTTGTGTTATGGGTTGCCTCTCATGTGTGTGTGCTTATTTGTTTAATATCTCTGCTCATGATTTTGTGATTAAAGTTGTTGCTTCTTAGATCTTTAGAAAGTAAAAGTTTTTATTGATTACCACTGATTCACTCCCCTCTTAGTGGTCCATTGTGTTCCTTCAATACTTCTATCACTTACAGTGTCTTTTTGGGTTTGTTAGCTTTGTGTTGATAAAGGCAATTCTCGGTTGAGCCCATGCTCCACCACTTAAACCATATATTATTTTGATTTCTCATGGGTTGGGCCTAGCTCCCCCTAGGTCGTAGCTTTCTTCTATACATTTTCCGATTCAATATGACTATAAGTAATTCTTATATATATTTAAATTTCAATATATATATTTATAGCATTTTGTCTTAAAAAAAAATAGTTTCACCTTGAGATATTGTTCCTATTGAAATAGCTATTTGTTTTTCTCATATGAAAAATTTAACCAGTATATCAAAAGATATTTGATTTAATAACAAAATATATATTTCAAACACCTAGATGGTGTTTAGTTCAATTCTTCTACAGTAAAAATAGTTTAACAAATAGAACACAAATTTTTTAAATTAATTTCCCCAACTGGCCACTAGAAGAAAAAATTAGTCAAATTCATAATTTGGCCTTACATATGACCGCCGCCTGCAATCGCACTCTTCTTCGAAATTTTTTAACTTTTTCTTGTATTTTTAAAAATACATCATTCCCAGCTCATTCAGCTATAAATTTATGTGTCCACTTGCTGTGAGTGCCTACTATTAGGCCTTTAGCTTCTTGCTCCGTTCAATTAGCGCGCCGAAATCTACGATGAACTTGGAGATTTTCAGAAGCATGGCTACTTCCAAGTACTTATTCAAAGTCTTCCTCTAGTTTTTTAGTAATTTCTGAAGTGTATGCACATTTTATGGCCGTTTTCTATATACATATATCCCCCTTAAAGGGGTTATTTATAAGCTTCCATAATCAACGTCCATGAGAACCACCACCTCTACTGACTTAGTCTCCTCTAATCACGAGGTAGAACAGTAGAACGTGACCTGTACCATGTGCTATGATTACTAGATCTACAAAAATATATTCACTCTACGATTTTATATTGTAGACCATCTTTCTATATATATAGCATAGCACAGACTCTCTCATTGTGCATCAAATTCAAATTCTAAGCTACTCTCATTGTGCATCCAATTCTAAACTAGAATTACGAAGATGTCCTCCAATGATGCAACAATTAATAACGAGGAGGAATGGCTCTTGGCAGAGGAGCTTTGCACCTTCTCTTGTCTTCCCATGGCCATGAAAGCTGCACTAGACCTTGATGTACTACGAATCATATCGACTCTAGGTTGTGGCCTTCAAGTTTCCCCTACCCAGATTGTGGACCAAATTCCAAATGTAACAAATCCTGATGCAGCACTTACTCTAGAGAGGATACTGAGAGTCCTTGCAAGTCATTCAATTCTCAGCTGCTCTGTAACCACAGGCAAGAATGGAAAGGCTGAGAGGCTTTATGGTCTGACTCCTCTTTGCAAATACCTTGTGCCCAACAAGGATGGCCGGTCCTTTGCACCACTGGCCCTGATGAACCAGGACAAAGTGTCTATGGACACTTGGTTCTATCTCAAGGATGCTGTTCTCAATGGAAGCCAGCCATTCATCAGAGCTCATGGGGTGAATGCATTTGAGTACAGTGCCAAGGATCAGAGAATCAATAGGTTATTTAACAGCGCTATGGCTGAACATTCTGCCATGGTGATGGAAAGGATTCTAGATTCTTATCAGGGCTTCAAGGATTTGGAGGAGCTGCTTGATGTGGGAGGTGGAGTTGGGTCTACTCTCAATCTTATAGTTTCCAAGCATCCCCATATCAAGGGAGTGAACTTTGATATGCCCCATGTTGTGAGAGACGCTCCTCATTATCCAGGTTAGTAGGAAAATATTCATTCAAGGGTGAGGGTTATGGCATTAAGTTAACAATCATGTACTTACAAGATTTAGTTTTCAAATCAATTGTGCCTTCTTAAATGATATTTTGGATCGGGAAGAGTATAGTATGATAAAACATTAATTGTCTATATTTTAGTTTAAGAGTTGCATTTATATCATTCTTATGCAATAAAATAATCAATTGTAGCGAAATTTTTCATTCAGGGATAACACATGTTTGGGGAGACATGTTTGAGAGCGTACCGTCCAGTCAAACTATTTTCATGAAGGTATGCAAGTCAAATTTCTTATTATTCATTGTTTTTTATAATAATTTTATAATAGAGAAAATATAATTTGGGTCTCTTCTCACATTTTGAAAATATTGTCGTCTTGAAATCTTTAATGAAATATACAAATAATATGTCTATTCAATGATATGATATGTATGTTTAATATCAAATATATATTTGTTTAATTTATGAATTCAAACTTCTTAATTTGAGAATTAATGTGTAATGTTGTGGTTGCAAATATTATTTTATTTTTAAAAGGTAAGTTGTTTTGGTTAATATTTTAAATTGAGAAATCTTTCATCTATGATGGTTATTCTTAAAATTTATATTTTGATCATTAGATTTTATTTTAGATATATAATATATAAGTAGTTTGAGGGTTAACTTATTGGTTACAAACTTCCTTTAAGAGTTACTATATTCTCTATATGAATCATGAATCAATTAAGAAGCCTGGAATAGGAATTAATGATCTTTATTTTGGTATTGATATTAAAAATTTGTTATACCTTAAAGTTTACAATGATGAGTTATCTTTAAAACTTGCTCACCTTAAAATTGACATTTGGGATTTTTTTGTTGATTAGTTGATTTTGCATGATTGGAATGATGACCATTGCATAAGGATTCTAGAAAATTGTCATAAGGCATTACCAGAGAAAGGGAAGGTGATTGTAGTGGATTTAATCTTGCCAATGGTTGTGGACACCTCTACGTCTACTAGGAGAGGATTTCATGTAGACCTTATGATGTTAGCATACAATCCAGGGGGAAAAGAGAGGACAAGAGAGGAATTCAATGACCTTGCAAAAGCAGCGGGATTTGTAGGAGGTATCAAGCCTATTTGTTGTGTTAATGGATTATGGGTCATTGAATTCTATAAGTGACTATTATAGGTGATTATCACTTTAATAGCCAATTAAAAATGAGCATATTATCTACTATGTGGACCATTAGTGAATGATATTCTTACTAATAAGTGTGCATTGGGAATCTCTATTAGCCCTACAAGTAATATTTTTCCCTTCAATGCTAAGGACGATAAATAATAAATTTATATTTTTCTTGTATGTCTTCATTCTATACTTTGGTTATGTTTAATCGTTTTCAAAATATCCATTTCATATTTTTGTTTCTAGTAGCAATAGAGAGATTATACAATCTTCTTATTTGAATTGAATGATTAATTCAAATGTATTTTCTTTAAATAATCATGTCTTCTTGGATGATTTCTTTGAAAAATTCCATACAAAATTATTTGATGACTTTAGTAGTTCTATCCAATCATTTAATCATGTGTTTGTTTATAATTGGAAACAATAAGACAAAAGGGCCCTTTAAAAGAAAAATCTATAATGAAAACATGCTAAGAAACTCTCAAAATTTAATTAGGATGCTGCAAATAATTGAATTTTTTTTTCACAATTTGAGATACTCTTCAAATATTTATTAGGTTATTTTTTAATTTACTAAAAAATATATTTAGATAGTGAAAGAAGATATAAATTCTCAAGGCTTAATACCATGTCTATAGTTGTACTACTTAACAATTTTTCATCTCAATATACTTAGTGAGGAGAGATGTTCATCTTTTTTAGCATCTATTTTGTTTTCAAATATGACATTTTTGATTAGAGGAAAACAGGTTTTGAAGGGACCTGAAATCCTTTACATCAAAACCATTTAGTCACATAAAACAAACACAAACCAACCACTCGGCATAAGAAAAAACAAAACACCAAAAATGGGGAATCAAAACCCCGAAGACCTTATAGAGATTTAATTAAATTTTCATTCATTAAGTTTTCAAGTATGATGTTTACATCAAAATGACATAAAATTTTAATGGAAATGAATTTAGTAGGGATTAATATTTAAGCTTTTGAGTATCCCTTTTGTTATCAATGGATCTTTAGGACTATGGATTTTATGTAATAATAATAACAAAAATATCTTATTGCATTTTTTAAGAATGCCTATGTTTTTTATTACAATTAAACTCCAAAAAGTAGAATAAATTATGTGTTCCATGTAAGATATGTGTTTTATTTCTTAAAGAGGAGGTGGGTTTGGTATAATTGATCTCCATACCTATAGATTTATGTATGTGAAGTGGGTTATGCAAGTCATATGTGGCTCTAAAAGTTAGGAATATTTATTTTTGAAATTCTATTTTTACATGTTCTCTATATGATAAAATTATAGAAAGGATTGAATCTCTATTAACTCCTTACTATGTCTATTCTTCTTATATTAGAATTTCTTTTGATTGGTAATCAAGAAATTACAAGATCTATGAGATGGTCAAGATATTTATCAAATTGATCAACATTTCTTAACTATTACCTTTCTTTCAGTGATCACAAAATTTTGTGGCCACCCATTATTGATAATGGTTTTCTTTCTCTTGTAGAAAGCCTTATACTTGTACTCTATTTTCTTATTTTTAATGAACATTAAAATTATGCACGACCTTATCCTTTCTTAGGATTGGATTAGGCTATAATTTTACAGGTAGGGGAATTTATGTTAGCTTCCTTTCAGTTACCTTTTATACTTCAAATCCAAGAGTTTATGACATATCCCATGATTCCTAAAATTTTCTCATAACTACTATTACCTAGTGAAAGATTGGATGTGGAATGTGATACAACTATCAATAATTACCTAATGGTAGCAATGTAGGTTTTTATGAGTTTTATTTCTCAAAGCCATCTCAATTTTAATTACTAATGGGCGTTGAAATCTTTACATATATAAATGCTTCTACACATCAACCTTTTTGTAGGGACAAGAATTGCCCTAAAATGATCTCATTTTATTATTTTTGGTTCATCAATGTTTCTTATTGGTGAAGTATTCTACCACTTGTTTCATTCATCCAATATCCCTCTTTTAAGATATTCTAATATCTTACTATGAATTTTGTCCAAGATCAATATTCTTAGAAGTGGATTAATATTTTTTTTTCCTTTCCTTTGATTTTAATATTTCCCTATGTAGAGGTCTTGCTAAGTGGTAAAAATATATTGTTTAATTTTATAAATTTTTAACATAGTATTTTGTTCACTAGTGGAAATCTATCATTTTAACTATTTCATGTAATGATCACATATTTCAAGATATTTGGACTCATGAAAGAATATGTGTTATCACTTTGGTATCATTCCTTATTTAGTTTTAATAATAGATATGGGGCTTCCTTTGTGGGACACACATTCAAGTTTTCATTAATATTCCTTTCAATTTTCTATAATTTTGCCTTAACAGAATAAAGGAACTAGAGATGAACAAAAACTATAAGGAGATGCAATGGTTAAAAAATAAAAACATAAAGCATTCAAACACTTACAATTAACCCATTATAAGTTGAAATATTGTCTCCTCCCTCGGATCGAGATTTGGATGAAGTTGAAAATGTACCTCCTTCTCCAACTTGTTTGTATTAGCTCCAAGATAGTTTGTGGATTTCTCTCCACACACAACAATAGTGATCAAATGGATGGAGGGAGTAATAGATGATTGCAAAGGGATGGAGGATATGGATGCCTATGATTGACTATAGTGGATGCACAAAGGATGATTTTAAAGGCTATATTAGTAGCATAAGATTTCATGAGATGAGATATGAAATGAATGGGAGGAGACCCCAATTTATAGATTTGAGAGAGGAGGAATGGACAGTTGAGATTGATTTGAAATGGAGGGTCAAGATTGAAGAAAATGGATGAATGGATTGAGAGGACATAGTGTGGAGACCAAGAGATTTTCCATGAAGGCATTTCTTGTCTCCACACTCTACAATGTGCATGGGGAAGATACCCTTAAGTAAATTGGGAAGACAAAAAGGAATTTAAAATTCCTTGTGGGCGGGATAAGGGAAATAAAAATTCCTAAATAATGAGGTGTATGGGAAAATGAAAAGGGAAAAGGAATTAAAAATTCCTTGGGAAGATGAGAGTGTATAGAAAGGAGAGGAAATTTGAAATCCATGAAATGACCAAAGTTGGTGCATTTAAGGTGGGGGGTTGAGTGGGAGACATGCCATTTATGGCAAATGGTTGACTTGTGGCTAATCATGAGGATTAGGCACTAGAAAATGATTATAAAGAGGGATTAAGTGGGATAATGAGAGATTAGAAGACAAGTGGATAGGTTAAGAGGATTTGATAAGAGGAGAGAGAATGAGTGGAGGAATTAAAAATTGGACAATAATCTTAATAGGGCTTCTAGAAGAATTAATTAGCTTAAGTGGGGATTAGAGGAAAGTGATTTGTAGGAATCACATGGTTTAGTTAATTAATTAAAATTAATTAACTAAAGAGGAATTAGAGGAATTAATTAAATTGGATGACTTTAGAAGAATGAGAATAATTAATTTATTTAATAAATTAATTATTTTGGACTATAGTGACAGGATCAATAAAATTAAATATAATTAATACTGAGAAGAATAAGGATAACATAATTAAATTAATTAATTAGGTACTAAGGATAATTTAATTAATTTTAGATGTCTACATTTTGCCCCTCTTTAATACATCAACAAAAATTGGCAGTGGGTAAATGATACCAAAAGAATTCCCCATCATGAACGCATAGGTGGTATATGCCCCCTAGATAATTTAACAAAGAATTTTTGAAAATTTTCGAGAAAATTCTTGAAAAAGAAGAAATAAACAGGAATGGAAGAGAGGAAGGAAAGAAGAAAAGGAAATTGTGAGGAGAAGAAAAAAGGATTAGGTCGAAAGAAGGGTGAAGAAACGGGGCTAAGGGGGCCCAGGGAAGGGTCATTGTTACATACACCTTTGAACAACATGAGCATCATGTAGAGAGGGTCAAAGGATTCCATCAATTAGCTGAGTATGGCCCACTGATATGTACCGCTAACCCACTTTGTCATTTAATAGGCTAGGGTAACTTTCAGGGTCATTAATGAAGGCAAAAAAGGGTTGGGGCACATATGTTGATCGTCATTTTGATGTCTATGTCAGGGATTGACGTTTGCGCAGGTGTTCAATGCCTGCACAAACATTGAAATAGCTTAAATAGAAGATCCCCACCCACACAGATGAATTACGTCTATGCACATGATATTCTGCGGGGGACTAGGGTTAGACAAGGGCAGAGACTATCAATTGACATCTGTGCCTATGGTGTCACATCTCCACAACAACTTCAACATCTCTATGAAAGGGGAATGATGTCTTCGACATGGAGGAAGGAAAAAGGGAAATGAGGAATAGGGGAGGGAATGAAAGGGGGTTTGGGAGCACGCATATGCCCCAAGGAGAGCATAGGGTGTAAATAGGCTAGAATAAGAGGATTAATAAAGTGAATTTGTTAGTGTAATGGTGAAAAAGAGGAATGATGAAGAGATCAAGAGGAAATCTTTTCTTCCCTCGAAGGAGAGATGAAAGTTTCACTATGGATTTCTCTTCAAACACTTTATCCACATTACATTTAAAAGAAGGGTGTAGCATTGTAAAATTGCAGCACTTGCAATTTCGACTGTATTTGGGTCTTCACGATGGCGGTGTAACGTTGAACCTGAATGGAGACCTCGAAACCTGTTTACAACATCAAAAACTGCATCTCTCTGCACCTTGGCCTGATCCTCCTTGCACCCTACTGTCCTAGGAGGTGGGACCATGGCGCCCAGTGCCCTGGTCCTTCAAGACCATGGCGCCTAGCGCCCTGGTCCCTCAAGACCATGGCGCCTAGCGTCCTGGTCCCTGGCCCTATTTTGGGCCCGGTCTCTTGTTGGGCATCGGGTCTTCAAGTTTGCAATTTGGAAAATAATGCTCCTAGGTCGGCCTAAGGTCGAAAAAATCAGTCTCCTAACCCTAATTGACAAGTATATAAACTACATTTCCCCTCCCAGAAAGGGGTGAGTAAGTAAAAAAGGAAAAAACATATATGTGCAAGAGGCGGAAGCGATAGACAAACATTCAAACATTCAAGCATTCAAACATTTCCTTCAAGCAATTGAGCATTCTAGGTCTCCATTGAAGGCTAGGTGTTGCATTCAAGGCAAGGATTCAACCATTGAAGAGGAGATCATCTACAATCTACAATCTACAACCTACAACATATAACATACAACATCATTACACCTTCGCATGTAAGAATACAAACATTCTTACAACAAAGTATCAGTACTTTATTACATTACAAACATTTACATTTACAACATTCTCATTTCTTGGTTAATTCCAAAACCAGGGTTTGACCTAAAGGAAAACCCCTAATCCCTAACCCTCCAATCATCCTCTCTTTTCTATGTGTAGGTTGCAGGTACGCGGCTGTAATTGAAGATCTGGAATCCTTGTGCAGAGACAAACAGATCCCCCTTCATTTCGCAGATTTTTTGGAGGACCGTGTGCACTCCGGGTGCCATCGTCCCATCAACTTTCACTCAAACTTGCAAGACAACGTCATCTTGACATTTTACTGGTAATTTCAGGTCTGCAGCTTCATCCCGTGTCCCTATCTCCGCCTACAAGCAAATCTTTCTTACTTTACATGCACTCCTAGTTCAATCCTTCTATCTACATTCTTTACAAAAGAGGGTACCCTTGTTGTCTCAACCCTTGAAACTCATTTAGAATTCAATCTTGCATTGTGTGGGATTGGATCTTGTGAGTTTCAACCCCTCTTTTGAATGTAAAGTCTCTCCTAAGTGAAAACCATCAATCCTAGTGACCTCCTTTCTCTCTCCTTGGAGTGGGGGAACACCTAGGGTTCGATTTTCCGCTTTACATTTTAGTGAACCCAACGCATCCTAATTCTGATTATTCATGGTTAGATCTGAAAATTTTGCTTCCTTAATTACATTTCCATGTTTGATCTTTTGCAAATTTTAGAGGTTAATTGTATAAAAACCCTAAATTTTCTTTTTAGTAATTGAGCTTGTGAAATGTTTAATTGTTAATGCTTTTTTTAGATCTACCCTTCTATTGCAAATTGTCAATTCATATTTGTGCTTTAATTCTGAAAATTAAGTGGTTAAGTGTCAAAACCCTAATTTTTAAAACCCTCTTGATTCAACCTTTGACTGATGATTTCACTGATCAAAACACCTCCAAATCGGCTGTAACTTTGGATTTCGCAACAAAATCATAATATCTCTCATCCCTGAAAATTTTGAAAAGAGTTGCGAGGAGCGTGTGCACCCCGAGCGCCATTGTCCCTGACATTTTTTCCAAAATTTCGGGAGCTAGATCTTACTGTATTTTTCTGCTAGAATCTAGAATCTTGGCTGATTTCATCAATTCTAACACTTTCAAAATTAAAGTCAAAGTTGGTCTAGTGATTGCTTGGATTAAGCCTTATAATCATTCAAAAATTGTTGAAATTGAAATTCATGTCAAAATTGTGTTTCTTACAATCCTAAATCTGAAAAGTGTGTTGGCATTCATTCAAAGTTTCAGTGCTTTATTCAATTTTTTGCAATTTGTGACTTTTGAAATTAAGTGTTTAATTGCAACAACTTTGATTTCCACTTTCAAAATTGAATTTTGCATGAAATTGAGTCAACTTTTAAATTCCAAAGCCTGCATTGCTTTTAGTATTCCCTATGAAATCATAAAATTCAAAATTTCAGTTTCCCTCTCTTTTTTCAAAATTCAAATTTTGCATTTTTCAACAATCTTGGTAGGGTTCAATTTTGAGATTGAAACTTTGATTTGGCCTATCTACAGATCGTAAAATCACTCAATTCTTTCAGATTAGCTTTAAAATCATCATAACTTTCATCCCTGAAAATTTCAAAAAATGTTGCGAGGACCGTGTGCACTCCGTTCGCCACGGTCCCCGACATTTTTTTCAAAATTTTGAGAGATTGTCATGATTGCATTTAACAGCTTAAATCTAGGAGATTGGCTGATTTTATTGAAATTTGCTACCTCTAAATTCAAAATCTTCTCTCTCTCTCTCTAGTGCATGAGTTTTACAACAATAAGCCCTACTTACACTATTCCCGTTAGACGAAGCCTTGGAATTAAGTCTTTCCAAGGTTTAATTACCGAGGAGATGGAACCTAATTTGAATGGCCTTTTTAACGAGGACATGAGTAATTCCTCTAATCCTCTTAATGATGAAGAAGCTCTCCATGAGGTTTCTGTAGAACAACTTTCAAAATTGGATAAACAATTTGATGATTTTCAGCAATGGATGTCTCAAGAATACCCCGATAGTCAAGCTCTTTCCTTAATTGAGGGTCTAAAACGTATGGTTCAAAGTGATAAGAATGGAATTGATATTTTTCATCATATTGCACACATCGTGGATTCGAATGTGATGCCTATGAAGAGTTGTGCTGAAACTTTAGGTTATACACAACCTCCTAATCAAGTCAATCATTCTATTCCTTTGACAACTTCTATTGCTAGTATACCTACTTTTACATCAAACATAATGACTACTTCAATACAAAACATTCCACCTATGATCACCAGTCATGGGGGCCATCCTTCTTCCTCAATCAACCCTCTTCCTTCATTCAATCCGACTTCTTCATTCATTCATTCAATGAGTGTCCCTATTACACCTCCACAAATGAACATGACGCAAGGGGGCAATTCATTTAACCATTCCATTCCTCCTTGTAGTGTTCCTTCTTTCCAATCATCTCCTATTACTAACTATCATAGTGTCCCGCCACCTTACTCTCAATCAATACCTTCTTTCAATAACATAATACCTCCATCACAATCTAACATGTCTAATATGAACTTTTTGACTGAAGCGACCATTGACAATCTTGCACAAACTGCCTCTTCTTTACAGCAACAAATTGCCTCTATGAATCAATCTAAGTTTAGTGTGACCACATTTGATGTTGCGAGCCCACTTTCTCTTGACATTGTTCGAGCTATCCCCCCTAAGCATGTTGAAATCCCACAATTGGAGCTTTATAATGGTAAAGGTGATCCTCTAACACATGTTAAGACCTTTCAAAAAATATGTACTGATTTTCCTCATGACCAAAGGTTGCTTGCAAAACTGTTTACTAGAACATTAAGAGGTAAGGCTCTACAATGGTATTGCTCATTGCCTTCCTATTCTATTACTTCTTTCCAACAACTTGCAAATGCTTTTATTCAACAATTTCAAAACAATATAAGTCCTAAAGTTACTTTGATTGATTTAATGCATTGTAAACAAGGTGTTAAAGAAAAAGTGACTAATTTCGTTGGTAGATATAAGCATTTGTGTGCTCAAATTTCTTTTCCAGTACCTGACAATGATATACAAAGAATCTTTATTTCTAATTTACAAAAAGATATTAGAGAAAAACTCCTGTTTTCTGAGTTTACTTCTTTCTAGCAGTTGTGTGCCACTCTTCACAATTATCAACTGACTGTGAGTCAAATGGAACAAGCAAATCCTATGGCTCTGAGTGATAAGGGTGATAGTAGTTAACAACCATTTGGAAAGTTTAAACCAAACAGAGGGTTCATTAAGTTCAATGAAAATATCACCAAAAACAATGTGAATGCAGCATCAGGTGTGCCTCCTATTTCTAAGTTTTTCAAGAAAGAAAGAGAGTTTACTCCTTTGAATGAATCATTGCATAGTATTATGAATAAGTTATTGGAACGAAATGTGCTTACCCTCCCTCCTATAAAGCAAATAGATCCTGCAAAGATTAATTCACCATATTTTGATAACAAATCTTTTTGTCAATTTCATCATCAACCTGGGCATGATACTGAAAAATGTTTTTCTTTAAAGGGTAAAATTCAAGATTTGATTGATAATAATGCTATCTCTATTTCAAGTGTGAATGGTAAAGGATACACATCTATAGCTCTTCCTAACCAAAATCTTAAGACTTTTACTGATCCATTACCTTGTCATACCTCTAATGTGATTGAGACTAATGATTCCTCTTTCTCACCTGATAGTCTTGTGTCTATGACTCCGAATGTGATTAACTTTGTAGAGCAGCAGAAAATCCCTAAAGAACCTTCCATCACATTTGATTCTAGTGAAACTATCAGGGCACCCGATGGTCCTCTATATATATTCGCAAATGTCAAGAATACACCTTGCCGTGGATTGCTTATTGATCCTTCTTGTATGGTTAATGTCATTACTGAAGAATTTCTTTTTACTTTGCAATTGAATCAAGTGATCTATGACAAAAGAAATGTGGTTGTGAAATTATTTGATGCTTTTTCTTCTCCTGCAATTGGTTCTATTACATTACCTATTGAGGTACATAACAAATCCCTTGATGTGAGCTTTGCTATTATTCCATTGTCCGAACAATTTCGTGTGAAGCTAGGCTATCCTTGGCTATCTTCCATGAAAGCTATTGCTTCTCCTATTCACAAGTGTTTGAAATTTCCCCATAATGGTGAAGTTGTTACTATCAATCATAGTCTCTTTAAACTAGCTGAAAGAACTTCTAGCGTTCCTATTGATTATTTGTGGCCTAAACAATTCCAATCTCTTCCACCGTGAAGTGATCATCTTTTCAAATCTTATCAAAAGTGGAAAAAAGATATGATCCTATCTCTAAGTGAACCTAGAACACCCAAACTTGATATTCCTATCATTCTTGAGAAGGAAGTTCTTCCTTTGAAAGATACAACTAATATCTTTCCTCAAGAAGATTCTCAACCCGTCCCTATGGATGTGACTATGTCTATGTCTAATAAACTTTCTAAAGATAGACCTATACCTCCTCATCATGAGGGACTTGGCCTCCTTCCTAAACCAGATATTCCTCCTTTATATGGAGCAGTTGCTCCTCCTTCCTCTTATAGAGAGAAGAGACCTTCCTCTTCTCCTATTATTTAACCTAAGAGACCACAACCTAAACACCCAAGTGATAAGGATGAGAACATTCCTCCTCCTCAATCTTCTCAACTTCCTACTAAGACTAGACGAAATCATTCTGCGTGTGAACATCGACGAAAGCGTCGTCTTAGAGCTCGTGCAGCTGCTTCTCAAACTTTGCAATCCCCAAAAACACCTTTAGCTAGTATTATTCCATTTTCTCCTCAGCCAAAAATTGAGCCAAAATCTCCTAAACATAAGATGCATGATGGTTTTGATCCTGTGTGAGTTAAAGATCCTATTTTTATAATTCTTGATGATGATATAGATGAAAATGTTATTCATGATGAAAATGTTACTCCTCTTGCTTCTGATAGTGAACATGAATATGTTGATATTGATAACCATTTATCTAACGAATTTTCTAAAGCACTTATCCTAGCTCCTAGACAAGAACAATGTGGCTTGGAACATGAACATAGCCCTTGTTTGGATCTTGTGACAGCTCCATCTACTGTGTTGGATGTTCCTCCTCTAGCGTGTTTCCTGCCTTCCCAAAATATTGATCAGCAAGATCAGGGGGTGGATGACGTGCTAGACTAGTTCATTAGCATAGCAGACTCTCTCCTCCTCTCTTGATCTCTTTTGTTACTTCTTCTATGTGTTATTCCCATTCTTGTATTTGTTGTCCTTACTGTTGTCTACTTGAGGACGATGTAAAGCATTGAGATCTCTTTTGGTCTCTCTCATGTTGACTTAAAAGACACATGTGCTCCCTTCTTCTAGGCGACCTTCCTTGATTGGGGAATGAAGAACAATTATGCATACATACATATGATATACATGAATTATCATACAGCATATTGACCCCAAGGAAAGTGAAGTCACCTCTTTATTTGTGTTTTGTGTCTATTATCCTTCGGTTTATCTCACACTTGGGGGCTAAATCTTTGTGATAACGTGCTCCTTTCCGTTCTCATTTCTTATGTGTGTCACTACCTTAAAGCAATCACCCCCGATGAGGCATGTGCGATTGCTTTAACGTAGAGGGGCATACATTCCGTTCATATCTCTTCAAGATTCTTAAAAATTACTTGGCGAACTTAGCTTTGCCTTGAAAATTTTTGGTATTTTTCTTGCATGACTCATAGTGAGGGAACCTTACTATTGATAGTCATGGTTCTCCCTCGTGATCTTCCCTTTTAATTTACCAATCGAATACGTAAGATCCTTAGTCCACTGGGGGCTTGGTGTATCTTGCCTCCTTGACATGGTGAAAGTCTTTCAATGTTGTTTCCTTGTACTTTACTGGAAGTGTGGGTGTATGCTTATACTCCCACTAAAGTGGGGGCTAAATGTAGCATCGTAAAATTGTGACACTTGCAATTTTGACTGCATTTGGGTCTTCACAATGGCGGTGCAACATTGAACCTAAATGGAAACCCCGAAACCTATTTACGACATCAAAAACTGCATCTCTCTGCACCTTGGCCTGATCCTCCTTACACTCTACTGTCCCGAGAGGTGGGACCATGGCGCCTAGTGCCCTGGTCCTTCAGGACCATGGCACCTAGCACGCTGGTCCCTCAGGACCATGGTGCCTAGCGCCCTGGTCCCTGGCCCTATTTTGGGCCCGGTCTCTTGTTGGGCATTGGGTCTTCAAGTTTGCAATTTGGAAAATAATGCTCCTAGGTCAGCCTAAGGTCGGAAAAATTAGTCTCCTAATCCTAATTGACAAGTATATAAACTACATTTCCCCTCCCAGAAAGGGGTAAGTAAAAAAGGAAAAAACATATATGCGCAAGAGGCGGAAGCAATAGACAAACATTCAAACATTCAAGCATTCAAGCATTTCCTTCAAGAAATTGAGCATTCTAGGTCTCCATTCAAGGCTAGGTGTTGCATTCAAGGCAAGGATTCAACCATTGAAGAGGAGATCATCTACAATCTACAATCTACAACCTACAACATATAACATACAACATCATTACACCTTCACATGTAAGTATACAAACATTCTTACAACAAGGTATCAGTACTTGATTACATTACAAACATTTACATTTACAACATTCTCATTTCTTGGTTAATTCCAAAACTGGGGTTTGACTTGAAGGCAAACCCCTAATCCCTAACCCCCCAATCGTGCTCTCTTTTCTGTGTGTAGGTTGCAGGTACGCGGCTGTAATTGAAGATCTAGAATCCTTGTGTAGAGACGAACAGATCCCCCTTTGTTTCGCGGATTTTTTGGAGGACCGTGTGCACTCCGGGCGCCATCGTCCCATCAAATTTTTCTCAAACTTGCAGGACAACATCATCTCGACATGTTACTACTAATTTCAGGTCCGCAGCTTCATCCCGTCTCCCTATCTTCGTCTACAAGCGAATCTTTCTTACTTTACATGCACTCCTAGTTCAATCCTTCTATCTACATTCTTTACAAAAGAGGGTATCCTTGCTGTCTCAACCCTTGAAACTCATTTAGAATTCAATCTTGCATTGTGTGGGATTGGATCTTGTGAGTTTCAACCCCTCTTTTGAATGTAAAGTCTCTCCTAAGTGAAAACCGTCAATCCTAGTGACCTCCTTTCTCTCTCCTTGGAGTGGGGGAACACCTAGGGTTCGATTTTCCGCTTTACAAAGGGGAAATTCACTAGATCCAATCTCTTAGGGAAGAGATCAAATACTAAATGAATTAATAATAAGATAAAAATGATAAGCTAACCCCTCTTTTAGAATGGAAAATGATTGAATTATGTGTTGTAGAATTAAGTGTAAAAGTAGGAAAGAACTAATTATAGGTCAAGATAGAAGCGTGAGATGAAGTTGTGCACTTAGATCTAGCTATAATATGCTGAGATGAAGCTGCCCTATGAATTTGAGGAAAAGTTGTTGGGACCATGCTGAAAGTGTCCAGGGTCCTCCGAAAAATCCGTGAAATGAAAAAGGTTTTTCCGCCTCTGCAAATGGAGTCTGAATTTGCAAACACAGTTGCACACTTGCAACCTACACACAGAAAAGAGAGGAAAAGGGGTTGGGATTGTGGGTTTGCCTTTAGGTCAAACCCCAATTTTGGAATTAACCAAATAATGAAACAAAGTACTTGCAAGTAAGTGTAAATGAAAGACTACAATGTAAGTCACCTCAAGAGAGGTTGTAGATAGAATGTAGGTATATTTTCTTGTATAGAATTGAATGTTGAAAGAGATCTCCTCTTCAATGGTTGAATCCTTGACTTGAATGCAACACCTAGGCTTGAAGGGAGAATTGAGAATGCTCAATTCTGGAAAGGAATGCTTGAATGCTTGAACTTATGCAGCCTTTTTGCTTATCCAGCTTATCGCTCCTTGAACTTTTTTACAAATGAGAGGGAAAATGCAACTTATATACTCGTCAATTAGAATTAATTAACTGATTTTTCATCACAGGCCAACACATGGAAAGTTTCCAACTTTATGCGAAGTCCAATGCAAGGATAGGACATAGGGAGGCCAAAATAAGGCAAGGAAAAGGGTGCCATGCTCCTATCCTAGGGGGGACAAGGGCGCCATGCCCTTGTTCTACCCTTGTCTCAAGATAGGAAGCAAGTTCAAGTGGTGCGAAGGACAAAACAAGTACGGTTTTCAGGGGTTGAGCAAGTCTTAGGTCTCCAATTAGGCTTGGGGATTGAAATCACCAATGTGAAGACCCTAATGTGGCTGCAAATTGCAAGGGTCACAATTTTATGACACTACACTTAGGCCCCACTTTAGCGAGAGTGCAAGTGTATTCCAATACTGCCAATAAAGTACAAGGAAACAAGATTGAAAGACTTGTACCACGTCAAGGAGGCAAGATGCATCAAGCCCCTAGTGGACTTAAGATCCTACGAGATCAATTGACAAAGGAAAAGGGAAGATCAAGAAGGGAAAACCATGAGTACAAGTTGCGAGGTTCCCCTCACTATGAGTTACAAAAAAGATACCAAAATTATAAATCAAAACCAAGTTCACTAAATATTATAAGTATCGAAAAGGAAAATATGATTGGAGTGTATGCCCCCACATTAAAGTGATCGTGCATGCCTTATCGGGAGTGATTTCTTTAAGGTAGGATACACCCAAGAGAGAGAGAAGAGAGGGAGTACATTATCGCAAGGATTTATCCCCTATGCGAGGAATAAACCCAAGGATAATGAACATGGAACACAAGGTATTTTCTCTTTCCTTAGGGTCAGTATGTTGTATGATAAATCATGTATATCATATATGTATATGTGCATAGAATAATCGACATTCCCCAAGGAAAGGACTCTACCTCGGAAGAAAGGGAATAGAGGATGTCTTTTGAGTCAACATGAAAAGAGACCAAAAGAAATCTCAATGCTTTGCATCATCCTCAAGTAGACATTAAGGGAAAAATAGAAGAACAAGGATACACATAGAAGAATAGTCACAAAGAGAAAGAAAGAAGAGAGAGAATATCTACAGTACTAATATTGCTAATCTAGCACAACATCTGCTTCCTGATCTTATTGATCACTATTTCAGGAAGGGAAGCAACATGCCATAGGAGAGACATGGAGCACAATAGATGGAGCTATCAGAAGATCCAAACAAGGACTATGTTCATGTGGTAAGTCACTTTGATTGATTCTAGAAGCTAGGATTAGGGTTTGTGAAAATTTAGTTGATAAATTCTTGTCCACATCAACATATTTCACTATCAGAAGCATTAGGAGTTGTATTGCCATCATGAATAACATTTTCACTCATTTCTTCATCAAGATTTATAGAAAGAGGAGCATGAACATGAATAGGAGTAAAACCATCACATGTTTTGTGCAACTTATGATTTGGAGATGTAGGTTCAACATCTTGCTTAGGAGAAAAGGGAATCATATCAACTGTTGGAGTCTTGGGAGATTTAATGGTTTGAGGAGCAACTTCACAAGCTCGAGCATGACACCTTCATCGGTGGTCTCTTGCACAATGATTTTGTCGAGTCTTAGTGGAAAATTGAGAAGAAAAAGGAATGTTTATGAAAGGAGGAATAGTCTCCTCTTTTATAGTTGGAAGTTTAGGTTGAGGTCTTTTAGATTGGACAAGAGGAGAGGTGAGCCTCTTCTCTCTATAAGAGCAAGGAGGTGGAATTGTGCCATATAAAGGAGGAATATTAGGTGTAGGAAGGAGACCAGGTCCATCATGGGGAGGTGGTACACGTCTAACCTTAGGAGGAATATTGTTGTTCTTCTTAGGAGAAGGCATACTCACATCCATAGGAATAGGTTGAGGATTTTCCTTAGGAGGAAGATTAGTCATATCCATTAGGGGAAGAATTTCATCTTCAAGAAGTATGGGAATGTCAATTGTTGGGGATCTAGGTTGACTCAAGGATAAGATCATATCTTTCTTCCATTTTTGATAAGATTGAAAAAGAGCATAGCTCCTTTGTGGAAGAGATTGAAATTGCTTAGGCCAAAAGAGATCAATAGGAACACTAGGGCTTCTTTCAGATGGGTGAAATAAGATATGGTTCATGACTATGATTTCTCTATTGTGGTAAAATTTCAAACACTTATGAATTAGAGAATCAATAGCCTTCATGGAAGATAGCCAAGGGTAGCCCAACTTCACACATAATTGTTTGGAAGAAGGAATGATAGCAAAGGTAACATCCATAGATTTAGTGTGAACTTCAATAGGAAGGGTGAGAGAACAAATAGTAGGAGAAGAGAAGCCATCAAATAACTTCACAACCACATTAGAGTCATCATAGATCGGTTTATGCAATCATAAAGTGAAGAGATACTCCTTAGTGATGATATTAACCATGCAAGTTGGATCAACAAGAGCACCACAACAAGGTATGTCCTTAACCTTCACAACTATGTATAAAGTCCCATCGGGTTCCCTAATGGTCTCATTAGGGTCAAATGTAATACAAGGATCTTTAGGTGTCTCTTGTTTCTCTATCATGTTCACCAAATTTGGAGCTATGGTAGTAAGATAAGAAGGAGAGAAAGAGGTATGTTCAGTCTCAATCACGTTAGAGGTATGCGAAGGCAAAGGATCAGTGAAAATCTTAAAATTTTTGTTAGGAGGAGCTACTGATTTGTTTCCCTTATCATTCACACTTGCCATGGATATAGTATTATTATCAATCAAATCTTGGATCTTACCTTTCAATGCAAAACATTTATTAGTATAATGACCAAGCTAACGATGAAATTGACAAAAGGAATTGCTATCAAAATAAGGGGATGCAAGCATAGATGGGTCAACTAGTTTGATAGGGGGAAGTTTGATAATATTCCTTTGTAACAACTGAGACATAATACTATGTAAAGATTCATTCAAAGGAGTAAATTGTCTTTCTCTTTTAAAGAATTTAGAAATAGGAGGCACATCTGTTGTAACATTCACATTGTTGTTGTTGATTGTATCATTGAACTTGATGAAGCTTCTTATTGGTTTTAACATTGTAAATGGTTATTGAACACTCTCCTCCTTATCACTCGGGGCCATAGGAGTAGATTTCTCCATTTGACTCACAACCAATTGATAATTGTGGAGTGTTGCACACAACTACAGAAAGGAAGTAAACTCAGACAAAAGAAGCTTTTCCTTGATATATTTTTGCAAATTAGAAATGAAAATTATTTGAATATCATTATCAGGTACATGAAAAGAAATTTGAGAACACAAATATATCTACTAATGAAATCAATCACTTTTTCTTTAACACCTTGTTTACAATGCATTAAATCAGTGAAAGTGATTGTAGGACCAATATTGTTTTTAAATTGTTGAAAGAAAGAACTTGCTAATTGTTGAAAAGAAGTGATAGAATAAGAAGGAAAAGAGCAATACCATTGTAAATCCTTATCTCTTAGTGTTCTTGTAAACAGTTTTGCAAGAAATCTTTGATCATAAGCAAAATCAGTACACAAGGTTTGAAATATTTTAACATGCATGAGATGATCACCTTTTCCATTATAGAGTTCCAATTAAGGGACCTCAACATGCTTAGGTTGAATGGTTTTAACAATTGTAGCATCCTAAAATTGCGACACTTCCAATTTCGATTGCATTTGGGTCTTCACGATGGCAACGCAACACTGAACCTGAATGGAGACCCCGAAACTTGTCCATAACATCAAAAACTGCATTTTTCAACACCCTGGCCTGATCCTCCTTGCACCCTGCTATCTCGGGAGGTGGGACCATGGTGCCCAGCACCCTGGTCCTTCAGGACTAAGGTGCCCAGTGCCCTGGTCCCCCAGGACCATGGTGCCCAGTGCCCTGGTCCCTGGCCCTATTTTTGGGCCCGGTCTCTTTTGGGTCTCGAGTCTTTATGTTTGCAAATTGGAAAATAATCTTCCTAGGTCAGCCTAAGGTTGGAAAAATTAGTCTTTCAACCCTAATTCACAAGTATATAAACTACATTTCCTCTCCCATTTTGGTAGATGGAAAAAGAGGCAGAAACGATATTCAAACATTCAAGCATTCAAGCATTCAAGCATTCCTTCAAGAAATTGATCATTCTAAGTCTCCATTCAAGGCTAAGTGTTGCATTCAAGACAAGGATTCAACCATTGAAGACGAGATCACATACAACATACAACATACAACATACAACAACATTTACACCTTCGCATGCAAGAATACAAACATTCTTACAACAAGGTATTGGTACTTTATTACATTACAATCATTTACATTTATAGCATTTCTCATTTCTTGGTTAATTCCAAAACCGAGGTTTGACCTAAGGGAAAACCCCTAATCCCTAACCCCCCAATCGTCCTTGCTTTTGTGTGTAAGTTGCAGGTATGCAGCTATAATTGAAGATCTAGAATCCTTGTGCAGAGACGAACAGATCCCCCTTCGTTTCGCGGATTTTTCAGAGGACCGTGTGCATGCTGGGCGCCATCGTCCCGTCAACTTTCACTCAAATTTGTAGGACAGCACCGTCTTGACATTTTTCTGCTAATTCCAGGTCCGCAACTTCATCCTATATTCCTATCTCTATTTATAAGTGAATCTTTCTTACTTTACATGCATTCCTAGTTCAATCTTTCTATCTACATTCTTTACAAAAGAAGGTAGCCTTGCTGTCTTAACCCTTGAAACTCATTTAGAATCCAATCTTGCATTGTGTGGGATTGGATCTTGTGGGTTTCAACCCCTCTTTTGAATGTGAAGTCTCCGCTAAGTGAAAACCGTCAACCCTAGTGACCCCCTTTCTCTCTCCTTGGAGTGGTGGGGGGAACACTTAGGGTTCGCTCGCGATTTTCCGCTTTACATTTTGGTGAACCTGACGTGAACATCCTTTCTGATTATTCATGGTTAGATCTGAAAATTGGATTCCTTAATTACATTTTCATGTTTGATCTTTTGCAAATTATAGAGGTTAATTGCATAAAAACCCTAAAATTTTCTTTTTAGTAATTAAGCTTGTGAAATGTCTAATTGTTAATGCTTGTTTCAGATCTACCCTTCTATTGCAAATTATCAATTCATATTTGTGCTTTAATTCTGAAAATTAAGTGGTTAAGTGTCAAAACCCTAATTTTTAAAACCCTCTTGATTCAACCTTTGACCGATAATTTCACTGATCAAAACATCTCCAAATCAGTTGTAACTTTGGATTCCGCAACAAAATCATAATATCTTTCATCCCTAAAAATTTGGAAAAAAGTTACGAAGACTATGTGCACCCCGAGCGCCATCGTCCCCGACATTTTTTCTAAAATTTCGGGAGCTAGATCTTATTGTATTTTTCTGCTAAAATCCAAAATTTTGGCTAATTTTATCAATTACAACACTTTCAAAATTAAAGTCAAAGTTGGTCTAGGGATTGCTTGGATTAAGGCTTCTAATCATTCAAAAATTGTTGAAATTGAAATTCATGTCAAAATTGTGCTTCTTACTATCCTAAATCTGAAAAGTGTGTTGGCATTCATTCGAAATTTCAGTGTTTTATTCAAATTCTTGCAATTTGTGACTTTTTGAATTAAGTGTTTAATTACAACAACTTTGATTTCCGCTTTCAAACTTGAATTTTGTGTGAAATTGAGTCAACTTTTAAATTTCAAAGCTTGCATTGCTCTTAGTACTCCCTCTAAAATCATAAAATTCAAAATTTCAGTTTCCCTCTCTTTTTCAAAATTCAAATTTTGCATTTTCCAACAATCTTGGTAGGGTTCAATTTTGATATTGCAACTTTAATTTGGCCTATCCACAGATCATAAAATCACTCAATTTTTTCAGATTAGCTTTAAAATCATCATAACTTTCATCCCTGCAAATTTCAAAAAAAGTTGCGAGAACCGTGTGCACTCCGAGCGCCACGGTCCCTGACATTTTTTCTGAAATTTTGGGAGATTGTCGTGATTGCATTTAATGGCTTAAATCTAGGAGATTGGTTGATTTTGTTGAAATTTTCTACCTCTAAATTCAAAATCTTCTCTCTCTCTTTAGTGCATGAGTTTTACAACAATAAGCCCTACTTACACTATTCCTGTTAGACGAAGCCTTAGAATTAAGTCTTTCCAAGGTTTAATTACTGAGGAGATGGAACCTAATCTGAATGGCCTTTTTAATGAGGACACGGGTAATTCCTCTAATCCTCTTAATGATGAAGAAGCTCTCCATGAGGTTTTTGTAGAACAACTTTCAAAATTGGATAACCAATTTGATGATTTTCAGCAATGGATGTCTCAAGAGTATCCCGATAGTCAAGCTCTTTCATTAATTGAGGGTCTAAAACATATGGTTCAAAGTGATAAGAATGGAATTGATATTTTTCATGGTATTGCACACATTGTGGATTCGAATGTGATGCCTATGAAGAGTTGTGCCGAAACTTTAGGTTATACACAACCTCCCACTCAAGTCAATCATTCTATCCCTTTGACGACTTCTATTGCTACCATACCTACCTTTACATCAAACATAATGACTACTTCTATACAAGATATTCTGCCTATGATCACCAGTCATGGGGGCAATCCTTCTTCTTCAATTAACCCTCTTCCTTCATTCAATCTGACTTCTTCATTCATTCCTTCAATGAGTGTCCCTATTACATCTCCACAAATGAACCTGGTGCAAGGGGGCAATTCATTTAACCATTCCATTCCTCCTTGTAGTGTTCCTCCTTTCCAATCATCTCCTATGACTAACTATCATAGTGTCATGCCACCTTACTTTCAATCAATACCTTCTTTCAATAACATAATACCTCCATCACAATCTAACATGTCTAATATGAACTCTTCGACTGAAGCGACCATTAACAATCTTGCACAAATTGTCTCTTCTTTACAGCAACAAATTGCCTCTATGAATCAATCTAAGTTTAGTGTGCCCACATTTGATGTTGCGAGCCCACTTTCTCTTGACATTGTTCGAGCTATTCCCCCTAAACATGTTGAAATTCCGCATTTGCAGCTTTATAATGGTAAAGGTGATCCTCTAACACATGTTAAGACTTTTCAAACAATATGTACTGATTTTGTTATGACCAAAGGTTGCTTACCAAACTATTTACTAGAACATTAAGAGATAAAGCCCTACAATTGTATTGCTCGTTGCCTTCTTATTCTATTACTTCTTTCAAACAACTTGCAAATGCTTTTATTCAACAATTTCAGAACAATATAAGTCCTAAAGTTACTTTGATTGATTTAATGCATTGTAAACAAGGTGTTAAAGAAAAAGTGACTGATTTCATTGGTAGATATAAGCATTTGTATGCTCAAATTTCTATTCCAGTGCCTGACAATGATATTCAAAGAATCTTTATTTCTAATTTACAAAAAGATATTAGAGAAAAACTTCTATTTTCTGAGTTTACTTCTTTCCAACAGTTGTGTGCAACTCTTCACAATTATCAACTGACTGTGAGTCAAATGGAACAAGCAAATCCTATGACTCCAAGTGATAAGGGTGATAGTAGTCAACAACCATTTGGAAAGTTTAAACCAAATAGACAGTCTATTAAATTCAATGAAAATATCATCAACCACAATGTGAATGCAGCATCAGGTGTGCCTCCTATTTCTAAGTTTTTCAAGAAAGAAAGAAAGTTTACTCATTTGAATGAATCATTGCATAGTATTATGAATAAATTATTGGAACAAAATGTGCTTACTCTTCCTCCTATAAGGCAAATAGATCCTACAAAGATTAATTCACCCTATTTTGATAACAAATCTTTTTGTCAATTTCATCGTCAACCTGGGCATGATACTAAAAAATGTTTTGCTTTAAAGGCTAAAATTCAAGATTTGATTGATAATAATACTATCTCTATTTCTGGTATGAATGATAAAGGCAATACATCTGTAGCTCCTCCTAACCAAAATCTTAAGATTTTTACTGATCCATTACCTTCTCATACCTCTAATGTGATTGAGACTAATGATTCCTCTTTCTCATCTAATGGTCTTGTGTCTATGACTCCGAATGTGATTAACTTTGTAGAGCAGCAAGAAAACCCTAAAGAACCTTCGATCACATTTGATTCTGGTGAAACTATCAGGGCACCTGATGGTCCTTTATACATAGTTGCAAAAGTCAGGAACACACCTTGCCGTGGAGTGCTTATTGATCCTTCGTGCATGGTTAATGTTATTACTGAAGAATTTCTCTTTACTTTACAATTGAATCAAGTGATCTATGACAAAACAGATGTGATTGTGAAATTATTTGATGCATTTTCTTCTCCTGCAATTGGTTCTATTACATTACCTATTGATGTCCATAATAAATCCCTTGATGTGAGCTTTGCTATTATTCCATCTTCCGAACAATTTCGTGTGAAGCTTGGCTATCCTTGGCTATCTTCCATGAAAGCTATTGCTTCTCCTATTCATAAGTGTTTGAAATTTCCCCATAATGGTGAAGTTGTTACTATCAATCATAGTCTCTTTAAACCAGCTAAGAGAACTTCTAGCATTCCTATTGATTATTTTTGGCCTAAACAATTCCAACCTCTTCCAACGCGTAGTGATCATCTTTTCAAATCTTATCAAAAGTGGAAAACATATATGATCCTATATCTAAGTGAACCTAGAACACCCAAACTTGATATTCCTATCGTTCTTGAGAAGGAAGTTCTTCCTTTGAAAGATAAAACTAATGTCTTTCCTCAAGAAGATTCCCAACCCATTCCTACGGATGTGACTATGTCTGTCTAATAAACTTTCTAAAAGCAGACCTATACCTCCTCATCATGATGGACTTGGTCTGCTTCCTAAACCAAATATTCCTCCTTTATATGGAGCAGTTCCTGCTTCTTCCTTTTATAAAGAGAAGAGACCTTCCTCTTCTCCTATTATCCAGCCTAAGAGACCACAACCTAAACACCCAAGTGATAAGGATGAGAACATTCCTCCTCCTCAATCTTCTCCACTTCCTACTAAGACTAGACGAAATCGTTCTGCACGTGAATGCTGACGAAAGCGTCGTCTTAGAGCTCAAGCAGCTACTTCTCAAACTTTGCAATCCCCCAAAACACCTTCAACAAACATTATTCCATTTTCTCCTCAGCCGGAAATTGAGCCAAAATCTCCTAAACATAAGATGCATGATGGTTTTGATCCTATGCGAGTTAAAGATCCTATTTTTATAAATCTTGATGATGATATAGATGAAAATGTTATTCATGATGAAAATGTTACTTCTCTTGCTTCTGATAGTGAATATGAATATGTTGATGTTGATAACCATTTATCTAACGAATTTTCTAAAGCACTTATCCTAGCTCCTAGACAAGAACAATGTGGCTTGGAACATGAACATAGCCCTTGTTTGGATCTTGTGATAGCTCCATCTACTGTGTTAGATGTTCCTCCTCTAGCGTGTTCCCTGCCTTCCTGAAACATTGATCAGCAAGATCGGGGGGTAGATGATGTGCTAGACTAGTTTCATTAGCATAGCAGATTCTCTCCTCCTCTCTTTCTTTTGTTACTTCTTCTATGTGTTATTCTCATTCTTCTATTTGTTGTCCTTAGTGTTGTCTACTTGAGGATGATGCAAAGCATTGAGATCTCTTTTGGTCTCTCTCATCTTGACTCAAAAGACACATGTGTTCCCTTCTTCTAGGTGACCTTCCTTGATTGGGGAATGAAGAACAATTATGCATACATACATATGATATACATGAATTATCATACAGCATACTCCCGAGGAAAGTGAAGTCACCTCGTGCTTTGTGTTTTGTGTCTATTATCCTTGGGTTTATCTCACACTTGGGGGCTAAATCTTTGTGATAACGTGCTCCTTTCCCTTCTTATTTCTTATGTGTTTCACTACCTTAAAGCAATCACCCCCGTTGAGGCGTGTGCGATCACTTTAATGTAGGGGGGCATACACCCCGTCTATCCCTTCAGGATACTTGAAAATTTCTTGGTGAACTTAGCTTTGCCTTGAGAAGTTTTGGTATTTTTCTTACATGACTCATAGTGAGGGAACCTTACTACTGACAGTTATGGTTCTCCCTCGTGATCTTTTCTTTTACTTTGTCAATCAAAGTTGTAAGATCCTTAGTCCACTGGGGGCTTGGTGTGTCTTGCCTCCTTGACGTAGTGAAAGTCTTTCAATGTTGTTTCCTTGTACTTTACCGGAAGTATCAGCGTACGCTTATACTCCCGATAAAGTGGAGGCTAAATGTAGTGTCCTAAAATTGTGACACTTGCAATTTCGACTGCATTTGGGTCTTCATGATGGCGACGCAACACTGAACCTGAATGGAGACCCCGAAACTTGTCCATAACATCAAAAACTGCATTTTTCAGCACCCTGGCCTGATCGTCCTTGCACCCTGTTGTCCCTTGAGGTGGGACCATGGCGCCCAGTGCCCTGGTCCTTCAGGACTAGGGTGCCCAATGCCCTGGTCCCCCAGGACCATGGCGCCCAGCGCCCTGGTCCCTGGCCCTATTTTTGGGCCCGGTCTCTTTTGGGTCTCGGGTCTTTATGTTTGCAAATTGAAAAAAATAATCTTCCTAGGTCGGCCTAAGGTTGGAAAAATCATTCTTTCAACCCTAATTTACAAGTATATAAACTACATTTCCTCTCCCATTTTGGTAGATGGAAAAAGAGGCGGAAACGATATTCAAACATTTGAGCATTCAAGCATTCAAGCATTCCTTCAAGTAATTGATCATTCTAAGTCTCCATTCAAGGCTAAGTGTTGCATTCAAGACAAGGATTCAACCATTGAAGAGGAGATCACATACAACATACAACATACAACATACAACAACATTTACACCTTCACATGTAAGAATACAAACATTCTTACAACAAGGTATTGGTACTTTATTACATTACAATCATTTACATTTACAACATTTCTCATTTCTTGGTTAATTCCAAAACTGGGGTTTGACCTAAGGGAAAACCCCTAATCCCTAACCCCCCAATTGTCCTCACTTTTCTACGTGTAGGTTGCAGGTATGCAGTTGTAATTGAAGATCTGGAATCCTTATGCAGAGACGAACAGATCCCCCTTCGTTTCACGGATTTTTCGGAGGACCGTGTGCACGCAGGGCGCCATCGTCCCGTCAACTTTCGCTCAAATTTGTAGAATAGTGCCGTCTCGACATTTTACTACTAATTCCAGGTCCACAGCTTCATCCTATATTCCTATCTCTGTTTATAAGCGAATCTTTCTTACTTTACATGCATTCCTAGTTCAATCTTTCTATCTACATTCTTTATAAAAGAGGGTAGCCTTGTTGTCTTAACCCTTGAAACTCATTTAGAATCCAATCTTGCATTGTGTGGGATTGGATCTTGTGGGTTTCAACCCCTCTTTTGAATGTGAAGTCTCCCCTAAGTGAAAACTGTCAACCCTAGTGACCCCCTTTCTCTCTCCTTGGAGTGGTGGGGGGAACACTTAGGGTTCGCTCGCGATTTTCTGCTTTACAACAATATCAAGGGAAAGTGGGCTTGCAACATCAATTGTGGACACACTAAACTTGGATTGACTCATCCAAGGAATTTGTTGTTGTAAGGAAGACATAGTTTGAGCAAGATTGTTAATGGTTGCTTCGGTAGAAGAATTGATGTGAGACATGGTTGATTGAGAAGGTGGTGTAATGTTATTGAAGGAAGCCATGGATTGAGAATAAGGTGGTGGGACATTATGATAAGTAGGCATACGTGATGATTGAGTAGGAAATGGGACACTCAAAGGAGAAATAAAATTGTTGAATGAATTGCCCCCTTGTGTCACATTGATTGGTTGAGGGATAATAGGAATACTTATGGAAGACATAGGTAAAGATGGAGGATTAAATGAAGAAGAGGGATTTTCCCCATGACCAATTGTTGTAGGAATGACATTTTGAGTTGATGTAGCCATGATGTTTGAAGTGAAAGTAGGAATACTAGCCATAGGAGTGGTCAAAGGAATAGAAGAATTGATTTGATTTGAAAGTTGTTAATAACCTAAGTTCTCAGCACAACTCTTTATAGGCATGACATTAGAATCAACAATATGAAAAATGCCATGCAATATATCAATTCCATTCTTATCACTTTGAAACATCCATTTAAGGCCTTCAATTAATGGAAGAGGTTCACTATTAGGGTATTCTTGGGACATCCATTGTTTAAATTTATCAAATTGATTATCCAATTTTGAAAGTTAATCTATGGAAACTCTAGTTAAAGCTTCTTCTTGTTCATCCTAAGATTCATCAATTGGATAGTTAGGGACATGATTAGGATGGGAAGAATTAGCATGATCCTCATTAAAGAAGTCACCCAAATTATGCTCCATTTGCTCGGTAATTAAACCTTGGGAAGCGTTAATTATAATGCTTCATCTAACGGGGATAGTGTAGGTAGGACTAATAGTGGTAAATCTCATGCACTAGAAGGAAAATTTTGAATTTTGAATAAGAAGAAAAAAGTTTACAAAAATTGGATAATGCAAAATTTGGGAAAATGATGATTAAACAATTTGAACTTTGCTGAAAGAAGAAAATAACACAATTTCCAAAAATAATTTTTATGATAAATGAAAAGAAATTGGAATTTAAAATTAGGGCCAATGGGATACCACTTAATTTTTAAATTGATAAAATTAGGATTTTTAAAATCAGGGCAGATTATAATTAACCACTTAATTTAAAAATTTTCCTTGAAATTTGAAATGTTGAATTTTGAAGGTATTTTTTAATTTTAGAGGGATAAAAAATTGACAAAATCAGCCAATTATTTATTTAAGCTATTAAATATGATCGTAACAATCTCCCAAAATTTTGGGAAAAAAGTTAGGGACCATGTTGAACGTGCACATGGTCCGACCAACTCTTTTCAAAAAAACTTCAGGGATTAAAGTTACGATGATTTTAAAGCTAACATCAAAAAATTGGAAGATTTTATGATCTCTAGATAGGAAAAATGAAGGGTTGAATGTGAAAATAGGACCCTATTAGGGTTTTGAGAAAAAAGAGGAATTGAATTGAAAATTTGAAAAGGGTAAAACCTAATGGATAGGAACACATTGAAAAATGTTCAGAAAACTGAAATTGCCTAAAATTGATTGAAATCTGCACAAAATCCAATTAAATTTGGGAATTAGGGTTTTAGGACCTAACCACTTAATTTTTGAAAGTTTGAATTTTGAAAAAAGAGGGAAATTGAAAATGTGAATTGTAGGATAGAAGATAAGTTTGAAAATAGTCACAAATCTGAAAATTAAATAGAAATTCAATTTTTGCATAATTTCAAGATGATTTCTAAAAATTAGGGTTTTGCCAATTAAGCTCTTAATTTTGTGAATTTGATTTGCAAATTGAATAAGACAATGAAGAAATTGAATTTGACAAACCAATAAATTTTCACATCTAAGACAATAACATGCAATATTTACAAAACACAAGTTCAATTTCAATTTTAAAACTAGGGTTTTGAATGAATTAACCAATAAGTTTACAGAAAAATTAAACTTGTAAATGAAAAATATGCAATGATTTTCAGAATAAAGCATGTAAGATGTCAGGTTCATCAAAATGTAATGGTGAAAAAAGGGTTAATAATGGAGAGATCAAGAGGAAATATTTTCTTCCCTCCGAGGAGAGATGAAATTTTCACTGTGGATTTTCCTTCAAACACTTTATCCATATTATATTTAAAAGAGGGGGAAATTCACTAGATCCAAGAGATCGAATACTAAATGAATTGATAATGAGATAGAAATGACAAGATAATCCCTCTTTTAGAATGGAAAATGATTGAATTATGTGTTGTAGAACAAAGTGTAAAAGTAGCAAAGAACTAATTATAATTTGAGATAGAAACATGAGATGAAGCTGTGCACCTAGATCTAGCTATAATATGTCGAGACGAAGTTGTCCTATGAATTTGAGAAAAAGTTGTCGGGAACATGCTGAAAGTGTCCATGATCCTCCAAAAAATACGTGAAATGAAAAAGTTTTTTCCGCCTTTGCAAATGGAGTTTGAATCTACAAACACAGTTGCACACCTGCAACCTACACATAGAAAAGAGAGGAAAGGGGTTTGGGATTGGGGGTTTTCCTTCAGGTCAAACCCTAGTTTTGGAATGAACCAAATGATGAAAAAAGGTACTTGCAAGTAAATGTAAATGAAAGACTGAAATGTGAATCACCTCAAGGGAGGTTGTAAATAGAATGTAGATAGATTTTCTTGTATGGAATTGAATGTTGAAAGGGATCTCTTCTTCAATGGTTGAATCCTTGACTTGAATGCAACACCTAGCCCTGAAGGGAGACTTGAGAATGCTCAATGCTGGAAAGGAATGCTTGAATTTTTGAATTCTTGAACTTATGCCATCTCTTTGATTATCCAACTCATCGCTCCTTGAATTTTTTTTGCAAATGAGAGGGAAAATGAGATTTATATACTTGTCAATTAGGGTTAACTAACTGATTTTTCATCACAGGCCAACATGGGGAAATTTTTCCCGCTTTGTGCAAAGTCCAATATAAGGATAGGACAAAGGGGGCCCCAAAATAGGGCAAGGACAAGAGTACCACACCCCTATCCTAGGGGAGATAGGGGCGCCACACCCTTTTCTTGCCCTTGTCTCAGGAGAAGAAGTAGGTTCAGGCAGTGCAGAGGGTAGAACAAGTGTGGTTTTCAAGGTTTGAGCAAGTCTTGGGTCTCCGATCAAGCTTGGGGATTCAAATCGGCAATGTAAAGACCCTAATGTGGTCGCAAATTACAAGGGTTGCAATTTTATGACACTATAGTTGGATGTAGGCGGACGAGGGTCCTCTTACATCTCAAAAACATTTGCCCCTGACCATGGATGTCTACAGACAGCTAAAGAGTGATGAGTGTGATATTCTTAGCATAGTTGGAATAGGATTCGTGGGGATGTAGCCGTGAATTAGGTTGCATACCACGATGATGATTGCACTCATAGAACATGAGGATAGGGAGACATGCACTTTTCACTTGTCGATGGTTTGAGGCTATCATCACCCTATTAGATGTCTAGAGGATATTGAAAATCCCTATTAGAGGAGTTATTCCTAAGTACAGGATGGATGGAGGTGACAACTACCTTTGGATGGTTTATGACCATGATTACATGATGATGGACATGATGAGGATGCACCTTAGGCATACCATGTAGATTCAACACATTCCTTGATTGATACTATTTATCTACGGATTAATCAGCGGGCACATGATGTCAGACCTGAGTGGCCATGGATTCTCCATCAAATGGGGTCATTGTGTCTATTACGTTCCTAAGGACTACATAGTTTACACATGGGAACAAGTCATTTTGGGATAACTCTATCATGATATGCACATGTGTGTCTATTGAGGTTATAGGAACCTCAGTACAGGTGTGAATTTTCTTTATATTTGGGCATGGGAGCACATTGTGGTCACTAGGCTAGTGGGAGTCTAGGATTGGGGATGTAGGTTTCCATATTTGGATCTCTGTACAAGACTGGTCCACTACACTAGGGTGGGAGCACTATGGTTTTGGAGGAGGGTGATAGATGTGTATACACCTAAAAAAAGTTTGAAGATAATTAATTAAATAAGCAATTATTTAATTAACCCCCCTCCCCAATTTAATTGAATTCATTAGCAATTTGATTAAATCCCTTTCATCTACTTATTAATAAATCTAAGGATTTATTTAATAGGTTCATCTCAATAGTTCCCTTTGATTAATTAAGCCAAATTAATTAATCCTCCCCCCATTTAAGTCAATTCTTCTAATCCCTAATTAAAATTAACAAACTCAAGTTTGTTGAGATTAATTACCATTTTCCAATTATTTGAATTTCTAAATTCAAATGAGCACATGGCTCCTAACTTTTAACCACCTAACCTAACCATCCCCTAGCCTAACCCATTCCACCTAACCCTAGGTTTAACTAACCCTATCCTATCTTGCACATTCTAACCTCCTTATCCTAACCTCCCATGGTGTGGATATTCTCCCCTTGAGACACATGGCACTTTTGCCACATGTCTCCCCCCTTGGACACTTTCCCTCTCATGAGAAAGGTGTCTTGACACTTGTCACCAGAGAGATGACACGAGTCCCTTCTTCCAACCTCTCCTCCAAGTTCCTCAATCTTGGCCTTTGATATCTTCAAATCAGATCTGGACCGTTGATTCCTGCCACTTCATCTTTGGCCTTGGAATTCCTATAAATATCCACCATTTTGAAGCAACAAGGATCCCTTGCATCCATAGGTTTACCATCATTACTATAGGTATTTTTATTTCAATCATCTAGTAATTAGCATCTTGGATTTATCATATCATTTGCATAATCAATCATGATCAAGTAGCTACTCAACTCCTGAGTTGTCACTTTGGAGGTCATTACTCCGTTGAGAGCCAATCAATCCAACACCTTCAAGGTCCTAAAGAATAGAGGAAAATGGGACATTTCAAGGAAATCTTATGGTTTGCATCTTTAATTTAGTTTTCAATTAAGCTTTCCATTTATGTTTTTATTGTCTTATATACCACATTTTTAGCATCACATTAATTGGTGCCCACTGTGGGGCATAACTTTGTTTGCAGTCGTGGGATTTTGCACTTATTTTTGTTAAATTAGCCACATAGACAAATTACAATGCAAATGAACAAACATGTCTTATGTGTTTTGATGATAGGCAAGTATGCTCTCAGCTTTCTTAGGTGATTAGAAAGCTAGACTCATCTTTTTTCTTTCAATAATGCATGTCTTTAGCGGGCCTGCCCTCTCAAGGAGCCTATAAGGCCAAAGCCATTAAGGCTGGTGAGAGGGGAATGACCCAAGTGGGAACAGCTAATGCCAAGTACTCCAACCCACTATAAAATAAACATGATTTGATGAAAATCAAGTCAACAGCAGTGCTCGAGAATAGATCTCCTTAGTACCTTCGGGTATATTAAATCTTGGTTTTCAAGGCTAGGAGACCTCTTAATTGAGTTTATACCTCGACACACCGAACAAATCCCTTACTAGTTTCAATTAAAATTAGAAGCTACCCGATTTACCGCTGAACATTATTAAATTCTTAGTGCATGGAGGGGGAATAATCTCTCCTTAAGACACTCAACATATGTCCCTCTTGAGTGTATGTGCGAACTCCCCTTTTGAGACCTTATTGCTAGGTTTATAACAGGACTCCACTAGCGTTCGCAAAGGCAAAAACATGGGCGCCCTTTAGGGGCTGACAAGGTTGTGTGTGCTAACAGGGTACCAAGTGTGGGCTAAGAACTAATAATGAAGCAAATCTCTTTAAGATAGACTGAATGATGTGTTTTCAATTGTTCAAAACCCATGAAAAATTGGGCTTTCTTTAAAGCTTCTTGAATATACACTTTGTGTCCTTTTGGACAAAAATATAATCTGAATTCTGTGTTTGTAAGTCAAGTCAATATATCATCCATTGAAATACGACAAAAATTGCAAACTCAAATTTCAAATTGTGAAATTCACAAGTTTCATAACAGATTAGCTCTTTTAGTCCAAACAGTCACACCTATAGTCCAAATAGTTGCACCTATAGTCCAAATAGTCGCACTTACAGTCCAAATAGTTGCATTCATAGTCTAAAAAGTAGCACTTTTAGTCCAAATGTCAACTCTCTTGGTATGAATGTTAACTTTCTCATATTTCAACATTAACTCTCCAAGGTTGAGCACATCAAAGTTTCTGGTCTAAACAACAGCTCTCTTGGTCTGAACAATAGAGTTCCTAGTATAAACAAAAGAGTTCTTAGTCTAAACAATAGCTCTCTTGGTCTAAATATCAGCTCCCTTGGTGTAATCAACAACTCTTTTGAGTTGAATGTCAAATTTCTCATGTTGCAACATTATATCTCCTAGTTTGTACTTGCTAGGTATAAATATCAGTCCTCTGAGTTTGAAAATCACCAAGTTGGGTCAAAATTACAATCTCCTAAGTTCAAACAGTCAATTTGGTGAGTCTACACATCATTATTTTGAACTTTAGACTCACTACATTACAGAATAGCATTTCTGGTCTGTTCCTCAGTATTTCTGGTCTGTTTGTTAGCGTTTCTAGTCAGTATAGCAGCATTTCTAGTCATTTTATTAGTGTTTTTGGTAAACTGCACCAAAATCAGAAAACAAAAACAACCCATTTCTTATATAGTCAAACATAGAGACTAGGTCATCTTCTTGGGTCATTCAATCAGGTTATCTTCTATCAAAAACAAATTCAAGACTAGACATACTAAGGTTCTCATGTATTTATCTCCAACAAGTTAAAGATCTAACACCTTAAGGTGCAACATCACATTTTCTTTGATAAACTAATCGTTTAAACATAGTTTCTCATTAGGATCTATCATCCTTTATCACAAAACTACAATGCTTGATTAGATTAACCTGATTCTCTATCATAGGATATATTGTTCCTATTGAACTTGGTCATATCAAAAATCACAAAATTTGCACTCCAAAACTAAGATCGAAAATCTTGCAAACAAACAAATACTTGAAGAGATCATTTCGTGTCTATCCATCTATACTATTTACCTCAACAATTGATTACCTATTGTGACACATTACAGAAGATTTAAACCTCACAAAACATTCAAAACACATGTATACCCATTTTAACCAAGGCTCAGAGATGAAAGATTGCAGAAACAGAAACATAAATGTTTAAAATAACTGAAGATTATAAAAACATGGAACATGAAGATGAAATACAAGTTGAAGAGGAAATAACAGAACAATAACTTAGTGAAACTGGAAATGATCCTAAATTCGATAAATTTTTGGAGAAAATATTGGAGGGAGAAAAAGAAAAATATTTCCTAATGAGCAAAATCTAGTGCTACACTCCCCTAAGATTTTGATGTGAGCAAATTGGTAGAAAAGAGAAGTGACTCTTCCCCTAATAACGAATGACATGAGGATATTTTTGGTCTCAAAATTAATGACATATCAACTCCTAATAATACAACAAATGAGGAAACTTACATTGCCAAAATGGATGACATAGAAATTCTCAACAAAGATAAATCTAAGGAAGACACAAGAAAGGGTCGAGAAGATACGAGAAGAAATCAAGATCCTACTAGAACACAAACTCATAGTTACACAAGAAAAAATCATGTTGATAATCCTATCGTAGCTCTTACACAACAAATACAAACACTGCAAACACAGATTCAAGATATGGAGAGAGGAAATGTTAGAAGATACTCACTTCAAGAAATTTGTCCTTATCCTTTCAACATTAATTTAAACATGATACCATATCCTATAGGTTGTGAAACTCCTAGATACAAAAAATATGATGGAAGCATTGATCCCAAGATCATATACAAGAATTTTGCAGAATGAGTATGGATTTTGCACATGAGGATACCTACTTGATGAGATTATTTCCAAAAAGCTTAAGTGGACTAGCTATGGAATGGTTCTCCAAACTTCCACTCAGAATCAGATCATTCTCCGAATTGGTGGATAAGTTTGTTTCACAATACTCCTATAACATACAACATGAATTAAAAATGCTAGACCTATGTAATACTAAACAAAAGAGTGGAGAACCTTTCATGACATTTCTATAGAGGTGGAGACGGCTAGCTTCACGACATCCTTGTATGGTGCCAGAATATGAGAAAATGGACATATTCATTAACAACCTAAATGATCAAATGAGTTATCATCTAAAAATGCAAGGCCATCAAAGTTTTGGAAAGATGGTTGATAATGGAATAAAGAAGGGTGAGTTGGAAATACACAAAGAAGGAGTTCATCCTCCTAACAACACTAACAACAACAACAATGATAAGCCAAAGTTTTTGAATAGAAATCATAATATCGTCAACAATGGGATAATGGATAACAACAATGTAAAAATAAAACAACTAGTTTTTAATTTATCCAATCACTCAACAGTGGTTCAACAAAACAACAATCACCAAAAATCAATTATCAACAATTTCTTTCGAAGGAAATTTAAAAATATTGGTGAGCCACTTGGGTCGGTATTAAAGACGCTTCTCGCAAACAAGTTAATTACCTTGCCAGAAGCAAGAAACTTTGAACCCAAGGTAAAACCTTCTTGGTGGAATGACAACCATTATTTTGATTTACATCGAAACAAAGGACACCAAACAGATACTTGTCAATGGTTAAAACATGTCATCCAAGACTTGATTGATAATGGAGTGATAACTGTGGATGGACATACAACAAATGAGTCTCACACAGCTTTCAAAACTCTGCTTCCTAACTATGAGAGAGGTGAATCATCAACAGATCAGAATGGTAAAGGTAAAGAAAAGGTGAACTATGCTTATGCATATGACAATGTGGTAAATGTGATCATGGTTAATGAGAAACAACATAAAGAAACCGCTCATGCTATCACATGAAGCAAAGCCAAAGTGGTTTTGTTGGGTTCTACAACAAACATGTCCTCCACTGCAAAACAATATAGTCTAGTGGATCAATTACAGAAAACTCCTATGCAAATATCCATCTTAGAACTCTTAAAGCTTTCATCCACACAAAATGAAATTCTAGAAAGAGCATTAGTAGATACAACAGTATCCAAAGATCTTGATATAAATTAATTCCAAACCATGGTGGGAGACCTCACAACCCCTCAATGCTTATCATTTACTGAAGAAGATGACATGATCTTTCAACATCCCCATAATTCTCCCTTGCATATTGAAGTCCTCATTCACAAGACGCATGTTAAATGTGTCCTAATAGATGGTGGAGATGGCTTAAACATTTGTTCATTAAGTCTTGTGCATGCTCTAGGTTATTCAGAAGATGCAATTGATCCCCGAAAAAAGATAACCATCAAAGCATATGATGAAGAAGAGTGTTCCTCTAAAGGAATTGTGATATTACCCATCAGAGTGGGACCTTTGCAGAAAGACAGAGCATGCCAAGTTCTAGACTTGGATTTATCATACAACATACTCCTAGGAAGACCTTTGATACATGACATACAAGTTGTTCCATCAACATATCACTAGTGCCTAAAATTTCCCTACAATGGGCAGGAAATCACTATCTCAACAGATTCAAATCCTTTTCAATACTATAGTAATCTAAAACCAGCTCAAGAGGTCATTGTTCCTCATAATAGGGAGGCATCATCTTTGAATGCACAATCCAAAGAAAAATCATTTGCCCCCATTTTTCCAAGTATGGAAAAACAAATACAGCTAAGAGATCGAGGGAACAGAGAATATTCACTATCACAATTACCACTTTCTCCTAAATCTTATGGAAAACCATCAAACTCTAAACAAAAACCAAATGTGAAACATCTTCCAATATTTGATGCAACATTTGTTAGTGCTAGGACCTTATCAGAGGAAATAGAAGACAAAGATGTGCTACAGTGGCTATACAAGGATGAAGAAGTCCAACAAAAGATCAACAATGTTAGAATACCCACAAAAAAGTATGGAAAAGGATTTAACATTCTTCAAAAAATGGGATACACTGGCATAGGTCCAGTAGGAAAAAGACAAGAAGGTATTTCATAACCTATCCAACCTCATACTCAACAAGCTACAGATAAAGTAGGGTTAGGGTATGGAGAAATTACTCTACCAGAAGACACATCATCTAACCAACAACAAGAAGAATATGAAAATAGACAAGAAAAACTTGCAATTGAAAGGGAAGAAACGTCTGCCAAGCAACAAGCACAAGCAAACATGAAATGGCAAAAGAAGCAAACTCCAAATCAATAGGAAAAACAAACTAATGGTACCTCCCAAGTAGCATTAACTCTTAATCAAAACAAGCAAGAAGCTAGTACAAATCAAGGAGATCTCATAGCAAGGTTGACTAAACTCAATCTCAATCAAGAAGAAGCTAAATATGAAAGAAGAAAATATATAGCAAGAAAAACAAAAGAAACAAATAAAACGCTATATGAACAAATCTGTAAATTACAAGCTACAAGTGAGATGGATTCTAATGAATGGGAATGGGATTCCTATCATTCTAAAGAATCAGCTAAAGAAAATTTCTTTGAAGAAGGTGTAGGAGTTGATGTAGTTCACACGTATGCAGGGCAAACATTATGAACTAGCCCACTTGAATTAGAATCACATTCAGGTGACTTGGACTTAATCGAGGATGATCAAGAACTCTTTGTGCGAGGTCATTCTGATAAGAGTATTGTTCTACACATTGACATACATATCAAAAAATTTGACATATCTATCATGACCCTTGATACCCTCAAAACATATTATCCTGAGGAGCCCTTACCAATCCACCCTAAACTTATTGATTGGGAAAATGAAAGACATACTGCCATTGAAAGCTTTCCTAATGACCATGCCATATCCGTATATCTTAATGCAATCGAACCCATAACAACATTCACTAGGAATTTCAACAATGCATCTTCCAGTCAAGTGGGTGCCAAATCTCCTAGTCGTAAAAAGGAAAATAAAGAAAACAATATCAGGTCTAATGTTGAAAACCATTTCTTGGCAACATTAGATCGGGAAAAAGTAACAAGAAAGGATGCATCTAATGGTGAAAACCTCCTTGATCGAGGTGCTGGAAGATGGGAGATTTGACACTTTACCTGAGTACTATCAAGAAAGGTCATCAATTTTATTGAACCAATAGAGGCAGTTAACATTGGGACAATAGAGCAACCAAAGATCCTACATCTAGCAACTTCTCTGTTAGAAGAAGAAATGCAACAATATATGGAATTCTTCAAGCGATGGCAAATCAATTACACCTATTCATATGCAGACATGCCAAGATTGAATCCAGAGCTTGTTATGCATCACTTAAACGTCAGTCCAGGAGCCAAACTAGTTGAATAGAAATTAAGGAAGATGCATCCACATATCATTATTCTGGTCAAAGTAGAACTAAAGAAATTCCTAGATGTAGGATTCATCATACCTATAGCATATCCTCAATGAGTATCAAACATCGTTCCTATTTCCAACCTAGACAAAAGTATCAGAGTATGCACAAACTTCAAAGATCTTAATAATGCATGTCCAAAGGATGACTTTCCTTTGCCTAACATTGACATCATTGTAGATTTAACTACTGGACACTCCATGTTTTCTCTAATGGATGGTTTCTCTAGATACAATCAAATTAAAATAGCACCTAAACATCAAGAAAAGATAGCTTTCACATGTTTGTGGGGTACTTTTTGTTGGAACACCATGCCTTTTGGATTAAAGAACGCACATGTCACATATCAGAGAGCTATGACAATGATATTCCATGACATGATGCATACATTCATGGAAGACTATGTGGATGACATCTTGGCCAAATCATACAACAGAGAAGAACATATAGGGATACTAGAAAAGATCTTTGACTGCTTAGAATAGTACAAGCTACAGCTAAATCCTAAGACATGTACCTTTGGTGTCACTATTGGCAAGCTACTGGGATACATTGTTTCAGCTAGAGGTATCGAAGTAGATCCAGCTAAGGTCAAAGCAATCATGGAAATGATATCTCCCAAGAATATCAGTCAACTCAGATCACTCCAAGGAAGACTCCAGTCAATCAGAAGATTTGTTGCTCAACTAGCACATAAATGTCAACCATTTACTCATCTATTGCATAAAAATGTTCATTTCAAGTGGGACCATCAATGTGAGGACACATTCAACAAGATCAAGACCTATCTCATGCAACCACCTGTCCTAATCTCGCGAATTCTTGGAAAGTTGTTGTTACTCTATGTATCGACCACTGAAGTATCAGTAGGAGTTTTGCTTGCACAACAAGATAATGCAGGAAAAGAATGTGCCATCTACTACTTTAGCAGAACACTAGTGGGATACAAGCTCAACTATTCCCCAATAGAAAAAGCATGCTTGGTGGTAGTTTTTGCTTCTCAAAAATTAAGACTATCTACTATCTCACTCCATCAAGTTGATAGCTAAAATCGATCCATTGAATTATTTTCTCAACAAGGCAACATTAACAGGATGATTAGCAAAATGGATCATGATCCTGAGTGAGTTTGATATTGAGTATGTAGATAGAAAAGCTATCAAGGGGCAAGTCATTGTAGACGAACTAGCCAAGGCACCGCTTCAAGATGATCATCCTTTACTCATTGAATTTCTCGACACTGATATCCTAACGGTCACCACAAAAACATGGCAATTATACTTTGATGGTTCATATACACAACATGGATCAGGAGTAGGTATTCTATTCATCACACCACAAGGTCATACAATTCTAAAAGCATATAAATTAAGCTTTCTGTGCACCAACAACACAACAAAATATGAAGCTTTGGTTATAGGTATCAAAATGGCTCTAGAATAGAACATTACACAACTTCAAGTCTTTGGAGATTCTCAACTCGTCATCAATCAAATTAATGATGATTACCAAACAAAGGATGACAAACTCATTCCTTACAAAAATATGGTAGATGATTTCAAGAAGTATTTTTTAGAAATAAATTTTGAGCAAATTCCAAGGAATGACAACAAAGTAGCAGATGCTATGGCAACACTTGCTTCTCTACTTCAGACACAGGAAAATCAGGAGCATTATGAATTGTTGGTGGAAGAGTTGTTTTACCCTGCTCATAATTGTCCTGATTCCCAAACTATATGTCACCTTGTTAGCCATGATTCCTCTCACTATGGCCAAACTTATACATACCTAAAAGATAACACCCTCCCACCTGATTTGTTGAAAAATCAAGAGAGAAATTTGATTCTCCAATCCTCCCATTATACTCTTGTCGTGGATACCTTGTTTAAATGAGGTCTGGATGGTACTCTTTTAAGATGTCTCAGACAAGAAGAATCTAAGAAGGCCTTAAATGAAGTCCATAATGGCATTTGTGGCACTCATTCAAGTGGTCTTACCCTTTCGAAAAAAATCATACGTTTGGGCTATTATTGGCCAACTATGGAACGAAAATCTTTTCAAATAGCTAAAACATGCAAATAATGTCAGATCCATGGGAATTTGATTCATGCACTAGCACAAGAAGTTTACACTTTGGCAACATCTTGGCCTTCTACCAATGGGGTCTTGATCTAGTAGGTAAGATAAATCCTCCTTCCTCCAATGGTAACAAATTCATCCTTGTAGCTACAGAATATTTTACAAAATGGATTGAGGCAATACCTCTCATCAATATCATAGGAATACAAATTGTTGCATTTATCTTGAACTACATCATCTGTCACTATGGAATAACCATGACCATTATCACTGATAATGGACAACCGTTCAAGAATTGGGATGTCCAAGAACTATGTGAGGAATTCAAGATCCAACACAGATTTTTCACACCCTACTATCCACAAGGAAATGGCAAGTAGAAGCATCAAATAAAACTATTTCGAAAATCCTCAAAAAGATAGTGAATGATGCTGACAGAGATTGGCATATTCAATTGAACCCTGCTCTATGGGCTTATCGTACTAGTGTCTGCACACCAACAGGTGCCACACCTTTTTCTCTTGTTTATGGATTAGAAGCAATACTGCTAGTAGAAGTAGAGATACCTTCTCTATGAGTATCATTAAAAGGTCTTATCCTAGATGAAGAACACCAAGTATCGAGATTGCAGGAGTTAGAATTGATCCATGAATGAAGATAAAATGCCTTTGATCATTTAAAGGTATATCAGCAAAGAATGTGTTGAAGTTATAATCAGAAGGTCAAACCATGAGTCTTTCAAATTGGGGAACTAGTACTAAAGGAAAATCCACGAAACCAGTCAGATCGAGAAAAGAAAGGAAAGTTTGAACCAAATTGGTTAGGTCCATTTGGGGTCACAACAATATTTGGGTCAGGAGCATATCAGCTATCAACACAAGATGAGGATTAGCTCAAGGAACCCATCAATAACATGCATCTGAAGAAATTTTATGTTTGAAAAAGCAGAAAAATAAAAAAATAGTGAAAAAGCAGAAAAATCCAAAACTAGTGGAAAAGCAAAAAAATCCAAAAACAGTGGGAAAGTTGGAAAAATCCAAAAACAGTGAAAAAACAAAAAAATCCAAAAAGAGTGGGAAAGCAAAAAAAATCCAAAAACAATGAGAAAGCAAAAAAATCTAAAAACAGTGGAAAAGCAGAAAATACAAAAACAATAAACAAAAAAAAAAATCAATAATGAGAAAAAGTGCAATTAAAAGAGATGGTGAAAACTTGGCAAATAGGTGTTATCTATCAGCTAGCTCTTCCATCTATTGGTTCATGCATCCTTCCACTTGCATTCATTTTTCCATCAGTGTTGTTCATATCCATAATAAAGCCTTTGTACATACACAAGCATCCCAGGTGTTTTCTCGTCATGGTTTGGATCATTGTATATATCATAATAAAGTTTGTTTCTAGACTGGGGTCAAAATCCTGAACCTAGCTAGGGGCAAAAATTTTCATCATTTTGAGCTTAATCAAACAGGTAGAATAACAGTTTGAAAACACTTGTCAAGTGAAAAACTAAGACACATCCAACATTGAACATAAGATCACATTGTCAACCATTAGCTATCACATATCGGTCTAAACATGACAAACACATATCAATAGATGATATATCTTGACTCATGATTTTAACACTTTGACAATAATGGATCAACTATTTTATTTTGATTTTTCGCTATCATGATTTTTGAGTGACTCTAGGATGTCTTTGACTAGAGGAACAAGGAAGGAACATGATATTTTTCTTGTCTACTTTCTATAAATTAATTGCTAATTTATGAAAAGTTGTCTCGAGACATGATCATCGGAGTATCATAGAAGACATTTTGGACTTGCATAAAGAAATGGTTAATACTCCCTATTTTATGCAAGCAACACTCGGGTCATCTTGGTTCAATTATACCATTGATGTTTGCACTCACTTCCCACATTTTAAAGGCCCAATGATGAAATAAATCAATGACCACATAACCGGTCCGATCGCTGCATTGCATTTCATTTTGCATTTGCATTTTTAAAGTAGATTTGCATTTCATTTTGGATGGGATCGCAAAATCTCATCTTATCCAAGGCCAAATCTATTGCATAAATCATCAATGTATCATCATAGGTGTATACACATCAGAACGATGACTCATCTCTCCAAATATTGTTGACCCAATGCAAATCTTATGCTACCCCCTCAAATATGAACCCACATTAGCATATATGCATCTTCCTGCAACATGATATCAACAAACTATCAGTTTTTTATCCAATCAATCTTATTAATTCTATCAATCGATCTCATCTGATCTATTATTTCATATCTTGTATAGGATGTATCTTTCCTGGAACCAAACATTTTGATTAAGTCTCATACATGATATATTGTTCCTAAAACTAGACACTTTGATCATCTTTGTCTTATATAGGAGGTGTCATTCCTGAAACCATAATAAATCTTGATCTTATCAATCTCATCAATCTTATCAATTCAATCAAACTCTATCAATCATCACATCAAGAACCAAATCATAGTGATCAAAGAACTTGCACTTTCATCAATCAATGTTATGGAAGTCAAATCATTTCAAATCAGGAAATCAATTTCGCAATGATCTAAACACTCGAAAGGTCATTATCTCAATTAATCTCTGAGGGGGCATCATCGTACATCAATTTATCAATCAATGTCTGGGGCATCCTATTGAACCAATATCATCATCAAAATGAGATTATTCTTTGAATCAACGCGTCATCACACCTCGCTTCAAAGAGGAGCAAAATGTATACACCTAAAAATGGTCTGAAGATAATCAATTAAATAAGCAATTATTTAATTAACCCCCCTTCCCAATTTAATTGAATTCATTAGCAATTTGATTAAATACCTTTCATCTACTTATTAATAAATCTAAGGATTTATTTAATAGCTTCATCTCAATAGTTCCCTTTGATTAATTAAGCCAAATGAATTAATCCTTCCCCCATTTAAGTCAATTCTTCTAATCCCTAATTAAAATTAACAAACTCAAGTTTGTTGAGATTAATTACCATTTTCCAATTATTTGAATTTCTAAATTCAAATGAGCACATGGCTCCTAACTTTTAACTACCTAGCCTAACCATCCCCTAACCTAACCCATTCCACCTAACCCTAGGTTTAACTAATCCTATCCTATCTTGCACATTCTAACCTCCTTTCCTAACCTCCCATGGTGTGGATATTCTCCCCTTGAGACACATAGCACTTTTGCCACATGTCTCCCCCCTTGCACACTTGCCCTCTCATGAGCAAGGCTCCTTGACACTTGTCACCATAGAGATGACAAGTGTCCCTTCCTCCAACCTCTTCTACAACTTCCTCAATCTTGGCCTTTGATATCTTCAAATCAAATCTGGACCATTGATTCCTGCTACCCCAGCTTTGGCCTTGGAATTCCTATAGATATCCCCCATTTTGGAGTAATAAGGATCCCTTGCACCCATAGTTTTGACATCATTACTATAGGCATTTTCATTTCAATCATCTAGTAATTAGCATCTTGGATTTATCATGGCATTACATTTCATATCATTTGCATAATTGATCATGATCAAGTAGCTACTCAACTCTTGAGTTGTCACTTTCAAGGTCATTGCTTCGCTGAGAGCCAATCAATCCAACACCTTCAAGGTCCTGAAGAATAGAGGAAAATGGGACATTTCAAGGAAGGCTTATGGTTTGCATCTTAATTTAGTTTTCAATTAAGCTTTCCATTTATGTTTTTATTGTCTCATTATATGTGTATGTCTTTCTTATATACCACATTTTTATCATCACAAGATGAGCTCATGGTCTTCACATGGAGGCCATTTGTGGATAGTGAGAGGTGATGGGAGGACTAGCATCTTGCATGGGTTTAGTCAGAGTGTTGGCTATTCGGGTGGACAGTGCATGTGATCGATCAGTACTTGCCTCACCATGTGATGAGATAGTTTGGATAGATATAGGATATTGTTGGTCACAAGTGCACTTTTCCCCACATTACACGAGATAGTTCAACATGGTTTGAGATAGTGGAACCCTTTAAGGTCTGACTTAGCTGGGATGGGGCACATAGGGTGACATGGGATGAACGTCTGCAGGCGGGGGAAGATCCAAGGTGACTGAGGCTTACACATATTGGTGGGAGGCCCATAGACTAACCAGACTAAGCATTCCAGGTGTTTAGAGGTAGATGAGATTGCACCATCTATGGATGAGGTGTTGGGTGGCGAGCCAAATGGACTAGCAGATAGGATAGTGTGATGAGGAGGTGGTGGGTAGAGAGGAGGGAAGAGACAAGTTCCACGAAGGAGGGGACAAAAGGTGTCTTGAGTACAGGTACCTTTATAGGTACAAGCCCCAACAGGACAGATTGGTACAATGTGTGTGCATGATGAGGCTGTTGAGGGTGAAGGAGGTGGGGCAAAGCCTATGGAAATACTAGATGTACATATTCAAGGACAAGAGGCTAGGTAGTTTGGGAAGGGATAGGGATAGATAGGTGTTTCTTAGGAAGATTATGAAAAATCCATAGCAGAGAAGGATGTTGAGAGAGTTAGGGAACAATATTTAGAGGATGGACTAGCCATAGAGCGGGATAGGGAAAATAACCTACAGATAGAGTTGTACTAGGTGAGCAGGGAGGTGGATTCACTACGGGAAGATGTCTAGAATGCACTGATAGAGAGTGATGACTTTAGGAGGGATGGGGATGAGAAAGAGAGACTGTTGGATGAGGTGAGGAGTGTAGAGGTTATAACATAGCTCAGGGGAGATCTCCAATATCGAGATAAGGAGATTGACGCCCTTCGAGATAGGCTTAGCAGAGTGGAGGCAGATGTAGTGAGACTCTGTGGGGAGTGAGATGTGGCCATATAGTTGTTGATCCCAGGAGGACTGGTATAGGTATTTTATGAGGTCACAGCCGAACAATGGTGAGCAAAGTGATTGGCTTGAGAGGCTCATTACTACTGGGATCTATACCAAGGGGTAGTTCTAGTTGAGCAAAGAGTAGTACCCTACACTGAGAGTGTTCGCTCATATAGGGGGCAGAGCCAGTAGTTTGGGGAATCAGTGGGTATGAGGGTGCCTCTACCACCAACAACACATCCATTAGGAGGGGGAGAGGCGTGTGATAGGAAGACTACAAGCTAGTGCTCTATGATGTACATGTAACATTATTTCTGACCCTTTGGGGATGTATAATTGTACCATGATTAGCCACAGTCATTTTTGAGATATATATGAGATATAATTTTTGGTGGCGTATGCATCTGTATTTATTTATTATGGACTGTCCATGAACTTTGATCATTATTTATATGTGATGGATGATGATTTATGATGTGGTTATGCATGTGATATGACCTACTTGTGATGTAGGTTGGATGGATGACATGTATGCATATGTATATGATGTTCTTAACATGTTTGTGGATGCAGGGTGAATGCTTATGATGCATGCCTCTATGATATACAATTTTGATCTATCATGTTATGTTGATGTTTATCTGATGATGTATGATTATGATCTAAGGATTGTGCATTATGGTTATAATGATGTATGTAATTTAAATGAATGTCCTATATGTATGAAATGTATGTACTATGTATGTGATGTGATGGATGTATTATGCAAATGTGATGTTATAAAATGATACTACATATGAACATGAAAAAATGAAATTAATGTACCTAATAATGAAATGCACCTAAAAAGCCAATAAATGTAACTAAGATGATGGATGATTGTAATGACAATGCAATGAATGCAAAATAAACATAATTATTATGATGCAAATAGCAATGAATGAATGTAAATACAATGTCCTACAATGAGAACCCTTATTCAGCCACTAGTATCACAGACACAACAAACTGAAACTTACCAAAATTTGATTATCTGCAGATGTTTTCTATTGAATACTGTGATTATTAATGATTGCAGAAATAAAACAGGCCAATTAATTGCTCACCTTACCATTAGCATGAGATATGAACCTAAAATGAATACACAATTTAATAAGACATGCAACTAAATGAAAATACAACTACATGAAATGATGGTAATGATTTTGGTAATGTGCTAATCATATTACAATAATACAGGACTAGATAGAAGAAATAGGAAAGGTGAATAAATTGAGGTCTCCAAAATGTAAAATGATGGGGGAGATGAGATAAAGTGCAAATGATATGGATGAAATTGGGATAATTTGTTGTTGTGTATATGTGGAGAGGAAACCTAGTTTTGATATTGTCAAAGATGATCTACATTTCTGATTATAAGAATCATAATGTTGTGAGGATCCAAGGTGTGGAATAGACTCTTAGACAATAGGTATCCCTTCCACACAACCGTGTAAATACCATAAAGATATAGGTACAAGGTTGTAGGTTCATACAAGGGAAACCATCAAAAACACCATACCACAAAAGCATACCTAGTATACACCCACTTAAAACATACCAAGATATAGAATGATCCTAGAAGACATAGTTAGCAGTAGTGTAAGGACCCGCTAGTCCTAACCCTAGGAAAACTAACTAAATTTCAATCCTGACATTACGTTCTTGAATACTTATGAAAGTATACATACTTTAATTACAATGAATAATAAAGTACCAATAAGATGAGTGATAATTATAACTATATGATAACAAGTCTGGAGAAATGTAAATATTATGACCAAAATTGGTAATTATTGCAAATTAATGGCAACTAAAGGTTAGCATTGATGAGACCATGAATTACTACTATGATGAATTATGCCTAACAATATGTTATCAAGCTTATATAAGTTAACTTTCATATATGAGAAATGTAGTTAGGTAGAGTAGGACTATAGGTTAATAAGAGAAATATCATATCAAGACACTATTGCAACTAAAAATGAAGAACTTCAAATGTTTATAATTAAAATAACTAGGGTAAAGATAACTTATCATAATATCATTCAATCATGGATTCATTAATGATAGACATAAACTAAGTAAGAAAAATGCATGAAAGATGAATCATGCACACATGAACACATGTTAGTAGGTTAGTGGTTAGTAGTTTACTAGGTTCTCTTGTTAGTTACATATTACATGGCGACTTCCTATCATATTTTTTACAGTGGGCTTCATATATCCTTTACTTATCTTACATAGCTTGATCATGAGACCACATCTGTTCTTAATAAAATGATTATATAATACAACACTTTTAATACATAAGCTATTACAATGATATACATGATTCTCTGTTTCTGGATGTAGTGTCTCCAATCCCATCAGACTCACCTCCATTTGCAATTGGAAGACGAACATATAACCTAGGCATTTTATCCACCCAACCAATTGAAGCTTACACTTCTTGGTGCTCATGACAAGCTCTTGTCCCTCATGACGGAGTATCCTGGCAAACTGACATCAACCTTCGGGAATGGAACATGTGTATGCATGTAGTATCTAACAACCAAACTGTTGAACCTAACTACATGTGTTATGGCAGGGAGAAAGTTCATTAAATAAATTGGCCAAGTTTTTAACCCTTTTAGGGTAGGTGTAAAACACCCTTCCCCTGTTTACCCCATAAACAAGCACATCTTTCCAAACTAAACCCATCATAGACCGTCAGGGAAAATTTACTCTCCCATGTTAGGCTCAATTTTCACATGCAGTATTAGATTTATTTATTAATTTCATTATATAACCAATTTATAATTTTCCATTTAACTGTAATAACATAACCTTAATAGACATTTAGAATAAAATGGCCCTTCTTAGATGAATTCATTATTTGATTCATTTAAGGATTTTGAATATTATTTCTACTGCAGTCTTACTTCCCATTTATTTTGAAATAAATGCATATCCTTATGAAGAGGAATATATATATATATATATCGCATGAATATGAACCGATTGGTTCTAAACCAAATCCTACCACCTTAGATTAATAATTTCACCCCAAATACTAGGAAAATAAGTAATTCGACTTATCTTGCCTTACAAGCTACAAAATATTAATCAAGCAAAATTTATGAGGGATTAGTCGACTTCGAACCATTGGAAATGAAATCTCAGCAAGGAACAATGATATAAAAGAAAAAAGTTTTCTTATTCCCATAACATCTACTAAACAATTCGATCCATTCTACCATTTCCAGAGGAAAAGAAAATAAGGATGGGACGATCTTAAACAACAAGGGAATTGACTGAACCACTAGGAGAAATTTGGTTGCATAACATTGAAAAAGGTAGCCACTTTGATTGGTGAAGAGAAATGTGACCCGAACCACTTTGTACAGATAGATTTGTTGCTATTTGAGTTTTTTCACCATGGTGTCCATAATATGATCACATTAGAATGCAGAAGTTGCATTTGGATTCAATTTTGTAGTGGAAATTGTTTCTGCCACATCTGCAACATCTAATAGTGGAGAAAAATATGGCTTCAAGAGTTCCACATTGAAGACTTGATGAAGACCTAGAAATGGGGGTAAATTAAGCTCAAAAGCATTATCACCAACTTGCTTGATGATTGTGTATGGCCCATCATGCAAAGGATGAAGCTTCCTATTGGGACCCTGCAATCGTTCCTTCTGGATATGCAACCACACCTTGTCCGGACTTGAAAATTATGAGGAGTACGATGTTCATCATGTCTCTCCTTATACTTCTAATTGGTATGCTCCAAGATTTCATGAACGTGTTGTTGGAGATGATGAATTCTATCAATGAACTAGGGTGCCTTATATTCCTCCTTACCAACACGCAGAACCAGATCAAGTTGAATAAGTGGTATGGAAACATCCATGGGTGCAAGTGGCTAATAACCAAGACAAACCTCAAATGGGCTGTGACCAATCAATCTGTGAATTGCCCTATTGTATCTATGCTAAACATATGGAAGACTTTCATACCATGTGTGGGGATGTTTTGAGTGATACATGCATAGGATGTGAATGATCATCCAATTTACTACCTCTGTTTAGCCATCTGTTTGAGGATAGAAAGCAGTAGACTTTGTTAATTTTGTGTCCATCTTTTCCCATAATGTAGACCAGAACTTACTAAGAAACCTGTTGTCCCAATCTGAGATAATGGTATTCGATAGACCAAAATGAACCCAAATGTGTTCAAAGAAAGCTCTGGAGTGTCCTCTGCAAAAATTGTTTTTTTACAAGCCACTATTACTGCCATTTTTGAGAACCTATCTACCACAACATACACACAATCATGGCCTCTTTTGGTGGTAGGAAGACTAGACATAAAGTCCATAGAAACTAAATGCTGAGGTTTTTCAGGAATAGGAAGAGGTGAATACAATCCAAGTTTACGATTGGCAGGCTTAGCAATAACACGTGGCACAAGCTTGAATATATGAAATGACATCATTTCTCAACTTTGGCCAATAAAAATACCTCTGAAGTATAGTAGTAGTCATACCTATGCCAAAATGACCAACAACCTTACTATAGTGAGCTTCCCATATCAGTTTTTTGCATTCTGCATTGGGCACACAGATTTGGCCAAGGTGACAAAGCATTCCATCCTACAAATAGAAGTCATTCACTTGATGTCCCTTCACCAATTGATTATAAACATCTGCAAATTCAACATCATTCTCATACAAGAAAGCCCAGGCTTCAGTTTGATGACCACATGAGTCCAATACCATACTTATAGCTACAATCGAAAGCCTACTCAAACAGTTTGCTACTTTGTTAGCACTTCCCTTCTTGTGGCAAATATTGAGATGAAATTGTTGAAGATAGGCTAACCATCATTGATGTCGATCATTCTGCAACTTCCCTTGTGTTTGCAAAAATTGTAGAGGTTTGTGGTATGTGTGGATGACAGTCTCCTTACCCAAAATATAATGTTTCCACTGCTTACAGGCTTGAACAAAAGCATATAGTTCCTTGTTGTAAGTGGCATACCGACGCACTGTATCAGAAAAAGTTTGACTATGATATGAAACTAGGTAACCATGCTGCATGAGGACTGCTCCCAGGGCATATTTTGATGCATCAATATGTATTTTAAATGACTGTTGCAGGTCAAGAAGAGATAAAAATGGTGCAGAACATAACCTTCATTTTAACTCCTCGAATGCTCTTATTGAGCACCTGTCCATTTAAACTTTGCTTGTGTTCCCCCCTACAATGACTGATTTAGAGGCCAAGACAAATGGGAAAACCCCAACACAAATCTGCGATAAAAGTTTTCCAACCCGAGGAAACTTTGTAACTCTATGAGATTTCTAGGAGATGGCCAGTCCTTAATCACTTGTATCTTCTCCAGATCAACATGAACACCCTCACTGTCGATAAAATATCCTAAGTATCTAATACTCTACATACCAAATGAGAACTTTTCTTTGTTTGCATAAAGCCCATGATCTTGTAAAGTTGAGAGAATTTTTTCCACATGTTGTAAATGTTCCTCCCAAGTTTTGTTGAAGGTGAGTATGTCATACAAATATACCACCACGAAGGAATCAGTGAATGGTCTGAGTATATCGTTCGTCATTCTCAGGAATGTCATTGGGCCATTTGTTAGACCGAAAGGCATCACTACCCATTCAAACAATCCCTCTCTAGATTTGAAAGTTGTCTTCCACACATCAGCTGAGTCAATTGGTATTTGATGGTATCTCGATTTCAAATCAATTTTTCTGAAGAATCGAGCCCCTCTAAGTTGGTCTAAGAGGTCATCTATCCAGGGAAGTGGATACCTATTTTTTTACTGAAATTTTGTTCAAGGCCCTATAGTCAATACAATGTCTCCAAGTTTCATCCTTTTTCTTTGCCAGAACAATAGGACTGCCACACGGTGATGCACTTGGACGAATATGTCCCTTCTCAATCAATTCTTGTATTTGCCTCTTAATTTCATTATTTTCTAATACTGATCTATGGTAGACTGGCTCATTAGGAAATGGAGTTCCCGGTATCAAATCAATAGTGCATCTCACTTGGCAGTGTGTAGGTACCCCAGTTGGTAACTTAAATAGATTCTCATATTTTATCAAAATTTGATCCATTGATCTTTTCTGTAGGGTTGTGGTGTTTGTGATGGCATGGGAATTATATACTGACTTTCTCTCTTCTTCAGAATGAATCATCAATAATATGAATGTTCTCATTTTGGCAACCAACCTCCTACATTGCTTAGCACTAATCAAAGAGGTAGAATATGCAGGTCTTACCTCTAGTATTAGGTATTTCTGCTCACCTAATCTGATTGTCATGTTGTGAGGTCCGGACTCATAAACACCATGGCACTGGTACATATATGGTTGTCTCAACAGAACATCACAAACATCTAAAGGAGCCACATCAAAGATTACCTCATCTCTGAAAGGCTTTATAGAGTATGCAAGGTGACACTGCTGGTGCACTTGGATATCTCTCTCTTGACTTACCCATCCCATTGAATAGGGTTGTGGGTGTGCTATTGTTTTCAAATTCAATCTCTTCATAGTCTTTACTGATATTAGGTTCTTTTGACTTCCACTATCAACAATAAAGTGCAGGGCTTTTCCTCTGACCCACATCTATGAGTGGAACAATCTCTCCTCATCCTCCCAGGGTAATATCTTTGTAGTAGCTACCGTTGCATATGGATCAGCCTCAATGACCTGTCCATGACTTTATTCTATGCAAGAGTCTTCCACCTTAGGTTCTGTCTTGTCCTCATGTGTCTCCATCATTAAACTTTTTATGGTTCTGCAATCTTTTGTGTTATGAGAGGGACTCTTATGGAATTCACACCACATACTATTCTCTTGTGTCTTCTTCATACCCCATGCCTTTTTCGTTGGTGAATTGGGAGAAGATTCCTTGGAGGTTTGTTTCCATGAAGTTTTGCCACCTTCACCCTTTCATCTGTTGTTTGTGAAGTTATCACTCCTTCCTTTCTGTTTGAATTTCTCCTTAATTTTTGTAGCAAATTTATATGCACTAGGTAGAGTCTCTATGTTCATGAATTCCATTTTGGTTTGGATATACCTATTAAGTCCACTCTGATATTTCAAAACTTGGTGCTTCTCACAATCTTTGATGCCAAGCTTTGTTGCTAAAGCATGAAACATATTAGTATATTCTTGAATAGTTTGGTCCTTTTTCTATTGAAGCAATTGCCACTGCATATATTTATGTTCATATGTATCTACAGGGAAGTATTCTTCCTTTATGTGCTCCATGAATTCTCCCCGTGTGGGCTTTTGATCAAAAATAAAAGTACTGACAGTTTCTACTGCCTTGGATGCTAACTTTGCTTCCCACGAATCTTTCACATGATTTTCAGCTTTAAGAAGAGCAAAAATTATTTTCTCTTCATCTGAGAACTGGTTGACAGAGAAATACCTTTCCAGTTTTGAAACAGCATCCGCATCAATCTTTCCTTGAAATGTGGGTATATCAAAATTCACTTGCACCTTGAATGGTGTATACCCTGTGAATGGTGGGTTTGCTTGTGACCCACAACTTTCCAGTATTTGCTTGAACTACTCCATCATTTCTTTGCGTTGTTTTGTTAATGCATTTGCAACCAACGCCTTAATGTCATCGTCGGTCTGCAACTTAGCCATCTGTGGTCGTGTGCATCTCAAAGGAAGGTAGTCAGAAGGATTCTTTATTTCCAACCCCAATTTTTTATATGTTGATCGTGTGTGATATGACATACAAGAGCAAACTTGTTCTGATACCACTTATCCGAATTATGGATTCGGATGACAACACCTGAGTGAGAACTTGCGGTATTGTGGATTTGTTTACATGAACAAAGTAAACACAAAATTGAAGCAAGCCAAAAAGTAATCTATTCAATTCGAAAATCCAACATATATCAGTTCATGAGATTCCAAGTGTCACCAAAACCCCTTGAGAATTGAAACCCAACAGTCACATCTGTTTATTTACATAATAAAATCTAACACTACGAAAATTTCAAAAAACTATATGAAATTTTGTCCTAACTTTAACTAGGCATAACTTTCTACTCCGGACTCGAAATTACGAGTCGTTTAACTTGTTGGAAAACTCTCCAAGAGCCTAAGGCGAAGTCTTAAGAAAACCTGTCTATGACAACATTTTAAGGGACAGGCCAAAGTTTCAAGGACTGAAAATGCCCCGAAAGCCTTTAAAAATGCCAAATACTAACATATAGAAAAACTAGAGAAAATATGAAAATATTATTTTCAATATTTCAAATTTGTTTCTGATCAAAATGATACTATCAATGAGTATCGATTTGGCCAAGCATAATTCCGAAAACCAAACAAAGATAATTTCCCAAGTATTCTGCGAGTTCAGCATCCACAAAAGTACAGAGGAGTAAAATTTGATATCCCCAAGCCAAATTGGAAACCGATTTTTTTGGGTTTTGCTTGGAGCATAGATAATCAGTTTTAAATTGGAAGAAAAATACAAAAGAGAAGGGGGGAGGGCGATTTACAACAACCCAAGAAAAAGTATTTTCCAGAGATGCTAAATCGACTAAGCCCAGTTATCTTATTTTGTCAGCATTGAAATTTTGAACCCCATACAATGCAGATCGACCCTTGAATAAGATGCAAAAGGAAGGGAAAGAAATGTAAGGGTAAAAAGACTTCAGACAGAAGAAATCGGCCTTGCCAACAGTCACCTTTTAAAAATAATTATATAAATGATATTACAGATTGATCTAATTAGTAAAACGCAGGGTGAGAGGAGTGATGTGGGGAAGCTCATGTGGAGTCTAACCTTCAGCATGACAAAACAGATCGAGGCCTATCAGAGAATTTAACTCCTTAAAAATTTGTAGGAGAATCAATTTAAAAGAAGGCATCATTTACCTGAACATCACCTGGAAAATCGTGGGAGAGGGGCAAGTTTTGGAATATTCTAGCAAAAACGTACTGAGGGACTTTGAGGGAAGGCGTGGGCTTTCAATGCCTTATTCCAGTCACTTTCTTGCCGAACTTTCTCATCAAAATTTGAAACTCGTGTCAATTTAAAACATAAATTTTAAATTTTAATATTTTAATTTTTCTCAAAACCATTATTTCGAATTAAATCTTATATTATAATTTGTTTAATTTTTGTAAACTCTTTACTTAGAAACTTTTAATTTGGTTTCAATATTAAATTATTTAATTATTCTTATTAATGTATTTATGCACATGTTTACATTTCGACGAGCTAGCAGACCCCTCCTTGGTCATATGTCTGCCTTCGATGATCAACCCTACATCCACCTCACACTTGGCGAAAAAGTCAGATCATATAAAAATTTGTATTTTTTCATAACATTTCACCATATTGTTATTAAATTTAACATCATCACATCATTAAATTAAAAATCATAATAAAATAATGTTGCCAACACTTCTAATATCATCAAAATATAAAGATGTTATCGTGCATAAATATCTAATTTAAGGTAGAAATTATTAATCTAAATTTGGGTCATGACAAGAAGTCATAGGACATAATGATGCAAATTAAAGCGACAGACCAAATCATGCAAACAAAAATGCACATGGCCAATTGACATCTCTTGCCAAGAGTAGGACTTAGGACTATGGATAAACTATCTATCACGGGAAGGATGCATCCCAATCGGTAGGAGTAACTAATAGGACTTGGTAGGAAATAAAGTAGATGGTATGGACACATGCATGCGGATGTGGTACTGACTACAAAGATTTGATTAGACTCATGTGGATGGGTGTTTGAATGATTGCACAAGCCAAGAAGAAGCTCTGGTTGATGGGATAAGCTTAGAGATTGGGGGAAATCTTAGTGTGATGGAACAATGCTTTTTCACAGTTCCGACAAAGACTCATCATCTCATGAAGTGGGGCTTTTGCCAAGTCAACAAATCAATTTTCCTAATGAAGATACAATTAGTCTTGATATTCACCGATGAGGTGTTTGAAGGTTTATGCAGTGACATGGATTGGAGAATGAAGGAGACAATCAGCTACAAACGAGTAGGGGCGAGGAGGATTTTGCAACTTGGAATAAGCTAATGTTTTTCATAATGTTCAAGAAGGCACTAGGTAAATGGAGTGGGTGATCAAAACAGGGAATCATTCTGCACAAATGCCCTTACCTGGTAAGTAAAGTTGTACAATCCTACTCATTGCACGGCTGGGGGAGTGTTGAAGACATCAGGATACCCGATTTTTATTATGGAATGCAGATGGTGGGTGGGTGAAAGGAACAAGGTATGTGATGGTATGAAGCAGAATTTGGTCTTGAACACTATAATAGTGTCAAAACCACGAGACTACTGGGGGGGAGATTTCTATAAGTCTCAACCCTAAAAAGCTAGTTTTTGTTAGGATAGATGATGGATCTAGCTTATTTATCTTGATGCCTCGAATCAATTTTTCACCAAGGTACTGATGGATGAACTGATTTTTCACCTTTTTTTCCTTTTTCCATTTTTTTTGTATTTTTCTTTTTTTTATTAGTTTTTTAATTTTTTCTGATTTTTGAAAATTGGTGGTCTTGAAGGAGTAGGCATAAAATCTCTTCCGCTACATGATATTCATAGGCTCGTCCAAGGGTTATCCTTTCGGAGTAGCCAACAAATAGGCACTTGATCACATATGGTCCAAGCCAATTAAGCTCAAACTTACCTTTCTTTTCATGGTCTTGTAGGTTTCTCTAATTTTCTATAAGGACAAGGTCACCAAAATCAAAACTCCCAGGTTCGGGCCTTCTTGTTATAGCTCAACCATAGATGGTTCTGATATACCCGAAGGTGGTTTGAGGTCTTGAGGCACTTTTTGTCTAGTAGTTCAAGCTCTTGGAATTGGTGACTCTGTATTCTTCCTCAAGGAGAATGTTTTACAGTGATACCTTGAGTGATTGGATCTCGATGTCAAGGGGAAGGACAACTTCAAAACTGAAGACAAGGGAATATGGGGTGGCACTTGTGGATGTGTGGATGCTTGTACGCTAGGCCCATAGGGTAGAGTGGAGTTGCAAGTGTCAATCATGACCAGCTTCATTGACTATTTTCTTGAGGATTTTGATAAGGGTTTTACTCAAAGCCTCAACTTGACTATTACCTTCTGGGTAGTATGGAGTGGAGAAGCGGTGTTGAATGGAGAATTTTTTGGCATAATTCTTTAACATCCTAATTTTTTAAAGGTCTTACATTATCATGATGATAACTTTAGGAATTCCACAATGGCAGATAAGGTAATTCAAGATGAACTTAGAAATTTGTTTACCGGTAGTAAAGGTGAGTGGTATGGCTTCCACCCACTTGTTGAAGTATTCAATAGTAGTGATTATGAATTTATGGCCATTGGTTGAAGCAGGGTAGATTTTCCCTATGAGATCAAGACCCCATTGCGAGAAGAACCATGGTGTGATGAACGATTGTCAATCTTGAGAAGGTGCATGGATTCTATCATCATGCTTCTGACAAGGGACACATTTCTTCACATAATGGTATGCATCTTCTTTCATTGTAGGCCAATAGTATCCTATATGCAAGAGCTTCTTAGCCAATGTAAGGCCACTTAAGTGTGCTCCATAAATACCTTCGTGCACTTCGTGTAGTGCCCATTCAACCTCCTTTTTGTCTAAACACCTTAGGAGGGATCCATCAAAATGCCTTCAAAATAGGGTGTCTCTAAGGATAGTGTAGCGGGCGGATTGGAGGATGAAGATTTGTTGTTGGGTCTTAGCAAGGTGTGGGGGAATGGTATTGTATCATAGGTAGGTAAAGGTTTCTTGATACCAAGGGGAGTCAAAACCACTGAGCACACACACCATTTCAAATTCAGGGACATCATATGCCGGTCCTAGGAGTTGCTCGAGCAAGAACTCACATTTTTTACTATTTGTTGGCATTTGCAAGAGGGAACCTATTGTGGCCATAGCATCAACAACATGGTTGTTCATTCTAGGAATCTAATCAAACTGGATAATACTGAAATGTTTCTTAAGATCCTCAACCATGCTGCAATAGGGGAGTAACTTGTTATCTTTTATTTGATACTCATTATTTATTTATTTTAGGACAAGTTGGGAGTCACCATAAACCTGTAACTCAGTTATCTTCCATTGGATGGTGAGGCGGAGACCAGTGATTAAGGCTTCATACTCCGCAATGTTGTTGGTACATGCAAAGGCAATCTTGTATGACTTTAGGATGCAATCTCCTTCAGGTGTCATGACCAAGATGCCTACCCTCAATCTATTTTGTGTACAAGAGGAATCAAAGTAAAACTGTCATTTTAAAGATGAGGTGACAGTCATAATGGCATCATCTGGAAACTCTATTATAAGAGGTTGATCACCTTGAATAGGAGCATTAGCCAATTTATCTACAATAACTTTTCCTTTGATTGCTTTCTGATCTATGTACTCAATGTCAAATTTACTCAAAAGCATGACCCATTTTGCAGTTTTTCCAGTGAGAGTAGCTTTGTACAATAGGTACTTGAGGGGGTCAATTTTTGCAATCATCTTAGTCTTATTATTGAGCATGTAATGTCTTATCTTTCATGCAATGAAGAGAAATTCTACACAAGCTCTCTCTATGGGAGTGTAGTTGAGTTCATATCCCTCTAGAGTGCAACTGATGTAGTATATTGTGTGCTCTTTGCCTTGGTCATCTGTCTATGGTAGTAATGCCCCTAGTGCAACTGTAGTTGCTAATATGTACAAAAGAAGCAACTGTCCTTGGATAGGAGGCATCAAGACTAGAGGAGAAGCTAGATACTCTTTTATCTTATCAAAGGCCTTTCGACAAACACAATCCAACTTAGATCTGGTATCTTTCCTTAGGATATGTGCAAATGGGTGACACTTATCTGCTAGTTGTGTAATGAACCTGTAGATAGACTAGAGTTTTCCTTGTAGGTTGTGCAACTATGTGAGTGTCTTAGGGGGAGGCATCTCCATTATAACTTTCACTTTGGCAGGATCTACCTCAATGTCTCTTTGAGAAACTATAAACCCTAGGAGTTTTCCTGATGTAACTCCAAAGACACATTTCTTAGGATTTAGTCGCAGCTTATATTTATCATGTCTCTCAAAGATCTGTCTTAGGATCAGAATATGCTCATCTCTTGTTTGACTTGCCTAAGAGATCATCTACATAGTCTTCCATTATTTTTTGCAAGAGGTCATGGAAGATAGTTGACATTGTGCATTGGTAGGTTTCTCTTGTGTCATTGAGACCAAAGGGCATGACTTGATAGCAAAATGTGCCCCAAGGTGTTGTGAATGTTATCTTGTGTTGATCTTCTTTGGCAATCTATATCTGATTCTATCTAGAAAAATCATCGATTAGGGAAAGCATCTCATGTCTGGCGGTACGATCTACGATCATGTCTATATTGGTCAATGGAAAGTCATCTTTCAAACATGCTTTGTTAAGGTCTCTAAAGTCGGTACAAATTCTAATGCCCCTGGCAGGCTTGCCTGTAGGTACAATATTTGAAACCCACTCAAGGTAATCAATGGGTTTAATTAAGATGACATCCAACATCTTTTGTAATTCTACTTTGACCAGGAGAGCAATCTGAGGATGCATCTTGCATAGCTTCTGTTTGATTAGTTTGGCATCGAGATAAACAACAAGATTATGTACTACCAAATTGGGACCAAGGCTTGGAATATCATCATACAACCAAGAAAAGTTGATTTTGTCTCATCTAAAATGCTCATGAAGTTTTGTCTTGCTTTATCCGTTAAAGACTTGGCTATGAGCACATTATTCGGAGTTTCTTCCATACCCAAATTGATTTTTTCCATCTCCTCAATGAGTAAAGGTGATTTTTCTTGATTTTGGAGAATCATGGTAGGGAGGTCAAGTCCCTCATCTTTTAGTGCCTAACCTAGGTTTTCAATGGAATATGCATCCTTTATTTTAACTTTTTGTGTGTTTGAAGGTGCCTCGGAGAGTTTTTCAGTAGGGGACCTATGATTTTTCTTTTTATTATCATTTTTTTGACTGAGGGAATTGACCTGACTACCAAAGTAAGCTTATGGATGAAGTTGGATCCCATTGACAGATGTTTGGCTCTCAAGGTCTTGCATGTTCAACAATGCCAAGAGGGAATCATCAGCAGAATAGATATCCTAGGAAGGTTGTCCTCATTGGCCCCAATCAATGAGTTTAGAGCAAGTTTAAGGTCAGATTGTTTGGGAGGGGTGACGAGGGTAATATAATTCACATGGGCATCATGAAATATATTGTAAAGGTATTCAAAAGGCATTTCATGGAATTCTTCTTCATCAGATTCCTCAACTTCAATAGGAGGATTTGGCTGAGCACTAATGACATTGATCTTAGGTATAGGAGAGTAACCCAAGCCCCTATTGTACTTGTAGGAGATCAGAGAGATGGGTACTTTTCTACCTTTTTCTTCCGGTCCAAGACCATTTCCTTTTATATCCTATCTTGTCTACCATGGTGGATGACTTTGGATACATTTGCTTGGGGATGTCTACTGGTTCTTCATCTTCCTCCCGATACAACCAAGAGGTGATATTATTTTCCATGCTTTCTTCATCAAATGGGCCCCACTGTTGAAAGGTGGTTTTCTTGCATTTTATAGTGGGTTTGTTTTGCTTCTTGATTTCCTTTGGCTTACCATATATCATGCGAGAAGGCAAAAGCTGAACCACGTAGAAAGCATTTGAAGGGTATACTCTCCAAAACCATTTTAATAATCTTGACCTCGACCTTGAGTTCAGATAAAGTGGAAGTGACGTTTGAGGGATCAGATGGGGGTGGTGGTGCAGGTAAATTGAGAGGACAATGGTAGGGGTGCTTCCCTTCAATAATTTTGTAATATTGAAAGGGTTGTGAGTCAATGTGAATGGTCATTTCTCTACCATTGAATGGTAATTCAAGACATTGGTGATAGGTGGATGGAACAACTTGAATGGAATGGATCCATGGGTGACCAAGAAGAATGATATATGGGATGTCAAGGTCCAAGACCTGACATGTTTCAATAATAGCAGGGCCCATTTGAAGAGGTAGTGTGATTGTACCTTTCGTAACCTTGTCTGCATCATCATAGGCTTTGACTATAATCTTTCCAGATGGCTCTACCAAGTCTGTAGAGATTCCAAGTTGTTTGATTAACTTATATGTACATAGGTTTAAACTAGATCCATTGTCTATAAGGACTCACTTAACTTTGTGTTTTTGTATGATAGCTTCAATGTGAAGGGGCTTATTGGAAGATGGATCATCAGTGGGTGCATCCTTGGGTGTGAACACAATGTGGTGCTATGCAGGAAGCTTGCCAATAAGGGCTTGGAATTGGGTTGCATTGATATTGTTAGGAATGTAGGATTCTAGGAGGGCTTGCTCAAGGATCTCTTTGTAGATGGGGGATTTCTTGAGGAGATCAAGTATGGAGATCTATGTAGGAGTTTTCCCAAGATGATTAAGGATATCATATCAATGGGTGGATGATATGGTAGGCTACGAGGGAGGGGGAGGAGCTCCCTGAACGATTACTCTTCCCCTGTGAGTGGTCACATTGTAGTAATTCTGAGAATTTGAAGGTGCAACACCTTGAATGACTATTCTGGCTTGGGTAGACCAAATGGATGATTGTAAAGGAGGGACACATTAAATGGTAACCCTAGGTCTATGAGTAGTGGGAGAGGGATCGGCTCCTTGATTGTGATGGTAGTTACATGGGTATTAGTTGTTTCTATGTGACCTACCAAGTAGTCAAAGCCAAAGATGTAGTTAGTGTAGTCATAATTGATCATGTGAGATAATGAAGCCTTATCCTTACGATGTTTAGGGAGCAGGCCCTGGTACATTTTAAGTTTGTCATTAGAGTTACCAAGTTTTGTGACATCAACATCAGTTTCACCCTTGTCAATAATGTCTTGGATATAATTCTTGAGCTTCATACACTTTCGTGTATCATGACCATTGATGCAGTGATAATCACAATAGTCATTCTCATTGTACCATCGAGGTTTTGTTTGATTGGGATCAAAAGGATGGGTTATCGGAAAGATAATAGTGTCAACCTTTACAAGATTTTGGAAAATTACCTCAATAGGCTCACAAAATGGAGTGTACTCACATTGGGACTAGTTGTTGGAGCATGAAGGTCGACCTTGGATGAAAGGATTGTTGCGGGGTTGTGATTGATTGGAATGATTGCAAGGATTGGATTGATTGTTGAATAAATTTCTAGTGGCAATGGGCTTGGATGGGGCAATGACTATCTGGACATGCTTGGTGTTCATGACTCTATCATTGACCACATTCTTGTTCTTAGACCAAAACTTTGGCTTGTCATTGTAAGATGAACCTTGGTTAGTTTTTGGGTAATGCTTTAGTGTCCCTTCTTAAAAAAGAACATGTTCCAAGGCTAGATATTTATTGGAAACTTCATTGAAGGAGGTTATAAATTGACAAGTCAAAGGCTTAGACAACTCAGGTACCAAATTATGCCTAAATAGCTTAATTTGATGTGGTTCTAGTATGTTCCAAGGAAACTTCTTGATAAGATCTCACTACCTTTGAAGAAAGTTGGCAAAAGTTTCTCCAGGCCTTTACTTTGTATTGCATAGGTCTATCATGGAAGCATCATTCTCAATGTTGTAGGCATATTGAGACACAATTTTTTCTACCAAGTCTAGGAATGATGTGATGGAGCCACAAGGTAGGGCAGAAAACCAAGTGAAGGCATCCCCACTAAGATTTTTTAGAAAAAGTCTTCTAAGGTAGACATCACTATAAGAGACCTCTTGACATAGGATGTGGAATTCACAGACATGGTCTCTAGGATCATGCTTACATTTATATTTTTCAAATTTAGGCATTTCAAATCTAGGTGGATAGGGTGTGATAGAAATGGATGGGTCATAGGGACAAGGACATATTTCCTGAAACATGTAGTGTCTCTTGTTTGTCCCACTAACTTTTTGATAAGTTCCTTCATGTCTTGAATTTCTTTCATGACATCAGGTTGTTGATTAGGAACATGAAGGACATAATGATCCATGTTAGGCATAGGTATTTGATGAGATGAATATGGAATATGACCACAACCAATGTATGGATATGAGGAAACAGAAGGTTGGGAGGTTCAAACAAAAGTTTATGATGAGAGGAACGGTTGTGATGTGACTTGAGGATATGACCTATAGATAGTGCTAACAAGAAGAAAACTTGTGTTGATGTAATTGACAAAATTATAGAGTGGGGCGGTTTGTTAGATGCAATGAGAGTCCCAAAGACACTAAGAGGGGGGGTGAATTAGTCTCTAACCGGTTAATGGAATATTTGAACTTATTTACAACTTTGCAACTTAAATTAATGTACCGATAAACAAGAAATAATGCAGTAAAGAGAAATAATAGAGACAACATAAATGCACACCATAGCACAAAATATTCTGGCGAGCAAACCCGGTGTGAGAAAAAACTCAGTGGCCTTTGTGACCCACAATATCTACTCACTGGCCAATATGAATAAATATTACTTACAACATGGGCCTGTACATGCAGGAAGGCCAACAACCTAGAGCTCACTGCTCAATAGAAGAGTCTCATTGACTACAAAATGGATAATTAAATCCAATACAATGTACTACTCAAAATAGCATCTCTAATGCTTGGTTCAATACTGGTTTAAGCTCAGTCAAATACCTTAACCAAAAACCTTTCGCAGTCTTTACATATACCAATAATAATAATCTCCTATCCTTCTCTCTACAAAATGATCTATAAGATGTCATACATTTATGAGTCTTTACAATACATCATGTCGGCTTACAAATAAATAATTACATTTACAATACAATTCATATAAATAAAAATTTGTCTCATGTCGGCTTGAGAGCCAATATACTTCATTGTCGGTGTAGTCTAGATGTTGGTGAATGTGCCTGCCGGTGCCGGTGCCTGCTGGTGATGATGTCTGTGATGTCAGTGCCTGTGTAGAAATTTGTTACCAGTTGGTTGTCATCAATGACAACATCAACCATATTCTCCTAGAGTGTAGAATTCCAACAATCCCCCCCTTTGGAATTGATGGCAACACTCATGAGAAAAATCCAAAACTGTTATCCAAAAATGAAGTCCAAAATTGGATCCCAAAAAGAGTGTGCTCCCCTTGAGCAAGTTATCTCCTCTGTGCATTATTTTTCTCCATACTACTCCCCCTTTGACATCAATGAAAAAGGATGTCAAAAAGAATCAAAGAATACAAAAATGCTACCTCATAGCCTATAATCAGTTTTGTACAAGTTGAAAAATGTCTACTAAAATTAGATTCAGGCTCTGCATGAATTTGTTATTGTTAGAAAGAATGGTCTTTGTTTGTTGGATCATGTCGGTCAGATAGTGCATCTGCTACTCCGGTGACTGTTCTCCTTGAATTGTTTCCTTTGATAGCTCAACCCACTGAGTGATAAGACTGTCCAATCTTGGACCAAGTTTACTTTTTAGTCCCGAAGAACCTATCATATTATTTGCAATGTCATCTATCTATTTCCGTGTCTTCTTAATTTCCTCATCAATATCTTCACTTAGGTGGTGAGGCTTGTAAGCTTCTCTATAGAGTTCCTTATATTCCAAATTTGTTGAGTTAAGTACCGATAATCGTGAATCCATGTGCTCAGTATAGTGTTTATAGTTTTCTCAAAGGATTCACCTTTCTCTTTATCTACTCTTTCCTTTACAATATCCCCATTCACCTTATCTATAGTTAGAACATTTTCAGCAATAAATTTGGACAATGTGTCTAATTTACCTAATGAATCCTCAATGTGATCTATCTAATAGGTTGATGCAATCATCTTCAAGATAGGTAATGTGTCATCAATAGCCTTAAATGCTAAGGCATTGCAATCTGTTATCCTCTTAATAGAATCCAATAGAACATCCTTTTCATTAGTGGGTCTGAATTCTCCAGTAGATGTGCTCGCTTTTGCAATAGATTTCCTTTCAACAGATACTTGCCCAATTACCTTCACTATTTCTTCCTTATTTCCATCAATTGCTTCCTCTTTATTTACATTTTCAGCTGGTTTCTATGTTTGTGTAATTACCTCTACTTCTTTTGGTTTTTCAGTTTGTGTAAGAACCTTTGCAACTGTTGGTTTCTCTATCTCTGGTTTCTCACTGTTTTGAGAGTCAACAGTGTGTGTCGGTGACTCAAAGATCTCATTGTCCTTAACATCATCTGCCTTAACCTCTGCAGTCTCTTTATCCACAACAATAATAATATCTTGTGTATCTACATTCATGGTGAAAAGAATTTCAGAATCAGGGTTACTGTCATCATGTGTAACTTCTTCAGTTGCCTTATCTGGTTGATTGTTTGTATGTACCGGTGTATCTGAAGTTAATGGTGGAGTATCATGTGTTGGTGGAGGAATGTTATTTGTTACCTTTATAATAGGTATACTACCAAGTTTTCTTTTACGTTTGTCCTTCTGGTATACCTTAGCAAAAGATTTGTCTATTTTCTGTCTCTCCCTTTCCTCTTTCTTTTCTTTTTCAACAAAGAATATGTCCCATTTGTTAGTAGTTTCATCAGCAATTTATTTCACTCTCCCAGCCATTAGGCCAACCTATCGATGTCCACTTACAAAAAAAGTTTGGTTTGCTTCAAAAATTAGTTCATGAATTTCCTTTTTAGAATTTATAGGGTGTACTACCAATAATGCTTCAACCTTTAACTTTTCATCTAGTTCCATCACTGACATTCTCTTAGCTTCTAATCTTAAATACAAGTCATTTGATAGATCATCTAGAACTTCAATCAAAACCTTCTTATAGATGTCTAAATGCAAAATTATACTAGCGTCTATAGTGTCCTTGTCAGAATCTTTGAATGAATGATACAATTTATTTACACTGCAAATATTTCCATCTTGTGTTATCTCATTTACCAGTTCCTCTGGTGTAAGGGTATACAGTGTTTTAGTTTTTTCTTTCTTCTTTGGTGTTAACTTCTTCTTAGGCTCCCTTACAGCTTGCTACTTTATCCTTAATGTCCTTGCCTTTCAATTGCAATATCTTTCTCATAACGATACCTTAAAGGGGTAATATGACACAATATGACCCATTAGGACATAATATGACCCATAATGACCAAATACAGTGTCTTAAGGGGTCATATGGTGTCCTAAGGGGTCGTAGGACACCATATGACCCCTATGAAAACCATAGGACCCCTTACAACACCATATGGTGTTGTTACGGATCATATGGTTTCTTAAGGGGTTGTAGGACATAATATGACCCCTTAGGACACCATAGGACCCATAACGACCCAATATGGTCTCATAATGGGTCATATGGTGTCCTAAGGGGTCATAAGGGTTCATGGGACACCATATGACCCATAAGGACAACATACAACCCCTTATGACACCATATGGTATCATTGGGGGTCATATGGTGTCCATAGGGGTCATATGGTGTCCTAGGACAAGCCACCAAATTGTGTCATTATGGGTCATATGGTGTCCTAAGGGGTTGTAAGACACAATATGACCCCTTAGGACACCATAGGACCCAAATCGGCCCAATATGATGTCATCAGGGGTCATATTGTGTCCTAAGGCATCATATGATGTCTTAAAGGGGTCATATGACGCAATATGACCCATTAGGACACAATATGACCCATAACGATGAAATATGGTGTCTTAAGGGGTCATGTGGTGTCCTAAGGGGTCGTAGGACACCATAGGACCCCCTATGACACCACATGGTGTCGTTAGGGTTCATATGGTGTCCTAAGGGTTCGTAGGACATAATATGACCCCTTAGGATACCATAGGACCCATATCAACCAAATATGTTGTCATAACGGGTCATATGGTGTCCTAAGGGGTCATAAGGGTTCATGGGACACCATATGACCCCTAATGACAACATACAACCCATGACCCTTAGAACACAATTTGACCCATAACGACACAATTTGGTGTCTTAAGGGGTCATATGGTGTCCCATGACCCCTAACGACACCATATGGTGTCCTAATGAGTCTTATGGTGTCCTAAGGGGTCGTAGGACACAATATGACCCCTTAGGACACCATAGGACCCATAAGGACCCAATATGGTGTCTTAAGGGGTAATATGGTGTCCTAAGGGTTTGTAGGACACCATGTGACCCCTATGGATACCATAGGACCTCTTATGACCCATAATGACACAATATGAACCATCTCTTTCTCTCCCTCTCCTTCTCTCTCTCCCTCTCCCCTAATCTCTCTCTTCTAATCTCTCTCTCCCTCTCCTCTCTCTCTTTCTCCCCTAATCTTTCTCTCTCTCTCTCTCTCCCCTAATCTCTCTCTTTCCCTCTCCTCCTCTCTCTCTCTCTCTCTCTCTCTCTCTAAAATATTAATAAAATCAAATATCAGATTTTATCGAATATCCGATTTCTGTCATTACCATTAATGTGGCAATAGTAAAAAAAAGGCGGCAACGGGAAAAAATTTGGGGACCACAAATTTATAAATTTTATCAGATATCCGATTTTTGTAAATAAAAAAAAGCCTTGTGTGCCATTTTGTGGATTCCAATGGCCCAGAGTTTGCATATTCTATTTTATATCGATGATCATGAGTTTTTAGACAGGTTGAGACAAATTTGTGCTTTGGCGAGATTCTTAAAGTCAAATCTTACATTTTCAATCATTTAGGAGCATCTGTGTGTTGGTAAATGGCAAGTAGTAGTCATCGGAAGTCTAAATGCAAAAGAAAACTTTCAAATGACCAAATTGAAGTGTATAGAAAAAGAGATAGATAAGGTCATAGGAGGAGAAGACAAGGTATGTTAAATATTGCTAATGTTACTTCAAGGGAAGAGGAAATTGAATTTGAAAATGTTTCACAAGTTATTGAAAATGAAAATGTAGATTTTGAAAGTGAAAATTTTGAAAATGTTGAAAATGTTGAAAGTGATAATGAAAATGCTCAACATGTGGAAAATTTTGACATAGGAGGTCAAAATGTGGAAAACTTTGACATGGAAGGTGGAATTGCTCAACCAAGTGAACCATATGTAACACCTAATTACTTTAGAAATGAAGACCCTCTCATGGATGAAAGACAAATTCCAAATCCAAGACCTTCAAGAACCCCAAAATGGTTATTTGAAATCGATGAGAACATTATTGTGAATCTTAAAGGCAAGAGGTCAACAAGAACCGTTCGGTTGTGGGCTACACAACTTTTCGACCAAAATTTTAGTAATAAGACATTGACTGAGAAATACCAACTCTTTGTTCAATTGCTAAAGATGATAAAGATGAGACCATTGCTAAACAAATTGAAGATTCGTATGAACAAGAAGATGGAGAGAAATTCTATTATTGCCAAAAATCTATTTGACAATCTCAATTCTATTGGAAAGAATACCAATGAAAGAGATAAGAGAGCCAGTCGAAGAGTGATTACAACCTCCTTAGTAAGCCATCAATTGAGGAAGGCTCGTCAAATGAGACAAACTTGTGTTGATTTTAACATAAACCATAAAACTTTGGATAGAGCACTTGCACGAAGACAAAGACTTGACAATCCACTTCAACAAGATACATGGGCTTTTGGTGGGAGGCTTCAATGTGTTGATAGAAAGTTGACTGACAATGTGAAAGAGGATATTCAACAATTTTTGCGCTCTAATTCTAGAGTGTCAGCCAATGTAAAGGATGTTTTGAAATTAAGAATCGCAGCCAAGACCACACACTGCATCCCAAACATTTCTTCGAATCAAGCCAAACAATGTTGTACAAAACATTTTGTGAAGTACATCCAACTTTGGAAATATCACAAAGGGCCTTTGAATATTTGAAACCATTTTATTGTGTTCCTCTTAAGATTCACAATACTTATTGTTGCAAGTACCATGTGGAGTTTTCAATGTACCATGAAATTTTATGTCATATTCGTTCTACGATGCATACTAATGAGATGTTGCAGGAGTGTGGTGCAATTTTATTTCCAAGATCATCAAGAGACTTGCAAGTTCTATTTTTATGCCCTAGAGATGATGGTTGCTATTTCTATATAAAAGATTGTTTGAATGAGAAGTGCTCAGAATGTGGTGGGTTGTCAAAGTTTGTTTCATGTTTTCATGAGGGCAACGAACACGAGTTTGGATAGAATTATGTTGAGAAAAAAAGATATGAGACAGTGAAATATACTTTGCAGAGTGGAGGTGAAGGTTGTAGATGGGAATTAGTCTCAAGAGAAGTGAGTATTGCTAATTTTATTTTGGATTTTAAGGAAAATCCTTTCTACAAGTATGCAAGGCACACCTATAGGTCTCAGTGGTTGGATCAATAGTTCAGGATGTGTAAGAACTCTTTCCTGATTGGCACTATTTTATTGGTGGTTGATTTTGCAGAGAACTATACATTGCAACCACAAATTGAGGTACAGTCTCTATACTACAATTCAATCCAGATAGCTATTTTTGTTCACATTATATATAGACATGCTCCTGATAGTCTAGAAGAGGACAAGAAGATAATCAAGGAGTATCATTTTTATATGGATGATGATAGATCACACTCCTCCGAGTATGTGGAACATTCTTTCGAGAATTTTTTTGAGTTCTTGCATGAGAAAGATATTGCGATTGACCAACATATCATATGGTCAGATAATTGTACGTGTCAATTCAAGAATGCCCATATGTTTTATTGGTTGAGTAGAATACATGTAGAGAGGTGCATACCTCATATTTTGTGTTTTTTTGAGGCAGGGCATGGGAAGGGGGAGAATGATGAAGCAGGTGCATGTTTGAAGAGAGCTCTAATTAAGGAGCAATTGAGAATTTCAGGTGCAAATTTATCTGATGCACGTTCTATTGTTGATTGGAGTAGTTCAGCATTGTCACATGGAGGTACTCTTGATTCAGCAGTAACCAGATTATTTTGGTTGGTTGAGGAGGGCACAGTGGGAGATAGATTGGATTGTCAAACAATGCATGATTCTTCAAATATGCATTCATTTCTTAGCTCAGATGCAAGTGCATGGACCATTTGGACACGAGCGTTGGCTTTTTTTTGTCAAAGTTGTGTTCGGTGTGATTGGGATCAGTGCGAGTCAAGTGAGTGGGTTGATACGTGGGTTCCCCAATATCTAACTCCTTTATCTCAAACAATATCCTTGTCAAATGATGACTTGGAAAGTTCACTTGAGTATGACTATCTATCAGATGTTGTACAACCAAGACATGTTTTTGTAGTTGTTGCACCACAAGGGAATGAAGAGAGATTAGAATATTGGTTGGCACGATGTGTATAGGGAAAACAAAAGCTAACACAACCAGTGATAGATGATGATGGGTTCACATATCCTACAAGTTCAGTTGTTGTTGTGGGAACTTGGTTGTGAACATACATGATTAGAAAGAATGGCATACCTACATTTGAAGACTATGAGAGACACAAAACAATTATAATGTATTCACACCTTATTATAGCTACAAATATCAAGTTGTTGAAGCATCAAACAAAACCGAAGACCAAAGAGCTATGGACAGTGACTACTACTGATCATGAAGCAATACTGGATACTCTTAAGCAAAGAGATGACCCTTCAAGCACACTTGAGTAGTAGGTCTTTAATGGTGCCTTATTTTTTTATCGTGCATTTCATTTCAAACAATGATCATTAAACCTTTATGTTCAAGTTTTTTACGTGTATATTAAGGATGTGTTCAAAATGAAGGTCTATTGATGAACATTTTTTTTGGCAACATGGTTTTTGCATGTACATAGTGGGTACACTCGATATAATCGGAAGGGACGTATTTTTGCAACACGACTTATTATCATGCATTTGATGAGCTTTACAATTTTTGTTATTAGAGAACAGTATTTGACAATTTTTGATGATATAATTATCGCAAAAACTTTATGCTCATGCAAGTCTTTTTTGATGATATACAACAGTATCACATTATGATTTTTGCGTCAACATAGTGGGTTCTATTGATGTAATTTGAAGGAACGTATTTTTATGGTATATAATCCCACTTGTTCATTTATTATCATGTATTTCAATTGAAGTGATTATCATAAAGCCTTTATGTTCATCCATGCATTTTATGTGTAGACTAACAATTCTTAAAAATACAGGTTCATGCTAGATCATTCACCATTGAAAACACCCTCTCTTGGTGATGGTACATATTCCTTTGTGCATTAATGAGATTAAATTTTGTGCATAAACATTAAGTCAATTGAATGTATTGCTATTTAGAAATGACCATTTCTACCATCGTCTTCAACCATGTAGAGAAATGTAGTGAGAAGGGATTTTATCAACATGCGTCTTTCTTCAAAGTTATGCTTGTATACTTTGCATAGAAATTGGTAAGTTTCGTAATTATACAATCTTGTACATCTTAAAAATGTTTCAAATAATCTATTTATAATTTGACAAACTAATTTTTATTAAATTTTATAATTTGTTTCTTGTAGCACATTCATTCTGCATAAAAAGGTTACTTAGTTTGGTCTTCATTTATATGTAGGCATTGCTATATGTAAGCTTTTCTCTTAGGACATGAAGATGTCTAATGCAGATGGAGTCGGATGTTGTATTTGTATATGGATGTGAATTGATGTAACTTTGTTATGATGATATACAATGTCCATGAGAAAATTGGTTTAGTTATATTGATGATATATAATGTATCCTTACATGAGTACATTGGTGTAGTTGTATTGATAATGAAAAAATAATCATGTTTGCATATCCCTTCATGGATGTCACACGCAAGTGTAATGATAATTATGTGTATACAATACATGGAAATATTGATGATCATTATGTGTCTACAATGTAATGCTTGTTTATCTATATTTTTCATTGAACATGTTAGGGCCACGGATTCTAAGATAGGATTTTGTAGGGACCCCTTTCATGGCCCCATAGGTTCAAATGAATTGTTTGCAGGTGCCACGAATTTTGAGTTAGGGCCTGTCAAAGTTTGACAATTTTTAGCACTTAGGGTGCTCAAGGGCCGACGCCAATAGGGTATGACCCTGAGCATTCGACTGAGTAGGGGGGAAAAATAGGAGCATGCATAGGGTAATAATTACTAACTAGACATGTTAGAGCCAACGGTTTGTCATCGCGATAAGCAGAACGAGAAATTGGCCACGAGACAATATTCAAATGAATGAGACTAATGATTTTTTGCCAACCAAAAAATTGCTGCCCTAATAAAACTATATGAAAAATTGAAAAACCAAGATAGGATTTTGTAGGGACCCCTCTTGTGGCCCCGTAGGTTCAAATGGATCATTTGCAGGTGCCACGGATTCTGAGTTAGGGCCCATCAAAGTTTGACAATTTTTAGCACTTAGGGCACTCAAGGGAGGATGTCGGTAGGGTATGACCCTGAGCATTCTACCAAGTCGAGGGGAAAAATAGGAGCATGCATAGGGTAATAATGCCTAACTAGACATGTTAGATCGGATGGTTCATCATCGTGACGAGCAGAATGAGAAATTGGCCATGAGACAACATTCGAATGAATGAGACTAACAATTTTTTTGGCAACCAAAAAATTGCTGCCCTAATAAAACCGTAGGGAAGATTGAAAAACTGAGATAGAATATTTTAGGGACACCTCTTGTGGCCCGATAGGTTCAAACCGATCATTCGCAGGTGCCATGGATTCCATGTTAGGGCCTGTCAAAGTTTGACAATTTCTAGCACTTAGGGTGCTCAAGGGATGACGTCGGTAGGGTATGACCCCGAGCGTTTGACCAAGTGGGGGGGAAAATAGGAGCATGCATAGGGTAATAATGTCAAATTGGACATGTCAGAGACAATGGTTTATCATTGCGACGAGCAGAATGAGAAATTAGCCACAAGACAACATTCGAATGAATGAGACTGATGATTTTTTTGCCAACCAAAAAATTGTTGCCTTAATAAAACAATAGGGAAACTTGAAAAACCAAGATAGGATTTTGTAGGGACCCCTCTCATGGCCCCGTAGGTTCAAATAGATCATTCGCAGGTGCCACAAATTTTGAGTTAGGGCCTGTCAAAGTTTGATAATTTTTAGCACTTAGGGTGCTCAAGGGACGATGTCGGTAGGGTATGACCCCGAGCATTCGATCGAGTGTGGGGAGGGGGGAAATAAGAGCATGCATAGGGTAATAATGCCTAACTAGACATGTCAGAGTTGACGGTTTGTCATCGCGATGAGCAGAATGAGAAATTGGCCACGAGACAACATTCAAATGAATGATACTGATGATTTTTTCGCCCATCGAAAAATTGTTGCCCTAATAAAACCATAGGGAAAATTGAAAAACTGAGATAGGCTTTTTTAGGGACCCCTCTCATGGCCTTGTAGGTTCAAATGGATCATTTGCAAGCAACACAAATTTTGAGTTAGGGCCCGTCAAAGTTTGACAATTTTTAGCACTTAGGACGCTCAAGGGACGACGTCGGTAGGGTATGACCCCGAGCATTCAACCGAGTGGGGGGGAAAAATAGGAGCATTCATAGGGTTATAATTCCTAACTAGACATGTCGGAGCTGACAGTTCATCATCGTGACGAGAAGAATGAAAAATTGGCCACAAGACAACATTCGAATGAATGAGAGTGACGATTTATTCACCAACCAAAAAATTGCTGCCGTAATAAAACCATAGGAAAACTTGAGAAATCGAGATAGGATTACGTAGGGACCCCTCTTGTGGTCTGGTGGGTTCAAACCGATTGTTTGTAATTGCCACAAATTTTGAGTTAGGGCCCATCAAATTTTGACAGTTTTTAGCACTTAGGGCGCTCAAGGGATGACATCGGTAGGGTATGACTCCGAGCGTTTGATTGAGTGGGGGGGAAAAATAGGACCATGCATAGCGTAATAATGGCTAACTGGACATGTTGGAGCTGATGGTTCATCATCGCAAGGAGCTGAATGAGAAATTGGCCACGCGACAACATTCGAATGAATGAGACTGAAGATTTTTTGGCAACGGAAAATTTTATGCCCTAATAAAACTGTAGTGAAACTTGAAAAACTAAGATAGGCTATTCTAGGGACCCCTCTCATGGCCCCATAGGTTAAAACAGATCATTCGCAGGTGCCATGGATTTTGAGTTAGGACCCATCAAAGTTTGACAATTTTAACACTTAGGGCACTCAAGGGATGATGCTGGTAGGGTATGACCCCGAGCGTTCGACCAAGTGGGGGGGGAAAATAGGACCATGTAGAGGGTAATAATGAATTGTATCAAGTATTGTTCATTAAATGAATTCTATTGTTCATTATACAGACAACACTTACGATGAAATGAAATGAATTGTATTGTTCATTAAATAACCATTATTAACCATTGTTAATTATTGGAATGAAGATTAAATATTTCCATGATAACACCATGCACAGATGAGCAACAATTTATATGATCGAATATCAACTTCAGTATATATAAAAAATGTCAAATGATTACAAATGTATGTCTAAATACGTGAATGTATGTCCATATACAAAATATACATTTCAACTAGACATGTAAGCATCCCAAAACTATCTTTAACATCCTAAGCTGCCGATGGATCATCAAAATCGATCCTCTTCATTGCACTGCTCGGCTCTGAAGGATCCTGCACAAGAAAAACAAACCACGATTAATATTAGTTATATTATATAATTCACATTCAAAAAGTTAACATAAAAATGAACTATAATTGAAGTATTCATGTTTACCTCATCTCCACGTTTTCTCTTCGTCTTTGCAGGAATTTTGATGTATGTCTTTGGTAGAGGAGGTATGTTTTCAATATTTTCATACACAACCTACATATGTTCTGAAACATGACATTGATACAAGTTAGCATATAATTGTCACTGATAATAACAAATTATATCTACTAAACACAAAATAAAATAAACACACATCTACTCGAGGCATCTCTTCTTCTTGTTCATCTTCAGGTATACTGGGTGTAGTCATCAAGGATGTGAAGCCAAGAATTCTCTATACATATACACAACAAGTATATGAAACTATCAATCTATGTTTAGATGTGTATAATCACTATAAGCTATTTAAACTATTCATTCAATCATATTTGCATTCAATTACCTTTCCATTGTCTCCAACTACACTACCAGATCCTAAATCACACTGCCTCGCACTCGTGCTACTTGTGCCATACAAGAGTAAAATAAGATATACATGCAAGTTACTATATAATCTAATTAATACCAATATAAATGATGAGCATGTATGTACAATAAAATACAAACGACTAGCTATAAAGGCCAAATGAAATGGCTGACAAGGTGGCCTCTTGAATCTGTCTCAACTCCTCCTCGGTAATCAACTGTTAAATAGACCATGTAAATAAAAATTAGTACTTAATATTATCTAGATTATAAATATTCATTTAAAATATAGCATGAACAGTGAAAATACAAATCTTACCAGTACATCATCAATGTATGGTGATGGTACCTCCTCACCTCTAGCATGTGAGGACTCCCTAGGGTATCCTCCAGTCTGTATCATAACATCTGGTACATCATGCATCTCATGCACCTCATAATCTGTATTGTCTGCAGGAGGATCAACAGGATGTCCAACTGGACCCAAGCATACGTGCCCACACATGAAACAACTATGGGGCATGCATATGTGTGGAGCCAAGGATGATGTGTTAGCACCACCTGATGCACCGCTACCATCAAAAGTAGGCTAAGCTATTAACCTAGCCTGAGAAACCAAAAGGTTGCTTAAAGAGTGAATAGCCGATATGGTCTGTCAAGCCACCTCACAAATGATATCTGGATGCTACACTGGAGGTGGGGGATCAACAAGAGGAGGGGGGACATATGGGCCCTAGACTACTCTGACTGCCCCAAGTCTATTTTGGGGCATACCTAAACCCACACCCTAGAAAGCTTGGATTTCAAAGTAGTTCACATGTTTGCATAAAACAAACTCAGCATACAATTATTTTATGAAGCAGAAGGGGACATCAAGATTGTTGTTGGGTGGTTTGTCAAAAACCATCCACCAATGATCCCAAAAGTTTTTCACAATACCATCATTTATGCATGATTTAATAGAATTTTTAGTTTTTTGGGGGTCTATGGGCTGACTAGTGCAGGGATATACAAACAATGAGGCAATATTGGCTTTCGATATCTTGAGATCCTTGATCTCCTTATATGACAAGCCATCTGCATATTGTTCCCTCATAGAATCTTGCCACAAAAGGGCGACATTGTGCTCCTCAGTCATGGTTTCCATACTCTTTGTGATCGACGTGAGAGGATCAAACATTGGGTTTAGATGAGGGATCCTACGATATACATCTACAATCCCTCTCAATTCATTCAAATTTTGTGCAATCAAATCCTGAATTGAGGGGGGGTTTGGCAAAGGAGGGTTTGGTTGTTGTGGTTGTGGTTGATCAATGTTTTCATTGTTATCCCCCATTTTTAACCTAGTTGAATGTAAACAATTGAAGTTAGTTAACAAATTTAAATAATTTTGTATTTCATTTTAAAAAATCTAGTTTTCATGAAAAAAATCATATTTCTTTGAAAAATCAAATAAACATTAAAAAAAATACAAAAATTGAATGAAAATGATTGAAAACAATAAAAATCTTACCTTTCAATCTACTTTTTAGCAATTTTTAGGCAAAACACTGGATATCGGATGCAATCCGATATCAGATTTCTATAAAATCGCTCAGCCCGTGGGTTAAAAATGACTCATGGGCTGTCACAGTCGAAATATATTGTCTCAGAAAATTGGATATCTAATAAAATAGGATATCCAATTTTTATACTTAAATTATTTTAAAATAACATTATATTATATAATATAATAATATATTATATAATATATTAATAGAATATATAATATAATATTAGATTATAAAATATTATATAATATAATATATAATACAATATTTTATATTTTAATATTATATTATATGTTATGTATTGTATAATGTATAATATAAAATAATAATATATTATATATTATATATTATGTAATATATAATATTACATTTGTAGACACTTAAAAATAATTATTTTTAATTATTTTTAATTCCTCACATAATTAATTAATTAATTATGTTAATTCAAATTCTCTTGAATATTAATTAAATATAATTAATATTGTCACTATGGTATGTGACTGATTTATTTAATAAATCAATCCCTTTCTTTATTCTTCTAAAAATTAAATCCTCACAAATCTCCCTCTTAGCTAATTAATTTCAATTAATTAGTTAACCCACATGATTCTTACAAACTATCTTCTTAATTCATCATTAACCGAATAAATTCTTCTAGAAACTCCCTAAACTCACTTAACCTTATTCTTCTAATTTTTATTTTCCTCCACTGATTCTCTCTCCTAGTCAAATTCTCCTACAACTCCTAATCCCACCTAATTCTTCCTCTAATCCCCTCCTAATGAGTTGCTAGTTGCCAATCATCATGATTAGCCACAAATTCAACCCCTTGTCCCTTCCATCCAACCACCAGCTTTTAATGCTCCTTTCCTAGGAGAATGTGAGATTTTCGAAATCTCACAATCCTCTAGGCATCTCCTCTGCCAAGGAATTTTTAATTCCTTTTTATTCCTCTAATCCCCATGATGATCCCTTTTTGGAGAATTTTTAATTCCTCCTCTCCATTCTTCAAGGAATGTCACATCCCTTGTTCCTCTCAAGGCACATTGGGAAGCCTTCCCAATGCACCTTGCTCCTCTCAAGGCACATTGGGAAGCCTTCCCAATGCATCTTGCTCTTTTCAAGGTACCTTGGGGAATCTTCCCAATGCACCTTGAGGATTGTGGAGACAAGAAATGCCTTTATGGCATATCTCTTGGTCTCCACACCCACTCTTAGACCTTGTGTGAGCTCACAAGCAATCCTAGCCCTTCATCTTGAATGCATCCTAGCCATCCATTCTTCCTCTCCTCTTCTTATAAATTGAGGACTCCATCTCTCCATTCTTCATCTCCAAGTTTAGTAGTCTTATGCTATCCTTTTGAGCCTAGAAAAATCATTTTAGCATCCTTATCATGTCGAAATCATCCTGCATCCACACTTAATCATCTCATCTCCATCCAAGATCCATCTTATTCGTGCACAACATTGGAGAGCCATCCACATCAAGTGGAGCATCATCGAAGGGCACCTTCACTTAATCAAGCTCAATCCGAGGGAGAGGTAAAAACAACAAGGTATAAGCATTATTTTCATATTTTTATGTGGTTTTATGCATGCTTCATGTTCTTATGCTTTTAGTGTTTGATTTGTATGCTAACAACCACTAATCCACCCTGCTGGGTTTTTCTCCTCTTCATTCTGGCACACTTAGTGGGACCCATGTCCCTAAGAACTAATGTTTTTTTTAATGAGTCTTTTTGAGTTGTGAGACGCAGGTTCAAGAATAGCGTGACCGTAGAAAAAAAATTCAAAACTTTTTTTTTGGCGGCTCTGTATTTCAGCGCGAGCGCCTCAGCTTCAACTCTGTTATCTCCTATCTGCTCTGTTATCTATTATCTACTTCAGCTCTATTATCTGTTATCTTCTTTAGCTCTGTTATCTACTATATTTTTGTTTCAACATGACAGCTCTGCAATTAGCGTGAGCATTTTTGTGAAAATTTGAATTCCTGTTATCTACAGTTTTATATATGGAATATAGTCAAATTTTAGGGCTTTTTCAGAATGAGGAGTTTTTGGATGTTTTGATAGTCTAAGAAGTGTTTGCAGATCTCATTTGTCAAAGGATTCATCAATAGACTTCATTTTGAAACTACTAACCAAGTGGTGTTGCAGGTTGCCTTGGAGATTTGATTAAACCGCATGTTTTCAATTTTTAGGCACTTAGGCTTAATTAGGGGGATAAATGAATCATTGTCTTTTGTGTTTGTGGAAAGTGTGAAAGTAGGAGAGTATGCTCTTGTCTATCTAGATAATCAAAAATCCAGACCTTGGCACTTTTCTATCTGCCCTGTTTGATTTTGTTTTTTCTGCTCTATTTAATTATGTTTATATGCTCTGCTTAATTCTGTTTTTTTCTGCTCTGTTTAATTCTGTTTTTATCTGCGTTGTTTAATTCTATTTTTATCTACTCTGTTTAATTCTGTTTAAAAAAAATAAAAATTTATTCTATTTTTTTGCCATATCTGCTTTATCTTCACTCCATTTTCCTCCAAACTTCACTAGATCCCCCACATTGCCATTTTGCACATTTCCTTCCTTGGGGGCCTTATCCCAAAATCCACTTTTTGAAGCCCAAAAACCCACATTCCTCTATTTTTAGGGTTTGCCATAACTCCTTCCCCTTTTATCTAATCACCTCAAAATTTTCCCATATTGTCCATCTCCACCTTTTGCTTCTTCATCCCTCTTGGACAAATTTTTCCATTCCTTCATCTCTCCTCCCAAATCCCCATTTTTTTGCTTGCTTATCCCTTGGAAAGTAGCAAAAACCTAGTTAAACCCCATTTACCCATCAAATTTTCCTCCAAATCCACATTTGTCATGAGTAAAAAAGTTTACTATTCATGTTTTTCTACTTATTCCCAAGAAATCAAAAAAATTAATATTTTTTTCATTTTGTTGTCTTTTGTGGGATGCTTGTTGAAGACTCCATTTTTCAAACTACTAATCAAGTTGTTTTGTAGGACGCTTGTTGAAGACTCCATTTTTCAAACTACTAATCAAGTTGTTTTGCAGGTTGCCTAAGAAATCCGACCAAACATTGTGCATTTATTTAAATTAGGCACCTAGATATTAATTAAAATGGAATGAACCATTGTCTTATGTGTCTTTAAGAAAAGCGTAAAGGTAGGAGAGTATGCTCTCATCTAGCTAGATGATCAGAAATCCAGACCCTCCAACCTTTTCTTGTTTGATTGCATGTTTACCTCTAGCAGGCCTCCCCTCCCAACTTGCTCTTTGAGAAGGTAAGAGGGGAACGACCCAAGTGAGTACACCCGGACATGGGGTTCCCAACTCACTATAATAAATAGGCCACTGACTATGAAAGGGTTAATGGTTGGGGCTATATGAGAGTTCACTCTCACATTGGGTGCTTAGTAGGATCCTAGAGATCTCAATCATGCTTGCGTGACTACTAAGTTCTTGGTGCTTCATTGGGCTATAGGCCTCAATTGCGCTTGCGCAACTTTGAAGGGTAGCTCCTAACGGGAAGACTTACTAAACACCTTGTTCATAGTGGCCAAAAACCTTCTAGTCATTGTTGCAAGAGGTCAGACCTCCGAAGCCGACCATATTTTTACAGCCCTTAGTAGAGACACAAAGTTTGCCATGAGGAGTTTTCATGGGAATTGATGCTTGGTTGCCCTGAGAAGTGAGTTCCATGGAGGGGAGCCAATGGGGTCAAGCATCTAAGTGTCCGCTCTGGGTAAGCGTAGCTGGGAAACTGATTGGGATCCAATGACTATTGTCCTTACTAGCCTTAAGAGTGTTGTAAATGAGCATGAGTGTCTTTGAATCCAATTACATTTGATCATTGTGTTTTCTTTGTTTGATACATACTTGCCAAGAGAAGACTAAAAACATGTCATTATCCTCAAACATTTTGCAAAACATTTGTCCAAACACAAACAATTATCCAAGTCATTACCCACATAAAATCCAAAATTGCATCAAAACTCCATCCATCCCATGTCCCGTAAGCCTAAGAGAGAAGCTAAGAGTCCATCCTCTCCATCAACATTCAATTTTTTCCTTTGAAAAACCAACTATCATCCAAATCAGGGTGTTCGTGTCCCTTCATATAACTTGCCATTCGAATCGATCCTCCATTGAGTCATGTTCATGCCAAGAACAACCTAGTCATCAAGTTTCTTCTAAGTCAAGGACTATTACACCTCCTCCATCAATCATCATCAAATTTTCTAAGGACTTAGCACATCAAATCAATCTCCCTCTGTTATCAAATCAATTATCACAATCAAAATCAAAATCCAATCATCCTCTAATCCAATTTAACCTCACGTTAAGGTTGCATGCCTTGTGAAATTCTATTTAGACCTCATCATCAGTCAATTGGCTCTCATGCTTGAAGGAGAATCCTCTCCAAGTACCTTTTGCCTAATCCTTTTTGAATTGATCAAGACTCTTAACTCATGTCTTTACTTTGCTTAGGGTCATTAGTCAACCCTTGGTATAAGAGAGGCTTTTTGATCATCAATCCAAGGTCTAAGTTCTACCCAACTTGGTCATCACCTTGCTTATGGTTGCATCCACCACCTAAAATCCTCATCCAAGGACTAAGGTGTCAAATCCTAATCAAATCCGGGCTCTAATCCAAGAACCCCACCAATCAACAAAATCCCTTGTCATAAAAGACAAAATCCAAAATTCCACAAATATCTTGCTAAGTCCCCTCATCATAAATTTCCTCCTCTAGACTTATCTAAGGTTATTCATGTATGGTCACAACACGATCCCAAAAGAGAAAGATGGCTGAACAACAATATGGCATACCAGACATTAGTGTCCTATATGAAGATCCCATGCAAGATCCTACACAAAGTGGACAACCTAGCAATCAAGATCAAAGCCAAGATCCTAACATGGTTAGCCAAGATGAACTCTCTCCGGAAGTGCAAACTTTCCTAGTGGATTCTTATAACCAAGAGATGATGGAAAAGTTTATTCAACACATTCCTACTGCACTTCTAAAAACTCTCCTTGAAAATGGAGCTCAACTTCCACCCGAATTTAATAGATCCACTCTCGGCCAACAACCACAAGGAGACCTTGTTCCCTCACAAAGTGTTGCACCTATTATTCAAACTCAATCAATCGCAGCCCCATCAATCATCCAAGCTCAATGAATGCCATCCATGGCACCTCCCACCGTAGTCTCCATCCCACCTTCTTCCTCCTTACCATCTATACCATTATCAAATCCAATCTCATCTACTCTCCAACATGCTAATGTGCCACCTCCTTCCATTCAACCACATATTTCTATTCCACAAACTTCCATTCCTACCAACAATGTCGCAAATTTTATCTAGGCCGTACTCAATCCTGTCACAATAGTTCGTTGATCACAACCAACTATCACATGAATCCCTGCGACATCGGCCCTCACGTCTCATGTTCCTACCTCTTCCTCATATCAATATATTGGTGGTGGTGCACCTTCTTTGGCTCATCCATTTCTTGGGGCAAATACAATTCATCATTATCAAAGTCCACAACAAGACCTCATCAAGGAAATTCAAGACATGAAAAGCACCATCAAGGACATGAAAGAAAGGACTAATAAAAGAAAAACTTACTCATTTGAAGAGTTTTTTTCTTGTCCTTATGACCCGTCTATGTCAGTTGCACCCTACCCCCTGGGATTTGAGATCCCCAAATTCACCAAGTATGAAGGCAAAGGAGACCCCCACGACCATGTCTAAGAATTCCACATCTTATGCCAAGAAGTCTCCTATAGTGACCTTTATCTCTACAGACTCTTTCCCAAGAGTCTCACAGGAGATGCCTTGGCATGGTTCTCATCTCTATCGCGAGGTTCCATTGTCTCCTTTCCAGATTTGGCAGAAAAATTTGTGGCCCACTATGCTTACAACATGGTTAATGATGTTTCTATGATGGACCTATGTAATACAAAACAAAGGCCCGGAGAAACATTTGCCAATTTTCTACAAAGATGGTGACACCTTAACAAGAAATTCCAATGGGACATGCCAGAACAACATCAAATTGAGTTGTTTCAAAAGAACTTGGTGCCTAAACTTTCAAGACCCTTAATATCCCAATGTATCAAATCCTTCCAAAAATTGACCGATAAGGGCCTCGCCCTCGAACGTGTCTTATTAGAGGAAGGAACCTTGAAACATTACCAGAAGTTGACACAAATTTCTTCCTCTTATCATAACGACAAGCCCAAATTCTGGTCTAAAAACAAAAACATGGTCAACGATGGTGTAACTGACACAAATCGGGTTCAAATAGTGATTGCTCCCCAAAAATCCACCACCAATAATCAGCAATATAATAGTCAAAATCAATCCCAAAGACCTCACAATAATGTATCAATCCAGGGATGACCACCTCGATCGAATAACCAGACTCCAAGAGACTTTACTCCTCTGGCTGAGCCTATTGAAATGGTGTTGCAAAAACTTGTCCAAGCAGGTGTAGTGGTTTTTCCAATCACTCGCCCGTTTGACCCCAGTCAACCTAAACCAAGATGGTATAAAGAAAATGAGTATTGTGAATACCATTGTATCAAGGGACATGATACATGAAAGTGTATGAAGATCAAAATCTACATACAAGATCTCATTGATAGGGGTGAGATTGAAGTAGCAAACACAAAACCTGATAATAACAATGACAAACTTAAAATCTACCAGGAACCATTCCTGAAGTATGATAAAGGAAAAGGCTCATCATCTAATGCAATGGGTTATGACTATGCTAATCACATAATTGGCTTTAATTTTTTAGTAGGTCGCATTGAACCTGCAGACATTCATGTCAATGTCATAACCATCCAAGGAGTTAATCCTCCTTCTTCCCAAAGTAGACCAAATCCTGCTAGGATAGTCATTCAAGGTGCCAGGCCTTCCACCTCCCATTACCAGAATGACTGCAATGTAACTACACACCGAGGTAAAGTCACCATCCAAGGAGTCCCTCCCCCACCGAACCCCCCACCCATGTCTTCCACCCGCCAATATGACTTCCTTGACCAACTTGGGAAGACCCCCGCACAGATCTCCATTTTGGAACTTCTCAAGACTTCCCCGGTCCATACAGAAATTTTGGAACAAGCCCTTCTTGAATCACGTGTTCCTGATAACATCAATGCCACCCAATTCCAAGCCCTCATTGGAAACCTTGCTTCCCAGCAGCACCTTGTATTTACTTCCAAAGATGCTCCAACAGATGAAGACCATAACAAACCTTTGCACATCGAAGCTCTTATCCACAAGCACAAGGTCAAATGTATCCTGATAGACGGTGGATCCGGGTTTAATCTGTGTACATACAAATTAATAAAATAATTGGAACTTTCTAAGGATCTGGTAGAGACATCAGGAAGGATCACAATAAAGGCATATGATGATGCGGAAAGAGTTTCAAAGGGCATGATCACCTTACCTCTTCAAGTGGGCCCCATTACAATTGAAACCCCTTGCCAAGTACTAGATCTTGATCTCCCCTACAACATTCTCCTTGGTCGGCCATGGATTCACTCCTTGAAGGCTATACCCTCCACCTATCACCAATGCATCAAATTCCCCTTCAATGGAAGAGAGATAACTATCAAAGGTGATCCCCAACCTTTTCAATATTGCAAACTATTAGAGGGGAAGCATTCGTATCATTGTCCACTAAATAGACCCTCGCCAATGCCTCCATCTGACACATCAAATGTTGCCTCCACATCATCCCAACCAGATAATCAAATCAATATCTTGGATAATGGCTGTGGAGAATACAAATTGGAGGACGTCTTATTAATAGGCAACCTCCCTCTCTCTCCTAAGTCATTTGGCAAACCAAAAGAGCTCAAAAAGGACCCAAAACCAGTCATGCAATACCAAAATACCACCTTCCAGCAATGGGGCCCACTTAATGAGGAGAGCCTTGAAGTAGATGTCTCTTCCCGGTTGTCCTAGGAAGAGGATGATGATCCAACAAAAATATCCAAGAAAATGTACCCAAAAGAATCTGCCATAGTTGAAAGAATGGGTTACAAAGGACATGGCCTGGGACCAGAGGAGAAAGGAAGAAAAACACCCATAAATCCTATCTCCTACAGATACAATAGAGGCTTGGGGTAAACCCTAGTGTCTAAGATTACTATCGCTGGTGCCCCTTCTAGACCTTCTTTGGATATAGAAAGCGTTGACGAAGAGGAATTCCATGAAATGCCTTATGAATATGACAAAGATATCTTCTTTGACACTTACATCAATACCATCACCCCCGTAACCCCTCCCACTTCACACAAGCTACATCTTGTCCATCCTGAACTCATTGACTGGGGCCAATGAGACAAAACCACTTTAGATATCTGCACCGATGATAATGCTCTCATTGCTCTTCTGACGACACGAAACCTGGAAGATTGTAACAGAATCGAGGGTATTCAACTACACAAAAAGGGATACTTTGGTAGTCAAGTCAATGCCCTTAGCCACAAAAAAGATAATAAAAGGAAAAGACATGATTCCCTAGGTGAAAACCTCCCTGAGGTACCTTTGGATGAACAAAAAATAAAAACAAAGGGCGTATCTGAAAGTGAAAACTTGGAAAAGGCACTTGATGATGAGGGACTTGATTTCCCTACCATTGGTTACCTTCCACAGGACAAATCAAATTTGCTGATAGAAGAAATAGACAACATCAACATAGGCACCGAAGTCATTCTGAAAAATGTGCTCCTTGCCAAATCCCTCACAGAAATAGAGAAACAAGACTTCACCAACTTCCTTACAGAGGTAAAAATCAATTTTGCATGGTCCTATTATGATATGCCAGGGTTGGATCCTGCCTTGGTGGTTCACAATCTTGCCGTCCACCCATATGCAAAACCTATAAAACAAAAATTGTGCAAAATGCACCCACATATTGCACTCCTGGTCAAGGCGAAACTCCAAAAGATGTTAGACACAAAATTTATCAAACCAGTAGATTATGCTAAATGGGTCTCCAACATTGTACCTGTTGGCAAACCTAATGGGGGCATCCGCATCTGCACAAATTTCCGAGATCTAAATAGAGCTTGTCCTAAAGATGATTTCCCACTCCCAAACATAGATATGATTGTGGACCTTACAAGAGGACATGAGATGCCGTCACTTATGGATGGATTCTCTGGATACAACCAAATCAGGATTGCAGATGAGGATCAACATAAAATTGCATTCACAACACCATGGGGGACTTTATGTTATCGGGTCATGCCTTTTGGTCTCAAAAATGCTAGAGCTACATACCAATGTGCCATGACAATAATTTTTCATGACCCCTTACACAAAATTATGGAGGACTATGTGAATGATTTGCTAGGAAAATCTAAGACAAGACAAGAACACATCCCCATTCTAAAGCAGATCTTTGAAAGATTAGAAAAATACAAACTACAGCTGAATCCAAAAAAGTGTGTGTTTGGAGTGACATCGGGAAAACTATTAGGATTCATTGTTTCCCGCAAAGGCATTGAGGTTGATCCTGCAAAAGTAAAAGCTATCATGGAAATGCCTCCACCAAAAACTCTCAGATAACTACACAGCCTCTAGGGAAAACTCCAATCTGTTAGACGTTTTATTTCACAACCAACAGATAAGTGCCATCCATTTGCACACCTCCTATGCAAGGACATAGAATTCAAATGGGACTACTTATGCCAAAAGGCCTTTGAGAAAACAAAAGAATATCTAGCATCACCTCCAGTGTTGATGCCTCCTACTCCTGGAAAACCCCTTATTTTGTATATATGTGCTATTGCAGTGGCATTGGGGGCATTATTGGCACAGACAGACAACCAAGGGAAAGAACATGCCATTTACTACATCAGTCAAACACTGGTAGGATATGAACTCAATTATACCCCCATTGAAAGAGCATGTTTGGTATTAGTGTTCAGCACACAGAAACTACGTCACTATATGGTAAACAACAAAACAAAACTAATTGCTAAAATTGATCCACTTAAATATCTCCTGTCAAAAGCTACTCTCACTGGTAGAACCACCAAATGGGTCATGCTCCTAAGTGAGTTTGACATCTAATATGTGGACAGAAAGGCAATCAAGGGACAGGTCATAGTAGATCAGTTGGTTGAAGCTCTGCTTCCAGATGACCATCCTCTTCTCACATAATTACCAGATGAGTTCATTATGACTGTTTCCACATCCTCCACATGGCAATTATACTTTGATGGCTCCTGCACCCAGAATGGATCATGGGCAGGAATATTATTGGTCACACCTCAAGGAGATGGCATCCCCAAATCATACAAGATAGCCTTTGTATGTACCAACAATATAGCAGAATACAAAGCACTCATCACAGGTTTGCGCTTGGCTATCCACTGGAAAATAAAGGAATTACAAGTCTATGGCGATTCCCAGCTTGTCATAAAACAAGTCAATTATGAATACCAGACAAAAGATGATAAACTCCTTCCCTACCATACCATGGTTGAAGATCTTAAGCAAGATTTCACGACAATCAAGTTTGATCAAATTCCATGAACAAACAATAGGGCTGCAGATGCAATGGCCACCATTGACTCCCTCCTTCAAATGCTAGCACACAGTCAAAAATGTGAATTCTTGGTTGAGAAATTGTTTATACTGGCATATGACCTACCAGAGTCTGAAATGGTGTATCTTCTCGTTGGTCCCAAGTCCCCTTGGTACCAAGAAACCTTTGCTTTCCTCAAAGACAACACCATTCCCCCACATCTCACCAAAACCCAACAAAAAAATTCATTCGCCAATGCGCTCGTTACACCATCCTTGGAGACACCTTGTTCAGAAGGCATTTTGATGGTTCCCTCCTAAGGTGTTTAGATAAACAAGAAGTAGAATGGGCATTACGCGAAGTACATGAGGGCATTTGTGGGGCACACTCAAGTGGGCTCACATTAGCTAAAACAATTTTGAGAACATGATACTATTGGCCTAAAATGGAAGAAGATGCATACAACTATGTGAAGAAATGCATCCTTTGTTAGCAACATGGAAACAAGATTCATGCACCATCACAAGAATTGCAGCCATTCATTACACCATGGCTCTTCTTGCATTCGGGGTTCGATCTCATTGGGAAAATCCACCCATCTTCCAACGGACATAAATTCATTATCACTGCCACCGAGTATTTCACCAAGTGGGTAGAGGCTATCCCTCTTACTTTTATCACTGGTAAGCAGATATCCAAATTCATTCTGGACTATCTAATCTGCCAGTATGGCATCCCAAAAGTTATTATCACAAATAATGGCAAACAATTTAAAAACCAGGATGTCAAAGAACTCTGCCAAAAATTCAACATCCAACATCACTTCTCCACCCCATATTATCCCCAAGGCAACGGCCAAGCTGAGACTTCTAATAAAACCTTAATCAAAATCCTCAAAAAGACAGTCAATGAAGTTGGCCACGATGGGAACCTCCAACTCCATCCCGCTTTGTGGGCCTACCACACCTCCATCCACACCCCCACATGCGCCACCCCTTATTCCCTGGTCTTTGGCTCTGAAGCCATCCTTCCCCTTGAGATTGAGATCCCCTCTCTAAGGGTATCACTGCAAGACATCCTACCAGAGGAAGAATACAAAATTGCCTACTTACAAGAGCTAGAATTGTTAGATGAAAGGTGCCTCAAGGCCTTGAACCATCTCTAGGTATATCAGAACCGCTTGCGGATGAGTAATCACAAAAGACTCAGAACCTAGGAATTCCAAGTTGGTGATCTTGTCCTCATGGAGAATCAGAAAAAGCTACAAGAAAGAGAAAAGAAAGGCAAGTTCGAGCCTAATTGGCTTGGACCATATGTAATCACAGCAAAATATGGATCAGGAGCTTATCAGTTAGCTACTCCTGAAGTAGATCCTTTGGATGATCTAATGAATATCATGCACCTCAAAAGATTTGATGCTTAGTCTGCAGAAAGTCTTAAATTGTCAAAAAAATAAAAAATCAAGAAAAATACAAAAAAAAAATAAGAAAAAGATCCTGAAAAAAGCATCACTTTGGTGAAAACCTAGCAAATAGGCGCCATGTGACACAAAAAAAAAGAAAAATCTACAAGAAAAGAAAGAAAAACAATTCGTCCACTAGTGAAAACCACTTTGTGGTGCTATGGACAAGTACCTTGGTGAAAACCTCCATGCAGGCGCCAAGGTAAATAACTAAATCCACCATCTATTAGGTCAACACTACAAGTCACTCGCCATCCAGTCCACCCATTTGCAACATTCCTTCTCTTTCACCTCTTAATAAAACACGTGTATGATGATGAGTCTTCGCCTGAGTCATGAACAAGGAATGTCCCATTAAACTGAGCTTCTATGCCTGTCTTTAAACTTCAAGAAGTCTTGAGAAACAATCCAAAATCCACTAGTCACTCTCCAAAACCATAGAATCGCTTGGCTAATACAAAAACCCACTTTTCCCTAGGGATGACTCCTTCCCTCGCTTGGCAACCTAATCCTTCATCCTAGTTCTACTCTTGGCAAGAGGTATCATTTGGTCACAAAGAAGTGACTTGTTAGATTTTGTTAGATCTTTTTATATAGACTTGCATCTTTTGCCCTACGATTGCCACTATTTACAGCTTTCTGGGTTCTTCCATATCCAGGTACGTTATGATAGGTGCATACTGGGGCATACTTCATAGTATGGCATGTTTTGGATCCCTCTTTTATAAACCGGCAACCTGGTACTAGTGTTTATCAACACTTACCTTCTCGTGTACATGAGGTATCGGTGTGTTTGAGGGTTTCCTTGGACAAACCCACAACTTTATACTAGTGTTTCTTAACACTTGCATTGTTGTGTGCAAGAAATTCCTGTTTGTCTATAGAGTCAGACCACGCCCTGGGTTTCTCATGGCATCCTGAATTCTATAATCAGTGGTGCAAGTCACTCAGGGCAATATCAAACTAGGTTGGCTCTCCACATTTGTTGTGCACAAAATCCCACCATCATTCCATCAAATCCTTAACTCGATAATCCCATGGAGTTCTCAATTTCTCCCACTTCCCATCTATTCCATATTCTTCTATCTAATATCATTGTGTTATTATTGGCATATTCCCTCTTTTTATTAATTCATTCACATCAGGTAGAGTGCATTTCTTAGATAGTCATTTTTTTTCCACAAAACATTTACCATATAAGATTGCATCACATAAAAGATACACTCATCCACATAGCATTACATTTAGACTGCATCATAAATCATTCACACATGTGTATTTATACATAAAGCATAAAAAACACTCATCCTGCATCCAAAAACTATGTCAGCAACACATCATAAACATACATACATAAGCATCCACTTTGCATCACAAAATAGGTCAGCATAGCACATCCATGATTTCATCCATATATGACATCATAAGAGAAACAAAAATAATCCATCACAATAAATGCTACACATCATCTATCACCAATCGAATCATGTATACATATATATATAAAGAAGAAAATATGCCCGTCATGATACAATGACCCCTCATTAGGTCCGTTGTGGCGTATATCGGCCCCCATGAGGGCCCATCTTCCCCTACAGTCTCGCCTCTCCTATTCTTCTTTCCAAATTATTCATGACTACTTCATATTTCTTCCTCATTTATCCCTCTTTTTTCAAAACATTTTCGTCCTTTTTTTGAAAAAAATCTCGAGGGGGCATACATCTCCCATGCTTTACGCTGGGGCATCCTTTTCTTCTTCTATCTTTTACACATCACCAAAATGTAGACACTTCAAAATAATTATTTTTAATTATTTTTAATTCCTCACATAATTAATTCTGATTCTGATCATGTCTTATACAAGATGAATCCTTCCTGAAACCAGACGTTGCACTCTGATCATGTCTTATACAGGATGAATCCTTCCTGAAACCAGACATTGTGATCAATCATGTCTTATACAGGATGAATCCTTCCTGAAATCAAACGTTGCGCTCTGATCATGTCTTATATAGGACGAATCCTTCCCGAAACTAGACGTTGTGATCAATCATGTCTTATACAGGATGAATCCTTCCTGAAATCAGACATTGCGCTCTGATCATGTTTTATACAGGATGAATCCTTCCTGAAACTAGACGTTGTGATCAGTCATGTCTTATACAAGGTGAATCCTTCCTGAAACCAGACGTTGTGATCAGTCATGTCTTATATAGGATGAATCCTTCCTGAAGCCAGATGTTGCGCTCTGATCATGTTTATACATGATGAATCCTTCCTGAAACCAGATGTTGTGATTAGTCATGTCTTATACAGGATGAATCCTTCCTGAAGCTAGACATTGCACTATGATATCCTTCCTGAAAACTAGACGCTTTGATCATCTTTTTCTTATACAGGATGAATCCTTCCTAAAACCAGACTGAATCTAGATCTTATCAATCAAATCAATATCATCATCAAAAACCAAGATTATTCTTTGAATCAAAGCATTATCACACCTTGCTTCAATGAGGGGCAAAATGTAGACACTTAAAAATAATTATTTTTAATTCCTCACATAATTAATTAATTAATTATGTAAATTCAAATTCTCCTAAATATTAATTAAATATAATTAATATTGTCACTATGGTATATGACTGATTTATTTAATAAATCAATCCCTTTCTTTATTCTTCTAAAAATTAAATCCTCACAAATCTCCCTCTTAGCTAATTAATTTCATTTAATTAGTTAACCCACATGATTCCTACAAACCATCTTCTTAATTCATCATTAACCTAATAAATTCCTCTAGAAACTCCCTAAACTCACTTAACCTTATTCTTCTAATTTTTAATTCCCTCCACTCATTCTCTCTCCTAGTCAAATCCTCCTACAACTCCTAATCCCACCTAATTCTTCCTCTAATCCCTTCCTAATGAGTTGCTAGTGGCTAATCATCATAATTAGCCACAAAGTCAACCCCTTGTCCCTTCCATCCAACTACCAGCTTTTAATGCTCCTTTCTTAGGAGAATGTGAGATTTTCGAAATCTCACAATCCTCTAGGCATCTCCTCTCCCAAGGAATTTTTAATTCCTTCTTATTCCTCTAATCCCCACGATCATCCCTTTTTGGAGAATTTTTAATTCCGCCTCTCCATTCTTCAAGGAATGTCACATACCTTGCTCCTCTCAAGGCACATTGGGAAACCTTCCCAATGCACCTTGCTCTTCTCAAGGTACCTTGGGAAATATTCCCAATGCACCTTGAGGAGTGTGGAGACAAGAAATGCCTTTAAGGCATATCTCTTGGTCTCCACACCCACTCTTGGACCTTGTGTGAGCTCACAAGCAATCCTTGCCATCCATTCTTCATCTCCTCTTCCTATAAATTGAGGACTCCATCTCTCCAACATTATATATTATATAATATATTTTTTAATTGAAAATTACAAATAAAAATTAGATATCTGATATTATCGGATATCTGATTTTATCCGATATCTGATTTGCTTAGGTAATTACTATGCCAAGGTGTATTGACACTCAGGCCAAGCAAAAAGTCAACATGGATTTCTGCATTTTTAGGCGAGTGGAGAAGGCTATTTTTTTCACATCGCCACTTTTTGGCCCCCCATGGTCCTACAATAACCCATAACCAAAAAGTTCTTCAAAAACCGCATCAAATGCTTGTAGGTTAAGTGAAATCTTAACACATCTACCGGTGAAGAAGAAATGTGTCTTCTTACCATTAACTGAGGGTAGAATACATGATTTTCAACTTGCTACCATGCCCCCTAAGGATTATTCCTTAGTTAGATGAAGAATTTCCTACTAGTGGAGGGTTACTCTATTCTACCAGTGCAGAGACAGATTCATCAACTCTCTAGTCTCTTTTTCTAATCCATTGTTTTGAAAATTCTTGCTTTATTTCATTTACCTTTTCTTTTCCCTTCTCATTAGATCCTTTATTTTTCATTAGTATAGTCTTGCTTCTATAAAATTTTGCAATATGCCCAATCTTGTTATATGCATAACAAGTTACATTATTCCTCTGAATAGCTTTTCCATATCCTTGACCGGTTTGTGTTCTGCATTGATTAGATAAATGTCCAAATATACCACAAACATAGAATTTCACATTCATTCTACAATTTTATGAATTGTGACCAACTTTATTGCATTTGGAACATTGACCGGTGGGTAATTTTGTATTCTAATTATTTCTAATCTGCACTGAATTGCTCTATGACCAAATTTTTTGCAATTGAAACATTTCCCATTAAATTTATAAGCATTAGGTTGTCTTACTGGTTTACTATGATCTTGACTATTTGCAGTCCTTGAACTTTCTCCATGTTCAAATTCAAGTCCAATTGTATCTCCATTAAGTTTTTAGCATGTCATCAAGTCTTTCTGAACTTTCTCTTGAATTTTTCTTTGTGTTCATTTGCAGTGGTCAACTCATTTTCTAGAATGCCAATTTGTCTCCTAAGCTCCTCTTTATCATGTTGCATGTGTGTAATGCCCTGCCAGAAACCCTAAAGGAAAACAATAAAACTAGGCAACTAAAAGGGTGTAATAAAAATTTTTAAAGAACAAGTGCTTTAATTATATCACTTGTACGTTTAATAACATAGAAGAAGTCTAACACTTGATTCCCTAAGGGTGACCAATGAAGATTACTTCATAGATTATATTAACACCATGGAAAATCCTATTGTTCAACTATTTAGGAAAATTAAATGCCTAAGATAAAATCTACACATACATTTAAATTCCATAACGAAAGAGTCAAAGTACTCCAATGCATTCATTTCTAATAGTTCATATATACAAAAGATTAAAGCAACTGAAATAACAACATTACAATGATTCCTTTTTACAATATCCATAAATACATGGCTACAAAATTACAACGTTACAATATGAAGGTTACATAAAAGTTTGATAAAATGACCTCAAGGTCTCAACTGAATAGTGATCATGAACATGAGCTGGTACATGAACACGAACCAAGTACACTAGCGAAGCCCTTCCTTGCCGGAAGATACATTCCAGAACATCCGATGGGAAGTGACACTATCACCCGACCATGTGATCCCGAAATGGAACCACCCCACCGTGCTAGGAGATAGTAGAAATCCCTCAAGCAAGAAAAATAAGACAAGTACAAAGGAACTACAAGACTCCGCAAACATTCATGTGACTCAACTCACAAACACTAGTGACTCTAAGGAGAGAGTGTCATCACATAGCTTAAGATGGATACCATGGTACAACCTCCATAGGTCTCGACCTCCATCTTGGGTTATCCTGGTAACCTCACCCGAACCTCTGGTTCCAACTAAGTCTCATGCGGACCCTACCAATCCTTTCGTGAAGACAATGTGGTAAGTTTGCCATTCCAGGCCTTCTCACTACATTATGAGCCCTTTACTAGCACTTACCTATGTACGAGGCACATTATCTTAATTAATATTTATTCTACCCACCCCCTAATCAATTATTAGGTTATCACTTTTTAACTAACTTTTGACGGGTTATCCTGTCATCCACTTCGGGCACGACCCCTGCTCGAAAGCCACTCTCTCTCATAGGAAACTATAGGAAAGGTCTCTCCATGAGAACTCTATGGCGAAACAGATAGCCATACCTAATCCTGACAAACCACAGGTGGAGGATACACAATCACTAACCAAAGATTGACCATTTGGACAAAACACACAATGGCTCACATCAATAAGGTTATACATCAACACCTGACCAAGGAAATATAATAACATAGGACACAATGACAACTCAACCAGAATTGCAATAGAATTTAAACTTGACTGAAAACACCATTTACACAAGATCCTAATACAGGCAATATTTCCTTAAAACAGTCAAAATGCATAACTAGCTTTCAATTTAAGACTTCCAGAAAATAAGAATTACAGCTAGATTAATACACTATTTAATAAGTCATAAACCTAATGTTTCATCTTCTCGTAGTTCAATTTTAGAGTTTCTCTCTCTATCCTCTGACTTTGTTTCTAAAGGATTGGGTGATCTAATTTTCTAAGAGTTTCACTAAGTTTAATCTACCAACTTTCATGAAATATATCACTAATGCATCTATACTTGCATGATCGTAATAAACTAGATTTGAGCCTACCTCAAGAAACACGATCCATGGCTATTACAATCCTTGATAACTTCAAACTGTCTGCAATACGTTCGGATTCCAACGCTTTCCATCTCGGCACTCTTCTATCCCACAAGCTCTCTATTCCTAGTCCTTATCCTTTCTATATTTTGAGAATTTCTCTAATAATAATAAAGTAATTAACACTCATTCAAGAGCGTAACCCCTAAGTTTGACACTAAGTTGGAGATGATCATCGTTGATCTTTTATGACTTGATCATAAACACATCAAAATCTTCACTATTCCATTCTCCCTAATCTCTTGTCACTCTTCTATGTTCTTGCTCTCCTTTATCTTGCTCTCTTTTTCTTTATTTCTCTCTGCTCCAACTTGCTATTTGCTATCTTCCTCTATATCTTTTCCTTACTTGTGAATGAATGTCCTCTCTTCTATTCTATTCTTCTCTTCATGAATCTATCATCCTTCCTTGTTTACGAATGAATCCCCCTATCTTCTTATCTCCCACCTCTATTTATCCAAATATTCCCTACGATTTCTCCCTATTCAAAGGCTCAGTAAGTGTTATTGACTAGGAGTCTAATACCTAAGTCTATGTTTAACTTCATCTTACTTCTCCACGTCTACAAGAGATAGAGTCTTTAGATGCATATCCTATTGACAAAGCTTGAATCTATGGTTGACAGATCTGCTTACCTATGCTCCACATCCTCACCACTTCTTGACTAAGCTAGTGTTCAAATTAATAGCACGAGCACAATAACCTACAGATCCATCTACCTCGCGAGGTTAAATACCTTCAAAGCCACGTCTCCTAGTCTATCAACCATCGACCTATCATTCATTGTAGTTGTGGGATGGCAAGTTACGTCTTCTGCAGTGATTGACCTCGGATCCTGGAGAGTGTTAGGGTTTCATGTAGATCCGAAGCAAATATGAACTAACAATTATATGTAGATTTAAATACAAAAGATAAAGAAATAAAACAGGACACAGATAACACAGAGATTTAACGTAGTTCACCCAAAATGGGTTACATCCACCATACACAGTCATCCAATCTTTCTTATTATCCAGCAAAAACAATACATCAACCTTACAATGCCTTAAGCATCCCAGCCGCTTATAACATGTGTTTTTAGGGCAACAAACAAAGTCGGCCTTTTTAGGGTTTTATTACAATGTCGGTTTTCATCAATGAAAAATGGTAAAAAAAAATTTCTCTGGGGCTCCCGCCCCCGAACCCCCATTTTTCTCGAGGGCTGCTGCCCCCGAACCCTTGCCCGAGGCTTGGCCTGGCCCCGGACCCCGGCGAGGATATGTGCTGAGTGTACAATACTTTGCTGATCAATCACCACATTTTAACAGAGAGATGGTTGGTCTTCTCCACCATCATCGTGGAGTCTGTAGTCTTCCAACTGCCTGTGTGGATCATGGACAATCTGAAATTAATTATCTCCATGGTACTACGTGCCCATATATTCCTCCCTCCTGCCAGTTACAATCCATTAGCTAAGGTCGATCTGCAGTTTAGTAGAGTGGTATGATGTTACGTGGGGTGATCTGCCTTTCCCAATTCTCGGTGGCTTCCCAATATGTCACCCTGCTCATCGATTCTTGCATGCAAGATGAATGTTATGTGGGATAGCCATCGTGGTTTCTACTTGCAACATGGAGCATGTTTTATCGAAAGGGAGGAGGGTAGGTTGGTGTTTAACTCCACGTGGTGTTTGGTTTAGTAGAAAGGGAGAGGGGTGGTCGGTGGTAATACCGACCCCTCACTTTATATAAGGGGGGTGGTCGATATTACTATCAGCCACCCTAGTTATTGTCTTTAAAAACCTTCTTTAACCCGCCACCTTCACATTATGGTAAATAATAATATATATGACTTATAATATATGATATATTTAAGGAAAACCTAATAAAATAGGATATATATATATATATATATATATATATATATATATATATATATATATATATATATATATATATATATATATATATATATATATATATATATATATATATATATATATATATAATTTCAAATTATATGCATGCATAATCAAAAACATAATATCTTGATTTGACAAGATTATCCAATGATAAAGTAATCATTTAAGCATAATTTGAAATAAGTACATAATTAAAGGTCACTCTCGTGCCTAATATATAATCCTAATTAACATGCGACATAGTCGCTAACCTATGTCTAACTCAAACACGCCACCTTGCTTATTATATATAATATATAAATATATAATAAACAATTATGTTATAAGTCGCAATGTAAATAATAAACTTTAAACATATAGATAATAATATATAATACTAATTTATATACATTGTAGAATACATATATATATATATATTTAATCTCAAATGAATACGTAGGTATAAACAAATTTCCTGACATAAACAATTTTACAATAATTGTATATATATATAATTTATACATACGATCGAATTCAAAGTTATATAACTAATATTTATATAAAATTTGTATTATTGTAAACAAAACGATCCTTAATAAAGATGTATTTCTTTTTGTACGAAAGACAATAACCATTCGATATATAATACGTTAGGTCGTAAAATCCAACTTATAAATAATACTATTAAGAATAATCAACATAATTGAACATGACTCATAATTACCTACACGTATATATATGTATATGTCTGAGTTCGAATCTACATATAAAATACGTATAACGATAGTGTAATTTTGAAAACCAAACATTGAATATAGTTTCGATAATTCACCTACTTCTACATGAAGGACGTTAAATCCTAGAGTCACTATTTAATTCACCTTATTAACAATTTTTTACCCTTCATAGACAAATAAAACATAACATGCAATAACTAAAATCACTAAGCACACAAACTAAGCAAACCTCAAGCAAATACTCATAAAAGATCAAACAACAAAATATGAAAGTCGAATGAACTGACAGGATGACCAACTGATGTCACTCACCTGAGTGTAACTGAATAAAATAGGGTCAACTACTATCTCCTCCACTTTCATTGAAAAATATAAGGCATGCTCAGACCTATGAATCCAGGTGGAGACGATACCCGGTACCTACCCGGTACTTGTACCTACAATATCCTGCATCGCCAAACCACACATGCATATGTACTATACAGAAAACACTCCATACACAACGATGAAGGAGAATCGCGACGTTCCCTGTCTCACCAGAATGAATGAAGGAAAATCATCCCCTTGCATCCAATACACTCGCAGACACACAATGTACATTGCATAGATAAAGTAAAGTGTTAGTACATAGCAATATTCCATAAAATGCCATAAATCACAAGTACTGAAATACTATAAATAAATTAAGCATCTCATATCCAGATAAATCATGAAATAATGTCATATAAGTCTGAATAACAAATCATGGTAATGTATCTACTGAAAGAAAACAATAATTAAAATATGAGTCTAATAAGTTCAAACGAGTAGGGGTACTACAATGTGAATCACATCTATCTTTAGCATATCATTCTCATGACAAAGTCTGAAATTTTCATTTGCTCCATCATTAAGTCTTCTAGTTAAGTCTTCTTCATTCTTCTTTTTGTCTTCAATATCCTTACATAGTCTCATGGTTAAATCTTTCATTTCATTCCTCATGTTAGTGTTCTTTTGCCTCAACTTGTCTGCAATATCACTAAGAGTTTCCTTTTCATCATCATGTTTCTGCATTTGCTCATGAAGTTCCTTCCTCTTATTTTGTGCTATAACCAAGTTCTCCTGAAGTCCTTTAATGAATTCCTTAGCGGTCCTCAGATCTTCTTCAATTTTTCTACAGCAAAATCTTCAAGAGATCCTTCCAACTATTTTCTCAAACTCTCCATCAGTACCAGTTTCAGAATCTTCCTCAAGCTGTTAGGCTTTTGCAAATAGAGAACTAGGAACTGATACCAATTGTTAATATTACTTACAACATGGGCCTGCACATACAGGAAGGCCAACAGCCTAGAGCTCACTGCTCAATAGAAGAGTCTCACTAACTATGAAATGGATAATTAAATCCAATACAATGTACTGCTCAAAATAGCATCTCTAATGCTTCGTTCGGTACCGGTTTATGCTTAGTCAAATACCTTAACCAAAAACCTTTCGTTGTCTTTACATATATCAATAATAATAATCTCATATCCTTCTCTCTACAAAATGGTTTGTAAGATCTCATACATATATGAGTCTTTACAATACATCAGGTCGGCTTACAAATAAATAATTACATTTACAATACAATTCAAATAAACAAAACTTTGTCTCATGTCATCCTGAGAGCTGGTATACTTCATTGCCATAGTAGTCTGGAATCCGGTGAATGTGCCTGCTGGTGTCGGTCGGTGATGATGTATACAATGCCAATGCCTATGTAGAAACTTGTTACCTATTGGTTGTCATCAATGACAACATCAAACATATTCTCATAGAGTGTAGAATGACAACATGGTCAACCTAGGAGGTTGGGGCATGATTGGAATACTAGATGCACTTTGAGATATGGAAATTGGAGGTACGGAAACCATTGGTGTGGATGTCATGGGTGGAAAATGGAGGATGGTGTCAATGGAAATATGATCCACGAGGTAACCTTTCAGAGGTCTATCAAGGATAGACTAATCAAATCCTAGGGGTAGTCATTCCCCTTGACTGATGAGATGAGTTACAAGCCCATTAGCATTATGTTTGAAAAATTTCTCCATCATATCTTGATTGTAAGGATCAGCGAGAAAGGATTGGACACATGGAGAAAGGTCACATTGATCAACAAGTTGTTCCTCTTGTTGGGAATCTTGGTTGAAGAGGTGACTAGTCTCAAGCATCTCATTTCCTTCGATGACCATTTTCTCTTTTTGTGAGCGATTCAAGACCATACACGAGTAACCTTTTAGGATGATTTAAAAGAAATGTTGGTGAGAGGACTTAGAAAATTTTGATTTGATGTGGTTTGGATTGGATTGAGATTTATTTGGATGGGTCCTTAGTCTAGGGTAAGATTTATTTAATTGGGATTACACCTTAGTCCTTCGATTAGGATTTAGGTGAGGGATTGATGATGTTAACCACAAGCTAGGTGACAACCAAGCTAGGTAAAATTTAGACCTTGTGATAATGATAAATTATTCCTCTACTTAGGATAAACTAATGTCCCTACGAAAAATAGGACAAAGGATAAGGGTTTTGATCAACCCAAGATGATTAGAAAAAGGTACTTGGGGGAGATTCTTTCCTAAGCACAAGAGTCAATTGATTGATTGAATAAGGATAAAGGTCTATATCAAAATTTTACATGGTATTAACTTTAGGATTAGCTTTTTTTATTGATTGATTTTGAATAGTTTGATTAATTGATTAAGATAAGTCCTTTAAGGATTGAGGGTGAAAAATGATTAGAGGGTGACAATGATTATGGAAGAAATGAAAATGATGGGAGAAATGTGATGAAGTAAAAGGCTACCTTAGGTGGACCAAGACTCAATAAGTGATTGGTAGGGAAGGCAAATTGTATGAAGGGATATGACCACCCCTATTAGTGTGGTAAGACAAACCTAAGACTTGGTGCAAAGCACGGCTTCTCAAACAATCATCGACACAAAACTCATTGTTGTGACCATGGGTATAATCATGAAATCAATGTAGGAAGGTCCTATGTTTCAACAAGAGTTTTCTATTGATATAAAAGAAATTTTAATTCTTAAGGAGTTGTTTCAAACTACACTTCTTCTTGACTTGATGATGAATTTGAATTTTTGGGATGTTTGATTGACTTGGGCTTATGGAACATGAAGGAAATAGTGAAATTTTGATGGGAAATGGTCAAATATGGGAAAATGTTTTGTTTTCAACAAATCTTGGCAAGAACACATCAAAAAAAGTATACACATTGGCCAAGGGAAACAATCGATGACAAGAGTGAAGATGATGGGGGCCAAGATTAGCCCAAACAGATTTCACTAGTTTTGACAAAATGAAGACACGCTTTCAAACATACAACCTAGGTTGGAAGGTAGAAACCATTTGATGGGCCCCCCACAATAATAAAATACCTCCAACAAGTGAATAGATAGAGACTCTAGTAGCACTGACTCTACTCCATGATACTCACTTCTCGGGCATACCATATTCTCTCACCCCAAAGATGCAAGGATCCATTATATGGGAGATTCTTATCTCAACTTGATGTGGTACATGGGGGGTATCTACGGGGTATGATCCACACACCCTAAACCATAAAACATGGGATTTGGGCTACTAAAACAAAGGTTCTTATTAATCCTCCAATGGTTTTATGAAGAGAGACACTAAAGGCTTTAACTCAGCTTATCAGTGTAGGGAAGGCCCCCACATATGTCGAATTCACTCAGCACTACGACTGTTTGGCCAAATTTTTATATAGCATCCTAGAAACACAATTCTTGAGATTGCGCCAGGAGAGTCAATATCCCCAATGTGTCCCAATTCAAGATACCCTTATGGGGTAATGAAATCCCCAATCAAGAATACCCCTCACTACAAAAATAAAAAAATGCAAGTGTTGTTGATTGCTTTTCCTCTTACACCCAAGATCTGTGAAGGCAAGTGCACAAAACACAAAAGACATTTGTTCTTTTTAATCCCATGTACAAAGATTTTCTAATCTAGAAATATAAGAAAATAAACTAAAACTAGTAAAAAAAATGATCTTCGATAAGCGGGGCTGCACAAAGAGAGTTAGCAGTCTAAAATTTAGTCTTGGACCGACGTAAAAATCCTGCAAAAATTCAAATTCGGATTAGTAACAAAAAATTTCTATGGCCTCAACACAGACGTTGAATTATGCCCAACTACAAAACTATATAACAAAAAGCAGGAAAAAATCAAAAATTTTAATTTTTAATTTTTAATGCTAAACTACAAACTGCACAAACATCAATCTATAGTGTAAACATTAAGCACCTATACAGATGTTGAAATAGGAAAAAAAAAGGAACTCAGTTAGCCGAAAAAATTGAAATTTTAAAATTTGAATTTAAGAGGGAGATTGGGTCCAACGCAACGTTGACCTGAGCGCATATGTTAACTATCTGCGTAGAAGCCGAAGTGTCAATCTACTTGAGAACTAACCTAGTAAGCCTAAAAAATTATGATTAGTTTGCAAAAATAGAATGTAAAGTAGATACACTAATAAATTTTTGGTTCTTTTTATGTCTTTTAAGTGTTGATGGGTTGGTGTTATGCTAGACATGTCTAGTAATTCACCGTGGTAGGAGTTCGGCAGTAATGCCAGAATGGGTTGGTGTTATTCTATGGGCAAGGATTGACTGCTGCTACTAGGGCCCTAACCCCACCCCCTGCCAAAAGATTGATGTTAGGGATTGACCACTATCTCCAGCTACCACTATCCTCCACTATCAAACACCTAGGCCTAAAATGAACCGTAACTGGTCACCACCCCTACTATTCTAATGGGGGTCACGTCACGGATAGAGAAAGGCCGGTGACCACTTCCAGATTGAAGAATCGATGTAGAATATTGAATACACCATTATGCTTCCAGATCAGAGCGAAGAAGAGAGATAGATAGGGGCGACTGAAATACCATACTTGTTTTTGTTCTTTTCAAGTTATAATGATTGCAAAAAATAAAGCTCTAAATTAAGTGTCTAAAGACACTAGACGGAGACATTGTTTCAGGTGCGGAGATGACAATGCATAGAACTTGAAAAATGGCGGGTTAAAAAATTCAATTTTTGTGCACAAGCATTGATCCTAATCGGAGACGTTGAAACAACAAGTCACGGATGTTGATTTGTAGACATAGACGTTGTTCCAAAACCTGCAACTTAGAAACTCACCAAAAAAAAAAACAAGAATTATTAATAAGAGATGTGGGTCCCACTAGGCATGCCAAAATGGAGATGGACAAAAACTACAAGGAGATGCAATGGTTAACAAACAAAAACATAAAGCATTCAAACACTTACAATTAACCCATTATACCTTGAAATCTTGTGTCCTTCCTTGGATGGAGCTTTGGATGAAGTTGAAGATGCACCTCCTTCTCTAATTTGTTTGGATTAGCTCCAAGATAGTTTGTGGATTTCTCTCCAGACACAACAACAATGATAAAATAGATGGGGGTAGAGGCTAATAGATGATTGCAAAGGGATGGATGATATGGATGCTTAAGATTAACTATAATGGATACACAAAGGATGATTTCAAAAGATATACTAGTAGCATAAGATTGCATGAAATGAAATATGAAAAGAAGGGGAGGAGACCCCAATTTATAGATTTGAGAGAGGAGGAATGGACGGTTGAGATTGATTTGAAATGGAGGGTCAAGATTGAAGAAAATGGATGAAGTGGATTGATAGGACATGGTGTGAAGACAAAGAGATTCACCATAAAGGCATTTCTTGTCTCCACACTCCATAATGTGCATGGGGAAGATACCCTCAAGTACATTGGGAAGACAAAAAAGAATTAAAAATTCCCTGGGGGAGTACAAGAGAATTAAAAATTCCCAAATAACGAGGTGTATGGGAAAATGAAAATGGAAAAGGAATTGAAAAATCTTTGGGAAGATGAGAGTGTATAGAAAGGAGAGGAATTTGAAATCCTTGAAATGACCAAAGTTGGTCCATTTAAGGTTGGGGGTTTAGTGGGAGACAAGCCATTTATGGCAAATGGTTGACTTGTGGCTAATCATGAGGATTAGGTACTAGAGAATGATTAGCAAGAGGGATTAAGCAGGATAATGAGATATTAGAAGACAAGTGGAAAGGTTAGGAGGATTTAACAAGAGGAGAGAGAATGAGTGGAGGAATTAAAAATTGGAAAATAATGTTAATAGGGCTTCTAGAAGAATTAATTAGATTAAGTGGGGATTAGAGGAAAGTGATTTGTAGGAATCAAATGGTTTAGTTAATTAATTAAAATTACTTAACTAAAGAGGACTTAGAGGAATTAATTAATTTGGACGACTTTAGAAGAATGGGAATAATTAATTTATTTGATAAATTAATTATTTGGACTATAGTGATAGGATAAATTTAATTTAATTTAATTAATACTAATAATAAGGACAACATAATTAAATTGATTAATTACGCAATAAGGATAAATTAATTAAATGTTTAATTTAATTAACTTTAGACGTCTATAGGAACACATCCAAACTATTATGGGAAAAGATCTATTTTTAAATCACCTTTTTATTGGGTCTATCAAATACATTAGGTGATAGATCCTTCTCAAAGAGACAAATTAATGTCACTATTTGGGTGTTAGGGCCTATATATGTAGGTGTGTAACGTCATAAATTGCACACTGTCCAATTCCACCTCATTTTCTCGCTAGGCTTTCTTTGTCACCCATATTGTTTTCTTTCATGACTATGTGGATTGTTTCATTCTAGGACATATGCACATTGTGGAAACATCCATGTGTTGTGTGTTCTCACAAATATTCAAACCAAAGGTGGTTGTTGAAATATTAGACCTACTAATTCTTGCAATGTAACACCTCCTTTTTCATGCACCAAAGATGGAATGCTTCTCCAATCCCTTTATCTTTTCTTTTTGTTCATTTTGTGTCTCTTCTAGATCTCTCTTGGCTCTTTCTTTCAACTTCAAGGTCTCAACACAATCTTCCATTCTTTCATTGACTTTACTATTCTATTATTTGCATCATTTCCACTATTCTTGTGCTTGCTCATTGCATCTCATCATCCTCATAGCTTCATGCATTTGAGGAATTCATGCTCATCTTCAATCCAACAGCTTTCACTTTTTGGTGTTGAAGAGGAGTTTCTTATCTCTTTTTCATTACAGTTTCTATTTATTAATCTCTATTATCTTATCATTTTATATTGTTTCTTTTATCATTTATCTATATATCCACCATGGCTATCCATGGTGGTGGAAACACCAAAATGGTGGTCTAACTATGGAAAACCTCTAAATCATAGCCCCAACATTTCTTGTCCCCATTCTTTTGTGTATAGGTTTTTCAGAGGAAGGCATTGTGTTCGCTGGAGGCTTCATTTATTGGACCTTTGTGAGATTTTCTTTTCTCATCATTTTGTGTTTGTATTTCATTCAATTTATCATCTTTATGTACTCTCATAATATCCAATTTGTAAACCCTTTTATTTTGGTCATTTTTTACTTTTTGTACTTCATGCATACAAGACACTTTTGCACCATGATATCATCCTTGACTTATAAAGACATCCTAAATACAAAGTGTATGAAGTGCATCAAACAATCTCTATGACTAGTACTTTGGGTTATACAGTTAAAACACATTCATCACTTGGCATTAATTGCTTTTGTTCTTTCTTTTCATCCTAGTGAGTAGATGTGGAGGTCAAAGGACTTTGAAAGTTCACTCTATGTGAAGAGGAGATTAGTGAGTCCTAAAAGGGTTTGACCACCCTTCATGGTGGTTAAATTTCCATACTTTACATTTTGATGAACCTAGCATGAAATCACCTCTTACATGTGGATTAAAACTTTTGCATGAAACTTAAATAATTAGTGCTTGTGTTACGTTTCTCTTCTATGCACTCTTATGGTTGTAATAGTCTTTTTTATCTTGTCTATGAGCTTTACAACCCACACTTATTTTGGGGTTCTAGTGAGGAGGAATTATAGACCTAGCATCTCATCAAACCACTATAGTCCTATGAGACCCGGTCTAATATTCTCTAGGACTATAGTTCCTAATGATCATTTCACTTCCTAGACTGTTATTTTAGGTATTATTCCAATAGTTTGTACTACATTTAGTTAAAATAGTAATTCCTAAAATAATACGTTGATGAATACCCATCTAGGTTTTCCTATTGTGGATAATGATTCTTCTCTAAAAGTTTTGTTTGATCAAATTGACTCACTTGAGGAGAACCTTAGGGATTTTGAAGGATTATTGAATTGAGAAAATGTCTCTCCTCATACTCTGTTTATATTCACAACATGGGGAAATTTTCTATTTAGAATCATAGGGGCATGGATATCTTAAGGGAATTAAATTATTGTAAGATATCTTGTTCCTCTTTTTCAAGCTAATTATTAGGATAATCGGCCTGATACCATCGGTCCTTAGATAATTTTTGCCATGTTGGTTCACATGGTGGATATAGGTCCCAATATCAATCCTTTATCTTGCTCTAATATTTCAAGAATTAATCTCTCTTATCCTCCCTTGCAATACACTAGCATGGCCACTAGCTCTGCTATTATCACTTCCACGATAAAATATTTCTTTCTTTAGTGCTATTGTGGGTGTTGGTAGTGGCCTTGGTGTTGGCACTATTTTTGGGTTGATGTTGGTGTTTATTTTGGTCCTTATGTCTCCAATGATATGAATAACCTGCCTTTGTCTCCTCCACCAAATAATCTTGTCCTCAATAGTATTATATATATAATATGGGATAGCTTCAATAATAGATTACTAACCTTTTAAATGCTTCTGATCTCCCATTTCTTTCATCATATTATTATTGTAGCCCTCTCACATTTAATATTCTTAATTCTACCCTTCCCCAAGGGGTTGGGAGTCTAAATTTTGATTAGTCTAATGGTGACGGAGATCCTAATTTACACATTAATTATTTCTTTACCTTATGCAATGACTATCATGTAAGGAAAATGGTGTCTCAACCTTACCTTTGCATAAGGTTACTCTTTATAGTAAGCTTTTGTTTGAGCACAAATTAGTCCAAAATTTTATCCAAAGCTTTGAATTCATTAGGTAAGTATGCTAGTAATTTTTTTGTTGCAAGATCATGCCTAGATTTAAAGATACAAATGTTTTAAGTTTTGATATCAAGGGGGTTTCACTAAATAAGAAATATCATGTCACATGTATTCATATTGGGAGGTTTAATATCCAAAAAAAGAGGGTGCAATATATTTCCCATTGGTGAAAATTGGGGGGGGTTTAATTCATGCTATGAAAAAAAAAATATTTTGTGCAAATAGGGGGCTTTTAATTTAGGCTGTGTATTGGGAGGGGGTGGAAAAGAAGGAGTTTAGGGAAATATTTTTTGAAAATAGGGGGATTATTTAGTATGCCATGAATGCAAGTGATATAACCCATGTTCACTAAGCGAAGCCCCCATGTTTGAATGCTACGAGAATTTTTTTTGGAGTAAATTATGAATGATTTAGAGGCTCCAAAATAGCTTGAAAGTGTTCATATAACTAAAATATATAGTTATATATTGATAAATCATGTTGTGATCTTTCCAATGCTTCAAATAGTTCGTCAATTGGACACCTGATTCACAATCTATGGCCTCCAAAAGTTGGGTCTCCTGAAATAGGAAATATAAAAAAGCATGAGACACATAAATGAGTTGTAAAAGGGAGGTACATGTGTTGATGTGCATTTTGACACATCATAGGGCATCTATGATTAGAGGATAAGATGTATTCCACTTTATTGGGTGGTTTTAGCCCATGGTTTTGTTATATTATTTCATGTATTGTATCTCCTATAAATGAGGTGTGTGAGATGGAGGTTGTGTGTACGAGTATTATAGCTATTGAATTACCTCTAAATCTTTAGTTTGTGATACTCCAATGAAAATATTTATTTGCAAGTATATTATAATATTTTATTGAATGTTGAATAATATATTGGGTGACTTTTTGAATGTGGGGTTTTTCTCCCAAATGTGTTTTCCCCACGTAAATCATTGTCTTGTTGTATGCATTCTATTTATCTTTATTTCTATTCAATTTCGATAACTTCACCATATAAATCATTATGTTGTGGTATGAATGATATTTATGTTAATTTCTATTAAGTTTCGATAACTTTTGTAATGATGTATAAAAAATTTGTGTTACCCTCCCCTCAAGGTTAGTGTAAGAAATTGTTCTGCTACTTAAATTTCTTACATATCATAATCAAGATCATATTTTACTTAAACTATTATCCTAGTCTCTCAAAGGGACCATGTTAGAGTGATATATATCCTTATCAGATTATTTGATTAATACTTTTAATAAATTAATGGATGTAATTTTCAAAAGGTTGCAAGATAACATTCATAGCAAGTCATCGTCGGTGACCATGCTCATTGCAAACAATGACTGAATGAGAAAATCACTAACTTTATCTCAAGATATCAGTCTATACTAACCAAAATCCCCTTTTCTTTGGTAGATAGTGATCTTCATAGATTGTTTATAGAAAATATGTAGCCAACATTGAGAGAAAATATTTCCTTAAATTGATATTTGAATTTCACCAATCTCTATAGTGCTCTCATTGATTATCACCATATGTTGATTTAGTTCAAAGATTGTGCTCTAAACTGTTATGTTGATACCTTTGGAAGTGAATCTTCCTTGAGTAGGTCTTAAAAATTTTAAGCTATAGAAAATGTAGTTACTATTCCTCAATCAACTGAGAAAATATGTAGGAGCCTCAATATAATTAGGTATTTGCTAAGTTCTGTAATTCTCATTTGAGTAAATTATGAAAACAATTAAAAGTTAATCCAGTGACCCTACTTGAGATTATACCACTTCCTAAAAATAGACTATATCCTAACATGGATAATGGCTTGGAATCCTATTAGTATCACCATGTCCCTAGTCATGACACTAGGTGTTGTATGCATCTGCAACATATCATCCAAGACCATATAGACAATGGTGCCATATAGGTCAACAATAGAAAGTAAATATCTAATGTCTATTGATAAGGAAAGTAGTGAGCTTCAAATATATCGATCTTTTTTTGTCACATTTGTCTAATTTCATCTATACATTATCTAGTCCTACATCGAGTGATGGCCCTTATGTGAATATGGTCATTATCACTCTAATCTTTCTCCTAGACTAGAAAAAAATTATTGATATATCTTTCACACCATTGGATGATTTGTATTGTATGGAGTCTATTCCTCTCTACATCCCTACGAAGATCAACGACAACACCATTATAGGTGTTATGGTTGACCATTCATGCAAAGGTGATGTTATTACATAAGAGGCTCTAATAATTAATCACCTTCATCAGGAAATATATGATGATTTTTGTTCTACCATTTGACCTAATGATGGGTTGTATATTCCACCTTTGGGGTGCAACACCTTAACGATCCTTATGGGGCTCAATGTAGTATATAGCATGTTTGTTGTTATCCTTGAGAAGAATGATCTATTCTAGGTAAAGCTAGGTATTCCTTAGTTGGTTTCTATGGATGTGGTTCCTTTAGTGCTAAAATAATGTCTAAAGTTTCCTCATGAGGGTACCATGCATGTTGTTCAAGATATTGGATACTAGCCACTAGTGGCCCATGCGAGCTTTTCTCTGGATCATTTTTGGCCTATTTTGATGGGGCCTATGCTTCCCCATGGTGATTTTTTGTCTAAGTCATATTTTAAATATAATATGGGGGAGATAGCACCTAAATCAATCAAACCTATTATATCTTTGGCTCCTCTTGCATCTATCTCTTCTCCTCCATCATTGTCTACTTCTATATTGCAGCATGTTGTGTCTTATGCCCCTTCTTCATCAAGGGTTATGGAGAGACCCATCCCTTAGGATAGACCTCCTGTTCCACTAAGGACTACATATCCTTTAGTGGAGTCTTCTATTCTTTATGTTGTTCCTATCATAGATAAGGGAAAGGCGCATGTGCTGCTAACATCTAAGGCTTGCCCTAGTTCAAGATATCGATGCTAGCAAACATATATTTCCCTAGTTATTATGGTAAGGGTAAGCATTCACATCATGATCATCCTTCACCTCATACTCCTATATTCTAGCCTTCAAGGCTACCTCCTATTCTTTTAGCTTCTACATAAAAGTAGGGAAGGGTGTTTGCAACAAAGCTTGCAATGCTTGTTATAGTGGCACTTCCTACTTCATTAGTTTTTCCTTCTTCTTTGTCATCAATAGTGCTAATTGCCTCTCCTATGGAGAAAGATGTTATTGTTCTTTCTCAAGATTCTCTTCCTAGTCCCCATCTACTTTAGAACCTACTTGCAAACCAACATAAGCATAATTAATAGGCAATGGATCGGGAACATGAGGCTTCTTTGAAGGCTAAAGTTTGGCCATCGATGTCTACTTCTACTCCCACTACATCTATGCCTATGTCTACTCTTGTCACTCCTACTATCTCTCCATCTACTTCTACTTCATTCTCCTTGTTACTTCCTATCTCTTTGAGGACTATCGATGAGCCTCACCCAAAGTAGGTATATGTTTTCATTTCTCCGTAAGAGTCATCACTCAGTACCTTGCTTCTAAATATCCCTCCATTTTCATATTTGATGGACATGTTACATACATAGATGGTATCCATTACAATATTATCTAGTCCTCTTGCTTCATCTTTATATTTTCATCATTTATTTCCTAGGATGCTTAGACCTCCTATGATTGACGTGAGGCCTTCATCTCAACCACCTAAGGACAAGTTCAAGTAAGGCCCTATTCCATAGTTTCATCATTAGAAATCAGTTCCTATTACCTTTTTATCTACTTTTATGCTTATTGTGGATAAGAATCTGCCTTCCCCAGAGCTTGTCACCACCACTCTGCAAGATGATGGCAATGCGACTCCTATTTCACAACCTCAAGCTAAGTCACCCACCTCTTATTTAAAGAGGCATTTTTAAAACACTTTAGAGGATATTCTGATTTTTTCTATGATCTTCACATGATCACTAACTCTTGCCTATCAAGAGATGTTGGATAAGAATATTGACGCAGCCTTGTTCTTGGCTCTTGTTACTAGTAAGATGCCTAGTAATGCCTTGACAACTATTTCCCTTCAAGATCATCCACCCTCCCCATATGATCAATATTAGGAGGAAGATAATATGATAGAGGAGGGTTGCTAGCGAATTACTTACCCTATCTTTTAGATTAGTGTGTGCAAGTTTGTGTTCCCTTGATTCGCTCTATATATTTGTCCCCTCTTGAAGGACCCAAGTTACTCTGTAGGTACTTGGATACAAGGGACCTAACATCTATGTTTTTATGTTTTTGGTACCTTGAAGGACCCAAATTACTCTATAGGTACTTGAAAATAGGGAAATTCATTTATCATTCCCTTCTTCTATTTGTATCATCTTCTCTTCTATATGCCATATCTTGACTTTTAATATTTGGGAACGATGCAAAGCGTTAGGGGTAGTTACGATCTCTTCCATGTTGATCCAAATTTTTATTTTATCCTTCTTCTATATTCCTCTCTTTAGATTAGTATACTTTGGGACCATGATGAATAACTCATGTGAAAACATATATACAATCTAATTTCACTATTGTGAGTTCTTGTAACACTAAAAAATTAGATCCCCCTATCTCTTTTTTTGTTTTTTCTGATGTTGTTGGTGTCATGTGTCATTTCTTGCAAGGTGGCATTCCATGAAAATATCTAGATATGTTGACATGACACGACATCTCTTCTGCTTAGAATAATTTGCAGTCCCTTTATGTGACTCTTATCATTCTAAGCAATCCTTTCATATTTGCATTTATGCATATCAATATTTTCATTATCTTATTTAGTATAATCTTTTATCATATATCTTATTTATTGCCTTTTGTGGTGGCCAAACCAATATCTAAACTAATCATCAATCTCTTATGTGGTTGTCCTACAATGTAGTTTGTTATAGTTATATTTTTCCCAATCATATGGCTATCTAGCATTACACAACTTGTTACCCATATTAGAAACATCTAATATTCTTTAATCTCAATGCTCACTATCTTGCAATTTGCATTTGATCATTAGTAATTTTTTTATCTAGATTTTTTATTTTCATCTAACATAATTGTTTGCAACTTATATGTTTATGATGATACAAGTTAGAAATCTCTCACAAACGTTCGAGTCTCTTCTCTAGGGGCAACTCCACATTGATAGAAGGTTCTCATTCCCCTTCGTATCTCAATATAATTTTCTTAACTCTTTCTCTCTACTTTATTAAATCACGTTTTTTTTTGTGATATGTTTGCTAAAGTGGGGGAAAAATCTAATGTTGTAAATTACACCCCATGTAATTCCACATTACATGTTCCCTTTGCTTTACATTGTAATAGATATTATGACCCATCTTCTACCTCATTCTCTTACTATGCATTCTTTACCACCCCTTTTGTCTATATTTATTGACTATATGGATGATTTCATTTTGAGACACTTTTTGTGTCTTAGAGATGTTTGCACACTGCATGTTTGTCCTATGAATATTTAGATTGAGGATTGTCATTGAGACACTACACTTGCTAATTTTTGTAGTGTAAATCCTCGTACACACAACACAATCGAGGCACTTCTCAATTTCATTTATCTTGTATTTTTGTTTTCATTTTGTGTCTGTTTTATCTCTCTCTCTCTTGTTTGTTCCTTTCAACTTCAAGATCTCAACACAATCTTCCATTATTTCATAGACTTTACAATTGTATTTTCTACATCTCATTCACCATTGTTATGCCTGATCCTTGCACTCTCATCATCATAATAACTTCATGCATTCAAGGCATTTGTGCTCATCTTCACTCTAACAAGCTTTCACTATTTCATGTTGAAGGGTCATTTCTTCTCTCTTTTTTATTACATTTTCTATTTATTCATATCTATTAGCATATCATTTTGTATTATCTCTCTTTTATCACTTATTTCATTATAGTTTCAAGTTCTATAAGTTAAGGTATACTATTTTCTTCATGTATGTTCATAGCTACATAAATTATAGTTAGTGACTTGGCATTATTGAATAGTCTTTTGGAACTTATGTATATAATTATCACCTTAACATTTCTAATAATCTATTAGAATACCTATTCACTAAGCTTTCTTACCCTTAGAAAGGTTTTATTTCACCACTTTCTATGATGACCTCTACTGCTATTTCCTTTTTTTTTTATTGGAATTGCATACCAATTGGTCTTTATTTTTTAATTCTTCTAAAAATTATCAAGTTCCTTTTCTTTATATAATAATTTCTTGAATTTCTTATTATTTTCAAAGTGGGAAGAGGTAGGTTTTTTGCATCTCCCTTCAATCTTGTTCTTCTACTTTTCCTCAATGATATTTGTTCCCTCCATCATTTAACTCAAAATCTTAGGATAAACAAGCTTTGTTGAATATACAATTAGCCTGTCCAAGGTTAGAATGAACTTGATCAAATGATCATCACCCATCTTTATAAAGTGTATCTAAAAAGATAGATACATGAATTTTATTTTGTACTCACTCATGCGATAATTTCTCCTTAGTGTTATAAGTGAATCTTAGTCATCTTTTCATCATCATGATATGACAAAACAAATATTCATTGTGTGATTCTTTTCTAAATTTATCCTAGGTCATCTCCATTTAATCACATATCTTAACTATTGAAAAGTATTCTCACCATAACAATGCTTCTTGTTTTAGTAAAGAAAATTGAAGTCTTAATATTCTACTCCATATCAATTAGTTTCAAATAGATTTGATTGCTATCAACTAGGCATCCACTTGTCCGATCTTATTGGGTAGCTACATTTTCTTTAAGTATCATATTAAAGGATCTTTTCACTTTTGTTCTCACTTCTCCCTATGTAAATGGGTATTGCAAGATATTATATAAAACTATTTTCATGGTTTAAATTAGATGGCTAATCATTGTTAATAATATTTTCCTCTACTTCAAAAAGTAAATTATTGTTTACCCCTAATATTTTTTTCTCAAAAATTGTGTTTATCTTGAAACACTACCCTTAGAGATCATTTAATTACTCTTTAATCTCCTCTAGTAACATGGGTGGTGGGAATAGTTCATTTCAATGAACATGAAGGATTTTAGCAAGAATAGGATTTACTCCTCGTCTCCTATTTATTCTCTTCAATGTTATTTATTTCTACCTCAAGTTGAAAGTTAAATTACACTCAATTTAGCAATTCATGTAACAAAACAATTTATTTTTAAAGTTTCTTAAATTAAGTATTGTAGAGAATATATGAATCGTCGTTAATAAATTATTTTATTCTATCATAATTAATTACTAATAAATTAATTTTCATCTAACTACTAATGGAAAAATATTATCAACCCGTGAGAAAAAATACTATTATTTTTCTATTAGTATGTAGAAAGTACATAGTCCTAATGATGTTATTTAATATTATATTTGTAGCATTGGAAAATGTGCACCTTTATTAGTTCATCCAATTTCACCCTTTCCTAGCACTAATTTTTGTATTTTTCATTCCTCTTTGCATTCTAAGACCTTTATTATAATTAATTAATATTTAATTTAATATTATGAACCTTATTCCACTTTATTACATCATCACACTATTATTTGGGCCCTTGATTTTAGGTGTGCCTTTTATATTTTATTATTCTAATTTATCCTTAATCCTGCACCAATTTCAACTTCCAAAACATATTTCACATATCTATACATCATGCTTTGAGCCATCGAGCTAGAATTTGCATTAGAAACTATTTATCTTGCATTTCTAAAAATTAAGGATAAATTTGTTAGGTCTAAGATAGTCATACCCCCTTGGTCCCATTCTTTTTGCCCCAAATTTTGTGAGGATAATAAGGTGGTCCTATCTTATCCAAATATAGCTTCGTACGAAAATACACTAAATCTAATTCGCTCAAAAGGTGTTTTTAATTATGAAACTCCTATATAGGGCATCCTCCTCAATTTATTTTCATCATCTCATCTCATCCTGCTAGCATTAATATCATCCAATTCAAGAGAAATTCTTCTTCCTAAAGAGCAAATCTTATTCAAGGAGCAACAAAACTACCTCAAAATAGCTTCATGTTATGTTTTATCTATGATTTTATGATGGATTTTATGTGATTTATCATGTTGTTGTATCAGAGAATGGAGAATTTATCCTAAGGCCTTGAATCACTTATTGAAGGTATAATCATCTACATTCAAGCATTTCAATTTTAGGTCTAGCCTTGCCCTCAAAAGGTAAGATTTTCTAGTCCAATTCAATTTCTATTTCTAGTTCTATTAGGTTTACTTTTAAACTTGGGGTTTTACTTAGCCAAACGCCTATCCACAACACCATTTCTTTCCTCTTGTGTACAATTGTAGGTACCTAGTGGAGCCAAGAACATCAAAAAGTGACCAGGACCCAAAAATGAAGCACCCAATTAAACTTCATCAGAAAGTGCATAGAACAAGCTAGTTTGTGTTCCATGGTCTTGGACTATGGTATTGTAGGCAATGGTCCTCCTAGAACAAGTCCAAATTTGACTACGAGCATCTTTAGTGTCTTAGAGACCTACTTTTAGACTTATGTTAAGAAATTCAACTATTTGGACAAGGATATTCCCTAAACATCGGATCATTACATCAATTTTAACTCAATTATTAGGAAAAGGTAGACTTTTGGATTTTATTTTTATTCCCATATATGTTCTTAAGTTTCTATTTCAGTTTTAGGTAGCAAAATAAGTCCAAGTCACTAGTTCATGCATGTACCTTATTACCCTAGATGAGGCAATCAATTTACATCCTTTCAATCATATTTTCAACTCAAACAAAAGGTATAGACTCAAATTGGTGTAAAGCCCTCTTCCTGATATAATTGAGGTTGGATATATTGAGATAAATTTCCTTTTGATGTGATGTATATGAAATTTAGATCATTTCCTAATCTATAATGTTTAACTTGTGAAACCCTAAATTTCCCTACCTTAAATTTTGGTGAACATGACAGTTCTTGCACTTCTATATCTTCTGATTTTAAATCTAGTATTGCATAATTTCATTTCATATATTGAGTGAACATTACTTTTGTTACATTTTTTATATGGCATATCAGTTGCTTGTTTGATCATAAGTGTATATGGAATTCTTATCTTATTTTGATAGTTCAACTGGAAGTTACTTTCAATATGTTCACGGTGTTCCCTTTCATGCATATGATAATAAATTATCTCTTCCTTTCATTCATAGACATGCTTTACCCTCTCCTAAAATTGGTCCCACCAATGAGGGTACATTGGTGCAAGAAGAGAATATGAATACTTATTTCAAATTCTCCATCCTAAAAATGAAGCTTTGGAGAATGATGTTAATCCTTCTCCTAAAATGTACATCCCCCATAAGGATTATTTGGCGCAAGAGGATGATATTACAACTACCTTTCCTAGTGATACCATATCTTATTTTCATTTAAATGACCTTCTCCCTAAAGATGAAGCATTAATGATATATGATTGTCCCTTTCCTAAAGTCTATCTTAATCATAAAGATACCTTAGAGCAAGAGGATGGTACCATTTCCATTCATTATAATATTTCCAATGGTCACTCTCCCAAAAATGAAGAACCTAACCAAGATCAAATCAATTTAATTCATGTTTCCAAGAAGCCTAAAGTTGTTGAAAAAAATAATGTTAAAGGCACAGTGAGCCATCTTGACCTAATTATTATGGAGTGCCTTACACATATAATAATTATGTCTTTAACTTGGAAGCTGACAAGAACATACAAATTGAAGCATAATATACTTTTTTCGTTCCTACAATCCTCTCTCCAATTTAGACAAATACATCATCTCCTACTAAAGATTTTTTATAAAGGAACTCCTAGAGGATGATTAGGGGTCATCAGATTTTACACACTCTCTTTGTTGAAAATCTAAGATGCCTAAATTTGACACTTAAAATTTTTATCCTAACACATGTCTAGATATTCATTGGTCCTCTTTAAACTTCTATACAAATTTACCTAAGAGAAAACCCTCTCTTGATCCTACACATGGATACAATTGACATGTTTTAGGATGTGTGCAACAAAGAATTGAAAGTCATGAGAAATCACATTTTTCCAATGAAAAGATAGGTTTATAACCTCTTCCATTGTCAACATCCCATCCTCCATTGTCTAGTTAGCCCATGCCTTCTCATTCTAATATGGCATTACAACAAGATAATGGTTTTTCCAACCTTCTTCATGCCAACTTAATTTCTCTTCTCTGCCCTAAATGAAGAAAGAAACATAGACAATATCTTGAAAATTCTAATTTTTTCAAGTATCATGAAATCCATAGCCATTCTACTAATGAATGTCAATATTTTCAAATTAAAAAAAATACAATATATTTGTTTAGGTATCATAAAAGAAACATGTGTCAATGAATGGAATATTTATTATAATAATTTCGAATAACATGTAAGTTGCTGTTATGTTTCCCCTCACTATGTAACATTTTTAGCTTATCCATTGGGGGCTCATTGCCATTGATGATGGTACAATTATAAGTGCAATCATACTTAGTGAGCAACATAATAGTCTATGTATTCTATGCTTGGGGGGAAAGAATAGTTTTTAATAATTTCTCCTTTCTAAGGATTTGCTTTTTCTTTGTTGAGTTGCATCATTCATAACTTGATGTTCTTTCTTTCATTTAATTATCCTTCATGAGAGTACATGTTTGTTCCTTAGTTAGGACCTATTCCTTGCTTGAAATGGTATTTCTCTTATCCTTTATCATGGTTATCCCTCTCTCCATGCTTGGGGGGATAGAATAGAATAGAATTTCAATCCCCTCTCTTTGATTCCAAACATTTCCTTTTCCTTTATGAGCTGCAATTTTTATAAATTGATATTCTTTCTTGCATAGAATTACCCTCCATGCATGTACATATTTTTTCCTTTTATAAAACCGGTCTTTTTTTGAAATGGTACGTCTCTTATGAACAATCTCTCCTTAACAAATGTGTACAATTCTTCACTATGGATCAACTTTTTCCTAGCAATGGAAGGTGTGTATTCTCAGTCTCCCCCTTTTCAAAAATGTTATATTTATCTAAGATCCCCTTTATTTTTCAGAGGTGGATATCTTTGGATAATGATACCTTCCTTGTTTTATCCCTCAAAAGGATCCCTTTACACTTGTTGCAATATATCTCATAAGAGTTATGCCTCTTTATCTTGGAGTTATGTACATCACTGCCTAAAGGATATCTCCTTGGTGATGAAGGTGTGTACCCTTTTTTGTATTTTCCTTAAGACATCAACATAGGGCTATGTTGACATCATAAGTGGGGGCATACATTACAGCCCCCTTGTAACATATGTTCAATTCAAGTTAGAGATTTACTTGCATAATGTATATCCTTTTTCAATTCAAGTTGTGGATTTCCTTGTATAATGTCTTTCTTGGTTATCCCTTTTCAATTTAATATTGTGTATTTCCTTACATGCTTCCTTGTTGGGTTATCCTTATTGCACATCTTATACAAGTTGTTGCATCCCTGAAACCAAACTAAAGTCCTAGATGAGATGCTTAACACCTACAACCAAACAATGACATATATATTAGGATGTCAACCCATCCTATTTTACAACTTCTTTAAGGTAGATTGAATAGAATAACATAGCTTCCTATATCTTTCAACCCTCCTTGGGCTGTATTTTTAGATGAGTGGAACTAGCATAACACATCTTTCTAGAGTATTATGAATCTTCCTTCCTACATGGATCACAAAACATAACACAACTTCTTGTCCTATTAGAATTCATGTTTCCCTGGATCATCTAGAATGATACAACTTTCTATCCTATGGTGTCCATGTTCCTTCCTCTCTCTCCCTTGAGCCCATAGCATAATACACTTTGCTAACATTGGGTCATCGATTTTTCTCTTTTCAATTGGTGTATATCCCTTTTTTTTTCTCTAAGTCCACTTGTGCTTGTTGAACATACAATTTCACTGAGAGGGGGGGTTAAATTACTGTATACTTTAATACTTCTAAAACATCAAGATTGGTAATGCATTACATAACACCAAGATACATGTGGAAAACCCAATAGGGGAAAAAACATGGTGAGAAAATGTTGCTTGGAGCTACTGTCCAAATCTAACCTCACAAATGTATTAACTGATTATAATTAATTTGAATGCACCAACCTTCAAGAGATACCAATCCAAAGGAGCACCAACCCCTACAATTTATGGACACCAATCCAAAGGAGCACCAACCCCTATAGTTTATGAATACCATCCCTTTACAATCACTTGATTTGATGGCACCAACCTTTAGGAGACACTAATCCCCTACACTAACATACAAGACTACAATCTTGATGTAATATAATCAATAAATATGAACCTATATAGTTCTACTATGTCTCTTCATAGATTTGGTTCACACCCTTTTAGCTTTACAAATCTCCTTCTTTGTTGCTCAGATTGATAAAAAAATATCACCTCTCACTCTATTCTACTTCTCTGTACCTTTTGGGTCTTTTAAATCACAATGCAACATCAACTCTCTAATCTATACATCGATCTTCATTCTATTTGTATGCTCTGTATTAACCTCCAAAAAGTTGGCCAAACATAGTTCATCACTGATCAAACAAAACATAGTTTGCATTGTTATCATACACCATGATTTGTACAATTTTCTACGATACATTAGGATCGTTCATTCAGTCGTTTTTCATTTTTTTTATCATCATACCATAGAGAGTCTACCCCATTTTGTAATTATCCAATTGTATTCACTAGATAGGTATTTAAGTTAATTTGTGCAAGTTCCCAAAACACTCTTTTATCACAATAAAATCAGTTATTCTCAATCTTTAAATTTGGATCGTTGATCCTCGTGATTTGACCAAAAATATTTGGTCATTATTATCACTATGGCGGTTCCACACGTCACATCACATTATTGTCAACACAATCTCCTTAAGTCTTTATCTATGTCACATCAGAGATTAACTATCAAGGACACATGATGATGGGTTGCAATATTGTGACATGACATCAATATATGTCATCGAACCATACAAGCTAGTGCTTTCTTCACTTCTTGGACACATGGTGGCTAGTCACTTCATCGAAAGCCTTTCCTAATGACATGACTTCTCCATGTGAAACTGTGTTCTCTTCTTATCCTTCTAGCTTTATGGGCCCCAACAGAACACATGGTAGACTCTCACCACATCACACTCGACTAACATTCTACTACTACCTTCGAGCCGCAAGGATGTGGCTCAACTTTTGCTATAACTTTTTATTGTTGATCGCAACATCACAACCTCCTTTGGTGGTTAACCCTAATCACTGTAATCATGCACCTAAAGGGATATTGTAGCATCACAATCTTTGTTAGTAGTCTATCCTAACCACTATGATCTTGTTCCTAACACTTCTTATCACCTCTATGTGTGCTCCAAGCTGAGGGAAAAAAGAATATGCATCATTCCACACTTAACCCATACTCATTGGTCTATATAGATACTTAATACCGCCACAATACTACCAATGTGGGATAAATAATCAAAACTGTTACATGCATAGTCAGTTTCTTCCATGCATAATTTGTTTTCTCTACTTGAAGGTTTCAAAGACAACTCTATCATGTTGATCCATCTCGGTATTGATCCCTTCCAATAGTACATATTCATTTGACATCAATGACAAGAATATTAACAGTGCTCTTGCAATAACATGTCAAGAATGATATTAGTGGGTGAAACATTTTTATTATTGAGGTCTATTTAACTAGTTGACTTGGAACTTTGTGTTTTAGTACTAACATTGCTTTCTTTTGTCTATACTCGAGGGTTTCTTGCATGGAATTATATGATCCTATTCTTGGGGGCTTGCACATCCCTCAAATTTAGTGTTCCCCTATCCCTCTCTTGTCTTGCTCTAAGATGCTCTATCTCTTTATTTTTACTTTACCAAGAGTAACAATTTTAAGATCATACTCTACTAAAGTGGGGCATAAATGTAGGATCGTGAATTATACAACTTTATTAGTGTGTAAAATTTCACACTCTCCTTAAAGCTCTCAGTTTTTTATTTCCCATTACTATATGCATTTTAGGAGCTTTATTGTAATCAATTAATATTTAATTCAATATTATGAGTCTTATTCTACTTTATTGCATCATCACAGTTCTATTTAGGCCCTTTATTCTATGTGTGTTCCCTTCACCTTTTATTATCTCGATTTATCCTCAATCCTACTCTAATTTCAACTTCCAAAACATATTTCACATATCTATACATCATGTTTTGAGCCACCGAGCTGTAATTTTCACTAATACCCCATTATCTTGCATTCCTAAATTTTTTAGGATAAATTTAATAAGAGTATAATGATCATACTCCAATGGTCTAGCATTTTTTGCCTCATTTTTTGGGAGTATTATAAGGCAGTCCCACCCTATTCAAATATGGCTCTGTGTAAAAATGAGCTATATCTAAGTTGGCCTGAAGGTGACTTTAATTATGAATCCTTATATAAGTCATCCTCCTCAATTCATTTTCATCATCTTATCTCATGCTAGTATTATCATCCATTTCAAGAGTAATTCTTCTTCCTCAAGAGCAAATCTGATTCAAGGAGCAACAAAATTACTTTAAAACATTTGCATGTTATGTTTTATCTATGATTTTATGATGAATTTGATGTGATTTATCATGTTATTGCATCAACATTTGAAGGAATTATCCTAAGGGAATTGTATCACTTATTGAAGATATAATCATCTACTTCAAGCATTTCAATTTTAGGTCTAGCCTTGCCCTCAAAAGGAAAGTTATTCCAATTCAATTCAAGTTCAATTTCTATTTCAATTAGGGTAAATTCTAAACCTGGGGTTTTACGTAAGCAAACTTCTATGCACAAGACCATTTATTTTCTCTTGTGTGTAACTATAGGTATCCAACAAAGCCAGGAAGATTAGAAAGCAACTAGGACCCAAAAACAAAGTACCTAGCCAAATTTCATGAAAATTTCCTAGACTAGGGTTCTTGGGGTACCATGGACCTCGACTAGGGCATTTTGGGAGCCATGGTCCTCCCAAAATAGGTCAAACCTATGTTTTGAAATTTAATTGTTTGCATAGGGATATGCCACAAACACCTTCATTATATCAAATTTAACTCAATTATTGTGAAAAAAGGTATGCTTTTGGATTTTCTTTTTATTCCCATACATGTTCTAAAGTTTCTATTTTAGTATTAGGTAGCATAATCACTCCAAGTTGCTAGTTCATACATGTACCTTCTTACCCTAGATTTGGCATTCCATTGACATCCTTTCAATTGTATTTTTAACTTAAATAGAAGAAATAGAATCCAATTGGTATCCAACCCTCTTCCTAATAAAATTGAGATTGGATCTATTGAGTTCACTTTCCTTTTAATGTGATATATGTGAAAGTTAGGTAATTTCCTAGTTTACAAAGCTTAAGTTGTGAAACCCTAAATTTTCCTACCTTACAATATTATCATAGTCACATAATTGATTTACATAACAAGATTTCATTCCTCCTTTTTATACTAATCTAAAGATGTTCCCTAGATACACTAGTGTTTCAACACAACCATGTTTACCAATGATTTCTTTAGCAATGTTGGAGCATTATTCATATCTTTGAAAGAAAAAGTTCAAATATTGATTATTTTATTCTGATTATAAGATGAGACCCTTGTTAGGAAAATGGTGTCTCAACCTTGCAATAGTAAAAAGGTATTGGTGCATTTAGATGGTAGGATCATATATTTGTGCTTTTTTCCACTTCGGGTGCATTCTAAGTGCTGAGAAAAGAATGCTAAACTCTTCCTACTGGTGCATCCTATATGTTGAAAGTGCATGTAGAGTAGTCAATTAGAAATAAGAAATGGACATCACTCTATTACACACCTTTTCCATTATCTTGTTCACTAACAATTACTCCCCATTAAGTACACCCCATTTTGATGTATAAATGATGGTGTATTCCATGTTACACCTCAACACATCTAAAATAATATTTAATATTATTTCTCATGCACCCTCTTTGTTGATCCTTTTGAGGGAGAAAATGCAAGAAAAAACAATGGCATGCCATATTTATGCAATGATATATCACTTTCAATTGCATATAACCATTGTCTTACAATTAACTTGTAATTGGATATAACTTACATAGATCTTAGTCAAAGTATTTACCTCTATTTCTATAGCCAACATTAATATTTACTATACTCTCATAAGATGTAAGACTTTAGTAAATTTAACAACTATAAATGTAGAGTAAAGAAATATTGATTTTTTTATTAAAGAAATAATTTCAAAGAAGAAAAGGATTGAATTAGCTCTAGCTTATGGTATTTATTTTTTAACTAATACTTCTTTTAGCTAGTTCAAATTTAAATATGGTTGCTTGTATATTATTTTAGATATAAGTGTTCAAGTAACTTTGGATTCATTGTTATATTAAATAAATACACTTATTACTAATAGACATAAGTATTCATGGGTACTTACAATTATTTAAAGTAAATATTGGTCTAGTATTTGGAATATCTTTCATTAATAGAACCATTACTTTTGTATTGCTTTGGACCCCTATAGCTTCAAGGAAAATCAAATCTTTTTGCGAAAATACATAAATGAGAAGACATTGTTTGACTTGTACATTGCACTATGATTCAAGATCAAAGCTATTTGAATCATAATGTTCAATATATTAATCAATATGAGCAATAATTCATTAAAGTATAATAAGTTATCAAATACTAAAAAAAAACAAGTGTTGCAATCTAATTCATCATTTGTAATAAAAGTAATAAAAGTGTGATTATTTATAAAAATAATAAGGTCTCCACCCTAGTCCAAATTACATCGGGACTTTAGGTGTCTAATAAAAATATTATGTTTATGCAAATATGATAAATACTTAACTATAAAAGTCATTTAAGGAACTCAATGACCCATAATCCATTGACACAACAAATAGGCTTGATACCTCCCCCATATCCTGCTAGTTTTGCAAGGTTGTTGAATTCCTCCTTAGTCCTTTCTTTTGCCCTTGGAATGTATGCTAACATGCAGAGATCTGCATATAGTGCTTGCTTAGTAGAGGCAGAGTTGTCTATAGCTACTGGTAGGATGAAATCCATTACAATCAACTTCCCTTTCTCTGATAATGCCTCGTGACAATTTTTGAGAAGCTTTATACAATGATCATCACTCCAATTGTGCAAAATCCACTATGAAGAAATCACACAAATATTCACAAATGTCAACTCAAATGTAGGTAATTTGAATTCAACATTAAATGCAAGAAAATAACTTAAATTGATTACTATAAGTAGCTAGTTCATTGCACTATAGAAATTATTATTTAATTGCATGTTGAATCAACGTAATTTTTAGGCTCACTTATTATTATGGGTTTTGAGAAAAAAAAAAAATGAAAAATATTTGAGGAAAAAAACTAGATCCTATCAATGCATCCATTAATTTCTTAAGGTTGATCCTATCCACGCGTCCATTAATTCGATATCTAAATGAGAATTATTGTGCTTTCATAAATTTTGGAACCCACAAAACAACCGTCAATTTACTGATATACCTTTGAGTTAATGAAAAATCTAATTATCAAACTATTAAACAATTACAAAATCATGTATATGTATATGTATATGTATATGTATATGTATAGGTATATGTATATATATATGTGTGTGTGTGTGTGTGTGTATGTGTATATGTATATGTGTGTATATATGTATGTGTGTGTATATATATCTGCATGTATATATACACATACATATACACGCACACAGACACACACACATACATATATATACACATATACCTATATATATAAAATCAAATTGTTTTGATATGTATGTGTATGTGTATGTGTATATATATATATATATATATATAACAAAAATCAAAATATTTTGATATAAAATCTTAATATAATTAAACGGACATAAGATCTGTAATTTATAAACAGAATTCAGATAAATCTAACTTAGACTATTTTTGAAATAAATAAACTAAAAACATTATAATCCAAAATATAAAAAATATTATAAAAACAATTAAATGGTATATACCTTCATAAGAATAGCTTTGCTGTATGGTATGCTCTCAAACATGTCTCCCCCGACATGTTTCACTCCTAAAGAAACATAAGAACAAAAGTCTCAAAACAGAATTGAAATACTCAATGTTGAAACACTTTTCAAAACAAGTTTTCTATTATTTTATCTGTCCTCCAGTTATTAAATTTAATGCCATAATCCCTGTAATACATTCACGTCCACTCAAATTCAATATTTGAAATAAATAGCTAATACGCATTTACACCATAATCAATACTATTTACTAACCTGGAAACTGAGGAGCAGCTGCCACAACATGAGGCTGATCAAAATTCACTCCCCTTATATGGGGGTACTTGGAAACTATAAGATTGAGAGTAGACCCAACTCCACCTCCCACATCAAGCAGCTCCTCCAAATCCTTGAAGCCATGATAGGAATCCAGAATCCTCTCCATCATCATTGCAGAGTGGTCAGCCATGGCCTTGTTAAATATCATATTGAATCTCTGGTCCTTGGCAGGGTACTCAAAAGTATTCACACCATGAGCTTTGATGAATGGCTGGCTTCCATCAAGAACAGCATCCTTGAGATAAAACCAAGTGTCCATAAACACCTTATCCTGGTTCATCAGAGCCAGTGGTGCAAAGGACAGACCATTCTTGTTGGGCACAAGGTATTTGCAAAGAGGAGTGAGACCATAAAGTCTCTCTGGTTTGCCATTCTGGCCTATGGTTACAGAGCAGCTGAGGAGAGAATGACTTGCTAGGACTCTCAGAATCCTATCTAGAGTAATTGCTGCTTCTGGGTTTGTTACATTTGGAATTTGGGCTATAATCTGGGTAGGGGAAATTTGATGGCCATCACCTGCATTGGCTATGATTTGTAGCACATCAAGCTCTATTGCAGCTTTCATGGCCATGGGAAGACAGGAGAAGGTGCAAAGCTCCTCTCCCAAGACCCATTCCTCCTCGTTGATAATGGTTGCATCAGTGGACGGCATTTTCACTATTCTAGTTTAGAATTTGATGTAGAATGAGAAAGCCTCTCATATGGTATATATAGAAATATGGATACAAATAATTTCATCGAGTGAAAACACGTGAGTAGATTCGAGAATCAGAGCACATGACATAGCATGAGTTCTACCGCTCTACCATTCCTCGATGGACTGCAGGAGACGAGTCGGTAGTAACAGTCGTGGTGGTTCTGATACACTTTGATTATGTGCAGCGTTCGTTTTTTTCGCAAATAAATTAAGCCTTCTTATATGTTTCTATTAACAAATTTTAGAATAGCTTGGTGAACCACCAGTGACAGGTAATGCTAGATGGTGATACAATATTTACTTATGTAGAAATAATAGCAAGCTTATTTCATCTTTCGGACAAACAATCTTGGTTAATACATTTTCACATGAAGAGTGCAAAAGATATTGAACCTTGCATGGTGTCCTTATGTCAAAATGAAAAATAAAAGTTTTTTTTCGTCATTTTCAACAAATCAATTTTTATTGTTTATATTTTAGAAGATTCAACTCATTTCAATTTTCTCTTTACAACACATCAACATCATATTCATTTATGTGATCATATTTCTCTAAACTTCTATAATTTTTGTGTTGATTTACATCTCAATTGTTCATTTACAACTAGATTTTTAAGTAGTAAGTTTTAATGAAATTTTTATCTCATCAAAAAATTATGTTTATATTAAAAATTATGTGTATATGCATACATTTTTATAAATTTTACTCTCAAACTATAAATTATAAACATAAAACCCTAAATTAAAATGGAGAAGTTGCTCGTGATTATAATGGTAGGCTTGTCTCGACAGTGGCACTCCCATTGGGTACCTAGACAAACCATTATGCTGAGGCAAATGCGGCCTACATTGGGCTTAAAATGGCTATTCGTGGAGGATTCAAGAAAGTCTAGCTGGAAAGTGATTCGCTAAATATAATCAAGTATTTGATTAAAAAGACTACCCCTAGCTGGATGATCAATCATTTAGTGCAGGAGTGTTTTGATATGATTGCCAAATTTTAAACGGTTCAAATTTCCTACATTTTGAGGGAGAGTAATAGGCCTGCAGACCATGTGGCGAATCTCGGCATAGCTAGAGATGATGAAAAATGGTGGTGGGAAGGGGAATCCTTTCCATTTGATTTATATGAACTAGTGAGCGAGGATGCCAAAAATTTCTCTTCGATAGAGCCTTAATTATGACATCTTTTGACATGTGTAAAGCTATTCATGGAAGGCTTCCAAAAATTTTCTGTGGGTATGGTTTGTTATTGTCTGTCTAAAGCCTGGTTTTAGTGTTATTGAATATTTTTACAAAGGCATCAAACTTATGGGGGGAGAGAAGAAAAAAATGGAGCCATCATCGTGTGAGCTTTGGGAGAATAATGAAGAGGTTTGGAGGGAAGTCGTGGATGGGGGTTTGGAACCATTTCTTAGAAACCTTCATGGCCAGAACCACAAGCTCACAGATTTGTTGTTACAAACTAGAATAATGAGCTTCTATGTGTGTATGGGGCCGAGTTGAAGGTTGATGAACCCTTCATTGCTGAGATTACTAGACTTAGCATGGAGGGTAAAAAATTCTACAGGGAGAGGAAAAATTCAGAAGAAGCCCTCTCAACATTCTATGACAAAAAGAGTGAAAGAAGCAAAGTCAAGAAGAACTCGGATGGAGGCTACAATCATAAGGATCTTTTAAGCTCTGTTTATATTAAAAATTATGTGTATATGCATACATTTATATAAATTTTACTCTCAAACTATAAATTATAAGCATAAAACCCTAAATTAAAATGGGGAAGTTGCTCATGATTATAATGGTAGGCTTGTCTCAACAGTGGCACTCCCACTGGGTAACTAGAAAAACCATTATGCTGAGGCAAATGCGGCCTACATTGGGCTTAAAACGGCTATTCGTGGAGGATTCAAGAAAGTCTAGCTGGAAAGTGATTCGCTAAACATAATCAAGTATCTAATTAAAAAGACTACCTCTAGTTGGATGATCAATCATTTAATGTAGGAGAGTTTTGATATGATTGCCAAATTTGAAACAGTTCAAATTTCCCACGTTTTGAGGGAGAGTAATAGGCCTGCAGACCATGTGGTGAATCTCTGTGTAGCTAGAGATGATGAAAAATGGTGGTGGGAAGGGGAATCCTTTCCATTTCATTTATGTGAACTGGTGAGGGAGGATGCCAAAAATTTCTCTCCGATAGAGCCTTAATTATAACATCTTTTGACATGTGTAAAGCTATTCATAGAAACCTTCCAAAAAAACTTTGTGGGTATGGTTTGTTATTGTCTGTCTAAAGCCTGGTTATAGTGTTATTGAATTTTTTTACAAAGGCATCAATCTTATGGGGGGAGACAAGAACAAAATGGAGCCATCATCATGTGAGCTTTGGGAGAATAATGAAGAGGTTTGGAGGGAAGTCATGGATGGGGGTTTGGAACCATTTCTTAGAAACCTTCATGGCTAGAACCACAAGCTCATAGATTTGTTTGTTAGAAACTAGAATAATGAGCTTCTATGTGTGTATGGGGCCACATTCAAGGTTGATGAACCCTTCATTACTGAGATTACTGGACTTAGCATGGAGGGTAAAATATTCTATAGGGAGAGCAAAAATTCAGAAGAAGCCCTTTCAACATTCTACGACAAAAAGAGTGAAAGAAGCAGAGTCAACAAGAACCCGGATGGAGGTTACAATCGTAAGGATCTTTTGAAGCTCTAGGTAGATATGATAGAGTTTACTATGAGGTACATAAGCCTCAATGGTCACATTGCTAGTATCATTTCATACCATTTCACTATTTTGAATCACTTTATGCATGATAAAAGAATTTCAATTTCATTTTATTTGATGTCATCTCTTGAGCACTCCATTCATAAGCATTTTGAGAATGAGGAAAATTCGGGTTTGCATGAGGGGTTAATCCTCTTTATTATGGAGTACGATAAGTCTCATGAGGTTAAACCCTCCCCCATTCTAAGAAATCCTAAACTCTTAGCTAGCCAGGAGGTGCATGATATTTCAAACACAGGGGTTGGTGAGGCATAGGGTAGAGTTTCTATGGACTAGAATGACATCCATGTTTTGGATGACTCAGAATATAAGCCCTTGGTGGATGAGGGTCCCTCGTAGATGCCCACACCTAGCACAAATAGTACCAATAAAAATCCGCCTAGATGGGCTGTGAAAAAGTTGAAATCCCCCTTTTCTCAGCTCTAGAATTTGGGCTCACAAAATCTTAAAAAGCAAAAGATTGGAAAATAGGTGGAGATCCAAGGAAAGGAGGAAAATGAAATTAAACTTGATATTCCTCTCAATGTGGACCCCAATGAGATTAAATGTAACGAAATGGATGTTGACAAGCTCCTGAGCAATTCCTTTACTAATCAGGAGAAATGCTTTCGATGGGTTTTTGGTGAAGTTAATTTCCTGAAACAGGGGATCAAGGATATTGTTGATTTTTTTTTACTGAGAATCCAGATCCTAAGAAAACAGATAAACTCCTCAAGCTGTCCCAAGAAATTGTGGAAGATATCAAGGTCATGAATACTGAGCATGAGGCTAGGATTGATAGGTTGGAGAATGAAATCAAAGATTTAAAGGGTAAACTCAAGGGCTTGGTGGAGGTTAGTAAGGAGGAAAAGTATAACAATTTTGAAGGCCTCAAAAGAGTGAATGAGGAAATCACCTTGCAGAAAGATCATATGGCCAGATCCAACTTTTCCTTAGATATTAACCTAGATAAGAAAAACCAGGATGCCCAGGTATCTATGGGACCCTCTACCAAGACCAAGAGCAAAAAATAGGAAAGAGGTAGTTCAAGTTTCATCATGGAAGAAATCCAGAAGATAACAGAGTGATCCAGAAGAATGCTAAGCTTATGAAAGCTCTTAGTTGTTTTTAGCTAGTGTTTTTTGTTTCTGGTGTTTTTTTTGTGGTTTGACTCTCTGGGATGCATCCCCTATTTTTGTTGTTGTTTAGCAGTTGGTTAGACTCTGGTTACTCTGTTTATTTTTTGGATGGATTTGGGTTTTGGGTCCCTGTAAAACCTGTTTATCTTAATCAAAAACATAAAACCCTAAATTAATCAATATCAACTATACACTAAAAAACTCAACTCTAAACTAATTAATCCTAAACACTTAACACACCCTAAATTAGCAATTCATTAAAATCTAAACTTTGGACTATTAACTTCAAACTTTAGACTATGATAACATTAAATCATAAACCTTATTTATTAAGAATTGATCGAATACCTAGATACTAAATTAACAAAATTTACCAAATTAACAATTTAATTGATATACATAAATTGATATATAAATCTATTTATATTAACTAATATGTTTGATTTGATAACTAATATCAATACATCAATTTAAATATTATACCAAATTCATAAGTTAACAATTGTTTTGATACCTAGATAAAAAAAGATTAATTTTGTATTTAAAATAAAATTGATGGCAGGGATGGAGATTGGGAGTGGGAGGTTCAAGCTTTTTTGGCGATGAAGTCAAGAGTAGAGGAATGATGATGATGATAATAATGGAGATGATGTTGGTGGTTGTTGTGATTGCGATGAGGATCTGATTTGGAACACCTTTACTAAAGAATGGTCTTATGTCTACAATTTAGTTGAGATAAAATTCTAGGGGTATTATGAATTGAGGCTTAGAAGCTCATTAAATTAGGTCAAGAGGAATTGTGGTGAGAGTCTGCTACACCCATAGTGGCTCAATAGAAGCTCATGTTTTAGGGTGCCTCTACTTGGAAATTATACAACTTGGTAGTTTTCTCTATTGTTCCTCCTTCTAGGCCCTTGTCCCTCTCTATTGGTAATTCTTTAGGTATTCTCTTTTCTTATCCTATTGTCATGAAATTGTAGAGATGTAGTGTGAGGAATGATGTCACTCCCCAAACCCCTTCCTCTGTTGTTATCTATGATTTAGGTCATATACTTCCCATGAATGATGGGTTCATTCTTGGTAGAGGCCTTGCTTCCTCTAGGATTTCACTTAGAGACGATGCTTCTTTGATTGAAGCTAGGGCAGGAATTACCTCTATGGAGGTGTCTCCTACTATGCAATTTTAGGATAGAAATCTCTTTTTATGGCCCCAATATGCAATTTCCCTTGTCGATTTTCCTCACATGTTGGTATATAATATTCTATCTATAAGTCTCGTATCTAAACTTGCACCTAGTGCTTCTAAACCAATTGTAGCTTCATTGTACTTTATTGATGTTCCTCAAAACTCAATTGCCCGTTGGATTTCATTTAGGGTTTGTTCTTCGGTACTAGCTAGTTTGAATGTTGACACTATTCATAGTTGGGCTATAAAAGATGGTGAATGTTATTTATCTACCTTAGGTAGCTATAGTATCAAATATTTTCTTTCAATCACCCTTTTAGTCCCTTGTGGAGATTAATATTTGGTCACAAGGATGGCCTTCATTCTTTGGTATATCTATCCCACTACTGAAAAATGAATTTTTGGTTTTGATACTTTTAAGAAAATTTCTAATTTGGTTGCCATTCAAGCTAGGATCCTAAAAATCTTGTTAGAACATTTGGATGAAGATATTATAAGTGGGATTTCCAACTCCTTTGTTTCTCATCTTACTATGGACAAAGCTACAAAACATGTGAAATGATTTGTGCTTTCCATATTTTGTGTTTATATGGATATTGGTAAGAGATGCCTAACTCTATTAAGCTTCACTCTAGCCTAGTTTTCTAGGAGTAGATCATCCACTATGAAGCCTCCTCCCTAGTTTTCTCTCACCACCATAAAATTGCGTACTATTCATGTTAGGATCTTATAGCTTATCAATGAAACACTCACAACTTAATCTTGAAAGATGTTAGAAATGATTTGGGGTTCTTGGATATATAATCCATACTATAAAATCTATGGGACCTTGGATGGAAAAATAAATATGGTGAGCTCTCCTCTATTAATGGCTCATATTTTATCTTTGGTATTATTTTCAAGGTCTCCATTTATAGGGTTTACCGATTCACCTCTCCATTACATAGCAATATCGATTTCCTCCACAAAATCACCTATTGGTTGCAGTTCTCTTCACTAGCTCTTCCTACTAGCTATAAAACAACATTATAAAAACATCATTACAAGTTAATTGACATCAATGACAACATAACATTTCATTAATGCAATCTTCATGCAAATGCCAACATATTCATGGCTCATATTTGATCTTTGATATTGATTTCAAGGTCTCCATGGATAGGTTTGACTTCAAATGACCTTGATTACACATTGGCATTTCATGTGCTTACTTTTTAGCTATTGGATTCACTAGGGCCTTTTTCTTCTAGTCCCTAATAATTGTTTTATCTCTCTCTTATTTTAAAAATCGATTTTAATATTAGTTTATTTTTCCTACTCTTTGTGCTTATTTTGGTATCTTGAATGGTTGTGTTGTTATGGGTTCAATCCCATTTTAATTTTTAACTTAAACAAATAAATGTATTGAAAATTATAACTAAATGAAGGTTCACTAAACATATTATAGACTAATATAATTTTAATACATATTTTTCAATGTTAATTAAGATCAACGGATAAACTAATATATCAATTTTTAAATTATTTAAATATCATACCTAAACTTATAAACTAATAATTAATTTAATTCATATATACTATCTATTCACAATTTAATCAATATATGAATTGATTTATCAGTTGAAATGAATCTATATGTAAAATCTAAGTTATTGTAGCGTCCTAAAATTGCGACACTTGCAATTTCGACTGCATTTCGGTCTTCACGATGGTGACGCAACACGCAACCTGAATGGAGACCCTGAAACTTGCTCACGACACTGAAAACTGCATTTTTCAAGCACCTTGGCCTGAACCTCCTTGCACCCTGCTGTCCCGGGAGGTGGGGCCAGAGCGCCCAGCGCCCTGGTCCCCAGGACCATGGCGCCCAGCACCCTGGTCCCTGGGTCCTATTTTGGGCCCGGTCTCCTAAGGGGTCTCGGGTCTTTTTGTTTGCAAATTGGAAATTAACTTTCCTGGTCGGCCTAAGGTCGGGAAAATCAGTCTATCAGCCCTAAATGACAAGTATATAAACTACATTTTTCTCTCTCATTTGGAGATAACACATACATGATGAAAAAGGCGTGGAAACTATACTCAAGCATTCAAGCATTCAAGCATTCCTTCTAAGTCTCCATTCAAGGCTAAGTGTTACATTCAAGACAAGGATTCAACCATTGAAGAGGAGATCACATACTACATGCTACATACAACATACTACTACAACATACAACATACAACATCTAAACCTTCGCACACAAGGATACAAACATCCTTAGAACAAGGTTGCAGGTACGCGGCTGAAATTGAAGATCTGGAATCCTTGTGCAGAGACGAACAGATCCCCCTTCGTTTCGCGGATTTTTCGAAGGACCGTGGCGCCGGGCGCCATCGTCCCAACAACTTTTGCTCAAATTTGCAGGACAGCGCCGTATCGACATTTTACTGCTAATTCCAGGTCCGCAGCTTCATCCTATATTCCTATCTTAGTTTATAAGTGAATCTTTATCACTTTCTATGCATGCTTAGCTTAATTCTCCTATCAACATTCTTTATGAAAGAGGGTAGCCTTGCTGTCTTAACCCTTGAAACACATTTAGCATCCAATCTTGCATTGCGTGGGATTGGATCTTGTGGGTTTCAACCCCTCTTTTGAATGTAAAGTCTCTCCCCTAAGTGAAAACCATCGAATCCTAGCGAACCTCCCTTCTCTCTCCCCGGAGTTGGAAGAGGGGAGAACAACTAGGGTTCGATCGCGATTTTCCGCTTTACATTTTGGTGAACCCGACGTGAACATCCTTTCTGATTTTTCATGCTTAGATCTGAAAAAATTGATTACATTTTCATGTTTGATCTTTTGCAAAATTTTAGAGGTGATTGCATAAAAACCCTAAATTTTCTTTTTAGTAATTGAACCTGCGAAATGTCTAAATGTTAATGCCTGTTTCAGATCTACCCTTCTATTACAAATTTTCAATTCATATTTGCGCTTTAATTCTGAAAATTAAGTGGTTAAGTGTCAAAACCCTAATTTTTGAAACCCTCTTGATTCAACCTTTGTCCGACAATTTCACTGATCAAAACATCTCCAAATCAGCTGTAACTTTGGATTCCACAATAAAATCACAATATCTTTCATCCCTGAAAATTTGGAAAAAAGTTACGAGGACCGCGGCACCGAGCGCCATCGTCCCCGACATTTTTTCTGAAATTTCGGGAGCGAGATCTTACTGTATTTTCCTGCTAAAATCCAAAATTTTGGCTGATTTTATCAATTTTAACACCTTCAAAATAACAGTCAAAGTTGGTCTTGTGATTGCTTGGATTAAGGCTTCTAAACATTTAAAAATCATTGAAATTGAAATTTTGTGTCAAAATTGTGTTCTTACTGTCCTAAATCTGAAAAGTGTGTTATCATTCATTAAAAATTTCAGTGCTTTATTCAAATTCTTGCATTTTGTGACTTTTGAAATTAAGTGCTTAATTACAACAACTTTGATTTCCGCTTTCAAAATTGAATTTTGCGTGAAATTGAGTCAATTTTTAAATTTCAAAATTTGCATTGCTCTTGACATTCCCTCTAAAATCATAAAATTCAAAATTTCAAGTTTCCCTCTCTTTTTCAAAATTCAAATTTTGCATTTTTCGACAATCTTGGTAGGGTTCAATTTCGAGATTACAACTTTAATTTGGCCTATCTACAGATCGTAAAATCACTCAATTTTTTCAGATTAGCTCTAAAATCATCATACCTTTCATCCCTGCAAATTTCGAAAAAAGTTGCAAGGACCGTGTTGCACTCCGAGCGCCACGGTCCCGGACATTTTTCTGAAATTTCGAGAGACTGTTGTGATTGCATTTAACAGCTTAAATCCAGAAGATTGGCTGATTTTACTGAAAATTGCTACCTCTAAATTCAAAATCTTCTCTCTCTTTCTAGTGCATGAGTTTTACAACAATAAGCCCTACTTACACTATTCCCGTTAGACGAAGCCGTACAATTAAGTCTTTCCAAGGTTTAACTACTGAGGAGATGGAACCTAATTTGAATAGCCTTTTTAATGAGGACATGGGTAATTCCTCTAATCCTCCTAATGATGAAGAAGCTCTCCATGAGGTTTCTGAAGAACAACTTTCGAAATTGGATAACCAATTTGATGATTTTCGACAATGCATGTCTCAAGAATACCCTGATAGTCTCTTCCTTTAATTGAGGGTCTAAAATGTATGCTTCAAAGTGATAAGAATGGAATTGATATTTTGTGTGGTATTGCACACATTGTGGATTCGAATGTGATGCCTATGAAAAGTTGTGCTGAAAATTTAGGTTATACACAACCTCCTACACAAGTCAATCATTCTACTCCTTTGACAACTCCTATTGCTAGTATACCTACCTTTACATCAAACATCATGGCTACTTCTATACAAGACATTCCTCCCGTGATTACTAGTCATGGGGGCAACCCTTCTTCTTCAATTAACCCTCTTCTTTCATTTAATATGACTTCTTCATTCATTCCTTCAATGAGTGTTCCTATTACATCTCCGCAAATGAACATGACGCAAGGGGGCAATTCATTTAACCATTCCATTCCTCCTTGTAGTATTCCTCCTGTCCAATCATCTCCTATGACTAATTATCATAGAGTCCCACCACCTTACTCTCTACCTTCTTTCAATAACATAACACCTCCATCTCAATCTAACACATCCAATATGAACTCTTCGACTGAAGCGACCATTAATAATCTTGCACAAACTGTCTCTTCTTTACAGCAACAAATTGCCTCTATGAATCAATCTAAGTTTAGTGTGCCCACATTTGATGTTGCGAGCCCACTTTCTCTTGACATTGTTCGAGCTATCCCTCCTAAACATGTTGAAATCCCGCATTTGGAACTTTATAATGGTAAAGGAGATCCTCTAACACATGTTAAGACTTTTCAAACAATTTGTACTGATTTTGCTTATGACCAAAGGTTGCTTGCAAAACTATTCACGAGAACATTAAGAGACAAAGCCCTACAATGGTATTGCTCGTTGCCTTCTTATTCTATTACTTCTTTCGAACAACTTGCAAATGCTTTCATTCAACAATTTCAAAACAATATAAGTCCTAAAGTTACTTTGATTGATTTAATGCATTGTAAACAAGGTGTTAAAGAAAAAGTGACTGATTTCATTGGTAGATATAAGCATTTGTATGCTCAAATTTCTTTTCTAGTGCCTGACAATGATATTCAAAGAATCTTTATTTCTAATTTACAAAAAGATATTCGAGACAAACTTATGTTTTCTGAGTTTACTTCTTTCCAACAGTTGTGTGCAACTCTTCACAATTATCAACTGACTGTGAGTCAAATGGAACAATCACATCCTATGGCTCCGAGTGATAAGGGTGATAGCAGTCAACAACCATTTGGGAAGTTTAAACCGAATAGAGATTCCATCAAATTCAATGAAAACATCATCAACAACAATGTGAATGCAGCATCAGGTGTGCCTCCTATTTCTAAATTTTTCAAGAAAGAAAGAAAGTATACTCCTTTGAATGAATCATTGCATAGTATTATGAATAAGTTATTGGAACAAAATGTGCTTACTCTTCCTCCTATAAGACAAATTGATCCTGCAAAGATTACTTCACCTTATTTTGATAATAAATCTTTTTGTCAATTTCACCGTCAGCCTAGGCATGATACTGAAAAATGTTTTTCTTTAAAGGGTAAAATTCAAGATTTGATTGATAACAATACTATCTCTGTTTCTGGAGTGAATGATAAAGGCAACACATCTGTAGCTCCTCCTAACCAAAATCTTCAGATTTTCACTGATCCATTGCCTTCTCATACCTCTAATGCAATTGAGGCTAATGATTCCTCTCTCTCATCTGATGGTCTTGTGTCTATGACTCCGAATGTGATTAACTTTATAGAGCAGGAAGAAATCCCTAAAGAACCTTCCATCACATTTGATTCCAGTGAAACCATTAGGGCACCTGATGGTCCTTTATACATAGTTTCAAAAGTTAAGAATACACCTTGCTGTGGAGTGCTTATTGATCCTTCGTGCATGGTTAATGTTATTACTGAAGAATTTCTTTTTACTTTGCAATTGAATCAAGTGATATATGACAAAACAGATGTGATTGTGAAACTATTTGATGCATTTTCTTCTCCTGCAATTGGTTCTATTACCTTGCCTATTGAGGTCCATAACAAATCTCTTGATGTGAACTTTGCTATTATTCCATCTTCCGAACAATTTCGTGTGAAGCTTGGCTATCCTTGGCTATCTTCCATGAAAGCTATTGCTTCTCCTATTCATAAGTGTTTGAAATTTCCCCATAATGGTGAAGTTGTTACTGTCAATCATAGTCTCTTTAAACCAGCTGAAAGAACTTCTAGCATTCCTCTTGATTACTTTTGGCCTAAACAATTCCAATCTCTTCCTCCGCGAAGTGATCATCTTTTCAAATCTTATCAAAAGTGGAAAATAGATATGATCCTATCTCTAAGTGAACCTAGAGCACCTAAACTTGATATTCCTATCATTCTTGAGAAGGAAGTTCTTCCTTTGAAAGATAAAACTAATGTCTTTCCTCAAGAAGATTCTCAACCCATCCCTATGGATGTGACTATGTCTATACCTAATAAACTTCCTAAGAGTAGACCTATACCTCCTCGTCATGATGGACTTGGTCTTCTCCCTAAACCAAATATTCCTCCTTTATATGGAGCAGATCCTCCTCCTTCTTTTTATAGAGAGAAGAGACCTTCTTCTTCTCCTATTATCCAGCCTAAGAGACCACAACCTAAACACCCAAGTGCTAAGGATGAGAACATTCCTCCTCCTCAGTCTTCTCCACTTCCTACTAAGACTAGACGAAATCGTTCTGCACGTGAACGCCGACGAAAGCGTCGTCTTAGAGCTCAGGCAGTTGCTTCTCAAACTTTGCAATCTCCAAAAACACCTTCAACAAGCATTATTCCATTTTCTCCTCAGCCGGACATTGAGCCTAAATCTCCTAAACATAAGATGCATGATGGTCTTGATCCTGTGCGAGTTAAAGATCCTATTTTTATAAATCTTGATGATGATATAGATGAAAATGTTATTCATGATGAAAATGTTACTCCTCTTGCTTCTGATAGTGAATATGAACTTGTTGATGTCGATAACCATTTATCTAATGAATTTTCTAAAGCACTTATCCTAGCTCCTAGACAAGAACAACGTGGCTTGGAACATGAACATAGCCCTTGTTGGGATCTTGTGATAGCTCCATCTGCTGTGTTGAATGTTCCTCCTCTAGTGTGTTCCCTGCCTTCCTGAAACATTGATCAGCAAGATCGGGGGGTAGATGACATGCTAGACTAGTTACATTAGCATAGCAGATTCTCTCCTCCTCTCTTTCGTTACTTCTTCCATATGTTATTCTCATTCTTCTATTTGTTGTCCTTAGTGTTGTTTACTTGAGGACGATGCAAAGTATTGAGATCTCTCGATCTCTCTCATGTTGACTCAAAAGACACATGTGTTCCCTTCTTCTAGGTGACCTTCCTTGATTGGGGAATGAAGAACAATTATGCATACATACATATGATACATATACATGAATTATCATACAGCATACTGACCCCGAGGAAAGCGAAGTCACCTTGTGCTTTGTGTTTTGTGTCTATTATCCTTGGGCTTATCTCACACTTGGGGGCTAAATCCTTGCGATAACGTGCTCCTTTCTCATTTCTTATATGTATCACTACCTTAAAGCAATCACCCCCGGTGAGGCGTGTGCGATCGCTTTAACGTAGGGGGGCATACATCCCATTCATATCTTTTCAAGATACTTGAAAATTTCTTGGCAAATTTAGCCTTGCCTTGAAAATTTTTGATATCTTTCTTGCATGACTCATAGTGAGGGAGCCTTACTACTGACAGTCATGGTTCTTCCTCGCGATCTTCCCTTTTACTTTGTCAATCGAAGTCATAAGATCCTTAGTCCACTGGGGGCTTGGTGTATCTTGCCTCCTTGACATGGTGAAAGTCTTTCAATGTTGTTTCCTTGTACTTTACCGGAAGTATGAGCATACATACTCCCGCTAAAGTGGGGGCTAAATGTAGCGTCCTAAAATTGTGACACTTGCAATTTCGACTGCATTTTGGTCTTCACGATGGTGACGCAACACCCAACCTGAATGGAGACCCTGAAACTTTCTCACGACACTGAAAACTGCATTTTTCAAGCACCTTGGCCTGAACCTCCTTACACCCTACTGTCCCGGGAGGTGGGGCCAGAGCGCCCAGCACCCTGGACCCCAGGACCATGGCGCCCAGCGCCCTGGTCCCTGGGTCCTATTTTGGGCCCGGTCTCCTAAGGGGTCTTGGGTCTTTTTGTTTGCAAATTGGAAATTAACTTTCCTGGTCGGCCTAAGGTCGGGAAAATTAGTCTATCAGCCCTAAATGACAAGTATATAAACTACATTTTTCTCTCTTATTTGGAGATAACACATACATGATGAAAAAGGTGTGGAAACTATACTCAAGCATTCAAGCATTCAAGCATTCCTTCTAAGTCTCCATTCAAGGCTAAGTGTTGCATTCAAGACAAGGATTCAACCATTGAAGAGGAGATCACATACTACATGCTACATACAACATACTACTACAACATACAACATACAACATCTAAACCTTCGCACATAAGGATACAAACATCCTTAGAACAAGGTTGCAGGTACGCGGCTGAAATTGAAGATCTGGAATCCTTGTGCAGAGACGAACAGATCCCCCTTCGTTTCACAGATTTTTTGGAGGACCGTGGCGCCGGGCGCCATCGTCCCGACAACTTTTGCTCAAATTTGTAGGACAACGCCGTATCGACATTTTACTGCTAATTCCAGGTCCGCAGCTTCATCCTATATTCCTATCTCAGTTTATAAGCGAATCTTTATCACTTTCTATGCATGCTTAGCTTAATTCTCCTATCAACATTCTTTACGAAAGAGGGTAGCCTTGCTGTCTTAACCCTTGAAACACATTTAGCATCCAATCTTGCATTGCGTGGGATTGGATCTTGTGGGTTTCAACCCCTCTTTTGAATGTAAAGTCTCTCCCCTAAGTGAAAACCATCGAATCCTAGCGAACCTCCCTTCTCTCTCCTCGGAGTTGGAAGAGGGGAGAACAACTAGGGTTCGATCACGATTTTCCGCTTTACAGTTATGATACTTGAAGTCTAGAAATGTGCAATTTATTTTATGCCTAAATGCTATATTTTAAAATTTAATGATAAATAATACCATATATATATGTACATATGTATGTGTGTGTGTGTGTGTGTGTGTGTGTGTGTGTGTGTGTGTGTGTGTGTGTGTGTGTGTGTGTGTGTGTGTGTGTGTGCATACAAGTTGAAATATGGAAGATTAAAACTATTGTAAAACCATAAAAGGTCCAACCACATAAAACCCTAGTTCTACAATCAAGAATCAACCATACACCAATGAAGAACCTAAAACATGCAAAATCATAACAAAATAGAAAGATTATACCATTCACATGCTTAGTAGGATTTGATCTCCATTATTTCCTATCTCCATTGATCTTGTTTGATATATTTTCTCTTATATTTAGTGTTGTACACAAGAGGTCAACAAAGAACGGATTGTGGTTGTGAAATTGCTTGATTGCTTCATTGATCGCATATGTCATTAGCATTGATAAGGATGAGAGTATCATCTTATATAGAAGACACCTTAGAAAATGAAGGGATAAGATTAAGAGGTGAAGGATAAATGGTTGGCTAGGATTAAAGGGTAGGTAGAGAAAAGGATAAAATAATGAGAGGGTAGCTAGAGGAAAATTAAGAGATAAATGACAAGTGTTATACAAGGAAAAAGATAATGATTTAGTTAAATAAATGACGATTTATTTAAATTAATAAAAGAAGTTGGACCAATTAAATAAATATTTTTATTTATTTAATTTAGGGAAATGATAATTTTAATAAATAAAAAATATTTATTTAAATATGGAAAGGCTAGAAAAGAATAAATTAAAACCTATTTAATTAATAGAAGGCTTAGGATAAAATAATTAAATAAATAAAATATTTATTTAATTAGACTAGGACAATTTTAGGTGCCTACAATATGTAATACATACATACATACACACACAAACACACACACACACACATACAATGTGTGAGTTAACCATATGTTAACAACTAATCTAATAGCTAGATATGAATTTTACTCAAGAAACAAAAGGAACAATTCAATCAATGTGATTCAAAAATCTATATAATCTTTTTAAAATATTACCTAAATTCTAAATTAGCAATAAATTAATTGATAAAAATTAATAGAGATGAGCAAGGCAGCGATGAGAGTGATGAGCAATGGAACAATGAGCGAGGGAGCGATCAGAGCGATGAGTGAGGGAGAAAGGAGCACTAGGTTTTCTAGGTGTGCAAGGGAGGATGCTGAAGAGGGAGGCAAGGAAGATGAGGATTATGGTTGGGGTTTTTGGGAGGCTAGGTTTGTGAGCTTGCTTAGTGAGAAAGCATTATCAGTCTCATGGCTCTCTCTTTGTGTTTCCCCTTCCTTCTTATAGTATGCTAGGTTAGGGGTTCAGTGGTTTGTTCACCCTACATTTTGGGCTTCATGGCCTATCTCTTGGGCCTTGATCACTGATAGGTCAATGACTTTTGTCTCTTGTATGGATGGAAATGGGAGGGCATGGAACAAGCCTTTATGTCGTATTTCCAACACTTGTTGGAGATACTCATGGATGCAAAGATATCTCTTGGGTGTGTGTTTGAATAGTAGTGAATGGGGTTGTTCTAGGATTCAATTCCTTGTTCTCTTCACAAGGTGGGTGTTAGGACCTCATTGTGGCTTCTAGAGCTTGGTGGAGTTGCAGATCTATTAGAACTCCTTGTATCATGGAATTGGTGGCATGTGGCTTGTGGTTGAGGGTGGTATTCTCAACATACCTGTCCTTTTGTTTTTTGTGCTTGTTTCAACTTTGACTCAGCATATCCATTTGGTGTTAAGGGTTTGGACGAGGGTTGTTGATGTGCCTCTTTGGCTGTGTGAGCATTTTCTGTATGTGTGGTGGACTGGTGGGTTTTTCCAGTGGTGGTGGTTTCTCCTCATTCTCATGTGGCATGGGAGGTTTTTTTGGATCTGGATTGCTTTGGTAGGGAGTTGTTTATCTTTGTTGCTATTGTGGAGTGCTCCATGGTGTCCACCTTTTGTAGTTTTTTTTGTTTCAAAATTTCTGATGTTCTTAGGTTTCTTGTTTTAGAGCTTAAAGCTAGTTGTTTTGGAGCTTAAAGCTAGTTGTTTTGTTCACTCTAATTTTTTGGTTAGCCAAAAGATTGCTAGCAATTTTAAAGGGCCCTTTCTGGCTATGGTTTGTTTTTGGTTAGAGATAGCTTTTGTTGGGGTTTAGTTTTCTCTAACTATTGCTCCTTGTTGGGTTCTTTCCTACATTACTTCTATGGAGGTAAAGTCAGCCCCTATTGAGGTGGGGTCTCTGATGGTGCGATTGGTGTGGGAATGGTATATTTTTCTTTTGTTTCTCTTTCTTCTTTTCCTTATTGAGGTGGGTGCATCTCCTATTGAGGTAGGGATTTTCTTGTGGAGGGAGAATGGAGGTCGATCTATGTGGTTTTCACCCAATGGTCGCTACTCAGTTACAGAGTTGTAGCCTACTTGGTTTTCCTTAGATCCTTCCTCTTCTCCTCTATTCTTTTTTTGAAGGGATCCTTTCCAATTGAAATGGAAAGGAGTTGGGCATGGGAGGATTTGTTGGGTTACAAGGGTCTTCAGACTAGTTTCAGTTAGTTGGTTTAGGGTGCCAACTAGAAACCCTTTGTAAAGGTTAGAGGGATCATTGGTAAAATCCCTCCCCTTCTCCACTTTGCCTCGACGTTTCCATAGTGGATGGTTTGGTTTCCATCCTTAGTCTGTCTTTCCAAATAGTTATTTTCTATTTGTAAGGTTTTAGGTTCCTTTTGAAAAACCCTTGAAGGTTTTTAGGTCCTTGTGAAAACCCATCTTTTCGATTAGTTATTTTTCTACTGTTTTCTAGTCTATCCTTCTTTGTACAGGGTTCAGGGCTCTTCAAATCCTACTAATCTAATAAAAAAAATTAAAAGAGATCAATATTTAATATCGATATATTTTAATATGATAGAATTTTAAGACCAAGAAATCAATTGTCAAAGTGATACTTAAAAGTACTTCATATTTCACGAATTCAAAAATTAAATCAATATATTGATTGATAAATCAATTGACATATGAAGCAATACATATTGATTTATGTCAAATTAATCCATAAACTAATCAATATTAAGATCAATATCTATTCCTTTATGTAGACACCTAAAAGTTGCACAACAAATTAAGTGAATTTTATTCATTTAATTATCCCTAATTCTTCCAATTAATTAAATTAAGATTTAATTAATATCCCTATTCTTCTATTTTGACAATTAATCAAATAAAGATTTGATTAATATTCCCTTTTTTCTATCTAAGGCAGTTAATTAAATAAACATTTAATTAAATCCCCCCTCTAGCCATTTTAATTAAATTCACATTTAATTAAAAAACTCCATTTAACCCATTTCTCATTTTAATTAAATCCACATTTAATTAAAATCCCCATTACATTTAAATAAATCAAAATTCATTTGAAAAATCCCACCACTTGCAAAATCCTACAAATGCAAGCTGCATCCACTATTTTGGCTAAAATAAATATTTTATTTACCAAAATTACCTATCTTTCCTCAGTCACTTACAAAATCCTACATCTCCCACTTGTCTCCTAATCTTTCTTCTACAACCCATCTAATCTTAATCAATTAGCCTTAATCCCTCTAATCATGTCCTTTCCCTAAATTTTAGGAGTTTACTTCTCAAATTTGGAAGAAAGTCTTCTAAATTTATTTAAAAGTTAATCTCTTCAACAAGATAACTTGTCGAGTTTCTCAAATTCGGAAGGACTCTTACAAATTTGTCCCCCAAAGTCCTATTAACCATTAGTGGTTAATTCAACCTCCCTTTATGGTTAGAGACTTTCTCTCTAACTTAACCCTTATCTAACCCAAGGGTGTCATCAAACACTCATGGTTTTGACCCTAGTTGTCCTATCTAACCCTTGCACAAGAGTTTACCCCTTGGGTAAAGGCTTTATCCATTGGTTATCCACTAACCCAACCGCAACCTTACCTCCTAAGGTAACCACCATCTCCTCTCAAGCCCTCTCAAGGTGACATTTGTCAACTTGGGATTGGATTTAATCTCTCACACAGATTGATAACTTTCAATCCTAGCCTTTGTTGAGATTACTCAATCTCAACCATCCATTTCTCTATTTTCCCTATAAATAGAGCCCATTCATTCTTCAAAATTGTCCATCTTGATTTGCATCAAGTCAATAGCTAAATGGTTTTGTGCAAGTTACTAAGGAGCTCCATTGTCTTCTCTTATCATTTTTAGATCATCTTAGTTGCATTATAGCATAGATTTCATAATGTTTTAGTATATCATGCTAGTTTCTTTTCCATGCTAGATCAATCTCATCCTCATAACATTCTCATGCTAGCTTAATCTCATACTAATCTTCTCATTTTGGTAACATATCTAGTTTCATATCCATTTACCATATCACTAGGATCTTAGTTGCATTCCATTTAGATCTTAGAATCATACATATCTCTCATTCTTTAGGTAGTCATCCTAGAGATCAAGTGCTCTTTCAAGCAAAGAGCCACCTTGATTTGAAGGATCCTTGGAGATAGAGAACAATGACATGCTTTTAGAGTTTTTGGTTGCTTAATATGTTTTTTTCATTTGAATCCTTTAACATAATTTTTCATTGGTGTGTTTGAAGTGTTTTCCCTCTTGCAGGTGGAAGACCACATTTTAGGCATACATCAATTGGCGCCCACTATGGGGCACGTCCCCAAAAATAACATCATTTTTCTTCCAGGTTGAAGACAGCGATCATGTCAAAATATCAAAATAGGACATCAGAGAGTTCTTTTAGCGCATCCATAGCTTATCCTAGTAGTTACATGGCACATATTAGCGCATAGAAACCATCTTTCAACGCATTTGATCTTGTTTTTAGCGTATATCCCTCTCTGCTATTTCAGTGCATAGGAGCACTAGACTAGCACATACAGGCCTCATAGTAGCACATCCACTTGATTTTATAGTGCATAGGCATCATTTCTTAGCACATCTGTTCCACAGTTTAGTGCATAGAGCTGAGAGAGTAAAAAATTTGTAACAGAGCTAAAAATTTAGGCTTGTTGAAGGACAATATATATGGAATATAACATTTAAGTATAAGTGACATTTCCTCTTCTCTTTTCTCTTTCTCATACTTTAAGTTATAAGTGATGCTTTTAGTGTTTTTGGTTGCTTAATATGTTTTTCTCATTTGAATCCTCATACATCAATTGGTGCCCACCATGGGGCACGTCCCCAAAAATAACGTTGTTTTTTCATGCAGGTTGAAGACAGCGATCACATCAAAATATCATAATAGCACATCGAAGAGTTCTTTTAGTGCATCCATAGCTTATCCTAGCGGTTACATGGCACATATTAGTGCATAGAACCGTCTTTCAGTGCATCTGATCGTCTTTTTAGTGCATATCCCTCTTTTCTATTTCAATGTGTAGGAGCACCAAACTAGCGCATACAGGCCCCATAGTAGCGCATCCACTTCATTTTCTAGCGCATAGGCATCATTTCTGAGCGCATCTGTTCCACAGTTTAGTGCATAAAGTTGACAGAGGCAAAAATTTGTAATAGAGTTAAAAAAATTAGGCTTGTGGAAGGAAAATATATATAGAATATAACATTTAAGTTATAATTCATATATATTGTCAGGATGTTTGAGAGGGGTTTCGGACCTCCAGGAGTTATAATGCAAAATCTAGTTTTTGGAAGATCCTCTAAATTTCAGATAGTCAAATTTTAGGGCATTCAGGATTAGGAGTGAAAAATGTGTAACCAAGATTTAAAATTAGGATTGTGAAGCCCACCATCAAGATTGGATTTTTGGTAACTGACTATGTGTAGGTTCTAATAAGTTTTGTGCATGAACAGAAGGAATTAGTTTATTTTTCTTTACTTTCTTTCAAAGTTAGTAAAAAGAACTCATCTTTCTGTTTCTTATAAAAAGCTTAAAATGAACCTCATGATTTCTTTTGGATGCATAAAATAAACTTCATACTTTCCTTTTTGTGCTTAAAACAAGATCCAATATTTTCTTTCTTGTATGGATAAAAAGAACAACAAACTCAAATCTTTCTTTTATGGAAGTTAGGAATCACATTCCTTTGGGCTCTAAAAAGAACAAAACAAACTTTCTAAGTTTTGCAAAGAGTTAAAATTGAACATCACTTTCCTTTGGTGCTGATTAAAACAAACCTCACCTTTATTTTGGAAGCTTAAAAAGAACCTTGACTTTACCATTTCAAAGCTTTCAAAATTGAGATCGTTGTTGTTTGAATTGGCGATTCATTTTGTTGACAAGGGTTCACTTTTAAAAGTTTAAAGTTTTACTACCTTCACACATTTCTATCTTGGGTTAAAAAGAACCACATGTCTTCTTAGATAGATTTTTTAGAAAACAACTATGATATTGGATAAAAAGAAAGTCAGTATTCTGTGTTTCGAAAGTGATAGGTATATGCTCTCCCCTTAATTGGATGATCAAAAAGCAAAATTCACCATTTCAATCTTTCTTTCAATTTAGCAAGTACAACCTTTAAAGGGCCTACCCTCACGAAGCCTTGAGGGTGCTAGTGAGAAGGGTATGACCCAAGTGGGAAATGACTTTATCACCAAGTATTCCAACCCACTATAATCAAATGTGGAGGCTGATGAAAATGACCTCCAATGGTTTTGTTCAGCAATTAGCCTTCACCCAGTATCTTTAAGATACGTAAAGCCTTTGTTCTAAAGGTTTGGAAGCCCCCTGAGGGATTTTATCACTGAAGACCGAACAAAATCCTGATCACAAACCTTAGCATTAGAAACTTTGAGCCAAGTCAGTTGCCAAACATTGGCAATATCATAGTGCAAGGGTGGGGAAGAATCTTCCCCCAAGATTACTCACCATATATCTCCCAAGATAACTACTTAAATGTGAAGCAATTCACTTTGGGTTAATTTTTGGAAAAAGGCAAAAAAATGGGCACCCTCTAGGGGGTTACAAGGTTGTTTGAGCTGACAGAGTATAGAGACTAGTGGGCTATGATATTATCAATGACCTTTCAATAAAGAGTATATCTGATGTGTATTTATTGTATCCAAACCAGTGAAAACATCGGGGATTTGAAAACATCCTCAAAAGAACATACACTAAATGTTTAGCATTAGGATGACCATTGTCTTCATGTGTGCTATGTATTCTTGTCACAAATGTTCAAACATCTTGCAAAGTATCAATCAACAAATCAAAACAAAATCAGTTAAAACAAAGGAATCATAAAGAGAAGATTTCAAATCCAACAAAGAACCCTTTGAGGAGGTTATCAACATTTCAACTATCTTTAGGTAGGACTTTCATCCAACAAGATTAAGGGAGTATCAAACCAAGCAATCAAGAGTTTATCGTCCAACTATCTCAATGATAACAATACCTAGCTAGGTATTCAAGTTAGTCAAATCAAGTTTCCATATCGCGAGACTTTATCCATATCATTTGACGTACTATGTCATAGGGCCTATCGAGCAAAACCTCCATTTGACTTAGTAAGCTTGAGTATCCTAAATGAAGTATCCATCAAGTCAACAACATCAACCTATCCAAACTAAAACTTTGATCACTCATGTGACTATTCCTTCTCACTTGAAAAAGAAGAATCTTATTCAAAGGAAATGAGTCCTAGCAAAAATCAAGATCAAGATATCATAGCTCTCCAATATAATCCCATTTTTTATCAAGATTCCACCTATCAAGAATCTTATTATGATCCCCTAATATTTTGGTATTCCATCAACGTTGATCCCCCTTTATCTCAAGAGAAGAGTCCCATTCAACATCCACCTCCTAAGCAAGAGAATGATATCCCTTCCATCTCCTTCACCAATCTAATTAAAAATCAAGAGAAAAGCACAAACTCAAATGATCCTACTCCAAGTCAAGATCAAGATCAAGGAATCCTTTCATCCTCCAAATCCATTTTAGGTCCTTTCATTCCAAAATCAAACTCTTCATCCTACAAATCCATTGTAGGTCCTTTCATTCCAAAGTCAAACTCTTCATCCTCAAAATCCATTTTAGGTCCTTTCATTCCAAAGTCAAAATATCCATCCCTTCCATCTATCTTGGGTCTTTACCTCCCTACATCCACCAATCCATCACCTCAAATGATCCATAAGAAAGATCAACAAAGGCACACATCTTTGAACTTCTTTCAGCCATCTATCTAAACATCTTTCCAAAACTATTCTTCCATCATTTCCTTTATCTATTTTGGGTCCTTTTGTCCCAAAATTCAATTGTCCTCCATCTCTTAATCACTTCTCGAGTTGTGTACCAACTCTCATCTTGAATGCATTCCCATCTATCCTTGCACAAATATTCAACACATTTTATCTATTATCCAACACCTCTTTTCTATCCTTCCATCCCTTTCATTCAATCCTTTGCATAAATTCATCATCTGTGAAATAGGCATTTGTGTCATTTTGTCACATGCTTGCCCATGCTTAAATCTCATGTTCAATCCTTTTCCTAGATATCTATTCACGAAACACTTTAGACTATGAGGTTATTCCTCTTTAACATTTTGTTTTAGTTGGGATACACACTCAATTGAGAAAGGAACCACTTATCGTATCTTGGTACCGACATCTTTTTATTACTATATCTCATACTGTTAATTAATTACTCTAAATCATTGTGATCTCTTAGTTGAAGACATGGCTAGTGAAAAATCTAAAATCTTTCTTCAGTGCCACTGTAATTATCAAACCCATGTAATTTTCATCACTTACAAGCCAATGCAAGAAAAATAAAAAGAGAAAAAGGCAATATCAAAAGCTCAAAAGCACGAGCAATAAAAGAAAAAAATGCAATATCAAAATGCTTGGCTATGGGAACATGCAAAATATCCATCAGGGCTATGGACATCTGGCTAGCAATGGAGAAATATTTGTGATATTACAACGATAGCCTCATCGGAGGTATGGATGCTTGTTGGCATTGAGGCTCTATCCAGGATGGTTTTGAAGTTAGGGTAACCCATGTAGCTATCCACATTGAATTCTGAAGATTAGAATGATCATATGAGTCAGAATGAACCCAATTGCACACACATGGGTAATCAAATACTAACTACCTTGATCCAGTTTGGGATTTTACTTCCCTTTTGAGTCTACTTCCTAGTTGCTAGATATGTTGGATTAAATTTTTTGGAGGTTCTAAATGTGGGTTGGGTCCCTATCTTTGAAAATTTCAGGAACACTTATTCAAGTGGTGCTAAATACTATGAAAATATTACATATCACCTCTTTTCAAATGGAGATCTCTATACTTGGGGTCAAAGTTTCATCCACTCTATTCTTCATACCACACCTCCCATTATCCTTCCTCCAACATCCATTACAGTATCTAAATTAAACTAGTACTATCTATGATCTTGCTTCACCTTATCCATACCCTCTTATCCATACCATCTATCCTATCTATTCATTTCTTCCATCATCCAGTGCTATCCATATCCCCTTTTCTATCCTTGATCTTGATCAAAACTATGGAAAAAACACTATTTCAAAAAGCTCTTAAGCTACCTTCATCTTTCTCCTATCCATTTCCACCTCAATAGTTCAGTCATCCATTCATAATATCCTTGTCTTTCTATACATTGGGGAAACCAAATACATCTTTCTTCTAATCCAAAAAGCTCCAAAAATCATAAATGTCGAAAAAAACAAAAAAACAAAAAATTGAAAATAAAAGCATCAGCAACAGGAAAACTCTCAAAGTTTATAATAAAACTAATCACATGTCTGCTTAATCATTTCATCACTCGAAATCTATCAACATCAACATGTCTTATACAAGGATAGGTACACTCAAAACTAGACAGAGCGGTCTTATACGGGGTACTCACTCTTTGAAACTAGACATTCCTATCAATCATCGAGTCTTGTTAATCAATCCATCTATCAACATCAATATCATCATGTCTTATACAGGGATAGGTACACTTGAAACTAGACAAATTAGTCTTATATGGGGTACTCACTCTTTGAAACCAAACATTCTTATCAATCATCGAACAAATCAAAACAATGACATAGATTAGTATGACTGTTGGATTTTGTTCCAGTTAGTCTTAACTTTATCAATTGATTGCAGGACATGCTTATCAATCTTGGACATACTTAGCGTAGTCACTATCCTTGATTATCTGAATAGTTATCTGTATCATATCCTGCCATGGCTTGGTGGTCAATGTACATATTCCATATTGTAAGTAGTATCTAAAGTGGGGGAAAAATCCTAACCTTGCTAGGGGCAGATCAGCTTTGGGTTTCAAAGAGACAATCTATCACAACAAACACATCGAGACAAAAAAAAGATCATGAAAATCAATTGTAAAACAAAGAAACATGAATTGATCAGAACTAAAACATAAGGCATTTACAAGTTGTTTTATCCAACAAAAAATCATAGGATGGCATGCATGTTTATCTATGGTTGTTTTCAATTTTTTCTTATCATATCTCCCAAGCGACTCAAGGATGTCTCAACGACTAGAGAAGCAAGGAAGGAATGTGATATTTTCTTTGTTTTTTGTTTGGGAGTGAAGCCTTCTACATGCAAATTGGTCTTACGACGTGATCGGGTAACATATCACTAAGGACATTTCCAATTTGTATAGGACAAAGGTTAACTCTTGTCTGTTTTACGTAAGCAACACTCAAGTCATTTTGGTTAGATTATACCTCGATGCTTGTGTCATCTTGCAATATCAAAATCCATGAAAATTATACTCAAGTCATTATTGTTTAATTATACCATGATGCTTGTATCAACTTTCAACAAATCAAGGCTCGATGATGAAAACAAAGGAAGCACTAGCACTTTGATCAAACTAAATGGCAACATTAAAGAATGAGAATGCATATTAAGTTTTGCATTAGATGCATTATCATATTGTGTTAATCTACATTTAGATTGCACTATCATATCACAACATTTAGTTGCATACAATTGCATTTAGTTGCATATCATCATTATCATCATCATCTAGTCACATTTATCATTGCATCCATCACATGCATATCTATCACATCATTATGGAATCTTTCTTCACTTTCATATCTTCATCATTCATCCAACTCTCATCTATCATGTCTTATATAGGATGTATCTTTCCTGAAACCAGACGTTCTATCATCTATCATATCTTATACAAGTTGTATCTTTCCTTAAACTAGATGTTTTGATCAGGTCTTATACAGGATATATCATTCTTGAATCTCAATCTTATCAATTCTATCAATCTTATCAAGTCTATCAATCTTATCAATATGATAATCTTATCAATCCAATCAATCTTATCAATTCTATCAATCCATTTCATTTGATCCATTCTATCATGTCTTATATAGGATGTATCTTTCCTAAAACCAGACATTTTGATCAGGTCTTATATAGGATATATCATTCCTACAACTAGATGCTTTGATCATCTTTGTCTTATATAGGAGGTTCCATTCCTAAAACCATACTTAATCTCAATCTGATAAATCTTATCATTCCAATCAATCTAATCAATCTTATCAAACCCATGCATGTCATCAACTATCCACTCTTCTATCTTTCAAATAGCTTTCTTCTTCTTTTGGGAGATCATTCATGCCTTTAGTGCACAAACGATCTCCTGAGAGGGCATTATCATATCAAATCTCCATACCAATTTCATATCAGTTTCATATGGACACCAACTTCATATCAACTTTTCATATCGAATCAAATATTCATATTGAACATTGACATCAATTTCATATCAGTCTGATATCGACATGAGTCTCATATCAATTTTTCATATCGACAATTTTGGTGAAAACACCATATCGAAAAATTTTGACGACAAATTGAGAATTTTTCTTTGAATCAACATGTGGTCACACGTCAACTCAAAGAGAGGCAAAATTTAGACACCTAAAAGTTGCACAATAAATTAAGTGAATTTTATTCATTTAATTATCCTTAGTTCTTCCAATTAATTAAATTAAGATTTAATTAATATCCCTATTCTTCTATTTTGACCATTAATCAAATTAAAGATTTGAATAATATTCCCCTTTTTCCATCTAAGGCAGTTAATTAAATTCACATTTAATTAAAAGTCTCCATTAAACCCCTTTCCCATTTTAATTAAATCCACATTTAATTAAAATCAGCTTTACATTTAAATAAATCAAAATTTATTGGAAAAATCCCCCCACTTGCAAAATCCTACAAATGTTGCATCCCCTATTTTGGCTAAAATAAATATTTTATTTACCAAAATTACCTACTTTTCCTCACCCACTTGGAAAATCCTACATCTCCCACTTGCCTCCTAATATTTCTTCTAGAACCCATCTAATCTTAATCAATTAGCCTTCATCCCTCTAATCATGTCCTTTCCCTAAATTTGAGGAGGTCACTTCTCAATTTTGAAGAAAGTCTTCTAAATGCATTTAAAGATTTATTTCTTCAACAAGCTAACTTGTTGAGTTCCCCAAATTTTGAGGGACTCTTACAAATTTGTCCCACAAAGTCCTATTAACCATTAATGGTTAATTCAACCTCCCTTCATGGTTAGAGACTTTCTCTCTAACTTAACCCTTATCTAACCCAAGGGTCTCATCAAACACTCATGGTTTTGACCCTAGTTGTCCTATCTAACCCTTGCACAAGAGTTTACCCCTTGGGAAAAGGCTTTATCCATTGGTTATCCACTAACCCAACCACAACCTTACCTCCTAAGGTGACCATCATCTCCTCTCAAGCCCTCTCAAGGTGACATTTGTCAACTTGGGATTGGATTAAATTCCTCACATAGATTGATAACTTTCAATCCCGACCCTTGTTGAGATTAGTCAATCTCAATTATCCATTTCTCTATTTTCCCTATAAATAGAGCCCATTCCTTCTTCAAAATGATCCATCTTCATTTTCATCCAATCTATAGCTAAATTGTTTTGTGTGGGTTAATAAGGAGCTCCATTGTCTTCTCTTATCATTTTTAGATCATCTTAGTTGGGTTGTAGTAGAGATTTCATAATGTTTTATTATATCATGCTAGTTTCTTTTCCATGGTAGATTAATTTCATCTTCATAGCATTCCCATGCTAGCTTAATCTCATACTAATCTTCTCATTTTGGTAACATATTTAGTTTCATATCCATTTAGCATATCACTAAGATCTTAGTTGCATTCTATTTAGATCTTAGAATCATACATATCTCTCATTCTTTAGGTAGTCATCCTAGAGATCAAGTTCTCTTCCAAGCTGAGAGCCACCTTGATTTGAAGGATGCTTGGAGATAGAGAACAATGAGATACTTTTAGAGTTTTTGGTTGCTTAATATGTTTTTCTCATTTAAATTCTCTAACATAATGTTTCATTGGTGTGTTTGAAGTGTTTTCTCTCTTGCAGGTGGAAGACCACATTTTAGGCATACACTTTCTATTAAAATTACCATTGTTACATGACAACAATGTCACTGTTGACTTGCCCTTCTACGAGTGTAAGGGACGATGGCGTTTCTCATTGATAGAGGTTCCATCTTGGATGGACATTGCCTCGAATCAAGGTTTCAGGTAAATATGAAGGACATAGCTATGCTTCTATAGTTTGAGCTGATAGAGAATGATATAGAGGATCTTTTAATGGAAGATCGCATGGCTTTTCCTTAGACAAAGGCAGTGTTGATGGGAAGGGTGCACAAGATGGATGAATGTTTAGGGGTCTAAAATATAGGGTTTATGAGACTTCCAATTGCTTCATCTTTCTTTGATGGTAGGTTTGACCTAAGAAATGGTGGCAATGGCACAAATGCTTCACGGTGCTAGGATTCACAATATTTGAAAAGATCTGGGTTAGAAAATGGGTGGAGCCATTAGAGGACAATCTAATGGTTTGTCTGGACAAAGAATGGTAAAGAGGTGAGGGAAAAGAGTGGCATTCGACTAAGATGGACCTAATAAGGAAATTCAAGGGATTTTGGCCAAGTCTCAGAGAATGACATAAATGGATATTAGAATTTTGGAGCCTCATTTTTTAGGGGAATTTGCAGATTTTTGCGGGGGCTTAAGGTTTCTTTGTGGTAGTTTTTGATAATACACGAGATAGATTTAAAAATCTTGTGTGAATATTTGTGGAGTTAGGAGGATAAGTATACGTTTCTACTGAAACTATGGTATCCAACTTTCAACCCTACCATTGAATCCTTTGAGAAGATTCCACTTTGGGTAAGACTTCCATAAATTTTGTTTTAGTACTAGTTTGTATCCTTTTTTTAAGATATTGGTGGTACTCTAAGACAAATTTCTATAGTTGATGGGGGTTCTTTAGGTTTCTTTCATACTACCTATGCTCATATTTTGGTTAAGATGGACAAGAAGAAAGCTCCTCTAATGAAAGTGTCTCTAAAATTTTATAATGGTTGTTGATTAAATCCTATAGACTATGAGGGTATTCCTTTCAAACATAGGAGATGTTTTTAGATAGGGCATGTGGTGGAAAAATGTGACAAGAAGATATAGTCCAAATAGGCAACTTGGTGGAGGAGGTTTTCTCCCATCATTACTTGGTGGAAAAAGAATTACCACCAAAGGATGTTAAAGGAAAGGAGATAGAAGATAAAATCCAAAGACTATAAAGGGATAGGATGTTGTTGAGGTACAACAAGGTTTAATTCCCAAAATGATTAAGGTTTGGGGAAGGGTAGAGACCAGGAGTAAAGAAAGTGCTATTGTTGGTCCTAGTTTTGTGGGGGAGAAATATACCAAACAAATCCACTTAAAGAGTATGGATGTGAGGGTGAGGTCTTCTGAGGTAGAATCTATGGAGGAAATGCATGAGGATATGCACGGAGTAGAATTCTAGGAGGAAGGTTGGCAAGTGCTGATGAGAAAGAGACACAAAAAAGCTAAGGAAGAAGGTACATTCAATGTGCTCCTTTGTTCACATGACAATGGAAAACTTAAATTGCATTTGTAATTTATAAACCTATTTATGGGCATTTGTACTTTCGTGCCTTATCTCTTTTGGAGGTGCCACCTTGAATGTAGCCTCACCTAGTTCAAGTGAGGCTTAAATCCTAAAACTCTAATAAAATTAATCAATCTATTATTAATTAATATAGATATAGATATAGATATAGATACAGATATAGATATAGAGATAGAGTTAGAAATAGAGATAGAGATAGAGATAGAGATAGAGATAGAGATAGAGATAGAGATAGAGATAGAGATAGAGATAGAGATAGAGATAGATAAATAGATAGATAGATAGATAGATAGATAGATAGATAGATAGATAGATAGATAGATAGATAGATTTATTGGAGTGATACATAACTCTAGTACACAATTAATAAATCAAACAATATTCTAATTATTTTAATTCATAAATATATTGATTTTTATTTAAATAGATATTGATCTATAGATTTGAATAAGATACCTAAATTAGATAAATTAATAATTGATTTGATATTTATTTTAATGCATGAATGGGATTTAAAATTCTAAATTTAATTTTAATATATTTTTATTAACATTTATTTAATTTATTATATCTAGATGATAAGAAGTAATAAATTTATATAAACTTGTATATAGATTAACTTTTTTTACATTTAATTTTTTATTTTATAATTTTGTATCTTTCTTTGAATTTTTTAATCTTTTTTCATGTAAATTTAGTTTTATAGAGATATAAATAATTCCATGGGTGATGAACATGAGGTAAACAAGTTGAATGAGTATACAAATGAAAGGTGTACAAAATTTCTTCTTAAACCAATAAATATATTCCAAAATTACTAAAGAAAGTAGAGAAACGCAATCATAAGTAGATAAAAATTATACCATGAAATAATGATTTTTATGGAGAAAAATCCTTTGAGAGAAAAAAATTGCATTCCTAAATTTCTACAATATAGTTTCTAAATTATTCATATCAATATTTCACCAAAAATAAACTTGAAAGAGTTATAGTAGCATTCAAATAGCTCTTGTGTACCTACAATGTATCATACTCAAACTAGTTCATCAAGTAGTCATTTATAGAAAAATATGCTAGCTAAAAATAAATTTTAGTTTAAAAAACAAAGTGCAAAACCTATAGTTCTTTGGAATCCAAACTGTGGTTCAAAAATATAATTCTACTTTCTATAATTCTCTCAAACTACTACAAATAGTAAGATCATAAATCACTTGTAACCTCTAGTCTAACTTACTCAAGATGAGCACCAAACATGTCATAATAGACCATATGAAACTAGGCATTCTATAAAACTAATAAATTTTCTCATAGCTAGTGAAGACTCCTAATTATAGGGGTTGGGGGCCTAGCCTTATTGGTGAGAGCTTCCAGTGGTGAAGCATGAGGTCATGAGGTCTAGTCTCCCCCCAGCCCACATGGTACTGGAGGACGTGTTGCAGCAGCATCACTAGTCATGTTAAAAAGTTTAGCCTATCCAATATAGTTTATAGCGAGTATTATACCCAATTCCTACAATATAAAAAAAAGACTCCTAAACATATCCTATTATTATTATCTCTTATGCATCATAAGTTTCCATCCTAACTTATTATAGAATCCCACAATAGATTGGCACTCCAAATTGGATAAATATATCCCACTTACGATAGCAATGTAGCATATAACTAATTTGGTTAAATACAAACACATGGAATCAAATTCCACACAAACAATTTTACTGTCCCATTTTAGATGGAACACAAATATTAATTAAACAAATTATAATAATATGTTAAATAATTATAGGAAAAAGATGAATAATAAATTAAATCATGAACTTGCAAAGGTTGAGACATCTTAAGATCCAACATTCTCACACTTGTTTCTACCATGCAAGAACTATAAGTAACATAATGTTATAGAATCACTTGTTTGGGTCCAATAGACCCATAGACTCCAAAAATCTATAAACTTCTATATGCTCACACTTGTACTCAATGCATCTACAACAATCATTAACAACTCCACCTTTTCCATCTCCACCTTGCTAAGATCAATAATATTTTCTCACAAAATGGTACTTCGTTATTTTGGAATTAAATTTTTTAAAATTTATTGGATAGATTATACTTTGTCTATCAAAATAAATTGTAAATGCTCCCTATTTTAGTCCAATGTTTTAACACAATCTATTAATCTAGATGTCCTCTTTATAGACATGGTTTTTAATAATGTTATCTCCATTTTTTATAGATTGATCAACCATAGACTATCATTTCTCATCCAACTTAGAGTGCCATTTAGTAGACTTAAAACATATGCACTAATGTGTCTTGTACTACTAACATCAGCTCAAAAATAAAAAACCACATAACAATGAATATATAAGGAAAGCTTATTTCTAATACTATGAATACAAAAAAAAAAATGAAGTAACCCACATATTTGAATATTCTTTTGACTACATCCCACTGAACTCTTCTAAGGTTAAGCATATCTATACAAAGAATTACCACCGGTTAGACAATGTTTAGTCTATTACATACTCTATCATATATTGAGCTTTCAATGGAATTATAGTAATACATTCCACTTATTTCTTCCATATTTGAAGTGGATGTGGGAAAATATTTAATTGATAACTTTACTCTCATTATTATAGGTGTACGCAATGGTTTGTGATCCTACATGTTAGACCTCTATAAAATTAGTCAATGATTACAACAATTATTTTATAATTTTATATTTTAAAATAAATGATGATTGTACTTGATAGAAAAATTTGTTCCATTCATTATTAACTTACTTGTATTCAATATGACATTTTCATCAAGAATTAAGTATCATTTCACATGGATATAGGGTATGATGAAGATCTAACTATTTGTTTATGTTAGAGGAACTAGGTAATCTTCATAAAGAAATTTCATGAATTGTCAAATAATTGTAAGAAAGGCTTGATATTTCATGTATCTAAAATAATTATATATTAAACTATGGATTTATTACATAAATACAAACTTTTTCTTATGATGGATTGCAAGACTCTAATTTTATGTATAAATTGATTTTTTACAATGAGTGGAATTAGAGCTTTTTGAATATTTTACAAACTATCAATTATAATAACTTTTAATGTAAGAAAAAATATTATTATTATTTTTATATATTATCTACCACTAATGGAAAATAGTCATTAATATATCTAGTAATTAGTTATTTAATTTAAGTAGAATAAATATAATATAATTAATTAGAAAAAAAAATATTTATATATTCTTGAATAATCCTTATATGATATTATAATAATTTATTATATAATATTAACAATACTTATTATTATTTAATAATTGCCAATAATAATAATAATAATAATAATAATAATAATAATAAAGATTGATAGTGTTTGAAATATTTGTTGCTCTGCGTTTTCAACGTTTCTCTGCATCAACCATTATTCGTTCTGTGCGTTACGTGGCGACAAGGTGGCAGGCGACAGTGGGACGACGACGGTGGTTTCCGGCGATGTCAGGCCAGGTGTGTTTACTCCAACTTCGCCTTTAATTAGAATGGCATTAAATAACTGTCCTCCCCTCGATGGCTCACCCGCTCTCGTACCCATTTCACCACTGGGCAACCATGAATGCCCATCGGATGGCATTAATGGCTCTCTGCCCATCCCTCCAAAACCTGATAATACCTCCATTAACAGACCAAAAACATTCGCAGAGGCAGTGTCGAAGGCTGGAGTGGCGGTTGACGCTAGTGCTAAGTTTATATCCTCGACACCTGATGGAGCGCCCAACTCCGGTAAGGGCCCTGGGGTTTCTAATAACCCATTCTCTGTTATGCCTAATCTAGAAATGTTAGTTGAAATATTGAACGAAAAGAATAGGCTTAGAAATTGTGCAATTTTCTTCTCTGCTGTGGAGTTAGATAAATGTCCTCCTCGCAAATTCCTTGATGACTGGCTTCACAATTACTGGAGTTTGAAACTAGGTTTTCACATATTGTTTTGCAGACAAATTCAGCGAGGTCTGTATGTTATCTTTTTTGTTTCACAGGAATCACAGGCCGAAGTTCTAAAAAAACAATATTGGAATGTTGGTTCCACCTCCTTCCGCGCTCTAGCGTGGTCACCCGAAGCCATTCATGAAGAAATCATCGCCCTCTCCACCCCTAGGTGGGTCTTGGTTAAACATATCCCCCCCTTCCTATGAAGATTTATTCCGCAGCTCTTGGAACCCCTGGGTAGAGTCATCCGAATGGATGATACTGTGAGGTTGGTTCCCCATCTTGATGCCCGCATCCTCATAGCTATTAAACCGGGAATTGATATACCAGAAGCCCTAAATGTGAATATAGCTGACGAAAGGATAACATGCCCTATTGAAATACTTGGTGGGTTGAATGCCTGCTTTCTATGCCGAAGAGAAGGTCACAGACGTAAAGACTGTACAATTATTAAAAAGAAATCGGTTACTACCTCTGATAAAACCACTAGTGATAACACCCCACAAGCTCCTCCTGTCCATACTGCTTCCGATACTCAAACACCTCGGCCAGACACCCAAAATGCTCAAAATAACCTCCATTTCACACCCCTTTTCGCAGCCTCTGCCCCTCCACAGATCCCCAATTGTTCTGATACTCTATCATTGCATAACACTGAAATAGCTGCGGGTAACTCGGATGGATTCCTAACCATTACCAAGAAAAGGAGAAGAAAAGTTAACAAAAACAAAGATGTTTCATCCCCGCAAGCTCCCCCCTGTTTAAACAGCCTCGTCTCTGTTTTCCCTCAAAAGTGCGATCCTACTGATAAAACTTGCACTAATTCTAAGACATCTGACTCACGTAAAGCTCTTAAAGAAATAGAAGATGATTGTACTATTAAAGTTATACCTGCATGTAATCCCACTGTGGTCTCTTGTAGCACCAAGCAGGCCATGGAAGATGACAAGGAGACACTGTTTGAGTCGGATTATGAGTATGATGGTATGGATGATCTTCCCATCTCGAAAAGAAGGGGAAGACCTGTGGGGTCAAAAAATAAAAACTCTGGTAATAAAAAGAAAGAGGATTCCTCCCCAAATAATGTGACTCCCATCCATGGAGCGGCTATACAGGACCTTCCCCTGAACATTGTTTCTCAATGAATTGCGTTTCATGGAATATAAGGGGCCTAGAGTCCCCGGATAGGAAATTTGTTATAAAAAAATACATTGACTCCCAAATTAGCCTGGACTTCTTGATGCTCCAAGAGATCAAAGCAGTGGATTTCACCCTTTATAATAATCTGGCCTATATTTGGAAGGATGCTGTTAAATTTCACACTCTTCACACTAGAGGAAAAGGAGGGGTTGCTCTTCTTGTTCATACTAAATGGAGTTCTTGCATTATTGATCATGGAGTATCACCATGCAATCGTGCTGTCTGGGTTACTATTAAGTATAATAATAACAGTTTTGGTATATGCTCTGTTTATGCTTCAAATGACTGGAAAGAAAGGATAACCCTTTGGGACTGGATTGATAACCTTCCTGACTTACCTTGGATTGTGGGGGGGGATTTTAATATGATCGAATCACAGGCTGATAAGGAAGGAGGGCTCCCTTTTACCTGGAAGGATGGAGAAAAACTTCATTGGGATAGAATGAAAATTAACAAACTTCTATATGATCCCCTTGCTGGAAATAAGGACCTCTCTCCTGGAATTTGGCACACATGGTGCAATTCCCAGCAAGGGGCTAATAGAATCTATTCGAGGTTAGATAGGTTTTATGCCAACAAGAATCTTTTCTCTGTCCTCCCAGATAAATGGGGTAACATTGTTCTTGCCACATCTACCATTCTTTCTGATCACCACCCCATAAAAACTAGATTTATTTTTAACAACTCCCCGACTCACTGTAGGGCTTCTGATTCTAAATTCATATTAAATACTAGTCTACTGGAAGATGAGGATGTCTTAGCTGCTGTTCATATCATTAGTCTAATTAATAAAAGTCATTTTCCTCACCTTAATAATATTGAAAAGTGGGACCTAAATGTTACTACTTGGCAAAATTTCCTTAAAACCATTGGCCAGAAAAGAGCCAAAGACTATAGACGCATTGAGAAGACCCTCTCTGCTAATCTTTAGGTTGCTGAATCTCACATTCAAGCCAACCCCTCTGACTATAATCTTACTGCCCAGGTCATTTATGCTAAGAATGCTCTTAGCCGACATCTTCAGGCCAAAGCCCGTGGTGCAAAAATTAGATCTCGAGCTAATTGGCTGCAGTTCGGTGACAGGGGTTCCAAATTCTTCTTCAATCTTTTGAAGCATAAACAGACTAATGAATCTATTGATAGAATTGTCATTGATAATCAGGACATCACCAACCCTGATTTGATAAAGGAAGCCTTTGCGAATTACTACCAGAATCTCTTTACTTCTGAGGATTCTATGGAAGCTAATAACATTAGAAACCAATGTCTCTCCATTATTCCTAAAAAGATCACTGATCATGATGCTGTTATCCTTTCTGCCACGATCACCTTGGGAGAAATCGAGAAGGCAATCCTCTCCCTCCAAAAAGACAAGGCCCCCGGGCCCGATGGCTTGCCTGCTGAATTCTATAAAACCAACATTGGATGGATCTGTCATGAACTTCTTAAAGTTTATTCTGATGCATTAGAAAGAGGTTCCTTAGGAAGAAACATCAATAGGGGTATCATCAAACTTATCCCCAAAGAGGGAGATAAAGCTCTTATTAAAAATTGGAGACCGATTACTCTTCTTAATGTGTCCTATAAAATCTTAGCCAAAATCCTTGCACTTAGGCTTCAGGATATTCTCCCTAAGATTATTAGTTCAACACAGACTGGATTCATTAAGGGAAGATACATTTTAGAAAATGTTATAACTAGTTGGGAGGCTATGAATTGGGCAAAGCTCTCCCAGTAAAATTGTGCCATGTTACTGTTAGACTTCGAGAAGGCCTATGATCGTGTAGAATGGAATTTCATCTCCATGACTCTCGAAGCTTTTGGTTTTCCCACCAGATTTTGTAATCTTGTTAAAATGATGATGAATGATGTCTTTGCCTAGATTGATATCAACGGATCCTTGTCTGATGCTTTCCCGCTTGGGAGATCCATCAGACAGGGCTGCCCTTTAGCCCCTGCCCTCTTCGTGATCTCCTCCGAAGCTTTCCACTATATTCTCAGAGATCACTCTATGTCCCCTGCTGTTAGGGGTATCTGGCTCCCTAATAATGAGGAGCTCATCACCAGTCAGTTTGCTGATGACACCACTGTTTTCTTTGAGGCCCGTGACAGTAATTTTGAAGCTCTCCAATGCAAACTTAAAACTTTCTGCAGTATATCCGGAGCAAAGATCTCCTACTCGAAATCTATTTGCCTTGGGTGGGATGAGACCCCTCCTGACTGGAGCAATAGGTTCCATTATCAATGGGGAGGTCCCCATTTGGTTGTTCGGTATCTTGGTATTCCTTTTTATGTTGACCCCTCTCTTAAGGCCATGTGGAATTGGATCAAGGACAAAATTAACATCAAACTCAATAAATGGCATAACCGGTTCCTTTCTCTTGCTGGCAGAGTACAGGTTTGCCAAAAAATTCTCTCATCTTATAACATATATTACTCTTCGGCCTGGATGTTTAACAACTACCAGATCTTAGAGATCCAAAAGGCTATTAGGAACTTCTTATGGTCCGATGGCAGAGGATCGAAAAAACTTCATGCTGTTAAGTGGCAATGGTGCCATACGGACAGCTTACTTGGGGGGTTGGGCTTGAAAGATCTTAGAACTCAGGGGGTTGCTCGTGCCGCCAAGTGGATCTTCCACTCTATGGAGGGTGATTCCCCATGGAAAATCCTCATTAGAAACAACATTGAATTGGGTTTCCCTAAACATGCTAAAACTTGGAAAGGCCTACCCCTCTCTGATCTTATCATGGGGAACTTTCCCATTAAGGTCCATGGCTCTGCTGTCTTTTGCTCCATTTGGAAAGCTTGGGAACAAGTTAGAAAGTTTGTGTACAACAAAGACTTCCATGATAGTCAAACTCTGTATGGTGAAAGATCTATATGGTGGAATTTGCAACTCTCTGGTAAGCCCTTAGCCCTCTCACAAGGTTGCTCTGCTAAAATTTGGAATAAAAAAGGGATTTCCCAATTGGTTGACTTATTTGAGCATAATCAACTTATACCCTGGAATGATCTTAAAATTAAATTCAACATTCCTGACTCGCAAAAAAAAACCTACAATATGATTGTCAAAGCCACCAAAGATCTCCCTGTGACTTGCGATGTGGATTCCAATAGAGTCCTTCAGTGCAAGTGGCCTGGTGGTAGCATCTTTAGCAAACTTAAGGCAAAAAACATATATAATGTTATTAATCACAACGAATCCATTATTGATCATGCTAATGCTCTCTGGTATACCTCCCTTGATAGCTGCTCCTGGAAGAAACTCCTCAATCACCTTTGGAAAGGACCCATTGAACCAAAAATCAAATATTTTAGATGGCTGCTGTTGCTGAACAGACTCCTTGTCAGAAACTTGGAAGCTAAAACTGATTACTGCAACATTTGTAAGATGCCTGAAACCAGTAGGCATATTTTTTTCGATTGTACTTTTGCAAGAAGGATCTGGCAAATGTTTGATATATCTTATCCACTTGATTACACTATTATGAATATTGTAACTGGTCATATTTATGGGATTAAAAAGGATACTAATCTTTTTTGGTATATTTTATCTTCTAACATCCTTTGGCAGCTCTGGAAGTGCAGGAACGAGGAAAGGTATCAGGACAACCCCCGGTCCCTTACTGAGTTTTTCTGTAAACTCACATATTTTAAAATCCTTTTGCAGGTCCGTATCATGATGCTGATTGATAAGGACAAGCTTAGGAGATTCCTGAAGACCGGTCATGCCACTTTTTTAGTATATGATATGCAGCATGGTTACGAGTGGAGGAGGAACATGGAGGACATTAAAGCTTTTGAGAAGACCCTAAACAAAATGAACCAAGAAGTCAGAAAGAACAAGAATACCAAAAAAGAGGTGATGGCTATGCTGAGACAGATACAGGAAAGGAAGAAGGTTGTCTGGATTGAAGGGGAAAAGGGGTGGACAACCTGGGTTGATGCCATTGATGGCATCCTACTATAAGCTGTATTAATTTTGTTGCTGGCCCCTTTTTTGTCATGTATATTCTGGTTACTATCTCTTGATTTCTTGCCAGGAGGCCATGCCTCATACTCTCTTTTTGCTGCCTCTATGAGGCCTAGACTTGTTCTTGTATAATTGTAACTTTTTGAAATCCTTATTATTAATACAAAAAAAAAAAAAATAATAATAATAATAATAATAATAATAATAATAATAATAATAATAATAATAATAATAATAATAATAATAATAATAATAATAATAGTAATAGTAGTAGTAGTAGTAGTAGTAGTAGTAGTAGTAGTAGTAGTAATAGTAATAGTAATAGTAATAATAACAATAACAATTACTTTATATTTGTAAGTATTTCAAGTGAATATATAAGAATACTATTATATATCCTTTATATAGCTCACCGTATACAAGCTATATACTATTAAATAAAAAATAAATTATGAATTTTATTAACATTCATTTTTGTTTGAACTTGTTATAATATATTTTTTTCTATTGTTATTTTTAGATAAGTGATGAATATAGTTTCAAATAATAAAAAATGAATAATCATGTAAGTTAAAGCATGGTAGCTAGTAATAATTGGAACTTTGTTAATAACTTCTAGCTAAAATTTGCATTCTTCTATATCATGTGAATGCCTCTTTTAATGTCAGTTTATTGTCTATTATTGACGCAATCTTATATTTCAAATTAAATTTTAATAAAAAAATATTATATAGTTTATAGTTTATGATGTATAGTTCATGTGATCATCTTGTTGAAGCTACTTCTACTTTCAATGGTATCAAAATGGTTCATTCTCTTGATTATGAGAAAGTTTAGGCTGAGGGTGATTCACTCAACATAATCAATTGTTTGAAGGAGTCTCAAAATCCTAGTTGGCCCATTAAAACTCTGATCAAGGACTCCTTAAATCTTATGAAAGACTTTGATAATATCTCTATATATTGTGTTTTCACGGAAGGAAACACCCTTGCAGATCCCTTTGCTAATATTGGTGTTTTGAGAGGGGATGAATTGAATTGGAATAGGAATGGCCCTCTCCCCCCTAATCTTGAAGACACTCTTAAACTTGATAAGCTCTATTGTACATAGCTTTTTTGACAACTTTGGGGAAGACCATAACCATAGGCCTTAATATTTTTGGGAGATCAAGGTGTTTCAATGATGACATTTAAAGAGATTATCTCCTTGTTATCTATCATTTAATTATTATCGTTCATGGATTGTGGGTATTTTTAGGTCCCAATTTTCTTTTCTTGGTTATCAAAAGGTAGATTATTGTACAAAAGCTTTTGTGGTCTGGAAAAACATGATGAATGGGTGAGGTAGGCTATGGAGACCTCTTCTTCTTGATTTATAGGTGCTTTCTAGCATGGGTGGTGATAAGAACAGGTAGGAATCCATCTCGTGTGATGATGTTAGAATGAAAAATAAATTTGGAGGATTCTACAAGGGGGTGGGGTTATCCCTTAGTTGGAGCATCTCCATGGCCATGACCTAAAGGTGAATAATTTTTTCTATAAAGGATGGAATAATTGTAAGCTAACCATTGGTGACAAGAGCATGGATATTTTAGAGGAGCTAATTACAAATATTACAAGGTTATTCATGGAAGATAAAAATATATTCAAGGATAGAAAATCTTTGGAGACTGTAGTGAATATTTTCTTTAAAGGTAAGGAAGGGAAGAAGCTGGTTAAGAAAGAAAACAAAGGATACCAAGTAAAGTCCTTAAAACCTCATAGGGTGAGTCTTGTTAAGGTCCTAACTCAATACTTTACTCTTGAGGGTCACTTCACTACTACTTATAGTTATCATTTTTCATTATTAAACCATTTTAGACATTAAAAAAGAGTCTCGTTTCCTTTCTACCTTCTATACTCTTTAAAAGATAGCCTTGAAGAACATAGAAAAAATGAAAGGAAGCCTATTCTTCATGAGGGTTTGATCCTTCTAATTTTGAATCATTTCAAAGCCCCTTGAAATCATCCTCTCAAGGGAAAAGGCATCAGAAGCTTCCCTTTTATTCAATGATCTTAGGGTCTAAGGATGGCATGGATAGAGAGATAGGGGTGGCGTTAAGGACTGGTAAATAGAGTATAGTGCAAAGCAAAAAAAGGTTAATTTTCACCTTAAGGATGACAAGGGGAGATTCATTAAAAGGAAAAAGGTGGGACAACCTTCTCATAGTTTGGCGTGGATAAAGAATTGGAGGTGAAAGAGCCAACTAAGAACCAAAACCTTAGAAATAAGAATGTTGCATGTATGGGTGAAGGTTGCATGAGTGTGTCTCCTTCCCCTTTACCCTCTAGGTGGGTTGATGATGATAATTTAAATCACCCTCCCAATGGACTTGTAAAAAGATTCTTCCTTCCTTGGTGGCAAACTTGACAACCCTCCAAACCTTTTAGGCATCACTAGAGATGTAGTTGTAGATCATTTTTTGGTATGTAAGTGAATTTTAAGGGAAATAAACTGGGTAAATATCAACATTAAATCCCTAAAGAGTAAAATGGCTTTCTTGGAAAAGAGAGGTGATTCGTCTACTTCTTGCATTGGAGATGGTAATCAGATTATAGAAGAACATAAGGATAGAATGTTTATAATCCTTAAGAATATAGCCAAATATATTGTTCACCTGAAAAATGGATTATGAAGGTCGTATTGGGGTTTTCATAGTAAAACCTCACAAACTTGTTCAATATGAGCTACAAAAAAAATTCACAACGGTGCTAAGGAATCAAAACCCTTTTGGATCAATTGAAAAAATGCAAGCCTCAAGGTCATTAATGACAATAGCCCTTCTACTCAAGCCTAGGGGAATCTCAAAAAGACTAGGCCAAGCAGGAGTTGCAAAATCTAAAGAGTCTATCTAAGAGTTTGGACCAAATTGAAGTTGAAGTTGTAGAAGCACTAAAAAATATTTGTTAATTTTTTATGTGTTCTTTGTTTATGTTCTATTGTGTTAAAGGTCTATTATTTTAGTTTTTGTTGTTGTTAAGCTATGAGTTGGCTGTGTGTTTCCTATTGGTAGCTCTTTGTATGTAGGGTTTTGGGGTCCCTTCAAAACTTGATTTTCCCTTAATTAAAAACTTGAGATGAAGACCATAGAGTAAGCTCATTCAACATTTTTATTTTTTTCTACATTATAGTTCATTTCTATTTTTGTATTTGATAAATGTGCTAATTAGTTTATCAAAAAAATTATTAAAATTTAAATATTGATAAAATAATAACATGAAGCTTCATTGTCTTCTTCTTCCAATGTCAACATAATATTATGTAAAATACAATAGAAGGGTTAATTTTTTAAGTAAGATTTTGAAATGAGAGGGAGTGGGAGTTGAAGCCGGAGTTCGAGGGTTTCTTTTGCAGATGGAGATGATGTAGGGGATGAATATGGCGATGGTCGCTCTCATTTCTTCTACCATGTTCTTCCTCGTGCCTTGGCTCTTGTGGGGATTGTTTCCTAATCAGTGGTGGTGTCTGGGTTTGTCATCTCCAAATGATGGGGGGGAGACCTCGGTGCTACAGGATGTGCATGTCTTGTAGCTTGTTTGCTTATGTGTCGTGCTTTTTACGGTTCATGGGTTTCTTCCTTGGCTTTCCATTTCTCTGCTCGGTGCATTTGGAGGTTTGTGGTCGCTCTCCTTGGGTGGCAATTTTTCTATTTGGCTTCTCCTGCCCTCTTTCCTCTCCCCCATAGGGAGGTGTTTCTATTCTGGGACTTGGATCTACCTAATGGTTGTTACTCTTGTGGAGATGCTCGTGGCTAAGGAAGGGGGTCTTGTGAAAGGGTTCATGCTTGGTTGCAGTAGGGATATTTGGGATCCAGGTGGTTTTACCTTAGATTCCAACATTTCTATTCTCCTTTTGGTTCGTGCTTGGGGGGCTGTTCCTCCTTCTTGGTTTTGGGTTGTGGGGCTGTAGGGGGCCTTATGCCCTATTTTTGTTTCTTCCCTATCTTCCCTCTTGCTCCTATTTCTGTCACTTTTCTTAGCCATCTGGGTTATTCTTTTCAATATATCCTTTTGAGGTGGTCCCATCTCATATTGAGGTTGAGATGAGGGTATTGTAAAAATGTAGTTTCCTATTGAGGTGGAGGCGGTGGTTGTGATTCTTGTTGTAAGAAGTTGGAGGGAGGCCTTGGAGCTTCTGGCTCTTGTTTGACTTGGATCTGAGTGTGGGCTCATTGTTCTCTTCACCCCTTTGCTCCTTATTGAGGTGGTGATGTCGGGAAACAATGTTTTCTCATATCCAGGTGCTTCCTCTTCTGTTTTGGAGGATCTTTCTCTTAAGGCAGGTGATTTTTTGGTCGTTGGATCTTTGCTTTCAATATCTTTTATATCTTCTCCTATAGAGGTGGAAAGTGTAGTGGTTCTTGTTTGTATGGATTCTATCTTGATTAGGCCTCTGTTTCAACTCAAGGTGGTTGAGGGTACCACTTCAAAACCCTTTTATGTGGTTTTTGGAGCCATTTCAAAACCCAGTTTTAAGGTTAGGGAAGCCCTTCGAAATCCCTTTGTTTCTAGTTATCTTGTTTTATTCACCTTGAATTATCTTGTTTGGTTGATAGCTGATAGTTTTCAAGGGCCTAGTTCAGATTATGGTTGTTTTTGGTTATGGGCTAGTCATGCTTTTTGTTGTCTGAAGTCTTTGTCTCAAGTCAAGGGAGCCAGGAATATCCCTGTTGTTTGGCTGAGGATGTCGGCTAACCCTCATCAATTTCTCTTAAGTTTGAGGATATAGCCTTGTTGGTGTGGCCAACATGATTTGTATTGATTATATCTTAAGTGTCTAGCTGGTTCTTTTTGCATATGGTGGTGTTGGTATTTGGCTAGTATTTGTCAGATCAACTGTGTTTGTGCTGCTGGTTTTCATGGTTTATTCTCTATGGTAGAAATGTACTATGGGTTCCAGATCTTGGTAAAATTTGAGGGTTTCAGGTCCCTCCAAAACCTGTTGTAAGGGGTTTCAGGTCCCCTCAAAACCTGTTTTTCCCATAATAAAAAATAACATGCATAAAAAAGGTGTTGTAATATATCTTATCTAAATCAGTTTTAAATTTCATTAATTTTAATTTTAATAGAACTTATAATGACATCATTTTTTTTACGAATATTTAAGAAAATCATAATATATTGTGCATTATATATGTGAATATTTTTCAAGCCTTCTTTATTAAATAGTTGTATAAATAATCTTTTAATTAATATTCTTGTATACAAAAATATTAATTAAATTCAATTGTGTTTATTAAATTTGAAATCACATCAATATTTCATAGTAGATGGAGAATTTAATAAATTTAAGAGACTAATATTATTTTTATACCTTCAAAAATACAAGTTATGATTATTAAATATAGAAACCATCTGGAATCTTATAAAATGTGTCTTTATAAAGAAAACTTTAATAAATATAACTTTTTAAATTACTATTTTATTATTTAAAGGAACAACACACTATCTTAATAGACTATTGTTGAATAAATAGAGAATGAAAAAAAAAAATTCAATAATATCTTTCTCTACTTTTTTTTTAGACTTAGATATTAATTTATAATTATGTATTGAAATACTTTATTTAAGGAAGGGTATTTCTTGTGTTTTATTTTAGTTGTAATTAATCTCTTGTTAGTTTTATTTATAACTTCTTCTATACATAAAATATATTTGTATATTTTTATCTTCTTAATTTGTAATTTAAAGAAATAAATCAAAATCAAAATATCTCTATATAAATAACAATAACTATAATTCCACCCTAATGAATTTATTGAGGGCTATGATTGTCCATGAATCTTTCAAGTGGACATTATTTGTAAAAACTTATTGGATTTGAATTTACTCTCTTTTTATTGGTGTACTTACTATTTCTACCATTTATACTCGACAAACTGTAATAGTTTCACATTTGTGACATTTGTCATGATTTTATATTTGTTTTATATAATTTTACTGGTCATAAATGTATGTATATGTATATGTATATGTATATGTATATTGATGAGGTATTGTATAATGAGTGTAGATTAATTGACAATATGTTTCATAAAATCATGGAATAAAATTTGCAACTTAAAATAGTATTATTAATCCATGATGAAAAGGTTGGTAAACCATATCTAATTTATTGTGATAATTCTATGTTGACTACTATCCATTGTAAATTTTATAAATTAGAGGTTTGATTGATAAATAGAGGTGAATTCTTTATCATCATATTGTATGATTTGTAGAGATTTTATAGATGAGGAAACAGATCTATAATTGAACCTTTTTAACCAAACCACTTACACAATGTAATATACATATTGAGTTATACACCAACATTCCCCACTATTTACATTGTTTGTACAGATGTACCCTAGAAATCATAAAATTCACCTTGCCCTAGGGGCCCCTTGTTAAGGTTTACACACCAAAAATTGTAGACTACATAATACATATATTTGGGAAGATATTTTATTTTAATTTTGGATCCTTAGTCAAGTGATTTTCCAGCAAGCTACCTCATGACCCAAAAGGTTCACCCTCGTAAAGGTGTAGCTCTGAGCTGAATTCTTGAGCTCTCAGTCCCAAACTCTCAAATCACAGACACCAAATTATTCTCAACTGCAATCCATTTTAAGCTCCATACAAAACTCCATCATGCAGTCTCTAACACTCATAAGTGTGATAATTCTCGATCATAGTCTCATGAACTCTCGATAAACCATCCATATTGATTTCTTCACCAAACCCAAACCTATCTCAAAAAATTTAAAACTTTGCAGTATATGTACTCTTAAAAAACTATCAGTGGAAAAAAGAACACTGAAAGAAAAGAAAGGAAGACTAAATGCAAAAAAAATTCTCATGCAAAGCATTGTCTCAAAGTGAGATGCTAACTTGAGATGATAAAAGTTCCTCCATCCTCCAAAGCGGTAACCTCCAAGATATAAAGGCTCGAAGGACTAATGCAAAATTAGCCCCCCCACAAGACTCATCAATTAAATCAATGAAAGAAAAGTTAGCTTCCTCTAGCTGATCTTTGATTTTTTCATTAAGAAGATCGCTAACTCAAACTTTACAAATCCACACCATGCAAACCTTTTTCTTATAATAAAAAAATCTATTTTCTCTTATATTTTTAACATATCATTTATCATTACTCTATGAATATAGTGCTTTCACAAGAGAATCATCTTCTAAATCCTCTTTTGTTCTCTTTTCTTCTACAAAAAGTGTTGAAATCATGTTTTCTAGGGTTTGTGAAGTAATCTAATTGAGTGTAAAAACAACATTATTGTATTTTGAAGGCAAGTTGTTTTACAAGATGGCCATGGCCTTAACATCATCGTCATGATCATCATCATGTATCCGAGTAGCCTCTACTAGCTACCTAATGAGATATCTCAAATTACTTATATGATTTGACATTGTGATTCCATCTTCCATTTTGAACCTAAACAATTGAAGTTTCAGGAAGAACTTTGCATTGACTTCTTTTGCTTCGAACAATTTTTTCAGATTATCCCAAATTTCATTTGATGATTTTTCTAAGTCTATATGATGTAACTCAGAATTAGAAAGAGAAATACCAATAACAACCTTCGCTTTATCATCTATGCTATTCTAATCTAATATTTTAGTTGCATCTATAAGTACTTTTTCCTTTCCACTTACTATTCAATTGCATTTGAATTTTCGTTGTCCAAATATAATAATTACATCTTGAATAATTTTCCAAAGGTATCTCCATTAAAAATGTAAACAAATATCAACCTTATCTCTCCAAACAATCACATGCACATAAATAAAATAGAAACACCCCATTGCCATTCACAGTCAGAGGAAATAAGCATGAAGTTATAAGTTCATACCTTCTGTCGTTGCGTCAACCATCTCTACTGCACGCCATTATGCCTTACCTACGTACTGGTTCTTTATGCCTAAATCTGCACCTGAGGAGAAATAGATATATTAGGAAGGAGTATGTGGATGCGATTAGACTATTGAAGCAACCGAATAAACGAGCAGATACAACAGTCGAAGAGTGAAATAGACTGCCTACGCTTCATGCTCTATTACATGAGAAATAAGCAGAGACCTCTTGAAAATTTCGGTTGGATGCGACATCGTTGTGCAGGATAAATCTCCATTTGTATTTCTTCATTGATTGCCAACATTTCCCATCATCTTCAATAAAAATGGCCTCCATTCACTGGGCTGATCACTGGAGAACTATACCAAATTTAGCAATGTTGTCACAGACAAAACACGGCTTCAACAACTTTAACATTATACCAATTCTTCACCGGCTCAGTTCATCATTCTCAGGCGCACATGAGAAAAATGGTGCTTTGATACCATTTGATAAAACAAAGGTGAATTCCCGATCATCATATTGTATGATTTGCAGAGATTTTATACAGGAGGAAATGGTTCTAAGGAAATGGTTCTAAGGAAATGGTTCTATAACTAAACCTTTGTAACTGAATCACTTACACAATGTAATATGCATATTGAGTTATACGTCAACATTGATAAGTCTTGCTTAATAAATGGTCTAAACATTTCATTCCATATAGAATCTTTGGGAATGTCAAAAAAAAATTTAAATAAAATTTAAAAATTAATATAATATTTTTAAAATAATTGTTTTTTTATCATATGAAAACCTAACCTATTGTTATATTATTTATGGCCATTCATACTTTAAGGTGTTGTTTTTAGTTAGGATGAAAACCTGAAGACATATAATGGTCCACTATCTATACATAACATTTCTCCCCTTAGGAAGAAATAGATCCATTAATGATATGAGAAGTCAATCTCATAAATTGGAAGAATCAAGAATCCATATCCAAATGATATATGCATTTTGAAAATTGTTCAAATGTTCTCATGTTAGAATGACATGATGTTAACCTTGATTTCCATGAAGAATGATTTAGAATAAGATTCACGAGAGATGAAGAAGGTTTGACAATACTGTCTATTTGTCATGAAAGAGGAGATGAAAGTCATCTAGATTATCCTCCAAATCTACAATCTAAGACTTCATAAATAAGCATGGCATGCCTGGAAGATATGAATTCCAAGTAGTTTTGTCTAGAACCAATGAAGATGGTGGGTTAACAACGATGATGTGATTGTCAATAAAGAGGAGGATGTTGTTTTTAATATAATCTTCCAAATTTGCAATATGATGCTCCACAAACAGGGATGATATGTCTACAAGATATGAATTCAAAGTAGCAATGTTTGGAAGAATATGGATATCCTATCCATTTTTCATAGTCAAACCTCTCAAAATGTGGATAGGAAGTCATAGATCTATTCCTATGTTAACATGTTGGAGTTGAGATAACTTCACATCTCCCTGAAATCACTAGCAACCAAAAAACCTATCACATTTGAATAAACAAGACATGATTGATGTAATTCGAATTTGAGAGAGACATTGATCCAAGAGAGAATCTAATATTAATATTAACATGAATAACTTGTATTATTTATAATGAATATAATAAATTCTTATGAAATATTAACCATAATGAATTCTTATAAAAACATAAAGATAGAACCATAGATGAAAATATTAGGAGAGGATTAAATTAGAGCATGACAAATATCTTAATAATATGTCTTGAGACAATTTGAACCATATGTAGTTCAATCTAATAATACAGAAACACTCATATAAGTTTAGCTTTAAGTGTGATAAATTTAATTAAGGACCTAATCAAATCTTTAATTATGTGATTATCTTAACTACTCCAACAATTTTAGATGTTCTTTCTACTTAGGCATGTGTGATCAAGAATTATACTAGTACCATTGGCATGTTACTAATAATTATGACTACACATTTGTGAATATCACATACTAAGTGGAATCCAAGGGGAAAAATTATTCTTATGAAGGATATGCATTAGTTTCAGATAGAGCATTGGTACTCAAGTGACATGGGTTTTTATGAACTCTTATTAACATTAAACATGTGACTTAAGAATCCATTTATTATGTAATTCTAAATATGAAAATACCACTTATAACTACATAAGAATTACAAAGCTCGGTAGAAAATAATGGACATAGACCATAGTACTTCGAAGATTGTGCAGAAATGATAGCATATTATTAAGAGAAAATTCATGATTGAAAAATAAAATAATATTGACATAAAAAATGTTCATCATCAAATAAGAATAAATGATTCCATGAATACTAAGTAAATCAACTATTCATACAATATTTATTTATTAATATAATTTTTAAATACCAATAATAAAATTGATTCTCTATTAATGATACTAAAATTAAAGTTTGAAAGTTCAAAGATAAATAAGTTTATAAATTGTGCTTATTTTATTAGACTATGTTTAACCGACATAGTAGGTTGAAAGGGTATGATTATTTGATCCTCTCGAAGGTGTTTTAGGTAAGTCATCTAAAACACATGCAGAGATAATAACAAACATTAGTTCTTCATATCTATGTCAGAATAATTTTTTAATAATCATTTTGTAAAAATTCTTGGTAAGTCACCTAAGTAAAACAAATACCAAATAAAATATTCATTTCCATAAATAATAAATTTTAATAATCCTTTTCAACGAATTCTTGGTAAAGGCTAAATACAGCATTCATTTTCAATGAAACTCAGATTTCCTTGCTGCTTGAATAAAATAGCTATTCTTGCAGACTTTTTTCTTTGTATTTATCGTGCAGCAAATCATGCATGGGATCGACAGCGTTAAGTTGTCTCGTAAATATAATCGTATGAAAACGTGTGTCTTAAGAAAAAGGGTATTTTCGGTTACTTCATTACTGTCGAGTAATTTTTGTTTCGTGAGCAGAAGTTCAAACTTTATTTGGTGTAACAAGAAATATGAACTATATAACAATCTTTCATAAACAAAGAAATAACCTGTAACTTATCCTCTATTTATTCGTTTTGAATCCAACTATTCTAGTTAAATTAAAAAAAATTGACCAAGTCTCTAATTTTCAATTTGCCTTCCTAACGTAGAAATTGACAACATATAAACAAAAACTGATTCCTTGTTTTTTGCACTTGTTTCAACCTAGTCCGGACTAGAATGGTAGAGACATCAACTATCAAATAAATTATTGTCTTTTAACTATGAATTGTTTGGGTTTTGATGCGTGAATAAAATACATCAATTTATATAACAATACAAAGAAAGTTGAAAGATGAGATTATATGTGTATGTGTACGTATATATATATATATATATATATATATATCACTTTTACGACCACTGGCAATCTCATTTCAATCATTCAGAAACTTTCATATGCTTTTGTGGTTCTCTCTCTTCCTCAAACCCTACAAATGCATAAGGACAAAACATCCTCCAACTCTCTTCTTCAGATAAATATTGCAACTCATATATCTGAGCATTCAAGTTTTAACAAACCTCTTTGCTTCTGGTGGTAGCTGCAATTTTTCGTGGGCTATTGTTTCCAATTGGGAAGCCAAGCATTGATAATAAATCATATTCTCTGATATAAATCTGCAATTCGTTGAAGTTTCTAAGAGGACTTAGAGAAATAGAGTTGCTAAGCAAACCAAAAACATGACTTAATTGAGAAACTTGGATTTAATCTGAGAATGGTCACTTATAGACCAGACATTTATAGAAGGAATTTCTATTTTGTTCTTGAGTTGCAATACTTTTCTTGTTATCTACCTTTATACTTCATTACATTATTTTAAACTTTACAGGAAGAGACCCCCTAATGAGAACAAACAAGTAGGTTGGTTTGCTCAATATATTGTTTCAGTTTTGTGCATGAGAAGCTCACACTATGCACATAGGTAACATTCAATGTTTAGTTTTCGTTTGTTTCTGTTGTGAGTTGCATTTGAAATTTATGAAATCAAAAGATTGCAGTTCACAGTAAAATGAATGTCAAATTTATTCAAAACTTAAAGTGTTTATGAACAATTGTGTAGCTATTATAGACTTCTCTCGACATTATATATATATATATATATATATATATATATATATATATATATAATTTGTGAGAAAAATAAAAGTAAGATTTTTGAAAAGATCATAATACTCTTTTACAAAAAGAATATTGAACTTCAACCAACACTAAGGTATAACAACACAAGACGCACAACTCACATATTACATTAGATCAACACATAAAACTCCAAGAAACAACATATATAACTCCTTTCATATATATCCATCATAAAATTATTTAAATTTTTGTGTAAAAATCTATCAATGTGATGCATTCATATAATCTCTCAACATGGATTAGAGAAATACATTATAAACCTAAGACTCCTACATATGCCATATATGGAAGGAGGAAATAAATTTTCTATTACATACACCATATTTGTCTAAGTAGTATATGATCCACTAACTCCATCCCTACACCTTATAAAATTGTCTAGTTTTTTTAGATTCTTGATTAGCTTATGATCTACTCAACTACTTGACTATCCTCTTGTTGAGGCTTCATTTTTATAATATCCAACCTTGGAGAGTAGAAACTATTATATCTCATAAACGCACCATATCTATTTACTTGAAAAATTGGGGATTCTCTTCTTTTCTTTTCTTTTGTCTTGTTTTAAGAACGTTTGGTACTTGTTAGTATTAAACTTTCAACATTTGATCCCCTTGTGATCCTTTTGTTCATGTTTATTTTGATTTGAGATTCTTTTTGTTAGTGCTTGCCACCTTTTCATATTTTTGGTTCATTCACAAACCTTGAAACCAATAACTGGTTCCTAAGAAATGTCACTATTCAGAGTTAAATAAGAATTTTACACTTTTTGGAGATGTATGGACTTTGGAGCCTACTTTAAAATTTCAAGTTTCACCTTCTTCTAGCTTAATGTTTTCCACTTTTCTTTATTTTATGTTGCATTTTTAGCCTTTCATGTGTTTGCAGAACCTCAAAACTATTGAATTTGGTTTTCTACCTCTAGTTCTATAATACCCACTTCTTACCCAAGTGGACATCACTAAGAAGTAGCAACAAACATTTTTTTTTGTAAAAAGAAAAAATAACATACTATATAGTTATTAAAAGAGATTATGATGATACTCACTATAACGTTCAACTAAAACTAAGGATAATAATAGTTTCAAATCTAAGAAATACACAACTAACAAACCTGTCCCTTCATTCCTGAGTTTTCTCTTTCATGTATCATACTTGGCTCAACCAACCGTCTGTATCTGCATACATGCCTACACCACTAGATGCACAATATCGGATCTATCAAATGCTAGATACATGCTCAACAAGATAAATCATATAGCAATCCACCATTAAACTCATAGGTACAAATACGTAGCATTAGGAAGGACTGGCTAGACCAAAAAAACTCAAAAGAGCTAGACCTAAGGGCCATACCTAATGATGCAGGAGAATCTAAGTAGTTCATTCGGTCATAGCAGTTACCAGTGGAGTTGCTTGGAGATTATTGTGTTTCTTCATGTTTTTGAATTTGGAGTTACAGATTTTGATTTAGCTTTTGGAGATCATTATATTTAACATATTCAAGATTCATGGCATTTGGATTTGATTTCGATGAGATATCAATTCCGGTATGGTTTTAGATTGGCTTGTTGTTGCTGTGTTGAGCTAGTAGAGTGTGAACTGGGTTATAGATCGTCTCTGTAACTTGCAGGTCATTGGGAGATGTTGTTTTGGGCTTGATTGATGTTCTTGGATGTCTGTACAAAGTTCTAATCATTATTTAAGGTGTTCTTGGTGATTTGGCCAACATATTAGTGTTTGCACATTTCATTATGAACTGGTGGATCTTTGGTCGACTTGATCGAGTTGTTGTCACTTGCGGATGGTATAAAGAGAAAGATAGGAGATTTCTTTGGAATGAAAGAGGCTTGACAAAGAAAAGATTCAAAATAGATGTAGTTTCTAGAGAGATTATGGTCTCGGTGGACTATAGTTTGGAGGGACTGAGGTCTGGATCAATGCAGACTATTATCGAAGGCCGAATTGTTGACCAGATGATTTATGGATCATAGATTTGAGTTGTAAGAATTGTTTTGTAATATTGGGCTATGGTCCAACATGTGCAAATCCTAAGGGCATATGTAATTCATTAAACCATTATAAGGATTTATGTTTTTTATTTTTCTTGGTTATATCTTGTGTTGTGTCAACTGATTATAGTACCTTTCATGTTTATTGTATTATAGGTTACAAGGTAGGGTTGTCCTTCATTGGGTCTCCCTACCTTGTCTATATCACCTAAAGTCCCAGGGGCTCATCACAAATGGCCTTCCCTACATGAAAGCATAGAGACTTTGTAGTTCAACTTAAAAAGAATCATATAAATTTATAAAACCTGGTATACAACTCTTTCTAGAGCCTCATACCGTAGATAGTTCCCTCGTCGACTGCCATCCACTAAGGTGAAACAAGGACAAAATCACAAGTATTCCCTTTCTCTTCTATATCTCTATACATAAAGAGAAAGGAGATATTATGCTAAAATTACTTAACTTGAAAGGACTTCAATGCTTGATATCATCCATAAGATAATCAAGAATAAACAATATTATAATTACTAATATTTTCTCGAATCAAGAAATTACTGAGTCACCCAAGGCATTATGACAAATAAACATCCATTAAATATATTCAGGTGAATAATAATGGATCAGTACCATTTCTTGTAAGCCAAGTAAAAGTACAATATTTACATATTTATATGTTGGCATGTTCTATTAGGATAACTCGTGGACAACTGAGAGAGGGGGGTGAATTAGTTGTCAATAGATTATATTAATAAAACCACTTTATAACCTTTAACTAGAGCACATAAACATGGAATACAGGAGTAGCAAAAACATATACCGGTAAGCAATAAAACTTAAGAATAAAATAGAGAATTAACACAATGCAACCATACCACATAACACCATGATTTGTATGTGGAAAACCTGGTAAAGGGAAAACCCATGGTGGGAAGCCTACCCACAGTCCAATGATACTTCTGCAGAAAGTATGTGATACAATAAAGGGCCTACACATGGAGGAAGGCACACTGCCTATAGCGTATTAATCATTACAAAGGAGTCTCACTCACTACAGAGAGGTTATAACCACCTCAATATAATTGGACAACAATCTAGAAGAATGAACTCCCAGACATAGCATCTACCATGCCTGATTACTATCCTGGTTAAGCTCAATACCGAAGGCCTTTGATATCTTACTTAAACCCAATTTTTTCACCTATGATCGACCATATCTCCTTCGCATATGATGTTTCATTCCATGACCACGAACATATATTTCATTCCCATACCATGATCTACAATGAGATCTTACATCAATTTATACAAACCTTAAGGCCTAAACGAATTAGGTCAGCCACCTAAAAGATATTACAATAATATCATTACATACATCCATATTACAATGATATGCCATGTCGGCTTTAGACCAAAACAACATTAACCAATCCATAAATCATCTCTGTAACATGTAGAGAACACGTTAACATGATACCGGTCCATAACCTACATAGGTATCAGACCTAATTTGGGTCCACCACATCAAAGCAATGTATCCAATCAGTTGAGGCACAATCAAGGATCACCTTCTATATCCTGAATTCCATCTAGACGCTGCACCAACACCACTTATGCATTCTTTCAAAGTTTCTTAGTAAAAGCTCTGCCGGTAAAACCTTAAACCCTTATCGGTAACACTAATTCTTCTATCGGTAACCAAAACCTATCTATCAGTAACCAACCAAAACAGCTAGTATTGACATCAATGACAAAACATCAATGCAGCACATAATCAATTCCTCCATATTGTCAACAATCTCAACCTTTGGTATTGATGGCAACACTAGATGTGAAAAAGAAAACATCTAAGTGCCAAGAAGTGCCAAACATTTCTCATAGAAGATATAACAATGAAAAATTGAAAAATCCCAGCAACTCACCCTAAGGAGTGCAATCCAATCTGAAACAAATCTGAAACGCATAAACATTATTTTGTTACGTCCTGGAGACAACTAAGAGGGGGGGGGGGCATGAATCAGTTGTCAATTAATTTCAAACCCAATACTAACTTAACCAATCTTAATGCATAATACTGGTAAACCAAACTTTATGTCGGTAAACAGTTTTAATAGTTAATTGTAGTACCGGTAAAGTTTGATGCATGAAACATAAAGACAAATAACATACACCATGCATAACACAGATATTTGTACATGGAAACCCTGTAAGGGGAAAAACTATAGTGGGAAACCTTACCCACAATCAGATGATTCTACTGCAAATAGTATGTGTGTACAATATGGAGTCTACACATGCAAAAAGGCCAACTGCCTAGAGCTCACTACTCAATCACAAAATGGGAGTCACACTGACTACAACTGGATGGTTAAATCCAATGAAAATTTACTGCTCAAAATAGCATCTTCATATGCTAGATTCAGTACCAGTTAAGCTCTAATTTGCCTTTATTAAACCTCCTTGAATCTTGAATGATGTCTACGTGTATAGCTCTCCTTATATTTGCATATACCTTGTGCTCTACTTCTTATTACATTCCCATATCCATGTCAATCTCATAAATGAGATCTTACATATATACCAAAACCTAAGACTAAATGTGTAGGTCGGCTCACTAAAGATATTACAATAAAATCAACTACAAATGAATCAATATGTGATTCATTAAATGTCGGCTCAATGCATTTACAAAAATAGAAAAGTCATCTCCATAACATGTTGTGCTGATCTCGAATAGATAACGCTTGCCGGTGCATAACCTAGACCTATTTGTCAGTAACAACAAATATGCAAAGTCAATTAGACTAGTGACCAAATCACCAAAACAAAGTGTCCAAAAAATGTCTTCGACATAACGAAGTAATCTTCAAGTCATTATTAGTGTTAGTGAACAATATAACCTGTCGGTGAACCAGATACCGATGACTGTGCATAAGTCACTAAACATGCCAGTGAACATAACTAGGAATCTCCAAGTGTTGATAGGTGTTGATAAGTGTTGACATCAATGACAAAACCAGTGCAAAAAATCCAGAATACCGACATATTTTTCACATATAATTCTATCCCCCTTTGACATCAATGCCAGAGATATGACATAGATATCAAAATTCTGTGAATCTCAAAGATGACTACCCCCCCTGAGTAGTAGTACTACTACATCAACCCTGAGCAAAGGATAAATTTGATGATGCATACCAGACTGATGGTCTGCTCCATCAATTAAGTTTCTTTCGGAGGGGTAGTGATAGGGAGGCTACCTAATCAACCATCAATTTGTCTTCTTTGATGGTTTGCTCCTATCCCTTCCTAGGTTTCAAGTCTACTCCACTAGACTCTTAAGGGCTTCCCTACCATTTGTTTTCTTAACTCACCTTCTTCAAGCTCATAAAGTAAGCTTTCTCAACATATCCTTATAGGGGTGAAGGACATGCTTATTTTTTCTCTTATTGCAAAACCACCCATCTTGTTTGGTTTAGCAAACTTTTCTCTATTGGATTCACAATGTCACAGTTTCAGGCTTGTAGCCTTCTGGAACTTCTTCTAGTTCTCAGCAAATTCCTTCCCTGCAAATTATCTTCATTACATTACTGAAACCTAGCCGGACTACTTCAAAGCTCGCCTAGGCTCAATATGTAGAAATAGCGATTGTCATTTCCTAGTTTCCTCCTACTGCTATTTTTCTCATACTGTACATTTTTTGCTCTTCCTGAAGTGCTCCAATGGCCACGTGGATCCAATGGTGGAGGTTCAAGACAGAGCCATATTTACACTGTGAATTCAAAACAAAGTACTGAACAACAAAAGGAAACTTTAATATTGAACTATAATGAAATTTAAACAAAACAAGAGAGTATAACACTCAACAAAGAAAAACTAGAAAATAGACTGTATGTATTTCTTTTGTGTTTTTAATCATCCAACCTCCTTACAATTCATCTTTGTGGACTCTTATAGCTCATCCATCTGTCGTGGAAACACAGACGGTTACATAACGAAAAGAAAATAGTTCCATAGCGGGTCATCGGCGTGGCATCAGAACCTGGCTTCCGATGCCCATTGGCGACTTGCAAAAATCCACACGTTTCCATATGATGAATTGGGGTAACCAAAACGCACCTACACCGATACCCAATAACCGGCCCCTCTATTGGCTCTTTTTCCATCAGCCTTCGGGGTAACATCAAATCCTAATTCTTGATGAACCTCCTTCAGTTCTGCACTTTCTATTGGGTTTCGGTGTAACCTCAACATGGAGCCACCGATGTCCGATGACTATGTCCACCATTTTCACTTTTTCTATCGAGCGTCGAGATAACAAGAAATCCCTTCGTCTGATAGATGATGCTTGTCTCCTCTCTTTGGGTGTTTCCATCAGGCGTCAAGATAACAAGAAACCCCTTCATCCGATGCTCCTCCACTTGTGCTTTGTCATTGGGTCATTAGTGTAACATGGAAGCATTCCTCTCGATGGCCAATACAAATAGGTCCACACCACTTTCATTATCATCAAGAGCCTTAGAAGTGAACTCTTAAACCTTGAACCATTTGAACCTCTTGAACCTTTTGAATTGCTTGAACCTTTTGAAAATTGATTCAAAGTTCAAGTACGGAAAATAACTTAAAATAGAGACATCCACTCGTTATACAACAACACATTGCCATGGCTCACAAAAGACATTTTGTACCTTGAACTAATTTGTTTCACGGGTTTGAAGTTCAAAACGGATGACAATAGAACGCTAGCTTTCCCATCGGGTCATCGAGGTAGCATAAAACTACTCCATCCGATACCCGATAATGTCACTCCAACCACTGGCAACCGCATCGGGACAAGTTTTGTCGATTGAAAAGTGCTTGCTGAACCTCTGAAACTCGTGCATCCTGCTTGGGAAGTTGCCCCTTGTAGGCAACCAAATTGCAACATTGAAAATGTGTGACAAAGCAATATCAGATGGCAAATTGATCTTATAGTTATTAGAGCCATACTTGGCTAAAATTTTACACGAGCCTAGTCTCCTCATTTGTAGTTTGCTGGGAATCCCTTTCTAAAGTTGATTCATGTTTAAATGTACCATCACCAAATTTCTTTAGTAACTCCTTCAACTACTTGAATTGATTTATGAATATACCTTTACCAATCTATGAAATCTGCAATCCTAAAAAGAATTTTATCTCTCCCATCATAGACATTTCAAATTCTTCATGCATCTTATTAGAAAAGTCTTTACACAATCCAACTTCTCCTCTAAAAATAATATCATCAACAAAAACTTCTATAGCCAAGATGTCATCATTAGTCACTTTGAAATATAGATTGATGTCAGCATTACTTTTGGTGTAACCAATCTTCAAAAGATATTTGTCCAATCTAGCATACCAAGCTCTAGGAGCTTTCTTTAATCCATATAAAGCTTTCCTTAATCTGTAAACCACATCTTTGTCATTTTTTAATAAAAATCCATCAGGTTGTTCAATGTAAACTTCTTCTTCAAGATCACCATTCAAAAATGCACATTTAACATCCATTTGATATACTTTATAGTTCTTGTGTGCTGCAAAAGCTAAGAATAATCTAACTACCTCAATTCTAGCTATTGGTGCAAAGGTTTCATTATAATCAATTCCTTCTTTCTGTGAATATCCCTTACACACTAATCTTGCTTTGTTTCTGATTACCTTACCATCTTCATTGAGTTTATTTCTGAATACCCATTTAGTTCCAATTACATTTTTGTTTTTAGGCTAGGGAACCAATGTCCATGTGTTATTCTTTTCAATTTGTTCCAATTCATCTTCCATAGCTTTAATCCAATGTTTATCTTCACATGCCTCATTAACTAATGCTGGTTCAATTTGAGAAATTAAACATACATCTTCATTTTCAAATCTTCCTCTAGTAATAACACCTTGATACTTGTTCCCAATTATCTGACTTTCAGAGTGATTCAATCTTACATACCGAGAAAGGCTCTATCTTCCGCGCACTTCGTGGGCTCTATCTATCTCTAGTGGGGTAGGGCTCTCTATTGGGGCTACTCGTGCTATGTTGATTTCTAAGAGCAGGGTAGTGCTTTTACTTGCTGTTGTTCTTTAGTCACTGTGGAATTTTCAGATGTTGTCGGTGTGACTAGATCAACATTCTGTACTAGTGTACTTATTGTAAGTTCATTTTATATTATCTCTATTGCTGGTTCAGAGTCCATGTACCCTGAATTACCTCTAAATTGTTCATCAATCTTCACATTTGTACTCTCAACGATTTTCTGCAATCTCTTATTAAAACATCTATATGCCTTTGTCTTAGATGAATAACCAAGAAATATTCCTTCATCACTTCTAGGATCAAATTTGCCAATATACTCATCTCTCCTAATATAACATTTGCTTCCAAATATTCTGAAATATTTAAGAGTAGGATTATTACCAAACCATAGTTCATGAGGGGTCTTACCGGTTTCACCTTTGATGTGAACTTTGTTGAATGTGTAAACCGTTGTACTCACTGCTTCTCTCCAATATACAAGAGTTAGATTTTCTTCTGATAACATACTTCTAGCTGCATCCAGAATAGTTCTATTTTTTCTTTCCACAACTCCATTTTGCTGGGGTTTCCGGGGAGCTGATAGTTGTCTCCTAATTCCATTCACTTCACAGAATGTATTAAATTCCTTAGATGTCTCAAACATTTGATTTTCTTACCAGTTTCATTCTCTACCATCCCTTTGAATAGTTTGAATTTCCCAAAGGCTTCTGATTTCTCCCTAAGAAAAGTAACCCAACACATTCTGGAATAGTCATCAATGATTAGCATAAAATATCTATCTCCTTATAAACTTCTAGTTCTTGCTGGACCACATAAATCAGTATGAATTAAGTCAAGAACATTATAGGATTTTTCTAGAATACTCTTAAAAGTTGCTCTAACTTGCTTTCCAAATTGACATTCCTTATGTTAGGATTAATGAAAGTCCCAAAGATACTGAGAGGGGGGGGTGAATTAGTATCTAACCGGTTGACAAAATATTTGACCTTATTAAGTATTTTGCATTCCAAAACAGTGTACCAGTAAATAAGAATTAATGCAGTAAATAGGAACAATAAAGACAGCATAGAAAACACACCATAACACAAGATTTTTAATGAGGAAAACCGGTGTGGGAAAAACCTTGGTGGGATTTGTGACCCACAATCTTCACTCACTAGCCAATGAATGTATATTACTTACAATGTGGTGCCTGCACATGCAGGAAGGCCAACTGCCTATAGCTCACTGCTCAATTTACCAATGGAAGTCTCACTGACTTACAAAATGGATTGTGAGAATCCATTATAATGTACTGCTACAATTCAGCATCTATTTTGCCAGGTTCAATACCAGTTTAAGCTCATACTATAACCATAAACCTCATACAAAAATCAACCTTAATATTCGTTCATCACTTCTACCTATCCATTATCTTCTTACATTATTACAAAATCATTTACAAGATGTCATACATATATGAGTCTAATATAGTATGCCATGTCGTCTTTACAAAATATATTTATAATTAAATACAATAAACTACAGTTGTTCCTGTTGGTATACATTGTTTGCCGCTGCCGATGTCAGTGCCTATGTCTGTCGGTGGTTACCAGATGAATTCCACAAGGTTGCCTAAAGGTTTCCACAACATTGCAAGGTTTTCATCAATGACAACACCTTCAATTCTCATTAGAGTGTATAATGCCAACACCTTACATATCGGATTGTGAGGTTTAACAATCTTAGGTAAATCCCTTACTGCCTTAGTTGTGCTGATTTTCACAATGCAATCAAAATTAACATGACAAAGTCTCTTATTCCATAACCAACTTTCACCAATATGTGCAATCAAGCATGCTTTCTCATTGTTATTCAAATGAAAGATATTACCCCTAGTCTAATTACCAGTTGCAATTTCCAAGCCAGTTCTATTCACGATTGTGGATTTACCATTCTTGAATTGTAACTGAAATCCTCTTTCAACTAATTGACCAATACTCCGAAGATTATGTATCAAACCTTCAACATAGTAAACATTATCAGTATTGTGCTTACCATCAAGATATAGTGCCTTTTCCTTTGATCAAGCAAGCTTTATCATCCCCAAATCTTACTAGACCTCCATTGTATTCCTGAAAGGTTAAAAATTTACTGTTATCACCAGTCATATGATGTGAACATCCAGAATCAATGATCCATTCATCCTTGTCTTCAATTTTAGCTATCAGGGCCTGTTCTATCGGTTGAACAGTAGGTGCTAGTTGATCTTCTATTACAGAAACAAAAACCCATCCATTGTCTGTCGGTTCTTCATCAGAATTATCAGTCACTCCTTCATCAACATGGTAACATGATTTGTCTCTATTCTGCTTAAATCTCTCTGATATTTAGGATTAGGCTTATATGTTCTTTTAGCTTCTTCTTTCAATCTTGCATGTCTATCAGGACACCTAGATGCCATATGACCAATTTTATTGCAATTAAAACATTTAAATGGTGCTTTACCTTCATACTTACTTCCAACTAGACCTTTAGGCATTTTCCTTGCAAATAGTTCTTCAAGTTCTTCTAGTTCTTCATTCTCTTTTCTGATTTCTTCAAGTTCTCTTGCATAAAATGCTTTCCAATCAGATTTTTTAGATGATGATGATGATGATGTTGCAGATGATGATGATGCCTTGAAAGCTAAATCTATCTTAATTGTAGCAACAGGACCAAATTCCTCCAGTTCAAAAGATGAACGTTTTCCAACCAAAGTATCTCTAGATACTAATGCATTAGGCATTGTTCTCAATTCATTTATAGCAGCTACTTTCATTTTATATGCCAGTGGTAATGCTTTTGAAACTTTAGAAACAATTTTATCTTCACTTAAGGATCCTCCACAACATTGTATACCCAAAACAATTTCATTTACTCTTTCCATAAAAGCATAAATCCTTTCATCTTCTTCCATTTTCAGATTTTCATACCTGACCCGGAAGCATTCCAGTTTTGCAATTTTAAATATGGTATCACCTTCATTCAATGTCTCCAATTTGTCCCAAATAGCTTTAGCAGTAGATCGGTCTGATAATCTCATGATTTTTTGATCTGACAATGCGCTCAAAAGTGCTTCTCTTGCTTTGCAATCATTCTCCTCATCTTTAGCCAAGCTTGGTGGATTAGGTTGACCTTGAGTAGGACCAACATAGCCATTCTTTGTAACATCCCATATGTCTTTTCCAATGCAATTCAGATGTGTCTTCATTCTGATCTTCCATATACCATAGTTAGTTCCATCAAGTTTTGGACTGTCCTTCCTGAAATAGTTAGTTGAGATCGAATATCCTCCAGCTGTTAAACTTCTACAAACAGAGGACTAAGCTCTGATACCAATTGTTAGGCCCCGAAGACAACTGAGAGAGCGAGGGGTGAATTAGTTGTCAATTAATTTCAAACCCAATACTAACTTAACCAAAATTTATGTCAGTAAACAGTTTTAATAATTAATTGCAGTACTGATAAAGTTTAATGCATGAAACAGAAAGACAAATAACATAAACCATACATAACATAGATATTTGTACATGGAAACCCTGTAAGGGGAAAAACCATGGTGGGAAACCTTACCCACAATTAGATGATACTATCGTAGATAGTATGTGTGTACAATATGGAGCCTGTACATGCAAAAAGGCCAATTGCCTAGAGCTCACTACTCAATCACAAAATGGGAGTCACACTAACTACAATTGGATGGTTAAATCCAATGAAAATGTACTGCTCAAAATAGCATCTTCATATGTTGGATTCAATATAGGTTAAGCTCTGATTTTCCTTCTTCAAAATCTCCTTGAATCTTGAATGATGTTTGCATGTATAGCTCTGCTTATATATGCATATACCTTATGCTCTACTTCTTATTACATTCCCATATCCATGTCAATCTCACAAATGAGATCTTACATATATACCAAAACCTAAGACCAAATGTGTAGGTCGGCTCACTAAAGATATTACAATAAAATCAATTACAAATGAATCAATATGCAATGCATTAAATGTCTTCTCAATCCATTTATAATAATAACAAATCATCTCCATAATGTGTCGTGCTAATATGGAATAGATAACTCTTGCTGGTGCATAACCTAGACCTATTTGTTGGTAACAACAAATATGCAAAGTCGATTAGAAAAATGACCAAATCACCAAAACAAAGTGTCCAAAGAATGTCTTCGACATAACCAAGTAATCCTCAAGTCATTCTTAGTGCTGATGAACAATATAACCTACCGGTGAACCAGATACCGGTGATAGTGCATAAGTCACTGAACATCTTGGTGAACATAACCAAGAATCTCCAAGTGTTGATCGGTGTTGACAAGTGTTGACATCAATGACAAAACCGGTGCAACACATTCAGAATACCAACATTTTTTTCACATATAATTATCTCCCCCTTTGACATCAATGCCAAAGATATGACATAGATATCAAAATTCTGTGAATCTCAAAGATGACTACTCCCCCTGAGTAGTAGAACTACTACATCAACCCAGAGCAAAGGATAAAGTTGATGACGAATACCAAACTGATGGTCAGATCCATCAATTAATTTTCTATTGGAGGGGTAGTGATAGGGAGGCTACCTAATCAACCATCAATTAGTCTTCTTTGATGGTTTTCTCCTATCCCTTCCTAGGTTTCAAGTCTACTCAACTAGACTCCTAAGGGCTTCCCTACCATTTGTTTTCTTAATTCACATTCTTCAAGCTCATGAAGTAAGATTTTTCAACATATCTTTATAGGGGTGAAGGACACGCTTATTCTTTCTCTTATTGCAAAACCACCCATCTTGTTTGGTTTAGCAAACTTTTCTCTATTGGATTCACAATATTACGGTTTCAGGCTTGTAGCCTTCTGGAACTTCTTCCAGTTCTCAAAAGATTCCTTCCCTGCAAGTTATCTTCATTACATTACTGAAACTTAGCTGGACGACTTCCAAGCTTGCCTAGGCTCAATATGCAGAAATGGCGATTGTCATTTCCTAGTTTCCTCCTACTGCTATTTTTCTCATACTGTACATTTTTTGCTCTTCCTGAAGTGCAACAATGGACACGTGGATCCGATGGTGGAGGTTCAAGATAGAGCCATATTTACACTGTGAATTCAAAACAAAGTACTGAACAACAAAAGGAAACTTTAATATTGAACTATAATGAAATTTAACAAAACAAGATAGTATAACACTCAGCAAAGAAAAACTAGAAAACACACTATATGTATTTCTTTTGCATTTTTAATCATCCAACCTCCTTACAATTCATCTTTGTGGACTCTTATAGCTCATCCATCGGTCGTGGAAACATAGACGGTTATATAATAGAAAGAAAATAGTTCCATAGCGGGTCATCGGTTTGGCCTCAGAACCTGGCTTCAAATGCCCATTTGCGACTTGCAAAAATCCGCACCTTTCCATATGATGAATTGGGGTAACCAAAAAACACCTACACCGATACTTGATAACCGGCCCCTATGCTGGCTCTTTTTCCATCTACCTTCAAGCTAACATCAAATACTAGTTCCTGATGAACCTCCTCTGGTTGTGTAGTTTCTATTGGGTTTCGATGTAACCTCAACATGGAGCCACCGTTGTCCGATGACTATGTCCACCATTTTCACTTTTTCTATCAGGCATCAAGATAAAAAGAAATCCCTTCGTCCGATAGCTGATGCTTGTGTCCGCTCTTTGGGTGTTTCCATCGGGTGTCGGGATAACAAGAAATCCCTTCATCTGATGCTACTCTTCTTGTGCTTTGTCATCAGGTCATCAACGTAACAAGGAAGCATTCCTCCCGATGGCCAATACAAATAGGTCTGTGCCAATTTCATTATCATCAAGAGCCATAGAAGTGAACTCTTGAACCTTGAACCATTTGAACCACTTGAACCTTTTGAACTGCTTAAAAATTGATTCAAAGTTCAAGTATGGAAAATAACTTAAAACAGAGACATCCGCTCGTTATACAACAACACATTATTGCGGCTTACAAAAGACATTTTGAACCTTGAACTAATTTGGTTCATGGGTTTGAAGTTCAAAATTGATGACAATATAATGTAGCTTTCCCATCGGGTCATCGATGTAGCGTAAAACTATTCCATCTGATACCTGATAACGCCACTCCAACCACTGGCAACTGCATCGGGACAAGTTCTTCAGATTGGGGTAGGTCTTGCCACTAGGTAAAATTTCAAAAACTGCAAACAAAAGGGACTTAGAGCTAGTCCATAGTATGTACATGCCAAAATTGGTTAAGGGCATTTCAACCCTTAGGTGCTCTGGCACCATACTTCCCAAAAAACAAAGAAGTCAAGTGACTGTGCACGGTAGTAGGGAGAGATCAATTCCCGAATTGACAAAGTTAGATTCAGGGACCCAGGTCACTTCAGAATCAGATTTATTCATTCATTTGACCAAATATTCCATGTAGACCTTGTGTCGAGTCTTCTTGAAAATGCAGGAATCCAACACTTTCTCTGCCTAAGGCATGGTAGAAGAAAGAAAGGGCAGATCAGAAAGTGCCTACTGAATCTCTTAAACTCAAGCATCCTCCTTGGGAAGTTGCCCCTTGTAGGCAACCAAATCTGCAACATTGAAAATGGGTGACAAAGCAATATCAGATGGCAAATCGATCTTATAGGCATTAGAGCCATACTTTGCTAAAATTTTACACAAGCCTAGTCTCCTCATTTGTAGTTTGTTGGGAATCCCTTTCTGAAGTTGATTCTTGTTTAAATGTACCATCACCAAATCTCCAATAGAAAATTGCACACCTCTTTGTGTGGCATCAACTCTAGCTTTAATCTATTGTGAAGAATCTTGGAGAACTCGTCTAACTTGGTCATGAACTTCCTTCATAGATTGAGCAGCATCATCAGCTTGACCATTTTTGTGTGACAAATTACCAAGATCTCATAATTCCAGAACACCTCGTGTGTGCATTCCATACAGTATTTCAAAAGGACTCTTCCCAGTAGACCTGTTGACACTGTCATTGTAGGTAAATTCTGCCTGGTGAAGAACCTGATTCCAACTCTGCCCATATTCTTTTCTTAAGCACCTTAAAAGGTTTCCCACTATCCTATTAACCACCTCTATTTGACCATTCCTTTGGGGATGATAGGCTGAACCAAAAGATAAATTAGTTCCTAGTCTTTTCCAAAGAGTTTTCCAAACATGTCCAAGGAATTTGACATCCCTATCTGAAATAATACTAACTGGCAATCCATGGATTCTTATAACTTCTTTGAAAAACAAGCGTGCAATGTGACTAGCATCATGGGTAGTTTTACAAGGAACAAATTGTGCCATCTTACTGAATCGGTCAACAACAACAAAAATGCTATCACAGCCAAGCTTCGTTTTAGGTAATCCAACCACAAAATCCATACTGACACATTCCCATGGCCTTGTAGAAATAGGTAATGGCTGATAAAGTCCAACATTAGTAGCTATACCTTTGGCATTTTGACAAACCATACATGGCTCAACATACGTTCTGATATCCCTCGGCATTCTAGGCCAATAGTAGAACCATTGAATAAGTTCCAATGTCTTATTAAGGCCAAAATGAGCACTCAAACATCCATTGTGCTTTTCTTGGATAAGATTCTCCCTCATCGATCCTTTGGGAACACACAACTATCCACCTTTAAACAACAAACCATTCTACAAAGTAAAGTCAACATACTCACTATGAAAGTGATTTTGAAATTCTTGACAAGCCTTGTAAATGGCTGTAAAATATTCATCATTGGGGTACAAATCTTTGAAGTAATTAACTCCAATACTCTGAATCTGCACTTCTTGCATAGTTAGTAGCCTTCTACTCAAAGCATCTGCTACTTTATTACACTGTCCTTTCTTATGCTTAATAGAAAAAGCATATGACTGCAAATACTCAACCCATTTAACATGCCTATGACTCAACTTATCTTGTGAATTCAGAAAAGTTAAAGCTTGATTATTTGTGTAAACAACAAACTCTTTAGGTAACAAGTAGTGCCTCCACTTCCTAAGAGCTTGGACAAGAGCATACAGCTCAAGATCATAGGATGAATACTTCTTCTTGGCATCATTGATCTTCTCACTAAAGAAAGCTACGAGTTTGTTCTCTTGACTTAAAACAACACCAGCTGCTATATTACTGGCATCACATTCAATTGTGAACAACTTATCAAAACTAGGAAGAATGAGTATTGGTTGTGTAGCTACCTTTGGTTTCAAAATTTCAAACCCTTTGTTAGTTGCATTGGTCCACTGAAACTTAGTCTTAACTCCTCCTTTGATGGTATCCAGCATGGGTGCACAAATCTCACTAAACCCTCTGATAAACTTCCTGTAGAATTGTGCCAAACCATGAAAACTTCTTATTGCACTCTCTATCTTTAGTGTTGGCCAATTTGTGATGGCTTCCACCTTTGATGTGTCCATCTTCAAATCTCCTCCTGAAACTACAAATCCAAGATAGGCAAGTTCCTACTTCATAAACTCACACTTCTCCAAGTTTACTGTTAGTTTCTCATCATACAATTTTTGCAATACAATACTAAGATGCTCTAGATGTTCCTCTTTAATTCTACTGAAAATCAAGATGTCATCTAAGTATATAACAACAAATTTACCAATAAAATATTTAAGCACTTCATTCATGAGTCTCATGAATGTACTGGGAGCATTACTAAGACCGAGTGGCATAACAAGCCACTCATTAAGTCCTTCATTGGTTTTGAAGGTTGTTTTCCATTCATCACTTTCCTTTATTCTGATCTGGTGGTATCCACTCTTGTGATAAATCTTAGTGAAGTAATTTGCACCTTCCAAACAATCCATCAAGTCTTCAATTCTTGGGATAGGAAATCTGTACCTAATAGTGATTCTATTTATGGCTCTTGAATCTGTGCATAGCCTCCATGTTCCTCCTCTCTTGGGTGCTAATACTGAAGGTATGACACAAGGACTTATACTCTTCTTTATCAATCCTTCGTCCAACAATCCTTGGACTTGTCTAGCCACTTCTTTGTTCTATTCGGGAGTCATCTTATAGGCTTCTTTGTTGGGTAATGATGCTCTAGGAATAAAATCAATTTGATGGTTGATGGCTCTAATAGGAGGTGGGGTTGCTGGTGCTCCATCACTTATAATTTCTTTGAATCAGTTTAGTATTTTCTGCACTTCATGAGGTATTGGAACCTTCTTTTCTTGCTTTGCTTCCTTTGGTTTCACTATAAGACAAAATCCCACTCCTCCTTCCTTAAGAGTGTTAATGAAATCTTTGTCACTCACCAATAACAAATTTGGGACTTTAGTTTTTCTGCTCTCTCCTCCATCACTTAGAGACTAAATATGGTATGTAACTCCATCCTTTTGAAAAGAATAAGAGTTCTTCTCTCCATTGTGAATGGCCTTTCTGTCAAACTACCATGGTCTACCAAGAAGTAGATGGCAAGCATCCATAGGTAGGATGTCACACAAGACTTTATCCTTATAACTACCTATGTTGAACTCAACCCATGTTTGTTCATTTAATACCACATGCTGCTCCTTGTTGAGCCAAGTGACCCTATATGGATTACTATGTGGGATTCTTTCCAACTTCAGTTTATTTACTACTTCCTTTGACATAATGTTGTCAGTAGACCCTGAGTCTATCACCACTCTACAAACCTTACCAAGGACCTTGCATTTGATCTGAAACAAAGATCTTCTTTGAGTTGGTTCTTCTTCGATTGGCTCCTTAATCAAGACTCTTCTCATCATTAAATTTTCTCCATCTTCAGGAGCTAAGCTCACCCCTTGTGTCTTGTTGCTTTATGCATCTTCTTGCACATATGTCACTCTTCTTTCACCTCCCTGGGATGAAGAAGACTTCTCAAGACATCTATAGGTAGGGTGACCCAACTTTTGGCAATTGTAACACTTCATGGTGGAGAAGTAGGACCCTCTTCCCGGTCCACTAGATCTACCTCTTCCTAGGTTGCTAGATGATACCCTTCCTCTATAGCTTCTCTTGCTATGTGAATCCTCACTTTGCTCTATAAGTTTGGACTCTCCTTGGGACCTTTAATCTATTCCTCTTCAACCAAAACTACCTCTTTGGCCTCTACCATCTTTTCCTCTACCTCTTCCTTTGTTGCTTTGTTCTTTCTTCTTCTTTCTCTTTCCGTCCACCTTTAGTGCCAATTGATAGCACTTATGCATGGTGTTAGGACTTAACAAACTCAACTCCTCTTGAATATTCCATCTCAAGCCATTCAAGTATCTAGCTACCTTGATACTCTCCTCCTCTACCACCTTGGATCTCAGAGACAACTTCCGAAATTCCTTAGTGTAGCTGCTCACATCCAAGTCTCTTTATCTCAAATTTTGTCTCTTTTTGAATAATTGGATCTCATAATCTTGAGGAATATAGGTTTCCCTCATCTTGGCTACCATTCCTTCCCAAATGGCTATTTGGTTCTTACCCTCTTTTTGCCTTTCTTCTTGGATAAACTTCCACCAAGTCAAGGCTGCTCCTCTCAATCTAGACTTAGCTACCTTCACCTTTTGGGCTTCACTAACTCCATCACACTCAAAGAGATTCTCCAATCCTTCAATCCATTCGATGACTATTTCAGGCTCCATTTTCCCATAGAAAAGTGGTACTCCTTCCAAGGATTTTCCTCCTAAGGCTTTAATGGCTTTTAGGAAAGGTTTTTCAGGTAGAATAGGGTCTGGGGCAGGTATCCTATCCTCTTCTACTGATTATTTTCCCTTCCCTTCATTGACCTGGATTGCTACTTTCTCAGTTTTATCCTCAACGGTGTCTAGTTTTCTCTCCAGTTGCATTAATCTTTCTCTTAGGAGTCTATTCTCTACCTCCTTGTCTTCTACCTTCTTAGCTAACTCAATGTTGGTAAACATTCTAGAACTATTTTCTCCCACTAACTCAGTGTCTGATATCAACTACTTTCTTCCCAAGTCTAAAATTTCTTAGATACCACTAGGATAGGGAGGCTACCTAATCAACCATCAATTAGTCTTCTTTGATGGTTTTCTCCTATCCCTTCCTAGGTTTCAAGTCTACTCCACTAGACTCCTAAGGGCTTCCCTACCATTTGTTTTCTTAACTCACCTTCCTCATGCTCACAAAGTAAGCTTGCTCAACATATCCTTGTGGGGGTGAAGGACACGCTTATTCTTTCCCTTATTGCAAAACCACCCATCTTGTTTGGTTTAGCAAACTTTTCTCTATTGGATTCACAATGTCACGGTTTCAGGCTTGTAGCCTTCTGGAACTTCTTCCAGTTCTCAGCAGATTCCTTCCCTGCAAGTTATCTTCATTACATTACTGAAACCTAGCCGGAGTACTTCCAAGCTCGCCTAGGCTCAATATGCAGAAATGGCGATTGCCATTTCCTAGTTTCCTCCTATTGTTGTTTTTCTCATACTGTACATTTTTGGCTCTTCCTGAAGTGCTCCAATGGCTGTGTGGATCACGGTGGACTCTTATAGCTCATCCATCCGTCATAGAAACACAAATGGTTACATAACGGAAAGAAAATAGTTCCATAGTGGGTCATCAACGTGGCCTCATAACCTGGCTTTCGATGCCCATTGGGGACTTGCAAAAATCCGTACCTTTCCATCGGATGAATTGGGGTAACCAAAACACACCTACACCGATACCTAATAACCAACCCCTCTATTGGGTCTTTTTCCATTAGCCTTTGGGGTAACATCAAATCCTAGTTTCGGATAAACCTCCTCTGGTTGTGCACTTTCTATTAGGTTTCGACATAACCTCAACACGGAGCCACCGATGTCCGATGACTATGTCCACCATTTAAACTTTTTCTATCAAGCGTCGGGATAACAAGATATCCCTTCATCCGATATTTGATGCTTGTCTCTGCTCTCTGGGCATTTCCATCGAGCATCAGGATAAGAAGAAATCCCTTCGTCTGATGCTCCTTGGCTTGTGCTTTGTCATTGGGTTGTCGGCATAACACGAAAGCATTCCTCCCGATGGCCGATACAAATAGGTCTGCGCCACTTGCATTATCATCAAGAGCCTTAGAAGTGAACTCTTGAACCTTGAACCATTTGAACCGCTTGAAATTTTTGAATCGCTTGAACCTTTTGAACTACTTGAAAATTAGTTCAAAGTTCAAGTATAGAAAATAACTTAAAACACAGACATCCACTCGCTATACAACAACACATTGTCATGGCTTACAAAAGACATTTTGAACCTTGAACTAATTTGGTTCTTGGGTCCAAATTTCAAAACAGATGATAATAGAACGTTGGCTTTCCCACCAAGTCATCTGGGTAGCGTAAAACTACTCTGTCTGGTACCCAATAACTCCACTCCAACCATTGGAGAATGCATTGGGATAAGTCTTTCCGATCGGGGTAGGTTTTGCTGATAGGTAAAATTTCAAAAACTACAAACAAAAAGGACTTAGAGCCAGTCCATAGTATGTACATGCCAAAATTGGTTAAGGGCATTTGAACCCTTAGGTGCTCTTGCACCAGGTAGATACCCCTAACCTGTCTCTCAAATACTCAAATGAATCCTTAGACAATGGTTTAGTGAATATATATACAATTTGTTCTTCAGTGTTCACATAAACTAATTTCACTTCCTTTTCTTCCACCCTGTCCTTCAGAAAGTTATATTTTATTGAAATTGTTTATGGTGAAAATGGATAACAATAATAACAATATTGAAAGGCTAAATGAATCCAACCACAAAACCCTAGCCTAACAATGAACAAAGATCCACCATAACATATGAAGATTACCTAAGACAATGCAAATAACTCAAAATCACAAAGATTATACCATCACATGTCCAATAGGGTTTTGATCTCCATTCTTCCTGTCTCCATTGATCTTGCTTGATATATTTGCTCTCAGATTTTTATATGCACAAGAGCTCAACAAAGAACGGAATGTGGTTGCAAGTAGGATCGTAGTGTAGCCAATTGCATAAAAGATGATTAGCATAAATGATTAGGATGATTGATTAGGAATGAATGATTAGGGTTTGATAATGAAGGAAGCATCTTCTTAAATAGAAGACACAATATGAAATGGAGGGATAAGATTGAGAGGTGTAAAAAGAGAGGTCGGCTAAGATTAGAGGGTAGGTAAAGGAAATAATAAAATAATGAAAGGGGTAGGTAGTGTATGAATTAAGAGATGAATGACTTGTGTCATGTGTAGAAAAAGCTAATGAATTAATTAAATAAATAAGGATTTATTTAATTAATAGTAGAAGTGGGATAATTAAATAAATAAGATATTTATTTAATTTAGGAAAATGATAATTTAAATAAATAAATGTATTTGTTTAAATGAGAAATAAGGCTAGAAGAGGATAAATGAATTAATTAAATAAATAAAAATTTATTTAATTAATAGAAGAATTAGGCTTAGGTAATTAAATAAATAAAATATTTATTTAATTAGACATGACAATTTTGGGTGTCTACAGAAATATGCTTAGTCTTAGAGTGAAATACCGGATTCTTAGACATGTCAATAGCTGCAGAGTTATCACAATAAATAACTACCAGTTCACTACAATTTACCTTGATAACCTTCAACATTTGCTTCATCCATAAGACTTGAGTGCAATTAGTTGTTGCTGCAACATATTCAGCTTCTGCAATAGATAAAGAAATGCATGATTGTTTTTTGCTGATCCATGAAACCAATTTCTTTCCAAGAAAGAAATCTCCACCAGAAGTGCTCTTCTTGTCATCAGTATCTCCTGCCCAATCTGAATCTATATATGTACATAAAGTGAAGTTATCATCTCTAGAATACCATAAGCCATATTCTATTGTTCCTTGCAAATACCGAAATATCCTCGTTATTGCATATTCATGATTTTCTTTAGGATTACTTTGATATCTTGAAACAATACTTACTACATTCATAATATCTAGTCTAGTCTGAGTTAGATATAATAAGCCACCAATCATAGACTTATAGCTTGTCGAATTTACTAGTGCAGATGTATCTTTGATAGATAATTTCTCACTTGTCACCATAGGAGTAATTACCGATTTGGAATTATCCATACCAAACTTCTTCAACAGTTTCCTTAGATACTTAGTTTGATAGATAAAGATACCTTTGTCAGTTTGAGTAGTTTGCAAACCTAAGAAAAATCTCATCTCACCAATCATGGACATTTCATATTCACTCTTCATATTATTAGAGAATTCCATGCACAATTTATCTTCACCTCCAAAAATGATATCATCAACAAATACTTCAATAATCAGAATATCATCATCAATGCTCTTATAATATAAATTACTACCAACACTATCTTTAGTAAAACCAATCATCAAAATATATTTGCCCAACCTTGCATACCAAACTCTAGGAACTTGTTTCAATTCGTATAATGCTTTCCTTAACCTACAAACCATATATTTATCATTTGTCAGTGAAAATCCATCAGGCTGCTCAATGTACACCTCTTCCTCAACTTCACCATTCAAGAATGCACATTTAACATCCATTTGATAGACCTTATAGTTCTTATATGCTGCATAGGCAAGAAATAGTCTAACACCTTCAATTCTAGCTACAGGTGTAAATGTCTCACCATAATCAATTCCTTCCATTTGAGAATATCCTTTACAAACTAGTCTCACCTTGTTTCTTATAACTTGCTCATTTAGTTTATTTCTAAAAACCCATTTAGTTCCAATAATATTCTTATTTTTAGGCCAGGGAACGAAAGTCCAAGTCTCATTCTTTTCTATTTGATCTAATTCATCTTCCATAGCCGTTGACCAATGTTAATCTTTACAAGCTTCAATAACAGATGCCGGTTCAATTTGAGAAATAAGACATACCTCTTTATTTGTCAGTCTCCTTCTTGTCATAACTCCCTTGTTCCTATCTCCAATGATTTGATCTTAAGAATGATTTAATTTGACATAGCTTGGTGTCTTCTGAATTTTAGATTTAGTGTTTTGATCATTAGTCACAGTTGAATTTTTTATATTGTACTGGTGTAACTGTCTCAATGTCTTGTACCGATTAAGGCATTTCCGGTTCATTTATGATCATTTCCACTGCCGCTTACCTATCATATGATATAGATTGATTTCTGTACTTCTCATCCACTTTCACCTTAGCGCTCTCCATAATTTTCTACAATCTTTTGTTATAACATCTATATGCTTTGTTTTGAATTGAATATCCAAGAAATATCCCTTCATCACATCTAGGATCAAACTTCCCAATTGAATCATCCCTTTTGATATAACATTTATTTCCAAAAATTCTGAAATATTTAACAGTAGGTGTATGTCCAAACCATAATTCATAAGGGGTCTTACCAGTTTCACCTTTGATATGAACTCTGTTGAATGTGTAAACTATTGTACTCACTGCTTCTCTCCAATAGATGTGAGGAAATTTGGCTTCCATCATAATGGTTCTTGTTACATCCAAAATGGTTCTATTCTTCCTTTCCACTACTCCATTCTGCCAAGGAGTCCAGAGTGCAGATAATTGTCTCCTAATTCTATTTGTCTCACAATAACTGTTAAATTCATGAGAAGTGAACTCACTACCTTGATCTAATCTCAGACATTTGATTTTCAATCCATTTTCCATTTCCACCTTTGCTTTAAAGATCTTGAATTTCTCAAAAGCTTCAAACTTCTCCCTTAGAAAAGTCACCCACATCATTCTAGAATAGTCATCAATTATCAGTATGAAGTATCTATCACCTTGAAAGCTCCAGGTTCTTGCTGGACCACATAAGTCTGTATGAATCAAATCAAGCACATCATTAGATTTATCATGTATGCTCTTAAAAGAAGTTATAACTTGCTTTCCCAATTGACATTCCTTACATACCGGATTATGAGGCTTTATAATCTTAGGTATATCTCTAACTGCCTTTGTTGAACTGATCTTAACAATACAATCAAAATTAACATGACACAACCTCTTATGCCATAGCCAACTCTCATCAATATGAGAAATCAAACATGTCTTATTACCAATGTTCAAGTGAAAGATATTACCTCCAGTATGAGTACCGGTTACAATCTCCAAACCAGTTTTGTTAATGATTTTGCATTTTCTATCTTTAAACTTAAGTTGGAATCCCTTATCCACCAATTGACCAACACGTAAAAGATTATTCTTTAAGCCTTCTACATAATAGACATTATCAGTATTATGCTTGCCATCTGGAGAAATAATACCTCTACATTTGATCATACATTCTTTGTCATCTCCAAATCTGACTTGACTGCCATTGTATTCTTGTAGGGATAGAAATTTTATTTTATCTCCATTCATATGATGTGAGCATCCACTATCAATTAACCTCATCCTTGTCTTCAACTTTTGCTGCCAGGGCCTTTTCTTCATTCTTGATAGCCGGTTCTGGTTCATCTTTCTTTAAGGCATAGAACACCCATTCCTTTCCATTGTCGGATCCACTAGGAGAGTCTACGGCTGGTTCATCCTTAGAGTCATCACTTACTCCTTCCTCATCCACTATGTAGCATTGTTTTCTTTTCTTGAATCTATATCTATTCTGATTAGGCTTAAATGATTTCTTAACTATTTCTTCAAATCTTGCATTCCTTTAAGGACATCTAGATGCAAAATGGCCAATCCCATTACATGTAAAACATTTAATGCTTCATGATTCCTACTGGTTCTTTAGGTACTCTTCTACCAAATAAGGTTTCAAGTTGCTCAAATTCTTCATCCTCTTTACTCATATCTTCCTATTCATTTGCATATAGGGCTTTCCAATCACTTTTGCCGATAGATGATGATGCATGAAAATCAAGTTCAGACTTTGTAGCTCCATAGGGTCCAAATTTTTGAAGCTCAAAAGCAGATAATTTCCCAATCAGAATATCTCTATTAACTGAAGTGTTTGCCATTGTTCTCAATTCATTTATTGTAGTTTCCTTCATCTTGTAAGCTAGTGGAAGGGCTCTCAATAATTTGGAAACTATTTTATTTTCACTCAGAGATCCTCTAAAACATTGAATTCCCATGACAATCTCATTTACTCTTTCCATAAATGTAGGAACTCTTTCCTTATCTTCCATCTTCAAGTTCTCATATCTTACCCGGTAACCATCAAGTTTAGCAATTTTGACAGTAGGATCACCTTCATTTAGAATTTACAATTTATTCCACATAACCTTTGCCGATGATTTATCAATCAATCTCATGATTTGCTGATTAGTAAGTCCACACAAGAGGGCTTCTCTAGCTCTGCAATCATTTTTAATATTCTTGTCCAAGTCTGCAGGAGCAGGATTGCCAGATGCTAGATCATAAGGTGTATATCCATTCTCAGTAATCTCCCAAATATCCTTAATAAGACATCTAAGATGAGTCTCCATTTGGATTTTCCATATCCCATAATTTGTTCCATCAATATTAGGGATTTCTCTTCTGAAAATAGTTGCCAGTGGATTTGAAGTATTAGTAAAGTATGTAATACAATAAGAGGCATGCACATACAGAAAGGCACACTACCTAGAGCATACTGCTCATTACAAAGGATTCTCACTAACTACAGAGAGGTTATAACCACCTCAATATAATTTGACAACAATCCAAAAGAATGAACTTCCAGAGATAGCATCTACCGGGTGATCATACCGATCTATGTCACACTTTAGACTAACAATAACTATTATGGTCAAAAGGGTTCCAGCCAGACCAATTTGGCCTAATTTTGTAGCCACGAACCACTCATGTGGCAAGGTAGTTCCGGCCGGAACACCCTTGCCCTATATAAGAGCTGAAATCCGGCCAAGACACTCATTTTGCATTGAGTGGCTTGGAGTTGAGCAACAGGGTGCAAAAAATCACAGAGATCCAGCTGGAAGTGTTTCGGTGGTAAGTATCCTTTTTTTTTTTCAATAGTTTTTAATAAAAAATTAAATTTTTGATAGAAAATTAGTTTTTTTAAGTTTTTAAAATATATATATTTTTGTATATATTCTATCATATTAGTTTAGAATATTATAAAATAAGTACACACATACATACAAATACATACACAAACATACACACACACACACACATACATACATACATACATACATACATACATACATACCTACACACATACATACACATACATACAAACCTACATACATATGTACACATACATACACATACATACCTACATACATACATACATACAAACCTACATACAAACATACACAAACATACATACCTACCTACCTCCATACATACATAGATATACATACATATACATACATATAAAATAATTATATGTGCACCTTAGCACATACACATACATAAAAATACATACACATACATACACCCATACATGTACATGCACATACATAAATACATACATGCATACATACATAAATACACATAAAATAATTATATACGCCTTAGGACATACATACACCTCAGGACATGCTATCAGGGGTTGTGTGTGGTCCTGAGGGGTCACACACATGTTCACACATGTGTGACCCCTCAGGACCACACATGGCCCCTGATAGCATGTCCTGAGGTGTATGTATATATGTATGTGTATGTATACATCCTAAGGACTACATAATTCTTTTATATGACCCCTTAGGACCACTCAAGGCCCCTTGCAACACATATGCATCTCTTGGGACCTATTAGGACCACATAAGACCAAATGGTGTTGCAAGGGGTCTTATATGGTCCTAAGGGGTCACACATGTGTTAGAACATATGCGTGACCCCTTAGGACCACTAAAGGCCCCTTGCAACACATGTACACCCCTTAGGACCTATAGAACACATGCGTGACCCCTTAGGACCACTTAAGGCCCCTTGCGACACATGTGCAACACTTACAACCTATTAGGACCACATAAGACCAAACAATGTTGCAAGGGGTCTTATGTGGTCCTAAGGGGTCATGCATGTGTTAGAACACATGTCTGACCCCTTCGGACCACTAAAGGCCCCTTGCGACACATGTGTACCCCTTAGGACCTATTAGGACCACATAAGATGAAATGGTGTCACAAGGGGTTTTATTTGGTCCTAAAGGGTCATGCATGTGTTAGAAAACATGTGTGACCCCTTAGGAAAACTTAAGGCCCCTTGTGACAAATGTGCACCCCTTAGGACCTATTAGGACCACATAAGACCAAATGGTGTTGCAAGGGGTCTTATGTTGTCCCAAGGGGTCACGCATGTGTTATAACACACATGTGTGACCCCTTAGGACCACTTAAGGACCCTTGCGACACACGTGCACCCCTTATGACCTATTAGGATCACATAAGACCAAATGGCGTCACAAGGGGTCTTATGTGGTCCTAAGGGGTCATGCATGTGTTAGAACACGTGTGACCCATTAGGACCAGTAAAGGCCCCTTGCGACAAATGTGCACCCCTTAGGACCTATTAGGACCACATAAGACCAACTGGTGTTGCAAGGGGTCTTATGTGGTCCTAACGGGTCACGCATGTATTAGAACACACATGTGTGACCCCTTAGGACCACTTAAGGCCCCTTGCGACACATGTGCACCCCTTAGGACCTATTAGGACCACATAGGAGAAAATGGTGCCGCAAGGGATCTTATGTGGTCCTAATGGGTCACGCATGTGTTAGAACACATACGTGACCCCTTAGGACCTATAAAGGCCCCTTGCAACACATGTGCACTCCTTAGGACCTATTAGAACCACATAAGACCAAATGGTGTTGCAAAGGGTCTTATGTGGTCCTAAGGGGTCATGCATGTGTTAGAACACATGCATGACCCCTTAGGACCACCTAAGGCCCCTTGCGACACATGTGCACCCCTTAGGACCTATTAGGACCACATAAGACCAAATGGTGTTGCAAGGGGTCTTATGTATTCCTAAGGGGTCACGCATGTGTTAGAACACATGTGTGACCCCTTAGGACCACTAAAGGCCCCTTGTGACACATGTGCACCCCTTAGGACCTATCAGGACCACATAAGACCAAATGGTGTTGCAAGGAGTCTTATGTGGTCCTAAGGGGTCACGCATGTGTTACAACACATGTGTGACCCCTTAGGACCACTAAAGGCCCCTTGCAACACATGTGCACCCCTTAAGAGTTATCAAGACCACATAATACAAAATGGTGTTGCAAGGGGTCTTTTGTGGCCCTAAAGAGTCATGCATGTGTTAGAACACATGTGTGACCCCTTAGGACCACTTAAGGCCCCTTGCGACACATGTGCACCCCTTAGGACCTATTGGCACCACATAAGACCAAATGGTGTCGCAAGGGGTCTTATGTGGTCCTAAGGGGTCACGCATGTGTTAGAACACTTTGGTGACCACTTAGGACCACTAAAGGCCCCTTGCAACATATGTGCACCCCTTAGGATCTATTAGGACCACATAAGACCAAATGGTGTTGGAAGGGGTCTTATGTGGTCCTAAGGGGTCATGCATGTGTTAGACCACATGTGTGACCCCTTAGGACTACTTAAGGCCCCTTGCGACACATGTGGACACCTTAGGACCTATTAATTAATTTGTATATGCAAAATTGTAAATTAGTTATAAATTAATTTGACATAACTTGGGGTCTAAATTTGACTTAATTTGACTAATTTTCAAATTAATTATTGTATATGAAAATATATGTAATTGTAAATTAGACATATATTGAAATTTATAATTAAATTTATAGTTGTTTAAATTACTTTTGTGCATAGATCTCTAGAAATTTATCTTAAATTTGTCTTTATATCTAGAAAATTATAACTCAAGTATGCATTTATGACGTTTAAATTTCATTTAAATGTATATATCTAATTTTTTTAATTTACATGTTTAAAATGATTTAAATGTAATGTCACTATCTTCATAAGGAGGCATTGTGTAAAATTCTTTCATTTCGCATTGCAAAACATATCCATTAGCAATATTTTGACAATAAGTATCTTTGTTGTTCGCAATGCAATCAACACAAAAGCATGATTTTCCTCTTGCAAGAATAACCCGAGGCTTGCCAAATCCTATAGTGATGACTTGATGAAAACTTCTAATACCATTAATTGATTGACAATTATAAGGATTTGATCGATCAATATCTGATAAAACAAAAAATATTTAGTCAATTTTAGTTCATTTCACACACACATATATATATACACAAATTATAAAAATAATTCAAGAACACCAAGAATGTTTAAGAAAATTTATATATATACCTTTAACTTCCCAAAAATAACGCTTGTTGTAAGTTGTATCACGACCAACAAAATGATTTTTGTACTATTCAATAATATCATTAGAATTACGTATGGTGTTACCTGTACAAAAGCTCTGTCTTTAAAAAATTGGACAACCCACATGTATATATATATATATATATATATATATATATATATATATATATATATATATATATATATATATATATATATATATATATATATATATATATATATATATATATATATATATATATATATATATATATATAGACATATATGTACACACACACACACACACACATATATGTGTGTGTGTATATATATATATATATATATATATATATGTATGTATATATGTATATATATATATGTATGTATATATATATATATATATATATATATGTATGTATATATGTATATATATATATATATATATATATATGTATGTATGTATGTATATATGTGTGTGTGTGTGTATGTATATGTTTATGTATATATATGTATATATGGATATGTATATATATGTATATATGTATATGTATATGTATATATATATGTATATGTATATGTATATGTATATGTATATGTATATATATATAAATTAATCTATGGAGATAATTTACCTAGAAGTTGATGTTGGTGAAGTGCATGCTTCACACATGCTCCTGCTCCATCATGCTCTCCTTTTCCATGTCCACTCTCAAAGAAGTTCCACAAAAACTTTATGCTATGTTGAGCATGTTTTAGGGATAACCAGTTAAAAGCTTTTGCAGACTTAAATTTCCTTGACATGAATAACATATATATTATATATATTTAAACTTTTGACCTGTTATATACAGTCAAATCATATATATATATATATATATATATAAAACTTAAATAATCAATTTAAAATATAATGTACTTACCAACACATCCATCTGACTAAATCCAATGTTGTGTACATTCTATCAGGTCGAAACAACTAATGTGGAATGCCAAGTGGCAGCCACATCAACAAAAATGATGATTTTCTCAAACTTGTCACTTCTGCAACAAACTTCAATAGGTAAATTAAAATTATTAAAAAAATTAAAAATACCCTTTTTAGAGATCGAAGTCATGATTCTACTCATATAATTTTTTTAATGTTTTGACTACATTTAATATATAAAAAATTAAAAAATACTACAACTAGGTATTCTTTTGTTCGATAATAGGCCGCTTTGAAAAAAATAAAATATGGAATCACTTCAAAAAAATATGGGTCACTAGAAGAGAGAGTCTTCTCCAAAAGGGTATTTTTATTTTTTGGATTATCATAAATTGAATAGACAAATCATGGTGGGAGATAAAAATTGTCAAATTCTGGTGTATTCGACTTCCAAATGCTATTACAAAGAAACTATACATCAAAAATTTTTATTTTTTTTTCATGCACCATATAAATATGTTATCTATAAGGGATATCAAAATGAGAAAAAAAAAAGTTGATTTACATTTTCTTTTGAGGTGGGAACCAAACCTCCTATTTTTCAGTGTTTTTCAACAATAAAAAAATGGACTTTAAAGCTAAAAAAAATATATAAATTATTGAAATTTTTTTCAAAATATATTAGACTTAAAATTAAACAAATTTTACACATTTCATCATTTTGCATCATCTTCAAGTTCAAAATGCAAATGACACTTTAATGGGGACAAAATTGAACAGTTATTGTTCTGTTAGCCTTTTCCTTTGTAAAAGTGTGACATAGTACTACCATGCCTGATTAGAGTCCTAGTTAAGCTCAATATCAGAGGCCTTTGACCTCTTACTTAAACTCAATTCAAGCACCTATGATTTACTAGATTTCCTTTGTATATGATGTTTCATTCCACGACCATGAACATATATTTCATTCTCATACCATTATCTACAATGAGATCTTACATCAATTTATACAAACCCTAAGGCCTAAACCAATTAGGTCGACCACCTAAAAGATATTACAATAAGATCATTACATACATCCATATTACAATGATATGCCTTGTTGGCTTTAGACCAAAACAACATTAACCAATCCATAAATCATCTCGGTAACATGTAGAGAACACATTAACATGATACCGGTCCATAACCTAGATAGGTACCGGACCTAATTTGGGTCCACCATGCCAAAGCAATCTATTGAATCAGTCGAGGCACAATCAAGGATCACCTTCTATATCCTGAATTACATCTAGAAGCTGCACCAACACCACTTATGCATTCTATCAAAGTTTCTTAGTAAAATCTCTGCCGGTAAAACCTTAAACCCTTACCAGTAACACTAGTTCTTCTACCGAGAACCAAAACCTATCTATCAGTAACCAACCAAAACAACTAGTGTTGACATCAATGATAAAACATCAATGCAACACATAATCAATTCCTCCATATTGCCAACATGTTCAACTAAAGAACCGATTGTAAATAAACTCAAGGTAACCTTTAAGTGTCACTAAATAATAATAAAATTATAAATCTTCATCAAATGTTCTCTTGAAGTATAATCCGAGACATAATATCTAAGAGCTTACTAGACTTAAAATACTAATCCAATCACTTTTGTAATAATATATACATTTAAATAATGTCATGAGCTGACATTAATTATACGCATGTGCTGGACAAAGGGGAATCTCTTGGTAAGAATAGTTGCCTATCAGGCTTAGACTATGGACTAATATAAAATAATAATGCTTAACCAAATGTCTTTGGGAAAATTAGAGTGTAGAATATCTTTTGTATTAGACAAATTTATTTCTACTTATCAACCTTCTTTATCATCTATAATCCATAAGTCTTTCAATTAGAGAAGATTGGAGTCTATGGAATAGAAAAGATATTAAGATTATATTACCATCTAGGCCCTCCATTTTCATCAATGAATTTAATAGATATCATAAAGCTCCCCTAAGTAGATTTGACACTTATGAGAGTAAGGAAAACAAGAATCATTAAACATAGTAGCTATATTTATATTCTCATTAGCCAATTTAACTACATATATTTCAATACTCCATTAGCTAATATAGGCTAAGGTATCTAATTAACCCTATGAGATAGCTTGACTTACTATAGTATGAATATTCCTTTTTCACATGAAGGTAAAGTGATATACAATGAAGTGCACATTAATATTAAACTTAACCATTAATATGAAAATGATGCATTTTGGTTCCATCCATTACATTTATTAATTATCAATTATGTTGTATCACTAAAGTACAAATCACTCTATCTACCATTGTTTTAAAGATTCCCTACATTCCTTAAAGCAAATGCAAATCTTCTCAAGACCTTCTAATGCTTACAAAATATGGCATAGAGACTAAAACAACAAAGTTGATCTTTGAAATATTTTCATTAGTAACATGACACATAGTAAAACTATAAGTGAATGGTCCTTGCCAAAACAATGAGTAATTATTGGAGTTAATGTGTTTAGGAAATATATATTAACTTTATAAATCAATGGTTTGAGTCCAATTAACAATAATAAAGACACAATTCCAATAACACTATACTAGCATTAATGAGTTAAGGATATGTTTAAATGAAAATAATAAGAAATAATTAAAATAACATTGATTACTAAATAACATACCTGTATAATATTTCAATTAACAACATTTATATATATTTAATTATTCAACATTATTTAACTGAATCTAATAATATAATTCTCATTTAAAGTAAGCAATATTACTGGTGCAGGAGCATCTAGAGTTTAGTTACCATGTCAATTAGGTGTTGAGTCTTAGAAGTTAGGGGTCATGTCATTTTGATTCAATAAGGTCTATTGAGACCATGTGTAATGTCATTTCACTTTTTTAGGAGGGTATATATGTCCAATTTGGAGTCATAATTTGCAAGTTTGTAGAAAGTTGTCAATGTTGTCATCAGGATAGTTAACCTGATAAAGTGTCACTATTGTAAAAAGTTGTAAAAGTTGTCATTGGGATAGTTAACCCGATAAAGTGTCATTGAGATAGTTTACTTTATCAGGATTGGAAAATATTGTTTAGCCGACTGTTGATGGATATGTTGATAGATATCCAAATGCCTTGTTTGGTATAGATATGCTGAAATAGGGACATTAAGGTAAGTTAACTAGATCAAAATTGCATAAAATGGTTACTCCACCTGTACTATCTATTATGATGGATGATCAAGACCTCGGTTCCAGATTTCTATTCTGAAATCGGTGTCCAGCATTAATTTGTCAATTCTAGATTGTTATTTTGATGTCAGTGTCTAGTTTTGCTTTTTCTAGATTTGGGAGTCAAACAATCATGCAGCCCAAAGCTCTGTTGTGACTACAGGAAAGTTCAAATTTGGTATAAATTGTATATGTAATGGTTGGAAACAAATTATGTCATGGGAATTTTGAAAAATTGAATTCTAAAATCTGATTCTGCAACATAATTTTTAAATTTGAAATCATTGGCAACTAATTTGGAGCTCATTTTTTTGTAATTACTCTATTTTCTGCATTTGTATGGTGTTATTTGAATTTAAAATTGATTGGAAAATCATATGTATGGATTGATCATTGAATTGCCTCCCAATTTCCAATGATTTGAGTTTGTAATTTTTTGTAAGGAAGAAGTTATAACATTTTTTCACATGATGACTTTGTTAGTTAGGGTAACTTGGGTTTAACAATAATTTGACCAATTCTTCCTCCTTGTCTTGCATCAAGTGGCATCGGATCTTAGGTTCTGATTGGGAGTTTTGTGTTTGTTAATTTTGAGTGGAAGTAGTGATTTCATAAAAGGAGAAGGGAAAGATGCCTCCCAAGGGAATTGTAGTCCTCACAAAAGAGGTGAGGTCAATCAAGGAGAGCCAAGATGAAATGTTGGTCAGGATAGTAGCACAGGAAGCAACTTTGAGGAGAATTGGGGTTGCTAATGTGCATAGTGACTTGGAGGAAGAAGAAGTAGCTGAGGGGGGAGGAGTTAAGTCCCCAAAATGTACCCCAAGAGGAACAGATGGGCCCAAAAGAGAAAAAGTGTCTAACGGTGCTCAAGGTTGTCAAAGGAGACCATTCTAGCATGAAATTGGACTTGCCAATGTATGGTGGCAAGATGAATATGTTGCATTGGTTTTGTCATTGATGTCAACACTTATCAACACTTATCCTTCTGGATATCTTTGGTTATGTTCACGAGCAAGTTTAGTGACTTATGCACAGTCATCGGTATTTGGTTCATCGGTAGGTTATATTGTTCACTGGCACTAAGATGACTTGTTATCATTCGAAGATCACTTGGTTATGTCGAAGACGTGGTTTGGACAGTTGGTTTTGATGATCGGGTTATTGGTCTAATCAAGTTGACATATTTGTTGTTACCAGTGAATTGGTCTAGGTTATGGACCGGCATGCATTATCTATTCCAAATCAGCACGACACACTATGGAGATGGTTTAATCAATTGGTATTTTTGTTGAGCTGACATGATGTATCACATCTTGACTTACTTATAATTGATTTTATTCTTAGTAAGCTGACCTACACATTCGGTCCTATGTTTTGTTATATATTTAAAATCTCAATTGTGAGATTATAATGATGAGAATGTAATATGATATGTCAAGGTTCTGATATTCAGTATATGAAAATATAAGTAGAGCTACTCACATAGAAATCATTTAAAGATTCAAGAAAGGTTTGAAGGAGACAATCAAAGCTTAACTAGTACTAAATCCAACATTGGAGATGCTACTTTGAGCAGTACATTATCATTGGATTTAATCATCCAATTGTAGTCAGTGAGACTCCCATTTTGTGATTGAGCAATGAGTTCTAGGTAGCTGACCTTTCTGCATGTGCAGACCCCATTTGTATAAACATACTATCTGCAGTAGTATCATTTGATTGTGGGTAAGGTTTCCCACCATGGTTTTTCCCCTTATAGGGTTTTCATGTACAAATCTTTGTGTTATGTGTTGTGGATATTGTTTCTCTTTATGTTTCATGCATTAAGCTTCACCGGTACTATTATTAACTATTAATCTGTTTACCGACATTAAGTTTCATTTACTGGTATTAAGAATCAAGTTTGATTAAATTATATTTGGGTTGAAATTAATAAACAACTAATTCACCCCCCCCCCCCCCCTCTCAGTTGCCTTTGGGTCCTAACAATTGGTATCAGAGCTAAGTCCTCTTTCTGCAGAAGTTTAACAACTTGAGGAGATTCTACGGCAACTAATTGTTTCAGGAAGGATAGTTTGAAACTTGATGGAACTAACTATGGTATATGGAAGATCAGAATGGAGACACATCTGAATTGCATTGGAAAAGACATATGGGATGTTACACAGAATGGTTATGTGGAGATTCATTAAGTGAAGATGAAAATGTTTCTAAAGTGTTAGGAGCATTTCTAGTGGAATACAAATTGAAAGTAACTGCTATTAATGAGCTAAGAACTATGCCTAATACATCAGTATCTAGAGATACCTTGAATGGAAAACTTTCAGCATTTGAGCTTGATGAATTTGGTCATGTTGCTACAATTAAGATAGATTTAGCTTTCAAAGCATCTTCATCATCAGCTAATAAATCTGATTGGAAAGCACTTGACGCAAGAGAACTTGAAGACATCAGGAGGGAAAATGATGAACTGGAAGAACTTGAAGCACTGTTTGCAAGGAAAATGCCTAAAGGTCCTATTGGAAGTAAGTATGAAGGTAAAGCACCTTTTAAATATTTTAACTATAATAAAATTGGTCATATGGCATCTAGATGTCCGGATAGACATGTAATATTGAGAGAAGAAGCTAAAAGAACATATAAGCCTAACCTTGAATATCAAAGATACAAATTTAAGAAGAATAGAGACAAATCTTGTTACTATCTTGATGAAGGAGTTACTGATGATTTTGATGAAGAACTAGTAGACAATGGATGGGATTTTTTTACAATAATAGAAGATCAAATGACACCTACTGTTCCATGGGTAGAGCAGGCCCTAATAGCTAAAATTGAAGAAAAGGATGAATGGATTATAGATTCTAGATGTTCACATCATATGACTAGAGATAAAAGTAAATTCTTATCTTTTCAGGAATACAATGGAGGTCTAGTGAGATTTGGAGATGACAAATCTTGTTTGATCAGAGGAAAAGGCACTATATCTTTTGATGGTAAGCACAATATTAACAATGTTTATTATGTTGAAGGTTTGAAGAATAATCTTTTGAGTGTTGGACAATTAGTTGAAAAAGGATTTCAGTTACAATTCAAGAATGGTAAATGCAAAATCATGAATAGAATTGGTTTAGAAATTGCAACCGATAATTAGACTAGAGGTAATATCTTTCATTTGAATAACATTGAAAAGACATGCTTGATTGTACACATTGATGAAAGTTGGTTATGGCATAAAAGACTCTGTCATGTAAATTTTGATTGTATTATGAAGATTAGTTCATCTAAGGCAGTAAGGGATTTACCTAAGATTGTAAAACCTCATAATCTGGTATGTAAGGAATGTCAAATGGGAAAGCAAGTTAGAACAACTTTCAAGAGTATTTATGGGAAAACCAATGATGTTCTTGATTTAATTCATACTTACTTATGTGGTCCGACAAGAACAAGAAGTCTACAAGGAGATAGATACTTTATGCTAATCATTGATGATTATTCTAGAATGTGTTGGGTTACTTTTCTCAGGGAGAAATCAGAAGATTTTGGGAAATTCAAATTATTCAAGGCACTTGTAGAGAATGAAACCAGCAACAAAATCAAATGTCTAAGATCAGATCAAGGAGGTGAATTTACATCTAAGGAGTTCAATACAATTTGTGAAGTGAATGGAATTAAAAGACAACTATCAGCACCCCAGACACCTTAGCAAAATGGAGTTTTGGAATGGAAGAATAGAACTATTCTGGATGCAGCTAGAAGCATGATATTAGAAGAAAATCTAGCTCATGTGTATTGGAGAGAAGTAGTGAATACAATGGTTTACACTTTCAACAGAGTTCACATCAAAGGTGAAACTGGTAAGACACCCTATGAATTGTGGTTTAGTAATATTCCTACTCTTAAGTACTTCAAAATATTTGGAAGAAAATGTTACATTATGAGAGATGAGTATATTGGTAAATTTGATCCTAGAAGTGATGAAGGAATATTTCTTGGCTATTCGTCTAAGAGCAAAGCATATAGATGTTTTAATAAGAGATTGCAGAAACTCATTGAGAGTGCAAATGTGAAGATTGATGAAAATTTTAGAAGAAATTCAAGGTCTATGGATTCTGAACTAGTAGTTGAGATAATCATAAATGAACCTATACAAGATGTACTGGTACAAAATGTTGATCCAGTCACACTGGCATCATCAGATAATTCCATAGTGACTGAACAACAGCAAGAAGTGAACACTCCCAGGTATGTAAGATTGAATCACTCTAAAAGTCAAATAATTGGGAATAAGTATCAGGGAGTTATGACAAGAGGAAGACTGGAAAATGAAGAGGTATGTTTAATTTCTCAAATTGAACCAGCATCTATTATTGAGGCATGTGAAGATAAAAATTGGATTAAAGCTATGGAAGATGAATTGGAACAAATTGAAAAGAACAATATATGGACACTGGTTCCCAGGCCTAAAAATAAAAATGTAATTGGAACTAAATGGGTTTTCAGAAATAAAATTAATGAAAATGGTAAGGTAATCAGAAACCAAGCAAGATTAGTGTGTAAGGGTATTCACAGAAAGAGGGAATTGACTACAATGAAACCTTTGCACCGGTAGCAAGAATTGAGTTAGTCGGACTATTTCTTACATTTGCAGCACACAAAAACTGTGAAGTATATCAAATGGATGTTAAATGTGCATTTTTGAATGGTGATCTTGAAGAGGAAGTTTACATTGAACAACCTGATGGATTTTCATTAGCAAATGATAAAGATATGGTTTGTAGATTAAGGAAAGCTTTATATGGATTGAAGTAAGCTCCTAGAGCTTGGTATGCTAGATTAGACAAATATATTATGAAGCTTGGTTACACTAAAGGCAATGCCGACAACATCTTATATTTCAAAGTGACTAATGAAGACATTTTGGTTATTGAAGTTTTTGTTGATGACATCATTTTTGGAGGAGAAGATGGATTGTGTAAAGACTTTTCTAATAAGATGCATGAAGAATTTGAAATGTCTATGATTGGGGAGATAAAATTCTTTTTACGATTGCAGATTTCACAAACTGATAAAGGTATATTCTTATGTCAATCAAAGTACTTAAAGGAATTACTGAAGAAATTTGGTATGGAAAACTCTAAACTGGTAAGTACTCCTATGACTACAACTGATATGTTAGAGTATTCGGGTATTTACTTGATTAATTAAATATTATTTGTTTAATTATTTAAGTTCTCTTTATCTCTTTTACACTTAAGCTAACTTTAGGTGCATATAATTAATTATTATGTGCAAACCTAGGTTTTCCCTTTTAGGGTTTCTTGACCTATTAAAGGTTGAGTTCTTTCTTTTCATTGTATGAAGAAGGATTATTATTGACAATACATTTTGAAGATTATTGAGCTCTCATATTTTGGAGCATATTTTTCCTGTGTATTCTTTCCTTCTGTGATTTGCTTCATTGCTTCTCCTTGTAACAGGTTTTTCAGCTTGTAGAGATTATTTGGGCTCCTGTGGTGTTGTATTTTCTCAACTCCTATATGGTATCAGAGCTTCCGATCTGCAGCTACTGTTCTTGTTTTGAGAATTTTTGCTTTGGAAGCATATCTGGGGTTTTAGGAATTTTTATGTACCTAGGGTTTGAGATTTTTTTCTGAGCACTTTGGGCCTAAACGGACCTCACCCATCGTGCTCAAAAGGCCCCAAAACCCCTATGGTCATATAAAATTTGACCTATTTTGGCAGATCGAGAAAAAAATTAAATTTTTTTTTTTTTTTGCCTTTTTACGGCATGTAGACCAAATTTTTGCTTTTTTATTAAAAAAATTTATTGAAAAAAAAAGCAACGAAAAATAATAGGGTTTTTTCAAAAAAAAAAGTTTGTTTTTTTTGCAAAAATTTCGAGGGGGGTTCCCATGGTATGTAGGGTACCATGGGGCCCCTACCCCTGCCGCTGTCAGTACGGACGCGCCCTATAGGCTCGGACCCCGCGTCTCCCCTAGCCCCCGTCAGTAGATTTTCCCCGACACCCATAGCTGTCCCTCTGGCCCCTACCGCCTGTGGCCCCCAGCTCCCCGACTGGCCTGCCGCCGACTGTAGCCCCTGGCCTCGTCCCTGGCCCCCGCCCGAAACCACCGCCCAACTACTGGGGAGACACCGCTGAGCCACCGAGCTACCACCGAAGCGCCGCTCCCTAGCCTCCTCCACCCAAACAAGCCACTAGACTCCCTTTTTTGGCTTTTTCAGGGGGGATTTGGTTTTTTGGCTCTATCTTGGGCATACGGAGTCATTTTTTTGAAAACGAATAGGTGTCGGAAAGCTGGTTCCAAGGCCGACCTCATGGTTTTGGTAATTTTTTCCAATTTTTCTGTTTGACTATTTTTTTTCTAGTCAAAGTGAGGTCTTGTTTTTGCACTCCAGGAGCCATAGAATGAGCATCTGACCTCTGTTTTTCAAAAAAATTATATTTTTGGAAAATGTGTGCTATGTACTTTTTAGCCATCTGAGTTTTATTTCCAGATTCTGCTCCATGCATATTTTATTCAGTTTTTTTATTTTCAGCACTCTGGTGGATATCGTGGTTGTTTCAAGTCCTGGGATCTCTTCTCTGAGTAGGATGTCTCTATTTTGGTTCACGTTTCTATTTCTAGTCTTCTTATCATTGTAGCTTGTATTTATGCAAATGCACTAAGATAAAGTGCCATCATGCATTATTTACTTCGAATCTTGCATATCTTGTGTCTTGTTGTACATGCACTACTGATCAAGTGCCATGAGGGGGTTGATGTTTGCCTGTTGTTTGCCATCTTCCTTTGTCCAGTGAGTGTTCCTTCCATGACATTCGCCTCATGATGATGTGTCTTAGCACCTTTGATGTTCTTGGTTCTTCATCATGCAGTTTTTTTTTGCTGTCCTTTTCATTGTTCCTGTCCCTTTCCCACTTCTGCATTATGGGGAGGTTTATCCTGTTGGTTCTACTACTTACATGGTTAGATTGATCAGCTCTTTAGGTTTTGGTTTCTCATGCCATCTGTATCTTCGATTTTAGTTGTTTTTTCCTTGTTTGCCTCCTGATTCGAGTAGTGTCATTTGAGGGCACTCATGCAGATTACAGTCTTCTCTACCTGGTCATGTTTTATTTTAGTGGAGGTTCTTCAGATCAGCAGTTATTCTTCGACAGAGTTTGTAGGTTCTTCATGCTTAAGTGGTATTCTTTTCCATCTCTTTTTGGAGTAGAGTTTTGTTCCCACGTGGTTTTCTCTATTTCTCCAGTTCATAGAGATTTCATTGTATTTGGGTACCTGATCAGGCCTTGTTGCCGGGACCCATCTTTATTGCTTTCAGTAGTTGTTCTAGGTTTTAGCTTCTCCCTAAGTCTATCTTAAGGGGGGGTGTTAGAGTATTTAGGTATTTACTTGATTAATTAAACATTATTTGTTTAATTATTTAAGTTCCCTTTATCTCTTTTAGACTTAAGCTAACTTTAAGTGCATATAATTAATTATTTTAATTAATTATTATGTGCAAACCTAGGTTTTCCCTTTTAGGGTTTCTTGACCTATTAAAGGTTGAGTTCTTTCTTTTCATTGTATGAAGAAGGATTATTATTAACAATACATTTTGGAGATTATTGAGCTCTCATCTTTTGGAGCATATTTTTCTTGTGTATTCTTTCTTTCTGTGATTTGCTTCATTGCTTCTCCTTGTAATAGGTTTTTCAGCCTGCAGAGATTATTTGGGCTCCTGTGGTGTTGTATTTTCTCAACTCCTATAAACCATCATTGAAGGATGATTCAGCTCCTGTTAATCTGACAAGATACAAATCTATGATTGGAGGTTTACTGTATTTGACACAAACAAGACCTGTTATAATGAATGCAGTATGTATTGTTTTGAGATTTCAGAATAATCTTAGAAAAAATCATGAATCGACAGTGAAAAGAATTTTCTGGTATTTACAAGGCACAACAAATTTTGGTTTATAGTATCATAAAGATGAAAATATTGATTTATGTGCATACATCGATGCTAATTGGGCGGGAGATGTAGATGACAGAAAGAGCACCACCGATGGGGTATTCTTTCTTGGTAGCATATTGATTTCATGGTTGATCAAGAAACAAAGTTGTACATCATTATCAACTGCAGAATCAGAATATGTTGCAGCAGCAACTAACTGTTCTGAAGTATTATGGATTAAGCAAATGTTGAAAGACATAGAGGTAAAATGCAAAGAACCCATAATCATCTATTGTGATAATTTAGTAGCAATTGATATATCTAAGAATCCAGTATTTCACTCCAAAACTAAACATGTTTCTATCAAATACAATTTTCTGAAAGAGAATGTTGAAGCAAAAGAAGTGAGATTGGTTTATGTGAATAATAAAGAGAAGATTGCAAACATCTTTACTAAGCTTTTGCCTAAGGAAACTTTTGAATATCTCAAAGAGAATATTGGGGTCTTACCCTCACCGGTAGAGACTTAGATAGTTGATGCTTGGCATCAAACTGGTAGAACTTACAGAAAAACCTTTTTCTAGCTTTGATGGAGGAGAGCTACTTCTCGGGGGGAGTATTTGGTATTTTCAGTTGGTATTTGTAATTGTTATTTGTAATTGGTTCTATGAACTAGTTTTATCTATTTCTTTGGCATTTGATGTCAAAGGGGGAGAGATATCTATGAAAAAACATTAAAACACTATCCTTTAGGGAGATATTGTTACTCTCTGCATTTGTATTTTAATTTCTGGCATTGATCTATTTTGGAGATTGTTGGTTTTTGGTTTATTGGCATTTCTGCTTTGGCACTTAGATGGTTTTTCCATCTTATGTTGCCATCAATGCCAAAGGGGGAGATTGTTGGTATTATGGATATGTTGCATTGGTTTTGTCATTGATGTCAACACTTATCAACACTTATCCTTTTGGAGATCTTTGGTTATGTTCACCGACAAGTTTAGTGACTTATGCACAATCACCCGTATTTGGTTCACCAGTAGGTTATATTGTTCACCGGTACTAAGGATGACTTGTTATCATCTAGAGATCACTTGGTTATGTCAAAGACATGGTTTGGACACTTGGTTTTGATGATTTGGTTCTTGGACTAATCGGGTTGACATATTTGCTATTACCGGCAAATTAGTCTAGGTTATGGACCGGCATGCGTTATCTATTACAAATCAGCATGACACATTATGGAGATGGTTTAATCAATTGGTATTGTTGTTGAGCCGATATGATGCATCACATCTTGACTTATAATTTATTTTATTCTTAGTAAGATGACCTACACATTTGGTCTTAGGTATTGGTATATATGTAAAATCTCAATTGTGAGATTATAATGATGAGAATGTAATATGGTATGGTAAGGTTGTGATATTTGGTATATACAAATATAAGCAAAGCTACTCATGCAGACATAATTTAAAGATTCAAGAAAGGTTTGAAGGAGACAATCAGAACTTAACCGGTATTGAATCTGGCATTGGAGATGCTACTTTGAGAAGTACATTATCATTGGATTTAATCATCCAATTGTAGTCAATGAGACTCCCATTTTGTGATTGAGCAGTGAGCTCTAGGCAAGTGGCCTTTCTATATGTGTAGACCCCATTTGTATACACATACTATCGGCAGTGGTATCATTTGATTGTGGGTAATGTTTCCCACCATGTTTTTTCCCCTTACAGGGTTTCCACATACAAATCTCTGTGTTATGTGTTTTGGATATTGTTTCTCTTTTGGTTTCATGCATTAAGCTTCACCAGTACTGTTATTAATTGTTAATCTATTTACAGACATTAAGTTTGGTTTACCGGTATTAAGTATCAAGTTTGATTAAATTATATTTGTGTTGAAATTAATAAACAACTGATTCACCCCCCCCCCCCCCCTCCTCAGTTGCCTCTGGGTCCTAACAGGATAATGAGGAGGTACTGTAAAGCGGAAAATCGCGGTCGAACCCTAGTTGGTCTCCCCTCTTCTAACTCCGAGGAGAGAGAAGGGAGGTTCGCTAGGATTCGATGGGTTTTCACTTATGGGGAAGACTTTACATTCAAAAGAGGGGTTGAAACTCATAAGATTCAATCCCACACAATGTAAGATTGGATGCTAAATGAATTTCAAGGGTTTGGAAAGCAAAGCTACCCTCTTTTGTAAAGAATGTTGATTAAGGAAATTAAGCTAAGGATGCATAGAAAGTCATAAAGATTCGCTTATAAACTGAGTTTAGGTTATAGGATGAAGCTGCGGACCTGGAATTAGCAGTAGAATGTCGATACGGCGCTGTCCTGCAAATTTGAGAAAAAGTTGTCGGGACGATGGTGCCCGGTGCCACGGTCCTCCGAAAAATCCGCGAAACGAAGGGGGATCTGTTCGTCTCTGCACAAGGATTCCAGATCTTCAATTTCAGCCGCGTACCTGCAACCTACACACAGAAAAGCGAAGACGATTGGGGGGTTAGGGATTAGGGGTTTGCCTTTAGGTCAAACCCCGGTTTTGGAATTAACCAAGAAATGAGCAAGTGCTGTAAATGTAAATGACTGTAATGTAAAACAAGTACTAATACCTTGTTCTAAGGATGTTTGTATCCTTATGTGCAAAGGTTTAGATGTTGTATGTTGTAGTATGTAGCATGTAATAAGTGATCTCCTCTTCAATGGTTGAATCCTTGACTTGAATGCAACACTTAGCCTTGAATGGAGACTTGGAATGATCAATTGCTTGAATGCTTGAATGCTTGAGTATAGTTTCCACGCTTTTCACATATGTCCTTCTCATCCTTCTTCTTACCAAATGAGAGAGAAAAATGTAGTTTATATACTTGTCAATTAGGGCTGATAGACTGATTTTCCCGACCTTAGGCCGACCAGGGAAGTATATTTCCAAATTGCAATCAAAAAGACCCGATATCACTTAGGAAACCGGGCCCAAAATAGGACCCAGGGACCAGGGCGCTGGGCGCCATGGTCCTGGAGGACCAGGGCGCTGGGCGCCCTGGTCCTGAGGGACCAGGGCGCTGGGCGCTCTGGTCCCACCTCCGGGACAGCGGGGTGCAAGGAGGTTTAGGCCAATGGTGCTTGAAAAATGCAGTTTTCAGTGTCGTGAGCAAGTTTTGGGGTCTCCATTCAGGTTGCGTGTTGCGTCGCCATCGTGAAGACCGAAATGCAGTCGAAATTGCAAGTGTCACAATTTTAGGATGCTACATTTAGCCCCCACTTTAGCGGGAGTATGTATGCTCATACTTCCGGTAAAGTACAAGGAAACAACGTTGAAAGACTTTCACCACGTCAAGGAGGCAAGATACACCAAGCCCCCGGTGGACTAAGGATCTTACGACTTCGATTGACAAAGTAAAAGGGAAGATCACGAGGGAGAACCATGACTGTCAGTATTAAGGTTCCCTCACTATGAGTCATGCAAAAGAAATACCAAAAATCTTCAAGACAAAGCTAAGTTTGCCAAGAAATTTTCAAGTATCTTTGAAAGGATAGATAGGGTGTATGCCCCCCTACGTTAAAGCGATCGCACACGCCTCAACGGGGGTGATTGTTTTAACATAGTGATACACATAAGAAATGAGAAAGGAAAAGGAGCACGTTATCGCAAAGATTTAGCCCCCAAGTGTGAGATAAACCCAAGGATAATAGACACAAAACACAAAGCACGAGGTGACTTCGCTTTCCTCAGGGTCAGTATGCTGTATGATAAGTCATGTATATATCATATGGATGTATGCATAATTGTTCTTCATTCCCCAATCAAGGAAGGTCACCTAGAAGAAGGGAACACATGTGTCTTTTGAGTCAACATGAGAGAGACCAAAGAGATCTCAATGCTTTGCATCGTCCTCAAGTAGACAACACTAAGGAAAACAAATAGAAGAATGAGAATAACATATAGAAGAAGTAACAAAAGAGAGGGGGAGAGAATCTGCCATGCTAATGTAACTAGTCTAGCACGTCATCTACCCCCCGATCTTGCTGATCAATGTTTCGGGAAGGCAGGGAACACGCTAGAGGAGGAACATCCAACACAGCAGATGGAGCTATCACAAGATCCAAACAAGGGCTATGTTCATGTTCCGAGCCACATTGTTCTTGTCTAGGAGCTAGGAGAAGTGCTTTAGAAAATTCATTAGATAAATGGTTATCGACATCAACAAGTTCATATTCACTATCAGAAGCAAGAGGAGTAACATTTTCATCATAAATAACATTTTCATCTATAGCATCATCAAGATTTATAAAAATAGGATCTTTAACTCGCACAGGATCAAGACCATCATGCATCTTATGTTCAGGAGATTTAGGCTCAATATCCGGCTGAGGAGAAAATGGAATAATGCTTGTTGAAGGTGTTTTTGGAGATTGTGAAGTTTGAGAAGCAGCTGCTTGAGCCCTAAGATGACGCTTTCATCGGCGTTCCCATGCAGAATGATTACGTCTAGTCTTAGTAGGAAGTGTAGAAGATAGAGGAGGAGGAATGTTCTCATCCTTATCACTTGGGTGTTTAGGTTGTGGTCTCTTAGGCTGGATAATAGGAGAAGAAGAAGGTCTCTTCTCTCTATAAAAGGACGGAGGAAGAACTGCTCCATATAAAGGAAGAATTTTTGTTTTAGGAAGAAGACCAAGTCCATCATGACGAGGAGGTATAGGTCTACTTTTAGAAGATTTATTAGGCATAGACATAGTCACATCCATGGGGACGGGTTGGGAATCTTCTTGGGGAAAGACATTAGTTTTGTCTTTCAAAGGAAGAATTTCCTTCTCAAGAATGATAGGAATGTCAAGTTTAGGTGTTCTAGGTTCACTTAGAGATAGGATCATATCTGTTTTCCACTTTTGATAAGATTTAAAAAGATGATCACTTCGCGGAGGAAGAGATTGGAATTGTTTGGGCCAAAAGTAATCAATAGGAACACTAGAAGTTCTTTCAGCTGGTTTAAAGAGACTATGATTGACAGTAACAACTTCACCATTATGGGGAAATTTTAAACACTTATGAATAGGAGAAGCAATAGCTTTCATGGAAGATAGCCAAGGATAGCCAAGCTTCACACAAAATTGTTCGGAAGATGGAATAATAGCAAAGTTCACATCAAGAGATTTATTATGAACCTCAATAGGCAATGTAATAGAACCAATTGCAGGAGAAGAAAATGCATCAAATAGTTTCACAATCACATCTGTTTTGTCATAGATCACTTGATTCAATTGCAAAGTAAAAAGAAATTCTTCAGTAATAACATTAACCATGCACGAAGGATCAATAAGCACTCCACGGCAAGGTGTATTTTTGACTTTTGCAACTACGTATAAAGGACCATCAGGTGCTCTAATGGTTTCACTAGAATCAAATGTGATGGAAGGTTCTTTAGGGATTTCTTGCTGCTCTACAAAGTTAATCACATTCGGAGTCATAGACACAAGACCATCAGATGAGAAAGAGGAATCATTAGCCTCAATCGCATTAGAGGTATGAGAGGTATGAGAAGGTAATGGATCAGTAAAAATCTGAAGATTTTGGTTAGGAGGAGCTACAGATGTGTTGCCTTTATCATTCACTCCAGAAACAGAAATAGTATTATTATCAATCAAATCTTGAATTTTACCCTTTAAAGAAAAACATTTTTCAGTATCATGCCCAGGCTGACGATGAAAGTGACAAAAAGCTTTGTGATCAAAATAAGGTGAAGTAATCTTTGCAGGATCAATTTGTCGTATAGGAGGAAGAGTAAGCACATTTTGTCCCAATAACTTATTCATAATATCATGCAATGATTCATTCAAAGGAGTATACTTTCTTTCTTTCCTGAAAAATTTAGAAATAGGAGGCACACATGATGCTGCATTCACATTGTTGTTGATGATGTTTTCATTGAATTTGATGGAATCTCTATTCGGTTTAAACTTCCCAAATGGTTGTTGACTGCTATCACCCTTATCACTCGGAGCCATAGGATGTGATTGTTCCATTTGACTCACAGTCAGTTGATAATTGTGAAGAGTGGCACACAACTGGTGGAAAGAAGTAAACTCAAAAAACAGAAGTTTGTCTCGAATATCTTTTTGCAAATTAGAAATAAAGATTCTTTGAATATCATTATCAGGCACTGGAAAAGAAATTTGAGCATACAAATGCTTATATCTACCAATGAAATCAGTCACTTTTTCTTTAACACCTTGTTTACAATGCATTAAATCAATCAAAGTAACTTTAGGACTTATATTGTTTTGAAATTGTTGAATGAAAGCATTTGCAAGTTGTTCGAAAGAAGTAATAGAATAAGAAGGCAACGAGCAATACCATTGTAGGGCTTTGTCTCTTAATGTTCTGGTGAATAGTTTTGCAAGCAACCTTTGGTCATAAGCAAAATCAGTACATATTGTTTGAAAAGTCTTAACATGTGTTAGAGGATCTCCTTTACCATTATAAAGCTCCAAATGCGGGATTTCAACATGTTTAGGAGGAATAGCTCGGACAATGTCAAGAGAAAGTGGGCTCGCAATATCGAATGTGGGCACACTAAACTTAGATTGATTCATAGAGGCAATTTGTTGCTGTAAAGAAGAGACAGTTTGTGCTAGATTGTTAATGGTTGCTTCAGTCGAAGAGTTCATATTAGGTGTGTTAGATTGAGATGGAGGTGTGATGTTATTGAAAGAAGGTAAAGAGTAAGGTGGTGGGACCCTATGATAGTCAACCATAGGGGATGATTGGATAGGAGGAACACTACAAGGAGGAATGGAATGGTTAAATGAATTGCCCCCTTGCATCATGTTCATTTGTGAAGATGTAATAGGAACACTTATTGAAGGAATGAATGAAGAAGTCAGATTGAATGAAGGAATAGGGTTAATTGAAGAAGGAGGATTGCTCCCATGACTAGTGATCACAGGAGGAATGTCTTGTATAGAAGTAGCCATTATGTTTGATGTAAAGGTAGGTATGTTAGCAATAGAAGTGGTCAAAGGAATAGAATGATTGACTTGTGTAGGAGGCTGTGTATAACCTAAAGATTCAGCACAACTCTTCATAGGCATCACGTTCGAATTCACAATGTGTGAAATACCACGCAAAATATCAATTCCATTCTTATCACTTTGAAGCATGCGTTTTAGACCCTCAATTAAAGGAAGAGCTTGACTATTAGGATACTCATGAGACATCCATTGGTGAAAATCGTCAAATTGGTTATCCAATTTGGAAAGTTGTTCAACGGAAACTTCATGGAGAGCTTCTTCATCATTCGGAGGATTAGAGGAATTACCCATGTCCTCGTTAAAAAGGCTACTCAAATTAGGTTCCATCTCCTCAGTAGTTAAACCTCGGAAGGACTTAATTCTACGGTTTCGTCTAACGGGAATAGTGTAAGTAGGGCTTGTTGTTGTAAAACTCATGCACTAGAGAGAGAGAAAAGATTTTGAATTTAGAGGTAGCAATTTTCAGTAAAACCAGCCAATCTTCCAGATTTAAGCTGTTAAATGCAATCACGACAGTCTCCCAAAATTTCAGAAAAAATGTTCAGGACCGTGGCGCTCGGAGTGCAACACGGTCCTTGCAACTTTTTTCGAAATTTGTAGGGATGAAAGGTATGATGATTTTAGAGCTAATCTGAAAAAATTGAGGGATTTTACGATCTGTAGATAGGCCAAATTAAAGTTGCAATCTCAAAATTGAACCCTATCAAGATTGTCGAAAAATGCAAAATTTGAATTTTGAAAAAGAGAGGGAAACTGAAATTTTGAATTTTATGATTTTAGAGGGAATGTCAAAAGCAGTGCAAATTTTGAAATTTGAAAATTGACTCAATTTCACGCAAAATTTAATTTTGAAAGCGGAAATCAAAGTTGTTGTAATTAGGCACTTAATTTCAAAAGTCACAAAATGCAAGAATTTGAATAAAGCACTGAAATTTTGAATGAATGCAAACACAATTTTCAGATTTAGGACAGTAAGAACACAATTTTGACACAAAATTTCAATTTCAACAATTTTTGAATGATTAGGAGCCTTAAACCAAGCAATCACAAGACCAACTTTGACTGTAATTTTGAAAGTGTTATAACTGACAAAATCAGCCAAAGTTCTGGATTTTAGCAAGAAAATATAGCAAGATCTCGCTCCCGAAATTTTGGAAAAAATGTCGGGGACGATGGCGCTCGGAGTGCAACACGGTCCTCGCAACTTTTTTCCAAATTTTCAGGGATGAAAGATATTGTGATTTTATTACAGAATCCAAAGTTACAGCTGATTTGGAGATGTTTTGATCGGTCAAATTGTCAAACAAAGGTTGAATTAAGAGGGTTTCAAAAATTAGGGTTTTGACATTTAACCACTTAATTTTCAAAATTAAAGTACAGATATGAATTGATAATTTATAATAGAAAAGCAGATCTGAAGCAAGCATTAATAATTAAACATTTCGCAAGTTCAATGTTCAAAAAAAGAAAATTTAGGGTTTTTATGCAATCACCTCTAAAATTTTGCAAAAGATCAAACATGGAAATGTAATCAAGGAATCAATTTTCAGATCTAATCATGAATAATCAGAAAGGATGTTCACGTCGGGTTCACCAAAATGTAAAGCAGAAAATCGCGGTCGAACCCTAGTTGGTCTCCCCTCTTCTAACTCCGAGGAGAGAGAAGGGAGGTTCGCTAGGATTCGATGGGTTTTCACTTAGGGGGAAGACTTTACATTCAAAAGAGGGGTTGAAACTCATAAGATTCAATCCCACACAATGTAAGATTGGATGCTAAATGAATTTCAAGGGTTTGGAAAGCAAAGCTACCCTCTTTTGTAAAGAATGTTGATTAAGGAAATTAAGCTAAGGATGCATAGAAAGTCATAAAGATTCGCTTATAAACTGAGTTTAGGTTATAGGATGAAGCTGCCGACCTGGAATTAGCAGTAGAATGTCGATACGGCGCTGTCCTGCAAAGTTGGCCAAGACTAATTTGAAGGGGTCAGCACTAACTTGGTGGAATTACACTCAATCAGAGAGGTTGAGAAGAGGAAAACCCAAGATTAACACTTGGGACAAGATGGTAGAAAAATTGAAGGCCCAATTTCTACCGAGTGATTATGAGGTCCAAATTTTTAAGAGATTGTAGAACTTAAAGAAAAAACAAATGGATGTGATGACATATACAGAGGGGTTTCCTAAATTGAACCTGAGGGTACGCCATCATGAATATGAAGTGGATAAAATAGCAAGGTATATGAATTAGTTGAAACATAGCATATAAGATGAATTGAGTGTAACTACCCCTAGGAGTGTAGAAGAATGTTTTTAGTTAGCCGCAATAGTAGAAGAGAAGGTCAAGAGAAGGAAAGAGAAGTAGGCTAGAGGTAGAGGAAAGAACAATAGAGGAAGAGGAAAATTTGGAGGAGGTACAACACAATTCCAAAAGCATCAAGGGGAGACTAGTGATCAGCAAGAACAAACCAATGAGAAAATAGGTGGATTCAGGGGTAGGAGATCTAACATGAGGAAAATTTGGAAACCAAGGAATGGGATCAAACACATTCTTAGGGAAGTGTTTACAATGTGGTCAAATTGGTCACCCTACCTAAAGATGTCTGAATAAAGAGAGTACAATCTCATATGGAGGAGAAAGGAGGACACAAATTGTTCGTTAGGAAGAGGCAGAAAGTGTAAATTCACCTTCATTGTAGGAAGCACCTCAAACTGGAGAAGCTTTGATTATGAGGAGGACACTGATCAAAGTCCCAACCATCAAGGAATCACCACAAAGAAAATATTTGTTTAGAAACACATGTAAGGCACAAGGAAAGGTGTGTAAGGTGGTAATTGATTCTGGTTCCACTAATAATCTTGTTTCTATAGAGATGGTAGAGAAGTCAAAACTAAAGAGGATCCCTCACCCCACACTATATAAGGTTTCTTGGCTAGATAAGGGTTAGCAAGTACTTGTCAGTGAGTAGTCTTGGGTAGAGTTAAAAATTGTTTCTTAGGATGATAAAATTTTGTGTGATATCATTCCCATGGATGCGTTCCACATCCTACTTGGAAGGCCTTGGCAATATGATAGAGAGGCCCAACATGATGGACATAATAATGTCTATGTCATCAAGAAAGGGGAGTATCATATACTCTTACCCCATTGAAGGAAGATAAGAGTGCAATCCATGAAGGACCTAGTGCAATGGTGGTGAAAGAGAAGGATTTCATGAAGAACCTGAAAGAAGAGGAGTGTGGATATGTCATTATGGGGAAACCAATCATAGAAGAAACAAATAATGACAACAAGGAAGTCCCTAAGGAGGTGCAGACCCTACTTGACAAGTATGAGGGTATAGTAGTGAAGGAGTTGTCTAATTCCTTGACTCCCATCCTTGATGTGAGTCATCATATTGATTTCATTCTTGGTGCTAGTCTACCAAACAAGGCAGCATACAAAATGACACCTTAATAAAATGAGGAGATCAAGAAGTAGGTCCAAGAATTTCTTAATAAGGGCTTGGTGAGAAATAGTTTGAGCCCATGTGTTTTGTTGGCATATGATGAAGCTGCGATAATGTATGTTGTCATTGATGTCAATAAGTGCTTAAGAAGGTGAACCAATATGCACCGGTATGAAGATTGGAAGTGGTTATGGTCAACTAGAATGGATTGGACCGGTGTCAGGGTTCACTATGTATGACTACTAGTTGGTAGTCTTTGTTTAGCTCTAGGGTTTCTGGTGTGGCTTGTGCAGTGAAATCAATGATGTTTTGTGATGAGTTAGTTAAGAACAAGGATAAGGATCTAGATGCCATGTCAGCTATGTGCACATGAAGGATTTCTTTGAGGATCTTGCGCGTGAAGATCGAATGCATTGAATGTCTACGTCAGGAATGTGAATTTTTCTTAGCGGTGTGTGAAGAGCACGTGATGGGTTATTGATTTCCAAATGTGGTGAAGATTGGACGATGTAGAATGTCTTGAGATCTATCTTAGATCGTTTCATTCTATGTAATGTGTTTTGATGGTCAGGATTGGACCACTTGTAATTGTAAACCTAAAATATTTAGCATTTAGGGTTTATGCTACCAACCTAATTGTTGTCTATAATGTTGATGAGTTTTGTTATTGCAGGGGTTGGCAAAAGTTGTGTTTCTATCTGCGTGTTGGAGATTTGATACTTGCCAAACCAAAGTGAGGAATTTGCAGAGTGCAATTGCATAAGAGAGGAACTGAAAAAGGATCTACCTTAGAAAGAAGTGTTGTTATAGGATCAGAGTGTTTTACCTGTTGTCTTCTAACCATTTCAACAGAAGGTAAATCCCTTGACCGGGTAGCTTTAACAGGCTTTGTTGTAAATCCTCTAACCAGGTGGCCCAAGTTCATTAAGTTATTTAAATCCTCTAGCGAGGTAACTCTTAACAAGGTTTCAACCTTTAATAGGGTATATAGCCATCCCTTAACCGGGTGATCCCTAACAGGATCGGTTCCTAACAAAACCTTATTGTAAAGTCTTAACTGGACTAGGCTCCTAACAAAGAAGACTTCAAAAGAGTTCACAAACAAGCTTGTGGGTATTCATCCCCACTGTGGTTTTTCCCATTTGGGTTTCCATGTGAAAAATCTATGTGGTATGGGTTGTGAGTTTTTCATGTGATGATTGTGTGATTCTAATTAAGTTAGATATGCATGCAGTGTTAAATGGTTGTGGTATTATTGATACAACTCATGCATGATTATATCGGTGAAGTAGTCATCAAGATTTGAGATCTGTTGAATGTTGTCTGAAGTATTTTTGTTTAACTGGTATAGTTGTCTGAAGTATATCTATTTAACCGGTATTGTTATGGTTAAGTATAGTGGTGAAGACAACCGATTAGCTATGTTTTGATATGACAAAGTGTTGAAGTAGTTTTTGTGTGTACTGATTTAGGCCCCTCCTCTCAGTATTGGTTAGGACCTTAGTAGTTCATTATTATTCATTAATTGGTATCAAAGCACATCCAAGTCCTCGACTATATAAGCTTAACCGCTTGAGGAAAAATATCGTATTTTAATGAAAAAGAGGGAAGGTCCTAAGTTCAACAGGGACAACTTTACAATATGGAAGGACGAGATGAAGATATATATTAGGATTTTGGGTGCACAACACTGGAGCTATGTTGACAATGCCTATGTAATTCCCATTGGAACTCTAACTAATGATCAGAAAAGAGAGATACAAGAAAATGGGCAAGTCATGGAAGCCCTTATTAGCAGCTTGTCCGATGTAGAGTTCATTGATGTACAAGATAAGGACAATCCAAAAGAAGTATGGGACAAACTGGAATCCATTTATGGTGGTGATGAACATGTCAAGTAGGCTAAGGAAGAAAGCCTTAGAGGAAATTTTGAAGATATGAGGATGGTTGAAGGAGAGACCATTCAACAGTATGGCATAAGAATCAAGACAATGTTTGGAGAGATCAAGAGCACTCGTGGAACAATTGATGATGCCACTATGGTCAGTAAAGTTTTAAGATCACTTTTACTGGTCTATGAAATCAAGGTTGCCGCTATTCAAGAGCTAAGGTATATCGACAAAACAAAGGTATCTTTAGACTCTATTATTGCAAAGTTGACTGCATATGAATTGAATAACTATGATGGTAGTGTTGTCACTCAAATTACACCCATAATGCACAAGCTGAAATCTCAAGCAACTTGGTGACACATGGGATAATTCTCAGGGCTGTGGGTTGCCTATGGTGAGAATTAACCTCCAAATGAAGGGTTGGTTCCCTGTGAATAACTCTAAATCTTTACCAAGAAAAGGGATAGGAACTAAAAAAAATGAAACTAGAAAGACTTTGCAAATGCTAAACCAAGGTGAAGCATCAATAAGATATCTCAAAATGACAGAAATACACTGCTAAAAACACCAATCTACACAAAGAGACTTCTGGTTCATAGCACATAAAAATTTCATGCAAAGGATTTAAAATTCAATAAATTAAAAGGAAAAAAAAAATTCACAATCAACCAAATGAACCAATTTATCACAATGCAAAACCTATGACTTACAAATTAGATAGAAAATTTAAAGGTTATCTAGACAATAACACAATAAACTAGCTCTCAATCATGAATAAGAAAATGAACTCCAAAGATATAAGGCATAAGCTGATAATTTTATTTAGTATTTAGTCATAAAACTACACATGAGCTACAAGAATATATTCTTTGCTAAAACCAGCAAGAGAATGATCAAGAACTAGTGAAGCAAGATAAAACTTTTTCAATTTATACAGAAACCTTCCAAAAGGTAGAGGAAAGATGACTCCAGAATGACTAAAGATGAACTCCCACTGAAAATATCTTTTCTGAAAACTGATCCTCGGGTAGAAATAAAAGCCACCAAAATAGGCTCAAAATCATGAGAAAAACTCATGCAAACTTGCTCTCAAGCTTAAATCAGACCCCAAACTACCTGATGACTTCTCCTAAATTTGAGTTGAGTCCACCTGGATGCTACCAGTTACCTGACCATTTGACTTAACCACCTGCATTAACCATCAGCACATGATAGATTAACATTCAACCATCAGGACTGCCAATGGCTTGTCGCTATGTTGCGAGGATTAACATTCAGGTACCTCTTCATTGCGGTATAGCGACAGCCATTATATCTTCAAGAACCTGTTTGCTTTTTAATCACTTTAACCTTCAAAATAGGACAACTTTTGAGTCACTCATATGCAGACCCTTGCCACGTGTTACAATCTGACTTGTCTGTGGCCACCACCTGGGCTCCACCTAAACACCTAAGTTGCTCACCTTTTCTGCACGTGCTTTGTCACCAAGTCACAGTGAGTATTCAACGATCATCTTCCCATCATGACATAGCGACAACAATCGGATCTTTCTTGATCACCATTGATCTTCCTGATCTGCTCAACCTTTAGCCTCTCTGAGCAGCTCTCTCTTATGCCACAGTGTCACCACATGTCAGCCACTGGTTTTCTCATGAGATCTACGTGTCTTGCCACTTGGACCTGCCACTAGACTTGGGCCCACCTTTGTTCAATTGATATTATTCTTTTGTCCAAACTTCTTCCCTTAGTGAATTACCCACATGTCTCATCGATACCTTAGTTTCATCGATACCTTTTATTTTATCGACAGGACCGGCTCTGATTTCTTTGATGTACCTTATGTCGATGGAACCGATGCTTTTCGTGAATCCTTTTAGATATCCATCGGTGCCAAGGTCTATTTGATAGGCCACTCTCTAGTTTGTCTGCGCATCTAGCTGGCCACCATCTGGGTGCCACCTATCTGCCACCTCACCAGTCACTAGGGTATTCATTCTGGGCACTTCACAACCACGGTACAACGACAGTCATGGATAGCTCCAAAATTTCACTCCACCATCTGATCTTTCTTGATCTGCTCAAGCTTTAACCACCTCTTTTTGGCACATGCTTTGTCACCAAGTCACAAGGAGTACTCAGGGAGCATCTTTCTATCATGGTATAGCAACCATTGTCGGATCTTTCTTGATCACGGTTGATTTTCCCAACTTGCTCACTAGTTAATTTTCCCTTTTACTGCAAAATTTGGGTGCCTTGAGATGCGCACGCATGCGGGGTCCCACCAATGCTAAGTTGTTCCTTGTCAAAATATCGTAAGCTTTGACACTAAGGATATATGCGGCTTTACCTTTAAATGTGATGAATTTCCTCTTTGCAGCCAATGTGGGATAAATGATTTCCCTTGAAAGTTTATTTCTTTTGTAAACCCAACTTGGTGCCCAAGTAAAAAATGCCTTACACAGGTTGACTACATTTGTTTTGAATTGGCAATAAACTTGCCAAATGAACTTGCCTAAAGGTTTCAATAGCCATGCCATACTTGAAAGTGTAATGGAGCATGAAAATCTATGTGATCTATTTATCTTTGTAACACCCATCTCCATCAACATGCTAGGATCAACCCTTGAGGGAGCCACATTTTAACCCACATGTTGTATTTTACTTTTCCTGTATCTGCACATGAAGCAAACAAGTTTTAAAAAAAAAGTACATATCTGATTTCTTGCTGATGATTTTGTTGGCATATGGACACTCCAATGAGACATTGTGTGTGATTGAAGGTTTTGTCATTTATGGCAACCTTGCAATCCTATGGCACTGGCAAGACATTATACCGACAAAGCATTACACAGGCAACCTTGCAATCCTATGGCACCGGCAAGACATTATATTGGCAAAGCATTACACAGGCAACCTTGCAATCCTATGGCACTAGCAAGACATTCTACCAGCAAATACAATCTGCACCGGCACCGACACAGAAGAAAAGATGTACACCGGCATAGAAGAAATGAAGTATACTGGCACAGAGGCCGACAATATTTTTGATATGTAATATTTTGTTTATTATTGTAAGCCGACTTGGCAAATTGTAAAATGACTCTTGTATATAAAAGAGATCATTGTAGACATTTGTTAGATATGTATAGGTAGCATAAAGAAATTTATTAGGCAGACCTAATGTGCGAATTATAGGTCAAGGGTATATGCAAATAACAAGAGCAAGAACCGGTACTGAATCTGGCATTGAAGATGCTATTGTAAAGCAGTACAAAATATTGGATTTGTATAATCCTCATTGTAAGTCAGTGTGACTTCTTATTGAGCAGTGTGCTCTAGGCAGTTGGCCTTCATGCATGTGCAGGCCCCTATTGTAAATAATATTCTCTTATTGGCCAGTAAGTGAATATTGTGGGTCACAAATCCCACTGAGGTTTTTCCCACACTGGGTTTCCTCATTAAACATCTTGTGTTATGGTGTTCTTTTCATGTGGATGTTTTTGATTCTATTAATTACATTAATTCTTGCATACCGGTATGTTGTTACTTTATGTTCTGCATGTTTTGTCTTAAGAAAATTTCATTACCAGTCAGATACCGATTCACCCCCCCCTCTCAGTATCTATGGGAACCCTAACAATTGGTATCAGAGCCTGGTCCTCTATTTTCAGAAGCCTAACAACTTGAGGAAGATCTTGACATTGGTAAAGACGGAAAATCTGATGAAGCAACTTGAAGGAGCTCTTTCTGACTATGATGCAGAGAAGTTGAAAAATATCAAATTAGAAGATGATTTAAAAGCAGCTCAGGACATTATTCAGGCACTTCAAGAAAATCTTACTGTTACAAGAAATAAGAGAAGAGAACTTTGTGGAAAATTGCAAAATGAGAATGATGAAAAGGAATCACTTAATGATATGATAAGCAAATTGAAACAAGAGATCATGACAACAAAAAATGAAATGTAGGATATGACTATGAGATTTTGCAAAGAGATTGAGGACAGAAAGAAGAATGGAGAAGAATTGACCAAAAGACTAAGTGATGCAGCAAATGAGAACACAAGACTTAGCTATGAAAATGACATGTTAAATACAGATCTGATGCATACTCAGAATGACTCAAATGAACTAATGAGACAAAAAGAAATCTTGGAAAGGGAATTGGAAACTGCAAATCAACACAAAGAAAAATTCAAGAAAAGCTCAGAAGAACTTGGTACCTTATTGAGGAATCAAAAACCCAAAGGTGACACTTCTGGAATTGGATTTGAAGTTGGAGAAAGCTCTGGTACTACAAATACTCAGGATCATAGCAAACCGGTAAGACCTCCTAATACTTACAAATTCAATGGAAAATGCTTTAACTGTAATAAATATGGTCATAGGGCAAATGAATGTAGATCTAGGAATTATCAGAATATCAATCCTCCCACCAGTCAATGCTCCAAATGCAACAAAATTGGTCATAACTCTGAAAACTACAGAATGAATGTAAGATGTTATGTTTGTGGAAGATTTGGACATTTATCAAATAAATGCAAAACACAAACCAACATAGGTTATGGGAAAGCTATTCAAAAAAATAATGTAACTTGTTATGCATGTAACAAAATTTGTCATATTGCTAAATTTTGTAGAAGTAAAGGTACACCGGTAGACAACAAAAGTACTAGCTTGAAAGGTAAAGAAAAGGTTGAAGAGGTTAAGCAAGAATACTCAAAGCAATGGATTAGAAAAGGTGATCTAAATATTGGGAATACTCCTCCACTGGTAGAACCAACAAACGCTCCACCAGGAGGAAAATGTGATGCTCCACTGGCAGGACAGAGCAGTGCTCCACCTGTAGGAAGTTCTTCATCTAATTGAAGAAAATTATCTTGAGGGTTTGGCAATCTAATGACACATGTGCTATTATTCCCTTGGTTAGAGAAAAGAAGTTGAAAATCACTCATTACCGGAAAATAAAGTTAAGCTAATACATTACCGATAAGCAATTAATGTGGTAGGTAGTAGAAAAGACTTTATAAAATAAGGTTTTGGCTCCATTTCACTTCACCGAGCATTCAAACTTTTAGAGAGCACGAAGATTTTTGAGCTAAGGCATTCCGAGCAAAGAGGCAAAGCATTTCAGCAATCAATCCATCCAAAGGCAAAAAAAGGTATTTATCATCATGGCATCCTCCTCTATACCTGAATTCATAGCAAACCCTATAGTAGTCGAGGTTATAAAATGCCCTAGGCCCGTATTTTAGCTCATTCCCGAGGTAGCTAAGAAAGATGACAGTATAGGTGCTTTTTCCCAAATTCCAAAAGGTGTTGTTTATGCAAAAAACCCTAGAATGTATATTCATTGCAACATAGAGGAATTAGGAGAGGAAGAAATTAAAAACATGTATAAGATTGTTATATGTGACAACTCCAGAAATGTAAAACCTGAACATAAAATTGTTGAAACCCTAGGATTCACTGAAATCCTCTGCACTCCTGAATTTCCCAAGGAAGTGATTAGGATAGTTTTAAGCAAGGTGCATGGTTCATTCTTTTGGCTTGATTCAGTTCACAAAATTACAAAGGAAGTTGTGAAAGCTTGATTCTGTTACATTCCACCGGTAACAGACCTGACAAGACTAAGAAGGTCTCCAATGACCTAGTAATGAACTTAACTAGTGCAACATCAGACAAAAGGTCTCTAAGGTTTAATGATGTGACCGATATAAATGTTAGATTTGTTAGCATGATTTTAGGGTACAAAGCAACTCATGCAAATAGACTTAATTCAGTTTCCAGTCTATGCATTAAGAGTGTTGATGATATGGTAAAAGAAAATGTGAAAATTGATGTATGTGAATGGTTAAAAGATGAGTTGACGAATAACTTAGGAAAAATCAAGAAGGATAAGAAAGGAACTTTTAGGTTTGGAAATTTGTTAGTATGTCTGATGCTACACATAAAAAAATAGGTTCTTGGTATAGGCAACAAAGATTTTGGATATGACATACCGGTAGGAAAACCATTATCAGACTTACTCAACAACATGGGTGAAAACAAGGAAAAGAATATCAATGAATATTTTCAAGCACTAAAGGTCAGAATGAACAAAAGAATCAGACTATCACAGGAAATTGTCAACAAATACAAGGATGATATATGTTTTGTAATAAAAAAGGATGAGATCTGGATGGAAGCAGTTATCCCTAGGACAATTTGGGTAATAGAGATGGGTTATGAGACCAATGATCATATCATTGAAACTTATGCCAAAGCACTTCTAGAAGCACCCAGGGAAGCCTAGGAAGAAGTATTTGGTAGTGTTGAGACCATAGAAAGCCAAATTCAGTCAAAGAGAAGAGTGAAAAAGGTTGAAGCATTTGTGAGAAAAGGATCCAGACAAGCAAAATCCATAAAGGAAGATGTATTAAAGAAAACCGGCATAACTGAAGATGAGTTGGCAGCCCAACAACCTGAAACTCATCTATCACCGGTAGGTACTTCCTCAGAAGGAGATATGCCAGCAACTTTCAAAAGAGTTGTTAGGAAAAGAGACCCCTCACCGGCAACCACTCCTTCACCTAGAAGGACAAGGTAGAAGCAACAAGCTGTGAGATCTCCAGTCAGAAAGGTCACACCTAAAAAGAAGCTGACCCCTAAGAAAAAGAAAAAGACAACAACTGACTTGGCACCTCTAGAAATTTTGTTAAATGAGATCACAAAGGAAGGAAAATTGAAGAACATAGGGAAAATTTATGACACCCTATCAGATGATGAGAAAGGACAAGTTGAGGAGAGTGTAATATTACACATGGACATGTTTAAAAAGTTTTTGTTGCAAGTCTTAAATGAAATTCCTGATGACTTATACAAAAGACTTGAGGCCAAAAGGCAAGGTGTGATAAAATTGGATAAGAAAATAAAAATTGAAAAATTACTTCCTGTATATCCGGTAAACTCACCTAAAGAAATTGATGACCTAATTGCTCAAGTAAACTGGTCAATATTCTCTACTACACACCAGCAAATTTCACTAATGGCAGGTAGAGTTACAAAGGTTTCAGAGGAAACAGAAAATGGTTGGGACATATTTTTGGTTGAAAAAGAAAAACAAGAAGAATATAGGAATCCCAAGCCTATTAAGGTTTATCAGAAAGATAGAGACAAAGGGAAAGGTAAAGTTGGTGGACCACCAAGTATCAAGGTTAGAGACAACTTACCCCCACCTCCTTTAAATACTCCACCGGTAAAATCAACAACTACAGAACAACCGGCAGCTGAGAGCATGGATACAGAGGGTGACAATACTAATCTTGAAGTCCTATATACTGTGAATGTTGATACTCAGAAGATCAACATAGTGGTAGATAAGGATACAACAAATAAATCAGATATAGCCAAAGAGCCTCCGGTAATAGGAAATACAGAACAACTGGTAGCGCGGATACAGGGAAAAAGGTGGAATCTGAAACACAAACAAAGAAACTGACAGACCTAAAGGTTCTAGAACAGATGCCACCCGTAAGAAATGAAGCAGGAAAACTAGTGCTTAAGGAAATACAGACACAAACTGACCTGCCAAAGGTCAGTACAAGCATGGTCACTTCCATCGGTACTCAGTTTGTTGGGTCACCATCAAAGTCAACAAATATGACTGAGGTATTACTTGAATCAATCAAGAAAATAATTGATTATAGCTCACAAGCTTATAAAGCAATAGATGATTCAATCCCATATTTGAAATCAGTAGATCCAAATTGTAATATAGACAATAAAGATTCTTTAGGACAATTGGATACACTATGTAAATATATTTCTGGAAATTTTGAGCAAATAAAGGTTGAATCTGTAAAGGAAATTGTAGAAAAGGAGAAACTAAAATTCTTTGAGGAAGGAATAAAGAAGTGTAATAGAGAGTTTGACACATTTCTACCGGAACTGTGTAATTTGTTAAAAGAGTACAAAAACATGTATAAAGATACATGTAAAACAAATTTTTTGACTGTAGATATTAACAAGAAAATAAGCAAGGCACAGGATGAGATAAATAAACTTGCAGACAATTTTGTCAACTCACCTGATTCATTATCAGTTTTTGAAGAGAAGATAGCAAATTTTGAGGAAGAATTGCTCAAATTGGAAAGAGAGAAAGAGAAAATAATAAACAAGGCAAAACTTTTGAGATCTAAACTAAGTCCAAGATTGGACTATTTAGCATCTCTGTGGAAGGAAATTTCAGAGGCATTAACACAGGGAAGCAAAACACTGGCAAAGCTTTTGCAGTATCTCACCGGTACAGTAAAAAGAACTGAGACAACAATAAAAGACAGTAAGAAGTTTATGGATGATATAAACTTAATTTTGGGAGATCTTCTTCAGATAATAACTACCCAACTACAAGGTTGAGGTTATGTACTGGTACAACTACAGACTCTACTAACCTTTGTCATTGATGCCAAAGGGGGAGTAGTAGGATGAGAAAATTCAAAACACAGGGATCATATGCTCAGGGGGAGCTCTCACATTTTTGGTAAACATTTTTGGTCTACACATTTCTAGATATCTTTTTGAAATTTCTCATGAGTGTTGCCATCAATGCCAAAGGGGGAGATTGTTGGCATATGGACACTCAAATGAGACATTGTGTGTGATTGAAGGTTTTTTCATTGATGGCAACCTTGCAATCCTATGGCACTAGTAAGACATTATACCGGCAAAGCATTACACAAGCAACCTTGCAATCCTATGGCACCGACAAGACATTATACTTGCAAAGCATTACATAGGAAACCTTGCAATCCTATGGCATCGGCAAGACATTCTACTGGCAAAGCATTATTCAAGCAAGACAGTGCATTGGCATCAGCAAGAATAGTCTACACTGGCACCGACACAGAAGAAAAGATGTACACCGGCACAAAAGAAATGAAGTATACTGGCACAGAGGCTGATAGGATTTTTGATATGTAATATTTTGTTTATTATTGTAAGCCAACTTGGCAAATTGTAAAATGACTCTTGTATATAAATGAGATCATTGTAGACATTTGTTAGATATGTATAGGCAGCATAAAGAAATTTATTAGGCAAACCTAATGTGCGAATTATAGGTCAAGGGTATATGCAAAGAACAAGAGCAAGAACCGGTACCAAATCTAGCATTGAAGATGCTATTGTAAAGTAGTATAGAATATTGGATTTGTATAATCCTCATTGTAAGTTAGTGTGACTTGTTATTGAGCAGTGTGCTCTAGGCAGTTGGCCTTCCTGGATGTGCAGGCCCCTATTGTAAGTAATATTCTCTTATTGGCCAGTAAGTGAATATTGTGGGTCACAAATCCCACCGAGGTTTTCCCCACACTGGGTTTCCTCATTAAACATCTTGTGTTATGGTTTTCTTTTCATGTGGATGTTTTTGATTCTATTAATTACATTAATTCTTGCATATCGGTATACTGTTACTTTATGTTCTGCATGTTTTGTCTTAAGAAAATTTCATTACCGGTCAGATACTGATTCACCACCCCCTCTCAGTATCTGTGGGAACCCTAACAGATTTGACCTGTTATTTGTTGATTTGCTTGGTACTTTTCAATGAGTGAAAGCAAGACCACATTAGGCCACCAAATTTAGTATGTGCAAAATTTTGGTAACATTTTTTGTGACCTCTGCAGAGTGTTTGTCTGCTAAACACTATAGACTAGTAATGGAGTCATCTCAACCCTCTCTCCAAATGGAATTTCTTGAGATTCAGCTGCCCTACAACATGACAACAAAACAAAAATAGAAAAACTAGGAAAAAACAAGTGGTGCTGCCTAAAACAGAAACCACAAAACTGTGCATGAACACTTATTGAAACCCAGAACAACAAAATAGAAAACAAAAAGTGCATCAACACTTATTAACTAAAATAAAATATCAAAGGCAAGCATTGAGATGAATCCCATTAACTGGGATTGGAAGGGTTTCACCATTCAACTTTGAAAGCTAAAAGGCATTATGTTGCTTTTCCCAGTAATGATGTGTGGGCCATCCCATATGGCATCAAATTTAGTATGCTTTCCAGGCTTACTTTTTAACTCATCCCATTTCAAAACCAAATCTCCCTCATTGAAAACTCTCAGAGCAGCCTTCCTATCAAAAGTCCTCTTCATCTGAGCTTGATGATTTTCAGTAGTCAACAATGCTTGATTTCTTACCTCCTCCAACTCCATTAGTTATGCCAACCTAACCTGCATGGGTTCTTCTTGACATTTCTAGCTCTATAATCAGAGTTAGTGTAGGCATTTCAACTAAAATTGGGAGTCTTGCCTCTTTACCATAAACGAGGACATAGGGAGATATACCTGTAGCTCTCTTAGGGGTGATTCTATCAGCCCACAATGCATGTTTCAACTGAGTGTGCCAATTTCTCTTACTATCTTCTATTGTCCTCTTGATTATCCTAATCAAGTTCTTATTAGTAGACTCATCTTGCCCATTACCTTGAGGGTAATAATTGGATGAAGTACTCAAAAATATGTTGTTCTGGACAGCCCAATCAGTAATCTTAAATCCTACAAAAGCTAATGCATTGTTTGAAATAATAGAATCAGGGATACCAAACCTTGCTACTAAGTCTTGATAAAAGTTTAGGACTGCACTATAATTTGCCTCCTTCAAGGGTACAACTTCAGTCCACTTGGTAAAGTAATCAGCGGCTGTCAAGATCCATTTATGCCTAGGACTTGAAGGTGGATTGATGACTCTGATAAAATCAAGACCCTACTTCATGAATGGTTGTTCAATTTGAACAAGTTGCAGGGATAAAGCTACCATCTTTTGTTTCCCTACAAATACTACACAATTCTTACATTTCCTTACCCAAGCATATGCATCTTTATGCAAATCAGGCCAAAAATATCTTGCCTTCATGATCTTTAATGTTGTAGTCCATGGTGCAAAGTGACCACCAATTGGTCCATTATGGAATTCCTCTAATATACTGTCAGTTTGATCTGAATCTACGCATCTTAAGAATATACCATTAAAATATTTTCTAAACAAAATTCTATCCAAAATGATATAAGGGATAGCTTGAAGTCTATAGTATCTTTGTTTAGCATTGTTTAGGCCTTTAGGACACTCACCAGTCTGAAGAAAATTCATCATTTCTTGCACCCAACTTGTAGGAGGTGTTGCTACAACAATTGGCTCATTATATTCATGAACTAGGACAACTTCTTCACTCTCTTGTTCAGTGTTTTCATTGTGAACAACAAGTTGTTCGCATAATCCCTTGCCTCTACTCATCTTTTTTACCTTGATATTGACATCATACTCCATCACTTTCATGATCCAACCAGCTCTTTTATCATTAAGATCTCTATTCAACAAAAAATATTTTATACCAAGATGAGCAACCATTAGGTGAATTTTGTTATTTGAAAGCATGTGTCAAAATTTCTTTAGACTTCTAATGACTGCTAATGCATGTTTCTTGACAAAAGAATAATTTTGTTCATACCCTTCTAGGCCTTGGCTGAAGAATGCTATTGGCTGCTCCAATCCCTCATCATTCTGCTGAATCAACAGAGCTGAAATAGTATCAAAAGTACCAAAAGCATATAATATAAAATCCTTTGCAAAGTGTGTATTAATCAAAGTAGGCGCCGATGCTATGGTAGTCTTAATTTTTTCAAAATAATTCTTAGCCTCTTTGGACCAGCTGAAAGTAACATTTTTCTTGAGCATGCTAGTCAATGGCTTCAAAAAAAATGCTATATTGGGGATGAATCCCCTTACAAAATTGATTCTGCCTATAAAGCTTTGAAGGCCTTTCTTATGTGCAGGTAAAGGCAAAGCTAAAATAGCACTTACCCTCTCTGGATCTATGGTTATTCCATGTTTGGAGACAATATAGCCCAACAACTTACCCTCGTGTATAACAAAAATGCACTTTTTGGGACTTAAAGTTACTCCATATTCTCTACACCTTTCAAAAATCTGCCTTAAGTGAGAAAAGTTCTCTTCCGCATGCTTTGAAAAAATGGTTACGTCATCAAGATAAACCAAAAAAAAATTATTTATAAGACCTTGGAAGGCCATATCCATTGCTCTCTGAAAGGTTGCTCCTGCATTAGACAAACCAAAAGGCATTTTCCTATATGCCATTATTCCCCATTTTGTAGTAAACGCAGTTTTAAATTGGTCATCCTCTTTTACCAGAATCTAATTATAACTAGAATAACCATCAAGTAGTGAAAATCTATCTGAACCTGAAACTACTTGTAAGATTTTCTCCATTGAGGGCAGTGGGTAATGACCTTTTAGAGAAGCTCTGTTAATATCTCTAAAGTCTACATAAAGTCTAAGCTCACCATTCTTCTTTCTTATGGGAACCAAATTTGTTACCCAAGATGTATGCTTTATAGGAAAGATGATATTACCTTGGATCAACTTGTTTAGTTTTGTCTTCATGAGATGCTTGAGTTTTGGATTAAGGGGCCTTTTCTTTTGTCTGACAGGCTTGGAATCAACTTCCAACTCTATGGTGTGTTGTGCTAATGCGGGGTTGAATCCCTTCAAATCTTCATACTACCATGAAAACACGTCATTGAACTCTTGACAAAGCAAAACAAATGCCTGTTTCTCTTCAGCTGTACATACCTTTCCTAGCTTTAATAACTTATCTCTGAAGATCTCAACAGGTTCATAGTGCTCCTCTTTAACTAGCACGCTGCCCTTTTTCTTTCTAACCTGATCATTAGTGTTAAAGATTGACTCAAGGGTTACCAATGCCTTTGGCAGCTTATTACTTTTTAATTGAAGAATCTGATTTTCATATTGCTTTACAAATTTATGTTGATTACCAGCTACAAATTCAGCCTCTCCAATAAGAAAATTAATAATTTGTTCACCTAAATCAAAGAGTTGCCAATTGACACTATTATCTGGAATTGAAGGCCTAACAACCACTTTGACATATTGTTGTCTTTCAATATTGCTTACCTCATCTGGTATGTCAAATTGAGCACCCAAGGCAGCCAACTTATTTGCTTCCTTATTCTGATTTCTAGGCATGGACATCAGATTGAAAGCATCAAATTATTCAATTAAGTCCCATATCTTATGCTTATATATTTTAAGGACATCATTTTTAGTCACATTGACACCTCTTAATTGATTTACCACTAGCTCACTATCCCAAAATACTTGCAAACACTTTACATTTCTTTTTCTAGCCCATTCTAATCCATGTGCAAGTGACTCATATTCAGCTGTATTATTAGTACAATTAAAAGAAAATCTAAAGGATGGAAAGCATTTCTTACCTTCAGGAGAGATTAACATAACACCACCTCTGGAACCAACCTTTCTCCTCGAGCCATCAAAATAGAGTTTCCACAATTCATTGTTTTGTTGTTCACCCTACTGATTAGACAATTGATTGTCACCCTTTTCAAGATTAGGGACAATGACACCTTCTTCATTAATCATGTAGAAACCTAGCTCTAATTCTTCCATATGCTTGAATGGATCTTCCTCATCATTCTGTACTGCCCATTCATCTAATACTACATTAGGTATCCCTTCTATTATGGTGTTTGGATCTGGGATATCAGGTTGTTCATTAGATTCTTGTACAAACAAATTTGCATTAACAACACTTGCGATGTGTGGTTCTATATGATCATTAGCTAACAATTCTGATTTTATGGTCACTTTGGTACCATATCTTGTTTTGAAAAACATGTGTGACCAATCAAAAGACAAATACCCACCCAACTTGGCTATGAAATCTCTAGACAACCATAAAGAAAAGTAAGGTGGAAGATCTATGATGTAGACATCTTGTAGGATTGAGAAGTTTGGGCATGCATACAATATGAGATCCAAATTTTTAATGACACCTACTATGTTTACTGCTGCCCCATCTAGCTGGACTACCCCTTTTGAAAGAGGCTCATATGTCAAACCCAACTTATCAACTATCTTCTTTGGCATGATAGAACTACTTGCACCTGAATCAATCATACAATTATGCACTAGGTGCTGACCTATGATTAAAGTCAAATAAAAAGGAGGGGGTTTAACCTTTTGAGTTTGTTGTTCATCCTTCTTTTCTTGAGGGGGATTAGATAAGGCTACTTTGGGTTGCTCATTAGGAATCTCTTGTGACAAAGAGATGTTAGACAAGGCATTTTTAAGAAAATCCTTTTGCCTTAGAAGAGCTAAGGAATCCCACATTCAGACACCGACATGCATCTTTTTCAATTGATCCAAAATATTAAATGAACTTATACTAACCTTCTTTTGTACTCTTTTAATAGCAGCATCCTCTTGAACTTGTGTTATTTGTAATTGATGTCTTGGCTGATCCTTGTCAACCACTAGTTTCCCTTTAGGTAGGATTTGTGTATTTGGAGTGGGTTGAGGTCCAAGTGGTGCTTTTTGGCTTATAGAAGCCTGATTGATGCCTTTATCAGCTTGTTGTCCTATATCAATGGCTCTCTTTTTGGAACATGTATTGGCTGCAATAGAAGTGTAGGATTGACTCTAATCTTGTGGCTAATTCACTCGACAAAATTCTTCACCTTGCCAATTGACCAAGGTGACATTTGGGCCTTGTTCAGAATGAGAAACTTATTGATCATGAGTTCCATGAGTACTATCTTCTAAGACAACAACATTATTTTGAACCATGAGTTCTTGATGTAGCATACCATCCGAGCAAGTGGTTTGATTATGAGGTTGGTTGCAAGGATAACACTAATCACAATCTGATGCCATGTTGTTTTGAGTTGGGACGATATCTCTGGATGTGCTGGTAGTGTTGGGATTTTAAGGTATATTAGATCTTTGGTTATAATTTCTTCTTTGACCCTGAGGGTTAGCTTGATAAGAAGGCATGTTCTGCTATTTGTTTTGATAAAGGGCTTGATAAGGATTGGTGTTCTGGGAAACTTGCTTCTCAATATTGGTCATTTTGTTACCCAAGCCTTAGAACATGGTTTTCATTTCATTTTTAAATTCCTGAAACTCTTGATTTGGGAGTGTGACAATATTTGCTTGGGCTGCAACTTGATAATTTGGTGCTAGTAAAGGTGGGATAATGACTAGAGGAGGCTCTAAAAGAGGTACAATAGGCTGTATTTCTAGAAATATGGGCATTGGGGGCCTAGGGGCTATTTTACAAGCCTGAATTAGTTAGTTTTATACTCTAATAGCAACATCAAATGCATTTGATAGAGTATTTGCACCCATAGACTGAATCATGACTAAAATGTCACTATTAAGGGCCCTAAGATAAGATAGAAATGCATGTGCAAGAGTAGGCCTTACCATGGTAGGGATTCTGCTCCAAGTTTTCTAGAAATGAAAATTGAAGTCGGTCATTTTCTCTTGAGGGGATCTCTTTATGGTACTCAGTTGTTCTAATAGTGACAAATGGTCAAATTTGTCCTCAAATTGTGAATTTAATCTATCACCCAGCTGATCCCAGGTATCAATTGAGTTTACAAGTAGTCCTCTGAACTACTAAAGCACTTTCCCATTAAATGAGGCAGCCAAGAGTCTGGTTGCAACATTCTCTTGTCTGATATGATGTACACCACACAATGAAGCTACATCCCTTATATGTTCGATTGGAGTGGTATGATCTTCTCCTGTGAAAAAAGGTAGGCTTTTCAATGCTGCTACAAGAATATCATCATAATAAGTAAGATTCAAAGGGCTGCCTTAATGGAAAGGTATAAAAGGCTGAGCTCTTGGCAAAGACATTGGGATAACAGGTGGATTTAGTTTTGCTTGAGATGAGGAGTTTGAAAATAAAGGATTATTGTAGGTTGTAACTGGAGGCTGAACAATGGGAGGAGTAGACAAATCTAGAACTAATGAATTAGAAGAGTTTGATGGATTTGAAACCTTCTTTTCTGCCTCTTTAACTCTTTTTGGTGGTGATAGATGAGAATGCTCAATAGGATCCTTACTTGATCTGGTTTGAATCTTTCTCATAAGCTACAAAATATCACTGAATCTACATAGAAACCAAGAAAATGAGTCGCCAGGTATGAAAATTGTTGCCTTTGAAGGATAGAATTGCTTCTCCTCACACCAAAAGTAGCAAGAGTGAATATTTGTTGAACTGAGATAGCTCAAATGGGTCCCACCTGGTGTGCCAAAAATTGTTGTCACTCAAATTGCACTTGTAATGAACAAGTTGAAAGCTCAAGCAACTTGGTGACACATGGGATAATTCTCAAGCCTGTGGGTTTCCTATAGCAAGAATTAACCTCCAGATGAAGAGATGGTTCCCTATGAATAACTCTAAATCTTTACCAAGAAAAGAAATAGGAACTAAAAAAAAAGAAACTAGAAAGAATTTGCAAATGCTAAACCAAGGTGAAGCATCAATAAGATATCTAAAAATGAGATAAATACATGTTGGCATTGCACTCTCCAATGAGAACCAATGAGAATTGAAGGTGATTGAAGGTGTTGTCATTGATGGCAACCTTGCACACAACCTTATGGCATTCATCTGGTAAACCATCGGCATGCACAACCACCAGTAGGCACCGACACTGACAGACACTTCACTGGCAGCGACAACAACGTATACTGGCACCCCAGCCGACAAGCTCAGACTTTTGATTATTGTATTTAATTGTAAATATCTTTTGTAAAGCTGACATGACATATTGTAATAGACTCATATATGTATGAGATCTTTTAAATCATTTTGATATGTAGTAAGGATAGAAGATGAATAAGGTAGAAATGATGAGTGAATATTAAGGTAGATTTTGTATAAGGGTTTAGGGTTATAGTATGAGCTTAAACCAATACTGAACTTGGCATAGCAGATGTTGTATTGTAGTAGTACATTATATTGGATTATCATAATCCATTTTGTAAGTCAGTGAGACTTCCATTTTGTATTTGAGCAGTGAGCTCTAGGCAGTTGGCCTTCCTGCATGTGCAGGCACATCATTGTAAGTAATATCCATTCATTGGCCAGTGAGTGAATATTATGGGTCATAAATCCCACCGAGGTTTTTCCCACATTGGGTTTCTTTGTTAAAAATATTGTGTTATGGTGTGCTTTCTATGTTATCTTTATTGTTTCTATTTACTACATTAATTCTTATTTACTGGTACACTATTTTGGAATGCAAAATACTTAATAAGGTCAAATATTCTGCTAACCGGTTAGATACTAATTCACCCCCCCCCTCTCAATATCTTTGGGACTCTCATTAATCCTAACAGTTGGTATCAAATCCTAGTCCTCTATTTTCAAAAGCCTAACAACTTGAGGAAGATTCTAACACCGGTACAAATGGAAAACTTGAGAAAGCAATTAGAAGGAGCTCTTGTGGACTTTGATGTAGAAAATTTGAAGAATATCAAACTTGAAGATGATCTAAAGACTACACAGGAATTCATTCAAGGACTTCAGGAAAATCTCACTATTGCTAGAAATAAAAGAAAAGAAATTCATGAGAAGATGCAGAGTGATGATGATGAAAAGGAAACTCTTAATGATCTTGTGAACAAATTGAGGCAAGAAAAGAGTACTATGAGGAATGAAATGCATGACATGACTATGAGGTTTTGTAAAGACATTGAGGACAAAAAGAAGAATGAAGATGACTTGACTAGGAGACTCAATGATGCTAGAAATGAAAATATAAGACTCAATCATGAAAATGATATCTTGAAGACGGATTTGATTCACATGCAAAATGATAAAACTGAACTTATGAGATAAAAGGGAATCTTGGAAAATGAGTTGGCTACTACAAATCAACATAAAGAGAAATTCAAGAAAAGTTTAGAAAAACTCGATGATATGCTGAAAAGTCAGAAACCTAAAGGAGATACTAATGGACTTGGATTTGAAGTTGGTGAAAGTTTTGGTACTGCAAACAATCATGATCACAGTAAACTGATAAGACAACCTAATGCTTACAAATTTAATTAGAAATGCTTTAACTGTAACAAGTATGGTCATAGAGAAAATTAGTGTAGATCTAGAAACAATCAGAACATTAATGCACCCACTGGTCAATGTTCCAAATGCAACAAAATTGGTCATAATTCAGAAAACTGTAGAATGAATGTGAGATGTTATGTTTGTGGAAGATTTGGACACTTAACTTATCAAATGCAGAACACATACCGGCATAGGATATGGAAAGACTATTTAGAAGAACAATGTGACTTGTTATGGTCGTAACAAGATTGGATATATTGCAAAATTTTGTAGAAGTAAGACTTCACCGGCAAATAATAAAGGACCCAGTTTGAAAGGCAAAGAGAAGGTAGATGAGGTAAAGAAATAATTTTCAAAACAATGGATTAGGAAGAGAGATCAGAATGTTGATGAGACTATTCCTTCACCAGTAAAACAGAGTATTACTCCACTGGCAGGAGATTCTTCATCCAACTAAAAAGAAACCTTTTGGGGGTATTACAACAAGTTGAATATCATGCAAGTTTACCCTTGGTTAATGGTGAGAAGATGGATTTCTTCTTTACCGGCAGATGTGTTAAGTTTCACTTAACTGGCGAGCATTTAATGTGGTTGTTGGAAGAAAAGACATTATAAAAAATTGATTTTCCCTCTTTTTCAATTCATTGAGCATTCAAACTTTCAAAGAGCATGAAAATATGAGCGAAGGCATCCAAAGCGAAGAAGTGAAGCAAGTTCTTTCAAGCACTCAAACCTATCAAGTAGCTTAAGGTATTTATCAATGGCTTCCTCCTTTTCTCCAGAATTTATTGCAAACCCTACTATTATGGAAGTAGTGAAGTGCCCTAGGCCCATTTTTAGGATCATTCCCAAAATAGTGAAACAAGATGGTTCCCTAGGTGCTTTTTCAAAAATTCCAAAAGGTGTTGCATATGCTGAAGACCCTAGAATCTATATTCATTGAAATATTGAGGAATTAGGTTTTGAAGAAATATTGAAAATGTATAAAACTATTATCTATGATGAAAGTTGAAATGTGAAACCCAAAAATAAGGTTATTGAAACTTTAGGTTTTGTGGAGATCCTTGACATCCGTGAATTTCCTAAGGAGGTAGTAAGAATTGTCCTTAGCAGAGTTCATGGAGAATTCTTTTGGCTAGATTCTATGTGCAAAATCACCAAGGAAGCAGTTAGGGTAGTGACTAGTCTACCCTCCACCGGTAGGAGGATAGATAACACTAAGAAGGTTCCTAATAACACGGTGATGACATTAACAGGAGCAACATATGACAGTAGATCCCTAAGAGTAAATGATGTGAATGTCAGATTCATAAGAATGATTTTAGATTATAAAACCACACACGCAAACCAACTAAACTCAGTTTCTAGTCTTTGTATTAAAAGTGCTTATGATATGGTAAAAAATGATGCAAAAATAGATGTGAGTGGTTAAAAGATGAATTGATAGACAACCTGAAAAAGATAAAAGGAGGCAAGAAAGGAACTTCTTGTTTTGTCAATCTTCTTGTATGTCTGATGTTGTATCTCACAAAAGAAGTTCCTGGTATTGGTAAGAAAGACTTTGGTTATGATATATCGGTAGGCAAACAATTGCTAGAAATCTTCACTGGTATGCGTATTGATAAGGATAATAATATCACAGAGTACTTCAAAACCTTCAAAGCAAAAATGAAAACAAGAGAGAGATTACAACAAAGTATTGTAGACAAATATGAAAAGGCAATATGTTCTGTAATTAAAAAGGATGAAATCTAGATGGAGGCAGTTCTTCCTAGAACTATATGGGTGACAGAAATGGGATATGAGGCAGATGTAAACATCATTAAAACTTATGCTAAAGCCCTACTAGAGGCCCCTAGAGAACTAGAAGAAAAGGTTTTTGGTAATGCTGAAACAATAGAAAGTGGTGTGCAGACAATGAAACGGAGGAAGAAAATAGAAAAATACATAAGTGCAACAAAGCAAGTTAACGAAATAAAAGAAAACATAATGAACATAACTAGTATTAAGGAAAGTGACTTAGAAGGATTACAACCAAACACACATCTCTCACTGGTTGGTACATCCTCTAAGAGTGAAATTCCTACTGAGTTTAAAAGAGTTGATAGGATGAGAAAACCCTCACTAGTACCCTCTCCTACAATGAAGAAGACATGAAAGAAACAACAGGCAGTGAGGCCACCGACAAAGAAGCTGACACCTAAAAGGAAACAAAAACAGGTCATACCACCATTGGATAACCTATTGAATGAAATAACTGATGATGATAATATATCTAATGTGAGGAAACTATATGATACATTCACTAATGAAGAAAAAGAAAGGATAAAGGCAAAATCCAGAGAGCTTAAGCATAAACTAAGTCCTAAATTAGACAACCTTATCTCTTTGAGGAAATAGATCTTTGAGGCATTAATTCAAGGACAAAAGTCACCGAAGGAACATATGCATCATCTCACCGGTACAATTTAGAGAACTGAGGAAACTATGAAGGACAATAATAGGTTTATACAGAGCTTAAATTTGGTTTTAGCAGACATATTCCAGATTGTAACCAACTAGTTACAAAGTTCAAGTTGAAAATTTTCCACTCATTTGACAATTTTTGACAGCCTTTGTCATTGATGTCAAAGGGGGAGTAGTGGATAGAGAAAAATGACTATCAGAGAAGATCATCTACTCAGGGGGAGCAAACATTTTTGGTAAAATTTTGGACTTCAATTTTGGAACAGATTTTTGGATTTTTCTCATGAGTGTTGCTATCAATGCCAAAGGGGGAGATTGTTGGCATTGCACACTCCAATGAGAATTGAAGATGATTGAAGGTGTTGTTATTGATGGAAACCTTGCAAGAAACCTTATGACATTCATCTGGTAAACCACCGACAGGCACCGGCACTACTAGACACTTCACCGACAACAACAACAACATATACCAGCACCCCAGCCGACAGAAACAAGCTTTTGATTATTATATTTAATTGTAAATATATTTTGTAAAGCTGACATGGCATATTGTAATAGACTCATGTATGTATAAGATCTTGTAAATCATTTTTATATGTAGTAAGGCTAGAAGATGAATAAGGCAGAAGTGAAGAATGAATGTTAAGGCAGATTTTGTATAAGGGCTTATGGTTATAGTATGAGCTTAAACCAGTACTAAACCTAGCATAGCAGATGTTGTATTGTAGCAGTACATTATATTGAATTCTCATAATCTCACCACATGTCAGCCACTGGTTCACTCATGAGATTCGCCTGTTTCGCCACGTGGACTTGCCATTGGAATTGAGCCATTGGAAATGAGGTTCGTTTGATATTATTCTTTTGACCAAACTTCCTCCCTCAGTGAACTACTCACATGTCTCATTGATACCTTAGTTTCATTGATACCTTTTATTTTATCGACAGGATGAGTTCTGATTTCTTCGATGTACCTTATGTCAATGGGACCGATGCTTTCAATGAATCCTTTTAGAGATCCATCAATGCAAGGGTATGTTCGATAGGTCACTCTCTTGTTTGTCTACACATATAGCAGGCCACCATCTGGGCGCCACCTATCTACCATGTTATTTTGGATATATTGATATGGTTTTGTCATTGATGTCCACCCTTGTCAACACTTGTCAACATCTATCAGCACTTGGAGATTTGGTTATGTTCAGCGGCAAGTCAGTGACTTATGCATAGTCACCAGTATTTGGTTCACCGATAGGTTATATTGTTCACTGGCACTTGGAATGACTTGGAGACTACTTGGTTATGTCAAAGACATTGTTTGGACACTTTGTTATGGTGATTTATTCATTGGATTGATTGGGTTTGCATACTTTTTGTTACTGGCAAATAGGTCCAAGTTATGCACCGGCAAGCATATCTATTTTAGATCATCATGACACATTATGAAGATGATTTGATATTATTGTAAATGCATTGAGCCAACATCATGCATCGGATATTGATTCATTTGTAATTGATTTTATTGTAATATTTTTAGCAAGCTGGCCTACTCAATTGGTCTTAGGTTATGGTATAAATGTAAGGTCTCATTTGTGAGATTAATATATGCAAGGATAAGTCTTGAAAAGGATTGTAATAAGGTATATGCAAATATAAGTAGAGCTATACATGCAGACACCATTCAAGATTGAAGGAAGGTTTGAAGAAGGCATATCGGAGCTAAATTGGTACTAAATCCAGCATATCAAGATGCTCTAGGTGCTTGGCCTTTCTGCATGTGCAGACTCCATATTGTACACACATACTATCTACAGTAGTATCATTTGATTGTGGGTAAGGCTTCCCACCATGGTTTTTCCCCTTACAGGGTTTCCATGTACAAATATTGGTGTTATGTGTTGTGGATGTTAATGTCTTTCTATTTCAGAGGCACTTGTTCCAAGACTAAAAACACTAGAAGAGAAAATGCACATACTCACCGATACAATTCAAAGGACTGAAGCAGCATTGAAGGATAGTGAAAGGTTCACTTAGAGCCTAAATTTTGCACTGGAAGATCTATATCAGATTGTAACCAACCAGTTACAGGGCTCCAGCCAAGAACTACACTCAGTTGAAATTATTTGATAGCCTTTGTCATTGATGCCAAAGGGGGAGTAGTAGAGATGAGAAAAATGATTGACAGAAGAGATCATTTGCTCAGGGGGAGCACACAGTTTTGGCACAGTTTTGGCATAGTTTTGGTAAGATTTTTGGACTACAAATTTTGGATACATTTTTTACTTTTTATCATGGGTGTTGCCATCAATACCAAAGGGGGAGATTGTTGGAAAATGCACACTCCAATGAGAAATTGTAGGTGATTGAAGGTATTTTCATTGATGGAAACCTTACAATCCTATGGCATCGGTAGGCACCAGCACTGGTAGACTCTACACTGGCAGATAGTTTACTGGCAGCGACAAAGATGATTACCAACACCCTGGCCAACAGGATTTTGTTTATTGCATATTGTATTTAATTGTAATATCTTTTTGTAAGCCGACATGGCATATTGTAATAAGACTCATATATACGTATGAGATCTTGTAAGACATCTCACAATTTAAGCAAGGAAGATGAAATACGACATATATGATGAACGAATATTAAGGCGGTTTTGAAGTAAGGTTTATGGTTGTTGTATGAGCTTAAACCGGTACTGAACTTGGCATAGAAGATGCCTTTTGTAGTAGTACATCACATTGGATTTCTATAATCCATTTTTGTAAGTCAGTGAGACTTCCTTTTGTAATTCAGCAATGAGCTCTAGGTAGTGAGCCTTCCTACATGTGCAGGCACCACCTATTGTAAGTAATATTCATTTATTGGCCAGTGAGTGAATATTGTGGGTCACAAATCCCACCGAGGTTTTTCCCACATCGAGTTTCCTCGCCAAAAATCTTGTGTTATGGTGTTCTTTATATGTTGTGTTTATTGTTCATATTTACTGCATTAATTCTGGTTTACTAGTACACTATTTTAGAATGCAATTTATTTAATAAGTTCAGTAAATCCATTTATTGGTTAGATACTGATTCAACCCCCCTCTCAGTATCTTTGGGAATCCTAACATGCCACCTGTCTGCCACCTCGTTGGTCACTAGGGTATTCATTTTGGGCACTTCACAATCACAGTATAGTGATAGTCATAGATAGCCCCAAAATTTCACTCCACCGTTTGATCTTTCTTGATTTGCTCAAGCTTTAACCACCTCTTTTTGGCATGTGCTTTGTCACCAAGTCATACAGCGGGCATCTTTCTATCATGATATAGCGACCACTGTCAGATCTTTCTTGATCACGGTTGATCTTCCTGACTTGCTCGTTGGTTAATTTTCCCTTTTGTTGCAAAATTTGGGCGCCTTCAGATGTGTGTGCATGCGGGGGCCCACCAACGTTGAGCTACTCCTTGTCAAAATCTCATAAGCTTTGACGCTAAGGATATATGTGGCTTTTCCTTTAAATGCGATGAATTTCCTCCATGCAGCCAATGTGGGATAAATGCTTTCCCTTTAAAGTTTGTTTCTTTTGTAAACCCAACTTGGCGCCTAGGTAAAAAATGCCCTACATAGGATGATTGCATTTGTTTTGAAGTTTCTTTTACCTTCCATCAGCCATGCAGGGGATTTGGCAATACACTTGCCAAATGAATTTACCTGAAGGTTATAATAGCCACACCATACCTGAAAGTGCAATGGAGCATGAAAATCTCTGTGATCTATTTATCTTTGTAACACCCATCTCCATCAGCATGCTAGGCTCAACCCTTGTGGGAGCCACATTTTAACCCACATGTTGTATTTTACTTTTTCTATATCTGCACATGAAGCAAACAAGTTAAAAAAAAAGTGCATATCTGATTTATTACTGATGATTTGACCTAATATTTGTTGATTTGCTTGGCACTTTTCAATATGAATGAAAGCAAGGCCTCATTAGGCCACCAAATTTAGCATGTGCAAAATTTTGGTAATAGGTAGTGTTCAAAAGACCAAGTTAGCCTTTAGAGCATTTGTTTCCTCCACACCGACCAGGAAAGGAAAAGAGGACAGTACCAGTTATGAACCCAAGTCAAGCAGAGATATGGAAGATGAGGAGATTCTGATGGAGTTTGAAGCTCTTCTTGTCAAGAGACCTCCAAAAGACACCGGAAAATATAGAGGTAAGCTTCCTCTAAAGTATTTTTCCTGCAATAAGATAGGAATATAGTTGTTAACTATCCTAACAATGACAATAAGGATAAATCGGAGAGGTTTAGGAAGTATAAAGGAGTAGGTAGGAGAAATTGTATTGTTGTAGCAGATGAAGGTGTTACTGATGAGGAATCTGAGGATGAAGAGAATGAGGACATAGTGTTTGTGGCTGTCAAGGAAGAGTTGTCTGACCAGAAAGCTCTTGTCTCACATATTGACAACTCTAATGAGTGGATCATTGATAGCAGGTGTTATCACCACATGACTGGTGATCGAAGAAAGTTTTTGTCTCTTGAATAATATAATGGTGGTATTGTCCGGTTTGGAAATGATTTATCTTGCATGGTGAAAGGAAAAGGATCCATCTCACTAAATGGAAAGAGAAGTGCAGATGATGTCTACTAGGTGGAAGGCCTTAAGCATAATCTTTTGAGCGTTTCTCAACTGAACAACAAAGGACTCATACTATAATTCAAAGGTGGATTTTGTAGAATAATTGGAAAGAGTGGTGAACTTATTGCCACCTGCAAGAAGACCAGACGAAACCTATTTCAGCTAAATGCCAAGATTAGTCAGTGGCTAATGGAAAAATTTGATGATAGTTGGATATGGCATAGGAGTCTTTGTCATATAAATTTTGACAATATTGTAAAGGCTAGTAAGATCAAGGCAGTAAGAGGATTGCCTTTTCTAAACGAACTGGAGAATGCCTTGTGCAAAGAATGCCAACTTGGAAAGATGTCTTCCTCAACATTCAAAGGTAAGTCTTTTTCTGCAGAGAAATTACTTGATCTAGTGCACACCGATTTGTGTGGTTCGATGAAAACTAGAAGCATTCAAGGAGATCAGTACTTCATGATTCTTACTGATGATTGCTCAAGAATGATGTGGGTCACATTCTTGAAAAATAAATTTGAGGCATTCAGAAAGTTCAAATCCTTTAGAGCATTAATGAAGAAGGCAAGACTTGTATGCAAGGGATATGCTCAGAAAGAAGGAGAAGACTATGGAGAAACCTTTGCCCCAGTGGCTAGATTGGAAGGTGTCCTAATTCTACTTGCATTTGTATCATTCAAGTGATTTAAGGTATACTAGATGTGTGTGTGAAAAGTGGATCTATATCTGTATCTGGAATACACAACACTTCAATTAAGTCATTAGATGCATCGTTAGTAAATGAATAATCAATAAATAATAAACCATTACAAAGCGACCTATTGCCTTCTAGTAGATGCAAGTTTAGATTGCTCTCAGATTTCTAAGCTATCCAATGACTAGACAACACCTAAACGAAGGATTTTTAAATCTATATGAGCATGAATATGAGCTAAATGGATGCAAGATTTAAGCTAGATATGCAAGATTAATCTAACATGATTTAAACAATATATGAATATTTAAGCTAAATGATTTAAGAAATATGAAATAACTAATATGCAATATCTCAATGCAAATTCTCAATGAACCTAGAGAAAAAATAGCATAATAACAATATATTCTCCAAGATTTTTAAATGAGAGATGAGAGCTTGAATTTATAGAAAATTCAAAAAGAAACCAATGGTTGCAATCAAATGATGATGAGTGGTCAAGATTTTCCAATAGGAAGCACAATCAAGGTGAATTGATGTGATTGGATGCTTTTCTCAGTTTTAAAGGAAATTGAACTAAAATTAAGATAAAATCAGGAAAAAACTGATTTATTCTCTATTTCATTCAATTTTAATATTTAATTGTTCTAATTGCTTTCTTTGAGATTATCTATCAATTTTTTATTTGTTTTTTTAAGATTATATCCAATTGATTTCTTTTTCTCAATTTTTAATTCTTTTTTTGTCAATTAATTCCTTTTTTGATTTATTTCCTTTTTTGAAGATTTGTGCTCATAATTTCCAATTCCTCTTTCTTGATTTGTTTCCTTTTTTGAAGATTTATGGAAATTGATTTATTTAATTAAATATGCAAAATATATTTAATTAAAATAAATAAGATAATAGTTTTAAAATGATTTACTTGAAATGATTAATTAATTAAAGAAATATTTAATTAATATTGAGTGATTAATTTTGCCACGTGACATTGATGATTAAAGAATTAATTAATGTGCTCAAGATTGATTTAATTGCCTTTGGTTAGGACCTTATTGATGTTGTAGAGATTAGGGGCCCATGGTTTAGATGACCATTTTTAGGGTATTACATTTGCCCCTCTTTGAATTAATGTGCGAGCAGCACATTGGTTAAAAGAATATTTGATGTCTAGGAGATACCAGTTATGAACTTGATTGATCACCAACCAGATGAAGAGCAAGGTGTTTAGCTTGATTTGAAGTGATGAAACTGAATAGAGTTGATTAAAGCGATATCGATCCCGAACTTGATTGAACTTGGGAACGATAGAGACCAAAGATACCGAACTTGAACTTGATTGATCAAGAAACAAATCTTACTGATCTAGAACTTGATTGATCTAGACACAGTGAGTGAAGATAAAATCGATCTTGAACTTGATGGATCAAGACACGATGAGTGAAGATAAACTATCCAGCTTGATTTGATGTGATGAAACTAAACACCTGCTTAGATTGAGTGTGTGATCAAAGAAACTCTTTAAACCCTTGATTGAGTTTAAACAGATAATCAACTCAATGAAAAGCGATGAAATTGATTAACATTAAGAGATTGATTCATACAAAGACAAATATTTGCTTGATTTGAATCGATAAAACTGATATGCCCCTAGAAATTGATTCGATTCAGATGGTCAAGAAATTGAGATGCCCCTAGCAATGAGGTCTTGTTTGATGTTTAGAAAAGATTAGCTGCTTGACTTGCAACGAAGATTTTCGAAAGAAATTCTTGACTTTGAGGTCATGAGTATGCCCCCTCAGGAGCAAAATCGAAAGATAGCGAGGGTTGCGTAGTGATTGTAGGCAATTTTTTTTTAGCAATGATAAGTTATTTGAGCCCAAAGATTAATGTTGAAGATTAAAATCAGAGTTGTTTTGAGAATTAAATTAAGATTTAACGTTGAATGATGAGAAATTGAGCGCAAAGTGAAGAAAAGAATGAGCAGTTGATGAAAGTGCTAAGTGGTCAACATCATAAAATTTTGATGAGAGAATTGACGTTAGATTTCAATTTCGATCTCGAAAATGGACTCAGGACAGCCAATTTACAAGTTCTTGATTTGATTTCATCATACTTGTGTTGATTGATTATGAGATGTTGTTCTATATGCTTTATTCTATATGTATGCATATATTTTCAGTATAGATGAATGAATGCAAATGGAATATGGATGTTTATTTTTGTTTCTTTTATGCAAATAAATGAGGAGAACGAGTAACTAGTAATGCAAATGTTTATTTTTCTTCATGCAATAATATGAATGCAAATAAGTATAAAATGAAATGTATGGATCTATATAAGATGCTCATGTATGTAGCTAACACCTCAATACACAAGTACTTGATCAGAGAAATGATGATAAAAAAGAGACCATTTAGCTGAGAAATGATGAATGCTTCAAACTCTCATTTAGAAGATAAAGAGATCATTGTTATTATGCCGAAATCACTTTTAAATGCATAAAATTTAGAATGAATGCAACATAAACCCAATCACTAGATTTGGAATGTTTAATTTTCATCACTAAGCATTTTACAAACATAGCAGGTAGATTAGAGTTCCTTTCTTTTCATGTGCAATATTAATTATCTTGTCTGCAATGACCCTTTTTTCATTCACATCCTTGGACAGAATTCGTAGGGACCTAGATTACATGATAAATATATTCCCTCAAAACAAACAAAGAAATGATGGGAACCTCCCTGTAGCATTCAAATAAGCAGAGTTGAGGTATGTGTGGTAATTTCACCTTAATGTGAAGGCACTTATCACAGACACGCAGTTGATTAGATGTTTTTGGATCATCAGAATCATTCCTACAAGCAAAAAACAAAGAAAAAAATATGCCCCCAATCCTTGCTCCTCTTAGTCAAGATAGACTTCTTCGAGTTACTTAGAGGGAATAATAAGCGATAAAACTCTTCAATAGTTAGGAGACAGGTGACTAACTCGGAGTGGACTACCAGGTATCACTGACATAAAGTTGACTTGGTTTATACTCCTTAGGACATGTAATGTGCTCTGTTGATTAACCTAAGACTAGGACATTGGTTAGTTTCAAGCCATGAGGGTTCCAAAAGAACCAGGATGTCACAAAAGTGACTAAAAGATATGTACAAGCAAAAACAAAGACGCAACATTTCAGTATAAAAGATAAGACTATCCTGGACAAAATCCAGAAGCCATACTGATCTATGTCATTGTTTTGATTTGATCATTGATAGGAATGTCTGGTTTCAAAGACTAAGTACCACGTATAAGACCGATCTGTCTGGTTTCGAGTCTTCCTTCCTTGTATAAGACATATTGATGTTTGATAGAGTTTGATAGATTAATTAACAAGACATGCGATACGTTTGATTGCAGACCTTGAGAGTTTGTATGTGGTTGATTTGGTTTGAAGGATAGTCTATGCTTTCATGCTTTGGTTTTCAAGATTTTTTTATTTTATTTTGAGTTTTTTTTTTTTTTTAAGGATTTTGTTCAGGACATTTTATGATTTTTAGGAGTTTGTTCAGGACATTTTATGATTTTTAGGATTCTGTTCAGGACATTTAATGATTTTTAGGATTTTGTTCAGGAACTTTTTATGATTTGTAGGATTTTGATGTTTTCCCCTAATGTCTAGCAAGGTAAAAGGGATTTTGAGTACATGAATGGATAAGCGAATGGTGGTGGACTCTTTCAAGGACTATCTCACAATGTTAATCCAAGCACAGGATCTAGATATAGCAATGTAAAGAAAGGATTTTAGCGATGTAAACCAAGGATTTTAGCGATGTAAAGAAAGGATTTTAGCACAACAAAGAAAGGATATAACATAATGAAGCCATATTGTCCAACAAAGTGGCCATGTCAAGAGGTTTGTGGAAAGCATGTTTTTGCATTTTGTCCATAGTGTTGATCAAGATCAAGGGATAGATTTGGGTAGGAGGAAAAATAGGATAATGAAGAACAAAGGTGGTAATGAAGGATGTAAGTGAACAATGGAGAGGAGCTAAAGGGTGTGGATCAAGTGTAATATATAGGACACATGCAAAACCTATAAAGATCCTTAACCTTGTCAAGATCAAAGGCAGAAAAGGGATATGAATGTAGATATTGCGAATGAGGGATAATGGAGGAAGAAGGATAACAGAGGATGTAGATGGATGGAAATTTTCCCTAGTGTAATGGATTATGTATGATGCCTATCTGCCAGGTTTTCATCATGGTACTTGCCCAAGGTGCCACAAGAAGTGGTTTTCACACAAGGACGAAATTATTTCTCTTTACTTTTTTTTTTTCAGAATTTTTTTTTTTCACTTTTTCATCATTTTTTTTTTGAAGATAATGGAGGCATGATAGGGAATGGAAGAAGGACCCCAACATATCACTACTTTGGATGGTACCCTTAGAATATGAGTTGCAATAGACCATGGCTATGAAGGTATGCTCAAAGATGTTGGCAGGATAATGAAATTAAACTAAGGCAAGGACTTACGCAAAGGATTGCATAAGAGGGATGGAAGGGTGAAAAAGAGGTGTTGGATAATGGATGGGATATTGGAATAATTGTGTATGGATAGATGGAAATGCTAGAAAGATCAACATTGGCACACACCTTGAGGGATAGTGGACATATGGAAGAGAAATGAATCTCATATTTTGAGATTTGGATGGAGGAAAGGTTGCAGATTTTGGGGCATAAGAACCCAAAATGGATGAAGGAGGTGATGGAGGAATAGACTCGGATGGTTTGCATGGAGGAACAACAATTTTTTTTGCCAATTTTGATTTTTCTTTAGACTTTTGTGCTTCAAGTTGCCGCTTAGGGATCCACATGGCCTTTGATTTTTTATCCTTTTGTAGTTCCTTAGAGTGCATTGCTTGTACAAGTTCCTTAGGAACCCATAGAACTTTTGAATTTTCTTCTTTCTTTGTGGGCCTTTGTGGCATTTTGTACTTTTATTTTTCTTTTTGGATCACATTTTTCTTTGTTTTGACATGTCAGTTAGATGGGACATGTTGATCCTTGAATACATGTGGATTACTTGACTTATGACTTTTCTGCTTGGCATCCAAATTGCTTGGAGGGAGGTGTGTGGATAGATAGGAATGATATGGAGGTCTTTTAGATGGATGGAAGGTACTCGAAGATGTGTGCCTTTGTTGATCCTGCATAAGGGATGAAGGGATATAGGGACCTAGAATGGATGGAAGGTGAGAAGGAGAAGGCATGTATTTGGATTTAACTGGAGAAATGTAGGATTTATGAGAGATACCAACATCTTGAGAAATTTCCCTGAGGCCATGACCTTTAACATTTTCTTTAATATGGAGGGGTTCTTGCTTGAGGAGATCTACCCCTTTGCCTTTATAAATATTTTGACTTGTAGGATATAATTTTCTTTGGAAAGAAGGCACGAGTCCATTATGAGATGGAGGTGGAATGTAAGGAATGATATGATCATGAAGGGGATTTGTAGGCATGATGGATCCTTGACATGAACATGGAGGATTATGACAAGGGAACAAAGGAATACTTTGATCTTGACATGGAAGAGAACAATTGGATAGAGTAGGAAGGGTGTTTGACTCTTCATTTTGAATAGGATCATTTGAAAAGGTGGAAGAGGCATCATGATCTTTCTTAGGAAGTGGATTAGGAATGGGATATGGAAGGATTATTTTCTCTTGAGATGGAAAGGTATAAGGGGATCATCATGGGATTCTAGGGAAATGGGATCTTTTCAATAATTAGATGGGATTGAGGAGTTTTGGTGTCTTGATCTTGATTTACAGTAGGACTTATTTTTTCATTTTCTAGATTTTCCTCTTGACATGAATCCATTTCTAAGGAAGAGGTAGTGCTTTTCATATGCATGGAGGATTCTTGGAAGGTGTTCATATTTTGGTATGATGGGGAAGCATTTTGAGTGGGACTCTCTAGAGTGGGTACATTTGGAATTGGAGTGCATGATGGCATAGGATCTGGTATTTTTAAATCTTTAGAGGAACTTGTATCAATATTGGCATTAACTTGGATTTCCACAGGAGATAGCCCTTGAAGGTAAACTTGAGAATTTTTATTGTTTGAAGGAGATGGTATGGATTGTTGCTAAGAAGTTTTAGGAGATGAAGGCATCATGGAAGGGATGGAGGCCACATATGGAGCCTTGATAGACATAGGTTCATGATTTTGATCATGCTTAGAAGTAGTTCCTTCTTTTTCTTTAGGTGAGTCATTATGATCTGCAATTTCAATGACACCATTATCAATGAGATCTTAAATCCTATGTTTTAATTCCATACACATTGAAGTCTTATGTTTCTTATGCCTATGATATGCACAGTAACTACTCAAAACTTCACATCCCCATGTGGTCTTTTTAGGCAATATGATAAGATTGTTCTTAAGAAGCTCTTCCAAACCTAACTCAATAGATTGCCCCAAAGGTGTAAATTGTCTATCTAGAGGATATTTGTGTTGGTATTTTGGATATGTTGATATGGTTTTGTCATTGATGTCAACACTTATCAATACTTGTCAACCTATCAGCACTTGGAGATTTGGTTATGTTCACCAGCAAGCAAGTGACTTATGCATAGTCATCAGTATTTGGTACATTGGCAGGATATATTGTTCACCGACACTTGGAATCACTTAGATAATAATTGGTTATGTTGAAGACATCATTTTGATACTTTGTCTTGGTGATTTGTTCATTGGTTTGATTGGCTTTGAATATTTGTTGTTACTGGCAAATAGGTCTAGGATACACACCAGCAGGTTTATCTATTCCAGATTAGCACGACACATCATGGAGATGATTTATTATTATTGTAAATGCATTGAGCTGACATCATGCATCGGATATTGTTTCATTTGTAATTGATTTTATTGTAATATCTTTTAGTGAGCCAACCTACTCAATTGGTCTTAGGTTATGGTATAAATGTAAGATCTCATTTGTGAGATTAATATGTGCAAGGAAAAGGATTGTAATAAGGTATATGCGATCTATACACGTAGACATCATTCAAAGATTGAAGGAAGGTTTGAAGAAGGCATATCAGAGCTAAACTAGTACTGAATCTAGCATATGGAGATGCTATTTTGAGCAGTACATTATCATTGGATTTAATCATCCAATTGTAGTCAGTGTGACTCCCATTTGTAATTGAGCAATGAGCTCTAGGCGCTTGGCCTTTCTGCATGTGTAGACCCCTTATTGTACACACATACTATCTGTAGTAGTATCATCTAATTGTGGGTAAGGTTTCCCACTATGGTTTTTCCCCTTATAGGGTTTCCGCATACAAACATTGGTGTTATGTGTTGTGGATGTTCTTGTCTTTCTGTTTCATGCATTAATCTTTACTGTTACTGCAATTAACTGATAAACAATCTATCGGCATAAAGTTTGGTTTATCGATATTAAGCATTAAGTTTTGGTTAAGTTAATTTTGGTTTGAATTTATTGGACAACTGATTCACCCCCCCCCCCCCTCTCAGTTGTCTCCAAGACCTAACAATTGGTATCAGAGCATAGTCCTATTTTTGTAGAAGTTTAACAACTTGAGGAGATCCAATGTCTACAAACTATTTCAAGAAGGATAGTGCTAAACTTGATGGAACCAACTATGGGATATGGAGGATTAGGATGGAGACACATTTAAATTATATTGGTAAGGACATCTGGGAAGTTACAAAGAATGTTTATACTATTCCTACTCAAGGTCAGCCTAATCCACCAACCTTAGCTAAAGATGAGGAAAATGATTGCAAAGCCAAAGAAGCACTTTTGAGTGCATTGTTAGATCAACAAATCATGTGATTATTAGATAGGTCTACTGCTAAATCTATTTGGGATCATTTGGAAACATTGAATGAAGGAGATTCCATAGTCAAAATTGCAAAACTTGAAAGCTTCTGGGTCAGGTATGAAAATCTAAAAATGGAAGAAGATGAAAGGATTTCTGATTTTATGGAAAGGGTAAATGAAATTGTTTTGGGTATTAAATGTTGTGGAGGAACCTTAAGTGAAGATGAAATTATTTCAAAAGTTTTAAGACGTGTAGCGTCCTAAAATTGTGACACTTGCAATTTCAACTGCATTTGGGTCTTCACGATGGCGGCGCAACGTTGAACCTGAATGGAGACCTCGAAACCTACTTGTGACATCAAAAACTGCATTTTTCTGCACCCTGGCCTGATCCCTCCTTGCACCCTGCTATCCTGGGAGGTGGGGCCATGGTGCCTAGTGCCCTGGTCCTTCAGGACTAGGGCGCCCAGCGCCCTGGTCCCCCAGGATCATGGCGCCCAGCGCCCTAGTCCCTGGCCCTATTTTGGGCCTGGTCTCCTTTTGGGCATCGGGTCTTTAAGTTTGCAAATTGGGAAATAATGTTTCCTGGTCGGCCCAAGGTCGAAAAAATTAGTCTATCAACCCTAATTGACAAGTATATAAACTACATTTCCCCTCTCAAAAAAGAGGAGGACATATGTGTGCAAAGATGCGGAAGCGATATTCAAACATTCAAACATTCAAGCATTTAAGCATTCCTTCAAGCAATTGAGCATTCTAAGTCTCCATTCAAGGCTAGGTGTTGCATTCAAGATAAGGATTCAACCATTGAAGAGGAGATCACATACAACATACAACATACTACATACATTACACCTTCGCATGTAAGAGTACAAACATTCTTGCAACAAGGTATCAGTACTTGTTTACATTACAAACATTTACATTTACAGCATTCTCATTTCTTGGTTAATTCCAAAACCGGAGTTTGACCTAAAGGCAAACCCCTCATCCCTAACCCCCCAATCATCCTCTCTTTTATGTGTGTAGGTTGCGGGTACGCGACTGTAATTGAAGATCTGGAATCCTTGTGCAGAGACGAACAGATCCCCCTTCGTTTTGCGGATTTTTCAGAGGACCGTGTGCACGCCGGGTGCCATCGTCCTGTCAACTTTCGCTCAAATTTGTAGAACAGCATTGTCTCAACATTTTACTACTAATTCCAAGTCCGCAGCTTCATCCCATATCCCTATCTCTGTTTATAAATGAATCTTTCCTACTTTACATGCATTCCTAGTTCAATCATCCTATCTATATTCTTTACAAAAGAGGGTATCCTTGATGTCTTAACCCTTGAAACTCATTTAGAATCCAATCCTGCATTGTGTGGGATTGGATCTTGTGGGTTTCAACCCCTCTTTTGAATGTAAAGTCCCTCCTAAGTGAAAACCATCAACCCTAGTGACCTCCCTTCTCTCTCCTCGGAGTTGGGGAGGGGAGAACGACTAGGGTTTGATTTTTCCGGTTTACATTTTGGTGAACCCAATGTGAGCATCCTCATTCTGATTATTCATGGTTAGATCTGAAAAATTTGCTTCCTTAATTACATTTCCATGTTTGATCTTTTGCAAAATTTAGAGGTTGATTGCATAAAAACCCTAAAATTTTCTTTTTGGTAATTAAGCTTGTGAAATGTTTAATTGTTAATGCTTGTTTCAGATCTACCCTTCTATTGCAAATTGTCAATGCATATTTGTGCTTTAATTCTGAAAATTAAGTGGTTAAATGTCAAAACCCTAATTTTTAAAACCTTCTTGATTCAACCTTTGACTAATAATTTCACTAATCAAAACACCTCCAAATCGGCTGTAACTTTGGATTCTGCAATAAAATCATAATATCTCTCATCCCTGAAAATTTGGAAAAAAGTTGCAAGGACCGTGTGCACCCCGAGCGCCATCGTCCCTGACATTTTTTCCAAAATTTTGGGAGCTAGATCTTACTATATTTTTCTGCTAAAATCCAGAATTTTGGCTGATTTTATCAATTCTAACACTTTCAAAATTACAGTCAAAGTTGGTCTAGTGATCGCTTGGATTGAGGCTTCTAATCATTCAAAAATTGTTGAAATTAAAATTCATATCAAAATTGTGTTTCTTACTGTCCTAAATCTGAAAAGTGTGTTGGCATTCATTCAAAATTTCAGTGCTTTATTCAAATTTCTGCAGTTTGTGACTTTTGAAATTAAGTGTTTAATTGCAACAATCTTGATTTCCACTTTCAAAATTGAACTTTGCGTGAAATTGGGTGAATTTTTAAAATTTCAAAGCCTGCATTGCTTTCAGTATTCCCTCTAAAATCATAAAATTCAAAATTTAAGTTTCCCCCTCTTTTTCAAAATTCAAATTTTGCAGTTTTTCAACAATCTTGGTAGGGTTCAATTTTGAGATTGCAACTTTAATTTGGCCTATCTACAAATCATAAAATCACTCAATTTTTTCAGATTAGCTTTAAAATCATCATAACTTTCATCCCTGAGAATTTTGAAAAAAGTTGCGAGGACCGTGTGCACTCCGTTCGCCACAGTCCCTGACATTTTTTTCTGAAATTTCGGAAGATTGTCCTGATTGTATTTAAGAGCTTAAATCTAGGAGATTGGCTGATTTTATTGAAATTTGCTACCTCTAAAATTCAAAATCTTCTCTCTCTCTTTAGTGCATGAGTTTTACAACAATAAGCCCTACTTACACTATTCCCGTTAGATGAAGCCTTAGAATTAAGTCCTTCCAAGGTGTAATTACTGAGGAGATGGAACCTAATTTGAATGGCCTTTTTAACGAGGACATTGGTAATTCCTCTAATCCTCTTAATGATGAAGAAGCTCTCCATGAGGTTTCTATAGAACAACTTTCGAAATTGGATAACCAATATGATGATTTTCGACGATGGATGTCTCAAGAATACCCCGATAGCGATGCTCTTTCATTAATTGAGGGTCTAAAACGTATGGTTCAAAGTGATAAGAATGGAATTGATATTTTGCGTGGTATTGCACACATTGTGGATTCAAATGTGATGCCTATGAAGAGTTGTGCCGAAACTTTAGGTTATACACAACCTCCTACTCAAGTTAATCATTCTATTCCTTTGACAACTCCTATTGCTAGTATACCTACTTTTACATCAAACATAATGACTACTTCAATACAAGACATTCCTCCCATGATCACCAGTCATGGGGGCAATCCTTCTTCTTCAATCAACCCTCTTTCTTCATTCAATACAACTTCTTCATTCATTCCTTCAATGAGTGCTCCTATTATATCTCCACAAATAAACATGACGCAAGGGGGCAATTCATTTAACCATTCCATTCCTCCTTGTAGTGTTCCTCCTTTCCAATCATCTCCTATGACTAACTATCATAGTGTCCCACCACCTTACTCTCTACCTTCTTTCAATAACATAACGCCTCCATCACAATCTAACACGTCTAATATGAACTCTTCGACTGAAGCGACCATTAACAATCTTGCACAAACCATCTCTTCTTTACAGCAACAAATTGCCTCTATGAATCAATCTAAGTTTAGTGTGCCCACATTTGATGTTGCGAGCCCACTTTCTCTTGACATTGTTCGAGCTATTCCCCCTAAACATGTTGAAATTCCGCATTTGGAGCTTTATAATGGTAAGGGTGACCCTCTAACACATGTTAAGACATTTCAAACAATATGTACTGATTTTGCTTATGACCAAAGGTTGCTTGCAAAACTGTTTACTAGAACATTAAGAGATAAAGCCCTACAATGGTATTGCTCGTTGCCTTCTTATGCTATTTCTTCTTTTGAACAACTTGCAAATGCTTTTATTCAACAATTTCAAAACAATATAAGTCCTAAAGTTACTTTGATTGATTTAATGCATTGTAAACAAGGTGTTAAAGAAAAAGTGACTAATTTCATTGGTAGATATAAGCATTTGTATGCTCAAATTTCCTTTCCAGTGCCTGACAATGATATTCAAAGAATCTTTATTTCTAATTTACAAAAAGATATTAGAGAAAAACTCCTATTTTCTGAGTTTACTTCTTTCCAACAGTTGTGCACAACTCTTCACAATTATCAACTGACTGTGAGTCAAATGGAACAAGCAAATCCTATGGCTCCAAGAAATAAGGGTGATAGTAGTCAACAACCATTTGGGAAGTTTAAACCAAATAGAGAGTCCATTAAATTCAATGAAAACATCATCAACAACAATGTGAATGTAGCATCAGGTGTGCCTCCTATTTCTAAGTTTTTCAAGAAAGAAAGAAAGTTTACTCCTTTGAATGAATCATTGCATAGTATTATGAATAAGTTATTGGAACAAGATGTGCTCACTCTTCCTCCTATAAGGCAAATAGATCCTACAAAAATTAATTCACCCTATTTTGATAACAAATCTTTTTGTCAATTTCATCGTCAACCTGGGCATGATACTGAAAAATGTTTTGCTTTAAAGGGTAAAATTCAAGATTTGATTGATAATAATAATATCTCTATTTCTGGTATGAACGATAAAGGCAACACATCTATAGCTCCTTCTAACCAAAATCTTAAGATTTTTACTGATCCATTGCCTTCTCATACCTCTAATGCGATTGATACTACTCATTCCTCTGTCTCACCTGATGATCTCGTGTCTATGACTCCGAATGTGATTAACTTTGTGGAACAGCAGAAAATCCCTAAAGGTCCTTTATATATAGTTGCAAAAGTCAAGAATACACCTTGTCATGGAGTGCTTATTGATCCCTCTTGTATGATTAATGTCATTACTGAAGAATTTCTTTTTACTTTGCAATTGAATCAAGTGATCTATGATGAAACAAATGTGGTTGTGAAATTATTTGATGCATTTTCTTCTCCTGCAATTGGTTCTATTACATTACCTATTGAGTTCCATAACAAATCCCCTGATGTGGACTTTGCTATTATTCCATCATCTGAACAATTTTGTGTGAAGCTAGGCTATCCTTGGCTATCTTCCATGAAAGCTATTGCTTCTCCTATTCACAAGTGCTTGAAATTTCCCCATAATGGTGAAGTTGTTACTATCAATCATAGTCTCTTTAAACCTGCTGAAAGAACTTCTTGCGTTCCTATTGATTACTTTTGGCCTAAACAATTCCAATCTCTTCCACCATGAAGTGATCATCTTTTCAAATCTTATCAAAAGTGGAAAAAAGATATGATCCTATCTCTAAGTGAACCTAGAACACCCAAACTTGACATTCCTATCATTCTTGAGAAGGAAGTTCTTCCTTTGAAAGATAAAACTAATGTCTTTCCTCAAGAAGATTCCCAACCCATCCCTATGAATGTGACTATGCCTATATCTAATAAACTTCCTAAAAGTAGACCTATACCTCCTCATCATGATGGGCTTGGTCTCCTTCCTAGACCAAATATTCCTCCTTTGTATGGAGCAGTTCCTCCTCCTTCCTCTTATGGAGAGAAGAGACCTTCCCCTTCTCCTATTATTCAACCTAAGAGACCACAACCTAAACACCCAAGTGATAAGGATGAGAACATTGCTCCTCCTCAATCTTCTCAACTTCCTACTAAGACTAGACAAAATCGTTCTGCACATGAACACCGACGAAAGCGTCCTCTTAGAGCTCAGGCAGCTGCTTCTCAAAATTTGCAATCCCCAAAAACACCTTCAGCTAGTATTATTCCATTTTCTCCTCAGCCGACAATTGAGCCGAAATCTCCTAAACATAAGATGTATGATGGTCTTGATCCTGTGTGAGTTAAAGATCCTATTTTTATAAATCTTGATGATGACATAGATGAAAATGTTATTTATGATGAAAATGTTACTCCTGTTCATTCTGATAGTGAATATGAATATGTTGATGTTGATAACCATTTATCTAACGAATTTTCTAAAGCACTTATCCTAGCTCCTAGACAAGAACAACGTGGCTCGGAACATGAACATAGCCCTTGTTTGGATCTTGTGATAGCTCCATCTGCTATGTTGGATGTTCCTCCTCTAGCGTGTTTCCTACCTTCCCGAAATATTGATCAGCAAGATCAAGGGGTAGATGACGTGCTAGACTAGTTCATTAGCATAGCAGATTCTCTCCTCCTCTCTTGATCTTTTGTTACTTCTTCTATGTGTTATTCTCATTCTTCTATTTGTTGTCCTTAGTGTTGTCTACTTGAGGACGATGCAAAACATTGAGATCTCTTTTGGTCTCTCTCATGTTGACTCAAAAGACACATGTGTTCCCTTCTTCTAGGTGACCTTCCTTGATTGGGGAATGAAGAACAATTATGCATACATACATATGATATACATGAATTATCATACAGCATACTGACCCTGAGGAAAGCGATGTCACCTTGTGCTTTGTGTTTTGTGTCTATTATCCTTAGGCTTATCTCACACTTGGGGGCTAAATCCTTGTGATAACATGCTCCTTTTTCATTTCTTATATGTATCACTACCTTAAAGCAATCACCCCCGGTGAGGCATGTGCGATCACTTTAACATAGGGGGGCATACATCCCGTCCATATCTCTTCAAGATACTTGAAAGTTTCTTGGCGAACTTAGCTTTGCCTTGAAAATTTTTGGTATTTTTCTTACATGACTCATAGTGAGGGAACCTTACTACTGACAGTCATGGTTCTCCCTCATGATCTTCCCTTTTACTTTTTCAATTGAATTTGTAAGATCCTTAGTCCACTGGGGGCTTGGTGTATCTTGCCTCCTTGACATGGTGAAAGTTTTTCAATGTTGTTTCCTTGTACTTTATCGGAAGTATCAGCGTACGCTTATACTCCCGCTAAAGTGGGGGCTAAATGTAGCTTCCTAAAATTGTGACACTTGCAATTTCGACTGCATTTGGGTCTTCACGATGGTGGCACAATGTTGAACCTGAATGGAGACCCCGAAACCTGCTTGTGACATCAAAAACTGCATTTTTCTGCACCCTGGCCTGATCCCTCCTTGCACCCTGCTGTCCCGGGAGGTGGGACCATGGTGTCCAGTGCCCTAGTCCTTCAGGACTAGGGTGCCCAGTGCCCTGGTCCCCCAGGACCATGGCACCCAGCGCCCTGGTCCTTGGCCCTATTTTGGGCCCGGTCTCCTTTTGGGCATCGGGTCTTTAAGTTTGCAAATTGGGAAATAATGTTTCCTGGTTGGCCCAAGGTCAGAAAAATCAGTCTATCAACCCTAATTGACAAGTATATAAACTACATTTCCCCTCTCAAAAAAGAGGACATATGTGTGCAAAGACGCAGAAGCGATATTCAAACATTCAAACATTCAAGCATTCAAGCATTCCTTCAAGCAATTGAGCATTCTAAGTCTCCATTCAAGGCTAGGTGTTGCATTCAAGACAAGGATTCAACCATTGAAGAGGAGATCACATACAACATACAACATACTACATACATTACACCTTCACATGTAAGAGTACAAACATTCTTACAACAAGGTATCAGTACTTGTTTACATTACAAACATTTACATTTACAACATTCTCATTTCTTGGTTAATTCCAAAACCGGGGTTTGACCTAAAGGAAAACCCCTCATCCCTAACCCCCCAATCATCCTCTCTTTTCTGTGTGTAGGTTGCAGGTACATGGCTATAATTGAAGATCTGGAATCCTTGTGCAGAGACGAACAGATCCCCCTTCGTTTCGCGGATTTTTCGAAGGACCGTGTGCACGCTGGGCGCCATCGTCATGTCAACTTTCGCTCAAATTTGCAAAAAAGAATTGTCTCGACATTTTACTGCTAATTCCAGGTCCGCAGCTTCATCCCATATCTCTATCTCTGTTTATAAATGAATCTTTCCTACTTTACATGCATTCCTAATTCAATCATCCTATCTATATTCTTTACAAAAGAGGGTATCCTTGATGTCTTAACCCTTGAAACTCATTTAGAATCCAATCGTACATTGTGTGGGATTGGATCTTGTGGGTTTCAACCCCTCTTTTGAATGTAAAGTCCCTCCTAAGTGAAAACCATCAACCCTAGTGACCTCCCTTCTCTCTCCTCGGAGTTGGGGAGGGGAGAACGACTAGGGTTCGATTTTTCCGCTTTACAAGAGGATTATCACCGACATACAAAATAAAAGTTACTACTATAAATGAATTAAGAACAATGCCTAATACATCAGTAACTAGAGATACATTGATTGGAAAACTTTCGACTTTTGAAATTGAGGAATTTGGTCATGTTGCTACTATAAAGACAGATTTAGCTTTTAAGGCATCAACCTCATCTGCATCGTCATCATCACCATTTGACAAATCTGATTGGAAAGCCTTTTATGCAAGAGAACTTGAAGAACTTGAAGTACTATTTGCAAGGAAAATGCCTAAAGGTCCAATTGGAAGTAAGTATGAAGGTAAAGCACCCTTTAAATGTTTTAACTGTAATAAGATTGGTCATATGGCTTCAAGGTGTCCTAATAGACATGCAAGATTGAAAGAAGAAGGTAGAAGAACATATAAGAGTAACCCTGAATATCAGAGATACAGATTTAAGAAGAATAAAGACAAATCTTGTTATCTTGCTGATGAAGGAGTCACTGATGATTCTGATGAGGATCCGACAGACAATGGATGGGTTTTTGTTGCTATCACAGAAGATCAACCGGAACCTACTATTCAACCAGTAGAGAAGGCCCTGGTAGCTAAAATTGAAGATAAGGATGAATGGATTATTGATTCAAGATATTCACATCATATGATAGGTGATAAGAGTAAATTCTTAACCTTTCTAGAATACAATGGAGGTCTAGTGAGATTTGGAGATGATAAAGCTTGTTTGATCAAAGGAAAAGGGACTATATCTCTTGATGGTAAGTACAACACTGATAATGTTTACTATGTTGAAGGTTAAAGCATAATATTTTGAGTGTTGGTCAATTAGTTGAAAAAGGATTTCAGTTACAATTCAAGAATGGTAAATGCAAAATCATGAATAGAACTAGTTTGGAAATTGTAACCGGTAATCAGACTAGAGGTAATATCTTTCATTTGAATAACAGTGATAAGACATGCTTAATTGCACATATTGATGAAAGTTGGTTATGGCATAAGAGACTTTGTCATGTAAATTTTGATTGCATTATGAAAATCAGTACAACTAAAGCAGTAAGGGATTTGCCTAAAATTGTCAAACCTCACAAACCAGTATGTAAGGAATGTCAATTTGGAAAGCAGGTTAGAACATATTTTAAGAGTATTCCAGAACAATTCAATAATGCTCTTGACTTGATTCATACTAATTTATATGGTCCAGCAAGAGCTAGAAGCTTACAAGGAGATAGATATTTTATGCTAATCATTGATGACTATTCTAGAATGTGTTGGCTTACTTTTCTCAAGGAGAAATTAGAAGCATTTGGGAAATTCAAGCTTTTCAAGGTGATGGTAGAAAATGAAACCGGTAAGAAAATAAAATGTCTAAGATCAGATCAAGGAAGTGAATTCACATCTAAGGAATTTAATACATTCTATAAAGTGAATGGGATCAAAAGATAGTTATTAGCACCCCGGACACCCCAGCAGAATGGAGTTGTAGAAAGGAAAAACAAAACTATCTTGGAAGCAGCTAGAAGTATGTTATCAGAAGCAAATCTACCTCATGTATATTGGAGAGAGGAAATAAGTACAACAGTTTACACATTCAACAAAGTTCACATCAAAGGTGAAACCGTTAAGACCCCTCATGAACTATGGTTTGGTATTACTCCTACTCTTAAATATTTTAGAATATTTGGAAGTAAATGCTATATTAGAAGAGATGAGTATATTGGCAAATTTGATCCTAGAAGTGATGAAGGAATATTTCTTGGTTATTCATCTAAGAAGAAAGAATATAGATGTTTTAACAAGAGATTGTAGAAAATTGTTGAGAGCACAAATGTGAAGATTGATGAACAGTTTAGAGGAAATTCAAGGTATTTAGACTCTGAACCGGCAATAGAGATACTAACAAATGAACCTACAATGCATACACCAGTATGGAATGAAGATCCAGTTACACCGGTATCATCTAAAAATTCCACAGTAACTGAGGATCAGCAGCAAACAAAAACACCCCGATATGTAAGATTGAACCACTATGAAAATCAGATAATTGGGAACAAGTATCAAGGAGTTATGACTAGAGGAAGACTGTCAAATGAAGAGGTATGTCTTATTTCTCAAATTGAACCAGCATTAGTTAATGAGGCATGTGAAGATAAATTTTGGATTAAAGCTATGGAAGATGAATTGGAACAAATTGAAAAGAATAACACATGGACATTAGTTCCCCGGACTAAAGACAAAAATGTAATTGGAACAAAATGGGTTCTTAGAAACAAACTTAATGAAGATGGTAAGGTAATCAGAAATAAAGAAAGACTAGTGTGTAAGGGATATTCACAGAAAGAAGGAATTCATTATAATGAAACCTTTGCATTGGTAGCTAGAATTGAGGCAATAAGATTATTGTTGGCTTTTGCAGCAACAAGAACTATAAAGTATATCAAATGGATATTACATGTGCATTTCTGAATGGAGATCTTGAAGAAGAAGTTTATATTGAACATCCTGATGGATTTTCTTTGACAGATGAAAAAGATATGATTTGTAGGTTAAGGAAATCTTTGTATGGGTTTAAGCAAGCTCCAAGAGCCTGGTATGCTAGATTGGATAAATATCTTTTGAAGATTGGTTTTTCTAAAGGTAATGCTGACAGCAACTTATACTACAAAGTGACTAATGATGACATCTTGGTTATAGAAGTTTTTGTTGATGATATAATCTTTGGAGGAGAAGATGGATTATGTAAAGACTTTTCTAATGAAATGCAGCATGAATTTGAAATGTCTATGATTGGAGAGATAAAATTCTTTTTAGGATTGCAGATTTCATAGACTAATAAAGGCATATTCTTGAGTCAATCTATGTATTTGAAAGAGCTACTAAAGAAATTTGGTATGGAAAACTCTAAACTGGTAAGCACACCTATGACTACAACTGATAAATTATCACTAAGGGATGAATCAACACTTGTTAATCTGACTAGGTACAAGTCTATGATAGGAGGTTTACTGTATTTGACACAAACAAGACCTGATATTATGAATGCAATATGTATTGTTTCAATATTTCAAAGTAATCCTAAAGAAAATCATGAATCAACAGTAAAAAGGATTTTTCGGTACTTACAAGGCACTACAAATCTTGGCTTATGGTATACTAGAGATGAAAACTTTGAATTATGTGCATACATAGATGAAAATTGGGTAGGAGATGTAGATGATAGAAAAAGAACCACCGGAGGAGCATTTTTTCTTGGTAGCAGATTAATTTCTTGGTTGAGTAAGAAACAAAGTTGCACATCTTTATCTACATCAGAATCAAAATATGTTGTAGTAGCAACTAATTGCACAAAGGTATTATGGATTAAACAAATGTTGAAGGACATAAAGGTAAAATGAAAGGAACCTATAACAATTTATTATGATAATACAACAGAAATTGATATATCTAAGAATCTAGTACTACATTCTAAAACTAAACATGTTTCTATCAAATTAAATTTTCTGAAAGAGAATGTTGAAGCAAAAGAAGTGAAATTGGCTTATGTGAATACTAAAGAACAGATTGTAGATATTTTTACTAAGCCTTTTCCTAAAGAAACTTTTGAATATCTTAGAGATCAGCTTGGGGTTATACCCCCACCGGTAGAGACTTAGGTAGTTGATGTTTTTCATCAACTGGTAGAATTAACAGAGAAATCTTTTATTTTAGCTTTGATGAGGAGAGCTACTTCTCAGGGGGAGTAGTTGGTATTTGGTATTTTGTAATAAGTTGTTACTTTGAGTTGGTATTTTGTATTTGGAACTGGTATTTGTATTGCTTTGGCATTTGATGTCAAATGGGGAGAGATTGATATGGAAAAGCACTTGGAAAACACATATTATTCCTAGGGGGAGAGATTGTTATTTTGATTTTGGTTATGATCTCTTTGGGAGATTGTTGGTTTTTGGTTTTTGGCATTTCTGCTTTGGCACTTTGATGGTTTTTCCATCTTGTGTTTCCATCAATGCTAAAGGGGACATTGTTGGTATTTTGGATATGTTGATATGGTTTTGTCATTGATGTCAACACTTATCAATACTTGTCAACCTATCAGGACTTGGAGATTTGGTTATGTTCAATAGCAAGCAAGTGACTTATGCACAGTCACCGGTATTTGGTTCACCAGTAGGATATATTATTCACCGACACTTGGAATCACTTGGAGAATACTTGGTTATGTCGAAGACATCATTTTGACACTTTGTCTTGGTTATTTGTTCATTGGTTTAATTGAGTTTGAATATTTGTTGTTACCAACAAATAGGTCCAGGGTACACACTGGCAGGTTTACCTATTCTAGATCAGCACGACACATCATGGAGATGATTTTTTATTATTGTAAATGCATTGAACCAACATCATGCATCAGATATTGTTTCATTTGTAATTGATTTTAATGTAATATCTTTTAGTGAGCCGACCTACTTAATTGGTCTTAGGTTATGGTATAAATGTAAGATCTCATTTGTGAGATTAATATGTGCAAGGAAAAGGATTGTAATAAGGTATATGTGAGCTATACATGCACACATTATTCAAAGATTGAAGGAAGGTTTGAAGAAGGCATATCAGAGCTAAATCGGTATTGAATCCAGCATATGGAGATGCTATTTTGAGAAGTACATTATCATGAGATTTAATCATCCAATTGTAGTCAGTGTGACTCCCATTTGTGATTGAGTAGTGAGCTCTAGGCGCTTGGCCTTTTTGTATGTGCAGACCCCTTATTGTACACACATACTATCTGTGGTAGTATCATTTGATTGTGGGTAAGGTTTCCCACTGTGGTTTTTCCCCTTACAGGGTTTCCGCGTACAAACATTGGTGTTATGTGTTGTGGATGTTCTTGTCTTTCTGTTTCATGCATTAATCTTTACTGGTACTGCAATTAACTGATAAACAGTCTACTGGCATAAAGTTTAGTTTACCGGTATTAAGCATTAAGTTTTGGTTAAGTTAATTTTGGTTTGAATTTATTGGACAACTGATTCACCTCCCCCCCCCCCTCTCAGTTGTCTCCGGGACCTAACAGTTTGGAGGAAATGCCTTTATGTCTTGGTGAAGGTGTCTTGTGAGCTTGTTTGAGATTTGGCTTTTGATTGTCAATTATTTGTTGTTCCATCTCATGTAATTGTTTTAGCATTTCTTGAAGTCTAGTGTTCTTGATATCATGAAGTTTTATCTCAAGAGGTGTCATCGAATCTTTTCATTGAGCTTGAATGTCATATATTTCTCTTCTGAGATCTTGAATTTGTTGAGCTAAGGAAGCCATGGGCTTCTTACTTTTGTCAAAATTTTTAGAAGAGCTTCTAGTTTGAATAGGTATTTACAACCGACAGGACTGAGAGCTAGATGTGTTGTAGAATTCAAGATCAAATTCAAAGCTAGTTGTTCATTTAACGTAGTGATTGAGTGAAGTAACTAAGATATGGTCTAGTTTCAGGAATGATCTATCCTGTGTAAGACGTTATCTAAGTTAACTTCAGTTTGATAAGATTTTGTTTGAACTAGTTGAGAGATGATCGACAAAATCGTGCAATGCAATGGCAGGGGTACACTATCAAGATTATTTATGCTCAGGAAAATAATGTCTAGCTTTATGCTCACTGTAGACTGATCTAGACAGGTTTGACTATTTTGACTAACAATAATAGGAATTTGTATGATAGAGTTTATCACTGAGTTGTTGATTTGTTTTCTCCAGTTTTAGTATTTCATTTTCAGTTTCAGGGGTGAAAACACATAAAACACGCAAGATGTATAATAATTCAATCACAACATGCTAACCCTACAGAAGTTGGCTTAGAGAAGAAAATCGTTTCTTGCTAACTTAGGTACACACCCAATAGCTAATCAAAATATGGCCGTGGAGTCTCATGCAATGGATTCTCAACACTGTATTAGCCGACTCCAAATGCTAATGGGGGCACGATATGGCAAGTGTCTTGGGAGAGTTACTATCTCTCTTGCACAAAGATTATCCCCCTTTTGGAGGTGAACCGGATAGCTTCTATCTTATAGTTCTTAGTTAGGAATTCCATTTGAAATTACCCCTTGAAGTCACGCAAGCATGATTGAGGCCTATAGCCTGACAAGGTACCGAAACAAGCTATAATCATGTAAACGAGATTGAGATCACGAGGCCCTACAAAATGCTCGATATGAGAGATCTCAAAGAGAAAATTGAAATAATCCCATCCTCTGAGACTTTAATCACCAGAGGCCTATTTATTATAGTGAGTTGGAATGTTCAGGTCCAGTTGTACTCACTTGGGTCATTCTCATAGCATGATTACTTTTTCCCACTATGATAGGCCTGCTAAAGGTACACAAATCTCAAAACTTAGAAAAAAGCTTTGAGGGTCTAGATTTTTGATTATCTGTAAAAGACAAGAGCATACTCTCCTACCTCTCAGATTTTTCTAAAAACACAAGATAGGTTTTTTCTTTAACCAGATGGCAATTTAAGTTCCTAAAAAATTAATTTAAAGAATACACGATGTTTGGTCGATTCTATTTAGGCAACCTGCAAAACCAATGCATCAGTAGTCATGTTGTTTTTTTAATCTTTGGCAGGCATATGTTTGAGTGATAAATTCTTTATCAAGTGGACGTGCAAACATTAAAAACCCAAAATTAGTTGCCAAAATAACATAAAAAAAAATCATCAAAAGAAAATTCTAGCATGCAAACTGTAAATTAAACTAATCTAACAAGAATTTCCATTTTTTATGACTATCCTAGTTATGAAAGTTTTTATAGTACTGCACTCTTTCATTTATAACTTTTCAACCAAAACTAATTCAGAAAATCCCTTCGGTGGAAATGTGGAAAACTTGGTTTTACAGAACATATTAAAATTTTGTTTAGATCCAACTATTCAATAAAAAATTATACCCTTCGAATAGAGACCATTTTTTACTATCACAGAAGAATAAGTAAAATGATAGTACTACACTCTGTCATTCCTAATTTTCAAACCAGAAATTATTAGGAAAATTGCTTTAGTGAAACTATAGAAAACTTGGTTTGAAACCACATATCAAAATTTTGTTTAGATCCAAAGGTTTAATAAAAAGCTATGCTCTCCAAAATGAGACCATTTTTTACTACCATAGAAGAACAAGGAAAAAGAAATATTTTTATTTGCAAATTTAACACATGTTTATTAGTTATAAAAACCAAACATTAAATTTGTTCAAGAAACATTAGAAATATTGTAGTCATGGGTTTGAGCCCCATGGTGGGTGCCAAAAATGTGTGTGTGAAAAGTGGATCTATATTTGTATCTGGAATACACAACACTTCAATTAAGTCATTAGATGCATGGTTAGTAAATCTGTAATCAATAAATAATAAACCATTACAAAGCGACCTATTGCCTTCTAGTAGATGTGAGTTTAGATTGCTCTTAGATTTCTAAGCTATCCAGTGACTAGACAACACCTAAATGAAGGATTTTTAAATCTATATGAGCATGAATATGAGCTAAATGGATGCAAGATTTAAGCTAAGTATGCAAGAATAATCTAACATGATTTAAACAATATATGAATATTTAAGCTAAATGATTTAAGAAATATGAAATAACTAATATGCAATATCTCAATGAACCTAGAGCAAAAACAACATAATAACAATATATTCTCCAGGATTTTTAAATGAGAGATGAGAGCCTGAATTTATAGAAAATTCAGAAAGAAACCAACAGCTGAGATCAAATGATGATGAGCAATCAAGATTTTCCAAGAGGAAGCACAATCCAAGTGAATTGATGTGATTGGATGCTTTTCTCAGTTTTAAAGGAAATTGAACTAAAATTAAGATAAAATCAGGAAAAAACTTATTTATTCTCTATTTCATTCAATTTTAATATTTAATTGTTTTAAATGCTTTCTTTGAGATTATCTATCAATTTTTAATTTGTTTGTTAAGATTATATCCAATTGATTTCTTTTTCTCAATTTTTAATTATTTTTTTGTCAATTAATTCCTTTTTTGATTTATTTCCTTTTTTGAAGATTTGTGCTCATAATTTCCAATTCCTCTTTCTTGATTTGTTTCCTTTTTTGAAGATTTATGGCAATTGATTTATTTAATTAAACATGCAAAAGATATTTAACTAAAATAAATAAGATAATTATTTAAAAATGATTTACTTGGAATGATTAATTAATTAAATAAATATTTAATTAATATTGAGTGATTAATTTTGCCATGTGACATTGATGATTAAAGATTTAATTAATGTGCTCAAGATTGATTTAATTATCTTTGGTTAGGACCTTGGTGATGTTGTCAAGATTGGGGGCCCATGGTTTAGATGACCATTTTTAGGGTATTACACCAGATGGATGTGAAGTCTGTCTTCTTGAATGGAATCCTAACAGAAGAAGTGTATATTGAGCAACCAAATGGGTTTGTTTTGTCATAAGATAGTGACATGGTGTGCAAATTACACAAGGCCCTATATGGATTGAAGAAAGCACCAAGGGCATGGTACAAATGGTTATATTCCCATCTTGTGAAGATAGGATTTTAGAGAACAAGTGAGGACAACAACATCTACCTGAAATCTGAAGGTGGTCAGATTCTGATATGAGAGGTATTTGTAGATAATATAATCTTCAGTGGAGATGATGACATGAGTCATACATTTGCAAATGAAATGAAAAAGGAGTTCGAGATGTCTCTAATTGGAGAGATAAAGGTTTTCATTGGTCTATAGATTTAGCAGGTGAAAGAGGGTATCTTCATTACCTAATCCAAGTATATCAAAGAGGTATTGAAGACCTTTGGCATGGAGGAGAGAAAACCGGTTGGAACACTAATGGTAACCGGCTACAAACTAACAAAGGATGATGATGTAGCATTGGTGGATGAGAAGGAGTACCGATCGATGATCGGTAAGCTAAACTATGTGGTGCATAATAGAGCAGATATTGCTCATGTAGTGGGCATAGTGGCCCATTTTTAGAAGAGTCCAAGAGAATCCCACTTTGTAGTGGTAAAGAGGATTCTTAGATATCTGAAAGGGACAATTGATCATGGATTGTGGTATCCATACAATGGTGACTTTGATCTCAAAGTGTTTACCGATGTAGATTGGGCAGGTAATATGGATGACCAGAAGAGCACAACCGGTGGAGGGTTCTTCCTTGGTGGAAGACTAGTCTCGTGGATGAGCAAGAAGCAGAGCTGTATTTCCTAGTCTACAACTAAAGTAGAGTATGTGGCAGCAATTATGAACTACATTCAGGCAATCTGGATGAAGCATGTACTAAATGGCTTCAAAGTGATTATAGCTAAACCGGTGAGTATAGTCTATGATAATACTAGTGCAATAAACATTTCCAAAAATCCGGTATTGCATGCTAGGACCAAGCATATTGAGCTCAAGTATCATTTCTTGAGAGAAAAGGTTCAGAATAAAGAGGTTGTGTTAGAACATGTTTCCAGTAAGGAGAAGCTAGCAGACATATTCACTAAGCCCTTACTGAAGACTACATTTACCTATTTTAGAGGTGAATTAGGGGTTCTGCCCCTTCATGAAGTAAATTAAAGTTGTGTTCTCCACATCAATCAGGTACTATAGTATCAAATCTTACAAGATTGATGTGTTGAAGGATGCTACTCCATAGGGGGAGCAGCATAGTGGAGACCAAAATGTTGTGCCTCCACTTTGGCATTTCTATCAAAGGGGGAGAAGGTATTTGATGATGAAGATATATGGGGGAAAAGATATATGTTTGAAGGACAATATGCAAGTGTGGGAAGTCATTGAGAAAAGTGCACACTAACTAGTTCAGGTGGTGGTGATATTTTATGTTGAACTGATATCTGATTTTGAGCATGGTGCAGATATTGAGCAATGATACACTAAGTATTGCCATCAATGCCAAAGGGGGAGATTGTTGGCATATGATGAAGAAGTGATAATGTATGTCATCATTAATGTCAATAAGTGCTTAAGCAGGTGAACTGGTATGCACTAGTATGAAGATTGGAAGTGGTTATGGTCAATTGGAATGGACTGGACCGGTGTCAGGGTTCACTAAGTATGATTTTCGGCTGGTAGTCTCTATTCAGCTCTAGGGTTTTCGGTGTGGCTTGTGCGGTGCAATTGATGATTTTTTGTGATGAGTTAGTTAAGAAAAAGGATAAGGATCTAGATGCCACATCAGCTGTGTGCATGTGAAGGATTCCTTTAAGGATCTTGCGTGTGAAGATCCAATGCATTGAATGTCTACCTCGGGAATGTGTATTTTTCTTAGCGATGTGTGAAGAGCGCATGATGGGTTATTGATTTCTAGATGTGGTGAAGATTGGATGATGCAGAATGTCTTGAGATCTGTCTTAGATCATTTCATTCTATGTAATGTATTTTGACGGTTAGGATTGGACCGCTTGTAATTGTAAACCTAAAATATTTAGGGTTTAGGGTTTATGCTACCAATCTAATTGTTGTCTATAAGGTCAATGAGTTTTGCTATGCAGGGGTTGGAAAAAGTTGTTTTTGTGACCGCGTGTTGGAGATTTGATACTTGCCAAACCAGAGTGAGGAATCTACAGAGTGTGATTGCAGAAGAGAGGAGCTGAAAAGGATCTGCCTTAGCAAGAGGTGTTGTTATCAGATTGGAATGTTTTACCTATTGTCTTCTAAACATTTCAACAGAAGGTAAATCCCTTGACCGGGTAGCTTTAATAGGCTTTGTTGTAAATCCTCTAACTAGGTGGCTCAAGTTCATTGAGTTATTTAAATCCTCTAGTGAGGTAACTCTTAATAGGGTTTCAACCTTTAACAGGGTATATAGCCATCCCTTAACCAAGTGATCCCTAATAGAATTGGTTCCTAACAAAACCTTATTGTAAAGTCTTTAACTGGACTAGGCTCCTAACAAAGTGGACTTTAAAATAGTTCATAAACATGCTTGTGGGTATTCATCCCCATCAAGGTTTTTTCCCATTTGGGTTTCCATGTGAAAAATCTGTGTGTTATGGGTTGTGAGTTTTTCATGTGATGTGTGATTCTAATTAAGTTAGATATGCATGCAGTGTTAAATGGTTGTGGTATTATTGATACAACTCATGCATGATTATATTGGTGAAGTAGTCATCAAGATTTGAGATTTGTTGAGTGTTGTCTGAAGTATTTTTGTTTAACCAGTGTAGTTGTCTAGAGTATATATGTTTAACTGGTATTTCTATGGTTAAGTACAGTGGTTAAGACAATTGGTTAGTTGTGTTTTGATATGACAAAGTGTTGAAGCAATTTTTGTGTGTACTAATTCACCCCTCGCCCTCTCAGTACGAGTTAGGACCTTAGTAGTTCATCATTATTCATCAGTGTTGTGCCAACTATTTTGGCACCTAAAAAGGATGAAGATTGGAGGCTTTGTACAGATTCAAGGGATATCAACAAGATAACCATTAGATATAGATTCTCCATACCCTGGATGGAAGATCTTATCAATAGTCTGGGTGGAGCAAGGTACTTTTTTAAAATTGATTTAAAGACTGGCTATCACCAAATAAGGATTAGAGAGGGGGATGAGTGGAAGACAATCTTGAAAACTAATGAAGGCCTTTATGAATGGCTTGTCATGCCTTTTGGGCTATCTAATGCCCATAGCACATTCATGAGACTCATGACTGAGGTCCTAAGAGAATTCATAAATAGGTTTGTAGTGGTATATTTACATGATATATTGGTGTTTAGAAAGACAAAGGAAGATCATTTGAGTCACTTGGATAGGGTGTTAGGGAGGTTGGATGAGGAGAATGTTAGTAGCAATCAAGAAGGAAGACTGAGAGGGGTAGGGTGAATCAGTTTTCACCGGATCACAAAATTTAATCACCAAAATAGATATGATAAAGTGCAATAATAAGATAGATAAGCAAGTTGAAAGCACAACACACAACACCAAGATTTTTGTCATGGAAAACTTGGTTAAGGGAAAAACCATGGTGGAAACCTACCCACAATAAGATGATACTCTACAATAGTATGTGAAAATATTACAATGGGGAATGATCATTCATTCAGGTATAGTTCCTAGAGCTCACTGCTCAAATATACAACCCTCAGGGAAGTCTCACTAACTTACAATAAGATATGGACTGCAATTCAGAAGAAATGAACTGAAAGAATAGCATCTCCAAATGCCTGATTACAGTTCCGGTTAAGCACAATTGTCTGCCCTGCAACACCAATCTCACCTCAACACAACACCAAAGGATAAATCACTTGTTCACACATACACCTCTCTAATAATTCAGTCACAACCTTGATACCTAAATTACATAAATATATCACCTATATATACAATTCATCAACCTTAACAACAAGGTCGGCCAAACCCTCAACTTACAATTACAAAAATACATCACGTGATACAAAGATTAATCATCAGACCAATACAATGATTTACATAGCATAACATGGACCTAAATCAAATTCCCAAATGATCAACTCCTCCAGAAATCATGCCAAGATCAACTGCAACATGCTACACCACCAAAAAATAGAACATAACACGTAAATCATCACTGGTTGATGCAAACCACCAAAAAATCACACAATGATCAATACAGATAACCAACACAAATAGGACATGACTAGGAAACACCATCAAGAATGTTAGAATCATCAAGAACAACTGTGCCAACATCACTTTTCAAATCTTCATCGATCAACATTTGAAAGCTCAAGAACACAACCAATTGACAACTTTCATGAAGAAAGATAACTTGCAGAGCACCAAATCATGATATATCTGAAAAGAAGATACACAAGATTATCCCAAGAAATATCCCAAAATCCTAGTACAAGATCTGATCACATCATAATATACCGGATGAAATACTGAACTCTACAAAACAGTGATCAACAAAACAACACTGAAAAACTAGATCATAAGATCTTCCCAAACATACCAGAGAAAATCATAAGAATATGTTGACATAAATAACAATAACATATCCTAGAAGCAACAATGACCAACAATATCCAATAGAAAATTTGATGATCAATCTCAAGAAGTGTGAATGGATGAAGGAAGAGTTGGTATATTTGGGGTTCATGATTTCACAAGGAACCTTGAAAATGGATCCACAAAAAGTAGAGGCCATACTCAACTGACCAACACCTCGATCAGCTGGGGAAGTCAAAAGTTTCCATGGTTTAGCAAGCTTCTACCTTAATTTCATCAAGAATTTTAATCATATTGTGACACCCATGATAGACACCATCAAAGGAGAGAAGAGGAGAAGACTCCAATGGACCAAGGAGGCTGATTAGAGTTTTGAATACCTCAAGACAAGGGTAGCACATCAACCTATCCTTACTTTACCTAATTTTAATAAGGTATTTACAATAGAGTGTCATGTCAGTGGCTATGCGATAGGGACATTGTTGAGTCAAGAGCAAAAGCCAATAGCTTTCTTTAGTGAGAAATTGAATGAATCCAAAAAGAAGTATGCATCCTATGATTTGGAGCTATATGCCATGGTGCAAGCACTTAAAAAATGGAGACACTACCTACTACCCAAGGAGTTTGTGGTGTACACAAATAACCATGCTTTGAGTTTCCTAAACAATCAAGAGATGTTGAGTCATCAACACATGAAGTGGGTGGAGCAATTGAAGTCCTATACCTTCACATTAAAGCACAAGAAAGGGTAGGCTAACAAGGTATCTATTGCTTTGAGCAGGAGGGCAATAATGATACAAGAGGTGCAACTTCAAAGCATGGGAATTGATTCCTTAAGAGGTATCTATCAGAATGGTGCAGACTTTCAATAACTGTTTATTGTTTTTGAGTGGTCACGGAGTTCTTTTCATAGTGAGTATGTAGATTATATATTGCAAGGTGGTCTTTAGTTCAAGGGGGCTTAGTTATGTGTCCCAAAGTGTTTCATGAGAGAGAACCTAATCAGAGAGAAGTATAGTGGTAGTCTAAGGAAATTTTGGATGTGATAAGACATTGGATCAATTCAAAAGGTTTTACTATTGGCCTAAGATGCACTTAGATGTGAAGAAGTTTGTGGAAGGCTATTTTATATGTCAAAGAGAAAAGGGGTAAAGTTCCCATGCAAGGTTATAACAACCTCTACCCATAACTAACAAACCATGGGAAACCATCAGTATGGATTTCATTTTGGGTCTACCAAGGACTACAAGAGGATATGATAGTGTGTATGTAGTTGTAGATAGATTTAGCAAGATGGCTCACTTCATTGCATGCAAGACAACCAATGATGCTTCCCACATTGAAAACTTATTATTTAAGGAGATTGTAAGGATACATGGATTGCCATTAGCCTTTGTGTCTGATAGAGATTCAAAGTTTATTGGACATTGTGGAGAAAACTAGGAACAAATCTAACTTTTAGTTCTGCCTATCATCGCCAAACGGATGGGTGGACTAAGGTTGTCAATAGGTCATTAGGCAACCTACTTAGATGTCTGACTAAGGAGAAAATTGATCATGGGAACTAATCCTACCACAAGAAGAGTATGCTTACAATGATTCAATCAATTGGAGCATAGGGAAGATTCCATTTGAAGTTGTCTATGGGGTGCATCCTAGAGGTATCTATGAATTGAGAGATTTTAGTGGAATGGATAGGAGAAGTTCCCACGGTGAATATTTTGCAGTAGCCATGCATGAGATCCAGAAATAGGTCAAGGAGACACTTGAGAAGAATGAGGACAAGTACAAGAGAAAGGCAAACTTGAAGAAGATAGATGTACAATTCAAGGTGGGTGATCTAGTGTTGTCACATTTAAGGAAGGAGAGATTACCAAAGGGAAAGTATACAAATTTGATGATGAAGATGATAGGGCCATGTAAATTGGTTCACAAGTATGGAAATAATGTTTATGAGATTGAACTCCCACCGGGGGTTGATATCTCACCTATATTCAATGTAGCCTATTTGTATCCTTATAAGGAATTTGATTTTGCAATTCAAGGAGAAGAAGGAGCTGAAGATGCTGATATGGAATGGGTCAAGGACCTTCCACCTGCTTAGCCTATGCACCTTGAAGCCATTTTCAACTCAAGAGAAGTGAAGAGGACAAGGAGAAAAGTTTACAAGGAGCACCTAGTTAAGTGGCTAGGACTACCAAATGAAGATGTCACCTTGATGTCAGAGGAGGATATAGCACAGCATGGGGTCTCAGTTGTAGGCCTTATTTCATCAGGAGCATGAAATATTTCCTCTCTGGGTGTATGGTGCAAGAGAACATAGAGTTTAGTTACCATGTCAATTAGGTGTTTGAGGCTTAGGAGTTAGGGGTCATGTCATTTTGAATCAATAAGGTCTATTGAGACCATTTGTAATGTCATTTCATGTTTTTAGGTGGGTATGTCAAATTTGGATTCATAATTTGCAATATTATAAGGAGCACCTAGTCAAGTGGCTAGGACTACCAAATGAAGATGTCACCTTGATTTTAGAGGAGGATATAACACAACATGGGGTCTCAGTTGCAGACCTCATTTTTCATCAAGAGCATGAAATCTTTCCTCTTCAGGTCTATGGTGTGGGAGCATATAGAGTTTAGTTACCATGTCAATTAGGTATTTGATGCTTAGGAGTTAGGGGTCATGCCATTTTGATTCAATAAGGTCTATTGTGACCATTTGTAATGTCATTTCATGTTTTAAGGTGCATATGTCAAATTTGGATTCATAATTTGCAAGATTGTAAAAAGTTGTCAATATTGTCATTGGGATAGTTAACCCGATAAAGTGTCACTGTTGTAAAAAGTTGTAAATGTTATCATCGGGATAGTTAATCTGACAAAGTTTCAGCAGGATAGTTTACTCTATCAAGATTGGAAAATACTATTTAGCCAACTGTTGATGGCTATGCTGATAGATATCCAAATGCCTTGGTCGATATAGCTATGCTGAAATAGGGACATCAAGGTAAGTTTACTCTATCGAGGTTGAATAAAATAGTTACTCCAGTTGTATTATCTATTCTAATGGGTAATCAAGACCTCAGTTCAGTATTTCTATTTCCAATTCAGTGTCCAACATTGATTTGTCAGTTCAGGATTGCTATTTCGATGTCAGTTTCTAGTTTTCATTTTTCTAGATTTGGGAGTCGAACAGTCATGCACCCCAAAGGTCTGTTGTGACCACGGGAAAGTTTGAATTTGTTATAAATTATATTAAAAATAGTTGGAAATGAATGATGTGATGGGAATTTTGAAATATGATTCTGCAACATAATTTTCAAATTTGAAATCATTCGCAACTAATTGGGAGCTCATTTTCTATAGTTACTCGGTTTTCTACACTTGTATGGTGTTATACAAATTCAAATTGATTGGAAAGACATATGCATTTATGAGAATTAAATTACCTCCCAATTTCTAATGATTTGAGTCTCTAATTCATTATGAGGAAGAAGTTATAGCAGTTTTTCATATAGTGACCTGGTTAGTTAAGGTAACTAGGCTTTAATAGCAATTCAACCAATTCTTCCTCCCTGTCTTGCAATAATTAATTACTCTACCATTAACTTTATAATGTGTAATTATGAAATATAGGGTACCTAGGAGGTTAAACTCAACCTAATGTGTATTGTTTATAATTAAGTTTTCAATTAAATTGATTCTATCAACTTAACAAACATAATACCTACATAAAAAACTAAGTCATTTTTGACTTACTTCCCATCCAAAAAAAATGAATAATAATCTTGATAAAACTACAATATCATTCTTAATGCCTTGCATTAATTAAACTTGTTCAAGAAAAACTAATAATATTATTATACACAAACAACAAAGCTATTAATTTACTTGGCAATTATCTCAACATTGTATAATTAATAAAATCAACCCAATGTCTATACTTATTAAATTATTCTTAATTACATTGGTTAAAACCATTTTTAACAAATTAGTGTGTGTGTGTGTAAGTACATTGTTTTAAATAAATAAAACCTAGACCTAGAATATTTATCTCTTATTGTTTATTTATGTATATTGGCTCACATAGGTAAACAATAAATAGGATGTGTATACACTCAAATTTGGTCTGGAGAATTAACTAAATATGAATTATTTAGTTAATAATCTTTAATTATTCTACTTATAAATAAATTGAATAACTTGTTTATAGAGTTCACTTTTCCTCAATTTTTCCTATCTTAAATCATTTTCTTTATTTCTTAATTAAATACACAAGTTAATTAATTTGTTTTATTTAATTATTCACCTCCCACTAAATTTGAAGTTTTAATTCAAATTAAGTTACATGGCTCTTAACTTGTAACCACCCTCCACTTCATCATACAATTCATTTATTCTATGTTGCCACATCAAATGGCTACATCATCATGTCTCGGAATTAAATATTTTTAAATATTTAATTAACCAATTATCTTCAACAACCAAAGAGACTCATGGCCATTTCAACAAACTAAGGACACTTGGCCTCCTCTCAATTTTTTCCCCATCTTCCACTTGGTAGTTTGTTCTCATGGAGGAAGCAAGATCCCATTTTCTTTCTAACCTCCTCATCTCCAACCATCTATCTCTCTAGATCAAATCCAAACCCTTAGTTTCTGCCACCTAGGCTCATGCCTTGGAAAATCTATAAGTAAAACCCCCTCTTTCATTCATGAAATTATCCTTCATTTTGCACACTTATGCTGTCATTTTGAGTTTTGCATTCAAGTATTTTAGTCATAATCTCACCCATCTTAGAAGAATTTTAGTCTCAACCATCTTAGAAGCATTTTAGTCTAATTTATTTTAGAAGCACTATCATATTCATTTCAAGCATTTTAGTCTCAACCATCTTAGAAGAATTTTAGTCTAATTCATATTAGAAGAATTACCATATTCATTGCAAGCATTTTAGAAAGTATTTTAGAATCCTATTAGCATAACCATTTATCATTTTCAATTCATAGCATAGCATCACTAACACAATTCATCATAGAAGCATTTATTATCATCTAGATCATAATTTCATATCATAGCTAATTGTCATGTAGTGTAAGAATATATTTATTGCATTAGATTACATCACTCATTCTCTAGGTCATCATTCTAAAAGCCAAGTGCATAAATATCTGAGAGCATGCATGACTTAAAATAATCCTTGGAGATAGAGAACAATGGAATGCTACTAAGAAGGCTGAATTTGTACTTCATGTTTTTAATTTTCTTTCCATAATTTGTTTCATTGATGTGTTTAGGATTTTAAATCGATTGACACATATTTCCTTCATATAGGATAAAATCCTTAAATTGTTACTCAGACATAGAAATCATAACAATATATGCATGCCCTTATAATTAAATAAATAAATAATTATGTAGTAACCCACTATACTTAACCCAAGAAATATTGACCATTTTTTTTAATTTATTTATTTAATCATTTGTGTTTGATTCAATCACATACTCTAGGAATCTATCCAATTGTATTAAGCATTCATCCATTCGGGATGAGCATCTAACCATATGGGTTAGGCATCTGTCCATACGGGACAGGAGGTTTCATCTATCCAAACCAAGATAGGCATCTACCCAAATAGGTAGGCATCTATCCAACTTGGGATAAGAGGTACTCTGGCCAGAGACTTAGACTCATCAGGACCATCTGGATCCTGAGCCACTCACTAAGAACTACACTCCTCTAATATGGGTGCATCGAGGTCATCGTCCTTAGGAACAAATTAAATAACATAATACAAGCTTGAATTTTACCTTGGAATTTGGTCTAAAGCCTTGGGAAGTCAACCGAATCCATACGTGATTCCTTCCGAGTATGTGTTGGATTACTTTTTCCTTTAATTCCCTTATCTTTCAATTAGGAGACTTTACAATCCATCTACTTACCAAATCCTAGACCCCATCCCCTAATGCCTGAGTGCAAGGGACAACTATGTCCCTAGACTACCTACATACCTGTTTCAGCATGGGATCAAGGTGTAAAGTATGTAGTTCTATTTTATAATCTATGGTTTAATGTAAACTATTTTGGTGGGTATGCAAACCTTTCTAGGGTCAATGTCCCAGACAGTTTCTCTACAGTTGCTACCCATGATGGTAGCTTTAAGAAAAGGCTCAAGGTGGTCTATTGCTTGTGGCCTAAAACAACTAGGTCCTAATACCTATCATAAGCATCACCCTTGACCCAATTATTAAATTGCCAAACAACCTTCAAGATTAAGACAAGTTTTAAAAGCATCTCACTCAAACAACCCTAAAGGGGTATACTAAAGTTTATCTACCCGATGTAAATTCATTTAAAGATTATCTTATTAGGTTATCAATCCAAGGGGGGTTACCCACCCCTTGGATTTTAACTTCCAAGTGTCCCTTATTACTCCCTAACAATTTATAGGGACGACACCATGGACATCGTTGATGCAGCTTTATTAGGCATTAGGTGCAGTACATCAACATGATGACAATACCCATAAGCATGACCCAAAGGCATCGTAGATACCGAATATTGCTAAGGTTTATTGTTTCCAACTCCTCTTGTTTAGTTGTCTAACTCAAAATTAATTCTGAATTCATGAATATCAAGAGAAGCAATAATAATGGAAATGAACTATTTCATGCTTGAACTTAGTAATTGAAAGGAGCATAAAAAATCAGCTATTTGGAATAGTATTTTCTTGAAAAGAAACCATGATTAAAACTTTAAGGATAGACTAAATGCATGAAGTACTAATTGCTTAATACTTGTAAAACATAACTTATGAAAAGAACCTAAATTCACTTCTAAGATATAATTGTTTTGGAACATCCATTACTCTTGAGTACAACTCTTAATATTTTAAAGGTATTAGATTGCTTAAGGAAAATGATTAAGCAACAAAACTTTGGAAATTAATTTATCACTTATTTGTTGAAGGAAGAAAAAGAACTATTTAATGATAAGCTTAATAATAACTGCATCATCATTAAATCAGCTAATTCTTTCAATTAGAGTAACATAAAAATTAATCTTTAAGCATTTTCTTCAAATGATAATCCTTTCTTTAAATATGAGTCCTAATAATTGTTTGAAGAAATTTAAATCATCAAATAATAATACTTTGGAAATGAAATTATTACTAACATGTTTGATGGAAAGCTATTAATAATAAGCTTGACATCCACACTATTTTTAATTACCAATGTTGAAAATAAGAGAATCCAATATGAATAATTTCAAATCAATCAACTGCTTATTAACCAATGTGAATAAGACTCCTAAATAATTCAAATAAATATACCTTCAATCAATCATTATGAATATGACTCCTTTTTAATTCCAACCAATTCATTTTCATTTAACCAATACGAACATGACTTTTAGATGATCCCAACAATCTACTTTTAACTAACCAATATGATTATGGTTCCTAAATAACCCCAATTAATATTTTTAATTAAGCAACGTATCGATGTACAAAAGTTCCTAAATAAATGAAATCTTCTTCTAGAGGTTCTTGAACTAATGCAATGTTATAAGGAGATAACTATCCACTTGAAGCCATTTATCCCTTGGACATTTTCTACAAATAATAACTTATTAATCACAAACTCTTAGAAGAGAGTTAGGATTTGCTCCTAGGTTTTCTCAATTAAAAAATAGTTGTATAATCTACTAAGTGATCATGAAATAGGTTTCTCAAGCACATATTAAGGTAAGGATTCCCTAATAACAATCATAACTCATTTAATATTCGAAGCTAAGTTCTATTAAACTTATAATAGAAGTTGAGTATTCGATTTGAGGTTCACGAGATAAGTCAAATCATAGTTAAATGACTCCAGATTGATAAAACTTTTGGTTTTCAAATAAAGTTTCTCCACTACCCAATTAATATTAATGTTATAACAAAATAGATTTTGCTATAAGTTCAACTAAAATGTAGCTCTTTCTTTTATTAGTCTTATGTTCCCTTAGAGTTAGGAGATAAATTTGACTAATTTAAATGACTTGGTTATTTAAAAATTCAATCTACTACTACTAAGAGACTACTATCCAAATTTGAGAATGGCCTTTATATCTAGCTTCTTGTAATTTGTATGTTACATCAATTATGTAACTTGCATGATGATTGAAGTAGTCAATTGGTCGAGGACTATGCATCTAAGCATGAACATATCAAATTTAGATTGACGATCATTGTGATATATATACTAATCATTCATATTGAATTTGAAATGCCAGCTAACAACCACAATAAAAATAATCTAACCGAATGATTCCAAATTATGAGCGGGTTGTAACCAAATAAAATTTTACTGATCAGAATTTGCTTAGCAAGTAAAGTTTTCAAATTATTAATTAATAGGTAGTTCTAAAATAAATTGAAAATATTATTTATCGATAACTCCAAATTATAAAAATTTAATTGGAAGTATAAACCCTCATAAACAAGTATGTTCATTTGTTAACAATATCAACTATATAAATAGTCAAATAAGTTTCATATTATAATTTTATTAAGGTTACTAAAGCCAAATTATAACTTAATCAATGAAATTTTTAAACAAACTTTATTTAAATCTTAATATAAATTATATATAAATCATCTAATCCAAATTATAATTCATGTATTTACTAATTAATTTTATTATTATTATTTTACTTTGAATTAACTTATGGTACCGCTTAATCATTTATTATATTGATTATTTTAAATCTTTAAACAAATAATAATATAAAAAAATTCAAATTTTAATATATTATTAACATTATAGAAATCAAATTTCATAATGATTAAAATATTTCAAAATATAAGTAAATGCCAATTCAATGGCAAATTGAATTCAGGCATGTCAAACAAATCTAAAAAAAAAACAAATTCTTTAGTTTAACGGCAGGGTGGCTAAAATAGAGGAAGGGGAGTGGGGAGTGAGCCCGCGGGCTCCCCAACCCACTTCCCATGAAAAAGACATTTTTTTTATCAAATAAAAGAATGCTTTCAATAAAGAAATTTCATCTTCCTAAATAAAGCACTTCAATAACGGAAACAACAAGGTTTTTGCATGTAACAACATGGCACCAACACTAGTTAAATTTATTAACATACCCCCTTTTTTAATAATCAACATATTTCTTTAATTATATATATATATAAAATTAAATTTGACAACCACAAAATAAAAAAAATTATTTATAAATGATTTGTGCTATACTTATATTACAAGACATAAAAAGATCTTCTCGAGAGATTAAAAAAAAAATTAATTTCCTAGGGGGGGAGGGATTTCGCAAGAGAGATTCACAAGGAAAAGAAAAATAAATTTCAGAGGAATAGAATTCCATAGAAAATAAATTCACACATAATGCTTGAAAACCAGAGGGTAGAGTTTCACAGTGATAGATTTCCATTGGAAAATAAATTATTTCAGATATATTTATTTTGATTTCATAATGATAGTTTTCAACTAGAAATTATATTGCACATAGATATATATACTTTAATTACACAGAGAACTAATTTACCACAAAGATATATTTATATTTATATTTATATTTTTAGATGAAATTATATGTATTTCATGAATAAGATTTCACAGAGAGGGGGTTTGCAGGGGATTAGTTGTCATACATTCGACATAATTGTAATTTTCACGATAAATTTTCTCTCGTAAGGGCAATATACATTCACAGGGAAGTAGACAAATATACACAATAATCAAATCTACATTTAGAGAGAGAGGCATGATTTTTTTTTGCTCACAGGAAAACATTAAATAAACTTCATGTACAGAAGATCAACTTATATTCAGAGAGGTTTGATTTTAAGATTTAGTTAAAGAAATAAGAATTTGCACTCGAATGATCAAACTCAAATCCAGAGAGAGAGAGATAAATTAAATTCACAAAGAATAATCTAATAAAGAACAAGATACATAGGTGCTCATCATAAAATCACAGAGAATAAAATTTATATTCCTAATTTCTCAGAAGAAGGAACGAGATTCATATGTAGACAATTTTTCAATAATTCATACACAGGCATTATTCAATAAATCACAGAGAGATGAATTTATTATCAAAAGAAAAATAAATTAAATATGATTTTGTTTCCTTTCTTTTCTTTTTGCACAGTTCGTAAAAAAAAGAATTTAGAAATGTAATAACCCACTTAGCTTAATCCAAAAACTCAATTGATTTTTTTTTTTTTAATATATAAAAATATTGATTTCTTATCCTTACTTATTCTTATTTATTTTTGATTCAATCACATACTTAGGTACATCTATCCAAATGAGATAGGCATCTATCCAACCGAGATGGGCATCTAACCATACGGGTTAGGCATCTATCCATACTAGACTAGGCATCTAACCATATGGGTTAGGCATCTAACCATACGGGTTAGGCATCTATCCATACAGGATAGGAGGTTTCATCTACCCAATCTGGGATAGGCATCTACCCAAATGGGGTAGGCATCTATTCATAAGAATAGAATATGCTCTGGCCAGAGACTTTAGACTCATCGGGACCATCCGGGTCCCGAGCCACTCTCTAAAGACTACACTCCCCTACTAGGAGTGCAACAAGGTTGCCGTCCTTAGGAGTATAAGAATAATTACATAAAAAAGCTTGAGCTCCACCTCAGAATTCAGCCTAAAGCCTCAGGAAGTCAAGCGAATCCATACAGGATTCCTTTTGTGTATGCATTGAATTAATTTTAACCTTTCAATTAGTATTTGCACCATTTGATTAAAAGACCAAGGAGATTCAAGAACCAACTACTCACCCAAAACCAAATCCTAATCCCCATCCCCAAATGCCTGAGTACAAGGGACAACTCTATCCCTAGACTGCCTACATACCCATTTCGGCACGGGATCGAGGTGTAAAGTATGTAGTTCTAGTTTCTAACTATAGTTTAATGTAAACTGTCTGGTGGGTACGCAACCCTTTCTAGGGTCAATGTCCCAGACAATTTCTCTGCAGTTGCTACCCACAATGGTAGCTCTATAGAAAAAAGGCTTAAGGTGGCCTTCTGCTTGTGTCCTAAAACAACTAAGTCCTATTTTCTATTAAATACGTCACCCTTAATCCGTTATCATCCGTTGAATTGTATCAAGATAAAATAAATTTCCAAGATCTTCACACACATCCAAACCCTAATGGGGTCATCTAAAGTTCAACTGATCGGATGTAAATTCATTTAAAAATTAATCTTTTTAGATTATCGATCCAAGGGGGATTACCCACCCCTTGGATTTTAACTTCCAAATGACCCTTATTTCTCCCTAGTGATTTAGAGGGACGATGCCACAAACGTTGTTATTGCAGCTTTATTAGGTGTTAAGTGCAGTAGTTCAACACAACGACATTACCCATAAGTGTGACCTAGAGGCACCATAGATACCGAATGCCGCTAATTTTTGGTTTCAACTCCTCTTATTTAGTTATCTAACTAGGAATTTAACTTTGAATTCATGAATCTTAAATGAAGCAATATACCAATACAATTATGAAAAAGAAACTATTATATACAAGGAATTATCACTTGAATTTAAAAACTATAGTATGAATTTAATGTAATTGAAAGGAACATAAACAAATCAATTACTTGGAATAGTATTTTCTCCTAAGGAAAGTTATGATAATTAAAAATTTGAAAACTTGAACTAAATACATGAAATTACTAATTGCTTGGAAACCATGATACTTCCAAAGATAACTTATGAAAATGATTTGAATTGCTTGCAAGATATAATTGTTTTGGGACAAACCATTACACAATAAGTATGAATCCTAGTACTGATTTGCTTGAAAGAAAATTAAATAATTGAATAGCAAGAAATTGTAAATGAATTTTAACACCTACTTGTTTGAAGTGAAAAGTACTTAATAATAATCCCAACTAATTCTTCCATATGAAGTAATACAAATTTCATCTACAAATGATAACACTACTTTAAATGTGAATCCTAATACTTGAAAGGTACTAAATTGCTTGAAATGGAATTTAAATTATCAAATAATTATACTTTGGAAATGAATTTAATACTCACTTGTTGAAGGGAAAAGGAAACAACTATTCAACAATAAGCTTCAAACTAACCACATTATTCTTACTTACTAATTGTTTGAAAAAGAGATTAGACAAGAGTATAAACACTTGCTAGTTAACCAAGTAAATAATACTAAGTCTCCTAATAAACAATTCTAATCAATAAACTTCTAGTTGCTTTTGAACTAATACATTTGCAAGATTATAAAGTGATAACTAATTATTCCTTCCACTTGAAGTAACACTAACTTTATTTTTGGATACATTCTACAAATAATAACTTTATCAATTTCAAATACTTTAAAGGGGGATAATGTTTGTTCCTTAAATTACCCTCAATTAGAATTGTTATTTAATTTTCTAAGTGATTACAAAATAGGTTTCTTGAAACTCATTTGCTAAAACAATTTCGGTTTTGAATAAACTCTATTTGCATCCTAATTAATACTATTACCATATGAATATTTAACTATGCAATTTACCTCTAATTTTAATATTAATTAAATTTATTCTTACTAATTACTTGTATTATTAAGTGTAACTTTTCCTTTTTACTAGTCTTATGTTTCTTTTAGCTAGAAGGTAAATGATTTTAACTATTAAAAGAAGTGACTATTTGCAATGCCTTGTATACTCATATCTTGGAATCTAATAAAGAAACAAATCAAATAATCAACCTTTCGAATTGAGGCAAAACTTTGTCTAACATTAACTCATATTGCTGAAATACCTAAAAGGGTTACTATGAATCTAAACACATTTACTTGTTGGGTAAATTCCTTTAACATTTGATACTTGTACTAATTGAAATATACAAAAGTTAGTTTTGAAATCCAATAATTAAAGAACTTAAATATTTGAAATGTATTGAATATCTTTAGGGAACCCACTAACTATTAGGATTTATTTATTTGATGAAAAGATCCAAAACTATGGAATAAGTGTATCATTGATGCAATAACATTTTCCTTTGCTTTGTTTTTCTTAAGTCAAACTAATTTGTTTAATAAGGAGATTTAACTATTATATCTACATACTAAGAAGGATTAATTCAAGATGATAGATCTCTTAATGCTCGATTATCTATTGAAATTCTCAAGTGTTAATTGACCCTTTTGCCTTATGCAATATTTATCTTTTCAAAACCCAATGGACTCTTTTCCCATCATTGAGGAGATACTAACTCTTTAGAATTTAAAACAAGTTCAAATTTGCAACTTAATTTTCCATAATAAAACTCCAATAAGGTATCCATTAATATGGGTTAGACTCTTTTCACTTAAATTTTCCTTTAATATTTTAATAATCTAATTCCTAAAACTAGAGATGACATTTTTAACATATTTCCATTAATTTTAATAAGGTTTGATTATAAATAGGTCTCATGAATCCTTTTTAAATAGATATCAATAAATTAAACTAGTTTTCATTAAATAGACCTCAATAAATAAATCCATCACTAAATTTGATTAATTTTCAATTATTAAAATTTATAATTATAAACTAATCCTAAATGATTTTTTAATCACCAAGTGCATAATTAAATTTCAAAGAGCTATAAGTTTATTAATTTTAATCATTCAAAATAACTTTCAATATTCTAAAACTTTTTTAATTTTAAATTAAACACATAAAATTTAATTACAAACTCTAAAGTATAATTCAAATTTAATAAAACAATTCCTAACTCAAAATATATGTATTTTTTTTTTTAAATAATTGACTCAAATCTTTTAATAATATAATAATAAACTTAAATCTACAAACAGATTTAGAACATAAATTTAATATGGTTTTAAATAAATTTGATATATATGTTTATATAATATATATTTGAAGGGAAATTTACTAATTTATTAATCAAGGCAAGATTTACTTCTTTTTTTTAAATTTCATACATGCACAGACCTTGGTAGACCCCTCTACATGATCGAATGACTTGTCACTGTGAAGCCTCCCATGATCGACCTGGGCATAGATAGAGCTTGGGCTATTTAGCAACCGGCTTCAGGCCCTACCATTCTATAGGCGAACTGCTTCAATCACTGCTGCCTTCACCGCTGGTGGTAGATCAACTGAATCTCGATATGGAATTGGAAGGTATGCTTAGTTGCAAAGAAATAATATTTTTTTCTAAAAAGCCAAAGAGATGAACATGTTTCTAAAAAGTACTGAGATGAACTTTTGTTTTTTATATAATGCACAGCGATGAATGTTTTCCTAAAATCCACAGAGATGGGTATTTATCTAACATACATAGAGATGAATAAATTTCTATTTTTATTTTCTTTATTCTGATTTTATATTACTTTGGCAATAGATTTATTTTTGTTCAAGTTATTATAATATATATATTCCATTCTAAAAAAATATATGATTTTTTGTAAAATAAAGAAAGTTGATTGAGGAAAAGATAACAAATTAAACAATATTTGAATTTGTATATGCATATTTTGAAAGAAATCTATTAACCAATTTATTTCCTACATGCAGAATAAAAAAGAAGATTTTATTTTTTCTTTTTTTTTTGGATAGAAAAGCAATTTATTACATGTATTTGATTAAATCAATTAACAAAAACTGAAAAAGATTTCTATTTCCTTGCAAAAATCTGAAATGGATAAAAGAGATTTCTTTTAAAAAATAAAATTAAAATACAAACTTTCTTATGTGCAAAATTTTGAAAGAGACGAGAAGAAGATTTTCCTTGAAAAGAAAAAGTAAGCAATGAATGTGCAAGAGGGGAACTTGGATTTGAATGAAGAAGCTTGTTGACCTCCTTCAATTCCTCCTTGAAGCTTGGTAATGATCTTCTCAAAAATCCTGCAAGACATCTACAAAATTTCTCCTGCAACTAACATGGTATTGAAAATAAATTCATAAGAATTTCAAGAATACTTTATCATCCAAAAAACAATGAACTCCCTTTTTTCAAAAATTTAGAACTCAATATATAGAAAAGAGAGTCATTTTCCCACTACAAAAGAAATTAATTGATTTCTATATTCTTTTCCCAAAATAATTTCATGCAAAATGATTAATTGTCATAGTGGGGGTTACATGCAAAAATTGATTTTGAAATTCTCTTCTAGAACCTTCTCATTTCCTCCTACAACATATGCTAAATAGCATATTGAGAAAATAAACAATTTCTAAATTAATTTCATGCAAAAATGATTGTTGTCATAGAATAATTTTGTAACTCCCATGTCATATATTTGCTAAATATAATATTTATTCTTTAATATTATAAATTTTAAATTTCTTTTCTAGAATCTTCTTATTTCTCCTAAACCATGTGCTCAATTAAGATATTGAGAAAATAAGCAATTTTTAAATAAATTATGACCTCATGTGTGTGTAACCACTTAAATTCCTTTTTATTTAAAAACTTCAACCTCATTTCAATTTATCTTTTCTTTCTAACATTACTCATAAAATTAATATTATAATAGTAGTAGTAGTAGTAGTAGTAGTAGTAGTAATAACAAGTTATATCAAAGTCCAAAAAAGAGGGTTATGACAAGAAAGCAAAAACATTAAAAAATAATCTGATTTCTTTCTTTCTTTTTCCTTTTTCCTAAGAAAATTAAATAAATAATAAAATAAAAATATCTTTTACATGCATTATGTGAAAGGCACTTTTATCAATAATTATCATAATTAAGAAGAAAGAATTTACTTTGATTTTAAATAATCTAAACAAATTTATATTCTTGAAGGTCTAAAAGAAATGATAGAAACTATTTTTTTTTATAATACATTTTTCTTCGATATGTAATTAAGGGAAAGCGAGAGAAGAGGACCTGGTTGTCAAAGCTTGATGTTGAATCCCCTCCAATCTTCTGGCTATCCTTCCTTGCAACTTAGTGAATTTTCTTCAAAGAAACTTAACAATTCTACCAATAAAACATGATTACAAAAGAAATCCTATTTCTATCAACATGAAAAAAAGAGAAATTTCTTCAAAGGAATGCATCAACCCCCTCCTTTCGAAAACTTCCATACATTATATAGAAAAGACCCTTCAATTACACTATCGAGAGAATTAATTGAAAATGAGATTCTTTTTCCTAAATTATCCTCATGCAAAATTGATTGATCACTAAAGGAAGGAGTTACATGCAAGAAAATGGAGGACAAAGATTCCCTCTAGAAGCTTCCAATTTCTCTTACAACATGTGCTTATTTGAAATTGAGAAATTTAATAATTTCTATTTAAATTATTTTTTTATGTGTGTATGTGTGTGTTCATTATTATAATAATTTTTTCAACCATATTCAATAAATTCATTTCTAACATAACCTCAAAATGATATAATAGAAATAACAATAGTAGTAGCAATTCAAAATGGTAAAGGAGGGTTATGACAAATTAATGCTACACTAAACTTTAACTCAAACATAAAACAATGTCTATTCCAACTAACCCTAAGGTTAATTATGTATGTGTATGTGTATGTGTATGTGTATGTGTATGTGCATGTGTGTATATGTATGTATGTATGTATGTATATCTATATATATGTGTGTGTGTGTATGTGTGTGTATATATGTATGTATGTATGTATGTATGTATGTATGTATGTACATATATATACATATAGTACATATACATATGTATATACACATATATACATATATATATGCATATTTATATATATGCATATATATACATGTATATATGTATATATGTATATATGTGTATATACATATGTATATATATGTATGTATGTATGTATGTATAAATATATCTACGTATGTATACATATATCTACATATATATACATATATGTATACATATGTATACATATATATGTATAGATATGTGTGTGTGTGTGTGTGTGTGTGTGTGTGTGTGTGTGTGTGTACACACACACACACACATATATACTTATATATGTATACATGTTGTTAGAATTAATGACAGTCCCAAAGATACTGAGAGGGGGGGGATGAATCAGTATCTAACTGGTTAACATAATTTCTAACCTTATTAAGTAATTGGCATTCCAAAACAATGTACCGGTAAACAAGAATTAATGTAGTAAATATGAACAATAAAGACAACATAGAAATAACACCATAACATGATATTTTTAACGAGGAAACCCAGTGTGGGAAAAACCTCGGTGGGATTTGTGACCCACAATATTCACTCACTGGCCAATGAATGGATATTACTTACAATGAGGTGCCTACACATGCAAGAAGGCCAAGTGCCTAGAGCTCACTATTCAAATACAAAATGGAAGTCTCACTAACTTACAAAATGGATTATGAGAATCCAATATAATGTACTACTACAATACATCTACTATGTCAGGTTCAGTACTGGTTTAAGCTCATACTATAACCATAAACCCTTATACAAAATCTGCCTTAATATTCACTTATCACTTCTGCCTTATTCATCTTCTATCCATGTCCTATATCAAAATGATTTACAAGATATCATACTTATATGAGTCTATTACAATATGCCATGTTGACTTTACAAAAGATATTACAATTAAATAAAAAATACAAAAGATTGTTCCTATCGGCTAGGGTGTCGGTGAATATTGTTGTCGCTACTGGTGCCAGTGCCTATCGGTGCTTGTGCCTAGCAGTGGTTGTGCCTAGCAGTGGTTATGCCTTCCCAGAAAACACAAGACTGCAAGGTTTGCATCAATGAAAACACCTTCAATCACCTTCAATTCTCATTGGAGTGTACAATGCCAACAATCTCCCCCTTTGGCATTGATGGCAACACTCATTAGAAAAATCCAAAAAACTGTCCTAAAATGTGAAGTCTGAAATCTTACCAAAAATGTGTGCTCCCCCTAAGCAGATGATCTCCTCTGATATTCATTTTTCTCTATTCACTACTCCCCCTTTGACATCAATGACAAAGGTTGTCAAAAATTGTCAAATGAGTGTAGAATATCAACTTGAACTTTGTAACTAGTTGGTTACAATTTGGAATATGTCCGCTAAAACTAAGTTTAAGCTCTAAATGAACCTGTTACTATCCTTCATGGTTGCCTCAGTTCTCTGAATTGTATTGGTGAGATGATGCATGTGTTCCTCTGGTGACTTTTGTCCTTGAATTAATGCCTCAGAGATTTCTTTCCTTAGAGAGATAAGGTTATCTAACTTAGGACTTAGTTTATTCTTAAGCTCTCTAGCTTTTCCCTTTATCCTTTCCTTCTCTTTTTCTAACTTCTCCAATTTTTCTTCAAATCCAGCAATTTCCTGCTCAATAACTGATATAGGTTCAGATGAACTGATGATATTATCAGATATATCATTTATTTCCTTTTGAACTTTTCTCATTTCCTTATCAATATCCATTGTCAATAGATTTGTCTTGTAAGTATCTCTGTACAATTCCTTATACTCCACAATTGTTGTGCTTAGTGCCGGTAAAAGAGTATCAATATGTTCCGTGCACTTCTTTATTGTTTCCTCAAAGAATTTATCTTTTTCCTTTTCTATTTTATGCTTGAATGTTTCTTCATTTATTTGATCAGCTGTCAGTATATTACCAACAATATATTTAGAAAATGTATCTAACTAACTCAAAGAATCCTTTACATTTTCTAAATTGAATTTGGGTGCAATCAACTTAAGAATAGGAATTGTGTCATCAATTGCCTTATATGCCAATGCATTGCAATCTATTATTTTCTCAATTGAATCCAGAAGTACTTCAGTCACATTAGTAGGTCTAAATTATGTCAGTGAAGTACCAGATGTCTGGCCAACTACCTTTACAATCTCAGTGCTTCCGGTGGGAGTAACCAACTTGCTTGTTCCTACCTCTAGTGGGTCAGTCTGTGTTTGCATTTCCACTAGCAATGGTTTTGGTTTCTCTATGGTTGCCGGTTGCACAGTCTTAGTGTGTCCTTGTGAATCTACATGTTTCTTTGCTTGTGTCTCTCCTTGTTTCACGGTGTTATCCACTACTGGTATTTCTATCTGTTTCTCTATTAAAAAAGCTACCGGTATCTCTATTGGTTTTTCTTTATTCTTTGTTGTCAGTATCTCTGCAGGTTTCTCAATGCTTTCATTAATAGTATCAGTAACCATTCCACTATCCAAGGGTTCCACTGAATCCTCAGTTTGTTCTACCTGTGTCTCAACCCCAATATTATCTGTCGGTGTTCCAACCTCAATCTTATCTATCAGTTGCTCAGTAGCAACATCTTCCTTTTCCACAGTGCTCTCCTTATCAACTACAATGTTTACTTCCTAAGTATCTATATTCATAGTGTATAAAATTTCTGACTCGGGGTTGGTATCCTCATGTGATGTATCCACATTCTCAGTAGCCGGTATGCTATCAGTCTATACCAGTAGAGTAACCGAATGTGGTGGTAGGTTATCAATTACTTTAATGTTTGGTAATCCACCTACCTTGCCTTTCCCCTTGTCTCTGTCCTTTTGATAAACTAAGAAAGTTTTAGGTCTTTTCAACTCTTCCTATTTTTCTTTCTCAATAAAGAAAATGTCCCATTTGTCTGTTGTTTCTTCTACAATTTCATTTACCCTGCCAGCCATTAGGCTCACATACTGGTGTCCACTTGCAAAAACTGTTCTATTTGCTTCACTGATTAATTCATCAATTTCTTCCACACATTTGACTGGATGTACAACTAGTAGTTTCTCAATTTTAATTTTCTTATCTAGCTCCATGATTGCTAACCTCTTAGCATCTAACTGCCTATATAAATCACTAGGCAAACCATCTACAGCTTCTATTAACACTTTCTTATATATTTCAAGATGTAAGATAATGCTATTCTCAATACTTTCTTTCTTTTCATTAGTGAATATATCATACAATTTGCTCAGATTAGATAAGTTACCATCATCAGTTATTTCATTCAATAAGTTCTCCATTGGTGGTATAACCTATTTTTTCTTTTTCTTGGGTGTCAGCTTCTTAGTCGGTGGCCTCACTACCTGTTTCTTCTTCCTTGTATTCTTGGGTGTAGGAGAGGGTACCAGTGAGGGTTTTCTCTTCCTATCTACTCTTTTAAATTCTGCAATAATTTCACTTTCTGATGATGTACCAACTGGTGAGAGATGTGCCTCCGGTTGTAATCCTTCTAAGTCACTTTCCTTAATACCAGTGATGTTCATTATGTTTTCTTTTATTTCCTTGACTTGCTTGGTTGCACTCCTTATGTATTTTTCTCTTTTCTTCCTCTATTTCAATGTCTGCACACCACTCTCTATTGTCTTAGCATTTCCAAAAACCTTCTCTTCCAGTTCTCTAGGGGCTTCTAATAGGGATTTAGTATATGTTTCAATGATGTTTACATCTGCCTCATATCCCATTTCTATCACCCATACAGTTCTAGGAAGAATTGCCTCCATCTAGCTTTCATCCTTCTTAATTACAAAACATATTTCTTTCTCATATTTATCTACAATACTTTGTGGTAATCTCTCCCTTATTTTCATTTTTGCTTTGAAGGTCTTGAAGTACTTTGTTATATTGTTATCCTTGTCTGTACCCATACTGGTGAAGATTTCTAACAGTTGTTTGCCTACCGATATATCATAACCAAAGTCTTTCTTACCAATACTGGGAACCTCTTTTGTGAGATATAACATCAGACATACAAGAAGATTGCCAAAATGAAAAGTACCTTTCTTGTCTCCTTTTATCTTTTTCAGATTGTCTATTAACTCATCCTTTAACCACTCACATACATCTATTTTTGCATCACTGTTGACCATATCATAAGAAATTTTAATACATAGACTGGAAACTAAGTTCAGTCGGTTTGCATGTGTGGTTTCATAGCCTAAAATCATGCTTATGAATCTAACATTCACATCCTTTACAACATTTACTCTCAAGGATCTGCTATCATAGGTTGCTCCTATTAGTGCCATTACAGTGTTATTAGGAACCTTCTTAGTTTTGTCTGGCCTGCTACCGGTGGAGGGTAAACTAGTCACTGCCCTAACTGCTTCCTTAGTGATTTTGCAAACAGAGTCTAGCCAAAAGAATTCTCCATGAACTCTGCTAAGAACAATCCTTACTACCTCCTTAGGAAATTCTGGGATGTCGAAGATCTCCACAAAACCTAAAATTTCAATAACCTTATGTTCGGGTTTCACAATTCTACTTTCATCACAGATAACATTTTTATACATTTTCAATATTTCCTCTAAACCTAATTCCTCAATCTTCCAATGAATATAGATTCTAGGGTCTTCAGCATATGCAACACCTTTTGGAATTTTTGAAAAATCTCCTAGGGAATCATCTTGTTTTGATATCTCGGAGATGATTTTAAAAACGGGCCTAGGGCATTTCACTACTTCCACAGCAGTAGGGTTTGCAATAAATTTCGGAGCAGAGGAGGAAGCCATTGATAAATACCTTAATCTTCCTAATAGGTTTGAGTGCTTGAAAGAACTTGCTTCACTTCTTCGCTATGGATTCCTTCACTCGGATTTTCGCACTCTCTGAAGGTTTGAATGCTCGGTGATTTGAAAAAGAGGGAAAATCAATGTTTTATAATGTCTTTTCCTCCAACAACCGCATTAAATGCCTCTGGTTAAGTGAAAATTAACACATCTATCGGTAAAGAAGAAGTTCATCTTCTCACCATCAATCAAGGGTAAACTTGCATGATTTTCAACTTGTTGCAATACCCCCAAAAGGTTATTTTTTAGTTGGATGAAGAATCTCCTACCGGTGGAGTAATACTTTGTTCTACTAGTGAAGGAATAGTCTCATCAACATTCTGATCTCTCTTTTTAATCCACTGTTTTGAAAATTCTAGCTTTACTTCATCTACCTTCTCTTTGCCTTTCAAACTGGGTCCTTTATTATTTGTTGGTGAAGTCTTACTTCTACAAAATATTTCAATATGACCAATCTTGTTACAAGCATAACAAGTCACATTGTTCTTCTGAATAGCCTTTCCATATCCTATGCTGGTGTGTGTTCTACATTGATTAGATAAGTGTCCAAATCTTCCACAAACATAACATCTTCCATTCATTTTGTAGTTTTTTGAATTGTGACCAATTTTGTTGGATTTGGAACATTGACCGGTGGGTGCATTAATGTTCTGATTGTTTCTAGATCTACATTGATTTTCTTTATGACCATACTTGTTATAGTTAAAACATTTCCCATTAAATTTGTAAGCATTAGGTTGTCTTACCGGTTTACTGGATCATGATTATTTGCAGTACTGGAACTTTCACCAACTTCAAATCCAAGTCCATTAGTATCTCCATTAGGTTTCTGACTTTTTAGCATATTATCAAGTTCTTCTGAACTTTTCTTGAATTTCTCTTTATGTTGATTTGTAGTAGCCAACCATTTTCCAAAATTCCCTTCTGTCTCATAAGTTCAGTTTTATCATTTTGCATGTGCATCAGATCTATCTTCAACATATCATTTTCATGACTAAGCCTTAGATTTTCATTTCCAGCATCATTAAGTCTCCTAGTCAAGTCATCTTCATTCTTCTTTCTATCTTCAATGTCTTTACAAAACCTCATAGTCATGTCTTGCATTTCATTCCTCAGTACTATTTTCTTGCCTCAATTTGTTCACAAGATCATTAAGAGTTTCCTTTTCATCATCATCACTCTGCATCTTCTCATGAAGTTCTTTTCTTTTATTTCTAGCAATAGTTAGATTCTCTTGAAGTCCTTGAATGAATTCCTGTGTAGTCTTTAGATCATCTTCAAGTTTGATATTCTTCATTTTTTCTGCATCAAAGTCTGCAAGAGCTCCTTCTAATTGCTTTCTCAAGTTTTCCATCTATACCAGTATCAGAATCTTCCACAAGTTGTTAGGCTTTAGAAAATAGAGGACCACGCTCTGATACCAATTGTTAGGATTAATGACAGTCCCAAAGATACTGAGAGGGGGGGTGAATTAGTATCTAACCGGTTAATAGAATTTCTAACCTTATTAGGTAATTTGCATTCCAAAACAACGTATCGGTAAACAAGAATTAATGTAGTAAATATGAACAATAAAGACAACATAGAAAGAACACCATAACACAAGATTTTTAATGAGTAAACCTTGTGTGGGAAAAACATCGGTGGGATTTGTGACCCACAATATTCACTCACTGACCAATGAATGGATATTACTTACAATGAGGTGCCTGCACATGCATGAAGGCCAACTACCTAGTGCTCACTGCTCAAATACAAAATGGAAGTCTCACTGACTTACAAAATGGATTATGAGAATCCAATATAATGTACTGCTACAATACAACATCTTCTATGCCAGGTTTAGTACCAGTTTAATCTCATACTATAACCATAAACCCTTATAAAAAATCTGCCTTAATATTCGCTTATCACTTCTGCCTTATTCATCTTCTATCCATGTCCTATATCAAAATGATTTACAAGATCTCATACTTATATGAGTCTATTATAATATGCCATGTCGGCTTTACAAAAGATATTACAATTAAATATAAAATACAAAAGATTGTTCATGTCGACTGGGGTGTCGGTGAACATTGTTGTCATTACCGGTGTCGGTGCCTATGCCTGCCGATGGTTGTGCCTACTAGTGGTTGTGCCTGGCGGAGGTTGTGCCTACCGAGAAACCACAAGACTGCAAGGTTGCCATCAATGACAACACCTTCAATCACCTTCAATTCTCATTGGAGTGTGCAATGCCAACACATGTATATATACATACATATGTATACATATGTATGTATATACATATATGTATACATACACACATACATATACATATATGTATGTGTGTGTGTATGTGTGTGTACATATGTATACATATGTATGTATGTATATATATGTACATATATGTATATGTATATGTATACATATACATATACATACATATACATATATACATATACATATACATATACATATACATATACATATATACATATACATATATACATACATATATGTATATATATATATACATATATACATACATATATGTTTATATATGTATATGTATGTATATATGTATATATATGTATATATATATATGTATCTATATATGTATATGTATGTATATATGTATGTATATATGTATATATATATGTATATGTATATATATACATACAAATACATATATATACATATACATATATATATGTATATATATATATATATATATCATGGTACTCCACCATGTAGAGTGAGGTCACTCCCAGGCTATGTGGGGGTGAGCACAACCTTCCACCAAGCCACAATCCAATTCACAGGACATAACTCAATACGCCCAAGCTGATAATGTAATATATACATATACATATACATATACATATACTATTAACTTTATTTAATAAATTTAATTAATTAATTATGTTTGTGGATTATATTTTTTTCAATAGATTAATAACTGCAAAGGGGCAACACCCTTGTATTAATCAAAACTTGAAACATACATAACTGATTCAGAAAGAGCCCTAGGGGGAAAGAACTAGTAAGAAAACCCCCTACCATTGCTCCAACAGTAAATACAAAAAAGCTAGCCACACTAGTCGAGATGCTAAAAAACTAGGAGAAAACAACTAGAGGAGAAAAATGTCGGTTGAACCTATTGGGACCTATAAAATCTTGAGGGTTTAGGGTTTTTTATTTCTCATGAAAGCATTTAGAAAAATTAAACTTTTGTAGCACATTATTGTAATTCATATTGAACTTGAACCTTTTGGTTCAAGGTTCAAGGTTCAACCGTTTCTCTTGCATGATTTGTGGCTTTGTAATGTTTTTTAATAAGCAAGTGAGAGAGGTCCCGATGACTCGATGGAAAGGCCCAATCATGGCCCATTTATCCCACATTAGCCTCAGGGAGGAGCATTTCAGTATTTAAAGGCAAAGCCCCATACATATTAAGTGTCAAAGCTTGTAGGCTTTTGGCAAGTAGCAGCTTAGAGGTGGTGGGCCCCCCGCGCGCATCTCAAAGTACACAAATTTTGTAGCAGAAGGGCAAAATAACTAGTGAGCAAGTCAGGAAGATCATCGATGATAGCAAAGGATCCAATGGCTATCGCTATGTCGAAAAGGAAAGATGCTCACCAAATATCCCTTGCGACTTGGCGACTGGTGAAGTGGCAGTCCAGTGGCAGGTCAGGTGGTGCTAAGGTGGACTCAAAGCAAATCCCAAGGTGTCACATGGTGACACGTAGTGGAGCAGAGGGTAGTCAGATGGTAGATGAATGTCGACCAGACCTTGGTTTCAATGGATCTCAAAGAGGACTCACTGAAGGCATCAGTTTCAAAGAAATAACGGTATCAATGAAACTAAGGTCTCGATGAGACATGAAAATAGTTCACTGAGTGCTCAACTCCATCAACAAAGGTACATCAAAGAAATATCAATTGGTCCCATGAATAAAGTGAAGGCATCGATGAAACTGTAGTTTTGATAATCAAGAAAATGGCTAGCCGAAGAAGAAGTTTGGTGAAAAGAATGATGTCGAACAAACCAAAGGAAGTGGTGGACCCGTTGACATTGACATGGTGGATGAGGCCTCTCTTAGGTAGATCAGGTGGCGAACTAGAGTCTGACATGTGGCAAGCCTCACTGGATAGGTGGAGTCCAGGATGATCTTAGAGCGAATCTAGAGATGCCACATGGTAACACCATGGCATAGGCGAGAGCCATTTAGAGAAGACAAAACATGTCCGGAAAAGAGAGGGTGGCCCAGGCGTTAAAAATCAAGTAGGTTGAGGGAAGATCTACGGTCGTCGCTATACCATGAGATGAAGGTGCTCGTTGGTTATCACCTGCGACATAGTGATTGGCGAGGTGGTAGTTGACATGGCTGTCTAGATGGATCCAAAGGAAAATTAGGATGTGCCATGTGTTGGGACCACCAGAAGAGAAAGTGATAGAGAAGGAGAGCAATCTGGAGGAAATAAAGAACAAGCAAGTCCTATGATGATCGATGATTGTCACTTTACCACAATCTAAAGGTGCATGATGGTTATTCCTTGTGACATGGTGACAAACCATTAGTGGCAGATCTAGACAGCAGTTAATGCTAGTGGTTAAGGTGAGCGGTTATGGTGAACTACTAGTGGTAGCGGTTAAGTTTTTAACAAATCAAAGACCAAGTGGTGGACCCTTTTCTAAGAGGATTACTCAAGAAAGTTAAAGGGCGTGCTAGTTTTCCATGATCGGATGGCTATCGCTATACTGCAATGGAACTACGTCTAAACTTTAAACTTCGTGACATGGTGACTAAAGGAAAGGTGCTTAGAAAGATGGTTTTCCTAGTTCGTTGGCACGAAAGTTTAAAATATTCAAAAGAATCAATGGCAGAGATGTGTGAATCCCATCAGATATTGTTCGAAGTGAAAAGTTGGTGAGAGGTATTCAAGGTGATTTACAAAGAACATAATGGTACATGGCTGTGTGTTTTCTTAGATAAGAACTCATCAATGCTCTGGCACAAGATGATACATTGGCATTATGTGGCTATCGGTTGTTGTAACCAATTTTGGGAGATAGGAGCCTGCCCTTTTGGTCACTTTCGAACTGAATCAACAATGAATTAATGAAGCATGCATCCTAGGAAGAATGTTAGGTTTCTCCCTCAACTACAATGGCACAACAATGTAACTTTTGGAGTAAATGACTGTTAGGGTATGATTTTTCTTCTTGGTAGTCTGAAGCTTGTTGCATCCTTATTTTCTACAAAAGGATACCAAGGCTACCTAGAAAAGGGACATAAATTTTTGTAGCTAAACTCTGGCAAAATTAATACAGGCCTTTGTCTTAGCCATTTCTAAGTCAAATATGAAGTACTTGTAGCCTTCTGACAGAGGAATGAAATATATAGTCTAGATAATTTAAACTCAAACTTGTATTGTCTCTGTGTCATTATACTGGTGTTTATTCCATTTAAGTAATCAAGTATCACTTATTTGAATGATTTGCTAAGCATCTAATGAAGTTGTTTTTAGTCTTTTTCTCAAGGAGGAAAATATAAATATATTTTAAACAAAGTCAATATCCTTGGTGTGGATTGGATGATGAAGTCTGATGTAGATTAGGACTCTGTATATGTCAGGCATATTCAAAGTTGATAGATCAGGAGCTTGTGATTTGTGTACTAGTTTCTTTTGTCAAGTTGCAGTATGTTGTAGATGACTCTATTGCCCAAGATAAGGCATTGGTTTACTTGTTAGTTTTCTATTGAATTTTATGGTCCTTTTCAAAATTAAAAACAACTTTCCATTTAGGTTTAGTTGTACTGGTCAATAAGGAAAATTTGCAAGAATTTACACTGGTTTTCTACAAACCATATAATATTTTTGTGAGAAAATAGTCTTAAAAGGGTTCACCTGCCCAAGCTTTATAAGCTTAAAGTGTAGGAGGTTTCCTAGGTTTGGAACCTCATATTGTTGTCTTTATTTCAAACTTTTGTTCTTCTCTTCCATTGCAGCACATAGGTAGTAGTTTTCAATTTTAAAGAGAAGAAACAAAAGTTTTCAAAATGGAGAACAACAAAAATGGCAACTCTGCTAGTGAGAGTCAAATAAGATAAGTCTTATATTGCAGATCTATGTCTTTATTGCATAAAACTATTGAGATCACGTTCCCTTGGTTTTAGTCTAAAAATTATTGAGCTTATATTTCTAAAAAAAATCCTTGATCTATCTCATAGCATCTTAGAATACTATTCTGCTCTTTTCTAAAGATCAACAGTTTCATTCTTAAGTGTCTTGTAAGTGATTCATTGTGTTAAGCTATATATTTTATTCCCAAGATATTGGGTGGTGACTTTGAAGTAAAAAAAAACCAGTGTTATTTTAGAAAAAAATCACAGTCACTTCACACAGTTAGCAACATGAATAGGAGAAGGAATACTAGGTCTTATATGAAGAAAAACCCTCAAGAGAAGTTGCATGAAGGGTTATGTGAACTAGTCAACAAGGGCTAGAGAGGAACTATTATTCCTAAGTAGTCAAATCAGTCATGGAAACAGAAGAGTAATCAAATAGGTAAGTCTTCTGAGTGTCCTATGTACGCAAGGTCCAATGCCTCTTCTCATGACTCTGACCATGACATTATGGGTTTTCATGCTAGCCTAGTTGGCACTAATGATGATATCCAAACCTTTCACCAAATATTGTCTAATACTAGCATTTCTGGGAGAGATAGGCATAGTACAAGCAATAGAGCCAGTTCCATTCCCAAAACTATGGAAGAAAATATTAGCCTAATTGATATGGACCAGTTAAATGTGTTTGATTCAGAGGAAACTTTCCTAGACCAAGTGAAGTGTCTCAGGAGATTGAGGTTCTAAATCAGAGAGTACATTAATTGATTGCATTAAGAAGAAAGAAAGAAAAGGAAAAGGAGAATGAAACCAAAGCCAAACTCAATGAAAGAGATAGGTTATTAAGATAGATTGCAGAGCTTGAGTTGTTTGCTCAAGCAGAACCTATGAGTAAAGAGAAAGGTCATGTTATTAGGGAAATCCTTGACCCAAAAATTGCTTCTACACCTAAAGTTGTATCACAACCTAGTATGGAGGTCCACAGTGATCCCCAACCTGCCAGACCTGTTATTGACAAGGGGAAGCAAAAAGTAGTGGAGAATAGATCTATGGGTCTAGTGTCAGGAAGTGCAGAAGGACCCCAGGGAATTATGTTGCATGAGATCGAGGTAGAAAGGGTAAGGAAAGAAAATGAAGACCTGAAAAGGGAGTTAGAAAAGGCTGAAATAGAAGCACTTATTGTAGAGTTTTGAAGAAAAATATGCTACTTAAAAGCTCCTACTATAACTTTCCCACCTATAGATCATAGTAATCCTACACCCCAACATACTTCTTCCTCTCTGTTGAACACTCAATGAATGATACAAACAAATGCTATCCCACCTGTTAACGAATCTCAAATTGATGCCCCAAGTAATTCTGCTATTCCTCCAAGTACAATTCTAGCAAACCAAACCAGTCATTGACCATCCTATAATCAAATTCATCAAACTCTTATAGCTGGTAGTTCAAGCCCAGGGGTAAATACTGGAAACAACTTGATTGGAAATCGGTTTCAAAGGAGACCGATAAATGTTGAGTTGTATAGGCCATTATATTTTGATGGAATTCTAGGATATTCAAACCATGTCCCTATTGAAATGAGGGATAAACTCCAGAAGTTTGGTGGAAATAATGTTGTTAGTGCTGAAGAGCATTTGAAATATTTTGGTGACATGATTAATGACTATGAAATTGCACATGAATATGTCATCATGAAGCTATTTGTGCAATCATTTATTGAGGATGCTAGAGATTGGTACAGAGGGTTACCTGTGGATAGTATAGGTTCTTGGGAAGAGTTCAAATTTTTTTTCAAGAGAAATATGGAGACAAGAAAAATGTGAGCTTCATGCTCAATTAATTTAACAACATCAGGAAATATGATAATGAAGTCGTCATAGATTTTAATGCAAGGTTTCAAAAGGCAATGCATAGACTTTTTCAAGTAATGAGGTTAGATGAAAATGTGTGTCTAACTACCTACTATAATGCATTTGATCCCAAAATGACTTACATTCTCAGAGATAAGAACCTACATAGTTTAAGAGATTCTTTCAGAATCTCAATCAATGTAGAGAGTAATAGAAAAGCGTCAGGTAAAGTAGGAAGAAGGACTGATGGAAGATTATGGTAGGAACAAAAACCACAACAAAATAAATCCTCCAAAGAAGAGGATAAGATAGAGAAATTAATGACTATTGTCAAGGATCTTACTGCTAAAGTAAGTAAACCTAAGAGGAATCACTACAACTAGCAAGACAGACCTACTAGATTGCATGATATGCCATATAACACTCCATGGAAAGATGGAAAACCTGTGCAAGATAAATCAAAAGGCACACAAAATCAAAATACCCCTAATCCTTTAAAAGGAGGAAACATACACAATGTGGAAAATACCCCTTGGTGTATGGCATGTGATGGGCCATATTCTCCCTATTAGTGTGTTGTGGTTCAAGCTCTTAATGAATCCATGAGAAGTGAGGATGAACCTGTAGTTAATATGTTTGAGTATATTGTGGAAACTGACTGTGAGTCTTAAGAGGATGAAGCAAATGAATATGATGTCTCAAAAAGGAATGGAAATTGCCAAGGGCAATTGACAATTGATTGGCATCCCACTTTGAATGTAGTCACAATAGAAGACCAAGAGATTCATCTTAGAAGGCCTAGTGAGGAGGAAGTCAAGAATGTCATGAAGGTTGCAATAGATAAAGCTAAGAATAATTATAATCTGAGAAGCAACAAAGATGATGGAAGTTAAGGTATACTTGGTTCTTTATTTATTTTTTTAAATTCTTCTAAGAGGTCCGTTGAGAACAAAACTTCTATTAAAGATAGTCAGGCTAATGGTGATCAGTTGAGAAGTTCAGCGAAATCTAATATTGCTGATACAACTAGAAATAAGGAAGAGACCACTGGTGACAAGAGAAGAAGCTGCCAGAAGTCAAAAAAGGTTAAATCTAATGTTGAGTCTAATGTTAAAACTATTTTTGATATGACACAAGCTTTAACACAGATGAAAGTTTCAGTACCTTTGATAGAGCTACTGAAAATAAAAGAACATAGGGAGGCTGCCTTTTCTTTGATTTCAAGTATATCAGATGGAGATACTTCTTCTAAAAAGGGAAATGCAAAAGATGAGAAGGATAAAGAACAAGGAATCCTAGAAGTTTATGTGGGCACCACTATTAATCAGGAACCATCTCAGATAGATCCCTTATATGTCACATTGTTAGTAAATAACAAATTGATAAAAAAATGCATGATAGATACTAGTGCAGCTGCTAACGTAATGCCTTATGGGGTTATGAAAGAACTAGGTTTGTCAGTACACACTTCATATGAGAGGTGTTATGCTATGGATGACAGAAAAGTGCCTGTTGTGGGTAGTATGAGAGATGTAGAAGTAAAAATAGTAGCTTTCCTTGAAGCTACTTACAAAATGGATGTAATTGTTACAGATACCAACCCACATTATGGCATGCTTCAGTCTAGACAGTGGGCTGCTATTGTTGGAGGACATCTTCAGCTGGATTTATCATATGCAACTATCCTAGTGAATGGGAATTCTATAAAATTGTATAGAGAACCATGTGACCGAGTGGTTATTGAAAAAATAGACCCAAACATGCTTAATTGCATGATTGATGTGGATCTTGATAACTTCAGGATTGAACCCATTCAGCCTCAGTTGAAGAATACGGATCCTATTGTTGCTGAGATGGAATCACAACAAGAAGGCCTATGGAAGATGTACTTCGATGGAGCTTTCTCTAAGGAAGGGTCTAGAGCAGGAGTGCTATTTGTTTCCCCATCAGGTATTACCTTCAAGTATTCTTTTTTGTTAGCATTCCAATGTACAAGCAACACAACTGAGTATGAAGATCTATTATTAGGCTTAGAAATTGCTAAAAAACATTAGATCAAGTTGCTAAGGGTTTATGGAGACTCTGAACTTATAGTGTCTCAGATAAGGTCAAGATATGCATCTAAAAATGACAAGTTAAAAAGGTACAAGCATGTTGTTTGGGATGTCATTGAACACTTTGATGCATTTTCTATTGATTGGATTGAAAGGTCTAAGAACATTATGGCATATTTTTTAGCTAATATTGCATTAAAGAATGATGATGTAAAATTGACTGGAGTTTCAATAATTGAGACAAAAGCCAGACAAGCCATCCCAAATAATGTGTACAATTGGCAAGTTTTTGAGGATGATGAAGACATCCTTAGATTTGTACAATGCATAGATGACTATGAAGGTCAAAAGATTGATTGTAATGCATTGGTGGAAGTAGTAGATGGACAGGAAACCATTCTTGGAAGTGACATAGTGCAGCTAGAGACAAATGAAATACCCAGGGGACTAGTTGAACTAGAGAGTATGTTGAGTTACAGTGATGGTCACTTACATCAAGCATCATCTACAAAGTTGGAGGAATTGGATGAGGTGAACTTAGGGATAGAAGCATCCCCTAAGTTGGTGTATATTGGGAAGAACCTATCTCCCCATATTAGAACCAACCTCATTAACTTATTAAAAGGATATAAACATGTTTTTGCTTGGTCCTATGAGGACCTAAAGGCATATAGACAAGACTTATTTCAACATGAAATTCCTCTGCATGCTGATGCTAAGCCTTTTTGACAGAAGAAAAGATCTATTAACCCCCTTTTGGAGACCAAAATGCAACAAGAATTGACCAAGTTAAGGGAAGGGGGGATTACAAAACCTATAAGATATTCTTCATGGGTATCCAACTTGGTCCCTGTCAGAAAGAAGAATGGGGATATAAGGCTTTGTGTAGATTTTAGAAATTTGAATGTTGCCTCTATAAAGGACAATTATTCCCCCCCAAATATGGAAGCCATGTTACAAAGGGTAACTGGTTGTGATTTTTTGTCAATGATGGATGGGTTCTCAGGCTATAATCAAGTATTAGTAAAGGAGTCTGAGCAATTTAAGACTACTTTTACTACCCCTTGGGGGACTTATGCATATTTGAGAATGCCATTTTATCTGAAGAATGTTGGAGCTACTTTTCAGAGAGCAATGGATGTATCTTTTAAGGAGTTTATTAACATCATAATGGTGGTTTACCAGGATGATTTGATGTGTTTCTCAAAGGTAGATGATCACTGCGGTCATTTGGAAAAGGTTTTTTGCAAAGCTCTAGAGTTTGGTGTATCCTTGAACCTAAAAAAAAGTCATTTTGTAGTGACTAAAGGAAAGTTATTAGGGCATATTGTCTCCAAGGAAGGGATTAGAATAGACCCTGAAAGGATTGAAGCTATAAATAATGTACCTCGGCCAAATAATGTTAAAGGAATTTAGTCTTTCTTGGGCAAGGTGAATTTTGTTCGAAGATTTATAGCTAACTTTGTTGAAATCATTAAGCCTATTGTTAAATTACTTAAAAAGCATGCAAATTTTTCTTGGGATGAAGAAGTTGCACATGCTTTTGACAAAATTAAGAAGGCTATTCAGGAAGCACCAGTGCTAAAGTCCCCTGATTACAACAAGCCTTTCTCATTATTTTCATTTGCCTTTTATCACACAATAGCAACATTTATGTTTCAAAAGGATGATGAGGGATATGAACATCCAATTGCTTTCTATAGCAAATATATATAGGCTATTGAGTTAAAGTATGAAATAATGGAGAAGTAGGCATATGCTCTAGTCAAAGTCATAAAAGCATTTAGGCCTTATCTAGTAAATGCTCGAATTGTAGCCGACGTACCAAATGTAGTTGTAAAAGACATTCTATCCTACTCTAAAGTAACTGGAAAGGGATGCAGATGGATAACTAGAATACAAGAGTTCAACTTAGAGATCAAGATCACCAAACTGGTAAGAGGATTAGGCCTTGCAAAATTGATGGTTGAATCAAATCTGGTTACTTTTGATGTTAATAATGTTGAAACTGAGGAAGTTCTGATCACTAGTATCAAGAGGTAGTCATGGTATTCAGATGTGGTATACTTCCTAAAGAATGCCTCATGTCCAGAAGGTATGACACACAACTAGATGAGAACATTTAATTTAAAGCCATAGAAATATGTTCTTATTCAGGGAGACCTGTATTGGAGGAATAGTGATGGGATGTTACTGCTTTGCCTGGATCAATTCCAAGCTGAGAGGGTTCTGAAAGAGATGCATAGTGGGGTGTGTGGAGGCCACTATTCAGTTAAGACTATTGCTGGTAGGATAATCAGAGTAGGGTATTATTGGCCAGCTTTGTTCAAGGATGCTCATAAATAAGTTTAAAAATGTGATCCTTGTCAAAGGTTTTCTTCTAAACTAAAGTATGCTGGTACTTTTCCCTTGAATTTTGTTATAGTTGAAGCCCCTTTTGATCAAGGGGGCATTGATTTTATTGGAGAAATAATAGAAAAATCAAGTAGGGGTCATAGGTGGATTCTAGTGGCTACAAACTATTTCACCAAGTGGATTGAAGCCATACCTACCAAACAGGGCACTAGTAAGGTAGTCATTAATTTTTTTATGGATAATATAGTGACAAAGTTTGGTGTGCCAGCTAAAATAGTCATGGACAATGCTATGTGCTTCAGGTCTGAGGAGTTTGCAGAGTTATGTGCTAATTATGGGATTATTATTCATACTCTTCACCATACCACTCATAGGGAAATGGCTAGGCAAAATCGAGTAATAAAAGTCTCCTCAATAGCATCAAGAAGATCCTAGAGGAAAATAAAAGGTCCTAGGATCAAAATCTTAGATTAGCTTTATGGGCTGACAGGGTGACTGTAAAAAGGGTCATTGGTACATCCCCTTTTGAGGTAGTTTATGGAGTGAAAGCCAGGTTACCTCTGAATAATTTGCTTCCAGTTTACCAATTTTTGCAGATTGAAGAACTAGAAATGTCTGAACCCATGGAAGAAAGAATGATTTAGTTGGTAGAGCTGGAGGAAATGAGGACTTCATCCCATAAAAGGAATATGAAACTTCAATTACAGTCGAAGTACCTTTTTTATAAAAGGACTAGTGCAAGAAAGTTCCAGATTGATGACATGGTATTGCAGTGGAATGCAAAAGACCAAGACAAAGGCAAGCATAAGAAATTTGAATCACTGTGGATAGGCCCTTTAATTGTTTGTGATATCAATGGAAAGGATTCATACTTCTTGTGAAGAATGAATGGCGAAGTACAAGAATTTCTAGTGCATGGACAATTCCTGAAAGATTACTTCTCTTGATCTGTTTTAGTCCATGCATAGTAGTCGTAGGCTGTATATATTTTAGTTTTCTTTTCATTAGGATTTTGTTGGTCTGTGTTCCAGAGTTTTTGCTAGATTCTTGTGTTGGTCTTGCATCTAACCATCCCCAATCAGAGCCACTATTGGGACTTATAGAATCTTGAGGGTTTAGGGTTTTTGCTTTTTCATGAAAACATTTAGAAAAAATAAACCTTTGTAGCGCATTATTATAATTCATATTGAACTTCAACCCTTGAACCATTTTGGTTCAAGGTTCAAGGTTCAATCATTTGTCTTACATGAGTCGTGGCTTTGTAATGTTTTTTAATAAGCAAGTGAGAATGTGTTATGTCAGTTTTGAACCATTTGCAAATCAGTTCAAGGTTCAAGGTTCAAGCTATTGGGACTCATAAAAATTTTAGTATTTTGGGAGGTCCATTTCAAAATTTTGCAAGTGCACTTCCTCTTGGCATGTTTCTAGTAGTTTTAAATTTTTGCCTTATCGGCAAGACCTACCCCGATCGACAGGACTCACCCTGATGAGGTCATAGGCGATGTGTGTGGTGTTATCGGGTATCATATGGAGCGATTTCATACTATCCTGATGACCCGATGGATAGTGCAAAGAGGTGTGGAGTGTGAAGTTTGTCATCAGCGATCAGGTTAGCATGTTTGGAGAGGTCCTGATGACTCGATGGAAAGGCCCAGGCATGGTCCATTTATCCCACATTGGCCATTGGGAGGAGCATTTTAGTATTTAAAGGTAAAGCCCCATACATATTAAGTGTCAAAGCTTACGAGCTTCTAGCAAGTAGTAGCTCAGAGGTGGTGGGCCCCCCACATGCATCTCAAAGTGCACAAATTTTGTAACAGAAGGGAAAAATAACCAGTGAGCAATTCAAGAAGATCATTGATGATTGCAAAGGATCCAACGACTATTGCTATATCGCAAAGGAAAGATGCTCACCAAATATCCCCTACGACTTGGCCATTAGTGAAATAGCAGTCCAGTGGCAGGTCAGGTGGCATCGAGGTGGACTCAAAGCAAATCCCAAGGTGCCGTGTTGTGACAAAGGGTAGTCAGATGGAAGATGAATGTTGAGCAAACCTTGGTTTCAATGGATCTCAAAGAGGACTCACCGAAGGCATCAGTTTCATCGAAATAAGGGAATCAATGAAACTAAGGTGTCGATGAGATGTGAAAATAGTTCACCGAATGCTCAGTTCCATCGACAAAGGTACATCGAAGAAATATCAACTAGTCCCAGCGATAAAGTGAAGGCATCGATGAAACTGCGGTTTCGATGAGACAAGAAAATGGCTAGCCGAAGAGGAAGTTTGGCTGAAAGAATGATGTCGAACATACCAAAGGAAGTGGTGGGCCTGGTGATGCTGACGTGGCGGATGAGGCTGCTCTTAGGTAGATCAGGTGGTGAACTAGAGTCTGACACATGGTAGGCATGACTGGACAGGCGGAAAGCAGAAAGATCTCAGAGAAAATCCAGAGGTGCCATGTGGTGACACCATGGCATAGGCAAGACCCATTCAGAGAAGACAAAGTTGTTGGCATTATAACAGACAAGAAGAATGTTGGCATTCCAATTACAATGTGAGATTGTTGACACTTCAATAAGGATATTGAGAAGGTTTTTGATGACTATGGATATAATTGATTAAGGATATTTACTGTCTTAATATTATTATTTTGTCATTGATGTCAAGAAATTGATTTTCTGACTTAGTATGATGTTGCCATATCTTAAGCAGTATGATTTGATGAGTATAAAGATGTCGATAAAAGAAACAGAAAGAATGTGATGAATAAGGGGAGAAATAAGTTATTCAATGGGCAACTATTACCGAGTTAGACAATGATGAGATCATGATGTTTAGATTGTCTGATATCCTACATATGTTGTTGATTGTAAGGTTAATACTATACTATGTTACCGAGCAAAGAACCTAGTCGGTAAACCCTAAGGTTATCACTATTGGTTAATGAAGGTGGAATGTCTACCGAGTGAAGTTTAGTATATACCGAGTTGCAACCGAGTAATAAAAAAATGCATTGAATGAATAAAAGCATTATTTAATGAAGGAAGCTGATGAGCTAGAGCTGATTAAATGATTGGTAAGTTGTGCATGAAGTTTGTTAAAGAATCTATGGTAAAGAAAGATCGGCAGGAAGATCTATAGCTCAGATTGAAGCACAATACCCTAGCACAAGTTCCAAGGAGAAAATACAAGTTCCAAGGTGGGGTAAAACGTTTTCAGATCGAAGGATACATTGAACCTAGTCAAGACTGAAGATTTGATGGCTATGATTGATCATGGGAAATGTGATCAAGGAGATTAAGAAGTTGGAAGATTGTTATAAATAGGAAACTGTTGATAAACAATGTATGTGGGCAAGTGTATGCACAGGGATGCTACATAGTGATTACCGAGCACAGAAGCTTGAAGACCTATTTTGATAACAGAGTATAGAGCCCAGCAGAGGGACATGATAAGTCCTATGAATTGATTGTATTGAGCAAATAAGAATCTACTTTAACATTTTAGATGTGAAGTTGCAGATATATTTTTCTTACTGTTATTTTGTGAAGTAGCAGAAAATCTCTTAACCGAGTGGACTTAACAGTCTTATTTGTAAAACCCTCTAGCAAGGTGACATTCTTATTGAGTGTTTGAAATCCTTTAACAAGGTCACTTCTAACAAGGTGAAGATCCTAACAGATCTGAGGGAAATCCCTTAACCAGGTCACATCTAGCAATGTATTTGTAATCTTTAACAAGATTTGCTTTTAACCGAGCATACTCTAGAAGAGTATATTTCTTAGTGGGTATGAAATCCCACAATGGTTTTTTCCTATTTGAGTTTCCACATTAAATCTGGTGTTATATGTTTTGTGATCTTATTTGTTTATGGGTCTGCATGCATTACTATTTTTCTAGTAAGGTTACCAAGGTTGAATCTGTTCTTTTTATTGAAGATTAAGTTTGAATGATTCACCCCCCCCTCACATATTGTTAGCTTGGCATCTGTACTAATCATATTAGTATCAGAACTATAAATTGGTATCAGAGCTTTGAACTCCGGAAGAAAAGTTTAAAGGCACTTGAGTTAAAGATCCAAAGATGTATAAGAGGGACGCACCGAAGCTGAACAAGTCAAGTTTCTCTACATGGCAGAAAAGGATGAAGCTACATCTATCAGGAATTGGAGAATATGTTGTCTATTATCTAGAGAATGATTTTGTTACACCGAGCACCTGTCCATTGACAATGGAAGAGATAAAGGCAAAGCAAGAACATATTCAAGCAATTATTGAAATAACATCTGCATTGACCGACTCAGAGTTTAATGATCTAGAAGGATGTATTGATGCTAAAGCAATGTGGACTAAGCTCATATCTATGTATGGTGGAGATGAACATGTTCAAAGAGCAAAAGTGGATAGTCTAAGAGGACAACTTGAATCTATGAGAGTGAATGAAGGTGAGAACATAACCTAGTACAATACAAGACTAAAGGAGATTGTCAATCTAATCAAAGGAGCAGGAGGAACTATTGAAGAAAAGGATGTAACAAGTAAGTTATTGAGAACCCTTCTACCTACCTATACCATCTGAGTCTCTGCAATCAATGAATTGAGGTCTGTACCCAATATGCCAGTTTCTTTAGATGCTACTACTGGTAAGCTACATGCATTTGAGTTAAGTAACTTTGATAATAGTGGGTCATCGGTAAATAAAGTTGAATCTGCATTCAGTTCTTTTCATATTGATGAATCTGATGATTAGAATGATAGAAAGTATAAGTACTCTAAAGGTAATCATAGTGGAGCAAGTGAAAGATTTCGCAAAAACATCGAGGAGGTACACAAACTATATGAGGAAATCAGAAAGCAAGAAGAGTTTGAAGCACTATTAGCCAGAAGGCTACCGAGAGGAAAAGGTAAGTACAAAGGAAAGCTACCTTTGAAATGTTTCAATTGTGATAAAATAGGACATATGGCTTCTAAATGTCCTGACAAAGAATCTAGTGAAAAGAGAGATTACAGAGATGACAGATAATCATTACAGAGGACACCGAGACTTCAGGAGAAGAAAAAAAAAGACATGCCTAATAGCTGATGAGGAATCTAATGATGATAAATCAGATGAAACTGATATAGAGGAAGTTGTTTATGTGGCTATTAAAGATGGATCAAATGAAGAAAGGTATGAAAAAAATATTTAATATCTCATATAAATACTAATGATTCTTGGATCATAGATAGTGGATGCTCACATCACATGACAGGTGATAAACACGAGTTTGTTAAACTATGTGATTTTGATGGAGGCTATGTAAGATTTGGTAATGATGCACCATGTCCGGTAAGAGGTAAAGGATCCATAATACTTCTTGACAATGCTAAATGTAATGATGTTTATTCAGTTGAAGGTTTGAAATACAATTTGTTGAGTGTAGCACAGCTAAACAACATAGGTTACCGAACAGAGTTTCAAAAAGGAATTGTCAAAGTTCATGACAAGCATGGAAAGTTAGCTGCTACCGGGACACAAACAAGAGGTAATACATTTCACCTTGACTCAACTCGGAATAAGTGTCTATATGTAAAGATAGATGATACCTGGTTATGGCATAAAAGGTTTTGTCATGTAAATTTTGATAATTTGATCAAAATAAGCAAGAAGCACTGAGTAAGAGGTCTACCGAGTCTTGAAAAACTTGAGAATGCTATGTGCCAAGGACGCCAAATGGGAAAGATGACAAGATCAAACTTTACAAGTAAGTCCTACACTTCTAAGGGAAATTTAGATCTTGTGCATACTGATCTTTGTGGTCCTATGAAAGTTCAAAGTTATTATGGTGATAAATATTTCATATTATTTGTGGATGATTACTCAAGGATGATGTCAGTAATGTTTTTAAAAGAAAAATCAGAAGCTTTTCAAATGTTTAAATGGTACAAGGCAAGAGTTGAAAATGAAACAGGAAGACAACTGAAATGTCTTAGATCAGATAGAGGAGGAGAGTTTACTTCTGATGAGTTCAACTTATTCTGCAATGATCATGGTATAAAAAGACAAGTCTCTGCACCGAGAACTCCATAGCAAAATGGGATAGCTAAAAGGAGGAACAGATCTATTGTGGATTGTGCAAGAACCTTGATGATTGAAAAGAAAGTTCCACAAACATTTTGGAGAGAAGCAATAAGCATAGCAGTTTACACCCTGAACTGAGTACAACTGAAGAAAGGAACCTTGAAGACACCTTATGAAATCTAGTATGACAAGAAACCTAATGTAAGTTATTTTAAAATCTTTGGAAGTAGATGCTATGTTCACAAAGATGATAGAAATGGTAAGTTTGATCATAAAAGTGAAGAAGGAACATTTCTAGGTTATTCTTCTAGAAGCAAAGCATTTAAATGTCTGATCAAATCATCTAACAAAATAGTAGAAAGTGCAAATGTGAAAATTGATGAATTTACAGAAAGAAATGATGAGGGAAACTCCAAAGAACCAGAAGATTATGAAGAGTTTGTCTATGTCCTACCAAGAAGACTGTTGAAGGAAATGAAGAGAATATCCAGTTACCGAGTGATGAAGAAGATCATACAGAGCCTACCGAGCCTGTATTAGCCAAGTATGTCAGAAGAAATCATGCACCAAGTCAGATTACAGGAAATAAGAATGATCCAGTGATGACAAGGAAAAAACTGAGACAGAACACATGTCTAATATCTGAATTTGAACCAAGGATAGTGAAAGAGGCATTTAATAGTGAAGATTGGATAAATGCTATGATAGAAGAGATTGATCAAATCAGGAAGAATGACACATGGACACTGGTCCCAAGATCGAAGGACAAAAATGTAATCGGTACAAAGTGGATTTTCAGAAACAAGCTAAATGAAAAAGGAGAGGTCATTCAGAATAAAGCAAGACTAGTTTGCAAAGGTTATGCTCAAGAAGAAGGAATAGATTATGGTGAAACTTTTTCACCTATGGCAAGACTTGAAGGAGTAAGAACATTGTTGGCATATGTTGCTTACAAAAATTTCAAGGTATATCAAATGGATGTCAAATCTGCATTTCTGAATGGTATATTAGAAGAAGAAGTTTTCATTGAACAACCTGAAGGATTTGTTGAAGAAGAAAATAATGATCAAGTATGTAAATTGAACAAAGCTTTATATGGTCTGAAATAAGCACCCAGAGCATGGTATGAGAGATTGCACTCATATTTGATCAAAATTGGTTTTATAAGAACAAGTGAAAACAACAATATGTACATGAAGAATGATGAAAATGGAATACCGATCTCAGCCATATTTGTTGATGATATTATCTTTTGTGGAAATGACTCTCTATGCAAGAACTTTGGAAATGAAATGAGCAAAGAATTTGAGATGTCATTAATCGGTGAGATAAAGTATTTTATAGGATTATAGATATTGCAAATGAAAGATGAGATTTTCATTACCCAATCCAAGTACATAAAGGAAATCTTGAAGAAATTTGGAATGGAGGATTCAAAACCAGTAAGTACTCCTATGACTACCAACTGTAAACTATCAAAGAATGATGATTCGGCATCTATTGATGAGACACTTTACCAATCTATGATTGGAAAGTTGCAATATGTTATTCACAGCAGGCTAGATATAGCACATGCAGTAGGTATTGTTGCAAGATTTTCTATAGATCCCAAGGAAACACACATGACAGCAATCAAAAGAATTTTCAGATACTTAAAAGGCACTGAAGATTATGGCTTAGTATATAGGAAAGGAAATGTCTTTGATTTAAAAGTTTATACTAATGTTGATTGGGCAAGCAACATTGATGACAGGAAAAGCACAAGTGGAGGAGCTTTCTTTTTAGGAGAAAGACTACTGAGTTGGCTTAGTAAGAAACAAGGATGTGTTTCACAATCAACAGCAGAAGTTGAATATGTTGCTGCAGCCTTGAACTGTACCAATATAGCATGGATCAAACAACTATTGGAAGGCATAAATGAGCAAGTTACCAAGCCAGTAACTATATTCTGTGATAATACTAGTGCCATTAACATTTCAAAAAATCCTATTATGCACTCTAAGACAAAGCACATCTCTATCAAATATCATTATCTTAGAGAAGAAGTTCAAGAGAAGAAAGTGGTATTGGAGTATGTTAGCACAAAGGAACAAATAGCAGATATCTTCACCAAGCCACTACCAAGGGACACTTTTGAGTATCTCAGAAGTCAGTTAGGGGTCCTACCCCTATCTTCCATTCACTGACCGAGTTCGGTGAAAGCATCAATTTGACGACTCTACGGAATATCTTTTAGGAGTTAATGCTAATTTACACACTTTAGGAGATTTTCTAAAGGTTTACAGGAAACAATACCAGGGAATAGGAATTGAAGACAAAATGCTCTGACCGAGACTGAATTGATACATAATAGCAAGGAATTCACTTCTCAGCGAAAGAAATTATGTTTTAGTTCTTTTTATTTTTGGCATTGGTGTCAAAGGGGGAGAAGGCAAATGAATGGGGGAGAAGTCTACTAACTGAAGGAGAAGTCTACATAAAGAAGCTGGGAGAAGACTAATGACAGAGGAAGAGCATTTCAGAATTTTAGCATTTCAGCAATCTGAATCAGAATCAATAAGGTCCAATCAATTGGTTTTGTCATCAATGCCAAAGGGGGAGATTGTTGGCATTATAACAGACAAGAAGAATGTTGGCATTCCAATTACAATGTGAGATTGTTGACATTTCAATAAGGATATTGAGAAGGTTGTTGATGACTATGGATATAACTGATTAAGGATATTTACTGTCTTAATATTATTATTTTGTCATTGATGTCAGGAAATTGATTTTCTGACTTAGTATGATGTTGCCATATCTTAAGCAGTATGATTTGATGAGTATAAAGATGTTGGTAAAAGACACAGAAAGAATGTGATGAATAAGGGGAGAAATAAGTTATTCAATGGGCAACTATTACCGAGTTAGACAATGATGAGATCATGATGTTTAGATTGTCTGATATCCTACATATGTTGTTGATTGTAAGGTTAATACTATACTATGTTACCGAGCAAAGAACCTAGTCGGTAAACCCTAAGGTTATCGCTATCAGTTAATGAAGGCGGAATGTCTACCGAGTGAAGTTTAGTATTTATCGAGTTGCAACCGAGTAATAACAGAATGCATTGAATGAATAAAAGCATTATTTAATGAAGGAAGTTGATGAGCTGGAGTTGATTAAATGATTGGTAAGCCATGCATGAAGTTTGTTAAAGAATCTATGGTAAAGAAAGATTGGTAGGAAGATCTACAGCTTAGATTGAACCACAATACCCTAGCACAAGTTCCAAGGAGAAAATGCAAGTTCTAAGGTGGGTTAAACATTTTCAGATCGAAGGATACATTGAACCTAGTCAAGATTGAAGATCTGATGGCTATGATTGATCATGGAAAATGTGATCAAGGAGATTAAGCAGTTGGAAGATTGCTTATAAATAGGAAACTAATGATAAACAATGTATGCGGGCAAGTGTATGCATAGGGATGCTACATAGTGATTACCGAGCACAAAAGCTTGAAGACCTGTTTTGATAATAGAGCATAGAGCCTAGCAAAGGGACATGATAAGTCGTATGAATTGATTGTATTGAGCAAATAAGAATCTACTTTAACATTTTAGATGTGAAGTTGCAGATATATTTTTCTTACTATTATTTTGTGAAGTAGTAGAAAATCTCTTAACCGAGTGGACTTAATAGCCTTATTTGTAAAACCCTCTAGCAAGGTGACATTCTTATTGAGTGTTTGAAATCCTTTAATAAGGTCACTTCTAACAAGGTGAAGATCCTAACAGATCTGAGGGAAATCCCTTAACCAATTCACATCTAGCAATGTGTTTGTAATCTTTAACAGGATTTGCTTTTAACAGAGCATACTCTAGAAGAGTATATTTCTTAGTGGGTCTGAAATCCCACAGTGGTTTTTCCCTATTTGGGTTTCCACGTTAAATTTGGTGTTATATGTTTTGTGATCTTATCTATTTATGGTTCTGCATGCATTACTGTTTTTCTGATAAGGTTACCGAGGTTGAATCTGTTCTTTTTATTGAAGATTAAGTTTGAATGATTCACCCCCCCCCCTCTCATATTGTTAGCTTGGCATCTGTACTAATCATATTAGTATCATAACTATCAAAGCAGAAGGATCTCAAAGAAAATCCAGAGGTGCCATGTGGTGAGACCGTGGCATAGGCAAGACCAATTCAGAGAAGACAAAGCATGTGTGGAAAAGAGAGGGCAACCCAGGCGTTAAGGATCGATCAAGTTGAGGGAAGATCTACGACCATCGCTATACCACGTGATGAAGGTGCTCATTGGCTATCACCTACGACATAGTGACTGGCGAGGTGGCAGTTGAGGTGGCTATCTAGATGGATCCAAAGGCAAATCAGGATGTGCCATGTGTCAAGCCTGCCAGAAGAGAAAGCGGTAGAGAAGGAGAGAAATCCAGAAGAAATAAAGAACAAGCAAGTCCTATGATGATTTATGGTTGTCGCTATACCACATTCTAAAGGTGTGCAATGGTTATTCCTTGTGACATGGCGACAAACCACTAGTGGCAGATCCAAACAACCATTAATGCTAGTGGTTAAGTTGAACGGTTACGGTAGACTGCTAGTGGTAGCAGTTAAGTTTTTAACAGATCAAATACCAAGTGGTGGGACCCATTTCTAAGTGGATTACTCAGGAAATTTAAAGGGTGTGCTAGTTTTCTAGGATAGGATGGTTGTCGCTATACCGCAATGGAAGTACATCCAAACTTTAAACGTCGTGACATGGTGACTAAAGGAAAGGTCCTCAAAAAGATGGTTTTCCTTGCCCATTGGTGCCAAAGTTTAAAATATTCAAAAGAATCAATGGCAGAGATGTGCGAATCACATCAAATATTGTTCAAAGTGAAAAGTTGGTGAGAGTTATTCAAGGTGATGTACAGAGAACAAAATGGTGCGTGGCTGAGTGTTTTCTTAGATAAGAACTCATCAATGCTCTGGCACAAGATGATACATTGCCATTATGTGGCTATCAGTTGTTGCAACAAATTTTGGGAGATAGGAGCCTACCCTTTCGACCACTTTCCAACTAAATGACCAGTGAATTAATGAAGCATGCATCCCAGAAGAATGTTAGGTTTCTCCCTCAACTGCAACAGCACAACAATGTAACTTTTGCAGTAAATGATTGTTAGGGTAAGATTTTTCTTCTAGGTAGTCCGAAGCTTGTTGCATCATGATTTTCTATAAAAGGATACCAAGGCTACCTAGAAAAGGGACACAAATTTTTGTAGCTAAACTCTGGCAAAATTAATATAGGCCTTTGTCTTAGCCATTTTTGAGTCAAATATGAAGTACTTGTAACCTTCTGACAGAGGAATGAAATATACTATCCAGAGAATTTAAACTCGAACTTTTATTGTCTCTGTGTCATTGTACTGGTGTTTATTCCATTTAAGTAATCAAGGATCACTTATTTGAATAATTTGCTAGGCATCTAATAAAGTTGTTTTTAGTCTTTTTCTCAAGGAGGAAAATATAAATATACTTTAAATAAAGTCATTGATATCATTATCTTTGGTGTGGATTGGATGATGAAGTCTTATACAGATTAGGACTCTGTATATGTCAGGTATATTCAGAGTTGATAGATCAGGAACTTGTGATTTGTGTACTAGTTTCTTTTGTCAGGTTGCAGTATGTTGTAGATCACTCTATTGCCCAAGATAAGGCACTGGTTTACCTGTTGGTTTTTTGTTGCATTTTGTGGTCCTTTTCAAAATTCAAAACAACTTTCCATTTAGGTTTAGTTGTACTGGTCAATAAGGAAAATTTGCAGGAATTTACACTGGTTTTCTATAAACCATTTAATAGTTTTGTGAGAAAATAGTCTTAAAAGGGTTCACCTACTCAAGCTTTTTAAGCTTAAAGGGTAGGACATTTCCTAGGTCTGGAACCTCATATTGTTGTCTTTATTTCAAACTTTTGTTGTTCTCTTCCATTGCAGCACAGAGGCAGTAGTTTTAACTTTAAAAGAGAAGAAACAAAAGTTTTCAAAATGGAGAACAATGGAACCAAAGGCCTAAACAGTGTATGAAATTGAACAAGGAAATCAGGATTCTTTTGTATTTAAGTCTGGGTCTTTGGTACTATGAATAGGAGCAGTAGCTACATCCAAAATTATTAGGAAATCATTCCCGCAAGCTTCATGGGTCAATGCTTCCGCTTTCTTCCAGGGGTGACGGTCATCATCTGGAATCCACCCTTCTCCACTGCCAAGTCCCCAAGAGTTGCCTTCCATTATGTCACCATTGGCCATAATACCAAGGTATTCTCTACCTGAAATCCCTTCCTCCTACATATAGGTGCTTCTCTAGGCAGCCGTGAAGCAGGGCAGTATACCGGTAATCTTGCAAAGGAGCTCAATATTTCTGGTAATAATGGGCCAGGAGGCTTCCAAGGCATTGAAGTCAAGAGAGCTTACGATCACTATTTTCCGCACCTCTATGCCATTTCCCAAACTCATATAATAATTTTGGGTAAAGGGCAATCTGAAGTTGTCATCAACATTATCCAATACTGCATCAATTTCCCCAAGAAAGCGATGCTCAAACACCATTTGGGTGAGAAGATTCACCCTTTGCTTGCTAGTCCCCATATAGAGCAACATGGCTAGGAAGAAAGTTGGGATGTCTGCATTAGCTTTGTATCTATGGTATGCATTAAGGAATTCCTACCCCAAAATTCTTGTAACACAGTGCAGAATCAAAGGGTGACTCGACGAGAGAACTGATTGTAGGTGCTTATCAAAGATTTTGCCTAGGAATGCCATCTGACAGCAGGTTGCCTCCAACAAGATTGGTGTTTCCAATGTAAGCAGTAGAGAAATAAATGGGAAGAGTTTGATATGTTAAAATAAGCAAGTCATCCTTTATTTATCTTGCTAGCTCATTAAGGCTGAGGAGCTTGAGGGCTTAGCTAGGCGAGCCAAATTACTTTCGTACAAACAAGGTACATCTTAAGCATGCCACCTTAATTGCAATTGATTGCCTCTTTCATGTCAGCCGCCATCCATCTTTATTGTATCTAAAAGTAATTATGCAAATTAGATATCTTCTAATAGCATCTAAACTAGATCTTGAGTTAATGACCCTGGTGGGATCATACCACTGAAACCATAAAGAATACCGGTTAGGGATAGTCAAGAGGCCAGTAAGAATAATCTCCCAGTAGGAACTACCAACCGGTAGGGGCCAATGCCTTCAAGGGAACAAACATCCCTTCTTAGAACAAGATCGGATGTAACACTTACACCATAATAATCACCATAATCAAAATGTAGATGTGCCTCCATCCGAGCTAGGTGTCTAGAGAGAGAACCAAATGTAGCCGCTTATCAAAAATTTGCTACACAATCATTCTGGCAGCATCGACAAAGGCACTGGAGTAACTCCAAAGAGATCCTAAACCAAAGCGTATAAATTACATGTTGGAGGGAAAGGTGCAAGAGGCCTATGTAAACAATGACAACGCCAACTGGTAAAGACTAGGTAGCCAGGACTGATACCCCTACCATTAGGAGCCAAAAAAACCACCACCAAAGGGAGAACCGTACCCGGTAAGGGTGCATCCCTCGGTTTGTGCTCCCGACAGGTAGAGACCAAACTTCGGGGAACCAAAGTGGTTCATTCCTCTACCAAAATAAATGTAGCATTAAACCATAATAATTGCTATTATCAATATTTACCTATGCCTGAGCTGTATGCTCGGATAAAGACCACTGTCTCCCATTGCCATCTTAGATAGTTTGTCTGCATCCAAATTGCCTTCTCTATAGATATGGCTGATCCAAAAATCTTCAAAGGTCTCAAGAAAACCCACCATAGGTCGAAGAAATAGGTTGAGATGCCAACTGGGGGTATGGTTATTATGAAAAACATTGATAACATTTAATGAATCACCCTCCAAATGGATTCTTTTTATCCCCAACTCAGTCCCCAATTGCAAACCTCTTAATGTCGCTCGGAATTCAGCCTCATTATTAGTAGCAAGACCGATGTCTTCAAAAATTTCCTTAATGCAGATGCCTTCAAAATCTCTAATACAACATCCAATACCACTACGCCGCAGATTCCCTGTAGAGGCACCATCGAGGTTAATCTTATGCCACCCTAGTTCTGGGGCTTCCCACTTAACATTGAATCTTGGATTAACCGATATCTCAGGATTACCACTACCAAAAACTGAGGGGATGGTCAAATTTGGGAATGCAAGCTTTAACTTCCAATCCCAGTTAGTGTATAGATTATTTTTCAGCTATTTGGACTTGGCCGCTTCATTCAAGAGCTCAACCAGGTGGTTCTCAATTTTCCCACAGAGGGCTAACTGGCCCATCTCTTTATCCTGGAAATTTTTTTGATTCCTTTCTTTCCAAATTTCCCAAATCATCAGTGAGGGAAGGATAACAAATAAGTCTCCAAATAATGCCTTGCATTTTGATTTAGGCCATAGTAGAAACCAATCGTCCAAACCTTTTGGAAAAGGGCAATACCAGATTTAACTTACCCATAAAATGCCACCAACAGTTGCTGGAGAAATTGCAGTGCAGAAAAAGGTGATCAATTGTTTCCTCTTGATTCTGACATAATACACATCTACTAGGCCCACTAATACCCAATTTAAGGAGTCTTTCATTGGTTAAGATTTTCCTCTGAAAAGCCATCCAAGCAAATGAACCTGCTTTAGGAAGAAGATGTTTGTGCCAGAATAGCCTAACCGCCAATCCTTCTTATCTACTATAGCTTGTTTCAATTTATAGCCAAAACATACCTTATACTTACCATTAGAAGAGCCCCACCATCTAATGATGTCCTTGTCTGGGGATGGAAATTTGATTCTTTAGAATATTGGTAAGTAGGTCTTTCTGATTTTGGCCTAAAACCAATGGGTCCAGAGAGTTCCACACCCATTTGTCCATACCATTCTCCTTAATTGAATGACTATAATCACAAACCTTGTGACCCCAAAGCTGGCAAGTTTCTCTCATTATAGGTTGAAGAACAAAGTTATGACACAAGGCTTCATTGCCACTCCAAGAATCCAGCCAGAAGGATGCATTCCTCCCATTTCTAACATCCCAAGTGACCTAATTGCTAATGATCTCTCTACACTCTAGAATAAAATTGCAAATGGTCGAGCCCCTAGGAGGGTTGGTAACTATGAGAATACTATTAGGCTCAAGTGAGTCCAGATATTTGTGTTTAAGGATTCTTGTCCATCCCTGATTGCTGCCTCTACAAATTTCCCACACTAATTTTGCACCATAGCCAAATTCATAATAGAAATCTGTCGAATGCTAGCACCTCCAACATTTTTTGGTTGGCTTATTTTTCCCCAGGCAATAAGTGGAAACTTCCCTTTATCATTTGATCCATTCCAAAGAAAATTTCTCATTATGGTGATTAACTCACCTTCTATGGCAACTGGTAGCTTCATGCAAGCCATGGAGAAAATCAGTAAGGCAGAGAGGACTAATTTTATCATAGTAAGCTTGCTAGCAAATGATAACCACTTCCCTTTCCAATTTTCAAGCCTAGCTTTACATTTCTCAATAAGATGTGTCCAATAGAAAGTCTTATTGTGGCCACTAAAAAGAGGAGTCCCAAGGAATTTACCTGGAAAGTTTTCCACTCTTAAATTAAGAATTCTTGATAAGACGACTTGTATATTTGGGATCATGTTGATAAAGAAAACTTCTGACTTGTTCCAATTGATTTTCTTCCCCGAAGCCTTGCAGTAGTCATTTAGGCATGTATTTATTATACTTTCCTCTCTTCTGCTAGAGGCTCCAAAAGGAATAGTATCATTAGCAAATTGCAAGTGGGTTTAATGTTCAACTCCTATAGCCACATTGACACCTAGCCAGTGACCATCACGGTGAAGAGATTTAATCATCTGACCTAAAGCTTCAGCCATAATGATAAATAGAAATGGTGACATAGGATCCCCTTGGCGAATGCCTTTTGTTGAAGGGAAGAAACCATGAGATGAACCGTTAACCAAAATTGAGAACTTGGGGGTTGATAGACAATTCTTGACCCAAGTGATCCATTCATTACAAAAGCCAAATTTCCTCAATACTTCTACAAGAAATTATTTGTCCACCATATCATAGCCTTTCATGATATCCATCTTTAATATCATACAAGAAGCTTTAGTCTTCCTAGCAGTGTGGAGGGTTTCATCAGTAGAGATGATGCCTTCAACAATAGAGCGACCAGGGGCAAAGCCACTCTATTCAACTGAAATAATATTTTTTAGAAGAGGTTTCAACCTAGTAGCAATGATCTTTGTTACTATTTTGTAAACTCAGTTGCATAAACAAACTAGTCTAAAATCACCCATTTGCTAAGGGTTCTTCTTTTTCGGTACTAAGGCTAGAAAGGTATGATTGATGGCTCCTAGCATAGTCATTTTTTTCCTGGATTCTTCTACCACTAGGTACAAATCCTGGCAATAATGTCCCAGAAATGTTGAAAGAAGGCTACAGGAAAACCATCAGGGCCTGGAGTCTTATCAAGATTCAACTGGAAGGTAACTTTCCTGACTTCTTCTAAGTCAATGGGTTTGAAGAGCTCTATATTGTGTCTTTCAATAATTAAAGGAGGGATTGTGTCTAGAATTTTGTTTCTTGCTTCCTGATCATTCTGACAATTACCATTCATCAGAGATTCAAAATGTCTTACTGCTTCCCGGGCAATATCCTCATAATCTCTGGCAATACTACCATTCGGTTTTACCACCTCTGATATTCTGGACCTGCTACGGTTGGTATTAGCCGATTTGTGGAAGAACTTGGTATTTCTATCACCATCCTTGAGCCAAAGTTCTCTGGATTTATGTCTCCAGTGAATTTCTTCACGTTGGAGAATTTCATTTAGCTCAGACTTGAGAGAGATTTCCCTTTGGAAGAGTACTTCATTCATGCCTGACTTAATGACAGAATTGGAAAGCTCGTCTAGTTCTGCCATAACCCCGAGTTTCTCCATATGGATGTTTTGGAACTGACTCAAATTACACTCTTTGATTTTGATCTTAATATACTTGAGTTTCTTATTTAGCTTAAACAACCTTGAGTTATTTCCGAAAACCAGTTCATTCCACCATATTGCTATCAGATCATGTAGATCTAGCACTCTAAGCCACATCAACTCAAATCGGAAAGGATGGCCACCCTCAGAATGTCCTAGAGACACATTAAGGCAAATAGGGAAATGATCTGATCCTATAAGGGGTAGAAAAGATGATTCAAGAATAAGATTTTGAGCTAGCCAATCACCAGCCACCAAAAACCGGTCAAGATGTTTTGCAATTTCAGTGAAACTGGTATGCCTATTTGTCCATGTAAAGGTACCATTCTTCAGGGCAACATCCAATAACTGATTCTTATCAACAAAATCCTAGAAATCTTTATGAGCCATACCAATCCTTTGAATACCATCCTTCTTTTCATTACTTGCCAAGATAGCATTGAAGTCGCCTGCAAATACACAGTTGCCCATAGTGATATTTCAGAAACTGTTTGACAGGAGTGCCCATAGCTCACTTTTGTCATTAGCAACAGAAGGTCTGTCGATATTAAGGAGATTGAAACTCTCATTTTTGCATAAACTAGTGACCAGAAAATGCTGCCAATATTTATCTTTGCCATGGAGAGTGATTTGAACATTCAAAGGGTTCCAGATTATTCCCATGCCACCAGAGGCTCCCTCGGATTGTCTTACAATACCTTTCCAATGCTTCCATACTTTCATTTTTTTTCAATCTTAGGCTGACTCCATTTAGTCTCTTGTAATACCCAAATATCCCCCTTAGTCTCATCAATATGGCACTTAATTAAATGCTACTTGTCAGGGGCATTAACGCCCCTGAAATTCCAAGATAGTAGTTTCATGGAGCCTGGGGAAGGGGGTTCCCCTTCCCTAAGTTAAGTTTGGATTGCCCATTAGATGCACCTGTGATTATCAACATTGTTTTCCTTGATTTGCGCCCCCTTTTACCCTTTGGATGGAAGTTTGGTACATTAATATGTGACTCAGACTTCCCAAACCCTTTTGCAATATCATTGATTATAAGGTTGGAAACCGGCTCAATATCTTCTTCCCATTCCGAGGCAGAGGAAACAATTTATCCTTCTTCCAAGCTAATGGTGAAGCCTTTCTTGCCTGGATCATCAAAGGTGGTTGGACCATCTGGCAGAGGGGGAGTAATCTCATCCTCCATCATACTAAAATCACTTATCTTATTGGGTACTAAGGAAAGAGTAGTTGCAAACTCTGTTATAATATCCTTTTGAAGGGTTTCAGCATCTTCCAAAAGATTTAGTAGAGCTTGAGCACTTTCACTATTGGCAGAAAGGGCCTATTGATGGCTCGACACAACAAGAGGAGAATAAACAACAGGGTTATTCTTTTCCATCTCCTTCATACTGGCCGCTGAGGATTGCTCAACATCACTTGTTTCCTGATTTTTTTTATTCTCCTTGACTAACTCCATGTCAACTGACTTAGATTGCACACAAGCATAACTTTTAAGGATAGAGGTCGATACTTCACATTCAAGACCTATGTGCTCCCTTGAGAAGCATTTGGGGCAAAGGTGCAACTAATGTTCCCTGTCAATCCTTTAAATCCATACCTCTTTGGCTCGCATAATTTTAACTTCTTTTGGTATTTTGGAGATCTAGCTGGTATTAATACATATCCTAATAAAGCTACCCCACACCCTATCATCCAGAATATCGTCCACAGAAACAAAAGTGCCAAGCTTTTTGCAGATATCTTTTATGATCGCAATTTGCCAATAATCTTATGGGCAATTATATAACCTTAACCAGACTGTGTTTTCCAGCATGGTATGGAACCGGGGATTTAAATTTGGTTTCCAATCAATGATATGCACCCCAATCCCGTCCAGAGTATAAGGACCTTTATTTTTAGCATTAAACATGTCCTCATTTTTCATAAACTCAATCAGATAATAATCATTTGGAAGGACATTAAAGTTTGTTCTCCCCCCATTGCGATCTACACCATTTCTCAAAATTTCCCTTAATCATTTGCCACCACCCCATTTGGTAAAGAAACAGAAATCTTGAAGATTTGACCTAGCCAAATTGATCTTATTATCATCCAAAATAACAGTGGGTCTCGAATTTTTTGTTACCGGTTTGTGGATGGTTGGATGAGCTGATGGATTGTTTCTTCACCAGCATTCATTTTTCCAAACTCGATCCAGATTAGGTCGCTAGTTTCTGGCTGGGGCAGTGGACCACCAGGCCTCAGCACAATCGGCGCTTGAGGTTCTATCTTGCCTAAACCACCCATTCCAAAATTTAATAGGGCCGTTACCTGGCGGGGGTTTAAAACCTTGCCTATGACAATTAGGGATGTTAAGTTTTCCTGGCTCCGCTATAGAGGGATTAGGTTTTAAAATTGACTTCTAATTGCACCCCAAATCAGAAGCAGGAAGCTTTGCATTTTGAAACCAACCATCATTGCTCCATGAGAAGCCATTTTTCTTCCATGCCTGCGAGTTTATTGGCCTAAGATTACTATCTGTGTAGGGGTGACTAGCATCTGATTTCCTCTGTGGTCTAGGATCCCTACTACCTATCATCACAGGACTAGGTACATCCACCTTCCATGGTCAGCCTAGGGATTGATCTTTCCATGCTATTGTTTTGAGCACTGGTTGCTTGCCGATCACAAGGTTCCATATTATTTCGATTGGAAAAGATTCGTCTGCTTCATCGCTCCAAGACCTGAACTTCCCCTGACCCTTGCCATAGATCAGAGCCCTAGCAATCTGCTCGCCGGTTTGAAGCCTGTTGCTGCCGAATTCACTACCTTCACTCACCATCCTTACTCCGTCAATTTGGCATTAAATTTCACCGATGGTGTTTGTGGATTATATTATTAATAGAGATACACACTTATATTCTTATGCATATATATTATTTGCTTAATTTCTTTAATACATTTAAATTTAATTTTTTTTACATGCAAACACAAAGAATGGATCGAGGGGGGTTGTTGCATGTTCCTTTCAAACCTTAAATCCCTACATGACCTCAATAATTAATAGAAAGCATGTGAAGGTAAATATGTCACAAATAATCAAGTCTTATCTTCATTTAATCATTTGCATTTGAAATTTTAGATTTTATGAGTTCTAAACAATTGAAAAAGCATCATTGATGACCATTTAATTGTTTTAAAACACATTCACATATTTTCTATTCAAATTACTACCAACTTTTTTAATACTCCAAGGAGCTATTCATTTTCCACACATTTTTTTCCTCCAGAACAAGTTGCGCATTGGTTTTTTAATTTGTTATTTTATTTTATAATTTTTCTACTTCTTCGTGTTTTTCTAAGTTTTATTTTTTATATATGTCATAAGATCAAATCTTTGGCTAACTCGAAAATCATGCCTTAATAGGATTTTAAGTAATCGATGAGTTTTTAATATGTTCTCCATGTTATAAGAGTAGTTTCTAGTTTTAGATAAATTTTAAAAGGTTTTTGATCCATCAATTCCTCTAGTACCTACAATCTCAAAACTTGGGGGAGAATGTTCTAAATCCCTGATCTCTTCTAAAGGCTAGAATTCTACAAAAGGAATATGAAATACTTTAGTGTTTTAGATTTTGGACTATCATGCAAACATGGAACCCAACTCCAAGTTCGAATTTTTATTTTATTTGTCACTTGAACCTTGGATAATGTGAAGTAACTTAAGAAACATTCAAGGAACCAAGGTTCAAACTTCAATCAAGCTTGGAAATAAAACCATTACATATAAATTTGCTTTACAAAAGAATGAAATTTTAAAGTTGTGTTACACATTAGTCCAATATATTAGCATGAATGAATTTAAGCATTTCCAACTAAAAGACAATTCTGATCAAACATAAAATCTAGATGTATTTATTATAGCTAAAGTAGATATACTACATAAATTTTCAAACTAAAAATGTCTACTAAGTACATATGTATCGTCACTTTTGGGTCAATTTATTGAAATATAAAATTATTAAAAAAAACTAATATTATCAAAGCTCCTACTCATATGAATAACCTTTAGATAAGATTTTAAAACACCCCTTTGTAGATTTGAAAGTGTAGTTTACAATATTTACTTTTCTAATAGTTTAACAATTATTTATATTTTCATTTTATTTTTCACCAAAATTAAATCACTAACACTAGAACATAAGGTTGGTTTTTTTGTCAAGAATTTTTTTTACTAAAACTCATTAGCAAAAATTGAAATAAATATGATATATTAGAGAAATGATTTCACAATAACATGATTTTCATTTATGAATAAATAATCAAGACAAAATATTTTGTCCATAGAAACTACTATGTTTTATATAGAATATAATTATAAAAATGAAGAAAAAATATAATGCATTTATTGAAATGTAGTTTTTAACATTTACTTTTTTAATAGTTTAATTATTGTTTATATTTACATTTTATTTTTCACTAAAAGTAAGCCTTTAACACCAGAATATAAGGTTGGTTTTCTTGTTAAGAAAATATTTACTAAAACTTATTATCAAAAAATTGAAACAAATATGGCATACTAGAAGAGAGATTCTGTGATAAGATGATTTTTGGGGAATAATATAAGGCAAAAGATGATGTCCATAGAAACTATTGTGTTTTTAGCACCCACAAATTTTAGGATTTATAAAAATAGAGAAAAGAATAATCATTTACTAAAATTTCAAGTTATAAATACAAAATATTGAAAAAAAATAATTACTATATAAATACTCTTGTCTCACTTAATTTTTTTAAGATGTTAGGAACAACTAAATTATAGTGTCAATTTTACAAAAAAATACACTCAATAATTATTTTTTTATATAAATATAAAATAAATAAAAAATATATACATTTCATTAGTTTACATCACTTTATAGTGCAACATTTATATCATTTTTTTTTTAACTAAGTTAAGAAGTCAAATTAGTGTTAGTAATTTTATTTATAAAAGTGGAACACAACTTTGAACATTTGCTCAAAAGTTTTTTTCTAAGTTTATTATTCTGATAGTATTAATAAAATCAGGAGAGGCTCGAACTTTATATATTCGCAGCAAAGGAAACAAAACTTGGGAGTCACAAGAAATGAGAACCCATAAACAAAAACTTGATACTAACCAAACCCAACAAAAACCAAAATACTATGAGATTTTGCCAAGATCTAGAGGCAATGGAAAGCACAAATAAGAGAGAACAAAATAGATGATAGAAATAAACTGTATTCTATCAAGATGAAAATACTGATCAACTAGATCATCAAGTGTTACATACAATGAATATGAGCCTTCTTATATAAGAAAGGCTATATGGATATGTGAGCACACAAACATGACATGTGGCTCAATAAGAAACAAGGGTAGGTAGGAAATAGGTGTGGTAGGTAGGAGAAAAAATACAATATTCCACATGAGGTGGATCACCCACCTAAGGTGGAATTATCACTCCACAATAAGTGGATATGATAGAGTAGTAACAAGATCAATACCATAAAAGGTGGAAATTCTCCTACACACACTATCCTAATGTGTCACAAACACCCAAGTGTCTCATACCCAAACTACTATGAAATTCATTTCCTAAGTAAACTTAAGTAAGGTGTAATAATATCCAAGATGAATAATTATTTACACCAACACCCCCCCTTAAGTGCAACTTAGGGCAATGCACGTAAGTCTACAATGCAACTAAGCAATGCAAGATGGGTCCCGGCTACGAAGCCATGTTAGGTACCCATGTACAAATGCAAATACAATCTACCATAAACGAGGAAAGAGAGAAAAACCCAATGGGAAAAAACCCTCCCCCAAAAGAGAGATGTTGAAAGCACACAATGCTCTCAATGATGAATGAGAAGAACCAAAAATATGTCCCCCCCATAAGAGAGAAGAGAGACCATGAAGCCCCCCCCCAATGTCAAATCTCCTGCAAAGATGGTCCAAGGATGTTGACCAAAACACCTCCCCATAAGAAAGAAAGAGAACCAATGATGTACAAATAATGTCAAAGTGTGACAAAACCAAGTACCAAGTCGATGATGATGAATCACTCGTTGCAACAAAATAAAGATCAAGCATGGAGACAACATGCTTTGAGCATCATCTAGATACTCATAAATAGCAGAACTACCGGTATAATCAAAGTCTCACGGGAGCCATGCACAAATGTGTACAATCTAAGTCTCAATTGGAGCCATGCACCAAGTCTCACAAGATATTTCTAATCTATGTGTACAAGAGGATTACATCAAATAGTCAACAATGACAAGATACAAAGAGGTGTGGCACTTTATGATAGTGCGAGTACAACATTTCTCATGCAAGAGCATACAACATGACATAGCAAATCCAGAAACTTGAAAATGATGCCACCAAGAAACCCTGTAGAATACTGCAGAAAAAGATGCCTCCGATTGGGATGTGGCCAAGAGATATAAAGGAGCAAATCAACCCCCACTTGACCGTTGGTTGGAAGCACTGCAAGACAGGTGTGAAGTGACAAGAAAAAATTGTTCCCTTTTGGCTTATTCCATGATTTTATGTTTTTAAAAGATTTTAAAAATCTAAAAAAACAATTACTATGCCCCAAAAAAATTTTATTAAAAAATAAAGAAAAAAATTAAAAAAGGCGATAGTTATTTTTTTTTTTTTAAATTGAAAAAAAATCTTTAATAAAAATTTATTAAAGATAAAAAAAACTTTAGAAAAAACTTTATTTTTTTGGTTATTAAAAAAACTTATTTTAAAAAAAGAAAAAGAAAAAACGATTTTTTTATTTATAAAAAAATAAATAAATAAAAATTAAAAATTAAAAGGTACCCCCCCCTCAAAGGAAGGGCCCCTCATAGCCCTGCGGGGCCACTGCAGAGCTTGCGGGACCACCACAGGTAATCAGTGGTAACTGCAGAACCTATGGTACCTACAAGTACCCTCCGGTGACCGCGGCCTACAGGTCGTCGTACTGCGATGACCGCAACTTGCGTCACCCGCAGTACTACGGTGACCCCCCCCAAAAAAAAAATTCATTTTTTTTTTTCCGATTTCTTTAAAAAAAAAGAAAAACAATAAACGCCCCCCTTCCAAATTTAATTAAATTTAATTTTTTTATTTTTTTTTTTTCCGAAAAAAATAAAAAATAGAAAAAATTTTAAAAAATTCAGACCTGTACTTGCAAGTCCGTACGGAGAGCCAGGAGGGGAGATTTTTTCAAATCGAGGTAACGAAGGCCGATTTCGACAAATTGATAGTTAATCTTGGGGTTTTTGGGCCTTCTTAGCACAACGGCAATGACGGATTTGGCCAAAAATGCTCCAAAATTGTAGATTGGTGTCGGGACAAGTCACCACCCTCCACCTTCAAATGGCTCTAGATTTGGCCTCGGATGTCAGATTTGGATGAAATAAAAGGCAATTCTTAATTGCTCGAACCTCATCAATCCAATGGTGACCTCAGATCTGACTAAACAAGCTCCAATGATAACCTGCAATAGAAAGCTCCAAAATGGAAACTCCAAATTTCTCTCAATTTGCAAACCAACGGCACTCTAATGGCTCTGATACTATGTGAGATTTTGCCAAGATCTAGAGGCAATGGAAAGCACAAATAAGAGAGAAAAAAATAGATGATAGAAATAAACTGTATTCTATCAAGATGAAAATACTGATCAACTGGATCATCAAGCGTTACATACAATGAATATGAGCCTGCTTATATAAACAAGGCTATATGGATATGTGAGCACACAAACATGACATGTGGCTCAATAAGAAACAAGGCTAGGTAGGAAATAGGTGTGGTAGGTAGGAGAAACAATACAATATTCTACATCAGGTGGATCACCCACCGAAGGTGGAATTATCACTCCACAATAAGTGGATATGATAGAGTAGTAACAAGATCAACACCATAAAAGGTGGAAATTCTCCTACACACACTATCCCAATGTGGCACAAACACCCAAGTGTCTCATACCCAAACTACTATGAAATGAATTTCCTAAGTAAACTTAAGTAAGGTGTAATAATATCCAAGATGAATAATTATTTACAACAACAAATACTAACAAACCCAGAAACTAAAACCAATAATCAAATGCAACTAGACGCAACAAAACAAAAAAAGAAATACTATCCCACTGAAATAATGAACCAATGGCTTACCAGGTGGGAGAGAACTCCAACTTCCTATCCACACAGATATCTTTACCTGTATCCAACTTAGAGATTTTTTTAGAGGAATCTTTCCTAGAGGAAACAATCAATGTGTCTAGCATGGCTTTCACCTTTGAAACATATGCAAGTCTAGCCTTGTTATAGATGGGGACTCTATATGTCTTCTTTTCTTGGCCTGTCTCCTAGCTATCTCATCTTGAATGTCATGGAGAGCAATGAAGTTCTTCTCTATGATTTCCCTATGTTGTTCAAACATATTCTCCATAGTCTGCCTCATTTCTTCTTGATTTTTTTGGAGAACCTCCACCATCTCAACCGAATCATTCACATTCTTTGTTTGACCAATTTTCTCTATGAGCTCTTCAACAAATTTGTCCACCACTTCTCATTTCTTTATCATCCCAACACACTTCCCTGCCTCCATCTAAGCCCTTTGCTCCTGTTCATCATCCACCCAACTTTAGTCTCTAGCATCAACTTCAAGTATAGCTTCAAGATTGTTAATTTTCTTCTTCACCACCTCAAATTGACCCAACAACCAATAGAGAAATGATTTATATTTATTGAACCCCTTACATAATTCATTAACCTTTTCCGCAAAGAGGGGAAATTCTTCCTTAAACAATGCACTATAAGGGGAGGATATAAGTTAATCATAGGGGGAATGAGGGGATAGGGGATTATCCTCTTTACTCCCAAAGTTATCTAGGGCCCAATCAAACCTATTAGACCAAGAGGAGGTCAAATCCTCTGATTCCTCTTCAACAATAACATTTTCTCGAGTTGAGGTTTCACCAACAGGGGTTCCTAAAGGGGTCTTGGATTTAGCATTTTGTGAGGGATTAACCCTAGTAGGCACCTTTTCAGGTTTAGTAGTAGCAATAGTTGTAAATTGATTGATCGAAATCTCAACGCATAGATCTAGAGTAAAACCATAATCACTTGAGGGTTAACATTAGGGCCAATGGAAGGGGTTAAACACAAATGGAACTTAGAGAGATGAAAAATAACCCCTTGATGCAGGGGAAGAGAGCCCTTAGACTTAGCAACCTCAACAAATTGGGATATAGAAGTGAAATTCTGAAAGGGAAAATTCATCCTTACCCCATGCCGAAGGTGATTGAGCATCGAGAACAATTTTGAGTGAATCCTTTTGAAGAATCCATCAAGAGTGAATAATTTTAGTAAGAGCATGACTCTGTCCTTCCAAACACTAGGCAAGTTTTTCTTTTTTAAATCACTTTGGTGGTTGCCCACCTTCTCACCTAGGCCCAAAAACCTTTTAAAATATTCCTTATAGTTCCCTTTACTCTTCTTTTGGAAATTCATGCCATCTATGGGTAGACCTGTCACAACAATAATAGTCTTCATCTACACTATAAATTTCACCTTACCCACTTGAACAAAACCATTTTTCCATGATTGAGAAAATTCATCAGAAATGACAAGGTCAAATCCCTTCATACCCTCTACATAATTTGTTAAATTACTTTCAACTACTTTATTTTAGAGGGAAACAATTGCTTTATACTTATCATAGGAATCTAACTTGGTTTGGATTAAGTCTCCGCCCATCTTAGTGTTGACAAGAGACGTTGCATTGATGATTAGATGTTGTCATTGATGGCAACTTGAGTCTTATATCCAATATATAGTTCATGATTAATTCATACTGGAAGATTGATTGAGGTCCAGTAAGGTTTAGTGAGAAGGACATGTCATCTAATAGTGTACAGTGTTGTGGTTGATATTTCAGTTGTGTTGAGTATTTTCAGTTGTAGATCTCAGAGATAGATTGTGGATGTGTAATATGTTGTAACTCAGGTTTATGACCTTTGGTGTTGTGAATTGAGTAATTTGGAAGATCCAATAGATAGTTTTCTGGTAGAACAATGTTTTGTGGTAGTAGCGTGTGAAGAATCTATGTGCGGATTGTGCAGAATGCCAACTTGGGTAACACATTTCATTTATGGGTTAAGTCTTTTTTTTTGGGCTGACATGGAATTGATCTAATTTGATGTTGTGGATATATTAGACCGATTGATTTGATCATAGGGTGAACTCACAATAATGGTTCCCACTTTTTTGCCACTTTTGACACTGAGATGTACATTTTTAAAATAATCTTCAACTTCCGAGAACTATAACTTTTAAACTATTAAAAATTTGAAGATGATGTAAATTAGTGATTTCTAGCATTTTGTTTGTAGATTCTATATACATTTTTTTCAAATTTTTTTGAAAGATTTTTTAAAAAATTTTCCATCTCCCTCGAAAAGTAGTTTTTTACAACAAACTACATTTTTTAAGAGTGATGTGCCTTCCGTAACGCATAACTTTTTTTCTATAAATGATAAAAACTCAATTCTTTCGAATTTTGGTTTGTAACATCAATATCCAGGGCATGCATTTGGTTTTATAGTGATATGTTAAATATTTTTCATTTTATAAAGTTTTGAAGTCCGACTAGTCATAATTCAAACATAGGTTTACGTTTGAACACATAACTTGTTCTATATAAATCGAAATTCAATTTTTTTTTTTTTGTTAGAAAGAAGACATCAATACCAAGGGCATAGATATTTTTCAAAATTTTTTTGAATTAGTTTCTTATTTTTCCCAATGCGTTGAACAGAGAAGTTCATGTTCGGTTAAAAACCAACTTTTAATAAAATTAAAAAATCAAGAACATAATAAATTCAAAATATAACAAAATTATATCCGTTGGAAAGCTTGTTTCGAGTACTACCATCTAATATTTTTGGGTTATGAAGATTATTTCATTCGTGTACTGAACCAGAGCTCCGAAGTCATTAATTCTTCAGAACTTTGAAATTTTTTGGGAGAAACTTCCAATTTTGGGGTTTCGATCGAACACATGTTCGATCGGATTGGGTTCGCTCGAACCAAAAGGGGTTCGAGCGAACCCCCATTCACTCGAACAAGTGAGCTCATTTTGGCACGTTTGATGTTCGAGCGAACCCACTCGATGTTCGAGCGAACCCAACTAAACAGTTTGGTTCGCTCGGACTCCCAGGGGTAGTCCGAGCGAACATTTGTAGTTCGCTCGAACACTGGCAAATCCGAAATTCCCACTTTCGCCAAATTCCTTCGTTGGCAAAAGTGGGAACCATCTTTGTGAATTCACCCCATATGGGAGATTGATGGTTATATGTGAAGTGTGGATGAGCGATTGAGCGTAGTTTCACATGCACGGTTAGAAGATTGGTGCTCGAGTATAATGCAGAATATCAAAGTAGAGCATAGTGTGATCATGCATTTTGTGCTTTATTGGAACTGTACTCAAGCATTTTTTGATGCTATTAAATAGTTCAAACCCTCTTGTATCTTTAATAATCATTTTGTAAGGCAATGAGCCTTCCACGTTGTAGTCCTTACTTGTAATTGAGCATTGAGCTCTAGGTAGTGTACCTAAATGCATGTGCATTCCCCTTATGTAATATTTTTATACTTCTAACAGAGTATATTAACATTGTGGGTTTGAATCCCACCATGGTTTTTCCCTTAACTGGGTTTCCACGTAAAATTATTAGTGTTATGGTGTTGTTGATCTTGACTTTGTGGTTTTGCAGCTTGTTTTTCTTCATTTGCATTAAGTGGTTGAAAGATCATATTATTAAAGTTAAAAATTGTTGAACACTGATTCACCCCCCCCCCCCTTTAGTGTTCCCTTAATTTCAACACTTAGATATAGAAAACTAAGAGCTAGAAGACGAGGTTGTTTCACACAAACCAAAATGGAAATAAACCTTTTCAAATGTGATAAAGGAAAAAATACTTTCCTTACCATTAATAGCATCTAAAAACCTTGATAGAAGTACACCATGGAAAGGAAACCGAATAAAAAGGCAATTTTAAATCTTTTGGCTCCATAGATTTAGTTGCCCTCATCTAACATGGCATGTATTTTGTTAGGGAAATCATGTAGATTCATCTAGACTTTAATCCCCTTGGAGAAGGGGCCTAGGTTGGCAAGTTTGTCATTGGCCTTATTACCTTCCCTAAAAATGTGTTGAAACATGACGTGTTCAATTATAGAGGTATGGTTGTGCCTTGCAACATCATGATAACATTCTTTGAGTCCCCTTCAATAATTAACCTCAACCATTACCCTAGGCGATAGAAATTCTAATAAAGGCCGCCATCATTTCAGCCATGCTAGAAGTTTGGGTAATTAGATTTGTAATATAGGCCACCACCACTTTTCTCTTTGAATCTCTTATTACACATTTTTAAATGTATTGTTAGAGAAAAAGAGTATTTTTATAATTAATAGTTTACTTAGATCTCTTTTCACACTAGTCACTTAAGCTTACTTAGTTTACACGTTTTTTTCTCTCAAATAATAAGACTAGACACATATTATGATCTATCTTTATCCTTACCTAAGATTTCATCTAGGATCAACTTTAAAAAAAAAAAATATTCATTATCATATCATTCATTAACTTAAGCACACTTAGAGTGGTTCATGTTTTTTTGTATCAATAGCTTGGTATGTGCATGGAAATGCAAGATCAAATAGAGGTCTTAAGTGGTTGTTTTTCTATAGATCAATCAATAATTAATCTTGGATGAGAATTTAAAGATATTTATGCTCAAATTTTGAAGATTTGAAAACAACAAGAGTCATGGTCATCTAAATCTACTTCCTAAACTACAATTTTTTTTAAATGGTGGAGACTAGGGTTCAAATAAAGGGAGCACATAAAGTGCTCCAATTTTTATCAAAAATTATAACATAGTATTTGGTATGCTCCTTATAAAATGTTAAAAAAAATTAGTATTTAAAATAAAAATAAAAATAAACTTTGGTGAAAAATAGCTAGCACCATATAGTTTGTGCTTGACTTTTCTTCAAATATTTTAATAAATATAAAAAAATTAAACTAAATTTAAAAACAATCATGGAAAAATAAAATATTAGATAAGATCCACCCTAATTTTTTAAATAATAATAAATTATTATTTTTTAGATGTTTAGACAACACCATCTAGAATGGTAAAATGCAATTTATTTGAAATTTGGATAAATGGATAAAAATGAAGCCAAAAATACTTCACATAAGTTTTTAGAAAAAACTACACATACTAGCAAACATAAAAACCTTTACTTATTAAAAATATAAAAAGAAAAATATGGTTAGAAATGTAAGAGAGATTATAGTGTTATTATAGTCAATTTTTAGCTCAACATTGAAAGACATGCAAACATAATGAAGAGCATACTCAAAATTTAGCCAAAATTTTATAATTTATATAAAGCATTCCTTTAGAAGTTAACATGTAAGTCCAACTCCTTTAGTTTCATTTGCATTCCCAATTAATATCCAACCCTAAGAATTCACAATATCCAAGACAGTTACAAATGTGAGTGTATTATAGGCTAGCATGTATGTGTTATAATACACTCACACTCTAGAAAGATAAATATAACTTTATCTCTCTTCATCTTCCCCATTCTTATTCTCTCCCATTGTCATGCTAAAAAATTTAGCAATGTGAAAAATTAAACTATTTGATGGAAGCTTATCTCTGTCCTACCATAAATAGCATCATCGAGCCTTTAAATATCTATTCATTTCCCTGTAAAAGGAGAATCACCATATACCTATTGTTTTCAAACGAATATAACATTTCAAGATAACATTTTTAAATTTTTTATAAAACTAAAAGCAAAGCATCTTCCAAACAGACGCGTCTATTCTGGCTCTAAAAAGACAGTACAGATTGACTAACACGCATGTTAGTCGCGTGTTTCACACTGTTGATTTTGCAGTTAACGATTGCGATTGACTAACCTGTCACTAACACGTTGTACGACAAATCTGTTTTTGGAGCTAGAATAGCTGCGACCCTTCCAAACACGTATATCCTTTAGCATTCCCTATTACCCAAATGAACCCTTTTTCCAAAATTATTTCATCGATAATAACAAATCATTAATAATTAACACAATTTCCCACACAAGACTAACTCAATATCATAAAGAGGGAAAGAATACTTATCTGTCGAAATGGGTTGTAGGGATAAATGCTTGAGATTATCTTTCTCATAACTCTCCCCTTTTCTCAAATTCAAACAAGAATAAAATTGTGAAATGAATACCGCCCTTTATTCATCCTCTATTAAAGCGTTTATGATTTTCTATAATGCCCAAAAAGATTTACCAAGAAACCTCATGTAATGCCAAAAATTATCATGAAAAAAATGTCATTAATAGTTTTTTTTTGTTTTTTTTTAAACATTATTAATACAGTACATAGGGATACATATGTATACGTATTATGCTATATCAATCCTAATTTTTATATATTGGTAAATTATGTTTATGTGAGTAATTCTTAAAATTTTGCTATAAAAACTGTTTTAAATGATTTTTTTGAAAACTTAACCTTCACACCATAGAACGCGTCTATTCTGGCTCCAAAACGGCAGTATGGATTGACTAACACTAGTCGCGCATTTTATACGGTCGATTTTGCAATAAACGACTGCGATTGACTAACCTATCACTAACACGCTGTACGAAAGGTCTGTTTTGGAGCCAGAATAGCTTCAGCCCACACCGTAGAAGGTAACATTGTAATGCCATCATTTTCTCTACATGAAATATAGGCTAAGATTTAATATATAAGAAGTCAACTCACAATTATGTGTAATATCTCCCCATCAATGCTTAAAGTTTTTATGTTTCTTCTTTTACTAGAATAATTACTCTTTTAATTGATATTCTAACAAGAATAAGACAATTAAAATAATAACTTGCTAAGTTTGTACCACATTGACATCCGTCTAATATCTAGCTCCAAAACGGCAGTACAGATTGACTAACATGCGTGTTAGTCGCTCATTTTACACTGTTGATTTTGCAATAAACGGTTGTGATTGACTAACACGTCGCTATCATGCTGTACGAAAGGTCTGTTTTGGAGCCAGAATAGCTTCAGCCTAATTGAAATGGGGTCTTGTAGTATTAATTGTAATGCCCAATTTTTTTTCATCAAGAAAAATGTCGACTTATTTTATTTTTTTATTTTTTTATTTATTTTCACTATTTTAATCAAAGTCATAACACAAACCCCTCTTGGTGGGATAAGGACGGGTCTATTCTGGCCCGAAAATGGCAGTAGGGATTGACTAACACGCATGTTAGTCGTGCATTTTACACCGTCGATTTTGCAATTAATGGCTGCGATTGACTAACACGTGGCTATCACGTTGTACAATAGATCCGTTTTCGAACCAGAATAGCCGCAGCTGTGGGATCATTATGAGGTACTACCTGTTTCAAGAATCAATGATTAAGAGAGGGTTGTCATGATAACAAAGTGTGTCCCTAAGATAATTAAACAGACGTGTCTATTCTGACCCAATTAAACACTATCATTTTCCAATCTTCACTGATGTCCAGCTATCTCTCCACGAAAATTATTATTAATGAAGTAGCAATGTTAAATTCAATACCAAGAACTACGATTTTAGAGTTTCCACCAAATTGTCGCCATTCGTGGTGTAAATAATTCTATTCATACAGAACCACCTTCTCATCAACTAATCACCATTGCAGTCAGATACCATTGAAATTTCTTTTTATCTCTGCAGAATTTCTGCTATAAAACATTACTTAAACCTCTGATAAAGCGACTAATCCCAAGTCGACAAATTAGTTATTATACTTTATTGGATGAATGATTTTAAAAAAGATTAAGGTGGTACTTCTGCATTGACCAAGACCATGATCTGCTACTGAGGGATATTGCGACAAATTGAGCAGTCCTTTGAACCCGTGCAAAGCGAGGGCACATCCTATCGCATAGTTAGCTACGCAATTAACTTATGTTGCAAGAAGGGGGGTTGTAGTAGGTAGCTTCAGCAGATAGCTATGTAATTAACTTATGTTGCAAGAAGGGGCATCAGGGTTGTACTAGGTACCGTCAGCAGTTAGCTACACAATTTACTTACGTTGGAAGAACGGGCATACAAGTTGTACTAGGTACCTTCAGCAGAAGAAAAAGACAAGTTAGATATCAAGCTATTTTGGTTTCAAAACGGACCTTTCGTACAGCGTGATAGCGACATGTTAGTCAATCTCAGTCATTAGTTGCAAAATTGACGGTGTAAAACATGCGACTAACACGTGTGTTAGTCAATCCGTACTATCATTTTGGAGTCAGAATAGACGCATCCATGTGTGTTAGTCAATCTGTATTGTCGTTTTGGAGCCAAAATAAACGCCGTGTTAGATGAGGTTCAATAATGATGGATCATTAAATATATATAAGTTTGAATATTCCTTCTACATTCTGAACATATGATAGGGGGATTGTACCAGTAGCCATTATAGCTAACTTCGTGCATCCACAGATTCCAATTGGTACATCGGAAATTGACTCTTTTTTTTGTTGTCTTCGCATGCGACTTAGGGGAGAGGGGCTAGTTGTTGTACAGGGACTTATAACAATTGTACTTATAATACCTAGCCTTGCCACATATTTATGTTATATATTGTAAATAAATAATTCACATGTAAATAAAAAAATTACCAAATATTGGTCAAAATAGACCAATAGTTGAACACAAGAGAACCTATAAATGTCATATAAAAAAGACATACATATATTCATTAAGTGAAATAAATCATTTTTTGTTTCAAATAAAATATCATAGCTATCCACTATAAGTGTGTCATTTATAAAATAAGATGCTCACTTAAAACAAGTATTGTTATCGTAGTGAAAAAATATTATTCTTATGTGTACAACTATTGGAGTAGCAATGTATATGCATTGGAGCATTTCATATTAATAATTTGTCTAATCACAAATATAAAAAGTGATCAGAATAAATACCTTGGGTTTTTCCTATAAAATGTGAGGAATTTTCCAAAAGTTTTAGTGTTCAACAATTGGTTGTTGTGTGTTCAATATAAGTTGTATATTATATAATAATATGTTATTTTTTTAACAACAAATATTTTTTTGTGTTCAACTATTGCTCCTTTGGCGTTGAATATAAAACTTATAGATAACACACATTTATGATTACCAATAGACATTTGGTCCATTTAAGTTGCATATGAGTTATATTTTACATAAAAATATGATATTGTACTAATTATGAAGGATATTGTTTATAGCTATTGTTTTGGCTTCTGGGTAGTAACAATGCACACTGTGAGATCCATTATGCACACAAGCATAAAAAAGTACACTTTTCATAGTGTCACTCGATACTTGCTTGAAGACCCCCCCAATAATTGTGCACTTAAAATCATCAATACTTATGCACAAATGGCCCAACATAAATGTGTTATGGATACCAATAAAGGTTCACAAATGAGCCAATTATGGTCCAAAAAGGCTAAGAAATGAGTGGCTACTGGTACATGTGTAATTTATTAATGAAATTTTAGTTTGTTTTTTTAAGTTTTTTAAAATTAATAATTGGGAGGTTGGGTGTGCAAGGAGTGAACATTTATTGGAACATGAACAGTAACTGGTGCTCTTCCCCTATGAGTTTACTTCCAATCCCCATACTTATAGGATGTAATTCTACATATTTTATTTATTCTTGGTATGACAGGTAAACGTTGGTGACAAAGACACCCGAATCTTGATGTGACCACACAAAGCTATTCTCCACATAAAATGGCATGGCCATGGCATGTGGGAGATTACATGATGTGGCATGGTGGGCCCACAAAGAAGAGGCATGAGGTGGGGGTGAGAAGATGACAAACGGGGTGGTGACTAGTGGTATGCAAGTTTCCAGCAAGGTCATTGAACGACAATGTAAAATGATTTCGATTTTTTTCTTGAAAGAGCACAAAAAATTATTAGAGTCTGCAAATGGGGTAAAGAAAAGCCATGACAAAAAAGAGGAGGGAGAAATACACGATGCATGGTCTATTCACATGTATTCTAGCTGGTTATGGATTACTTCCAAACCAAATACTTTATATCGAAATTGGTGATGGATGGAGAATCTTTAGATAGTCGGACTTGGCAAATTTCTCAATGCATTTAGAGAATCTTTTTGAATTTTTCCAGTCATTAGGCAAGTTTCATAATCTTTCACAGAGTTTGTAGAAACATGTGGTAAGTGTGCAAAATAATTGTTTAATCAATTTGTTATTCAAAAATGCATTTGTTTGGCTTGCTCTATCTAATTCTGCCATTGTTTTATGTTGTTCATAATGTAGGGAAGTGAAATTGGCGTCAACATTTGGGAGGCTGAGTCATGAAGGTTTTGAAGCGAGGTCGAGCCCTAATAGGTATGTATATTTTATAATATTTTTTGACATTTGGTCATGCTGGTAGGGACCGTGGAAGAGGAATGCTCGATTGTCTAATGTTTATATAGTCTGTAATAAATTTGGGGACTAGAATAGGGTTTGTTACCTATTGTAAAAATTTGGAAATTTTGAATTCTGCTAAGTTTGTGTGTTTGTTTTGCATGGATTTGGACCACTTGTCAAGACCGAGAATGCTAAAGGACATGAAATCTTTTTTAGAGTGCAGTATTTGATGTGGGTTGTTAAAAATCATGACGGTTTTTGTAATTGTAGCATTCTAAATTGCATACCTTTGCAATTTTGACCACATTGGGTCCTTATCTTAGTGTTTGTACCCACTGGCCTACTTGGGACCTGATTATGCTCATGCCCCTTCCATATTGCATCACTTTTTCTAACATTTCCTATGCATCTATCATTTGATTCTTGCCCCAAAATAGGGCAAGACCAGGGCATGGTGCCCTACTTGACGATAGGACCATGATGCCATGCCATGGTTCCCCTCATTTTTGGGCCTCTTTAAACCCTTTTTTACATTTTATATTTGATTGGGAATTCCATCTCCATGTCAGCTTATGTCGAAAACTTAATCAGTTTTCTCAATAGACAAGTATATAAAGAGGATTTCCCCTCCCATTTGATCAATTCACGAGAATCAAGAAGTATTGAGCACACACATGGGATCAATTAATCAAGCATTCAAGAGAAACTGAGCATTTTCAGTCTTCCTTCAAGCCTTGGAGAAGCAATAAAGTCAAGATTCAAGCATTGAAGTGGAGATCTACATCCTATTTCATGAAACTCTAATTCCATGTGGAGGCAAGAAAAACTTCACAAGGAGGTATAATCATTCAATTTTCAGTCATAATTCAGCATCTCCCTCAAAAGGAGAACCTTTCCTTGTAGTTATTTCAATTACATTTATTTCAATTTCATGGTTAATTCCAAAACAAGGGTTTGACCTAAGGCAAGCCCCTATTCCCAACCTATTTCCCTTTCTTTTTGTGTGTAGGAAATAGGTATAGAGTTGTGGTCTTTTGAATAAGCGTCATTCATAGAGACGAATTAACCCTTTTTGACTCACAAAAAGTTTGAAGGACCGTGGTGCCGCATCCTGGTCTTGGCTTTTTTGAAACTTTTTCGAAGGTCGGATCCAACTCAGCTTATACTACCCAATTCCAAGTGCCCAGCTTGATCCCGCATTTGTAACTCATTGTTTTCTCAGTTGACCTTCATTTTTAAACACTTTACCCTAGATCAACATTTCAACTTCTAAAAGAAAGGAAAACCCACATAATAATTAATCAATCCATTCAATATTTAGTCCTTATCTTATTTGTGACTGATTCTAGTGGATTCCTTTCCCTCTTTTGAATGTAATGGGTTTTTAAGTAAAATGGATTTGGTGATTTCTCCCTTGTATGTTGCAAATTGCCAAATCAAATTTTCCCCTCTACAGTAATGTTTCAAATTATTTATAGGGGTTGTAATAAATTTCATGATGGTTTTTGTAATGTTTTGAATTGTTTCTAGGAATTATAATGAATTTGTGGAGTGGATTAGGGATTTTGAGAAGACTGTAAAAATTTGGAAATTTTGAATTTTGCCTAGTTTGTATGTCTCTTTTGTGTATATGCATTTTTTTACCACCTGTTAGTATTGGGAATGTTAAAATATATGAAACTTTTGCCCAATGTAGTATCCGCTGTGTTGGGAAAACCCATGATGGTGTTCTACACATCCGGACTGCTTTGGTAGGAATCTTGAGTGTTTTGCACACATCTGATCTGGCCATGTGAAAAACACAATGGTTTTTAACTATGTATTATCATGAAATGGTGATGTAGGTAACATGAAAGATTAGAACAATGTGAAATAGGTCTTTTGTAATATACCTGGATGCCATATCAATCTTAGAACTAATTTGCATTTCATTAACTGTATATGCATTGGTAAGTCTTTCTAATGTCATTTGTGAACAACCTAAATCTTGGTTGTCTTCAAACAACTTTACTTTGCAATCCATATTTCCATGTAAAGTTCCTAAATCATACCCACCTTTACTAATTTCTATGTCTTTGCAACTTCTTTCTTGAAGGTTTCTTTTCTTTTTAAGAACCATTTCACCATTTAATTTTCTGTGTTTTTTCCAAAATGGTACTTGCAAAAAATGTCTATTTCTTATTTTTCTATTACGACTTCTACAAACCTCATTTTTTTGTTCTTAAATGGCACCAACCTACATTGAAATCCATAGTGTATTCCACATGCCACAGTTGTTCTATTGCACTACTCCGATATTATCACTATTTGAAGTAGGATATGTCTCTCCCTCCATTTCACAAAGGGGATTATCTTAGTGTGATAATTTATTTCCACCCATGGCAAAAAAGTAGGTTATTTGCATTGCTACTTCACGCATTGCAAAAATGACTATTTTTCTCCTACACGTGGTTACAAAATGCCTCTTCTCTGCTTCACCGTAGGAGTGCTCCAAATTTAATGTTTTTTTTTCAAAATGACACATGCCCCTATTACGTTTTTCACTATTGCAACCAATCCAAACACCCCACAGTTATTCCAAAATTGCACCCTCAAAAAGCCCTATTTCCTTTCCACTGTTGCAACCACTCCAAACCCTTTGTGTTTTGGTCCAAAATGGTACTCACCTGCATAGAAATCCTGAGCATATTCCACATGCCATAACTATTCCATTGGACTACTCTAGATATTATCACTATTTGAAGTAGGAGATGTCTCTACCTCCATTTCACAAAGTGGATTATCTCAGTGGGCTAATCTATTTGCACCCATGGCAAAATAGTAGGTTATTTGCAACCCATTTTAAAAACTAAAACTTATTATTTTATTCTTTTTGGAAAAAGTGGCAAGTCACTAATATAAATTAATAATAATAATATTTACAAAATCTGTTCAAAGGGCATACCTGGAAGAAAGAACCTGAAAAGAAAATCTCTAGTTATAGCCCGAGAAAAAAATATACCTATTTGTAATGGTGGGAAAATGGAGAGTGATAGATCAAGAGGAAAACTACCCTTTCCCTCAAAGAGAGATGAGAGTTTCACTATTGATTATCCTTCAAGCATGCTTTTCACCATTACATTAGGAAGGGGAGAAGATAATTCACTAGATTCAATCTCTCCACACGAAGATGGTAGATTGAATTCTAAATGAATGGGGAATGTTAAGTTGATCCCCTCTTCCTTGTTTGAAATGGAAAGGAATTGATTGAATTATGTAGTGCAAAAGTGACAAAGACTCGATTATAACTTAAGATCAGAATATGGGATGAAGTTGTGCACCTGGATCTGGAAATAAACTATCGAGACAAAGTCACCCTGCGAATTTGAGGAAAAGTTGCTCGGAATGTGATGGGAATGTACACGATCTTCTGAAAAATCCGTGAAACGAAAAGGGTTTTTCTGCCTCTGCAAATGAAGCCTGAATCTGAAAGTACAGTTGCACACCTACAACCTACACACAAAAAAGAGAGGAAAATGGGTTGGGATTGGGGGTTTACCTTTACGTAAAACCCCAGTTTTTGAATTAACCAAGTAATGAAAGAAAGTACTTGCAAGTAGATGTAAATGAAGACTAAATTTTAAATCACCTCAAGGGAGGTTGTGGTAGCAATGTTGATAGAAATGCTTGTGTGGAATTGAATATTGAAATCAATCTCCTCTTCAATGGTTGAATCCTTTCCTTGAATGCAACAAGTAGCCTTGAAGGGAGACTTGAGAATGCTCAATGCTGGAAAAGAATGTTTGAATGCTCTTGATTTCTTGATCATTTGTGCACACTCCAATCTTATCCAACTTCAAATTATCCTACTTATTCCAAATGAGAGGACGAATGCCCCTTAAATACATGATAGTGGATTTGAATATCGTCATGGGCTGACATCGGGAGAGTTTTCTCGCTCACTGCATAACCCATAATGCATGCTCTAGGAAGGTCCTGCCCTAAAATAGGGCAGGGAAAGAGGTACCACACCCCTATCCTAGGAGGACAAGGACGCCACACCCCTATCCTAGGTGGGAAAGGGGTGCCATGCCCCTGTCCTACCCCTTTGTCTAGGGCAGAGTGTGGATAGGGCGAAGTGGAGGCCAAGGAAGAAGCTGTTTCCACAAGTCGAGCAGTCTCTGGTCTTCGATCAAGCTAGATGATTCGAGTTCACATGTGTGAGGACCCTAATGCAATCAAAAATTGATAGGGTCAAAATTTTACGACACTACATTTAGCCCCCACTTTAGTGGGATTATAAGTGTATGCCAATACTGTCGGTAAAGTACAAGTAAACAAGATTGAAAGACTTTTACCACGTCAAGGAGGCAAGATGCACCAAGCCCCTAGTGGACTTATGAACTTATGCCTTCGATTGACAAATTAAAAGGGAAGATCGAGAAGGGGACAACCATGACTGCAAGCAAAAAAGTTCCCCTCACTATGAGTCATAAAAGCAAGGATACTAAAGATCACAAAGCAACAACAAAGTTCACTAAGTAATTGGTGCAGGGAACCTAACACTCCAAGCATGCAATTTTGTTTTTCTTCTAAGTTTTTTGTGTTGTTTTTATGATGTAATAATGAACCAACCATTTGGGACTCAGTAGATCAATGGCTGAGTTGTCCAAGTTTTGGATTGTGTCATTTGTGTTCAAGATGTTGTTAGCTTGAGAAGTTGAAATGCTAAGGTAGATCATAGGAGTAGTACACCAAATGATTGTTATCATGTAATAGGGGTCTATTTTATTGTGTTTAGGTCTTCTAGGGTGTTTGAGGACCTTCAGGAGCCCTAAAATGTGTTAGAGTCAAAAGTTGCATCTCAAGAGTAAAAAGATGTAAAAGTTGTTGAGCAACATTTTATAATTTTTTGCAAAAGTTGCATTTTTGGATGATGGTGTAGAAAATTTGGTTGAGCCAACTAAAGAATCAGTATACAAGAAAAAATCTACTTCATTGTATGGGTTGGGAGAATTGGGAATGCAAGAACAAGTTTTTGAGTTGCAAGGAAATCTTGTTTCCTTCACCATTTAACAGTTTTCTAGAGTTTTCATTGCTTTGTATGGTCCTACGAACTTGATTGTAGCATCTCATTGTAGGTCATGAGTGTTCATTAAATTTACTTTCCAATAAGTTTGATTTATAGGACTGATTGTCTTTACTTGCAGAGATATCATTCGTTCTTTGCAACTAGGTGTAAAACCCTTGCAAGTAGGGTTTAAGAGAAAAAATGGCCCTAACCTAACCATCCATTGATGGAACCTATTGAAATGAAGTGGAATTCTAGGTTAGGGTTTTTACATAGGTTTAGAATAGGTTTTTTTGTTCTGCAGGTCTTTGTGGAGGAGATACAATGAAGCCCTAGGATCACCATTGGGAGTTGGTGAGTTAGGATAGCATAAGAAGTGTGTTTTAAGAGTACAAATGGATTGGTGGAACCACAACTGAGGTATGGTTGAAAATACCTATGAATTTCCTTCAAGAATCCTATATTGTTTTGAGTAGATGTTCTGACTGGTGAGGTTTTTGAAGCACATCTTTCCAAGTCACCAGGGTAGGCCTAACCCCTTGAAATTAGTGCAGTATTGGAAACCCTATGTGTATGGTTAAGCCAGATGCAATTTTCCAATATTGTCTGTAACTCTAAAAAGGGTACTCAAATCCATAATTTATTTGTGGCCTTGTTTGGGGAGTTTTCAAACTAAGTCCTTAAAACTGGGAAGGGAGGGCTAATCCAATTAGGCCTATTTGAGCCTGGTAGAGACAAAGAAAGGCTAGGAAACCATGGCGATGGGTTTGGAGATGCTAAAAGACTCAAAATACTTCAAAGAAACTATGTAAATGTATTTTGAGTCCATTGAATGAGGTTAGAGTGTTGTGATCCTTGCAAGAGTTGTTGGAGCCTAGGAGTGGTGTGTGGAGATTGAGGTGGCAACCTCAATAGGAGGAGTTGATTGTCTAAGACTAGTGGCTACACATTGGAGGAAAGACAAAGTGGTTCAGACGTAGGAGGTCTCAATAGATAAACCCCTACTAAGTGTCATTGGATGGGCTTGAGTAGTTGAAGGATTGAGTAAGACAAGTCAATCCAGAGGTGAATTGGATCAAGCTCCAAGACTCTCTGCATCAGAGTGGTATCAGAGCCATTATTTGAAAGATTTGGTGTATGTCAAATTATGAAGAATCAAAAGCAATTTCAATGCCTCCCAAGGAAATGACTCCAGAAGCCATCCGGTAGATGGTGGCAGAGATGATAGAAGGATTGAAGGATGTAGAAGGAAGTAAAGGAACCAGAGATGTTAAGAAGGAGAAAGGGAAGGTTAAGACAGAATGGGGTGATGAGAGGGATGAAGAAGTGGAAGATGGAGAGGAACAAGCAGCAATAGCAATGCCTCAAGACCAAAAGTTATTCCTGGATGTAGTCAAATCCATCTCCAAAGATAACTTGGATGGATTACCCACCTATGGAGGAAATCTCAATGGAAAAGAGTTGCTAGATTGGATAGAGGCCCTAAATAATCATTTTGATTATAAGGAGGTACCAGAGGAGAAAAGAGTAAATGTGGCCAAATCAAGATTAAGAGGATCAACATTATTTTGGTGGAATATTATGCAAGAAGAAAGGGTACAAAAAGGTAAGAAGAAGATAACTTCATGGGAGCATATGAAGATAAGGCTTAAGGCCCAATTCCTACCAGGGGATTATGAGGTACAAATCCACAAGAGACTACAAAATCTAAAACAAAGGGAGTTAGATGTCAATGCATACACAGAGGAATTCCACAATCTCAGTTTGAGGGCTAGGAAGCATGAGAATGAAGTGGAGAAATTGGCTAGGTACATGAATGGCCTTAGACAAAACATACAAGATGAGATAAGTATCCTCACACTAGACACTATTCACAAGTGTTTTCAGTAGGCATTAAGGGCAGAGAAGAAGATCAAGAGGAGAAGGGAACAAAATCAAAAACATAGAGGTGGTAAGAATTTTAGAGGTAGAGGAACCTTTGGTAGAGGGCAGCATACATCAAGAAATGGAGAGCAACAAAGCCAAGAAGGTAGTGGGGACTCACAAAGAGGAACATTTAGAGGATCCTTTAGAGGAAGGAGCAATTTTAGGGGCAGGTTTGGAATCTCGGGAAGAGGAAATATAGTCTTCACCAGTAGGTGCTATCACTGCAATCAAGTTGGACATACCATTAGTAGGTGCCCGGGAAAAGCCTCAAGTTCAAAAAGCTCATACATGGGTGAAAGAAAGACTCAATTGGTGCAAGAGGAGGACACTCAAAGTAAGACCTCTCCAATCAGCAAGGTAGGGCTAGTGACAAATGGAGAAAAATTAATGATGAGGAGGACAATGCTCAAGATACCCCAAGCTCAAGAGCCACCACAAAGGAAAAATTTGTTTAGGACCACTTGTAAGTCACATGGGAAAATTCGTAAGGATTGTAGATTCAGGTTCCACGGAGAACATTGTCTCAATTGAAATGGTGGATAATTTCAAACTAAAAAGACTACCACATCTCACTCCTTACAAGGTATCATGGCTCAACCGGGGTCAACATGTCTTAGTTGATGAACAAGCATGGGTAGACTTTGAAATTGGTGAGTATAAAAAACTACTATGTGACATATTGCCTATGGATTCATGTCATTTGTTGTTGGGTCATCCATGGCAATATGATGTGAGGGCTAGTCATGATGGAGAAAAGAATAGCTATCTCATCACCAAGAATGGGAAGAAGTACCAAATGGATCCACTACCTAATCCAAAAGAGGAAAAGAAAATAGGCTCAAGTGTGATGCTGATGAGAGGTAAATATTTTCTCAAAGTATTAAAGCAAGAAGGTCATCAAGGTCATGCTATAGTGTTGAAGCCTAAAGATAAAGCTAAGGCAAATCCAATGAATGAAGTGCCTCAAGAGGTGCAAGGTCTACTAAAGCAATATGAAAAAGTTATAGGAGATGACATGCCTGATTCTTTGCCTCTAATGAGAGATGTAAACCATCAAATAGACTTAATACCAGGGGCAAATCTGCCTAACAAAGCTGCCTATAAAATGACACCTAGTCAAAATGAAGAGATCGCCAAACAAGTGCAAGAACTCTTAGACAAAGGGTTTATCAAGAAGAGTTTGAGTCCATGTGTTGTTCCTACTATGTTAGTGCCTAAAAAAAGAGGCAAATGGAGGATGTGCACTGACTCAAGAGCAATCAATAAGATCACTATAAGGTATTGGTTTCCCATGCCAAGGATTGAGGACCTATTGGATAATATCGGAGGTGCAAGCTACATCACAAAGGTGGACTTGAAGTCTGGTTATCATCAAATCAGAATCAGACCTGGAGATGAATGGAAGATAACCTTTAGAACCAATTCAAGCCTATATGAGTTGTTGGTGATGCCATTTGGCCTCACCAATGCACCTAGTACCTTCCAAAGGCTCATGAATGAAGTATTAGTTGATTTTATTGGTGGATTTGTTATTGTGTATCTTGATGACATTTTGATCTTTAGTAGGTCCAAGGAGGAACACCTTAATCATGTGGAGATGGTCTTGAAGAAGTTGAAGGAGGCTCAACTCAAAATCAACCTTGAAAAATGTGAGTTTTTGAAAACAGAGCTAGTATACTTTGGTTTTGTTATTTCTCAAGGATGTTTAAAGATGGAGATCCAAGTAAGGTAGAAGCAATACTTAATTGGCCTATTCCTAGGGGCATAAGTGATGTTAGAAGCTTTCATGAAATGGCATCTTTTTATACGAAGTTTGTTAGAAACTTTAGCCATGTTTGTGCTCCTATACTCAACACCATTAAAGGAGGGATTAAATGTCACTTTAAGTAGACAGAGGAAGCCAATAAGAGGTTTGAATGTTGAAGGCTAAGATAGCAGAGATACCAACCCTTAGATTTCCTTATTTCAATAAGTTGTTTACAGTAGAATGTGATGCTAGCCAAAGGGCAATAGGGGCAATTATAAGCCAAGAGGGTCATCCTATAGCCTTCTTCTCAGAGAAGTTAAATGAAGCTAAGAAAAGGTACTCCACATATGACTTGGAGTTGTATACAATGGTACAAGCATTGAAGAAGTGGCATCATTACTTGCTGCCCAGAGAGTTTGTAGTTTTCACTGACAACCATGCCCTTAGTTTCCTCTATGGGCAAGAGAAGTTGAACTAGAGACACCTAAAGTGGGTCGAATACCTACAATCCTATACCTTCACTATTAAGAACAAGAAGGGTACTACTAAAAAGGTAGTTGATACATTAATTAGGAGATTCATGACTATGCAGGAGTTACAATTGTAAAGTGTGGGTTTGAGTGAGTTAAAAGACCTCTACAAGGATGATAAGGATTTTGCAGAGATATATAGGGTTTGTTCTTATTTTTCTAACACCTCACCTATCTCTTATTCAAAATATATGATACAGGAGGGTTTGATGTTCAAATTTAATCTTCTTTGCATACCTCAATGTTCTATGAGACAAAATATTATTCAAGAGAAGCATCAAGGAGGTCTGGGAGGTCATTTTGGCATAGATAAGACTTTGGAGCAGGTTGGTAGGATTTACCAGTGGCCCAAGTTGCAATCAGAAGTGAGAAGGTTTGTAGAGCAATGTACAATCTACCAAAGAGCAAAAAAAACATCAAGTAATGCAGGTCTATATCAACCCTTGGTCATCCCTCAGAGGCCTTGGGAATGTTTGAGCATGGATTTTGTGTTAGGCTTGCAAAGAACTCCAAGGGGATTTGATAGTGTGTATGTGGTGGTAGATAAGTTCAGCAAAATGGTACATTTTATACCTTGCAAGAGCACCAATGATGCCACCTATATTGCAGGCCTCTTCTTTAAGGAGATAGTCAAAATTCATGGTCTTCCAATCAACATTGTTAGTGATAGAGATGTGAAGTTTTTAAGCCACTTTTGGAGGACACTTTGGAGAAAGTTGGGCACCAAGTTTTCCTTTTCATCTGCCTATCATCCTCAATCAGATGGTCAGACAGAGGTAGTCAATAGATCATTGGGTAACTTACTAAGATGTCTCACAAAACAACATGGGCAGACTTGGGATTTAGTACTCGGTCAGACAGAATATGCATACAATGACTTAGTGAACCGAAGCATGGGTAAAAGTCCCTTTGAGATAGTGTATGGATTTCATCCTAGGGGAATATTAAAGCTCAGAGATCTCAGTTCTATGGCACCTAAGAGTGCACAAGGTGAGACCTTTGCAGAAGGTAATAAAGAAGTGCATGATAAGGTAAGGCAGTCCTTACAACAAAAATCCAAATAGTATAAGGTGCAAGCTGATAAAACAAGAAGGAATGTGCAATTTAAAGTTGCATACTTAGTGTTAGCATACCTTAGGAAGGAGAGACTTCTAAAAGGGTATCCTACCAAGCTAATGATGAAGAAGATTGGACCTCTCAAGGTGGTGCACAAATATGGACAAAATGCATACGAAGTTGAACTTCCTCCCACCTTGGGTATTTCTCCTATCTTTAATGTATGTGATCTCTATCGATACAAGGTAGAGTCACCAACAAATCAGTTGGACATGTCATCAAAGTTTAATGAAGATTGGGTAAGAGATTTACAACCAAGCCAACCAGTCAAGTTGGAGAGTACCTTGGATAGCAAGGTAGTAAAGAAGACAAGGAAAAGAGTCTACAAGAATTGTCCTGTCAAGTGGGAAGGGTTACCTAATTCAGATGCTATGTGGATGTCAGAATTGGATATACTTCAGCATGGAGTGGAGATTTCTGACCTCTTAACTCAAGGGACTTGAGTTCTTTGTCCCAAGGGAGTATGGTGCAGGCCACCTAACCTTCCAAGAATGCAATTTTGTTTTTCTTCTAATTTTTGTGTGTTGTTTTTATGATGCAATAATGGACTAACCATTTGGGACTCTGTAGAGTCATGGTTGAGTTGTCCAAGTTTTGGATTGTGTCATTTGTGTTCAAGATGTTGTCAACATGAGAAGTTGAAATGCTAAGGTAGATCACATGAGTAGTACTATAGATTATTGTTATCATATAATAGGGGTCTATTGTATTATGTTTAGGTCTTATAGGGTATTTGAGGACCTTCAGGAGCCTTGAAATGCATTAGAGTGAAAAGTTGCATCTCAGGAGTAAAAAGATGTAAAAGTTGCTGAGCAACATTTTGCAATTTTTGCAAATGTTGCATTTTTGGATGATGGCGTTGAAAATTTGGTAAAAAAAACTAAACCATCGACATATAAGCCAAAATCTACTTCATTTTATGGGTTCATAGAATTGGGAATGCAAGAACAAGTTTTTGAGTTGCAAGCAAATCTTGTTTCCTTCATCGTTTAATAGTTTTCTGGAGTTTTCATTGCTTTGTATGGTCCAGTATGGACTTGATTGTAGCATCTTATTTCAGGTCATGAGTGTTCACTGAATTTAATTTCCAATAAGTTTGATTTGCAAGACTGATTGTCTTTAGTTGTAGAGATATCATACAATCTTTGCAACTAGGTGTAAAACCCTTGCAAGTAGGGTTTAAGAGCAAAAATTGATGGAACCTATTGAAATCAAGTGGAATTATAGGTTAGGGTCTGTACATATATTTAGAATGGGTTATTTTGTTTTCCAGGTCTTTGTGGAGGAGATACAATGAAGCCCTAGGCTCACTGCTAGGAGTTAGTGAGTTAGGATAGCAGAAGAAGTGTGTTTTAAGAGAACAAATGGATTGGTGTAGCCAAAAATGAGGCATGGTTGAACATCCTTGTGAATTCCCTTCAAGAATCCTAATTTCTTTTGAGCAGATGTTCTGACTAGTGAATGTTTTGAAGCATATCTTTCCAAGTTACCCGGGTAGGCCTAAACCCTTGAAATTAGTGCAGTATTAGAAACCCTATGTGTATGGATAACCCAGATGAAATTTACAATATTTTATGTAAATTGGAAAAGGGTACTCAAATCCATAATTTATTTGTGGCCTTGTTTGGGGAGTTTTCAAACTAAGTCCTTAAAACTGCCAAGGGAGGGCTAATCCAATTAGGCCTATTTGAGCCCAGTAGAGACAAAGAAAGGCTAGGAAACCATGGCGATGGGTTTAAAGATGCTAAAAGCCTCAAAAGACTTCAAAGACACTATGTAAATGTATTTTGAGTCCATTGAATGAGGTTGGAGTGTTGTGATCCTTGCAGGAGTTGTTGGAGCCTAGGAGTGGTGTGTGGAGATTGAGGTGGCAACCTCAATAGGAGAAGTTGATTGTCTAAGACCAGTGGCTACACCTTTGAGCCAAGAAAAAGTGGTTCAGACCTAGGAGGTCTCAATAGAAAAACCCCTACTGAGTTCCATTGGATGGGCTTCAATAGTTGAGTAAGACAAGTCAATCCAGAAGGTGAATTGGATCAAGCTCCAAGACTTTCTGCATCAGTAATTCTAAGTATGACAAGAAGGAAAGAATGAGTAGAGTGTATGTGCCCACATTAAAGCTATCACATGTGCCTTATTGGGAGTGATTGATTTAAGTTAGGATACACCAAAGAGAGAGAATAGATGGAGAATGTTATCGCTAGGATTTAGCCCTCAATCGAGGAATAAACCAAAGGATAATGAACACAAAACATGAGGTTCTAGTGTTGCTTTCCTCAGGGTCAGTATGTTGTATGATAACTCATGTATACCATATATGTATGTGCATATAATAATCTTCATTCCCCAAAGAAGGACACTACCTTAGAAGAAAGGGAAGAGAAGATGTCTTTTGAGTCAACATAAAAGAGACCAAGAAAAGATCTCAATGCTTTGCATCATCCCCAAGTAGACATTAAGGGAACAATAGAAGAACATGGATAAACATAGAAGAATGGTCACAAAAGAGAAAGAAAGAAGAGGGAGAAAGATCTACAGTGCTAATAGTGCTAATCTAGCATGACATTTGCCTCCCGATCTTGTTGATCACTATTTCGGGAAGACAAGAAACACGTTGGAGGAGTGATATCGAGCAGAACAGATGGAGCTATCACAAGATCCAAACAAGGACTATGCTCATGTTGATAAAATTTATATGCAACAATTGAGACATAATACTATGTAAAGATTCATTCAAAGGAGTGAACTATCTTTCTCTTTGGAAAAATTTAGAAATAGAAGGCACACCTGTTGTAGCATTCACATGGTTGTTGTTAATTGGATCATTGAATTTGATGAAGCTTTTTGTTGGTTTGAAATTCACAAATAGTTGTTGAACATTGTCCCCCTTATCACTCAAAGCCATAGGAGTGGATTGCTCCATTTGACTCATAGCTAGTTGATAATTATGGAGTGTTGCACACAACTATGGAAAGGAAGTAAACTCAGACAAAAGAAGCTTTTCCCTTATATATTTTTGCAAATTAGAAATGAAAACTATTTGAATATCATTATTAGGTACATGAAAAGAATTTTGAGCACACAAATGCTTATGTCTACCAATGAAATCAGTCACTTTTTCTTTAACACCTTGTTTACAATGCATTAAAACAATCAAAGTGATTTTAGGACCAATATTGTTTTGAAATTGTTGGATGAAATCATTTTCTAATTGTTGAAAAGAAGTGATAGAATAAGAAGGCATAGAGCAATACCATTGTAAGGCCTTATCTCTTAGAATTCTTGTAAACAATTTTTCAAGCAATCGTTGATCATAAGAAAAATCAATACACAAGGTTTGAAATGTTTTGGCATGTGTAAGAGGATCACCTTTTTCCATTTTAGAGTTCCAATTGAGGGATCTCCACATGTTTAGGTGGCACGAACTTAACAATATCAAGAGAAAGTGGTCTCGCAACATCAAAGGTTGGCACATTGAACTTGGATTGACTCATGGAAGCAATTTGTTCTTGTAAGGAAGACACGGTTTGAGCAAGATTGTTGATTGTCATTTCAGTAGAAGAATTGATGTTAGACATAGGTGATTGAGAAGGTGGTCTGATGTTGTTGAAAGAAGGCATGGACTGAGAATAAGGTGGTGGGACATCATGATAAGTAGGCATTGGAGATGATTGGGTAGGAAAAGGGACACTTAAAGGAGGAATAAAGTTGTTGAAGGAATTGCCCCCTTGTGTCACACTGATTGGTTGAGGAATAATAGGAACACTCATGGAAGTCATAGGTAACAATGGGGGATTAAATGAAGAAGAGGGATTGCTCCATGACCTATAGTTGTAGGAATGACATTTTGAGTTGAAGTATCCATGATGTTAGATGTGAAAGTAGGGATACTAGTCATAGGAGTACTCAAAGGAATAGATTAATTGACTTATGTTGTAGGTTGTGAGTAACCTAGGGTTTCGACACAACTCTTGATAGGCATGACATTAGAATCAACAATATGTGCAATGCCATGCAATATATCAATTCCATTCTTATCACTTTAAAGCATGCACTTAAGACCTTCAATTAATGGAAGAGCTTCACTATTAGGGTATTCTTGGGACATCCATTGTTGAAAGCTATCAAATTGATTGTCCAATGTAGAAATTTGATCTAAAGAAACCCTAGTTAAAGCTTCTTCTTCATCATGGGATCCATCAATGGGGTGAATAGGCACATGATTACAATGCGAAGAATTAGCATTATCCTCATTAAAGAAGTCACCCAAATTAGGCTCCATCTCCTCGGTAATTAAACCTTGGGAAGCCTTAATTCTAATGCTTCGTCTAATGGGGATAGGATAGATAGTACTAATAGTGATAAATCTCGTGCACTAGAGGGAAAATTTAAATTTTGAATTGTAGAACAAAGCTTACAAAATTGAGTAATGCAAAATTTAAGAAAATAATGATTACACATTTCAAACTTTGTTGGGGGAAGAGGATGACACAATTTCCAAAAATGAGAGGAAATTGGAATTTTAAAATTAGGGTCAAGGGAATACTACTCAATTTTAAAATTAGAATTTTTAAAATTAGGGCAGACTATAATTAACCTCTTAATTTTAAAAAAATTCTTGAAAGTTGCAATGTTGAATTTTCAAGTTATTTCCGATTCTAGAGGGATCAAAAATCGATAAAATCGGCCAATATTCTGGATTTAGGCTATTAAATACAATCATAACACTCTCCCAAAATTTTGGGAAAAAAAGTCGAGGACCGTGGCGGGAACACACATGATCCGACCAACTTTTTTTGACATTTTCAGGGATGGATATTATGATGATTAAGGCTAACCCCAAAAAATTGGTGAATTTTACAATTTCTAGATGGGCGAAATGAAGACGCAAGTGTGAAAATAGGACCATATTAGGGTTTTGAAGAAAAAGAGGAATTGAAGTGCAATTTTGAAAAGGGTCAAACCTAATGGATAGGAACACCTTGGAAAATGTGTAGAAATTTGAATATAACTAAAATTGATTTGAAATTCACACAAAATCTAATTAATTTTAAAAATTAGGGTTTGATGACCTAACCACTTAATTTTGAAATTTGAATTTTGGGAAAAATGAGGGAAATTGAAAATTTGAATTGAAGGATTGAAGACAAATATGAGAACAACCAGAAATTTGAAAAATTAAATTGAAATCCAATTTTTGCACAAGTTCAAGATAATGTTTGAAAATTAGGGTTTTAACAAGTAACCTCTCAATTTTGTAAATTTTATTTGTAAATTGAACAAGAAAATGAGGAAATTGAATTTGACAATCAAAACAATTTTAAGATCTAAGCTAACCACAAGCAATTTTTACAAATCACAAGTTCAATTTTAATTTGGGAAACTAGGTTTTTTAATGATTTAACCACTAAGTTTGCAAAAATTTGAAACTTGTAAATGAAAAGATGCAATTTTCTTCAAAAGAAAGCATGCAAGACGTCGGGTTCACCAAAATGTAATGGTGGGAAAATGGAGAGTGATAGATCAAGAGGAAAACTACCCTTTCCCTCAAAGAGAGATGAGAGTTTCACTATTGATTATCCTCCAAGAACTTTTCACCATTACATTAGGAAGGGGAAAAGATAATTCACTAGATTCAATCTCTCCACACGAAGATGGTAGATTGAATTCTGAATGAATGGGGAATGTTAAGTTGATCCCCTCTTCCTTTTCAAAATGGAAAGGAATTGATTGAATTATGTAGCGAAAAAGTGACAAAGAATCGATTATAACTTGAGATCAGAATATGGGATGAAGTTGTACACCTGGATCTAGCAATAAAATTTTGAGACAAAGTTGCCCCATGAATTTGACGAAAAGTTGCTCAGACCGTGGCTGAACTGTACACGGTCCTCTGAAAAATCCACGAAACGAAAAGGGTTTTTCTGCCTCTGCAAATGAAGCCCGAGTCCGAAAGTATAGTTGCGCACCTACAACCTACACATAGAAAAGAGAGGAAAATGGGTTGGGATTGGGGATTTGCCCTAACCCCAGTTTTGGAATTAACCAAGTAATGAAAGAAAGTACTTGCAAGTAGATGTAAATGAAAGACTGAATTGTAAATTACCTCAAGGGAGGTTGTGGTAGCAATGTTGATAGAAATTTTTGTGTGGAATTGAATGTTGAAATCGATGTCCTCTTCAACGGTTGAATCCTTTACTTGAATGCAACACCTAGCCTTGAAGGGAGACTTGGGAATGCTCAATGCTAGAAAAGAATGCTTGAATGTTCTTGAATGTTTGATCGCTTGTGCACCCTCCAATCTTATCCAAATACAAATTATCCCACATATGCCAAATGAGAGGACAAACGCCCCTTAAATACATGATAGTGCATTTGAATTTCGTAATGGGTCGACATTGAGAGAGTTTTCCCATTCACTACACAACCCACAATGCATGCTTTAGGAAGGTCTTGCCCCAAAATAGGGCAAGGATAGGGGCGCCATGTCCCTGTCCTACCAATTTCTCCAGGGAAGAGTATGGATAGGGTGATATGGAGGCCAAGAAAGAAGTTGTTTCCATAATCTAAGCAATCTCTGGTCTCCGATCAGGCTAGAGGATTTGAGTTTTCTTGTGCGAGGACCCTAATGAGGTCAAAAATTGCTAGGGTCGCAATTTTACGACACTATACTATCTAAACTAAACAAACTAAAATAACACATTACAAAGTCGATATTGATGTGAGTCTGAAATCTCAGACCAATATGAAAAGTCCAACCCCTTTCAACATTCAAACAGTTCATCGACTTGAATCACATTGATGATCAACTAGGCAAATGCATCGACATGACAATAAGTATCGAGAAGAGATGAGAAAAGTTCAACTGAAGAAAAAAGTCTCTCTAGTGCCTTCAGTCAGCTGACAATAACTTATCAACAATAGTGTCACCAATGAGCTACATAACCTAATCCATCAGTAAGACATATATTGTCGAAACCTAATCCATCAGTAAGACATATATTGTCGAAATGACATTCTCCAAGTTAGCTTGAAGACCAAGATCACCTCAATGATATTTCACATCGGTGAGACTCACCTGGATGAACATCCATCATCTTGACTTCACAAACCAGTATGACTCTTGCCAAGGTCCAGTTTCAGCCTGATAGCGTCGTCTGGCCAGTCATCGACTAGAATCACCCCGACCACACATCATCAGCAAGAGATGCTCTATCAGTGAAACATCTACTAACATCCAGAGTCACCCCAAAGATGATTCTTTGCTACTCATCAGCCAAAGTCTTCCTAACACAATCACAGATAGAGATTCCAAGAATGTTTCCAAAATCAACTAGAGTCTCACCGATCCAACTGCCTAGTTAGAGGATAAAACTAATATTTAGTAAGATTGTCAAAGGGTTTCACTGATTTGCTTCTTCAAGAGGTTCAAGCCAGTAAGATTTGAGAAAACAGAAGTTAGGTCAAGAGATATGCACACTTCAAAACCTTAGAAACAAAATTCCCTTGTGAATTCCTACACATGGAGAGGATTTCTTCCTTCTGTGAATTCCTTCGTTCACTTCGAGTTTAACTGCAATGTTCAACTTGAAACCATTCTGAATATGCAAATGAATTATCTCGAACAGAAATTATTCCTATTGATCATATGTTTTTCATCCATCACCATATCGTATAAGTGGGGAAAAGCACCTATATCTGCACCTTGATCAATTGAGTCCATCTCCATTTTGTCACATCCCATGTTAGCTAACCTGTCCACTAACCCATTTCCTTCTCTAAATTTGTGTGATAAGATTAAATACTGAAAAGAATATAAAATAGCCCAAGCCTGAATTAAAACATAATTGACATGCCAATTGAAAAGATTTCTTGTTTTACAGTCATTTATAATCAATGCAAAATCACCTTTCTACATGAATCTTTGAGTATCCCAATTTCTTTGCTATTCATTATCCATATAAGAGAGCCTAAAATTTTTCCATATCATTAGTCCCTTGTAGTAATGAAGATGATTTAAAAGCTTGAACCTCACCCAAATAATTCCTAATACATGCACCTTCTCTTGAGTCTCTTGGATTACCTCGAGAGGAGCCATCAAAGTTGATCTTCACAATTGTGATTATTATGCACATAAACAATTACTAATTCAGAGATTGATTTTTCTATTTTGTATTGCACTTTCTCAATAGGGGAGGAGACTTTCTTGAAAATTCTCTTATTACGTTCCCACCAAATAGACCATGTAGTTATTGCTAGAATGATTCTCCAAATGCAAGAAAAAAGAGAGGTCTTGAAGAGGATGGGCCATCCTTGGAACAACTCCCATATATTATTTGGAAGGGGCATAGACAATTATAATTTATTCATCATAAAATACCAGCACTTTTGAGAAAAAGGATACTGAATAAAAAGATGATCAGTTGTTTCATACTCTTGATCACATAGAACACATTTAAATTGTTGTGAGATTTACAACTTAACTAATTTATCACTAGTTTAAAAATAATAATTTCAAAGCCAACCATGTGAAGCATCCTGTTTTGAGAATAGTTTCATTGTTCCAACAAAATTACAATGCTCTTTGTACCGGTTGTTGATTCATCAAGTGTTGTAGGGTTGTATATCCATGCTTCACTGAATAAGTGTCATCTTTGGATGGGGCTCATAAAATCAACATCAATCATAATATCCCTGAGATCCTTCCAAATGACTTTCCCTGAATATAGATTGGCTACACTCACATAGTCTATTAATTTATAGCCCCATTTTCTAATGAAGAGTGGGATTACTCATTGCAATTGGTGAATCTGGGAGAATGGGGTATAGCCATTCCATGAATCAAACCAAAATTGTATTGATTCCCGATTATGAACTTGCCAAGAAATGTATTTAGTCACCACATCCCTACATGCCATGATGAACCTCCACATAACTGAACCATCTGGAGGATTAGATATATTAAGAACTCTAAGAGGATTAGATGTGTCCAAATACTTAGCTTGCATGATTTGACACCATTCTGAATTTGGCTTTGTATACATTTTCCAAACTAATTTCCCTCCAAAGGCTTTATTTCGCTTAGCCAAGTCATGTAAACCTACTCCTCCCCCTCTTTCCCTAATTCCCATATTACTCAACGAGACTAATAGAATATTCTTTGCTTCTGATAAATTTACCTTCCAAAGAAATTTCCTAATGACTTTTTCAATTTGAATAGTCACAAATTTAGGGGTTTTAAGTACAGACATATTTAATAGTTTGGAATGGCAGTCAAGACAATTTTGATAAGAAGGATGATCCCTGAAAGTGGTAGCCATCTATCTTTCTATTGTATGCATTTTTTTGTCTATTTATATATATCACTGTGTGTATATATACACAAAATGGACACAAATTAATTTTTTCTATGCAGAATATTCACTTCCATTGACTATCAATTTTGCATGCATTACAAACGCAATATTTCAAGTCACGTATTTATGGTAATGCACATGTTTTGTATGGGCATGCTATTTTTTGTTGAGAATAACAACTTCTGAATTTGAATGTGGCCGTCTTGAATGCCTTTTGATGTTTAAATGCACATAAATTGATTGGTAATTCAAATGTGACTGTTTTGAATGCATTTTGACATGATTGTGGTTGGCGGTATCATTTGAAAATGACTCTCCAATAGGATCCTTGACTGATGGGTAATTTTGAAATTACAAATAAGAATTTTGGAATTGACGAAGATGGTGAACAAAAGGAATAATCAAAAGGGGAGGGAGAATAACATGATGCATTTTCATTTTGCAATGTTTCCACCTACTTGTGGATTCCAAAGCTATATCTTGTCGTTGGTGATTGTTGTGGGTGGCATATATTTTTGGATAGGAAGTGCAATCTTCTGCAGAGTCTTTAGATAGTCTTCACAATATTTTGTAGACTTTGCAAAGATGGGTGGTAAGTGGGAAATCAAGGTGTAATGGCTGTAAAATATTTTTGATGTATTTGCTTGATGCGACTGTTTTGAATGCATTTTCACAGTGACAATGAAGAGAAATTGATTGGTAGTTTGAGTGTGAATATTTTTAATGCATGTCGCTTCCTTGATGTCAAAATGAAATAAAAACAGTCACACTCAAACTACTAATCAATTGATGTCCATTGTCAATGTCAACATGCATTCAAAATGCAAGCATCTATTCTCCAAAAAAAAATCAATTCATGTCCATTGCGTGTATATATACACACAATGGACAATAATTGATTTTTTGTCTAGAGAATAGCTAAAGTTGGATACATGGTATTGGTGAGGTGATGATATACATTGCCAAGCTCCATGAGCTAACTTGGATGTGTGATTACCATAGTGAAATGTTAGGAATGACACTGCCATGATGTAAATGTACAATGGCTGGGAATTGATATAATAGGTAAAGGCGGTAAGGTTTGATAACCCTAGTGTTAACATCATGACGGTGGTGTTCCTAATGTTTCATGATGACAAGCGTGCATCCAAGTTAGCTCGTGGAATTCACCAGTGTATACCATCACCTCGTGAAGCCCACTAACATATATAGCCACACATGTATGGCGATGTATGAAAACTATATGTGCATGCTATTTTGTGTCTCATTCTTATTTTCCACAAAAATTAGCACACCTGTTCCGAACATGCGCATTCACACACATATGTGGTCTCTTGCGTGACACAACACTCTTGCCAATGCAAAGGATGAAAGTGAAGACACATCTACCGACAAATTTGTGATGGCAATCACCAATGCCCAGAAAGTTATGATGGCAGCCATCCATGCGAACCATAGTGCATGGGAAGCTTCCTACAAAATTATCCTCCCTTCCATAAAAGGCACTAATGATGGGAAGCTATTTATTGCCAATAGTTGTGTGAAAAACACAACGTTTCATATACTACACAAGGTGCATTTTTAGGAAAATGCAGAGGGTTTGATGCACTGCAAGTTTGAGGAATGACAAAACAAGGGTTTTTGTGACTGCGTGAAAGAGGGATCTTCAATTGAATGATGGATAGAAAATATTTTGACTATTAAAAAGAGTGAGTAAGAAACCCCAACTTATTTATTTTGCAATTTTAGTTGTAGATGGAACTTTTTTATGTTTTGTGATTGTGAAAGGGGCGTTTTGGCTCATTTTCAATAGTAGAGTTTATAGCACTTTTTTCAAAGTAGCGTCTATTAACTACAAAGTCTCCATATCTAATTTTATAGCTCCAGAATCCAAATTGTCATTCAAAAATCTAATTCTAATTTCTAAAATTCTCACAATTTACTACAAATAGTAAGTTCATAAATCACTTGTAACCTCTAGTCTAACTCACCCAATATGAGCACCAAACTTGTTGTAGTAGACCATATCAAACTAGGCATTGTATGAAAATAATAAATTATATCATAGTTAGTGAAGACTCCCTAACAAATCCTATTACTATTATCTCTTATGCATCATAAGTTTTCATCCTAACTTATCATAAAGGCCTAAAATAGAGGGGCACTCCAAATTGGATAAATATGTCATATGATAGCATATAACTAATTTGGTAAAGTTTTAACACATATATTCAAATTCTACACAAACAATTATATTGCCCCATTTCAAATGGAGCACAAATATTAATTTAAAAAATTATAATAATATTTTAAATAATGATAGGAAAAAGATAAATAATAAGTAAATAAATAAAATCAAGAACTTGCAAAGATTGAGACATCTTGACACCCAACATTCTCACATTTGTTTCTACCATGCAAGAACTATGGGTAACATAATATTATAAAATCACTTGGTAGGGTCTGATAAGCCCATAGACTCCAAAAACTATCTAAACTTATATATTCTCACACTTGTAGTAAATGCATTTGCAAGAATCATTAACAAATCCACCTTTTCCATCCCCACCTTGCTAAGATCAATAATATTTCTCACAAAATGGTACCTTTTAATTTTGGAATTAAATTTGTTGGAATTCATTGGATAGAGAATACTTTGTCTATCAAAATAAATTGTAAATACTTCCTATTTTAGTCCAATGTTTTAACATAATCTCTTAATTTAGATGTCCTCTTTATAGACTGATTTTTTATTATGTTATCTCCATTTTTTATAGATTGAGAAACCATAGACTATTATTTTTCATCCAACTTATAGTGCCATTGTATAGAGTAAAAACATATGCACTAATAGACCCTCTACTACTAACATCTGCTAAAAAATAAAAATTCACATAACCATGAATATATAGAGAAATCTTAAATCTGATATGTATGAAAACCAAAAGAATAATATGATGTACCCCACATATTTTAAGAGTCTTTTGGCTATATCTCACTGAAGTCTTTTAAGACTGTTTGGACAATGTTTAGTCTAGTAGATAATATACCTTATATTAATCTTCCAATAGAATAATAGTAAGACATTGTACTTATTTATTTTGTATTTGAAGTGGGTATAGGAAAATATTTAATTGATAACTTTAATCCCTTTATTATAGGAGTGGTCTATAATCCTACATGTTAGACCTCTATAAAATTATTTTATAATTTTATATTTGACTATAAAGGATGATTGTAATTGATAGAAACAATTGTTCCATTCATTAATAAATAAATCATACTCAATATGCCATTTTCATCAAGAATTAAGTGTCATTTAATATGAATGTAGGGTATCATGAAGATCTAACTATTCATTTATGTTATATACTATGTAATCTTGATAAAGAAATTCATGAAAAGTCAAATTATTTTAAGGGCCTGATATTTCATGTATATAAAATAATTTTATACAATGGAATTGCTACATAAATGCAATTTTTTTTCTTTTGATTGATTGCAAGACTCAATTTTATGCATAAATTGATTTTTTACAAGTGTGATTAGAGGTATTTTGAATATTTTACAAACCATCAACTATAATAACTTCTAATGTAAGAAACAACATTGTTATTATTTTTGTATGTTGTCTACCACTAATATAAAAAAGTCATTAATATTAGCTAGTAATTAATCATTTAATTTAAATAGATAAATATAATATAATACATTAGTGGTTGCAATTGGTGAATCTGGGAGAATGTGGTATAGCCATTCCATGAATCAAACCAAAATTGCATTGATTCCCTATTATGAACTTGCCAAGAAATGTATTTGGTCACCACATCCATACATGCCATGATGAACTTCCACATAACTGAACCATCTGGAGGATTGGATATATTAAGAACTCTAAGAGGATTAGATTTGTCCAAATACTTAGCTTGCATTATTTGACACCATTTTGAGTTCATCTTTGTATACATTTTCCAAACTAATTTCCCTCCAAAGGCTTTATTTCGCTTAGCCAAGTCATTTAAACCTACTCCTCCCTCTCTTTCCCTAATTGCCATATTACTGAGTGAGACTAATAGAATCTTTTTTTCTTCTGATAAATTCCCCTTCCAAAGAAATTTCCTAATGACTTTTTCAATTTGAATAATCACAAATTTGGGGGTTTTAAGGACAAAAATATTTAATAGTTTTGAATGACAGTCAAGACAGTTTTTATAAGTAGGATTTTCTCTGAAAGTGGTAGCCTTCTAGCTTTCCACTGTATGCATTTTTTTGTCTATTTATATATATCAGTGTGTGTATATATGCACAAAAGAGACACAAATTAAATTTTTCTATGCAGAATATTCACTTCCATTGAGTATCAATGTTGGATGATTTGCAAACGCAATATTTCAAGCCATGTATTTATGGTAATGCACATGTTTTGTATGGGCACACTATTTTTTGTTGAGAATAACAACTTCTGAATTTGAATGTGACCGTTTTGAATGCCTTTTGATGTTGAAATGCACATAAATTGATTGGTAATTCGAATGTAACTCTTTTGAATGCATTTTGACATGATTATGGTTGGCGGTATCATTTGAAATGGACTCTCCAGTAGGATCCTTGACTGACGGGTAATTTTGAAATTACAAATAATAATTTTGGAATTGACGGAGATGGTGAACAAAAGGCATGATCGAAAGGGGAGGGAGAATGACATGATGCGTTTTCATTTTGCAACGTTTCCACCTACTTGTGGATTCCAAAGCTATATCTTGTCGTTGGTGATTGTAGAGGGTGGTAGATAGTTTTGGATAGGAAGTGCAATCTTCTTCAGAGTCTTTAGATAGTCTTCACAATATTTTGTAGACTTTCAGAGATGGGTGTTAAGTGGGAAATCAAGGTGTAATGGCTGTAAAATATTTTTGATGTATTTGCTTAATGCGACTGTTTTGAATGCATTTTCACATTGAGAATGAAGATAAATTGATTGGTAGTTTGAGTGTGACTGTTTTGAATGCATGTCACTTCCTTGATGTCAAAATGCAATCAAAACAGTCACACTCAAACTACTAATCAATTGATGTCCATTGTCAATGTCAACATGCATTCAAAATGGAAGTGTCTATTCTCCAAACAAAAAATTAATTCATGTCCATTGCGTGTATATGTACACACATAATGGAAAATAATTGATTTTTTTTCTAGGGAATAGCTAAAGTTGGATACATGGTATTAGTGAGGTGATGATATACACTGGCAGGCTCCACGAGCTAACTTGGGTGTGTGTTTTCCATAGTTAAATGTTAGGAACGACACTGCCATGATGTAAATGTACAATGGTCAGGAATTGATAAAATAGGTAAAGGCGGTAAGGTTTGATAACCCTTGTGTTAACATCATGATGGTGGTGTTCCTAATGTTTCATGATGACAAGCATGCATCCAAGTTAGCTCGTGGAATTCACCAATGTATACCATCACCTCGTGAAGCCCGCTAACATATATAGCCATGCATGTATGGCGATGTATGAAAATTATATATGTGTATGCTATTTTGTGTCTCATTCTTATTTTTCACAAAAATTAGCACACATGTTCCGAACATGTGCATTCACACACATATGTGGTCTCTTGCGTGGCACAACACTCTTGCCAATGCAAAGGATGAAAGTGAAGACACATCCACTAGCAAAGTCGTGATGGCAGTCACCAATGCCCAGAAATTTATGATGGTAGCCATCGATGCCAACCACAGTGCATGGGAAACTTCCTACAAAAGTATCCTTGCTTCCATAAAAGGCACTAATGATGGGAAGCTATTTATTGCCAACATCTATGTGAAAAGCACAATGTTTCGTATACTACACAAGGTGCATTTTTTGGAAAACGCAGAGGGTTTGATGTGCTACAAGTTTGAGGAATGGCAAAATAAGGGTTTTTGTGACTGCGTGAAAGAGGGAGCTTAGATTGGATGATGGATAGAAAATATTTTGACTATTAAAAAGAGTGAGTAAGAAACCCCAACTTATTTATTTCGCAATTTTAGTTGCAGATGGAACTTTTTTAGGTTTTCGGGCTGTGAAAGGGGCGTTTTTGGCTCATTTTCAATAGTAGAGTTTATAGGACTTTTTTCAAAGTAGCATCTATTAACTACAAAGTGTCCATATCTAATTTTATAGCTCCAAAATCCAAATTGTGATTCAAAAATCTAATTCTAATTTCTAAAATTCTCACAATTTACTACAAATAGTAAATTCATAAATCACTTGTAACCTCTAGTCTAACTCACCCAATATGACCACCAAACTTGTCGTAGTAGACCATATCAAACTAGGCATTGTATGAAAATAATAAATTATATCATAGTTAGTGAAGACTCCCTAACAAATCCTATTACTATTATCTCTTATGCATCATAAGTTTTCATCCTAACTTATCATAAAAGCCTAAAATAGAGGGGCACTCAAAATTGGATAAATATGTCATATGATAGCATATAACTAATTTGGTGAAGTGCTAACACATAGAATCAAATTCCACACAAACAATTATATCGCCCCATTTCAAATGGAACATAAATATTAATTAAAAAAAGTATAATAATATGTTAAATAATGATAGGAAAAAGATAAATAATAAATAAATAAATAAAATCAAGAACTTGCAAAGGTTGAGATGTCTTAACATCCAACATTCTCACACTTGTTTCTACCATGCAAGAACTATGGATAACATAATATTATAAAATCACTTGTTAGGGTTTGATAAGCCCATAGACTCCAAAAACTATCTAAACTTATATATTCTCGCACTTGTAGTCAATGCATCTGCAAGAATCATTAACAACTCCACCTTTTCCATGCCCACCTTGCTAAGATCAATAATATTTCTCACAAAATGGTACATTTTTTATTTTGGAATTAAATTTGTTGGAATTCATTGGATAGAGTATACTTTGTCTATCAAAATAAATTTTAAATACATCCTATTTTAGTCCAATGTTTTAACATAATCTCTTAATTTTGATGTCCTCTTTATAGACATGATTTTTTATTATGTTATCTCCATTTTTTATAGATTGAGAAACCATAGACTATTATTTTTCATCCAACTTATCGTGCCATTGTATAGAGTAAAAACATATGCACTAATAGACCCTCTAATACTAACATCTACTAAAAAATAAAAATTCACATAACCATGAATATATAGAGAAAGCTTAAATCTGATATGTATGAAAACAAAAAGAATAATATGATGTACCCCACATATTTTAAGAGTCTTTTGGCTATATCTGACTGAACTCTTTTCAGACTGTTTGGACAATGTTTAGTCTAGTAGATAATATACCTTATATTAATCTTCCAACAGAATTATAGTAAGACATTGTACTTATTTATTTTGTATTTGAAGTGGGTATAGGAAAATATTTAATTGATAACTTTAATCCCTTTATTATAGGTGTGTTCTATAAACCTACATGTTAGACCTCTATAAAATTAATCAATGATTACGACAATTATTTTATAATTTTATATTTGACTATAAAGGATGATTGTAATTGATAGAAATAATTGTTCCATTCATTAATAAATAAATCATACTCAATATGCCATTTTCATCAAGAATTAAGTGTCATTTCACATGAATGTAGGGTATGATGAAAATCTAACTATTCATTTATGTTATATGAACTATGCAATCTTGATAAAGAAATTCATGAAAAGTCAAATTATTTTAAGAAGGGCTTTATATTTCATGTATATAAAATAATTTTATACAATGGAATTGCTACATAAATGCAAACTTTTTTCTTATGATTGATTGCAAGACTCAAATTTTATGCATAAATTTATTTTTTACAAGTGTGATTAGAGGTATTTGAATATTTTACAAACCATCAACTATAATAACTTCTAATGTAAGAAATAACATTGTTATTATTTTTGTATGTTGTCTACCACTAATAGAAAAAAGTCATAAATATCAGCTAGTAATTAATCATTTAATTTAAATAGAACAAATATAATATAATTAATTAGTGGTTGCAATTGGTGAATCTAGGAGAATGGGGTATAGCCATTCCATGAATCAAACCAAAATTGTATTGATTCCCCTTTATGAACTTGCGAAGAAATGTATTTGGTCACCACACCCCTACATGCCATGATGAACCTCCACATAACTGAACCATCTAGAGGATTAGATGTGTCCAAATACTTAGCTTGCATGATTTGACACCATTTTGAGTTTGGCTTTGTATACATTTTCCAAACTAATTTCCCTCCAGAGGCTTTATTTCTCTTAGCCAAGTCATGTTAACCTACTCCTCCCTCTCTTTCCCTAATTTCCATATTACTCAGTGAGACTAATAGAATATTTTTTTCTTCTGATAAATTTCTCTTCCAAAGAAATTTCCTAATGACTTTTTCAATTTGAATAATCACAAATTTAGGGGTTTTAAGTACAAACTTATTTAATAGTTTGGAATGGTAGTCAAGACAGTTTTGATAAGTAAGATGAGCCTTGAAAGTGGTATCCATCTAGCTTTCGACTATATGCATTTTATTGTCTATTTATATATATCACTCTGTGTATATATACACAAAATGGACACAAATTAAATTTTTTTATGCAGAATATTCACTTTGATTGACTATCAATGTTGCATGCATTGCAAACGCAGTATTTCAAGCCTCGTATTTATGGTAATGCACATGTTTTGTATGGGCACACTATTTTTTGTTGAGAATAACAACTTTTGAATTTAAATGTGACCGTTTTGAATGCCTTTTGATGTGGAAATGCACATAAATTGATTGGTTATTCGAATGTGACTATTTTGAATGCATTTTGACATGGTTGCGGTTGGCGGTATCATTTGAAATGGACTCTCCAGTAGGATCCTTGACTGATGGGTAATTTTGAAATTACAAATAATAATTTTAGAATCGATGGAGATGGTGAACAAAAGGCATGATCGAAAGGGGAGGGAGAATAAAATGATGCGTTTTCATTTTGCAAAGTTTCCACCTACTTGTGGATTCCAAAGCTATATCTTGTCATTGGTGATTGTTGACGGTGGCATATGTTTTTGGATAGGAAGTGGAATCTTCTGCAGAGTCTTTAGACAATTTTCACAATATTTTGTAGACTTTGCAAAGATGGGTGGTAAGTGGGAAATCAAGGTGTAATGGCTGTAAAAGATTTTTGATGTATTTGCTTGATGCGACTGTAAAGGTGGTAAGCTACTGCTACTTTCAATGGCATCAAAATGGCTCATTCTTTGGGTTATTGAAATGTATTGGTTGAGGGTGATTTTTTGAACATAATCAATTGTTTGAAGGGGTTTCAAAATCTTAGTTGGTCCATTAAAAGTTTGATCAATGACTACTTAAGCCTTATTAAATATGTTAATAATGTCTCTAAATCTCTTGTTTTTAGGGAAGGAAATACCTAAAAACATTGATGTTTTGAGAGGTGGTTAATCCAATTGGAATAGGAATGGACCTCTCCCCACTAATGTCGAAGACATTCTTATACTTGATATGCTCCATGGTAAATAATTTGTTAATTACTTTAGGGAAGGCCATAACCATAGGCCTAAATATTCTTGGGAGATCGAGTTGTTTTAATGATGACATTTGGAGAGATTAAACATTTATGATGATTGCACAAGAAAGGTTTGGATTTATATGCTTGGTAAAAAATAAAAAAGTTATAAATTTAAAGTTTTTAAAGCCATTGTTGAGAATCAGATTGGGCACAAAATAAAATGTGTAAAAATAGATAATGGGGGAGAGTTTTGTTCTTTGGAATTTGATAGTTTTGGTGCATATAATGGCATTTGTGTTGGACATTGTTGCTGCTAGGATATGTTGTTTTCATTAATGTCAACATATTCCTATGATTTATTGCTCTAGTGGTTGCAGAGTGGTTTATTGGGATCATGGTTTTGTGTATGGAGTATTTCTAGTATCATTATATCTTTTTGTATTAGTTTTGGTGATCTAGAATCTTAATTGATCATATCATATGATCTGGTTTGCAATTTGGTTTTTCTAATCAATTTTTTGTAGAGTTTGGTAGTTCCTCCGATATATTTCAGTGTGATCAGATCTTGAGCTGAGATTTTGGGAGATTGTTTGGGATGCTCATCTATATCTTCATTTCAGATGGTTCATAATTTGGTGATGTGCAAGTTATCTTTCCTTGTGATAGTTGTTGTCATTTAAGTGTTCTTGAGTTTCAGATGTTGATCAATGAAGATTTGATAAGTGGTGTTGGTGCAACTATTGTAGATGATTCTAGCATGCTTGTTGGTGTTTCCTAATTCTATTCTATTTTTTTATGATCCGCATTGATTATTGTGCATGATTTTGATAATTTTGTTGAACTGGTGATGTTCTTCATGTTATGTGATATTCTTGGTGGTGTAGCATATTGCGATGGATCTTGGCATGATTTCTGGTGGTGTTACATGTTTGAGAATTTGATTTAGATCCATGTTATATCAAGTATATCATTATATTGGTTCGGTTGTCGATCTTTGTATCATGTGACTTTGCATTGTATGATGTAATTTTGTAATTGTGAGTTGAGCGTTTGGTCAACCTTGTAGTCAAGGTTGATGAATTGTATAAATAGGAGATATAGTAATGTAATTTATGTATCAAGTTTGTGTTTGCATTATCAGAGAGTGTTGTATGTGCGAACAAAGGGATCCATCTTTTAGTGTGGTGTATTGAGAAGAAATTGGTGTAGAGCAGACAAATATACTTAACTGGAACTATCAACAAGCATTAGCAGATGCTATTATTGTTGTTCATTCCTTTTAGATTGCAGTCTGAATCTTGTTGTAAGTCAGTGAGACTTCCCTGAGGGTTGTAGCCTTCTAGGTTATTGTATCTTGAGCAGTGAGCTCTAGGCGGTGTTCTTGAATGCAGGTGCATTCCCCATTGTAATTATTTTCACATACTACTACAGAGTACCATCTTATTGTGGGTACATTCCCACCATAGTTTTTCCCTTAACCAGGTTTTCCACGTCAAAATCATGGTGTTGTGTGTTGTGCTATCAATTTCCTTATCTTTGTTGTTGTTGCAGTTTATCAGATTTATATTCGTGGTTAAGTTTGTTAATCCGATAAAAACTGATTCACCCCCCCTCTCGATTTTCTTTCATTATTATTGTCAACAATTGGTATCAAAGCTAGATCCCCCGGAAGAAGCTTAACCTCTTGAGGAGATTCAGGATGGCAATTGGAGGTGTTATCTTTAAGAAGGAGAGTCTGGGATTTGATGGAAGTAATTATGCTATATGGAAGAACCGGATGGAGGTGAACTTGATATGTCTTGGAGAGGATTACTGGAAGATTACAAAGGATTCCTATTATGTTTCTCGGAATGGACCGATAACTGGTGCTGAGATTAAGGATGTTGAAAATAATATTAGAGCTAAGGAAGCATTGTTGAGCATCCTGACTGATTTAAAAATGACTAATCTAATGGGACTTCAAACTACACATGAGATCTTGGAGAAACTTGAGACCCTGTATGAAGGAGATAAACAAGTCAAAGTTGCTAAGTTGCAATGTTTGAAAGAGAAGTATGACATGTTGAAGATGGGAGAAGATGAGAACATAGACTCCTTTATGGCTAAGGTGAATGAATTTGTCCTAGGTATCAGATGTGTCGGTGGAACTCTTGAAGAAGATAATTTTTTTACTAAGGTGTTGTGATCATTGCCTCCTTACAAACATAAGGTAGTTGTTATTGATGAAATTTAGAGTTGTGACTACTATGACAAGAGATATGTTGGTTGGGAAGATTGTTGCATTCGAATTGAGTAATTTGGTGAGTCACATGGAAAGTCTGAAACAACATTTAGAGCATCTATATCTGGAAAAAAGAAGTACGGTCCTAATGAATGCAGAATATCCAGATATGAAAGATACAAAAGAGAGATGGAAGAGCAAGAAAGAGAATTGGATTATCTTGAAGCATTGATTGCTTGGAGATTGCCTAAGGGATCTAGTAAATATGATGGAAAATTGCCTCTGAAATATTTCTCTTGAAATAAGATAGAACATTTTTCTTCTAGATGCCTAGAGAGAATGTCTAAATATAATAGGCATGACAAATATGGTAAGCATGATAGGAATGATAGATATGAGAAGCATGAAAAGTATGATAAGTCTTACAAGTCTAACTGGAAGTACAAGCATTAGAAGAACTGTTATTATGTTTCTCATGAAGGTGTTACAGATGAAGAATTGGAAGGAGATGTTGTGTTTATTGCTATCAAAGAAGATGAATTGGTACCTATTGATTCCACAAGATACACTATTGAGGAGAAAGATTTAGCTACTAAAGTTGAAGAGAAAGATGAATGGGCGATAGACAATGGTTGTTCACATCATATGACCGGTGATAAAAGAAAATTTGTGAGTATGGAGAGGTATGATGGTGGAATAGTAAGATGGTTGATAGATGGTTGACAAAGGTTATGATTTACAATTCAAGAATAGAAAATGCACGATCCTAAATGCCTCTTGTTGGCACCTTCAAAACTTTGGCTAAATTTTGAAGGACCCATGTAAAAAATTTCTTTGCAACATTCAAATTTACCCCTATAGATTCAGTTTAAGTTGCCCAATTTGTAGAGCAATATTTTGAAGCCCAATGAGTATCATGCAAAATCACTTGGGAGAAGGGTTGAATACTTATTAGATATGGTATTGATCAAGTGGAAGCTTCCCAGAATCAGATTGGATGAGTTTTTAAGACACTTCATTTGAGGGGTCAACAAAGGTTCAATAGGTGCATATTTCTAGAAAAGCCCAAGTAGCCTACTTCAGAGGCTTATATTTTTTGTTCATAATGCTATTGAGCCAGAAAGTTGCATAGTGTATTCCAATGAAGAAAGCATGCTTCAGCCCGTGCCTATGTCACGTGAACTTATCCAAAATAATGTGTATGAAGAGTTAGTTAAGGTATGTATGCCTGAAATTTATATTACAAGTAGTTATGTACCAGCTATTCCATTACAAACAACTTTTCATGCAATGGATCAAATTGTTTCTCAGTGTTCTTATCAACAAAATGTTCTTGAAACGATATGTGTGGTTGGGAAATTTGGAACTCAATGGGTTCAAAATAGTCATGATAGTTTTGCTGGAGTCTATGAAGATCATAACATTGAGCGTTCATATTATGAAAACTATAATGCTGAAAATTGTTCTAGTTTAGATTCTAATTCTTTTGTCCTTGATGAAAATGAATGTGATATTGAGATTGACAGTGGTTTTAATGAAATTTTTAATGCACTATTTAATGAGGATGCAGATATGGATAAGCTAGTACTTTACCATAATATATTTGAGAAGGGCTTTCATATGGTTTTTAATTCGTTGTATGAAGATACAATTGAGAGTCCACTTGTCTTTGATATTGTATCAATTTGTGAAGTAAATGATTGCAATGGCCAAGATGTGATTTTTGATTTGATGTTATTTGATGAAGATAAATTTCCTTCTATTACTGGTTATGATGATAATGTTGAAAATGTTTCAAACTATTGTGAGCCTGGTTTGTATGATAAGGAAAGAGTTCTTCAAGATAATCAAGAATTTCTATTTGTCTCTACTGCGAATGATCTATAGAAATCCAAATTAGAAGTTTCAGTTTCATGCCAGTTGGATGAGTATTTGATTAGAGGAGACATGGATAGTGTCAGACACATGATCAACTTGCAGCTTGCAAATGCTTGTGAATGTGGTCAGTGTGCATGCAACGATATTTATAGGCTACTGATCACATATATAGATAAGAATTGGATTTATGATAAAGGTAAATATTGGTACTTCATTTTTGGTGGCTTGGGGCTGCCAATTAAAGAGATGGTCTAACTCTTTTCCAGGTATAAGAGGAGCCCAATAGATGAGGCATGTGGTCTGCTCCACAAAGATTTGGAATCTTGCTATGCCTGCAAGAGGCATACATCCCCAGTCAGAGCCATTGTTGGCACCTTCAAAATTTTACCTAAATTCTAAAAGACCCATGTAAAAATTTTCCTTGCAGCATTCAAATTTACCCCTACAGATTCAGTTTAAGTTGCCCAATTTGGAGAGTAATATTTTGAAGCCCAATGAATATCATGCAAAATCACTTGGGGGAAGGGTTCAATAATTATTAGAGATGGTATTGATCAAGTGGAAGCTTCTCAAAATCTTATTGGATGAGTTTTTGAGGCACTTGATTTGAGGGGTCAACAAAGGTTCAATGAGTGCACATTTCCATAAAAGCCTGAGTAACCTACTTTGGAGGCTTATATCTTGCACCCTATTGATTTTCATGAGGGAATTATTGTTCCCCTATGTTCCCTACAAATTTGTGTACTCCTGTTCCCATTTTTCAGATTCCTAGGTCTTTATTTGACTTATTTGCCATGGTCAAATCTTTTGCAATTTGTTATTTTATGCACTGTACATATTGAAATGTGTTTCAAGAGAGTTCACTTAGAGAATTTATATCTTGCTCCTAGATGATTATTTTATCAAATCAATTGGTTCCTATTTTTCCTTGTAGTTAAATGAGTGTGTATGTCAAATTTCAGTTCTTCATTATATTATTTGTTGTCTTTTCAAAATTGGTTTGAAATTGGGTTTGAAGAGATTCCTGACAGGTTTTAATGCAGAAATGACTAATTAGTGAACTTTAGCGATTTAAATCTCACAACTTAGTAAGCGTCAAAATAATTTGCTTTGTAGAGTGTTTCTTATTATATTGGACTACTTCTTGTCAGGTGGCATAGTCTCAGGTGGTTGTCTAAGCAGTTTTTGAAAGCAATTTCCAGGGCTCGAGAGGTGGTTTTGGTCATTTTGCAAAATGGTAAAAACCAAGTTTCCAGTGATTAAATTTTGCAAATTGTTGATCCAGACAAATGTTGAAGTGTTTTCAAATCAATTCTAGGATGCAGTTGTTTGAGAACAATTTTTTTTTAGCGAGCGCACTTGGAACCCGACATCTCTCGTAAGGAGTAGTTATAATATGGTCGGTTCTATTTTTCATTATTTATACATTATGATTAAATAATATATAAATACAAATGAGGGGCAAAATAATATATCTCAAAATTTGCTCCACTTTTTGCATCCAAATACATTTGGTTGGCCCCAAGAATGAATAGTAAAGGAAAATCAAATGTCCTTTGAACTATATTGATGCAAGTGATGAAACATTTTAAGGCAAATTAGAGATTTTCTATTTATTGTAAGGTTAATTTTCTTGCAACTTTAATGAATCTTGTCTTTCCCATGATGTCATGATAGAAAGTGGTGTTGGCAATTGACACTCATTAGATTCATTTTGTTGTCATTGATGGCAACAAGATCTGATGGAAGTCAAAAACTAGCACTAGGAGGCGTATACCGGCAGATACCGACATTGGAAGCATTCAGGCCTACACCGGCATCGACACCGGCATCAATACTTCAAGAAAGATGACATCAAAGAAGATTTATTTAGTAGATCATTTTATAATTATTGTCGAGGCCGACATTGAATATCTTTTGTAAATGCATTGTAAGCCAACATAAGGCATATCATGTGTAATAGGTATATAAGCCAGTCTGCTAGGTCAATTTAATATGATGGTATTGTGATGGAATAGATGATAGACATATTTAGGTATAGCAGAACTATGAGATGCAAAATATATGTATGGAGATCATTTTTGTATGCGAACATTATATCATGCAATGATCTACAGATAGCTTGGAAAGCATTCATGGAGGAGAAGTAATATCGGTAATAGTTCAAGTTTGTGCACCGGTATAGAGAAGAACCAGAACCGGAACTCTATCTGGCATAGCAGATGCATTCTTGAGTTCATTTTCAATAATTTACTTTGGCGGAAAACTTGTAGTCAGTGAGGCTCTTTAGTGATGAGCAGTATGCTCTAGGCAGTGTGCCTTCCTGCAAGTGCAGGCCCCTATTTTATGTAATATCTTTTCATATGGCCAGTGAATTGTGAGTCACAAATCCCATCGTGGTTTTTCCTCATTGAGGTTTTCCACTTATAAATTATGTGTGTTATGGTGTTCATTTATGTGGATGGTTTATTTGCTTCTCGTTATATGCTTATTTGTTTACCAGTACATACATGCATGGTTTAGAAAGTTAAAATCTGTTCATTCTAGCAGAACACTGATTCACAGGGCAGCTAGAGGGCATCACAGCATTGCGGTGAAAGGTGTTTTTGCCCTAAAATCTTTGGTGCCTATGATTTGTGAAGCCCTAGGAAATTAGGGTTTTAGTCTTGTTTCATGGGTTCTTTGAATGATTTTTCTGTTCACATCAAAATGTGGGAGCATGGACTTGGCACGATGAACTGCTTCAATTCCTCAAAGCTGTGTTATCTCATGGAATGGGAAATTAGAGGTAGTTTTCGGGCATCGATTTCCACAATGGAGGGAGTTGAAGCATTTTTTTGGATGTTGTAGTTGCAACGACTCTGGCAAGTATATACGCACAATACGGAAACCTGTACAAGGCCTGAACTGTTGGTTCTACTTCATCAAAATGTGACTGATGAACACACTGAGTGTGTGTTATGCGGAATGTATGTTTTGAAAAGACCATAGAAACTATCAAACAAATGCAGTGTTTGCAAATGTGTTGGAGATGTATTTACCAAGGAGGCTTGCATAAAAATGACATTGTGGGAGCTTTGGCTATTATGAATGCAAAATATGGAATCATGACCTGAAGCCCATTGCTTGTTCTATGCCTCAAACACAGAGGGTTTCATTGCATTAATTGTGGTAAAGGCTTTGGAATTTTCGGCAGATCCATTTGGCAGGTATAGCACCATCAACTTAGCCCGCTGCCAGAACTTTACTATTCTTCGTGCCTGTACCAATGTGGGAATATTGGAATAAGAGAGGGAATCTATTAATGAATAGATATAGCTTTTAGTGTCCTCTTTGTTTATACCAGTGTGATGTCATGACTGGTGGAAATGCACGAAATGTATTCACCAAAGGGTTTCAAATTTTCAAAGAAATGCAACTAGCACGTTTACTTGCCTAGTTACACAACCTCTCCTCGTAGCGTCCAGTCTATGCTAATATAGAACCTTAGTCAAGGTGTATAAACTTTTGGCCATAGTATATGCAAAAGTGTGTTCAATAAATGGCGATGCAGGACAGATTGATGAGGAGGCCATAGAAACATTCAAGAAAATTCAATTGTAGGGGAAATGCAAAATATGGAAGCAAAGATGTTAGGCATCAGTTGTATGGTTTCAAAATACAATAAGAGAAAGTCTAATAAAAAACAGCAGAAATACAGAGGAGAAACAAACACAGAAATACAGAGGAGACAAGATACACAATGAAAACAAACAGAGGCTTGGAGGAGAGATAGAGGAGAAACCCATAAATGGGCTCTAATGAACATAGGCCCAGTCTATTCTATAAATAGTCAAATACATATTTAATGTGTGGAAGACTCTAGAGAAGAGTTATATGCAAACTTAATAATGGGCAGTTGAAATAGTGACTGAAGTACAGGAATTTTTTGGAACACAGAAGTTCCTAGAAATGTCTGGAGGATAATTAATTTATCTCCAACATCCCCCCATAAATTAATTATCGAATTGGTTTTGATATCCTCCCATAATCGAATTAGGATGGGTCCTCATCTCAAGCCTTTTTAGGTACCCATTTACAACAAATTCTGTTTCCCCTAATCACTTTGGGTTTTCACAGTTTACCCCTAACTGATTTGCTACAAACTTCTCTTTTACAATAACTTTGGGTTTTTAACCGGTTTACCCATAACCATTTGGGTTTTCCCCAACTGATACAATCACTTTGAATTTCACATTGCTTTGGGTGTTTTCTACCCAAACAAGTGGTTTTGGCTTACCACAAACCATCACAAGAGGCTCAACACTAACATGGTTCCAATGACCATCACAATGGGGAAACTTTCATCACTGTGGAGTTTTTTCCTAAAATTATTGAGTCCATATAAAAAGCAAACCATCTACCGAGACACATGGGTAACTAGCTGCTGTGCTCGCTAGTTCTATAGGAATCCTTTTTAGATACATGGTTCATCAATAATTTGTACCACAAACTCTGGGGTGTCGGGTACCACCGATCATGCACCCCTTTACATCAACACACTTCACAAACAACATTGAACTATGCCAATTCTCACAATCTTCACAGCTTACAACACTTGAGGAATATCTTTGAAATTCAACAATCTTATTTGACATGACCACTTTTGACTGTAACATTGCCTTCACATTTAGACACACCAATTTTCTCATTTTTGACCCAAACACTTTCCACCTTTGATCAAAACACTTTAAACTTTTGATCAAAACATCATTTTTCTCACCTCCAACCAAAACACTCTGAAGCTATTGGTTGGTGTACTATGGCCAGTAGCCCAACTTCCTCTAGTACTTGATTCCATTGTAGCGCGCTTGAAGCTTTGAATCCCATAGGTCTGCCCACGCTTCCGTTTTTATCTCCCTTTGACTTGGCAAATATCTGAAACACCTTCATCTTCTATGGCACCAAAAAACAAGAACAATCTGACTTCAAGAAAAACAAACACAACAAAACTCTGCAAACTGGAACACACTACTCTTTCAGAAATATGAGGCAAGAGACTGGTCACTTATTACAAAAGTATTGCAGGGTGCCTAGGGAAGTAAGCCCTCTGGATTTTGATTTCACAGAGAACACACTACAAAACACAGATACCGGGATAAAACATAGAGAACACTCCAAATTGGGACACATGGATTTCACATAATCTCACAAGTCAAATTAATGACACCTCCCATTTAAATCACCCAAATTGTCATCTAACAGATCCATAAACATAGGGAAAATACCCAACATAAATCTCTTGCACACATTGTGAACAGAACCAACTTTCTACATTCATCAGCACTCTTCACAATTGCTTTCTGATTCGGCTTCTTGGACTCTACTTCATTTTCCACTATGCTCTTCTCCTCTGCGCCGTTTTTCAGCATGCTCTTCACCTCCGTCATTCTGTAAATGCTCTCTCTCACTCTTCTTTGAGCAGGCACCCACTAAGTGTTGGAAAATGAGGGTTTCACCATCGGCTCTGATACCATGATAAAAAACAGCAGAAATACAGAGGAGAAACAAACACAGAAATACAGAGGAGACAAGATACACAATGAAAACAAATAGAGGATTGGAGGAGAGACAGAGGAGAAACCCATAAATGGGCTCTAATGAACACAGGCCCAGTCTATTCTATAAATAGTCAAATACATATTTAATGTATGGAAGACTCTAGAGAAGAGTTAGATGCAAACTTAATAATAGGCAGTTGAAACAGTGACTGAAGTGCAGGAATTTTCTGGAACACAGAAGTTCCTAGAAATGTCTGGAGGATAATTAATTTATCTCCAACAAAGTCACGCATAATACAACTTAGTCAATAAATCTTTAAAACTTTCAAGCAAGCAAAATCTGCATGTTTATCTCCAAATTCGACAATTTGATCGGCATTGTTCCTACCTGTTTTGATGTGGAGGCTTTGGATACTTGTTTAGATATCTACCAAAGTATAAATAAATTGTTGTAAGATATTTTTGTTTGCAAATGGCATGAGTATAGGCAGAATGTGGAGATATATACAACGCACGTGAACTATTTTCCAGAATGCCTCAACATAATCTGTCCATGGAACACAGTGGTTGTTTGGAGTGCGAAATACTCTTGTTGAAAAGACTTTAGGTTCGAAGCAAATGTGAATTGCCTGGTAAAATGTAGCAGCAATATAGATGATATTTAATGTAAAATATATAAGCATAGATTTGGCAAGTCAACCGTTTCAAAATGCCTCAAATAAAATGTGGTTTCCTGGCCTTCTGTAATTGCAGAATGTGTACGTTTTGAGAAGAAGAATGAAACAAATGTGTAGTTACAGGTGAAATTGCAAGTGGAATTGGTTTACCAAGAAGGGTAAAAGGCTTTTGAAGAAGGGAGTAAAATGGGTGGGTTGTTACATTTGTGTCCCAATAATGATATTTTCACGAGAAGTTTGGAGTAAGGAGCTAACTGAATAAATATCTTTTAAGAGGACAAAAATGTGAAGTTGACAGTGTGTGGTAATTCAGACTGATGGATGTTTTCTTACTCTGAACATAATGCGGAGCTGAGTGATTTCTTTCACTCAAGTAAAAATAATTCAGTGGATGTGAAATACAAGGGTGAATATGTGAAAAGTAATGGTAATCCTTTATTGGTTGAATATTATTATCAAGAGTGAAATAATTTTCACCAGACAAGTAAATGCAATGCAATAATGATTGTTTGAGAATATTTTCTGTTAAGAAAAGAGAAAATGCAGCATGGAAGGTGCAAGGTGTAGATGTAGGGAATGTTTTTTTCTTCCAAATCAGATCTTAAAAAAGGAGACGATAGCTATCAATAAGAAATTGAATCTGGAAACGTCTTTTTTTCTATATCTTCTTTCTTCTCCTCATTTGTAGGGGAAATAGAGTTAGTGAAGAGTCTAAAAGTCATGGATAGAACTAATGGACTATAAATTTGTGATTCCATGAAGGAATGTTAACCAGTTTGTGTGCTTTTAATGTTGCAGGATTGTCTTTAGGATTATGTACTCATTTTCATTTGAATACAAAGCATCAAGGATGTATTGAGTTCATCTTTTCAGATTTCCTGAATTGTTCTTTTTGTTTACTACCTTCTTCCAAGGGAAGAATTAAATTGTTTTTAACAACTTGCAGTGTTTTTGAGTAGATAGCTTGGATCTATAAGAAGGGTTTTGTAATAGCAAAACTAGATCTATTAATTTAAGACATTAATAAAGAAGAGATGTATTGGTGTTGACGTGTATTTTGTACACAATCATACACAGAATAAAATACCCAAAGGCATCTTATCCTCTCTTGAATAAAGTCGCTAACTGCTGAAGATTTCGCAAGAAGGATCAGTTAGGATGACTCCAATGTTCTTTTTGGTAGGGTCTCTACGTGTGGATAAGCACCAGTGGTCGTTGTGATTTGCTGTGTCCTCAAGGGGCCTTATGTTGCCGAAGATTTTGCTAAACTAAACAAGCTTTCCAAAAATAACAAAAGGATAGGGTTGCAAGAGGTCTAATCTAGTCTAACCATAAGAATGACTTCATGTGGACAAGACTTGGCAAGATTCAACCAACTTCAATTTTGCCATAAAATAACAACTTAATTCAAATTGATGCAATCTTCTAAGGTAACAAATGGTCTTTCAACACATCAAAGATCAAGGACACTACCACGAAGGTACATATCCAAGATACAATAACGATTGAAGGTTAAGTGATTCGAGTATTCTCCAGTCGACCATGCAAGGCGTTCCTACAATCAGCAAGAAGCTAGTGGTTTGGAAAGCGAATCCTACCAAAGATCAAGTCCAACACTTTGTCCTTCGAATTAACACACTACTTTGATCGAGAAATGATTCAAAAAAATTGAACAACCATGAAGATAACTAAGAGACTTGCAACAAAACACCATAACTTCAATATTTCATTGATTCCAAAGCCATCTTGTACAACAATTGTTTGAATTCTTTCTTCAAAACTCAATCTTGCTACAAAAGTAAATTGCTTCTAAACTCTAATCTCTCTAATACATCAATAATCTAATCTTCTTCTCACATCTAACTTATAATAATGAAATGAAATGAGGGTATAAATAGCATCCTCAATTACAATGAATGGTCCAGATCAAAAGCAGATCAATGGTCAAGATCATGACACCTAAACCCTAATTAGGGTTTTATTACAAAAGTTCCCCTTTTATTGCACAACATTAAATGCATAGCCAATTATAAATTTGGCACGAAAATCTAGGAAACATAGACCAATGACAATTAAGGTGCCATGTCATCTATAACAACCTCTCATCTAGAATCTTATTCCCTTTCCAATGCTCCTTTTTAGTATATGCAATGAATCTTGATACGATTCCCTCGATCTCAGCAATTGGAATCTCGGAAAGATTCTTCATTCTTTCTTCCAAGTGGATGACCTGATCAAATGCATCTAGAAGAGCTGCATCCCATGTAAGTTCAAGTTCCTTAGTCTTTTCAATCAGGAGCATGGTAGCAAACATCTGGTCCTGTTGCTCATCTGTGATATTGACATCCTTGCAAAAGATGACCTTGATTCTATCTTCCAATTCTTGCAAATCCACATCTGTCTCAACTTCGATCCTCCTCCCAAGAATGGTACGTAGTACCTCAAATACTCTGTCCTGGATCGGGTTGATCACCTCCTCAACATGACTGCACCTAGTACTGATGTCCTCAAAGAGAACCTCTTTCATCTGGAGTAAGGTTGACCACTGAAGTAAACTATGAGGTCCTCCATCCATAATCTTTTCCTGCGCTAAGACCTTCCTCGACGTTTGTCTAATTACTTTCAAGACAGGAATGATAACATCCTTGGTATGAGCAAAAGCGGCTACCGTTATCATCAAATTGTGGATAATCTCAAGAACCTGAATAGCCCTATGAATAGTCTTCATCATCCTTGTAGCAAATTCTACGGCAACTGTATGAGATTTATCCATCCAAGTACTCATATGTTGGACCATACTCCTGAATCTCTCTGCCTCACCAATTGATTGAAGGGGAAGTGCCTGTATAGGTGATCTTGCTGGATCCTGACATCCTAAAGGCTGATTGAGATGGCTGAAATATGTTCTCCATGCACCGACCTCTCTCTCAAGCTTCCTACTCTTCTCCATTTCTTCTCTAAGCTTGTCCTTCAATGCCTCAAGGGAATCTGTGGCATCATCTAGTGTCTGCTCAGCTGTGGATGGACCTAGCTCAAATGTCTCTACATCATATTCCTCTGCTAGGATCTCACCTTCATACTTGTCTACTGCCGGTGTAGCTATCTGTAATTTTCTGGATCCAGTCTCATCTCTAATCATCTTGGACATCTTGGTAGCCTTTCTCTTCTCTGTCACTTCCTGGGAATGCCCAACAAGACTCTCTAAATCAATCACATTGTCTTCGTCCTCGATCACAATCACCTTCATTAATCTTTCCTTCAACCAATCTGGGATGGCTGATCTTGTCTCTTTGACCTGTATTTCCTTATGCAATATTTCTTCTTCTCTATGAGGAGATGTTACTTCGTCATTATTCTTGTCTTCATGTAACTCATAATCTTGGAGAGATCCACTTGGCGACCCTTGAGGTACCTGTCCTTCTTTATCATTCTGAACCATCGACTCCATAGACTCCTCTACTTCAAGTGTCCTTTTCTCTTGTCGAGAAGATGTACCGGATGAACGATCTTGGCTAGCCTCTTGTTTCTTCTTGGAAGATTCTCTCTTTCCAGGTCTCTCTTTCCTCTTCGAGCCTCTTGGATGGAGATCGCCTTCACTTGCACTTCGAAGGTTGCCTTCATTTGCATTTCTGGGATTAGGATTACCTTCGCTTACACTAGCTCCACCTTCAGCTGGCTTCTCTTCCAAAGTGAAAGTCATAGCTATGCCTTGCTCTCTCAACTTATGATGCTGCACATCAACCCATCTGCGAGTACAAGACAAGACTGGAGCCATCAAAGCATCTAGATCCACGACCTCGGGCTCATTCCAATCTAACCTTACTGATTTGCTTTCTCGATCATAGCATGACTGGAGATGTCTGCCACTGTCCTGAGCTTGGTCGGCCACTCTGTAAATCTTGCATTTCTTGATGAAATCCAAAGGCAATCTAGAATGCATCTTTCTTTTCACTTCAAGATCGTCTAAGAGATTCATCATAAAATCTTCAATCTAAAACTCATGCTTAAACTTCCTACCGACTGTCTCCTCTATATATCCGTGTGGATCAAAGCTCTCCCTCAAAGCAAAGAATGAAAAAGAATACAAAGCTAACTCCTTCTCTGCGTCATCCAGGGCTAAAGCGTTAGGACATACCTCAACTGAATTGCCCAATATGATAGGTACCGGAACTCCATTTCCATGTCTGTGTCTGAATGCCTTCGCATAAGCTGCCAACTGTCTTGTTACCTCAAGTAACACTATTCTGTTTGTTGGATATCTCGGCAACATGTATGGAGGTGAAGGACATCCATGAACTCGGATATAAGTAAACTTCATATATTGGATAAACCAAGCACCGTACCTCTTTACTAGTTCCTGTGCATCCTGAGATAATCTATTGTGAATCCCGCCTTGCAACGTCCTTGTGATGTTCATAGTGAAGGTATCATTAACTAACTTGTAGTTACTTCCTGGCGGATGATGCAAGTGAACATAGGAATCACAAACTCTGACCTCGCCGGGTCCTCTTCCAATCACTCCTCTGTGAGGTAGTCCTACGTACTCGAAGCTCTTGATCAAGGCATAGATGACGTATGAACTCATGTGGAAGGACTTGGTAGCTTTGAGTCTCCTCAACTATACGTCCAAGCAATGGCTAATCATTCTAGCCCAATGAATTGTCCCTTTACCCTGAACTATCACCTGGATGAAGTAGAACATCCACTTTTCAAAGTAAAAAGCTTGAGGGGCTCCTGTGACTCGGTTGAGCATTGTAATCAAATCTCTGTACTCCTCCTGGAAATCAATCCTGTGTGGTGTGTTCGGTACCTTGCTCAGGCGAGGACGACTCTTGAGTAACCAGTTCTTGTTAATGATGCTTAGGCAAGCATCTGGATCATCTTCATACATTGACCTGGCTCCTTCTATGCTCTTGTAAATCATATCTCTGTGCTCTGGAAGATGGAAAGCTTCACTTATAGCTTCCTCTAAAAGATAAGCTAAAGTGTTTCCTTCCTTGGACACGATCGTTCTGGATTGAGGATCATAATGACGAGCACACTCGATCATCAACTCATGACACTGTACTGCTGGAGGGAAGCCGGTCGCCTTAATGATGCCACTTTCAATTATCCTCCAGGCGACAGGTGATGGCTTGCCAATGTAAGGGACCTCTCGAAACTTCTTCATGCTGAAGTTGCCCAAGTTAGTATCTCCAATGTTGCTCCACTTCGACACGATCTTGGTCTCCACTTCTTCGGTCTTTTGATCTTCCTTCATGAGAGCTGGACGACTGGTGGATGCTCCCGCCTTCGGGGTCATCTCTTTTGTATAAATATAAAAATAAAACCCAAGCGCTCACCTCTTTATTTAATTAATTAATTAAAATACCTTTGTAATTAATTGTTTCAGTTTTTTAAAAGGCAAAATTAATTATTAAATGCCTTGTGCGCACCCATTAAATGCCAATTTTAATTAAAAATATCAAGGTTTATCTAAATTTAGCATTTAATGCAATTTAAAAAATGATGTTGGCGCCTAGACATGGGAAGAAAAATGAACATTAACTTCATCGCTCTGGTCCCTGGGAGAGGGAGAGGAGCGATTATGCATTTAGGTCCTCCATCTTTCATCTTTCACGTTTGAAACTTCATCCCCTACGTCCAAAATGAGGTTCTTGCTATATATTTTGTTTGTGACTTATTTCACCTTTGGAAAGAATGCCTTTTAGACCATTTTTATCCTGGTCCCTTGGTGAGGGACAGGAGCGAACTTGTATTTACTCCTTGGTCTTTGCCTTCTAAGTTGCCAATTTGTATCGCAAGGCAAGTAACAACTTTATTCTTTCATTCCACGCATAGTTTACTTGTCTTTTACAAGGCACTTTAATGCTTAAATAGATTATCGCCCTGGTCCCTTGGTGAGGGACAGGAGCGAACTTTGAATCCTAGCTCAAATTTGTCATCTTTTAACGTTCACTTCTTTTGTGTCGCCTTCCAAATGATGTTTTAAACCTTTTGCAACTTTGCTTTCATATGATCTTCGAAGGCTAATGAGTAATTTAGCCAATATCGCCCTAGTCCTTTGGTGAGGGACAGGAGCGATCCTGATGCTTTCTCCTTGATCTTTGCATTTTCGAGCCTCAATCTTCATCATGAGGGAAGCAATGATGTCGTTTCTTCATTCCACTTTTACTTCACTCGGCTTTTACAAGGCACTTTAATGCTTAAATAGATTATCGCCCTGGTCCCTTGGTGAGGGACAGGAGCGATCGTGAAGTTCTAGCCAAAATTTGCTATCTTTCAACCTTTTTTCTTTGTTCATCGCTTCCTAAATGATGTCCTTGATCTTGTGTATCCTTTCCTTGTCTTGATTTTGAAGGAAAATAAGTGATCTTGTGCAAATCGCCCTGGTCCTTGGCTCAAGGACAGGAGCGATATAGGTTCCTTGGCTCAATTAATGACCCTTTGACGTTTGAAACCTTTGCATACCATCTTCTTAAAACGCTTTAGACCCTGTGCAACCTTGTACAACCTTGACTTGGCGTGAATTTTGAATGAATTAGCAAATATAGTAAATATCGCCCTGGTCCCTGACTGAGGGACAGGAGCGAACTTCAATGTCCTGGGCTCATGCTTGCTTTCATCAACTTGCCATTGCTTTCATCGCGTAAAATGAAGTCCCTTGATCCCTCTTGGCCACTTGATACTTGATAAACCTTTGAAAATCTAAGCCTTTGTGAAGATTTCGCTCTGGTCCCTGGGAGAGGGACGGGAGCTATACTGGATTTCGCCCTGGTCCTTCACTGAAGGACAGGAGCGAACTTGGGTTTTTAGTGCAAGAATCTTCATCATATTAATTTGCAATTGTCTTCAAAGTGCAAAACGATGTTCCTTACTCCCCTTCAAACATTCAACATGTGAATAGCAATCCAAACTGGGCCTCATTTGAACACTTTCGCTCTGGTCTCTGCCTGAGGGATAGGAGCGAACTAGGATATTTGGTGCAATTCTTTCAATATTGGCGATTTTTGATACTTCGTTCTTCATTGAGACGCTTCAAAACGTCCTTGCCACCCTTCACCTTGACTTGGAGTGGTTTGAACTTGGAGGAAAGGCATCATGACTAGCATATCGCCCTGGTCCCCGGCTGAGGGACAGGAGCGAATTTGTACTTGTAGGCTCCATCACACTTTGCCAACTTCCCATTTTATCTTCAACGGTCTTGTAATGCATCCTTTCATTCATTCATGGCTTGGAATTCATTCAAACTTGGCGAGAAATTAACCTAAGGCAAAAATCGCTCTGGTCCTTGACTGAGGGATAGGAGCACCTAGGCCAATTTGGAGTTCATTAGGTGTCTTGCAATCTTCAATATGTATTCAACGGGTTCATTTCACCCTCCTTTCTTGCCTCAAACCCAAAATTTGCTTGCTTTTTGCCCGAAACATGCCTCATGAGGAATTTCGCTCTGGTCCCTGGGAGAGGGACGGGAGCTACATTGAATTTTGCTCTAGTCCCTGACTGAGGGACAGGAGCGATTTTGGCATTTTGGTCCATTTCCCTTCACGAAGGCACTTCAAATTATATTCAATTGATAATACATATCTCCTTTGATCTCTTCAAATCGTCAAGTCGCTCAAATCTTGCAAGGACAAGGCAATGTTTGGTTTTGAGCTCCGGTCCTCCACTGAGGGACAGGAGCGATTTTCACTCCTGGGGCATTTCTGTGCTCATGAAATTCTTCAAATTATATTCAACGCCAAGATCATGCCTCCCTTTACTATTTCCACTCGGAAAATCATCTTGATCCTGCAGGGACAGTAAGATTTTTGAAAACGAGCTCCGGTCCTTCACTGAGGGACAGGAGCGATTTTGCCCCTACAGGCCAAAATATCATGATTTCGGGATTTTGATCACTTCACAAGGTAAAAACAAGTCATTTCCAATGCCCGGGATCAAATATCAAAAAACTCAAAATTTGGTCAAAATTACTCATTTGGACAAAATTCACAATTTCATCATTCATACTTAGACAAATTTAGACTCTTCATTCAAAAAAAATCCAATTGAAAATAGATCAACTCACTTAGCCTCTGGCGAATTCACTTTATTCAAAATTGCATCCTGCGAGAGGAAGCTTCAAAAAAAGCTCTCAAGACTGACTGGACTCTGGCCTGAAAACATCAAAACGGGAACCCTAAGGCTTGACCCTAAATCCAGACAACTGACAAACTACCAAAACCCTAAAAAAGCAGAGCGAAAGGCGAGCAACAACGAGCAAAAAGAGGGGGTCCCCATTTAAATGGGGCGATGTGTGAAATGGTCACATTGATGGTAGCTTGGGTCTTGTTGGTTGAGTCCTGAACATTTGACCTGACTGTACTAGACTCACTTAGGCTATTGATCACCGCATCTTTGATTTCTGAAACCTTGAGCAACTAGTAGAGTGGTAGACTCACTTTAACTTTCTTGAGTTCCTCTAACACCAATACTGCCAATCTTTTTATTTCATTGCCTACAGGGGGTGCAATATTCCTCTGTCTGCACTCTTGTGTGTTTTGTGGATATTCTGGATTATTATTGGCTTGGGGATCCGGGGGAGTAGAGAAATTGTTCGGAGGAATTGATGTAGTTAAGGGTTCTTGAGTCCTTTGATTTCTGTGATAAACCCTTTGGTTCACACCTCCTGATGATTGGTGAAATACCTCTTTTATCCCTTCGACCAAGACACTGTTGTTCAATGGTGGAAAATAATACTCTGAATCTTCTATAGGTCCATTTGCAGATGTAGGTGGGAACTGAGATCCTGGTGGTACCATTGGTCCATTAGCAGATTCTGGTGGAAATCTCCCATTTTGTGCTTGACTAATCTCCTCTTGTGAATACTTGCAGCTTTCAACAATCATGGCTTGACCGTATTGCGTGGTTGGGACCATTTCGTATCCTGTCATGGGCGGATTTTCAGGTGGATCAGTGCTGCGCATCTCTTGTTGGAAAATGTCGGCCGCGATCTTGAACTCAGGACACTGCAACTCGGAATGTTGGTTTGTATTGTGGAGTCTACACCAACTGGACAGGGCCGCCTCTGCTAAAAATAGTTTGCTTGTAGGAGGATTTTCTTGACTCTGTGAATTTGGTGGGTTATCTAGTGGCGTCACCACATTTCCGTTATTGGGAGTTGTATTCCATGGTCTCCTCTGGAAGCCTTGGTTATTATTTCCTTGATAATTATTTCTGAAACCTTGGTTGTTATTTCCTTGGAAATTTTGATTGTTCGTATGTTGGCCATGGTTGGCCCTCTGCATACTTTGGAGTTGATTATTCTGGTTCCTCAGGTGAGTTACCTCGGTTGATAGTTTCTTGACTTGTTCAATCAACTCTTTCATTTCGTCCTTCTCTTCTTGTGTCCTTGACGAGCTTGTGGCATTTTGCAGGTACACAGGTTGTGTGAGTGGAGCTTGTGAAATTGGAACTCCGGGGTGAAGGACCAACTGATTTGCCGGCTGTACATTCGGATATGTTGCTTGTGGAACCGGATTCATGACTGGAGTCTGGTTAGCCAATGCCATTCCAACTGACTGCATCTGATTTGGTGCTGCGACCGGTCCCATGTGTAATAGTGGCCCAGTGATATTTTGTCCCATGTGCTTACTAACTTCAATAGCCTTTGCATATCCTGCATTTAGATCATTCGGGGTCGGATGCGTCCTTACAAACATAGCAGTGAGATGATCTAAAGCTCCATAGTAGATTTCCCTTGGGTCTGCGATGAGATAAGGATGTCGTAACATCGTGTATGCGCGGTGGAACCTGTTGTTGAAAGAAGTGATGGGCTCATGTTCTCTCCTTCGGACTTCAAAAAATTGTCTATACAACTCCGCTGGTGTAGTTGGTATACCAAATTTTGCAATAAATGCATCTTTCATTGCATCCCAAGTCCTGATTGACCCTATAGGCAAGTGGACGAACCAAAAATATGCCTCTTCTCCCAATGAATAGGGAAAAAGCCTACATGCTACATCTCCATATTCGATTTGTCTGTTACGGAGATGATCTTCGAACATCTTGATATGATCTTCTGCTGTGCGATGGAAATCACTGACATTGAACTTGGAACAAAAATGTTCTGGATTTTTCGGCATATCATGATAAACTGCAAATTCCAATGGTGACGGATTGTTGATTAGCCAAGTTGCTCCATTAAGTACATGAGGAGGAGGTGGAGGGGGCGGAGCCCGTTGAGCCATCGTATTCTTCGAGGCTTGAGAGTTTGAAGTAGGACTTGATGAACTAGTTTGGCCCTTTGTTTGAGAAATTGCTTGGATACTTGATTGGATTGCCGCTTGCACTTGTTCTTGAAGAACTTGTGATGACTCAGGAGATTCTTCCAATCTTAATTCAAATTTTTTGGGAGTGTCCTCTCTTTTGACTCGCTTCGCCTTTGAAGTAAATTGAAGTTCACTAAGGTTCTTGATGCCTGGTGTTGATCTCAATAATCTTTGATGTTTTTCTAGCGAGAAAGAACCAATGCGATCCAGCGTGAAGTCTTGCGAAGATTATTGTGGGTTCCTCCGATTACGAAGCTCTCTAGCTGCAGCCCTTCGATGTTCCTCTGCTCTGTCTTCTTCTTGTTCCAAGATGATTCTGACTCTGTTATACTCAACTTCAGTTCTCCTTACGTTCCACGCAACTTGACTCAATCCCGAAATGATATCCTCTTGAGTGTTGCCTATCTGCAAATTTGGTTGCAATACTTGATTCAATCCTTCATGTGGCAACACCATCGTGATTCATGATCATGTTTACAATGTATTCCTCTTCAAAACCTTTGGACTTCGGATACTAGGGCCCTCCTTCTAGCGCCAATTCTGTTGATGTGTATTTTGTACACAATCATACATAGAATAAAATACCCAAAGGCATCTTATCCTCTCTTGAATAAAGTCGCTAACTGCTGAAGATTTCGCAAGAAGGATCAGTTAGGATGACTCCAATGTTCTTTTTGGTAGGGTCTCTACGTGTGGATAAGCACCAATGGTCATTGTGATTTGCTGTGTCCTCAAGGGGCCTTACGTTGCCGAAGATTTTGCTAAACTAAACAAGCTTTCCAAAAATAACAAAAGGATAGGGTTGCAAGAGGTCTAATCTATTCTAACCCTAAGAATGACTTCATGTGGACAAGACTTGGCAAGATTCAACCAACTTCAATTTTGCCATAAAATAACAACTTAATTCAAATTGATGCAATCTTCTAAGGTAACAAATGGTTTTTCAACACATCAAAGATCAAGGACACTACCACGAAGGTACATATCCAAGATATAATAACGATTGAAGGTTAAGTGATTCGAGTATTCTCCAGTCGACCACGCAAGGCGTTCCTACAATCAGCAAGAAGCTAGTGGTTTGGAAAGCGAATCCTACCAAAGATCAAGTCCAACACTTTGTCCTTCGAATTAACACACTACTTTGATCGAAAAATGATTCAAGAAAATTGAACAACCATGAAGATAACTAAGAGACTTGCAACAAAACACCATAACTTCAATATTTCATTGATTCCAAAGCCATCATGTACAACAATTGTTTGAATTCTTTCCTCAAAACTCAATCTTGCTACAAAAGTAAATTGCTTCTAAAATCTAATCTTCTTCTCACATCTAACTTATAATAATGAAATGAAATGAGGGTATAAATAGCATCCTCAATTACAATGAATGGTCCAGATCAAAAGCAGATCAATGGTCAAGATCATGACACCTAAACCCTAATTAGGGTTTTATTACAAAAGTTCCCCTTTTATTGCACAACATTAAATGCATAGCCAATTATAAATTTGGCACGAAAATCTAGGAAACATAGACCAATGACAATTAAGGTGCCATGTCATCTATAACAACCTCTCATCTAGAATCTTATTCCCTTTCCAATGCTCCTTTTTAGTATATGCAATGAATCTTGATACGATTCCCTCGATCTCAGCAATTGGAATCTCGGGAAGATTCTTCATTCTTTCTTCCAAGTGGATGACCTGATCAAATGCATCTAGAAGAGCTGCGTCCCATGTAAGTTCAAGTTCCTTAGTCTTTTCAATCAGGAGCATGGTAGCAAACATCTGGTCCTGTTGCTCATCTGTGATATTGACGTCCTTGCAAAAGATGACCTTGATTCTATCTTCCAATTCTTGCAAATCCACATCTGTCTCAACTTCGATCCTCCTCCCAAGAATGGTACGTAGTACCTCAAATACTCTATCCTAGATCGGGTTGATCACCTCCTCAACATGACTGCACCTAGTACTGATGTCCTCAAAGAGAACCTCTTTCATCTGGAGTAAGGTTGACCATTGAAGTAAACTGTGAGGTCCTCCATCCATAATCTTTTCCTGCGCTAAGACCGTCCTCGACGTTTGTCTAATTACTTTCAAGACAGGAATGATAACATCCTTGGTATGAGCAAAAGCGGCTACCATTATCATCAAATTGTGGATAATCTCAAGAACCTGAATAGCCCTATGAATAGTCTTCATCATCCTTGTTGCAAATTCTACGGCAACTGTATGAGATTTATCCATCCAAGTACTCATACGCTGCACCATACTCCTGAATCTCTCTGCCTCACCAATTGATTGAAGGGGAAGTGCCTGTATAGGTGATCTTGCTGGATCCTGACGTCCTAAAGGCTGATTGAGATGGCTGAAATATGTTCTCCATGCACCGACCTCTCTCTCAAGCTTCCTACTCTTCTCCATTTCTTCTCTAAGCTTGTCCTTCAATGCCTCAAAGGAATCTGTGGCATCATCTAGTGTCTGCTCAGCTGTGGATGGACCTAGCTCAAATGTCTCTACATCATATTCCTCTGCTAGGATCTCACCTTCATACTTGTCTACTGCCGGTGTAGCTATCTGTAATTTTCTGGATCCAGTCTCATCTCTAATCATCTTGGACATCTTGGTAGCCTTTCTCTTCTCTGTCACTTCCTGGGAATGCCCAACAAGGCTCTCTAAATCAATCACATTGTCTTCGTCCTCGATCACAATCACCTTCGTTAATCTTTCCTTCAACCAATCTGGGATGGCTGATCTTGTCTCTTTGACCTGTATTTCCTTATGCAATATTTCTTCTTCTCTGTGAGGAGATGTTACTTCGTCATTATTCATGTCTTCATGTAACTCATAATCTTGGAGAGATCCACTTGGCGACCCTTGAGGTACCTGTCCTTCTTTATCATTCTGAACCATCGACTCCATAGACTCCTCTACTTCAAGTGTCCTTTTCTCTTGTCGAGAAGATGTACCGGATGAACGATCTCGGCTGGCCTCTTGTTTCTTCTTGGAAGATTCTCTCTTTCCAGGTCTCTCTTTCCTCTTCGAGCCTCTTGGATGGAGATCGCCTTCACTTGCACTTCGAAGGTTGCCTTCATTTGCATTTCTGGGATTAGGATTACCTTCGCTTACACTAGCTCCACCTTCAGCTGGCTTCTCTTCCAAAGTGAAAGTCATAGCTATGCCTTGCTCTCTCAACTTCTGATGCTGCACATCAACCCACCTGCGAGTACAAGACAAGACTGGAGCCATCAAAGCATCTAGATCCACGACCTCAAGCTCATTCCAATCTAACCTTACTGATTTGCTTTCTCAATCATAAGATGACTGGAGATGTCTGCCACTGTCCTGAGCTTGGTCGGCCACTCTGTAAATCTTGCATTTCTTGATGAAATCCAAAGGCAATCTAGAATGCATCTTTCTTTTCACTTCAAGATCGTCTAAGAGATTCATCATAAAATCTTCAATCTGAAACTCATGCTTAAACTTCCTACCGACTGTCTCCTCTATATATCCGTGTGGATCAAAACTCTCCCTCAAAGCAAAGAATGAAAAAGAATACAAAGCTAACTCCTTCTCTGCGTCATCCAGGGCTAAAGTGTTAGGACATACCTCAACTGAATTGCCCAATATGATAGGTACCGGAACTCCATTTCCATGTCTGTGTCTGAATGCCTTCACATAAGCTGCCAACTGTCTTGTTACCTCAAGTAACATTATTCTGTCTGTCGGATATCTCGGCAACATGTATGGAGGTGAAGGACATCCATGAACTCGGATATAAGTAAACTTCAGAAATTGGATAAACCAAGCACCGTACCTCTTTACTAGTTCCTGTGCATCCTGAGATAATCTGTTGTGAATCCCACCTTGCAACGTCCTTGTGATGTTCATAGTGAAGGTATCATTAACTAACTTGTAGTTACTTCCTGGCAGATGATGCAAGTGAACATAGGAATCACAAACTCTGACCTCGCCGGGTCCTCTTCCAATCACTCCTCTGTGAGGTAGTCCTGCGTACTCGAAGCTCCTGATCAAGGCATAGATGATGTATGAACTCTTGTGGAAGGACTTGGTAGCTTTGAGTCTCCTCAACTGTACGTCCAAGCAATGGCTAATCATTCTAGCCCAATGAATTGTTCCTTTACCCTGAACTATCACCTGGATGAAGTAGAACATCCACTTTTCAAAGTAAAAAGCTTGAGGGGCTCCTATGACTCTGTTGAGCATTGTAATCAAATCTCTGTACTCCTCCTGGAAATCAATCCTGTGTGGTGTGTTCGGTACCTTGCTCAGGCGAGGACGACTCTTGAGTAACCAGTTCTTGTTAATGATGCTTAGGCAAGCATCTGGATCATCTTCATACATTGACCTGGCTCCTTCTATGCTCTTGTAAATCATATCTCTGTGCTCTGGAAGATGGAAAGCTTCACTTATAGCTTCCTCTGAAAGATAAGCTAAAGTGTTTCCTTCCTTGGACATGATCGTTCTGGATTGAGGATCATAATGACGAGCACACTCGATCATCAACTCATGACACTGTACTACTGGAGGGAAGCCGGCCGCCTTAATGATGCCACTTTCAATTATCCTCCAGGCGACAGGTGATGGCTTGCCAATGTAAGGGACCTCTCGAAACTTCTTCGTGCTGAAGTTGCCCAAGTTAGTATCTCCAATGTTGCTCCACTTCGACACGATCTTGGTCTCCATTTCTTCGGTCTTTTGATCTTCCTTCATGAGAGCTAGACGACTGGTGGATGCTCCCACCTTCGGGGTCACCATACCTACACAACATTTCATAATAAGTAACTAGATATTGCAATGCATAACATAGATTAGATTAATTTTAGGAAACTTCATGATAAGTCTTTGAGTTATCATTTCCTAAATAACGATTAAGCTATTGAAATTCAAAATTTCAAAATTCAAAACTTGAAGCAATGACAATCACAATTCAAAATTTAAAACAATAAATCAATATCGCCATACCTCAATTGAGAGCTTAACTCTTAAAATGCAAAACAAGAAAATCGCCTAGGCAAAAATCGAAATTAGATGGCTTCAACGTGATCTCCTTCAAATGAACGTCCTCGCCACCTTTGGGATGCCTTTGACGTGATCTTCAATTTCCTTGGCAAGTTCGCTCAATATGGAAACTAAGGTTCGCACCCCCTTTGAATGGAATTTCGCACCTCTCCTTGATGAAATTCGCACCTTGTAATTGTCTTCTCCAAATCGCATGCAAAGAGATGATTGAATGATGTTTTAAAATGCCATATCACACCCCCTTTATATAAGCGCTTACCTCCTTAATTGCCTCTAGGCCGACTTGGAAATAAGGCAAATAATAACAAAAATTAAATAAAGGGAGGCTGACTTTTGTATAAATATAAAAATAAAACCCAAGCGCTCACCTCTTTATTTAATTAATTAATTAAAATACCTTTGTAATTAATTGTTTCAGTTTTTTAAAAGGCAAAATTAATTATTAAATGCCTTGTGCGCACCCATTAAATGCCAATTTTAATTAAAAATATCAAGGTTTATCAAAATTTAGCATTTAATGCAATTTAAAAAATGATGTTGGCGCCTAGACATGGGAAGAAAAATGAACATTAACTTCATCGCTCTGGTCCCTGGGAGAGGGACAGGAGTGATTATGCATTTAGGTCCTCCATCTTTCATCTTTCACGTTTGAAACTTCATCCCCTACGTCCAAAATGAGGTTCTCGCTATATATTTTGATTGTGACTTATTTCACCTTTGGAAAGAATGCCTTTTAGACCATTTTCACCTTGGTCCCTTGGTGAGGGACAGGAGCGAACTTGTATTTACTCCTTGGTCTTTGCCTTCTAAGATGCCAATTTGTATCGCAAGGCAAGTAACAACTTTATTCTTTCATTCCACGCATAGTTTACTTGTCTTTTACAAGGCACTTTAATGCTTAAATAGATTATCGCCCTGGTCCCTTGGTGAGGGACAGGAGCGAACTTTGAATCCTAGCTCAAATTTGTCATCTTTTAACGTTCACTTCTTTTGTGTCGCCTTCCAAATGACATTTTAAACCTTTTGCAACTTTGCTTTCATATGATCTTCGAAGGCTAATGAGTGATTTAGCCAATATCGCCCTGGTCCTTTGGTGAGGGACAGGAGCGATCCTGATGCTTTCTCCTTGATCTTTGCATTTTCGAGCCTCAATCTTCATCATGAGGGAAGCAATGATGTCGTTTCTTCATTCCACTTTTACTTCACTCGGCTTTTACAAGGCACTTTAATGCTTAGATAGATTATCGCCCTGGTCCCTTGGTGAGGGATAGGAGCGATCCTGAAGTTCTAGCCAAAATTTGCTATCTTTCAACCTTTGTTCTTTGTTCATCGCTTCCTAAATGATGTCCTTGATCTTGTGTATCCTTGTCTTGTCTTGATTTTGAAGGAAAATAAGTGATCTTGTGCAAATTGCCCTGGTCCTTGGCTCAAGGACAGGAGCAATATAGGTTCCTTGGCTCAATTAATGACCCTTTGACGTTTGAAACCTTTGCATACCATCTTCTTAAAATGCTTTAGACCCTGTGCAACCTTGTACAACCTTGACTTGGCATGAATTTTGAATGAATTAGCAAATATAGTAAATATCGCCCTGGTCCCTGACTGAGGGACAGGAGCGAACTTCAATGTCCTGGGCTCATGCTTGCTTTCATTAACTTGCCATTGCTTTCATCGCATAAAATGAAGTCCCTTGATCCCTCTTGGCCACTTGATACTTGATAAACCTTTGAAAATCTAAGCCTTTGTGAAGATTTCGCTCTAGTCCCTAGGAGAGGGATGGGAGCTATACTGGATTTCGCCCTGGTCCTTGACTGAAGGATAGGAGTGAACTTGGGTTTTTAGTGCAAGAATCTTCATCATATTAATTTGCAATTATCTTCAAAGTGCAAAATGATGTTCCTTACTCCCCTTCAAACATTCAAAATGTGAATAGCAATCCAAACTGGGCCTCATTTGAACACTTTCGCTCTGGTCCCTGCCTGAGGGACAGGAGCGAACTAGGATATTTGGTGCAATTCTTTCAATATTGGCGATTTTTGATACTTCGTTCTTCATTGAGATGCTTCAAAACATCCTTTCCACCCTTCACCTTGACTTGGAGTGGTTTGAACTTGGAGGAAAGGCATCATGACTAGCATATCGCCCTGGTCCCCGGCTGAGGGACAGGAGCGAATTTGTACTTGTAGGCTCCATCAAACTTTGCCAACTTCCCATTTTATCTTCAACGGTCTTGTAATGCATCCTTTCATTCATTCATGGCTTGGAATTCATTCAAACTTGGCGAGAAATTAACCTAAGGCAAAAATCACTCTGGTCCCTGACTGAGGGACAGGAGCGCCTAGGCCAATTTGGAGTTCATTAGGTGTCTTGCAATCTTCAATATGTATTCAACGGGTTCATTTCACCCTCCTTTCTTGCCTCAAACCCAAAATTTGCTTGCTTTTTGCCCGAAACATGCCTCATGAGGAATTTCGCTCTGGTCCCTAGGAGAGGGACGGGAGCTACATTGAATTTCGCTCTGTTCCCTGACTGAGGGACAGGAGCGATTTTGGAATTTTGGTCCATTTCCCTTCACGAAGGCACTTCAAATTATATTCAATTGATAAAACATGTCTCCTTTGATCTCTTCAAATCGTCAAGTCGCTCAAATCCTGCAAGGACAAGGCAATGTTTGGTTTTGAGCTCCGGTCCTCCACTGAGGGACAGGAGCGATTTTCACTCCTGGGGCATTTCTATGCTCATGAAATTCTTCAAATTATATTCAACGGAAAGATCATGCCTCCCTTTACTATTTCCACTCGAAAAATCATCTTGATCCTGCAGGGATAGTAAGATTTTTGAAAACGAGCTCTGGTCCTTCACTGAGGGACAGGAGCGATTTTGCTCCTACAGGCCAAAATATCATGATTTCGGGATTTTGATCACTTCACAAGGTAAAAACAAGTCATTTCCAATGCCCGGGATCAAATATCAAAAAACTCAAAATTTGGTCAAAATTACTCATTTGGACAAAATTCACAATTTCATCATTCATACTTAGACAAATTTAGACTCTTCATTCAAAAAAAATCCAATTGAAAATAGATCAACTCACTTAGCCTCTGGCAAATTCACTTTATTCAAAATTGCATCCTACGAGAGGAAGCTTCAAAAAAAGCTCTCAAGACTGACTGGACTCTGGCCTGAAAACATCAAAATGGGAACCCTAAGGCTTGACCCTAAATCCAGACAACTGACAAACTACCAAAACCCTAAAAAATCAGAGCGAAAGGCGAGCAACAACGAGCAAAAAGAGGGGGTCCCCATTTAAATGGGGCGATGTGTGAAATGGTCACAACAATTGGTTATATTATATTCACTAATGGAGTTATGTTTGCTTTCTTTTGTTTGACTCCGTGCCCTCAGATAAGCACTGGTCTATGCAAAGCTCTTTTCATTTTCATAATACAACAAAGACCCATATATTAATTTTTTTTTTTTGTTATTTGGAAGTGGGTCTGTGTATTGTTTTTTTATCTCATGCTCCAATAGGTTGACGATCACTGAGAATTAGGCATTCTTTAGCATTCTCCCTCTTTGGTGAGCCTTTTGTATGAGATTATATGTTATTTTAATACCATTTTATTGCCATTTGCAAATTTGGTGCAGAGGTTGTAAATGCATTAAGGGATCACCCTCTCGGGTTTTGCAAAGCCCAAAGTGTAGAAGGGTTATAAATATCCTTGTTAGTTGGTCCAAGTCCAGGAAAATAGTGATAATTGGAGTTGGCTTCTCCATGGGTAACTGAATGATTATCTTGGTTACTAGTCATTAATGTAAACCATCTTTTAGGAACCAACACCTTCGGTATAGACATTGCATTTAGAACTAAGACTAAAGGTAATATCATTCATTTGAATGCCGGTGAGAAAAGTTGTCTGATTTCTCAGATTGATGAAAGTTGGTTGTGGCATAGGAGAATGTGTCATGATAATTTTGACTCAATGATTAAGATCAGTTCCACACAAGCTGTTAGAGATTTGCCTACAATTGTTAAGCCTGCTAATCTAGTATGTAAGGAATATATAATGGGTAAGCAAACAAGAATTTCTTTCAAAAGTAAGTAGTATACATGTAATGGACTTCTAGATCTTGTGCATACTAACCTATGTGGACCTACAAACATTAGAAGTGTGCAGGGTGACAAATATTTCATGTTACTGATAGATGATTATTTCAGAATGATGTGGGTTGTCTTTTTGAAGGAAAAATCAAAAGCATTGGACAAATTCAAGATATTCAAAGCAAAGGTTGAGACTAAGACATTGTTGTTTCTAGTAACTGCACTCAGGTAGTTTGGATGAAGAAAATGTTAAAGGCTATCAGAGTTATCTATGATGATCCTACTATCATATATTGTGATTATTCAAGTGCTATTAATATGTCAAAGTATCTGATGCAACATTCAAAGACTAAACATGTATCAATCAAATATCATTTCTTGAGAGAAAAAGTCAGTGAAGAGGAAATGAAGCTAGAGTATGTGTCTACAAAGGAACAAATTATTGATATTTTCGCTAAGCCTTTTCTTGTAGATACATTTGTCTATTTGAGAGACAAGTTAGGGGTATCCACACCTCCTGATGCAAACTAGATGCATGGAGTTGCATCAATCTGATGGAATTCACAGTCTTATCTTTTTGTTCAGATTGATGAGTTTATGGTTCTCCTCTGGTGGAGTAGTCTTTTTGTGGTTCAGATGAGCTGATTTGCTTATCTAAGGAGGAGAGTTTGGTTTTCTGTTTTGACAACCTTTGTCATTAATGTCAAAGGGTAAGAGAAGCATGTGAAAAAATATTTTATCTACTTAATCCTAGGGGGAGTCTGTTGGAGATGTTTTCTTTCTTTGCATTAATTGTTTTTAACATCCATATGCTGCCATCAATGCCAAAGGGGGAGATTGTTGGACATTGTTGCTGCTAGGATATGTTGTTGTCATTAATGTCAACATATTCTTGTGATTTATTGCTCTGGTGGTTGCAGATTGGTTTTTTGGGATCATGGATCGGTGTATGGAGTATTTCTAGCATCATTATATATTTTTGTATTGGTTTTGGTGCTCTAGAAGCTTATTTGATCATATCATATGATCCGGCTTGCAATTTGGTTTTTTTGATCAGTGCTTTGCAGAGTTCAGTATTTCCTCTGCTATATTCCAGTGTGATCAGATCTTGAGCTAATATTTTGGGATATTGTTTGAGATGTTCATGTGTATCTTCATTTCATATGGTTCATGATTTATTGTTCTGCAAGTTAGCTTTCCTTGTGATAGTTGTTGTTGTTTAATTGTTCTTGAGTTTTAGATGTTGATCGATGAAGATTTGATAAATGGTGTTGGTGCAGCTATTGCAGATAATTCTAATTTTCTTGCTAGTGTTTCCTAATTTTGTCTTATTTGTTTTGATGATCCTCATTGATCATTGTGCAAGTTTTTGATAATTTTGTTGAACCGGTGATGTTCTTCGTGTTATGCGGTATTCTTGGTGGTGTACTATGTTGCGATGGATCTGGGCATGATTTCTGATGGTGTTGCATGTTTGTGAATTTAATTTAGGTCCATTTTATATCATGTATATCATTATATTGGTCTAGTGATTGATGGTTGTATCATGTGATGTAATTTTTTAATTGTGAGTTGAGGGTTTGGCCGACCTTGTAGTCAAGGTTGATGAATTGTATAAATAGACGATATAGTCATGTAATTTAGGTATTGAGGTTGTGTCTGCATTATCAAAGAGTGGTGTATGTGCAAACAAAGGGATTCATCTTTCAGTGTGGTGTATTGAGAATATATTGGTGTAGAGAAGACAAATGTGCTTAACCAAAACTGTCATCGGGCATTAACGAATGCTATTATTGTTGCTCATTCCTTCAAGATTATAATCTAAATCTTGTTGTAAGCCAGTGAGACTTCCTTGAGGGTTGTAACCATTTGGGTTATTCTATCTTGAGCAGTGATCTATAGGCAGTGTACTTGAATGCAGGTGCATTCCCCATTGTAATTATTTTTCACATACTACTACAGAGTATCATCTTATAGAGGGTAGGTTCCCACCATGGTTTTTCCCTTAACCGAGTTTTCCATGTCAAAATCTTGGTGTTGTCTAATGTGTTATCAATTCTATTATCTTTGTTGTTGATGCAATTTATTAGATTTGTATTTGTGGTTAAGTTTGTTAATCCAATGAAAACATATTCACCCCGCCTCTCAGTTTTCTTTCATTATTGTTGCCAACAATTTGTAGGGTTAAAATTATTCCTTTTACTCTTCAAGAGAATGGTGCATCTGAGAGGCTAAATAAAATAATTCTTGAGAGATCTTGGTGTACGCTCTCTAATGCTAGATTGGGTAAAGATTGTTGGGTGGAGGCATGTAATAAATTGGTTTACTAGATCAATAAATATCCATTTTCTCGATTGGATTTTGACATTCTCGAAGAGATATAGTTGGGGAAAGGAATCTCTTACAATCATCTACAAGTGTTTGGTTGTTAAGTAAATTCACTCATGTCCCCAAGGTTAAGCTAATGAAGTTAAATCCTAAATTAAAAAGGTGTATATTCATTGGTTATGGTGAAGAGCAATATGGTTTCATATTATGGGATCCAAATTCCAAACAAATTGTTTGTAGTAGAGATGTTTTTAATGAGAAGGTATTTCCAGGTTTGGAAATACAAGAGAGGAAAAAAAAAGAATATATACCTTTATCAAATATCATTAATAGCAAAAATGCACCTTCACTGGCCCATACATCTATTGGACATTCATTGTCAATTACACAAGTTATCATTCCAAGAACAAATCAGATTATAAAAAAGCCCAATTTAACAAGAGTTATGGGAGAAGCTCATTCTTCACAACAATTTACTGATTGTTTTTATTCCCCTGTTAGCTCTACCACTAGTGAAGAATCTCCTCTTACATTGCTACAACAATATTTTAAAAAAAAAATCTCTCCAATCATGAGTGGAGAGAAATCCACACAATTTTCATTGCCTCTAGATAGTCAAAGTATGAGCCATGAGTAAAATATATAGACAAAGGTAAATTCTACCAATACATAGTCAAATATACAATGCCTTGGTCCCTTTTGTATTACGAGGCCTATAGAGGGAATACATGTTGAGAAGACTTGTACCTATGATGTGGAATCCACATCCATCTTAGTTCTAATTTGTGCCTCTTCATCACATAAATTCGAGGATGAAATTTTTTGGTCTGCTAATTTATCTAATGGTATACACTCCTCTAAAAGGAAGTCTCCCCTACCACAACCTGGTATAAATGAATTGGCTTCCATGTAGAAGGTAGTTCCTTCACATGATTCTCTATTGGTTTGGTGTGACTCCATGCATTCTATAGACCCACACTTAGGTAATAAATTGCATGATTCACCATAGTTTGATCTCCCTATGCCAGGATCAACAAGGGATATATATCTCCCTACACACTCTGATTATAGCTCAAGAGGGATTCATAATGTTGGTGTACAGAACAATGTTGGTGTCAATATGTAGAGACATACTAGTAATTTTGGCACTTTTGGGGGTCAAAACTTACAATCAAAATAGAGTAATAAACTAAGCCGTGATCCTAAGTTGAGGAATTCTACTAGATAGAAAAAATCCTCCAACAAAATTTACAAACTATGAATTATTTCTCTTTGATAAAGCAGAGCCAAAATTATTTCTTTTTGATCAGGTAGATCCAATCAATTAAATAGATGCTTGCAAAGATATTAATTGTGACAAATAGAGGGAGGCAATGCAAGAGGAAATGGATTTGTTGATGGCAAACCATACTTGGGATTTAGTATTGCTTTTGGCAAGTCTAAAAGAAAAAAAATTTGATGGGTATACAAATTGAAAGAGGAGGAAGAAGGTAGGAAGCGTTACCGGGCTAGACTTGTTGTTAAAGGGTATGATCAACAAAAAGGGATAGATTTTGATTAATCTTTTCACTAGTTATGAAGATGACCACAATTCAAGAAGTCTTGAGTTTGGAAGCTATTTGGGATCTTGAGCTTGAACAACTCGATGTCAAGACTACATTTATACATTGTGATATTAAGAAGGAATTATATGTGGAGTAGCCTGAAGGTTTTTAAGAACAAGGGAAAGAGAATTTATTTTGCAAATTTAACTAAAGTTTGTATGGGCTCAAGCAAGCCTCAAGGCAGTGGTACCTCAAGTTTGATCATTTTATGACTAAGCAACATTTCACACATTATGAATCTAATCCATGTGTTTACTACAAGTAGCTTTCTAATGGTGAGTTTGTTCTAATTTTTCTTTATGTTGATGATATGTTGGTAACCGACACTGACATGGGGGTTGTTTGTGAATTGAAGTAACAATTAACTAAAATATTTGCAATCAAGGACTTAGGGGTAGAAATTAGCACAATTGGTATGACCATTATTTGGGATAGATGGAAGAAGTAAATTAGATTATCACAAAATAAATACATTGACAAAGTTTTGGATAGATTCGGTATGACAAGTGCTAAGATAGTAAGAACCCCACTTGCTAATCATTTTTGTTTATCTTCTCAAATGTGTCCCAAGGCACAATAAGATCAAGACTTTATGAAAGGCATCCCATATTGTTCAGAACTTGGCAGTCTCATGTATGCCATGGTCTCTGTAGAGTCATAAATTAAACCCCATGTAATTCTATGTGACATAAGTTCCTTCTATTTACATTGATTGGATAAATCCTTGACCACTTTGTCCTTTTGTCCATCTCACTACCCGTCAACCTCCACCTTGTCCTTTTCCAACCATTTTGATTGTTTGACTAATAGACACTAGCACACCATGAAGATGTCTCCATGCCACACTCGTATCCAATGAATCTGATAGCCTGAAGGTGGTCATTTGAGAATTATGTTTGACCTAAAATATGCCTATAATATCTCTACAAGTGACCATCAACATTCGCCTTCATCCAGCATGCATATCTTTTCTTTTGAAGCCCATTTTTTGTCTCTTTAGTCATTCATTCAATCCCTCTAGCTATGAAATGGATCACTTTGTTGGTTTATTGCATCTATGCTTATCTAGAAGACCTCTTTGGTTGCATACTTAGCTCTCTCATATTACCATCATTATCATTCTCTGAGGAAGACCAATTTCTTCTTCATCATCTAGAAAGATTCTCTCATTGGGTGTGGAAGTTGAGTTTTATTCTTCCTCTTTCTCTTGTTATCTTTAGCATATTATCGATTATCCGTATTATATCATTATTCATCATTTATCCATTATCTTTCTATCTATCTATCTTGTTTCTTTGTGGAGGTGGAAACACCAAAATAGAGGTTTGACTGTGGGAGGCCTCTAAAATACAACCACAATATTTTGTCTTTGTTTGCTATGTGTGCAGGTTGCTAAGTTGATTCGAGGAGCTATCTTGAGGCTTTAAGCATTGACCAATTGTGAGGCTTTTCATGTTTTCTCTCTTGTTATTTCATAGTTAATCATTCTCATTCTATTTTATCATTATTTCCTACTTTTTCATTATTTACGCATGTTTATGTCACAGTCCATACTTTGTATAGAGTTTGTGACTCTATCCATACAACATTCCAGCATGTCATTTTGTCATCTAAGACCCATGTGTGCATCCTTAGACATAGTGTCATAGAGTTGCATCATAAGACCTACATGACACATTTAGTGTCATCTAAGGGGTACCAAAAAATCTTTCACTTTGTACCACATCCCGAGTGGAGAGGTCAAATAGAGATTCCCTGAATAGTGTTCACCTACTTATCACATTGGTTCACTTTTTCCCATCTGTACATTTTGGTGAACCTGACGTGAACCAAAAATTTTACATTTCTTCTTTTCTCCTTTCAATCTATCAATGTGAGGCTTGTCTATGAGCTTCACGACCCACACAACTACTGGAGTGGTTGTAATAAAAATTGTTGGAAAGAGTATCCCTCTAGATCATTACAGTCTGACTCATCCAAGGCCAATGTTTTAAATGGACCCAAAAGATCACTTTGATTCTCAACCTCTCTGAGGCATCATGATTGGGGTTTCCACTACACATAATTCAAAAAATTGTACACTCCTATGAATAATCCTCCTCCATCTCCAGCTATTATAGATCATGAATCTTCTCTTGAGGTTTCATTTGACTAGGTTCATTCTCTAGAAAGAAACTTGGAGGACTTTAAAGGTTTCCTTGAGTGATAAAATGTCCTTCCTTAGGCCAATTCTATCATTCAACTTCCAAGAAATATGCTAATATTAGATAGGAAGGGCTTGGAAGTGTTAAGGGTTATTTCTATGGTTGTTAAAAATCATGTACCACTCGTCGAGGCTGTTGTTCAAGATGATCAATTTGGCACCACTATCTCATAGATTGGTGTCAATATTCCTCAAGCGGAGATCCATGTGGTGAATACCAAACTTTCTACTGATCGACATGTCAATGCATATATGATTCCTAAGGTCAATGTATCACACATACCCATTGGGTATAATAGCATATTAATGAGCTCTACCATTTTTGGACATACTATTAGTGTTGGTGGTGGTAGTTGTTGGCAAATTGGAGGAATTGATTATGCGTTGCATTAATTTTTTGTCATTGATGGCAACACCAGCTGTTTTGGTTGTTTACTGGTTTCTTGTTGGTTCTGGTAGAGTGGTTGCATTTTTATATTGATCTGGTATGCTTTGGTTTGTGGAATTATTTTGGATCTATTATTCATGTTATTCAGATGTGTATCATGATCAGTTGGTTCAGGATTTGATGACTCACATGCTATCATTTTCTCTAGTAAGCCTTTTGGTTACCGGTAAGGGTTTTACCGACAGACCTTTGTTGAAGATATTTTGATGAACGTGAAAAGTGGTGTTGGTGCTACTTATAGATGATTCACAAGATGTTACTGGTTATCTTGTTTGTGTTCCTATTGATCGGTGGTGTTGAGTTCGGTTTATGGCAACCTATTTTGGGTCCGGTCTTATTCTGCTAAGTTATGGATCGGTTTATGTAATGTGTTGGCTAATGCTCCTGATGTGTTACCAGTTGGATTTATCGATTGGATTATATTTTTTTGATCCCATGATGAATTGGACAATCATTAGATTGTAAGTTTATGTTATGAATTTATTGTATTATCTTTTAGGTGGCCGACCTAGTTGTTTAGGTCCCGGGTCGGTATATATATGATGTAAGATCTCTTTGTAGATCATGGTCACGGTTATGGGTTATGGTTATGTGATTATCTATGTGTAAACAAGGTTGTGATCATATGCATAGGTTGTGGTCGATCATTAGTGATCAAATCAGATTTGTAAGAGAGGTTTAAACCCTCTAGTATTGAGCTTAACTAGAACTGTACTCAGGCATAGGAGATGTTATTTTTGTAGTTCACTCTTCTTTCTGGGATGTAGTCTAGATTTCTTTTGTAGTCAGTGAGGCTCCTTTTTTGTGATGAGAAATGTACTCTAGGCTATTGGCCTTCCTACATGTGCAGGCCCCTCATTTTGTAATCACATACTTACTACATAAGTATTATCTGACTATGGGTAGGCTTCCCACCATAGTTTTTCCCATTATCGAATTTTCCAAGTACAAATCTTGGTGTCATGTGTTATGGATGGATGGTATTTTTTCTCTGATTTATGTTTATGCCTAATTGTGATATCTGATATTCCACTATTTGGCTTATACATTCTGGTATTAAGTTCATGTGTTTCAGTAATGACATTTTGAATGCTTAAAGTTATGTAATCTCTTGACAATTGATTCATCCCCCCTCTCAGTTGTCCTCTAGTTATCTAAACTGTCTAACAATTGGTATCAGAGCCCGCTCTTCTCTACAAAAGCTTAACAACTTGAGGAAGATCCTATGGCATCTAATAGTTTAAGTTCATCAAGTTCATCTACAACTATTTTTCGGAGAGAAATTCCTAGGCTTGATGGACCAAATTATAGGGTATGGAAGATTCAGATGGAGACTCATCTAAGATGTCTTGGCAAGGAGATTTGGGAGATCACTAAGAAAGGAGTTACCCCTTTTAATCTTGAATCTAGTAATCCTCCTCCGACAGGCATGGATAAGGAGCTTGAGAATGATTGTAGAGCTAGAGAAGCCCTTTTGTGTGCACTTTTTGATCAGCAAATAATGGGACTAACTGACAAAGCAACCACAAAGGCTATATAGGATAATTTAGAGACTCTAAATTAAGGTGACCCTACTATTAAAATTTTTAAACTTGATGGTTATAAGGTAAGATATGAGAACCTGGAGATGGAAGAAGATGGAAGGATTACTACTTTTATGGAAAGAGTTAATGAAATTGTCATGGGAATTTAGTGTTGTGGTGGATCTCTAAGAGAAGATGAATTAGTTTACAAAGTATTGAGAGCTTTACTACTAGCTTACCAGATGAAGGCTAGTGTAATTAATGAGGTGAGAACTATGGTAAACACCTTTGTTAATAGAGATACTTTGGTTGGGAAGTTATCTACTTTTGAGCTTGAGGAATTTGACCTTCTAGACTTGTAAAATCTGAACCTACTTTTCACACATCTACATCATCTACTAGTGAGAGTGATTAGAAATATTTATATGCAAAAGAACTAGAGAAAATGAAGAAAGAAGATGAAGAGTTTGAGAGGCTTGAAGCCCTATTTTCTATAATAGTACCTAAAGGTCCCACAGGAAGTAAGTATGAAGGAAAATCACCTTTTAAATATTTTGCATGTAATAAGATAGGTCATTTTACATCTACATGTCCTGAGAGGAATTCAAGATTTGAATAAAGAGATAGAACATCTTTTAGGCCTAACCATGAATATCAGATTAAGCATAAGTATAGGAGGAACAAAGAAAAATCATGCTACTACGCTTATGATGAAGGTGTGACGAATTCTGATGATGAACCGGTACAAGATTATGCTGGTGGATACAACAATAGAAAGGAATGGGTATTTTCGGCTATCAAGGAAGATGATCCAATACCTAAAGAGAAGGCCCTTATTGCTAAAGTTGAAAACAACAATGAATGGGTGATAAACAATAGATGTTCACATCATATGACTGGAGATAAAAGGAAGTTTTTATCTTTACAAGAATTTGATGGTGGTCTAGTTAGATTTGGAGATGACAAAGCATGCATGATTAAGGGAACAAGAACTATATCATTTTATGGTAAGCATAATACTAAAAAAAATTATTATGTTGAAGGTTTAAGGCATAATATTTTGAGTGTAGGATAGGTGGTGGATAAGGGATTTTAGTTACAGTTCAAGGATGGAAAATGCAAGATTATCAACATATCTAGATTGGAGATTGCAACCAGTATTCAAACTAAAGGTAACATCTTTCATTTGAACTCAAGTGAGAAGACATGTTTGATTTCACAAATTGATGAAAGTTGGCTATGGCATAAGAGGTTGTGTCATGTTAATTTTGATTACATTGTAAAGATCAATTCAACAAAGGAAGTTAGAGATATACCTAAGATTGTGAAGCCCTATAATCTGGTATGTAAGGAATGTCAAATGCGAAAGAAAGTCAAAACTTATTTTAAGAGTATACAAGACAAATCTAATGGTGTTCTTGATATTATTCACACTGATTTGTGTGGTCCTACTAGAATAAAAAAAATTTAGGGTGATAGATATTTTATGCTAATCATTGATGATTATTCTAGAATAATGTGGGTTACTTTTCTAAACGAGAAATCTGAAGCATTTGAAAAGTTGAAAATATTTAAAGATAAACTTGAGAGAGAGACAAGATTCAAGATTAAATGTTTAAGGTCAGATCAAGGTGGAGAATTCACATTCGGTGAATTTAACAATTATTGTGAGAAGCATGGTATAACAAGACAATTTTCTACACCCCAGACACTTAAAAAAAATGGAGTTGTGGAAAGGAAGAACAAAACTATCTTGGATGCAGCTAGAACCATGATGATGGAAGCTAATATGCCTCATATCTACTGGAGAGAAGCTATGACCATGGTGGTATACACATTCAACAAAGTTCATATCAAAGGAGACACCGGTAAGACACCTTATGAGTTATGGTTTGGTCATACACCTACAGTTAAGTATTTCAGAATCTTTGGTAATAAATGTTATATCATAAGAGATGATTCCATTGGAAAGTTTGATCCTAGATGTGATGAAGGGATATTTCTTGGTTATTCTAATGAAATAAAAGCATATAGATGCTATAACAAAAGATTGTAGAGAATTATGGACAGCACTAATGTCAAGGTGGATGAGTAGAACATAAGTCAAATTAGAACTTACGAGAGAGAACTGGTAGTAGAAATGATCTTAATTGAACCAGTAGCACCTACACCAAAATAAAATGTTGAACCAATTACCTTGGTAGTATCAAAAAATTCAACAGTAACTGAAGATCAGGGTTGAGGAATAGAAAATCAGAAGAATCCTAAGTATGTAAGATTAAATCATTTAGAAGATCAAATCATTGGAGACAAGAATAAAGGTGTGATGACAAGAAAAAGGTTGACAACTGATGAGGTATGTTTAATTTCTCAAGTTGAACCAACATCTATAATTCAAGCATGTAAAGATGAATGTTGGATGAAATTTATGGAAGAAGAATTAGATCAGATAGAAAAGAATAACACATAGAATTTAGTCCCCTGGCCTTAAAATAAGAATATTATTCAAACTAAAAGGGTTTTTAGGAACAAATTGAATGAAGATGCACAGGTTGTGAGGAATAAGGCTAGATTGTTTTGTAAAGGATATTCTCATAAGGAAGGAATTGATTATGATGAGACTTTTGCACCTGTAGCTAGGATTGAAGCTGTGAGATTATTTCTTGCCTATGCTGCAAATAAGAAATACAAATTTTATCAAATGGATGTCAAGTGTGCATTTGTAAATGGAGGTCTTTAAGAGGAAGTGTATATGAAGAAGTTTGATGGATTTTCACTTTCAAATGAGAAAAACATGGTTTACAACTTAAGGAAAGTTTTATATGGATTGAAACGAACCCCTAGAGCTTGGTATAGAAGGTTGGATAAATATCTTTTGAAGATTGGTTTCACTAAAGGTAATGCTGACAGTAATTTATATTATAAGATTAATGATGATGACATATTGATTGTTTAAGTATTTGTAGATGATATCATTTTTGGAGGTGAGGATAAGTTATGTATGATTTCTCTAACAATATGAAGAATGAATTTGAGATGTCTATGATTGGAGAGATGAAATTTTTCTTAGGTTTGTGGATTACTGAGATTGATAAAGCTATTTTCATCTATCAAACTAAGTATGATAAAGAATTGTTGAAGAAATTTGGTATGGAAAATTCTAAACCGGTTGGTACTCCTATGGTTACAAGTGAGAAATTGACAAAGAGAGATGTATCGGCTCTGGTAAATCCTACAAGCTACAAGTATATGATTAGAGGTTTGTTATATTTAAGTTAGACTAGACTGGATATAATGAATGCAATTTGTATTGTATCAAGATATCAGAGTGATCCTAGAGAAAATCATTGGAGTTTGGTGAAAAGGATTTTCAGGTGTTTGTAGGGAACAACTAAATATGGTTTTTGGTATCCTAAAGATCATGGTTGTACACTATGTGCATATACAGATGCAGATTGGGCTAGAGATGTTCATGAGCAGAAGAGCACATCTGATGGAGCTTTCTTTCTTAGAAAGAAACTTGTTTCATGGATCAACAAGAAATAGTCATGTACTTCTTTATCTACTACTAAAGCTGAGTATGTTGTTGCTGCTACTAATTGTACACAAGTTCTATGAATGAAGCAAATGTTGAAGGATATAAGGGTGTATTGTAATGAATCGATAGTTATTCACTGTGATAACTCTACTGCTATTGACATATCAAAGAATCTGGTATTTCATTCTAAGACTAAGCACATATCTATCAAGTACAACTTTTTGAAGGAGAAGGTGGAAGCAAGTGAAGTCAGACTGGTTTATGTGAACACTACAAAGCAGATTGTAGATATATTCATGAAATCTTAAATGCCTAAGGAATAATTTGAGTACTTCAGAGATAGATTGGGGGTTTCTGCCCTTCTGGTAGAGACTTGAGTGATGTTTATTGGCATCATTCCATTATGAATATATCAGAGCTATTATTCATTTCCGATTAATGTGGTGGTGCTACTACTTAGGGGAAGTAGTTAGTTGTGTGGTTCAAAGGATTTTATAATTCTTCTTTTATATTTATGTCATATTTTTTGCATTGATGTCAAAGGGGGAGTGATATATGTTAAAAACAAAGCTTAATTGTAACATCAATCAAAGGGGAGAGATCAGAGCTTAACCGAGATATCTTTCACAAGGGGAGTTTGGTGGCTATCTTCTTTAGGGGGAGACTTGTTTGGCATTTCTTGGCACTTTGATGTTTTTCACATCTAGTGTTGTCATCAATACCAAAGGGGGATATTGTAGGAAATTGGAGGAATTGATTTTGTGTTGCATTGATGTTTTGTCATTAATGGCAACACCGACTGTTTTGGTCGGTTACTGATTTCCTGTTGGTTACGATAGAGTACTTGGATTATGATATTGATTTGGTATGCTCTGGTATGTTTTGGTTTGTGAAATTAGTTTGGATGTGTCATTCATGCTATTCAGATGCGTATCATGATCAGTTGGTTTTGGATTTGATAACTCACATGCTATCATTTTCTCTAATAAGCCTTTTTGTTATAGATAAGGGTTTTACTAGAAGAGCTTTATTGAAGATCTTTCGATGCATGTGATAAGTGGCATTGGTGCAAACTCTAGATAGTTCACAGGATGTCGTTGGTTATATTGTTCATGTTCCTATTGATTGGTGGTGTTGGATTTGGTTTATGACGACCTATTTTGGGTCTGGTCTTATTCTGCTAGGTTATGGACTAGTTTATGTAACATGTTGTCCATGATGCTCTCGTTACCGGTTGGATTTATCGATTGGATTATATTGTTTTGGTTCGAGAATGACTTGGATGATCATTGGATTGAGAGTTTCTATTATGAATTTATTGTATTATCTTTTAGGTGGCCAACCTAATTGTTTAGGTCCCGGGTTGGTATATATATGGTGTAAGATCTCTTTGTAAATCATGGTCATGGTTATGGGTTATGGTTATGTGGTTATTGTACAGCGAAAATTCGCGATCGAACCCTAGTTGCTCTCCCCTCTTCCAACTCCGAGGAGAGAGAAGGGAGATTCGCTAGGGTTGATGGTTTTCACTTAGGGGAGAGACTTTACATTCAAAAGAGGGGTTGAAACCCACAAGATCCAATCCCACACAATGCAAGATTGGATGCTAAATGAGTTTCAAGGGTTAAGACAACAAGGCTACCCTCTTTTGTAAAGAATGTGCATAGAAGAATTGAGCTAGGAATGCATAGAAAGTGACAAAGATTCGCTTATAAACTGAGATAGGGATACAGTATGAAGCTGCGGACCTGGAATTAGCAGTGAAATGTCGATACGGCGCTGTCCTGCAAATTTGAGCAAAAGTCGCCGGGACGATGGCGCCCGACCGCCATGGTCCTCCAAAAAATCCGCGAAATGAAGGGGGATCTGTTCGTCTTTGCACAAGGATTCCAGATCTTCAATTTCAGCCGCGTACTTGCAACCTACACATAGAAAAGTGAAGACGATTGGGGGGTTAGGGATTAGGGGTTTGCCTTTAGGTCAAACCCCGGTTTTGGAATTAACCAAGAAATGAGCAAGTGCTGTAAATGTAAATGACTGTAAAACAAGTACTAATACCTTGTTCTAAGGACGTTTGTATCCTTATGTGCGAAGGTATAGATGTTGTATGTTGTTGTAGTATGTTGTATGTGATCTCCTCTTCAATGGTTGAATCCTTGTCTTGAATGCAACACTTAGCCTTGAATGGAGACTTGGAATGAATGCTTGAATGTTTGAATGCTTGAATGCTTGAATGTTTGAGTATAGTTCCCACACTTGTATACATATGTCCTTCTCATGCCAAATGAGAGAGAAAAATGTAGTTTATATACTTGTCATTTAGGGCTGATAGACTGATTTTCCCGACCTTAGGCCGACCAGGAAAGTTTAATTTCCAATTTGCAAACAAAAAGACCCGAGACCCCTTAGGAGACCAGGCCCAAAATAGGACCCAGGGACCAAGGCACTGGGTGCCCTAGTCCTGAAGGACCAGGGCACTGGGCGCTCTGGTCCCACCTCCCGGGACAACAGGGTGCAAGGAGGTTCAGGCCAGGGTGCTAGAAAATGTAGTTTTCAGTGTCGTGAGCAAGTTTCGAGGTCTCCATTCAGGTTGTGTGTTGCGTCGCCATCATGAAGACCGAAATGTAGTCGAAATTGCAAGTGTCACAATTTTAGGACGCTACATTTAGCCCCCACTTTAGCGGGAGTATGTATGCTCATACTTCCGGTAAAGTACAAGGAAACAATATTGAAAGACTTTCACCACGTCAAGGAGGCAAGACACACCAAGCCCCTAGTGGACTAAGGATCTTACGACTTCGATTGACAAAGTAAAAGGGAAGATCACGAGGGATAACCATGACTGTCAGTAGTAAGGTTCCCTCACTATGAGTCATGCAAGAAAGATATCAAAAATTTTCAAGGCAAAGCTAAATTTTGTCAAGAAATTTTCAAGTATCTTGAAAAGATATGAACGGGATGTATGGCCCCCTACGTTAAAGTGATCACACATGCCTCACCGGGGGTGATTGCTTTAAGGTAGTGATACATATAAGAAATGAGAAAGGAGCATGTTATCACAAGGATTTAGCCCCCAAGTATGAGATAAGCCCAAGGATAATAGACACAAAACACAAAGCACAAAGCACAAGGTGACTTCGCTTTCCTCGGGGTCAGTATGCTGTATGATAATTCATGTATATATATCATATGTATGTATGCATAATTGTTCTTCATTCCCCAATCAAGGAAGGTCACCTAGAAGAAGGGAACACATGTGTCTTTTGAGTCAACATGAGAGAGACCAAAAGAGATCTCAATGCTTTGCATCGTCCTCAAGTAGACAACACTAAGGACGACAAATAGAAGAATGAGAATAACATATAGAAGAAGTAACAAAAGAGAGGAGGAGAGAATCTGCTATGCTAATGAAACTAGTCTAGCACGTCATCTACCCCTCGATCTTGCTGATCAATGTTTCAGGAAGGCAGGGAACACGATAGAGGAGGAACATCTAACATAGCAGATGGAGCTATCACAAGATCCAAACAAGGGCTATGTTCATGTTCCGAGCCACGTTGTTCTTGTCTAGGAGCTAGGATAAGTGCTTTAGAAAATTCATTAGATAAATGGTTATCAATATCAACAAGTTCATATTCACTATTAGAAGCAAGAGGAGTAACATTTTCATCATGAATAACATTTTCATCTATATCATCATCAAGATTTATAAAAATAGGATCTTTAACTCGCACAGGATCAAAACCATCATGCATCTTATGTTTAGGAGATTTAGGCTCAATGTCTGGCTGAGGAGAAAATGGAATAATGCTTGTTGAAGGTGTTTTTGGAGATTGCAAAGTTTTAGAAGCAACTGCTTGAGCTCGAAGACGACACTTTCGTCGGCGTTCACGTGCAGAACGATTTCGTCTAGTCTTAGTAGGAAGTTGAGAAGATTGAGGAGGAGGAATGTTCTCATCCTTAGCACTTGGGTGTTTAGGTTGTGGTCTCTTAGGCTGAATAATAGGAGAAGGAGAAGGTCTCTTCTCTCTATAAAAGGAAGGAGGAGGAACCGCTCCATATAAAGGAGGAATTTTTGGTTTAGGAAGGAGACCAAGTCCATCATGACGAGGAGGGATAGGTCTACTTTTAGGAAGTTTATTAGATATAGACATAGTCACATCCATAGGGATGGGTTGGGAATCTTCTTGAGGAAAGACATTAGTTTTATCTTTCAAAGGAAGAACTTCCTTCTCAAGAATGATAGGAATATCAAGTTTAGGTGTTCTAGGTTCACTTAGAGATAGGATCATATCTGTTTTCCACTTTTGATAAGATTTGAAAAGATGATCACTTCGCGGAGGAAGAGATTGGAATTGTTTAGGCCAAAAGTAATCAATAGGAACGCTAGAAGTTCTTTCAGCTAGTTTAAAGAGACTGTGATTGATAGTAACAACTTCACCATTATGGGGAAATTTCAAACACTTGTGAATAGGAGAAGCAATAGCTTTCATGGAAGATAGCCAAGGATAGCCAAGCTTCACACGAAATTGTTCGGATGAAGGAATAATAGCAAAGTTCACATCAAGAGATTTGTTATGGACCTCAATAGGCAATGTAATAGAACCAATTGCAGGAGAAGAAAATGCATCAAATAATTTCACAATCACATCTGTTTTGTCATAAATCACTTGATTCAATTGCAAAGTAAAAAGAAATTCTTCAGTAATAACATTAACCATGCACGAAGGATCAATAAGCACTCCACGGCAAGGTGTATTCTTGACTTTTACAACTATGTATAAAGGACCATCAGGTGCTCTAATGGTTTCACTAGAATCAAATGTGATGGAAGGTTCTTTAGGGATTTCTTGCTGCTCTACAAAGTTAATCACATTCGGAGTCATAGATACAAGACCATCAGATGAAAGAGAGGAATCATTAGTCTCAATTGCATTAGAGGTATGAGAAGGTAATGGATCAGTGAAAATTTGAAGGTTTTGATTAGGAGGAGCTACAGATGTATTGCCTTTATCATTCACTCCAGAAACAGAAATATTATTATTATCAATCAAATCTTGAATTTTACCCTTTAAAGAAAAACATTTTTCAGTATCATGCCCAGGCTGACGATGAAATTGACAAAAAGCTTTGTTATCAAAATAAGGTGAAGTAATTTTTGCAGGATCAATTTGTCTTATAGGAGGAAGAGTAAGCACATTTTGTTCCAACAACTTATTCATAATACTATGCAATGATTCATTCAAAGGAGTATACTTTCTTTCTTTCTTGAAAAATTTAGAAATAGGAGGCACACCTGATGCTGCATTCACATTGTTGTTGATGATGTTTTCATTGAATTTGATGGAATCTCTGTTCGGTTTAAACTTCCCAAATTGTTGTTGACTGCTATCACCCTTATCACTTGGAGCCATAGGATGTGATTGTTCCATTTGACTCACAGTCAGTTGATAATTGTGAAGAGTTGCACACAACTGTTGGAAAGAAGTAAACTCAGAAAATAGAAGTTTGTCTCGAATATCTTTTTGTAAATTAGAAATAAAGATTCTTTGAATATCATTGTCAGGCACTAGAAAAGAAATTTGAGCATACAAATGCTTATATCTACCAATGAAATTAGTCACTTTTTCTTTAACACCTTGTTTACAATGCATTAAATCAATCAAAGTAACTTTAGGACTTATATTGTTTTGAAATTGTTGAATGAAAGCATTTGCAAGTTGTTCGAAAGAAGTAATAGAATAAGAAGGCAACGAGCAATACCATTGTAGGGCTCTATCTCTTAATGTTCTAGTGAACAGTTTTGCAAGCAACCTTTGGTCATAAGCAAAATCAGTACATATTGTTTGAAAAGTCTTAACATGTGTTAGAGGATCACCTTTACCATTATAAAGCTCCAAATGCGGGATTTCAACATGTTTAGGAGGAATAGCTTGAACAATGTCAAGAGAAAGTGGGTTCGCAACATCAAATGTGGGCACACTAAACTTAGATTGATTCATAGAGGCAATTTGTTGCTGTAAAGAGGAGACAGTTTGTGCAAGATTGTTAATGGTCGCTTCAGTCAAAGAATTCATATTGGATGTGTTAGATTGAGATGGAGGTGTTATGTTATTGAAAGAAGGTAAAGAGTAAGGTGGTGGGACTCTATGATAATTAGTCATAGGAGATGATTAGACAGGAGGAACACTACAAGGAGGAATGGAATGGTTGAATGAATTGCCCCCTTGCGTCATGTTCATTTGTGGAGATATAATAGGGACACTCATTGAAGGAATGAATGAAGAAGTCGGATTAAATGAAGGAAGAGGATTAATTGAAGAAGAAGGGTTGCCCCCATGACTGGTGATCACAGGAGGAATGTCTTGTGTAGAAGTAGCCATTATGTTTGATGTAAAGGTAGGTATGCTAGCAATAGGAGTTGTCAAAGGAATAGAATGATTGACTTGAGTAGGAGGTTGTGTATAACCCAAATTTTCAGCACAACTCTTCATAGGCATCACATTCAAACCCACAATGTGTGCAATACCATGCAAAATAACAATTCCATTCTTATCACTTTGAAGCATATGTTTTAGACCCTCAATTAAAGGAAGAGCTTGACTATCGGGCTACTCATGAGACATCCATTGGTGAAAATCGTCAAATTGGTTATCCAATTTTGAAAGTTATTCTACAGAAACCTCATGGAGAGCTTCTTCATCATTAGGAGGATTAGAGGAATTACCCATGTCCTCGTTAAAAAGGCTATTCAAATTAGGTTCCATCTCCTCAGTAGTTAAACCTCGGAAAGACTTAATTCTATGGCTTCGTCTAACGGGAATAGTGTAAGTAGGGCTTATTGTTGTAAAACTCATGCACTAGAAAGAGAGAGAAGATTTTGAATTTAGAGGTATCAATTTTTAGTAAAATCAGCCAATCTTCTGGATTTAAGCTGTTAAATGCAATCACGACAGTCTCCCGAAATTTCAAAAAAAATGTTCGGGACCGTGGCGCTCGGAGTGCAACACAGTCCTTGCAACTTTTTTCGAAATTTGCAGGGATGAAAGGTATGATGATTTTGAAGCTAATCTGAAAAAATTGAGTGATTTTACAATTTGTAGATAGGCCAAATTAAAGTTGCAAATTCAAAATTGAACCCTATCAAGATTGTCGAAAAATGCAAAAATTTGAATTTTGAAAAAGAGAGGGAAACTGAAATTTTGAATGTTATGATTTTAGAGGGAATGTCAAAAGCAATGCAAATTTTGAAATTTGAAAATTGACTCAATTTCACGCAAAATTCAATTTTGAAAGCGGAAATTAAAGTTGTTGTAATTAAGCACTTAATTTCAAAAGTCACAAATTGTAAGAATTTGAATAAAGCACTGAAATTTCGAATGAATGCAAATACACTTTTCAGATTTAGGATAGTAAGAACACAATTTTGACACAAAATTTCAATTTTGATGATTTTTGAATGTTTAGAAGCCTTAATCCAAGCAATCACAAGACCAACTTTGACTGTAATTTTGAAGGTGTTAGATTTGATAAAATCAGCCAAAATTCTGGATTTTAGCAGGAAAATACAGTAAGATCTCGCTCCCGAAATTTCGGAAAAAATGTCGGGGACGATGGCGCTTGGAGTGCACACGGTCCTCGCAACTTTTTTCCAAATTTTCAGGGATGAAAGATATTGTGATTTTATTGCGGAATCCAAAGTTACAGCTGATTTGGAGATGTTTTGATCAGTGAAATTGTCGGACAAAGGTTGAATCAAGAGGGTTTCAAAAATTAGGGTTTTGACACTTAACCACTTAATTTTCAAAATTAATGCACAAATATGAATTGACAATTTGTAATAGAAGGGCAGATCTGAAACAAGCATTAATAATTAAACATTTCACAAGTTTAATTACTTAAAAAGAAAATTTAGGGTCTTTATGCAATTAACCTCTAAAATTTTGCAAAAGATCAAACATGGAATTGCAATCAAGGAATCTAATTTTCAGATCTAACTATGAATAATCAGAAAGGATGTTCACGTCGGGTTCACCAAAATGTAAAGCAGAAATTCGCGATCGAACCCTAGTTGCTCTCCCCTCTTCCAACTCCGAGGAGAGAGAAGGGAGATTCGCTAGGGTTGATGGTTTTCACTTAGGGGAGAGACTTTACATTCAAAAGAGGGGTTGAAACCCACAAGATCCAATCCCACACAATGCAAGATTGGATGCTAAATGAGTTTCAAGGGTTAAGACAGCAAGGCTACCCTCTTTTGTAAAGAATGTGCATAGAAGAATTGAGCTAGGAATGCATAGAAAGTGACAAAGATTCGCTTATAAACTGAGATAGGGATACAGTATGAAGCTGCGGACCTGGAATTAGCAGTGAAATGTCGATACGGCGCTGTCCTGCAAATTTGAGCAAAAGTCGCCGGGACGATGGCGCCCGACCGCCATGGTCCTCCAAAAAATCTGTGAAACGAAGGGGGATCTGTTCGTCTTTGCACAAGGATTCCAGATCTTCAATTTCAGCCGCGTACCTGCAACCTACACACAGAAAAGCGAAGACGATTGGGGGGTTAGGGATTAGGGGTTTGCCTTTAGGTCAAACCCCGGTTTTGGAATTAACCAAGAAATGAGCAAGTGCTATAAATGTAAATGACTGTAAAACAAGTACTAATACCTTGTTCTAAGGATGTTTGTATCCTTATGTGTGAAGGTATAGATGTTGTATGTTGTTGTAGTATGTTGTATGTGATCTCCTCTTCAATGGTTGAATCCTTATCTTGAATGCAACACTTAGCCTTGAATGGAGACTTGGAATGAATGCTTGAATGTTTGAATGCTTGAATGCTTGAATGTTTGAGTATAGTTCCCACACTTGTATACATATGTCCTTCTCATGCCAAATGAGAGAGAAAAATGTAGTTTATATACTTGTCATTTAGGGCTGATAGACTGATTTTCCCGACCTTAGGCCGACCAGGAAAGTTTAATTTCCAATTTGCAAACAAAAAGACCGAAGACCCCTTAGGAGACCGGGCCCAAAATAGGACCCAGGGACCAAGGCGCTGGGTGCCCTGGTCCTGAAGGACCAGGGCGCTGGGCGCTCTGGTCCCACCTCCCAGGACAGCAGGGTGCAAGGAGGTTCAGGCCAGGGTGCTAGAAAATGCAGTTTTCAGTGTCGTGAGCAAGTTTCGGGGTCTCCATTCAGGTTGCGTGTTGCGTCGCCATCGTGAAGACCGAAATGTAGTCGAAATTGCAAGTGTCACAATTTTAGGACGCTACAGTTATCTATGTGCGAACAAGGTTGTGATCATATACAGAGGTTATGGTCAGTCATAACTGATCGAATAAAATTTGTAAAAGAGGTTTAAGGACTCTGATATTGAGCTTAACTAGAACTGTACTTAGGCATAGAATATGTTATATTTGTTGTTCACTCTTCTTTTCGAATTGTAGTCTGTATTTCTTTTGTAGTCAGTGAGGATCCTTTTTTGTAATGAGCAGTGTGCTCTAGGTTGTTGGCCTTCCTGCTTGTGCAAGTCCCTCATTTTGTAATCACATACTTACTGCAAAAGTATTATCTAACTGTGGGTAGGCTTCCCACCATGGTTTTTCCCTTTTCCAGTTTTTCCACGTACAAATCTTGGTGTCATGTGTTATGGATAGATGGTAACTATTTTTTGATTTATGTTTATGCCTAATTTTTATATCTGTTATTCAAGTATTTGGCTTATACATTCTGGTATTAGCTTTATGTGCTCCGGTAATGACATTTTGAATGATTAAAGTTTTATAATCTATTGACAACTGATTCACCCTCCCTCTCAGTTCTCCTTTGGTTATCTAAGTTGTCTAATGGTTGGTATCAGTGCCTGGTCCTCTTTGCAAAAGCTTAATCGCTTGAGGAAGATCCTATGGCATCTAATAGTTCAATTTCATCAAGTTCATCTACAACTATTTTTTGGAGGGAAATTCCTAGGCTTGATGGAAAAAATTACAGGGTATGGAAGATTCGGATGGAGACTCATCTGAGATGTCTTGGCAAGGAGATTTGGGAGATCACTGAGAAAGGATTTACCCCTTTTAATCTGACATCTGGTAATCCTCCTCCGACAAGTTTGGATAAGGATCTTGAGAATGATTGTAGAGCTAGAGAAGCACTTTTGTGTCCACTTTCTGATTAGCAAATAATGGGACTAACTGACAAAGTGACCGCAAAGGCTATATGGGATAAGTTGGAGACTCTGAATGAAGGTGATCCTCATATTAAAATTTCTAAACTCAATGGTTACCGAGTAAGATATGAGAACCTAAAAATGGAAGAGGATGAAAGGATTAATACTTTTATGGAAAGAGTTAATGAAATTGTCATGGAAATTCAATGTTGTGGTGGATCTCTGAGCAAAGATGAAATAGTTTCAAAAGTATTGAGAGCTTTACCACCAGCTTACAAGATGAAGGCTATTGCAATTAATGACCTAAGAACTATGGCAAACACCTTTGTTAATAGAGATACTTTGGTTGGGAAGTTATTTTCTTTTGATCTTGAGGAATTTGGACCTTCTCGAGTTGTAAAATCTGAACCTTCTTTTCATGCATCTACATCATCTACCAACAAGAGTGATTGGAAATATTTATATGGGAAAGAACTAGAGGAAATGAAGAAATAAGATGAAGAGTTTGAGCATCTTGAAGGCCTATTAACTAGAAGAGTACCTAAAGGTTTGACAGGAAGTAAGTATGAAGGAAAATCACATTTTAAATGTTTTGTATGTAATAAGATAGATCATTTTGCATCTAGATGTCCTAAGAGGACTTCAAGATTTAAAGAAAGAGCTAGAAGATCCTTTAGGCCTAACCATGAATATTAGAACAAACATAAGTACATGAGGAACAAAGACAAATCATGCTACTACATTGATGAGGAAGGTGTGATTGATTCTGATGATGAACCAGTATAAGATTCTGTTAGTGGATCCGGCAATGGAAAGGAATGGGTATTTTTGGCTATCAAGGAAGATGATTAGGTACCTGAAGAGAAGGCCCTTGCTACTAAATTTGAAGACAAGGATGAATGGGTGATAGATAGTGGATGTTCACATCATATGACTGGAGCTAAAAGGAAGTTTTTATTTTTATGAGAATTTGATTGTGGTCTAGTTAGATTTGGAGATGACGATCAAGGGAAGAGGAACTGTATCATTGAGTGGTAAAAATAATATTGATAATGTTTATTATGTTGAAGGTTTAAGGAATAATATTTTGTGTGTAGGACAGTTGGTGGATAAGGGATTTTAGTTACAGTCCAAGGATGGAAAATGCAAGATTATCAACAGATCTGGATTGGAGATTGCAACCAGTACTCAGACTAAAGGTAACATATTTTATTTAAACTCTGATGAGAAGACATGTTTGATTTCAAAAATTGATGAAAGTTCGCTATGGCATAAGAGGTTGTGTCATGTGACTTTTGTTTGCATTATAAAGATCAGTTCAACTAAGGTAGTTAGAGATATACCTAAGATTGTGAAGCCCTATAATCCGGTATATAAGGAATGTCAAATGGGAAAGCAAGTCAAAATTTCTTTTAACACTATACAAGACAAATTTAATGATGTTCTCTATCTTATTCACACTAATCTGTGTGGTCTTGCTAGAATCAAAAGTTTTCAAGGTGATAGATTTTTTATGCTAATCATTGATGATTATTCTAGAATCATGTGGGTTACTTTTCTAAATGCAAAATCTGAAGCATTTGAAAAGTTTAAAATATTTAAAGCTAAAGTTGAGACAGAGACAAGATTGAAGATTAAATGTTTAAGGTCAGATCAGGGTGGAGAATTCACATCTGGTGAATTTAATAGTTATTGTCAGAAGCATGGTATAATGAGACAATTGTCTACACCCCGGACATCTCAGAAAAAAGGAGTTGTGGAAAGGAAGAATAGAACTATCTTGGATGCGGCTAGAACCATTATGATGGAAGCTAATCCATCTCATATCTATTGGAGACAAGTTGTGAGCATGGTGGTATACACATTCAATAGAGTTCATATCAAAAAAGACATTGGTGAGACACCTTATGAGTTATGGTTTGGTCATACACCTATAGTTAAGTATTTTAGAATCTTTAGTAGTAAATGCTATATCAAAAGAGATGATTCCATTGGAAAGTTTGATCCCAGATGTGATGAAGGGATATTTATTGGTTATTCTAATGAAAGAAAAGCATATAGATGCTATAATTAAATATTGTAGAGAATTGTGGAGAGCACTAATGTCAAGGTGGATTAGCAAAACAAAAGTGAAATTAGAACTTATGAGAGAGAACCGATAGTGGAAATGATCTTAACTGAACTGGTAGCACCTACATCAAAATAATATGTTTAACTAGTTACCCCAACAATATTAGAAAATCTAATGGTAACTGAAGATCAGGGTAGAGGAATAGAAAATTAGAAGACTCCTAAGTATGTAAGGTTAAATCATTCAGAAGATCAAGTCATTGAAGATAAGAATAAAGGAGTGATAACATGAAGAAGGTTGGCAGCTGATGAGGTATGTTTAATTTCTCAAGTTGAACTGGCATCTGTAATTGAAGTATGTAAAGATTTATGTTTGATGATAACTATGGAAGAAGAATTAGATCAAATTGAAAAGAATAACACATGGACTTTAGTTCCTTAGCCTAAAAATAAGGACATTATTGGGACTAAATGGGTTTTTAGGAACAAATTGAATGACGATGGACAATTTGTGAGGAATAAGGCTAGATTGGTTTGTAAAGGATATTATCAAAAGGAAGGAATTGATTATGATGAGACTTTTGCACTGGTAGCTAGGATTGAAGTTGTGAGATTATTTCTTGCTTATGTTGCACATAAGAACTACAAAGTTTATCAAATGGATGTCAAGTGTGCATTTCTAAATGGAGATCTTGAAGAGGAAGTGTATATTGAGCAGTCAGATGAATTTTCACTTTCAAATGACAAAAACATGGTTTGGAGGTTAAGGAGAGCTTTATATGGATTGAGAAAAGACCATAGAGCTTGGTATGCAAGGTTGGATAAATATATTTTAAAGCTTGGTTTCACTAAAGGCAATATTGAGAGTAATTTATATTAGAATGATCACTAATGATCACATATTAATTGTTGAACTCTTTGTAGATGATATCATTTTTGGAGGTGAGGACAAGTTATGTATGAAATTCTCTAACAATATGAAGAATGAATTTGAGATGTCCATGATTGGAGAGATGAATTTTTTCTTAGGTTTGTAGATTACTCAAACTAATAAAGGAAATTTCATTTGTCAAACTAAGTATGCTAGAGAGTTTTTGAACAAATTTGGTATGGAAAATTATAAAATGGTTGGTACTCCTATGGCTACAAGTGAGAGATTGATAAAGAAATATGTATTAGCTCCAATAAATCCTACAAGGTACAAGTCTATGATTGGAGGTTTGTTATATTTAACTCAAACTAAAAAAGCTATAATGAATGCAGTTTTTATTGTATCAAGATATCATATTGATCCTAGAGAGAATCATGAGAGTTCGGTGAAAAGGATTTTTTAGGTATTTGCAGGGAACAACTGAATATGGTTTGTGGTATCTTAAAGATAATGGTTTTACACTATGTGTATATACAGATACAGATTGGGTTGGAGATATTGATGACCGGAAGAGTACATCTGGTGGAGCTTTCTTTCTTGGAAAGATACTTGTTTCATGGATCAACAAGAAACAATCATGTACTTCTTTATCGACTATTGAAGCTAAGTATGTTATTGCTGATATTAACTGTACACAAGTTCTATGGATGAAGAAAATGTTGAACAATATAAGGGTGGATTGTAATCGACCAGTAGTGATTCACTATGATAACTCTATTGATATTGACATATCAAAGAATCTAGTATTTCATTCTAAGACTAAGAACATATCTATCAAGTACAACTTTTTGAAGGAGAAGGTGGAAGAAAATGAAGTCAGATTGGTTTATGTGGACACTAAAGAGAAGATTGTAGATATCTTCACTAAACCTTTGCCTAAGGAATAATTTGAGTACTTCAGAGATAGATTGGGGGTTTCTACCCCTCTGGTAGGGATTTGAGTGATGTTGATTGGCATTAGTCTGGTATGCATTTATCAGAGCTAGTATTCACTTTGGATTGATGTGGTGGTGCTACTACTTAGGGGTAGTAGTTAGTTGTGTAGTTCAAAGGATTTTATGACTCTTCTCTGATATTTATGTTAGATTTTTGGTATTGATGTCAAAGGGGAAGAGATATATGTGAAAACCAGAGCTTAACTATAACATTAGTCAAAAGGGAGAGATCGGAGCTTAACCAAGATATCTTTCACATGGGAGTTTGTTGGTTGTCTTCCTTTGGGGGAGACTTGTTTGGCATTTCTTGACACTTGCATGTTTTTCATATCTAGTGTTTTCATCAATGCTAAAGGGAGATTGTTGGAAAATTGGAGGAATTGATTATGTGTTGAATTGATGTTTTGTCATTGATGGCAACACTAGTTGTTTTGGTCGTTTACCAATTTTCGGTTGATTTTGATAGAGTGGTTGGATTATGAGATTGATCTGGTATGCTTCAGTATTATTTGGTTTGTGGAATTGGTTTGGATCTATCATTCATTCTATTCAGATGTGTACCATGATCAGTTGGTTCAGGATTTGATGACTCACATGCTATCATTTAGTCTAGTAAGCCTTTAGGTTACTGGTAAGGGTTTTACCAGGAGATCTTTGTTGAAGATCTTTTAATGCATGTGATAAGTGGTGCTAGTGCAGCTTCTAGATGGTTCATGGGATGTTGTTGATTATCTTGTTCATGTTCCTATTGATCAGTGGTGTTGGATTTGGTTTATGGCAACCTATTTTGGGTTAGTTCTTATTCTTTTAGGTTATGGAATAGTCTATGTAACGTCTTGGATGATGCTCTCGATGCGTTACCTATTCGATTTATCGATTGGATTATATTATTTTTGTCCCAGGTCAACTTGGATGATCATTGGATTGTGAGTTTATGATATAAATTTATTATATTATCTTTTAGGTGGTCGACCTTGTTAGACAGTTCAGATAACCGGAAGACAACTAAGAGGGGCATGGGTGAATCAATTATCATAGATTACCGAAAGCATTATAAATTTAAAACAAAAATATCAGAATGGTAGTTAATCCAATTGAGCATAAACAATAATCATAGAATAAAAGCCATCCACACAACACCAAGATTTGTACATGGAAAATCCAATAAAGGGAAAAACCACGGTGGGAAGCCTACACATAGTTAGATAATACTTCTGCAGTAAGTATGTGCATTTACAATGAAGGGGCCTGCACTTGCAGGAAGGCCAATAACCTAGAGCACGTTGCTCATCATAAAAGGAGTCTCACTGACTACATACAAATCTAGACTACAATCCAAAGAAATGTTGAACTGCAAAAGATAGCATCTCCTATGCGTGAGTATAGTTCTGATTAAGCTCAATACCAGAGGACTAAATCCTCTTACAAACCCAATTTCATCTCCATTGATCGACCAACTCCTTTGTTTGAATGATATTACAATATTCGCACATTACATTACTTGACCATGACCTCTTACAATAACCATGATGATCTACAATGAGATCTTACATTTTATCTATACAAACCCTCGACCATAAACAATCAGCTCGACTACCAGACAATAAACCAATTACATCATTACAAACCATGTCGGCCTTAAACTAAAATAAATAATATCCAACACATGAGATATCCTGAAAATATAACAATAATTCCTATCCACACATTACATTAGTGTCAGTCCATAGCCTAGATCAACCGGGACCAAGTATAGGTCCACACACTTCAGGAATGATCTCCAAATGCCAAGTCTTGAACAAGATTACCAACAACATCCTAAAACTCCATCAGAAGCTCCACCAACACCAATTATGCAATGCATCAAAGTAGTCTCCACCAAAAGATCTTCCAGTGAAACCCTCGCCAGAACCAAAAACCAATCTTCTATGTAAGAAGGATACCATCTAATCACCAGACCGAAACCAATTGACCAAATATGAGTATAGGCATTATGAACAAGTGAATTCCTTCACCAGATTATGCCGATGTTAACTAGATCATGTCGGATCCAAGTTAACCAAAAACCACTTAGCCTACCGGGACCAGAAGGGTGCCAGTAAAGCATCCAAACAGCTAGTATTGACATCAATGACAAAACATCAATGAAACACATAATCAATTCCACCAAATGGTCAACAATCTCCCCCTTTGGCATCGATGGCAACACTAGATGTGGAAAACATATAAGTACCAATAAATGCCAAACAAGTCTCCCCTATGGAAGACAACCAACAATCTCTTGCATATAGCTCTGAATATCAATGTCTCTCCCCTTGTGAATAATATCTCTATAAAGTTCTGAGTTTCTTTTTCACATCGCTATCTCTCCCCCTTTGACATCAATGGTAGAAATTTGATAGAAATATCACAGTAAAAACATAAGCCTCTGAATCTCAAAGCTGACTACTCCCCCCGATCAGTAGCATCCCACATCGGTGCCAAAATGAACAGTATCTCTAATAATGCATACCATACTGATGCCAAAATCGCATCAATCAAGTCTCTGCTGGAGGGGCAAAAACCCCCAATCTATCTCTCAGGTACTCAAAAGATTCCTTGGATGAAGGTTTAGTGAACATATCTGCAATATGTTCTTTAGTGTTCACATAAACCAGGTTAACTTCATTTTCTTCCACCTTCTCCTTCAAAAAGTTATACTTGATAGATATGTGCTTTGTCTTAGAGTGAATACTAGATTCTTTGATATATCAATAGCAGCAAAGTTATCATAGTGAATAACTACCGGTGCATCACAATCCACCTTTATATCCTTCACCATTTGCTTCATCCATAGAACTTGTGTACAATTAGTAGCAGCAGCAACATACTCAGCTTCAGCAGTAGATAAAGAAGTACATGACAATTTCTTGCCGATCCATGAAACCAAATTCTTTCCAAGAAAGAAAGCTCCACTAGAAGTACTTTTCCTGTCATCAACATCTCCAGCCCAGTCAGCATCTATATATACACATAAAGTGAAATTATCATCCTTAAGATACCACAAACCATATTCTGATGTACCTTGCAAGTATCTAAATATCCTTTTCACCGCCATCTCATGATTTTCTCTAGGATCGCTCTGAAATCTTGAAACAATACAAACAACATTCATAATGTCGGGTCTAGTCAAAGTTAAATAAAGTAGACCTCCAATCATAGATTTGTATCTTGTAGGATTTATCGGTGCAGAAACATCTTTCCTTGTCAATTTCTCACTTGTAACCATAGGAGTACTTACTGGTTTATAATCTCCCATACCAAAATTCTTCAACAATTCCTTAGCATATTTAGTTTGATAGATGAAAATACCTTTGTCAGTCTGAGTAATCTACAAACCTAAGAAATTTTTTATCTCACCAATCATAGACATCTCAAATTCTTTCTCCATGTTCCTAGAAAATTATATGCATAATTTATCTTCACCTCCAAAAATAATGTCATCAACAAATACTTCAACAATCAGTATATCATCATCTGTGATTTTATAATATAAATTACTGTCAGCACTGCCCTTAGTAAAACCAAGCTTCAAAAGATATTTATCCAACCTTGCATGCCAAGCTCTAGGTGCTTGTTTCAATCCATATAAAGCTTTCCTTAACCTGCAAACCATATCAGTACCATCTGATAGTGAAAAACCATAAGGTTTCTCAATATAAACTTCCTCATTAAGATCCCCATTCAAGAATGCACATTTATCATCCATCTGATAAACCTTGTAGTTTTAATAAGCAGCATAGGCAAGAAATAATCCTACAGATTCAATCATAGCTATAGGTGTAAAAGTTTCTCCATAATCAATTCCTTCCTTCCGATAATATCCTTTACAAACCCATGTAGCCTTATTCCTTATAACTTTACCATCCTCATTCAATTTATTCCTAAAAACCCATTTAGTTCCAATAACATTTTTATTTTTAGGTCAGGGAACCAAAGTCCATGTGTTATTTTTCTCAATCTAATCTATTTCTTCTTCCATAGCTTTTAACCAAAATTCATGTTTACATGCCTTAATTACTGATACCGGTTCAACTTGTGAAATTCAACATACCTCATTAGTTTTCAGTCTTCTTCTTGTCATCACTCCATTTCTCTTATGCCCAATGATTTGATCTTTAGAATGATTTAATCTCACATACCTAGGAGTCTTGTAACTCTCTGTTCCTCTTCCCTATTCTTCAGTTACTGTATAATTTTCTGATGTTGTTGGAGTAAGTGGTTCAACTCTCTATTCTGATAAAGGTACTACCAGTTCAGATTTAATCATTTTCACTGCCAGTTCCTTCTCATGAATTCTGATTTGACTTTTGCTCGGCTCATCTACTTTGACATTAGCACTCTCCACTATTTTCATCAATCTCTTCTTATAACATCTATATTCTTTGCTTTCATTAGAATAACTAAGAAATATGTCTTCACCACTTCTAGGATCAAATTTTCCAATAGCATCACCTCTCCTGATATAACATTTACTACAAAAGATTCTAAAATACTTAACTGTAGGTGTATTGCCAAACCATAATTCATAAGGTGTCTTATTAGTTTCTCATTTGATATGTACTCTATTAAATGTATAAATTGTTGTACTAACTCATTCTCTCCAATAGATATGAGGTAGATTTGCTTCCATCATCATTGTTCTAGTAGCATCCAAGATACTTTTGTTTTTCCTTTCCACAACTCCATTCTGTTGAGGTGTGCGAGGAGCAAAATTTTTTGTTTTGATACCATGCTTGTCACAAAAGTTAATAAACTCACTAGATGTGAATTCTCCACCATTATTTGATCTCAAACATTTAATCATCAATCTTGTCTTAGTTTCCACTTTAGCCTTACGGATTTTAAATTTATCAAATGCTTCAGATTTATCTCTCAAAAAAGTAACCCACATCATTATAGAATCTTCATCAATGATTAGCATGAAATATCTATCACCATGAAAACTTTTAACTCTAGCAAGGCCACATAAATCAGTGTCAATAAGATCAAGAACATCATTTGATTTATCTTTTATACTCCTAAAAGAGGTTCTAGCTTGTTTACCCATTTGACATTCCTTACATACCGGATTATAGGGCTTCATAATCTTAGGTGTATCTCTAACAACCTTATTTGAACTGATCTTCACAATGCAATCAAAATTTACATGGCATGACCTTTTATACCATAACCAACTTTCATCAATCTGTGTAATCAAACATGTCTTTGTTAGTCCCAAATGGTACTGAGAGGGGAGGGGTGAATCAACACTTTAGCAAATTTAACCAATTAAAACTTTAACTTTAAGTTTGAACTAATTTATCATTCATCAATATAAACATTTACTACAGAAGATTATGCATACATGAAAAGATACACAATGACACACAGATTTGTCTCATGGAAACCCAATAGGGAGAAAACCTAGGTGTGAGTAGGAACTCACAAAATTTGTACTCTTCTGGAGTAGGCCTGGTTAAGAGTCATCCTTGTTATGAGATTACAAAGACACTGTTAGGTGCCACCTTGTTAAGGAATTTTGTTCAAGGCTGGTTAGTGCCTTTACCCTGTTAAAGGTAGCCTAGTTAGAGGAATTAGAACATCAGTTAAGATGTCACCCGGTTAAGGGATTTTTACAATGGGACATGGTAAAGTACACCTGGTTAAGGGATTTATGTTGCCATTGTTAGAAAACAACAAATAGATGATCTACTAAAATTGCTACTCATTAGCTTGATCAAATCATACTAAAGAATCATACTAGGTTTGGATCGGTTGTGTCTAATCTACACAACTCTCAATTCCTGAATGCACTTTCAACTCTGCCTTTTGCTGATTTGCTGATCCGTGGATATCACACTGTCGGTCCTCTATCACTTGAGTCACCACTCTATGAAAACTCCACTCTACCGGTCCTCTGTCACTCGGCTTTGTAGTCTCTTAAACTCCTCCTATGTCCACTTTTATATTCTCTTCATTCACCTTGACAACAACAATCTCAAGAATAAGATATGTGTATTTATTGACCCTTGAGTTTGTCGCCAGCTTTCCCTCCAAAAACATTTCTTTCAAAATTCCATTATCATGCCTTAAATAACATCTCTGAAAACATTGAAGGAATCTCTTTCAATACAATTGAACATGCCAATAAGTCCTCCGGTTGACTGGAGAAGACTCCCGATTTAGCTGAATGTAACTGAATGTTACCAGTCTATCTATTATAGACTCTTCCGATGAACCAATCAAAATCTGTCTAGCTGGTTTCTTCCTGAATACCAGTATGTTTCTTGTTTAGCCGATGGACCTCTCTTGTGCCAATCTACTCACCACTATCTGGTCTACTTATTGTTTTCCGATCTACTCACTACTTGCCAATCTACTCAGTGCTTGTTAGTTAACTCACTGCTTGTCGGTCTACTCATTGCTTGTCGGTTTACTTATTGCTTAGCTGATCTACTCACTTCTACCCGGTCTACTTACTACCAATGGACTGTGAAGACTAAGGAGATTATTTTGCCAACAATCACAACCATATCACTTACCAGTCATACAAAACAATATCAGAATGCCAACAAACTCCGCCTTTGGCATTGGTGGAAAATACTACAAACCGCTACAAAACTATGCTAGTTTTGGCCCCTGTTTCAGACAAGATTCCAAAAATTCCAAAAATTCCCCCTTTTGCCATCAATGGCAAAGACTATCCAAAAACAATTTATCAAAATAAAGCAAAAATCTCTTTGAAGTTTTCTTGAGCCACTTTCAAGGAAGATTCCCATGAAGATTGAACCTGTTTCATGGTGGTGAAGTGGCCATGTAAGACTGCAATGAAGACCTCCATATCATCCATTGTCTTACAGTCAGGTTCATTTATTAGTTGATCTGCTTCTTTAATGTTTAGTTGCATGAAATCAACAATTGGTGCTAAATAGCACAGGAGCTCTAACAAACTAAGACTTCTTTTGTCTTCTTCATCTTTCAACCTTTTGATTTCTTGATTTAGCATTTTGAATTTTCCAATCAAGGTTGATGTTGAACTGATAAGAGGATCAAAAGAGCTTACCATATCTTTGATGGACTTGAAAAGAACTGAGAGGGGGGGTGAATTAGTGACACCAAAACTAAAACTACTCCAAACACTAGCTTGCAGATGAACTTAACAAAACTTTTAAACACAATGCATGCAATCCAAAATTATATAACAACATCCACAAAAAGTAAAGCATCCACCATAACACAAGTGTTTGTACATGGAAAACCCAAATAGGTAAAACCACGGTGAGATAGAACTCACAAGTTAACTATCTGCAGTAATAGATAACTGACCAGTTAAGGTCTACAAAGTGCTCTGCTAGGAGCAAATCTTGTTAGAGATCCCAAAGCTTGATTAGAATCTTATACCCTGTTAAAGGTAGTACCCTATTAGTAGTAACCTCAGTGGAGGAGTTATGAATCCAAACTAATGGATCACCCTATTAAAGGATTTATACATTTAAGCTTGTTAGAGCTTACCCTGTTAGGGGATTTGATTCTGTTATAATTGTTAGAAAACAACAAGATTTGTTTGATATGTTCTGAGTAGCACAATACTTGCTTGATCAGATCCTTCTAAACATACTCAACTCTGTCTGCATACTCTACAAACCTTCGTACATAACATAATACTTTCACTTATACCAAATGATTAATTGCGATGTCAATATATAGACCTTATGATTTCATGTCGGCCTTAAGAAATCATAACACAATTTCCTAGGTGCAGTGTATCTAGACAAGTGTTCATAACTCATCACAAAAATTACCGCCAAGTAGTCAATGCTAGTAACTCATCACAAAATTACCGAATATTGGTTGGAACAATCAAATACCAGTTTGAGAAAAACATATGAACCGTTATCCTTGAATCTCTGCTTGATCTCCATCTTGATATTCATCTTGATGTCGACTAAGTATAACCATAGGTTGTCTCTTATGTACATACCAGTTATCATAAGGTACCAATTAGAGATTACCCACTAAGTATACTGGTTGACAGTGTAAATAATTGAAGTTACACTGGTAGTCAATATAATCATATGTGTGTGTGTGAGTGTTTCATCAATGACAATACATGATGAATACATTATAATCATCATCATGCAAACAATCTTGAATTTCCTTTTGAATTTGATTCGTTTTGTCTTCTAAGTCTTTAATTAAAGTAGAAAAGCTTGAAGATTTCACCAGTAGTTGACCAGCTTGCTACAGTATATTTTTAACTTCTTTAGTTCTAGTGGAAAGAGCAACTTTTCCAACTATTATTTTCTCCATTAAGTTATCTCCTCATTTTGTTTCATATTGCCTTACTGCAACCTTCTCCAGATTGGTTTCCTCTGAACTGATTTATTTAACAAGAGTATCCAATTAGTCAATAATGGGTGCAACATCATCAACTGCAATGTCCTGGATGAGGTTAGAGAGAATTTTCTTGGCAGAAGTGAGGATTATTGCCTTCTTTTTCTTCTCTCATTTTTACCTTTTCATCTTGGATTCTCAGTTTTTCTGAGACTTTCATCAACTACTTGGGGGTCATTTTCTTTATATCAATGACCGATTCACCTTCTTCTTCCTCCTCTATTCCTTCTTCCTTTTCTATAGTCTCAACTTCTGAGCTGGTTGTTGTGATGATTCTTACCTTTTTCTTTTCACTTTCATTATCTAAGTCTAACTTCCTCTTTTTCGGAGGGGTATTCATCACTTCTATGTTATCATTTACTTTCTTCTCTTTCTCTTTTCCTTCCTCTGCTTTCTTCTCTTCCTCTTTTCCTTCCTCTATTTCCTTCTCTTCCTCTTTTGCTTCTTCAAAGAGAATAGGATTTGGTGACAATAAGGTTCTATGAGGTGTATCCTCATAAGGAATGTCTTCAACTAACACTTCATCTTGATTGGGAGGCTTAATTTGATCATCTTCCTTCATCGGTGAAGTGTGTACCAATTGTTCGATACCCTTTGTTAGATTGGGGATGTCTGACACAACATTTTGTATGATGCCCTCAGCTGTGAAAGTATCAGTGTCTTTAGTGGAGTCTTTTTCCTTAGCTTTTCATTTGTCAAGGACAATTGCACCTTTAACCTATTTTGTTTCCTTTTCAATTTCTTCTTCAACTTCCTTTTGGTGGACCATAATTTCCTTCCACAAGGCAACACCTTCAATGTGCACTGCTTCAACTTCACCTACTGCTACTCTCCCAGTTCTATTTCTTATTTTGAAATGTTGAATGCATGCTTCAACCACTAGTGAAGCTTGATCAAGGTCTAACTCATGTTGCACTTCCATGAGTGGTTTTATTCTGAGCTCCTTTTCAGTAGTTAGATTTGTCTTCCATCTCCCTTCAATTTGATCTTGCAACTCCGATGGGATTATGCCATATAATTCATGATGAGTCCTACAAAAATTGTACAAGTTCCAGATCAGAGCCTCCTCAATTTCCCTTTTATCTTCTTTGTTACAAAGGGAATATCTCCTTCCAACACCGGCCATACCTCCAATTCTTTTATCCCATGTACCAACTTATCAACTGTTGGGGCTTTGTTCCTTCCACTTCTTCTAACCTCCTTTATTTCCACATCTAATGGGGTGTCAGTGACATCACCTTCTTTCTCATCCTTTTTAAGCTTAGAATCACTCTTTTTCTTTCTAGTGTAAGTCACTCCTACTGGTCTATCTTTACTTGGTGAAGATACAGGGGTACCTAGATCCTTTTCCTTTGAGTATGTTGCAGGGTTATTTGCTATAGTAGCCTTAGGTTTTGTCTTTGACACTTTCTTCTTTCCACTTATTAATTCTTCATCTTTACCAGGTGTGACCCCTATTTTATCACTAACATTGGTGGAGGTAGTGGCACCAGATGCTACACTTCCATATTTCTTGTCAAGGGTATCAATCATTTTTCTTACTTTTCTTTTTATGATTGGCACCTGAAGTTCTTGTATTATTTTGGAGCTTGCCTCCTCACATGTTCCAAATCTCTTTGCCTTTAAGTCTACTAGTTTAGACAAGAGCATATTAACATGAATTTTAACAAGATTTGTTGCAACCTCATATCCCATAGGTGGAACCCAAAAAGTTTTGGGTTGAACTTCTTGAATGATACAACCGTTCGTGTCTACTAGGAAACAAATGTTTTCTTTGTATTTTTGTACTATTCTGGTTGGAATTCTTTCCCTCTTATGCATCCTAATTTGGAACTTCTTAAATTATCCCCACATTATTTCACCAAAATTATTTCCCAGATCCCTAATCTTTTCATCTATCTGAACCATGATAGGTTTCTCCTGTGACCATACTACATTACCCTTATTGGGGAAAAAGTTTTGCACATAGAAAAATATACATACCAGTAGTGAGCCATATTTGAAAGATTGCTTCTCTTCCTTCTTTATTATTTCCATGTTCACCATGAGCTGACTTTGAATCATCTCACGTATATCATAGGTTGCATCTTCTTTGATAATTTGATATCCAGCATGAATGGCACCGCTCGGAACACTATTCATCCAGCTTGATTGATAAACCCTATAACCCAACACTACAGAGGTAAATCTTACTTCAACATCCTCAATATGGGTGATTGTCATTGCTCTACTGTTACACTGGGATTTGGTTAACTAGATGACTTCATTTGATAAAAATCATTCTTAGTGTTAATACTTCACTGGTTGTACTGAACCCTGTCACTCTTCGAATCACCTCCTTTGTAATCTTGATTGGTGTATTATCTTCCATCCACAAAATTTGATCATGAACCCTGCTCAGTACATATCTAACCTAGTCATATGAAATTGATCAGGAAAATTAATCACATTAGCTAAACCCTTTGTCTTCAGAGGTAGAAATTCTAGCATCAATTGACCATTGTCACAGAACCCTTTGAACTCATTTTGAATGAACTGTCTCCAAGTTCTTTGAGCTTGCAATGGATGTAGGAGTGAATATCTTTTACCAACAATACACTAGAGGGCATAGATGATAAAGCACCGGTCTTGTCGATTTCACTGGCTTTCATCGAGTGTAGCTTGAACTCGGGTTGGGGTTCTTTGATAGATTCAACCAACATAGAAGTTGATATCGACGTTGTCATGAGGACCTTCAAACAAAATTTTCTGAGACAAGGATGAAAACCTTTTCCTAGGGAATATCAATCACCACTATTGCTTGGCTTGAATTTTCCACACAAGCAAAACTTAGCAAGTTTCAAATCACTTTTGATCACACAGGAGCTCAAGTAAGTTCATAAGAAGTCAGTGTAAATGAAAATGTGCTAACATTTCCTTATTTATTCGTTGATATTTATCAGCTCTAAGAACCAACGGTCAGTTTTGAAACTTATAACTTAAAGTACACCGATTTGATTTTACCGGTTATTTGTTGCCAATACCAACACACAAATAAATAACACATAGGACATTACTTAAATTAAGAACTTTTAGACCAGCTTTTATGTATCACAACTATGCAAACAAACATATCCTTATATTTGTTAAGGGGATTCAAAAGTAATCTTATCATATGTGCTCCCCCCTGAGCATTGGTATGCCTAGTTAGAAGAGGAATTGTCATCACCGATGGATGATGACATGGTTTCAGAATGTCCTTTTCCTTCTTTTCCTTCATCATTCTTGATCCATGTTTTTTTAATTTCATTTCTTACTTCTTCAGTTGTCTTCTTTCCTTTTAGGTCATTTTTCTCTTTCTTCTTGCTAAACCGGTTCTTGTCTACAGAACGGTTGAAGGATTGGCTCTTGCATTCTCTGCCTAAGTGATCGATCTTATGGTAGTTAAAGCATGTCATAATAGTTTTCCTCCATGTTCCTAAATTATTTCTCTGAACCATTCTCATTCTACAGTTTTCTGCAACATGACCAAAATTACCACACATGGAATAGGTGGCATTCAATTGATTACTCCTTTTGTTAGGACTGACAAGTTTGAATGATGATCTTGATACATTTGTCTTCAACCTACATTCTTTGGATCTGTGTCCAAACTTATTACATGTGAAGAAATGTCCATTAAATTTTCTTTCATTTGACATACTACTAGATTGAGATCTACACTCATAAGTAGTGTGACCATACCAATAACAATTATGGCAATAACCATCAAAGGTGAAAGTCTTGTTTTGACTAACCAGTTTATTTCTACAGTCATTGGTCTTATGACTTGATTTACCACAATTATTACAAGAGAATTTGGAAGACTTCATACCTTTTTCTTTTGAATGGTTTCTTTTATCATCCTTTGTCATTTTGGATTTAGATGATTCACCAGATTCCATAGGACTTGAACTGAGGTAACCAAGGCCGGTTGTATCCTTTGTTCTTCTATGAGCTTTCAACTATTTATCTACCTTCTCAGAGCTTTCATTGAATTTTCTTAGCTTCTCATTTCTCTCATTCTTAGTTTTCAACTCACTCTTGAGTTGTTCAATCTCTCTCATCATCTTCTCCTTTTCTTTTGCATTGTCATTCAGATGTTTATGTATGTATTAATTCTCCTGAGTGAGAACTCATATTTCTTCATCTTTCTCAATCATGATTGCATCATTTTCTCTCAAGGCATCTTCAACAAGCCTCTTGGATCTTTCAGCTTTTGACAGTTCTTCTTTTGCCCCCCTTTTTCTTTCATCAACACTTTTGTTGGCTTCCAGTATCTCAATCATTCTCAAGGCTCAACCTTCATGTTCTCTTTGAGATGTGTGATTTCTTCGGTCAGCTTCTTGTTCTTTTCCATGAGTTCTGAGATTTCTTCTTCATTGTCTTCAGATCCACTCTATTCAGAGAGTTGATCTATGATATCCTGACTCACATTTAGTTATTGATCTAATTCATTCCTTTTTGCAAGAGATTTTCTCATATCTCTTTTAGCTGAGAAATAACTTCATTGGCTTCATCAATCTGCTTCTGACACTGGTACTCTTCCATGATCTTTATCCTCAAGTTGTCAAGCATCACTTCAAAGGAACTGAGCTCTGATACCAATTGTTAATCCCAACTGATGTTGAGATGGGATGGGTGAATCAGAAATTTACCAGATTTAACCAATTAAAATGTTTACTTTAAGTTTGAACTAATTTACCATTCATCAATGTACACATTTATTGCAGAAGATTATGCATACATGAAAAGATACACAGATTTATCTTGTGGAAACCCAATAGGGATAAAACCATAGTGTGAGTAGGAACTCACAAAATTTGTACTCTTCTAGAGTACGCCTAGTTAAGAGCCATCCCTATTAGGATATTATAAAGACACTGTTACGTGCCACCCCGTTAAGGGATTTTGTTCAAGGCCAGTTAGTGCATTTACCCTATTAAAGGTAGCCTTGTTAGAGGACTTAGAACATCAGTTAATATGTCACTCGGTTAAGGGATTTTTACTATGGGACATGTTAAAGTCCACTCGGTTAAGGGATTTATGTTGTCATTGTTAGAAAAAAACAAATAGATGATCTGCTAAAATTGCTACTCATTAGCCTGATCAGATCATACTAAAGAATCATACTAGGTCTGGATTAGTTGTGTCTAATCTACACAACTCTGAATTCCTGAATGCACTTTCAACTCTGCCTTTTTCCAATTTGTTGATCCTTAGATATCACATTGTCAATCCTCTGTCACTTGAGTCACCACTCTGTGAAAACTCCACTCTATTGATCCTTTGTCACTTGGCTCTACGATCTCTTAAACTCCCAATGTGTCCATTTTTACATTCTCTTCATTCACCTTGACAACAACAATCTCAAGAATAAGATATGTGTATTTATTGATCCATGAGTCTATCGCCAACTTTCCCTCCAAAAATATTTCGTTCAAAATTTCATTAATTATCATGCTTTAAATCAAGTCTCTGAAAATATTGTAGTAATCTCTTTCAATAAAGTTGAACATGGTGATAAGTCTATCAGTTGACTGGAGAAGACTGTCGCTTTTGCTAGATGTAACTAAACGTTACCAGTTTATCGGTTACAAACTCTTTCGGTGAACCGATCAAAATATGTCTAGCTGGTTTCCTCCTGAATACTAGTCTATTCCTTGTTTAGCCGATGGACCTCTCTTGTGCCAATCTACTCACCGCTACCTAGTCTACTTACTACTTGCCGGTCCACTCACTACTTGCCGGTCTACTCACTACTTGTCGGTTAACTCACTTCTTGCCGGTCTACTCACTGCTTGTTAGTTTACTTATTGCTTAGCCAATCTACTCACTGCTACCTAGTCTACTTACTACTGATGGACTGTGAAGACTAAGGAGATGATGTTGCCAACAATGACAACCATATCACTTAGCGGTCATACAAAATAGTATCAGAATGCCAACAATTTTCTCACTGAAGTTCAAATGAAATATGTTACCTTTTGTCTACCTACTGGTTGAAATCTCCAAGCCAGATCTGTTAATGAATTTGCATTTTCCATCCTTGAACTATAATTGAAATCCCTTATCTACCAATTTTCCTACACTCAAAAGATTATGCTTCAAACCTTGAACATAATAAACATTGTCAGTATTGTTCTTACCATCCAATGATTTAGTTCCTTTTCCCTTAATCATACATGCCTTGTCATCTCCAAAACTAACTAATCCACCATCAATTTCTTTCAAAGATAGAAACTTTTCTTTATCTCCAATCATATGATGTGAACAACCACTGTCAATTACCCATTCATCCTTATCCTCAATTTTTTCAGCAAGTGCCTTCTCCTCAGGTACATTCTCTTCTAGTGCCAGATCATCTTCCTTGATAGACAAGAATACCCATTCTTTCCCATTATCAGATCCACTAGCAGAGTCTTCTACCAGTTCATCATCTAAATCAGTAATACCTTCCTCATCCGCTATGTAGCATAATTTTTTTTTCTTGAATCTAAATTTGTTCTGATTAGGCTTAAATGATTTCTTAACTCTTTCTTTAAATATTAAATTCCTTTCAAGACATGTCTAGATGCAAAATGACCAATCTTATTGCATGCAAAACATTTAAAGAGTGATTTTCCTTCATACTTACTTCCTACCAGTCCTTTCAGTGCTCTTCTAGCAAATAGTGCTTCAAGTTGCTCAAACTCTTCATCTTCTCTCTTCATATTTTCTAATTCTTTTGCATATAAAACTCCCCAATCTTTCTTACCGGTTGTAGATGTAGATGTATGAAAAGAAAGTTCATTTTTCATAGCTCTAGAAGGTCCAAATTCCTCAAGCTCAAAAGCAGATAGTTTCCCAACCAAAGTATCTTTGTTGACAAATGTATTAGCCATTGTTCTCAACTCATTAATAGCAATAGCCAACAATGACAACCATATCACTTAGCGGTCATACAAAATAGTATCATAATACCAACAATTTTCTCACTGAAGTTCAAATGAAATATGTTACCTTTTGTCTACCTACTGGTTACAATCTCCAAGCTAGATCTGTTAATGAATTCACATTTTCCATCCTTGAATCTCATCTTCGCTCAGAGTTCCACCACAACATTGAATTCCCATAACAATCTCATTTACTCTTTCCATGAATGCATTAATCCTTTCATCTTCTTCCATCTTCATATTTTCATATCTTACTCAGTAACCATCAAGTTTAGCAATCTTCACTGTAGGGTCACCTTCATTAAGGGTCTACAATTTATTCCATATAACCTTTCCAAATGATTTGTCTGTTAATCCCATAATTTGCTGATCAGAAAGTGCACATAGGAGGGATTCTCTTACTCTACAACAATTCTCAATCTCCTTGTCTAGGTTCACTGGAGGAGGATTTCTAGATCCTAAATTAAAGGGTGTGACACCATTCTGTGTGATCTCCCAAATCTCCTTGCCAAGACATCTTAGATGAGTCTCCATCTGAATCTTCCATATTATATAATTTGTTTCTTGGAGCCTCAATATATCCCTTCAAAAAATAGCTCCAAAAGAACTAGATGAACTCAAACTGTTAGTCGCCACAGAATCTTCCTATTGAAGAGGTTAATCTTTATACAAAGAGGACCAAAGCTCTGATACCAATTGTTAGACAATTCAGATAACCCGAAGACAACTGAGAGGGGGGGTGAATTAGTTGTCACAGATTTTTGAATGCATTATCAATTCAAAACAGCAATACCAAAATAGAAGTTAATCCAATTAAGCATAAACAATAATCACTGAATAAAAGCCATCCACACAACACCAAGATTTGTATGTGAAAAACCTGGTAAAGGGGGAAACCATGGTGGCAAGCCTACCCATAGTCAGATCATACTTTTGCAGTAAGTATGTGAATTTACAATGAATGGACCTACACTTGTAGGAAGACCAACAACCTAGAGAACACTTCTAATCACATAAGGAGTCTCACTAACTACATACAAATCCAGACTACAATTTGCAGAAGTGTTGAACTATAAAAGATAGCATCTCCTATGCTTCAGTATAGTTCCGGTTAAGCTCAATACCAAAGGACTAAATCCTCTTACAAACCCAATTTGGTCTCCATTGATTGACCAACTCCTCTGTCTGATTGATATTACAATATTTGTAGATTACATTCCTTGACCATGACCTCTTACAATAACCATGATGATCTACAATGAGATCTTACATCTTATTTATACAAACCCTCGACCATAAACAATCAAGTCGACTACCAAAAAATAAACTAATTACATCATTACAAACCATGTCAGCCTTAAATTAAAATAAATAACATTGAATACATAAGATATCCCATAAATACAACAACAATTCTTGTCCACACGTTACATTAATGTCGGTCCATAACCTATATCAACCGGGACCAAGTATAAGTCCACACGCTTCAACAATGATCTCCAAATGCCAAGTCTTGAACAAGATTACCAACATCTTGAAACTCCATCAGAAGCTACACCAACACCAATTATGCAATGCATCAAAGATCTCCACCAATATATATGTTGGTGAAACCCTTGTTGGAACCAGAAACCAGTCTTTTGTGTAAGAAGGATAGCATCCAATCACCAGACCAAAACCAATGGACCAAATATGAGTATAGTAATTATGAACAAGCCAATTCCATCACTAGATTATACTAGAGTTAAGCAGATCATACCAGATCGAAGTTAACCAAAAACCACTCAACCTACGAAGACCAAAAGGGTGTCAGTAAAGCATCCAAAGAGCTAGTGTTGACATCAATGACAAAACATCAATGCAACACATAATCAATTCCACCAAATGGCCAATAGACCTAATTATTTAGGTGTCGGGTTAGTATATATATGATGTAAGGTCTCTTTTTATATCATGGTCATGGTTATGGGTTATGGTTATGCAATTATCTGTGTAGGAACAATCTTGTGATCATATGTAGAGGTTGTGGTCGATCATAAGTGATCGAATCAGATTTGTAAGAGAGGTTTAAGACCTCTAGTATTGAGCTTAACTAGATTTGTACTTAGGCATAGGAGATGCTATTTTTGCAGTTAACTCTTCTTTCTAGATTTTAGTTTGGATTTATTTTGTAGTTCACCAATATATACCCTACACTTACTCATTAGTAGCATGCAGTGACTTAGTTTGGGGAATCTTCCTCCAACTTTTTTGGAGGCTATTTTGGTGTATGTTCTACAAGGAACAAGGTGGTAGTGAGTGTGTTCTTGGTCCCTTAGGTTACTAAAAGATCCACACAAGAGCTACTGCAAAATCATGTTTTTACAAAGTTGACTGATTCCTACTTGAGAATGATGCATAAATTGTTGAAAGATAACCTCATAACTCTTCATGGGATTTGGTTGTTGTCTAATAGTAGACCATTCCTTGGATGGTAAGATTTCTCTAAATTAAGTCAGTACCATCATGTACCTAGACATTATACAAAGCATTGTATCCTAGATGGTAGACCATTCCCTATATGGTATGATGGCTCTAAATTATGTCAGTACCATCATGTACCTAGACATAATACAAAGCATTGTATCCACTTTAGACATTTGGTCCAAGACCATATAGATAGGGGTACCATCTGGGTTAATGAATGAAAACGAAAAGCTAACAAGTCTATGGAAAAGAAGAATAGTGAATTACAAATTTACACTAATCCTTTCTCACCTCATTCATATAACTTCATTTCTACATCATCAAACCCTGATTCAAGTGATGTCCCCTTTTTCAACATGGTCACTATCACTCCTATCTCACTCCCTACCTAGAAAATACAAAATAAGGAAATATCATTCATGACTTTAGATGCTCCCTATAGTAGGGAACCTACATCTGTTACACATCTTGACCAAGATCAACAATTACATAGTTATAGGTGTGATGGTAGATGCTACATGCGAAGTTGATGTCATCATGGAGAAAGCCTTGTTCATTAATCACTAGCATAGGACAAGGTACAACAAGTGTCATGTCTTTGTCCAAACATGTGATGGGATTTCCTTTCTACCTCTTAGAAATGCCACTTTGATGGTCCTTGTGGGACCCAAAGTGGTTTCCACTACCTTTGTTGTCATTCCTAAATCAAACCTTTTATGGGTTAAGCTAGGTATTCCTTTTCTAATCGCCATGGAAGCAGTCCCTTCAATAGTTCAGAAATGTTGAAAGTTTCCTATGAGGGCATAGTGCACATAGTCTAGGAGACTAGATTCCAACCATAGATTGCCTATAGAGGTTTTACTTTAGACCATTTTTGGTCTTCTTTGGTTGGGCCCATGATTTCTAGTGGTGATTTTCTATATAAGTCATATTATAAATACAAGACAATAGAATTGGCCTCTTCATCATCTAAGCCTACAGTTTCCTTGCCTCCTCCTACACCCATCACCACCCTATCTATTTTTGTTCTTAAATAGTTAGTTCCTTATGCCCCTTCTTCATTAAGGGTTGAGGTTAAACCTATTCCTTAGGGTAGACATCCCCATCCACCTAGGAACATGCAATCCCCAATGGTGTCTTTTGTTCCTATGTTTGTACCTAGTACAAACAACGGAAAGGCACTCGTGTTGCCACAGTTGGTATCCTACCCTTCCTTTGATCTTCCTATCCTTGTTAATATCCCTAATCCTACCTAGTATGATAATGGTAGACATTCACCTCATGCTTGTTCATCTCCACTAGATACCACATCACATCCTCTAAAGGTGTCCCCTATTCTTTCGACTTCTCCTCAAGTAAAATGGGGAAGGGAACCTATGGTTGTGAATGTGACACCTATGTTAGTTGTACCTAGATCTAGATTTAAAGGCCTCTCTTAATGGAGCATGATGCTACTAAGACTTCCCAAAATTTCTTTCTTGGATCCCATCTACATCGTAATCAATGAGAACATGAACGCAAGCCTAATTATTGCATAATGGTCATGAGCATGAAGCCACTACAAGTGTCATTAGTGAACCATACCATTTTTGTGTCATCTTTTGATCCTTTTGATCTTGCTCCTAATTTATCTTCTATCATGTTTCCATTTTCTCCATTAACTATTAACAAGCCTCACCCTAAATGAGTGCAATTTTTTGTTGGTCCTTCCTTAAATCCCCCTTTATCACTTCCTTGTCAAATGTTCCTCCTTTCTTCTAGCTTGTGAACAAGCTTTACACTAAGGTGGTGCCTAGTGTAACTCTATCTGCTTTGCAGCCACCTCTACATCAAATATTTCTTGGGGTCCTTAAACCTACTATGATGGATTGGAGGTCTTCACCTACATAGAAACTAGCGGAAGTTTGAGTAGGGCCTCATGCCAGAGTTTCATCATTAAAAATCAACTCTAGAACCTTTCATTTCTATGTCTTATCTTGTTTCAGTTTCAATCTCTTTATTTGTCTTTGTTTTCTTTATTGAGGAGGTTCTGACTTCTCTGGAGTTTTTTTTGCCCCTTTTCTAGAGGTTGACAATACAACTCTTGTTCTTCCATCTCAGATTCTATCACCCTCCTCTTCTAATAAGAGGTGTCTATTTGACTCCCTAGAGGATATCCTTGCACTATTGATGATCTTTACATGATCATTGAACCTCTCCTCCTAGGGGCTTTTGGATAAAATGCAGAAGTTGCTTCATCCCTAGCCCTTGCTACAAGTGTCATGCTAGGAACTCCCCTTGCAGTTATCCCCCTTCAGTCCTAACCTCCCTCACTATTAGGATGTGCAAAAATTTTCCCTAGACGTTCTTGTTATGATTCCCAAAGATACTGAGAGGGGGGGTGAATCAGTATCTGACCGGTTATAAAATTTTCTTAACTTATAAGATGAAAAGCATATCAAAACTCTATACCGGTAAACTAAAATTAATGTAGCAAGTAAGAACAATAACCACAACATAAGAAGCACACCATAAAACAATATTTTAATGAGGAAACCCAGTGTGGGAAAAACCTTAGTGGGATTTGTGACCCACAATATTCACTTACTGGCCAATAAGAGAATATTATTGTTTACAAGAGGAGCCTACACATGCAGGAAGGCCAAGTGCCTAGAGCTCACTGCTCAATTACAAAAAGAAGTCACACTGACTTACAAAAATGGATTATGCAAATCCAATGGCTTGTACTGCTTCAAATTAGCATCTGCTATGCCAGATCCAGTACCAGTTTAAGTTTTGCTTTATACAAAAACCCTTAACCAATAATTCGCATATTAGGTCTGCTACCTTCTATTTATTTTTCGCATATCATGTCTACCTAAATGATCTACAATGATCTCTTATATATAAGAGTCATTTTACAATCTGCCATGTCAGCTTTACATAAGTTTTTACAATTAATTACAAAATGCATTTACATAAAATTGTTGTCAGCCAGGGTGTCGGTATTCTTCTTTTCGGTATCGGTGTATTGTATGCCGGTGTAGAGTCTGTCGGTGACGGTGCTTGCCAGTATCACAGGATTGCAATGTTGCCATCAATAAAAATACCTTCAATCACCTACAATTTCTCATTGGAGTGTACATTTGCCAACAATCTCCCCCTTTGGCATTGATGGCAACACTCATGAGAAAAATTTCAAGAATGTATCCAAAATTTGAAGTCCAAAAAGTTTCCCAAAAACTGTACCAAAAATTGTACTAGATGTTTGCCCAAAATGTGTGTTGCTCCCCCTGAGCTGATGATGTCATGTTTAGATCATTTTTCTCATCTCACTACTCCCCCTTTGACATCAATGACAAAGGTTGTCATTCGCTGTCAGTGGAGTCCTACCTAAATTCTTGTAACCGGTGGGTTACAATCTGAAAGATATCTGTCAAAATCAAATTTATACCATTACTAAATGTTTTTCTATCTTTTATTGCCTCTTGTGTTCTCTGCACTGTACCGGTGAGTATGTGCATTTTCTCTTCCAGTGTCTTCAGTCCGGGAACCAGAGCCTTAGATATTTCTTTTCTCAAAGAAATGAGGTATTCTAGTCTTGAACCAAGTCTACATTTCAAGTCCTTTGCTTTATCCTTTATTCTTTCTTTTCCCTTCTTTGATTTCTTAATTTTGTCTTCTTGTTCTACAATTTTCCTTTCTATCGCCAAAAATGAATCCAATGTACCTGTCAGATTGTCAGCATTATTATTAATCTCATCCTATGCTTTGCTGATTTCTTTGTCAAGGTCTTCTATTAAGACATTTGTCTTACAAGTGTCCCTGTATAGTTTCTTGAAGTCAAAAATTATTTCTCCAAGTTCTGGTAATAGGGTATCCATTTTCTCCTTGTTCTTCTTCACAATTTCCTCAAAGAATTTCTCTTTTTCCTTAATCATTCTTTCTTTAAATGTATCCTCATTGATTTGATCAACAATCATTATGTTGTCGGTGATGAACTTAGACAATGTGTCTAGTTGACCTAAAGAATCCTTATTATCAACAATGCACTTTGGTGCTATCGACTTAAGAATTGGAATTGTATCATCAATAGCCTTATAGGCTTGTGCATTACATTCTATGATCTTCTTTATTGAGTCCAATAAGACCTCTATTACATTTGTAGGTCTGAATCCTACCATAGAAGTACCAAATGATTGTCCAACTGTCTTCACAATAGCCATGCTACCGGTTGTGGTAATTATCTTTCTTGATTCGACCTCTGGTAGGTCAGTCTGTGTTTGCATTTCTATAAACAAAGATTTAGGCTTTTCAGTTTGGGCCAGTGGTACTGTCTCTGTCTGAACCTGTGCTTCAACCAGTACCTATTCCAGTTTCTCTATCTGTGTCTCAGAAGGTTTCTCTGAGCTTTCAACTACCAGTTTCTCAGATGTAGTCTCAATTTGTACATTTGAACTCTCTTTTGCCGGTTCTTCAGATGGTTTTTTAGTTGTTTCTATCGGTTTCTTAGTGGTATCTTAAGCCGGTTGCTCTGCCTGTGTAGGTTCTTCTATGCTTATCTTAACCTCTACAGCCAGTGACTCATTAGTCACATCTATCCTCTTGTCCTCAGTGGTTTCTCTGTCAACCACAACATTTACTTCCTGGGTGTCTACATTCATAGTATACAAAATTTCAGACTCGGGATTAGTATCCTCTAGTGGAGTCTCCATACTTTCTGTGGTCGGTTGACTATCACCAGTATCTACTGTTGGAGTATCTGAAAGAGGTCGGGGCACATTGTCTGATATTTTAAGGCTTGGAGGTCTACCTACCTGTCATGCCCAAAATTTAATGCAAGAACGGGATAATTTTTTATTTTTTATTTTTTTAAACATAACTGTTAAGAGCATTAAATTGACAAATATAAAATGTTACAACATGTCTTGTCATAACTATGTTTTGGATTAGCTTTATCTACTAACTCCATTTGCAGAATTCCAATTGAAGGGTTTTAAGGTCTACGCGAATTTAATAAGATAATTAATTTAGATAATTAATTTGCGTAGGCAACATTTATCATGGATGGCTATTAAATGGTTTTTTTTTTAAACGCTAATTAAATTTATTCTCCTAGCATCCCTTTAGTCCATAATTAAAATTTACTAAAGTTAATCCAATTTAATCCTAATTTAAGATGTGCTCAAATTAATTTAACTAAGATATAATTAGGCCCATGACAAGAAAACGTCCCTTAGGTTTTAAATTTCAAACCTATATCCAAGTGAGACAATTAAATTGCTATTTATTGAAATACCCTTAGACTAACTAAGTAAATAATGTCTGCCCACTTGATTTTATTTTTATTTTTAAAAACTACATTAAATATATATTTAATCCTATAGGCCTACTTCATTTTTTTTTAACTTCAACTTTCTAATTCTTATTTGCATATGTGTGTATGTAATTAATTATAATTATATATATATAAACACATATATATTGAAATATATAATTTTAAATCAATATAATATTTTCTTTCCAATTTTATTAGGACCAACCCATGCAAACCCTAATTAAGAATTTGCATTATAAAATCTTCCTAAGGTTATGATTCTTTTATTAATTCAAATCTCATTACCCTAGCCATACCTGGGCTAGGGTTTTATACTATTATTATTTTTTTATTAACCCTTTTTTTTCCACAAGGCCAAATCAAGCATCCCTGGGCTAGGTGGCTATGGCGGAGGAGGAAGGTAGTTTGAAGTGGGGGCGAAGTAGTGTGACTGACGTCTTCCACTATGCAATACACAGTGGCCTCGGCCTCGCCGACCACTGTGCATTGAACAATGGGAGGCGCCGCCATCCACTGTGCCTTGCACAATAGGAGGCACCGCTTACCACTGTGTAATGCACAGTGGGGAGGCACTGCAGACCCCTGTGCAAAGCACAGTGGGTTCAGCCGAGGTAATACACCTCCATGTTTTATTTATTTATTTATTTTAGCTATTTTTTAATTATTTTATATATATATATATTTATATTATATATAATATATATATAAATATATATGTATAAATATATAAATATATATATATATATTTATATATGTATATATATGTATATATATATATATATTTATAAGTATATTTATATATATAAATATACACATATATATAAATATATTTATATATTGAATGTATAATGCTTAGGCCAAATTTATCTTGCAAAAATATATTAAAGTTATAAACATTTACTTTAAAGAAAAACCTGAGAAAAATTAATTTAAGTGTCCAGATTTTGATCACTGTTTATAATTTTAGATTTGATTACGAGTTTGCTAAAATCTGAGATAAGATATATATAGTCATGGGTTTATTTCCTGCAATTAAATAAAGGCAGATTTAAATAAATTTATACAGCATACTATTTAAATATTGTTCTATTTAAGTAGATAGCCTATTTAACTCTAGTTCTACTTTCGGCAACAAAACTAACTAACAAAATTTATTAAACATAAAAGAACAAATAACTATTTACTCTAGATCTCTATTTTTGCAACTAAGTAAATTCCAGAAGTCGATAAATTAAACAACAACTTAATAATTTCAGAATTTATTCAATAAAAACAATAGAAATGATTATAACTACTTTAGGTTTTATTTCTGCAATTATATTCATGATTTAATTTTCTACTGCTATATTCATTTAGAATCCTTAAACTTAAATCATGAAAATAGGAATTTAAACTGCAATATTTTTGTTCAAAACAACATGCATACAACCATTAATTTCTTTCTTTATTTCCTGGGTTGATTTCACATGTATAAAGGGATAAACTAAATTTAGTTGCTTCCCACACTATTAATTTACTCAACAATAATTAAATTTAGAAAACCAGACTTTAGAAAACTATTCCAGAATTATTCATTTCATCTTTTGCAATATAACAAATAACTATTACATTTCTAGGAATTACTTTAAAAGACACTATAGTCATTTTACAAATAAGTCACTCAACTTTTATAATGAGGACATTTTAAAACAGAATAATAACATATTTTCCAAATGGATTCTGCAACTATTATCTCCATCGAATTTTTCCACTTGTCCTAATTCCTTTCTTTCCACAACCTACAAATAAGATCAAGGATATGACCATGGAATGCTCACCTCCCAGCCTAGGCTAACTAGTAGCCACCCCCGAGCTCGGAGAACCAAGCCCTAGATGGGAAACAAACATGCAAACACCAAGGACAGAATGCACACAAATACAAACACACTCCCATCCGGGCTACACTGCACCACACCTTGGTGATGACCTTTTTAAGGGTGGTAGTGGATAGATTACCCTAAGGAGAACTGCAAGTATGAAAAAGAACATGTAGCCACCTCATGGAAAACCATATACATCAAGTATAGCAACCTCTTAAATCCTTATGCCCCCCAAGGCATTCATGCCTTATTTCCCTCCTTATGACCCCCATTGCACAAACAAGCCATGCAGCAAGGGTCACACAAAGTCCCTTGTGATCGCTCTCATAATGAGAGTCTTTCACTCGAGGGCTGTCACTGCTACCACCCACAAGATCCTCCTCTCTCCCAAGAGTAAGAGGTCTTAATGACTCCCAAAAACACATACAATACATAACACAAAATACCAAATGAAATTCCAAAAAGAACATGCAAGGAAGCAAATCTTTTACACCAACATTACTTTCAAACACATGCAAAAAGAAGCCATTTTAAGAAGAATGCAACCAACCTTAATCTACCCAAAGGTAGGTTAGTTTTGTTGAGGATGAGCAGCCCAATTCCACTGTTCTTCTCCTTCTACCCTTAGCCAAAATTCTCTATTCAAAATCTAGTCTATTCTTTTCAAAATTTCTCTTGTCTCCAAAAAATGGAGATTGGGTAATTGCCCACAAATTTTCTAATTCTTGCTTAAGAAGCCCATTGTGAGAGTTCTCACAAGTTTCTAAAAACTAAAGAGGAAGGTAAGATAGAATGGGAAAGGGAACTCTCATTCGAAAAGGAAGGTTTACAACTAGGTTCAAATCTTCTAATTTCAATTTTCGGACAACTTATAAAAGTCAATTTTTAGGGTGTCTAAAAGGTCACTTGGGAGTAGAAACTTGCCTTAATTTACCCCTAACCCTTAGGTATACCTTATGGGCTTTAGGAAACCCTATTAAACTACCCCTAGGTGTCCATTTAACCCTTTTTAAACCCCTCTGAAGTTTATTTTCGGGTCAAACCTATGTTGACCATCCCAAAGATTCTTTACCCAAGGCATTTATGACATCACGTTACATTAATTGAAAAAGCTACAGTTAAACACTTTCCCACCAAGAGACAAATTTAAAAATTCAAACTTAAATACACACATGTGTCAAGTGACACAAAGAAAGCACTTTTACAAATTAATACATGAAATCATCTCTTGTGGATTTTACATAACTCAATTTAATAACACTTAACACACATGCATCATTTACTGTTATGAATAAAATACAACACAAACGGGGTGTTGTCTCTCCAAATAGACAAACCCTGGCTTATGAACATACATAGGTCTAGGTTTGGTTCTCCGTAATATTTCCATGGTCACATGGATAACTTCCTGCACATCTCAATTTACATATTAGTAACTTTCAAATATCCACATATAATATAATTCATAGGAATAATAATACACATCATCACTTGCATACAATTTACATCTGAACAATTTAACTACATCTTTTATCCAAGCAATTTCACATAAGCAATTCATCCTAATTCTCATAATGTTGATCCACACTTAAACATACATCATAATTCTATTATCATAATAAAGTCCTACAAATTCCATAACGATATTTATCACCAGATATTCATCCTATTCAAAAATCATGTAGTGTTCTATATAATAAAGCATATAAATAAATCCTCAATATATAGCAATGTTATCCAAATCATGAAATCATCTAAGTTCTAAATCCAAAATGCATAAAAATAAAGTATCCATAATAGTCTCAATATAAAAACCACTGAAATGTCAGACTGAGTCGAGGTAGGGCCTCACATCCTCCCCCTCTAGGCATGAACTTCCTCGTGGACTTCATCAAAGAGTTGGGGGTATTATGATCTCATATGTGTTGCGTCCTCCCATGAAGCCATAACCTCATCATAACAATCCCACTGGACCCTAACCTAGTCCAGCTCTCGACCTCGAAGGGCCAGCGTCCGGTGTGCCAAAATGCAAATGGGCTCCAAAGCTAGCTTCCCGTCTGACTCCACCTGCAAGGCATCCCAATCTAAAATATGAGACTCATCATAGATATATTTCCTCAAAACTGATACATGAAACACATCGTGGATGTGTGATAGGCTAGGTGGAAATGCTAAACGGTAGGCAACTGGGCCTATCCTCTCAAGAATCTCAAAAGGTCCTACAAAGCGAGGTGCGAGCTTAGAACCCTTTCCATAATGAATTGGACTCTTATGTGGTCGTACTCTCAAGAAGACTCTGTCTCCAACCAAGTAGCTATGATCTATCCTCTTTGCATTAGCATATTTCTTCTATCTATCCTAAGCCTCTTTAAGACGCTGCCAAATCAAATCCACCTACTATTCCATATCCCAAACTATCTCAGGACCAATAGCAACTCTGTCCTCTATGTGATCCCAGCTCAAAGGTGTCCTGCAAGGCCTGCCGTATAATGCTTGATAGGGTGGCATCCCCAAAGAAGTGTGATGCCCATTGTTATAGGCAAACTCCACTAAGGGAAGATACTCTTCCCACCTAGTCTGATGATCCATGACATACATGCGAAGCATATCCTCTAACACCTGATTAACCCTCTCTGTCTGACCATCTATTTTCGGGTGATATGCTGTATTGAAATTGAGCTTAGTGCCCATAGCTGCCTGTAATAACTTCCAAAAGGAAGAAGTGAAAAGGGAGTCCCTATTGGAAATAATCTTGCGGGGCATGCCATGAAGTCTAACAATGTCTCGCAAGAACACCTATGCTACTATTGGTGTTGTGAATGTAGTCTGGACTGGTGAAAAGTGGGCCACTTTGGTCAACTTGTCAACTGTCACCAAGATAGCATCATGGTGACGAGAAGACATAGGAAGACCAATGATGAAATCTATGGATACAATATCCCACTTCCACTCTAGTATATCATGAGACTGGAGAAACCCACCTGGATGGCGGTGCTCCGCCTTTACTCTCTGACACTCGAGGCATCAAGCTACTATCTCAGCAATGAGCTGCCACATTCCTGGCCAATGATATAACTGTCTCAAGTCAGCATGTAACTTTTTAACTCTAATATGCACTGCATAAGGAGCTCTATGGGCCTCCATAACAATGAACTCTCACAATCCCTCAGAGGAAGGTACATAAATGCACCCTTTGTGGCATAATAGTCCATCGGACTCCAAAGAATAATCCACATATTTCCCCTCTAGAGTAACCTAAGATCGTATTACCTGACCAACCTCTGCATACCATCCATCCTCTAGCAAGTGCTGTAGTATACGGTCTCTCAAATCCGTGCCCATAGATATGGTGTAAACCTCATGATGTCTCCTACTCAAAGCATCTGCAACTATGTTTTCCTTTCCTTTGATGTAGTGAACGTCAAAATCATATTCACACAAGAACTCCATCCATCTCCTTTGATGTGCATTAAGGTTTGGCTGAGTGAAAATGTACTGAAGACTCTGATGATCTGAATGCAGCTCGAAGTGATGACCTAAAAGGAAGTGTCTCCACCTCACAAGTGCATGCACTACTGCTACGAGCTCAAGGTCATGAGTAGGATAATTAAATTCATGAGTCTTAAGTTTCCTAGACTCAAAAGCTATAGCCCTACCATCCTACATAAGAACTACCCCTAAACCCTCTAGTGAAATATCTGTACAAACCATGAAGTCAGCTATGGGATCTGGTACAACAAGGATAGGAGCGCTAGTAAGTGCCTTCTTGAGTTCTTGAAAGGCCTTCTCACACTTCTCTGTCCACTCAAATTTCTTCCCTTTACACTGAAGAGAAGTGATAGGATGTGTGACTCTGGAGAATCCCTTGACAAAACGTCAGTAATATCCTGCTAAGCCCATGAAACTCCTGACCTCTATCACACTGGTTGGTGCTGGATAATCCATAATAGCCCTAATCTTTGATGGGTCCATAGAGATCCCATCACCAAAAATAACATGCCCAAGGTACTTGACCTTTGATCAAAAGAAAGCACACTTTGACAAACTGCCAAACAATTGGTTATCACACAAACACTGCAATACCTGCTTCAGGTGCTCCTCATGCTCCTTCTCATTCTGAGAATATATCAGTATATCATCAAGGAACATAATTACAAAATAGTCCAAAAATGTACGGAATACCCCATTCATGAGGCTCATAAAAATAGCTAGGGCATTCATAAGACTGAATGGAACTACGGTGAACTCATAGTGCCCATATCTAGTGTGAAATGCGGTCTTGTGGATATCACTCTCCACTATTCTCAGCTGATGGTATCCTGACTTTAGATCTATTTTGGAAAAGACTTTGGCACCCTGAAGTTGGTCGAATAAATCATCAATTCTGGGCAAAGGATATCGGTTCTTGATGGTTACTTTATTTAGCTACCGATAATCCATACATAATTGGAGAGATCCATCCTTCTTCTTAACAAAGATGATTGGTGCACCCCAAGGGGATACGCTAGGATTTATATGACCCTTCTCAAGGAGTTCCTCAAGTTGTATTTTGAGTTCATTAAGCTCATTTGTGGTCATCCTATAAGGTGCTCTGGAAACTAGCTCGACTCTTGGTACCAAGTCTATATGAAAGTCAATCTCTCTACGAGGCGGCATTCGAGGTAACTCTGAGGGAAACACATTTGAATATCCCTTAAGGATAGGATGGTCATCAAGCGATGTTTCATTTTCTTCCTCTTCTCCTCTGTCACTGATAGTGATAGCAAAAAGCTGACATCCCTTTCACATGCTCTGCTTAAGCTGCATAGCAGAGATCATACGAAGAGACATGGGTCTCTGAATCCCGATGATAGCCATGGGTGAACCATGATCATCCTCACACTTGATCTTTTTTAGGCGGCAATCCATCTTGGCTCTATGGGCATAAATCCAATCCATGCCAAATACGATACCATAAGATCCAAGTGGTGTCACTCTAAGGTCTACTAAAGTGGTGGTCTTGCCAATCTGTAGCTGACATGCCCTAACCTCTGATTCCATTGACACTCTAGCCCCTAAAGCTAATTCCACTTCCCAACTGACACCCTGTCTAGTTGCCACTAGCCCACAATGCTCCACAACCAATGGAGATACAAAGGAGTTAGTAGCTCTTGAATCAAACAAAATAGATACATTGTTACCTTTGATCATACCTACAGACTCGATGACCGTGGCTTGATGCTCAACCTAGCGGTTGTCAGCCACTATGAATACTCTATGGGACTTGCCCATATCACCAACTGTCAGCTCTGAAGCACCCATCCGTTGATTCCCTACCATCTGACCCTAAGGCCAATCCCTCGCCATATGCCCCATGGCTCCACATGTAAAGCAAGCACCCCATGCCTGAAACTGGGTGCTCTGAGGCCTAGAGAAAGCCTGACCTTCTATCCTACTAGATCCGCTGTACCCACCCCTAGAGGACTGTTGAGTCCTCGCTGGAGGTGTGTACTGCACCTGCACTCTCTGATCTCATCTCTGTCCCTAGGTCTGCCACTACTTGGGCTTGGTGCCCTACTGATACTGTGGAGGCTTCTGCCTCTGGTTCTATGGTGTCTGTTGCAGAGGTGGAGGTTTGGAGAGCCCCTATGAGTTTTGGTTGTTTCCCTTCCAATGTGGTTTCTAGAATCCATAAGTCTGAGGTGTGGGATTTTGGTTCTGAAACCGATCCCTATTGTCCTGTGGTCTGACCTGAATTTCCTTGGCTATCAGTGCCTTCTCCACGGCAACCTGAAGGCTCTCTGGAGTGGACATCCTAACTAGCCTGGCTATACCGACATTTAACCCTCTGATGAAGTGGTTTACAAGAAGTTTCTCATCCTTTAGATAATCTACATAAGGCAACAACTCAAAGAATTTGCTCTCATATTGGGTTACTAATAAGCCTTTTTGTTGGAGGTCATGAAATTCATCTATACGATGTTGTCTAAAATGTTCTGATAGGTACCTCTCCTGGAACCTTTATGTGAAAATCTCCCAAGTGAGAGTATCAGGAACTAATCCGCATTTGTACTCTTCCTATCTCCACCAAGTGGAGGCCGACCCTCTCAATAGATGGACTGTGACACATGCTTTTAGGTTTCTCTCATAAGAATGCAACGCAAAGCACCTCTCAAGACTCAAAAGCCATGCCTCAGCCTCTACCCCATCGGTAGAACCTCCAAAAGATGATGGCTGGAGGCGCATGACCTCCCTGATAAGATCCCCTAGATCTCGATGAGCTCTCTCAAAATAAATTGGTTCCACCATTGGAGGTGGTCCTAGTATGTGCATAGACTCTGGTTCATTTCCACCCCGACTCTCTACAAGAATAGGAGCTAGGCTCCTACTTCATTCTCTATCAACTGATTTATGACTCCCAGAGTCTTGATTTCTACCCTGAGGGTTCTCTACTCGAATCCTTTCCTGAACTATGCCAATTAGATTCTGTATTGCTTCTAAGAGGTTTCGGTTAGGTTCATTTGGCTATTTGGGAGGTGCTCTTGGGTTCTCTTCTGGAACCGATTCCTCCCTCGCTACCTCTTCGCATGCTATGTGCACGTACCTAGGACCCCTTCTACGCTTGCGAGCTTGTCGCATCATCAGAGGCATCCTAAGAGGAAAATAAAGTAAAATAAATAACTAATTTCTTTTAGAATAATATTAACTCAATTAAATTTAAATATCCTATAAAATCAATTTAACAAAAATAATTTAAATAATCTAAAGCGAAATGTGAGTGGAGTAAGGTTCCTAGTGTGGAAACCTTGCTCTGATACCAAAATGTCATGCCCAAAATTTAGGGCAAGAACGGGATAAATTTTTTATTTTATTTTTTAAAACATAACTGTTAAGAGCATTAAATCGACAAATATAAAATGCTACAACATGTCTTGTCATAACTATGTTTTGGATTAGCTTTATCTACTAGCTCCATTTGCGGAATTCCAATTGAAGGGTTTTAAAGTCTACTCGAATTTAATAAGACAATTAATTTAAATAATTAATTTGCGTAGGCAACATTAATCATGGATGGCTATTAAATGGTTTTTTCTAAAAACCCTAATTAAATTTATTCTCCTAGCATCCCTTTAGTCCATAATTAAAATTTACTAAAGTTAATCCAATTTAATCCTAATTTAAGATGTGCTCAAATTAATTTAACTAAGATATAATTAGGCCCATGATGAGAAAATGTCCCTTAGGTTTTAAATTTCAAACCTATATCCAAGTGAGACAATTAAATTACTATTTATTGAAATACCCTTAGACTAAGTAAATAATGTCTGCCCACTTGATTTTATTTATTTTTAAAAAAACTACATTAAATATATATTTAATCCTATAGGCCTGCTTCATTTTTTTTTAACTTCAACTTTCTAATTCTTATTTACATATGTGTGTATGTAATTAATTATAATTATATATATATAAACACATATATTTTGAAATATATAATTTTAAATCAATATAATGTTTTCTTTCCAATTTTATTAGGACCAACCCATGAAAACCCTAATTAAGAATTTGCATTATAAAATCTTCCTAAGGTTATGATTCTTTTATTAATTCAAATCTCATTGCCCTAGCCCTACTCGGGCTAGGGTTTTATACTATTATTATTTTTTTATTAACCCTTTTTTTTTCACAGGGCCGAATTGAGCATCCTCGAGCTAGGCGGCCATGATGGAGGAAAGTAGTTTGAAGTGGAGGGGAAGCAGTGTGACCGATGTCTTCCACTATGCAATACATAGTGGCCTCGGCCCCGCTGACCACTATGCATTGCACAGTGGGAGGCGCTGCTTATCACTGTGTAACGCACAGTGGGGAGGCGTCGTCGACCCCTGTGCAAAGCACAGTGGGTTCGGCCAAGGTAATACACCTCCATGTTTTATTTATTTATTTTTTGTAGTTATTTTTTTATTATTATTTTTTTATATATATATTTATATTATATATATTATATATATAAATATATATGTATAAATAAATAAATAAATAAATAAATATATATATATATATATATATATTTATGTATATATATGTATATATATGTATATATATATTTATATGTATATTTATATATATAAATATACATATATATATTTTTATATATTGAATGTATAATGCTTAGGCCAAATTTATCTTGCGAAAATATATTAAAGTTATAAACATTTACTTTAAAGAAAAACCTGAGACAAATTAATTTAAGTGTCCAGATTTTGATCACTGTTTATTATTTTAGATCTGATTACGAGTTTGCTAAAATCTGAGATAAGATATATATATAGTCATGGGTTTATTTCCTGCAATTAAATAAAGGTAGAATTAAATAAATTTATATAGCATACTATTTAAATATTGTATTATTTAAGTAGATAGCCTATTTAACTCTAGTTCTACTTTCGGCAACAAAACTAACTAACAAAATGTATTCAACATAAAACAACAAATAACTATTTACTCTAGATCTCTATTTCTGCAACTAAGTAAATTCCATAAGTCGATAAATTAAACAGCAACTTAATAATTTCAGAATTTATTCAATAAAAACCACAGAAATGATTATAACTACTTTAGGTTTTATTTCTGCAATTATATTCGTGATTTAATTTTCTACCGCTATATTCATTTAGAATTCTTAAACTTAAATCATGAAAATTGGAATTTAAACTGCAATGTTTTTGTTCAAAACAACATGCATACAACCATTAATTTCTCTCTTTATTTCCTGGGTTGATTTTGCATGCATAAAGGGATAAAATAAATTTAGTTGCTTCCCACACTATTAATTTACTCAACAATAATTAAATTTAGAAAACCAGACTTTAGAAAACTGTTCCAAAATTACTCATTTCATCTTTTGCAATATAACAAATAACTATTACATTTCTAGGAACTACTTTAAAAGACACTATAGTCATTTTACAAATAGGTCACTCAACTTTTATAATGAGGACATTTTAAAATAGAATAATAACATATTTTCCAAATGGATTCTGCAACTATTATCTCCATCGAATCTTTCCACTTGTCCTAATTCCTTTCTTTCCACAACCTACAAATAAGATCAAGGATATGACCATGGAATGCTCACCTCCCAGCCTAGGCTAACTAGTAGCCACCCCCGAGCTCAGAGAACCAAGCCCTAGATGGGAAACAAACATGCAAACACCAAGGACATAATGCACACAAATACAAACACACTCCTATCCGGGCTACACTGCACCACACCTTGGTGATGACCTTTTTAAGGGTGGTAGTGGACCAATTACCCTGAGGAGAAATGCAAGTATGAAAAAGAACATGTAGGCACCTCATGGCAAACCATATACATCAAGTATAGCAACCCCTTAAATCCTTATGCCCCCCAAGGCATTCATGCCTTATTTCCTTCCTTATGACCCCCATTGCACAAACAAGCCATGCAGCAAGGGTCACACAAAGTCCCTTGCAATCACTCTCATAATAAGAGTCTCTCACTCGAGGGCTATCATTGCTACCACCCACAAGATCCTCCTCTCTCCCAAGAGTAAGAGGTCTTGATGACTCCTAAAAACACATACAATACATAACACAAAATACCAAATGAAATTCCCAAAAGAACATGGAAGGAAGCAAATCTTTTACACCAACATTACTTTCAAACACATGCAAAAAGAAGCCATTTTAAGAAGAATGCAACCAACCTTAATCTGCCCAAAGGTAGGTTAGTTTTGTTGAGGATGAGCAGCCCAATTCCATGGTTCTTCTCCTTCTACCCTTAGCCAAAATTCTCTATTCAAAATCTAGTCTATTCTTTTCAAAATTTCTCTTGTCTCCAAAAAATGGAGAGTGTGTGATTACCCACAAATTTTCTAATTCTTGCTTAAGAAGCCCATTGTGAGAGTTCTCACAAGTTTTTAAAAGCTAAAGAGGAAGGTAAGATAGAATGGGAAAGGGAACTCTCATTCGAAAAGGAAGGTTTACAACTAGGTTCAAATCTTCTAATTTCAATTTTCGCACAACTTAGAAAAGTCAATTTTTAGGGTGTCTAAAAGGTCACATGGGAGTAGAAACTTGCCTTAATTTACCCCTAACCCTTAGGTATACCTTATGGGCTTTAGGAAACCCTATTAAACTACCCCTAGGTGTCCATTTAACCCTTTTTAAACCCCTCTGAAGTTTATTTTCGGGTCAAACCTATGTTGACCATCCCAAAGATTCTTTACCCAAGGCATTTATGACATCATGTTACATTAATTGAAAAAGCTATAGTTAAACACTTTCCCACCAAGAGACAAATTTAAAAATTCAAACTTAAATCCACACATGTGTCAGGTGACACAAAGAAAACACTTTTACAAATTAATACATGAAATTGTCTCTTGTGGATTTTACATAACTCAATTTAATAACACTTAACACACATGCATCATTTACTATTACAAATAAAATACAACACAAACAGGGTGTTGTCTCTCCAAATAGACAAACCCTGGCTTACGAACATACATAGGTCTAGGTTTGGTTCTCTGTAATATTTCCATGGTCACATGGATAACTTCCTGCACATCTCAATTTACACATTAGTAACTTTCAAATATCCACATATAATATAATTCACAGGAATAATAATACACATCATCACTTGCATACAATTTACATCTGAACAATTTAACTACATCTTTTATCCAAGCAATTTCACATAAGCAATTCATCCTAATTCTCATAATGTTGATCTAGACTTAAACATACATCATAATTCTATTATCATAATAAAGTCCCGCAAATTCCATAACGACATTTATCACCACATATTCATCCTATTCAAAAATAATGTAGTGTTCTATATCATAAAGAATATAAATAAATCCTCAATATATATCAATGTTATCCAAATCATGAAATCATATAAGTTCTAAATCCAAAATGCATAAAAATAAAGTATTCGTAATAGTCTCAATATAATAACCACTGAAATGTCAGACTGAGTCGAGGTGGGGCCTCACACTACCTTACCTTTCCACTTATCTCTATCCTTTTGGTATACTTTAGTAGTCTTCGGTATGAGTAATTCTTCATGTTTTTCTTTTTCCACAAAGAATATATCCCATGCATCTGTTGTTTCCTTAGAGACTTCCTTTACTCTACCTGCCATCAGTGCTACATGCCGGTGAGCAGTGGAGAATATTGTCTAGTTTGCTTCATTAATTAATTGATCAATCTTTTCCGATGAGTTGATTGGATGTACTACAAGTAGTTTTTCAATCTTAATTTTCTTGTCGAGCTCAACGATGGCTAACCTTGTAGCTTCAAGTCTCCTATAGAGATCATTTGGTATTTCATCAACAATTTGCATAAAAAATTCTTGTATATATCTAAGTGTAAGATTACACTATTCTCTATGCTTTCCTTATCATCAGCTGATAGTGTATTGTATATTTTGTTGATGTTCTTCAGCTTACCATCCTCTGTAATTTCACTAAGAAGTTTGTCTATTGGGGCAATATCTTGTTTTACCTTCTTCTTCTTAGGAGTCATTTTCTTTGCTGGAGGCCTTACTGCCTGTTGTTTTTGTCTAGTTCTTTTTGGTGTAGGAGAGGATACCAGTGTGGGTTTTCTTTTCCTTTTTACCCTTTTAAATACTATCGGTATATCACTCTCAGAGTAGGTTCCAATCGGTGAAAGGTGAGTTTCCGGTTGAGGTCCTTCCAACTCATTTTCTTTGATGCCAGTTTGTTTTAGTACATCTTCCTTGATTACTTTTGCCTGTCTACTTCCTTTCCTCACTGTTGCTTCAACTTTCTTTAGTCTTTTCCTTGATTGAATTTCACTTTCTATTGTTTCAGCATTTCCAAAAACTTCCTCATTAGGTTCCTTGGGTGCTTCAAGGAGGGCTTTTGCATAAGTTTCAATGATATTGTCATCTATTTCATAGCCCATTTCAGTTACCCAGATAGTTCTAGGAATAAATGCCTCCATCCATATTTCATCTTTCTTGATCACAAAACAAATTTTCTTCTGATATTTATCCACAATAGCTTGTGACAATCTTATTCTAGTTTTCATTCAAGCCTTTAATGCTTGAAAATATTCATTTAAGTTTTTCTCCTGGTTTTCTCCCATATTGTTTAATAGATCCAATAGTTGTTTTCCTACCGGAATGTCAAAACCAAAATCTCTTGGACCAATACTGGGTACTTGTTTTGTTATGTACGGTATTAGACAAATAAGCAAATTTCCAAATCTGAATGTTCCTTTCTTATCTCTTTTAATCTTTCCTAGATTGTCTATCAACTCATCTTTGAGCCATTCACATACATCTATCCTTGTATTATCATTAACCATATCATAGGCACTTTATACATAAGCTAGAAACTGAGTTCAACCTATTTGCATGTGTAGCCTTATAACCTAATATCATACTGATAAATCTGACATTTATGTCTTTTACATCATTTACCCTTAAAGACCTTTTATCAAATGTTGCACCGGTTAGGTTTATCACTGTGTCATTTGAGACCTTCTTTGTTTTGTTAGGTCTATTACCAGTGGAAGGTAACCCTATTATAGCTTTTACTGCTTCCTTGGTGATTTTGTGGATTGAATCCAACCAGAAGAATTCACCATGAACTCTGCATAGCACAATCCTTATGATATCCTTGGGAAAATCTAGGACACTAAGGATTTCAGTGAAACCTAGGGTTTCCACTATTTTATGTTCCGGCTTGACATTTCTAGGCTCATCACAAATCATAGTCCTATACATATTTTTGATCTCATCATCACCTAATTCCACAATATGACAATGTATGTACATCCTAGGGTCTTCAGCATATACTACTCCCTTAGGAATTTAAGAAAATGCACCTATGTTATCATCTTTCTTCGCAATTTCAGGAACCAGTTTGAAAACGGGTCTAGGGCGTTTAATAACCTCAACAATAGTAGGGTTTGCAATAAATTCAGGAGTGGAGGAGGATGCCATGATTATAAATACCTCAATCTACCTTAAGGATGAATTCTTTGATGGATTGTTTCACTTCTTCGCTAAGGATGCCTTCGCTCGGGAAATTTCATGCTCTCGATGATTTGAATGCTCGGTGAAATGAAAATGGAGCCAAAACACTCACTTTATAATGTTATTTTCACCAACTACCACATTTAATGCTTGTCAGTGAAGCCACAACTTAAACTTATCTGCCGGTATAGAAGTAGTTCAACTTCTTACATCAACCGAGGCAATAATAGCATGTTTTTCATTTTGTTGCTAAACCCCCAAAAGATTTTCCTTTAGTTAGATGAAGAGTCTCCTGCTAGTGGAGTGTTACTTTGTTCTGCTGGTGGAGAAGTATTCCCATCAACATTTTGATCTGACTTTCTGATCCATTGTTTTGAGAATTCTTGCTTTACCTCTTCAACCTTTTCTTTACCTTTCAAGATAGGACCTTTATTATTTGCCGGTGGTGCCTTACTTCTACAAAATTTTGCGATATGTCCAATTTGGTTACAAGCATAACAGGTCACATTGTTTTTCTGAATAGCTTTCCCATATCCTATGCCAGTTTGTGTTTTGCATTGATTAGATAAGTGTCCAAATCTTCCACAAACATAACATCTTACATTCATTTTGCAATTTTCTGAATTATGATCAATTTTGTTTCACTTAGAACATTGACTAGTGGGTGTATTAGTGCTCTGATAGTTTCTAGAACTACACTGATTTTCTCTATGACCATACTTGTTGCAGTTGAAACATTTCCCATTAAATTTGTAAGCATTAGGTTGTCTTACTGGTTTGCTATGATCATGATTGTTTGCAGTATCAGAGCTTTCACCAACTTCAAAGCCAAGGTCATTTGTGTCTCCATTAGGTTTCTTGTTTTTCAGCATGTCATCAAGTTCTTCTAAGCTTTTCTTGAATTTCTCCTTGTGTTGATTTGCACCAGTCAGTTCTCTTTCCAAGATTCCTTTCTTTCTCATGAGTTCATTTGTGTCATTTTTTGTATGCATCAGATCTATCTTCAACATATCATTTTCATGACCAAGTCTTGTGTTTTCATTTCTAGCATCATTCAGCCTTCTAACCAAGTCATATTCATTCTTCTTTCTATCTTCAATTTCTTTACAGAATCTCATATTCATATCTTGCATCTCATTCTTCATTGTAGTGTTTTCTTGTCTCAACTTGTTCACCAGATCATTAAGAGTTTCCTTTTCATCATCATTGTTATGCATCTTTTCACAAAGTTCTCTTCTCTTATTCCTTGCAATAGTAAGATTTTCTTGAAGTCCTTGAATAATATCCTGTGCAGCCTTCAGATCATCTTCAAGTTTGATATTCATTACTTTTTTTGCATCATAGTCTGAAAGAGTTGTTTCTAATTGCTTCATTAAGTTTTCCATCTCTACCGGTGTCAAGATCTTCCTCAAGTTGTTAGGATTTTGAAAATAGAGGACCAAGCTTTGATACCAATTGTTAGGATTCCCAAAGATACTGAGAGGGGGGGGTGAATCAGTATCTGACTAGTTATAAAAGTTTCTTAACTTATAAGATGAAAAGCATATCAAAACTATGTACCAGTAAACTAAAATTAATGTAGCAAGTAAGAACAATAACCACAACATAAGAATCACACCATAACACAATATTTTAATGAGGAAACCGGTGTGGGAAAAACCTCGGTGGGATTTGTGACCCACAATATTCAGTTACTGGCCAATAAGGGAATATTATTGTTTACAAGAGGGGCCTACACATCCAGGAAGGCCAAGTTCATAGAGCTCACTACTCAATTAGAAAAGGAAGTCACACTAACTTACAAAAATGGATTATGCAAATCCAATGTCTTGTACTGCTTCAAGTTAGCATTTGCTATGCCAGATCCAATACTAGTTTAAGTTTTGCTGCATACAAAAATTATTAACCAATAATTCGCATATTAGGTTTGCTACCTTCTATTTATTTTTCGTATATCATGTCTACCTAAATGATCTACAATGATCTCTTATATATAAGAGTCATTTTACAATCCGCCATGTCGTCTTTACATAAGTTTTTACAATTAATTACAAAATGCATTTACATAAAATTGTTGTCAGCCAAGGTGTCGATATTCTTCTTTTCAGTGTTGGTGTACTGTATGTTGGTGTCTGCCGATATCACATGATTGCAAGGTTGCCATCAATGACAATACCTTCAATCACCTACAATTTCTCATTGGAGTGTGAATTTGCCAACAGTTCTTAGGGTTTTTTTTATATCCTCATGTCTTAAAAAAAAAAATATTAAACCCTAAACCCTATGGCTCCATGTAAAATATTCTCTCTTTTTGTTCTAATCAATCCTTGAGTTGTTATGGATGGTTCCTGGTTCTTTAAGTTATGACTCATATCATTTAATTCATTATTGTGATTGGTCCCATGTTTTATCATGTCAATTGTAATGAACTTAGGCCCCTTATGTCTTGTCATGTATCTTCCCTAAGATCAATGGTTAGGATTGTTGCATGACTATGCAGTTAGCCAAAAGTGCTTGTCTAGCTTAACTCTATATCCCCGTCAACACACATGGCACATGGGCCCCACTAAAATCTGACTTTGTACACATGGACTAATAAACCTCAAACACATTTTAGATTATGTGACACATTAGAAATATATCCCCAGTCTATTTTCCTTGTAGCCACAGTATTGAGCATTCATATCTCTCATATCTGATGACTCAAATCATTGCGCACTTGCATAATTAGCTAAAGCTACTAACTCAGTCTAACTCCACAATCTCACTTGCAAACATGGCATATAGTCCCCACCAAATATGTCATTACACACCTAGACCAATGAACATGTGATATAAAGGAGGCCACATAGCGCAGTAAGGATGTGGGTCCATTCTACCTACCTTCCAGTTATGATAACAAGCAATTTCCTTTCATGAGATCTACAGTCCATATCTTCATGTGATTGCACAATTAGCTGAAGATGCTCGAGGAAGTTAATTTTTTATCTTTGAAAAGTTTTAAAAAATAGTGGCAATTAAAAAAAAAAAAGGTATCTACATTTTCACTTATTGTTCATCACCACCTGATAGAGGTTTAGTTATTGGGGCCACAACGTTTGAATAAAAAATTCAATAGCTAGTTCCTGCCACCAAACCTACATACATGCCTTTAGTAAATGCGCTCAATTTCCCATTTTAAACTAGAATTTTGGTTATATTTTCTCCACTCCAATTTTATTTTACATTTTCTATTCTCTAAAAATGCTTTGCACATCATTCACAATTAAATTCTTCCATTATTAGGGTTTTTGCTCAAGGGTTTTGCGCATAAGCCATAGTTGCATTTGTTGTATCAATCCTTGTACTCTTTGTATAGGCTCTAAGTTTCATAAGTTGTTTTATCATCCAAAGTTATAGAGAATCTCACTTTGAATTTTGTTTTAAAATCCTAACCAATGTCTATATTTGTTTGCATAAACCTTAATTCTGAAATATGGTTGAATCTTCTAGCCTAGGTAAGAGGAAGTTCTCAGAAGAGATAATTGCACAACTTCTAGGCTCTTTACAGACTAAAAAAAGGTCTAGGTGAGGTGATAGGAGATATGAGTTTGTAATTGATCATTCAAGTGGATGTAAGGACAACTTGATTCTGCCATTAGGATTCTGCCTCTGGAGGAGAGGCCACAACAAGAAGATAGAAAGGGTGCTAGTATCAAATATATGGAATTACAATCTAGCGAGATTGGTATTTCTAAATGTCTATGTGAATATTGAGTTTATCATAGCTATTGCTCATAATTATAGATCGGATGTGAGCGAAGTTGTGGCTAAGGATGGAGGAAGATTGCTAGTCATTACAAAGGAAGTCATTGATGAAGTCTTTATGCTTAATCCTAATTTGGATCGCCCAATCAACCTAGAGGAGTTGGAAAGAGAATAAAATAATAATGAAAGATTGTATAGAGAGAATGTTGCATCTTTTAGGCTTGCAGGCTTGAAAATAAATGAAAGAACATTGACCTCAAAGGAGGTTGCTCCTTATAGAGATAGCCTATTTATTGGTTACTTCATAGACACTTACTATAATCTATGCCAAGTATGTGGTGTTGATTCTTAGAGCATGATCCCAAATTGGATTCTTGTGATATGTATGGATATCTAAGATAAAGACATAAATAGACCTTTTGATTATGCTAGCTTGGTGGTTGGTAGTCTCCACAAGGCCCTTTATGAATTCAAGATGAAATCCTCATTGAATTTCAGGTAAGATTCTCCATTAGTTCATATTTTCTTATATAAAGGTATTAAGGTATGGCACCCCAACCTTAATCATAGTCCTATTTTAAGAGGTGAATCACTCCCATTCCAAGATTGGACTTATATCTGGGATATGTATCTAAAGAAATCTAGTTACCTTACCTTTGAGAATCACTTTGTTAGGAAATTGTTGACTATTCTCCAAGGAGAGGTGAGATGGGGCTTGAGTAAAGAAGTTAAAACTTTCTAAGGCCTAAGGACATTGTGCCCAAATTGGGGGTCATGGTTCTATTTTAAGGACCATACAATCATTAGGGTTTTTGGTATCTGTGTTACTCCTAGGCTCATGTTGTTAATATTTGTAGCTTCAGTCAAATGATCATTTAGAATACATATAATATATGTTGATTAATAATAATATATTATTATGTTATATTATTATATTATTATTATTCATATAAAATTTAATATTCAATATTAATATATTATATTATTCTAAATTAATAATTGATTGATGAAACATTATAATATTGATTAAATTATTATAATTAAAGGAGAGACATGTCTGTTCAAGGACATGCTTCTCCAAAGGAATATATATAGTATAATGTTATTCAATTTGAGAACACATAGAATTCCAAGAATGCAAGTATCGGATTGAATCAGATATATACATTAAAATACATCCAATAAAAATCTAAGAAAATCAACATGGTATCAGAGCTCAAGCCTGTGAAGTTTAATTTGGAGGTTGGAGAGGGTTGGAGAATTCAGTTTTTTCTAGAATTTTCAGTCTAAAATATGCCATTGTATGGCCTTTGGTTGGCCTCAAAATGAGGACTATAATATATGGATAGAAAGATCTATGTTTCTAGTTTTCAAATATGTTTATCTCATCAAATTTGATTCAATTTTGTGCAAGATATGATGACTTTGGTGGAGGTCACTTGAAACCCTACCTAGGGTTAGCAGTTTTGGGAAAAATGTCATAACTTTTGTTTTAACCATTGGATCTAGCTATAACTCGGAGGAAATGTTTTTAATTAGATTTTATAACAGCTCACCGAAGAGATTGGATAAATTTGGTAAATTGCAAAAGTTATTAACGACTGTGTGTGGCAGATCATAATGAAAGAGTTGATCAAATTTATGAAAATGTTCTACATCATTCAAAGGGAATTATGATGAGAGATGATTCGTGCGTGATATTTATTATATGGGCTCACCTTATGAAAGGAAATGTTTTAAACTTAAGATAATTATTCCATGTTTTATTAAAGCACATGAATTATTGAGTTTTTAATTTATGCTATAATATTGGCTTGTAAAATCTTGTATGCTTCTATCATTTGTATTTCTGTTCAAGATAATTTAGTTAATGAGCTATTTGTAATCTCTCTCTGACATACCTTCAGGATGAAAGAACAATAAAATTGAATTAAAGGGAGAAATAAATTGATTCTTATAAACGAATTGATGATTCAGACCAGATGCAGAGGGAGTTTGACATTTAAAAAGAGGACAAGAGGTTGATACAAGAACTTGAGCTTCAGAGGGAGCAGATGGTTCAGTCAACTTGTGACAATTTTGATCATAGTGATTGAGAGGGATTTTCACTATTGAAGGTGAAACACTTATGAGGTAAAACTTGATTCAATTGATTATTATACTAATGAAATCATTTAATGCCTTATGGGCCCTGTGTAAATCATAAGGAAGTGATGACTTCCAAATGATTTCCACTTGTATTTTTGAGGTTATTGGAAGGTGATGATCTTACAATAACTTGAGCTTGTGGATAGAATCACTAACAGAGGCAATCCACATGAGAGCTTGTGGATAGAATTTCCGACTGAGACAATCCATGTAAGAGCTTGTGGATAGAATTGCCGACTGAGGCAATCCACGTGAGAGCTCATGGATAGAATTGCCGACTGAGGCAATCCACTTAAGAGCTTGTGGATAGAATCGCTGACTGAGGCAATCCACATGAGATCTCATGGATAGAATCACCGACTGAGGCAATCCACATAAGAGCTTGTGGATAGAATCACTAACTGAGGCAATCCACATGAGAGCTCAAGGATAGAATCGCCAACTGAGGTAATCCACGTAAGATCTTGTGGATAGAATCGCTGACTGAGGCAATCCACGTGAGAGCACATGGATAGAATCACTGATTGAGGCAATCCACGTAAGAGCTTGAGGATAGAATCACTGACAGAGGCAATCCACACAAGAGCTTATGGATAGAATCACCGACAGAGGCAATCCATGCAAGAGCTTGTGAATAGAATTGCCGACGGAGGCAAATTCACACCTTGAGACTATGGTCCCCTATGATGAGAATCATATGGTTGATGCAAATACTCCCAATATCATGAGATAATATTTTTGAGTTATGGTGAATATCATGTGCCTTGATATTCTTGTTTATACCATACTTCTTGATATCATAGTGAGATAATATTTTCTCTATTCCATAATTAATCTAGACTTAATGCATTTGCATTGATTTTATCTTCCTTAGCTAAGAGGGAGTGTTAATTATGTTTTGTGTAGCTATGGTGAGGGTCATAAGTGTTGACATGGGAGATCACTACACATTCTATCTGATCATCCTCCCTAGCTAAGAGGGAGTGTTAATGTTTGTAGCTTCATTCGAATGATCATTTAGAATACATACAATATATGTTGATTAATAATAATATATCATTATGTTATATTATTATATTATTATTAATCATATAAAATTTAATATTCAATATTAATCTATTATATTATTCTAAATTAATAATTGATTGATGAAACATTATAATATTGATTAAATTATTATAATTAAAGGAGAGACATGTTCGTTCAAGGACATGCCTCTCCAAAGGAATATATATATAGTATAATGTTATTCAATTTGAGAACACATAGAATTTAAAGAATGCAAGTATCAGATTGAATCAGATATATACATTAAAATACATCCAATAAAAACCTGGGAAAATCAACACATGCCTTTTACTATACCAAACAATCTTGCTTTCCTAGAAGTTATGAATCAGTTGTCCAAGGCAGAGAAATCCTTGGTTGGAGAAGTGCACAAGAAAGGCTTACTACTCCCATCATAATTTGTTGTAGGAGTGTATCACTTTACAAATAGGAAGTCTTATGATATCTTGGATTCTATTTTGAATAAGTACAACCTTCCCCAAGCCAAGAATAGATACTTTGATTTGAAATGATTTACTCAAGGGCTTGGGAAGGCTAGGCTTCAACAACATCAATAAGAGGTTTAGGAGGACCTCATTAGGAATGTTATAGATTACAATGAGGTATTGAAAATTAAAGAAAGATGGTATAAGATATATTATGAAGAACATAAGAAGAAAAGAGAAGATAGTTCATACTCCTCTCACTAGTACATTTGGGGCTCAATTCTAATGGCAGTTCGTCGGAATTCTGAGTACAATTCATCAAAATGTTGACAAGAAAAACCGTTGAAAACTTATAGTCAATAATTTCTAGATTCTGATGCCATCAAAGACTCTTTCGATGACAACCATGACTGCGCTAAGCCATCGGTAAAACTCTATATGTTGTCAGCATTCTGATGGCATCCAGGTAATGTTCCAATGGTGAACATGATTGCCCATCTGGCGAGAATGCCATCGGATATACAACATTATCATTGGATATTTTGTGGGATCTGTTAGACTTCTGAAGATATCAAACAACAACCAGGGCATCTGCACTGATGAGGATGTTGTATGTGCGACTGTTTGGGCATCAGAATAAATTGGGTGTGCGTCAAAATTTTGACAACACCCTCACTGCTTATCCGACGAGGATGCTGTCAGACATATAACAATCTCATCAGATTCTTGGTGGATGGAAATATTTGAACTGATTGACCAATATGATAATACTAAAGATTTATTATTTTGTATCAACCAAGCAAAAGACAATAAAAACAATTTGATAATCTAATCTTTCCACTCGAAGAAAAGCCTCCAAAAATCATGTATGATTGAAGAATTCTACCCCACGTTAAGCTCTTCAATCCCATCAATAGCCACCCATAGGTGGAATACCATAAGCTAGCATGGGAGACATTCCCATTCCACCCATAACTAGTTAAAAGTAACCTCCCATGCCAGGCATTGGAGGTGCTGGCAAAGTAAGGGGAAGAAGCTGAGCATACATATTTGTTGGCATTGTGTTGTCATTGATATCAATCGGTACACAAGTTAGTGCCTTACTTGTGTGGATGAGATGAATGGGTTACTGATAAAGTGCATCACTAGTAAGGAAATGATGTCAACTCGTAAGTGATGTATTGACATGGAGAAGTTAGATCAACCAAGTGAGTGGTTGTCAGCTGGTAAAGCTCATGACCGGTCTACAAGCAGGATGGGCAAGGTTCTTGAGCTATTATTTGTGATGAAGAGGCAAATTGTTACCTAAATCACATCAACACTGAAGGAGAAGAATGAACAGGTCATCGGTATACTGTGACATTATAGAATAGTAGAACTCCCACCAGATGAAGATGTAGTCACCATGTGAAGAGATGACTGACAGTGAATGTGCCAACACTAGATCACATGTGCATGTTTGAAGGTTTGCTGCACAAATAGGGAAGCCACATAAGTGCACTATAGGATGTATATGACAAGGACTCATTCCCACCCGTAAGTCAAGATTATCTCCTATTATGCATAGTGTGCATCATAGTCATGAGAGATAAGGAAGAAGAGGAAAAGGTAGGTGTTTTGAAGGCTCACACCAGGTCTACCGGTTAATCAAAGGAATGCTTCAAGTGCATGAATAGTAGGACTCCCACCGGTATGAAGATGCAGTCACCATGTCATCGACACGCACTTGACTAATTGAGAAGGCATGTTGAGATGCCGATATAAATGAAGAGTGATGAGTTTGTCACTTTGACAAACTGGTTGTGATATGGTCTAAGCTGATCAGGGAGAAGGCAAGGCTGAGCAGATGCAGATAGAGGAAAATATCCTGATTAAAGAAAGATTCTGTTGAGGGTTGATGACATGGTGTCATCATGAGGTTTTACCGGTATGAATGTTCACTGGTAATATGGACAAGGTGCAGATGAAGAAGACTCCCCATCTGATGAAGATGTGCATAAAGCAGGTTAGCAAGAGTGCTAACTAATTGAGTAGTTCATCAGAAGAGAAGCAGAGTGCAAGGTTGATGACAGACCAGTTTGAGGGTTCAATCAATAGGGTTAGTATACCGATAGATGAAACTGATAATGGAGTCGGTCAGTGATTCAATCCATACTGACACAAAAAACCTAGCAAAGGTGGATGCCGACATGGATGTCATGAAGAGATGAGGTGGAAAGCATGCAAAGGTTGGTGAAGTGTTATGTAGAGATAGGTGTTTCTACAGGTATGCATTTAATATAGATCCCACGATTTGGGGATTGGATCAGAAGAGTGTGGCCTGAGGAAGAATGAGTGACAAAGACAAATCAGGGAGTTGTTGGCACCTAGATCTAATCAAGAAGATCATATTGTGAGAACATCTCAAGAAGGAAACAACAAAAACATTAATGGCATTTTAATAGAGGCAGGTCTAGAGACGAGGTCATGGTTGCTAAGATTAGAAAATGTGTATTGGAAGGTGCATTAATGGTGGAGATGTATAGTTGGTTATCTTGGAGATCTGATTGGATTTGGTTTACCTCGAGGATGATGAGGAAACCATAACCACCCATGTTTTTGTATTGGATTTTGGCAAGAAAACCAGGTTATAAATAGGGAAGCTAAATTCATTGAAGGTCGTTTCTCAATAAAAGAAGATAGTGGTACTACGAAGTGATTGAGTGTTACTTTTGCATGAGAGAGAAAATTAGTCAAGTACTCAATGAGTATCTGAGAAGAGAATGAGGGTGAGGGAGATCCGGGTTGAAGTGTTCAACCGGTAGCAATGTAGAACCGGTACTGTTCATACCAGTAGAGAAGAAGTGAAGGAACCTGTAGAGAAGGAAGACATAGAAGCAGAAGAGTATAGTACTGATAAAGAGCAGAGCAGTGAGGAGGAGATTCAATAGAGAAGAATAGAGGAGAGGTGAATCGATAGAGTTTATCGACAAGCAAAGTAGCAGATGAGAGTAGCAGAAAGAGTGGTGTACCAGTGTAGCAGAGAAGGTGTCTAACTGGTAGAGTGAGGTATATGAGATGGTTACAATACTCACTTGTAATAGTATGATCAATTTTGTATTTTGAAGTTATCATTGATATTACTGAGTTGGAGCTCAGTATAGGGGTTGTAGCTCCTTTGGGTTGTATCCCATAAACAAGTTAGGGGTTGGTGCTCCTTGGGTCGGTGCCCTAAAATAGGGGTTTTAGCTCCTTGGGTTGTATCCCAAAATATTGTAACAAATTTGATTGTGAGGATGGATTGGAGCAGTAGACTCCAACAACATTGCTCACCAAGGTTTTTCCCATCTTGGGTTTTCCTCATATATACTGGTGTTATGTGATGTCCCTTTGTGTAAATGCTTTTGTAATTAGTATCCCCACTAACCAGTAAGTGTGCATTATGTTAGATCCCATAACCGGTATACTCACATACATCAGTTAAAGGGAAAAAGTTTCAGAACCATTGATTCACCCCCTTCTCAATGGTGCATTGTGTCTAACAATTGGTATCAGAGCATAGGTACCCTGTTAATCAAGCTTTCTCTCACTTGGGTAGATTCTGGCTTAAGGTTACAATGGTTTGTTTAGTGTCAATCCCTGCTCCAGTTTTTAATGGGTCTTACTATTCCATTTGGAGTTGTAGAATGGAATTTCACTTATCCTCTCTAGGGTATGATATCTAGATGTGTGTTGTAAATGGTTACCCTAGTGAAGTTTGTTCTCCCACCGATTCAGATGCAGAAAGAAGAAATCAGTGTAATAAAACAACTATGAAGGCTATTCTCTGTGGGTTAACATATGATGTCATATCACAAGTGGATAGATGTAAATTGCCAAAAAGGTTATGGGAGAGATTGAAGAAGATCTATGGAAATGAGCCTACTACTAGAGAACCGGCTTGTGATGAAACGATGAGAAATCCATCTCATGAATCTGCAGATGATGAAGGCAGATCTACTAGCAGCTGCAACAATGATGATGAAGGAGCCCACTGTTGGCATTGCACACTCCAACAAGAATTGTAGGTGATTGAAGGTATTGTCATTGATGACAACCTTGCAATCCTATGGCACCGGTAGGCACTGGCACCGACAGATAGTTTACCGACAGCGACAAAGATGATTACCGACAACTTACCTGATAGGATTTTGAATATTGTATATTGTATTTAATAGTAATATCTTTTTGTAAGCCGACATAGGATACTGTAATAAGACTCATATATAAGTATGAGATCTTGTAGATAATTTTATATATAGCACTAATACATTTAGCCTAAAATTCCGACGGAGAAGGTATATTATGATGAAACTTGATTTTTTTTTTTTAAAAAGCTCGATTCCATCAGAATTTTGATGATAATGCAACATTTGGTTTTGATGGAGAAGGAATTAGCAATGACATTTGGGTTTTTTAAGAAAAAGTGCCCACATTTGTCAAAATTCCAATGACCACCTGCATTACTTAAAAAAAAAAGAAAAGACCAAGTCATTTCATAAATCCCGCCTCTCATTCGTCCCACCTCTGTAGCGAACCTGTGGGTTTAATCGTGGTAGGGAAGATCATTGGTGTGACAAACATGGCCACAACGGGGAACGGGGGCACGGAGTGCGCATGAGCACAAAGTGCCAAGGCCTAGCACATAACCAGCGAGGATACCGCAAGGGAGCCCAAAATGGGCTGTGTAAACGATGACGCCTGGGCCTCTGTCAACAACAATAAGAGCTACAGATGGAGGAAGAAGTTCACCCGCAAAAAAAGCTATGGACGAAGGAAGAAGTTCACCCACAATAAGAGATTCCTCTATGCTATATATCCGACATCACTGCCATGTCAGGCTGGAAGTGGCGATGGAGTATGATTCGGTGGAAGTGGAGGTGGACACTAGCCGACATTGATCAATTAGTTGCTGGTAATGGGAGACATCATTTTAAATGGTATGAAAAATTTCCAACTATGGCTAGATAGATCCTGCTTTGGTTTTCAAGAAGCCATTGGAGTGAAGTTGATTGCATCTTCTGGTGTTAGATAATTTGTATTTTCCTCATTATAGGGAAGATAGGTTGTGTACTTCATATTTTAATGCTTATCTTGAACGAGATCGGATGTGTGGTGGACATTTATTTTAAATTATTATTGTCTTGTATCGTGTTTATGTTAAAATATGAATTTGCAGGTGCATGTAATGGTGCAAACTTTCAGTAGTAGATGTTGTTGTGGACAAATCTTTTACATATGTTTATTGTTCTATTCTAGTCTATATGAGAATTATGTAATTGTTAAAAAAATCCCATAAATAACAAAAAGATCTTTTGAAAAGTTTATTAAATATTTAATGATGTTGGAAGTGTTATTAGGTTTTTGGTTTAGAGGTGAATGAGTCTATTTGGGATCAAGTATTTTGGCAAGGCTAAGAGAAAGGCCCTAATATCAAAACAGTTCAAAATAGAGGAAGCTTGGATCACAACTCCAAGTGATTTGGCAAAATGATTAACCCTCAATTCTAGGCTCTTGATAGGTTTTTATCCTAAGACTTGTGCTCCAATATCAAGTAGATAAATGAATTTTATGGTTCTTTTCCTTTAGCATTGAGTATTCACCATTCCCATCATTGTGTTCCACAAAATGACATCTCTTTGAGGCATTCTGTCAAATAGCTCACCTGCTTTGCGGATGCTTCCACATTTTGAAAACATATATACCACACTATCAAATCTCTATCCATCTTTGCTAGCTTCAACCACAACTATTCGCATAAGCGTCCCTTCCCAGTCGAGCGAACGAGTGCCTACCTAAAGGCCCTCCCAAGGTATCTTAGTTCACGTTGTCTCGGGGCATATTAGGGGATCACAATGGGGATCACAATGGGGAACATGCAAGTAGAGGCCGTCCCCCGATGAACATGAAGGAGGGAGGTGGACATAGTTCCCTGTGGGTTTAATCACTACAGGATGTAGGAATGGTTTAATTGTTGCAGGAAAAAGATAGGGTATAATCAACAAATTCATTGTTATACATATTCAAATATTTAGATTCAAATTTTATTATATATTTATCAGATTAATTGGCAATAGTAGAGATGGTGAGAGGTTTCTGAAATATGATATGATCAATTTAAAAGAAGAATTTCTTACAAGACCTAAACTGTTGAACAATCCTACAATCATGTATTATTTAAACACTGCATTTTAAATAATGAACAATATAGTTAGCCTGAAACATATTAACACTAATTTCCATATTTAAAATATATCCTAATTAAGGGGATGGATGACCCAAATCTGCGTGACCGAGTGCCATTATGTAAAATATATCCTAATTATGGATGCTAGTATATATGGTAGTGACAGAAACTTCCTGCTATAGAACTATGAGAGCAATGTGTAGTGATCGAGTGCTATTTTTTCTCGGTGTTTTGGAGGGGAGCATAAGTGTACCATTAGGAAGGTGGTATAAAATGGAAGCTGAGAGGTATAAGGTTATGAGGTGTGGGTTAGGATAAGATAGGGAGGTAAGTGATGAAGGATGTAATGGTAAAAGAGTAAGTTAGGATATGTTAGGGGTTTGGAAGGTAGGAAAGTGAATGGGGGGAGATAAAAGGATGTGAAGGATGGAATGGGGTTAGGTAGGTGAAGTAAAAGTAAGTGTGTATGAGGTTAAGGGGTAGGATATGATGTAGGAAAGTAGAGGAGGTTAAGATAGGGGATATGAAAGGTATATGGAAGGTAATAATGATAGGAAGTGAGGTAAAGGTTATGAGGTGTGGGTTAGAAAATAGGGTGTAGGAAATGGAAGGAAGGGTCATATCACTTTGAGATTTTTCACCAAGATGAGTAGCCTAAGTATGGACCTCAAATCTTACAAGCCATGAGGATCCACATGTAGTAGAGGAACATATACTTGCATCTTGGGAGCTTATTAGGAGTTCGCCTTGAATTTGGGAAATACATATAGAGGAGATAGAATATTGATCAATACACATTACCTAGCCTCATCATGCATCAATACAAGAGGTATAGACTATAGCAAGCACATATCATGCACCAAAGGATCATATTAGAGAGTTTCTTCATCTCCAATCCTCTACATTTTTAAGATCCACAAATGGGGTTGAGGATAAGTCTTGTTTACTAATTAGCTTGGACTTATGCTTTGGGTTGCATCTATGTGTGAGCAACCTAAAGGCATAATTTTCAATGCAATTTTTTAGAGGACTTGCTTCCACCTTGTGGTACTAGGAGGATAAAATGCACCAACTCACATTGGAAACCCTCTCCAGATACCATTTTGGAGTGCTTCAAAGTGTGTTCTATTTCAAAATATTTTTGACAGAGATGCATAGATGAGTTTCACAATTTACATAATAAGGTTTCATAGTGGCTCAACATGAGATTTAGTTTTTGGAGTTCTTGTAGTTTTTAGATTACATTCAAGACAAGTTACTTCTCAATTATTTCATTAGGGGTGGAAAGCCCAAAATTTTAGTTTTCCTACACATGGCCAATCCAAATGACTTTAGGGTTGCTATGGCAAAGTCTCTTATGGAAAAGGAGGTACATGGGAGGACACAAGAGGCATGAGAGAAGTTTGTAACCTTTATTAAGGGACTAAAGTGTCCATAGGCCTCCCCATCCTTCAAAGGATAATTTAGACTTACTATATGATTTACAAAGAAAAACCCAATAGTATGAATATTAGGGACAGAGGTCTACTAGAGCATAGTAGGGGCCATAGGGTAGTCAAATTTGACCATCATAGACACAAGGATATTTTAGGTATGAGAGACTATAGGGCTATCAAGCTAGGCCTTCTATGACTCAACAACCTTTTAGGGGAGAATCTAGTATTTTTAGTAATTAGGATCTTCTAATTATGGTGGGGCCTAGCCAACATAGAGTTATATGAGAGGCACATGTTATGTATATGTTAGTATTAGACAGAGAGTGCCCACAAGGTTTTAGAGTAGGTGGACACCATGCTAGGATGTCAAAGTAGATAGTTGATATGTGGGTCTTTACCCTCCCAACCACTCAACATATACCACCATGGGTCTTTACCCTCCCAAACACACAAAGGTCAAAGGAAGATTCACTGCTGCAACACTCACTTTTTTTGACAGTCTCAAGCACTTAGGACAGTCACTCCTTTCGTGGCCATTCTTCTTCACACAACACTCTCTAACATTAATTATGATGATAGTGTACCTCCTTAAACCTTCCACCAACACCTAACTCAATACCAAACTCTTTCCCAATCTCACTAATGGACTAATTAACTCAATTCACTGTGAAATTGTGATGGTCAATGCAAGGTTTAGGATAGTAGTAATTAGGATCTTCTAATTATTGTGGGGCCTAGCCAACATAGGGTTATATGAGACAGGGGTAAGTTCAATAGTGATTTCTCCTCTAGAACCTTTGCCAGTCTATGCGAAAATGAGAGCTTGACAACATTCTTTCTCTTTTAGCTAGCTAAATTTTTCAAGAATTTTATCTCTAGATTTAATATTTCTTTTCTTGCATGAATCTATTAATTTTGAGATAACAGATCTTGCCTTCATGAATTGATCCTAGTTTATCCATTTAACCCTGATTAATTTATTTAGAGTGTTTAGTTCCATTTTAATCCTTTCTTTTACAATTAAATATTATTAAAAAATTGTATTATTGTTCCAAATTTTGTGGATATTTAGGAGACACAAATAAAATATAAATGTAATCATTCCATATTTTTGTAGGAGATATTGGAATGAGACTAATAGGAAGAGTAGTAAACATGAGTCACAATGAGCACTTTAGAATAAATCTAAACATTATAAGGAAGAGTAGCTTGGAAAAATAGAAGTGTAATTTATTTTCCAATATGCAAGATTATTACTTGGGAAAGAATCTTGAAAGAGGATTGAAAATATTCCTTGAGCTAACATTGTCTCACTTATCCAAAATTATGAGGAAGGATTCATTAATGAAATGGTCATTAAAAAGATGGAGAGAATAATAACTAGGAAGAGATAGATTTCACATGCTACTAGATGACTAGATTGGAGAGAAATTAGAGGCAAATCATTTAGCTTGGCCATGACACAAAGTCTTAGAATAGATGCCAACCTTGGTGAATGGAATTAAAATCCCAAACAATTAATGAGTGGTGAGACAAGTAGATGCATCTATAAATTTTATTTTGAATAAAATAAAGAAAAAATGGGACTAAAACCAAGGGAAATGCACATGGAAAGGATATGATGAGAATCAAAATAAATAGTTTGAAGATAACATTAGTTACCTAAAGGATATTCCACTTGATTATTTGGTATATCATAACTATTTTGACAAATTTTGAAACCATTAGAGGTACCTTTCGCTTCTGTAGATGAGGTATTCATTCATGTTGAAGTTGTGATAGCTTATTTGCCTCTTTATAGACAACAAATTATCCATACGAATTATCATATATACTTGTAACCTCCATCCCAAACCACCTATTTCACTCTTCTTCCTTTGTGTACCTCTTTTATTCTTCCATTACCTCTTCACTTACCTAAATTCAATCCAAAACATAGTGTATATAGCATCAAAAAAATTCCATATTTGATTAATATTATCCACAACATATCGAAAAGACAAATACCACACTTACTGTGTCATCAACCAAAAATAATTTACTTACATAATCAAAGAGTTCAATAATGGAGAAACATCCATGCGATGCTCTACACATGTCCTTGAAGGTTCAAGAAATGCTTATCCTCTATTGGTCCAAACTTTAAATCACTTTCCATGCATAAAAATAATTGCAACCATACACAATTTCCCACCCAATAGATTCTCTCAAACTAGTTTACTATCTTAACATAGGGTCAAGGAAAAGTGGGCCAAAATAGGAATCCAAGTGTCTTAAAAGCCTTCAAGACCATAGTGGTGAGGATTGAATTTCTTTCTTTAGTGGTATCTTTCTCTAGATTAATTAGTTGGAGATTCTATTAGGACCTTTTCCTAATTAAAAAAAATATATAAAGATTACATCCCTAAATATTGCATTCATAATAGAATAAATTTCTGCAATATTGAGACTAAATTCATAATAGATTTATAGTGATGAATAAAGAAATATTTAAGATTATCAAAAGATTGATGTTTTCTTTCTCCCAATCGTCATTGGATATTGGGTGATCTTTGAGGCATTATGTCAAATAATTCATGTGCCTTATCTAAGTTTACATATTTTGCATGCATGTGTACCTGGGCAGTTGCACTACAACATCTATACTCACTAATCACATTTGGTTGGAAGTTTCTAAATCCATTTCAAACACAACTTGTGCATATCCTGCAATCATAGCATTCCATTCAATCATGTTTCTTTGATGCATCTCACTAAACCGTTCATGTGCTTTCATGTCTATACTTCCACATTTTCCAAACATGTCAAATAGAGCATTTCCAACTGTAAGCATCTGATATTAATTGCCCTTACCTTCTGCTTTGATGGAAGCCCATACTCTGTTCCAAAGCTCCCATTTTGGCATAGGTAGAGAGTACGTTGGCAAATAAAACTGATCGAAATGGAAATCTATTTGTTACATTGAATGCATTGTGAGGATGCTTATGTATTTCATCGACAGCATAAAGCAGGAAAGGACATGAGAATATCTCCTCGAGGATGTATTCTATGACAGTTGCGAGGTAGATGAGAGTTTCTTATGCCATTTATTTTGTTCTATGCAGTCAAATGTGAGAACACTGTTTGAATTCAAATGCTAACGATGATTGTCTTTTTAACGAAAACAAACGGGAAGGGACGTCAAGGGAAGGAATGGGCCCACAACACACCTAAGCAGTCAAAGCTTAGTGTGTGTTGTTTAAGGCTGCCCCCTTAAGACATCATAATTGATTGGCTCTTCACTCCTAAGACCTTCAAAAGTCTTTAATGGCTTCATTGAGTCCCAACTGGATCTATTTGGAATGCATTACCCAAACACTACAATCGATCAGTCACCTTTGAAAAGAATGTGGTATGATGAAATATTTAGACATAAAATAGATCAAATGCACTCCATACTATTGTTGCACAATATTTTGGTCGATGATATTTTTAAAATAGTAAAGGAAGGTGTATGAAACAACCAAATTCTGATCATTATAAACAATGAATATTTTAAGATCCTTTTATGATATGTAAGTTGAGAAAATTTTATGAAAGGTCCCTAAATGAATACACTTTAAACTAATTTTAATATACCTTGAAGTGTGCAATATGGAAGGTTTTTATTCTTAATCTCCTGCCCATTTCTTAATTTAAAAGATGATATCTTTATTAAATATCTTTATTAACTTGATTTCTCCTTCAATTCTTGATGAATGCTTGATTGCATGTTCACTTGGAATTGAATTGACTTTATAATTAAGAGATCACTTGAATTGTAGGTAAACCCCTTCAAATGACAGGGTAGGCTTCCTTTTATACCTAATATATGTCTTGAAAGCATTTTATCATGATGGCTTTAAATTAAAGTACTTTCTCTTCTATCTGGTATTGGTGGAGCAGAGGTTGCATTGCATCATCCTAGGATACATATTTCCACAAATACAACACAAGTTAAATGTATCCCAGGTCGATGCAAAGCAACCTCTACTCTAGAGATCACCAAAAAATAGAGAAAGAAATTTAATTTAATGCCATCAAGATAAAATTCTTTAATCAAGACAGACAAAATTTGAGTTTGATTGTCATCATTTACTTTGCCAAATTCTTCACACATAACTCCTGAATCAATTTCCTACTCACAAGAATTTTATTATGTCTCAAATATAGGGAAATAGAAGGCTTCAAATAGAAAACTTGAACATGCAACTAAATCCATTGACTAACCAGAAGAACAAAATTAAGAAATGGTTTGATCATCTGAGAGATGTTGTAGACTTGCAACTCACTAGCTAAGTTTTTGTGGGTAAGAATTTTTTTTGTTTTGGTTATGGTTGTGGTGTTTATAGGGAGACATTTACAAATTTATATCTATTTTCACTATTTAATGGTTTATGGGTTTGTAATGGTAATTTAATGTTATTTCATATTTTTGTATATATTCTTTATAATAGCCTATTATATTGATTTGTTCTATTATGCATAATGGTGTGGGTCAGACGACTTTGCCATCGGTGCATGAAAGCATTGAACGAGTTCTACTTTTAAAAATTACATGAAACATTTTTAATTTATTTGATTCAGTGTTATTTGCAAAAAATGATTATCAATGATGTTTCCTTTCTCCAAGAATTGTCTAGGATCTTTCCATCAGATAATATGTAACATCGAATGACTAAATCTTTTCATTACAAATGCTTATTTTATTTAATTATTATCTGAGCGTGAATTAAAATTTATATCTATACGGAAGCAGAACATACAAGTTGAAGAGTCATGTACAAGCAAATTTCCTAAAAGGAAGCAAGCAGGCATTATCTTGAATGACATGGAAACAAGCTCATCAGCTGCCTAGAAGAGAGCAATTGGAGAATTGCAGAGGAAAGTGTTTAAGGGTGATAAATAGATAGATAGTATGCAATACAAACAAACAATGTTTGGAGTGTCTGATGTGACATCTCTAATTTATGTCCGGAGGGACTAACTGGTTTTGGAGTTCTTGTGAAACCTATTGTGCCACGCTTGGAGGAAATCAATGTGTTCATGTGAGGAGCACCTTTTTTCTATTATGAGAATGATACTTTTGCACCGAGGGATATTTGGAAGTCAATATCCAAAAATTTCTATAGTGTGGAACCAGAGTTGGCAGACTCGAAGTAATTTTCAGCTTTCAGAAGACCAAGAGGTTATGTACACAATCTCCCAATAGAAGGGAAATTTCAAGCATTACCTCTCCCCCCCATGACTATTCAGGAAGCACTTCCTCAGACAAAGGACTATTGGCCTCCATGGGAGCAAAGAAAAAAATTGAAGCATAGACTCTAGACAATGTGGTGGTGTCCTTCGTGAAGAACTCTGCACTATAATTGAAAATTCATGAGGGAAACTGCAAGATAGTGAAGAGAAATACAATCTTGAAAAGTGGGAAGAATAGATCTTGGTTTGGGTGGGGCCAAGTCAGGTGGCTCCTCTAGAGGTTGACGAGATAGAAATCATATTAGGATTTGAAAAAGATCACACTCGTGGAACTTCATGTGCGAGTGATCAATTGTGGTGTTTGGGTAATCCATTCCAAATAGATATAGTTGCATTCCAAATGGGTAATGTCTTGATTAAATACTTTTATCCTAATGGCATGCAACTGTATCTATTTGGAATGCCTTACCCAAACACCCCAATCGATCACTCACACATGAAGTTCCATGAGTGTGATCTTTTTCAAATCCTAATATGATTTCTATCTAGTCAACCTCTAGAGGAGCCACCTAAGTTGGCCCCACCCAAACCAAGATCCATTCTTCCCACTTTTCAAGATTGTATTTCTCTTCACTATCTTGCAATTTGCCTTGTGAATTTTCAATTATAGTGTAGAGTTCTTCACGAAGGACACCACCACATCATCTAGAGTGTATGCTTTAATTTTTTTCTTTGATCCCATGGAGGCCAATAGTCCTTTGTCTAAGGAAGTGCTTCCTGAATAGTCATGGGGGGGAGAGGTAATGCTTGAAATTGCCCTTCTATTGGGAGATTGTGTACATAACCTCTTGGTCTTCTGAAAGCTGAAAATTACTTCAAGTCTGCCAACTCTGGTTCCACACTATAGAAATTTTTGGATATTGACTTCCAAATATCCCTCGGTGCAAAAGTATCATTCTCATAATAGAAAAAAGGTGCTCCTTGCATGAACACATTGATTTCTTCCAAGCGTGGCCCAATAGGTTTCACAGGAACTCCAAAAATAGTTAGTCCCTCTGGACATAAATTAGAGATGTCACATCAAACACTCCAGACATTGTTTGTTTGTATTGCATACTCTCTATCTATTTATCACCCTTAAACACTTTCCTTTGCCATTCTCCAATTGCTCTCTTCTAGGCAGCTGATGAGCTTGTTTCCATGTCATTCAAGATAATGCCTGCTTGCTTTCTTTTAGGAAATTTGCTTGCACATGACTCTTCAACTTGTATGTTCTACTTCCGTATAGATATAAATTTTAATTCATGCTCAGATAATAATTAAATAAAATAAGCATTTGTAATGAAAAGATTTAGTCATTCGATGTTACATATTATCTGACGGAAAGATCCTAGACAATTCTTGGAGAAAGGAAACATCATTGATAATCATTTTTTGCAAATAACACCGAATCAAATAAATTAAAATGTTTAATGCAATTTTTAAAAACAGAACTCGTTCAATGCTTCCATTCACCAACGACAAAGCTGTTTGACCCACATCATCTCTTGCTATCGAAATTCTGATGACAACTAATGGAACGTTTGATGAGGATGCTGTATATCCAACGTCACTGCCATGTCAAACGGTCGTTGAGGAGAAATCATAACATCCGTTGGAAATCTGACGAAAATGGCATCGTCAAAATTTTTGACACTGAGTTTTTGACGGTAAAGTTTGTTGAAAGACCGACATTTGGTCGTCGCAAATCCGACAATTAGCCGTTGGAAATTAGGCCCAAATGTACTAGTGTAGAGACACACAGATGGATATGATGAGTGAATATTAAGGTAGATTTTGGAGTAAGGTTTATAGTTGTTGTATGAGCTTAAACCGATACTGAACCTAGCATAGAAGATGCTTTTTGTCGTAGTACATTAGATTCGATTTCCATAAGCCATTTTTGTAAGTTAGTGAGACTTCCTTTTGTAATTGAACAGTGAGCTCTAGGTAGTTGGCCTTCCTGCATGTGCAGACACCACCTATTATAAGTAATATCCATTCATTAGCCAGTGAGTGAATATTGTGGGTCACAAATCCCACCGAGGTTTTTCCCACACTAGGTTTCCTTGCCAAAAATATTGTGTTATGGTGTGCTTTCTATGTTGTGTTTATTGTTCTTATTTATTGCATTAATTCTTGTTTATTGGTACACTGTTTTGGAATGCAATTTATTTAATAAGGTCATAAAATTTGTATATCGGTTAGATACTGATTCACCCCCCCCCCTCTTAGTATCTTTGGGAATCCTAACAATTGGTGTCACAGTCTGATCCTCTATTTTAAAAATCCTAATAGCTTGAGTGAGATTCTGACACCGGTACTAATGGAAAACTTGAGAAAGCAATTGGAAACAACTCTTTCAGATTATGATGCAGAAAAATTGAAGAATATGAAACTTGAAGATGATTTGAAGACTGCACAAGAATTCATTCAAGGACTTCAAGAGAATCTCACTATTGCTAGGAACAAAAGAAGAGAACTTTTTGAGAAGATGCAGAGTGATAATGATGAAAAGGAAACTCTTAATGATCTCATGAACAAGTTGAGACAAGAAAACAGTGCTATGAGAAATGAGATGCAAGATATGACCATGAGGTTTTGTAAAGACATGGAAGACAAAAAGAAGAATGAAGATGACTTGATTAGAAGACTAAATGATGTTGGAAATGAAAATACAAGACTTAGTCATGAAAATGATATGTTGAAGATGGATTTGATACACACACAAAATGACAAAATTGAACTTATGAGACAAAAGAGAATCTTGGAAAATGAGTTGGCTACTGCAAATCAACACAAAGAGAAATTCAAGAAAAGTTCAGAAGAACTTGATAACATGGTGAAAAATTAGAAACTTGATGGAGATACTAATGGACTTGGCTTTGAAGTTGGTGAAAGCTCTGGTACTGCAAACAATCATGATCATAATAAACCAGTAAGACAACCTAATGCCTACAAATTTAATGGGAAATGCTTTAACTGTAACAAGTATGGTCATAGAGAAAATTAGTGTAGATCTAGAAACTATTAGAACACTAATGCACCCACCAGTCAATGTTCCAAATGCAACAAAATTGGTCATAATTCAGAAAATTGTAGAATGAATGTAAGATGTTATGTTTGTGGAAGATTTGGAAACTTATCTAATCAATGCAAAACACATACTGGCATAGGATATGGAAAGGCTATTCAGAAAAAACAATGTGACTTGTTATGCTTGTAACAAGATTGGACATAATGCAAAATTTTGTAGAAGTAAGGCATCAACAGCAAATAACAAAGGACCCAGTTTGAAAGTAAAAGAAAAGGTTGAAGAGGTAAAGCAAGAATTTTCAAAACAATAGATTAGAAAGAAAGATCAGAATGTTGATGAAACTATTCCTTCACTGGTAGAAAAGAGTATCACTCCACCGATAGGAGATTCTTCATCTAACTGAACTAAACCTTTTGGGGGTATGGCAACAAATTGAAAATCATGCTAGTTTATCCTCGGTTGATGGTAAGAAGATGAATTGCTTCTTTACCGGCAGATGTGTTAATTTTAACTTCACTGGCAGGCATTTATTATGGTAGTTGAAGGAAAAGACATTATAAAGCAAGTGTTTTTCACTCTTTTTCACTCACCAAGCATTCAAATTTCCTAAGAGTGCAAAAAACCAGAGCGAAGGCATCCACAACAAGAAGTGAAGACAAATCATTCAAGCATCCAAACCTAAAGGCAGATTAAGATATTTATCAATGGCTTCCTCCTCTACACCTGAATTCATTGCAAACCCTATTATAATTGAAGTGGTTAAATACCCTAGGCCTGTATTGAAGATCATACCCGAAGTAGCAAAGTAGGATGATACCCTAGGTGCATTCTCTAAAATACCCAAAGGAGTTGCATATGCAGAAGACCCTAGGATATACATACATTGTCATATTGAGGAACTAGGTGTTGATAAAATTATGAACATGTATAAGACTGTCATTTGTGATGAGAATGGTGTTGTGAAATCGGAACACAAAATCATTGAAACCCTAGGTTTTATGGAAATACTTGATATTCCTGATTTTCCTAAGGAAGTTGTGAGGATTGTACTCAGTAGAGTTCATGGGGAATTCTTTTGGCTTGTCTCCATCCACAAAATCACAAGAGAAGCAGTGAGGGCAGTGACTGGCTTACCTTCCACCGGTAGTAGGCCTGACAAAACTAAAAAGGTTCCAAACAACCTTGTAATGACCCTAACCGGTGCAACCCATGACAACAGATCCTTGAGAGTCAATGATTTGAAAGACATAAATGTCATATTCATTAGCATGATACTAGGGTACAAAACTACACATGCTAACAGATTGAACTCTATTTCAAGTTTATGTATCAAGAGTGCTTATGACATGGTGAACAATAATACCAAAATAGATATATGTGAATGGTTGAAGGATGAATTAATTGACAACTTGAATAAAATTAAAGGTGATAAGAAAGGTACTTTCAAATTTTGTAATCTACTTGTGTGCCTAATGCTATACATTACAAAGGAAGTTCCCGGTATAGGCAGGAAAGAATTTAGCTTTGACATACCAGTAGGCAAACAACTATTGGATATCTTTACCGGCATGGGAACTGACAAGGAAAACAACACAATTGAATACTTCCAGGCATTTAAGGCTAGAATGAAGACTAGGGAAAGGTTATCTCAAAGCATAGTTGACAAATATCAAAAAGAAATTTGCTTTGTTATAAAGAAATATGAAATCTAGATGGAAGTGGTGGTTCCAAGAACTATTTGGGTAATAGAAATGGGTTATGAGGCTGATGTTAACATAATAGAGACATATGCCAAATCCCTACTTGAAGCCCCTAGAGAACCTGAAGAGAAAATATTTGGCAATGCTGAAACCATTGAGAGCAAGGTACAAAAACTTAAACGAAGGAAGAAGAGAGAGAAACATATTAGAAAAGAAACAAAATAGGCAATAGAGATCAAGGAAAACATATTGAATATCACTGGTATTAAGGAAAGTGAATTTGAAGGGTTACAACTAGAATCTCACCTCTCACTGGTTGGAAATTCATCTGACAGTGAAATCCTAGCCGATTTTTAGAGAGTAGAAAGGAAAAGAAAACCTTCACTGGCACCCTCTCCTGCACCAAAGAAAGCAAGAAAGAAATAATAGGCAGTAAGGTTTCCAGCAAAGAAAATGACACCAAGGAAGAAGAAGGAGAAACAAGTTATCCCTCCTCTAGACAATCTTTTGAATGAAATAAGAGATGAAGGAAACTTGTCTAATGTTAGTAAACTATATGATACCTTTACAAATGAAGAAAAGGAAAGCATAGAAAATAGTATCATTCTAAACTTAGACATCTATAAGAAATTTTTGATAGAACTTGTAGATGATTTACGAAGTGACTTGTAGAGATGACTTGAGGCAAAGAGATTAGCCATTATGGAATTGGATAAGAAAATAAAAATTGAGAAGCTACTTCTTGTACATCTTGTTAAATCAGTAGAAGAAATTGATGAGTTAATAATTGAGGCAAACAGGACAGCATTTTCTAGTGGTCACCAGCATGTAGGTCTAATGGCTAGCAGAGTGAATGAAATCTCTAAAGAGACAACAGATAAATGGGATATCTTCTTTGTGGAGAAAGAAAAGCAAGAAGAGCTCAAAAGACCCAAAACTTTCAAAGTTTACCAAAAGGATAAGGACAAAGGAAAAGGCAAGGTAGGTGGACCTCCAAGCATAAAAGTGACAGACAATTTGCCCCCACCTCCTTCTGATATTCCACTGGTACAAATTGTTGATACACCACCGGCCACTGAAAATGTTGAGATAGAGGCTCCACATGAGGATACAAATCTTGATTTTGAAGTTTTATACACAATGAATATTGATACACAAGAGGTAAATATTGTGGTTGATAAGGAAACCACTGGTGAGAAGAAAGATTTGGCTATTGAGCCACTGGCTGAAAATATTGCAGTGGAAACACATGTAGAGCAAATAATTGAAAATATTGAGATTGGGGTTGAGAGACAAACTGAACAATCAGTTGATCCCTTGGCTTCTGGAATGGTGATTGATACCAACACTGAGAAACCCACAGAGTTAGAGCAACTGGCTACTGATAACACAGTGAAATCTGTTGAGATACTAGCAGTGGACAGTACAGAGATGCATACTGAGAAATCAAGAGTAAATACTAAGACAACATTAGAGAAACTAGCAATAGAGAGCACAAAGAAACAAACTGAGAAATCCACTCAGAAACAGGAAGAGAAAAAGGTTGAGGTATAGGTTCATGCAGAGATAGTTCCACCAGCAACTGCTGAGAAACCTAAGCCTTTGCTAGTTGAAATGTAGACACAAACTAACCTACCGTAGGTCAATACAAGCAAAGAGGTTACTCACACCGACAGAATGCAGATTGTTAAGGCAGTTGGACAATCATCTGGTTCTTCCATTAAAAAATTCAGACCGACCAATGTGATAGAGGTATTATTGGATTCCATTAAGAAAATAACAGATTGTAATACACTTACATACAAAGCTATTGATGATACAATTCCTATTTTGAAATTGATTGCACCCAAGTGCAATGTGGACAGTAAAGATTCTTTGAACCAATTGGACACATTGTCGAAGTATATCACCAGCAACTTATTAATAGTTGATTAGATAAATAGGAAACATTTAGTGAGAAAATAAATAAAGAAAAAGAGAAATTCTTTGATGAGACAATAAAGAGGTGCAAGGGACACATTGATACCCTATCACCGGCAATAAGAAAAACAATAATGGAGTTTAAAGAGTTGTATAGGGACTCATGTAAAACTAATATTTTGACAGTAGATATAGACAAGGATATCAACAAAGTGTAGAAAGAAATAAATGATATAGCTGACAATCTCATCGGTTCATCAGAACCCATATCAGTTATAGACCAGGAGATAGCAAGTTTTTAGGAGAAAATTGAAAAATTTGAAAAAGAGAAGGAAAGAATAAAGTACAAGGCTAAAGAACTTAAATGTAGACTTGGTCCTAAACTTGACAACCTCATCTCTTTGAGAAAAGAGATCTCAGAGGCACTTGTTCCAGGACTAAAGACACCAGAAGAGAAAATGCACATCCTCACTGGTACAATTCAAAGGACTGAAGCAACATTTAAGGATAGTGAAAGGTTCACTTAGAGCTTGAATTTTGCATTGGCAGATCTATTTCAGATTGTAACCAGTCGGTTACAGGGTTCTAGCTGATGACTACACTCAATTAACATTTTGACAACCTTTGTCATTGATGTCAAAGGGGGAGTAGTAGAGAGGAAGAAAAATCCAATAACAGAAGAGATCATCTGCTCAAGTGGAGCACATAGTTTTGGTAAGATTTTTGGACTTCAAATTTTGAATACATTTTTGAATTTTTCTCATGAGTATTGCCATCAATGCCAAAGGGGGGGATTGTTGGAATTGCACACTCCAATGAGAATTGTAGGTGATTGAAGGTATTGTCATTGATGGCAACCTTGCAATCCTATGGCATCGGCACTGGTAGACTCTACACCGGCAGATAGTTTACTAGCAGTGACAAAGATGATTACCGGCACCCTAGGCGATAGGATTTTGAATATTGTATATTGTATTTAACTATAATATATTTTTGTAAGCTGACATAGCATATTGTAATAAGACTCATATATAACTATGAGATCTTGTAGATCATTTTATATAGAGAGACACATAGATGGATATGATGAGTGAATATTAAGGCAAATTTTGGATTAAGGTTTATGGTTGTTGTATGAGCTTAAACCGGTACTGAACTTGGCATGGCATATGCTTTTTGTAGTAGTACATCACATTGGATTTCCATAATCCATTTTTGTAAGTTAGTGAGACTTCCTTTTGTAATTGAGTAGTGAGCTCTAGGCAGTTGGCCTTCCTACATGTGCATGCGCCACCTATTGTAAGTAATATCCATTCATTGGCCAGTGAGTGAATATTGTGGGTCACAAATCCCACTAAGATTTTTCCCACACTGGGTTTCCTTGCCAAAAATCTTGTGTTATGGTGTGCTTTCTATGTTGTGTTTATTGTTCTTATTTGTTGCATTAATTCTTGTTTACCGGTACACTATTTTGGAATGCAATTTATTTAATAAGGTCAGCAAATTTGTATACCGATTAGATACTGATTCACCCCACCCTCTAAGTATCTTTGGGAATCCTAACACTCACCTCTTCATGGCTCAAGAATCAGAAGATGAAAGGTACACATCTGAAAATGATGATGTAGATCACTCCTACCAATAAGATGTGTTTGGGAGTGATAGTGAAGGTGAAGAAGAAGAGGAAGCAGAAGTTGATCTTGAAGGAGAGCTTGTGAATGCACTTGAAGAACTCAATAGAGTAATAAAGGAATACAAGATATTTAATAATGTTGCTATAGTGGAGCAGAACTGGTTGATCAAATGCCTTGAAGAATCTTAGAAATGCATCTCAGAGTTGAAGACTCAAGAAGAAGGCACCAAGAAATGTCAGTGTGAAGATCTAGCATCAAGGCTAGAAGTAAAAAATGGAGAATATCAACAACTTCTTCGAGAAATGGAGATTCTCTTAAATAACCTTGAGAAGTGTCAAGATGAGATCAAGGTAAGAATTTGGTTTGATGGAAGTAGTGATGCCTTGGAAAAAATGTTGAAGAAGCAAAAACATGCCAAGGACACTAAAGGTTTAGGTAGTGGTGTCGGTGAATGCTCCACCAGCAAGAATGTCTCCCACAATGACATTTTGTTTGTCTCCTCAAATGCAGAAAACAAGGGATAGACCTTCACTGTTAGAAATGCTCCCCGAAAGAAGGTTGACCTAACCACAACTGGTGAAGACTTGCAGATAAGGATGAAGACTGGTGCTGCAAGAAGGAGGTTAATGTAGATCCCAAAGGTAAAGGGAAGATGGGGAAGACAGCTTCACCAAAAGAAGGAACATGAGAAGACAACAAAGAAGACCCACTCTAGTAGAGGACAAAGGAATGTCGCCACCCACAAGACAAGGCAAGTGTGGGAAAAGAAGGGATCTATTAGAAGACCTGCAGAGAATGGAAAACCCTAGATCCATTCTTGGAGAAGGAGAAATGGAGATGCCAAACTAGTAAGATTGCCTCAAGTTTGGCAAAATAAATTTGTAAGTAATAAATCCCCTCTCTTCAGTTATTGCTTTGCATGTAATGCCTATGGCCATAGGGCAGAAGAATGTAGAGAGAGATATACAAAGAACAATATAGGATCTCATAGACATTATGCATATAAGAAAAATGTATCAAGGAGTAGATACATGCATGTCCCCTCTCCTGGTTATGCAAATATTGTGTGTCATAATTGAAATGGTATTGGCCATAGAGTGTTTGATTGTAGGAAGATGAACTTGCAATCATATGGAGTCTGAAACAACAACTATGCTCTACAAAAAAGTGGATTTAGAGCATATGGAAGTCAGATACCTTCATGGAACCAAAGGAGAAATTTCCCCGTAGGAGCAAGAGGTCAACTGGTTTTGTTTGCTAGTCACAACAACATACCCAGAACAAGATAGTCAAACTAGTATGTCAAGAGATTCTACAATCATGAAGTTGGGATGGATGCAGTGTGCTATTATAGCACTACTTCTGAATGTGAGGAAGAATCAGGAAATGGAAGGACCCATCAGAAAAAGAAGGAAATACCTACTCCCAAGCCTAAAAATGGGAAGAAGATTGAGACCAAGCAGTTATGGAGGAAGAAGACCATGGACCGACATTGTGCATTCAATGCACAAGTGATATCTTCTAAGGCCTAAAGGAGATGCAGAACCTCAGGGGGAGTAGCATATTGAACTAGATCATTCACCCCCTCACTAAAGAGGGACAATTGGAAGAACAAGGTGTTGTCAGTATGAAGGAAGAAAATGAGATAACAAGTGTGTGTAGAGGTTGCCCTGACTACACACCTATAGGTGAATGCTAGATCACTACTGTTGTGTCAATATATGATGAGATAACAATTGAAATTAGATACAGAGTGACACAAAATGTCAAGACTCACAAGATGGTGCTCTGGTAGTGATGATGGACCAGTATAGGAAACAGATATGAGTAGGATGTTACCAACATGAATTCTAATAGGTACTTGTTGGTTATATAAGACATTGTGGTCGGAGATCATTGCAATAGCCCAAGTAACATGGAATGGGATTTTATGTCTCACATGGTATTGGAAAAAACCTGAATGACATATGTTGGCCTAGTGGTTGATCATGAAGGCATGCATGTTTATGGGATGACCAGTTAGATTTATGACTTGATGATGATATTGTATGGCATTGTGTTCATCCAAGATCATGTCATAGGCTGTGGTGGATATAATGGAACTGAAAGATCATCAGATGATCATATTTTCATAGTTTAACTGATACATGGAGATGATTGGAACCCTGGTATTGGACCTGAGATGTATGACTCAGGGGGAGTTGAAGTGGTTATTATGCAAGGTTCATGATTATGGATAACTACTTGTCATTTGGCTGATTGTATTTATAGTAGAATCATATTTGATTCTAAAGAAATTTTGGGATTAGACGAGAAGTGATGGAGTATGACTGACAGGTGAGTAGTATTCACTGACATATCCCTCTGCAATTGAGTATTTTAACAAAAGGTACAAAATTTGCACACTCAATTGGTGTCAATAGATGGTTGAGTCCTCCATCTCAAGTGTTGTGACTTGAGAAGATGCAATAAATTGTAACAATTGGTATCAAAGGAGGTACATTTGGTAAAGAAAAAGGGGGAGAAAGAATTATGTCAGTGACCAGTAAATACAAGGATGAATGATACCCTAACAGTGCCCTTTGCCATTGTTATCAAAGGGAGAGAAGGATTTTCTAGTATACAACATACTACATGTGTTGAGAATCCTTGGACTATAGAAAGGGGGAGAGAGATTATGTAGTATGTTGGATACTACATGAGTTGACATCAATGCCAAAGGGGGAAATTGTTGGCATTGTGTTGTCATTAATGTCAATCGGTAAACAAGTTAGTGCCTAACTTGTGTGGATGACATGAATAGGTTACTGATATAGTGCATCACTAGTAAGGAAAGGATGTCAATTGGAAAGTGATGTGTTGACATGGAGAAGTCAGATCAACCAAGTGAGAGGCTGTCAATTGGCAAAGATCATGACCGGTGTACAAGCGGGATGGGAAAGGTGCTTGAGTTGTTGTTTGTTATGAAGAGGCAAAATTTTACCTAAATCACATAAACATCAGAGGAGAATAATGAACAAGTCACTAGTATGCTGTGAGGTTGTATAACAACAGGACTCCCACCACATGAAGATGTAGTCACCATGTGAAGAGATGACTAACAGTGAATGTGCCAACATCGGGTCACATGTGCTCATTTGAAGCTTTGCTACACAAATAGGGAAACCACATGAGTGCACTGTAAGATGTAGATGAAAAGGACTCACTCCCATAGGTAAGTTGAGCTTATCTCCTATTATGCATAGTGTGCATCATAGTCATGAGAGATAAGTAAGAAGAGGCATAGGCAGGTGTTTTACTGGAAAACACCATGTTGGGACTCATAAAAATCATGCCAAATTTGGTGACACAATGAGGCCTTTCTCTAAGGATTTCTCTTTGTGGCTTTGTTTTATGGTAAGGCAAGTACATTATTGTAATTTGTTTTGAACTTGAACCCTTGAACCTTTTTGGTTCGAGGTTCAAGGTTCAACCATTTCTCTTGTCTGTATCGCGATTAAGGATGTGAGGGCGTGCAGGAAAATTCTTTTGGAAAGTGTATCACCAAATCCCCTACGTTGCACATGGGAAGCAAAGGACTTCAATGCAGATGCAATCAGCCTATGTAAGGTGTTTCTGCTTGGGTGCCAAATTGGGTTTACAAAAGAAATGAACTTTCAGGGCGTGAACCATTTATCCCACATTGCCCACGGGGATGAGCATTTTAGTATTTAAATACACAGCTGCACGTATCCTTAGTGTCAAATCTTATGAGCTTTTAGCAAGCAGTCGATTAAGGTGGTGGTCCCCTACGTACATGTGCATCTCAGAGCGGCCTAATTTTGCATCAAAAAGGGAAATTAAATAGTGAGCAGGTTTGAGCCAATCGGATGGCAGTCCCTGTATATGGTGAAAATGGATACCAATAATAATGATATTGAAAGGCTAAATGAATTCAACCACAAAACCCTAGCCTAACAACAACGAAGATCCACCATAACATATGAAGATTACCTAAGACAATGCAAATCAAATGAAATCACAAAGATTATACCATCACATGTCCAATAGGGTTTTGATCTCCATTCTTCCTATCTCCATTGATCTTGCTTGATATATTTGCTCTCAGATTTTATGTGCACAAGAGCTCAACAAAGAACGGAATGTGGTTGCAAGTAGGATCATAGTGTAGCCGAGTCCTTAAGATGATTCATTAGAATGATTGATTAGGCTTTAATAATGAAGAAAGCATCTCCTTATATAGAAGACACAATAAGAAATGGAGGGATAAGATTGAGAGGTGTAAAAGGAGGTCGGCTATGATTAGAGGGTAGGTAAAAGAAATAATAGAATAATGAAAGGGGTAGGTAGTGTAGGAATTAAGAGATGAATGAAATGTGTCATGAGTAGAAAAGGTTAATGAATTAATTAAATAAATAAAGATTTATTTAATTAATAGAATAAGTGGGATCAATTAAATAAATAAAATATTTATTTAATTTAGGAAAAGGATAATTTAAATAAATAAATGAATTTATTTAAATGAGAAATAAGGCTAGAAGAGGATAAATGAATTAATTAAATAAATAAAGATTTATTTAATTAATAGAAGAATTAGGCTTAGATAATTAAATAAATAAAATATTTATTTAATTAGACTGGACAATTTTAGGTGTCTACATTTTGCCCCTCTTTGAGACAATGCGGCTTGTCGCGTTGTTTCAAAGAAGATAAGATGAACTGATACAGAGTTGCCCCAAGATGGGAATGATATGCCCCCTCGAGAGATTGGATGAAAATGTCTGGAAAGATTACAGACAATCTCTCAATAAGAAAGAAAGGCTAGAATGGACTGACCGAATAAAGTGATAGAGTCACAGGATAATGAAGACTGACTTGGGAAACGAGGGCGAGGGCTAGGGTAGTCTATAAGATAGACCATGGGGAAAAATACATCCTCATTGTCATCTACACATCCACAAGAGTAGATTGTAGAGAGAGAAAAGAGCAGCAGTAGTCAGTAGCGATGGCCTTCGTTCATAGATTCGACCGCGTTCGTTGATTTTAGAAGCCAGCAGAGGCAGGAGAGCCGGTAAGTACCACCAAACCTCCTCGTACTTTGACACATTTATTCTTGTCATTAATGCATGGTAGGTACAGCAATAAATGCACTTAGAATAGGATCCCCAAAAAATGTCAAAAATATCTAGGTGTGTCTACGTTGGTGCCAGGCGCGTCCATGCTTGCAAGGCCCATCTATGTTTGTGCCAAGCGCGTCTGCGTTTGAGACCACATCTGTGTCAAATGCAGCCACGTTTGTGATGGACAGGCGCGTCTATGCCAAGAAGGCACGTCTGTGTCACCCAGGTGTGTCTATGCAGAGCATAGGCACGTCAGTGTTTGTCAGGCGCGTCTATGTTTTTCAGGCACGTCTGTGCAGTCTTCAAGCGCGTTTATGTCAGGTAAGCGTGTTTGTGTCTAAAAAATGTGAAGTTTTGTCTTCTAGGTCAAATCGACAGTTCTGTGATGAACATATGCTGTCGATTGGATAAGCTGCTGAGAGGATACACTCAAGTAGGTCCTCTAGGGAAGACTAGGATAGATCAAGGCACTTTGTGATGAACAGTGAGTACCAAGATAGAGTACTTTGTGATGAATAGGGAGTACTAAAATATGAGCAGCACTTTGTGATGAACAGTGAGTGCAAATGTGAGCAACACTTTGTGATGAACAGTGAGTGTCACACACGTAGTACTTTGTGATGAATAGTGAGTATCACTAGGATAGATAGCCATATGCATTTAGATAAAAAGTAGCATTTTGTGATGAATAGGGAATTCCACTATGACTGACATGATTGATTTGCTTGACTACAGGAGTATTTGCTGATGCTGGAGTCACGGGAGAGATTCTCGTCTACTCAGAGATTGCGACCTGAGCTGACAGCCGAGGAGTGAGCTACTATCGAGGCTATGGGATTGAGACATGTTTTATATGTGCCTGAGTTTCGGGCGAACATCGGACTGTTGACTGCGTTGGCGGAGAGATGGCACTCTGAGACATGTACTTTTCATTTGTCGATGGGGGAGATGACAGTCACTCTCGAGGATGTATACAGGATCTTGAGGATACCGATTGATGGGGAACTGATCCCATATGATTGAGATGGAGATAGGGAGGCCCTGAGATGAGTGTTCCAGGACCCAGGACTAGAGATGAGGGCTAGACATGTGGCATGGGATACTATGACAGCTACAGGGCTAGCGCTGCCAGTAGTGGTAGGGGGAGTGATTAGTGGGTTCCTGTGTCTGGATAGAGTGACACAGGGGTTGGCTGTAGGCTGGGGAGGAGCATTAGAGACATTGGTGACACAGCACACCAGATATGCCTAGGGACCCTGTGTGCTAGCACATCTCTACTATGAGTTGCATCTGTTTGTGTACCACAGATCAGTGGGATTGGGCTGCGGGGTGACATTGCTACAGGTGTGGGCTTATGAGCATGTGCCAGTGATGAGGCCGATACACTTTAGGGGCAGAGGTCATGGACGCAGTTTTATGCATTTGTACGACATGATCACGTCGCAGCCACGGATTGGCAGGCTAGAGCATTGGCGGCGAGTGATAGATGATATTGACATGGTCATATGGAGACCATACCTAGGATGTGAGCAGTGGGAGGATGATGTTGTTGAGCTTCCTTACACCTTCCAAAGTAGGTATCTGATTGGGCAGATGCCCTATGTGCTGGAGAGGCAACTAGTGGACAGGGTTGGCAGGCAGTTCGGCAGGATCCAGCAGATGCCATGGGGTTCAGGCATGTATGCACAGACTGTCAAAGATCAGGTGCAGTTTGGGCCCCTATTGTCATATGATCAAGCAGTTACGTAGCTGGTAGAGATGATGCCCCTTTGCTTGGATATGTGGCCAGAGATTGAGGATGTCTGCATGGATGCCGAGTACACAGCATACTGGGCGGAGCATCCATTCCCACACTTGACAGATCCGGGAGAGCCATTAGATGGGGATGGTGGTGGGAATGATGATGATGGTGGAGGTGATGGGGGCAGAGGTTGATGGAGGAGGAGGGGAGCAGTTGGAGAGAGGAGGGTTGCACCACGGAGGGAGGGTGGAGAGGAGAGACATGCTCCGGTGGTGAGGGGTCGTGGTGGATTGCCACTACAGGTGCCAGCAGCACAGGGTCCCAGATAGGTACAAGTACAGGGATAGGGATAGATATAGGGACAGGTGCTAGTACAGGCACCAGGATAGGTACAAGCACAGGCACAGGGGCAGGCACCTGTACAGGGGGAGCCACAGGCAGAGCCAGAGGGGGCTGATGCAGAGGAGGATGAGCTGATAGAGCTGAGGGAGATTTGCCAGGGATAGGCAGATGAGATCTAGGAGTTGGAGAGGGAGAGGGATCAGCTCAGGAGGAGGCTCAGAGATACTGAGCAGGAGCGGGATCAGGCTATTCAGTGTTATACAGACGCTGAGACAACACTAAGGGCTGGGAGATAGGCAGCGGAGGACACAGGGGCCGGATACGCCTATGTCTTGCAGGCAGGGGAGGAGATTGCCTACTGGCGGGATCTCTATTATGGTGCAGTGCCAGCGGATCAACGGGCGAGGAGCTTCCATAGACCGTCATGTACAACGATAGCTACGGGAGGAAGCTGGAGGAGACAGGCATCAAGTGGTGGGGTTATGGATCCTCCACCACCACCAGATAGAGGAGATAGGAGGGATGATCCTGGGGCAGGTCCTTTAGGGGCTCAGATTCCATCGAGGCCAGGCAGCTCCGAGGGAGGGAGTTCATCATAGCCATAAAAGGCTCCCTATGTATCAGTATTATACCATTTTTGTATGATGATGTAGACACCTACGAGTGCTTTGTAACCATATGATTTTGACATCATTGTATCATGACACTTATAATATATATATGAGATGATTCATCTTTGCGGCAGCTATATGCATGTGTACCTATATGATGAGATGTTCTTATGTGATGTTTGCTTTATGTTTATGGATGCAAATATGTATATGATGCAATGCAATATTTTTTTGGTTCTTTTATGGTTTATATGTGTATGCATGATGAAAATGTGAATGTATGTAATGCAGATGAATATGATAATGCAAATAATTATTTATATGATGAGAATATAAAACGTGCTAACAGGTGTTGTGTGCAGGATGTGATGCAATTGTGATATCTATATGTATGTATGAAATGCTTATATGTGGTAATGCAGGTGCAACTACATGAAATGCAAATGTTTTTGGTGTGTCATCATACTCAGTCATGTGATAGCAGGCTACGTGGACTCGAGAAGGACTATGGGGGTCAATCAAGAAAGGGGGATGGAAGATAGAAGATATGAAAGTGAAAGAGCTTCTTGTGTGTTACCATCATTGAGCTTTATTATGGCAAGTAGGTTATGACAATCGAGGCATATGTTCAACCTAGAAAGTCATTGTACCTGTTTGCATGGAGATAAGACAGTCACAAACAAGGAATGCCCCAGTTCACATTTGACTCTCAGTGTCCTCATATCCTTGGACAAGTCATAGCATTACTAAAAGACAATCCACAGATAGCAAATACAAATAGGTGACGATACCCTATCCTCGCCTTTCTAGTCAAAGACATCCTGGAGATAGAATCTCTAGTCAGAGACATCCCGGAAAAGCTAAAAGACATGTCACCAAAAAGGATAAAATCAAAAGAAAACCAAGACTCGACACCAACATCCATTGTTGTCCTCAAGTTTAGTGTCTCTTGTCACCTGTATAAGTCTTATTTGATTGTGGTCACAATGTTTATTTTCACAGAAAGGATAGATAGCACTGAACCATAATGTTGTCTGAGTCTGTTGAAAGATTTGATTTTGTTGAAGCCCATTGTTGCTACTGTCTCATCTGAAACTGACTGAATCCATGAAACTGATACTTTATTGTAGACCAGTGATGCAGATGCTGCTTTATTGCGGATTGTGTGCAAATAGACTAAAGGAAGCTGGAAGAAATTGTACTCCTCGAAACATGTGATGCTCTCAGTTCCACACCCATCACTAGACATAGGATTTGCCTTAGCCACAAATAGGATCTGATTTATTATGGATGGAAAGGGAGGTTTATTATGAATGGCTAACCAATCTTGGGTAGATCAATAACAAGCCATGATGGGAATGGGTAAGTTTATTATGAACGAATAGGTTGTGAGTGTGTGCAAAGTGAAAGGATGAAAGTGAATCCTGAAGGAGGAAGGAGCAATGTCTCTACACATGGCACTGGTGACCCAGTTTTCACCATGGTACTTGCCCAGGGTGCCACCGAAGTGGTTTTCACCGTTGGATGAAATTATTTCTCTTTACTTTTTTTTTATTTTTCAATGTTTTTTTTTGTGTCACAAGGTGCCTGTTTGCCAAGTTTTCACCAAATAATGGTTTTTTTGTTTTATAATTTTTTTGTATTTTTGAATTTTTTGAATTTTTTTGTATTTTTGAATTAGGATATTCCGAAGAGCTATGTGTAAAACCTGTGAAGGTGCATGCTATTGATAGGATCCTCCAAAGGTTCACCTTCTGTAGTTGAGAGCTGATATGCCCTAGATCCATATGCTGCTATAATGATGTAAGGACCAAGCCAATTTGGTTCGAACTTGCCTTTCTTCTCTCTGTCTTGCTGATTTTTGGGATTTTCTCTGAGGACTAAATCACCTACCTCAAATGTGCAAGGTTTGACCTTGTGATTGTAGCTATGACTCATTTGTTGTTGATAAGCTTTGAGATGATTAAAAGCAGCTTGTCTTCGTTCATCCAGTAATTCAAGCTCTTGTAAGCGAGAGACCCTATAGTCTTCATCACTGATGATGTTTTGCAAAGAGACCCGTAAAGAGGGTAGCTTGACCTTAATAGGCAAGATGGCTTCAGTGCCATAGACAAGTGAATAGGGCTCCTGTAGGTGTGCGAACACTTGTGCGATAGGCCCAAAGTGCAGGATTAAGTTGGATATGCCAATGATGGCCAGCATCGTCGACTGTCTTCTTTAGGATTTTAAGGATTGTTTGATTAGACGCCTCAGCTTGACCATTACCTTGGGGGTAATATGGTGTGGAGAAATGATGGGAAATATGGAAGCGGTCACAGAGTTCACGAACATCCTGATTTTTGAAGGGACGCCCGTTATCGGTGAAAATGGAAACAGGAATACCGTATCGGCAAATGATATAGTTGAGGATAAATGTAGCGATCTGCTTTCCTGTGACTTGTGTGAGAGGCACAGCTTCAATCCATTTTGTAAAATACTCTGTGGTAGTAATAATGAATTTATGACCATTGGAAGAAGGAGGGTGAATCTTGCCTATGAGATCGAGTCCCCACTGACAAAAGAGCCAAGGAGACGCAAGTGGTTGAAGTTCTTGTGCTGGTGCATGTATGAGGTCTCCATGAATTTGACATTGCTTACATTTCTTGACAAATTGATATGAGTCTTTTTCCATATTGGGCTAGTAATATCTAGTCCTGATGAGTTTCTTGGCCAAGGTAGGGCCACTAGCATGCGGACCACATATCCCTTCATGTACTTCACGTAACGCAATATGAGCTTCGTCGCTTTCTAAACATCTAAGAAGAGTGCCATCTAGACCCTATCGGTATAGGATATTAGCTAAAATGACATATCGAGAGGATTGGCGAATGAAAGTGCAACGTTGGTTATTTGATAGATCAGGAGGTAGAGTATTGTCATGAATGTATGTGAAAATGGAACCATATAACTGGCACTCGGGACCGACGACACATATCTTCTTAGTAGGCATGATCTCATATGAAGGAACCAAAAGGTTATCCACCAAGAACTCATAGCAGGTCTCGTTTGGAGGTAAATCAATCAGTGAAGCAATTGTAGCCATGGCATCTGTGGCATGATTCTGCTCTCTTGGTATCTGCTCAAAGTCTATCTTTGTGAAATGTTGTTTCAGGTCATCCACCATTTATTTATAAGGCATTAATTTTTCATCTTTTGTTTGGTAATCATTGGTTGCTTGACAAATAACAAGTTGGTAGTCCCCAAAAACATGAAGTTCCTGGATCTTCCATTGAACTGCAATTCGTAATCCTGTTGTTAATGCCTCATATTCCGCTATATTGTTAGTGCAATGAAATGATAAGTGGTATGATTTTGGTATAGAATCCCCTTGAGGAGTTATAAAGAGGATGCCAGCTCCTACCCCATGCTGTGTGTATGAGCCGTCGAAGTACAGTTGCCATGACTTTGCATGTGACATTGTCAAAATAGATTCATCTAGAAATTCTGATCTTAGAGGAACATCATCTATCATGGGAGCATCTGCTAATTGATCTATGATGGCTTGTCCTTTTATTGCTTTTTTGTCCACATACTCGATGTCGAATTCACTCAAGACCATTACCCATTTGGCCAGTCACCCAGTAAGTGTTGCTTTATTGAGAAGATATTTCAATGGATCGATCCTTGCAACTAACTTAGTCTTATGAGTGAGCATGTAATGTCATAATTTCTGCGAAGCAAAGACCACGGCGAGACATGCACACTCAATTGGTGTGTAGTTTAGCTCATATCCCACCAATGTGCGACTGATATAGTATACTGCTTTTTCTTTGCCCTCAACAATTTGTTGTGCTAAGAGTGCCCCCAGTGCTGTTGAAGTAGCTGATATGTATAGTAACAGAGGTTGAATTGGAACTAGTGGCATCAAAACTAGCGAATTTAGAAGATAATCTTTGAGCGTTTGGAAAGCCTATTGATAGTTATCATCCCATTTGAATTTGATGTTTTTATGTAGCAGGTGCTGAAAAGGATTACACTTATCTGCAAATTGTGCTATGAATCTTCGAATGGACTGGAGTCTGCCTTGTAAGGATCGAAGTTGACTGATATTTCTTGGTGGTTGCATCTCCAAGATGGCTTTTACTTTTGCTGGATCAGCTTCGATTCCTCTTTTGGATACAATGAATCCTAGGAGCTTCCCGAAGGTTACTCCAGAGACACATTTCTTGGGGTTTAATCTTACTTTGTATTTTTCCAATCGATCAAAGATGACTGAAAGTATGTCTAAATGTGTATTTCTATCTATTTATTTTCCCAAGAGGTCATCAACATAATCTTCCACAGTTATGTGCATGAGATCATGAAAGATAGTAGTCATGGCTCTTTGATATGTAGCACCCACATTCTTTAGCTCGAAGGGCATGACATTCTAGCAGAAAGTTCCCCAAGGACAAGTGAATGATGTTTTATGTTGATCCTCGGGTGCGATCCTTATTTGATTATAACTAGAGAATCCATCCATTAATGATAACATTTCATGACCTGCTATGAGATCAACAATCAAGTCAATATTTGGTAATGGGAAGTCATCCTTTGGACAAGCTTTGTTGATGTCTCTGAAATCTGTACATATTCTGATGCTGCAATCTGGTTTATTGACAGGCACTAAGTTGGAGATCCATTCGGGATAATCAATTGGGCGTATGAATCCGACATCCAATAATTTCTCAAGCTCTGCTTTGACCAATAATGCGACTTGTGGATGCATTTTTCTTAATTTCTATTTCACTAGTTTTGCCCCTAGTTTAACTATCAAATGATGCATTACCAAATCTGGATCCAATCTAGGCATATCAGCGTATGACCAAGAAAAGTTGATTTGTCATTCTTTGAAGAAACTTATGAATTTTGACCTTTCAGACTCTGTCAACGATTGAGCCAGGAATATGTTGTGTCTCTACCAACATGGATGACTTTTCCTCATATGATGCTGGGAGAATGTCAAGCCTTCCATCTTTGGGTGCCTCAGAGAGGTTTTCGCCCTCAAATACGTCCTTTCTTTTTACTTTTTTGGGGTCAGACAGCGCCACAATGTGGTTTTCACCATAAGACCCTTGATTTGTTCTTATTTTCACATTTTTGTGACTGGAAGGTCCGACACCCTCACCAAAATATGCTATGCTGTTGAGTTCTATAGTGTATCCCGCTTTATGGTCCCCAAGAGGAAGATCATCTCATATGCCCAGATAGTCAATAAAAGCTTCATCATTTTGGAATCTGTCAAACTGTGCAGATCCTTCATGATCCCAGTCAATGAGTTGGTGGTGAACAAGGGGAAGGCCGTTAATGTCTTCGAAGTTAGTGGGGCTAAGAGTGAAGATGCAGTTATATTCAGGTATGTCAAGGTAATTATCAAGGTCATCGATGGCACTCTCCTCATCAATCTCGATCGCGAACGAAGCCAAATTATTATCACTAGTAGCGCATTCTGGGACAGGTGTTCTCATCCTATGTGATTTCAACCTAGAACCTTGAGACAAGGACTGTGTGGAATCCTCATGGGTTGTTTCTTGACCAACTCTGACCTAGTTATAAAATTCCTCTTCTTCTGTTGGTTCATCTAGCTCTCTGAATGTCTCGGTGAGCTCGTAGTCACTGGAAGACTTGTCGGAACCCCATTCCCATTCATTGGAATCTATGGAATAGCAATCCTCTTGTTGAATTTTGGCAGCTTTGATTTGTAAGGCTTCTTTTGTCCTTTGGGTGTGGACGTTGGAAGTTAAGAAACCAAGTCCTTTCGAGCGTTCCTTTTTGAAAGTCAATTCAGGTTGTAAAGGTTCAATGATGCCTTCCTTTCATAACCCAAGAGGGCTTTTTCCATCATACCTAAATTTTTGTAGAATCTTGAAGCCTTTGCCATATTTTTCACATGGTATACTAATGTGATCTTGTGTGTCATCTTCATTGTCTTTGTAAAGCATTTTGTATAAATCTTCCTCTTCCAGTTCACCCCATCTTTGAAAGGTAGTAGGGTCCCATTTTAGTATCATGATAGATACTTGCTTGTTAGGATGTGGTCTTCCATATTCTTTTGGGGAACTCATGACTTGTCGTAAGTACATGGTTTGATTTAAAGTGTATTCCCCCATGCCCTTGTCTTGAAACTTGCCCTTAAGCTCACCTTGTTCTGATGTTGAAGGTTTTAATGACTCAGGATCAATGTATGTCGAGGAAGGAACAACTTCACGAGTACTGGGAATGATGGTCTCAGTCCTTGATCTCAGGTTATTGCAGTATATGAATGGATTAGGATCACCATTAACTGTTACTTCCACTCCATTATGAGGAAACTTAATGCATTGGTGATATGTGGATGGGACTGCCCTCATTTCATGAATCCAAGGACGTCCTAGTAATATGTTATAAGTGAGATCTAGATCCAAGACTTGACAAACCACATCCTTTGTAATTGGCCCAACTCTGAGAGGTAGGGTGATTGTGCCCTTGGATGAACGCTCTTCATCATCATATGCCTTGATGGTGATTTTATTTGTAGAATTCATGGCTTTATCAGAATATCCCAATTGTTTAATAGTGCTCAATGTACAAATGTTTAGACCTGCTCCTCCATCTATCAGGACTCTTTTTATTTGATGTTTGTGTATGAAGGCTTCAATGTGTAACGGTGCATTATGTGGCTGACTTACAGAGGTGTCATCAACTTCTGTGAATGTAAGGGAGTGTGGAATGGAAAGGTATCCCACCATGGCTTGAAATTGGTCCACGTTCAGATCAGTAGGAACGACAGTTTCTCTCAAGATTTTGTTAAGAATGGCTTTATGAGCGAGGGATATGCGTAATAGCTCAAGGATGGAGATGAGTGCGGGTGTCTTCCCTAACTATTCTACAAGGTCATACTCAGGTTTGGTTGATGAAGAAGTAGTGTTTTTAGTTGGAGCACCTTGCAAAGTGATTTTACCTCGGCAGGTTGTAACATGACATTCAGAGGTAGGTTCGGAAGAAGCTCCAACACCTTTTAGGACAATCTTGGGTCTCTGGGTAGAATTCTCAGATGTTTTGTCCTTGATGATAATGGTAGAGACATAATTGTCCATCGAGATGTGATTGATGGTTGAATCATAATTGTAGGATGTTCTGGTATAGTTGGTTTGGTCATCTATGGCTTTAGCTTTTCCTTTGTCATGTTTTGGGAATGGTTCCTTAAACATCTCATGTTCTTGATTAGATGAGTGCCCTTCAATTTCAATATCACCTCTATCAATGAGATCTTGCATGATGTTCTTCAGTCGATGACAATTTCTTGTCTTATGACCCTTTCTCTTATGAAATTCGCAATACTCATCATCATTCCACCAATTTGGTTTGACCTTTGGTTCATATGGAGGAAAATCTGGAATAGTGATTACCTTGTTTGCCACTAGCTTCTTGAAAACTGACTCAAGTGGTTCTCCCAATGGTGTGTACTTCCTTCGTGATCTAGAAGTTGTTTGAGTATTCACTTGATTGTTTGTAGAACTTGATCCTGAAAAGATGAATTTGGGTCTCACTATGTTGGCATCAACAACAACATCATTGACTGTGTTCTTGTTTTTATTCCAAAATCTTGGCTTGTCTTTTCCTTTAAAGTCATCTTTGTTTTCCTTGAATATCTTAATGACCCCTTGTTCAATTAGGACCTTCTCTATTGCTAAGCCTTTTTCAATGACGTCCTTGAAGGTGGACAAACAAGCTTTCCTTAAGTCATAACCAATCTCTTTGTTAACATTCTGGGTGAACATTTCTACCATTTGTTTTTGTGGAATCTCACAAGAGCATCTGCTGGCTAGATTCCTCCATCTTTGTAAAAATGATGCAAAAGACTCTCCATCTTTTTTCTTAGTGTTGCACAAAGTAGTGACTGATATGTCTATCTCTATGTTGTAGGAGAAATGTTGAATAAATGCCTCTACTAAGTCACCCCATGACTTAATACTAGGTGGGAGTTGGGAGAACCATTCCATAGCTTGATCACCTAGGCTTTGTGGGAATAATCTCATCAAATATGTCTCTTCTGCTGCTACCTCAATGCAAGTTGTGAAAAACTGTCTTATGTGTGCCTTAGGATCCCCTTTTCCTCTATACTTGTCAAATTTAGGCATCACAAAGTGTGTAGGAAAAGGAGGCATTGGAATGCTTTTGTCAAATGGATAAGGACATATGTCTCTCATTGTGTATGTTGTCTTTGGTGTATTTATGTCCTCCATTTTCTTTTGTAAGTCCCTGATTTGTTGCTCCAAATTGTTCTTAGGTGGAGATTGGTTTCTTGGACCATACCCCATGTTTGAGGCACCAATTGGAGGAGGAGCATATTGCATATATGGATGATATTGATCATACACATGTTCATATGGAGGAGGTCTGTAATGATGCTACGTATATGGACCACTTGGTATAGATTCATGTTGAGGAATACCATATCTATTTTGTGCATGTATACCATACTCTACAGGCATGTCATGTTCTAATGTGTTGCCCCCAAATTTGACACGGGGTTTCCTTGTGTCCAAATTTTGAGCATGCCTTTGAATATCCAATTGCTTTGGCGGTTGATCCTTGGCATTGATATGTGATTGAGCATATTTCTCTACATAAGACTTCCATAATGGTCTACGAAGGTGAGTATCATAAGCTTGACCATGTGTATGTGGGACCTCTGGTTTTTGAAACAAAGATGATGGTGAATCAGGCACCATATGTGGTCCTCTATTGCCTCCACTATTAGGCCTTCTTTGATCCATGTTGGAGTGAGGTTGTTGCAAAGGCCTATGTTCCATTATTTGAGACATGTCAAAATCATGAGGTATCTTGGCTCCACTTTGTGCCATCATTTGTAAGAAGTATTGTCTATCCCTCCTCATTATTTCCTCAACCAATCGATTGAAATGGGGATTCATAATAGATTCTTCCACATCTACTGAATGTATGGAAAAGTTGTCCATATTGTCATTGTGTGTAGCATTGTTGTTTGTAGTGTCCATGTTCTCAACATTTGGAATGTTTCTATAGGCATCCATGTCAGGTAATGTAGTATGATCAGAATTGAAAAAGATATCATTGTCATACTCATAAGAACTCATGTTTGCGGACTCTTGAGCCTCTTTAGTTTCTCTCCTAGATTTTTGAAGATGGGTTTCAACCATGAACTAGGTATAGACCGAGATGTGTGAGACTAGAGGAAAAATGGAAAAAGTATGGAAGACCAAGAGTTGGATGGAATGTAAATGAATCTGAGGTGTACTTGCAATGTCCAAAGTGTCAGACCAAATAAGTATGTAGTAGAGTAGGTGTGACTTCCAAAGAGAGGATAGTTTCTCTTGCTGAGGTAAGTTAACCTTGACTCTAAGTAAGACCAAATGAGACCCAAAGGTAAGAAACCTTGATGAGGGACCACTTAGCAAAGTGTTGTTGTATGTAGTATGTTGACAAAGTATGATGAGGACAAGCAAGTGACCTTTTGACTAAGGTTTAGACAATTGTGAATGTAAAGTGAGATGTAAAGCAATGATGGACTTTGTGAGACCCAAGGATAGGTTGGCTGCTAAATGAAACCCTGGAGAAATGACCTAGGAAGCTCAAGAATTCCGAAACTGACTGTGTTTGTTTGCTGGACTGTAACAGTTTTTTTTTTTCTTTCAATTTTGAACACAAACGTGCCTGTATACTTCACAAACGTGGTTTCTTGATGCAAACGTGGCTCTATTCAACACAACCGTGCTTCTGAGATTTTTTTGCAGTGTAATGTTTATTTTGGGGACACAAACACGATTCTGCCCTTCACAGACGTGGTTCTGTGATGCACAGACGTGGCTACAGAATGCAGACGCGACCCTTGGTCATAGACATGGCTAAAAACACCTCAGATGCGACTAAATAACACAAATGCGCTTTCTTGGAACCTATAAAATAAAATATTGCCAGTAACACAGACGCGATTCTAGATGTCGTAGACGCGCCAGAAAAACAAAAACGCGATCCGAAAGTGCGCAGACGCAGGAATATCAAAATGCTGTCGAAAATGTCAGATCTGCAACTTCAAAATACAAAATCTGCAACAAAGATGTTAAATGCAAAAGGGACAAGAGTCCCACCGGGTGTGCTAAAATGTATATGGTGAAAATGGATAACAATAATAACGATATTGAAAGGCTAAATGAATTCAACCACAAAACCCTAGCCTAACAACAACAAAGATCCACCATAACATATGAAGATTACCTAAGACAATGCAAATCAAATGAAATCACAAAGATTATACCATCACATGTCCAATAGGGTTTTGATCTCCATTCTTCCTATCTCCATTGATCTTGCTTGATATATTTGCTCTCATATTTTATGTGCACAAGAGCTCAACAAAGAACAGAATGTGGTTGCAAGTAGGATCATAGTGTAGCCGAGTCCTTAAGATGATTCATTAGAATGATTGATTAGGGTTTGATAATGAAGAAAGCATCTCCTTATATAGAAGACACAATAAGAAATGGAGGGATAAGATTGAGAGGTGTAAAAGGAGGTCGGCTATGATTAGAGGGTAGGTAAAAGAAATAATAAAATAATGAAAGGGGTAGGTAGTGTAGGAATTAAGAGATGAATGACATGTGTCATGAGTAGAAAAGGTTAATGAATTAATTAAATAAATAAAGATTTATTTAATTAATAGAAGAAGTGGGATCAATTAAATAAATAAAATATTTATTTAATTTAGGAAAATGATAATTTAAATAAATAAATGAATTTATTTAAATGAGAAATAAGGCTAGAAGAGGATAAATGAATTAATTAAATAAATAAAGATTTATTTAATTAGACTGGACAATTTTAGGTGTCTACAGTCCCTATATTGCAAGATGAAGGTGCTCATTGGTTATCACCTGCAACATAGAAAATGGCCAGGTGGCAAGTCCAAGTGGCATCTAGATGGATCCAAAGGCAAGTCAAGATTTGACACGTGTTGGGCACGCCAGAAGAGAAAGTGATAGAGGGAGCCGCTCAAGCGAGGTAAAGGCCGAGCAAGTTAAGGTAGATCAAAGGTGATCCAAGAAAGATCTACAGTTGTCGCTAAGTCACAATGAAGAGATGCTTGAAGGCTAATAGCCGCGACTTGGCAACCAAGCAGTGGGGCCCGATGGAAAAGAAGAGCAGTCTAGAGGAAATAATGAACAAGCAAGTCCAAGGAAGAAACAAAGAGATTCATTCTAGTGGTGAACCTAGACGGTGCTAAGGAGGTAGAATGAGGACCCTGGAAACAATTTAGAGGTGCCATGTGGCAAAGATCTACATGGCAAGATTCGAAGGTTTAAAATATGATTTCAAACTATGGTGAAAGGTAGAAAATTAAATGATCGACCTGCAGAGGGATTGATGACTAAAGGATTATTTTTTGCTCAATATATAAGTGTTATATATAGTTGGAAAGCTCTCGATCTAAGAAATCTAATTTTGTTGTCAAGTGTAGCCCACGACAAGTAGTTTTGGGGCAGTGACCTCAGGATCTTAAAAGTTATGTTTTAGTCAGAAAGATTGGATTTTCTGTAGGCCAAGTTGTGCGAAACCTTTAATGCTGAAAGATAGGGTAGTTACCATTGGTAGAGAATGAAATCTTATTTTTCCCTCCCTTCCTTCTTATTTGGAGGGTCTTCTCATTTTGAAGGGTTCCAGATTTTTGTGAGAAAGGATCCTGAATCTTAGTTTCCATTTTGTGATTTTTCCCAAGTTTTCCCAGTGAATGTCCCTTTTCAAGTAATAGAGTATCTTCTTGCTATAGATGTTTTCAGTTGTAGGTCACATATATGTAAGGCATATTTATTGAATTGTCTCTAGGCCTTCTCTTATTTTCAATAAATTCAGTCTTCAAGGGAGTTTGGGTTTGTCCTCTCAAAGTGGGAGTGTAATGGTTGTTCTTAGGTACTCTTCAAGAGTTTAAATTCTATGAATAATCATTTTGGATTCAGGATAATGTCTGGATATGTATGATCCTCTATTTGAGTTTAGAATGTATTAATGTCAAGCATTAATACAGGGATATCTTTCTCAATAAATTGGATTTGCAATAGAGGTTTTCATTTGTAGATTGATGAATGACTCCATGCCCTTGGATAAGGCACTGATCTTGCAGATTCTTGGTGATTCTTAGAGAGTTTTAATAATCAAATATCCTTTCACTTTTATGTTTGTAGTTTTGGTTGTTCCACCTATCTCATGCTCCAATCTAGTTTAGATGGCAATGTAGATATAGCCCATCTGCAGTAACCTCCTTGTTGTCCAGCCTTTTTGAGATTTATCTGCTTTTACTGATGCCATATGTCTGTAATTGGTTCTATTTTATGCATCAAAAGGGTGTCCCCCCTAGGTCTAGCAGAACCTAAAGTGTAGGAGGATCATTAGGATCCCATGTTATGTTGTCCAAGCCTTGAAGCTTTTCATTGATTGAGATTGGCTATTTCATAAATAGTTTGCAGATGAACTTGGGTTTCTCTTTGTTGAGAAAAACATAAATGGCGACTCTGCTTGGGAGTAATCTAAAGATCTCTGGTACAGACTATTGAATCAGATTATAAGTGAGTCTAGTCAAATTCATTTGGGGAAGAGTCTTAGAAGTTTACAAGTCTGAAAGTTGTTTTCAAATTTGAAGTTATATATCCTAGAAGGTGTTGTTGCTGAGAAATTTTTAAAAAAAGAATATTATGTGACTATGTTGTGTGAGACCCAGAAATCTGAAAGAGTTTCAGAGTGAAGATCAGTGGTTAAATTTTATTCCTCTTCATGGAGGTGGCAACTCTATCTGAACGAACCTGAGGTTTGGAAGTTTTCTATCATGCCCAAACTTTTGGGCACAAATGGAATAATTTTTTATTTTTATTTTTTGCAATAGATTTAAAGACAAACTAGTTAGATATAGTTACAATAGATTTAATAAAGTCTTTAGATCTCTCCTTCCTATCTAATTTTACATTTTCTAATCACATAAAAGAAAAATATCTAAACTAACAGATTTAAATAAGGTATTTCTTTTTCTTTTAAAAATCTAGTTGCTAACTTTAGAGATAGGCTATTAATTTTAGATTTATTTTCTGCAATAAATAAAAGGGAAAATGAGAGAATTTAATAAATTTTACCAGCAACTACATTAGCCTAGAAATCAATTAAAATAACCTTAGAGATAGACATATTAAATCTATTTAACAATAATTTGTATTTGGGAATAAATAAATAGGACTAAATGCTTACTTTTCTCTTACTAACATGCAAGCTTACTACTTAACTCATTTTCATTATTGAGATTATTTCAATATGCATAAGGAGATAAAATGAACTTTTATTTTTAAAATAACATATATACAACAAATATTATTTCAAGAACAATAGAAAACTTAAACCCAACATAAACATTTCATTTTGCAATAATAATTTAACAAAAGAATACTTTTCTTTAAAGAATCCTTAGAATACAATATTGTCAACATTACATATGGGTGAGATACCCAACTAGTCCCTCATCCCTATTAAATGGGGACTTTTAAATGAATACATTTCTTTTTTCAAAATAAATACACATGCAACTTTTCATTTACATTTCTGCAACTAAAATATAACATCCCATTCCCTATTCTTTTTCTGCAAATCGAGTAAAACCAGCAACTCCTAGCTTGTCTTTTATTTTCTTTTCCAAAAAACTTGCATACAAATCATAAGGTTATGACCATGGAGAGCTCACCTCCTAGCCTAATGCTTACTAGAAGCCACCCCTGAGCTTGGAGAACCAAGCCCTAGATAGGTTACACTCAAGCAAACACAAACAAGCAAGGGAAACACTCAACAAACACTTTCCCAACCAAGGCTAACTTCATCACAAAATGTGATATTTTTACAAGGGTGGAAGTGGACCAAATACCTTTAGGAGACTGGAAGAATGGTAGATCACAAGCCATCTCATGGAAACCAAAAATACAACATAATTCCATTAACCCCACATCCTTATCCCCCCCCAAGGCATACATGCCATACTTTCTCCCCTTATGACCCCCGAATGCATAAACAAGGCTATGCAGCAAGGGTTTCACAAACAACCCTTGAGATCACTCTCATAATGAGAGCCTCTCACTCTAAGGTTTTCAAACTCCTTCCACCCCCAAGACCATTCTACTCTCCCAAGAGTTGAAGGCCTTGGATACTCCCGAAACAAGAAAAATGCATAAAAGAAATAAAAGGAAGATCACATAATCTTTTCACAAAAGAAATACAAGGAAACACCATTCACATACAAGCAATCTTTTAAACATAAATATACAACATGAAAGGAAGAAGATGAACCAACCTTCAATTTTCCCAAAGGTTTGCTAGAAATAGTTTGAGGAAGAGCAGCCCAATTCCACAATACTTTCCTCCAACACTTAGCCAAAATTCTATCCTAAAACTATTCTTTTCAAAATTGCAAGATCTCCGAGGATGGAGAGTGGGTGATTAACTCACTAAGTCCCTAATCCTTGCCTAAGAAGGCCTCTCTCACTCTTCCCAACCTCTTGGATAGTGTGAGAGTTCCCATTGGTTGGTCTTCCCAACCTCTTATAGGTTACTAAAACTGGAAAGAGAAAATGTAAGAGAAGATGGGGAAGAGAGACTGACATCAAAAAGGAAGGTTATCTAACCTAGGTGGAACCTTCTAAGTTGAATTTTTGGTCATCTTGGGAAACCCACTTTTTGAGGTGACTAAACAGTCACATGGAAGTAGTCACATGTTTAAAAATACCTCTAACCCATAGGTATACCCTATGGACCTTTGGAAAAACCCTTAAACTAACCCTAGGGGTCCATTTGACATCTTAGAAACCCATCTAAAGTTAACCTACAGGTCAAACCTGAGTTGACCACTCCCAAGACTCTCTACCTGAGGCAAATTTGGGACCACACTCAAATATTTGAAAAGGGCTTTGGTTAAAACAACACCCTCCAAGAGACAAGTCAAAATCAATCACACTAATCAGCACATGTGTCAAGTGACACAATAAAATACATTACAAAATTACACATGGAATTTGTCTCTTGTTGGATTTAAACAATTCAATAAATTCACTTTAACACACATACAACATTTACTTTCACGAATAAAATATGATACATACGGGGTGTTGCCTCTCTAAATAGACAATCCCTGGTTTTATGAACGTACATAGGTCTAGGTTTGGTTCTCCATAATATTTCCATGGTCACATGGATAATTTTCCTGTGCACATCAAATACACATTAGTAATTCCAAATAACCTCATATAATATTTGATACATGAATAGGAATACACATCAAACACTCTACATACAATTGACATTAACAAATCAATATCTCATATATCCCAATTAATCCACATAAGCAATTATCATAATCTTCATAATTTTGATCCATTCATAAGATATGCATCCTATTTCTATCATGATAATAAAGTCCTGCAAATCCAATAATGACATACATCATCTCAAAGTTATCCTATTCTAGAGTCATATAAAGTTCTATATCCATAATGCTTAGAAATGAAGCATCAATATACATCAATGTTATCCAAGTAATGGAATCATATAAGTTCTAAATCCATAATGCATAAAAAAAAAGCATCCATAATAGTCTCAACATGAAAATCATTGAAATGCTAGGATGAGTCGGGGTAGGGCCTCACACCCTCCCCCTCTAGGCATGAACTTCCTCTTGGAGTTCATCAAAAAGATGGGGGTATTGTGATTTCATATGTGTTGGATCCTCCCATGAAGCTGTAACCTCATCATAGCAATCCCATTGGACCCTAACATGGTCCAACTCTCAACCTCGAAGAGCTAGTGTCTAGCAAGCCAAAATGTGAATGAGCTCCAAAGCTAGCTGTCCGTCTGACTCCACCTGCAAGGCATCCCAATCTAAAATATTAGACTCATCATAGATATACTTCCTCAAAACTGATACATGAAACACATCGTGGATGCGTGATAGGCTAGGTGGAAATGCTAAATGATAGGAAACTGGCCCTGTCCTCTCAAGGATCTCAAATGGTCCTACAAAGCAAGGTGCGAGCTTTGAACCCTTTCCGTAACAGATTGGACTCTTATGCGATCACACTCTCAAGAAGAGTTTGTCTCCAACCAAATAGCTACAATCTATCATCTTCGCATCAGCATACTTCTTTTGTCTATCATGTGCCTCTCTAAGACGCTGCCTAATCAGATCCACCTGCTGCTCCATATCCTGAACTATCTCCAGACTAATAGTAACTCTATCCTCTATGCGGTCCCAACTCAACAGTGTCCTACAAGGCTTGCCGTCTAATGCCTGATAGGGTGGCATCCCCAATGAAGTGTGATGCCCATTTTTATAGGCAAACTCCACTAAGGGAAGGTACTCTTCCCATCTGGTCTGATGATCCATGACATACATGTGAAGCATATCCTCTAACACCTGGTTAAACCTCTCTATCTATCCATCTATTTCCGGATGATAGGTTGTACTGAAATTGAGCTTGGTGTCCATAGCTTCCTGTAATGCCTTCCAAAAGGAAGAAGTGAAGAGGGAATCCCTTTCAAAAATAATCTTGTGTGGAATGCCATGAAGTCTGACAATGTCTTGCAAGAATACCTGTGCTACTACTGGTGATGTGAAGGTAGTCCGAACTGGTGAAAAGTGGGCCACTTTGGTCAACTTGTCAACTATCACCAAGATGGCATCATGGTGATGAGATGCCATAGGGAGACCAATGATGAAATCCATGGATATAGTATCCCACTTCCACTCTAGTATAGCATGAGATTGGAGTAACCCACCTGGATGGCGGTGCTCCGCCTTGACTCTCTAACACTCAAGGCATTAGGGTACCAACTCAGCAATAAGCTGCCGCATTCCTGGCCAATGATATAACTGTCTCAAGTCAACATGCATCTTCTTAACTCTGGGATGTGCTGCATAAGGAGCTCTATGAGCCTCCATCATAATAAACTCTCCCAGTTCCCCGGAAGAAGGTACATAGATGTGCCCTCTATGGCGTAATAGTCCATCGGACTCAAGGGAATAATCCACATATTTCCCTTCTAGAGTTTCCTATGATCGTATCACCTGACAAACCTCTAAATACCATCCATCCCCTGGCAACTGCTGCAATATATGATCTCTCAAATTCATGCCCATAGATATGGTGTATACCTCATGACGTCTCCTACTCAAAGCATCTGCAACTATGTTTTCTTTCCCTTTGATGTAGTGAACATCAAAATCATACTCGCACAAGAACTCCATCCATCTCCTTTGACGTGCATTAAGATTCAGCTGAGTGAATATGTACTGAAGGCTCTAATAGTCTGAATGAAGCTCAAAATAATGGCCCAAAAGGAAGTATCTCCATGTCACAAGTGCATGCACTACTGCTGCAAGCTCAAGCTCATGAGTAGGGTAGTTAAGCTCATGAGTCTTAAGTTTCCTAGACTCAAAAGCTATAGCCCTACCATCCTACATAAGGACTGCTCCTAAACCCTATAGGGAAGCATCTGTGCAAACCATGAAGTCAGCTAAGGGATCTAGCACCACAAGGATAGGTGTGCTAGTAAGTGTCTTTTTGAGTTCCTGAAAGGCCCTCTCACACTTCTCTATCCACTTGAATTTCTTCCCTTTTCGCTGAAGAGAAGTAATAGGATGTGCGACTCTAGAGAATCCCTCAACAAAGCATCGACAATAACCTGCTAAGTCGATGAAGGTCCTGACCTCTGTCACACTGGTTGGTGCTGGCCAATCCATAATAGCTCTAATATTCGATGGGTCAACTGAGATCCCATCACTGGATATAACATGCCCAAGGTACTTGACCTTTGATCTAAAGAAAGAACACTTTGACAAACTGCCATACAACTGGTTGTCCCTCAAACACTGTAAAACCTGTCTCAGATGCTCCTCATGCTCCTTCTCATTCTGAGAATATATCAATATGTCATTGATGAACACAATCACAAAATGGTCAAGAAATGTGCGGAATACCCCATTCATGAGGCTCATGAAAAAAACTGGAGCATTCGTAATACCGAATGGAACCACAGTGAACTCATAGTGGCCATATCTAGTGCGAAATGTGATCTTGTGGATATCGCTTTCCACTATTCTCAACTAATGGTACCCTAACTCTAGATCAATTTTGGAAAATACTTTGGCACCTTGAAGTTGGTTGAATAAATCATCGATCCTGGGCAAAGGATATTGGTTCTTGATGGTTACTTTGTTCAACTGACGGTAGTTCATGCATAACCGAAGAGATCTGTCCTCCTTCTTCACGAAGATGACTGGTGCACCCCAAGGGGATACGCTAGGATGAATGTGGCCCTTATCTAGGAGTTCCTCAAGCTGAATCTTGAGCTCATTAAGCTCATTAGTGGTGATCCTATACGGTGCTCTTGATACTAGCTCAGCTCTGGGTACAAGGTCTATATAAAAGTCAATCTCTCTATGGGGCGGCATACCAGGTAACTCTAAAGTAATTATGTCTGGATGTCCCTTATGGATAGGATGGTCATCAATCGATGGTTCCTTTTCATCCTCTTCTTCTCTATCACTAATGGTGATGGAAAATAACTGATATCCCTTTCGCATGCTCCACTTAAGCTGCATTCTGGAAATCATATGAAGAGACACAGATCTTTGAATTCCAGTGATTACTATGGGTGAACCATGATCATCCTCACACTCGATCTCTTTTAGGTGACAATCCATCTTGGCTCTGTGGGCATAAAGCCAATCCATGCCAAGTACGATTCCATATGATCCGAGTGGTGTAACTCTAAGGTCTACTAAGGTGATGGTATTACCAATCTGAAGCTGACATCCCCTAACCTCTAATTCCACTGACACACTAGCCCCTAAAGCTAACTCCACTTCCCAACTGACACCTTGTCTAATTGCCACTAGCCCACAATGCTCAACAACCAATGGAGATATAAAGGAGTCAATAGCTCCTGAATCAAATAATATAGATACACTGCTACCACTGATCATACCTACAGCCTCAATAACTATGGCCTGATGCTCTTCCTGGCAGTTGTCAACTACTACGAAGACCCTATGGGACGTGCCCATATCCCCAACTGTAGGCTCTAATGTTGTCACCCGCTGACTCCTTGCCATCTGACCCTGAGGACACTCTCTCGCCATGTGCCCCATGGCTCCACATGTGAAACAAGCACTGCGAGACTGAAACTGGATGCCCTGAGGCCTAGAAAAAGATTATTCCTCTGTCCTAGTAGAACCATTGTACCCACCCCTGGAGGATTGCTGAGTCCTTGCCAGAGGTGTGTATGGAACCTAGGGTCGCTGATCTCGCCTCTGACCCTAAGAATGCCACTGCTTGGGCTTTACGCCCTGCTGACTCTATGGAGGCCTTTGTCTTTGGTTCTGCTGTGACTGCTACGGAGGAGGGGGTTTGGAGAACCCCGATGTGTGTCTGCTATTACCCTTCCAATGGGGTTTCTGAAACCCATATGTCTGGGGTAAAAGGTTTTGGTTCTGGAACCAATCCTTTGTATCCTGTGTCCTGACCTGAATCTCCTCTACTATCAAGGCCTTCTCCATGGCAACTCAAAGGCTCCCTAAAGTAGCCATCCTCACTAGTCTTGGTATGTCGACATTCAGCCCTCTGATAAAATGATTGACGAGAAGCTTCTCGTCTTTCAGGTAGTCCACATATGGTAAGAGCTCCAAGAACTTACTCTCGTACTAGGTCACTAAGAGACCCTTCTATTGGAGGTCATAGAACTCATCTACCCTATGTTGTCTATAGTGCTCTAACAAGTACCTCTCCCTGAACCTCTCTGTAAAAATCTCCCATGTGAGGGTATCCGCAACTAGGCCACACTTGTATTCCTCCTATCTCCACCATGTGGAGGTCGTTCCTCTGAATAGGTGAACTGCTACTCATGCCTTTAGATTTCTCTCATAGGAGCACAATACAAAGCACCTATCTAGGCTTAAAAGTCAAGCCTCAGCTTCTACCCCGTTGGTAGATCCCCCAAAAGATGGTGGCTGAAGGCGCATAACCTCTCTGATCAAATCCCCTAGATCACGATGTGATCTCTCATAATACACTAGTGCTACTACTAGGGGTGGTCCTGGTAGATGAACGGACTTAAGCTCATGCCCAGCCTGACTCTCTACGGGGTTAGGAGGTGAACTCCTACTCCATTCCCTATCTATTGATCTATGGCTTCCTGAGTTCTAGTTTTCAACATGATGATCCACTGCTGGAAGCCTATCCTAGACTATCCCAATTAGGTTCTGAAGTGCTAACAAGATGTCTCGGTTTGGGTCAACCGGTCATTCAGGAGGAGCCTCTGGGTTCCTTTCCAGCACCGATTCCTCCCTATCAACCTCTTCGCATGTTATGCATACATGCCTAGGACCTCTACCACATTTGCGAGCTTGTTACATAGTTGGAGGCATCCTTATGAGAAAATAAAATAAAATGAAATAAATAAATAATTTTTCAGAGAAAATTTTTATTAATTAAAAATAAATATAATATAATTAATTAAATAATTAAAGCAAAACGTAATGGAGAAAGGTTCCTAGTGTTGGAAACCTTGCTCTGATACCAAAATGTCATGCCCAAACTTTTGGGCACAATTGGAATAAATTTTTTTTTTAAAATAACAACCTAATAACACTAAATTTACTAAAATAAAAACGCAATAAGAAGTTTTGTCTTAACTATGTTTGAATTCTTTTCAACTCAGGTTAATCTAAACAACTAAATCAAGTAAGTGAAATAATGAAAATTAAATGCGGAATATTAACTCTCTCTGAAGAAATTATTATTATCTCATCAATTTTAATAAACAAATTAATTAAAACAAAAAGCTCTAAATTAATTGACAAGAGATATTATTAATCTCGAATAACCTTTTAATTTCTCTAGGAATTAAATAAATTAGTCCTAGCACTTAGATTATTAAAACCTACTATCCAATTTAACAATAATTATAATGCGTCTAGAATTTCGACTATAGTGCCAAATAAATCTTTAATGAAAATTTGCCCTATCAAATTAAATCTCGAAAAGCCTAAATTTAGGTGGACTAAAATAATCCCTTATAGGCAAATAACTTACAAAGATTGTTTTAAAATTCCTAAAGGATTAAACTCCAAATGAATTAAAATTTAAACATCATATTCAAATACTTATCTACCTATATATATTTATATAAAACATATATAAAATATGAACGTATAAATAAACTATTTAATCTAAAGCTAGATTTATACATTCATATATATACCTATATATATATATATATATATATATATATATATATATATATATATTTATTTATTTATAACATATATATTTATAACATATATATTTATATATAAAGGTATAGGATCCCAAAAAAAAAACTAACATATAAAACTTTAAGTAAAGTAATGGGGAATACCCTATTCGAAATTCGAATTGGTTTCCCCCCCTTTTAAAAATTTCTATCCATAACAATATAAAAATACCTAGGCTAACTTACTTTCTCTCTAAACTCATATCTTGCCCTAACCCAAATTTTTGGGTTAGGGTTTGACTGAGCTATTCTCTTGTTGCAAGGCTGAAGAGGGAGATTGGGGCGGAGGCGGTTTAAGAGCGGCCGTAGGGGCTTATGTGTAGGTTGTGGTGGTGGAGGATTCCACGGGGGCTCCCCATAGGGGTTGGCTGAAGCAACCCCTGTTGTGGGTTGCGGCCCGCAGAGTGGTTGTGGCTGCTGCTAGGGTCACCACCCAGAAGTGATGGCCTAGGTCACCCCTACTATGGGTTGTGGCCCACAGAGCGGCTGCGGCCGTTGCTTTACATGTATACAATCGACAGTTCCTTTTCATCCTCTGAATATCCCTTAAGGATAGGATGGTCATCAATCGATGGTTCCTTTTCATCCTCTTCTTCTCTATCACTAATGGTGACGGCAAATAACTGGCATCCCTTTCGCATGCTCCGCTTAAGCTACATTGCGGAAATCATACAAAGAGACATGGGTCTCTGAATTCCAGTGATTACTATGGGTGAACCATGATCATCCTCACACTTGATCTCTTTGAGGTGACAATCCATCTTAGCTCTGTGGGCATAAAGCCAATCCATGCTAAGTACAATGCCATATGATCCGAGTGGTGTAACTCTAAGGTCTACTAAGGTGGTGGTATTACCAATCTGAAGCTGACATCCCCTAACCTCTGATTCCACCGACACTCTAGCCCCTGAAGCTAACTCCACTTCCCAACTGACACCTTGTCTAATTGCCACTATCCCGCAATGCTCCACAACCAATGGAGATATAAAGGAGTCAGTAGCTCCTGAATCAAATAATATAGATACATTGCTACCATTGATCATACCTGCAGCCTCAATAACTATGGCCTGATGCTCTGCCTGGCAGTTGTCAACCATTGCGAAGACCCTATGGGACTTTCCCATATCCCCAACTGTAGGCTCTAATGCTGCCACCCATTGACTGCCTACCATCTAACCAAGAGGACACTCTCTCGCCATGTGCCCCATGGCTCCACACATGAAACAAGCACCATGTGCCTAAAACTGGATGCCCTGAGAACTAGAAAAAGACTATCCCCCTATCCTACTAGAACCACTGTATCCACCCCTAGAGGACTGTTGAGTCCTCACCGGAGGTGTGTATGGAACTTGGGGTCACTGATCTCACCTCTGACCCTGAGAATGCCACTACTTGGGCTTTATGCCCTGCTAACTCTGCGGAGGCCTCTGTCTCTAGTTCTGCTATGACTACTGTGGAGGAGGGGGTTTGGAGAACCCCGATGTATGTCTGCTATTACCCTTCTAATGGGGTTTTTGAAACCCATATATCTGGGGTATAGGGTTTCGGTTCTGGAACTGATCCCTCATGTCTTGTGGCCTAACTTGAATCTCCTCTACTATCAAGGCCTTCTCCATGGCTATCCTCACCGGTCCTACTATGTCAGCATTCAACCCTTTGATAAAATGGTTGACGAGAAGCTTCTCGTCTTTCAGGTAGTCCACATATGGTAAGAGCTTGGAGAACTTGCTCTTGTACTGGGTCACTGAGAGACCCTTCTATAGTAGGTCATGGAACTCGTCTACCCTATGCTGTCTATAGTGCTCTGACAAGTACCTCTCCCTGAACCTCTTTGTAAAAATCTCCCATGTGAGGGTATCCGCAACTAGACCACACTTGTATTCCTCCTGTCTCCACCATGATGAGGTCATTCCTCTCAATAGGTGGACTACTACTCGTGCCTTCAAATTGCCCTCATAGGAGTGCAATGCAAAGCACCTATCTAGGCTCAAAATCCAAGCCTCAGCTTCTACCCCATCGGTAGATCCCCCAAAAGATGGTGGTTGAAGGTGCATAACCTCTTTGATCAAATCCCCTGGATCACGGCATGATCTCTCATAATAAACTAGTGCTACTACTAGGGGTGGTCCTGGTAGATGAATGGACTCAGGCTCATGCCCTACCTGACTCTCTATGGGGTTAGGAGGTGGACTCCTACTCCATTCCCTATCTGTTGATCTATGGCTTCCTGAGTTCTGGTTTTCAAAATGATGATCCACTGCTAGAAGCCTATCCTGGACCATCACAATCAAGTTCTGAAGTGCTAACAAGATGTCTTGGTTCAGGTCAACCGACCATTCAGGAGGAGCCTCTGGGTTCCTTTCTGGCACCAATTCCTCCCTATCGACCTCTTCACACATTATGTGTACACGCCTAGGACCTCTACCACGTTTGTGAGCTTATCGCATAGTCGGAGGCATACTTATGAGAAAATAAAATAAAATGAAATAAATAAATAATTTTTCGGAGAAAATTTTTATTAATTAAAAAGAAATATAATAAAAATAAATATAATATAATTAATTAAATAATTAAAGCGAAACGTAATGGAGAAAGGTTCCTAGTGTTGGAAACCTCGCTTTGATACCAAAATGTCATGCCCAAACTTTTGGGCAAAAATGGAATAATTTTTATTTTTTTTTGCAATAGATTTAAAGACAAACTAGTTAGATATAGTTATAATAGATTTAATAAAGTCTTTAGATCTCTCCTCCCTATCTAATTTTACATTTTCTAATCACATAAAAGCAGACTATCTAAACTAACAAATTTAAATAAGGTATTTCTTTTTCTTTTAAAAATCTAGTTGCAAACTTTAGAGATAGGCTATAAATTTTAGATTTATTTTCTGCAATAAATAAAAGAGAAAATGATAGAATTTAATAAATTTTAACAGCAACTACATTAGCCTAGAAATCATTTAAATTAACCTTAGAGATAGACATATTAAATCTATTTAACCATAATTTATATTTGGGACTAAATAAATAGGACTAAATGCTTACTTTTCTCTTAATAAAATGCAAGCTTACTACTTCACTCATTTCCATTATTGAGATTATTTCAATATGCATAAGCAGATAAAATGAACTTTTATTTTCAAAATAACATATATACAACAAATATTATTCCAAGAACAATAGAAAACTTAAACCCAACATAAATATTTCATTTTGCAATAATAACTTAACAAAAGAATACTTTTCTTTAAAGAATCCTTAGAATACAATATTGTCAACATTACATATGGGTGAGATACCCAACTAGTCCCTCATCCCTATTAAATGGGGACTTTAAAATGAATACATTTCTTTTTTCAAAATAAATACAAATGCAACTTTTCATTTACATTTCTGCAACTAAAATATAACATCCCATTCCCTATTCTTTTTCTACAAATCAAGTAAAACTAGCAACTCCTAGCTTGTCTTTTATTTTTTTTTCCAACCAACCTGCATACAAATCATAAGTCTATGACCATGGAGAGCTCGCCTCCCAACCTAGGCTTACTAGAAGCCACCCTCAAGCTTGGAGAACCAAACCCTAGACAGGTTACACTCAAGCAAACACAAACAAGCAAGGGAAACACTCAACAAACACTTTCCCAAACAAGGCTAACTTCATCACAAAATGTGATGTTTTTACAAGGGTGGAAGTGGACCAAATACCTTGAGGAGACTGCAAGAATGGTATATCACAAGCCATCTCATGGCAGCCAAAAATACAACATAAGTCCATTAACCCCACATCCTTATGCCCCCCCAAGGCATACATGCCATACTTTCTCCCCTTATGATCCCCAAATGCATAAACAAGGCTATGCAGCAATGGTTTCACAAACAACCCTTAAGATCACTCTCATAATGGGAGCCTCTCACTCTAAGACTATCAAACTCCTTCCACCCCCAAGACCATTCTACTCTCCCAAGAGTTGAAGACCTTGGATACTCCCGAAACAAGAAAAATGCATAAAAGAAATAAAAGGAAGATCACATAATCTTTTCACAAAAGAAATACAAGAAACCACCATTCACAGACAAACAATCTTTTAGACATAAATATACAACATGAAAGGAAGAAGATGAACCAACCTTCAATTTTCCCAAAGGTTTGCTAGAACTAGTTTGAGGAAGAGCGGCCCAATTCCATAATACTTTCCTCCAACACTTAGCCAAAATTCTATCCTAAAACTATTCTTTTCAAAATTGCAAGATCTCCAAGGATGGAGAGTGGGTGATTAACTCACTAAGTCCCTAATCCTTGCCTAAGAAGGCCTCTCTCACTCTTCCCAACCTCTTGGATAGTGTGAGAGTTCCCATTGGTTGGTCTTCCCAACCTCTTACAAGTTACTAAAACTAGAAAGAGAAAATGTAAGAGAAGGTGGGGAAGAGAGACTCACATAAAAAAGGATGGTTATCTAACCTAGGTGGAACCTTCTAAGTTGAATTTTCGCTCATCTTGGGAAAACCACTTTTTGAGATGACTAAATAGTCACATGGAAGTAGTCACATGTTTAAAAATACCCCTAACCCATAGGTATACCCTATGGACCTTTGGAAAAACCCTTAAACTAACCCTAGGGGTCCATTTGACCTCTTAGAAACCTATCTAAAGTTAACCTACGGGTCAAACCTGAGTTGACCACTCCTAAGACTCTCTACCCAAGGCAAATTTGGGACCACACTCAAATATTTGAAAAGGGCTTTGGTTAAAACAACTCCCTCCAAGAGACTAGTCAAAATCAATCACACTAATCAGCACATGTGTCAAGTGACACAATAAAATATATTACAAAATTACACATGGAATTTGTCTCTTGTTGGATTTAAACAATTCAATAAATTCACTTTAACACACATGCAACATTTACTTTCATGAATAAAATATGATACATACGGGGTGTTGCCTCTCCAAATAGACAACCCCTAGTTTTACGAACGTACATAGGTCTAGGTTTGGTTCTCCATAATATTCCCATGGTCACGTGGATAATTTTCTTTTAGCATCTCAATTACACATTAGTAATTCCAAATAACCTCATATAATATTTAACACATGAATAAGAATACACATCGAACACTCAGCATACAATTGACATTAACAAATCAATATCTCATATATCCTAATTAGTCCACATAAGCAATTATCATAATCCTCATAATTTTGATCCATTCATAAGATATGCATCCTATTTCTATCATGATAATAAAGTCCTACAAATCCAATAATGACATACATCATCTCAAAGTTATCCTATTCTAGAATCATATAAAGTTCTATATCCATAATACGTAGAAATGAAGCATCAATATACATCAATGTTATCCATGTAATGGAATCATATAAGTTCTAAATCCATAATGCATAAAAAAAAACATCCATAATAGTCTCAACATGAAAATCACTGAAATGCTAGGATGAGTTAGGGTAAGGCCTCACATTTTCTTCAAATTTTCAGTCAGATGTGAAGTGAACAGAAACAACAACTTTACCCAAGTATTTCTCATTCATGAGATAAGTTTTGTTCCTTATAAGGTGAAGCAAGTCACTAGGGAAAGGAGTATTGGTTCTAAGGTTACATACTTCTTGTTTTGAAAAGTTTAATTCAGAAATATGGTGAGAAGTATGTCTGGTTATGATGACTACATATGTTTTGAAAAGAGACTAAAACAATAAGATGCATTGTCATGGTAATGGTTCAATAGATGTTTCAAATTTGATGGATCTAGATGTGGTTCCTAGATCTGAAATTTCTTTGTCAAATTTGAAAGACATTGATAGGGAGATTGAAATACATCTTCAAAAGATCCAAGATAGGTATATCTTGTTTTTAAGAAGGAAAGTAGGAAAGAGAAAGGTTGAATCATCATATGTTTTCTATGAAAGATTTATTGTTGCATTAAATGAGCTCCCAGTTGATGTTAGACCCCATGAGTCAGTTTGGATTAAATTATTTTTAGAGCTTGATGAGCCTAACTCAGTTAGTTGGTCTTTAACTTTGAGGGAGGAAAGTATTGCCAATATTAAAGAATGAATAGATGAGATTGAAATGACCAAATCTGAAAATGTACACAGTATTGAGTATAGTGATGGAGATGAATCCATGAGTGGCTATACCTCTTATGATTCTACAAGTGATTTTTATTCTTAGCATGATAGTGCAAATGTGTATTCAGAGCAAGAATAAAATTGTGAGAGCATAAGTTATTGTTCAAATAGTCATGAGCCTATTGAGGTTTCAGTTTTGAATGATATAGATCACCTTGCTATTAATATCAATCCACAAAGTGTTTGCAACCAGGGTAATGAAACTATGTTGCAACATATTGCAATACTTTATGATCAGCCTGATAAAGGTCATGATGCAGATGCAAGCTCTTGTAATGATAAAACAAATGTGCCTAAAGATATGAGCACTGTAGATTTAATACAAGCATCAGATTGGGACAATGTTTACAACACAGAAGATGAAGCCAAGGAAAATGAAAATGAAGGAGAAGGTTCACTAAGTAGTGAACAAAGCTCAAAACTCTTAGTTGCTGATCTTAAGAGGTATACATCCAAAAATGTCCCCAATCTCTCATACCCAATTTGTATATGTTTTGATACTGATTGTGTTCTTGGTGGTGTGAGGTATGATATATATGATATTTATTTCCCTACATTTGATTTGAGTAATGGACAAGATGAAAATGCATATAAGGTTGATAAATGTGATAATGGGGATTCATATGCTGATATGAACTCGGAATTCGATAGGCATTGTGTGGATCTTGGTGTTGAAGAGAAAGACAATTTTGAGGTAATTTTTCCAAATTTGCAATTGGTAAATAAACCATTGATAGGTGATCATGCATTTTCATGTTTTCAAAAGGCTGATATAAAGTGTAATCAGCATGCTAAGTTGTAGTCATTTTATGAGGAAATATTCCTCTCTATTTTGCAAGCCTATATTATGGATGAGTGCTTTCTATTTTTGCAAACTAGCACTCAACATGTGCCTAATGTTCCCTAATGTTCCCAGTCATCAAAGGGAGCTGAGTTACTTTTCTTTTCAGCCAGGAAATGATTGTAAGCACTACGACAACTATGTGTCATTTGATGATCAACATTTTGAAGTGGGTTTTGTTTTTCAAAGATTGAATGATCATGAACATGTCGATTATCTTTCATGTGATGAGCTCATTAGAAGTGGAAGTGTGATTGATTAGGCGGATGACAGTGAAAATTCTAGCTTACCTTATGTTTATGGAAATGAGAATAATGTGTTTGATAGAGGTAAGCATTGATTTCTATTTTGATGGCCCAAGTCCATTTTGTAAATAAATCTATATTGTACAGTTTCTTTGTTTGAGTTGTGTGGTTTTGAATAAGAAGCCCTTGTTTTTTAGAAGAAGAGAAGTGTCCTATTTTTTTTTGGGTGTTCTGCTTTGCCAAATATTTTGAATTCTTGTGTTGATCTTGCAATCAACCATCCCCAATCAGAGCCACTATTGGGACTCATAAAAATCATGCTAAATTTGGTGACCCAATGAGGCCTTTCTTTAAGGATTTCTCTTCGTGGCTTTGTTTTATGGTAAGGCAAGTGCATTACTATAATTCATTTTGAACTTGAACCCTTGAACCTTTTTGGTTTAATGTTCAAGGTTCAACCGTTTCTCTTGCATGTGTCGCGATTAAGAATGTGAGGTCATAAAAATTAAAACCTGCACACAAATTCTTTTGGCAAGTGTATCACCAAATCCTCTGTGTCACACATGGGAAGCAAAGGAACTTCAATACAAATGCAATCAACCTATGTAAGGTGTTTCTTCTTGGGTGCCAAACTGGGTTTACAAAAGAAATGAACTTTGAGGGTGTGAACCATTTATCCCACATTGGCCATGGGGAGGAGCATTTCAGTATTTAAATACACAGTCAAGCACATCCTTAGCATCAAAGCTTACAGGCTTTTGGCAAGCGATCGATTAAGGTGGTGAGCCCTCGCATGCGCGTGCATCTCAGAGCGACCTAATTTTGTAGAAAAAATGGAAAATAAATAGCGAGTATGTTTGAGATGATCGGACGACAATCGTTATACCACAAGATGAAGGTGCTCATTGGTTATCACCTATGACATAGCGACTAGCCAAGTCGCAAGTCCAAGTGGCATCTAGATGGATCCAAAGGCAACTCAAGATGTGACACATGTTGGGCCCGCCAGAAGAGAAAGTAATAGAGGGAGCCGCTCAGGAGAAGTAAAGGTCGGGCAAGTCAAGGAAGATCAAAGGTGATCCAAGAAAGATCTACAATTGTCGCCAAGTCACAACAAAGAGATGATCGATGGCTAATAGTCATGACTTGGTGACCAAGAGGTGGGGCTCGATGGAAAAGAAGAGCAGTCTGGAGGAAATAAAGAACAAGCAAGTCCAAGGAAGAAACAAAGAGATTCATTCCAATGGTGAACCCAAGCGATGCTGAGGAGGTAGGATGAGGACCCCAGAAACAATCCAGAGGTGCCATGTGGTAGAGATCTATGCAACAAGATTCAAAGGTTTAAAATATGATTTCAGACTATGGTGAAAGGTAGAAAATTAAACGACCAACCTGTAGAGGGATTGATGACTAAAGGATTTGTTTTGCTCGATATATGTGTTATATATCATTGGAAATCTCTCGATCTGAGGAATCTAATTCTGCAGTCAAGTGTATCCCATGACAAGTATTTTTGGGGTAGTGACCTCGGGATCTCATAAGTTATATTTCAGTCAGAAAGATTGGATTTTCTACAAGCCAAGTTGTGCGAAGCTGTTAATGCTAAAAGATAGGGTAGTTGCCATTTTCAGAGAATGAAATCTTATTTTTTCCTCCCTTCCTTCTTAATTGGATTATCTTCTCATGTTGTAGGGTTCCAGATTTTTGCGAGCAAGGCTCCTGAATCTTGGTTTCCATTTTTTGAGTTTTCCCAAGTTTGTACAATGAATGTCCCTTTTCAAGTAATAGAGTATCTTCTTGTTGTAGATGTTTTGTATTGTAGGTCACATATATGTAAGGAATATACATACAGTTTATTGGATTGTCTCTAGGCCTTCTCTTATTTTCAATAAATCTAGTCTTCAAGGGAGTTTGGGTTTGTCCTCTCAAAGTGGGAGTGTAATGGTTGTTCTTAGGTACTCTTCAAGGAAGAGTTTAAATTCTATGAATAATCATTTTGGATTCAGGATAATGTCTGGATATCTATGATCCTCTATTTGAGTTTAGAATGTATTAATGTCAAGAATTAATACAAGGATATATTTCTCAATAAATTGGATTTGCAATAGAGGTTTTCATTTGTAGATTGATGTATGACTCCATGCCCTTGGATAAGGCACTGATCTTGCAGATTCCTAGTCATTCTTAGAGAGTTTTAATAATTAAATATCCTTTCACTTTTATGTTTGTAGTTTTGGTTGTTCTTGTAGACGTATAAAAATGACCACATTCCTAAATGAATATTTTATGTTCATTTTTCTATTTGATTAAATCCAATTTAATTAAATTATCCACATTCTTCTATTTTATTAAATAAATTATTCAATTTATTTAAATAAAATTCACTATACCATTTAATGAATAAATCATTTTATTCAATTAAATCCCCCCTATCCACTTTTAATTAAATTCAAATTTAATTAAATAGTTATCCCAAATTGAATAAATCTATTTTATTTAATTTCCCCAAATTACAACCAAATTGAATGAAATTCTTTATTTCAATTAAATCCTATTATCCCTCCATCCACTTGCAAAATCCCAAACCCCTTCCTAATCCCTTCTAGAATCTTCTAATCGCTTCTAATTAACCTAACCCTCTTCTAAATTTTGTCACATCCCTAAGCAAAGGGAAGTCACTTCTCAAAAACCTTAAAGTCTTTGATAACCATTGAAGGTTTTCAACCTTCAACCACTAAAACCCTTAAAGTCTTTGAAAACCATTAAAGGCTTCCAACCTTCAACCACTTAATCCCTAAAGTCTCCAATAACCATTAATGGTTAATTCAAACCTTCCCACATGGTTAAAATATTTGTTTTGACTCAACCTCTATCCAACCCAAGGGTCTCATCAGGCCTTTAATGCTTTGACCATGATTATATCTTAATCATTTGCACAAAGGTTTATCCTTGGATTAACTCTTAATCCAGTGGGTAATCTTAACTTAGACTTGACCCTTAGCCTTTAGATAACCATGAGGTCTTCTCAGGCCTTTAATGCCTCCAACCTCTTCTCTCAACCCAATCCTATGTTGACACTTGTCACCATTTCATTGGTACAAATTGTGCACATGGATCCCCAACTTTCAAACCTGACCCTTGATTAAACCTTTCAATCTTGACCATCCATTGCCCTGTTTTTGCTATAAATAGAGCTCTCATTCCTCCATTCTTAACAATCATCTTTCAAATTTGAAGCATTATACTTATGCTCAAATACTTTCAAGCTTTTTCATCATCTTTATGCTCTTCATTTAGCCTCTTTTAGACTAATATGCATACTTAGATTACTTTCTTTATCATTTTAGTTCAATCATAGACTAAATATAGTATGCTAGGATAGTATCCATACTAATCTTGTCATCTTATCATTTAATTTATTGCATTTTAGCATCATACATAGCTTACAACACATCTCATACTAAATTTAGCAAAAGCATCTCTCGTTCTCATATTTGCCATCCCTAAACCATTTTGCTCAGTAATCTGAGAGCAAAAACGTTGGTTTGACGGACATTGTGAGATAGAGAACCATGGGACCCTCCTTGGGAAGCTGAGTAACACTACGTTACTCCATAGCTTGCATCAAGAAGTCCTATGTGTGTGTGTGGACTAATGTATAACATAATTTTCACATATTAAGTTTCATTCGCCCACTTTTCCCGCATACATTTCTGGCGCCCACCGTGGGGCTCGAACCCTAATAACACATCGGTTTTTGAAATTGATCATTTTTGCAGGTCCACAGGAAACGAGAATCAGCGCGTCGAAAAGATATATTAGCGCATCCGCCTAACAGTTTAGCGCTTCTAGCCTACTGTTTAGCGCGTGGGCTCTCTGTCTTAGCGCGTAAACACTTTTCCTTAGCGCATGATGCTGTCTAACAAATTTTTCTGTAGGTGTCGACGCAAACAAAACACATAGTAGCGCATATACCTAGCAGATTAGCACATCCGATCCACATTGTAGTGCATGTAATACATCTTCTAGCGCTTATAATATAAACATTAGCGCATCAGATTCAAACTTTTCCTGCATAACTGACCGCGGGAAAAACAAAAAAATAGAGTAGCGCATGCAACACGTAGAGCAGCGCATCCCAGTAACAGAATAGCGCAGGAAAACAATTGTATAGCGCATCTGGAGCATATTGTAGCGCGTACAGTTTGTTCTGTAGCACATCACAGACAAAACAAAAAAAAAAAAAGAATTATTATAACCGAATTAAAATTCTAGACTTGTAGAAGTCCCCCGAATCAACTAACGATTTTATCTTTTTGTTTGTTTGCAGGGCTATAACGGTTTCTTGCAGGTAAAGCGTGGAAATTCACTTTTACATCAAAACGATTTTTTTTGTTGACCTCCAAAAAAAACAACGAAAATTTTGATTTGTTGACCTTTTTTTCACTTTTCTAGATCAGAAAATTTGTCCTTTAAAGATTAAAAAGAACATCATGTTTTTGTGGAGCAACATCTCTGCATAGATTTTAGCAAATCACTGGTTTGAAAGGATAAAATAAGACCTCATTGTTCGCTTTATCTCGAAAGTGGAAGGTATATGCTCTCCCCTTAACTGGGTGATCAAAAAGCCAAACCACTCTTACGCTTTCAGTACTTCACACATTTAAATCCTTTAGCAGGCCTGCCTTCCCGAGGAGTTGCAATCAACTCTTAAAGCCGTTTATGGCCGGTGTGAAGGGAACGACCTAAGTGGGAAATGGCTTTGATGCCAAGAATTCCAACCCACTATAATCAAATGTGAAAAGTGACGAAAGTCCTTTTCAACAGTTGCGCGCAGTGATTAGCCTTCCCCGAGTATCCTCGAGATACGTAAAGCCTCTGTTCTAAAGGTTGGGAAGCCTCTTGAGGGAGTTTATCACTGACGGCCGAACAGTAAGCCTGATTACGAACCATAGAATTAGAAACTTTGAGTCGAGTCAGTAACCAAACATTGTAACATCATAGTGCAAGGGTGGGGAAGAATCTGCCCCCAAGATTACTCACCATCTATCTCCCAAGATAACTACTCAATTGTGAAGCAATTCACTTTGGGTTAACTTCTGGCAAAAGGAAAAAAAACGGGCGCCCCCTAGGGGGTGACACGGCTGTTTGAGCTGACGGAGTATCGAGACTAGTGGGCTATGATGTTATTAATGACCCTTGAATAAAGAGTCTTTCTGAAGTGTTTTATTTTGTATCCAACCTGTTAAAACATTGGGGATTTGAACACATCCTCGCAGAACATACACTTTCTGTTAGATTAGGCAAAATGACTGTACTTTGTGTGCCATGCTTGCATTTTTTATTTCAGAAAATCATCCATCATACTTGAAAATTTTCTCAACAAAATTCAAAATCCTCACAAAAACACAAAAAAAGAAAAATCAGGTCCGTTTAGCGCATAAGAGCAACATCTTAGCGCGTGTAACAGTTCTATTAGTGCATTAAAACATCAAATTAGCACGTACAACTAAAATAGTAGCATTTCAATCCTAAGGCAAAACAGTGAACAATCCTTTAGCGCATCCAAAACACATTCTAGCGCGTATCAAGAACATATTAGCACGTAGGTATCCACAGTTAGCGCATAAAACAAAACAGCTAGCGCGTATCAGGCCCAGTGTAGCGCGTATATTTTTCAAAACAAATTCCACAACATTTTTCATAGTCCTAGTTTAGCGCGTGGCAGCTACATCTTAGTGCGTGGAAGATATATATTAGTGCATTCGTCAAAACAGTTAGTGCATCTAAAGCCCAGTATAGCGCGTAGCTTTTCCAAACAAACTTGAGCAGCAAATTTCAACAGCATGAGTTTTTGTGCGTGAGACAAACAACTTAGCGTTTGAAAACCATATTTTAGCGCATTATCCAAAACAGTTAGCGCTTGTCAATCCCAGTCTAGCGTGTGAATTTTTCACCCGCTAGAGCAAAAATTTTCCAAAAATAAAATTTTAGCGCGTAATTAGGGGCAGATTAGCGCGTGTGCTTATTAGTTTAGCGCATTAGGGAAATTCAGTAGCGCATTCAACTTCTGTTCTAGTGCGTGATCCAAGACCAAAAAACAGAGAGTTACAAACTGAAAAATTTTGAAAAATTCAAAAACATTTTAGAGGACCTTTTCGTCAAAAAAATCATCTTCTATCAAACCAAAGTGACAAAAACAAACCGTTAAAAAATTTTCTCAAGTTCAATTTGTGTCAAACAAAGTTGTCAGAATCTGAAAATGAATCAAGCAATAGAGGACGTCTCTCCTATCATAATCCGGAAAATTTTCATCATCAGTATCAATCAAATCCTTTAACATCTTACGGATTTTATCTCCAAAACACTTGTCTAAAAATTTTTGAATTGTCAAATCCAGTTTCCAGATCGGGAAACTTCTTATCCATATCATTTGACATGCTTTATCATGAAGAGATATCTAAACCTTCATTCTGATAAAGTAAAATTTGAAATTTTCAAAACAAGAATCAACTAAATCCAAACAAATCAAAGAAAATCATTGATCACTCTTGCATGACTAATCCCCTTATTCTGAGAAGAAAGAACCTCTATCATAACATCACGTTGAAGAAACAACAACCTAGCTTCTCCAAATTCATCAAGAGAAATAAATTTTTATACATCAATCGTCAACTCTTCAAATCCCATCGGGTATTTCTTCATCACGTCAAACGTTATATCCAAAACAAATCCAGCGAATTTGACAAAGAACCCCTGAAAACAAGAGCATACTGTCAAAAGTCTGCTTTTAATCAAAAGATAAACCGCAGAGGAAAGATCAATCCAGCATTCCTGCCCGACGAGTGCATCACATATAACACATCTCGACCAGAACCACCAATGCCCAAATGACACATCGAAGAGGCTTTTGTTCCTTTCATCACTGAAAGCTTCTACTAAAAATGCCTGTCACTCGCTCTCAATGAGATAAACAAAGTGAGACACTCGCAGAATCAAGTATGAATCACAGATTATCAAATCCTTTTGAAGTTCCACCCATCGAAGAACCTGAAATTACTGACGCACTTCTTCGGGAATGTCAAGAAAATCCTTCCTTCCAAAAACTTGTCGAAAAGCTCATGGAAAATGACAAGGAAAAATATCTATTGATGCTCACAAGCAAGGGTGTTAAACTTCCTGAAGATTTCGACCCAAATCTTTTTCAAACCGGATTTTGGCAATATACATCTCAGGAACAAAACCGAGAAGAAGAAACTCACATACCTGAACAACATAACTTTGAACAACACATTCCAGAGCAATGAATACCAGAAACTCACATACCTGAACTTGAAACTCCAGAACAACACATACCATTTACTACACCTTTTTAGTTAAGAACAACTACAAGGGAGAACTCTTCCCTCGGCAAGATAATGCGCCCTTGGTTGCTCTTACTCAACAAATGCAAATGCTGCAAAGACAAATACAAGATATGCAACAAGGGACAACAGTGCGGTATTCTATAAATGAAATCTGTCCTTATCCATTTGACAGAAGATTAAACATGGTACCTTTTCCTCCAAACTCAGACGTTCCCAAATTTCATAAATATGATGGGAAAAGTGATCCTCGGGATCATGTTCGAGAATTTTGCACCATGAGTCTTGAATTCGCTCATGATGACACTTATCTAATGAGGTTGTTCCCAAGAAGCCTGGGAGGACAAACAATGGAATGGTTATCCAAGATTACACCACTTGTCAGATCATTTTGACGAATTGGTTAACAAATTCATCACCCACTATTCTTACAACATCCAACATGCCATAACCATGCTAGATGTTTGCAACACCAAACAAAAGAACAATGAAACATTCATGTTATTCTTTCAGCCTTGGCGATGCATGGTATCCAGATATCCTCGCGATATTCCTGAAAAGGAGAAAATGGAAATCTTCATTGATAACTTGAATGGCGAGATGAGTTACAGACTCAAACTTCAATGCATACCATCCTTTGCCAAATTGATTGAAAATGGCATTCAAGTAGAGGAAGCATGTGTCAAAAAGGGAACACTCAAATTCTACAAGGAAGGAACAAATTCATCAAACTACAATAACCAAAACAATACCAACTTTGACAAATCTCGATTTTGGACTCGAAACAAAAACGAAGGCAACAACGAACCACATGATCCTAAATCGAAACAACCAGTGCTTGCATTATCTGGAAATCCTCAGAACACGAAAAATGCTAAAAATGCTACTCCCAGTGCTAACACATATGCGCAAAACACTGATCAAGGACAAATCAACACAAACAACACAAATGATAATCGAGACAAAAACATGAATCCAGGACTTAACAACAATCCATGCAACAACACGAACAATTTCCAAAAGCGTATATTCACACCACTGGGACAATCACTAGAATCCACATTCAGAGAACTTTTGGCAAACAAGGTTCTTTCTTTACCACCACTCAACAATTATGAACCCCCAATCAAACCACCTTGGTGGAATGATTCACACTATTGTGATTTCCATCGCAACAAGGGTCATAGAACAAATGAATGCATGAGATTGAAACATATAATACAAGACATGATTGATCGAGGTGACTTAACGGTCGATGGTCTCAAAACAAATAATGATCATGAAGCCTTCAAAAATCCTCTCCCAAATTACAACAAAGATGGAGCATCAACTTCAAATGATACACGCGGAGCTCGTATTAATCACATCTACAACAACACAATCAACCACATATCAGCCGAAGACCATCAAGTCAATGTTATAACCATTCGAGATAGACATGATCATGAATCTGTCAATGTAGCAACCCAGACTCAGAAATATGTCTTGAAGGAACACACTGCACCTCCAACTACCACACCAAAGATCCAATACGACTTGGTTAACCAACTATGCAAGACTCCAGCTTAGATATATATCCTGGAATTATTGAAACTATCTCCAAAACACAAAGACATATTAGAGCAAGCGCTATTAGAAACAAATGTACCTCAAAATCTGGATACAGATAGATTCCAAGCCATGGTTGCCCATATGACAGAATCTCATAACCTCACCTTCTCAGAGCATGATAATACTTCATTAAGTCACCCACATAATACTCCTCTGCATATTGAAGTCATTGTTTGCAAAAACCATGTCAAAAGAGTCTTAATAGATGGAGGAGCCAGACTTAATATATGTACTTTAAAGCTTATCCATGCACTAGGTTTCTCAGAAGAATCTATTGATCCTTGTAAAAAGATTACCATAAAAGCATATGATGATGAGGAAAGGTCCTCTAAAGGAACAGTGATATTACCTATTCAAGTAAGAGCAGTGCAAAAGGATACTATATGTCAAGTCTTAGATATTGATCTCACCTACAATATCTTATTAGGCCGACCCTGGATACATGAAATGCAAGCAGTACCTTCTACATATCACCAGTGTGTCAAGTTTCCTTATGATGGATAGGAAATCTCCATATCAGCTGATCACAATCCATTTCAACATTGCAACGCAATGGGGGTAGCCCAAGACAGTTTGGTTCCTTATAACAGAGAAAAGCAGCGATCTTCAACATCCAATCCACCAACAGCAAAATCCAACTCCTTATGGGGAGACTTCAAACAGAAAATGTAAATCAAAGACTAAGGCATGGGCGAATATTCTATGGAGCCTTTATGTTTGACCAGATTACCAACATCACCTAGATCGCATGGTTTACCTACTATATCAACACATCTGGCAACTCAGCCCATAACTAAATTTGATGGTACCTTCATCCAATTGGGACTCTAGCACATGAACCAGAAGATAAGGACGTTCTTAACTGGCTATACAAAGATGAAGAAGAAGCTAATAGAGCGGCTGCTCTAGACATTGTTCTGCCGATGCACCTGTATGGAAAAGGCCACTTAATCATGAAACAAATGGGATATGGCGGTAAAGGACCTATCGGGAAACGCCAAGAAGGAGTCACTGAACCTATAAATCTTCCTTCACAACCTAGTAGAAATAAAGCAGGATTAGGTTCTAAATTCACCTTCCTATTGAAACGGCCACCACACACAAATGCAAAACCTCAATGGAAGGAAAAGAAGAAGTACAAGGAAGAATCCTGGCAGGAAGCACTCTTTGAATCAGCAGAAACAATCCGCAAGGCATGAGAACGTCAAGATTGGAAGTTGCATCAGGGAAAGCTTTTAAATCATAAGAAGGCCATATCTGCAGTAGTGGCTCATGTTAACACACCAATGGCTCAAAAACAAATCATGTCATCACAAGAAACCATCATTCCTCCCCGAGGAAACACAATCTATGAACAAATCCAGACCGTGGAAGATGGATCGGATACAGAATCAACACAGAATATCAAAATAGTATCCATCATCAAAGATCTGTTTTCACCATACAACATACCTGTTTGCAGCACAGATAGAATTTGGGATGATGCCTATGAGACAGATTCAAATGAATATGAATGGGGTACCTGCTTTGAGACTACTACAAATATCCCAGATGATACTGATTTTATATCCATTTCTCAAGAAGAACATAATGTAGAGGATAGACCTCTTGAGTTTGGACCACAACATATCTATGACGTTCAGGAAAGCGAACAGAAATATTACGAACAAGTCTATGTAGAAGATGATACCATCGAAGACCTCGATGAAATCCTAGACTTCTTTAAAAATAAGACCCATCACGATGATAACTCTATCCTAACACTTATAGTAGCTGAACTTGACCTGCCAAATGATTCCTTACCACTTGTCTTCCCTGATCTCATCGACTGGAATGAACCTGAGACTCATGATATCCCAATTTTTCCAGATGATGAATCTATTATCCATTACCTAGGTACCATAAATCCTGAAACAGGCTCTACCGATAAACCAAATAACGATGTCTGTTCTTCAGGGAGTGCCAAGTCTCTCAGTCGCAAAAATGAATCAAATAATGAATCTAATGCTGAAAACTAGTCAATGGCAGCTATAGATCCCAAAAAAGTAAAAATAAAAGACGCATCTGAGGGTGAAAACCTTTTTAAGGCACCTAACGATGGGAGACTTGACACTCTTCCTGAACATTTTCATGAACGATCACCCATATTGATTGAGCCTACTCAATTAATCAACATTGGTACCACAGAAGCAGCTAGAAATATACATCTTGCAGAATCTCTGACAGAAGAAGAAAGATCGGCATTCATCATCTTCTTTAAAGAATAGCAAATCAACTTTTCTTGGTCATATGCTGATATGCCCGGAGTAGATCCACACTTAATCATGCATCACTTGTCCATCTCTACAAGAGTTAAACCAGTCAAGCAAAAGCTACGCAAGATGAATCCACAGGTGGCACTCATGGTCAAAACTGAACTAAAAAAATTATTAGACGTCGGATTCATCTGACCCATTGACTATGCAGAGTGGATATCCAATATCGTTCCAGTATCAAAATTGGATGGTAGTATCAGAATATGCACTGACTTCAGAGACGTCAACAAAGCTTGTCCCAAAGATGACTTTCCTCTGCCCAGTATCGACATAATTGTAGATCTCACAGCAGGCCATGCAATGCTCTCATTAATGGATGGTTTCTCAGGATATAACCAAATCAAAATAGCTCCTGAAGATCAAGATAAAACAACATTCACCTGTCCTTGGGGGACATACTGTTGGAATGTTATGCCCTTCGGCTTAAAAAATGCAGGGGCCACTTACCAAAGAGCAATGACCACAATATTCCATGACATGATGCACACATTTATGGAAGACTATGTGGATGACTTACTAGCCAAGTCCTTCACCAGAGCAGAACATCTTGGCATCCTATCAAAAATCTTTGATCGATTGGAGAAATTCCAAGTCAGGCTTAACCCTAAGAAGTGTGTCTTCGGGGTTACCTCAGGCAAGTTACTAGGCTACATAGTCTCAGCTAAGGGTATTGAAGTTGATCGAGCAAAGGTACAAGCTATTATGGAAATACCACCACCACGGAATATCAGTCAACTCAGATCTCTACAGGGACAACTTCAATCAATCCGACAATTCATCGCTCAGCTAGCAGATAAAAGTCTACCATTTAACCATTTGCTACACAAAAATGTACCATTCAAATGGGAGGCTAAGTGTGCAGAATATTTTTATCAAATCAAACAGTACCTGATGAATCCACCAGTTCTAGTACCACCAGTTGCCGGAAAGCCACTTATTCTATATATCTCAACAACAGATATTTCACTGGGGGCATTATTGGCACAAGAAGATCAACAAGGAAAGGAATGTGCCATATACTACATTAGTAGAACATTAAATGGCTATGAGCTCAACTATACATTTATTGAAAAGGCTTGCCTAACAGTAGTCTTTGCATCTCAGAAGTTCCGACATTACATGCTAGCACACACCATCAAGCTAGTTGCAAAAATTGATCCTCTCAAATATCTACTCAACAAAGCTGCTCTTATAGGCCGATTGGCTAAATGGGTCATGATTCTCAGTGAATTTGACATCCAATACATAGAAAGATGAGCCATCAAAGGACAAGCAATTGCAGATCAGTTGGCTGAAGCACCGCTACCAGGCAAACAAACCATGGAGGTTGAATTTCTAGATAGGGATGTACTCGCTCTTTCTACTAAACAATGGACCCTATACTTTGACGGATCCTATACTCAACATGGTTCAGGTGCCGACATTTTGTTCATCACTCTTGAAGGACACACTATGCCAAAATCATACAGACTTATGTTTCCATGCACAAATAATGTGGCTGAATATGAAGCACTGGTCATCGGCATCAAAATGGCCATAGAATGGAAAATCACAGAGTTAAAAGTCTATGGAGACTCACAACTGGTCATTAATCAAATTAATAACAACTATCAGACAAAGGACGACAAGCTACTACCTTATAAACGAATGGTGGATGACTTCAAATAGTATTTTGTGCACATCACCTTCGAGCAAATACCAAGGTTGAACAACAAAGCAGCCGATGCAATGGCTACAATTGCTTCACTACTACAAATTCCTGAGCAACAGAGTCGTTATGAGTTCCTGGTAGAGCAACTGTTCTCCCCCGCCTATGACCACTCTGAATCCCATGTTATCTATGCCTTGACTAGTTCAGATTCTCCGTTATATGGACCAATATACGACTACCTCAAGCATAATATCTTACCCATTGACCAATCTCGTAACCAAAAACATAACTTTATTCAACAAGCTGCCCGTTACACCCTTACCACTGATACCTTATATCGTCGAGGTCTAGATGGTGCTCTTCTTCGTTGTCTTGATCGTAATGATTCCGATTCAGCTTTACACAAGCTTCATGAAGGTATTTGTGGCACACATTCAAGTGGCACTACTCTTGCTAAAAAGCTTCTACGAATGGGATACTACTAGCCTACAATGGAGAAAGATTCATATCATTTTGCCAAGAAATGTCCTAAATGCCAGATCCATGGCAATCTGATACATGCACCAGCACAGGAACTATAGCCATTTACAACATCCTGGCCCTTTTGTCAGTGGGGATTGGACCTGGTTGGCAAAATACATCCTTCATCTTCCAATGGACACAAGTTCATTATAACTGCAACCGAGTACTTTACCAAATGGATCGAAGCAGTTCCCATGACCACAGTGATCGGGAAACAAATTGCCTCTTTTATCCTGAATTATCTGATCTGCAGATATGGTATTCCAAGTTCAATCGTCACAGATAATGGACGACCTTTCAAAAACCAAGATGTGCAGGAACTATGTGAAAAATTCAAAATCCAACATCAGTTTTCTACACCATACTACCCACAGGGCAATGGTCAAGCAGAAGCATCTAACAAAACAATCTTAAAAATCCTCAAGAAAACAGTGAATGATGTAGGTAAAGATTGGCACGTACAACTCAATCCAGCACTTTGGGCATACAGGACCAGCATCCGCACGCCTACAGGGGCAACACCATATTCATTAGTATATGGATCCGAGGCTATTTTACCCTTGGAGGTAGAAATTCCATCTCTTAGAGTCTCTTTGAAAGGTTTGATCCCCGATGAAGAGTATCGAGTTAACCGACTGCAAGAACTGGAACTATTAGATGAAAGATGCCAACATGCTTATACTCATCTCAAAGCATATCAGCAACGCATGTGCAGGAGCTACAATCACAAGGTCATTCCTTGCAACTTCAAGGTTGGTGATCTAGTCCTCAAAGAAAATCCAAGAAATCAACAAGAGAGAGAAAAGAAAGGGAAATTTGAACCTAACTAGTTGGGTCCCTATGTCATCATCTCAGTCTATGGATCAGGTGCCTATCAGCTAACAAATTCTGAAGGAGATGTGCTCGATGATCCAACTAATAGCATTCATCTGAAGAAGTACTATACTTAAGGTAGCCTAATGCACGGAAAAAGCCAAAAACAACCAAAAAAAAAAATCCAGAAAAGGCAAAAATACAAAGTACAATAAAAACAAATGGTGAAAACCTGGTAAGCAGGCGCCCTTGTGAAAGAATGGCTCCTCTATCTATATCCATGCTCTTTTATCCATCAAAAGACTATCGGCCATCGCCCGACACTTAGCATATATCCATTCAAGACATACTTAGCGTAGTCACTATCCTGAGTTATCCATCTACCGCACTCCACCATGGCTTGGAAATCACTGTACATAATCATATCCCAAGGTACACTCAGCTAGGGGCATTAAATTGTTCAAAAAATTACAAACATTCAAGACATGCCAACTATTGCAAAACTCAGACACATGACATCCAACAAACACAACTAAGCTTCATCACAACAACCAAAGCGAAACCAATACACAAGAAACTCAAGGATGGATGATTTTCTGAAGTACTACATGTTGCATTATCACATAAAAGTCTTGATTATTTTGCATTTTGAACTTTTTAAATTGCTTGGAATCTTCTTCTTATCTCATAAAACAAGCTTCAAAGGTAAAGATCATGAGGAACTTCCAATATTTTCCTAGTCTTCTGTCTGGGAGACCATCATTTGTACTATGTGAATATTTGCCTCGAGATGTGATACATTACATATCACTAAAGGCCTGATTCCATTTCACGCATATAAATGATCTACTCTTGTATGTTTACGCAATACGCACTCAAGTCGTCCTGGTTCAATTATACCTTGACGCTTGTGCTATCTTGCAAAATCAAATATCATGTAAATTTTACTCAGGTCATTATGGTTCAATTATACCATTATGCTTGTATAAATTTTCAACATACCCAAAAATCAATAAATGCTCCATGATGATATTTACAAAGAAAGCAAATAAATGGTTATATCGGACAGCAAATATCGAATGAGAGATGCTCCAAAAACAATTAGTTGCATATCATTTACAATTAGTTGTATATCATAGTTGCATATCATTTTACAATTAGTTGCATATCATTTTACAATTAGTTGTGTATCATTTACAATTAGTTGCATTTCATTTTACAATTAGTTACATATCATTCTTATATCATTCATTACATATCATTTTGCATCATTATTACATCATTTTTTACATCATATCGTATTACAATTAGTCGCATATTAAATCATACATCTCATTTTCAAGATACATCTCACAGCATATAAAAACATACATCCTGCATCATACATTACATTATATATGTAAACATTACATCATCATATAAAAAGCAAGTAGCACACATAACAATGCATCCATAAACACATCACATCGATCAAAAATGGTGTTGTATATATATATCTCAAAAATGATCAAAATCTACAAAATGTGCCTCAACACTATGTCCAGTACACAGTATACAAAAGATCCAAAAATACAACAGAGACACTGTCTGTCAAGTATGACTATCTCCGGACGGAGATGGTCTCGCTCCAGCTGCACTCGCCCCTAGATCTCCAGGAGGGTCTTGTCTAGCTCCAGATACGCTCACCCCTGGATCTCCCGGAGGGTCCTATCTCACCGGCCCAGTCACTCCTCGGCTCTCAGATCGTGTCCCAGCAATTCGAGATCGACTCGATCTCGACTGTGCAAAACTCTCTACACGCCGGTCTCTGGGAACTACAACCTCATAATGCCGCCTGTAATGCTCTGCCTCCTGGACACTCCATGTCAGCTCTCTAAGGGTGTCTCTCAAAGGACCACCCGCTGCTGCTCTCTGCATAGTTGCTAAAGCCTCCTCTGCTCAACCCCGCCGCTCTATCTTCATATCTCTCTCAATGGTCAACTGAGAAATCTGTCGCTGATAGGTCAAAATCTGTGCCTGTAGCTACTGCACAGTAATCTGTAGGGTCCGGATCTATGCATCCTCTACCTGACCCGGCACTCGAACCCGCAATGGTCCCTGTGCTGGAGGAACCCCTCCCACTCGCCTTGTCCTCAGTACGGGAGGTGGGAGTATATCTACCCTCCTCCTCTGAGCTGGTCTCACCATCTCCTCCTCACCCCCCACTGCCACCAAAACCTCCGTCACTCTCCCCTCTCTCCTGGCTCCAATGGCCAATCCTCCTCTCCCCCTCTCAATCCTACCCTGCCGTACCGCTCTCTACACACCTCTGCTACCCTGCCTCCCCCTGGCTCCTCTACCTCCTCCATCATCTCCATCGTCTTCATCATCTCCATCATCTCCCCCCTCCTCTCCATCTGAATTAAATGCTGGCCTCATCTCCTTGGGATCTGAGATCCTCGCCACTACCCGCGCAACAAACAAACGGGCGAACTCCTCTGTCATCCCGGCATCCTGTATCTCTGGGGCATAGTCCCAGATCTGTTCTGCCAGCCCTGTGAACTCCTCTATGGCCACGACACTATCAATAGTCGGCCCCCAATCGGCCACATCCTGCTGTCGTCGTGCATACAAGCACGCTCCCAGTGGAATCCCCTGCTACCTCCCGAACTGCCGCAAAACTCGGGTCACCAAAAACCGCTCAATGACGAACGGAGTCCTCCCAATCAGATACCTCATCATGAAAATGAACGGCATCTCTATCCCATTCTCTGCCCACACCTCGCAACCTGTATACGGTCTCTAGGTGACCATATCTATGTCATCAAAAACTCTCCTCCAGTGCTCTAGTTTGCCTAGCTTACGCTGGACAACTAGGCCTCTGTATCCATAGGCGTATGCTGCACCTACGGGCCTATCTCTGTCTGCCACTGGCCTCGCTACTGGGATGTGCTCCCAGCACCATACCTGTAATAGGGTCACACCCGCTGATAAGCTCCCATAACCGAGGTATACTACCTCATGCAGGCTCCTGTAAAGATGGGCCAACATCGTTGACCCCCATGCAAATCTCTGACCCTGTGTAACCATCTGCTCCAGGACCAGCCCCCATCCTACTGAAAATCCCTTTGACCTGCGATCAGGACAAAGGAATCCCCCAATGAATCCTACCAATACAGATGGCAGCGGTGCATAATCCAGATCCAAAAACTCCTGCCAGGGGATCTCATAGCCACAGACACTCTCATCATGAAATATACGGTGCAGGGCCTCTGTGCCACCCTCCTCTGTTTGCTCATAAGGTAAAATGGCCCCTACCATAGGAATGCGCAAAATCTGGTAGCAATCCTCCGGTGTCATAGCCATCTCTCCAGTGGCAAAATGAAAGGTGTTTGTGTCGCTATGCCACCTCTCTGCCAATGCTGTCAAAAGTCCCCGGTTCATAGTGAACCGAGGCATATCCAGAAGCGAGGTCAATCCACATCTCTCTATAATATCCAAGTCTGCCTGTGACAGACGTGGTATCAGCGTCCATGGTCTCGGGAATCTCTCCCTCAACTGCACAATACCCAAACGCTCCTAGCCACAAACAAAACAAATCCAATATCAGTTTCCACATCAACACAAAGATATCAAAATAAAACTTACATCAAAAACATGAAACAATTTTCTCATCTACAATCAAAGTTCAACATCATATCATTTCATAACAACTTGTAAAACAACTCAAGTTCTCAAAAACCATATCAAAACTTGTAAAACAACTCAAGTACCACAATCACATAAACTTGTAAAACAACTCAAGTTTCCCACCTATATCAGCTTGTAAAACAACTCAAGTTTCCAACCCATATTGGCTTGTAAAACAACTCAGGCTTTCATACACATTGAACTTGAAACAGACAACGCAAATACATCATATTCTGATCAAAACAACAACTTGATAATCTATACATAACTTGGAAAATTGCACATCAAAACAAGTTATACAAATACTCATCTTGGATAGATACATCACAATGCGACAGGCACACAAAAACACAACTTTTCCAATTTGATCAAAACTGCAAAAAAAAAAAAGAAAATTAAAAAAAATTAAAAAAAAATAAAAAATAAAAAATTCGGATGCGCTAACACAGACCTTCAATGCGCTAAAACAAACCCACGCGCTAGGCTGCTTGTCCTACGCGCTACTCTATATGTCCTATGTGCTAGAATATATCTACGCGCTACTCTTTTCTTCAATTGCGCTACCTAATCTGTCCTATGCACTAGAACCTATCTACGCGCTACCATATCCCTCCTAGGTGCTACCCTTTTAGCCCTATGCGCTAGGTTAGTCCTACACGCTAAACCCCTTTGCCTATGCGAACCCCGACAGCTCCTATGCACTAGGTCATACCTACGCGCTACCCTGTTTCCCCTACGTGCTACCCAAGCCTTTGCATGCGCTATTTTATCTACACGCGCTAACCTATAGATCCTATGTGCTAACTAAGCATTTTCGGACGCAACTTCTAAATTTAAATCTGATGCGCTATTCTACACTTCGTATGCGCTACTGTTGACCCTAGACGCGCTAAAATGAACTATCTGAACTTTAAAATTCAAAAATACACCTGAAAACGACAAAATAAAAAATCCAAAAGGGGTCAAAAATGTTGACTTACTGGTGGTCCACGTGCTACTGGTCTCCGATATCTCCGGACGCGCTCGAAACGATGTCTGTGATAGGGAATAGGCATTTTCTCTCTAGAGCAAATTCTCTTTTCTTCAAAATCAATAAAGCACAAATGACTTTAAATCAACCCCTTTTCCCCTTTTATAAGAGGAAAATGAAATTAGGGTTAGCCAACTGGACCTGTAATATGGTCGCGGTCTCCCCTATACCAAAACAGTTGTAATTTATCGGGAGATGAATCAATTTACACACTTTCTACAAGCACGGAATCCTACACATCATACGAACTTCATCAATTTAAATAAAAAATTTTCTAAAAAAATATTGATTCATCTCCCGAGGGGGCATCACCATCAAATCTCGAATCTGGGGCATCACATCAAATCTGGGGCAAAACTGACAAATCAAAGGAGCGACACAACAAAAATTGCATTTGATCATAAATCATGATAAAGCATCATTTTCTTTGAAATAACATGTGCACACACGTCACTTCAAAGAGGGGCAAAATGTAGACGTATAAAAATGACCACATTCATTTATGAATATTTTATGTTCATTTTTCTATTTGATTAAATCCAATTTAATTAAATTATCTACATTCTTCTATTTTATTAAATAAATTATTCAATTTATTTAAATAAAATTCACTATACCATTTAATGAATAAATCATTTTATTCAATTAAATCCCCCCTATCCACTTTTAATTAAATTCAAATTTAATTAAACAGTTATCCCAAATTGAATAAATCTATTTTATTTAATTTCCCCAAATTACAACCAAATTGAATGAAATTCTTTATTTCAATTAAATCCTATTATCCCTCCATCCACTTGCAAAATCCCAAACCCCTTCCTAATCCCTTCTAGAATCTTCTAATCGCTTCTAATTAACCTAACCCTCTTCTAAATTTTGTCACATCCCTAAGCAAAGGGAAGTCACTTCTCAAAAACCTTAAAGTCTTTGATAACCATTGAAGGTTTTCAACCTTCAACCACTAAAACCCTTAAAGTCTTTGAAAACCATTAAAGGCTTCCAACCTTCAACCACTTAATCCCTAAAGTCTCCAATAACCATTAATGGTTAATTCAAACCTTCCCACATGGTTAAAACATTTGTTTTGACTCAACCTCTATCCAACCCAAGGGTCTCATCAGGCCTTTAATGCTTTGACCATGATTATCTCTTAATCATTTGCACAAAGGTTTATCCTTGGATTAACTCTTAATCCAGTGGGTAATCTTAACTTAAACTTGACCTTAGCCTTTAGATAACCATGAGGTCTTCTCAGGCCTTTAATGCCTCCAACCTCTTCTCTCAACCCAATCCTATGTTGACACTTGTCACCATTTCATTGGTACAAATTGTGCACATGGATCCCCAACTTTCAAACCTGACCCTTGATTAAACCTTTCAATCCTGACCATCCATTGCCCTGTTTTTGCTATAAATAGAGCTCTCATTCCTCCATTCTTAACAATCATCTTTCAAATTTGAAGCATTATACTTATGCTCAAATACTTTCAATCTTTTTCATCATCTTTATGCTCTTCATTTAGCCTCTTTTAGACTAATATGCATACTTAGATTACTTTCTTTATCATTTTAGTTCAATCATAGACTAAATATAGTATGCTAGGATAGTATCCATACTAATCTTGTCATCTTATCGTTTAGTTTATTGCATTTTAGCATCATACATAGCTTACAACACATCTCATACTAAATTTAGCAAAAGCATCTCTCGTTCTCATATTTGCCATCCCTAAACCATTTTGCTCAGTAATCTGAGAGAAAAAACGTTGGTTTGACGGACATTGTGAGATAGAGAACCATGGGACCCTCCTTGGGAAGTTGAGTAACACTACGTTACTCCATAGCTTGCATCAAGAAGTCTTGTGTGTGTGTGTGGACTAGTGTATAACATAATTTTCACATATTAAGTTTCATTTGCCCACTTTTCCCGCATACAGTTTTATCTCATGCTCCAATCTAGTTGAGATGCCAATGTAGATCTAGCCCATCTGCAGTAACATCCTTGTTGTTGAGTCTTTTTGAGATTTTTCTGCTTTTATTGATGCCATATGTTTGTAACTGGTTCTATTGTATGCATCAAAAGGGTGTCCCCCTAGGTCTAGCAGAACCTGAAGTGTAGGAGGATCATTAGGATCCTATGTTATGTTGTCCAAGCCCTGAAGCTTTTCATTGATTGAGATTGGCTATTTCATATATAGTTTGTAGGTGAACTTGGGTTTCTCCTTTTTGAGAACAACACACCAGGTCTATCAATAAATGAAAGGAATGCCTCAAGTGCATGAAATTGAGGATATGCACTTGACTGATTGAGAAGGCATGTTGAGATGTCAATCCAGATGAAGATTGTGTTGGCATTTTGGCACTAAGTTGTCATTGATGTCAACTGGTGAAGATATGCAACCGGTATTGGATGCTCTATCAGTTAGCAAAAGGAGAACACTCTACTAATCTTGCCAAACCAAATGCATATTGGTAGGCCATGTCTTAATCGGCGTGATGTCGTGTGGAGCAGAGGTGGAAAGGTTGTTGTGGTTGGTGAAGCTTCATCAATAGGGTAGATGAAACAGGTAATCGTCTTTGATGAAGGAACTATAAATCAAGGGATTGCATCTGATTGACTGCGGCTTGAGGAAGAAGGAATAATAGAGGAAGATCAGGGAGCAGTTAGTGCCTGGATCAAAGAGAGAAGATTGGATTGAAAGTATACCTCGGGAAGGAGACAACGGAGGCATTAATATCAGTTTGATAGTTGTAGGTTGAAATAATGGATTGTGTTTTTTTTCCTTGTCTGAAAAACATGTTTTAGAAAGTGCAAACATTGGTGGAGATAAAAAGATGGACATCAAGAAAGATCAAATCGTGCAAGATCTGATAGGATTTGGTTTTCCTCGTAGATGGTGAGGAAACCCTAACTGTCAAAATTTTGAATTGTATTTTGGCGGGAAATCACCTGATAAGTGATGAGTGCTCCAGACTAAAAGGTGTTGATGCTGAGAAGATTAAAAAAAAAAGGAGTGGAGAGCGAGAAAAGTTGAAAAATCTTGAGAAGGTGTTCCAAACAAGTTGTAGTGTGAGTGAGCAAGCTAACCGGTGAAAGGATTCTACTGGTGGTATCAAATTTTGGCAGTTAAGTCTACCAGTAAGGTATAGCAGAGTAGGCAGAATCCTAGTGTAACACAATGTGTGGTGAGACTGTGTGTAAAAGGGAGAGAAAGATAATAGAGAGTTACTTGATTAAAGAGTTTTAGGATTAATTTGCAGCAAGAAGCCTTAATTGTATTCAAATAGTATTTCAATATACATCACCAAGTTGAAGCTTGGTGAAGGGGTTGGTGATCCTAGGTTGGTGCCCTAAAAGTGTAGGGGTTGGTGCCCAAAATTTTTGTAAATCTATGTTTTGCCTATGAGGTTGGATTGAAGCAGTAGACTTCAACAACTTTTCTCACTGAGGTTTTTTCCCATATTGGGTTTTCCTCGTAAATATGGTGTTGTGAATTACTTGTGTGTGCATGGTCTCTTTGGCTTTCCTTTTTCCATTGCTGATTTGACTATTTAATGATTAAGTAAATAACTGATATTGTCAAGTTACATCACAAGAAAGGAGAAACTTAGAAACCACTGATTCACCCCCACTTTTTCTAAGTGGTATTTTGTGTTCAACAAATTGATGAGTTTGTCACTTTGACAAACCAGTTGTGATATGGTCTGAGCTGATCAAGGAGAAGGCAAGGCTAAGTAGATATAGATAGAGAAAAATGGCCTATTTGAAGATAGAGTCTATTAAGGGTTGATAACATGGTGTCATCATGAGGTTTTACCGGTATGAATGTTCATCGGTAATATGGAAAAGGTGCAGATGAAGAAGACTCCCCATCTGATGAAGATGTGCATAAGACAGGCTAGCAAGAGTGCTAACCGATTGAGTAGTTCATTGAAAGAGAAGCAGAGTGAAAGGTTGATGAGAGACCGGTTTGAGGGTTTAACCGATAGGGTTAGTATAATGGTAGATGAATCCGGTAATGGAGTTGGTCGGTGATTCAATCCATACCAACAAAGAAAACCTAGTAGAGGTGGCAAGCATGAAGAGGTTGGTGGAGTGTCATGTAGAGATAGGTGTTTCTATAGGTATGCATTTAATATGGATCTAATGATTTGGGGATCGGATCAGAAGAGTGTGGCTTAAGGAAGAATGAGCGACAAAGACAAATCAGGGAGTTGTTGGTGCCTGGATCTACGAAAGAAGATCAGATTGTGAGAAGACCTTGAGAAGGAAATGACAAAAACATTAGTGGTGTTTTGATAGAGGCAAGTTAAGAGACGAGGTCGTGGTTGCTAAAATTAGAAGATGTGTATTTGAAGGCACGTTAATGGCGAAAATGTACATCTAGTTGTCTCAAAGATCAGATCAAACAAGATCAGATTGGATTTGGTTTACCTCAAAAATGATGAGGAAACTCTAATCGCCCATGTTTTTGAATTGGCTTTTGGCGAGAAAACCAGGTTATAAATAGGGAAGCCAAAATCATTGAAGGTTGCTACTCAATAGAAGAAGATAGTGCTACTGCAAAGTGATTGAGTGTTACTTTTGCATGAGGGAGAAAATCAATCAAGTACTCAAAGAGTATCTAAGAAGAGACTAAGGGTGAGGGAGAATCGGGTGGAAGTGTTCAACCAGTAGCAGTGAAAAACCGGTAGTGTTCATACTGGTAGAGAAGAACTAAAGGAAGCTGCAGAGAAGGCAGACATAGAATCGATGAATTATAGTACCGATAAATAGAAGAGTAGTGAGGAGGAGATCCAGTAGAGTAGAACAAAGGAGAGGTGAATTATTCGATTTTATGAGCAAGAAAAGCAGCAGATGAGAGAAACATAAAGAGTGGTGTACCGATGTAGCAGAGAAGGTGTCTCACTAGCAAAGTGAGGTATATGATATGGTTATAAGACTCACTTGTAACAGTATGATTAATTTTGTATTTTTAAGTTATCATTGAGATCACTAAGTTGTAGCTCCTTTGGGTTGTAGCCCATAAACAAGTTAGGGGTTGGTGCTCCTTGGGTTAGTGCCCTAAATCAAAGGTTGGTGCCCTTAATCAGGGGTTGTAGCTCCTTAGGTTGTAGCCCTAAACATTAACAGATTTGATTATGAGGGTGGATTGGAGCAGTAGACTCCAGCACCATTTCTCACTGAGGTTTTTCCCATCTTGGGTTTTCCTCGTACATACTGGTGTTATGTGATGTCCCTTTGTGTGATTGCTTTTTTGATTAGTCTCCCCACTAATTGGTAAGTGTACATTGTGTTAGATCCCATAACTGGTATACTCACATAAGTCAAATAAAGGGAAAAAATTTGAGAACCACTGATTCAACCCCCTCTCAGTGGTGCATTGTGTCTAACAATATTTTGTAAACAAGATAGGCACATATTTATTAAAAATTTTAAAAACCGTCAGTAGAGTAGAACAATTTCTCCTTGACGCTCAATTAAGCAAAATGCATACCTGTTGAGCAACAAGATCTTTCTCTTCTTTCTCCTTGGATTTCTCTTCTTGGATAGCCTCTAACTTGTCCTTAATAAGCTCATCAAATTTTGTCATCTATTCTCAAATGAACTTTGAAAAAGAAATTTTTTGAATAATAGCTATTTAATTCTGCAGAAGATTTAAAATATTTACTAAAGAGAAACTTAAAATATTTATAGAATCATCAGAGTATATCAAGAACCTGAAGTAGGTATGGAAACACAAAGTCAATCATATTATTCATTGAGGCAAGTTCCAAAGCCACATCTGGTTTGATCAAGTCATAGCATATGAACAAGCATGAAGCAAAGCATTCTTTCTTGCCCTATAGTTCCAAATGCAAAAGCAAGCCCCATTTCAATTCCCCAATCCAAAATGAAAATTCAAAATATACTTTAGCCTATGAGAGAGAACAACAAACTATGTGTTTTACCAATTGTATACATGTTCCACAAAATACACCTACAATTCCTCTACAAGTTCATGATCACCTGATTGAGAACTAGTTTCCATTACATCCTTGTAAAGATTATCCTTTTTAGATAGTGCAACATGTTAGCACATAATTTTTCTATAATTTCCTTAATTATGCTTTTAAAAATGCTATTGGAGGTGCTCGAAAAGCAAGGGTGAGAAGTTGAGCATACATATTTTGTAAACGAAATAGGCACATATTTATTAGAATTTTTAAAAACCGTCAGTAGGGTAGAACAAGTTCTCCTTGAGGCTCAATTAAGAAAAATGCATACCTATTGAGAAACAAGATATTTCTCTTCTTTCTCCTTGGATTTCTCTTCTTGGATAGCCTCTAACTTGTCCTTAACAATCTCATCAACTTTTTTCGTGTATTCTGGAATGAACTTTGAGAAAAAAAAATTGAATATTAGCTATTTAATTCTATAAAAGATTTAAAATGTTTATTAAAGAGAAAATTAAAATATTCACAAAATCATTAGAGTATATCAAGAACCTAAAGTAGGTATGGAAACACAAAGTCAATCATATTATTCATCCAGGCAAGTTCCAAAGCCACATCTGGTCTGATCAAGTCATAGCATATGAACAAGTATGAAGCAAAGCATTCTTTCTTGCCCTACAGTTCCAAATGCAAAAGTAAACCCCATTTCAATGCCCCAATCCAAAATAAAAATTCAAAATATACTTTAGCTTGTGAGAGAGAACAACCAGCTATATATTTTACCAATTTTATACCTGTTCCACAAAATTCACCAGCAATTCCTCTGCAAGTTCATGATCACCCAATTGAGAACTAGTTTCGATTTCATCCTTGTAAAGATTATCCTTTTTAGATAGTGCAACATGTTAGCACATAATTTTTCTATAATTTCCTTAATTATGCTCTTAAAAATGCTATTTTTCTATAATTTCCTTAATTATGCTCCTAAAAATGCTATTGGAGGTGTTGGCAAAGCAAGGGGAAGAAGTTGAGCATACATATTATGTAAATAGAATAGGCACATATTTATTAAAATTTTTAAAAACCATCAGTAGAGTAGAACAAGTTCTCCTTGAGGCTCAATTAAGCAAAATGCATACCTATTGAGAAACAAGATCTTTCTCTTCTTTCTCCTTGGATTTCTCTTCTTGGATAGCCTCTAACTTGTCCTTAACAAGCTCATCAACTTTTGTCGTGTATTCTCGAATGAACTTTGAAAAAGAAATTTTTGGATATTAGCTATTTAATTTTGGGGAAGAATTAAAATGTTTATTAAAGAGAAACTTAAAATATTCATAGAATCATTAGAGTATATCAAGACCCTGAATTAGGTATGGAAACACGAAGTCAGTCATATTATTCATCCAGGCAGGTTCCAAAGCCATATCTAGTCTAATCAAGTCATAGCATATGAACAAGCATGAAGCAAAGCATTCTTTCCTACCCTGCAGTTCCAATTGAAAAAGTAAGCCCCATTTCAATGCCCCAATCCAAAATGAAAATTTAAAATATACTTTATCCTGTGAGAGAGAAAAACCAACTATATGTTTTACCAATTGTATACCTGTTCCACAAAATGCAATAGCAATTTCTCTACAAGTTCATGATCACCCGATTGAGAACTAGTTTCCATTACATCCTTGTAAAGATTATCCTTTTTAGACAGTGCAACATGTTAGCACATAATTTTTCTATAATTTCCTTAAAAATGCTATTTTTCTATAATTTCCTTAATTATGCTCCTAAAAATGCTATTTTTCTATAATTTCCTTAATTATTCTCTTAAAAATGTTATTTTTCAAATTAAGCACTCTGGGTTTTCTTTTGAGGTGAGGAGGCCTGGCAAACAGGTTCTTGGGATTGATCAAAGTGTACAAGTAATTATCAGAAAGGGTAAAGCTCCCATGCAAAATAGAGTTTTTGTTTAGATTGTATTAAATCCATTATCAATTTTTGTATCTTAAAGGAGTTGAAAATGATTGAAATTTCACATTATTGTTATAAGTTATACTGATGCAGCCACTTAAACTAACAAAGACCAATTTTGCATCGTGATACCATATACTGATGAGAGAGCGTAGCAAGCCAAAGTTGTTCTCATCGGCAGAAGTTATACCTATCAAGGAGCAAAGTTGAGGAGAATTGATGCATCGACAAAAACTATACCGATGTGACCCATTGGCATAGTAAACACTAGCGATAACAGTGAAGAATTGTCATGACGATAGCTGATGTAGCCATCAGTAAGACTTATACCGATAAGAGTGGCAAAAAGAAGAGTCCATCGGTATAACCAAAGCGATCAACATGTGTTACTTTGAGCTACCCCGACGCCTGAAGAAATTATTGGTGAAACATATACTAATGGAACATACTCTATCAGGAAGACTTTGCTTATTGGTATGTTTCATTTTGGATTACCCTGATACCTGATGAAGGAGTGGACTGATTGAGTGGAGTGAAGACACTATCAAAAACAATCATGGCATTGAATCTGATTGCATCGGGAAGAGATATGTCGATGGTGAAGCCCATTGTGAAAGCAATGCCTATCATGATAATGCTAAATGAGTTCACCCAACACCCGATGAGAATATCGGTTTGAGATATACTGATGAGGAGGAAAAGGACTCATCAGCTTAGGGTATCCCAATAAGAGAAAGTAACATGTCAAAGTAGATAAAGGGCTATTCAAAGAGTACCAAAAGGGAAATTTTCATCGAGAAGACATATGTCAATGATCTGTTGTCATATCAAAATTCAAAATTGAAAATTTTAAAAATCTTCTATTTAATACTTGCAGTAGATGCATCTATAGTTTGCATGAGGCAAATTTTATGAGAAGTTCATTATTACAAAAGAATATGGCAGAACTAGAAATTGCCTTGTCTAAATACTGCATTGGTGAAAGAAGATTACATACATAGAACACATTGCACCTTTGAAAATAGAGCAGAGGATTGTAATTGCAGAAATGGAAGCTTCAAGTTCAATGGGAAAGAAGAGGGTGGCCAAGAAAGAAAAAATTGAAGAGGTGCCTCTAGTCAGGAGGTTAAACCAAGACAAGATAGACCAAATGTAGGCACCCAGCCCAAAATCCAAAAGTTTGACACAACACCTAATGGGGAGAGACCAATTAGAAGACAAGTACAAAGAGGTTGGAGATGTCTAGACCAAGGTAAGGGGACATGAACTATTTATGTTCCACTATTTGAGGAGGAGCAAGAAGATGTCACTCTTCAATCCATGGATGACAAATTTAGGTAAGCTAGCAGTCCCCAACGTTTTTTTAACATAATATTGCTAGAGGTTTTGGTGAGGAATTATAATTTGGTGAAGAGGTGCATTCATCTCCCAAATGGGGAAGCATTTATTAGATTTTGTACAGGTACCATAAATGAGGTTTTGAATTTAGACCCCAATCCTAATAAGCCCTTGTCCTTTGGGGAGTTGGAGGAAGAATATCTTAGAATGGACACTACATATACCAGATGGAAATTTTCCAATCATAAGAGGCAGGAAGGAAAGTTAACAGAGGAAGACGAGCCACCATTCAACATTAATTTGTTCAGACACTACTTGCAGTACACATATATGTCATGTGGGAAAGTAGGAGGGGTGGAGGTGCCTGATCTGGCAAGCACTGGGCTGCTGGTGTTAGCCTCTGATATACAAATGTATGAACCTAGGCCTTTTGACTATGCAACATATCTGGTGGAGAGGTTGCACGAAGGTTTTTTAAACCTTAGGGATGGTACTCATCCCAATATCAAATTTTATTCACTATTGATGCATCTAGTGTTATTTTATGGATATGTAAAGGGTTTTTGGCATGAGCGCCTAACCTTAAATACCAAGAATAGGGAAGGTGAGGAGAAGCCCATCCAATTGTGGACATCTCTTTGGGATTCTTGATATATGAGGTCCAACTATATTAAATTTGAAGAACTTATTGTGAAGCCATTGTACCGAATGTATGGGATTTCATGTGAAGGGTCTATCTCTGACGACATCAAGAGGTTCCTAAGACCCAGGGATTATGATGAAAGACACATTGTTGATCATAACAGGGGGGACTGGTTTGTGAATAAGGATTTTACATGTTTTAGAGTATATGGATTTGAGGGGAGCCCCTACATACTGCCAAAACTAGTACCGAACAAAATAGCTTATATAGAGATTGTGAGGAAATTGAGTGTATCCAATGCTAAACATTTTGCAAATATGCGTAAGAAAGCCTTCCTATCCAGGACACTAAGATTTGGTGATTTAACCATAGTGTCAACCAAAGCTTATAAAATAATTGATAGGAAGATGATAGAAGAATACAATTTGTTTGAGCATTATGCTAGGAAAAACTATGATCCTGAAGGATACATTCACTCTTGCAAGAAGAGGTAGAACTTGGGAGGTTATTTGTATGTCAGTATTGAGGCTGAAGATATCTTCAGGAACATGGAGGATGCAGAGGCCAAAGAGATAATTGATCAACTGAATAATGAACTCGTAGAAAAGAGACAGAGACTCCAGGAAACTGAAACTGGGGAGGAGGAGGCAGAAAGTGAATCTGATGAGAATGCAATTAACTCTAGATGGAAAGTGCCAGAGAAGGAAGAAGAGCTACACACTGTAGGGCCAAATAGAGACAACATTATAAGTTCATGTTGACTCTCGATTAGAGGAGTTTTCTGCTTTTGTTGTTGATGATGTTTTAATTCATTCCAAAGAATTTAAATCATTCTTGTACAATTTTAAGGAAGAAATTGAGGGACTCTACTCCCAACATAATGGCTGATAATGAGGCTAATTTGTTAAAGAAATTAAAAGAGGCAATTGATGCAAAGATAACCACAATGACCCCTCAAAAGGGGAGGCAATTATTTATAGAGGCTGGGGTGATTTTGTTTCCTGGATGGGACCTTAGTGCTTCTTTTATCTTTGACAATTTATTGTATTCAGAAAACAAGGAATTCAAATTGGATATACAAGGTGTAAATGATGTATTTATTGGTTCAAGATTTGATCACGATGAGGAATCTTTGTTGTTATGGGCTTTGTACCCTCCCAACAAGAGACCAAAGATCATTTATGTTGACAAGGCCTTTGGCCATATGATGAAACTAAAAGTTGGTGAAATTGATCCAATTTTTTCTGCTGATATCGGAGTGGATATTTTAAAATTCAATAAAGAACAGATGATTAGAGTAGTGAGGGAGAGGAACCAATACAAGGCATTGTATGAAGAAACGCTAAGGAGAAGTGTGCAATAGGTGCCAATGGTTCTTACTCTGGATAGCTCTCAATGGAAGAAAACTGAGAGGAGTTGCAACAAGAAAATAAAAGGATATTAAAACATATGCAAAGTGTGAGGGAAAATACTATTGTTGTATTACTAACTTAAAGATTTGAGGTTTTACAAGGCTTTCTGAAAGAATTTTGGACAATAGAACATGGAAAATATAATTTCACACAACAAAATTTCAAATAGATTGCGAACAAGGTTCCATTATAAAAAAATGGTCAAAGCAGAAATAGAAGAAATTGAAAAAATAAAGAGGGTGCTGGATAAACACAATAAATTTGATGAACAATTACAATTTGAATATGATGAATGCAAACACACTGTTCAACTCATGGTTTCCCAGAGTTAATTGATTAGAAGGGTGAGATAAAGGATAAATATGTATGGATCTTAGAATGTCATCATCTTCTCAATGTCGCCCTTGATATTGCCCAAATTGATGGAATTGAATTAAAAGAGACTATGAAACAGATAGAAAACTTTGTCATGCTAGAAGTCATTGTCAAGGATATCATCCATGATGCAGACACATATAAGTCCAAGAAGTACTTGGAGGATATCTAGAAGTATGGCAAGATGCTGGGAGACCAGACCTGATGTCTAAGTTGGAGCCTAGAGTCATGTGTTTCTATGTTTTTATAATATGTTCATATTGTAAAGACAGTTTTTAGGAAGTTAGTTTTTAGTTAGTTTTTGTTAGTTTTAGTTTTAATGAAAGGGTATTGCCCTTTCACTTTCAAACTGAATCCTCATCTATAAATGGAGGATCTTTTAGAACAAATCGGGGAGATACCTCAAGTTTTATGATCTTATTAAGACAATTTTATACAACACTTGTGTGGTTTGTTTTCTGGAAATATCAAAGTTGATGGATGATACATATTGAAATCAATTGGTCTAATTATCTATTTTTCAATATAAATTTCAAGTGTTCTTCATTCAAAATGGTATATACTTTTCAATTGATTGATTAGTTCCATGTGATAAATCTATTTTATTAGATTGCACCAATGTGTTATCTTATGCTATTGTCATTGAGACTAATTTCTAGTTTGAGCATCAGTTTGAAAGGTTGGTTGGCAAGTTTCAAATTGTCTTATTGGTCTTTCTGAGAAAAGTTAAAATTCAATAAGACTAACTGCATTTTATATTTTAGTTACAATCCATATAGATGCTTTGATGTGATGGTCTTGTTTTGAAAACAAGTTATTAAAACTATCTCCATGGTTATACGTAGGATCTTTCAATTTGAAATAGTATTAAATCAATAAGGGATGAAGGAACTGGTCTATTATTGATCTAATATAAAATCGGGTATTTTCAGAAGCAATCTTCATCAATGAATCATACTTTTAATTTATATAGGCACAACTTCATAAACACTTATAAGTAAGCATTTCATAATTTTCACCAAGCAATAAATATAACCAAACAGAATTCAAGAATCATTTGCCTCCTCAAAGGGTCACTGGTTTTTTTAAACAAATACAACAGAACAAAAGATACTCATGAAATTTTTCCAAACCAAATAGCTTCTAAAGAGAACATCTAGAAAAACTTAACACCCAAGTGAAAGATACCTCGGTAATCCTAAAAACACTAATAGAATAAAAGAGTTGAGATCCATGCCTTACGCATTATGTCAACCACTCATGTGTGGTCTACCCTAAGGGAAAGGACATTCAAGAGGTCATTAATAAGATCCGGGTGTTCTTGCAAATGAAAGTAGATAGCTTTGTAGTACAATTCAAAATTGGCCACTTTAACTATAGCATCTTTGAATTTCATATGATCCCATGCCTCTAGAGAATTCTCCATGATAGTAGTGGCAGCATTATCATATTCATCATCTTGAATATATAAATATGTAAGTTCTTTCCAGTGTTGCTGCTCATCACAAACATGAATATGAGTTCATCAAAGCGACCCCTATTTTGATAGTAATAATTAACCTCTTCCAAGTCATCCACCTGGAACAAAAAATAAATGTCAAAACACAAAAAATATCAATTTCTCACCTTCATAGTTACACATAACACTATAGATGAACCTTCCCAGATTGGCATGAAAACAAAGAGGTGTCTTTGACTAAAAGCATCAATATCCAAAATGTTTAATCTTAATCTTACAATACTTATTTACAAAAAAGAAAAACAAAACACACATCAAAAACAACTTCTGTTGAAAAAAAAAAAAAACTTAAAAAATCTAAGGATATGCATAGGTAAGCTCATTGTCAACTTTTGGGTCTTTAATATTTTTCCTTACCATCAGAAATACTTAACTAGCTCATTATACACATTAGCTAGCTTTGCAACCCTTATCACATCAAAAACACCTTATGTTGAAAAAAAAAAAACTTAAAAAACAAACCACTTACTTGTGGTGTTGTTGTTCATGTTGGCTCTATTGGACCTTGCAATTAAGAGCCAATATACATTATTCAATAAGATTAACTATGTAGCATAATGAAATATTGAGAAGTGTGTTATCTTATTGAGATTTTCTTGGTTTCAAGAATAGTTTAATATTCTCTACTTTATAGGGCCAACCACGTGAAGGTGGAAGCTCATTTGTCCCCTCCCCCCCCCTAACATCACTCTAAATTCTTTGTTAACATCTAACATTCATTCATTGTTTCATCAATTAATAAAATATAACATTCATTCATTATGACATAATGTTCAATAACACATAACATTCATTAACACTCATTAACACGCAACATTCATCAATATTAATTAACACATATCATTCATGAACATTCATTAGCACATAATTACATTCATTAACACATTAAAATCAGTCATTATCAAATAATGTAGATTACAATCATTTTTATTTTTTTTGAAGCTATGTAAAGACTAAGTGGAGTATTGTTTCCTTCATCATTTCCCCTTTCTACAATTGTTCTGCCCTCTACTCGTGATCTCGATGTATGCCTAGTCCTCTTTTGAGAACAAGGACATCGATGCAAAGGGGGCTCCTCTACAATAACAAAGAAATTGGTTAAATTCAAATCATTTTTTATTTTTGTTACAAGTGTTTCATTAATTTAAAGAACATAACTATGGCACTCTTTATCTGATGGCGCTCTTTATCTGATGGGGCCACATCATCTTCGAAATCATTTTGTCTAGCCTCAACCTCAACATGTTGAACACCCTCTAGATCCTCTGGAGTTGAATACAAAAGGTTGCATTAATCAATACAACAATTGCAATTGAATTTGTTTAAAGGAATAACAATGGTCTTCTTTACCTAACTGGGGAACATCACGTTCCTAATGTGTACTTGGATCATGCTCCACTTGGTCACCACTAACTACATGCTCTAAAATATTAACAAAAAAGGTTACGTTAATTTCTACACCAATTACAATTTAAGATGTTTATTTGTATTAATAATTACGTAAAAAATTTTGAATAGAAAATGAATACCTTAACTATTGGGATGCACATCCAGACCTTCATGTGGAGGTTGTGTTCCATGATTATCAGGTTGCATTCCAATGTCATGCACATTGTTATAACTGATTGCTTAATTAAAACAAATAATTTCACTTTATGTTGGAACTTAACATCAAATAGATTATTGGTAAAGTATTCAATTTGAAATTATTTTCATATAGCTTATTTACCTATGTGACGGATGCACCAGAATCTTGTGTTTTCCCACTCAATTCTTATAGTCGTTCAGCCATGGTTGTATAGCCTTGTTGGTAGGCAATTCTCAAGTCATATTGTGTGGGCACTCTATTGAATTCAAAGCCTTGCATTTTTGCTTAGTATCATGAATTTTTCTTGTATTATTTGATAAAAAAAAAATTGTTTGCAATTTATAAATATTTTGATGCGATATTTCATTTACTGATACTTACAATTCATGTGGGAAGTTTCATATAACTAGCAGAGCTAAGTTTGTGTTGCCCGTTCTTTTCTTGTCTTACCTTGGTTGCCTTTGACATGTCACTCAGTCTATGAAAAGTTTGAAATATGTTAGACTATATAAATATAAAGAGTAATTAGTACATAATTACATTCTTAATAGTATCACATACCTTCTTTTGGCGTTTGGTGGTGTATTTCCTTTTTTCCTTTCAATTCTCTCCTTTGCATCCAAAATCACGTCCTTCCACTCCCTCTCTGGAATCATGGGGGATGCTCATACTTTACGTTCTTCTCTAAATGTGTCTTGTGTTGGTCCCTCACATACTTTAGATATGTGCCAGCTTTTTCAAGGAGCTTGGTTTTGTCAAATGTGTCATTTCTGAACAACTCAACCATACGATTTTTGAGTTCTTTTAACTTGTTTTCTTGGTAATTCCACCTTTTAACCAAAAACAAGCCTATTAGATTCATAAATGAATTGAAGTTGCCTTTAATATAGTTCAATAAATGGATCAAAGGAAAACTATTCTAGAAATGATGTGAAATAAAAATAGTGGATTAGGGTTAGTTCACATATGATGTTCCATCTTTTACGTATGGTGGGCCCAAACATCTACAATGCAATGTCATTAAGATTTTTATTAAATATATTGTTTCCTGCAAAAAAATCATAGGATCATTAGTCCAAAATGAGTGATCATTAAGTAAATTACAATTACACTATATATAATAATAATTTTAAAGTACCTGGAACCTTCTGTATCTTCAAGGGAATCAATTATTCATCGCTCACCACCAATGTGGCTTGCAACGTTCCCATACTAGCAATACAGGAAGATCCAGGAAATGATGGTATGTTATAACTAGTATTCACCTTTGGCACATCCTCATGTGCATCTCTTGTTGCTGAAAATGAATCCACTATGAAATGCCCCCAAGAAAGAACACTTCAATGGAAATAAACACATAACAAAAGAGAGGAAAAGAGGGATCTACCAACAGTGGGTGGATCAACATGACGAGCAGTAGAGGACGTATGCATGCTGCTTATTATTGATATTGAATTTGGCAATATAGATGGGGATAACCTTGAATGAGGCGGCATTTCCACAGGAACATTGACAGCACTTGAAGAATAATGCATTAAATATATGAAAACTGCAAGAATTGTAAACAAGGATGAACCGTTATTAAGAGTTGTAAAGAAATATGAACCTTTATTAAGTGTTCAATGATAATCTTAATGATACAATAGTATGAAGGAGAATAACGAAGGTAGGTTTTTATGTAGGACAAAGGTATGGAAATTTGTGACAAGAGGGTAGTGTAAGTGATAAACTAGTACAGTCCTTACAAAAGATAGTCCATGGAATCTATTTATTTAGATTGCTTCAATGTGCTATCTCATGTTGTCAAACTTCACGTTGTCTTATTGGTCTTTGTAATGTCCCTACTTTGAAATATAATTTAATAATAGTAAATTAAAATACAAAAGAATTAAAAAAAGAAAATTAAATTAGAATATTAAAGAATATAATTAAAATAATTAATTATATTTAATTAAGTTAATGAATCGTATGTTGGTATTTTAGATATCTTGATATGGTTTTGTCATTGATGTCATCACTTGTCAACACTTATCAGCACTTGGAGATTTGGTTATGTTCATTGGCAAGTTTGTGACTTATGCACAGTCACTGGTATTTGGTTCACCAGCAGGATATATTGTTCACCGGCACTTGGAAAAACTTGAAGACTACTTGGTTATGTCGAAGACATTATTCGGATACTTTGTTTTGGTGATTTGTTCATTGGTTTATTCGAGTTTGCATATTTTCCATTATCGACAAATAGGTCTAGGTTATGCACCGATAGGCATATCTATTCCAGATCAACACGACCCATCAAGGAGATAATTTTTGTTATTGTAAATGCATTGAGCCAACATCATGCATCGGATATTGTTTTATTTGTTATTGATTTTATTGTAATATCTTTTAGTGAGCTGACCTACTCAATTGGTCTTATGTTATGGTATAAATGTAAGATCTCATTTGTGAGATTGATATGCGATTGAGAAAAGGATTGTAATTCGGTATATGCGAAAATTAGCAGAGCTATACATGCATACATCATTCAAGATTGAAGGAAGGTTTGAAGAAGACATATTAGAGCTAAATTGGTACTGAATCTAGCATAAGAAGATGCTATTTTGAGCAGTACATTATCATTGGATTTAACCATCCAATTGTAGTCAATGTGACTCTCATTTTGTGTTTGAGCAGTGAGCTCTAAGCACTTGGCCTTTCTGCATGTGCAAACCCCATATTGTACACACATACTATCTACAGTAGTATCATTTGATTGTGGGTAAGGTTTCTCACTATGGTCTTTCCCCTTATAGGGTTTCCACACACAAATATTGGTGTTATGTGTTGTGGATGTTATTTTCTTTTTGTTTCATGCATTAATCTTTACTGGTACTACAATTAACTGATAAACTGTCTACCAGTATAAAGTTTGGTTTACCAGTATTAAGCATTAAGTTTGGTTAATTTGATTTTGGTTTGAATTTATTGGACAACTGATTCACTCCCCCTCTCAGTCATCTCGAGGACCTAACAATTGGTATTAGAGCTTAGTCCTCTTTTTGTAGAAATTCAACAACTTGAGGAGATCCAATGTCTTCTAACTATTTTAGGAAGGACAGTCCTAAACTTGATGGAACCAACTATGGCATATGGAAGATTAGGATGGATACACATTTCAATTGCATTGGTAAAGACATATGGGATGTTACAAAGAATGGTTATGTTTCTCCTACTCCAGGTCAACCTAATCCACCTACTCTAGCCAAAGATGAAGAAAATGATTGCAAAGCAAGAGAAACACTTTTGAGCGCATTATCAGATCAACAAATCATGGGATTATCAAATAGATCTACTGCTAAAGATATTTGGGATAAATTGGAAACATTAAATGAAGGCAATACCATAGTCAAAATTGCAAAACTTAAATCCTTCCGAGTCAGGTATGAAAATCTAAAAAATGGAAGAGGATGAAAGGATTTCTACTTTTATGGAAAGAGTAAATGAAATTGTTTTGGGTATAAATGTTGTGGAGGAACCTTAAGTGAAGATGAAATTGTTTCAAAAATTTTAAGAGCATTGCCACCGGCATACAAAATGAAAGTAACTGCTATAAATGAATTGAGAACAATGCCTAATACATCAGTAACTAGAGACACTTTGGTTGGAAAACTTTTAGCTTTTGAAATTGAGGAATTTGGTCTTGTTGCTACTATAAAGACAGATTTAGCTTTTAAGGCATCATCATCATTTGATAAATCTAATTGGAAAGACTTTTATGCAAGAGAACTTGAAGAACTTGAAGCACTATTTGAAAGGAAAATGCCTAAAGGTCCTATTGGAAGTAATTATGAAGGTAAAACACCCTTTAAATGTTTTAACTGAAATAAGATTGGTCATATGCAATCTAGGTGTCTTGATAGACATGCAAGATTGAAGGAAGAAGCTAGAAGAACATACAAGCCTAACCCTGAATATCAGAGATACAAATTCAAGAAAAATAGAGACAAATCTTGTTATCTTGTTGATGAAGGAGTCACCAATGATTCTGATGAGGATCTAGTAGACAATGGATGGGTTTTTGTTGCTATAACAGAAGATCAACCAGCACCTACTATTCAACTAGTAGAGTAGGCCCTGGCAGCTAGAATTGAAGGTAAGGATGAATGGATCATTGATTTAGGATGTTCACACCATATTACTGGTGATAAAAGTAAATTCTTAACCTTTCAGGAATATAATGGAGGTCTAGTAAGATTTGGAGATGATAAAGCTTGTTTGATCAAAGGAAAAGGCACTATGTCTATTAATGGTAAGCACAATACTAATAATGTTTACTATGTTGAAGGTTTGAAGCATAATCTTTTAAGTGTGGGTCAATTAGTTGAAAAAAGATTTAAGTTACAATTCAAGAATGGAAAATGCAAAGTCATGAACAAAACTAGTTTGGAAATTGCAACTAGTAATCAGACTAGAGGTAATATCTTTCATTTGAATAATAGTGAAAAGACATGCTTGATTGCACATATTGATGAAATATGGTTATGGCATAAGAGACTTTTTCATGTAAATTTTGATTGCATTGTGAAAATCAGTACAACTAAGGCTGTAAGAGATTTACTTAAGATTGTTAAACCTCACAATCTGGTATGTAAGGAATTTCAATTTGGAAAGAAAGTTAGAGCATCTTTCAAGAGTATTCCAGAAAAATCCAATAATGTTCTTGACTTAATTCATACTGACTTATGTGGTCTAGCAAGAACTAGAAGTTTACAAGGAGATAGGTATTTTATGCTAATCATTGATGACTATTCTAGAATGTGTTGCGTTACTTTTCTTAGGGAGAAATTAGAAGCACTTGGGAAATTCAAGCTATTTAAGGTGATGGTAGAGAATGAAACCGGTAAGAAAATCAAATGTCTAAGATCAGATCAAGGAGGTGAATTCACATCTAAGGAATTTACTACATTCTGTGAAGTGAATGGAATCAGAAGATAGTTATCAGCACCTCGGACACCCTAGCAGAATGGAGTTGTGGAAAGGAAAAATAGAACTATCTTGGATGCAGCTAGAAGTATGTTATCAGAAGAAAATCTACTTCATGTATATTGGAGAGAAGCAGTGAGTACAACGGTTTACACATTCAATAAAGTTCACATCAAAGGTGAAACCGGTAAGACCCCTCATGAACTATGGTTTGGTATTACTCCTACTCTTAAATATTTCAGAATATTTGGAAGTAAATGATATATTAGAAGAGATGAGTATATTGGAAAATTTGATCCTAGAAGTGATGAAGGAATATTTCTTGGTTATTCATCTAAGAGCAAGGCATATAGATGTTTTAACAAGAGACTGCAGAAAATTGTTGAGAGTAGAAATGTGAAGATTGATGAACAATTTAGAGGAAATTCAAGGTACATAGACTCTAAACTAGAAACAGAGATACTGACAAATGAACCTACAATGAATACACCAGTACAGAATGATGATCCAGTTACACCAGCATCACCTGAAAATTCCATAGTAACTGAGGAACAACAAAAAGCAAAGACACCTCGGTATGTAAGATTGAACTACTCTGAATATCAGATAATTGGAAACAAGTATCAAGGAGTTATGACTAGGGGAAGACCAGTAAATGAAGACATATATCTTATTTCTCAAATTGAACCAACATCAATTAATGAGGCATGTGAAGATAAACACTGGATTAAAGTAATGGAAGATGAATTAGAACACATTGAAAAGAATAACACATGGACATTAGTTCCCAGGCCTAAAGACAAAAATGTAATTGGAACTAAATGGTAATTCAGAAACAAACTTAATGAAGATGGTAAAGTAATCAGAAATAAAGCAAGACTAGCGTGTAAGGGATATTCACAAAAAGAAGGAATTGACTATAATGAAACCTTTATAGCTAGAATTGAGGCATTCAGATTATTCTTGGCTTTTGCAGCACACAAGAGCTACAAAGTATATGAGATGGATATTAAATGTGCATTTCTGAATGGAGATCTTGAAGAAGTTTATATTGAGCAACCTAATGGATTTTCTTTAACAGATGACAAGAATATAGTTTGTAGGTTAAGGAAAGCTTTGTAAGGGCTAAAGCAAGCTCCAAGAGCTTGGTATGCTAGATTGGATAAAAATCTTTTCAAAATTGGTTTTCCTAAAGGTAATGCTGACAACAACTTATATTACAAAGTGACTAATGATGACATCTTGGTTATAGAAGTTTTTGTTGATGATATAATCTTTGGAAGAGAAGATGGATTATGTAAAGACTTTTCTAATGAAATGTAGCAAGAATTTGAAATGTGTATGATTGGGGAGATTAAATTCTTTTTAGGATTGTAGATTTCATAGACTGATAAAGGTATATTCTTGAGTCAATCTAATTATTTGAAGGAGTTACTGAAGAAATTTGGCATGGAAAACTCTAAACTGGTAAGCACCTATGACTACAACTAACAAATTATCATTAAAGGATGAATCAGAACCTATTAATCCGACTAGGTACAAGTCTATGGTAGGAGGTTTATTGTATTTGACACAAACAAGACCTGATATTATGAATGCAGTATGTATTGTTTCAAGATTTCAGAGCAATCCTAAAGAAAATCATGAATCAACAGTAAAAAGGATTTTCCGGTACTTACAAGGAACTACAAATCATGGCTTATGGTATCCTAGAGATGAAGACTTTGAATTATGTGCATACAAAGATGCAAATTAGGCAGGAGATGTAGATGACAGAAAAAGCACCACCGATGGAGCATTTTTTCTTGGTAGTAGATTAATTTCTTGGTTGAGCAAGAAACAAAGTTGCACATCTTTATCAACAATAGAATTAGAATATGTTGCAGTAGCAACTAATTGCACACAGATATTATGGCTTAAGAAAATGTTGAAGGACATAAAGGTAAAATGCAAGAAACCTATAACAATTTACTGTGATAATATGGCAACAATTGATATATATAAGAATCTGGTACTACACTCAAAAACTAAAGATGTTTCTATCAAATTGAATTTTCTGAAAGATAATGTTGAAGCAAAAGAAGTGAAATTGGTTTATGTGAATACTAAAGAGAAGATTGTGGATATTTTCTCTAAGCCTTTACCTAAGGAGGCTTTTGAATATCTTAGAGAGCAGCTTGGGGTTATACCCCCACCGGTAGAGACTTAGACAGTTGATGATTGTCATCAACCAGCAGAATTAACAGAGAAATCTTTTGTTCCGACTTTAATGAGGAGAGCTACTTCTCAGGGGGATTAGTTGGTATTTTGAATTGGTATTTTGTATCTGAACCTGATTTTTGTATTGATTTGGCATTTGATGTCAAAGGGGGAGATATTGATATGGAAAAACACATGGAAAACACATTATCCCTTGGGGGAGAGATTTCAATTTTGGGGAGAGATTGTTAGAGAGATTGATTACTCTCTGTATCTATATTTTGATTTCTAGCTAATGATCTCTTTGGGAGATTCTTGGTTTTTGGCATTTGGCATTTCTATTTTGGCACTTTGATGGTTTTTCCATCTTGTGTTGCCATCAATGCCAAAGGGGGAGATTGCTGGTATTTTGGATATGTTGATATGGTTTTGTCATTGATGTCAACACTTGCCAACACTTGTCAACACTTATCAGCACTTGGAGATTTGGTTATGTTCACCGACAAGTTTGTGACTTATGCACAGTAACCGGTATTGTTGGCATTAAAATGGTTTGTTGATATGAGGATATTGAGAAGGTTGTTGGAGATTGATGATATAATTGATAAAGGATGATTACTGTCTTAATAATATTATTTTGTCATTGATGTCAAGCAATTGATTTTCTGATTCAGTATGATGTTTCCATATCTTAAAAAGTATGTTTTGATGAGTATAAAGATGTCGGTAAGTGACACAGAAAGAATGTGAAAATGAAGGATAGTAATAAGTTATTCAATGGGCAACTATAACCGAGTTAGATAGTGATGAGATTATGTTATTTTGATTGTGTTGATATCCTATATATGTGTATTCAAGACTGAATAAGAAGGAGAAAAGATCTCATGCAATAGATGAGTAAAAGTTTGATACTGTTCTATTTTACTAAGCAAGAAGCCAATCGGTAAACACCAAGGTTATCGATGTCGGTTAAAGAGGAAAGAAGCTACTAAGTGGCAAGCAAAGCTACCAAGTAAAGTTCAGAATTAACTGAATATCAACCGAGCAATAACAAAATGCATTGGATGAATAAATACATTATTAAATGAAGGATGCCAATGAGCTGGAGATTTATAGAAGATTGGAATGACGTGCAAGAAGTTTGTTAAGGATCAACAGTAATGAAAATTCAAGAGTTAGATCTACAACATAGATTGAATGGTCTTAACCGAGCACAAGTACCAAGGAAGGAATACAAGTTCCAAGGCAAGATAAAACATTTTTTAGTTCGAAGGATTCAATGAACCTAATCAAGTTTGAAGATCCGATGGCTAAGATTAATCATGGGAAATGTGATTAAGGAGATTAAGTGGTTAGGAATTGCTTATAAATAAGTTAAAATTGATGAACAATATATGCGGGCAAATAGAAGAATAGTGATGTTGCTGAAGGGATTACCGAGTACAGAAGATTGAAGATATAATTGAAGAATAGATTGAGAAGCCCAGCAAGGATGAAGATAAGTCTTATGACAAGATTATTTTGAGCACATAGAGTCTGCTTTAGCGTTCCAGATGTGAAGTTGCAGATATATTTTACTACTGTTATTTATTTTTGTAAGTGACAAGAAATCTCTTAACCGAGTGGACCTAACAATATTATTTGTAAATCCTCTAGCAAGGTAACATTTGAATGAGTGTTTGAAATCCTTTGACAAGGTCACTTCTAACAAAGTGAAAGATTCTAATAGATCTGAGGGAAACCCCTTGACCGGGTCACATCTAGAAATGTGTTTATGTAATCTGTAACATGATTGGCTTTTAACCGAGCATACTCTAGAAGAGTATATTTTGTTTGTGGGTCCGAAATCCCACAGTGGTTTTTCCCTATTTGGGTTTCCACATTAAATCTGGTGTTAAATATGTTTTGATGTTTTAAGTTTATCATTTTATGAGTTTGAATGTTTTACTGTCATTGTTGCATATCAAGTAAGTTCTACCAAGGTTGAATCTGATTAAGAATTTGCAATTGTGAGCTTATCTGATTCACCCCCCCCCCACCCCCCCCCCCCGCTCTCATCTAACTAACAATTGGTATCAGAGCCTAGACTCTGAAAGAAAAGTTTAAAGGAACTTGAGGCAAGATCTGAAGATGTATAAAAGGGATGCACCAAATTTGAACAAGTCAAGTTTCTCCACATGGCAGAAAAGGATGAAGCTGCATTTATTAGGAATTGGAGAATATGCAACATATTATTTGGAGAATGAATACACTACACCTAGCACCTACCCTATGATGATGGAAGAAATAAAGGCAAAGCAAGAACATATTCAAGCTATGATTGAAATAACATCAGCATTGACCGACTCAGAGTTTAATGATCTAGAAGGTTGTAATGATGCCAAAGCTATGTGGAATAAGCTTATATCTATGTATGGTGGTGATGAACATGTTCAAAGAGAAAAAGTAGATAGTCTAAGAGGACAACTTGAATCCATGAGAATGAATGAAGGTGAAAACATAATCTAGTACAGTACAAGGCTAAAGGAAACTATCAATCAAATCAAAGGAGCAGGAGGAACTATTGAAGAAAAGGATGTAACAAGTAAGTTGCTGAGAACACTTCTACCTACTTATTCCATTCAAGTCTCTGCAATTAATGAATTAAGGTCTGTACCAAACATGCCAGTCTCTTTGGATGCTACTATCGTTAAGCTACATGCTTTTGAGTTAAGTAATTTTGATAACAGTGGATCTCCGATAAACAAAGTTGAATCTGCATTCAGTTCTTTTCATCTTGGTGAATCTAATGATTACAATGATAGAATGTATAAGTATGATGAAGGAAATCACAGTGAAGCAAGTGAGAGATTTCACAAAAACATGGAACAAGTACACAAACTATATAGGGAATCAGAAAGCAAGAAGAGTTTGAAGCATTATTGGCCAGAAGGTTACCAAGACGCAAAGGTAAGTATAAAGGAAAGCTACCTTTGAAATGTTTTAACTGTGATAAAATTGGACATATGGCTTCTAACTATCCTGACAAAGAATCTAGTGAAAAGAGAGAATACTGAGATGATAGACAGAAAGACAACCAATATAGAGGACACCGAGACTTCAGAAGGAGAGATAGAAAGACATGCCTAGTAGTTGATGAGGAATCCAATGATGATAAATCTGATGAGATTGAGATAGAGGAAGTTGTATATGTGGCTATCAAAGATGGATCAGATGAAGAAAGGTATGAAGAAAAAGCCTTAATATCACACATAAATAATAATGATTCTTGGATCATAGATAGTGGATGCTCACATCACATGACAGGTGATAAACATAAGTTTATTAAATTGAAAGATTATGATGGAGGTTATGTAAGATTTAGTAATGATGCACCATGTCCAATGAAAGGTAAAGGTTCTATCACACTTCTTGACAATGCTCAATGTGATGATGTATCTTGGGTTGAAAGTCTAAAATACAATTTGTTGAGTGTAGCATAGCTAAACAATACAGGATACCGAATACAATTTCACAAAGGAATTGTCAAAGTTCATGACAAACATGGAAAGTTGGCTACTATCGGGACTCAAACAAGAGGTAATACATTTCATCTTGACTCAACTCTAAACAATTGTCTGTATGCAAAAATAGAAGATACCTAGTTATGGCATAAAAGGTTTTGTCATGTAAATTTTGATAACCTGATAAAAATAAGTAAGAAGCATCGAGTAAGAGGTCTTTTGAGCTTAGAAAAAATTGAGAATGCTATGCCGAGGATGCCATATGGGTAAGATGACAAAATCAAGCTTTACAAGTAAGTCTTACACTTCTAAAGGAATTTTAGATCTTGTGCACACTGATCTTTGTGGTCCTATGAAAGTTCAAAGTTATTATGGTGATAAATACTTCATATTATTTGTGGATGATTACTCAAGGATGATGTTAGTTATGTTTTTAAAAGAGAAATCAGAAGCCTTTCAAATGTTCAAATGGTATAAGGGAAGAGTTGAAAATGAAACAGGAAGATAGTTGAAATGTCTAAGATCTGATAGAGGAGGAGAATTCATTTCAGATGAATTTAACTTATTTTGCAATGATCATGGTATAAAGAGACAAGTGTCTGCACCGAGAACACCACAGCAAAATGGAATAGCTAAAAGAAGAAATAGATCTATTGTAGATTATGCCAGAACATTGATGATAGAAAAGAGAGTACCTCAAACATTTTGGAGAGAAGCAATAAGCACTACAGTTTACACCCTAAACCATGTACAACTGAAGAAAGGAACTATGAAGACACCGTATGAAATCTGATATGACAAGAAACCAAATGTAAGTTATTTTAAAATATTTGGAAGTAGATGTTATGTTCACAAAGATGATAGAAATGGAAAATTTGATCAGAAAAGTGAGGAAGGAACATTTCTTGGTTATTCCTCTAGGAGTAAAGCATTTAAATGTCTCATCAAATCATCTAATAAAATAGTGGAAAGTGCAAATGTGAAAATTGATGAATTTGCAGAAAGGAATGATGAAGGGAACTCCAAAGAACTAGAAGATTATGAAGAGTTTGTATATGTACAATCGAGAAGTCCTACTGAAAAAGCTGATGAAGAAAATACTCAGTTACCGAGTGATGAAGAAGATCATACAGAGCCTACCAAGCCTATATTAGTAAAATATGTAAGAAGAAATCATGCATCAAGTCAGATTATAGGAGATGAGGATGACCCAGTTATGACAAGGAACAAACTGAGATAGAACACATGTCTGATATTTGAGTTTGAACCGAGGATAGTAAAAGAGGCATTAAGCAATGAAGATTGGGTGAATGCTATGACAGAAGAGATTGAACAAATTAAGAAAACTGACACATGGACACTAGTCCCAAGACTGAAAGAGAAAAATGTAATTGGTACAAAGTGGATTTTCATAAATAAGCTAAATGAAAAAGGTGAGGTCATTCAGAATAAAGCAAGATTAGTTTGCAAAGGTTATGCTCAAGAAGAAGGAATAGACTATGGTGAGACTTTTGCACCTGTGGCAAGACTTGAGGGAGTAAGAACATTGTTGGCATATGCTGCTTACAAAAATTTCAAGGTATATCAAATGGATGTTAAATCTGCATTTTTGAATGGTATACTAGAAGAAGAAGTGTATATTGAATAGCCTGAAGGATTTATTGAAGAGAAGAATAAAGATCAAGTATGCAAGTTGAACAAAGTTTTATATGGTCTGAAGCAAGCACCTAGAGCATGGTATGAAAGGTTACACTCTTACTTAATAAAGATTGGATTTATAAGGACTAGTGAAAACAACAACATGTATATGAAGAATGATAAGGAGAATGGAATACTGATGTCAGCCATATTTGTTGATGATATTATTTTTTGTGGAAATAATTCTTTATGCAAGAACTTTGGAAATAAAATGTGCAAAGAATTTGAGATGTCATTAATCAGTGAAATAAAGTATTTTATAGGTTTACAAATTCTGCAAATGCCAAATGGGATTTTCATTACTCAATCCAAGTATATAAAGGAATTCTTGAAGAAATTTGGAATGGAGGATTCTAAACCTATAAGTACTCCTATGACTACTAATTGTAAACTATCAAAGAATGATGAATCTGCATCTGTTGATGAGACACTTTACCGATCTATGATTGGAAAGTTGCAATATGTAATTTACAGCAGGCTTGATATAGCACATGTAGTAGGTATAGTTGCTAGAATTTCTGCAGATCCCAAAGAAACCCACATGACAGCAATCAAGAGAATTTTCAGATACTTGAGAGGCACTGAAGATTATGGTTTACTATATAAAAAGAGGAACGATTTTGACTTAAAAGTCTATACTGATGTTGATTGGGCAGGAAATATTGATGATAGGAAAAGCACAAGTGGTGGAGCTTTCTTTTTGGGAGAAAGACTAGTGAGTTGGCTTAGCAAGAAACAAGGATGCATTTCACAGTCAACAGCTGGAGCTGAATATGTCATTGCAACATTGAATTGTACCAATATAGCATGGATCAAACAACTGTTGGAAGGTATGAATAAGATAGTTACCGAGCCAGTAACTATATTTTTTGATAATACTAGTGCTATTAACATTTCAAAGAACCCGGTAATGCACTCTAAGAAAAAGCATATCTCTATAAAGTATCATTATCTAAGAGAAGAAGTTCAAGAAAAGAAAGTTGTGCTGGAGTATGTTAGAACAAAGGAGCAAATAGCAGACATCTTCACAAAGCCACTACCCAGGGACACTTTTGAGTATCTCATAAGCAAGTTAGGGGTCCTACCCCTATCTATTACTCACTGACAGAGTTCGGTGAAAGCATCAATTCTATGACTCTACAGAATACTATTTGTGAGTTGATGCTGATTTACAAACTTTAGGAGGGTTTTCTAAAGTTGTGCAGGAATTAGTGAATGAAGACAAATTGCTCTAATCAAGACTTAGATGATACATTTGTATATGTTTTAATTGCAAGGAAATTACTTCACAGGGGAAGTAATCATGAATTAGTTTTACTTTTGGCATTGTTTTCAAAGGAGAAGAAGACTAATGACTGGGGGAGAAAATTTCAGGAGAAGTTTACAGCTCAAGGATAATAGGAGTTGTGGCAGTCCGAATCAATTAGAATAAATAAAGTTGGTATTGCCATCAATACCAAAGGGGGAGATTGTTGGCATTAAAATGGTTTGTTGATATGAGGATATTGAGAAGGTTGTTGGAGATTGATGATAGAATTGATAAAGGATGATTACTGTCTTAATAATATTATTTTGTCATTAATGTCAAGCAATTGATTTTTTGATTTAGTATGATGTTGCCATATCTTAAAAAGTATGTTTTGATGAGTATAAAGATGTCGGTAAGTGACACAAAAAGAATGTGAAAATGAAGGAGAGTAATAAGTTATTCAATGGGCAATAATTACCGAGTTAGACAGTGATGAGATTATGTTATTTTGATTGTTTTGATATCCTATATATGTGTATTCAAGACTGAATAAGAAGGAGAAAAGATCTCATGCAATAGATGAGTAAAGGTTTGATAATGTTCTATTTTATCGAGCAAGGAGCTAGTCGGTAAACACCAAGGTTATCGCTGTCAGTTAAAGAGGAAAGAAGTTACCAAGTGGCAAGCAAAGCTACCGAGTAAAGTTCAAAATTAATTGAGTATCAACCGAGCAGTAACAGAATGCATTGGATAAATAAATGCATTATTAAATGAAGGATACTAGTGAGCTAGAGATTTATAGAAGATTGGAATGACGTGCAAGAAGTTTGTTAAGGATCAATGGTAATGAAAATTCAAGAGTTATATCTATAGCATAGATTAAATGGTCTTAACCGAACATAAGTACCAAGGAAGGAATACAAGTTCCAAGGCAAGATAAAGCATTTTTCAGTTCGAAGGATTCAATGAACCTAATCAACTTTTGAAGATTTGATGGCTAAGATTAATCATGGGAAATGTGATTAAGGAGATTAAGCGGTTAGGAATTGCTTATAAATAAGGAAAAATTGATGAACAATATATGCGGGAAAATAGAAGAATAGTGATGCGGCTGAAGGGATTATCGAGTACAGAAGATTGAAGATCTGATTGAAGAACAGATTGAGAAGCCTAGCAAGGATGAAGATAAGTCTTATGACAAGATTATTTTGAGCACATAGAGTCTACTTTAGCATTTCAGATGTGAAGTTGCAGATATATTTTACTACTGTTATTTATTTTTGTAAGTGAAAAGAAATCTCTTAACCGAGTGGACCTAACAGTCTTATTTTTAAATCCTCTAGCAAGGTAACATTCTGAATGAGTGTTTGAAATCCTTTGACAAGGTCACTTCCAACAAAGTGCAAGATTCTAATAGATCTAAGGGAAACCCCTTGACCGGGTCACATCTAGCAATGTGTTTATTTAATCTATAACAGGATTGGCTTTTAATCGAGCATACTCTAGAAGAGTATATTTTGTTTGTGGGTCCAAAATCCCACAGTGGTTTTTCCCTATTTAGGTTTCCATGTTAAATTTGGTGTTAAATATGTTTTGATGTTTTAAGTTTATCAGTTTATGAGTTTGAATGTTTTACTGTCATTGTTGCATATCAAGTAAGTTCTACCGAGGTTGAATCTGATTAAGAATTTGCACTTGTGAGCTTATCTGATTCACCCCCCCTCTCATCTAACTAATAGGTATTTGGTTCACCGACAAGATATATTGTTCACCGACACTTGGAAAGACTTGAAGACTACTTGGTTTTGTTAAAGATATTGTTTGGATACTTTGTTTTGGTGATTTTTTCATTTGTTTATTCAAGTTTACATATTTACTATTACCAGCAAATAGGTCCAGGTTATGCACCAGTAGGCATATCTATTCCAGATCAGCATGACACATCAAGGAGATAATTTGTTGTTATTATAAATGTATTGAGCTGACATCATGCATCAGATATTGTTTTATTTGTTATTGATTTTATTGTAATATCTTCTAGTGCGCTGACCTACTCAATTGGTCTTAGGTTATGGTATAAATGTAAGATCTCATTTGTGAGATTGATATGTGATTGAGAAAAGGATTGTAATTCGTTATATGCAAAAATTAGCAAAGTTATACATGCAGACATCATTCAAGATTGAAGGAAGGTTTGAAGAAGGCATATTAGAGCTAAACTGGTACTGAATCTAGCATAAGAAGATGCTACTTTGAGTAGTACATTATCATTGGATTTAACCATCCAATTGTAGTCAGTGTGACTCTCATTTTGTGTTTGAGCAGTGAGCTCTAAGTGCTTGGCTTTTCTGCATGTGCAGACCCCATATTCTACACACATACTATCTGCAATAGTATCATCTGATTGTGGGTAAGGTTTCCCACCGTGGTTTTTCCCCTTATAGGGTTTCCACGTATAAATATTGGTGTTATGTGTTGTGGATTTTATTGTCTTTCTATTTCATGCATTAATCTTTACCGGTACTGTAATTAACTAATAAATTGTCTACCAGAATAAAGTTTGGTTTACCGCTATTAAGCATTAAGTTTGGTTAAGTTGATTTTGGTTTGAATTTATTGGACAACTGATTCACCCCCCCTCTCAGTTGTCTCTGGGACCTAACATTGTCAAAAGAAATGGAAGGAAAAGATGTGACTCCCTCAACAATGAGATATAAAAGTGAGAAGAGAACCTCATTTGAGAGGGGGGAGAATTTGGAAATGTGGAGTGCAGATCTGATTTAAATAAGAAGTGCAGATTTGATTTAAATAAGAAGTGCAGTTCTAGATTATTTTCCAAAAGAATATGGACAATGTTGTGTCTCACAATAGGAAAAGAATAGATTGGGTGTGAAGTTACATTAGAAAACTTCAGAAAGAGCAGATGCAAAAGGGATTGATAAAATTAACATGCTCTTGGAAAAACATGACAAATTTGACGCCCAATTGCAAACAGAATATGATGAATGCAAGGACACGGTCAAACATGGAATTCCTACATTAGTTGATCAGAGAGGGGAAATTAAGGATAAAGACAAGTGGATTTCTAAATGTCAAATTCTTCTTGATGTTGCCCTTAGTGTTGCCCGGACAGATGGGATTGATTTAACGGAGACCACAACATAGATGGAGCAGTTTATCACTTTGGAAAACATTATTTGAGATGTCATCTTTGATGCAGATAGTTTCAAATCAAAGAATTATTTTGAGCATATTCAGAAGTGTGGTGCAGTTCTGGGCAGTTAGCCCGTGTGTGTAATGAAACAAACTTTGGTTCTTTAAGAGATTTATGTAATATGTTTTCTGTGTTGGTTGTAAGTTGGGTTAATTAGCTTGTTTGTAATTAGGCTTTAGTTAGTTTGAGTCTTAATGAAAGGGTATGTCCTTTCACTTTCAAACAGAATTCTCTTTTATATATATATATATGGAGAAATTTTAGAGAGAGGAGATGATGTTATCATCATTTTTCAAGACATTTTTAATGCAACATTCTAAGTTTTATTTTCTGGAAATGCTACACTAGTGAAGTACATTATCAATTGATTCTCTCATGTTCTCTATTTATATGAAGATCAGATGTTCTATTAATCTTTGATGACATCTATGTGTTCAATCATTTGATTAGTTCCTTGAGATCAATCTATTTTCTTTAGATTGCTTCAATGTGCTTCCTTATGTTTTTATGTTTTGAAGTAAAGTTGTAGTTAGAATATCAGTGTGGAGGATTGGTTGTCAGGTTCCATTTTGTCTTGTTGGTCCTTCAAAGAAAAGTTAAAAGAGATATAAAGGAAAGAAATCAATAGCTTCCATAGACATCACCAGTGATCAGATCAGATCAAATGAGAACTTCTAATTGTGCAACTAAATACTTTATTAATAGTTTAATAAACTATTATTACAATCATATATACACACAAAATTTATTATTATTCATTCAAAAGAGAGAGCAATAGTATAGACAGGGAAAGGCCTGTGTAAATAACACTAGCATTACAAAAGCAAGTTCACAAGTCCAAAGAAGGAGTAGTTTTTTAAAGAACATGGTCATCACCTGCAATGTGTTGGTCATGTCCACCAGGTTGATGATGACACATGAAATTATGTAAAAAAAACATGCACATATTTTAGTTAGTGACATAAAAGAGTATAAAATATAAACCATTATTGAACTTTTGTTATAATTAAAGCTTTCATTACTACTTACTCGCATGTTTTTTGATGTCTGCATCAATTGATACACCCTATCTTTTATATCATCAGTCTAAGGGTTTGTGCATACCAAAGAAACAATCTCTTTATTAATTTTTGTGATAGGCATTTTTATCACTTCTACAAGGTTTGTGGAAATTGCATAGTCCTCATCGCTTAATACTGTGTTGAGGTGCTGATGTAAGGGAGGTTCCTTTCCCTTTCCCTGAACATCCGATTGTGACAAGAATATTATTAACACTATCAAAATTACTTCAAAACACTCAAGAAAATAATATAATAATGTAACAGTTTGCTTCTATCTAATTTGTATAATTACAATGAGCTTTACCTTCTCAGTAGAAGTGTCGGGACCTACATCCCTATCTATGCTATGTGATGGATCCAGATTGCCCTGTGACAAAGAAAAAATGTAAACACGTTAGCGAAATGAAACCAAGAAACTTAGCAAAAAAACTTAATAATAAGATGGTATATTAGAGTCATTAATTGGAGGTTGGTATAAATGATATATAGTACATACCACCTCCATGTTAGTAACTTTGTTTGGATCTATATGATTCAAATTGTAATCAATTAGCAGCTCTTCCCCTACACTTATTGATTTTATCGTACATGCGAATACATGATTTCCCTCACATGCCTCAAATATGCAATTGGGTTGCTTATTAGTTGACCTAGGTTGTGTACTATTTATAAAACCTGCAATATTCCCTATTGCTTGTGGCCTTCCATCAATGTATAAAACCACTCATTTACTTTGATCATTATCTTTTTGTTGTATATAATTTGTTGACAGTGCATACTTACGCATACTTTTTTTATGTTGAACAATTTGCATCCATTTTTTGTAATTGTAACAAGGTCCGTCATACTCCATTAATTTAGCAACTTTGTTATAATAGACATTTACGTCATCCATGAAAAATAGGCCCAAACCATGTAATGACGAAGGTGCCATGTGATATATCCTCTTGTTAGCACAAAAAATGGTGTTTATTGGAGGAAGTTCCTTGGGTACCCATTATTTCTGTAGATGTTTGTACCTCAAGGGCACCTCAATGTCACCTTTGGTCTCATCATCATAATAACATGACCCCCCTTGAGTAAGGAAAAATTCCATGTGTTTATTGAATTTTCTTCTAATCTTTCGACCTCTAGTTGATCTCCCTATTTTAGACCTACTACATGTCTCACTTTCATCAACTATTCCTACATTTCCCTCACTTGAGGAAGACACATCTGACAAATACCTATTTGGTGGTACCTGCACTCCATCAAATGAGAGTTTTTATTGGTAATGAGAGAGATATTTTGCAAATGAGGGTAATGTTGATGAAGAATTCGGCCCTAAAGTTGACATTGAGATTAAAAATTGAATAAGTCCAACAGGGGCCTCAAGTGTTGATAACTGTATTAGATTTGCTGCTAAAGTTGAGGTTTAAAGAACTAAAGAAGTTTGTTTTCCTAGTAATTTTGAAAAAATAAACTATTTCTATAGGGTGTATTGACTTATACCTGTCAATCCATGAGACTGTACAGGATCCTTGTCAAAGGGGTTCAGGTTCCTGCATATGGAATTTAATTATCTTATGTTAGCTAAAAATTACATGTACCTATACTAAAAATTACATAGTACACAACATGAACAATATGCAATCATCATAATCGTTGTATATTTTTTTATTCCTTACCTTTACTTTATGTAGACTGTGCAGGATCCTCAACTAAAGGGTTGACAATGTCTATAGGCAATTACCTGTTTACACCAAGGGTGGCAGCATCACCCAAAATATATACATGAAATCAACACCAACAATTGAGAATCATAAGCATTATATTTGTAATTTAATAAACAATAAATACATATGTATCATGAGCATCATAAGAATCACATATGTAATTGAGCATCATAGGCATCACATATGTATCATCATAAACATGTAATCTATCACATATGTATCAAAAATCACCATCCATCACATAGCTAATAGACAGTCCACATTCCATAAATAAACACAAAGTTCAAAAAATGTCAAGTGTATCATCATAAACATGCAATCCATCACATATGTATTTTAAATCACCATCCATCACATAGCTAATAAATAGTCCAAATTCCATAAATAAACACAAAGTTCAAAAAATGTCATACATTTCATTCATGTCATTGATCTTCTTCTTCATCCAACTCATCATCATGACCATCATGATCATCATCGCCATCATCATCATCATCATCATTGTCATCATCGTTATCATCATCATCATCATCATCATCATCGTCATCATCATCGTCATCATCATCATCATCGTCATCGTCATCGTCATCGTCATCGTCATTGTCATCGTCATCATCATCATCATCGTCATCGTCATCGTCATTGTCATCGTCATCGTCAGTGTCATCATCATCATCATCAGCAGCAACATCATCATCATCATCTAGATCATCTTCTACTTCTTTGGTATCTTCTTCTTCCATCTCATTATATTTTATCGAACTTCCTCTTGGATCATGTCTAACAACAAATGACCAACCCAGTTTATGTGGAACCTCTGAGTAAAATACCTACTCACATTGGCTTGGAAGAATATAGGGCTCATCCCCAACTAGCTCAAACAACCTTGTATTAACCATTGTGAATCCATTATCATGTTCAATAACAGTTCTATCAGGATCATTTTTATTCAGTGGTAGCCTATACCATTTGACGACGAATAGAACTAATTTGAAGGAATTAAAGTCACACTCAAGTATATCATCCAAATTTCCATAGTATAAATTTTGAGACTCTTGAGGATGAAATATTGGTCACCTCAAAGACTGCAATTATCCCAAAATCACAAGTTTTCTTCGTGTCATCCAACTTTTTGATGCGAAATTTATGACCATTGCAGCACATAGCCTTGTGGTGTTTGACCTGCAATATGTCTAACATATTAAAATTATTGCATCGTGAGTTGATAAACATATGGGTGATTAATAAAATTATACATACTTATTTATCTCTTAAACCATATGCTAAATCAATTTCCCTTTGCGTAACATTGGAATCTCCATTACGATGAGATTCTTTAACCAATGAATTCACACCTTCCCATGTTAGTGTGCGACCAAAATGTTGACATCGTTCAATCTACACCATCATCCAATCAAGATTGTTTGCAATATACAAATGTATCGCATCCCATTCTATACCAACTGTACAAATAATTAAGAGATGACTTACAACCGATTTATTTAGAATATTAAGAATTAATTAACTACAATAACATCTTATAATTACCTCTCACTTTCATCAATCTACCTTTCCCCATCAAGTACTCCCCTTGAAATTTGTTAATGGGGTTGGGATCCCAAATGCGATCTACATGGATCTTTGCTGCAAACTTAGGAAGATATTCAACAATGTACAGCATATTTTGGTATACCATATATCCCTCCACCATAGAACCCTCAGGATGTGCTCTTTGTCGAACCAAAGCCTTCAAAAATTTCAAGTGCCTCTCAACCATCCATATTGACCTAGTGTGTATAGGTCCACACAATTCAATCTCCTCAACTTGGTGTATGATGTAGTGTCCTTGTGCATTGAAAAAAGTTGAAGGTAGACACTTTTGCATTTCATACATTAAATGAAGAATTTTTCTCTTCCAATATTTTATATCATTTTTATGGATTTCTTTAGATGACAACCACCTAGAAGAGATTCAAGATGCAAAAATATATAAACGAGACTTTACAAAATAATATACAATATATTACATAACAAGTAAAACAAATTGCAAATATATTATGTATACAACAAATTGAACAAAAGATCACTACTTACCTCATGTATTTTCCAAGATCATATATGACTTGTTTGACATTATTGTCAAAGGTGTCTAGGAGAGATAGAGATAGAATATACTGCAACAATTATCAAATGGACTTTTCATTGTTTTCTAACATAATAAAATGAAAAGTACATGTGTAGTATACAAATATTTAGTAAATGCACAAGAACATGATTTACCTTAATGAAGGTATGCCAATCATGTGTTTTTATCCTATTGGCATTGTACACTCTAATGAGAATTAAAGGTGTTGTCATTGTTGGCAACCTTCTGGCATTCATCTGGTAAACCACCGACAAACATCGGAACTGGCACCGGCACCGGCAAGCACTTCATCGACAGCGACAACAATGTATATCGGCACCCCAGCTGACAGGAACAAACTTTTATAAAGCTGACATGGCATATTGTATTAGACTCATATATATGTATGAGTTCTTGTAAATCATTTGAACATGTATGGACATGTGATGGATATGGTAGAACTGATGAGCGAATATTAAGGCAGATTTTGTATAAGGTTTATGGTTATAGTATGAGCTTAAACCGGTACTGAACTTGGAATAGCAAATGCTGAATTGTAGCAGTACATTATATTGGATTCTCATAACCTATTTTGTAAGTCAGCGAGACTTCCATTTTGTATTTGAGTAGTGAGCTCTAGGCAGTTGGTCTTCCTACATGTACAGGCACCACATTGTAAGTAATATCCATTCATTGGCCAATGAGTGAATATTGTGGGTCACAAATCCCACCGAGGTTTTTCCAACACCAGGTTTACTCGTTAAAAATCTTGTGTTATGGTGTTTTTTCTATGTTGTCTTTATTGTTCCTATTTACTGCATTAATTCTTATTTACTGGTACACTATTTTGAAATGAAAAATATTTAATAAGGTCAAATATTTTGTAAATCGGTTAGATACTGATTCACCCCCCCCCCCCCCTCTTAGTATCTCTGGGACTATCATTAATCCTAACAATTGGTATCAGAGCCTAGTCCTCTATTTTCAAAAGCCTAATAGCTTGAGGAAGATTCTGACATGGATATAGATGGAGAACTTGAGAAAGCAATTAGAAGGAGCTCTTGCGGACTATGATGCAGAGAAGTTGAAGAATATCAAACTTGAAGATGATCTGAGGACTGCACAGGAATTCATTCAAGGACTTTAGGAAAATCTTACTATTGCTAGAAATAAAAGAAAAGAACTTCATGAGAAGATGCAAAGTGATGATGATGAAAAGGAAACTCTTAATGATCTTGTGAACAAATTGAGGCAAGAAAATAGTACTATGAGGAATGAAATGCAAGACATGACTACGAGGTTTTGTAAAGACATTGAGGACAGGAAAAGAATGAAGATGACTTGACTAGGAGATTCAATGATGTTGGAAATGGAAATCTAAGACTCAATCATGAAAATGATATGTTGAAGACAGATCTGATTCATGTGCAACATGATAAAACTAAACTTATGAGACAAAAAGGAATTTTGGAAAATGAACAAGCTACTGCAAATCAACATAAAGAGAAATTCAAGAAAAGTTCAGAAGAACTTGATGATATGCTAAAAAGTCAGAAACCTAATGGAGATACTAATGGACTTGGATTTGAAGTTTGTGAAAGTTTCGGTATTGCAAACAATCATGATCATAGTAAACTGGTAAGACAACCTAATGCTTACAAATTTAATGGTAAATGCTTTAACTGTAACAAGTATGATCATAGAGCAAATCAGTGTAGATATAGAAACAATCAGAACGTTAATGCACCCACCGGTCAATGTTCCAAATGCAACAAAATTGGTCATAATTCATAACACTACAGAATGAATATGAGATGTTATGTTTGTGGAAGATTTGGGCACTTATCTAATCAATGCAGAACAAAAACTGACATAGGATATGGAAAGGCTAATCAGAAGAACAATGTGACTTGTTATGCATGTAACAAGATTAGACATATTGCAAAATTTTGTAGAAGTAAGACTTCACCGGCAAATAATAAAGGACCTAGTTTGAAAGGCAAAGAGAAGGTAGATGAGGTAAGAAAGAATTTTCAAAATAGTGGATTAGAAAGAGAGATCAGAATGCTGATGAGACTATTCCTTCACCGGTAGAATAGAGTATTACTCCACCGGCAAGAGATTCTTCATCCAACTGAAAAGTAACCCTTTGAGGGTATTGCAACAAGTTGAATATCATGCATCTTACCCTCGGTTGATGGTGAGAAGATGGACTTCTTCTCTACTAGTAGATGTGTTCAGTTTCACTTAACCGGTGAGCATTTAATGTTGTTGTTGGAAGAAAAGACATTATAAATCATTGGTTTTCCCTCTTTTTCAATTCACCAAGCATTCAAACTTTCAGAGAGTGTGAAATCTGAGTGAAGGTATCGAAGGCGAAGAAGTGAAGCGATTTATTTTCAAGCACTCAAACCATTATCAAGTAGCTTAAGGTATTTATCAATGGCTTCCTCCTCTACTCCAGAATTTATTGCAAACCCTACTATTGTAGAAGTTGTGAAATGCCCTAGGCCCATTTTTAAGATCATTCCTGAGATAGCGAAACAAGATGATTCATAGGTGCTTTTTCAAAAATTCCTAAAGGTGTTGCTTATGTTGAAGAGCCTAGAATTTACATTCACTGCAATATTGAGGAATTAGGTTCTGATGAAGTACTAAAGATGTTTAAAATTGCTATCTGTGATAAAAATGGAGATGTCAAACCCAAACACAAAATAATTGAGACCATAGGTTTTGTGGAAATCTTGGACATCCCTCAATTTCCTAAGGAGGTAGTGAGAATTGTCCTTAGCAGGGTTCATGGAGAATTTCTTTGGCTAGATTTAGTTTGCAAAATCACCAAGGAAGCAATTAGGGCAGTGACAAGTTTACCCTCCACTAGTAGCAGGCTAGATAAGACTAAGAAGGTACCTAATAACAAAGTCATGACCTTAACAGGAGCAACATATGATAGCAGATCCCTGAGAGTAAATGACATCCAGGATGTAAATATCAGATTCATAAGCATGATTTTAGGTTATAAAACCACACATGCAAACCGACTCAATTCAGTTTCTAGTCTTTGCATTAAAAGTGCTTATGATATGGTCAATAATGATGCAAAAATATATGTATGTGAGTGGCTAAAGGATGAATTGATAGAAAATGTGAAAAAAGATAAAAGGAGATAAGAAAGGAACATTTTGTTTTGGCAATCTTTTGGTATGTCTTATGTTGTATTTCACAAAAGAAGTTCCCGGTATTGGAAAGAAAGTCTTTGGTTATGACATACTGGTAGGAAAAAACTGCTAGAAACCTTCACTAGCATGGGTACTGATAAGGGAAATAATATCACTGAGTATTTCAAAGCCTTCCAAGCAAAAATGAAAACCAAGGAGAGACTACCACAGAGTGTAGTAGACAAGTACAATAAGAAACTATGTTTTGTGATTAAAAATGATGAAATTTGGATGGAAGCAATTGTTCCTAGAACTGTATGGGTAACTAAAATGGGGTATGAGGCAAATGTAAACATTACTGAAACTTATTCTAAAGCCCTGTTAGAAGCACCTAAAGAACCAAAAGAAAAGGTATTTGGTAATGCAAAAACAATTGAAAGTGGTGTACAAACATTGAAACAAAGAAATAAAAGAGAAAAATACATAGCGAGTGCAACCAAGCAAGTGAAGGAAATAAAAGAAAACATTATGAACATCACTGGAATAAAGGAAAGTGACCTAGAAGGATTACAACCAGAGGCACATATCTCACTGGTTGGTACATCATGTGAAAGTGAGATACCTACAGAATTTAAGAGAGTTGATAGGAAGATAAAACCCTCACTGGTACCCTCTCCTTCACCAAAGAAGACAAGGAAGAAGCAACAGGTAGTGAAACCACCGGCAAAGAAGTTGACGTCAAAGAAGAAACAAAAACAAGTCACACCACCTATGGATAACTTACTGAGTGAAATCACTGATGATGACAACTTGGCTAATGTTAGCAAACTGTATAATACATTCACTGATGCAGAAAGGAAAGTATTGAGAATAGCATAATTCTACATCTTGATATATACAAGAAAGTGTTAATAGAAGTTGTAGATGATTTGCCTAATGAATTGTATAGGAGGTTAGATGCAAAGAGAATTTCAGTTATGGAGCTAGATAAGAAACTTAAAATTGAAAAACTTATAGCGGTACATCTGGTTGACTCTAAAGAAGAGATTGATGAACTAATTAGTGAAGCTAACATATCAGTTTTTTCTAGTGGACACTAGCATGTAAGCTTAATGGATGGAGGAGTCAATGAAATTGCAGAAGAAATAGTAGATAAATGGGATATCTTTTTCGTAGAGAAGGAAAAATAGGAAGAGTTGAACAGACCTAAGAAAACTTTCAAGGTTTATCAAAAGGACAGAGACAACGGAAAAGGTAAAGTTGGTGGATTACCAAACATAAAAGTAACTGACAACCTACCACCACCTTTGGTTACTCCACCGATACATACTAAGGATATACTAGCTATTGAAAATGTTGAGACACCACATGAGGACACTAACCCTGAGTCAGAAATTTTATACACCATGAATATTGACACTCATGTTGTAAACATTGTAGTGGACAAGGATAGCACTGAGGTGAAAAATGATGTTGACCAACCAGAAAAAAATATTGAGGTTGGGATACAAATAGAGAAAGTAGAGAAAGAAGAGCATTCAGTGGAACCTTTGGACAGTGGAATGGTTACTGGTAATATTGATGCTAGCACTAAGAAACCCAAAGAGACAGTGTAAGAGATACCAACAGCAGATAATACAAAGAAACCAATAGAGAAACCGACACATACATAGGCACACATTGAGGTAGTACAACCAACAATCACTGAGAAACCAAAACCATTGCTAGTAGAAATGAAAACTTAGACTGGTCCACTAGAGGTTGATTCAAGCAAATTGGTTACTCCCACTAGAAGCACTGAAATTGTAAAGGTAGTTGGTTAGACATCTAGTACTTCATTGAGCAAATTTAGACCTACAAATGTGATAGAGGTACTTCTGGACTTAATAAAGAAAATAACTGACTATAATACATTGGCCTATAAGGCGATTGATGATACTATTCCTATTCTTAAGATGATTGCACCTAAATGCAATGTAGATAATGTAAAGGATTCTTTAAGTCAGTTAGACACATTGTCTAAATATATTGCTGGAAATATACTGACAGTTGATCAAATTAATGAGGAAACATTTAAGGAGAAAATGGAAAAGGAAAAAGAAAAATTCTTTGTAGAAACAATAAAGAAGTGCATGGAACACATTGACACACTTTTACCGACACTGAATACAACAATTTTGGAGTATAAGGAACTATATAGGGACACATGCAAGCCACATCTGTTGACAGTGGATATTGAAAAGGAAATAAGTAAAGTTCAAAAGGAGATAGATGATATAGCTGATAACATCATTGGTTCATCTGAACCTATATCAGTTATTGAGCAAGAGATAGCAGGATTTGAGGAAAAATTGGAGAAGCTAGAGAAAGAGAAAGCAAGGATCAAAGCAAATGCTAGAGAGCTTTAGTACAAACTCAGTCCTAAATTAGACAACCTTATCTCTCTGAGAAAAGAGATCTTTGAGGCATTAATTCAAGGGAAAAATTCACAGGAGCATATGCATCATCTCACTGGTAAAATCCAAATAACTGAGGCAACCATGACTGACAGTAACATATTCATACAGAGCTTAAACTTGGTTTTGGTTGACATATTTCTGATTGTAACCAATCGGTTACAAAGTTCAAGGTGAAGTTCTGCACTCATTTGATAATTTTTGACAACCTTTGTCATTGATGTCAAAGGGGGAGTAGTGCACAGATTTTTGGTAAAATTTTGGACTTCACTTTTTGGGACAATTTTTAGATTTTTCTCATGAGTGTTGCCATCAATGCAAAAGGGGGAGATTTGGCATTGCACACTCTAATGAGAATTAAACGTGTTGTCATTGATGGAAACCTTGTGGAAAACTTCAGGCAACCATGTGGCATTCATTTAGTAAACCACCGGTAGACACCTGCATCGGCAGGCACTTCACTAGCAGCGACAACAATGTATACCGACACCCCAGCTAACAGGAACAAACTTTTGTTTATTGCATTTAATTGTAAATATCTTTTGTAAATACAACATGGCATATTGTATTAGACTCATATATATGTATGAGTTCTTGTAAATCATTTGAACATGTATGGACATATGATGGATATGGTAGAAGTGATGAGCGAATATTAAGGCAGATTTTGTATAAGGTTTATGGTTATAGTATGAGCTTAAACTAGTATTGAACCTGGCATAGTAAATGCTGAATTGTAGCAGTAGATTATATTGGATTCTCATAATCCATTTTGTAAGTCAGTGAGACTTCCATTTTGTATTTGAGAAGTGAGCTCTAGGCAATTGGCCTTCCTGCATGTGCAGGCACCACATTGTAAGTAATATCCATTCATTGGCCAGTGAGTGAATATTGTGGGTCACAAATCCCACCAAGGTTTTTCCCACATTGGGTTTCCTCATTAAAAATTTTGTGTTATGGTGTGTTTTCTATGTTGTCTCTATTGTTCCTATTTACTGCATTAATTCTTATTTACCGGTACACTATTTTGAAATGCAAAATATTTAGTAAGGTCAAATATTTTGTAAACCGGTTAGATACTGATTCACCCCCGCACCTCTCAGTATCTTTGGGACTGTCATTAATCCTAACACATCCCTAGCCCAAATTCACTCTTCTTTGATATGAGATTGTTTATGTTCACAACAAGTCCTATGGGAAATCAAATTTTTTGTATGACTTCTTTTATAGCATTACTTTGCTAGTCCATTAATAACCAAGGAAGGGAACTTATATTAATCTAGTCTCCATTTCTATTTGATTGAATGATATTTTTCATTGCATGATTGGATTCGTGAATGTCACTATAAATTTTGACAATTTTCTCTTTGTCACACCTTCCCTCCAATATTTTCCATAATGTCTCTATTATATTTTTTCCAATATGCATAGTATCGAACAAATGCACAATTTGTTGTTGCTCGTAGTAGGGAAACCTACTAAATTGTCTCATATAACTTTTTAGTCCTTTTGGAAGGTGGTCATTAATGCCTTGATGACCTTCACAATCATCAATTACATCATCAGTAAACAAAACACAATAGAAAAATACAAATGCCAAACATAAACCATTAGATGGAATGACATTACCTTGATGATTAATTTTATTATATTCTAACTTCCATAGGCAAGGTGTCATTCTCTATGGCTTTGATGTAGTCTCTTCTTTCCCATTGAAAAGTTTTTGTCAGTATTTCGATACTTATGATTTATGTGGAGGAAGTGCCTATACTCATCAAACACCTACTTTCCTAAACTTTTTGAATGACAGGATTTCATCTTTGGACCACAAACTGGACATGCAAATTTTCCATTTGTTTGAAGACCTACAAGATAATGTTTAATTGGATTAAATATGTTAATTTTTATAATTATAATTATAATGTGCAACTTGAACACTGTAACATACCACAAAAGTGTGTTATCCCTGGGGCATCATGTATTGCCCATACAAGCATTGCATGGAATTGAAATTGTCTTTGTCATATTGGTCTAGAGACATCATACATAGTGACACCATTACATAACTCCAGAAACTCATCGATAAGAGGCTCAATATATACATTCATATCTTTAACTTGGTACTTACCTAGTTGAATGAACAAAAACATTACATAATTATTATGACCAATTTACTGCAATATTTATAATTAAATGTAGATGACTATTAAATGATAAAATACCTGGAACAATCATCACCAATATTATGTGCTCCCTCTTTATTAACATCCATGGAGAAATGTTATTGTTGATAACAAAAACTAGCCACACCGAGTAAACTGATCTCATCTCTCCAAATGGATTGACACCATCCGCTGCCAATGAAAGCTTGAGATTACGAGGTTCTTCTTTAAAGTGTGGCAACTTTTCCTCTATGTCCATAAATTTTGAACCATCCATGGGCATTCGAATAATGTCATCTCAACTTCTATTGTGTGCATGGTAATCCATAAATTATGTCGAGCTAGTGCACCTAAATAATCATTGCATACATGGAATAATGGGAATATAACGAAAAACCTTGCGAGGCACCTTTTTTGTTATTTGATATGTCTGATATCTACTGATATGTCATTCGGGGCATTTTGTTGTAAATTCATGTTGTTTATGATATATAATATGATCATTGGGACAAGCATATATTGCTTGATACTCCATTCCAATATCTTTCAGAATGGAAGATAATTCTCAATATGAACGAGGTAGAATATTTGATGGTGGTAACAAAAACCCACCTATCACTCTACAAAATATTAATTTGTTAATATAAAAATATTAATGGTACATGATTACCCTTTATTAACTATAATGACATATAGGACATACCTTAACATACATGAGATTGTTATGTTGGATAAACCATTCATAACCTTGAAGTTCACTAGCAACAATAAAATAGAGAGAAGAGTTGTTTAGGAGCCTTGACAAAGGGGCTTGTATGCCTTCTCAAGTACAGGTAAATCATGAACAACATAAAAGTCATCTTGATCATCATGATCGGCTACGCCAGTACTAAATGTGTCATGGATCAATGTATTTGTACCATCATCTTCAATTGTGTTTTCTAGTGCATGATCATCATCTTCCATGGGATCATTATCTTTAGCTTTGATATTCACACCTCCATGTTCCTCCACTTCGAAAAACATATTCATCAAGTTGTGTTGGTCCATATCATGTTCCCTGGGGAGCTCGACCTATATAAAAATGATAAACATAAATAAACCATGATCATGATCTCATCATGAAGTAATTTTTTATTTACATAAATGGTTAAAATGATATAATGAATAGATTACCAATGGATGATAATCATGTCCCCTTCAATGTGACCATGCTGCCTACAATGTTTCTTAGTTGTTTTGATTAGAAGTCTTCTAGTCTTTAAGCCCTTACAAATTTTGAAGGGACAATAACATTTTCCATCACTTTTTCTTTTCAAGTTAGACCACAATCTAGAAATTGTCTCCTTATTTTGTTCTTTGTTGATATTTTTTGACATGGTCTTTCTTCACATGCAAAAAAATTGAGCTATCGAAACTTTGATGCATATCCTTCACAAAATATGCAAAAGGATATCGCAAGTATGGAATTATTCTTAGAACTAGTTATATAGAAGTTGAAATGTTACTTAAACTTAGACTCACTTCAATTATGAAGACTATTTTATTTAGATAGTTTTCTTGGCTAAAAAGGAAGCTTGATTTTGGCAAGTTGATGAAAAATATTTGAGTTTTAAAAAAAGAGAAACCTTTTTATTGTGTCATCTAATAGAATCAACTTAGGAATGATGAATTTATGAAGAATTCAATCAATTCATTCTTAATGTATTAAGGTTTTAATTTGAGAATTTTAAGGTTTTATCATTCATAATGTGGTTTTGAGTAAATGGCATTTAGGCTCATTCCATATTTAGCCTGCTAGGGTATAAGATTTCTTCTAATTTATACAACCAATCAACATGAAACCAACTTCATATGAAAGAGAATTGAATTGACTATTAGAGTCCAAAATATGAAGAAACTTAAGTAGTTACATTCAAAGTTATAATCAATTCTTTTATTGCAACCCTGTCAACAAGGGTTTTATGACAGTTTCGACAAAAACCATTAGAACTTTCTTTATAATTCATGGCTGACCTTGAAACTTGTCTTGAATTAAAGATAACTCTTCATTCTACAACATCAAATAGGTTATTAGGGGTAGAAGAGAATGGAATATTGGGACAAAGAGACAAAAGTCCAGCTGTTCATTAAAAACCCATAAAAGGAGGAAATAAAAATAGATGAAGAGAAGAAAAACCTAATATACTTAGCAGAGCTTCCATGTGGGACTGACAATTGGAACTGAATATTAGATAATTAGAATAAGTCTAGTAGTCAACAAAAAGTCTGCAACTCCACAAAAAGTGAGAAAAATGACCAAAACCTTCCTGGACAGAGAAATGTTTTGGGCTTTTACAACTTTCAACATACGATAATAGCAGGTGCAATGAAGAGGAACAACACCTAGAAAAATTTGACCGAGGGAGATCCAATTAAAGATTTCTCAAATTTGTTATATATGTGGGCAAAATAAGGCTATATGCCCAAGGGGGTATTCAAGCAAAAATTCCAACTGTTAGATTGAATCCCAACACACTCTACAACTGGTGCCAAATTCAACTATGGAAAATTCAAATGCTTATCACCTTATTTGATTCTAAAATATTTTTCTGTGGATTTGACAAAACTGGGAAGTTAAAGTCTATTTTGTAACACCACTTAGATAAATATGTGGACATCACTGCTTCTTATGTCCCAATTCTGGTATAGTAAATAGGGTATACTTATTTTTTAATTTTTATACAATACTTTTAGCCTTTATCTAACATAATCGATAATTGGAAGACTTTTCAATAACTAGGAACTGTAGCATTAGGAAAGTAAAGAAAAATAGATAAATGAGAACATACCGGTAGGATGACAAGCTCAAATTTATGAGACACGCACTCTAAAATGAACTTGTCTGCAACCAACTTTACATGATTCAAAAACACAACCTGAAAATCCATAGGAATTTATAGGCATGCAAAAATCTACAGGAATTTATAGGCATGCGAAAATCTACAGGAATTTTTCCATCTCCAATAGTTCGATACCCTCTAAACTAGCTACTCAATCCTTCTATATCACCTGCTAGATAACCCAATTTTAAACCAAACAAGGAAAAGATAACAATATGGTTGATATAAATATGTTGTTGTTAATTAGAAAGTCAAGAGTTAAAGGGAGAAGGACACATTGAACCCGATTTGTAGAGAGGCAAAGAAACAAAGGAATTGCCAAAGGCAAAGGAACTTTTAATTCAATCTGTCACGTGCAATTTTCAAATGAACCCATGCTTTTTTTTTTTTAATAATGCATGTGGCCGTCAGAATTCTGAATAACATGGGCTTCATTGGAAAATATCATTGGCATTTCAACATTATTGGGCATTTAAAAAAAAAATCAAATTTGATCACAAAATGCCTTGTCCGTCGGAAACCTCCATCGAAATTTGAGGTCAAGTGTATTAGTGCCTACATGGGAGATGTTTCTTATATTAGAGGAAAGAATGAGGAATATCTTTGGTGCATATCCAAATGTGGATAGGATTCCTTTGCCTAATGAGAGGCCTAGATTGGTCGTTGAACCTCAAATTCAGTAAGTGGAAGAGGAGCCTAGTTCTCCCCAATCTATCGGTTCCCCAATTGGTCTTGTTTCTCCTCCATCATCTCCCTCATCTATTTTTGATGAACCACCATCCACTTCTGCTACTATTGAGACATGGTTACCACCATCCCAAGAACCCCTTCCACCACCAAGATTACCTACAAAAGCTACAATGAAGAAGCCAATGATTGCATCTTCCTCCTTAAGTGGACAACTTCATCAAATTCTAGAAATTCATAGAGTTGTGACTCCTCTACATGGGTTATCTCCGGGAAAAGATATTCATTTCTAGTCTTATGAAGGCTTTTATTTTCAAGGAGAGGTACCTCTACCTACACACAGATTTGACATCAAGTTGGGTGTCACAATTCCGGACCCCTCTCAGGAATGGGCCCTTGATACTTTCAAGCTAGGTGGAGAGCTTAGTGAGGATATAAGGCTCAATGATTGTGAGAAATTCATGAGTCATGATCAAAAATATCATAGATGAAATGGAAAGAAGGAAAGGTATCAAGCTTGACAATTTGAGGGAGGATGAAAGATAGGATGAAGGATGAAGGTTGCTAAGGAACAATTAGCAATTATGACTCATGGGATGGGGAGACACGTTGTGAAGAAGATTGGTGTACTTCTCCTTGAAGGGTGGGACATATCTTCTACAATTACATTTGATGCCTTAACAAGAAGGCATGATATTTACTTAGATACATTGAATCCATAACAGAGGAGCAAATTGCTCTTAGGAGCCATTTTTTATGACTATCTAGATCAATTGGTTATTTGGTGTTTACATCTAGTCACAAGGAGGCCAACACTGAGTCATGAAATAGATCGGTTGTTTGAAAGCCTAATTGTCAAAAGGATGGTTGATACTTCTGCTACTAAGACCACCGGAATGACCATACAAGTGGCAGGATTTGCCAATAAGGTGGGAATAAAGGCTAATGAGGAAGTTCATATCTTGAGGGATAGGGTAAAATCACTTAATGAGAAATTATATTTAGGACTGATGTATAAGCCTCTAGCCCTTCCAGAATATTCATCTAAGGAAGGAATAAGACTAAGAAGAAACCTAGCTTAGGCTAGGCTGGACATTTCAAGATTGAATAATGAGATTAACATGTTGAAGATGGATAATTCAAGGATGGAGAAGAATGAAGTTAAAGAGATGACTCAAGGAAAGCTTGAGTCTAAGTTTAATACAATTTTGGATCATGTGGATGCATCATGGTATAAACATGGAGAACTCAAGGTTTTTTTGAAGAGCATTTAAGAGGGTAAAGGTTCCTAGCTTTCTCTCTATCTCATATGAGAAAGATAATTATAGTATTGGAAATTACTTTGAGCCCCTTCCTCCCCCATTTGCATGACATCATGGTGTAGTTTAGATCAGAGTTTGAGGTGATCAAGTAGATTCTCATCATCCATGAAATGTACACACAGATAATTAGGTTTGAGATCAAAAGATTTCAATGATTGGTCACATTTCACATGCCAACCATGTTTCATAGAGAAACATGAACCCTTGAAGAGAAAAAGATATTAGGACCAAATTCAAATTGGAAAGAAGAGATTGGGACTACATTAAAGCCTATATCAGTTGACATCTTTGTAAATGAGACATAGATCATGAAGAAGTTAGAGTTTTACATGGATGCAATGTTAAGGTTTGACAGTGTAATGACAAGGATGGAGGTGGCCATAACCAAGATAGTGTTGGCAACAATGCAAAAAATTGAGGGGGGGGGTGAATCATTTTTCCCAAAAACCTACTACAACTTAAACCACAAATCAAATCTGATAATTAACAGTTTAAAGCATGAAACAACACCACATCAATAACATGCATAACACCAAGATTTTTTAAGTGGAAAACCTGATTAAGAGAAAAACCATGGTGGGAACCTACCCACAATGAGATAATACCCTATTAGGAGTAAGTGAAATATTACAATGAGGAATGCACATGCATTCAGACACACTGCCTAGAGCTCACTGCTCAAACAAGAAACCCAGAAAGGGCTACAACCCTTAGGGATGACTTACTACCTTACAAGAAGTCTCATTGAATTACAAAAGCATTTGGACAACAACCCAAACTACATGAACTATGAAAATAGCATCTCCATATGCTTGGGTATAGTTTTGGTTTAGCTCACTACCAAATCTTCGTTGTAACACATTCCTTTGTATAACTTCGCACAACTTCTCTGCTACTGAATGATTGATACAATATTCACACATAGCATGATACCTCACAATGATTATTGCATTCATTTATATAAGTCATCAACCTATATTTCAAGGTTGGCTAAACCCTCAACACAAATAACAAAATAATAATATCACACGCTACAACAATATATGTGAGCTAAAACAATGTTGGCTAAGACATAGTCTAGGCCTAAACAACCACCATAAATATGAAACACCTTCAATAATTATGCCTCGATCATTCACAACATGCTACCACATCATGAATGTCGCATAACAGGAAGAACATCACCAGACAAGGAAAATCTTCAATAACGCACACAATAATCAATGCGGACCACCAATATACACATAGAATAGGATCAAGAAACATTCACAAGCAACGTGAATTTCACCACAACAACTTGAATTACTAGAATCATGATCATCTCTCTACCAGACCTCAAGAACACCAACATAACTGACTATCAACTTGAAAGGTTCCCTTGTGGATTTCTAAATCATAAACCAATCTAACTGAGGACACACACCATTGTCTAGAATGCATCCCACACATCTGCAACTAAAGATATTATAATTCCAGAGCAATATAGAGCACAAACCAAAATATCGAGTAACAAGATCAACTGAATAACATCTTCAATACCAAACCTCATAACTCAATCAAATCAACATTTGAACTACTGAAACTTCTTCTAAATAAACTAGATATAAGTATCTCAAAATCAATTAATCCACATCATCTCATCTACAACATACAGGCTAAACCAACTCATTCAATCTGACTGCAACACCGGAATACATAGAAGAATATGTTGACAGCAATGACAACACACTATTCCAGCAAACTTCCCAATAGATAGACAATGAAGACTACCACCAATACATTAGAAGACTTCAAGGGTACAAGAAAGATGAATTGGGAGCCTTATGATTCTTTCTTCTCTTTGTTTCTGCATTTTCTAAATTTTGAAATTTTGAAATTTGAATTTCCCACCTTTTTTTGAAAAAAATTTATCTTTCTCAACATGTATAGATGAAAGAAGATATTATACTTGATTAGCTGACTCATTTGTGACATTTTAAAATAATAATGATTTTCATCTTCTCTATTCAATGCATATCTTTGGTAAAAATATGCTAAGATGTTGTATCTCCATGTGCATTAAATAGGTTTGTGGATTATTTGATCCTCCAACTTGATAAGAGTTATCGTGTGTAGAAATGAATAACTCCAAATTATCTACAACAACTACCACTTACAGAGCAAACAAGGAGAATGTGTCTTTGTAAATAAATCTAAAAAGTAATTTCTCTTATTCTGTCAAGCGATGACCTAACACATTTTGGAATTGTAAAAGGCTTGAAGCTTGTTGCATCCTTGCTTTTCTATAAAAGGATATTCAAGGTCTTGTGTTGAGTCTCTAGGTTTATATTTGAAGAATTATTCAAGCATAGTAAAATATTTTTCACTAAGAGTGAATTTGCTCTCAAAAAGTGCCTAGGTTTTGCAATATAGTACTGTTATCAGTTTCATGTCCTATTTTGTAGTCTCTTTGCAAATGGATATGTGAAAGTACTTTTATGTTATAAAAGAATCTTGAAATAACTTCAATGATTTCCAAGTTGTTCTCCCTATTTGTGCTCCTAAATCTTGTTCAAAATCAATATATTAAGGATTTTTAATTTTTCTTCCACATTGTGTTGTTGAATTTGTGTGAATTTGAGCTTCTTCTAAAGTGGGAGATTAAATTACTTTATTCATTCAAAGGGATTTTGTAGAGAACAAACCTTGTTGAGTTACAATTTGGGAATTCATTCATGTTATGAATAATATTAGATATTGGTTGAATAAGGAAAAAGATGTTGCAGAGCCTGCATATCTTATATTGTAATAATCATTCATCTATCCTAATGGACAAGTCATTGGTAATAGAATTATGTTGCTAACTATGGCGCTTGAAATCTAGAAAATTTATCAATCTTTATATTCATTTTTTATTTTATAAATTCCAGTTTTAGAGTAATAGGCTAAATTGACTCTCATTGTGATTCATAATACATATGTAAAGGATAAAAGCCATATCCAACAGTCTTAAGAATTTTTTTGATTTACTCTAAATATACTCAAATCATATTTGTTGCAGTACTAAAAAAAGAGAATTAGGACTATTGAAGTATTGTTAAAGGGAGACCCGCCTAGGTCCAATAGAGCCTAAAGTGTAGAGAAAATAGCTTGTTTCTTATCCCTGGTTATTTTTTTGTCAACTGACCCATTGATCCAATTCCTTGAACATTGAGGTTGGCTTCTCTTAGAGGATTTTTGGAGCAATTAGTTTCAAACACCAACACTCCCTATATGATCAAGATTGGGAGGACAGTGACCTATTGGTGGATGATCTCTAGGTTGGCATATCTCTTTCTTTATCTTGTAGATTAGAGCCTCTTTGGACTCTACTTGTGTTCCCATGTACTTTCTTTATGTGTTTGTTCCCTCCTAAAGGACCCAAGTTACCCCATTGGTACTTGGAAATGAGAGGTTACATGTCTTTATATGTTACGTGCTCTCCTAAAGGACCCAAGTCATTTTGTAGGTGCTTGGGAATTGGATTTTTTTTGTTGTAATCTTCCTTTATTTGTTAATCACCCTTCTTCTATTTTTTGTATCTTACTTTTTGATATTGAAGATGATGCAAAGCATTAGGGGCATTTAGGCTCTCTTTCATGTTAACCCGATTTTTATTTTCTCTTTCTCTTCATTTGCCTTCTTCATACGATCCATAAAGTTTGATACCATGATGAAAAACCCATATTCATCTATATATAATCTATTTTCACTACTATGGGATTTGACATAGAATTAACAGATCCCCCTATGCCCTTATGTTTTTGTTGATGTTGTGGGTGTTATGTGTCATCTATTCCAAGGTGGCATTCCATAGAAACATCTCGCTATACTGATATGACATGACATTTGTTCTCCTTATAATGACACATGATTCACACATACCATTCTAAGTGGGGACCTCTCATGCTTTCATATTTTTTCTTTTTTTGCATTCATTTGCAATTTTTGCTTTATCATAGATCCCCATCTTGCACTATCTTGTTTGCCAATTAGTGGGGGCCAAACCATTTGATCTATCATCTTGTTTGTCTATTAGTGGGGCCAATCCACTTGATCTAAGTTGCCCCATCATGTGGCCATCTAGCATAACTTTCTACCTATACCAATGTAATCTATCATCTTGTTTGTCTATTAGTGGGGGCCAATCCACTTGATCTAAGGTTGCCCTATCATATGGGTATCTACCATAGCTTTCTACCCATACCAAAAAAATTTATAAACCATTATCTTGTTTACCTTGGTGGGGGCCAAACCATTGGATCTTATCACCTTTTGTGGGCGCCAATTCACTCTATTTAAAATTGCCCTATCATTTGTCTATCTAGCACAATGTACTACCCATACAAGTGAATTCTATTTATCTTTTTTATCATTATATGTTATCTTAGTGCTTGTAATATCAAGTTATTGGATTTTTCATCTAGCATATTTGTCTATAGCTAACATGTTTTTGATAGAACAACCTAGAAACATCTTTTCAAATATTCAAGACTCTTCCCTAGGGGTATCTCTGCACAGGTAGAGGATTTTGCTTCCCCTTCATATCTTGATAATCTTTACTTTAGCTCACATTTTAATAATAATATGCTCGCTAAAGAGGGGGGGAAATGTAGTGTCATAAATTACACCTCATGTAATTATGTACTACATCAGTGCCTTCACTTTATGCTGATAGGAGAACTCCTTGACCACTTTGTCCTTTTGTCAATCTTACTAGCCTTGTCAACCTTTGCCTTGTTCTTTCCTGACCATGTTGACTGTTTGAATTGTAGACACTAGTGTGCTATGGAAGTGTCCACACACTGCGCTTGCATCCCATGAATCTGATAGCTTGAAGGTGGTCATTTTAGTGTTATGCATGCCTACACCTAGAAGATGCACGTAAGGTCTTTGTGAGTGATCACTGACATTTTCCTTTGTTCATCATGCCTATCTTCTCCTTTGAAGCCCACTTGTGTCTCACTAGTCATTCATTCAATCTCTCTTGCTATGAATTGGATCACTCCATTAGTTTCTTGCATCTATACTTGTCTAGAAGCTCATTTTGGTTGCATACTCAGCTCTCTCATATTACCATCATTGTCATGCTCCAAGGAAGACTGGTTTCTTATTCTTCATCTAGCAATCTTCTCACCTTGGGTATGGAAGGAGAGTTTTCTTCTTCCTCTTTCTCTTGTTATCTCCCTAGCATAGTATTAATTATCTTTACTGTATTGTTATTTATCAGTTTCCATTATCTTTCTATCAATCTATCTTCGATGTTAGTGGAGGTGGAAACACCAAAAAAGGGGTTTGATTGTGGAAAACCTCTAAAACACAGCCACAACCTTATGTCTTTGTTTTCTTTGTGTGTAGGTTGTCGAGTTGATTTGAGGAGCTAGCTAGAGGATTCAAGGGTGGACTAGTTGTGAGGATTTTCATCTTTTGTCTCTTAGAATTTCACAGTTAGTCGTGCACATTTTGTTTTAGCATTATTTCCTACTTTTTCATTATTTCAGCATGTTTCCATCATAGTTTGTTCTCTATACAGTCTCAATGACTTTTTTTGCATGGGATGTCAGCATGTTGTTCTATTGTCTAAGACCTACACATGAGTCCTTAGATAGAGTGATAGTGTTGCATCAGAAGACCTCTATGAAACATTCAATGTCATCTAAGGGGTACCAAAAATTTATAAACTTTGTACGGCATCCTAAGTGGAGAGGTAAAATAGTAAGTCCCAACTAGTGTTCACCTTCCTATTGGGTGGTTCACTTTTTTCCCTCTATAGTCTCTACTCATTTATATGTTTCTCGTGTAGTGGGAGTACTGAGAATATTTATGTGCAATTGAGGTAAACCTCATTGGGAGATAGTCAAATCGATCTTGAGATATTTAAAAAGTACTTTAGATTATTCTTTGTGTTTTGGAGGAATCAATGCATAGTTGCGAGGATTTGTTGATTCTAATTTAGTCGTAGATTTGAATAAACATTGATCCACTATAGGTTATGTTTTCATATTTGTTGGGGAAGCAAATAGTTGGGTTTCCAAATTGTAGCTAGTAGATGATATGGTTAAAGTAGGTGTTGAGTGATTTGAGATACAAACAAGATAAATTCATTTTGTTCTATGATAGTAATAGTGCTATGCATTTGCTGAAAAATCTTGCATTTCATTTTTGCACTAAACATATTGAATTATGTTTTCATTTCATTCGAAGTGTTCTTGAAGAGGGTAAATTATAACTTAGAAAGATCAACATTATGGTGAATCCAATTGATGCATTGGCAAGGTAGTTCCAAGAGATAGTTTTGAATTATATAAGACTTCTCTTGGCATTGTTAAGATGTGGCATTAGGAGTAAAGCAAGGGAAAGTCTTTGATGTGTTGTAGTAGTCATTGGACTTCAAGTGGGAGATTGTTGGATATCTGAAGCCCAATGGTCTTATGTATTTCCCTCTATTTAGTCTCTTGGCTATTCACATTCTAGTTGAGACATGTTTATTTGTTGGATGTAAACTACTGTTGTAAAGTGTGTTTTAAAACCGAGACTAACAAAGAGTTTTCCTTGCTTAGAAAGTGATTGTAGCCTTTATGGTCAACCACTATAAATTCATTTTCTATGGTTTTTCTCTGTTTTAATTTCTTTTTTGCAAATTCATTTGTTGCCACCTTTTTATTAACACATATTTGGTCTATCGACTTAAGATTGTTATATTTTTTATAGAGATCATTATATTAACTAATAACTCAAATTTGATCAAAATTGTTATGCATTAATCTTGAGTTCCCTTCTAACTCTTCGAGATAAATAAATCTTCCTTGATCCCTTAACTTAGTTATTATACTATATGATAGGAGATATAATATGTGAATTCTCTATGAGCCAAAATAGAGTAGGCATTCATGAATTGAATTGAGTTATCTTTTCTCTTGACCAATCACTGATAACTGTGTATTGGTACACTCTAGTATGTGAGCAGATTGGGCATTGGCAAAATGACCAAAATTATGTTGGGGATCCCAAGATCCAACTACCTTCAAGTATTATTTAAATAAAATATATGAATAAGGAAAAGACATTCTTTATCTTATATAGGAGAATGAAAGGTTGATGTTTGTTAGTATCTAGTTGTTTGTATTATAAGACATTTACGACTAAGAAAATTATATCTTATAATTGTAATAAAGCTCTTACATTGGCAAATACTTAACTTTCCTTAACTAGTTACTTGGTATTATATTGAGGGTAATGTTTGAATGTTCTAGCAAGAGAAGTACCAAATTACCTATAATAATTGGTTAAGTTGTTTCTTTTAGTCAAATATTATTTTCTTAGATAAGTTGGACAGTGAGTTTGTCTTATCAAATTGTTAAACATACTTTATTATTATTGTACGCACTGAAAATTGTCCTTAGTCTTCGACGACACTTTTCACCAACCTTTTTCATCTAAATTGATTAAATAATTTTAATTATTTAATTAGTACTAATATTCTTCTTCTAATTTCCTATAATTAAATAATTTTTAATTATTTAATTATTGTTCTTCTAAAATATGCATCATTGTCTCTTTCTAATCAATTAATCTTGATCTTAATCAACTAATCCTAAATATTTTTCTTTGATTAAATAATTAGCTTAGAATAATTTTTTCTTTGATTAAATAATTTGCTTAACATTTAATCCATTTATTCTAAGCTAATTATTTTTCTATGATTAAATATTTATTTTTTAAATATTCAATCCCCTTTCTCCATTTATTCTAATTAAAAAAATTTATAATTTATTTAATTATCATGTCTGTATGAAATAAATAAATTTAATTTATTTATTTATGACCTCACTTAGTTCTTCCACTTTCTTATTTTTTTATTTCCAATTATCTCTTCCACTTTCTAATTTTTTTTATTTTCAATTATCTCTTTCACTTTCTAATTTCTATCTCCCTTATCTCTTCTACTTTCTAATTTCTATCTCCCTTATCTCTTCAACTTGCTAATTCCCAAATAGTCTTTTCCTCTATTTCATTTTAGCATATTTTGGTGAAAATAGATGTTTCCAATAGTTATTTTAATTTATCTCTTTTTATTTCTATTTCTTCCTAAACATTGGAAATGCAATTTCCTTTTTATCTTCACTTAACAAGTCATCTAATTTAATCTTGTCCATTGATTACTTTCAATCTCAAATAAATCTTAGCCATCCAATCAATCCTCAATTTGCCCATAAATTGGACACTTTGAGTAACTTTATTCTGCGATTTTCATCTCTCATTGTCAATGTAATGCCCCGCCAGGAACCCTAAAGGATCGCAACACAACAAGGCAACTAAAAGGCGCAATAATTTTTTTTTTTTTTTTAAGATTAAAGGAAATAATCATAACTTTGCTCAATAATTAACATAAGCGGAAGACTAACATTACATCCTAAAGGGTTACCAACAAAGATTACTTCTAAATAAAACCACATCACAATATTAATCCAATCATCCATTTAAATTAAGGAAAGCCAATAACGATTAAATAATTCATATTCATAAATTGATCTCCAAAAGATAGGCTTAAAGAATTACAACATACATACTTCCAAAGATTCATTTATACATAATAGGAAAGATAATTGAAACAATATACATCCCATGACTTAAATTACAATATTCCATAAATTACATGGCTTCCATAGAACAATAAAATACAAAGGTTACAAGTTGTTGATACAATGACCACACGGGCCTCAAGGTACAAAATCAAGAACATAAGTGCTACATGAAGCAAGAACCAAAATGCACCGGCGAAGCCAATCCTCGCGTGAAGGTAGGAACAAGATATCCGATGGGAAGTGGCACTACCACCCGACCATGTGATCCCATAATGGAACCACCCCACCGTGCTAGGAGATAGCAGAAGACCCTCAAGCAAGCAAGAAAGTACAACAGTACACATGACTCCACAGTACACAAGTGACTCGACTCACAAAACACTAGCGACCCTAGAGAGAGAGTGTCATCACATGGCTTAACATGGTTACCCTAGGTAGGTCTCCATAGGTCCCGGCCCCCATCATGGGTTATCCTGGTAACCTCTCCCGAACCCCCGGCTCCATCTAAGCATCATGCGGACCCTACCATCTTTTCGTGAGGACAAGGTGGTAGGTTTGCCATTCCAGGCCTTCCCAAACACCTTGAGCCTATACAAGCACTCAACCGTGTACGGGGTACATTATCTTAATTAAATTAATAACTACCCACCCCCTAAGCAAATTATTAGGTTATCACTTAATAGCTGACTTTCGAGGGGTTATCCTGCCATCCACTTTGGGTGCGGCCCCCGCTCGAAAGCTACTCTCTCTACTAGGTCACTAACTGGATAAGACTATCTATGAGAACTCTATGGTGGACTAACAACCATAAATTATCCAGACATAACACAGGTGGAGGACTCACAGTCACAAACCCAGGGTTGACCATAAGGGACATAACACATAAAAGCCCACTTCCTCAAGGTTTGAACATCGACACCTGACCAAAGGTAAACATCGACAACATAATGACCATTTAAACATAATGCAACGACATTAAAACAACTAGACTGCAATTATTAAAACATGAGATCCTACACAAGCAATCTTTCTTTGAGCAGTCAACATTTAAATCAAATTAAACAATTGTAAATATTGGCTAATATAAAATAATTCCATAATAACAACTATTCGTCGAATACAATCATCATACGATTATTTTACAATATTTGGATAACTACGCTAATATCAAATTTACCCTAAACTTTCCTTTATTCCAACATTAATACTAACCTCTAAATCATTTTATTTATCTTCACGATACCAAGCAATTAATCCTCATCACTAAATCGAAAAATTACTAATTAATCTTAACATCATTATAAACTACAATTAACACATTATTATTATTTAATATTAAATAATAACATATTGTTATTATTGTTTAAATAACAATATATTATCACTTAGCATTAAACACCAAATTAACACTTATTGAATTTATTTAAACCACTAACATATTATAATATTATTTTCATTTTTTTATAAAACTAAAAAAAAATATTAAAAAAAACAAATTTCAAACAACAACGTGGGGCCCCCACGCACCCACGGCAGCATGCGCTGCTTTTCCCAAGCTGGGGAATGCAGCGAGTTGCATCCTCAGCTAGGGGAAAGCAATGCTGCTACTACCCCATGCTGGGTGAATGCAGCGAGCTGCAGGGAAGGGGGGTGCGTGGCTGGGTCGAGCCCAGCTCCCCGCCACCGCCCCCAATGCAATTGATTTCAAAATTTAATTAATTTTTTTTTGTTTTCAATTTTTTTTTTTGTTTTAATAACAATTAAATTTTGTTTTTTTAATAAAAACAACTGAGACAAAAAACATGGAATTAACAGAGATACAGAGAGGAGGACCTCTGTAAAAAAATACAATTAATCTCCAGCCAATCCCTTTTTTTTCTACAACCATTCAAACAAATAGAATCATTTAAAAAAAATCATAGGAATGGTATGCTTCAGTAGGAATCCCAGCTAGTTCAAAACCCAAATCCACCCTTCAAGCAATTTTTTTTTTTCCAGAATTTCTTCTTCCTCCTCCAAAAATAAGCATAACCCCCAAAATCTCCTCCAAGGTAATTTAGTAAGACAATCTTTTAACCTAATTTTCTAGGTTGCAAAATTTCTATTTAAAAAAAAAAACATTAAAATCCCACCATTGACTTTCTTTTCTTTTCTTTTTCTTTTTCATATTCCTCAAAACAAATAAATGAAAATTCCCTCTTTTTTGAAAATTACATTTTTCATAAATAGCAATTAAATCAACTTTTCTACTAAATAGGAAAACAATGAGTTAACTTTATTTGCATATATTAAAAACAATTAACTAATTTATTCTACTTCTTCCATTGGATCTAAACACGATTACTTTGCCAAAATAAGCAACTAAAAGTTAAAATCTAATAAACTAATCAATTAAGCTTGATTCAAGACATAAGGCATAATAAGGAATAAATCGCTCAAGCCAACAAATAATGACAACATATACTTTAAATAAATAACCGAACCACTATGGCATGCAAATCGAGGAAAAGTAAAAAGACTCAAAATTTGAACAAAAGGGATGAACGACCGACTGATGGCACTCACAAAATAAAGACTGAGGTAAGGACTAGGGTCAAAAGCTATCTCCTCCACTCCCATCGGACATATAAGGCACGCTCAGACCTGTGAAGCCAGGTGGAGACGATACCCTGTACCTACCCGGTACTTGTACCTGCAATATCCTGCATCACCGAAGCACACATACATGCATATAAATATAGAATACATGGCACGCACACCGATGAAGGAGAATCGTGACGTTCCCTGTCTCATCGAAACGAGTGAAGGAAAATCGTCCCCTTGCATCCAATACAATAGCAAACACGCAACATATATATGACACATCGCCTAGATAAAGTAAGATGTCAGTACGAGCAATAATCCATGAAATACTAGAAATCACCAATACTGAAATACTGAAAATAACTCATGCATCCAATATCCAGATAAACATGAAATAATATCAAATACGTCTGCAAAATGTCAAGCAATAAAGTGTCAACTGAATAGTAAACTGCAACACAAAGACAGTCTAATAAGTCCGATCAAAACGGGGTACTACAGTCAATTTCCTTTTCACTTGTAGGTGAGATCCACATCAAATTTGAAATTGAAAGAAGAACAATGGAGGTCAATGGAGGATACATCTATATTTTTTATGGTTTGCATTTTTTTATGTTTTATTTCACATTCTTCTATTGATTGAACTAGGACTGGATTTTGTTACATTTTAGGTTTGTGGTTGCCTAATTATGTGCTTTGATGATTTTTCCCAAATTCCTAGTTACATTTTCTGGTAAACCTGACGTGAACATGTTAAATATGATAATTTTGTGAGTCTAATATTTTCATGAAAGTTTTATATGTGGATTTGTTCTTGCATGTGGGCTTGTGGTGCTAATATGTTGTTGCATGCAAGTTTTCGATAATAATTTATTGTTGCATGTAGGTTTCAAGTGTTGATTTGTTGTTGCATGCAGGTTCTACGTGAGGATCTATTATTGCATGTGGGTTTTATGGAGTCTAAACAATGATTCATGTAGGATTTATTAACATGCAATGAACAACAATTCTTCACATAATTTAACTAGAGGGTTTGAATGAGTAACAACTCTTCACATGGCCTAATTAGGAGGTTTTAATGAACAACAATTCTTCACATAGCCTAATTAGGAGGTTTGAATGTCCAAAATTTCCTCACATAGCTTAATTAGGAGGTCAATCAACAACAATCTCTCATTACAATATACTAAGGGTTTCAAAATGAATCATCACATAGTCAAATTAGGGGATTGAATGAACAACAAATTCTCATTTCATTTCATAAGGTGTTAAAATTAACCCCACAATATCCATCTAGATTTTTAAGTAGGGGTACAAATTGGACATTTTATTGATGATTTGTGCAGCATATTGGCATTTGTGGGCAAAATATTTCATTGAAACTACTAATTGATTTGGTCTAGGACATGACCTCTTATAAAAAACATAGTGTTTGTGATTTTTAGCTTAGTGTAAACTTCAATTTCCTAAAAGATAAATAACATCGTGTTTTTTATATCTTATTTCATTTTGAGTGTGTGATTTTACCTTTAGAGGGTTTGCCTCCCAATCTACCTAGAATTTTGCACAAGTGTTGGTGAGAGGAAATGACCCAAGTGGAAATAGGTTGAAGCCAAGCCCTTCCAAGCCACTATAAACAAATGTGTTTGTGATGAAAGTTAGAAGTGATGAGTGTTACATGCTATCATAATAGCATTATGTCTTCCTTAGTGCCTTTGTGGCATGCAAAAACTTGTAGAGAGTAACCTCTACAAGTTAGGAGGCATCCTTTAACAAAGTGGAAAATGTTTTTGATTATGGCCACTCGTATAGATGCCTTGCCTACAAAATTTTGTGTTTATATTTTCCAAAAACCTTCTACTTGTTGACTTAGACATTTTGATACGTGCATGTCAAAGAAACCCCTCATGTGCCATTCAATTTGAGATAGTAAATTTATTGGGAAGTGATGACCTAAGAAATTTGAAGTTTGGTATGCTCAAGAAGTGAGTGTCGTGGAGTGGAGCCAGTGCTACCAAGATTCTAACTATCCAGTTGAATGAGGTATTTATTGCTAGGGGATTCAACAAGTATTATCCTTGCACGCCTTAGGATTTGTTGTTGAATGTGCATGAGTTTCTTCTTTCATGGTCAAATAAATATTTTTCCCAACCAATGATTGGTGCAATGAATAATATAATTCAATCAAGTTTTGATCTAAGGCAATCACAATTCTATCCAACCCAACAACAAGACAGTATTGATCAAACTTTTTATGATGAAACAAGTGTCCAAATAAGAAAACTAGAGGAAAAAATAGCTCGAGAAAAAGAGATCTTGAAACACAAAGTGAAAAACCATGTAAATATTAGATCCCAAATGTCCAAAATATTTTGAAAATTTCAAGGTCAAAACCCAAGCTTTGAGCCAATTGTTGTAAAATCTCTCATTGAACAATTAGACATACCAGCTCTCATCTCACAAATAGAGATGATGAAATGATTTCAAGAAACAAACACAAACTTCAACCAAGTCCCAAATGAAACTTCATTCACTCAAATCTTGAATCAACAACCAATCATCCAACAACAACAACCAATGGTTCGACATATCAAATCAACACAACCAAAAGTTTAACATATCCAAGAAATCCAACTAATAGTCCAACATATCCAACCAACACAATCAAGGGTGAAATTACAACAACATGCTTGACCAAACACACAATATCAAAAATTGGTCCAACCAACTACCAAGTATCAAAAACAAACTCAGATTCAACAACTACAACTAGAAATTCAAAAACAAAAGTTATAACTCACACTAGGAAAAATTTCAAATATGTCAGACCAATTCAACCAACGTCAAATTCAAAATAAAATCATAACACCAAACCAAAACCAAGTCACCTTCAAACAAGTCCAAAATCCAAACCCAATCATGTCAAAACCTCACAAGGATTCAAATGTGTCTCCAAAGAAATGTATCTCTATTAAAAAGCTCTTAAAGAGAGTCCTAAATGATTTTTCTAATATAGATCAAAATTATATAACCATATCTAGCAATAGCTCACCATCCCCGCATAAGAAAATTGACTCTCTAGTGGCACCTATCCCTACACCTTTTGAATCTTTTCAAGAACCCTCCATATCATCAATCCCTATCCCTACACTGTTAGACACAATGCCATTATGTGCTTCATTTCCCATCAAACCTATTTCAAAGGACCCCATTCAAATTACATCCCCCTCATGTTAAAGCAATGATTCCTTTCTATAATCCCATGTGCATACTTAAAGTCCAACCCCGTATCAAGAGGATAATTTAGAGCACGAACAAATGAGTCCTAAAACAAATCAAGATCAAGATCCTGAAACTTTATCATCCCATCCAATTGTTGACTAGGATTTGATCTTCCTAGACACTCATGATGATCCCTCTATTCCTATCCATTCTATCCCAAAACATAATACCATTCCAAATCTCATTGATATTCCACTTTGTGAGAAAGTTCAAGATATCCCTTTCATTATGGACATAGATTTTATATGATCCAGTGTTTGGATAACATTGATATGATTATGTAATTTACGTTGATATGCAGTACTTTGTTTTGATGCTAGAAAATTCTTGATGCATGCTCTATAAATATTTAATTCCATGATAATTGTGATGATTCCATTTAGTAGATTTTTCTATGTAGATGTTATTAGATAATTGGAAACTTGATTATTATAATTGATATTGTATGCAATGTCTAAATTATATTATTTTCATATGATAATATTATATGTGATTTTTTGAATTACTAATGTGCAAAGTGAGATGTGCTGAAAAATTAATCCATGTGACCATGGAAACTATTTGGAGAAATAAGCGTAGACCTATGTGTGTTTGTGAAGCCAAGGGTTGTCTATTTGGAGAAAAAACACCTCGTTTGTAAATGTGTTTTAATTTGTAAATGTTTATGCTTGGATGTGTGTTTAATTTAAAAATTGTTTAAATTATTAATTCCAAAAAAGGGACATTGCCATGTGTGTTTTAGTGATGTGTAATTCTTTTTGTGGTGTCACTTGACACATGTGTTGTAAATTGAGTTGGAAATGACATGTCCCTTGGAAGGAATTGGTTTTACCAATGTATTTTTCAATTATCCTAGTATGGTCCCATGAAAGTCTTGGATAGGGAGCCATTAGAAGGTCAACTTAGGGTTGACCCGTAGGTAAACTTTGGCTGAGTTTCTAGAGGGTTAAACTAACTCCTAGGGTCAAGTTAGGGGTATTTTTAATGAGCCATATGATGTACCTATGGATGAAGGTCAAATTTAGTCATGTGTCCACTGCCTAAGGACTATTTACTCGCCCCAAAAGTTGAGTTTTCCAAGATGGCCGAATTTCAACTTTTGAGGAGCCTACCTAGGTTAGACAACCCTCCTCATGAGTGACATTGCTCTTCCCCATTCCTTTTTACCTTTTTGAGGGGCCTTGGCTAGAGAGTTTGTAAGGTGTTGGGAAGACCAACCTATGAACTTCCTTCATCCTTCCCAAGAGGGTTGGAAAGAGTGAGGAGTGTCTTCTTAGAGATTGGTTTGGGAGGGAGAAGTTTGATCACCCACTCTCCATTTTTGGAGACATAGATTTTCTTGAGTTTGGTTCTGGGATTAGGAATTTTTTGGCTAAGTTTTGAGAGGAAAAAGATAGTGGATTTGGGCAGCTCTTCTACAACTTCTATTCATCCTTTTTGGTAGATTCAAGGTTAGGCAGTTTACTATCTCATGTTGTTGCTTTGAGTTTTGAAAGATTGTTTGTTGTGGTTGTTTTCCCATTGTTGATTTCTTAGTATGTTTAGGAGGATGTTGGGTTCTTCCTTTTGTGTTTGTGTTATTGTGGTTTTATGATTTTTTTTAGGAGTTTTCAAGGCCAAACTCGCCCTTGGGAGGGTAGAGTGGCCTTGGGGTGAAGGGTTGTTTGACAGCCTATGAGTGGAGAGGCTCTCTTTGGAAGAGAGTGATTTACAAGGGGTTATGGGACCCATGTTGCATAGTATTTGTTTATGAAATGGGGGTCATAAGGAGAGTTTGTTGGCTTCTATGCCTTGTGGGACATAAGGAATTGTTGGGACAAGTTTGGAACTTGTGGATGTGCTTTTTGATAGCCTTGTGTAATGCCCCGCCAGGAAACCCCTAAGGGTTTAAATTAAAAACACTCAAATAGAGTGTAAATTTTTTTTTTTTATAATTATTTAGAGCGTTAATGAAAAGTTACATTATTAAGATAAATTGAAGTTAACTCAATTCATTATTAGGCACGACATTAAAATACATTGGAGTTATCTGTCAACTTAGCTATCATAGCGGAAGACTCAACAATCCTAAGAGGTTTCCCAACGCGATTACCTAACCTTACACCTAACTCAACTTGCGTCATTAGATCCATTAAATTGGATATCTTACTTACGAGATAATGCATAGATCTAGATTACATATGTGTTCATAGATATGACATCTTAAAATTTTTGGAGGCGTACATTTACTTTGGTGGTTAGGAGGCCATTGAGGAGTCATTTACTCAATGCACTTAATTTCATAATTACGTTAAGGGGGCCCCCAAAAGGGTTCATGTGTTTAATGTGATGAAGTCCACTCCTTGGTTTTGTGGTATCCATTCACAATAGATTTCATCCTTTAATGTTTTAAAAATATGCCTAATGAGATTCATTCGTTCGGGTTAAACTACGTTCAATATAACGAGGATTCCTTCATTTGATCTTAAAATATTCACCCACATTTGATACCTCCTTTAAAATATTAAACAGTGTGGTTAATAAGATAAATTTGTTTCTTTCGGATTAAACTTCCATGAGTAGAGTGAGGGCTCTTCATTTGTTATCATGCGTAGCCTACTAATGAGTTGAAGTTCTATTATGAAAGGTAAAATATGAGTAGCCATAGGATACATTTGGTGTTTTAAAAATAATACTACTAGATGGCTAGAATCATTACATGAAAAATGTATTTGAGCCACAAGAGTTCATCCTTTAACTTTATGATATAGTTAGGAAGATAATATTTAACATTTCAAGATTGAAGTAATTAGATCATAATGACGTTCTGCTATTCGGATAAAAATACAATTATCTTTTTGCATATCTCTTGTTTTGTTCTCTTCTTGTTAAATGATCTTAAAATGAGAGAGATACTTTTACTAGGATTTAATGTTTAAACAACAAATCAATTACTTTTCCATTTTAGTTTAATTTTAGCAATCATGAGGGGTTCCTTTTATAAGGGATTAAAAATATGGATATCTAATTGAGTCCACACGAATATCAAATTAATCTGATGAGGGTTAATGGTTATGATTAAAGAGTGAACTAACTTAACAAATCATCCAATGCAATGAAGCAAAATTAACATGGCGTAAATTTCATTCACTAAGGCAAAAGGATAGATGTTGATATGATGTTCAACCTTTAGATTTCAATTCTAGGAATGGTGACATAAATTTTAACTTTGTTTCCTTTTTACATCCATTCCATTTATATACTTAATAACAAGTTAATCCAATAAAGAAAACTAGCAAGGTTCCTTCCATTATTACTACGTTCATTTAACCTCATCAAAATACTCCTTTCCACAACTCTAATTACAATATTTTAAATGCTTGCCATAACCATGATTCACCAAGTTTTATGAACTTAAATAACTACATTTATCCATCTGAAAAATGTTATACATTTAAATTTGAATTCATTTAATTTACACTTTACACTAAGCAAGAATACAACCATCAAGATAATTTAAAACATAAACAAAGTACGCTATAAACATCGCATGACACAGAATATGATCTCGGAGTTCACCCCGGATGGGCTACATCTCCGGGTCTGCTCAACTGCAAGACCCTTTTGGTATTTAATATAGTTAAGGTTACATAATTACATGTCTTTACAGTCTTGCCACTTAGGCGATTACAATCAATATACAACAGACACTTCGGACATTAATTACATAATGATCCCTTTTGTAACGGATCCTACTAAGTACATCAAGTAAAAAGGGCAAGGATTCCTTAACAGGTGGTACCTTAAATGGGGTCTAGACCGACGTTGGATAGACCAAGGAAAACAGATGACGGGGTCCCAACAAATTTCCAAATTAATAGATCATGCACAAACGTTAACGAGTAAATACAACATTTTCTCAAATTGACATAAACGTCTATTCAAATTAGTTAACACTAGATCCCCACTAATGATAAGATGGTTTTCAACAATAGTCTAGCCCCCTTTCTAACGACACAAAACAAAATTTCCCCTTTTTCTATGAAGAACAAATACATAATGAGTGAATGACAAAAAGGAAAGGAATCATTTCCGAGCTAAATTAGCTTCTATTGCATACATTTAAGGATCAAAACCATCACCTCCATTTAATTTACCCTTTATCATATAGTTATTTATCATTTGGGTTTAAAAATTACAATGAAGGTCATTGCTATATTAAGGCCCATAAATCTGTATATATATATTTAATAATACATGCTAAATAGGTGTTACCCATATTAGCATATATTTTAAATATACACCTTTATCCCCTTTTGGTTAAACATACTTGCTAGAGTATAAACTACATCTCATTATTTTTTTTAATACCAAAATAGTTCTTATGATAACTTTATACTAATAAGTAAAATCCCCTTTTCTTTTATTTTAAACATTATATATACTAATATAAAATCCCAACTCATTTTGAAAATACAATATATTACTTAAAACAGGTTTTACACCAATAACATCTCCCCATTTTATAAAATGAAAACCCCCATTTCATGTTTAACTATACTGATAAGATTTTTTTTTTTTAAAAAAAACATTTTAAAAACAAGCAAAGGGCGGCCAAACCCTAGGCGGCGAAACCCTAGGGCGGCCGAGCCCGAGCCGAAGAGGCTGCGGCCTCCACGGAGGACGCAGGCCCCTCGGCCTCCACTTACAGTGGAGTCGGGGGTTCTGCGCCTTCCGTGGGGGTCGCAGGCCCTTCGGCTCCCCACACAGTGGCGCCGGGAGGGACTGTGGCCTCCATGGGAGACGCAGTCCCCTCGGCCCCCACTGTGTGTGGGCACCGAAAGAACTGCGAGCGGCGCGCGGGGAGGGGCGGGTTGAGCTTCGGCTCCCCCCCCCGAAAACCCCAAATTTTGTATATATTTTTTTTTTGTTTAATAATTTTTTTTTTGATTCGCCTCACAGTCCGAATTTTAATCATTTAAGAATGCTTCAAAATAAAATAAAATAGGTATACAACGAAAATAACGAAATCTCCCATCATTTTATTTTTATTACAGGACCATTCTTTTTCCAGATTTTTCCAAAAATCATCGTTATGGGAAAGATAATTTCCATCAAGTTTTCAGATCACAACTCCATTAAGAACAAGGATTTGATTCAAGAACAACCAAGTTTGAAAAAAAACTGAAACTAAGCTTCAAGGAAACATTCATGGCTAATATCATTTATTTCTTTTCTTTTCTTCAACATTTCATGGAGAACACAACAACAACAAACAGGTAGATTGGAATCCTACCTCAAAATGCAATTTCCAGGCATGAATCTTGATAAAATGCTTCCCATTCTGCTGCTCCCATCCAAATCTTCCATTTTTCTTCCAAAAAAAAACTCCCAAAACCAAGAACCCCCAAAATGTCTCCAAAACTAGGTTAAAAAGAAAAAGCCCTAATTTTGCCCTAATTTCAATTTCGAATTTAGGGTTTTATTTCTAAAATACAATAAATGAAAATCCAAATGGGAATCATTCATTCCCTCCTTGTTCATTTTTCTTTTAAAATTTAAAAGCTTCTATTTCATATTCAACTCTAATTTAATTTACTGAAATTCAAACTTTTATATTTTATCAACTATACAAGTAAGAAGAAATAATTTCTTTTAAACAATAATAATTTTCCCTTTTCCCTCCAAATGCGAAAATGCGTAATTTATTGCTATCTCCCAAATGTCTTTAAATTTTTCCTTTCCAAAAACGCATAATCTCATTAAATTCATTATTTTGAAATTAGCTATTAAATTAACTCGCTACAACATAATAAAGCGATATTTTTAAATAAATGACTAATCTAATGCAAGAGTTTAATTTATTCTAATTTCTCGACTACAAATGCATAAAAGTTACAAATGCGTAAATGAGCACACTAACCTCAGTTAAATACCTTAAACTTGCTACAATAATAATTTAAAGCAAGTCTCTTTAATTACTGATTAATCGTATAAAGAAGCTACCTATTTAAATTTCTATATCTCTAATGTGTACGTTTAATCATAATTTTAAATTTAATACTTAGGATAACAAACCTCACTTACCTCGTGCAAGGCACGCAAATCGAGGTAGTCCTCCAAATCTCTCGACATGCATCCCAATGAAAAGCAAGCCCCACGAACCCACACATGGTGCTCACCTAACCATGGCTAAGGCAAGACGAGAGTTATATGACCACAAATCCGAATTCAAAAGATGAAGGAGCATACTCAACCTTGCAAATTTCCAAAGGAGATGAACCTTGCCCTAAGCGGTATTGTACCTGCAATCTCCTGCACCCATGAAATTCATACAAGCATGCATATACATATACATATTCAATGAAGGCGTTAGCTCAAGATTTATCTCAAGGGTTAGGGAACAATTGCATTTACACGAAAATCGATGCAAAAGCACAATAATAAGTATGCACAATTTATTTATATTATCTAAACTACACATTGCATATCGGTTACTCTACCATTCAAAAATGCCACATAGGAAGTCAATCAAGGTTAAACGGGTTTTAAAAGTCCGACTAGGGTATGGGCATTACATTCTCCCCCCCTAGGTTCCGACTTACTCCTGGAAGTCGCAAAGTTGAACGGAAGTTCTGCAACACTTATTAGTCCTTAAACTCAATTAACAACTATCAATTTACACAAACAACTATTCTGTCAACAACTTAAAACATTATTCACCAATAAAAATGCATCTAACATCATTCACACCTTCAAATATTCTATAATTTACACTCAATCACAGCATGGATACGAGACTTTTCCCTTTTTATTTCACCAAATTTAAGCAATTTAAAATATATAGACACAGTTTTCATACTCATCTATCAAACAAGACACGAAAATATGCTCTCAAGGTCAATTTCTCTCACCAATTCATCTCTTTCACAAAACTTTATCACATAGGACTAGCTTCACATATCAATTTTACAACCGAGTTAACTTTTCAACATATAAGAACAACATAAGAACTCAATTGTTTACACTTTTCAGACATACAAGAACTTTTCCAATGACTATGCCCCATAACATAGTGACAAGTTAATACCATTTATTCCATGATTACACATAATTTCCATCCACAAGACTGGTTTGCACAACACAATAGGCCACATGTGAGCATGTCTAATGCTCGGTCAAAGGTAACATATATGATCCACATCTCTATGTCTGCTCTCAGAATACATACATGATCAACAAATATCCATCATCTCACTCAAGGGCTTGATGGTGCTAGGGTACACCCTAGCGGTGCCACCTTCCATACAAGTCCCTCGTGAATATCCCTTGTCGTGTAAGGTGTTTAGCCTCCAAGAGATAGTCACCACTCATAGGTAGGTAGTGGGTCTTAGCTGTTTTCACAGCCTCACATACCTCCATCCTCAAGGTTCCTTGCGTCTACTTCCTCGTATACACTCATCCAAGCCCGTCTCCTACGTTCTTGGAGAGGAATTCACATTACAACACAAGACCAGCATACGAAAACAACAAGGATAAACCGGTTTAGCCACTAAAGTACCAAAGGTTAAAGATAATAATTGTCAATCCCAACAATAAAACAAGAAAATAATTTCCGGATTTGCAACATCAAATCGAGTAAAATCGAGATCGCAAGTTCGTGGCTAAACTGTCAAGGTCAAAGTAAAATAAATTGCTGGCCCACAAGATAATCAATAAATAAATAAATAAAAGAAATTCAGAAGTGCACATTACATCACTATGTGACTAGTAGCTAGCCACCAACGAGGAAGGAAGGAACAATCGTCTAGCTATCCTAGTAGCTCATCATGTGGTGTGACCAAGTCACACATCCACATGGCATGGCAGTGTGCACCTCGGCATCACCCCGCATCACGTCGTCACGTGGCATGGCTCTACCCAATACATAGCGGTAGACCGCATGGAATGTCTACTACATCCCGCATCGTGTCTCAGCACGGCATGGCAATACTCCAAGCGGACAAGGCACGCAATGGACGTATCCCGCATGGCAGTGTACCCCGCAGATAAGGCATGCGCTGGTCACACTCCGCATAGCGATGTTCCTCTCAGGATACTCGCCGTAAGCCAGAGGTATACATGGCTAAGGTCTACCCATAAGTCTACCAACACTAGCCAGTTGGTAACTTATGTAGAACAATAACACGCCTCTCATGAAGACAAGGCAACAAATGCTCCAATGGAATCCAACAATATGCTCAAAAACTGTCATCTATATGCTCAAGATAAAGGATAGGAATAAGGCTGGCACACATGAACCTCATAAATCGGTTCATCACAAGGGGAAGTATTGAGTACACCTATGTTATAGTTTCGTTACAAAACCATGCTTTTCCTCGAAATAGGGAAGCTAAAGTCGCTTCGCGTCGACATTACTCGTACGCTGTTCATACTATTCAAGGAATGGTGACTTCTACTACTACCCCTTCACATACTGACTTATCAACAACCCGTGGGTTGGCACTCAGTAAGGAAACAAATAAGCAACATCACATAGATAGGTATGGTTTCCCATACTCATAAACAAACATATTCCCCATGGTTGATTACTTCACCATCCCATGGGCACACAAAACAAGTACGGGTTTTCTCACAACACACACAGAATAGCACCATTACTGGTTTAGTCACATTTACGGGGAGTACTTTACATTATGCTAACATATACTTAAGGGAAGTTTTAATTATGTTTTACACATGAATCACCAACAAAGTTTACTCTAGATCCACGTACTGAAATTTTCAACAATTCAAATTTACACAACGAGATAACATCATTCTAATATCTTTCTCAATCTCCCCTAAGCATTTTCATTCACATTATTAACTATGCAATTTCCCTTTTCAAGATGAAAAACTTTCCCCTTTCAATTAGAAGCCCAAAGCAACATAAAATTTCACATGCATTCTAGCAAAACTTCTACTTAAATCACTGCATTCTAAATAGTGTTTCAAAAACAACAATTCCTATATTTTAAACGAGAGGAGGAAGAGAGTTGGAAAATCAACTATTTCCTACGAATACACAAGAATTTCAAAATCACACCATATGCTCGGACATAAGTTTATCATTTGAGTTGCACGGTTTTCATTTTGCTATCTTTTAGGAAGGTGTCAAAGCATCCTAACATGACATTTCTAATCATTATTGCTGCACTATAATGTTCTAGTTTTCCGAACAAGAATTCAAAATGACCAAATTTTCTTTTTGTAATACAAGTCTTCTAGAGCACAATCACTATTCGTAATACAATGCAATACAATAATACATCAAATCTAACATTGGAAATTCATAATATAACAAGGAGGTAAATGAAGAGCTATCTCCTAGATTTTTTACACATTTAATGCATACAAATCAGCAAGTCTTTTATTTACTCATTTCGAAACATAATAAGACAATTACCCATATCCAAAGTAAGTTAAAAGTGCGCCACTTAATAGGTCCTAATCACACTAGTTGAGTAAGCACATAAAACAATCTTTTGAGGAGCACATCAATTTACTCTTGAAGCTACTACAACATGTCCTCTTTTGGTTTTCCTTCTACATCAAGCAATTCTCACGAAATCAACTTTACGCATTTTGAAGCACTTTACTTAAGATGAAATTTAATTATATTACCCCTACCAAGCACATGGAGCACCCTTTATTGCAACCATACAATTTTCCTATCATTAACCAAAAATTAACTCCTAAATCAATCCTTTTATCAATCTAAAGCACAAAAACGTTATGAAGCTCACACAAGGCTCAAGAAATATCATCCTTTCTCTTGCAATTAGAAAACTTAACTAAGAGGTAACTACACATATCAATTCATTTTATTTTACTTAGAGAAAGAGAAAAGAAGATGAGTCATAATCACTCAATGTACTACATGATAAGCATTAACATTTGTCATACTAGCCTTTCAAGTGGACAATCATTAAAATAGATCAAACCATAAACAAGCACATTTCATACTTTTATGCTCAAGATATTACAACCAGCCCAAATGGATCAGTCAACAGAGTAAAACAAGGCAAGAACGAAGGTACATACGAATCTTTTTCCAAGGTAAGAGAAGTCATAGACCAAGACCTCAATAGGTAGACAAAACACCCATAATTATTTCCAAAACACCCACATCAATAAGGTGAAAACAAAGTGTGAATCACACATGTTACACACAAACAGGGTTTGTTAAATCACACTCTCACATCAAGGTGGACAAGCATACAACATAAGATAGACACACACACACCAACTAAGAGCACAAGTGAAACCAGAGATCCCAGTGTTGCAACATGGGCTCTGATACCAAGTGTAATGCCCCGCCAGGAAACCCCTAAGGGTTTAAATTAAAAACACTCAAATAGAGTGTAAATTTTTTTTTTTTATAATTATTTAGAGCGTTAATGAAAAGTTACATTATTAAGATAAATTGAAGTTAACTCAATTCATTATTAGGCACGACATTAAAATACATTGGAGTTATCTGTCAACTTAGCTATCATAGCGGAAGACTCAACAATCCTAAGAGGTTTCCCAACGCGATTACCTAACCTTACACCTAACTCAACTTGCGTCATTAGATCCATTAAATTGGATATCTTACTTACGAGATAATGCATAGATCTAGATTACATATGTGTTCATAGATATGACATCTTAAAATTTTTGGAGGCGTACATTTACTTTGGTGGTTAGGAGGCCATTGAGGAGTCATTTACTCAATGCACTTAATTTCATAATTACGTTAAGGGGGCCCCCAAAAGGGTTCATGTGTTTAATGTGATGAAGTCCACTCCTTGGTTTTGTGGTATCCATTCACAATAGATTTCATCCTTTAATGTTTTAAAAATATGCCTAATGAGATTCATTCGTTCGGGTTAAACTACGTTCAATATAACGAGGATTCCTTCATTTGATCTTAAAATATTCACCCACATTTGATACCTCCTTTAAAATATTAAACAGTGTGGTTAATAAGATAAATTTGTTTCTTTCGGATTAAACTTCCATGAGTAGAGTGAGGGCTCTTCATTTGTTATCATGCGTAGCCTACTAATGAGTTGAAGTTCTATTATGAAAGGTAAAATATGAGTAGCCATAGGATACATTTGGTGTTTTAAAAATAATACTACTAGATGGCTAGAATCATTACATGAAAAATGTATTTGAGCCACAAGAGTTCATCCTTTAACTTTATGATATAGTTAGGAAGATAATATTTAACATTTCAAGATTGAAGTAATTAGATCATAATGACGTTCTGCTATTCGGATAAAAATACAATTATCTTTTTGCATATCTCTTGTTTTGTTCTCTTCTTGTTAAATGATCTTAAAATGAGAGAGATACTTTTACTAGGATTTAATGTTTAAACAACAAATCAATTACTTTTCCATTTTAGTTTAATTTTAGCAATCATGAGGGGTTCCTTTTATAAGGGATTAAAAATATGGATATCTAATTGAGTCCACACGAATATCAAATTAATCTGATGAGGGTTAATGGTTATGATTAAAGAGTGAACTAACTTAACAAATCATCCAATGCAATGAAGCAAAATTAACATGGCGTAAATTTCATTCACTAAGGCAAAAGGATAGATGTTGATATGATGTTCAACCTTTAGATTTCAATTCTAGGAATGGTGACATAAATTTTAACTTTGTTTCCTTTTTACATCCATTCCATTTATATACTTAATAACAAGTTAATCCAATAAAGAAAACTAGCAAGGTTCCTTCCATTATTACTACGTTCATTTAACCTCATCAAAATACTCCTTTCCACAACTCTAATTACAATATTTTAAATGCTTGCCATAACCATGATTCACCAAGTTTTATGAACTTAAATAACTACATTTATCCATCTGAAAAATGTTATACATTTAAATTTGAATTCATTTAATTTACACTTTACACTAAGCAAGAATACAACCATCAAGATAATTTAAAACATAAACAAAGTACGCTATAAACATCGCATGACACAGAATATGATCTCGGAGTTCACCCCGGATGGGCTACATCTCCGGGTCTGCTCAACTGCAAGACCCTTTTGGTATTTAATATAGTTAAGGTTACATAATTACATGTCTTTACAGTCTTGCCACTTAGGCGATTACAATCAATATACAACAGACACTTCGGACATTAATTACATAATGATCCCTTTTGTAACGGATCCTACTAAGTACATCAAGTAAAAAGGGCAAGGATTCCTTAACAGGTGGTACCTTAAATGGGGTCTAGACCGACGTTGGATAGACCAAGGAAAATAGATGACGGGGTCCCAACAAATTTCCAAATTAATAGATCATGCACAAACGTTAACGAGTAAATACAACATTTTCTCAAATTGACATAAACGTCTATTCAAATTAGTTAACACTAGATCCCCACTAATGATAAGATGGTTTTCAACAATAGTCTAGCCCCCTTTCTAACGACACAAAACAAAATTTCCCCTTTTTCTATGAAGAACAAATACATAATGAGTGAATGACAAAAAGGAAAGGAATCATTTCCGAGCTAAATTAGCTTCTATTGCATACATTTAAGGATCAAAACCATCACCTCCATTTAATTTACCCTTTATCATATAGTTATTTATCATTTGGGTTTAAAAATTACAATGAAGGTCATTGCTATATTAAGGCCCATAAATCTGTATATATATATTTAATAATACATGCTAAATAGGTGTTACCCATATTAGCATATATTTTAAATATACACCTTTATCCCCTTTTGGTTAAACATACTTGCTAGAGTATAAACTACATCTCATTATTTTTTTTAATACCAAAATAGTTCTTATGATAACTTTATACTAATAAGTAAAATCCCCTTTTCTTTTATTTTAAACATTATATATACTAATATAAAATCCCAACTCATTTTGAAAATACAATATATTACTTAAAACAGGTTTTACACCAATAACATCTCCCCATTTTATAAAATGAAAACCCCCATTTCATGTTTAACTATACTGATAAGATTTTTTTTTTTTAAAAAAAACATTTTAAAAACAAGCAAAGGGCGGCCAAACCCTAGGCGGCGAAACCCTAGGGCGGCCGAGCCCGAGCCGAAGAGGTTGCGGCCTCCACGGAGGACGCAGGCCCCTCGGCCTCCACTTACAGTGGAGTCGGGGGTTCTGCGCCTTCCGTGGGGGTCGCAGGCCCTTCGGCTCCCCACACAGTGGCGCCGGGAGGGACTGTGGCCTCCATGGGAGACGCAGTCCCCTCGGCCCCCACTGTGTGTGGGCACCGAAAGAACTGCGAGCGGCGCGCGGGGAGGGGCGGGTTGAGCTTCGGCTCCCCCCCCCGAAAACCCCAAATTTTGTATATATTTTTTTTTTGTTTAATAATTTTTTTTTTGATTCGCCTCACAGTCCGAATTTTAATCATTTAAGAATGCTTCAAAATAAAATAAAATAGGTATACAACGAAAATAACGAAATCTCCCATCATTTTATTTTTATTACAGGACCATTCTTTTTCCAGATTTTTCCAAAAATCATCGTTATGGGAAAGATAATTTCCATCAAGTTTTCAGATCACAACTCCATTAAGAACAAGGATTTGATTCAAGAACAACCAAGTTTGAAAAAAAACTGAAACTAAGCTTCAAGGAAACATTCATGGCTAATATCATTTATTTCTTTTCTTTTCTTCAACATTTCATGGAGAACACAACAACAACAAACAGGTAGATTGGAATCCTACCTCAAAATGCAATTTCCAGGCATGAATCTTGATAAAATGCTTCCCATTCTGCTGCTCCCATCCAAATCTTCCATTTTTCTTCCAAAAAAAAACTCCCAAAACCAAGAACCCCCAAAATGTCTCCAAAACTAGGTTAAAAAGAAAAAGCCCTAATTTTGCCCTAATTTCAATTTCGAATTTAGGGTTTTATTTCTAAAATACAATAAATGAAAATCCAAATGGGAATCATTCATTCCCTCCTTGTTCATTTTTCTTTTAAAATTTAAAAGCTTCTATTTCATATTCAACTCTAATTTAATTTACTGAAATTCAAACTTTTATATTTTATCAACTATACAAGTAAGAAGAAATAATTTCTTTTAAACAATAATAATTTTCCCTTTTCCCTCCAAATGCGAAAATGCGTAATTTATTGCTATCTCCCAAATGTCTTTAAATTTTTCCTTTCCAAAAACGCATAATCTCATTAAATTCATTATTTTGAAATTAGCTATTAAATTAACTCGCTACAACATAATAAAGCGATATTTTTAAATAAATGACTAATCTAATGCAAGAGTTTAATTTATTCTAATTTCTCGACTACAAATGCATAAAAGTTACAAATGCGTAAATGAGCACACTAACCTCAGTTAAATACCTTAAACTTGCTACAATAATAATTTAAAGCAAGTCTCTTTAATTACTGATTAATCGTATAAAGAAGCTACCTATTTAAATTTCTATATCTCTAATGTGTACGTTTAATCATAATTTTAAATTTAATACTTAGGATAACAAACCTCACTTACCTCGTGCAAGGCACGCAAATCGAGGTAGTCCTCCAAATCTCTCGACATGCATCCCAATGAAAAGCAAGCCCCACGAACCCACACATGGTGCTCACCTAACCATGGCTAAGGCAAGACGAGAGTTATATGACCACAAATCCGAATTCAAAAGATGAAGGAGCATACTCAACCTTGCAAATTTCCAAAGGAGATGAACCTTGCCCTAAGCGGTATTGTACCTGCAATCTCCTGCACCCATGAAATTCATACAAGCATGCATATACATATACATATTCAATGAAGGCGTTAGCTCAAGATTTATCTCAAGGGTTAGGGAACAATTGCATTTACACGAAAATCGATGCAAAAGCACAATAATAAGTATGCACAATTTATTTATATTATCTAAACTACACATTGCATATCGGTTACTCTACCATTCAAAAATGCCACATAGGAAGTCAATCAAGGTTAAACGGGTTTTAAAAGTCCGACTAGGGTATGGGCATTACACCTTGCAATGGCATTATGTTCTTCTACTTGTGGAATTCTCCTCTAGGTATTTGGTCCACCTTCACCCCACTCGAAAAGTCACATAAGTGATGATGTCTATCCTTGGGTTGGGAGTGTGAATGTTGTGAGTTTTCTTGCTTGTATGTGTATTGATTGAGTCTCTCATTTAGCCTTGGTTCTCCTAGCTTGGGGGTAGCTTCTTGTAAGCCTAGGTTGGGAGGTGAGCCTCCATGGTCACAACCTACAAGTTTTTATTATAAGTTTTCTTGGGAAAGGATTGGAAACGAAGCTACGATTGATCCTATTGTTTATTGTATTTAATTGCAAAAAAGAAAAATAATTTCTTATTGTATTTAGTTGTAGAAAATAAAAATAATTTCTTATTGTATTTAGTTGCAGAAAAGAAAAAAAGAATTTCTTATTGTATTTAGTTGCAAAGAAAAAATATATATATATATTTGATAAGCCCTCATGTAGTAGAAATGAGAAGCTTGATTTATTTATTTCCTATTTTTAGTAAAAGAAACTATGGTGTTTTAAATGTAACTGTTGGATTAGTTTTACCATGTAATGATTTATTTATTTCCTATTTGAAGTATACATTCTTGCAAACTGAATAATGCATTGTTGAAGTTATCTCTTTAATGATATGTTTCTAGAAAAATAGTAAGCATGAAATTTATAGTTTGTTCTTATTGCTATTGAAAAAAAGGAAATGCAAATCTAAATGTAAGTAGAGTAGTCACTTGTATATAAAAGGAATTTATTTGCTTAAGTTCAAAACACAAAGGAAAAGAAACAAATAGATATTTAGAGTGAATGTTAATATTGCATCTTGTCTTCTTGTTTATGGATTAAATAGATTTTTTTTTAAATAATTGGTTGCAGCTGTTAATAAAAATATCTCTATCATATTTTTTCTATTCTGTAAATGCATGTGTAGAAAAAAAGTTAGGAAATATTGTAAATCTAGTTATAGTTAACTTAAAGTAAAAAGGAAACTATATGTTAGTTAAAGAAAACAAAAGTTGATATATTCTGTTATTTAAGAAGATCTTATTGTTAAACTTGAAAAGAAACAGATTTAAAACAAGAAATATACATATATACATACACATATATATGTATATATATATATATATATTTACTCATATATATATATAAATATATAGATATATATTTATTGTAATGAAAATGCCTAATGTTTTAAAACCTACAACTAAACTGTTGTATTTATCCTGAAACTGAATGAATAACACATAATCTGCATTAAATTTAAATTATATAAATTTAATAAACTATGAGTAATCTGGAAATAAAGGAAATGATTTCTTTATTCTAACTATTCCAACTATACCATATTTAAATCCTAAATACGATTTGCTATTAAAAATGTTGGCATTGCACACTCCAATGAGAATTGTAGGTGATTCAAGGTATTGTCATTGATGGTAACCTTGCAATCCTATTGCATCGGCAGGCATTGACACCAGCAAATAGTTCACCGACAGCGACAAAGATGATTACCAACACCCTAGCCGACAGGATTTTGATTATTGTATATTGTATTTAATTGTAATATCTTTTTGTAAGCCAACATGGCATATTGTAATAAGACTCATATATAAGTATGAGATCTTTAAGATCATTTTAGACATACATATAGATGATAGGATGGATATGATAAGCGAATATTAAGGAAGATTTTGGAGTAAGGTTTATGGTTGTTGTATGAGCTTAAACCGGTACTGAATCTAGCATAGAAGATTCTTTTTGTAGCAGTACATCACATTGGATTTCCATAATCCATTTTGTAAGTCAGTGAGACTTCCTTTTGTAATTGAGTAGTGAGCTCTAGGCAATTGGCCTTCTTGCATGTGCAGGCACCATCTATTGTAAGTAATATCCATTCATTGGCCAGTGAGTGAATATTGTGGCTCACAAATCCCACCAAGGTTTTTCCCACACCGGGTTTCCTCGCCAAAAATCTTGTGTTATGGTGTTCTTTCTATGTTGTGTTTATTGTTCATATTTACTGCATTAATTCTTATTTACCAATACACTATTTTGGAATGCAATTTATTCAGTAAGGTCAAAAAATCTGATAATCAGTTAGATACTGATTCACCCCCCGCTCTCAGTATCTTTGGGAATCCTAACAATTGGTATCAGAGCTTGGTCCTCTCTTTTCAAAAGCCTAATAGATTGAGGGAGATTCTGACACTCGTACAAATGGAAAACTTGACAAAGCAATTGGAAATAGCTCTTTCAGATAATGATGCAGAAAAGTTGAAAAATATGAAACTTGAGGATGATCTGAAGAGTGCACAGGAATTCATTCAAGGACTTCAAGAGAATCTCACTATTTCTAGGAATAAAAGAAGAGAACTTCATGAGAAGATGCAGAGTGATGATGATGAAAAGGAAACTCTTAATGACCTTGTGAACAAGTTGAGACAAGAAAACAATGCTATGAGAAATGAGATGCAAGATATGACTATGAGGTTTTGTAAAGACATTGAAGATAGAAAGAAAAATGAAGATGACTTGATTAGAAGACTAAATGATGCTGGAAATGAAAATACAAGACTTAGTCATGAAAATGATATGTTGAAGAGAGATTTGATGCACACACAAAATGACAAAACTGAACTTATGAGACAGAAGGGAATCTTGGAAAATGAGTTGGCTACTACAAATCAACACAAAGAGAAATTCAAGAAAAGTTCAGAGGAACTTGATAACATGCTGAAAAATCAGAGACCTGATGGAGATACTAATGGACTTGTCTTTGAAGTTGGTGAAAGCTTTGATACTACAAACAATCATGATCACAGTAAACCAGTAAGAGAACCTAATGCCTACAAATTTAATAGTAAATGCTTTAACTGTAACAAGGATGGTCATAGAGAAAATCAGTGTAGATCTAGAAACTATCAGAACACTAATGCACCCATTGGTCAATGTTCCAAATGCAACAAAATTGGTCATAATTCAGAAAACTGTAGAATGAATGTAAGATGTCATGTTTGTGGAAGATTTGGACACTTATCTAATCAATGCAGAACACATACCAGCATAGGATATGGAAAGGCTATTCAGAAAAACAATGTGACTTGTTATGCTTGTAACAAGATTGGACATATTGCAAAATTTTGTAGAAGGCATCACCGGCAAATAACAAAGGACCCAGTTTAAAAGGCAAAGAGAAGATTGAAGAGGTAAAGAAAGAATTTTCTAAACAATGGATTAGAAAGAAAGATCATAATGTTGATGAGATTGTTCCTTCACCAGTAGAATAGAGTATCACTCCACCGGCAAGAGATTCTTCATCTAACTGAACTAAACCTTTTGGGGGTATGGCAACAAATTGAAAATCATGCTAGTTTACCCTCGGTTATTGGTAAGAAGATGAATTGCTTCTTTACCGGCAGATGTGTTAAGTTTCACTTAACCGGTAGGCATTTATTGTGGTAGTTGAAAGAAAAGACATTATAAAGCAAGTGTTTTTCACTATTTTTCACTCACTAAGCATTCAAATTTCCTAAGAGCGTGAAAAAACCCAAGCAAAGGCATCCACAGCGAGAAGTGAAGCAAAATCTTTCAAGCATCCAAACCTAAAGGCATATTAAGGTATTTATCAATGGCTTCCTCCTTTGCTTATGAATTCATTATAAACCCTATTGTTATTGAAGTGGTTAAATGCCCTAGGCCCATATTCAAGATCATACCTGAAGTAGCGAAGCAGGATAATACCCTAGGTGCATTCTCTAAAATACCTAAAGGAGTTGCATGTGCAGAAGACCCTAGGATATACATACATTGTCATATTGAGGAACTAGGTGCTGATGAAATCATGAATATGTATAAGACTGTCATTTGTGATGAGAATGGTGTTGTGAAACTGGTACACAAGATCATTGAAACCCTATTTTTTGTGGAAATACTTGATATTTTGGATTTCCCAAAGGAAGTTGTGAGGATTGTACTTAGTAGAGTTCATGGAGAATTCTTTTGGCTTGACTCCATCCACAAGATCAAAAGAGAAGCAGTTAGGGCAATAACTGGCTTACCTTCCACCGATAGCAGGCCTGACAAAACTAATAAAGTTTCAAAAAACACTGTGATGACCCTAAACGGTGCAACCCATGACAGCAGATCCTTAGGAGTCAATGATGTGAAAGAAATAAATGTTAGATTCATTAGCATGATACTAGGATACAAAACTACACATACTAATAGATTGAACTTTGTTTCTAGTCTGTGTATCAAGAGTGCTTATGATATGGTGAATAGTAATGCTAAGATAGATATATGTGAATGGTTGAAGGATGAATTGATTGACAACTTGAAGAAAATTAAAGGTGATAAGAAAGGTACTTTCAGATTTGGTAATCTACTTGTGTGCCTTATGCTATATATTACAAAGGAAGTTCTCAGTATAGGCAGGAAAGAATTTGGTTTTGACATACCCGTAGGTAAACAACTATTGGATATCTTTACTGGTATGGGAATAGACAAGGAAAATAATATAATTGAATATTTCCAAGCATTCAAGGCTAGAATGAAAACAAGGGAAAGGCTACCTCAGAACATTGTTGACAAATAACAGAAAGAAATTTGTTTTGTTATTAAGAAAGATGAAATTTGGATGGAGGCAGTGGTTCCTAGAACTATTTGGGTGACAAAAATGGGTTATGAGGCTGATGTAAACATAATTGAGACATATGTCAAAGCCCTACTTGAAGCCCCTAGAGAACCTAAAGAGAAAATATTTGGTAATGCTGAAACCATTGAGAGCAAAGTACAAAAACTTAAAAGAAGGAAGAAAAGAGAACAATATATCAGAAAAGCAACTAAATAGGCAAAAGAGATAAAGGAAAATGTATTGAATATCACCAGTATTAAGGAAAGTGACTTGGAAGGGTTACAACCGGAAGCTCACCTCTCACCGGTTTGAACTTCATCTAACAGTGAAATACCAGCTGAGTTTAAGAGAGTAGAAAGGAAAAGAAAACCTTCACCGGAACCCTCTCTTGCACCTAAGAAAGCAAGAAAGAAACAACAAGTAGTAAGGCCCCTAGCAAAGAAAATGACACCAAGGAAGAAGGAAAAACAAGTTATCCCTCCTCTAGACAATCTTTTAAGTGAAATAACAGATGATGGGAATTTGTCAAATGTTAGTAAATTATATGATACTCTTACAAATGAGGAAAAGGAAAGCATAGAAAATAGAATTATCCTACACCTAGACATTTATAAGAAAGTTTTAATAGAGGTTGTAAATGTGTTACCTAGTGATTTGTATAGGAGACTTGATGCAAAGAGATTAGCTATTATGGAGTTAGATAAGAAAATAAAAATTGAGAAGCTACTTGCAGTTCACCCTATTAAATCAGTAGAAGAAACTGATGAGTTAATAAGTGAGGCTAACAGGACAGTATTTTCCAGTGGTCACTGGCATGTATCTTTAATGGCAGGCAGAGTTAATGAGATCAAAGGAAGAAATGACAGATAATTGAGATATCTTCTTTGTGGAGAAAGAGAAGAAAGAAGAACTTAAGAGACCCAAAACTTTTAAGTTCTACCAAAAGGATAAGGACAAAGGTAAAGGAAAGGTAGGTGGACTACCCAACATAAAAGTAACAGGCAATTTGCCACCACCTCCTTCTATTACTTCACCGGTTGAGACTGTTGACACACCGGCAACTGAGAATATGGAAACCACATATGAGGATACAAATCCTGAATCAGAGATCCTATACACAATGAATATTGATACACGAGGTAAATATTGTGGTTGATAAGGAAACCACTGGTGAGAAGAAATATGTGGCTACTAAGCCATGGGCTGAAACTATTGAGGTAGGAACACATGAAGAGAAAACAATGGATAATGTTGAGATTGGGGTTCAAACACAAGTTAAAAAAATTGAACAATCAGTTGATCCCCTAGCTACTGGAATGGTTATTGATACAAACATTGAGAAACCCACAGAGTTGAAGAAACCGGCTACTGATAACATAATGAAACTAGTTGAGATACTGGTAGTGGACAGTAAGAGGTGCATACTAAGAAACAGGTAGTGAATATCACTGAGACTTCATCAAAGAAACTAGTAGTAGAGAGCACAGTGAAACCCACTGAGGTACAGGTTGAGAAACAGGAAGAGAAAAAGGTTGAATCATAGATTCATACAAAGAGAGTGCTACCAGCAATGGCTGAGATGCCCAAGCCTTTGCTAGTTGAAATGTGGGAACAAACTGGCCTGCCAGAGGTCAATACAAGCAAAGAGGTTACTCACACCGGCGAAATGCAAATTGTTAAGGTAGTTGGACAATCATCTGGTTCTTCCATGACATAATTCAGACCAACTAATGTGATAGAGGTATTATTGGATTCAATTAAGAAAATCATAGATTGTAATGCACTAGCATACAAAGCTATAGATGATACCATTCCTATTCTAAAATTGATTGCACCCAAGTGCAATGTGGAAAATAAAGATTCTTTAAGTCAATTAGACACATTGTCTAAGTATATCACCAACAACTTATTGACAGTGGATCAGATAAATGAGTAGACATTTAGAGAGAAAATAAGCAAGGAAAAAGAGAAATTCCTTGATGAGACAATAAACAAGTGCATGGGATACATTGACACCCTCCTACCGGCACTAAGCAAAACAATAATGGAGTTTAAGGAGTTGTACAGAGACACATGTAAGACTAATATTTTGATAGTACATATAGATAAGGAGATCAGTAAAATATAGAAAGAAATAAATTATATAGCTGACAATCTCATTGGTTCATCAGAACCAATATCAGTTATAGTACAGGAGATAGTTGGTTTTGAGGAGAAAATTGAAAAATTAGAAAAGGAAAAGGAAAGAATAAAAGGAAAGGCAAAAGAGCTTAAATGCAGACTTGGTCCTAAACTTGATAACCTCATCTCTTTGAGAAAAGAAATCTCAAAGGTGCTTGTACAGGGACTGAAGACCCCAGAGGAGAAAATGCACACCCTCACTGGTACCATTCAAAGAACAAAGGCAGCATTGAAAGACAGTGACAAGTTCACTCAAAGCCTGAATTTTGTATTAGCAGACCTTTTTCAGATTGTAACCAACCAATTACAGTGTTCTAGTTGATAACTACACTCGGTTGACATTTTGACAGCCTTTGCCATTGATGTCAAAGGGGGAGTAGTAGAGAAGAGAAAAATGATTGATAGAAGAGATCATCTACTCAGGGGGAGCACACAATTTTGGTAAGATTTTTGGACTTCAATTTTTGGATATAATTTTGGATTTTTCTCATGGGTGTTGCCATCAATGCCAAAGGGGGAGATTGTTGGCATTGCACAATCCAATGAGAATTGTAGGAGATTGAAGGTATTGTCATTGATGGCAACCTTGCAATCCTATGGCACTGGTAGGCACCGATAGACTCTACATCGACAAATAGTTCACCGGCAGTGACAAAGATGATTACCGGCACCCTAGCCGACAGGATATTGATTACTATATATTGTATTTAATTGTAATATCTTTTTGTAAGCCAACATGGCATATTGTAATAAGACTCATATATAAGTATGAGATTTTAAAGATCATTTTAGACATACATATAGATGATAGGATGGATATGATGAGCAAATATTAAAGCAAATTTTAGAGTAAGGTTTATGGTTGTTGTATGAGCTTAAACCGGTACTGAACCTGGCATAGCAGATGCTTTTTGTAGCAATACATCACATTGGATTTCCATAATCCATTTTGTAAGTCAGTGAGACTTCCTTTTGTAATTGAGTAGCGAGCTCTAGGCTATTGGCCTTCTTGCATGTGCAGGCACCATCTATTGTAAGTAATATCCATTCATTGGCCAATGAGTGAATATTTTGGGTCACAAATCCCACTGAGGTTTTTCCCACACCAGGTTTCCTCGCCAAAAATCTTGTGTTATGGTCTGCTTTCTATGTTGTGTTTATTATTCATATTTACTGTATTAATTCTTGTTTACCAGTACACTATTTTGGAATGCAATTTATTTAATAAGGTTAGAAAATCTGAGAACCGGTTAGATACTTATTCACCCCCCCCCCCCCCCCCGCCCTCAGTATCTTTGGGAATCCTAACAAAAACCTCATGTATATATATTAATATATATTGCTGGGAAAAATGGTGTCTCAACCTTGCATTTATGTGAGGTTACTATTTATAGTAAGTTTTCATTTGAGCACGAAATGGTGCGAAACTCTCCCTGAAGCTTCTGGTTGGCTAGATAAGCATTCCGGTAAAGTTGCGTTGCAAGGTCACAGCTAGTTTTGAAGATATTAAAGTTTTCATCTTGGAGGGGTGCGATAAAATGTTTAAACTTAATTTTGGGGGCTTTAGAGGCTCCGAAACGCCCTGAAAAGTGGCTATAATAGGCGTAGTGGGTTACGACATGATAGAGCACTTCGCGAGCTTTCTGACGCTTCAAATGGTTCGTCAATCGGACACCCGGTTCTCAAGTTATGGCCTCCGAAAGTTTGTACTCCTGAAATAGGAAAAATAATTTGTATCGGATACATAAATGAGCTGTAAAAGGGAGCGACACGTGTTGATGTGTGCTTTAACATGTCATAGGGCATCTAGAAGGGAGATAAGGTCAGCTACACCTTATTGGGTGGTTTTAGCCCATGGTTTTGTAATACCGTTTGACGGTTTCTTGTATTGTATCTCCTATTTATGAGGTGTGTGAGATAGAGGTTGGGTGTAAGAGAGTCTTATGGCTATTGAGTTGCCTCTGAATCTCTGATTAGTGGTACTCCTGCGAAGAGCTTGCTCTACAAGTATGTTGTAATCTGTTTTTGATTGCTGAATAAAATATTGAGCTGCTTTTGTAGTGTGGGGTTTTTCTCCCGAAAGGGTTTTCCCCACGTAAATCACTGTGTTGTGGTATGAATGCTATTATATCTATTTCTATTTTTCTGTAACTATTGTAATAATCTGAAAAAATTTTGCATTACCCTCCTCTCAAGGTTAGTGTAGGAAGTTGTTTCCGCTACTTAACTTCCTTACATATATATTAACATATATAAATGTATACATATTAAAATGTATATTATAGTGATTACTGTGAAAACCCTTTAAGCAGAGTTAAAAAAAAATTGTTTCAAAAAAAAAAATAATAATAAAAAAAAAAGATTTTACCAATGCTAAAAATCAGGATGGGGGAGCCGAGGGCTCTACCCCACCCACCTCCTCATGGGATCCCACAGTGTGTTGCGGCTGCCACTACTAGTTAGCCGAGTGGATGGTTGCGGCCACCACTATGGTTAAACTGCAGTGGATGGTTGCGGCCACCACTATGGTTAAATCATAGTGGATGGCCATGGCCGCCACTGTGGTGAGCCATAGTTCGGCCACTACCACGCCCTCTCCCTTGGACACACTTCGAATGCATTCCCTCTTTTTTGACCCTCATCGAATCTCTCGGCCCTGGTTCATCCTCTTTCACCTGCATACACACACCTCAAAAAAAATGTGTTAAAGCAAGCAACCCTAACCCAATTAGGGAATAATTAGTCTACTCTAAATATTGACAATATAATGATGGAGTTGATTAAACCAAATTTAGGAAACCATTCTATTTAATCCTGAGTTAACCTTTAGTTAACGCAAAACTTATTTATTTCATTTTAAATGTAGATTATTTAGTGTAATAATGTTGTTTTAAAAAAAAAATTGTTTCATTTTTTGCCCAAAAGTTTGGGCATGACATTTTGGTATCAAAGCAAGGTTTCCAACACTAGGAACCTTTCTCCATTACGTTTAGCTTTTAATATTATTTTCTATAAGAATTGTTAATTATTTATTTATTTACTTTATTTTATTTTATTGATCATTAAGGATGCCGCCAATTACGTGACAAGCTCGTAAGCACGGTAGGGGTCCTAGACATGCTTGCATGGCATGTGAGGATGTTGTGTAGGATGAGCCAGGTCCAGAAGGGGATTGAGAAGCTGCTCCCGAACAACCGATTGTCCCCAATAGAGAAATTTTGGTTGCACTCCAGAACCTGATAGGAATAGTTCAGGATAGACTCCTAGCAGTAGATCGTCAGGCAGAGCACCAAAATTTTGAGAGTCATAGATCTGCAGCTAGGGAGTAGAGTAGGAGTCCACCTCCTAACCGTATAGAGGCCTAGGCTGAGCATGAGCCTGAATCAGTCCATCTACCTGAGGCATCTCTAGTAGTGGCACTAGTTATTTTTGAAAGAGCACCCCGTGATCCCGGGGATCAAATCAGGGAGATTTTATGTCTTCAACCACCATCCTTTGCAGGATCCACCGATGGGGTAGAGGCTAAGTTTTGGATTTTGATTCTAGAGAGGTGCTTCGGATTGCATCCCTATGAGAGCAATATGAAGGCACGTATTTCCATTCACCTTTTGAGAGGGATGGCTTCCATATGGTGGAGGCGGGAGGAGTACAAGAATGATTAGCTAGGGACACTATCACTTGGGACATCTTTATAGAGAGATTCAGAGATAGATACCTATCAAAGAACTATAGGCAACACAAGATTGATGAGTTCCATAGCCTTCAGTAGAAGGGTCTCTTTGTGTCCCAGTATGAGAGCAAGTTCTTTGAGCTCTTACCATACGTTGACTACCTGAAGGATGAGAAGCGACTCGTCAACCAGTTTATTAGAGGATTGAATGCCAATACAGTAGGACCATTTAGGATGGCAGTTCTAGGAAGCCTTCAGGCTTTCATGGAGAAGGCCTTGATATCAGAGGAGATTAAGGGTAGATCACAGGACACGTGGGATCGGCATCAGAACCAAAACCCTATACTGCAGTCTTTTGGGTTTCAGAAACCCCACTAGAAGGGTAACCATAGGTATTCATCGGGGTCCTTTAAACCCCCTCCTTCATAGTAGCCATAGTAGAATTAGAGGTAGAGGCCTCCAAAAGGTCATCAAGGATTTAAGCCCAAGTAATGGTAGTCACAGGGTCCTAGGCGTGATCAGCGATCACAGGTTCCATATGATAACTCAATGATGAATAGTGAGTACCAAACCAATACTAAGAGGGGAGGGGTGAATCAGTTTAGGCACAAAGATTTTTCCTAAACCGGTTTGACTGCAAACTATGAACTTGATTGGCAATCACTATCATTCGTTTGAACCAGATTACTATCGGTTAAATACAATGTAACTGTGAAAGACATGAACCGGAAACACTTATCTTTCCACACAACCTACACCTTCATTTCACTTTATTCTTGTCCATAAACAGGTAATTTATCATCAGAGATACAATAACTTGCTAGCTCAACATGATTCATCACTATACAGGAAATAATAAAACATCACATGAAAGAGGCATCACACATGACACACATATTTTTCACATGGAAACCCAACTGGAAAAAACCATGATGGGGATGAATACCCACAAGCTATTTTTGAACTCTTTAGAAGTCTACTCTGTTAGTAGCCAAGTCCAGTTAACAACTGTTACAACAGGTTCTGTTAGGAACCGATCCTGTTAAGGATCACCTAGTTAAGGGATGGCTAGAATACCCGGTTAAGGGTTAAACCTATTAAAGGTTACCTTGTTAGAGGATTTTATGAACTCAATGGTTTTGAGTCACCCTGTTAAAGGATTTATAGCAAGCTGGTTAAAGCTACCCTATTAAGGGATTTTCCAACTGTTGAAGTGGTTAGAGATCAACAGGTATTAGAATGATCTGGTAATAGCACTCAATGCCAATGTAGATCCACTTTAGTTTCTTTCTTCTACACACACACTATGCAGGTATCAATCCTCTTATCTAGTCTAGCAAAAATCATGTATCTCTACACTTAGATACACACACAACATTTGCCAACAACTTCAACAAGAAACACAACATCGACCTTATAGGAAACAGGTAGGTCGGTAGCATAAACCCTAAACCCTAAACATTCAGGATGAGCAATTTGGATGGTTCAATCCTGACCATTGAACACTTTGCATTTGAATACAATGGTCTAGAATAGATCTCAAGACATTCTCCATCATTCGTTCTTCACCGCTTCATGGAGATGATAACCCATCATGCATTCTCCACCATTTATAGAGACTTCGCACATTCTTGAGGTAGATAGGATCGATCTCCTTCATGCAAGATCCTTCATGCGCACAAGGCTGATGTGGCAACATGATCTGATCTCCATTACAATGCTAACTCATCACACAATGTCATCAGTTGAATCACATAGGCTTGGAACACTTCAACTGGAAACCCTAAAGCTGAGACTACCAACCGGTAGTCATACCACATTCCATGTATCGGTTCTCATTTCACTATACCGGTTCACTTGGACAAACCTACCGCTTCTCATTTTGCACATATGTCAGTTTACAACATCGTACCGGTTTACTTTTCTATTTGCTTAACTTTAAAAAACCGGTTGAGCATATTACTAGTTCACTCTTCAGCATATTGACATCAATGACAACATACAATGAAATCCTATCATCATACCAGTTCATATGCCAACAATCTCCCCCTTTGGCATTGATGGCAATATACAAGGATATCTCTTCACTTTACATCTTCTCCCCCTAAGTTGCAGATATATGTTCTCCATCACATCTTCTCCCCCTTTGACAATAATGCCAAAGTGGAGGCACAAGCTGCCCTCTTCCACTATACTGCTCCCCCTGAGGAGTAGCATCCTTCAACACATCAATCCTGAAATGATATATCAATGGAAGACCTGATTGATGTGGAGCACATACCTTTAGTTTACCTCTTGAAGGGGAAGCACCCCTAATTCACCTCTCAAATAGGTAAATGTAGCCTACGATAGAGGCTTGGTGAATATGTCTGCTAACTGCTCCTTACTGGAAACATGTTCCAATACCACTTCTTTGTTCTGAACCTTTTCCCTCAAGAAATGATACTTGAGTTCAAAGTGCTTGATTCTAGCATGTAAAACTAGATTCTTGGAAATGTTAATTGCATTTTTATTGTCACAAAATATACTTACTAGTTTAGATACAGGAACTTTGAAGCCATTCAATACATGCTTCATCCAAAGAGTCTGGGTGCAATTCATAAAAGCTGCAACATACTCTACTTCTGATGTAGACTGGGAGATACAACTCTGCTTTTTACTCATCCATGAGACTAGTCTACCACCAAGAAAGAATGCACCACCGATTGTACTCTTCCGATCATCCACATTACTAGCCCAATTAGCATCTATGAACACTTTCAGGTTGAAATCATCATTGTATGGATACCATAATCCATAGTCAATTGTTCCCTTCAGATATTTAAGAATCCACTTGACTGCTACCAGGTGAGATTCTCTTGGGCTTTTCTGAAACCGAGCGGTAATACCCATTGCATGAGCAATGTCTGGTCTGCTATGCACTACATAATGCAACTTACCAATCATTGATCGGTATTCTTTCTCATTTACCACTACTGAGTCATCCTCTTTTGATAGTTTATAACTGGTCACCATTGGTGTACCAACCAGTTTGTTGTCTTCCATGCCAAAGGTATTCAACACCTCTTTGACATACTTGGACTGAGTAATAAAGATTCCATCTTTCATTTGTTGAATATACAGTCTAATGAAGAACTTAATCTCCCCTATGAGTGACATTTCAAATTCCTTCTTAATCTCATCTGCAAAGTCATGGCTCATCTTGTCATCTCCACGAAAAATTATGTCATCTACAAATACTTCATAGATCAGAATATGATCTCCCTCTGATTCAAGTAGATATTGCTATCTTCACTTGTTCTTTCAATTCCAATCTTTACAAGATGGGAGTGCAAGTGTTCATACCATGCTCTAGGTGCCTGCTTTAGTCCATACAAGTCTTTATGTAGCCTACACACCATGTCACTGTCTTCTGAATGCAGATTTTACATCCATTTGGTATACCTTGAATCCTTTAAAACTTGCATATGTAAGAAGCATACAAACTCCTTCCAATCTTGCTACTAGAGCAAAGGTCTCTCCATAGTCTTCTCCTTCTTCTTGGGCATATCCTTTACATACTAGTCTGGCTTTGTTCCTTACCACTGTACCATCCTCATTCAACTTATTTCTGAAAACCCATTTGGTTCCAATGACATTTTTATGCTCCGGTCTAGGTACCAAAGACCATGTACCATTATTCTCTATCTAATGAAGTTCCTCTTCCATTTCCTTGATCCAGTCTTCATCATTATGTGCCTCTTTGGATGATTTAGGCTCAAATTCAAAGATCATACATGAGTTTTCTCTGACCTTTCTTCTTGTAATAATTCCTGCATCTTTGTCTCCTATGATCTGCTTTGGATCATGATTGAGTTTGACATACCTAGGTATGTTCTTAACAGCTTCCTCTTGCTTTTCTTCTTCATCCTCATCTTCATCAACATCATCATCAACTGATGTAGGAGCACAGTTACTGGTACTAGGCTGATTTGCAATCGGTTCCCAGAAGGTTACTACCGGTTCATCTCCTACTTGCTCACTACCAGTTTCCTCTAGTTTCTCAAAGTTTTCATCAATCCTAACATTGATACTTTCAACAATTCTCTGAGTCCTATTGTTAAAACATTTGAGAGCTTTACTCTTGGTGGAATATCCTAAGAATATTCCTTCATCACATTTTGCATCGAACTTGCTCTGATGTTCAATCCTCTTGATATAACATTTACTACCAAATACTCTAAAGTAGCTTACCACTAGTGTCTTACCGATCCAATACTCATAAGGAGTCTTATCCTTTCCTTTTTTGATGAGTACCCAGTTCATTGTGTAGATAGGAGTGCTCACCGCTTCTCTCCAAAAGGTGTGAGCAACCTTTCCTTGGATCAACATAATTCTAGCTGCTTCAACCACAGTCTGGTTATTCCTCTCTACTAAGCCATTCTGTTGTGGAGTTTGGGGGGCACACAGTTGCCTCTTGATGCCATTCTCTTCACAATATTTGTTGAATTCACCAGAAGTGAATTCCCCTCCTTGATCAATTCTAAGGCATTTGATTCTTCTACCACTTTCCTTTTCTACCAGTGCTCTGAAAGCTTTGAACTTTCCAAAGGCTTCAGACTTGCCCTTCAAGAATGTGACCCACATCATTCTTGAGCAATCATCTGTAAGAATCATAAAATACCTGTCTCCCTACACACTCCTGGTTTTCATAGGACCACACAAATCAATATGCACAAGATCAAGTAAATTGTCTGCCATGAAGGATTTACCTTTGAAAGTTGAGGAAGACATTTTCCCCATTTGACACTCCCTACATAAAGGATTTTTCAGTTTTCTCAGCATCGACAGTCCTCTAACTGCCTTGATCTTACTAACCTTCACTATGTTATCAAAATTTACATGGCAGAGTCTCTTATGCCATATCCAACTATCATCAAGCTTAGCCATAAGAAATATGCTTATATTTGCATTCAGCTGAAATAAGTTACTTTTGGTCTTCATACCAGTGGCAATCAGTTCACCATTCTTTCCTTTGATTTTGCACACTCCATTTTTGAATTCTAGAATGAGTCCACTATCATTTAGCTGGGAAACACTCAAAAGGTTGTGTCTGAGACCATCTACCCAACACACATTGTCAGCACTACTCTTTCCATTCAGAGAGATAGACCCTCTTCCTTTGACCATACATGGTGAATCATTACCAAAATGGACAACACCACCATCATACTCTTCTAGAGATAGAAATTTACTCTGGTCACTAGTCATATGGTGAGAACAGCCACTATCAATAATCCACTCATTGGAATTATCAAAGTGGGAGACAAGAGCCTTCTTATCTGACACATCTTCCTTGACTGTAACAAACATAATATCTTCATTTTCTTCATCTTCTAATTCCTCATCAGTGACACCTTCATCAACTGCTACAAAATAGTTTCTCTGGTTTCCTCCTTTGAACTTTTTGAACTTTTTCGATTTGTCTTTGTTGTCACCATTAGGACAATTTACCGCAATGTGTCCTATCTGGTTACAAGAAAAGCATTTTAAAGGGAGCTTACCTCTATATTTACCGATTCCTTTAGGAAGTCTCTTGGCAAGAAGAGCTTCAAATTCCATCAGAATCTCCTCATCATCCATTTCTCTACTCTATCTTGGTTCACCACTGGTGCTTGCTTCTTTTCCTTTTCTAGATGGTGCAACTGATGCTCTAAAGGCTGATTCAGTCTTCTGAACACTGCCATCAAAATTGTTTAACTCATAAGCAGTCAGCTTTGCAATGATAGAGTCTAGGGATACCTTAGTCTTGTCTATTGACCTCAACTCCTGAATAGTTGCAACCCTTATTGCATAGACCAGTAATAAGGATCTCAAGACTTTGCTAACAGTAGTGGCATCATCTATTTTACCTCATGCACTCTTGATGTCTCCAACAACAGTCTTGATTCTTATTCCATATTGTTGAATGGTCTCACCTTCAACCATCTGCATGTCTTCAAAATTTCCTCTAAGGCTTTCTTCCTTAGCTTGCTTCACATGCTCATCACCGCCATAGATAGATTCCAGAGTATCCCATACATCTTTGGGATTTTCTTTTTCCTGAACATCAATAAACTCAATGTCAGATAAACTACTAATTAGGGCTTCCATGACTTGCCCATTCTCCTGAATCTCTCTCTTTTGGTCATCGGTGAGAGTACCGGTAGGAATAACATAAGCAATCTCAACATAGCTCCAGTGTTGAGCACCCGTGCTTCTGATGTATATCTTCATTCTATCCTTCCATATTTTGAAATTATCTCTGTTAAAATTTGGACCTTCCCTCTTCATCATTAGAGTAGGATCTTTTCCTCAAGCGGTTAGGCTTATAACACAGAGGACCTGGAGGATGCTGTGATATCAATTGATAACTCAATGATGAATAGTGAGTACCAAACCGGTACTGAGAGGGGGGGGTGAATCAGTTCAGGCACAAAGACTTTTCTTGAATCGGTTTGACTACAAACTATGAACTTGACTAGCAATCACTATCACTAATATGAACTAGATTACTACTAGTTAAACACAATGTAACTGTGAAAGACATGAACCGGCAACACTTATCTTTCCACACAACCTACACCTTCATTTCACTTTATTCTTGTCCATAAATAGGTAATTTATCATCAGAGATATAATAACTTGCTAGCTCAACATGATTCATCACTAAATAGGAAATAATAAAACATCACATGAAAGAGGCATCACACATGACACACATATTTTTCATGTGGAAACCCAACTGGGAAAAACCATGGTGGGGATGAATACTGACAAGTTGTTTTTGAACTCTTTAGAAGTCCACTCTATTAGGAGCCAAGTCCAGTTAAGAATTTTTACAACAGGTTCTGTTAGGAACCAATCTTGTTAGGGATCACCTGGTTAAGGGATGGCTAGAATACCCGATTAAGGGTTAACCCTATTAAAGGTTACCTTGTTAGAGGATTTTATGAACTCAATGTTTTTGAGTCACCCTATTAAAGGATTTATAGCAAGTTGGTTAAAGCTACCCTGTTAAGGTATTTTCCAACTGTTGAAGTGGTTAGAGATCAACAAGTATTACAATGATCCGGTTATAGCACTCAATGCCAATGCAGGTCCGCTTTAGTTCCTTCCTTCTGCACACACACTATGTAGGTATCAATCCTCTTATCTGGTCTGGCAAGAATCATGTATCTCTGCACTTAGATACACACACAACATTTGCCAACAACTTCAACAAGAAACACAACATCAACCTTATAGGAAACAGGTAGGTCGGTAGCATAAACCCTAAACCCTAAACATTCAAGATGAGCAATTTGGACGGTTCAATCTTGACCATTGAACACTTTGCATTTGAATACAACAGTCTTGAATAGATCTCAAGACATTCTCCATTGTTCATTCTTCACCGCTTCATGGAGGTGATAACCCATCATGCATTCTCCACCGTTTACAGAGACTTCGCACATTCCCGAGGTAGATAGAATCGATCTCCTTCATGCAAGATCCTTCACGCGCACAAGGTTGACGTGGCAACATGATCTGATCTTCATTACAATACTAACTCATCACACGATGTCATCAGTTGAATCACACAGGCTTGGAACACTTCAACCGGAAACCCTGAAGCTAAGACTACAAAATGGTAGTCATACCACATTCCATGTACCGGTTCTCATTTCACTATACCGGTTCACCTAGACAAACCTACTACTTCTCATTTTGCACATATGCCTGTTTACTTTGCCAGTTGCTTAACTTTAATAAACCGGTTCAGCATATTACCAGTTCACTCTTCAGCATATTGACATCAATGACAACATACAATGAAATCCTATCATCATACCGGTTCATATGCCAACACCATACACACCTCCGACATAGACTCAGCAATCCTCCAGGGGTGGTTTTAGTGGATCGAGTAGGTCAGGAGGATAAGGATACTCTACGCCATAGGGTGTTTAGTTTCAGACATGTGGGTCTTGTTTCACTTGTGGGGCCATGGGGCATAGGTCAAGAGAGTGTCCACGTGGGTCTTGTTTTATATGGTAGGAAGTCAATGGATGGCAGGTTCAAAGCCTACAGTTGGGGACATGGGTAAATCCCACAGAGTCTTCATAGTGGTTGACAACCACCAGGTAGAGCATCAGGCCATAGTCATAGAGGCTGTAGGTATGATCAGAGGTAGTAGTGGTTTTACCTTGTTTGATTTAAGAGCTATTGATTCTTTTATATCTCCATTGTTTGTGGAGCATTGCGAGCTAGTGGCATCTAGGCAAGGTGTTAGCTAGAGTGTTTGTTGAGTCAGTGGTTAGGGGTTGTTAGCTTCAGATTGGGAGTACAACCACCTTAGTAGACCTTCAATTCACACCCCTAGGATCTTGGCATTGTTCTTGGCATGGATTGGCTATACGCCCATAGAGCCAAGATGGATTGTCACTAGAAAAACATCGAGTGTGTGGAGATCAGGGTACCTCCATAGTAATTTTAGGGATTCAGACACCCGTATCACTTCGTATGATTTCCGCTATGCAGCTTAAGAAGAGCATGCGAAAGGGATGCTAGTTATTTTCCATCACCATCAGTTATAGAGAGTAAGAGAATGAGAAGGAGCCTTCCCTAGATGATCATCCTATCCTTGAGTAATTTGAAAACATGTTTCCTTGCGAGTGACCTGGTATGCCACCTAGCAGAGAGATTGATTTTCATGTAGATCTTGTACCAGGAGCGGCACCGGTTTTGAGAGCACCATATAGGATGAGCACTATTGAGCTTAATGAGCTCAAGATGTAGCTTGAGGAACTCTTAGAGAAGGGTCACATTCATCCTAGCATCTCCCCTTGGGGTGCACCAGTCATCTTTGTGAAGAAGAAGGATGGATCCCTTCGGTTATGTATGGATTATAGGCAGTTGAACAAAGTGACCATCAAGAACCAATACCCTTTGCCTAGGATCAACAACTTATTTGATCAACTTCAGTGTGCCAAATTATTTTCTAAGATAGATCTAAAGTCAGGGTACCACCAATTAAGGATTGTAGAGAGAAATATCCACAAGACAACTTTTCATACTAGGTATGGCCACTCTGAGTTCACTGTGGTCCCATTCAGTCTTATGAATGCTCCAGTTGTATTCATGAGTCTCATGAATGGGGTATTTTGCACTTTCCTTGATCGGTTTGTGATTGTGTTCCTTGATGACATATTGATATATTCTCAGAATGAGAAGGAGCATGAGGGGCACTTGAGACAAGTATTGAAGTGCTTGAGAGATAATCAGTTGTATGGCAGTCTTGTTAGACACAATGTACCACTGAGAGGGGGAGGGGGTGAATTAGTTGTTATCAAAACTTTTTCCCTTCAACAATCCTATGAGAGCATACTAGTTGATAGATCTAACCCAATTCAGACTTACCGGTTGGTTGGGAGACTAACACAAATGCAATCATACAAGGGACATCTCATAACACTAGCATATATGAGGAAAACCCAAGATGGGAAAAACCTCAGTGAGTAATGCTACTGGAGTCTACTACTCCAATCCAACCTCACAATGAAAAAACACTATTACAAAGTTTAGGGCGCCAACCCAAGGAGCACTAACCCTTGACTCTAGGGAACCAACCCAAGGAGCACCAACCCCTAACTTTATGGGCTACAACCCAAAGGAGCTACAACCCCTGCATCGAGCTACAACTCAGTGAACACTAAGATAACTTCAATTACAAAAGTATTTATCTTGTTACAAGTGAATCTTGCAACCTTGTCATATATCTTACTCTGTCGGTGAGATACTATTTTACACTGACTCACTTCTCTTGTTGATCTTTACCTACTTCTTCTCTATCTACCTTCTCTGCAGCCTCCTTCACTTCTGCTTGACTAGTATGAACACTACCAGTTCTTCTTCTCCAACCAGTTGATTGCTTCAACCAAGTTCTCCCTCTCTCTCACTCACTTCTCTTGGATGATTGTTGAGCACTTGGCTGATTTTCTCTTTCTTGCAAAAGTATCCCACTTCACATTAGCACAATGATTTTAAGTCCAGTAGCTCCAAACAATCTCTTTGGCCTTCATACTTATAGGCTCATTTTCCCGCCAAAGCCTGATTCAAAATTTGGACGGTTAGGGTTTCCTCACCATCTACGAGGAAAATTGAATCTAGTTAGATCCTGCATGATCTGGTCACCTTGATGTCCATCTATTCATCTCTGCCATTTTTGTGCCTTCTAAAACACGTTTTCCAAATATGAGAAACATGATCCTTTTTCTTGACCTACATCTGTCAAACTATTATTAATACCTTTGTTGTTTCCTTGTCAAGGTATTCTTTCAATCCGATCTTCTTGCTTTGATCTAGGCACCAACAACTCCCTGATTCTTCTTTGTCGTCCATTCTTCCTTGATCCATGCACATCAAATCCAATCCACAAATCACGAGATCAATAATTAATGCATACCTATCAAGATGCCTAACTCGACACTGCACATCTCCAACCTTTGTGAGCTTGTTAGTTTGACACCATGTGGCATTCATATCAACCAACTACTGACTTGGCTCTTCAAGTCGGTCTAGATAGGATCACTGACCAAACACCCTACCGGTTCCTTTTCTCTGTTAGTTTATTAACCCTGCTGATATCTCTCATTACACTGGTTAACTCTCCATGTCTTCACTTTGCTTGAGTTGTTGGTGAAACATCTAAACTAGACTCCAGACATGTATATCCAAAGTGTTCTCATTCTACAAAGTGAGAGTCTTCTCGATCTACCCCTTGTCCATATTAGCAGTGGACTTACATACCGGTTACCACTCTTGATGACACGATGTCATCAACCTTTACAAGATTCCATCTTCAATCAAGCCACTTACCTCTATCTAGATCTACTTGGCCTCACCCTCTTCCTAATCAATTTAGACCATATTTCAACTGGTTTGTCTTAATGACAAACACATCACTCTTCTTCTGTACTGGCATCTCATCATGCCTTCTCTGTTAGTCCAGTGCATAACCCTGATTTCATCCACTTAAGGCATTCCCACTAATCACTAGTAGATCCGATGGGAGCACACTCACTTTCGGTCATACTTCACATGATTATTGCATATTCAACCGGTGGGAGTCCTGTTGTTTTGCAACTTTACAGCATACCAGCTCATTCTTCTCTTTGAGTATTGATGTGATTCAGATAACATTCTACCTCTTCATCACAAACAAACAATCAAACACCTTGTCCATTTGACATACTCTCCTAACCTTACCAGTGTTCTACAACACAAGGTGATATCCAAGGTATCACATCCTATACTTCTCCATAGTAGGTGTTGCACATACACATCTTCTACCGGTGGTCATCCCATACTGGTTGACATTAATGACAACACAATGCAACCAAGTTTATCGAAGTGTGCATTCTTTAGATTAGAGGTCAGATATCTAGGTCATGTTATATCCGTAGATGGGATGTCAGTTAACCCACTAAAGATCAGAGCTATTATGGATTGGCCAGCACCAACTAGTGTGATAGAAGTCAGGAGTTTCATGGGTCTAGCAGGGTACTACAGACACTTCATTGAGAGGTTCTCTAGGGTTGCACATCCTATTACATCCCTTCAGTGAAAGGGAAAGAAATTTGAGTGGATAGAAAGGTGTGAGAGGGCCTTTTAGGATCTCAAAAGGGCACACACTAGTGCACCTATTCTTGTTGTGCCAGACCCCTCGGCTGATTTCATGGTATGCACAGATGCTTCCTTGGATGGATTAGGAGAAGTTCTTATACAGGAGGGTTGAGTTATAGCATGTTTAGGAAACTTAAGACTCGTGAGCTTAACTACCCTACTCATGAACATGAGCTTGCAGCAGTGGTGCATGCACTTGTGAGGTGGAGACATTTTCTTTGGGGTCATCATTTTGAGCTTCATTCAGATCATCAGAGCTTGGAGTACATATTCACTCAGCCTAATCTTAATGCTCGTCAGAGGAGATGGACGAAGTTTTTATGTGAGTATGATTTTTATGTTCACAACATCAAGGGGAAAGAGAATGTAGTTGCAAATGCCTTGAGTAGGAGACATCATGAGATATGCTCCATGTCTATGGACATAGATTTGAGAGGTCATATATTGCAGCAGTTGCCAGAGGATGAGTGGTATTTAGAGGTATGTCAGGTAGTACAATCTCAAGAGACCCTGGAAGGGAAATATGCAAACTATTCATTAGACTCTGATGGACTAATATGCCATAGATGGCGCATCTATGTACCTTCTTCCAAAGGATTGTGTGATTTCATTATGTTGGAGGCTCACAGAGCTCCTTATGCAGCACATCTCGGAGTTAAGAAGATGCATGCAGATTTAAGACAGTTATATCATTGGCCAAGTATGCAGAAATTCATTGTTGTACTAGTAGCCCGATGCCTTGAGTGCGAGAGAGTCAAGGCGGAGCACCGCCATCCAGGTGGGTTGCTCCAGTCTCATGCAATACCAGAGTGGAAGGGGGATACTATATCGATGGACTTTTTCATTGGTCTTCCTATGTCATCATGTCGGCATGATGCCATGATGGTGATAGTTGTCAAGTTGACCAAAGTGGCCCACTTCTCACTAGTTCAGACTACCTTCACAGCACCAACAATGGCACAGGTATTCTTGTGGGATATTGTCAGAGTTCATGGTGTTCCACACAAGATTATCTCATATAGAGACTCCCTCTTCACTTCTACCTTTTGGAAGGCGTTACAGGCAACAATGGGTACCAGACTCAACTTCAGTACAACCTATCATCCAAAAATGGATGGACAGACAAAGAGGGTAAACCAGGTGTTAGAAGACATGCTCTGTATGTACGTAATAGATCATCAGACTAGATGGGAAGAGTACCTTCCTTTGGTAGATTTTTCCTATAATAATGGGCATCATACTTCTTTGGGAATGCGACCTTTTCAGGCTTTGTACGGAAGACCTTGCAGGACACCTTTGAGTTGGGACTGCATTGAGGACAGAGTAGCTATTGGTCCTAAGATAGTTCATGATATGGAGCAGCAGGTGGATTTGATTAGACAGTGCCTTAGAGAGGCATTTCAGTTATTTTCATGTTGGACCTACTATTGATACTATATTTTGATGCATTATCGACATAGATTTTATATGATCCAGTGTTTGGATAACATTGATATGATTATGTCATTTACTTTGATTTGCAGTACTTTGTTTTGATGCTAGAAAATTATGGATGCATGCTCTATAAACGATTTAATTCCATGATGATTATGCTGGTGTCATTTAGTAGATTATTTTACGTAGATGTTATTAGATAATTGGAAACTTGATTATTATAATTGAAATTGTACGCAATGTCTGAATTGTATTCTTTTCATATGATAATATTATATGTGATTTTTGGAATTACTAATGTGCAAAGTGAGATGTTCAAGAAAATTATTCCATGTGACCATGAAAACTATTTGGAGAATCAAGCTTAGACCTATGCGCATTTGCGAAGCCAAGGGTTGTCTATTTGGAGAGACAACACCTCATTTGTAAATGTGTTTTAATTTGTAAATGTTTATGCTTGGATGTGTGTTTAATTTAAAAATTGTTTAAATTATTAATTCCGAAAAAGGGACATTGCCATGTGTATTTTAGTGATGTGTAATTCTTTTTGTGGTGTCACTTGACATCATGTGTTGTAAAGTGAGTTGGTAATGACATATCCCTTGGAAGGAATTGGTTTTATCAATGCATTTTTCAATTATCCTAGTATGGTCCCAAGAAATTCTTGGATAGGGAGCCATTAGAAAGGTCAACTCAGGGTTGACCTGTAGGTCAAATTTGGGTGAGTTTCTATAGGGTTAAACTAACTCCTAGGGTCAAGTTAGGGGAATTTTTAGTGGGCCATATGGTGAAACTATGGATGAAGCCCAAATTTATCCATGTGTCCACTCCCTAGGGACTGTTTAGTCACCCCAAAAGTTGAGTTTTCCAAGTTGGCCTAATTTCAACTTTTGAGGAGCCTATCTAGGTTAGACAACCCTCCTCATGAGTGACATTGATCTTCCCCATTCCTTTTTACCTTTTTGAGGTGCCTTGGCTAGATAGTTTGTAAGGTGTTGGGAAGACCAACCTATGAACATCCTTCAACCTTCCCAAGAGGGTTGGAAAGAGTGAGGAGTGTCTTCTTAGGGAATAGTTTGGGAGGGAGAAGTTTGATCACCCACTCTCCATTTTTGGAGACAGGTTTTCTTGAGTTTGGTTCTGGGATTGGAAAGTTTTTGGCTAAGTCTTGAGAGGAAAAAGATAGTGGATTTGAGCAGCTCTTCTACAACTTCTATTCATCCTTTTTGGCAAATTTAAGGTTGGTTGGTTTACTATCTCATGTTGTTGCTTTGACTTTTGAAAAAATTGTTTGTTGTGGTTGTTCTCCCATTGTTGATTTCTGAGTATGTTTAGGAGGATGTTGGGTTCTTCCTTTTGTGTTTGTGTTATTATGGTTTTATGATATTGTTTTGGGAGTTTTCAAGGCCAACCTCACCCTTGGGAGGGTAGAGTGGCTTTGGGGTGAAGGGTTGTTTGACAGCCTATGAGTGTAGAGGCTCTCTTTGGAAGAGAGTGATTTACAAGGGGTTATGGGACCCTTGTTGCATAGTGTTTTGTTTATGTAATGGGGGTCATAAGGGGAGTTTGTTGGCTTGTATGCCTTGGGGGACATAAGGAATTGTTGGGACAAGTTTGGAACTTGTGAATATGCTTCTTGGTTGCCTTGCAATGACATTATGTTCTCCTACTTGCAGAATTCTCCTCTATGTATTTGGTCCTTGTTTGACCCACTTGAAAAGTCACATAAGTGATGATGTCTATCCTTGGGTTGGGAGTGTGAATGTTGTGAGTTTTCTTTCTTGTATGTGTATTGATTATGTGTCTCCCATTTAGCCTTTGTTCTCCTAGCTCAGGGGTGGCTTCTTGTAAGCCTAAGTTGGGAGGTGAGCCTCCATGGTCACAACCTACAAGTTCTTATTGTAGGTTTGTTTGGGAAAGGATTGGAAAGGAAGCTACACTTGATCCTATTGTTTATTGTATTTAATTGCATAAAAGAAAAAGAATTTCTTATCGTATTTAGTTGCAGAAAAGAAAAAGAATTTCTTATTTTATTTAGTTGCAGAAAAGAAAAAAAGAATTTCTTATTGTATTTAGTTGCAGAAAAAAGAAAATATATATATATATGATAAGCCCTCATGTAGTAGAAATGAGAGGATTGATTTAGTTATTTCCTATTTTTAGTAAAAGAAACTATGGTGTTTTAAATGTAACTGTTGGATTAGTTTTACCATGTAATAAAGATGTATTTTTATTTGAAGTATATATTCTTGCAAAGTCAAGAATGCATTGTTGAAGTTATTTCTTTAATGATATGTTTCTAGAAAAAGATTAAGCATGAAATTTATAGTTTGTTCTTATTGCTATTGAAAAAAAAGAAATGAAAATCTAAATGTTAGTAGAGTAGTCACTTGTAAATAAAAGGAATATATTTTCTTAAGTTCAAAACACAAAGGAAAAGAAATAAATAGATATTTAGAGTGAATGTTAATATTGCAACTTGTCTTGTTGTTTATGGATTAAATAGATTTTTTTTTAAATAGTTGGTTGCAGCTATTAATAAAAATATCTCTATCATATTTTTCTTATTCTATAAATGCATGTGTAGAGAAAAAGTTAGGAAATATTGTAAATCTAGTTATAGTTAACTTAAAGCAAAAAGGAAACTATATGTTAGTTAGAGAAAACAAAAGTTGTTCTATTTTGTTATTTAAGAAGATCCTACTGTTAAACTTGAAAAGAAATAGATTTAAAACAGGAAATATATATGTATATATATACTCATATATATAAATATATACATATATATTTATTGTAATGAAAATGCCTAATGTTTTAAAACCTACAACTAAACTGTTGTATTTATCCTAAAACTGAATGAATAACACATAATATGTATTAAAGTTAAATTATATAAATTTAATAAACTATGAGTAATCTAGAAATAAAGGAAATGATTTCTTTATTCTAACTATTCTGACCATACCATATTTAAATCTTGAATACAGTTTACTATTAAAAACTCATGTATATATATTAATATGTATATATACACACACATTAAAATGTATATTATAGTGCTTACTATGAAAACCCTTTAAGCAGAGTTTTAAAAAAAATTGTTTCAAAAAAAAAAAAAAAAAAAATTTTACCTATGCCGAAAATCGGGATGGGGGAGTCGAGGGCTCCACCCCTTTGCCTCCTCATGGGATGCCACAGTGCCATGTGGCCGCCACGGTGGGTTAAGACATAGTGGATGGCTCGGTCACCACTGTGGGTTACCGTAGTGGATGGCTGCGGCCACCAGTACGGGTTACTATAGTGGACGGTTGTGGCTGCCACTGTGGGTTACTGCAGTGGACGGTTGTGGCTGCCACTGTGGTTAAATTGCAGTGGATGCCCATGGCCGCCACTATGGTGAGCCATAGTTTGGCCACCACCGTGCCCTCTCCCTTGGCCACATTTCGAACACATTCCCTCTCTTTTGGCCCTCCTTGATTCTCTCGGCCATGGTTCATCCTCTTTCACCTGCACACACACACCTCAAAAAAAATGTGTTAAAGCAAGCAACCCTAACCCAGTTTCGAGTTAGGGTTAGCTTGATAGGAAAATAGGAAATTAATAAGAAAAGAGTTGAGTTATAAAAATAATAAATCAACCCTAGATAGGGTTTGGATTAAAATATTATATAAATGAAATGAGGGGGAAATTCTTCTTCAAATTTGAAAAGAATTACCCCCATTTGTTTATAGTCAATAAGTAGAAAAAATTAACTTCTATTATTGATTAGGGGGAAATTGTTTTTAATATAGACTTTATTTAGGAAAAATATGAGTAAGTATACACATATATATAGCTATATAAATATATAAATATATATATATATATATGCTAATTTACATATATATTTAAATATGGTTGTTGGGTTAAAATTCTTTTGGGGATTTTATTAATGGAACTTATTAAAAGTATAATGTAAAATTTTAACCTATGAGGTCAATGTTGGCCAAACACTTAATAGTTGAAATTTAAATATCAAAGGGGAATTAAATTTGACCTTAATATAAAATGAATTTATTACTCCATTATTATATTTGATTTGGTTAACTTTATTAGTTTAATTTAAAGACGTTTTTTGTGTTTTCTCAATTAATTATTTTTTAATATGAGTTAACATTATTTTATTTAGCCTTGAGTGTATTAAAACTTTTGAGATAATTAATGTCTCTTGATTTAATATTGGATAAATTTTAATTAGTCGAAATTAATTAATTTAGTTAAATTAATAAATTAAGTTGTGACTACCCTTTTTAGAGAATAATTAGTCTACTCTAAATATTGACACTATAATGATGGAGTTGATTAAACCAACTTTAGGAAACCATTCTGTTTAATCCTGAGTTAACCTTTAGTTAAGGCAAAACTTATTTATTCCATTTTAAATGTAGATTATTTAGTGTAATTATGTTGTTTTAAAAAAAAAAATTGTTCCATTTTTTACCCAAAAGTTTGGGCATGACAGATTCTTACACTTTGGTCAGGTTTGATCCATTTCATGATCCCATCATTTCTACCATAACACATCCACCTCATCATGGACTCACGTCTTCTTCCCAAAGAAAAGAAAAAACCAAAAGGGTAGACCATCACAAGAAATAACCCCTTCATGTTAAAGATAATATTAATGGTTATGGCTTCAGTGACATTCCTCAAGACGTTGGTATCTAGGTACCAAACCTAAATCCAAACATATGCCTTCTCCTTCATCCCTTCCATCCATCTTAGGTCCCTATATCCCTTTGTCCCCTATTCAAGGTCACCAAAGGAAAACATCTTTGAGAACCTTCCATCCATCCAAAATAACTTCATATCATTCCTATCCATCCATACATACCTTTACTTCTCCAAGAAATTTGGATGCCAAGCATAAAAGTCATAAATCCAACAATTTGCATGTATTCAAGGATCAACATGTCCAGTCTAATGGACATGTTAAAACAAAGAAAAATTTGATCCAAAAAGAAAAATAAAACCGAAAAGGCCACAAAGGCCAAATGCTCAAAAAGAAAAGTCAAAATCTATATGGGTTCTTAAGGCACTTGTAGAAGAAATACTTTCCAAGTGACCACAAAAACATGAAAAATTAAAAACCATGTGGATCCCTAAGCAGCTCCTTGAAGCACAATAGTCTAAAGAAAAATCCAAATTGGCATCCAAAATTGCTATTCCTCCATCCAAACCTTTCAAATGTATTCCTCCATGACCTTTGTCATCTATTTTGGTCCTTATGTCCCAAAATCCGCATCCTTTCCTCCATGAAAATCTCAATATCCTAGATCCATTTTTCCTCCATCAGTCCATCACCCCTCAAGGTGTGTGCCATTGTTGATCTTGCCTGCATTTCCATCCCCTCAAGCCCAATTATTCCAATACCCTATCCATTATCTAATGCATATTTTCCATCCTTCTATCCCTTTGATCCAATCCTTTGCATTAATCATTACCTTAGTCCCATCTCATTTTCATGCCATTATCCTACCAATGTCTTTGAGTATACTTTTAATAGTCATGGTCCATTGCAGCACAAATTTTAAAGGCTCCTTTCTAGACAACAAGATTCTTGAGTCATTCGTCCATCTCCTATCAAGTATCCATTCTCTGCCAAAAAGTGAAAAATGCAAAAAAAAAGAGAGAAAAAAATGAGAAAAAAAGGCAAAAAATAAGAAAAATAAATAAAGAAAAATCATTCGTCTACTAGTGAAATCTAGGCAAACAAGCACCTTGGGAAAGTACCATGATGAAAACCTAGCATATAGGCATCATGCATAAGCTATTAACTTCTTGCATACCATACTTGGGGGTTGGTCATATCCTATTGCCCTTCATGATCCTATCATGTCCTATTATCCCTCTATTATTCCATCATCCTTAATTATCCTATCATAGCCTATTGCCTTTCATTATCCTATCATCCCTCATATCCCTAATCCTTTTTCCAAATTTGATCTTGACAAGGCTAAGGATCTTCATGAATGTCATGCATCCTATTCACAACTTCTAGTCTATCATAGCTTTTGGTCCTTATCCATTCGCTTATTACAACCTTTTGTCCATATTTCTTGTCTTATTGCAACCTTTTGTCACTATCCCTTAGCCTATCACAACCTTCAATCTGTATCCTTTATCCATTTTTTATCTTGCTTGTCCTATCCATATCCTATCATCATCCGTACACTCATCCCTTGATCTTGATCTTACATAAGGACATAAAATGCAAAACATGGTTTCAAAAATCTCTTGACATGTCCCTCATGCCATTTCATTCCTTAACATTATTACATCCAATCTCTTAGCCCATCATGTGATAGCTCTTGGACATTGCATCCGCTTTGTCTCCATAATAAATGGCACATGTCTTCCTTCTATCCACCAACATTTCAGCAAGCTTGTTTATCCATTTGTCATATTCCTTGCCTTGCTAGAGACTGGGGGTAAAATCATAACATCAGTCAAAATCGAATAAAGTCTTGAAAAAATTCCAAAACAATCAAATAAAGTCCTAAAAAAAAAATTTTAAAATCGAATAACGTCCTAAAAAAAAAAGTCAATAAAAATTAAAAAATGTCCCAAAATAATCAAAAAATCGTAAAATGTCTTTAAAAAGGCACAAAAAAATTTAAAAATTTCAAAATCCTAAAAATTTCAAAACATCAAAAATCCTAAAACATTTTTTTTTCATTTTGCCAATAAACTATCCCTCTTGTATATAGACGGACATCTGAGTAGACATCCAACAACAAAACATTAAACAAAATACATATCAACAGATGGACCATTCAATCGAGAAAGATTTCAAACTGGTCTAAATTGTCACATCAATAAAAAAGCATTAATATTATCGATCCTTTTGTCAACATTATCATGGGTCTTATACAAGGTGTGGCATACTCGAAACCAGACTGAGTCCTATCTTAGATGGGGTACTACATTCCCTGAAACCAGACTACATGATTGTTGTATCATCACAACATTATCACTTTTGACAACAAAGATCAGATTGTTTGTTTGACTTGTTTGAATTGTGAGTCTTATCTTCTACCGATTTTTATCTTTGACCATGTTCCTATGTTGCTCAATGATGTCACTAAGTGATTTAGAGTGGCCAGGATGGCTCATGGTCTCTTGGTTTTTTTTCTATTTGTAGAGTGTTTTGTAGCATTTTGGGGCAAGTATGTTTGGGGTGTCAGTGTTGGCATGTTCATGTTCTGACTATCACACATACCTCAATTGTTGACACATATAATGTCTTAGGATGGTTGAACCATTCCTTGTCTGCAACGTGTTTGTTTTATGCAAACCAATTGCCTTATCGCCCTACCATTCATTTTCATGGTGCACCACATCTGTTTTGCCATATCAAATAAAAGTCCTCAGCTACAATTAGAATTTGTGAAAGCAAGATTTCATCACACTAACCATTCTTCACTTCCCATTTGCATTACTTCTGGCTAACATTTATGTTGGTGTAATTATTTAAGTTGACTTAGGTAAATGCATAACATCGTAATTTTCATATGAGACACTTAGGGATGTGCGTACATTGGGAGTGTGTATGTGGGAGAAATTCCACCTTTTATGGTATGATATTGTTGTTACTTTATCATATCCACTTATTGTGGGATCATAATTCCACCTTTGGTGAGTGATCCACCTCATGTGGAATACTTTACTATTTCTCCTACCTACCCTTGCTGACCCTTGCATCTCATTAAGGCACATGTCATCATTGTGTACTCTCTTGTCTCTTATCCTTGCCTTTATAAGTAGGCTCATCTACATTGTATCTAATTTCTAATGATGCGGTTAATCAATATTTGCATCTTGATTAGAATACAATTTATTCTCATCAAATATTTTGTCTCTCTCTTGTGCTATTCAATGTGCTCTTGATCTTGGCTATTTTCAACAAATTATTACATGGTATCAGTCATTGGGGCTTCATTAATTAGTCTTCATTGAGAGAATTTAAAGCATTCAATTTTTGGATCTAAGGAGTTGCACATTTTAGGGACATCCTATGGCAATTTTCACCTCACCATTACATCTGGGAGGTTGTTTCCATGAAAATTGAGTATAAATTTGCCATTTTTTTATGAAAATCAAATTTCAAGCTTTGGAGGAAATTTTTGCCCAATTTGGGCGTATAGTACGGATTTTTTTAGAAAAAAAAAACTTAATTTTTTTCTACAAATTTTATTTATTAATATATATATATATATAGATATATATATTAGTTTTTGGGTTATTGTAAAAGTTTTTTTCAAATAAAAAAAAAAAATTATATTTGTTTGGGGGGGGGCGTTGTGTCACCCTCACCCCCACCATACCTGTACGACATTTATATTTTGTAGGGAGTATATTTTTGTGGGTCTCATCACCCTATCTGCAACACTACTGGTTATTTCTCTCCAACACCACCATGTATTTACATCAATGGCCCCCACACCATGCATCTAGTCCCCACACTCACTTTGCTCTGTGGAGCCACCACCGCTAGTGGCTCATTATTCTCCCTGCTAGTTCATGTACTTCCCCCCAGAATCCTCCTCCTACTACCCATGGTCCTTAGCTCCGCTCAACTTCTCTACAACCGTTCTTGGCCCGTGCCCTATTCTCACCGCCTGCAACCACTGTTTTCTCCTCTCCCACACAACCCTTCCTCATTCGCCCACATGGATAGTATGACCAATAGCCTAGCCACCTTTGTAGTCCACATTAGCTGACTTTACACTATAGCTTTCCACCATGTGATAAAACATCATACGTCCAGTCCACGACAGCTTGAGGCCACATGGTGCCATCTCACTAGCCCACATAGCCACATCATACACAAGTGGCAAGTTTTGATTTGAAATCATGGTGCACAATTAGCGTACGGATCCCAATCATCTACCACATCATCTATATGGTTTTCCACATTATTTGACACATCCATATTTCATATATCCACATCATTTGTACGGACCATTCATTGCATGACACGTGTTAGTCTGTACGATGCAGACATGACACATAGGGGGTGTGAAGTTTTTGTGATGGCCAAATGGGCATCAAATTTAAGCTCATCAAATACTAACTTCTGCACTGCATCATCATTTCTTAAAAAATTTGGACCCCCTCTCCAATGGGCTTTTCAGTTTTGAAGTCCAACTTTGCAAGGCCATAACTTGTTCAATTTTGCTCCTTTTTTGGTACAATTTTTTTTTTCATTTGAGCTATTTTTTCATTCTCTTTGTAGTAGTGGTGTTATTTTCTAATTTTGGTGGACATATTTTTCACAATTTGCATTCTTTTGTGACTGTACTTGTCCAATCCTCATTTTTGCAACTTCAAAGGCTATGTTCGAGGTCATATTACCTCATTTTCAGGTGTCATTTTTGTGAAAGTGCATAATTTTTTTTCTACTTTCATAATCTACCATCAGTTTGCATTGATTTTGAGTGGATATTATACTTTTAGCATTTGGTAATTTTGGCCTATTTGGTACTTGTAATTATTTGGAGACCATTTATAATTTTTATTTAAGTCCATAAGAGCCTAATTGTGGTAGTTGTAAAACAAAAGTCAAAAGTCCACTTTTTCATTGATTGCAAGTGGCCCATTGTATACACACTGCACATAAAATGTTAAAATTATCATTTGAGGGAGGGGGAGGGGGGGTTCTTGATTGAGTGAATTCGGGGGGTCTCTCTTGTGCTCTTGTCTTTTGATCTTCTTCTCTTTTGTTTCATCATGGTTTCACCTAAGTTTCCTTTGTTAACTGCACATAACAATGCTTCTTGGAAAAATGATGCTTGGAGAAAGTTAATGGAAAAAGGTTTAATGCAAATTGTTGATGGAACAATAATGGCACCTACAAATCCTAAGGCTGGTCCTAATGCTCAAGTTTATTGGCTTGGTAAAAACTCTATGGCTAATGGTACATTAAGGAATGTTGGCATATTGCCATAACTGATAATGTGAATGGATATTGGCATAACTATTGATGATATTGATGAGTCGATATAAGGATTGTTGGTGATGATATAGTTGAGATGTTGTTTGATGACTTGATCATCAGTTTATGTTGTCATTGATGGAAACTATGGTTACATTATTTTATCATGTTATCTAAGTTGTTTATGATTGAGCAAAAAGCTATGGAATGGATTTGATAGTTAACTAGTAAATAGGACTTTAACTGGTAAATATGAAACTGTGTCATGCTTAAGTAATTGGATCTGGAGATTGATGAGGAATTTGGTGTTGTGATTTGGAATATGTGTTTGTAACATTATAATGAGGTTATAACCAGAACTACATCATGTTTTCGATACCAGAAGTCATGTTTGTGATTGACTGATGTATTTTCTGTAGGGTTTTAGGAGGGTTTAAGAACCGGTATTCAAATCTTATGACCAATAATGATTTTAAGTTTGGTAGTGTATTACATTATGTTTGTAAGATGGTGATGACGTGGCTGAATGCGTGTGAAGTGTTAAAATATTTTTTTGATGCAATTAAAGATGGAATCTCTTGGGAAATAGCAAAGAAAATAGAGGAATGTTTTACGGGCTTGATTGCTTATCAGATTGAAGTGTGGTGATGATTTATGATCATTCAATGACTATAATTGATTTTTAATTTGTTGTAATGATCCATATGATGATCTATAATAATTTGTAAAGATTTATGATGATCTATGATGTAAATCTTAGTATGAGGTTAGGGTTTTATAACCTAATAAGTTGTAAAGTCTATTTAGGGTAAGTCTGCGATGATCTACGATGTCAGTGATCAAAAGAAGAGTGTGTGGTTGAACCAGTGTGTGTGTGTGTCTATAAGAGAGAAATAGATTGGAGCTTAAAAGGATATATACAAGAAAGCAGAGAGTTCTATTTTTAGATCATACATCTATTGTTCCCTAACAGTTGTAGTAGACTCAAAATCCCTTAACCGGGTAGGTCCTAATAGGCCTGATTGTATAAATCCCTTCACTGGGTGACTCATTAGCTTGGATTCTAAATATTTTCACAAGGTTACTCCTAACAGAGTAAAGCTCCTAATAGAACTGAGGTAAATCCCTTAACTGGGGGAGTCCTAATAGGTTCTGCTCCTAACTGGGCATAATTGTAAGCTCCTAACTAGACTAGGCTCCTAACAAGGTGCATTCCGAAAGAGTGCATTATCTTTTGGCTACCAATTCCCACCGTGGTTTTTCCCATTTGGGTTTCCACATGAAAATCCTAGTGTTCATGTGTTGATTGATTTTTATGTGTTGAGTTGATATCTTTCTATTACATGCATGTTGATGAACACTTAGAAGAACACTTTGATAAATCTGATTAGTAGTATGATTTCAATTATTACTGGTACTATTTATGAGTCTTTTTGAAAGAATTTTTTGATGATTGATTAAGTTTTAAAGTTTAATGTAATTACTGATTCACCCCCCTCTCAGTAATTACCGGATCCTCACAAATAACAAGGAAATATGTCTCAAAAGATCTTATCTTCCATATTGAAATATGTACAATAGTCAAAGAGTCTTGGGAGAAATTTGCTTCTATGTATGGAAAAGTTGATAAGGTTAAGGAGTACATGATTAATAGTAAACTCTCTAGCCTTGATCCCAAGAATTTTGATGCCATTGAGGACTATGTAACCAAAGCTAATGAACTTAGAGCACAACTTATGGATTGTGGTATAACCAAGGATGATGATCAATTGGTTTTCAATTTGGTGCGTAAGCTTCCATCTGAATATGCAGCCTTTGTGTCTAGCTTCCATACTCAAAGATTGACAAGCAGTACATACTAGGGACAATCTTTTGCTACATTAACAGAATGGTTGATTCTTGAGTAGGATAAGTTAAGGCAAATTGGGATTCTCAAGTCTTCAAAGTCCATGGATTTGGTGGCTAATCAAGGGAATCATGGAAAGGGATCTAACAAGAAGAAAAAGCACTCTAAGCCAAAGCCACAACAAGAGAAAACTCAATCACCCTCTCCACAAAAAAGTGATTCTACATCCTCATCCTCATCTAAGGAGAAGTTTTTTTGTGCATATTGCAAGAAGTCAGGACATGAAGAGCACTATTGTTACAAGAAGGATATTGATGAGTTGAAGCATCTTCTTGAGAAGAACAAAATCATTTTACCCTCTAAAATGTCTACTTTAGCTTCTCCTTCATCCTCCAAAGAAAAGGAATTTGATAAGGGAAAAAATCACACTAAAGGAAAAGCTTTTTGTGCTACTACAAGTCATGATTCAGGGAGATGGCTTCTAGATTCAGGGGCTTCTCATGATATGGCATCTTCGCAGTCTATGTTCTCTTCATTTGAGCTTTTCCACATGCCATCTATTTTGATGGACAATCATACTTACATAAATGTGATTGGGAAAGGATCTATTACCATTGGGGATAACTTGTTCAATGATGTGTTATGTCTAGCTCATTTGCCAAATATTCTTTCCATATATTAGATCACTAATGGGGAAACAAGGAGAACTATGGAGATTACACCTGATTTAGTTATCATTAGAGACTTGGAGAGTAGATCTATTCTTGCAACTAGGTGGTGGATCATGCATCTCGGTTGTACTCTTTTTCACATTTTGGCCCTTTTGATGATGATGATTCTTCATATGTTGATCACACTTGTTGTGATGATTTGAATTTCGAGGGAAACTTTGGGTACTTGAACTTGGGGATTCTACATGTGACCCCGTTCTTGAGACTAGCATTTCATCTCCTCCTCTTGATATCACATCACCTATTGCACTTGATGATGTAGATGATGTGATAGTTTTTCCGTCTTGTGATTCATTTTAGTAGGATATTCCATGTCTTCCAACTTCAATTCATTGGGATGACTATTTGATAAACATTGCAAGCTTTTTTGTGGAGTACTACATTCCAGATTTGGGAGACATGATTAATGATATTCATCTTCTCTTTGATGAAGATTATCCTTCTTTGATTGTTGTGAGGGAGCACTCTGACCCTCTTGTTCATTCTCTACATGATCATTCTTTTGAGGTTGACATGATTATGGATACTTATGTACAGTAGTTGGAGGAGGTCTTTGTTAGGATAACCGATGGACAACTGAGAGGGGGGGTGAATCAATTGTCAAAAAATTATGTGAATTAAAGAACTCAAAACCTTTTATCAAAATAGCAAAAAATAGATATCGGAATAACTGATAAAGCATTAAAACATAATTATAAACCAGATAATTAATACCATGCATCCATAGCACATAACACCATTATTTGTACATGGAAAACTTGATAAAGGGGAAAAGCACAATGGGAAACCTTACCTGCAGTCAAATGATACTTCTCCAGAAAGTATATGATTACAATAGGGGCCTGCACATGCAGGAAGGAACATTGCCTAGAGCGCACTGCTCATCACAATGGAGTTTCACTAACTACAAAAGAGGTTAACCACCTCAAAATATTTGGACAACAATCTAGAAAGAAGAACTACCTATGATAGCATCAAACATGTCTAATTACAGTTCTAGTTAAGCTTAATATCAGAGGTCTTAAACCTCTTGCATAAACCTAACTCGATCACCTATGATCAACCAAGTACTCTCCTCAAATGATTATTACATTATTTGCTCATTGCATATATTCTACAATGAGATCTTACATATATTTATACCAACCCAAGACCTAAACAATTAGGTCGGCCACCCAAATGATAATTCAATAAATCTATTACATAATCCTAAAATAAAATCATAAAACATGTCGACCTGAGGCCAAAAAAATATCATCCAACTAATAAAACATCCCGAAAGCATATCAGGAAGATCTGTCAACATGTTTCATGAAACCGATCCATAACCTAGATAGCACCAGACCTAAATTAGATCCACACACGCCAAAGCAATGACTCCAATCAATTGAGACATGAACACAATCACCATAATCATCCTAAATCCCTTCTTGAAGCCGCACCAACACCACTTATGCATTAAATCAAACATATTCAATAAAGCTTTGTCAGTGAAACCCTTACTGGACCTAAAAGGTAGGCTTACTAGAACATAAGATAGCATCTAATCATTAGATCAATACCAACTAACTAAAACATACTTCAGAAGCATATGAACCATTCATACAAAATTATTCCATCATCCAGATCATATCAATAACAATCAAATGATAATCCTTCCAATTCAATCCTTCTATCGAAAGTCGATAAACAACCATAACAACTAGTGTTGACATCAATGACAAAACATCAATGCAACACATAATCAATTCCTTCATATTGCCAACAATCTACCCCTTTGGCATTGATGGCAACACTAGATGTGAAAAATATCTAAGTGCCAAGAAATGCCAACAATCTCTTCTAAAGGATATAGCAATGAAGTTCTGAACCAATTCTGAATCAAGAGACCAAATACTACCAAACTCCCCCTGAGGAGTGTAATCAATGTAAAAAAATAGCATTGGTTTTTCATATATATCTCTCCCCCTTTGACATCAATGCCAAAGATATGACATAGACTTCAAACATAATATGAAATTTCTAAATCTCAAGCATGACTACTCCCCCTGAGTAGTAGCATTATTTCATCAATCCGGAGCAAAAGATAGCTCTGATAATGCATACTGGACTGATACACATCTACATCATTTAGGTCTCTATCGAGGGGGTAGAAACCCCCAATTTGTCTCTCAAATGCTCAAATGATTCCCGAAACAAAGGTTTAGTGAAGATGCCTACTATTTGTTCATTAGTATTCACATAAACCAATCTAACTTCTTTTGCTTCCACCTTTTCCTTCAAAAATTCGTACTGCATTAATATGTGCTTAGTTTTGGAGTAAAATATCGGATTCTTTGATATGTCAATAGCTGCAAAGTTATCACAATGAATAACAATCAGATCATTACAACTTAATTTTATATCCTTCAACATTTTCTTCATCTATAAAACTTGAGTGCAATTAGTTGTTGCTGCAACATATTCTGCTTCAGCAGTAGATAAAGATATGCATGACTGCTTCTTGTTGATCCATGAAACCAATTTCTTTCCAAGAAAGAATTCTCCACTGAATGTGCTCTTCCGGTCATCAACATCACCTACCCAATCTACATCTGTATATGCACATAAAGTAAAGTCGTCATCTTTAGGGTACCATAAACCATATTTTATTGTTCCTTGCAAATAACGGAATATTCTTTTTACTGCACTTTCATGATTTTTTCTTGGATTACTTTGATATCTTGATACAATACTGGCTGCATTAATTATATCTGGTCTATTCTGAGTTAAATATAGAAAACCACCAATCATGAATTTATATCTTGTAGGATTTACTAGAGGGGATACATCTTTAATTGACAATTTTTCACTTGTAACTATAGGAGTACTAACCGGTTTGGAATTTTCCATACCAAATTTCTTCAATAATTGTCTTAGATATTTAGTTTATAGATAAAGATGCCTTTGTCAGTGTGATTAATCTGCAAACCTAGAAAAAATCTTATTTCTCCAGTCATAGACATTTCAAATTCATTCTTCATATTATTAGAGAATTCCATGCACAATTTTTCCTCACCTCCAAAAATGATATCATCAAAAAATACTTCAATAATTAGAATAGCATCATTAGTGATCTTATAGTATAGGTTACTATTAGCATTACCTTTTGTAAAATCAAGCTTCAAAAGATACTTATCCAACCTTGCATACCAAGCTCTAGGAGCTTGTTTTAATCCATATAGGGTTTTCCTTAATCTGCAAACCATGTTTTTATCATCTTTTAATGAAAATCCATCTAGTTGCTCAATGTAGACTTCCTCTCCAAGTTCTCCATTCAGAAATTCACACTTAACATCCATTTGATAGACCTTGTAGTTCTTATAGGCTACATAACCAAGAAATAGTCTAACAACTTCAATTCTAGCTATCGGTGCAAAAGTTTCATCATAATCAATTCCTTCCTTCTAAGAATATCCTTTGTAGACTAATCTAACCTTGTTTCCTACAACTTGTCCATCCTTATTTAGTTTGTTTCTGAAAACCCATTTAGTTCCAATGACATTTTTGTTTTTAGGTCAGGGAACCAAAGTCCAAGTATTGTTCTTTTCTATCTGATCTAATTCATCTTCCATAGCTTTTATCCAACATTCATCTTTACAAGCTTCAATTACTAATGTTGGTTCAATCTGAGAAATGAGACATACCTCTTCATTTGCCAATCTTCTTCTTGTCTTCACTCCCTTGTTTCTGTCTCCAATGATCTAATTTTCAGATTGATTTAACCTTACATACCTTGGTGTTTTGTGATTTTTCAGGTTCTTTGTGCTTATCTTCAGTTACAATTGAATTTTTTGATGATGTCAGGATAATTGGTTAAGTATTTTGTTCCAGTATAGGCATTACCAGATCAATTATGATCATTTCTACTATCGGTTCTCTATCATAAGATTTATCTTTGTCTTTGTGTTGCTCATCAACCTTCACATTAGTGCTCTCCACAATTTTCTACAGTCTTTTGTTATAACATCTATATGCTTTTCTTTTAGTTGAATAACCAAGAAATATTCCTTCATCACATCTAGGGTCAAACTTTCCAATGGAATCATCTCTTTTGATATAACACTTACTTCAAAAGAATCTAAAATACTTAAGAGTAGGGGAATGACCAAATCATAATCCATAAGGTGTCTTACTGGTATCTCCTTTGATATCAACTCTGTTAAATGTATAAACTATTGTGCTTATTATTTCTCTCTAATAGATATGAGGAAAATTAGCTTCCATCATCATGGTTCTGGCTACATCCAAAATGGTTATATTCTTTATTTCCACAATACCATTATGTTGAGGTGTCTGGGGTGCAGATGACTGTCTCCTAATGCCATTTTTCTCACAATAGTTGTTGAATTCAATGGATTTGAATTCACCACCTTGATTTGATCTTAGACACTTGATTTTCATTCCTATCTCTGTTTCAACCATAGATTTAAAGATCTTGAATTTCTCAAAGGCTTCAGATTTCTCCCTTAGAAAAGAAACCCACGTCATTCAAGAACAGTCATCAATGATTAACATGAAATATCTATCTCCTTGAAAGATTCTTGAGTAGGACCACATAGGTCAGTATGAATTAAATCAAGAACATCATTAGATTTATCAGGTATGCTCTTAAAAGTAGTTCCGATTTTCTTACCCATTTGGCATTCCTTACATACTAGATTGTGAGGCTTCACAATCTTAGGTAATTCCCTAACTGCCTTAGTTGAACTAATATTTACAGTGAAATCAAAATTTACATGACACAACCTCTTATACCATAGCCAAATTTCATCAATACGTGCAATCAAACATGTTTTTTCACCGGAGTTCAAATGAAAGATGTTACCTTTTGTTTGTGTATCGGTTGCAATCTCCAATCCTGATTTGTTAATGATTTTACACTTTCCATCCTTGAATTGTAATTGAAAACCTTTGTCTACCAGTTATCCTATACTCAAAATATTATGCTTTAGACCTTCAACATAATAGACATTTTCAGTGTTATGCTTACCATACAATGAAATGATTCCTCTTCCTTTGATCATGCATGCTTTGTCATTACCAAATCTGACTTGACCACCATCAAATTCTTATAGGGTTAAAAACATTATTTTATCTCCTGACATATGATGAGAACATCCACTGTCTATTACCCATTCATCTTTGTCTTCAACTTTTGTAGCAAGGGCCTTTTCTTCATTTTTGACAACTGGTTCTAGATCATCTTCCTTTATAGCATAAAATACCCATTCTCTTCCATTGTCAGATCCACTAGTTGAATCTCATGTCGGTTCTTCCTCTAAATCATCAGTTACTCCTTCCTCATCAACATAGTAACGTGATTTGTGTTTGTTTCTCCTATACTTGTGCTTGATTTGTTATTCAGGGTTAGGCTTAAAGAATCTTCTTTCTAATTCTTCTAATTTTGAATTCCTTTCAAGACATCTAGATGCAAAATGACCCATCTTATTACATGCAAAACATTTGAAAGGGGATTTTCCTTCATGCTTACTTCCTGCCAGACCTTTAGGTATTCTTCTAGCAAATAGGGCTTCAAGTTTCTCAAGCTCTTCATCTTCTTTCCTTATCTCTGCCAATTCCTTTACATACAAAAATTTCCAATCTTGCTTGTTGGTTGATGATGTACATGCCTTAAATGTAGAATCAGTCTTTGCAGCTCTTGGAGGGCCAAATTCTTCAAGCTCAAAAGTAGATAGCTTCCCAATAAGAGTATCTCTATTGACAGAAGTATTAGTTATGGTTCTTAGCTCATTAATTGCAGTTACCTTCATCTTGTATGCCGATGGAAAAACCCTTAATACTTTTGAAACAATCTCATCCTCGCTCAGAGATCGACCACAACACTGAATTCCTAATACAATTTCATTTACCCTTTCAAAAATTATTTCATCTTCCTCCATCTTCAAGCTTTCATATCTTACCTAGAAACATTCAAGTTTTGCAATTTTAACAATGGGATCACCTTCATTCAAATTCTCCAACTTTTCCCATATGGCTTTTGCTGATGATTTATCTGATATTCCCATGATTTGCTGGTATGATAAGGTGCTTAAGAGGGTTTCTCTAGCTCTGCAATTATTTTCAATGTTCTTTTCCAACTCTATCAATGTAGGATTACCATATGTTAGATCATGAGGAGTGTAACCTTTCTGAGTTACCTCCCAATTTTCCTTTCCAATGCATCTTAAATAAGTCCCCATCTAAATTTTCCATACTCCATAGTTTGTTCCATCAAGCCTAGGGTTGTCCTTCCAATAAATAGTAGATGAACTATTAGCTACCATAGGATCTTCCTCAAGTGGTTAAGCTTTAGTAGAAGAGGACCAGGCTCTGATACCAATTGTTAGGATAACCAGTGGACAATTGAGATGGGGGGGTGAATCAATTTTCAATAGATTATGTGAATTAAAGCACTTAAAACCTTTTGCTGGAATAGCAAAAAATAGATACCGGAATAACTGATAAAGCATTAAAACATAATTATAAACTAGAGAATCAATACCATGCATCCATATCACATAACACCATTATTTGTACGTGGAAAACCTAGTAAAGGGAAAAACCATACCAGGAAACCTTACCCATAGTCAAATGATACTTCTACAAAAAGTGTGTGATTACAATAGGGGCCTGCACATGCAAGAAGGAACACTGCCTAGAGTGCACTGCTCATCACAATGGAGTCTCACTAACTACAAAAGAGGTTAACCACTTAGAAATATTTGGACAACAATTCGAAAAGAAGAACTAGCTATGACAGCATCAAACATGCCTGATTACAGTTCCAGTTAAGCTCAATACTGAAGGTTTTAAACCTCTTGTATAAACCCAACTCGATCACCTATGATCAACCAATTCCTCTACTCAAATTATTATTACATTATTCTCTCCTTTCATATATTCTACAATGAGATCCAACCCGGGACCTAAACAATTAGGCTGGCCACCCAAATGATAATTCAATAAATTCATTACATAATCCTGAAATAAAATCATAAAACATGTTGTCTTGAGCCCAAACAAATACCATCCCACCAATAAAACATTCTGGAAGCATATTGGGAAGATCCATCAACACATTTCATGAAACTGGTCCATAACCTAGATAGCACTGGACCTAAATTAGATCCATACATGCCAAAGCAATTACTCCAATCATTCGAGGGATGAACACAATCACCATCAGCATCCTAAATCCCTTCTAGAAGTTGTACCAACACCACTTATGGATTAGATCAAAGATCTTCAATAAAGCTTTGTCGGTGAAACCCTTATCGGACCTAAAAAGTAGGCTTACTAGAACATAAGATAGCATCTAATCATTAGATCAATACCAACTAACTGAAACATACTTCAAAAGAATATGAAGCATTCATACAAACTTATTCCATCATTCAGATCATACCGGTAACAATCAACTGATAATCCTTCCAATCCAATCCTTCTGCCAAAAGCCGATAAACAACCATAACAGCTAGTGTTGACATCAATGACAAAACATCAATCCAACACATAATAAATTCCTTCATATTGCCAACAGTCTCTTTATCTTTAGAGGAGGCATGTGAGTCTTTGGAAATTATTCTACATTCATCTCCACTAGATCTTGGGCTACCCTTTTTGGAAGTGTGGATCAGTACACCACCTTTGGATGGGACAACTTTCAGCATCTACATGGGGACACTTGAGCAGTTTTCAGAGACTTCATACATCATGATTTTTTTTCATATCTTCCCTTCATGATGGGGAGACTTCATGGATACAGCTTTGGTTTTGTTTCTTCCTAAGAGGAGGATGTTGTTTGATGTTCGTGGAGCAATTTCTTCATTCAGCTTCGAGCTTCTACCATTGGTGTTGATTTTACATTGAGGGAGGGGGGGTACTTGGTCTCTCTTCTTCTCTCTTATGGGGGGATACTTTTTCCTCACATGGGTTTTTGTCCTTCACATACTTCTTTGAGAATTCCCTTGTATATATTCATCTCTCTTTTGGGTGGGGATTTTTTCCCATGTTTGTTTTTTCCTTTCTTCATTTGTGAGATATTTCTTTGTATTGGTTTGTGTGCATTCACATTTGTAAATGGGTACCTAACATGTCCTAGTAGTCGGAACCCATCTTGCATTGTTGACTTAAGTGCATTCCCCTAATTTGCACTTAAGGGGGGTGTTGGTGTAATTATTTATTCACATAGGATATAATTACACCTTACTTAAGTTGACTTAGGTAAATTTATAACATCGTAGTTTGCATCAAGACACTTAGGGATGTGCATACATTGGGATTGTGTATGTAGGAGAAATTCCACCTTTTATGGTGTGATATTGTTGTTACTATATCATAACCACTTATTGTGGGATGATAATTCCACCTTCTATGGGTGATCCACCTCATATGAAATATTTTACTATTTCTCCTACCTACCCTTACCTACCCTTGCATATCATTGAGCCGCATGTCATCATTGTGTGCTCTCTTGTCTCCTAGCCTTGCCTTTATAAGCAGACTCATCTACATTGTATGTAATTTCTTATGATCTAGTTGATCGGTATTTGCATCTTGATTAGAATACAATTTATTCTTATCAAATATTTTTTCTCTCTCTTGTGATATTGAATGTGCTCTTGATCTTGGTTATTTTCAACAAATTCTTACAATTTCTTCTATCCCATCAATCGTTCTATCTGTTCATCAAATCAATCACTATTCTGCAATCTATTCTATTTGATCAATCAATAATGTCTTCATTTGATATCAATCACCCCTTTTCTACAATCAATTAGCATTCTTCATTTCATACTAACTAATTTTCTCTCTTATCATTTTTCTCTTTCATCTAACATTCTTCTCTTCTTTCGAGAGATCGTTCATTTCTTTCATACATAAACAATCTCTTGAGGGGGAATCCTTCCTCCATCCTACAGTCTACTAGGGCATGATTTCTCAAACTTTTCTTTGAAATGATGCTCAAAATCACATTGTCTCAAAGAGGGGCACAATGTAGACATTGAAAAATTGTCCTAAGTCTTCGACGATACTTTTCACTAACCTTTTTTGTCTAAATTGATTAAATAATTTTAATTATTTAACTAGTACTAATATTTTCTTCTAATTTCCTATAATTAAATCATTTTTAACTATTTAATTATTATTCTTCTAAACTATTAATTAAATAATCTTCATTATTTAATTAATATTCATCATTGTATATTTCTAATCAATTAATCTTGATCTTAATTAACTAATCCTAATTATTATTCTTTGTTTAAATAATTTGATTAATTATTTAATCCATTTATTCTAAGCTAATTATTCTTCTGTGATTAAATAATTATTTTTATTTATTTAATCCTCTTTCTCCATTTATTCTAAGTAAATTTATAATTTATTTTACCATGTGGGTGAAATATTTATTTATTTATTTATTTATGACCCCACTTAGTTCTTTCACTTTCTAATTTTTTTATTTTCAATTATCTCTTCCACTTTGAAATTTCTATCTCCCTTATCTCTTAAACTTGCTAATTCCCCACTAGTCTTTTCCTCTATTTTATTTTGGCATAGTTTTGTGAAAATAGATGTTTCCAAATAATTATTTTCACTTATCTCTTTTTATTTCTATTTCTTCCTCAACATTGGAAATGCAATTTCCTTTTTATCCTTACTTAACAAGTCATCTCATTTAATATTGTCCATTGATTGCTTTCAATCTCAAATCAATTTGTCATCCAATCAATCCTCAATTTGCCTATAAATTGGACTCTTTTCTCATTCAATTTTAACCATGCTTCAAGTAACTTTATTTTGCGATTTTAATCTCTCATTGTCAATTTGCTTTTCACTTGCATTTTCACTTGTAGGTGAGATCTGCATCAAATTTGAAAGTGAAAGAAGAACAATGGAGGTCAATGGAGGAGACATCTATGTTTTTGATGGTTTGTGTTTTTTATGTTTTATTTTCCATTCTTCTATTGATCAAAATAGGATTGTATTTCATTGTATTTTAGGTTTGTAGTTTCCTAATTATGTGTTCTGATTATTTTTCCCAAATTCCTGATTACAATTATCATTCCAGCCAAATCTTTGACATTATATTATGCAATGAAGCCTTGAAGATATCATAAAAATTAATTATATATAAAATATTTATGTTGGAAAGAGACACTATACAGGTAGTCAGATGTCATCATTGATGGAAACTCATGTCAATAATTTCATCTACAGTTCATGATTTGCTTCTACCAAAAGTCAAATTGAGTTTTTGGATAGGTCTAATGATTTAGAATAGAGTATCCAGTAGAATGCAGCATTTTGGTTGGCATTATGTTTCTATTAAATATTTTTTGTTGTGGATCTAGAGGAAGATAGTTAGATGACTTGAGTGTTGTATTCCAAAATCTTAGCCTCTAGTTATGATTGTCGTGTAATTTGGAAGATCTAGTGTACAAGTTTTTAGGATGAATAGTGGTATGGCCGACATGTGTGAGAAATCATTGTATGGATTATGTGGATCTATTTTTGGTGATCATTTCTATGTTTAAGGATGTTTAGCCAACATATGGGTAGTGTTTGGACAATTCAGTTTGGTCAGCATATGCATTGGAGTTTGGATTGAGCCAACTATGTTGCACATTTCATTATTTGGATAGTGTTCTTGAAGTCGACATATAGAAGATATAATTTGATGTTGTGGATATAAAAGATCGATGGATATGATCATTTTGGATATCAATGGATGTGTGAAAAATGTTTGTGATAAATTGTGCATATTTTCATGTGTGCAAGTGAAGGATTTCTACTCTGGAATATTGCAGATCAGCAGAACAAAGCAGTGGTAGAGCAGTGAAAGAATAAGTTTTTTGTGCTTAACGGGAATTGTACCCTGGCATTTGTAGATTCTATTTTTCATTTCAAACATTATAATTATATTTTGTAAAATATTTTTTAAGACAGTGAACCTTTAGAGGTTGTTTCCCTTCTTTATTTTGAGCAATGAACTCTAGGTAGTATGCCTAGATGCATGTGCATTCCCAATGTAATATTTTTATACTTCTAATAGAGTATATTGATATTGTGGGTCTCATCCCCACCGTTTTTTTTCCTTAACTAATTTTTCCACCTATAAAATCTGGTGTTATGGTGTTGCTTTTTATTGCTTTGTATTTCTACTTCTTTTCTTTGTTCATTTGCATGAAGTGATTGAAAGAACAAGTTAATAACGTTAAAAATTATAGAACATTGATTCACCACCCCCCCCCCCCTTGCAGTGTTATTTGATTCCAACAATTGGTATCAGAACCTAGTCCCTTGAAGAAGCCTAATAGCTTGAGGAAGATCTGAGAAGGTGAATCAATAGATTTAGGTAGTCTTCAGCATCATCTTATTGTGGCACTTGATGATCTTTCAATCAATCCCAAGTTGAGGTTCAGAAAATGAAAGTGAATCTTAAGGATGTTGAGAACTTCATATAGTCATTGAAATATTAGTTGAACAAGTCGAGAGAGAAGAGAAAGGAACTTGTTGATAAGCTAAAGGAGAAAAAAAGCCAAATAAATGATAATCAAACCCTAAAAGAGAAGACAAAATAATGTGAGAAACTTGCCAGCGATAATGTAGTCCAAAAGAATGAGATGGAATCTATTATGATGAAATTTACAAAGAAGATTGAGGAAAAGAATAAGAATGAAGAGAATCTTGCTCAGTTATTGAAAGATAAATCTGATGAATGTTGCAAACTTGATTGTAAGAATGGCCAACTAAAGCTTGAGCTACAAGAATCTAGACAACATGAGGAAGATCTTGGAAAGTTAGATATGATCTTGAAGCTACAAATGAGTACAAGGAGAAGTTTATGATCATCTTAGACAAACTTAATGAGATGCTTGAAAGTCAAAAGAGTGAAGATGACAATTGAGGACTTGGATTTGAGAAAGGTGAAAGCTTTGGATCTAGTCAAAGCAATCCTAAGTCTCAACATCAGAAGAGAAAAGCTAAAAGGTCTTCGATAAGGAAAACTAATGCTCATAAGTTCAATAGTAACTGTTTTGTTTGTAATACATTTGGTCATAGGGCTAGTCAATGTAGAAATAGAATGAATCAAAATGGTCCATCTTTCTTTGTTCAATGTTTTAAATGCAACAAGTATGGGCATAAGTCAAATGAATGTAGAAGCATGATAGATAACATTCCAAATGGAAGATATGTCAAATGTTATGCTAAAATTACAACAAATCTGGTCATATTGCAATGTTCTACAAAAGCAGAAATGTGAATAGGAAGGGTCCAGCAAACAAGAACAAGAATGTGTATGCAGATATAAAAGAGAAAGTGAAAGTGGAGGAGATCAGAGATCATATGAAGAAGATATGTGTTAAGAAGAATGATTCATATGCAAGGAATGGATCCGCACTTGATTTTAGTGCTGGTATTTCCTTGAGGAATTAGATTAAGGCTTCTGGCCTAAGGGGAGTCTTCATGCAAATCTTTTCTTCCCTACCAGATGTTGGTGCCTGAAGATTGGTAAATTGTTGGAAGCTATATTGTGGTAGTGCGAGAGTTCTTGGAGGATTTCTGAAAGAGTTTGTCAAAGTTGAAGAGCTACAGAAGATTTCTTGAAGAACTATTTATGTATGTGGGGTATCCAGAAGTATTAGGGCAAAGTGCATTTATTATACCTAAAATTTAGGTGTGTGAAAGATAAAAATTGACTTAATCACTTTATCTCTCACTTTGGATTCAAAGAAAAGAACAAAAGAGAGATCTACAAGCAGAATTTTCAAAGATCGTAGTGTGAAGAAGATTTGTTAGACGAATTTCCTAAACCAGTGGCCAAGATATTTTTCATTGAAACTTTTCAAGTTTAAAGTTTGGAATTTCTGAAATGGTTGCCTCTGAAAGTACAACCCCTCTAGTCATAGACATCACAAAGAGAGCTCGACTAAATTTTAAGAAACACCCATTTATATCCATGGAAGATTATCCAAAGAGTGCATTTTCATCAATTCCACGAGGTTTTTTGTAGATTGAAGATATTCGGGTTTACACATACTATAACATTGAGGAATTGGGAAGCTCACATCTATTGAATATCTACAACAAGTAGTTAATTTATGGGAATTTTAGGCTAAAACCAGAATTCCAAGTGTTGGAGGATAAGGGTTTTGCACAGTTCACCAATTTTTTTATGTTTGATGAACAAGAATGGATCTGGTATCTGCTTAGTAGAATACACAATGAATTTATGTGGTTAAGAAAGCCTTTCAAAATCAATAAGAATGCTATTAGGACTATTAATGGTTTTTGTTCATCTAGAGAGCTTCCATCATTGAAGTTAGTATAGAACCAGATTGTCATAGACACAACTGGCTCAAGGTTTGACAAAAGGGCCATGAAAATCAATGACATTTTGGAGTATGATGTCATATTTGCTTCAATGGTGATTGGATACAAGATATACTATTCTAGCAGAGAGAACTCTATATCTAGAACCACCATATATGTTTCTTATGAGATGGTTAAAGAGAATAAGAAATATGACTTGTGTAAATTGCTCTAGAGTGACTTGATAAAGAATCTGAAGAAGATCAAGGAGGACAAGAAGCACCCATTCAAGTATAGCACCTTCATCCTATATTTGTTCTTTTATTTCATGAATGAAGTTATGGGTGTTGGACAAGTGCAATGGGCTTATGAGAGACCTGTGGGAATATAAATCAGAGAGTTACTATACAATGTTGGTGACACTAAGGCCCAGAAGGCCACTCTCTCAGTTTATTTTGAGAACTTTCAAATTGAGATGCATGATAGGGAAAGGATCCCTAAGGCTATAGTTGAGAAGTACCATGACACAATTTGCTTCATAGTGTACACTAACCAATGTCTGATGGAAGCAGTTGAGACTAGAACTCTATGGATCATGCCCATGGGGTATGAAGTAGATGAGAAAATATTGGAGCTATATGATCAACAATTGTTAAGTAAGTCAGTAGATCCCTCAAAAGAGAGATTTGGCACTTATGCTGAGAAGAGCTTGAAGCTACAAAAGCAGTTCAAGAAGCCAAAAATCTAGAGAAACGTAAGGAAGTAGAAGCATATGTTGAAAGCATTGGAATCACCAAAAAGGAAATCCGAGAGGCAAGAAAAAGGAATATCCTATCTGAAGATAAAATTGTTAAGGAAAAGAAGGCCAAACCAAAAGTCTTCACTTCTAAGCCTAGGCAAACCAAAAGTATTACTCCCTCCTCTGATCCTACCAAATCATCAACCATGCCATCCAACAAAGGAAAGAAGAGGAAGAAAGTAATATTTGTGACTGTGAAGGACGACGAGGAGATATAATCTAATGATGCAGTTAAGGAGGTAAAGACCAAAGCAGATAAGGCCACTAAAGTTGCTCAGGAGAAGCCATCTTATGTAGAGAAGCCAAACAAGAAACCAAAAACCTTTGAAATAGACTCAGTAATTAAGCAAGTAAGATTTATAGTCAAACCTCCTATGTCAATAGATGAAATTGTAGATGAGGTTGTTAAGTATGGAAATGTGAAGCCAATGTCTGAATGGCATGGAAATTTTGATGATAATGGAAAAAGGACTTTAGAGGAAGTTACTGTTAAGTATTTGAATGACTATAGTAGGGCTCTAATACAAATTATATCAAAAATCCCCAAATGTTTGTATGACATTTTAGAAATGAGAAGACAAACTACAAATAAGGAAGATGAAAGATTAAGAGAATTTGTGCTAGTTAATATATGCTCTGTGATATCTAAGGAAGATATTAATAGAAATCTTAAGGAAGTCAAGAATAAGTTCAGGAGAAAAACCATAGTCAATAAGCTAATGATTGGCAAAACAAATGAAGTCATAAAAGACACTGAGACAATCTTGAGGAAAGTATTGCTTCAAAATTGATATGAGGTTATCCCTAAGAAATCTTAGGATGATTCTCCTAAAACTGGTCTAGAAACTTAAAGCATGTCATCCCAAGGTGATCAAACAAAGGATGATACTCCTTCTATTATAGAAGTACAGACAGCTAATCAAGTAGAGGCAAATGATCTAGAAGATGCTAGAGATGAGGATGTTGGGGATTAGGTTGAAGGAGAAGTAGGAAAAGGAAATGAGGTTGAGGGTACTTAGAATCCTTTGGTTGGCATTGGTGAAGAATTTGAGAATGATGCAATCTCGGCTAAGGCTGATATAGAGAAGGTAGTAGAGAAGGAGAAGGTTGAAGTTAAAGTTGAATTAGATACTAAGGGAAAAAGCACTAAAGAAAGATACACTGCAGGGACAGTGAAAGCTAAACAGATTATTGATGATCCAAAATTTGTCCAAGGCCCAATCAACCTTGCCTCTTTGTCTCCCATTTAGAAGTTGTAGTTAGCTTCATTTGCTCAAACCAAGGCAAGTGAGGATTTCTTGAAATCTCACACCGAAGACACTAAACTACTTACCCTTGCATTTGATGTTCTTGAGAAGATAATGCCTTCTTATGTCAAGAAAAATTCTAACACTCCATCTAGATAGCTAAAGAGTTTGATCAACTCTGTGGACACTCATTTTGAGTCATTGGATAATTCAGCTAATGTGAAGGTCAGTAGTGAGTTTAATGCAAAAAGGCTCCAAACATTGAAAAGAATGATTGTCAATGATAGAGTCACATTGGATACTTGTATTATAAGAATTCAGGATGCATTATCTGAAGGAGGTAACATTTATAAATCATGTCTATCTCTGGCAAAGTTCACTAAGGATATTGAGAAGAAGTCCAAGGAGAATGAGGATTAATTAGCCTGCATATCTCAGTCATTTATCCCTTATTAGTTTCTGTGGGCAGTCATGAAGATCAGGTAATATCCTTACTTGACAGAATCAAGAGTTTGAGCCATGACAGGGAGAATATTGTAAGCAGAGTTGGTGAACTTTAGAGTCATATCACTCCCAAGTTAGACACATTCAATGATTTTTTTAGTGGCTAATATTTGCCAATTGGCTATTTTTTGAAATTTTGGAATCAAAAGTTGGCTAATAAGTTCAACTTTTAAGGTGATCTGAATCACCACATTTTTTCAAAATTTTATTTTAGTATTGTTTAAATCATTAGAGAATTTATTTTATTATTATTTTTTTACTCAAAGATTCACCACAATATTCGATACATGATTGGGCCAAATTCGCCAGCATTTTATTTTATTATAAGAATCTAAATTAATTCGCCAATAATATATCATAAGTATTAGTTATTTTAGGGTTATATCAATAGTATTTAGTTGCCACCATTGATTTAAAATATAATCTAATGACCTTCATTGTATTCCATGAGGTAAATTGCACCTACAAGTTGTAATGCTCATGAGGGCTGAAATTGCTTCTGAATAGTTGACCTCAAAGAAAATCAATAGTCTAAAAGAAAATTTTGGCCCCATGAATATTACAAATTATTGGTATATTTTATCTCACAAAATACAAAGAGGGCTATTGGATTATTTTAAATTAATGGTGGAGACTAAATAACGTAGAGTATACCCCTTAAACTCATTAATGATTTCCACCTTTAAGCCTCTATTTTTCTATAAAAACCTATTTTTTTAAATGAAAGGATTTACAATATTAATTAATGCATACTCTTATTATTTTCCAAAATTCACCAATATTTTCTACCAAAAAAATTGATATAATAGATTCTCTAATAAAATTAATATTTTTTTTTTTAAAGAAAGATTTGCCAATAAAAAATTATTATTTAAAAAAAACTAAATATTCACCAAGATTTTATACAATTTTTTGAGAGGGGGTTTCTTAAAGTTATCACTAGACACCTTTCTCAGTGCATTGAAGGATGCTCATGATGCTCTAGTTACCAGTGAACTTTCAGATCTTAAGTCGACATAGACACAAGACTATTTATCCAGTGGTCTTACATCTATTTTAGAGTGTCTAAAGAAGGGTTGGTATAGCCATTTGGGTTCATTGAAGAACACTTTTGTAGATATCTTCATTTTTTTCTAAGTTAGTAAGGTCTACGTGTATATGTAGTCTGTGTATAGAATTATGGCTTGAATTTTGGCATCTAGATCCCTACCTTTGCCATTGATGTCAAAGGGGGAGTGTAGAGTAGTGAAAAATTTTGTATTCATATTAGAAGGAGTTCCAGAATTTTTGAATGTTGTATTTTTGAATTTTTGTAGTGTACATATGTTGGTACTGATTCTGACACTTAGTCATTTTTCACTAAAAGTTGCCATCAATGCCAAAGGGGGAGATTTTTGGTAAGAGACATTGTATAAGTAGTCAGATGTTGTCATTGATGGAAACTCATGTTAGTAATTCCATCCACAGTTCATGATTTGCTTCTACCAAAAGTCATATTGAGTTTTGGATAGGTCTAGTGATTTAGAACAGATTATCCAGCAAAATGCAGTATTTTGGTTGGCATTTTATTTCTATTATTTTTTGTTCCAAAGCTAGAGGAAGATAGTTAGATGACTGGAGTACTGTATTCTAGAATCTTAGCCTCTAATGATGATTGTCATGTAGGTTGGAAGATCCAATGTACATGTTTTCAAGATGAATAGTTGGGTATGGCTGACATGTGTGAGAAATCATTGTGTGGATTATGTGGATCGATTTTGGTGTTCATTTCTATGTTTGAGGATGTTTAGCTAATATATGGGTAGAGTGTGGATAATTCTTTTTGGTCCGCATATGAATATGAGTTTGGATTGCGTCGATTATGTATGCATGTTTCATTATTTTGATAGTGTTCTTGAAGCCGAAATATAGAAGATCTAATTTGATGGTGCGGATATAAAAGATCAATGGATATAATCATTTTAGATATTGTTGGATGTGTGGAAAGTGTTTGTGATTGATTGTGCACAATTTCACATGCGCAAGTGAAGGATTTTTGCTCCAGAATATTATGGATTAGCAGAACAAAGCAATGGTAGAGCAACGAAAGAATAAGTGTTTTGTTCTTAACCAAGACTGTACCCTAGCATCTGTAGATGCTATTTTCAGTTCAAACATTCCAATTAACTTTAGTAAAAGATTTTGTAAGGCAGTGAGCCTTCTCGAGTTGTTGACCTTCTTTCTTTTGAATAGTGAGCTCTAGGCAGTGTGCCTGAATGCATGTGAATTCCCAATGCAATTTTTTTATACTTCTAACAGAGTATATTGATATAGTGGGTCTCATTCCCATTGTAGTTTTTCCCTTAACCGGATTTTCCACATATAAAATCTGGTGTTATGGTGTTGTCATTGATTGCTTTGTGTTTATGCATCTTTCCTTTGTTCATTTGCTTTAAGTGGTTGAAATAACAAGTTAATAAGGTTAAAAATTGCAAATCACTAATTCACCCCCACCACACCCCCACCCCCCCCCCCCCCCCGCACCAATGTTCCTTGATTCCAACAATCTTTGACATTATATTATGCAATGGAGCCTTGATGATATCATAAAAATTAATTATATATAAAATCTTTCTATAACTTTGGTATGATTATAGTTAAAGTATTTCATTAATGAAAGATAATGATAATTATAAATCAAGGATTAATGTGATGGTAATGTCCTAAGGAGTTTTTTCATTTTTATGAGACTCTTGTGTACTACTCTTTTAAGAAGGGTAAAGATAGTTAAGGGAACTATAACATGAATATGGTTGATTTAAAAGCTTAATGTTTGAACATTTTTAGTTTGTGGTAAGGATGGAGTTTCCATGTGCTTATCTATGCATTGTATGCATATATGTTCTTTTGTGAGCTTCAATATGATTGCTTTAAAGGTTTGATTTAATATTCTCTTTGAAGTACTACCTATGTTATTGATCCTTTATTATTTTCAACACACTTTGTCATGATCTTTAATGATTTGTGATAATATTGATAAGAATAATCTTGTTGTATCAATGGGAACAATTTATTATCTCATTCATTGAAAGATTTTAAAATAAATATGAATGAATTATGCTTGTGTTGCTTATAGGAAAGATTCACAATTCTTTATTTTTGTTTCATATATTAATGGATAAGTAGCATTTCATTATGAAATGAGAGACTGAAATGTCCATTGGCATTAAGTGAATATGCTTAATACAATCTTGTGAAATAAAGTGCTTATATATTATGATGATCTTTAACTAAGTTGCAAGTGTGTGAAATTCATCAATTAGAAATGCATGCCTGAATTTCGATGTCTTATTCATTTGTATTGACAATCATGGTATAATTACAATAACATTAGACATGGATATGACACACTACACAAATTCCATTACTCTTGTCAGTATTGCAATGATAGTGTTCTACATGTTGGGTCGAGCATCTTTCATGTCATGATATATTTTGGGGAAGTGTAAATACTTTGTGGTAGGTCAGATATGCGCTCCAAAAATATTCTCACTCATGGTGTGCTTGAGGGAGATAGATGTCGGGAGCTCCTGTCATGGTCGTATTCTTGAATTATTCTTTACTTATTTATTCTAATCAACTTTGTGGTCCATTGTAAAGGAATGTGTTTTTTTATGGTTTGCCTTGTAATTGGCTTATGTACACTAACATTATGTTGAAATATAATTTCAAGTCTCTAATCATGTATATTTTGACATGTAACAATGGTATAAGTTTGTTTTTGTCTATTATTATAAATTATATGAATTTTGTTATTTTAAAATTATGGAGGTTCTTAAATTTGGTATTAGAGTTGTAGGTTCCACTCTAGGGCCTTGAGTTTTCTATGCTTAGTTGTAACATGTGATTGCAGAAACCTCCAAACAATAGTACTTAGCACATGTTATGTAAGTGCTAGCTGAATGAGTCAAAATTTGAATCAATTTAGATCAACTTGAGTAGTCAGGAAGAGAGCCTCCTAGTTATTGTTACACCCGATAGGAAGGAGAATGATATCCCTTGGTTTAGAGTTTATTGAAGAAAAAATAATCACTCTTGAGGAGGTATCTCTTGTGTTTATGTTTGTGTTGGGACTTGTGTGTACATGTGTGTCTTGTGTGACTTATTGGTTTCCCTTTCTTGATTTTTAAGTTACAAAAGTTATAAAGAAATTTGAAGTGCTTAGTTACTTCATGTGCTCTCTTGATTGATGTGATTGTGCAACATTTTCTTAAAATTTCATATCCATATAATTATGATTGGAAAATATGAACTATATTGTGTTATTGATTCATTGAAGTAAACTATTGTTCTTCTACATGTGTGATGCAATAAATAAATTAGTTTTTCTTATTTATCATGCATGATCAATTGTTGGCTTATTTTTGCATGGCAATATTATCAAAATACACTTAGGTCATGAGTGTCTACCAAGAATCAAGTTTGGATTCATGATTAAGGATATTTGATGTTTTTTATTGCATAGTGTCCAAATTTTTTAGACTAATGTTTACCATGTGTTTGAGCATGTTCACTAACACATCTTGGACATGGTAACACCAAGGTGTCATGTATCTTTTTACTTCCTCAATGTGACTAGTGTTAGTCACTTAGTGATGTGGAAGTTTTAAGTTTGATGACTTATTTTAGGTAATTGATAGAAATGTTCCTCATGTTGTAAGGACCAATATTATATTTCTTGGATTTTCTTATGACTGATTTAGTCACCAAACTCTTATATCTATTTATTTTGTGACCCTTGGTTACATTTGAGTTATTGTTGAAATCGTCGACATTTTGTGATTTGGTTTTGAATTTAATAATTTACTTGCTAGTGTTGTTTGTTAGTCTAAATCCTACTTTGAACAATATAGTGGTATATGTTGTATGTAGGATTTTATTTGTTGATTCTCTAGCTAATGCATGCTAGACTAATGTTTTAGACAAAGATCCTAAGGATTACAATAGTTGTTAAGTTTTTTATATTATCTCTTGTGATTATTTTGTTGACACCATTAATGTCATTTCATGTAACAACTTTTTGTTGACCCACCATTTTTTTATGTTGGGCATCTCTTTTGATTGTAATGATGGATCTACCTAGATATTTGTTCAATGCAATAATAAGTTTTCAACTAATAATTCTTCACCTCCTCTAGTTAGGATGTTAGATAAGAAGCCCCGGGTCTTTATTTTAAAATAGGATGTGTCCTTTTGGCTCTATATTTGTTATTACTTTTCTACTTTCCTTGTTTTTCCTATTTCTATGATTGGTTTGATTTGAGTACTACTTTTGATGGTTTGTATTTCTAATTTGTAATGGGTTGGTGCCCTTCCCCACTTATTTTAATAAAAGTAAATACAATATTGTGACTTGTCATTATTAATCATTCCTAGAGTTTTGATCATGATTCTTAGATCCTCCATTTTAGCTCTAATTTAGCCCAAGATTAGGTCTTCAGGGTGTGGGCTTGACCCACATCACTTATATAGTCATTAATTTGTACCTTGAACTTTTAAAATTAAAGATTTAATTTAACACCTTGTAAATTATTGCAGTAGTTATTGTGAGATGGCCTAGTGGACATTTTTGTTTTGAGTGCTAATTTATTTGTGTTTTAAAAAATTCACTCCATTTTGAAATCATCAAAAGACAAACTATGAGGCATGAAAGAGCATTACCATAAACAAAAAAATAGAACATCATAATAGCATTATTAAAACATACATTTAAATGTACATCACCCTATAAAAATTACATTAATTTGCATTATCCTAGGTCAATTGCATGCTCTTATTTTAATTCTTGATCCTTATTTGGAAAGTTGTTAAATTGGTTCATATGGGATTCTAACTAATGTAAACATTACTCTCATAATCTAGTAGTTTCCCTAAAGTTATTTTTAAACGTTAATAATTTATTACTAGATTCATCTATGAGGAGATTGAGATGAGTGAATTTGAATAGGTCTAATTATATTTTTTATTCCCATAAGTATAACTCATACACAACAAGTAATGAAACTCATACAAAACCTCACAAGATCCAACAAATAATGAATGTTAGAGGAAAATATAATGGAATTAATTTATGCTCTCAATGCTTTTTATACAAATGTGAATGATAATGCAAGAAAATAGAAATTAATATGTAACTATAGAAATGAAACAAGTGATTAAACAATGCAATATTGCAACGAAATGATTATTTAACCACCTATTTAATTAAATTGAGCTAAAGATATGATAATAAAATCACATAAAAGATGAATTAATTTCTCTAAATCTAATATTGTATGTAATTAAACTCATATTTGAACATCCAAGTTAGAAATTTTGCAAGCAATGTTGAGTTCACCAAAATTAAATTTGGTGTAAATGGAGTGTTCACTAGTCTAAATATGCAAACTAGGAATAAAATACATTCTTACCAAAATTTATTAGAGAACAACTAGTTAGGCTCAACTTCAGACCCTTGGGAGAGATGGGCACTAAAACTGATTGTTCTCTTTTTTATTTTTGATATGATTGGATATGTTTAGAGTCAAAAATTATGCAACAACTAGGGATTTTAACAAGGAACAACATAAATAGAAATATATAGAACTATAAATCAAGAGATAATATCAAATATAAAAAATTTCACACACAAAGGAACCTATGTTTACCATGTAGGTCTAAAAGTACCAGACACTATTGCTAGGCACCACTGGCTAGGGGGTTTTTCATTAGCATAGTAGATGTGAGGAATCTAGATCAAGATGTTGTATAGATAATCCTTCCAAAATTTTAGCATGGAAAAGTGTTAAACACTTTTAACTAATTGACAGTGACTAGGGTTTTTTACCTATCCTGAATCTAAAACTATGTGTCTCTATTTGCACTTCCTAGATATGTAAGTCTCTATAGTCAAATATATCACCTACACATAGAAAAGAGAGGAGAAGAGTTGGGTTTTATAGGGTTTTCCTAAGTCAAACCCCAAGTAGGAATGAACCTCCACTATAGCAATGATTGATTAGAAACAAATCTTACCCTTGTAGGGAAAGGCTAAAACCTTGAGAAAATGTAGAATTGACAATGTCATACCTTTGCTATGAATCTTCTTACATTGAATCCTCATGAAAGGTTTTTTTTGTTTGATAGGAGTTCATGAATTTCCTCACTCATGGAGGAAGAACATAAACTTTATCATGGATGTTAATTTGAATTATTGTTCTCTCCTTCACTACCTTGAAAATGTTTGATTGTAATTGCTCAATAGGGATTGAATGCATTGTAGAGAGATTTGAAGAGAGATATTCAAATGAGGAGGTGAGACTTGTATTTATACATAACTTCACTTACCATGTTGAAAATTTGAAGAAAGATATTGGGGAGCACTTTCCCACTTAAAAACTTCCCAATCATTAGAGGTTTGAATTTGGGACCATTTTGACTAGACCATGGTGCTAGGCACCATAGTCTAGGCATTTTGAGCCAAAATATTGGTTAGTGAGCACGAAAGGTTCTAATCTTCTATATTTGGCATTGGCTTGAGCATAATTAGTCAAAATTAGGGGAATGAGGGGACAATTGCCAAATTGAGCCCCAAATGAGTGTGAATTGTATGAGGATACAATTTACGACACTACAATTCCACTCACTAGATGACCACCTAATATTATGGAAATAATTTTGAGGATAAAATGACCATATTATTTAATGAAAAAGAGATGGGCCCTTGTGAAAAGTCACAATAAATCCAAAAATTTGACTTACCATACATGAATATGGATTCCTTTCAAAACTCTACATCTTCTATATTAAGAGAATCATGGGGTAGTAGAGCTTCATAAACCCAATTCTCTTCGATTGAATTTATAGATTCTCTAAAATCCACAAAGAGTTTTATCAACTAACCATCTCTTTTTCACATGATATCATCGGGATATTCTTATTTTTTAAGAAACATTATGACCCAAGATACAATGAAACATTTACCACTCCTTTGTGCACATTCACTAATACAACAGGCTAAACTTATAAAGCTATAATTCTTAATATTTCATACCATTTGAGATTAGTGACACGTGTACATAATAGAAAAAATTATTGTTGACAATAGCAAGGAAAGAAAACTAAGAGGGGCGGTGAATCAGTTTTCACTGAATTTTACAATTTAAACACAATCTCAAATCTGGTCAACTGCAACAAAAATAAAGATAACAACAATAACAGAAACACACATAACACCAATATTTTTGATATGGAAAACCCAGTCAAGGGAAAAACCACAGTGGGAACCTGCCCATAATGAGATGATACTCTATAGTAGTATGTATAAATATTACAATGGGGAATGCACATGCATTCAGGCACACTGCGTAGAGCTCACTACTCAAGATACAATGACCCAGAAAGCTACAATCCTCAAGGAAGGTTCACTACCTTACAAATATATTTAGACTACAATTTAGCTAAGATGAACTGTACAAATAGAATGTGCTAATGCCTGATGACAGTTTCGTTAAGCTCATATGTCTGCCCTACAACACTCTTACCTCAATACACCACACAAAAGATGAATTCACCTATTTTTTCATACACCGCTCTTTGATAATATAGACTCAACAACAACACCTAATTACAAAATTACACCACATGATACATAAATCAACCACCAAACTGATACAATATCATGAAAAATATAGTATGGACCTATATCAACTCCTTGAACACGCATCACCACCATAATTCTCGCCAAGGTCAACCGCAACATGTTACAGCATCACAAATACCACATAACATAAATAATATCACTAGACCCATAAGATCATCAAGAACACACACAATGATCAATGCGGACCATTAGAAAAAAATAGGACATGATTAGGAAACACCAACAGAACCATCCACAATAGCTGCACCAACACCACTTATTCAAATCTTCATCGATCAACATGTTAACACTCAAGAAAACTTAACACCAGCAACTCTGACAAGAAAGATAGCTTGTGAAGCATCAAATCATGAACCATCTAAAATGAAGATACACATGAACATCCCAAGCACTCTCCCAAGTTTGCAACACAAGATATGATCATACTGAATTACAATGGATCAAACATCAAAACACTGCAACATTGAACATTGAAAACCAACCTACATACCAAAATCCTCAACTCAATCAAATCATCACATAGAATCATGGAAATAATAAAGAATGAAGTATCTCTAGTTGATTAGGCATCCCAAATAGATAAACCAACTAGATCAACTCACTGCAATTACTGAATCACCAAAACAATTCTTTGCAACACCAAAACATAGGAATATGTTGACATCAATGACAACAACATATCCTAGCAGTCGCAATATCTAGCAATCGCACCCTTTGGCATTGATGAAAACATATGAATGTGAAAAAAAATCAATGCAAAGGAAAAAATCACCATCATAAAACTCCAACAAACTCCCTCTAAGATCATGCACACAAAGCTCCAAAGATAAGTTAGTTTTTCACATGCTTCTCTCCCCCTTTAACAGTAATGCCAAAGACATAAACAAATCAAACTTCTCTCCCCAAACCAGATAAACTCTCCCCCTTAAGAAAAACTCACAAATCTAAACAACACATTGAGTACTCCGGCTGAGTAGTAGGACCAACTCATCAACCTGGATAAGAAGATAAGATTATGAAGTCTACTGGATTGATGCATCTCAAGGCATCTAGTTCTCATCAGGAGGGCCAAAGACCCCTAACTTGTCTCCCAAATAGACAATTGTATCTGTAGGCAAAGGCTTAGTGAAACTATATACAATCTGATCCTTTGTAGATACATACTCCATTTTTTACTTCTTCATCACTAACCTTCTCCCTCAAGAAATGATACTTAATTGATATATGCTTTTTTTTAGAGTGTGGTATTGAATTCTTGAAAATATTAATAGCACTTAAATTGTCACAATAAATAACAGTAGGCTCATCATACACAACTCTAATATCCTTCAAAATCTCCTTCATCCAAACTACCTGAGTATAGTTGCTAGCAGTAGCAATGTATTCAACTTCAGTAGTAGATAAAGATATAGCATCTTGTTTCTTACTCTCTCATGAAACCAACTTCTTCCCCAAAAAGAAAGCTCCATCAATAGTTCTCTTCTATTCATCTACATCACCTACCCAATCAATATCAGTATAAGCACATAGCATGAAATCATCATTCTTTGAATACCACAGCCCATAATCAATTGTTCACTTCAAGTATCTAAAAATCCTCTTCACAATAGTGACATGAGTCTCTTTCAGATCAACCTGAAATCTAGCACAAAGACAAACAACATGCATAATATTCAGTCTAGTCTAAGTCAAATATAGTAGTCCACCAACCATAGATCTATATAAGGTTTGATTAACTTTCTAAGATTCATCTTTCTTAGACAACTTGCATCTAGTCACCATAGAAGTTCCAACAGGTTTAGAATTAGATAACCCAAATTTCTTCAATAGTTCCTTCACATACTTAGATTGAGAAATGAAAATACCTTTACCAATCTCTGTAATCTGCAATCCTAAGAATAATTTCATCTCACCTATCATAGACACGTCAAATTCCTTTTGTATATCATCAACAAACTTCATACTCAAGTCATCATCTCCTCCAAAAATAATGTCATCCACATACTTCAACAATCAAAATGTTATCATTCTCAACCTTAAAGTATAAGTTATTGTCAGCAGTACCTTTACAAAATCCCAACTTCATCAAATACTTATCTAATCTTGCATACTAGGCTCTAGGCACTTGCTTTAGTCCATACAAAGCTTTCTTCAATCTGCATAACATCTCTCTTTCATCTGATAATAAAAATCCTTCTAGTTGCTCAATGTAGACCTCTTCCAAATCTCCATTCAAAAAGGCTGATTTGACATCCATCTGATAAACCTTGACATTCTTGTAAGCAACGTATGCAAGAAGTAATCTAATAGCTTCAATTCTAGTTACCGAAGAAAAATTCTCCTCATAATCAATACACTCCATCTACTAGCATCCTTTACACACCAATCTTGCTTTGTTTCTCACAACTTCACCAGCTTCATTCAAATTATTCTGGAACACTCATTTAGTACCAATCACATTCTTGTCTTTAGGTCTCGGAATAAGCTCCCATGTGTTATTCTTCTCAATTTGATTCAACTCTTCCTCCATATCTTTTATCCAATTCTCATCCTTAAATGCTTTAGCAACATCTTTAGGTTCAATCTTGGAAATTAGGCATATCTCTTCAGCAACAAGTCTTCTCCTAGTCATCACACCTTAATTTTTATCACCAATAATCTTATTCTTAGAATGATTCAATTTTACATACCTTGGAGTCTTCTAATTATTCTATTTTTTAGGCTCTTGAACTTCTTCACCAACAACAACAATATCTAGACTAACTATCTCTACCGGATCATTCTTCTTTAGGATCTTAGTATGTGCAGGCTTAGAAATAATATCCTAACCATCAATCTTATATCTACATGCTCTGATTTCCTTCCCATGATATTCATCAACCTTCACATTTGCACTTTCCACTATCTTCTTCAACCTCTTATTGTAACATCATTAGGCCTTTCTCTTAGTAGAATATCCCAAGAAGATTCTTTTATCACATCTTGCATCAAACTTTCCTATATCTTCATCTCTTTTGATATAACATTTGCTTCCAAAAACTTTGAAATATCTAACTATATGAACATGACCAAACCATAGCTCATAAGGAGTCTTATTGGATTCACCTTTTATATGCACCTGGTTGAATGTGTAAATAACAGTGCTAATAGCTTCTTTCCAAAAGGTTTGTGCAACATTTCCTTCAATCAACATAGTTCTAGAAGCATCCAAAATAGTTTTGTTCTTCCTTTCAACAACTCCATTCTATTGAGGGGTTCTAGGTGCAAATAATTGTCTTCTAACTCCATTCCTCTCACAAAATGTATCAAACTCACCAGATGTGAATTATCCTCCTCTATCAGATCTCAAACACTTCACCCTATCTTAGTCTCCACCTTGGCTTTGAATATCTTGAATTTATCCAACGCTTTTGATTTCTCCCTTAGAAAGGTAACCCGCATCATCCTAGAGTAGTCATCAATCAGAAACATGAAATACCTATCACCTTGCATGCTTCTCACTCTTCTAGGACCACACAAGTCAGTATGCACAAGATCTAACAGTCCATTAGATGTATACAACTTACTCTTAAATGATGTTCTTGTTTTCTTTCCCAGTTGACATTCCTTACATATCAGAATAGAAGGATAGCATGAGTAGAACTTATCCTTATCATACAGTCAAAGTTAACATGACACATCCTCCTATGCCACAAACAACTGTCATTAATTTGTGAAATCAAACAACTTTTCTCACTAGCATTCAAGTGAAATATATTACCTTTATTCTTAGTCCTTGTTGCAATCTCTATACCAAAGGCATTCAAAATCTTTCATTTACCATTCTTGAATTACAAATCATATCCCTTGTCAACCATCTACCCAACACTCAAAAGATTATTCTTTAAACCTTAAACATATAAGACATCATCAGTAGTATTCTTACTATTAAAAGATATGGAACCTCTACTAGGAATCACACAAGATTTATCATCTCCAAGTCTCACTATGCCACCATCATACCTTTCCATATTCACAAATTTACTTTTATCACCTGTCATATGATGTGAACAACCATTGTCAATTACCCATTCATCTTTTTCTTCAATCTTAGCATCCAATAATTTCTCCTCAACAATGCAACTTTTAGAATTCACTGAAACTGGATCATCTTCCTTGATAGTAATAAATACAAATTCATCTCCTGAATTCCCATTATCTGATTCCTTAGTTGTCACACCTTCATCAACAACATAATAACATCTCTTCTTATTCTTGTACTTTTGATTAGGCTTATGTTTATTGTCATACTTATCATGCTTCTCATATCTATCATTCCTATCAAGTCTATCATTCCTTTCATGCTTATCATACCTAGACATTCTTTCAAGACACCTAGAAGAAAAATGTAATATCTTATTACAAGAGAAATATTTCAAAGGTAAGTTTCCATCATACTTGTCGACTCCCTTAGGCAAACTCCAAGCAATAAGTGCTTCAATCTCATCCAACTCTCTCCCTTACTCTTTCATCTCTCTCATCTCTCTTTCATATTTAGAAACCCTAGATGAACTCTCTCCTAGATCATACTTTAGCTTCTTGGATACAGAGGCTTTAAATGCAGTCTCAAATTTACCATGCGATTCTCCAAATTCACTCAACTCAAATGCAGCTATCTTACCAACCAACATATCTCTTGTCACAGTAGTCACACTCTGGATCTCATCAATAGCAGTAACTTTAGGTTTGTAAGCAGAAGGAAAGGATCTCAGCACTTTAGCAACAATTTTGTCTTCCTCAAGAGTACCAATGACATATCTAATATTCATAACAAGCTCATTCACTTTAGCCATAAAGGATGTTATATTCTCATCTTCTCCCATCTTCAATGTCTCATATTGTCCTTTCAAACTTTGCAACTTACCAACTTTGACTTGTGCATCTCCTTCATACAAGAGCTCTAACTTTTTCCAAATATCATGTGCAATCTAAAGTCCCATCACATTAGTCATCTCTGAATCATTTAAGGCACTTAGCAATGCTTCCTTAGCTCTTATGTTATGTTCAGCTTCCTTGATTTCATCAGTAGTAACCAGTCCATTTGGAGGAACATTTTAGACATTCTTTGTAACCTTCCAATAATCTTCTCCACAACACTTCAAATTAACTTCCATTTGATCCTTCCATAAGTATTATTATTTCCATCAAATCTAGGACTCTCCTTCTTGAACAAATAGGTTGTCATCCTGAATCTCCTCAAGTGGTTAAGCTTCTTCTAGAGGATCTAACTCCAATACCACTTGTTGGCAACAACAAGGAAGGAAAACTAAGAGTGGGGGGTTAATCACTTTTCACCGGATTTTACAATTTAAGAACAACCTTACATCTGATCAACTGTAGCAAAAAGAAAGATAACAACAATAACAGCAACACACATAAAACTAATATTTTTGAGATGGAAAAACCGCTCAAGGGAAAAACCATAGTGGGAACCTAAGGACAATGAGATGATACTCTACAGTAGTATGTGTAAATATTACATTAGGGAATGCACATGCATTCAAGAACACTTTCTAGAGCTCACTACTTAAGATACAATGACCCAAAAGGCTACTACTTAAGATACAATGACCCAAAAGGCTACAACTGTCAGAAAAGGTTCACTACCTTACAAAGATATTTGGACTACTATCCGGCAAAGATGAACTACAAAAATAGCATCTACTAATGTCTGATGATAGTTTTGGTTAAGCTCATATGTCTACCTTGCAACACTCTCACCTCAATACACCACACCGAAAGATGAATTCACTCATTTTCTCATACACCACTCTCTGATAATGTAGACTCAACACCAACATACAATTACATGAATATTACACCCATTTATACAAATCATCAACCTTGACTACAAGGTTGGCCAAACCCTTCACACCTAATTATTAAATTACACCACACGATACATAAATCAACCATTGGACCAATACAATATCATGAACAACATATTATGGACCTAAATCAACTCCTTGAACATGCACCACCACTAGAAATCTCGCTAAGATCAACTGAAACACGTTACACCATTAGAAATAATGCATAAAAAAAAGAATATCACCAGACCCATAAGATCATCAAGAACATGCACAATTATCATTACGTACCATTAGAAAAATAGGACATGATTAGGAAACACCAACAAGCATGTTAGAACCATCCACAATATCCACACCAACACAACTTATTAAAATATTCATTGATCAACATGCTAACATTCAAGAACACTTAACACTAGCAACTCGAACAAAAAAGATAGTTTACAGAGCATAAAATCATGAACCACCTGAAATGAAGATACACATGAACATCCCAAACACTCTCCCAAATCTGCAACACAAGATATGATCATACCGAAGCACAACAGGTCAAACATCAAAATACTGCAACACTAAAAAACCAATCTCCATACCGAAATCCTCAACTCAATCAAATCATCACATAGCATCATGGAAACAATAAATATTGAAGTATCTCTAGTTGATTTAGCATCCCAAATAGATAAACCAGCTAGATCAACTCATTGCAATTACTGGATCACCAAAATAATTCTTTGCAACACCAAAACACAGGAATATGTTGATATCAATGACAACAACATATCCTAGCAACATCAATATCCAATAATTATAAACTTCCATAAGTAAAAATTAGAGCACCACTATGGGTTGGATCTAAGAGGGAAAAAAAGAAAGTAATATAAAATAAAAGTAAATTTATACAAAGGTAATTTCCTTGATTAAAAAAGTGAGAGGCATGGCCTTTCTCTATACACCTTTTAACAAGCTACATATAAGAATTGATTCACAGATTAAACTCGGTAATATAAAGTGTGACATGCACATTTACATGTATGCAAAATATGCATAGCCAAATGGTACATGAAAAGTATCACAAATTTGAAGGGATCCAATACTTCTTCCCTAAAATAATGAAGGTGATTTGATTCCATGCACTTTTATTAGGTCAATTTCCCCTTGACTAATTTCAACGAACACAATTTTACAAGTGAATTTTTTCTTTTTCTTGGCAATATGTTTCGATGAATTTAACAAATTTTCCTTGAAACCTTGTATGTCATTTATATAGCAAGTTTTTCATGAAAAAATTAAATTGAAATGTCAAGACTCCTCATTGATACACAAAAACTCATTCAAGTTGACAAACGAGAATATTTACATGACTTTATATCTAGTATTTTCTCAACTAAATTATCAATCTCAAATTCTAACATTTTGGGTTTACAAAATGAGGTAAAAGGTCTATGGTGAGTATTACCATTGGTTTTTTAAGAAGAATTGAAGTACAAATTTTACAAGATTATCCATTGTGATGTTTAGAGACATAATTTAAGTTCTATAGTTCAAAATAAATTAATATAGAGTGCTTATGGATAAAAACTATGTAATATTTTTGCATTTACATTTTCAATCACACTTTATGATCCAAATTATCTTCTTCTTGATGTTGGATCATAAGTATAATTTGAAATGCCAATACAAAACTATTACACAATTTTCATTTGAAAGCACACTCTATCAATAATGAAATTAATTATTAGGTTATCAATGAATTAAATAAACATTTTATTTTAAGAGTAGGAAACTTAAAAATTTAAAATAAAACATCAATTTATTGTTTACACTTTATATAATTGTAGCTAGGAAATGTGGAAATCATCAAAGCAAATCAATATTAGTCTAGCTCAATCACGAAAGCTTAAATGCAATGATAACAATCCTAAAAACACTCAATAAAGACATGAAAACAAGACATTGATTCAAATGCAAACCATTGCAAACTTGAATGTCTCCTTCATGTGGCTCCATTGTCCTTCTTTCTCCTTCAAATAGCTTTATTTGTGGATCTCACCTACTAGTGCATAAGCATGATATGAAAGCAGGTAGACAAGATAGTAGCGCAAGAATACTAGAAGCATGATTGATTCGACCAGGGATCAGGAATTCAAAAAAGTGATTAGTTGGGATTGAAGAAATTCATCCAATTTATAGACAAATTGGATAGATGACAAGATTAGCATGAATTTGATTTGAATGGCAATTTCAAATCAAAAATGACAAACATGACAAATTATGACAAATTTGCACTTTCTATGCAAGATTAATTGATTGATAAATTTGACAAAATTATGACAAATTTCTATGTCAAAATTGATTGATTGTCAATTATGACAAATTATGACAACTTGGAATGTCATTCCCATGAAATTAGGAGAAAATTAGGAGAGAATTGAAATTAGATGGATTAGAAATTAGGAAATTAGAAAATGAGGAAAATTAGAAAATGAGGAAATTAGGAAATAGGAGAAATTAGTAAATTAGGTGAAATTAAGTGAATTAATTAACAATTATTAATTAATTCACAAAAAGGGAGGAATTAGTTAGCCAATTAAATAAACATTTAATTGCAACATGAAGACTTAGGATAAATAAACTATTTATCCTAAAGGAAGAAATGACAAACAAGGTTAAATGAATAAATCATGAAACCCTAGAAGATGAATTAGAAATGCAAGGATGAAAATTAGGTGGTGATTGAAGGATAATTGATATCGATTCGATTTGATCATGATTCTGACTTGATAAAGGACCAATGCTGATGAATGATTTGATTGATAAATGCACCAATTGACGAGGAACAATGACTAATTGATCCAAATTGACATGATTGAGAAGGACGACGATCGATGACAAATCGATCACAAAATTGACGAGATTGACAATAACAACGATTGATGACAAATCAGTCGCAAAATGACAAGATTGAAAATGACTATGATCAATGACAAATTGATCACAAAATGACAAGATTGAACATGACAAGGATCAATGACAAATTGATCACTAGATGATAAGATTGATAAGAGGACAAAACCCTAATTAGGATTGACGATGTCCAAAATGATGACAAATGAACACGCACATTGATGCGACAGGATAAGATTGATAAGAGGACAAAACCCTAATTAGGATTGACGATGTCCAAAATGATGACAAATGAACATGCACATTGATGTGACAGGATAAGATCAATCAAAATCATGACTGAAGATTGTTATTGACAAGACCAAATTCGAAAGCGAGATGAATGAAGAATGCAGAAGAAGGACTCGATGCTCACAAATGATAAAGACCAAGTGTGAATCATAGTAGAAATGTTAATGCAATGCAAAAATCCTAAAATAAGGTAATGCGTCAATGTTAAAGTATGACTCCACAAGCGTTGACCATTTTTAGATGTCTACATTTTGCCCCTCTTTGAGACAATGCGATTCTAAGCATTGTTTCAAAGAACAATAACAAAAATGCCCTAGACAATGACAATGACATATGCATGCCCCCTCGAGGAATTGGTCAGAAATAGCCAGAAAAAGAGGCCAATTGATCGATAATAACGATAGAAAATGATAGGATCAAACGGATTGAAAATCAGGGATCGGATCAAACAGACTACTAAGACTAGCAGAAGAAATGTTAGTAAGAAGAAATTAGATAGAGGACAGTTAGAGATGAAGGAAAACTTGCTTTCACAAATGCACATAAGTAGGTGAGAACCTTTATTTAATGTAGCAAATCGAATGTAGAGCATCATGGCATTGAAGGCCAAAGCTGGAACGCAACCCCTTTTGCAAAAGACAGACACATCGCACACAAGGAATGAGTGAAGCATCCTAGGGTGCATACATCAAGGGTCAAGGTATGTGCGGTGTTCACAAAGCGAATGTACTTATCACAAACACCCAATGATATAGTTGCCCCAGTTTGTGACAAACATTCCACAAACAACAAACACAAAAAAAAAGGAAAGGGACCATGAACCATCCCGGTTACTCTAAATCACTCAGTGACATCATCGAGCAACATAGGAACATGATCAAAGATAAATCAATAAATGATAAGACTCGCTAATTCCAACAAGTCAAACAAACATCTTGATCTTCATTGTCAAAAGTTGAAAGTGTTGATAGGATGATCATGTTGTCTAGTTTTAGGGAATGTGGTACCCCGTCTAAGACAGGACACAGTCTGGTTTCGAGTATACCACACCCTGTATAAGACTCATGATAATGTGCCAAGGACCAATGATATCGATGTTGAGTGATTGATATGACAATTTTGATCAATTTGAATGTCTGGTTTGATTGAAAAAGTTCATCTGTTAATGCATGATTTCATTAAAGCATAGTGTGTGATTGATTGCCATTGGATGTATGCTCAATGATCTATCTTATGCACAAAGGGGATATATTTTTTTGACAAAAAGCAAAATGCTAAAGAAATTGCTTTTTGGATTTTGATGTTTTAAAAATTTTTTGTTCATTTTTTCAGGACATTATTTGATTTTTTGGATTTTTTCAGGACATTATTTGATTTTTTTGGATTTTTTCAGGACATTATTTGAATGTTTTTGGATTATTTCAGGACATTTTTCAATTTTTTTTTGGATTATTTCAAGACATTTTTCAATTTTTTTTGGACTTTTTTCAAGATATTTTTCAATTTTTATGATTTTATTTCAGGACATTTTTCAATTTTTTTTTTGGATTATTTCAGGATCATATTTCAATTTTTTATGATTTTTTCAAGACATTTTTCAATTTTTATGATTTTTGCCCCCAGTGTCTAGCAAGGCAAGGAATATGACAGGTGAATAAATAGGCTTGCTGAAATGATGGTGGATAGAGGGAATACAAAGGCCTTTTATTATGGAGACAATACGGATGCAATTTTCAAGGGCTATTGCATGATGGGACAAGGGACTGGATATGACAATGTAAAGCAGTGACATGGCATGACGGATATGTCAAGAGTTTTTTGAAACTATGTTTAAATTTTGCGTCCTTATGTCAGATCAAGATCAAGGAATGAAAAAGAGTGTATGGATAGTGATAAGATATGGATAGGATAAGCAAGACCAAGAATGGATATGGGACATGGATTGAAGGTCGGGATAGGCTAAGGGATAGTGGCAGAAAGTTGCAATAAGCCAGGGAATATGGATGAAAGGTTGTAATAAGAAAATGGATAAGGACCAAAAGCTATGATGGACTAAAAGCTGCAAACAAGATGCATGATGCTCATGAAGATCCCCAGCCTTGTCAAGATCAAAGGTGGAAAGGGAAATTGAACATGAGGGATGATAGGATATGAAGGGCAATGACATGGTATGATAGGATAATGAAGGGCAATAGTATATGAAGGAGGAAACCTGCCCCCAAGTGTGGTGTGAAAGAAGTTCATAGATTATGCATGACGCCTGTTTGCCAGGTTTTCATCATAGTACTTGCCCAAGGTGCCTGTTTGCCAGGTTTTCACTAGTGGATGAATTATTTTTGCTTTACTTTTTTTCTCTTTTGTCTTTTTCTTTTTTTTTCACTTTTTTTTTTTTTTGTATTTTGACTTTTTCAATAGAAGATAGACACATGATAGGGGATGGAAGAAGGACTCAAGCATCTTTTTGTTTGGATAGTAGCCTTAAAAAAAAATGGACCATGACCTTTAAAAGTATGCTCAATGATGTTGGTAGGATAAGGACATGGAAAATGAGATGAAACTAAGGCAAGGATTTATGCAAAGGATGGAATCAAAGGGATCAAAGGATGGAAAATATGCATTGGATAATGGATAGGGTATTGGAAGAATTGTGCTTGAGTGGATAGAAATGTTGGCAAGATTGACATTGGCACACACCTTGAGGGGTGGTGGACTGATGGAGGAAAAATAGATCTCAGATTGTGAGATTTGGATGGAGGAATAGCTTGGGATTTTGGGACATAAGGGCCCAAAATGGATGAAGAAGGTGATGGAGGAACAAATTTGAGAGGTTTGGATGGAGGAATAGAAATTTTGGATGCCAAGTTGGATATTTCTTTAAGCTTTTGTGCTTCAAGGAGCCGCTTAGGGATCCACATGGTTTTTGATTTTTCATGCTTTTGTGGTTCCTTGGAGTGCATTGCTTGCACAAGGGATTTAGGAACCCATATATATTTTGACTTCTCTTTATTTTGCTCAGTGGGCCTTTGTGGCCTTTTGGATATATATTTTTCTTTATAGATCATATTGTTCTTTGTTTTGACATGTCGATTATATTGGACATGTTGATCCTTGAATACATGTGGATTTTTAGACTTACAACTTTTATACTTGGCATCCAAATTGCTTGGAGGAGGAAAGGAATGCATGGATGGATATGAATGAAATGGACTTCTTTTGGATTGATGAAATTTACTCAAGGATGTGTGCCTTTCCTGACCTTGCATATAGGATGCAGGGACATAAGGACCTAAGATGGATGGAAGGGATGATGGGGAAGGGATATGTTTGGATTTTGAAGGGATGTTGGATTTAGTAGGGGTACCCATGTCTTGAGGAATTTCCCTGAGGCCGTGACCCTTAATATTTTCTTTAACATGAAGGGATTCTTGCTTATGGAGATCTAGTCCTTTGCCTTTATGAATATCTTGACTTGTAGGATACTCTTTTCTTTGGGAAGAAGATGCGAGTCCATTATGAGGTGGATATGATATGAGAGAAATAATGAGATCTTGAAGTGGATCAGATTGCACCAAAGTGGAAGAACCCATTATGCATGTCGAGGGTTCATGAACATCTTGCACTGACACGTTAGAATTATGAAGGGGATTAGGATCATGAGGGGGACTAGGAGTGTGTAGTGGACATGGTTCAATGATAGGTTCTTCAAGAGATGGAATGGGAGAAATAATGGGATCATCAAAAGGAATGAGATCTTGGAGTGTATATGGAGCATTAAGACAAGGAGATGGAGGAACAAGTGGATCTTGTGGAGGATCTGAAGGAATAATTTGATCTTGACAAGGAGGAAGATCATTGGAATTCTCTTTAAAATTGCTTTGCACTGGACTTTTAATGGGATCATCATAAAGAATGGAAGGGATATCTTGATCTTTCTTAGGAAGTGGAATGTCGATGGGATTTGAAAGGACATTTTTTTCATGAAATGGAAGGGGATCATTTGGGATTGGATGGACTGGGATATCCTGATCTTGCTCAGGGAATGGAGTGTCAATAGGACTTTGGATAGGATGGACAAGAATAGGGGAATCATCGTGAGTGTCTGGGAACATGGGGTCCTAGTCAACAATTGGATGGGATTATAAGGTTTCAGGATCTTGATCTTGACTTTCTTTAGGACTCATTTCTTCGTGCTCTAAATTATCCTCTTGACATGGGGTTGGACTTTGGATATGCATGGAGGATTCTAACAAGGAATCAATGTTTTGGCATGAAGGAAATGCACTTTGAACATTTGTGATGGATTTTGGCAAGGACTCAATGCTTGAACATGAGGAAGAGGGACTTCGAATGGGGTCCTCTAAAACAAGTAATGGCAATAAAGTGCATGGTGGCATTGGGTCTTGTATTTCTGAAACATGACAAGGACGTGCATCATAAATTGGATTATCTTGGCAATCAATTATGGATAACCCTTGGATAATTTCATCCTTGGGTGTATTGTTTGATGAGGACAATATGGAAGGTTCTTGTGAAACTTCTAAAGGTGTAGGGATAGATGCTATTGGAGAGTCAATTTGTTTGTGGGGGGATGAGACATTGCTAGACATAAGTGTATTAGTTTGATCTTCTTCAAAGAACTCACTTGGTAGGTTCCTTAAGTGCCTTGCAATAAAGCCACCTTTCTTTCGAGGTTTTGACATAGTTGTATCTGGAATTTGAACTTGTTTGGAACAGAGTTGGTTCTGGTCTAATGTCATATTTTGATATTGGACTTGGTTCAATTGTTTTGACATGTTTGAAACTTGGGTTGGTGTGTGTTGCAACCTTTGTTTTTGAATGTTTGGTTGTGGCTGTTGACATTGATATGTTAATTGAACTTGTTGATATTCCACCATTGGTTGAACCATTTGTGGACATTGTATAGTTGGTTGGACATATTGTTGAAATTGGACCATTGGTTGTGTTGATTGTATATGTTGGACCATTGGTTGTATTGGTTTAAAATCTTATTGATAGTAAACACCTTCTTGTTCTTGTTGTGGAGGCACATAATGTTGAAATTGATGTTGTCTCTTTTCTTGAAATTGTTTCATCATCTCTATTTGGGAGAGGAGAGCTGGTATGTCTGATCGTTCAAGAAGAGATCTTACATCAATTGGCTCAATCTTTGGATTTCGACCTGGAAATTTTTGAAACATTTTGGACATTTTTGATCTATTCTTCGCAATGTTTTTCACTCTTTGTTCCAATATCTCCTCTTCTTGAGCTAGTTTCTCCTCTAGTTTTTGTATTTGGAGACTTGTTTCATCATAAAAAGTTTGATCGATATTGCCTTGTTGTTGGGTTGGATATAATTGTGATTGCGTTGGATTAAAATTCAATTGCATTGTCGGTTGATACGTCAAACTTTGTTGCATCATTGGTGCTTGGAACCTTGTTTCAATAGACATGTCACTATGCAAATGGAACTAATGGGATTGACAAATGCAGCCTAAAAGGATGACAATGCAACTTAATGTTTTTGTTGTTTTTCAGGATTTTGACAAACTCATGAATGCAATTCTAAAAATGAGACCCTTAGGAAATTGAAATGATGTCTAGACCTCAAAGGACAAAAGGACCAAGTGACAAAAGGACAAAATGACATTGTCTCCCCTATATGCTTGGATACTAAGCTAGGTTTGACCAAATGACAATAATGACAAAAAGAGAGAAGGTTTGATAAGGTCTAGACTTCCTAACAATGACTTAGGGTTTATCAAAGATTTGGATTACTCAAGTATGACAAAACCTAGTTTCAACACTATATGCAAAGGGACAATTACTATGCAAATGACCCTAATATGATATGATAATGACCTAAACTTAATGAAGAGACCTAGGGTATGCAAATGCAAATGTATGACAATGTCAACCTAGGTTTGAATTATGAAATGGTATTACTCTAATGCAAGAGGACACATGCAAATGGATGACCCTTATTGATATGCAAAGGAGTATGACCTAGGTGAAACTTAACCTTGGTAATTGACAATGAATTTGCAAAATGCAAACCTAAGATGAACCTAAATTTAAGTGACATGAATGTTGAGACAAGATTTTGAAAAATGTTTGACAACCATGTTTGAAGGTGTTTTGAACTTTGTTGGATGAAATGTTCTTGTGTTTAACCTTGTTTTGAATCAATTTGTCTTGTTTTTGAAATGAGACACAACTCAACTTTTGACAAACAAAGAAGACAAGATATTTCAACTTAGACTCAAGACAATCATGCTCATTCACACATTTCTTATGGTAGGCAAGGATAGTAGGTACTTGAGAGGTAGACTCATTATGAGATTCAAGGAGAATACATAGATGCTTGACCCCATGAGCTCCCCTCCACGGCACTCACTTCTCAAGGTAGCCAAGCATTAGTCCCCATGGAAATCTCCCCATGGCAAACTTAGTATCTCTTCCAAGTATCCGAACTTGTCCTTCTCAAGCAACTAGAAGGATTTTTGGCCTCTAAATACAAGGTGTTTAGTAAGGATTTATGTTAAGCATTACTCCTTGGTGTCACGCAAGCATGATTGAGACATTAAGCCCACCAAGATACCAAACAAATGTAGTCGCGCAAGCATGATTTAGACTGTGAGGCCCTACTTAGATGTTGATATGAGAAAGAGTCCAAGGGTCATCACTTCCCAAGTAACTACAATTCCCACGTAACCCTTCCTTCAAAGATTTCACCCATCAGGTATTTATTTATAGTGAGTTAGAATGCCAAGGTATTCTAGCTGTACTCACTTTGGGTCGTTCCCTTCTCATGATTGTCACTTGCTTGCAAAAGAAAGCAAATGGTCGAGAAGGCAAGCCCTCTAAAGGTAACAAACAATCTGAACCAAGAGAATGGTATCGAAGATCTGGATTTCTGATCACCCTAAGAAGGATGAGAGCATACTCTCCTACTCCAATATCAAACTCAACAATCAAAGAAAACACACGTTCATTTCATCCTATTTGGCAATCATACTAGGTGCCTAATTATGAAATTCAAACACAAAAGTTTAGTTGGAGTACAAGGCAACCTGCAAAACCACCAAGTTAGAAGTTTGATATGTTTGATCTTTGACTAACGAACCTACATAAAATGTGTTAGTAGTTTCATTTGTTGTCTTTTTCATGTGTAATGCCAAGGTGTTGCACAAAGAATCAGTACCAAAAACCCAAAAAGCAAAAACAAAATGTAAAACAAAACAATTTGCAAGTAAGAAAACACTTCTTTTTACCTCTGTTTCTGGCCCTACACATGCGCAGAATGTCTTAAATAGGCGCAAAATGATGTAACATAGGTGCAGATCCCTTTGACATAGGCGCAGAAGTCCTTAACACAGGTGCAGATTGCTTGACACAGGCACAGATTGCTCATACATAGGCGCAGAAGTTCTCAGAAAGCCCTACATTACCCTGTTTCTTGGGTTTTTCACATGCAAATCATCTCAAAAGAACTCAAAAGCATGGTTAGGGGGTTAGTTCACGTCGGGTTCACCAATTAATGTAGCTAGGAAATGTGAAAATCATCAAAGAAAATCAATATTAGTCTAGCTCAATCACGAAATCTTAAATGCAATGATAACAATCCTAAAAACACTCAATAAAGACATGAAAACAAGACATCAATTCAAACGCAAACCATTGCAAAATTGAATGTCTCCTTCATGTGGCTCCATTGTCCTTCTTTCTCCTTCAAATAGCTTTATTTGTGGATCTCACCTACTAGTGCATAAGCATGATATGAAAGCAAGTAGACAAGATAGTAGCGCAAGAATACTAGAAGCGTGATTGATTCGACCAAGGATCAGGGATTTGAAAAAGTGATTAGTTGGGATTGAAGAAATTCATCCAATTTATAGACAAATTGGAGAGATGACAAGATTAGCATGAATTTGATTCAAATGGCAATTTCAAATCAAAAATGACAAACATGACAAATTATGACAAATTTGCACTTTCTATGCAAGATTGATTGATTGATAAATTTGACAAAATTATGACAAATTTCTATGTCAAAATTGATTGATTGTCAATTATGACAAATTATGACAACTTGGAATGTCATTCCCATGAAATTAGGAGAAAATTAGGAGAGAATTGAAATTAGATGGATTAGAAATTAGGAAATTAGAAAATGAGGAAAATTAGAAAATGAGGAAATTAGGAAATAGGAGAAATTAGTAAATTAGGTGAAATTAAGTGAATTAATTAACAATTATTAATTAATTCACAAAGAGGGAGGAATTAGTTAGCCAATTAAATAAACATTTAATTGCAACATGAAGACTTAGGATAAATAAACTATTTATCCTAGAGGAAGAAATGACAAATAAGGTTAAATGAATAAATCATGAAACCCTAGAAGATGAATTAGAAATGCAAGGATGAAAATTAGGTGGTGATTGAAGGATAATTGATATCGATTCGATTTGATCATGATTCTGACTTGATAAAGGACCAATGCTGATGAATGATTTGATTGATAAATGTGCCAATTGACGAGGAACAATGACTAATTGATCCAAATTGACATGATTGAGAAGGATGACAATCGATGACAAATCAATCGCAAAATTGACGAGATTGACAATGACAACGATTGATGACAAATCGATCCCAAAATGACAAGATTGAAAATGACTATGATCGATGACAAATTGATCGCAAAATGACAAGATTGAACATGACAAGGATCGATGACAAATTGATCACCAGATGATAAGATTGATAAGAGGACAAAACCCTAATTAGGATTGACGATGTCCAAAATGATGACAAATGAACACGCACATTGATGCAACAGGATAAGATCGATCAAAATCATGACTGAAGATTGTTATTGACAAGACCAAATTTGAAAGCAAGACGAATGAAGAATGCAGAAGAAGGACTCGATGCTTGCAAATGATAAAGACCAAGTGTGAATCATAGGAGAAACGTTAATGCGATGCAAAAACCCTAAAATAAGGCAATGCGTCAATGTTAAAGTACGATTCCGCAAGCGTTGACGATTTTTAGATGTCTACAATAATATACCTGTATTATGGATTTTGTCTATCAATATACCAACCATATGTATATACATGAGATGATGAAAACATGGTAATGGGATTAAACAAATATAATATTTACTAATATTAAGTATTTCTTCATGTTACAAAAGTGTCTCAATCATAGAATATTCTATAAGAGTAGAAATTATACATGTATATATATGAATTTTATAAACCTCAAGATCAACTTGAAGCCATATGATTTTCAAATTGAAGAGCCTAGGTGCATTTTAAAGAGTCATATAGACAATTGAGAGAATATTTCCCCCTCAATGTGATCACAAGAAAGTGTCGTGAAGTATTTAGGGTTTTAAATTTTTGTGAGAATTGTGTTTGTGCAAAGCAACGAGACAAAATGGGAATGGCCCATCTTCATCTTGTTCATATAACCACGATATGAATCCAAAAACAATGAGAGAATGAAATAAATATATGCAAACATTGAAAATGATGCTCTATTAACAATATTTTGAATAAAAAAGAGGCATCTTAGAATTAAGAGATGGGATAAGGGCAACTTCCCTTTAACTAAAGTTACTCAACATCAAAACACTACAAATAATGTAGTTGCTAAAGTAGCAATAAATCTATAAATTTATATTTGTAATAAGGAAACTTAATATTTTGTTATTGCTCCTCAAAAGTAAAATTCTACTTATAGGGATAATAGGGGAGTTTGTCAAAGTAACAAAAAAATTTATTGATTAAATATTCATGAAAAGATGATGAGAAGGTTTGTAAATATAATAGGATTTCAAATGCTTAATTCTCAAAAGAAACCCAAAGGGTCAAAGAAAAATTTAAATAACATTAATAAATGTTAGTGTAATTAAGATTTTGTACATTGGCTATCCTTCACCTGGGTCCTAATTACATGTCACTTAAACCTACTTATGGACCACATAGGCTTCACCTAGGTTGTAATTACATGACACTTCACCTTACTTAGGGACCACATAGGATCTTTTAGGAGCATCTCCACTTTAGGTGGTTTTATCATGTTATCACTTTCCACTTTATGTGGCATCTCCACCTTTAGTTCTTTTAGAGAGGGGGCACACTAATGGAAAGATCAAGTACTGAGGTGATGAAACCATACAAATTCTCACCGCACACCCCAACACCTATACCAAACTACACTGCTCGAATTATTCTAGCAGGTAAATTAATGCTTGATTGTAGCCAAGATTTTAGTAGCCCCCTACAATTTGACTAGAGGGGTATAGTTATTTACTGAATAATTAACTGAGTTCTATAATCGAGCTAGAATATGCTATTGTTTCCTTCATAGAATAGTAGGGGCCCACCCTAGCAATATAGCAACTAGATTTGCAAGTTGATTTACTACGATAACAACTAGATGGGGGGTCACATCCACCTTTTGTCATTGCACTTTCCCACCTTAGGTAGATGATTCCACCTTTAGTGGTGTTATCATGATAAACTTATAAGGCACTGAGAGGGGGGTGAATCAGTGCAAGCAAAAATAACATAAATCTAATCACCACTTTAAATAACTTAAAGCTTAATAAACATAAAAGAAATATCACCACATAAGCTAACACCTAATATATCATGCTCCACATAACACAATAATTTATACGTGGAAACCCAAAAGCGAAAAAACACAGTGGGAGTTAGTACCTACAAGATTCACTATTTGCAAAATAGAAATCTTTGGCCGGTTAAGGTCATACAAGCATGTCTGCTTAGGAGCAGACCCTATTAGGAGTCACCCGGTGAAGGGATTTCAATATCAGCGGAGAAACCTCACTAGAGGATTTAGACTCAAGTTAATGAGCTACCCTATCAGGGGATTTACAATTTCAGGCATGTTAGGACCTACCCAATTAGGGGATTTGACTACTGCGAATATTAGGAAAACAATAGTAAAATGATCTGCATGTAGCACCTCTATGCCTGATAAGATCTACTTCAGTTCCACTCAATACATCAACAATACATCAATACAGAGCTTCTCAATTTACCACACAGTCAAACTCTCAATATTCGCTTACCATCTCCTCCTTCATCTCATAACTCATCACACATTTTATAAACATCAACTTAGTCGGCTAATAACCTTGGAACAATTTCCTAGGTTCAATAAATATGGATAATCTTACACTTCATACTTTACTTATGTCATCCACCGACATAACAAACCAAAAGTAAAACATAATCATTACCGGTTTAACTAATTTAAGTCATTTTGCTCTACCAGTTGACTATCCTTCAAGATTGACTACTTTGTTCATCAAAACTTGCTCATCCTATTGAATCTACCAATGCGGTGTTGAATACCTACAAGTACCTATCTCCAACATTCCTGGAGAACTGCATCACCTAACTCTTCATTGATCAGTCATACAAGTTGTTTTGAATACAACTATGTTCCTATTTACTAGTTGAAGTCCTATTTGCCGGTTCACTAATAAATTGTCTTCTCTACCAGTTATGTTTTACCGGTTGACCTAAAAGACTTAGATGACTATCAAAACATAGTTGTCATCAATGACAACATAAAACAAGTCATCAATCAACTTATTACATCAAAAACATCATCATCAAGCCAACAATCTCCCCCTTTGGCATTGATGGCAACACTTAGGAAAAAATTTGTCTAAGTGTGCAATAAAAAAACCGACTCAACTCATGACACATACTCCCCCTTAGCAATTACAAAATTTCACAAGACTTATCTACTACTCCCCATTATAATTACAACAAAATTTTGACTACACTACTACTCCTCCTTTGACAGCAATGACAAAGGTAATCAAATACATGAAAAGATAAATACAATTTTCATCAAAAATTTGCATTACCATATAAAGACATAAAGATTCAAAAACATTTTTACAATACCATTTTAGAAAATGCATCTCCAAAATGATACTTTAACTGCTTCAAGTCATTATGCCAAGTTTCCAAAAGAGTGTTGGTTATCTCAACATGTGTTCTTATCTGGCAAGTCAGCTCCTCCATGGTATCAATTGTACTCATCTCAGGTATAGCTAGAATAGCTTTAGTTTCCTTGTAACCTCTCTGCAAAATTTCAACCTTAGGGATCAAAATTTTATGGAGTTCCCGTAGTGACTTAATCCTTTTGACCAATTCATTCTCATAAGCTTTTTAGCTTATGTTGAAGTTCAACAACTGATCTACCAAAAGTGATAGCAAAATAATATAGGGGGCTAAATGATTCACTGAGAACTTCAAGTGCCTTTTCAGCTTCATGTTTCCTTTTCATCAGATCATCACAAAACAATGAAAACTTTGCAACAGTGGAAAGAATTTTACCTCCATTTAACAGTGCATCTTTAATATGATATTTATTAACCATTAGAGCAACTTTATTTTTATCAATATCTTTCATCAACTGCTCTACCCTTTTCTTCTTGTATTCCTTTTCCACATTCAGATAGGTTGCATCTTCAAAACATTTTATTTTTTCTCCGGTAGATGCAACTAATTGTCCCAACTTATCAATCGGCATAGGAAGGCTATACGTGTTTGTCTCTGGTAACAAACTAGACAAAATCTCAACTGCACATTGTATAGTTTGAGCTTCTTTTTGTTGTTCCTTCATTCTTTTCTTTTTAGCTCTAGATTGCATGGCAGATGCAATCTCCATTATTTTTGTGGAGCTCAGTGCATCCATATTGATGGGTCCTTGTATACTTAGTGCATCATCATCTTCATCATCATGAAATGTCTTTTTGGAAGTAAGTGACAAGGGTGTCACTTTAGGTTCTATTTTTACTGTTTTCAACTCTTCCTCTTCTTTCTTTTATTCAGTCTTCTCCTCTTCCTTCTCCTTGTCCTTTATTGGTGATGTCTTTGTATCAATTGTTTGAGTTATTACCGGTGACTCTTGCTTAGTATTCTTTTCTTCTCCTCTCTTCAGTTCCTATTCCTATTGTTTAGTCATCTGAACACCTTCATCTTGTATATCCTTAGTGTGAACTTTCTTTTCCTCCTCAGTACCAGTTACCTTAACTTTTGTATCATCATCTGGAATTATAATTGTTTTAGTTTGTATATTTACTGGTTTTGTCTTTTCTTCTTCATCTACTAGTTAGTTTCTAGTAAACATCTCATCAGGTGAAAAATCACCAATATTTACATCATTCAGGAGATCTTCTTCCTTAAGTCTCTCTAGTTGCTCTTCCTCCTCATCGGGTATCAAGCCCAGTAACTTCTTCAATATCTATTCAATTTCCATGTGAATTGATTGGGTCTCACCAATTAGCAATCTTGTCAACCTTTGCTTAGATCTAAAAGATGATTTAGCCTTTGCAAAAATTTCATCTATCTCCTCCTTTGTGGCTTCAGGTTGCAAGTTTTTAAGAATAAATTCGATAAATTCTTTATCTTGTTTTATGGCTACCTATCATCTGGCATCAATCTTATTATACAAAGAATTTGAAATCTGCCCTTCTAATTCAATTAGGGCTTTACTATATGTATTCATCATAAAAACAACTGCATCCTCTATCTGCCTTTGTTCATTCTCACCAAAATTATCATAGAGTTTGTTCAATCCCTTAAGAATACAATATTCCTTAATACTTATTAATAGCTTTTCAAAAGGTGTAGGTTTTGTTACCGGTTTCTTTAAGTCTTGATAGTGGAAGCTCCAACAACCTTTGATCTCTTACCACTGGCTCTCAAGGCTTTCTTTTCACCTTTTGATTCATTTTCTTCTTCATCAATAGTTGTTGGTTTCTTTGCTTGTTTCTTTTTCCTCTTGCCTATAGTTATCGGTGATTTAGGTTTAGGGGGCTCAATGACTTTACTTTTTCTCTTGAATTATATCTTGGAAGGCTTCTCCTTCTTTGCTTCAGTAGGTTTCTCTTTCTTAACCTCTATAGGTTTCTCCTTCTTGACTTCTCCACTTCTTGTTTTTATACGGGCACTGGTACCGGTTGGGGCACTATATGCTCCTGCTTGTTTAGCTTCATATTTTTCTCTAGTCTCTGCTATTGCCTCCATGGTAAATCCTTGTTGCTAAGGAAACCGCTCAACTTCCTTTCTCACTTTCTTAGCAATTACTGTCTTGTTTAGCTCAGAGTGCACTTGTAATGATTTCTCTTTATAGGTTCCAAACCTCTCAGTAGTAGTATCTACCTATTGTGCTAGCAATTGTTTAGCATAAGCAACCAAAATATCTTCTTCAACTTCGTAGCTCATAAGCATCACCCAAGTTGTCCTGGGATCAACTGCCTCCATCTGACATGTGTCTATGTCAACCAAAAAATAGATGGTATCCTCATATCTACTGGCAACCCATGTTGGTATCCTCTCTCTTGCATGCATCTTTTTTTGAAAATCTTTAAAATATCCCCATGCAATCTTATTAAAATAATTGTTCAACATCCTGATGTTGTTCTTCATCTGTAACAATGTCGGTGTGTTCTTGGACCACTGAACATCACTGATACTAGGAAAGAAATTATGAAAATAGAAGAACAATCCAACAATCAGTTGTCCAAACTTGAATCTATTGGTATTGTGTTGTCATTGATGTCAACTAGTATAGCATGTTACCGGTAGAGAAGGATAACCAGTATGGGAGAATAGTTAACATGTTGTCTTTGATGTCAACAAGCATTGTGATATCATTGATGATCACCAGTACACAAGTTAGTATTGGCTTGTGTTGAAGACAAGTAATGGGACCGGTATGGTATAATGATTGGTAGATAATGTGTTGGCATTGAGTTGCTGTCAACTAGCAAGTGAGCTAGTGCAGAAGTGCCAACCAGTATGTTATTGAATGTTTGGATGATAAAAAGCAGGACTCCCACCGGATAAAGATGCAGTCACCAGATGATGAAAAGACTCATAGAGTGTATGCCCAGCTGGATCATATGTCTATTTGAAGATATGCCTGCTCAAATAGGGAAGCCATATTGGTGCAATGTCAGATGCAGATGATAAGGATCCACACCCACCGATAAGTAGAGGTTATCTCCTATTATGCATGGAATGCATCTTAGTTCACCGAGATAAGAGAAAAGAGTGGAAGGCAAGGTTGAGAAGTAATAGATAGAGATTACAACTGGTATGTACATGCCTCAGATGGAAATAGCTGAAGGTTGATGACATGGCATCATCAGGGTGCCTACCAGTAAGCATGTGAACCCATAAAAGAGCAAAGAGGCTAAGTGGTGTGCTTCTTCCTGATAAAGATGAGCATATGGTAGATTGGTATGTTTGGAAACTGGCAGAGGTAATCCACCGGAAGAGAAGCCAAGTGCAAGGTAATGGCAGACTGGTTAGGGTAACCAAAAGGGTTAGTGAACTGGTAGATGAACCTGGTAATGGAGTTGGTTGGTGAGCCTATCCAAGCCGACACAGAAGTCTTTGTTGTGATGGACATCAACATTGTTGCCATGTGAAGTTGATGTGGAAAGCATGCTCGCACAGGTTGGCATGTTGAGTTCGGTGATGTGCCTGGGGGCAAGGTAGATAGTGGTAGGTTGACATTAATGTCAACTCTGTATTTCATGGATCAGTTGTAGAGGGTTTGTGGCTCTAAGAAAATTGAAGGAGAAGTTGGTGAGTTGATCAAGGAAGGTCGATCCGATCTTTGTGATTTCTTGTCAAAGGAAACAACTGAGAAATTTATGGTGTTTAACAAATGTAGGTCGACATACAAGGTCATGCTTACTAAAAATAGAAGGCATGTTTTGGAAGGCACAACAATGGTAGGGTTGATTGGTGTATTGTTGTTTATCATTGGTTTCGATGTGCCTCGTGATCAGTGGAAGAAACCCTAAGGCACCAAGTTTGAATGTTGTTTTTGGCGGGAAAGTCTAATTATAAATATACAGGTCAAAGACAAAATTTAGTGATGCCTAAAAAAGAGATGATGCCAAGTGATGCCAAAGGAAAAATAAAGAAGTAGATGAAGAGTGATATCTGCAGAGGATCATAGAGATCGAGTAGAAGGGAGATGACCGGTAATAGGTTTTAGTGGAGGTTTAACCAGTAAGGTTAAAGCAACCAGCAAGTTGCAAGAGAGCATCAGTAAGGAAGACAGCAAAGAGTGTTGAAGTGCAAAGCAATTGAACAGGAGATCTAGCAGAGCAGAAGCAAAAGAAAGGTAACTGGTAGAATTGAATTGGTAAGGAAGAAGAAGAAGAAGAGTGTAGTAGAGAGTAGAAGATAGTGATCCAATAGAGAGATGAAGAGAGGCAGAGTGACAGGAAGAGTAGCAAACCAGTAAGGCAGAGAAGGGGTGATATCGGTAGAGATATTAGATGTAATGGTTGCAAGATTCACTTGTAAAAGGGTATAAATTTTGTATTTGAATGTTTGTTATTATATTCACCAAGTTGGTACTTGGTGCAGGGGTTGTAGCTCCTTTGGGTTATAGCCCATAAATCAGTTAGGGGTTGGTGCTCCTTGGGTTGGTGCCTACCCTAAATCAGGGGTTAGTGTTCCTTGGGTTGGTGCCCTAAACTTTGTAATCAGTTTCATTGTGAGGCTAGATTGGAGCAGTAGACTCCAGCAGCATTTCTCACTGAGGTTTTTCCCATCTTGGGTTTTCCTCGTATATATTAGTGTTATGTGATGTGCCTTTATGTGATTGAATTGTGTTTCTTTGCCTTATCCTACTAGTATGTTGTTTAGTATTTGAGTTACTAACCAGTACCTTCTTTGGGGTTAAAAAGGGCAAAAGTTTGGAAACCATTGATTCACCCCCCCTCTCAGTGGCATATTGTGTCTAACAGAATCTCAATCTTTTATCTTTCTTAATAGATTCAAGATTGAGCACCAATCAACTTCTCAATGCCTTTGATAAATCATAATCAACATCTTCCTTAATCATTGGGTAAGTAGTGTGAATGGCTACAGCAGGGATGTTGTTCATTCTTCTAGAATGATATACTCGGTATCCTATGACCATTGAAGCAAATTTTATTGTGGGATCATCAATCTCATTAACAGTCATAGCTCTTCCATCCCATCATAACTTGGTTAGCTTGGCAACATCATCCTTAGGAACTGATCTCAGTACTGGAACTTCACCGGTGGACCACAATCCGATTACTGCATGAATCGCTTCTTTGGTGATCTTATATGGTAGATCAAGCCATATAAACTGGTCATGCACAAGACTCAAAACATATCTTACATGATCATCTTTAAAATCATCAATAGAATTTAGTACATGGTGAAAACCTTTATCGGTAACCCTCCTATATTGTTCTTTCAATACTCCATTCTTGTCACACATTACCATATATTGATCAAATATAGCAAAAAATCCAAGATCTTCCAACTGACAATGAATGTATGATCTAACATCCTCTACATGCAAAACTCCATATTGTACACCCGATAGGACTCCGGTAGGATCAGTTCAAAGGGATTTAAAAGGGTGCCTCTTAAACTCTGGATGAGGCTTGACTGTAACATCTACCAAATGTGGTGAATTTATCTTCAAAGATTCGGACTTAGAAACAGATAACAGGATTTGTCAGATAAATACCTTTCAATGCTTCCACAACTAGGGTTTCAACACTGAGAATGCACTTTCAATGATTACTGATCGTATATCACTCCAAATCTTCTTTTAATCTGATCAAATGCTTGTCACATAAGCTCTTCTTTGCTCTTTTCTCTCTCTGAGTGCTCTCAAGAATGAAAAGTGACAAATGATATTCAAAAAGTCATTTTATTTACTCGTTACCTATCGTATTAAATACTATACCCGGTTGTATAAACAAATAAACCCTAAAATACTATTCAATATACTATTGGTTCTCATATCACATCAAATCTACCAGTTTGATCATAAAATCACTTCACAATTTCACAATGCATCAAGATATGCAGATTTATCTTACCACACACCATATAGGGGGGTCCAGAAATGGATCTAACATTAAGCTCCCCCTAAGCCTTTTAACAGCTTAGTTTGTCGGTGATGAGTTCTCCACACTAGGTGAAGAATTAGGATCTTCTGATGGTTTCTGATCACTCTTCTTTCTCTAGATATTTTTCATCTCTGATCTAGTCTCTTCCACACAACTTTCTTCTTCCCTTTCTGGTCAGCAGATTGAATTACCAGTTGACTCATTTTAGCTCTGCAAAATTTTGCAAGGTGTCCTAGTTGGTGACAATGAGAACATGTCATACCAAATTCTCTCCAGGGTCTAGCATTGCCTCTACCAATCCTTCTTCTTTAATTCATAGCTACATGACCGTAGTTATGACAGATTGTGCAAATCACATTCATTCTCTTTTCCATCTCATAGGGACTAGACCAATTAGCATAGGGTCTCTACCAATTTACATTTCTCTGGTCATTAAATTTTTTTTGCCAATCTCCACCAAATCTTTGATTCATGTGGGGTGTCAGATTATTTGCTTCATACCTGCATTCAATAGCTCTATGCCCATACATGTTGCAATTGAACAATATCCATTAAAGATTCTAGGTTTGTATCCTTGATAGGCATTAGGTCTATAACCATCAAAAGAATTAGATCTACAAACATTAGCAATATGTCCTGGCTTATGACAATTAAAGTATATTGGTTTGTAGGGTTTCTTACATGGTGCATTTTTGGATCTTAGGTGTAGATTTACCTTCTTCAATGCTTTACTTTGTACCGGAAGGCTCACCTTTCTCAAAAGTAGTGTAACCCAAGCCTTGCGTCTCACCTTTCATCATCTATGATTGAATCTGTTCATCAAGCATAGTAGAACTTTTGTTAAACTTTGCAAGTGTTTCATTAGCATCACCAAGTTCCTTTGTAAGATCTTCATTCTTTTTCATCAAACTTTCTCTTAGAGACATTGACATGTCTAGATCAGCCTTTATTTCTCCTTTTTCTTGTTTTTCCTCATGAAGATGAGCATACAGAGTTCCAACCTCCTAGTTCATCTTAAATATCTCATGTTCTTTTTCTCTAATCTTTTCTTTTGTTGTCCTCCTTGCTTCAAGATCTTGACTCATCCTGATGGTTAGGGCTTCCGACTCTCTCCTCAAATTTGTCTTGTCATCATTCAGATTTTCTACCTCATTAACCAATGCATCCATGTTTTCTTCCTCAAATGAACTTCTTTAACTAAGTTCATACAATTGTTCAGCTATCTCTCTCCTCTTTGCCAATGAAGCCTTATAGTTAGCCCTCAATTCACCTAGGGCTACTTCAAATTCTGCAAGCCAGTTAGACAGCTCTCTATAACTCATTCCTTCCCCCATGATAGCCTTAGGGATCCTTCCCAAGTGGTTAAGAATTAAGGGAATTAGGCTCTGATACAAATTGATAAAATTATAAGGCACTGAGAGGGGGGGTGAATCAGTGCAAGCAAAAACAAAAACAAAAATTCGATCACCACTTTAAATAACTTAAAGCTTAATAAACATAAAATAAATATCACCACATAAGCTAACACCCAATATATCATGCTCCACATAACACAATGATTTATACATGGAAATCCAAAAGGGAAAAACCACGGTGGGAGTTAGTACCCACAAGATTCACTATCTGCAAAATAGAAATTTTTGACTGGTTAAGGTCATACAAACATGCCCAGTTAGGAGAAAACCCTGTTAGGAGTCACCTGGTGAAGGGATTTCAATATCACCCTGGTTAAAAGCTTTGCCCTGTTAGGAGCAACCTCTCTAGAGGATTTAGACTCAAGTTAATGAGCTACCCTATTAGGGGATTGACAATTTTAGGCCTGTTAGGACCTACCCGGTTAGGGGATTTGACTGTTGCAGCTATTAGGAAAACAACAGTAAAATGATCTGCATGTAGAACCTCTATGCTTGATAAGATCTGCTTCAGTTTCACTCAATACATCAACAACACATCAATATAGAGCTTCTTAATTTACCACACAATCAAACTCTCAATATTCGCTTATGATCTCCTCCTTCATCTCATACCTCATCACACTTTTATAAACATCAACTTAGTTGGCTAATAGCCTTGGAACAATTTCCTAGGTTCAATGAATCTAGACAATCTTACACTTCACACTTTACTCATGTCGGCCACTGACATAACAAACCAAAAGTAAAACATTAAAAAAATTGGTTTAACCGATTTAAATCATTATGCTCTACCGATTGACTATCCTTCAAGATTGACTGCTTTGTTCATCAAAAATTGCTCGTCCTATTGAAGCTGCCAATGAAGTGTTGAATATACCTGCAAGTACATGTCTCCAACATTCATGTAGAACCGCATCACCTAACTCTTCATTGATTGTTCATACCAATTTCTTTGAATACAACTATGTTCCTGTTTACCAATTGAAGTCCTATTTATCAGTTCACTGATAAATTGTCTCCTCTATCGGTTATGCTTTACCTAGTGTTGAATATACCTGCAAGTACATGTCTCCAACATTCCTGTAGAACCGCATCACCTAACTCTTCATTGATTATTCATACCAATTTCTTTGAATACAACTATGTTCCTGTTTACCAGTTGAAGTCCTATTTATCGGTTCACTGATAAATTGTCTCCTCTATTAGTTATGCTTTACCCATTGACCTAAAAGACTTAGATGACTATCAAAACATAGTTTCCATCAATGACAACATAAAATAGGTCATCAATCAACTTTTTACATCAAAAACATCATCATCAAGCCAACAATCTATAGTGGTCTTATCTCTTTAACACTTTCCCACTTTAGGTGGGATGATAGGTTATCACTTTTTGTCTTCTACCATAAGGTTATGACACTTGTCATAATTTTATGCACTTTACGTTCTCACCTTGGCTATATAAACAAGTGGTCTCCTATGTATTATTCATTCCATTCATTCTAATATAATCCAATTGATTGATTGTATTGTATCATTGATAGCTCCTGAATACAGTTTATTCTTGCCACATTATTTCTCTCTTGCTCTTTTTTTTTATTAGGCCTCTAGATCTTGGGTGGCTACCTTTATAGCCAAATATTGCATGGTATCAGATCTTTCAGAGTACCATTGTGTAGTAATTTTGAGAGAATTCTAGTGCAATTTGGGGTTTTATATTTTGTGTCTTTCTATTGTAGAGAAACAATTAAAGCTTCTTGGGTGAAATCTAAAACCACCATTGGATTCAAAAGGTTTGAGAGGGTTAAGATCATCTTTTGTTTCATCCAAATCCATCTCCAAAGGTCAAATCTAGAGCCATTTCAATTTTGGTGTGACGATGATTCAAGCGTCATAATTATGTAGGTGATTTTGAAATAGCAATATCTCAATCATCTAAACTCCTTTTTACAAGTGATATATTTTTATTTGGGGTAGATTTGTGTGCTTTTCATAGTGGTCTAGGAGTGTTTTTTAATTTTTGTACACAAAGTTTTCAAAAAACTATGAAATCCCTATTTTGTAACATTTGAGACTTCATTTGGGCTCATATGGACTCCTTTTCAAGTGAAACATTTTTTCAAAGTGCCAAATTTTATTTATATTCTATAGTGGTGCTATCAATTTTTAGTTTTCTGTGAGAAATGAGGGTGACAGAAACGTAAAATTCTAATTCAAAAGGCCCACACACCAATGAGACTCTTGGTGCAATTTATAGGAACTATATCGAAATAGCTCAACTTCCCAAGGGGTGTCCCATTATTCTCTATCTCATAGGATCCCTAAAGTCAATGTCTTTGCTCTCATATCACTGAGCAAAATGACTTAGGAGTGACAACTCCAAGAACGAGTGATGTTTTCTTATTATGCATGAATGCACTCCTAGATATCTATGATATTGAAATTATGATGATTAAGCTAGCATAAAGATGATGATAATATTTAGTTAATTATCCTAGCAATGATATACTAGTCTAACATGGATATTATATGATATTAGAATGCTTCTAAATGCTATTAAGATAATTTTATCAAAGAGAGGGTAAAATGCTTAGCAATTAGACTATATGCATGAAAGATTATTGATTAGCAAAATGACTATAAGTTTAATGCATGAAACTTCAATATCAAAATGAGATAATGAGAGCTCTATTTATAGGGAAAATAGGGCAATGGATGGTCAAGATTGGATAATCTTAACAAGGGCCATGATTGAAAGTTAATCAATCCAGGTTCACAATTCTCACCAATGAAATGGTGACAATTATCAACAAGAGGTTTGCTTGAGAGGAGATGAAGGAAGCATTAAATGCTTGAGAAGACATGGAGATTACCTTAGGAGGTAAGGGTTAAGGTTAGGTTAGGGTTATCCATTGGATAAAGATTTTACCCAAGGGGTAAACTCTTGTGCAAGGGTTAAAGAGATAACCAAGATTAAAGCCATGAATGCTTGATGAGACCCTTGGGTTAGATGAGGGTTGAGTTAGAGAGAAAGTCTCTAATCATGCAAGAAGGTTGAGTTAACCATTAATGGTTATGTAAGAGCCCTAAGTGGTTTGGAAGACTTTCAGGGTTAACTTGTTGAGGACATAAAGCCTTTAATGGTTTTCAAAGACTTTGGAGGCTTTGAGAAGTGACTCCTCTTTTCTTAGGAATGTGACAATATTTAGCAGATAGATTAGGCTAAATTGGAAGTGATTAGAAGAATCTAGAAGGGGTTAAAGAAACAAATAATTAAAATAAAATTACTTTATTTCAATCAAATAGATGCAACTTGCATAAATACAAGTTGGGGATTTAAATAAATAAATTAGATTTATTTATTTGCAAGGATCAATTAAATGTAAATTTAATTAAAAGGGGGAAAGGGGAATTAAATGTATATGCACATGTTGATTCAAAGAAAATTTCTCGGATATGCTATCAAAATTTGATTGATATGATGCTTGTGTGTTGAAATGTCGATATGATGCCCCCTTGGGAGATGAATCAAGATTTTAGTGAAAAATTGTTAATTTGATGAGCATTTTAAGATTAATTACAATTTGAGAATATTGACTGCATTGAATGCACATTATTGATTCATCTCCTGAAAATGATGTTGATAAGTTTAAAAATGAAAAAGAGGAAAATACATGCCCCACTTATTAACCTTGTTGATTTTACCGTATAAAAGGTAAAAACTGATTGTGAAAATTCATTTGCACACTTTTCTCTTTGTGATTGTGACATTTGGAGCTCTAACAATGATGTCAATTCCATACTCCTTGCACCGATTTGAGCGTGTTAGGCAACACCAGAGACCCTCTGCCTATGACCCACCATTAAGTGATCGAAATCTATCCTCGTTTTTTATTGATTTCATTTATTTTGATCATTTTTTCAATTTTTGCACCAGATTTTGCTGTGTTAGTGCATAGGTTAAATCACGTAGCGCATACGATAGACATTTTAGTGCATAGGGTTAACCTAGGTAGGTTAGCATCTAAGTAGGATATGATAGTGCGAGTGAAAAATAGGCTATCTCATCGGGTCTGCACAACAGCACCTAGGGTAGGCTGGGTAGCGTGTCAGGTAGGTGAGTGCATAGGGTTGACATGGTAGTACAATGGAAGCACCAATTAGTGTGTGGTAGGGATTGAGCTTGTAGAGTATTATTTTTAGTGCATTGATGAAAAAGGATAGCGCATGAGTGGCAGCTTAGCGCTTAGGAGCCCTGGTTTAGCGCGTAGGGTACAAAGTTGATGAAAAAGGGATGATGAAGAATGCGTCGTGAGTCGAATAGATTAGATAGATGTCGTCGATGTCTATATGTGTCTGCTAATTGTTCTATTATGGTTCCTGAGCCAATATGAGTCCTTTGTGATGATGTTCAAATTCTGATATGCTGGTGTAGGATGATCTGAGTCTTCTACTGTCATCATGAATTGTTTTCGATATGGAGTGCCAAGCTGATTGATTTTTGATGTGGATCTTGTTTTTGAGTTTGAAATGGATCTTGATTTTGCTTTCTGATATGAGTTTGGTTTGATATCCGATATGAGTTCTAATGTGATGCTTGTGATATGAATCTTGACTTGATGTTTTCATTATGGATCTTGAGTTGCTTGCGATATGGGTCGTTGATTCTTCTTTCGATATGGGTCTTGATTTGATTTTTGATATGAGTCTTGATTTGATGCTTGCGATATGGGTCTTGATTTGATGCTTGCGTTATGAGTCCTGATTTGATGCTTTCGATATGGATCTTTGATTTGATGCTTGTGTTATGGGTCTTTGATTTGATGCTTGCGTTATGGGTCTTTGATTTGATACTTGCATTATGAGTCCTGATTGATTTCTCGATATGGGTCAGTGATTCTCGATATGAGTCTTTGATTTATTCACAGATTGATGTGAATATGTTTATGATGTGTTCTTGAGATGTTTCATTGTTTTAAGTTGATTTTTCTTTGATTTGATATACGGATGGATTTGGGAACTAATGATGGATATTTGTTGTTTTGTAGGTAGAGATTCGCGTGCTCCAGTCTCAAGAGTGATTTTTGAGACCATGGTCATTGATTCTGCGCTTATCACAGGTTGATAGAGATGTGATTGAGAGACATAGGTTGTCCTCGTTATTAGACATGACTCGGTATATCATTAATCGGGGTTTGTTGACAGCGTTGGCAGAGAGGTGGCACAACAATACGAACACCTTCCACTTGGATATGCGCAAGATGATAGTCACACCAGAGGACTGTTTTCAAATTCTATGGATTCTTATAGTTGGGACCTTATTGCCATATGAGCAGACTGAGGGTAGGACAGAGGTGTTACTACTTATCAAATTGCCATTAGTTTTATATCCAAAGTCATTCTATATACTCTAGTCGGTTACTACTACTGAAATATTCGGTCGGTATGAATAGTCCAGTTGGTTATAGAAGAAAGAAGTCACAAAGCCCAGTATGCACTGAGTTGTCTACCGAGTATCATATCATGTCTACCGAGCAGCAAAGATGATACAACAAGTTGATATACACCGAGTGAAATGTGTTACCAAATTCATTGAACCTAGACACACATATGAAAACGTGTTACAAGATCGAGGAACATAGAACCGTTATCACATTGGAAATTGCACTTATAGATTGTGTATGATTTTGAGGTCATCTAACTAATGAAATATTTTGCATGGTTATTCATTCGAGAAATCATGTTTGTAAGATCGAAGCAATGAATCAGATCACCAACATAAGAGATCTATTTATACAGCATGAATTCAGGATTAGCAATGAGGATGCATGGGTGTGCATGAGTGTATGAAGCAATACATGTGTGAGACATGAGAAAGCACTGAATGTTATGACTATTATAGAGACACAGAAGTCACCGAGAAGGTTTTCAGAGAACAGTTAAAGAACAAAGTAAATAGAAGGGTTTACCGAGTTACTTTATGGGTTACCGAGGTATGCTATAGGCAAGGTAATCTTATTTTGAGCACATAGAATCTTCTATAACATTCCAAATGTAAAGTTGCAGATAGTTGTAAAGATTTTATTGAAAATTTTGAAGTTGTAAGAGAAACCTTTAACAGGGTAAAAGACTCTAATCAAGTCTATAAATTGTAAAGCCTCTAACCAAGTGCAGCATTTAGATTAAGTGTTGTAAAATCCTTTAGCAAGGTAGATCTAATAGATCTTGTTACTCCTAATAGGGTAAGCTATTAGAAATAGCTAAATATGTATCTCTAGCCGAGCAACCTTTATTATTGCAGTATGAAGTTGTGGGTGCCATCCCCACCGTAGTTTTTCTCTCTAACCAAGAGTTTCTGCATAACCAAAATATATGTGTTATGGAGTAAATCATGTATGATTGTTATTTATTTGTTTTAGCTTTATGTTATGTTACAGCAGTTTTTGGTTTATGCATAACAGTAAAGATATTGTTGATAAAAGGATTTGAAGTACTGATTCACCCCTCCCCTCTCAGTACATTAGCTTTCCATATTGGGCCTAACAATTGGTATCAGAGCTTGAATCTTGGAAAAGGGTTTAATTGCCTAAAGAGAAAGATCTTATCAATGGAAGGCTACGAACAATCTTAAAGGATTGTGTATTTGCAAGAAGAATTGGATCATGCTAATCAAGTAATTACAGACATGCAAAGACAAATGCAAAAATTGCTGAAAGTGAGAAGAAGATTATCTGATGATTTGCGGGACTGTCAAGAGTTAGTTGAACAAATTGAGACATTATCTGAGAACAGTATATCTGAAGAGACTAAAGAAATGATTGGAGTATTGAAAGAAAAGAACAAAGCACTGGTTGATCAACTAAAAGCAATGAAAAGAGAACATGAACATTTCAGTACACAGATGACTGAAAATCTTGATGCATTAAGGACAATCGAGGATAAAGTAAGAGATCTAGAAAGAGAGAAACAACAACTTGAAGCTTTAGTATCTGATAAGAATGATGAAATCATAAGGTTGATTGGGATTCAACAAAATCTATTAGATCAACTAGGTTATGCACATCATGAAGCAAATTTGAAAGATGATGAGAATCAAACATTGAAACTTGAAGTATCAAGGTTAACTAATGAACTTGAAATAGAGAAGAAATCAAAAGAAACATTGAAGAAGAGTTATGAAGCATCAAAGATGTTGGATGAGCAACTGAATACAAGACGACCCTACAAAGATGCAAGACTTGGTTACAAAGGAAAAGACTCTATCGAGAAGGGAATCTACACTACTGAGAGAGGAGAATCATCAAAGCAAGCTAGAATCAAAAAGAACATCAAAGGAAAGAAGCCTATTTGCAACTATTGTAGAAATCAAGGTCATACTGCCAACATGTGCCAAATCAGAAAAGGTAAGCAACCGAATGTCACTAAGTCCAATGGCCATTGTTACAATTGCAATAAATATGGTCACACATCTAACCAATGTAGGACAAAGTCTATTAACAATTATCAGAAGGCAAAATTCAAAGGGTTTTGTAAAAACTGCAATAGATATGGACATAGTACCGAGAAGTGTTGGTTTAAGCAAAAGAACTACATGTGGTCTGCACACCGAGCAAATACTAGAGGTTACCGAACTCACACAAATCCTTACTGATAATATTCTGCAGTACCATGGGATTACAATACAAGGATATGGTGTGAATGTTGTGGAAGATATGGACATATAAGTGCCAACTGCTTTATAAGGTTTGGAATGAACAACTGAAGATCATGGAGAAATCCTGGTATGGCATGTTTTCATTGTCACAAAGTTGGACACTTGGCTAGAGATTGTAGAGATCAACCTAGAGAAGACACTGAGGAAATAAAAGAGAAATTAAAGATGACTTGAAGAAAGAAGGAAATTGTGCCAAATGAAGAAAACACCTTACCTACTAAGTTAGGTGCTCCTATTCCAAATTAATCGGTAAAGGTATGAAGGGACTACATTCTCTCAAGGTTCAATCTTAAATAGTTCCTATTTTAGTATGTACTTAATTCAAAATCTGCATAGTAAGATATAGTAGTAAGTTTGAAATTCTATCAAAGTTTTTTTTAGAGCACTTTATAGGAAGCCTGTCAAGTCGGTGAATACAGGAAGCCTGTCAAGTCAATGAATACAGGAAACCTGTCTAGTCAGTAAAAGAAGGAAGTCTGGCTACTCGGTTAAAGCGCAGAAAGTTTAGTGAAACCAACTGCATTTAATGTTTTTAACCTAACCTACATAGAGCCCGATAAGGTTTTGTAAAGCAAAAAAAATCGAACCCTAGTTGTTCTCCCCTCCCCAACTCCAAGGAGAGAGAAGGGAGATCACTAGGGTTGATGGTTTTCACTTAGGAGAGACTTTACATTTAAAAGAGGGGTTGAAACCCACAAGATCCAATCCCACGCAAGGCAAGATTGGATTCTAAATGATTTCCAAGGGTTAAGACATCAAGGATACCCTCTTTTGTAAAGAATATAGATAGGATGATTGAACGAGGAATGTATGTAGAAGCAAGAAAGATTCTCTTATAAACAGAGATAGGGATATGGGATGAAGCTACGGACCTAGAATTAGCAGTAAAATGTTGAGACGGTGCTGTTTTGCAAATTTGAGCGAAAGTTGATGGGATGATGGTGCCCGGCGTGCACACGGTCCTCCAAAAAATCTGCGAAACGAAGGTGGATCTGTTCGTCTCTGCACAAGGATTCCAGATCTTCAATTACAACCGCGTACCTACAACATGCGAAGGTGTAATGTATGTTGTATGTGATCTCCTCTTCAATGGTTGAATCCTTGTCTTGAATGCAACACCTAGCCTTGAATGGAGACTTAGAATGCTCAATTGCTTGAAGGAATGCTTGAATGTTTGAATGTTTGAATATCGCTTCCCTTTACCTCTTTTCTTTCTCCCTTTTTTGGAAGAGGAAAAGTAGTTTATATACTTGTCAATTAGGGCTGATAGACTGATTTTTCCAACCTTAGGCCTACCAAGAAACATTATTTTCTGAATTGCAAACTTAAAGACCCAATGCCCAAAAGAGACTGGGCCCAAAATAGGGCCAGGGACCAGGGCGCTGGGCGCCATGGTCCTGGGGGACCAGGGCACTGGGCGCCATGGTCCCACCTCCCAGGACAGCAGGGTGCAAGGAGGGATCATGCCAAGGTGCAGAAAAATACAGTTTTTGGTGTTACAAGCAGGTTTCGGGGTCTCCATTTAGGTTCAACGTTGCACCACCACCGTGAAGACCCAAATGCAGTCAAAATTGCAAGTGTCACAATTTTAGGACGCTACATTTAGCCCCCACTTTAACAGGAGTATAAGCGTACGCTCATACTTCCGGTAAAGTACAAGGAAACAACATTGAAAGACTTTCACCACATCAAGGAGGCAAGATACACCAAGCCCCCAGTGGACTAAGGATCTTACGACTTCGATTGACAAAGTAAAAGGGAAGATCATGAGGGAGAACCATGACTGTCAGTAGTAAGGTTCCCTCACTATGAGTCATCCAAGAAAGATATCAAAAAATTTCAAGGCAAAGTTAAATTTGTCAAGAAATTTTCAAGTATCTTGAAAAGATATGGACGGGATGTATGCCCCCCTACGTTAAAGCGATTGCACACACCTCACCGGGGGTGATTGCTTTAAGGTAGTGATACATATAAAAATGAGAAAGGAGCACGTTATCACAAGGATTTAGCCCCCAAGTGTGAGATAAGCCCAAGGATAATAGACACAAAACACAAAGCACAAGGTGACTTCGCTTTCCTTAGGGTCAGTATGCTGTATGATAATTCATGTATATCATATGTATGTATGCATAATTGTTCTTCATTCCCCAATCAAGGAAGGTCACCTAGAAGAAGGGACCACATGTGTCTTTTGAGTCAACATGAGAGAGACCAAAAGAGATCTCAATGCTTTGCATCGTCCTCAAGTAGACAACACTAAGACAACAAATAGAAGAATGAGAATAACACATAGAAGAAGTAACAAAAGAGTTCAAGAGAGGAGGAGAGAGTCTGCTATGCTAATGAAACTAGTCTAGCACGTCATCTACCCCCCGATCTTGCTGATCAATATTTTGGGAAGGTAGGAAACACGCTAGAGGAGGAACATCCAACACAGCAGATGGAGCTATCACCAGATCCAAACAAGGGCTATGTCCATGTTCCGAGCCACGTTGTTCTTGTCTAGGAGCTAGGATAAGTGCTTTAGAAAATTCTTTAGATAAATGGTTATCAACATCAGCATATTCATATTCACTATCAGAAGAAAAAGGAGTAACATTTTCATCATGAATAACATTTTCATCTATATCATCATCAAGATTTATAAAAATAGGATCTTTAACTCGCACAGGATCAAGACCATCATGCATCTTATGTTTAGGATATTTTGGCTCAATTTTTGGCTGAGGAGAAAATGGAATAATACTGGCTGAAGGTGTTTTTGGGGATTGCAAAGTTTGAGAAGCAGCTGCCTGAGCTCTAAGATGACGCTTTCGTCAGCATTCACGTGCAGAACGATTTCATCTAGTCTTAGTAGGAAGTTGAGAAGATTGAGGAGGAGGAATGTTCTCATCCTTATCACTTGGGTGTTTAGGTTGTGGTCTCTTAGGTTGAACAATAGGAGAAGAGGAAGGTCTCTTCTCTCCATAAGAGGAAGGAGGAGGAACTGCTCCATATAAAGGAGGAATATTTGGTTTAGGAAGGAGACCAAGTCCATCATGACGAGGAGGTATAGGTCTACTTTTAGAAAGTTTATTAGATATAGGCATAATCACATTCATAGGGATGGGTTGGGAATCTTCTTGAGGAAAGACATTAGTTTTATCTTTCAAGGGAAGAACTTCCTTCTCAAGAACGATAGGAATGTCAAGTTTGGGTGTTCTAGGTTCACTTAGAGATAGGATCATATCTTTTTTCCACTTTTGATAAGATTTGAAAAGATGATCACTTCGCGGAGGAAGAGATTGGAATTGTTTAGGCCAAAAGTAATCAATAGGAATGCTAGAAGTTCTTTCAGCTGGTTTAAAGAGACTATGATTGACAGTAACAACTTCACCATTATGGGGAAATTTCAAACACTTGTGAATAGGAGAAGCAATAGCTTTCATGGAAGATAGCCAAGGATAGCCTAGCTTCACACGAAATTGTTCGAACGATGGAATAATAGCAAATCTCACATCAAGGGATTTGTTATGAACCTCAATAGGTAATGTAATAGAACCAATTGCAGGAGAAGAAAATGCATCAAATAGTTTCACAACCACATTTGTTTCGTCATAGATCACTTGATTCAATTGCAAAGTAAAAAGAAATTCTTCAGTAATGATATTAACCATACAAGAAGGATCAATAAGCACTCCACGGCAAGGTGTATTCTTGACTTTTGCAACTATATATAAAGGACCATCAGGTGCCCTTATAGTTTCCCTAGAATCAAAGGTGATGGAAAGTTATTTAGGGATTTTCTGCTGCTCCACAAAGTTAATCACATTCGGGGTCATAGACACAAGATCATCAGGTGAGACAGAGGAATCATTAGTATCAATCGCATTAGAGGTATGAGAAGGTAATGGATTAGTAAAAATCTGAAGATTTTGGTTAGGAGGAGCTATAGATGTGTTGCCTTTATTATTCACACCAGAAATAGAGATAGTATTATTATCAATCAAATCTTGAATTTTACACTTTAAAGCAAAACATTTTTCAGTATCATGCCCAGGATGACGATGAAATTGACAAAAAGATTTGTTATCAAAATAGGGTGAATTAATCTTTGCAGGATCTATTTGCTTTATAGGAGGAAGGGTAAGCACATTTTGTTCCAATAACTTATTCATAATACTATGCAATGATTCATTCAAAGGAGTAAACTTTCTTTCTTTCTTGAAAAACTTAGAAATAGGAGGCACACCTGATGCTGCATTCACATTGTTGTTGATGATGTTTTCATTGAATTTAATGGACTCTCTATTCGGTTTAAACTTCCCAAATGGTTGTTGACTACTATCACCCTTATCACTCGGAGCCATAGGATTTGCTTGTTCCATTTGACTCACAGTCAGTTGATAATTGTGAAGAGTTGCGCACAACTGTTGGAAAGAAGTAAACTCAGAAAATAGAAGTTTTTCTCTAATATCTTTTTGTAAATTAGAAATAAAGATTCTTTAAATATCATTGTCGGGTACTGGAAAAGAAATTTGAGCATACAAATGCTTATATCTACCAATGAAATCAGTCACTTTTTCTTTAACACCTTGTTTACAATGCATTAAATCAATCAAAGTAACTTTAGGACTTATATTGTTTTGAAATTGTTGAATAAAAGCATTTGCAAGTTGTTCGAAAGAAGTAATAGAATAGGAAGGTAACGAGCAATACCATTGTAGGGCTTTATCTCTTAATGTTCTAGTAAATAGTTTTGCAAGCAACCTTTGGTCATAAGCAAAATCGGTACATATTGTTTGAAATGTCTTAACATGTGTTAGAGGATCACCCTTACCATTATAAAGCTCCAAATGCGGAATTTCAACATGTTTAGGGGGGATAGCTTGAACAATGTTAAGAGAAAGTGGGCTCGCAACATCAAATGTGGGCACACTAAACTTAGATTGATTCATAGAGGCAATTTGTTGCTGTAAAGAAGAGACAGTTTGTGCAAGATTATTGATGGTCGCTTCAGTCGAAGAGTTCATATTAGACGTGCTAGATTGAGATGGAGGTATTATGTTATTGAAAGAAGGTACTGATTGAGAGTAAGGTGGTGGGACACTATGATAGTTAGTCATAGGAGATGATTGGAAAGGAGGAACACTACAAGGAGGAATGGAATGGTTAAATGAATTGCCCCCTTGTGTCATGTTTATTTGTGGAGATATAATAGGAACACTTATTGAAGGAATAAATGAAGAAGTTGGATTGAATGAAGGAAGAGGGTTGATTGAAGAAGAGGAATTGCCCCCATGACTGGTGATCATAGGTGGAATGTCTTGTATTGAAGTAGTCATTATGTTTGATGTAAAAGTAGGTATACTAGCAATAGGAGTTGTCAAAGGAATAGAATGATTAACTTGAGTAGGAGGTTGTGTATAACCTAAAGTTTCGGCACAACTCTTCATAGGCATCACATTCGAATCCACAATGTGTGCAATACCACGCAAAATATCAATTCCATTCTTATCACTTTGAACCATACATTTTAGACCCTCAATTAATGAAAGAGCTTGACTATTAGGGTATTCTTGAGACATCCATTGTTGAAAATCATCAAATTGGTCATCCAATTTTGAAAGTTGTTCTACAAAAACCTCATGGAGAGCTTCTTCATCATTAAGAGGATTAGAGGAATTACCCATGTCCTCGTTAAAAAGGCCATTCAAATTAGGTTCCATCTCCTCAGTAATTAAACCTTGGAAAGACTTAATTCTAAGGCTTCGTCTAACGGGAATAGTGTAAGTAGGGCTTATTGTTGTAAAACTCATGCACTAGAGAGAGAGAGAAGATTTTGAATTTTAGAGGTAGCAAATTTCAATAAAATCAGCCAATCTCCTAGAGTTAAGCTGTTAAATGCAATCAGGACAATCTCCCGAAATTTTGGAAAAAATGTCTGGGACCATGGCGAACGGAGTGCACACGGTCCTCGCAACTTTTTTTGAAATTTTCAGGGATGAAATTTATGATGATTCTAAAGCTAATTTGAAAAAATTGAGTGATTTTACGATCTGTAGATAGGCCAAATTAAAGTTGCAATCTCAAAATTGAACCCTACCAAGATTGTTGAAAAGAGAGGGAAATTGAAATTTTGAATTTTATGATTTTAGAAGGAATACTGAAAGCAATGCAGGCTTTGAAACTTAAAAGTTGACTTGATTTCATAAAAAATTCAAATTTTGTAAGCGGAAATCAGAGTTACCGCAATTAAACACTTAATTTCAAAAGTCACAAATTGTAAAAATTTGAATAAAGCACTGAAATTTCGAATGAATGCCAACACACTTTTCAGATTTAGGATAGTAAGAAACACAATTTTGATATGAATTTTAATTTCAACAATTTTTGAATGATTAGAAGCCTCAATCCAAGCAATCACTAGACCAACTTTGACTTTAATTTTGAAAGTGTTAGAATTGATAAAATCAGCCAAAATTCTGGATTTTAGCAGAAAAATAAAGTAAGATCTAGCTCCCAAAATTTTGGAAAAAATGTCGGGGACGATGGCGCTCGAGGTGCACACGGTCCTCGCAACTTTTTTCCAAATTTTCAGGGATGAAAGATATTGTGATTTTGTTGCGGAATCCAAAGTTACAGCCGATTTGGAGGTGTTTTGATTAATGAAATTATCAGTCAAAGGTTGAATCAAGAAGGTTTAAAAATTAGGGTTTTGACACTTAACCACTTAATTTTCAGAATTAGAGCACAAAAATGAATTGACAATTTGCAACAGAAGGGTAGATCTGAAACAAGCATTAACAATTAAACATTTCACAAGCTTAATTACTAAAAAGAAAATTTTAGGGTTTTTATGCAATTAGCCTCTAAAATTTGCAAAAGATCAAACATGGAAATGTAATTAAGGAAACAAAATTTTCAGATCTAACCATGAATAATCAGAATCAGGATGTTCACGTCGGGTTCACCAAAATGTAAAGCGGAAAAAATCGAACCCTAGTTGTTCTCCCCTCCCCAACTCCAAGGAGAGAGAAGGGAGATCACTAGGGTTGATGGTTTTCACTTAGGAGAGACTTTACATTCAAAAGAGGGGTTGAAACCCACAAGATCCAATCCCACGCAATGCAAGATTGGATTCTAAATGAGTTCCAAGGGTTAAGACATCAAGGATACCCTCTTTTGTAAAGAATATAGATAGGATGATTGAACTAGGAATGTATGTAGAAGCAAGAAAGATTCGCTTATAAACAGAGATAGGGATATGGGATGAAGCTGTGGACCTGAAATTAGTAGTAAAATGTCGAGACGGTGCTGTTCTGCAAATTTGAGCGAAATTTGATGGGACGATGGCACCCAGCATGCACACAGTCCTCCAAAAAATTCGCGAAATGAAGGTGGATCTGTTCGTCTCTGCACAAGGATTCCAAATCTTCAATTACAGCCGCGTACCTGCAACATGCGAAGGTGTAATGTATGTTGTATGTTGTATGTTGTATGTTGTATGTTGTATGTTGTATGTGATCTCCTCTTCAATGGTTGAATCCTTGTCTTGAATGCAACACCTAGCCTTGAATGGAGACTTAGAATGCTCAATTGCTTGAAGGAATGCTTGAATGCTTGAATGCTTGAATGTTTGAATGTTTGAATATCGCTTCCGCATCTTGCCTTTGCCTCTTTTCTTTCTCCCTTTTTTGGAAGAGGAAAATTTGTTTATATACTTGTCAATTAGGGCTGATAGACTGATTTTTCCGACCTTAGGCCGGCCAGGAAACATTATTTCCTGAATTGCAAACTTAAAGACCCGATGCCCAAAAGAGACCGGGCCCAAAATAGGGCACTGGGCGCCCTAGTCCAAAAGGACCAGGACGCTGGGCGCCATGGTCCCACCTCCTGGGACAGCAAGGTGCAAGGAGGGATCATGCCAAGGTGCAGAGAAATGCAGTTTTTGGTGTTACAAGCAGGTTTCGGGGTCTCCATTCAGGTTCAATGTTGCACCGCCATCGTGAAGACCCAAATGCAGTCGAAATTGCAAGTGTCACAATTTTAGGACGCTACAGGTTTATGGTGTACTTAAAGCATTTTCGAGGTCATTTTTCATTCACCAAGTTTTCGAGAGAGCAGAGTAGAGTGAATCAAAGGCAATAAAACCTCCTACAAAGCAAAATTCAAGGTATTTACATCAAATCTCAACGCATTGTTAAGCTGGTTTACTGATCTTATCTAGCTGTTATTATCTGCTAAGTGTGAAGCATCTGCCGTTTGAAGTCCTCAAACCCTAAGTATCTTTTATTAGTTTTTATCTGAATATTCAAATGGCACCTAAGATCCAAGACCCCATTGTTGTCAAGACTATTGAAAAGCCCTCACTAAAATACTCTTTGACTCCCAAAGTTGCATCTAAACCGGATGACAAAACTGCATTTTCACTCATCCCGAATCGAGTCTTGTTAGTCGAGGATGTGAGATTCTTCACCAAATGTCGTGTTGAAGAACTCGGTCATGTTGAAATCAAAGACACCTATGATGAACTGTACACCGATGGTAAAATGGATAGCAAGTATGAGCACATCAAGATCAAGGGATTGACTGAAGCCCTAACCTATCCTCGTGTGTTCAAACCCCAGTGGGTCAAATTTGTTCTAAGCAGAGTTCATGATGACTTCATGTGGCTAGAAGAGCAACCGTTTAAGATCACCAAGGAAATCATTCATTTGATGACCGGTTACCTTATCTATGATCATGCCCGAGCCTAGAAAATGATATCACATAAGGAATTGATCAGTTTGACCGGAGTAGAATCAGACTGCAGAGGACTAAAATTGAACAATGTCACTGATCCTGAACTAAAATTTTCCATTGGGGTAATTGGTTACTGTTTCTTCCAATCGGCAAGGGAAAACAGTGTACCCTGTGCAGCAGTAGACTTAGCATACAAAATTGTGAAGAAAGGCATGAAAATTGATTTATGTGAAGTGTTACTAAAGAACCTTTTTGAGAATCTAAACACAATCAGGAAGCCGAAGAAGAAAAACTCGGCTAATACACTAAAATTTGGATCATTGCTTGTATGCATGTTTTTCTACTTTGAGAAGTCCTTTCCAACAGTCGGTAAAGTTGTTTGGGAACTACACCGACCAATCACCCATCAGATCAATGACTTCATCAAGAAGCTAGGTGACAATTTTAATGATATTATGGATGACTACTTCAGTAAGTTTCAAGAGAAAATGCATAACAGGTACCGGATTCCACCCCAGCTAGTGGAGAAATACAAAGATGATATATGTTTTGAAGTTGACACTAATTTCTGTTATGTGAATGTTGTGGAACCGAGAACTCAATCTTTTCCACCTATGGGTTACGAGATTGATTTTGACATCACACAATAGCAAATTGATGCATTTCTTACATTACCAAGGCATGCTACCGAGCTGAGGTATGGAACCTATGAGGAAGTGAAGGAAAAAGTAAAAATGAGCATTGTAGTACCCAAAGCTACAAGAAAGGCATCAAAAATGATAAAGGCATTAACTAAGAAATTCATAGAAGACTCTTCCTCCACACCTATCAAAGGCACACTAGCCATTACCAAAGAGGAATCTGAAGCCCAAGAGGTAGCTATAACACTGAGCACCGAATTGCCTAAGGGAAAAGTGTTGAAAAGAAAGAAACAGGACACTTCAAAGGCCCCACCGACTCCTCAAACAAAGCAACCTAACACAAGGGCATCTGCAGCTTCACCGAGTAAGAAACAAAAGAGTGTCACTATTCCTAAGGTAACTAGAACTTACAAGAAATCTACTCAAAGACGCATTTTGAAAGAGTCTAGTGATCCTAAATCTGAAGATGCAAGCAAATTTCAGATTGTCAAAAGCAAGAAGGTAGATGTACAGTGTTGAAACTTTTTGTACTAATCTGAAGGAATATGGTGGATTTGGAGGATTCAGATATGTCAAATATGAATCCAGATCTGCTGATGAAAAGAGACATATAGAAGAAGTTGTCATCTACACACTTCTTAAATTCTGAGTGGTCCCATTAGAAGTATGTAATTCTCTTCCAAAATAATTATATGCACATATTGATAATAGGTGGCAATATGCCCTAGACTCGAAGAAATAGATCAAAGAAAGAAGTCTTGTGCATCTCTTTCCTGACATGTCGGTAAATGAAATAAAAGAACATCTGAAAAATAGCCAAACACAATTTTTGGTAAAACAAAAGGCCTTGAAACTAATGAATGGCCTATATATTGAGGTGGAGAAGGAAACAAAAGAACAATGGCAAGAAATCTTTCAAAGAAAGAATGATGGTGAGCAATCTGTAGTGGAAATAGTTGATGTCATAGACCAAGACCTTGATGTCACCGAGCAAGACCCTGCTGACACCATACAAATAGATGAAGATATCATGGATGCAAAGGCGCCTGAATAGGAAATGATAGAAGGCAATGCATATGCAAAACTTGTCTCTAGTGAATCAGTTTTGGAACAAGTTCAGCCTTATCCACTGGTCAATCAACTTGTTACAACTAAATCCCCTCAAGATACAGATCAAGGCACAAAGTCTACAACATGAGAAGGTACTACTTAAGAACAGACCTCTTAAGCACCTTCTAGCACGGAAAATGTTGCAGCTGAGACACCAAGTACCGAGACACCAAAGGACACTACAGAGGCTAAAGAAACTGACCAAAGTGTTGCCTCTACCGAGCAACTTACCAAGGGTCCTCAAGCCTCTCAAGCCATTGTAGTGGTTCACCCGGCCAAAGGTAAAGAAAAGAAGATGAAGAAGCATAGTTTCAAAATAGATTTGTCAAAACCAATAGTGTTGCCCAATGTTGATATATCAAAATTGAAAGGGCAAGCACTCACTAAATTCAATGAACTATGCAAAGCAAAGGCCGAATAGGAGAAGCAACTAGCCATACAAAAGAAAAATAAGGTACTTCAGAAGGTAAAGACACTGCTATCAGATATGCTACCTTCAGCTATAGTATCAACTGATGCAGCCATCCATATTCAACTGGATGAACTCCTTAATCAGATAGAGACATCTGGAGTAGATGCATCTGAATATTTGAGCAAGCTAAAAGAAAAGGAGCTGACTGCTAAAATGATAGAAGAGGTACAGAAATCCATTGTTGTTGGCAAAGTAAAACTTGTCAATTTTATTGCTGAGTTGTCCCCTCAACTCAAGCACATTCTTTATTTATTTCAGAAACTCTGTACATTTTCTTTATTCATTAAGGACATTAAAAATAAAACAGAAGCAATTGAGAAAGAGATCATTGATCTCTCAAATAAGTTGACCACTAAGCCCAATTCAGTTTAGGATTTTTATACCAAGCTACAATAGCTCATGGCTCAACAATTGGCACTAAGGAATGAAGAACACAAGATCAGGATGGACATAATGACACTTCAGACATTATTCCTTCCTCATCTTTCATCCGTCCAAGAACAGATCAACCGAGCCACATACCTCTCTACTACACAAGAGGGAAGTACTTTAGATGGTTTAATATCATTATTGGCTGATATTCAAGCACAGAATTCTTTAATGGATAGTGTAAAGGATGCACTCTCTATCACTCTCACCGAAGCCAAGACAAAATATAAATCCATTTTTGACCAGTTGCCTCCACCAAATGGTAACTAATTTTGATGTTTCTCAAAAAGGGGGAGTGATATAGTATTCAAAGTATCAAACACAAAGGAGTGTACTATACAGGGGGAGTATACCGAGCAGAATGAGCAGAGTATTCAAGAGCAGTGGACCGAGTAGTGAACAGAACAGTAAGCACACAAACAAAGCAGCACACTGATCATTGATCAATTGATCACCGAGCACACATAATTAGAGTTTTGTATAGTATATTGATAAGGGGAGTATATCTGAATATACTATTTTATTGACTAATGTATATACTGTGTGATTAGTCAAATTTTGTAAAGTATATAGATTTTTGAGTTATGACTTTGAAAGTAGTTTTGTCAAACATCTCAACTAATGTCAAAAGGGGAGATTGTTACTACTTATCAAATTGCCATTAGTTTTATATCCAAAGTCATTCTATATACTCTAGTCAGTTACTACTACTGAAATATTCAATCGGTATGAATAGTCCAGTCAGTTATAGAAGAAAGTAGTCACAGAGCCCTATATGCACCGAGCTATCTACCGAGTATCATTTCATGTCTACCAAGCAGCAAAGATGATAAACCGAGTTGATATACATCAAGTGAAACATGTTGCCAGATTCATTGAACCTGGACACACATATGAAAATGTGTTACAAGATCGAGGAACATAGAACTGTCATCACATTAGAAATTGCACTTATAGATTGTGTATGATTTTGAGGTCATCTAACCAATGAAAAATTTTGCATGCTTATTCATTTGAGAAATCATGTTTGTAAGATCGAAGCAATGAATCAGATTACCGACATAAGAGATCTATTTATATAGCATGAATTCAGGATTAGCAATGAGGATGCATGGGTGTGCATGAGTGTATGAAGCAATACATGTGTGAGACATGAGAAAGCACTAAATGTTATAACTGTTACAGAGAAACAGAAGTCACCGAGAAGGTTTTCAAAGAACAGTTAAAGAACAGAGTAAACAGAAGGGTTTACCAAGTTACTTTATGGGTTACTGAGGTATGCGATAGGCAAGGTAATCTTATTTTGAGCACATAGAATCTGCTATAACATTTCAGATGTAAAGTTGCAGATAGTTGTAAAGATTTTATTGAAAATTTTGAAGTTGTAAGAGAAACCTTTAACAAGGTAAAAGACTCTAATCAAGTCTATAAATTGTAAAGCCTCTAACCAGGTGCAGCATTTAGATTAAGTGTTGTAAAATCCTTTAGCAAGGTAGATCTAACAAATCTTGTTACTCCCAACAGGGTAAGCTATCAGAAATAGCTAAATATGTAGCTCTAACCAAGAAACCTTTATTATTGCAGTAGTGAAGTTGTGGGTGCCATCCCCACCGTAGTTTTTCTCTCTAACCAAGAGTTTCTGCGTAACCAAAATATATGTGTTATGGAGTAAATCATGTATGATTGTTATTTATTTGTTTTAGCTTTATGTTATGTTACAATAGTTTTTGGTTTATGCATAATAGTAAAGATATTGTTGATAAAAGGATTTGAAGTATTGAGTCACCCCTCCCCTCTGAGTACATTAGCTTTCCATATTGGGCCTAACAAGAGGCTCTTCGTCGTATCTTCTAGGATGATCAGATTAGCAGGTATGAGATCCCATGGTAGGAGTTTTGGGATTTTGGTTATGCTCCACTGCCATCAGTACTAGCAGGGTTCATAGGTGGATTTATGTGTCCCGACCTTAGGTCGAAGGGACTAGTCATGGGATGGGGACTAGTGCTAGAGGACATGGTGACACAGGGATGCAAGTTTGCATGGGGGTCTTGTATGTTGGCCCATCTTTATAGAGAGATTCACCAGGTGGTATATTTGGGATACACTTGTTTATCAGTTGGGGTGACATTGTTATAGGTGTGGGCCTAGGAGCACATTCCTATGTCAAGACCACTTGTAGAAAGGGATAGGCGACTTGGGTGAGCTTATGTTTACGGGTATACAAGTCTAGTTGTCCAGCGTAAGCTAGGCAAAATAGAACATCGACAGAGAGCATTAGATGATATCAATATGATTATTTGGAGATCATATATGTATTGCGAGGTGTGGGCAAAGGACGGGCTAGAGATTCCCTATGTATATATGTCAAGGTACCTGATCGAGTGGATGCCCTTTATTATTGAGCGATTCTTACACAACTATGTTCAGTGGCAATATGGTAGATAGTAGGGGATGCCACGGGGAGCTTGTTCATATGCTCATTGGAGATAGTATGTGCCAGAGTGGGGACCCACTTTAGATAGCATAGCAGTGGTGGAGGAGTATATGACACTGGCAACACAAATCTGGGATTATGGGGCTGGGGTTGTGGATGTTGAGATGATAGAGCAGTTTGTAGCTTACTTCATGGCACATGCAATGGCACGTATATCTGATCTGGTAGAAATGTTACCTACCTTTGATGATGATGAGGATGAGCAACCACAGAGGTGAGGGGGAGCTAGATGGAGAGATGGGGAGGGAGAGGAGGTTGGAGAGGGAGGTGGAGATGATGGAGGAGGTGGTGGATGAGGTTTTGGAGTCGGTGGTCGAGGGGGATTTGATAGAGGGAGAGGGGGTGGTGGAGTAGATAGATGACAAGGGGGAGATAGAGGATGTGGTGGATTAGATAGAGGATGAGGGTTGGTATGGTAGGTGTAGTGCTAGTGGCGGTGGGTGGTAAAGAGGATGATAGGCGACCTGCCCAGAGGAGGAGATCTGATGTTCTACCTCCACTGGCTCCTCAGACAAGGATAGGTATGGGTGGGACCATGACACAAGTACCCATTCAAATTAGGATACCCACCCATCGACGGGATTCACAGATTAGAGCACTACAGGTTATAGTGTAAGAGTTGCAGGCACAGGTGTTCATGCAGTAACACTACATTACGTAGATCATTGAAGAGCAGGATACGGAGAGAGAGTGTCATGATTAGGTAGAGGATCTTGCAGATAGGTTGGAGAGAGTGATGGTTGGTGCCCCAATTCGAGACACGTTGAGAGAGATATAGTACTTGGCCAAGGAGGCTGATTATTACAGGCTTCTATATGAGGAGGTGGTCCCTAGAGGTCACATAGCTATTAGCTATGTAGCAGTGGCATCCAGTCGATCTAGTCATAGTCATACAAGGACAGAGAAAAAAGGAGTTATGGGGCCTACCCGATGTGATCCACCTGGTGGAGATCCAGGGGCTAGGACATCTACTACAAGACCATCATCATTAGGAGATAGTCATACCTGAGAGACATTTCTCTGTTCTATTTTGATCATTTTGTTGTATTTTGATAGACGTGATATCCTTATACATTTTGACCATTTTTTGAGATATATATATATATGGTACTGATTTTCTCTGATCCATATGTGATGTGTTATTTGATGATGATTGATGATATGCATTATATTTGGATATGAGATTGATGCTTAGATGATAATGCTCTTGATCTTGATGATGACATATGATTCATGCTGAGATGAGAATGTGATGATGTATTGTATTGATTATTGTGATTTATGAGATGTATCTGGAAAAAGAGATGTATGATAATGATAATGTTGTGAGATGTATCTTGAAAATGAGATGCATGATAATGATAATGTTGTGAGATGTATCTTGAAAATAAGATGTATGATAATGATAATGTTGTGATACTAATGCAAGATTAAAATGATATGCAACCTAATGCTAGATTAAAATGATGTGCAACTAATGGAAGATTAAAATGATATGTAGCCTAATGCTCACTTTAGTTTTGTCGTTGTCATTCCTATTTAGTTACTTGTTTGTGCTCTGTTTTGTTTGTCATCATTGAGCTTTTGATATGTTGAAATTTTATACAAGCATCATGGCATAATTGAACCATAATGACCTGAGTAAAACTTACATGGATGTTTTGATATTGCAAGATAGTACAAGCATTGAGGTATAATTGAACCAAGATGACCTGAGTGTTGCTTGCATAAAATAGACAAGAGTTAACCATTTTCATGTGTAAAGTGGAAAATGTCTTCAATCATATGTTTCCAATCAGATTCCTTTGTTGCTTCTCTAGCTCAATGCATCCTGGAGTAGCTTAGGAGATCTAATGAAAAAGTTAAGATACAAAATGGTCAGAACTTCATGCCATATGTTAACAAAGCATAATTCAGAAAATCATCCATCGTGTGTGTGTTATAGTTGTTGTTGGATAATGGTCTTGTTTTCTAGCTTGATGAGCAATTGTTGACATTAGTTCTCTTAGCATGTTGCGATCCTTGTTGTTTGTTGTTGAAATGCTGAAAGTGAGAGGAATGTTGCCCCTAGTCATAGATATGTATTGATGTGGATATACACGTTGATTACCAAGCCATGGTGGGATATGTTATTGATAAGCATTTTTGGATAGTCAAGGACAGTGACTATGTTAAGTATGTCCAGGATAATGCAGCGTGAATAAGTGTTCTAGCGATGGCCTTTAGCTGAGACTAGATGGATGTAAAAGATATGAGTACTGATAGATAAGGGATTTGTTCTCTCACAAATAGCGCCTGTTGCCAGGTTTTCACTACTTGTTTGTATTGCACTTTTTTAACTTTTTTTTTTTTTTATTTTTCTGATTTTTTTTTTTTCGCTTTTTCCATGCATTTGGACAACTCAAGTGTAGAATTTCTTCAGATGGATATTGTTGGTTGGTTCATCGAGCATTTCTCCCTCTGAAGTTGTTAACTAGTAGGTGCCTGATCCATAGGCTAAGATGATGACAAAAGGACCCAGCTAGTTAGGTTCAAAGTTCCCCTTCTTTTCTCGATCTTGTTGATTTCTCGGATTTTCCTTTAGCATGAGATCACCAACTTTGAAATCCCTTGGGATGACTTTATGATTATAGATTTTGTACATTCATTGTCGGTATGCCTTGAGATGGTCATAAGTATGTTGTCATTTTTCATCAAGAAGCTCTAGTTCATGCAACCTGTTTACCTGATATTCCTCATCCAGTATGAGGCCCTTCAAAGATACTTGGAGAGATGGGATTTCTACCTCAAGAGGTAGAAATACTTCTGATCTGTACACCAATGAATATTGTGTATTCCCTGTAGGTGTCTGAATACTAGTCCTATATGCCCAAAGTGTTAGATTGAGTTGTTCATGTCAATCCTTGCCCGCATCATTTATTGTTTTCTTGAGGATTTTTCAGTATTTTTTAATTTGATGCCTTTGCTTGACCATTTCACTGTGGGTAGTAAGGTGTAGAGAAGCGATGTTGGATTTTGAATCTTTCACATAGCTCACGTATGTCTTGATTTTTGAAAGGACACTTTGTGAAATACTCTGTTGCAGTGATAATGAACTTATGTCCATTTGAAGAAGGATGAATTTTCCCTACTAAATTGAGTCGCCACTGATAGAAAGGCCAAGATGTGGTGAATAGTTGTAGCTCCTATGTTGGTGCATGGATAAGATTGCCATGAATTTGGCATTTAGGACATTTCTTTGCAAATTGATAAGACTCTTTCTCCATTGTTAGCTAGTAATATCCCATTCTCAAAAGTTTCTTAGCGAGAGTAGGACCACTTGAATGCACACCACAGATACCCTCATGAAGCTCATGTAAGGCAGAGTCAAATTCATTACGATCAAGGCATTGAAGAAGAGTACCATCTAGACCTCGACGATAAAGTGTGTCAGTGGTTAAGGTATAACAGGTGGCTTGCTAGATGAAGCTATGATTTTGGTTGTGAGATAAGTCAAGTGGGAGAGTACTGTTCTTAAGGTAATCATAGATTGTTCCATTATAGATGTGAATCTGAACCGGTTAAGGCATAGATAACTTGGGATGCAGAATTGTCATAGGCAAGGGAAAACAATTGCTCTACTAGGAACTCGTAATGACTCTGTTTCTTTGGAATTTTCTATAGCGAAGCGATAGTGACCATTGCATTGACAACTCTGTTGTCCAATCTTGGTATTTGCTCAAAGGTGATATGTACAAAGTACTATTTGAAATCATCCACCATTCTCTTATAGGGCATTATCTTATCATCCTTTTTTCTGATATTCATCATTGACCTGATTGATGAATAATTGAGAATCCCCATAGACTCTCAATTTCGTGATTCTCCATTCCACAACCATTTTGATTTTTGTTACCAGGGCCTCATATTCGACAATGTTGTTGGTGCATGGAAACATCAGTCTATAAGATCGTGGAATTGTGTGCCCTTCTGGAGTGATGAACAAGATGTCGGCACCCAATCCATGTTGTGTATAGGATCCATCAAAGTATAGGGTCCATTGTTTGGGTGTGACAATGAGTACATCCATGTCTAGAAATTCCACCTACATTGGTTGTTGACCTGGTAGTGGTGCTTCATCCAGTTGATCTGCAATTACCTATCTTTTGATAGCCCAACATTTTGTGTACTGGATATCAAACTCACTGAGAATCATGACCCACTTAGCCAATCGTCCTTTAAGAGTTGCCTTGCTGAGTAAATACTTGAGAGGATCAATTTTTGCTACCAGCTTGATTGTGTGAGCTAGCATGTAGTGGCATAAGTTTTGAGAGGCGAACACCACAGCTAAAAAAGCCTTCTCAATGAATGTATAATTTAGCTCATATTCATTTAAAGCTCTGCTAATGTAATATATAGCTTGTTCCTTGCCTTCTGGATCTTCGTGTGCTATCAATTCCCCCAATGATACTTCAGTTGTTGAGATGTAGAGAATGAGCGGCTTGCCTGCTATTGGTGGTACCAAAACTGGTAGATTCATCAGAAATTGTTTGAGCTAGTGAAATGACTCCACACTTGTCTTCCCATCTGAAAGGTATATTCTTACGTAGCAGATGATTGAATGGTAGAAATTTATCTACTAGTTGGGCTATGAATCACCTGATAGACTGCATCTATCCCTGCAAAGATCTGAGTTGGATAATGTTCTTGGGAGTTGGCATCTCCATGATGGCCTGTACCTTCACTGGATCTACTTTAATGCCCTTTTCTAACACAATGTAGCCTAAAAGTTTGCCCGATGTGACCCCGAAGACACACTTCTTAGGGTTTAGTCTGACCTTGAATTGCTCCAATCTTTGAAATATTTTCTCTAATATGCCTAGATGTTCTTCACAGGTGAATGATTTAGCCAGTAAATCATCCACATAGTCTTCCATGAAGGTATGCATCATATCATGGAAGATTGTCTTCATGGCTCTTTGAGAAGTTGCCGAGCATTTTTCAAGCCAAAAGGCATGATGTTCCAACAATGCGTTCCCCATGGGGAGGTGAACATAGTTTTATCTTGATCCTCTAGAGCAATTTTGATTTGATTATAGCCAAAGAAACCGTCCATTAATGATAACATTGTGTGGCCTTCTATTAGATGCACAATTATGTCGATGCTTGGAAAAGGAAAGTCATCCTTTGGACATGCTTTGTTGACATCTCTAAAATTTGTGCATATTTTGATGCTTTTTTCAGGTTTTGAAACTGGTACAATGTTTGAAATCCATTCAGCATAGTCTATAGGTCGAATGAATCTGACATCTAATAACTTCTTTAGTTCAACTTTGACTAATAATGCCACATGCAAATTCATCTTTCTTAGTTTCTGTTTGACTGGCTTAGCTCCTAGAGCGATGGATAAATGATGCATGATCAGGTTCAGATCTATTCCAGGCATATTAGCATAAGACCAAGAAAAATTGATTTGTTGTCCCTTGAATAATTTGATAAAATCTGGTTGTTCCTCATTTGTCAGTGATTTTGCTAGGTGTATGGTTTTGACTGTTTCTTTAGTACCGATGTTTATTGATTGAGTTGGCTCAATCAATATGGGTGACCTCTCTTGATAATATTTAGGAAGAGTGTCAAGTCTCCCATCTTTAGGTGCCTTGAAAAGGTTTACACCTACAGATGCGTCCTTTATTTTTACTTTTTTGTGATCTAATACTACCATTGATTGGTTTTCAGCATTAGATCCTTTGTTTCTTTCATTTTTGCAACTAAGAGACTTGGCACTCCCCTGATTTTAGATATCATTATTTTGTTCGCTAGTAGAGAACATTTTCGGGTTGACTGAACATAGATACTAGACAATGGATTCATCATCTGGGAATATTGGTAGATCATGATGTTCAGATTCTTCCTAGTTTATGAGATCAGGATATACAAATGGTAAGGATTCATTTGGTGGGTTGAGATCGGTTGCAGTAAGTGTCATGATATAGGCATTGTTATAGTTGTTCGAGATACTAGTTAGGTTTATGATATTGTCAAGGTCTTCGATGGTATCATCTTTGATGTAGCCTTGTTCATATTGTTGCTACTCATTCTCATTAGCCTCATAGATATGTCATGGTTCAAATTCATGTGGTCGAGATTCTATGCCTTGTCCCTCCTGAGAAAGGGGTGTGTATGAATGGATGGTATCTACCTCAATATCTTTAGTAACATCTAAATAGCTACCCCATTCATATTCATTAGAATCAATTTCAAAATTACTGTCCTAGACTATCTCGTTGCTTCTAACAGTTATGTTGTATGGTGAGAAAAGATCTCTAACAATTGATACCAGTCTTGTAGTTTTTTCTGATTTAGAATCGGAGCCTGCTTGTACCCTTTGCATTTGTTCATACATTGTTTCCCTTCAGTGAGTAGTAATTTCTTCAGGCTATGGCTCTACCTTGGTTTGATTAGGTTATTGCACATGATACACTTTCTTATAAGAGGCTTCTTCCCTTTGAATGGCCAGTTCCTCTTGTCATTTCTCTTTTTCTTGATATTCTTTCTCTTTCCTTGTCATTTCTATTGCTTGGTGTAGTGCCTCTTGCATGAGTTTTCATTATGTTTCTTCTTTGCTCTCCACTGAGGTTTCTAATATTTATTTTGCTTTTGTCTAGGTGGTACATGTTGTCCATATCCCACTCTTGTTTTGTCTCTTGCAAATTGTGAAGGAAGTTGTAGAGGTTATGTAATTCCTTCTTGACACTTGGCGATAGGTCCCTTTCTATTGTATCCCATCTGTTGCATGATCCAGAATCCATTTCCATATTATTGTGTTAGCATGGCCACCTCTATGGTAGCAACTCTGACTTCTTCATCCTTGTATAGCCAACTAAGGATGTCCTTCTCTTTTGATTCATTGGCTAGTGTGCCCAATTGGATAAATTTACCATCAAACTTGGTGATGGGTTGTGTTGCCTAATGTGTTGATGCAGAAGGTTGTCCATAAGATTTTGGCAATGTTGGCAATTTTGATAGACACAAGGGTTCAAAAGAGTACTCCCCCATGCCTTGATCTTTTATTTTAATCTTTTGCTTAAAATCTATGGATAAAAATGAGTTTTTTTTTATGATGATTGGATGTTGAGGAGGCTTGGGCCTCCCTATTGTGTGGAATCAGGTTGTCTTGAGCTGCCCCCCATAGCATTGCAATGCTAAAAAGGGTTATTATCTACTGTTATGGAAATTTCTTGTCCATTGTATGGGAACTTGATACATTGATGATATGTTGAAGGTATAGCTTGCATCTCATGTATCCATGGACAATCCAATAGAATATTGTATGTTAAGTCTATGTCTAAGACTTGGGACATGGTGTCCTTTTGTATTGGTCCTACCTGAATAGGTAGTTTCACTATTCCTTTTGATGACCTTTCTTCATCATCATAGGCCTTGATGGTGATCTTCTTGTTTGGATCAATAGACTACTCAGAGAAGCCCAATGCATGGATAAGCTTTAAAGTATAGATATTGAGACCAACTCGTCCATCTATTAACACTCTTTTTACTTGATGTTTATAGACTAAGACTTTGATATGGAGCAGAGTGTTATGTGAATGATCATCATGTTCAAAAAAGGTAAGGTTATGAGGCCCTATCATATGAGCCACCATGGCTTGGAATTGATCAATGCCCAGTTTTGTAGGAATGTTTGTTTCAACAAGTGCTTGTTCCAAGATATCTTTGTGTTTTCGCAAGAGTTTGAGCAACTCTAGTATGGATATTTGAGCGGGAGTTCTCCGCAGTTGATCAACTAAGTTATATTGAGTCTTGGGGATAGTTGTGGATGTTGATGTGTTCCCTTTCAAGACAATTTTTTGTGCTCTAGTTGTCACATTGATCGATGCATGTTCTTGTTTGTCCTTATTTTTATGACATCTACTTGGTTGTCTTCCATCGATATGTGATTGATGGTGTTATTGTATAGGTAATTTATACGAGCTCCTCTAGTATCATTTGATGTAGAAGCTCCCCCTTGTTGTAAGTCGGAAGAGGATTTTTAAAGGTGTCATGGTCACCATTTGTTTTGTGACTATCAACTATTAAATTGCCTCTATCGATCATGTCCCAAATGATGTTCTTAAGCCTCATACAATCATTTGTGTGATGTCCTTTGTTGCGATGAAAATCACAGAAATGTGAGTCATTCCACCAAGGTGGTTTGACCTAGGGTTCAAAGTTGTTCATGGATGGCAATGTGATAATCTTATTTTCCAAGAGTTCCCAAAATGTTGATTCTAAGGTTTGTCCTAATGGTGTGTAGATGCGTCTATACGGGAAAGTGTTGGTGTTGCCTCTCTGGTTTGCATTAGTTCCTTGGTTAGTGTCCTTGCCTCGGTTATTGTTGTTGGTGTTTGATGTTGAAGTTCCTTGATTGGTATTTTGTGGATAAGTGTTAGTGCCTTGATTAATACTTTTTTTATTTTTGTTGGATGGTTGGTTACCTGATAAAGCTAACACCAGTTTTTTGGATTTTACATTATTAGCATCAACTACCCCATCATTAATAGTGTTTTTGTTCCTTGTCCAAAATCTAGATTTGTCTAAAGTGTTGTTCTTGTTTTGATTGTTAAAGGGGTTAGTGTTTGATGAGTTAACTCCTTCCTTAAAGAACTTCAATGTACCTTTCTTGATGCAAGCTTCCTCTACTTGGATTCCATTTTCTATCAACTTGGAAAAAGATGGTATGCATTGGAGTTTGAGTTGATAACTTATCTCACTATTTAGATTATCGATAAAGATCTCCATCTTTTCCTTTTCAAGCACATCTCAAGTATATCTTGAAACCATGTGTCTCCAACACTGAAGAAACACCATGAATGTTTCATTTCTCTTTTATTTTGTGTTACACACATCTAGCATGGTGATTGCATGTTGAATGTTATAGGAGTATTGCGTTATGAATTTGTTTACAAACTCGTCAAATAATCTAATGGGAGGTGTAAGTTTAGACAATCACTCCATGGTTTGTCCTCTCAAACTTCTTAGGAATAGTCTCATTAAGTGTCATCATGAGAAAACTCTAGGCTCATGGTACAAAATTCTCAAGCATGATCACGGGGGTCACTTTTACCATCATACTTGTCACACTTTGGTATATATAAATTTGGGAGAAAAGGTACCATGTTCAATCTACTGTCTAAAGGATAAGGACAAATCTCATCCAAGGAGTATTGCACCGTGGTTCCTTGTTGCATAACCTACATTTGCCTTTGCAGTGTTTGGATTTGTTGTGTAAGAGAAACCATGGGCGCATTTGTCCTGCGAGGGAGAGTTTCCCCTCTTTCATTAAGATTGTCTTGGTTGCAGGTATGGTCTTATTCTTGTTCATGTGTGTTTTCAGGACCATGTGTCTCTTCTTCTCTTTGTTGTTCTTGATAGGCATAATTTCTAGACCTTGTTCTTGAAATTCTCTCATCTATATTCCTTAAGTTTTCTGTATTGAAATCTTTAGGAATGTTAACTCCTTTTCTAGCTAGCATGAGTAGATATTTTTCCTTGTTTGCTTTGATAATTCTTTCCATGAGTTTTTGGAATGATGCTTTTTCTTGACATTCTTGGAGAAGTTCCTCAGTGATCTTTGTTTTGCCCATATTGGCACACTCATCAAAAGAGTTGGATAATCTATGACCCATACTCGATTCTGGTTGTGATTCTTTTTGTTTGTTTCTCTGAGATCGAGTGATAGTGGGCATCTAATTTACTTCTACCGTGATGAATTCTTTGTCTACTATGGGAGTTCTGGGTGGTGTTGGTAGTTCAGGTCAAGCTTCGTTATATGTGATAGGGAAATTTGGGAACAAAGTGGGGTTAATCCTTCCTCCACAATTTAGGCATTGGTTGAATGTCACTTTCTGAATGCAACCCCTACTTCTCAAAGGTTCCTTGTCAAACTTGTTTGTTTTGCCTTGGATAAACAATCGCATGTGACACAAGAATGTGGGATGTGATGCAAAGAGTTGACAATTGATATAGAGAAATTTATTCCTTGTCGCAAGTGCCTTAGAACTAGGTTGTCTCTTTTTCAACTTGGTTTTGTGATGAAGACTTGTTCTTCTCAAAATATGAGGATTGGTCATACACGAATGATCAAAGGTTGACATTTGATGTTGGATTTGGATACTTCGTTTGAATACTCAAGTTTACATTATGAAGTAGAGGTTTAGTTAGAGTCGCCTCCATGATAAAGTGTGTCAAATGATATGGATAAAGTCTCCCGATATGGAAACTTTATTTGACAACTTAAGATTAAATTAGATATTTGTTTTTGATAAAATCCGTTGGATGCTGAAACTTTGATCACTGTTTCTGATACTTCCTGATTTTGTTGGATGAAGTCTAATCTCAAGATAGTTGATGATTTAAAAACTTGTTCTAAAAGTATTTTATTGATTGGAAATTTTCTCACTGATGATTGGATTTGAAGTTTTGCTGTAAAGTTTGCTAAAGGCCTTGAAAGGGTACTTGAAACTATCCATAAAATTTTCCCAAAGTGCAAGATTTGCTCTCTGTTTTTCCCTAGTTTTGATCATGCACTAAGATAGAGACTGAATGCGCTAAAGAATGTTCAAAATGTACTATAGAATGTTCCAAATGTGCTATGCTTCCTTTCCTACATGTTATTTTATACTATTTGAAAATGACTGATTTGGATGGATTATGCGCTATTATGTCCTGATTATGTATTGTTGTTTGAGCGGAAAGCACTATGAGATGTTTCTGACACTCTATATTGATGTTTGAATGCACTAGACTGATGTTAGAAAGAAGTACTGGGAATTTCACCAGTATGATATTGATTATGCACTAAGTTGACTGATTCTAGTTCTAAGTTTTGGCTCCAATGTGCTACTGAATGTTTTCTACATGCTAGGATATTGCTCCTATGCACTACTGTCCTGATTTCTTTGTTTCTGTAGTTTTGAATTTTAACACTTGGGATTTTGATGGATAATTTTTTGAAAAATAACTTGAAAACACGACACATAGAAGAGATAACAATTTTGCCTATGCTAAACAAGTAGTGTATGTTATGTGAGAATGTGTTCAAATCCTCGATGTTTTCACTGGTTTGGATAATAAATAAGACAAATCAAGAAGACTCTTTATTCAAGGGATATAAACAATATCATAGCCCACTAGTCTCGATACTTCATTAACTCAAACAGCCTTGTCACCCCCTAGGGGGCACCCATTTTTTTGCCTTTTGTCAGAAATTAACTCAAAGTGAATTGCTTAACAATTGAGTAGTTATCTTGGGAGATATCTGGTGAGTGATCTTGGGGGTGGATTCTTCCCCACCCTTGTACTATGATATTGAAGATGCCTGGTTACTGACTCGGCTCAAAACTTCTAATGCTAAAGTTTTTAATCAGGCTTTTGTTCGGTCTTCAGTGATAAACTCCCTCAGAAGGCTTCCCAACCTTTAGAACAAAGGCTTTACGTATCTTAAAGATACTGGGGGAAGGCTAATTGTTGAGAAAAACCGTTGAAGAGGACTTTCGTCAGCCTCCACTTTTGATTATAGTGGGTTGGAACACTTTGTGATAAATTCATTTCCCACTGAGGTCATTCCCCTCTCACTGGCCATTAATGGCGCTCTAAGAGAAAATCGGGAGGGCAAGCTTGATAAAATATTTAAATGCTTGAAGTAAAGAAAGCATAAGAGTGGTTTGGCTTTTTGATCTTCTAATTAAGGGGAGAGCATATACCTTCCACTTTAGAGACAAAGCAAACTAGTGGTTCTTTTTATCCTTCAAGACAATGATTTTCTAACTTCTATTTGGAGATGTTGCTCCAAAAAGCATGGTGTTCTTTTTAACTCTTCATAGAAAAAATTTTTCTATCTAAGAAAGTGAAATCATGGTCAACAAAATAAATTGTGATGTTGGTCAACAAAAGGAAAATCGTGAAATGAAAAACTCTTTTGTTTTGCACCAAAAACAGTAGAAGTGAGATTCTTTTTATCCTTTGCAAAAATCAAGTGATGTTTTGTTTTATGCACCAAAGGAAAATGTGATTCAGTTTACCCTTTGCAAATCTGAAAGCAAGTTTGTTGTTCTTTTTAAGCCTAAATTGAAACATTTTTTCCTAACTAGCAAGAAAGCAAAAAGTTTGATTTGTTGTCCTTTTTATCTTTGCAATGAGATTCTTTTTAAACCCAAATGCAGATGTAGTTGATTTTAAGCCCAAAATGAAAAGATGAGATTAGTTTTTTAAAATTAAAGGAAAATGAATTCTTTTTACCCCACTTGAAAAGCTAGAAAAAAAAAAATTAATTCCTAACTTTAACTCTTCCAAACCTGCAAGAAATTGTTAGTGACCTGCAAGAAGAAAAGTTAGTGAAATGTAAATCTTTTGGTGGGCTTACACAAGCCTAATTTTCCCTTACTTCCGTTACAATTTATGTTTTCTATCTGTCAGAGTCATGTGCTCAAATTTTGCACAGATGTGCTAAAGAAAGTCACGAATGTGCTACAAAAGGACGCCTAAGCACTATACTAGTTACGGAATGTGCTACACGGTTGTCCAATCATGCAAGAAAGAAACTGAACTATTCTGTACTAACAAAGAGCTTAAATGCGCTAGAAAAAGGGTCTGATGCACTAAATAGTGAACTAAAAGAGCTATTGTTTGTCCTGAATGCGCTAACAAAAGTTCCTGACATGCTAAAACAGCATTCCCATGTGCTTGTAGTCTTGATCCTACATCAAAAATAATATTATTTATGGGGATGTGCCCCATGGTGGGTGCCAGAAATGTGTGCGGGAAATGAGGGCGACAAAAACGTAAAAGTTTGATTCAAAAGACCCACACACCAATGAGACTCTTAGTGCAAGTTATAGGAACTATATCAAAATAGCTCAACTTCCCAAGGGGTGTCCCATTGTTCTCTATCTCACAGAATCCTTGAAGTCAATGTCTTTGCTCTTGGATCACTAAGCAAAGTGATTTAGGAATGACAACTCCAAGAATGAGTGATGTTTTCTTATTATGCATGAATGCACTCCTAGATATGTATCATATTGAAATTATGATGATTAAGCTAGCATAAATATGATGATAAGATTTAGCTAATTATCCTAGCAATGATATACTAGTCTAACATGGATATTCTATGATATTAGAATGCTTCTAAATGCTATTAAGATGATTTTATCAAAGAGAGGCTAAAATTCTTAGTAATTAGACTATATGCATGAAATATTATTGATTAGCAAAATGACTATAAGTTCGATGCATGAAACTTCTATATAAAAATGAGAGAATGAGAGCTCTATTTATAGGGAAAATAGGGCAATGGATGGTCAAGAATGAATAATCTAAACAAGGGCCAGGATTGAAAGTTAATCAATCCATGTTCACAATTCTCACCAATGAAATGGTGACAATTGTCAACAAGAGTTTGCTTGAGAGGAGATGAAGGAAGCATTAAATGCTTGAGAAGACATGGAGATTACCTTAGGAGGTAAGGGTTAAGGTTAGGTTAGGGTTATCCATTGGATAAATCTTTTACCCAAGGGGTAAACTCTTGTGCAAGGGTTAAAGAGATAACCAAGGTTAAATCCATGAATGCTTGATGAGACCCTTGGGTTAGATAAGGGTTGAATTAGAGAGAAAGTCTCTAATCATGCAAGAAGGTTGAGTTAATCATTAATGGTTATGTAAGAGCCTTAAATGGTTTGGAAGACTTTGAGGGTTAACTTGTTGAGGACATAAAGCCTTTAATGGTTTTCAAAGACTTTGGAGGCTTTGAGAAGTGACTTCTCTTTGCTTAGGAATGTGACAATATTTAGGAGATGGGTTAGGCTAAATTGGAAGTGATTAGAAGAATCTAGAAGGGGTTAAAGAGGCAAGTGGGAGATGTAGGATTTTGCAAGCGGAGGAAAAAGGATTTTAATTAAAATAAAATTACTTTATTTCAATCAAATAGATGCAAATTGCATAAGTACAAGTGGGGGATTTAAATAAATAAATTAGATTTATTTATTTGTAAGGATCAATTAAATGTAAATTTAATTAAAAGGGGGAAAGGGGAATTAATTAAATAGGGTGATTTATTTAATCAAAGGCTAGGAAAGGCTTAGGTGAACTTAATTAAATAAATTGAGTAATTCATTTAATCAAATAGATAAATGTGAAGAAATTAATTAAATAAAATTTAATTAATAGGAAGAAGGGGGTTTAAAATGAATATTAAATATTCACTTAGAAAAGTGGTTAGATTTATATGTCTACAGTAGTCACTATGTTTAGAAATTTCACTTTCAACACATGACCTTATTTGGCTTATTTTTGGCAAATATAATGCATAAATCATAGATTGGTCTTTTGCATATTGATTTGATTCTAATACTAACTTAGCTATGACAATTGTAATCACTAAAAATCATAATTCTACTTTGCATTTGTTTTGCAAGAGGCCATTGTAATCACACTAAGTATAAAGTATCAAATTGATTCTCTTTAAGGGGTCCTTTGATTGAGTGAAATGGGGGATGTTGTGTGCCTCTCTCTCTCTCTCTCTCTCTCTCTCTCTCTCTCTCTCTCTCTCTCTCTCTCTCTCTCTCTCTCTCTCTCTCGTGTTCTTTTGATTTTCAATTATGAGTTCTCCTAAAATTTCCACTTTTAACTCCACATAATTATGCAACATGGAAAGCAAATGCATGAAGTAAACTAATGGAAAAAGGATTATCTCATTACATTGATGGAATCTTTTTAGAACCATCAAATGCTAATTTGAAAATGGATCGGCTCATCAAAAATACTATGTCTCTTGGAACATTAATGAAATATGTATCAACTGATCTTATCTTTCATATTGATGAGTGTAAGACAGTTAAGGATGCTTGGGACAAATTTGCTTAATTGTATGAAAAATTTGATGAGATTAGGGGTTACAAGCTTGACAATGATCTCACCAATTTAGATCCTAGGGTTTTTGATACAATCCAAGACTATGTAACTAAGGCAAATGATCTAAGAGCATAACTCAAGGATTGTGACAAATAAGAAGAATGCACAAAATAGTCTTTACTTTATTGAAAAATCTTCCTTCAGAGTATGCATCTTTTTTTTCTAGTTTCCACACTCATCGGTTGGTAATGGGGAGTGCCTATACTACACCATCCTTTGAATCATTCACAAAGCTGTTGGTGCTTGAACAAGAAAAGTTGATTGCAATGGATATTCTCAAGTCATCCAACTCACATGCTTTAGTGGCTAGTTATGAGAAAGGATCCAACAAGAAGTAGAAGAAGTCAAAACCAAACCCATAGAAGGATAGAGCACAATCTTCCTCTCAAGAAAGATATTCTAAATCCTCTCCCAAGTGGGAATCATCTAAGAAGGAGAATCCTACATGTGCATATTGCAAGAAATCAAGGCATGATAATCACCAATTTTATCTAAAACAAATTGTTGAGTTGAAGCATCTTCTTAAGAAGAATCAAATCAATTTTCCTTCAAAAATTCCAAGGGGTTCATCTTATTCTTCTTCTTCATCTAAGGAGCAAGAACTTATTGCAATTGCAACGCAATTGCAAATTCTAATTTGGATAGGCGGATACTTGATTCTGGAGCTAAACATCATATGGCTTCTTCAAAGAGTATGATCTCTTCATTCAAGTTTTGTTCATCACCACACATCCTAATGGCTAACAACACATATATCTGTGTTTGTGGGAAGGAATTAATTGACATGGATGATAGAGCATTCAATGATGTTTTGTGTGTTCCTTAATTGTCAACCAATATCCATTATATATATTAGATCACATATGGTAGAATAGGAAAGAGTGTTGAATTCACACCAAATTTTGTCATCATTCAGGATTTGCAGAGTAAAGATATTGTCATAGTTAAGGGGATTTATTAGCATTCTTGAGATGACACCTCATATTTTACTCCTATTGTGTATTTAGCTGATATTCACACTATAACATCTAGTGTGGACACATTTGAGGTTATTCAATATGGTCATTTGAATCTTGTACTTCTCTCTACTGAGTTTCTTGACACATGTGTTGATACTCCATCTCTTGTTGGCCATTTGGTGGAATTGATTATGTGTTGCATTGATCTTTTGTCATTGATACCAACACTAGTTGTTTGAATTCTTTACCTACACTCTTTGGTCCCGATAGGTTGAGTGGATTCTGGTTGTTTTGGATCCGGCATGATTCAATAGGCTCTGGTATAGTTTGGTGATGGAATTGGCTTGTTCATGATACTCAAGCTCATATTCGATCAGTTGGTTTTGGTTTGGTGATCGGATGCTATCTTACTTGCTTAGAAGCTTAGTTTCTCATTCTGGTGAGGGTTTCACCGACAGAGCTTTTGATGAAGATCTTTCATGAATTGCATAAGTGGTGTTGGTGTAGCTTCTGGTGGAGTTTCAGGATGCTATTGGTGATCATGTTCGAGACTTGGTAGGTGGAGATCATTGTTGTATCGTGTGGACCTATACTGGGTCCCGGTTGATCTAGGTTATGGACTGGCTTTAATGTAATATGTGGATTGGACCTCTCAATGTGTTTCTGAGATGTCTTATGTATTGGATATTATTTGTTTGGTCTAAGGATGACATGGTTTATAATTATGTAATTGGTTTATTATTTGGTGGCTAACCTAATTGTTTATTGTCGAGGGTTTGTATATATAGATGTAAGATCTCATTGTAGATCATCATGGTTATGTTAGAGGTCATGGTCAAGGAATGTAAAGTGCGAATAATGTAATATCATTCACGCATAGGATTTGGTCGATCATTGGAAATTGAATTGGGTTTGTGTAAGAGGATTCATTCCTCCAGTATTGAGCTTAACTGAATCGTACTCAAGCATAGGATATGCTATCTTTTGCAGTTCAACACTTCTCTGAATTGTAGTCTGGATTTCTATGTAGTCAGTGAGGCACCTTTTGTGATGAGCAATGCACTATAGGTTGTTGGCCTTCCTCCAAGTGCAGACCCCTCAATTGTAATTCACATATTTACTATAGAAGTATTATCTGACGGTGGGTAGGCTTCCCACTATGGTTTTTCCCTTTACTGGTTTTTCCACATATAAATCCTTGTGTCATGTGGATGGTTTTTATTCTGTGATTATTGTTTATGCCTAATTGGTTTAACTACCATTCTGGTATTAATGTTTTGGGTTCTGGTATTAAAGTTTTAAATTGCTAATAGTTCTAGTAATCTGTGACAAGTGATTCACCCCGCCCCCCCCTCTCAGTTGTCTTCTAGTTATTTGAACTGTATAACACCTCCTTCATCGGTTGTTGTATTTGATGATACTTGTTTTGCTAAAGTTTTGGCTCCTTTTGATTCAATGCTGCAGGAGATACTTTGTCTTCCAAACATGGCTTCATAAGATAATCACTTGGAAAATGTTGTAGATGTTGGCAAGAGACACCATAACGGTAGAGATAAGTGTTTGGGAGTTGTCATTGATGGAAACCCAACTCAGATATTTCATCTAGACAGTAGGGATTCATCCTACTGGAAGTCTGAATCCCATTTTTTCTCAAGTCTGGTAAGTAGAACATAGTGGTTGACAGAGTGAGAATACTTTGGGTATAACTTTATTTTGGTTGAGTATTTTTCTTTGTGGTTCTGGTAGATGTATTGTGGATATGCAATTTACCTTGTTCCAGGTTTATGGCCTCTAGTGTTAAGTTTTGAGTAAGTTGGAAGATCTAGTAGATGGTTTTCTGGTAGAACAATGTTCATTAGCAGTAGCATGTGAACATTCTATGTGTGGATCTTACGGATCAATTTTGGTGAGTGTTTATGTTTTCAAGGTCAATGAGACATCATGTGGGAAGCATGTGGACATTTTGTGTTGGTCCACTCAGTTGTTTTGGATCGGTTTGAGCCGACTTGGGCAACATATTTCATGTTCCATATTATGCGGTTTTTAGGCCAACATGGAATTAATCTAATTTGATGTTATGGATATATATATGACCAATTGATTTGATCATTTTTTATATCGATGGTTGTGTGAGGTGTGTGTATGATCTATTGTGTGCAGTTTCACGTGCGCAAGGTGTAGATTTGTGCTTTGATATGTTGTAGAACATTATAACAGAGCAATATTGCAGAGTTGAGTAAGATACAATATATAGTACTTAATTGGAACTATTCTAGGCATTTGTAGTTTCTATTTCATAGTTCATCTTCATGTATGTTACCTTTGTAACTCTTTTGTAAGGAAGTGAGTCTTCTGAGTTGTAGCCCTTATTTGTAATTGAGTAGTGATCTCTAGGCAATGTGCCTGAATGCATGTGCATTCCCCTTATGTAATATTTTATACTTCTAACAGATTATATTAATATTGTGGGTTTGAATCCCACCATGGTTTTGTTAGACAACTCAAATAATCGGTGGACAACTAAGAGGCGGGTGAATTAGTTGTCAACAGATTAAAGAACTTTAAGCATTAAAACCTTATTACTGTAGTACATAAACCAAATATCGGAATAGCAGATATAGCAATCAATCACAAATATAAGCCACAAAACATTTACCAACCATCCACAAAAGATGACACCAAGATTTGTATGTGGAAAACCTAGTAAAGGGAAAAACCATGGTGGGAGGCCTACCCATAGTCAAATAATACTTATGGAGTAAGTATGTGATTACAATAAGAGGGGCTTGCACATGCAGACACTGCTCATCACAAAAGAAGCCTCGCTAACTACAAAAGAAATCCACACTACAATCCAGAAAGAAGAATGAACTGCAAGAATAGAATCTCCTATGCCTGAGTACAGTTCTAGTTAAATTCAATACCAAAGGTCTTAAACCTCTTTCACAAACCCAAATCGATCACCAATGATCAACCAAAACCTTTGCATATGATTACAGCATTATTCGCACATAAATAATCGCATAATCCCATAACCCTTGATCTACAAAGAGATCTTATATCATATATATACTAACCTGAGACCTAAACAATTAGGTCGTCTACCTAAAGGATAATACAATAAATTCATAATATAAACCCGCAAACCAATGATCATCCAAGTTGGCTGATGGGATGGGGTTTGGGATAGACTAGCCTAGTCTATGCTCTTGGATCCTTTCCTTGGATCTCCTGGTGTTCTCCTCACACCCTAGGGTCTCTAGGACTTCCTTTTCTTGAGTAATCCCCTGACCTTGCCCAATCCACCCACCAATGAGTTGCTATGCTACTCCTAAGGTCTCACCTACTCATGAGACTCAAAATCCCTTACCATGGCTAATAAGGGCTAATCTTGATCCACACCTTCCAAGGTCTTAGAAAGGTTGTATCAGGTCTTAAACCATGTTTTAGATCCCTCCATGTGCTCCCAAGAAGTTCCTACCTTCATCCTTTCTACCGATTTCACTGTTTTGTGTTTTTCCTTACAAAACAGGGCTACAAGGATTAGGACCAATTAGACCTCCTAACCTATCTTCTAGGGCTTTCTCTCACAAATGATGCATACACAACCCTAACTCCCAAAATGGACTACCATTCAATTGGAAAGGGCTCAAATATTTTCTAGGTTTTGGGCCTCCAAGTGGCCGTACAGTGCCTAGGGCGAATTTTGGGGTTTTTTAAGGGTTTTGCGAGGGTTTTGTAGTCTGCCTGGGTCACAGTGAAGGTTTTGTGTGTTAGCCACCTTGTTTGGATTGGTGGAGGATCCTCCTTCACACAAATGATGCTTCTAACACTCCTTTGCACTTCCACCAAAGGATGTACTCTCCTCTATCCAACCTTGCTCTCCAAGACCTCTGCAATCTAACCTCTCCTAACCGAGCACTGCCCAGTCTCGCCTAGGAGTAGGTCTTTGCTTGACCTTCCTGCATTTTCAAGGGACCTGCTTGTTTTGGAGTATGGTACAAGTCCTACACTCCCATTCCCCATGGTTTCATGGTGGTTCCACAATGTGGAATGGAGTTATGCAGCCATTCACACAATCCTGTCCAAAACTGGACAGAAAAAAGACTATTTACAGACTATTTACAAACACACTCAATCTGCAAACAAAAACCTAAACTAATTGCTTGAAATGAAAGGTTTTACACCATGACAAACATTCCACATAGATTTGGATGTTTCTCAATCCATTAACTTGCTTGTTTTCTTCATTTAAATTGACTAGTAACAGTTTTACAGTCTCAGTCTGATCTTCTTGCTAGGGTCGTACAATGTCTGACATCCAACCCATTCATTTAGGGTTTGTAACATCTTATACTACCTTTTCCTTGGTTGGTGTGCCACATTTAGGGTTGTCCACACCAACCTAATTTTTTTTGACATCATGGTGGAAAAGTTTCTTGACAACTTTTAAAAGTTGTCATGCAACTTTTGCAACTTTTGAGCAACTTTCCTAATGTTGCTTTTTATGACTCCTAGACCCACAATGGGCCAACCTAAGGACACCACCATGATATGAAGGACACCTAAACACCTCCAAGACACACATACCCTCCATTTTCAAGAAAATCACAATCTTGACTCATGACCCCTAAGATCTCCACTAGGACCCTACCTAGGACCTATGAGCACATGGCTCATTATTTTATGTACAATGGCTTCTAAAGAAGCATAACATCAACAAAACAAAACAAAAAAAGAGAAAGAGTTTGGAAGGGTTCTCCTACACCATACTCCCCCTCTACACACAACTTAAGAGATGGAAGAAGAGATGAGAGTCGGGTCTATCCCAAGTGCCTTGAACCTGCTCTCCTCCACCCATGTAGCTTCAAATACTGGTTGCTCTACCCATTTCACTAAGTGCTCCATGTAGACCTGGTTTCTAGTTGACTTCTTCACCCTTGATTCCAAGATCTCCTCTGCTTTAGGCTTCTTCACCTATGGTAAGACATCAACATCAATGTCCTGCAGTACCTTGGCTTGGTTCTCAGTCTGCCCTACTATCTCACCCTTGTACATGATCAGGTCAGCTACATTAAAAACTAGTGATATAGCTAAATCTGAAGGCAAGTCAACTTTGTAGGAATTCTTACCATATTGTGACAGGATTTTACAAGGTCCTACCCTTCTCATCTGCAGTTTGGTAGGCTTACCACCTTGCATCCTAGCTTTACTCAAATGTACCATCACATAGTCACCCACCTTGAACTGAACTTCTCTCCTTTTCTCATCCACTTTGGCTTTCAGTTTTTGAGTGGATTCAAGGATGGCCTTCTTAACCTTTTCTTGAACTTCCTTGATGGTTTGAGTGAAGTCTTCTGCTTGCCCACTCTTCATTTCCAAACTACTAAGGTCTCTTAACTCACATACTCCTCTTGGATGTCTGCCATAGACAACCTCAAAAGGACATCTACTAGTGGTTCTATTCACACTGTCATTATATGCATATTCTGCTTGAGAAATGATTAGGTCCCATGTCTGGCCATACTCCTTAGTAAACACCTCAACAAGTTACCTAACACCCTATTGATGACTTCAGTTTGACCATCTGTTTGTGGATGGTAAGCTGAGCTAAATGACAAGTTAGTTCCTAGTCTCCTCCATAATGTTTGCCAAAAATGACCCATGAACTTGTTGTCCCTATCTGAAACAATGCTTAAAGGGAGTCCATGAATCCTAACAACCTCTTTGAAGAAGAGATGTGCAACATAGCTTGCATCATGTGTAGTTTTACATGGGATAAAATGACTCATCTTGGAAAATCTATCTACTACCACATAGATGATGTTCATACCTATTTTTGTCTTGGGAAGTCCTACTACAAAGCCCATGCTTATACATTCCCAAGGTCTATTAGGGACCGGTAATGGTTGATATAAACTGGCATTGCTTGATCCACCTTTGGCTCTTTGGCATACACCACATTGTTCTACATATCTTTTCACATCTCTTGGCAACTTTGGCCAATAGTAGTACCTCTGTACTAAATCCAAGGTCTTGTTGACTCCAAAGTGTCCACTTAAATTGCCATTATGTTTCTCTTGGATGAGGTTCTCCCTCATAGATCCTCTAGGTACACACAACTAGTTACCTTTGAACAAGAGACCATTTTGGAGTGTGTAATCTGCATACTCACCATGGAAATGGTTCTTAAACTCTTTGCAAACCTTGTAAGTTGTTGAGAAGTCTTCATCTCCTTCATAGAGATCTTTGAAAGCTTCTATTCCTATGCTCTACAACTGTAACTCTTGAACTATCAACAACTTCCTGCTTAATGCATCTGCCACCCTGTTAAGCTACCCCTTCTTATGCTTGATGGTAAAGGTGAAGGATTGGAGGTATTCCATCCATTTTAGATGCCTATTGCTTAGCTTCTCTTGAGTGTTTATGTAACTCAATGCCTGATTATCTATGAACACTACAAATTCTTTTGGAAGTAGGTAATGCCTCCATTTTTTAAGAGACTGCACTAATGCATACAACTCTAGGTCATAAGCTGAGTACTTTTTCTTCATTAAGCTTCTCACTAAAAAATGCTACAGGTCTTCCCTCTTGACTCAATACACCACCTACTGCAACTCCACTTGCATCACACTCCAAAGTGAATAGCTTATCAAATGTAGGTAGGAGAAGGATAGGTTTTGTGGCTACTTCTTACTTCAACAATTGATATGCTTTGTCTGCCTGCTCAGTCCATTCAAACTTAGTTTTAAGACCTCCTTTAATGGTGTCAAGGACTGGTGCACATATACCACTGAAGTTCCTCACAAATTTCCTATAGAATTGAGATAATCCATGGAAACTTCTAACCTCAGTCCCTGTTTTAGGTGCAGGCCAATTCAAAATTGCCTCCACTTTGCTTGGATCCATCTTCAAGGTTCCTTTAGACACCACAAATCCTAAGTAAACTAGCTCTTGCTTCAAGAAGTCACACTTCTCAAGGTTGATAGATAATTTCTCCTCATGTAACCTTTCTAAAACTAACCTCAAATGCTCAAGGTGCTCTTCCTTGGTTCTGCTATAGATGAGAATGTCGTCTAGGTACACTACCACAAATCTACCTGTGAAATCCTTCAACACCTTATTCATCAACCTCATGAAGGTGTTTCGAGCATTAGTAAGCCCAAATGGCACCACAAGCCACTCATACAATCCATCTGTGGTCTTAAAAGTAGTCTTCCACTCATCACCCTCCTTAATTCTTATCTGGTGATAACCACTTTTAAGGTCTAGCTTGGTAAAATACATAGCCCCTCCTAAACAGTCCATAAAATCCTCTATTCTAGGAATAGGAAACTTATACCTTATGGTAATCCTATTGATTTCTCTTGAGTCAGTGCATAGTCTCCACTTACCTCCTTTTTTTGATGCTAGCACTATCGGGACTACACATGGGCTGATGATCTTCTTAATTAGTCCTTGTTCCAATAACTCCTGCACTTGCCTTGCTACTTCCTTATTCTAATCAGGTGTGAGCTTATATGTAGCCTTGTTAGGTAAGGATGCACCGGGAACAAAGTCTATCTGATGACTTATAGATCTTCTTGGTGGGAGTGTTGCAGGTGCTCCATCACTCACTATGTCCTTATAATCTTGCAACATGTGCTTCACCTCCTTGGGTATTTATGCCTGCAACTTGTCTGCTTTCTCCTTTGGCTTCACAAAAATGGCACACTTCACTATCTCCTCCTCATGTAGCAAACTCAAGAATTATTTACCAGTAGCCATTAAAACACTAGGTGTTTTTGAAGTGCCTTCTTCATCCTTTGTCAAAGACTGAATCTTGAAGGTCTTGCTATCCTTCTTAAAGGATATGGAGTTCTCCTCTCCATCATAGATCACCTTCCTATCAAATTGCTAGGGTCTTCCTAGCAATAAGTGACATGCATCCATAGGTAACACATCACAAAGGATCTTATCCTTGTATCCTCCAATAGAAAACTCAACCCAAGTCTATTCATTGATTAGCACACTCTGTCCTTTATTCAACCAAGTCACTTTGTAAGGATTGGTGTAGAGTATTCTTGTGAGTTTCAACTTCCTAACTGCCTCTTCTGAGATGATGTTGTCAATTGAGCCTGTATCTGTAAGGAAACTCAGGTGCAGAAACAGCTTCCTACACTAATCTCTAGAGGAAAGTATTGTGCAAATTCTTTTAAATCCTTACAATTTCAGATTTGTTAACTACTTTAACAAAGATATTGCAGCCATATACCATGCATACAGAAAATAGAGAATGACACAATGATTTACCCTAGGGAAAACCTTTCGGTAAAAAACCCCAACACTCCAAAACCTGCACAATGTATTATCTTCAACACAATGGTTACAACACACTTGCAATGCAAGTTCTTTTAGGAGACAATCGACACTCTAAGACAAATCCAGTAGCATGATATCATACCAACAATACACCCTTTTCGTATCACAGTCTGTAACCCTAAAAAATGCTTATGCGCTTTCCTTTTGAGGGCAACTTCCAAAGATAGCTGTATTAGGGTTTTACCATTCTCCGAAAAAATAGGAACCCTAAAATTTTTTTGGGGGTGATGCCCCAAACCCCACGATTGAGGAAGAGTTTACAGTACTCAACTTTATCAGTTGCCACATGTCTTGCATGTCTTCACCCATCATTGAAATCTCCTAGAAATAGCTCTTACGTGTCATAGGAATCCATCATAACCGTTTCAACCATGATCTCCTTAAACACAATTCAAGATGTCGACACATCAAGTGGAGTGACACATCAACATGCCAACTAGACATGTACACTCACACTTAATTACATTATTTGCAAGAAATACATTTTACAAAACAAATAATAAGAATAGGAATTATCCAAGGTTGAGACACCTTATTCCTAACAGTATCAACTATCACCTTGCACACTTTACCAAGAACTTTACATCTCACCCTAAACAATGCTCTCCTATATTTGGGTTCCTCCTTAACTGGTTGTCTGATCAAAATCCTATTGAACATCAGATTCTCACCAACTTCTGATTCAATCTAGTCCACATCTGGTGTCTTGCTACTTGTAGAGTCTTCTTGTGCATAAACAACCCTCTTTCCATTGTTTGATGATGTAGGCTTGTCAGGGCATCTATATGCTAGGTGTCCCAATTGTCCACAATTGTAACACTTCATAGTTGCAAAATAGGAGTTACCTCTGCCAGTAATTCTACCCCTATTTGGACCACCTTGTGCACCTCTTCCTCTAGAATGGCCTCCTCTGAGATTGGTTTCACTACCATGCTCAGTCAGCTTGGCTTCTCCTTGGTTCCTCTGCTCATTTATCTTGCTTTGGTAACCACCTCGGTGATTCACTTGGTCTCTACCTCTGCCTCTACCCCTGTTATTGGAGTCTCCTTTCCTTTTGTTCCTCTCTTCTACCTTGATAGCAAGTTGATGACATTTCTGCACAGTAGTAGGAGTCCATAGGCTTATCTCCTCTTGTATGTTCCACTTTAGGCCGCTTAGATACCTAGCCACCTTAATAGATTCATCTTCTTGAACCTTTGATCTAAGACATAGCTTTTGAAACTCTTTGGTGTAGGAAGTTACATCAAGATCTTTTTGCTTCAATCCTTGTCTCTTCTTATGAAGTTGGACTTCATAATCCTCTGGTAAGTAGTTCTCCTTAATCTTACTCACCATAGCTTTCCAATTTGTAATAGGTAGCTTCCCCATGCTAACCCTTTCTTCTTGCAGGTACTTCCACCATGTCAAAGCTGCTCCCCTTAATCTTGATTTGGCAACTTTAACCTTCTGAGCCTCTATCACTCCTTCACACTCAAAGTGGTTTTCGATGCCCTCAATCCATTCCATAACAGTGTCTATGTCCATTCTTCCACTAAAAAGTGGCAATTCTTCAAAAGCTTTGGTGTTCAAGGCCTTAATAGCCTTCACAAAAGGTTCTTCATTGAACAAGGGATCTAGCTCAGGAATTATGTCATCTATGTCTATAGTTATCTTGCCTTTACCCTTGGTGTCTTCATCCCAAGGTTCATGTGTCCTCTGATCCACCACTCCCTGCAGTTTATCCCTTATCTCACTCATAGCTGCTTCAAGGAGTCTGTTATTCTACTTTTTCTCTTCTACTTCTCTAGCCAACTCTACATTATTAACCATTCTACTCTCCCCTACTGATTCACTAGTATATAGAGACATACACAGTCCAACAAGTCTTTTACTGTGCTTTGATACCAATCTGATGGGATGGGGTTTGGGATAGACTAGCCTAGTCTATGCTCTTGGATCCTTTCCTTGGATCTCCTGGTGTTCTCCTCACACCCTAGGGTCTCTAGGACTTCCTTTGCTTGAGTAATCCCTTGACCTTGCCCAATCCACCCACCAATGAGTTGCTATGTTGCTCCTAAGGTCTCACCTACTCATGAGACTCAAAATCCCTTACTATGGCTAATAAGGGCTAATCTTGTTCCACACCTTCCAAGGTCTTAGAAAGGTTATATTAGGTCTTAAACCATGTTTTACATCCCTCCATGTGCTCCCAAGAATTTCCTACCTTCATCCTTTCTACCGATTTCACTGTTTTGTGTTTTTCCTTACAAAACAGGGCTACAAGGATTAGGACCAATTAGGCCTCCTAACCGGTCTTCTAGGGCTTTCTCTCACAAATGATGCATACACAACCCTAACTCCCAAAATTTAATTCCATTCAATTGGCAAAGGCTCAAGGATTTTCTAGGTTTTGGGCCTCCAAGTGGCCATACAATGCCTAGGGCGAATTTTTGGGGTTTTTTAAGGGTTTTGTGAGGGTTTTGTAGTCTGCGTAGGTCACAGTGAAGGTTTTATGTGTTATCCACCTTGGTTGGATTGGTGGAGGCTCCTCCTTCACACCAATGATGCTTCTAACACTCCTTTGTACTTCCTCCAAAGGATGTACTCTCCTCTGTCCAACCTTGCTCTCCAAGACCTCTACAATCTAATCTCTCCTAACCAGGCACTGTCCAGTCTCGCCTAGGAGTAGGTCTTTGCTTGACCTTCCTGCATTTTCAAGGGACCTGCTTGTTTTGGAGTATGGTACAAGTCCTACACTCCCATTCCCCATGGTTTCATGGTGGTTCCACAATGTGGAATGGAGTTATGCAGCCATTCACACAATCCTGTCCAAAACTGGACAGAAAAAAGACTATTTACAGACTATTTACAAACACACTCAATCTGCAAACAAAAACCTAAACTAATTGCTTGAAATGAAAGGTTTTACACCATGACAAACATTCCACACAAATTTGGATGTTTCTCAATCCATTAACTTACTTGTTTTCTTCATTCAAACTGACTGGTAACAGTTTTACAGTCTCAATCTAATCTTCTTGCTAGGGTCGTACAATGTCTGACATCCAACCCATTCATTTAGGGTTTGTAACATCTTATACTACATTTTTCTTGATCGGTGTGCCACATTTAGAGTTTTCCATGCCAACCTAAGGTTTTTGACATCATGGTGGAAAAGTTGCTTGACAACTTTTAAAAGTTGTCATGCAACTTTTGAGCAACTTTCCCAGTGTTGCTTTTTATGACTCCTAGACCCACAATGGACCAACCTAAGGACACCACCATGATATGAAGGACCCCTAAACACCTCTAGGAGACACATACAAAAATCACAATCTTGACTCAGGACCCCTAAGATCTCCACTAGGACCCTACCTTGGACCTATGAGCACATGGCTCATTATTTTATGTACAATGGCTTCTAAAGAAGAATAGCATCAACAAAACAAAATAAAAAAAGAGAAAGAGTTTGGAAGGGTGCTCCTGTACCATTGGCTTGGGACCAAAATAACATAAACCAATTAGTAAATCCAACCAATAAGCATCGGGATCACCCACCAACTCGTTACATAAACTGGTCCATAACCTAGCAGAATAAGACTGAACCCAAAATAGGTCGCCATAAACCAAATCCAACACCATCGATCAATAGGAGCATGAAAAAGATAACCAACAACATCCCATGATCTATCTAGAAGCCATACCAACACCACTTAACAAGTGCATCAAAAGATCTTCAATAAAGCTCTGTCGGTAAAACCCTTACCGGTGACCAAAAGGCTTACTAGAGAAAATGATAGCATCTAAGTCATCAAATATTGAACCAACTAATCATGATACGCATCTGAATAGCATGAATGATAGATTCAAACCAATTCTACAAACCAAAGAATACCAGAGCATACCAAATCAATATCATAATCCAACCAGTCTACTGGAACCTACCGAAAACTGGTAAACAACCAAAATAGCTAGTGTTGACATCAATGGCAAAACATCAATGCAACACATGATCGATTCCTCCAAGTTGCCAACAATCTCCCCCTTTGGCATTGATGACAACACTAGATGTGAAAAACACCCAAGTGCCAAGAAATGTCAAACAAGTCTCCCCCAATGGAAGATAGCCAACAATATCCTCGTGTGAATGATATCTATGTTAAGCTTTGATCTCTCCCCTTAGACTAATGTTATAGTTAAGCTCTGTTTTTCACATGTATATCTCTCCCCCTTTGACATCAATGCCAGAAACTTGATATCTATGTTAAGCTTTGATCTCTCCCCTTAGACTGATGTTATAGTTAAGCTCTGTTTTTCACATGTATATCTCTCCCCCTTTGACATCAATGCCAGAAACTTGACATAAATATCAAAGATAAATCATAAAACCCTTGAACCACGCAGTTGACTACTCCCCCTAAGTAGTAGCACCACCACATCCATCTAAAATAAATAGTTTCTCTATAAATGTATACTGGACTGATGTCAAACAGCATCAGTCAGGTCTCTATCAGAGGGGCAGAAACCCCCAATTTGTCTCTGAAGTACTCATGTAATGCCCTACTAGAAACCCTAAAGGAAAACAACACAACTAGGCAACTAAAGGGTGAAATAAATAAATATATATATATATATATATATATATATATATATATATATATATATATATATATATATATATATATATATATATATATATATATATTTAAGAGATAAGTGCATTAATTATAACAATAGCACGTTTAATAACACAACAGAAGTCTAACACATGATTTCCTAAGGGTTACCAATGAAGATTAATTCAGAGATTATATTAACACCATGGTTAATCCAATTGTCCATCTAATTAGGAAAATTAAATGCTTAAATTAAAAACATACTCATACATCTAAATTCCATAATGAAAGAATCAAAGTATTCCAATGCATTTATTTTTCCATAGATCATTTATACAAAAGATTAAAGCAACTGAATTAACATACATTCCATTGATATAATATTACAATATCCATAAATACATGGCTTCCAAGAATACCACGGAATCCAAAAGTTACAATGCTAAAGTTACATACATGTTGGATACAATGACCACAAGGTCTCAACTGAACAATGATCATGAACATGAGCTGGTACATCGATCACGAACCAAGATACACCAGTGAAGCCTTTCCTCGCCTAAATATACAATCAAGGATATCCGATGGGAAGTGGCACTACCACTCGACCATGTGATCCCAAAATGGGACCACCCCACCGTGCTAGGAGATAGTAGAAGACCCTCAAGAAAGAAAAACAAGACAAGAAATGATAGTATAACATGACTCCGCAAAATCCATGTGACTCGACTCACAAACAATAGTGACTCTAAGGAGAGAGTGTTATTGCATGGCTTAAGATGGTTACCCTAGGTAGGCCTCCATAGGTCCCGGCCCCCATCCTGGGTTATCCTGGTAACCTCTCCCGAACCCCCGGCTCCATCTAAGCATCATGCAGACCCTACCAAACCTTACATGAAGACAAGGTGATAGGTTTGCCATTCCAAGCCTTCTCACACATCCTAAGCCTATACAAGCACTTAACCATGTGCAAGGCACATTATCTTAAATTAATATTATCGCTACCCACCCCCTAATTAGATTATTAGGTTCTCACTTTTTAACTAACTTTTGAGGGATTATCCTGCCATCCTCTTTGAGTGTAGCCCCCGCTCAAAAGCCACTCTCTCTCATAGGACACTAACAGGAAAGATTTCTCTCTACAAGAACACTATGGCGAAACTGACAGCCATAACTAATCCTAACCAAATTACAGGTAGAAGGTACACTATCAATAAACCAGGATTGACCAAATGGAATAAAACACACAATGGCTCATATCGACAAGTTTACACAACATCTGACCAAGGGGTATATCCATTTACGACAAGATGACAACTCAACCAAAATTGCAATGAAATTAAGCTTTGACTACAAATATCATTTACACTAAGATTTTAAAACAGACAATCTTTTCTTTAAATAGCCTAAAAGCATAAATTACTTGCAATTAAAGTTAATCTAGAGCATAAGAAAATCCAACTATATAACAAAGGAAATTCCATGTTGTCATCTACCCAAAAAGCTAAATTTTACCACATTAAAATAATTTTCCCCTAGTTATATGTTTAAGAAAAATTTCCAAATACCCCAATTAATTGATTTCCATAACATAGATTAAATTCCAAATTAGAAATATATATAATAATATAATATAATTACATGAGTATATATTCTTCGAATATAAACCATATAATTATATCATAATTAGAATATACATGCTAAAATGAAGATTTAATTTTCTAAATAAAAATCTACATACCAAAATTAAGATTTACTTTCCAATAAATAAAAATCTACATGCTAAATGGAGATTTAATTTTCAATAACTAACATTTAAAAAATTACACAATATCATATTCTAAACAAAGCATAAAAATGCTATATAAATAAATAAATATATATATATATATATATATATATATATATATATATAAACTAAAAAAAAATTAAACTTTAAAAAAAAAACAATAGGCTAACCGCAAGGTAGCCTGCTACCATGCAGTAGCACTGCTACCATATATGGTAGCAGTTGCTACCTTACGGTAGCGTTGTTACCGTAGGTAGCAGTCGCTACTTTGGGGTAGTATTGTTATTGTGGGGTAGCAGGCTGCCGCCTCCCCCATAAAATAAAATTTAAAAAAAAATATATTTGCAATAGCATAAATAGAATTTCAATTGCATTTTTTTCCAATTACAACTAAATACACAGAGGTAAATAAAATAAACAACTATATTAAGATTTACAGAGATAATCTAAAATCTCTGGCTCAACCTCTGAGACAAAACAAAGAAGAGAAAAACCCCAAATACAGACCATTTCATTCGAAACAAAACCAAAATAACTGGAAAACTAATTATTCTGGCAACCCAATTTTTCTCCCAAATTTGAAACCTTTCATGCACAGGGAATTTTGGCAAAATTTTGCCAACATAACTTTCCTCAAATTTCACAAATTTTAATCTACCATAACCAAGGAAATAAATTCTTTTCATAAACCAAAAATATAACCAGAGTAGATTCTAGTCAAGAACATGAAATGAAAAGGAATGGTCTGGAGTTGCATTTTATTTTTAAAACCAAATGGACTAAAATCTTCAATAAATTCATAACCAATACTCCAACATTACTGCATGCATTTAATCATCTATTTTATTTTATTTTAAAACAAACAGCATTCAAAAGAAGGGAAGAAATAAATGGATTTTCTTAAAACAAGAAGAAGAGGCTGTCCAACCTGTAGAGCTTTCCAGGAAGAAATTTGTTTGAGAGCTTCTATCCTGCAACAAGCTTCCAACCTGAAATCAGAACCTCCTTCCCAAACAACCTCCAAAATCTTGGCCTTCTCCAGGAACATGCATTCCACAAATCTCAAAACAATTTCTTTCACACACAGCTGCCTCCTTCTCGTGAACTCCTGAAATGAAAAATAAAGATTTTATTTAACCTAACCTTTTTAGGTTTCCCCAAAAAATATTTTCCTCTCCCCACAATAATAATAATAATAATAATCCCTTCTTCAAACTAAAAATCATTTCAATTTATTTTCTAATTTTCCAAAAAGGCAAGTAAAAAAAAATGCATTATTCTAAAAACAACACTTTCCCTTTTCTTTTATTCTTTTCTCATGCCCAAATAAATAACTTTCTAAAAACAATATTTAGGAAAGTAATTTAACTTATTTTATTTATTTCCAATTTATTTGTAAAAAATCTAGAGTCCCATAAATGTATTTAATTCTATTTATTCCGAATTTATTTTTAAACTCTAGAGTACAATCAATACATTTAATTTTATTTATTTGCCCCTAAAGTCTAAATAAAACTATATTTCTAAATTGATGCAAATTTGCTAGTAGATTTAAGCACTTTATTTAATTAATGAAATTCATCATCGCTAAAACATTTATACTTCATAAATTAAATATGCTAACTATAACGTGACGTCATGAACTCAAATAATTAAATCACATCTACTAGGGCACACAAACTAAGAACACCCAAACAAGGACTCTAAAAAAGTTAAACCAACCAATTCAATGGCTAAACAAAACAGAAGGAACGATTAGCTGACAACACTCACAGAGTGTAACTGAGGTATGATTAGGGTCAACTACTACCTCCTTCCCTTCCATCGGACAAATATAAGGCACGCTCAGACCTGTGAAGCCAGGTGGAGACGATACCCCGTACCTACCCGATACTTGTACCTGCAATATCTTGCATGACTGAACCACACATGCATATATACAAATATAGAAAACACGGCACACACATCGATGAAGAAGAATCATGACATTCCATGTCTCACCGGAGTGAGTGAAGGAAAATCATCCCCTCACATCCAATACATGCATAGACACGCAACATACAATTCCACATCACTTAGATAAAGTAGAGTGTCAGTACATAACCATAATCCATGAATTACCACCATTCACAAGTACTGAGATACTGAAAATAAAGTATGCATCTCATATTCAGATAAAGCATGAAATAAAGTCATATAAGTCTGAATAACACATAATGGTAATGTATCCACTGAAAGTAAACAATAGTAAAATATGAGTCTAATAAGTTCAAACGAGGAAGGGTACTACAACTAAAAGGATTCCTTAGGCAAAGGTTTAGTGAAAATTTCTGCAATCTTCTCTTTAGTCTTCACATAAACTAGTTTGACTTCATTTGCTTCCACCTTCTCCTTCAAAAAGATGTATTTGATAGATATGTGCTTTGTCTTAGAATGAAATACTAGATTCTTTAAAATGTCAATAGCAGTAAAGTTATCACAATGAATAACTACTAGTTCATTACAGTCCACCCTTATATCCTTCATCATTTGCTTCATCCATATAACTTGTGTACAGTTAGTAATAGCAGCAACATACTTAGCTTCAGCAGTAGATAAAGAAGTACATGACTGCTTCTTGTTGATCCATGAAACAAGTTTATTTCCAGGAAAGAAAGCTCCACCGAATGTGCTCTTCCGGTCATCATCTCCAGCCCAATCTACATCTGTATATGCATATAGTGTAAAACTATCATTTTTAGGATACCACAAACCATATTTAGTTGTTCCCTGTAAATACCTGAAAATCCTTTTCACCACACTCTCGTGATTCTCTCTAAGATCACTCTGATATCTTGATACAATACAAACTGCATTCATTATATCCAGTCTAGTCTGAGTTAAATATAACAAACCTCCAATCCTAGACTTGTACCTTGTAGGATTTATCGGAGCTGATACATCTTTCTTTGTCAATTTCTCACTTGTAACCATAGGAGTACCAACTGGTTTATAATTTTCCATACCAAATTTCTTCAGCAACTCTCTAGCATACTCAGTTTGATAGATGAAGATACAATTATCAGTCTGAGTAATCTGCAAACCTAAGGAGAATTTCATCTCCCCAATCATAGACATCTCAAATTCATTCTTCATATTATCAGAGAATTCCATACACAACTTATCTTCACCTCCAAAAATGATATCATCAACAAAGACTTCAACAATCAATATGTCATCATCAATGATCTTATAATATAAATTACTGCCAGCATTACCTTTAGTGAAACCAAGCTTCAAAATATATTTATCCAATCTTGCATACCAAGCTCTAGAGGCTTGCTTCAATCCATATAAAGCTTTCCTTAACTGGCAAAGCATGTTTTTGTCATCTGAAAGTGAAAATCCATCAGGTTGCTTAATATAAACTTCCTCTTCAAGATCTCCATTCAAAAATGCACACTTGACATCCATCTGATAAATCTTGTAGTTCTTATGTGCAGCATAGGCAAGAAATAATCTCATAGCTTCAATCCTAGCTACCGAAAGAAAGGTTTCATCATAATCAATTCCTTCCTTCTGAGAATATCCTTTACAAACCAATCTAGCCTTATTCCTCACAAATTGTCCATCTTCATTCAATTTATTCCTAAAATTTCATTTAGTTCCAATAACATTCTTATTTTTAGGTCGGGGAACTAAAGTCCATGTATTATTCTTTTCTATCTAATCTAATTCCTCTTCCATAGCTTTCATCCAACATTCACCTTTACATGCTTCGATTACTAATGTCGTTTCAATTTGATAAATTAAACATACCTCATCAGCTGCCAACCTTCTTCTTGTCATTACTCCTTTATTCTTATCTCCAATTATCTGATCTTCTGAATGATTCAACCTTACATACTTAGGAGTCTTCTGATTTTGTGTTCCTCTGCTCTGATCTTCAGTTACTGTTGAATTTTTTGATACTGCCGAAGTAACTAATTCAACATTCTATTCAGGTGTAGATACTACCAGTTCAGTTATGATAATTTCTATTGTTGGTTCTCTCTCATAAGTTCTTATTTGACCTATGTTCTGCTCATCCACCTTGACATTAGTGCTCTCCACAATTCTCTGCAATCTTTTGTTATAACATCTATTTTCTTTGCTTTCATTAGAAAAACCAAGAAATATTCCTTCATCACATCTAGGATCAAACTTTCCAATGGAAGCATCTCTTTTGATATAGCATTTACTACCAAATATTTTGAAATACTTAATTGTAGGTGTATGACCAAACTATAACTCGTAAGGTGTCATACCAGTGTCTCCTTTGATATGAACTCTGTTGAATGTATATACCGCCATGCTCACAGCTTCTCTCCAATAGATATGAGGAAGATTAACTTCCATCATCATAGTTCTAGCCACATCCAGGATAGTTTTTTTCTTTCTTTCCACAGCTCCATTCTGTTGAGGTGTCTGAGATGTAGACAGTTGTCTCCTTATCCCATGCTTCTCACAATAGCCATTAAATTCACCAGATGTGAATTCTCCACCCTGATCTGACCTTAAGCATTTAATCTTCAATCTTTTCTATGTCTCAACTTTAGCTTTAAAGATTTTAATCTTTTCAAACGTTTTAGATTTCTCCCTTAGAAAAGTAACCCACATCATTCTAGAATAGTCATCAATGATTAGCATGAAATATCTATCACCCTAAAAACTTTTTATTCTAGCAGGACCACACAAATCAATGTGAATAATATCAAGAACATCATTATATTTGTCTTTTATACTCTTAAAAGAATTTATGACTTGCTTACCCATTTGACATTCCTTACATACCAGATTATAGGGCTTCACAATCTTAGGTATGTCTCTAACTGTCTTAGTGGAACTGATCTTTACAATGCAATCAAAATTCACATGACACAACCTCTTATGCCATAGCCAACTTTCATCAATCTGTGCAATCAAATGTGTCTTCTCACTAGAGTTCAAATGAAAGATGTTACCTTTAGTCTGAGTACCGGTTGCAATCTCCAATCCAAATATGTTGATGATTTTGCATTTTCCATTCTTGAACTATAATTGAAATCCCTTATCCGCCAACTGTCGTACACTCAAAAGATTATGCCTTAAACCTTCAACATAATAGACATTATCACTATTATGCTTACCATCCAATGATATAGTTCCTCTTCCCTTGATCATGCATGCTTTGTCATCTCCAGATCTAACACGACCACCTTCAAATTACTGCAAAGATAAAAACATCCTTTTATTTCCAGTCATATGATGTAAACATCCATTGTCTATCACTCATTCATCCTTGTCTTCAATTTTAGCAGCAAGGGCCTTCTCTTCAAGTACTGGATCATCTTCCTTGATAGCCAAGAATACCCATTCCTTTCCATTCTCGGATCCACTAGCAGAATCTTGTGTCGATTCATCATCAGAATCAATCACACCTTCCTCATCAGCATAGTAGCATGATTTGTCTTTGTTTCTCCTGTACTTATGATTGTTCTGATATTCATGGTTAGGCTTAAAAGATCTTCTAGCTCTTTCTTCAATTCTTGAATTCCTTTCAGGACATCTAGATGCAAAATGATGTATCTCATTACATGCAAAACATTTAAAAGGTTATTTTCCTTCATACTTACTTCATGTCGGACCTTTAGGTGCTCTTCTAGAAAATAAGGCTTCAAGTTGCTCAAATTATTCATCTTCTTTCTTCATATCCTCTATTTCCTTCGCATGTAAATCTTTCCAATCACTCTTGCTGATAGATGATGTAGATGCATAAAAAGAAGGTTCAAATTTTAAAGCTCCTGAAGGTCCAAATTCCTCGAGCTCAAAAGCAGATAACTTTCCAACCAAGGTATCCCTATTAACAGAGGTGTTTGCCATTGTTCTTAGCTCATTAATTGCAGTAGCCTCCATCTTATAAGCTGGTGGAAAATCTCTTAGTACTTTAGAAACTATTTCATCTTCACTCAGAGATCCACCACAACACCGAATTCCCAAGACAATTTTATTGACTCTCTCCATAAAAGCAATAATCCTTTCATCTTCTTCCATCTTCAGGTTCTCATATCTCACTTGGTAACCATCAATCTAAGCAATATTAACAATAGGGTCACCTTCATTTAGAGTCTCCAATTTATCACATATAACCTTTGCAATTGATTTGTCAGTTAGTCCCATTATTTGTTGATCAGAAAGTGTGCACAAAAGGGCTTCTCTAGCTCTACAATCATTCTCAATGTTCTTATCCAAGCCTATCAGAGGAGGATTGTTGGATGCCAGATTATGAGGTGTATATCCTTTCTTAGTGATTTCTCAAATCTCTTTCCCAAGATATCTCAAATGAGTCTCCATCTGAATCTTCCATACCCTGTAATTTGTTCCATCAAGCCTAGGAATTTCTCTCTAGAAAAAAGTTGACGATGAACTTGATTAACTTGAACTGTTAGATGCCATAGGATCTTCCTCAAGTGGTTAAGCTTTTGCAGAGAGGACCAGGCTCTGATACCAATTGTTAGATAGCTCAGATAACTGATGGACAACTAAGAGGGGGGTGAATCGGTTGTCAACATATTAAAGAACTTTAAACATTAAAACCTTATTATCGGAATACATAAACCAAATACCGAAATAGTAGATATAGCAATCAAGCACAAATATAAGCCACAGAACATTTACCAACCATCCACAAAAGATGACACCAAGATTTGTACGTGGAAAACCTAGTAAAGGGAAAAACCATGGTGGGAAGCCTACCCACAATCAAATAATAATTATGCAGTAAGTATGTGATTACAATAAGAGGGGCCTACACATGTAGGAAGGACAATAGCCTAGATCGCACTGCTCATCACAAAAGGAGCCTCACTAACTACAAAATAAATCCAAACTACAATCCGAAAAGAAGAATGAACTGCAAGAATAGCATCTCCTATGCCTGAGTACAGTTTCGGTTAAGTCCAATACCGGAGGTCTTAAACCTCTTTTACAAACCCAAATCGATCACCTATGATCGACCAAAACCTATGCATATGCTTACGGCATTATTCGCACATAGATGATTGCATAATCCCATAACCCTTGATCTACAAAGAGATTTTACATCATATATATACCAACCCGGGACTAAACAATTAGGTCGGCCACCTAAAGGATAATACAATAAATTCATAACATAAACTTGCAAACCAATGGTCATCCAAGTTAGCCTAGGACAAAAACAACATAAACCAATCAATAAATCCAACTGGTAATGCATCGGTATCACCCACCAACACGTTACATAAACCGGTCCATAACCTAGTAAAATAAGATCGGACCCAAAATAGGTCGCCATAAACCAAATCCAGCACCACCAATCAATAAGGGAACGAACATAACCAACAACAACCCGTGAGCCATCTAGAAACTGCACCAACACCACTTAACAAGTGCATCAAAAGATCTTCAACAAATCTCTACTGGTAAAACTCTTATCGGTGACCGAAAGGCTTACTAGAGCAAATGATAGCATCTGATTCATCAAATCCCAAACCAATTGATCGTGATACGCATCTGAATAGCATGAATGATACATTCAAACCAATTCCACAAACCAAAGCATATCGGAGCATACCGAACCAATATCATAATCCAACCACTCTACCAAAACCTACCGAAAACCAGTAAACAACCAAAACCACCAATGTTGACATCAATGACAAAACATCAATGCAACACATGATCAATTCCTCCAAGTTGCCAAAACGTTTTCCCTTAATCGGGTTTCCATGTAAAAATCCTAGTGTCATGGTGTTGATAATCTTTGATTTATGTTTTTGCACTCTAATTTCCTTTACATGCATTAAGTGGTTTAAAGAATAGATTGACAAAGTTAAATATTGTAGAACACTGATTCACCCCCCCTCCCCCTTCCCACTCAGTGTTCCTTGATTCCAATAATTGGTATCAGAGCCTAGTTCCTCGAAGGAAGCCTAACAGCTTGAGGGAGATCCGGGAAAGTGAATCAATGGATTTTGGTAGTCTTAGAAAGCAGTTGGTTGTTGTGCTTCAAGATCTTGATCATGCACAAGATGAGAACTAGCAAGTGAAAGCAAATCCCAAATATGTTGAAGAATACATTGAAACATTGAAAGATCAGTTGAACAAATCAAGGGAGAAGAGAAAGGAACTTGTTGATCAGCTTAAGCAGAAAGAAAGTCAAAGCATTGATGAAGCCTTGAGGGAAAGACAAAAGAATGTGATAGACTTGCAAGAGCTAGTACAGTTCAGAAGAATGAAATGGAATCTATTGTGATGAGATTCACAAAAGAGATTGAAGCTAGGAAGAATAATGAAGAAAAGCTTGCTCAGTCCCTGAAAGATAAATCTGAAGAATGTTACAGACTTGAGAGTGAGAATGGACAACTGAAGTTGGACCTACAAGATGCTAGACAACATGCAAAAGATCTTGAAAGGCAGATCATTCTTATTAGACATGATCTTGATGTTGCAAATGAATACGAGAAATTTTGGATCAGTTCAGCCAAGCTTGATGAAATGCTTTCCAGTCAGAAGAACCCTAATGACACTCAAGGTCTCAGGTATAAGAAAGGAGAAAAAATTAGATCTGGTCAAAGCAATCCTAAGAATCAACAGCAGAAGAACAACTCAAGAAGGCCTCTAATAAGACAGCCTAATGCTCATAAATTCAATGGAAATTGTTTTGTTTGCAAAAAATTCGGTCATATGGCTAGTCAATGCAGAAATAGGATGATCAATAATGGTCCATCTTTTACCTGTCAAATAGGATTTTGGCATAACATCTGACATTTCAGAATAGGAGAAATGTCAGATGTTATGCATGTGGTATGTTTGGACATATTGCTAATCAATGTAGATCAAGGACAAATCAAGGCAATTCCAAGCCTAATCAGAGGAATAGTGTAGTTTTCTATGATTGCAACAAATCTAGTTAGATTGCTAAGTATTGCAGAAGTAAGAATGAGAATAAGAGAGCTCCGGAAGACGAGAACAAGAATGCAAAATCAGATGAGAAGGGAAAAGAAAAAGTTGAAGAGATCAGAAATCAAATGCATAAGATATGGGTAAGAAAGAGTGACTCAAATGCAAGAAATGGATCCACACCGGATTCAAGCATTGCAAATTCCTCCAGAAACTAGATCATAGCATATGGCTTAAGGGGATTTTTTCATGCCAATCCAATTCTCCATGTCAGATGTTGGTGTCAGATGATCGACGGTATGTTGGAAGCTATAATTTGATAATGCAGATATTCATGATGCATTTTCGGAAGACTTGAGACGAATTGATGGTCCGCAGAAGAGAACTCTGTGAATGCAGGGTATCCGGAAGAATTAAGGCAGAGTGCATTTATTGCAGTAAAAAGTTAGGTATGCGGTGAATAAAAAGCAACTTAAACTCTCATTTCTCACTTTGCATTCAAAGCGAGAGATCTGAAGAGCATGGCAAAGAATATTTTGCTGATATTTTAGAGCATAAGAGAGATTTTGTGAAGAGATCTTGTATCTGGATGAAGATTAAGAGGTATTTTCCTGAGTTAACCATTTTTAGTTTAAAACCCTAAATTTTTTTATATGGCATCATCTGGTGTTGCAACTCTACTAGTTGTAGATGTAACGGAGAGGGCAAAGCCAAAATTCAAGAAACACCCCTACAAGTCGATGGAAGATGATCCAAAAGGGGAATTTTCATCAGTCCCTTATGGAGTTTTACATGTGGAAGATATTAGGGCTTACGTGCATTGCAATATTGAGGAACTTGAGAGGGCACAAATGTTTAAACTTTACTAAGAGCATATGATTGATAATATGGGAATCTTGAAACTAGAATTCAAACCGCTTGAGGAGAAGGGCTTCTTGCAATTTGTTAATTTCCCTGATTTTGACGAACCCGAATGGGTTAGATATTTTTTTAGTAGGGTGCATGATGAGTTCATATGGCTTGATAAGCCACAAAAGATTACAAAGTCAGCAATCAAGGCGGTGACAGGTTTGAATGCAACCAATGAGGTGCCTAGCCTAAGAAATGTGAAGAAACAGACTGTGACGGAGACAACTAGTTCACAATTTGATAAGAGATCAATGACAATCAATGATATAATTGGATATGGTGTCAAATTTGCATCGATGATGATAGGGTACAAGTTTTATCAGTCCAACAGGGACAATTAAATATTTGATGCGGCTATCTATGTTTCTTATCAAATTCTGAAAGAAGATAAGTTGTATGATCTATGTGAGGTGCTTCGGAGTGAGTTGATGAGCAATTTGAAGAAAATCAAGCAAGATAAAAAGCATGTATTCAAATTTGGCACTTTGATTATCTATCTCTACTTCTTTTTCATGAATGAGATTCCAGGAGTAGGCAAATTTCAATGGGCCTATGACAGGTCGGTGGCTATGCAGATAAAGAAAGCACTTCAAGGTCTAGGGAATGCACAAACACAACAAGGCATTTTGTGGGGTTACTTCAAAACATTCAAAGCATGATGTAGAGTAGGAAAAGGATTCCTAAGGATTTTGTGGAAAAGTATGAAAACACTATCTATTTCATGGTTGAAACCGACCAATGCCCTATGGAAGTCATGGAGCCGAGGACATCATGGATCATGCCCATGGGGTATGAGATCAAGGGACATGTTCTTGACATGTATGCTCAACACTTATTGAGAAAATTGATGGACAAGACTGAGGAGAGGTTTGGGACATATAAAGAGAAGAGCTTGAATCTACATAGTCAGTTCAAGAAACCTGAGATTCAAAAGAAAGTCGGGAAGGAGGTGTAGCAGTTGGCAAAGACTATGGGGATCACCAAGGAAGCAGTCTGAAGAGATAGAGAGAAGAACATCTTGAAGGACAAAGATATGGTCAAATCAAAGAAGGCCAAACCGGAAGCTCTTATCCCTAAGGCAAAATAGCCTAAGAGCTTTGTACCCTTCTCCGATGCTCAAGAACCTACAAGCTCACCTAAGCCTTAGGGTAAACCATCTGATATAGGAAAGAGGAAGAGATGACAAGCTAGAACATTCATGCCTTTTGGTGAAAAGGAAACGGAATCAAATGAAGTTGCCAAGGAGGTTAAGGCTAAAGGAGTCAAAGCCACTAAAATCTCTAAGGAGAAAACATCTGATAGAACAAGGACTAGCAAGAAGCCTAAATCTGAGCTTAATGAGACATTGAAGATAGGAAAACTTCAAGGTAAGTACACTATTATGTCTCCTACTACATTAGAACAAATTGTTGATTCAGTTGTTAAGGATGGAAATTTGAAATGACTATCTAAGTGGTATGAAAATTTTGATAAAAATGGGAAGAGGTCAGTAGAAGAAGCTGTAGTTGAATATATGAATGTGTATAGTAAAACCTTAATAGAGTTATCATCTATAATTTCGAAGAGTGTATGAAATTTTAGATGCTAGAAGACTTACAACAAGGAAGATGAGAAATTGAAAGAATATGTATTGGTCAACTTATGTTTAGTTATCTCTAAAGAGGAGATAGACAGATTACTACAGGTAGCGAAGAGTGAGTTTAGAAGTAAACATAGAGTTAACAAAATCATGTTTGGAAAAATCGATGAAGTTGCAAAGGAAACATAAAAGATTTTGGCAAAAGTTTTATTCGACAACTAGTATAAAATCAATCATCCAAGTGACCCTAATCTAGAAGCCGAGCAGAAAAGGGATGACACTTATGTTCTGGATGTTCAGACCGATGTACAAGAAGGAGTTGGAATTGAAGATTAAGCTGACAAAGGTGGAGACAATGCACGAAGAGATGATGAAGGTAAGGACATAAGTGACAACCCTTCGATTGATATAAACAACCCTCTGGTTCAGGAAGTTGATGCAGATGAGGGAGCTTAGAACCCTCTGGTGGTAACTATTAAATTAGAGAAGGAAGCAAAGAAAATAGAAAGCAAAGTTGAATAGATTTTGGTGGCAAGAGACACTAAGAATTCAGTAAAGGGGAAGCAAATCATAAGCAACACAGACTTCGCCCAAGGCCCCATCAATCTTGACTCTTTATCTCTTGTCTAGGCACTTAAACTGGTTGAACTTGCTAAAGCCAAGGTAAGTGAAGATCTGTTGAAATCTCACATGGAGGATAGTGAGGTGATAGCATTAGCAACAAGTCTCCTTGAGAAAATTTTGTCATTTTTTAAACAAGACTCGTCTGATACTCCCTCCAGTAAGCTAAAGAGTTTGCTTGAATCAATTGATTCTCATTTTGAATCCTTGGAAAAAGTTCTTGAAGTAAAAGTTCAAAGTCACTTTAATGCTAAGAGATTGACAACAATTTTGAAATTGATTGAAGGAGATAGAGCTAATTTGTTAACCAGTGTCAAAGGCATTCAAGAAGCATTGGCCGAAGGAGGAAAAATCTACAAATCTTACCTCTTATTGCCTAAGTTTACTATTGAGGTTGACAAGAAGATTGAAGAGTATGAAGGTCAGTTGGCCAGTCTATCTCAATCTTATGATCCTTAGACCATCTTTGCAAGTAGCGAAGAAAATCAGGTGTTATCTCTCCTTGATAGAATCAAAAGTCTACGTCAAGGGAAGGATAGAAATATTGGAAGAGTGAGAGAACTAAGGAATCTAGTTACTCCCGGTTAGAAACCCTACTTAGTAATATGCAAGATGCTCAGGTGGCATTGAATAAGAGTGCACCTTCAGACCTTAGGGTAGCAGAGATGCAGGCATATCTATTCAGCACTTTCATATCTATTTTGGAGATTCTGAAGAAGGAATGGGATGATTACTTGCAGTCATTGAATTTTTGTTGATATCTTCAATTTTTTGTAAGTTGTACCTTTGTATACAGAGCCTTGTGGAAATTTTGGCATGCGGATACCTACCTTTGCCATTGATGTCAAAAGGGGGACAATAGAGCAGTGAAAAATGTTGATCTTAGGGGGAGTCATGTTTCTTTTGGGAATCGGAAGTCGGATTTTTGGTTGCAGAGTGTACAGTATTTCAATTTTGATCTGACACTTAGTCATTTTTCACTAAGTGTCGCCATCAATGCTAAAGGGGGAGATTATTGGCAAGAGACACCATACCAATAGAGATAAGTGTTTGGGAGTTGTCATTGATGGCAACCCAACTCAGAGATTTCATCCAGACTGTATGGTTTCATCCTACCGGAAGTCTAAAGCCCAATTTTTCTCAAGTCTGGTAAGTGGAACTCAGTGGTTGATAGAGTGAGAATACTTTTGGTATAACTTTATTTTAGTTGAGTATTTTGCTCTACAGATCTAGGAGATGGATTGTGGATATGCAATTTACCTTGTTCCAGGTTTGTGGCCTTTGATGTTAAGTTTTGAGTAAGTTGGAAGCTCCGGTAGACAAAATTTTGGTAGAATAGTGATCATTAGCAGTAGCATGTGAACATTCCATGTGCGGATCTTGCGGATCAATTTTGGTGAGTGGTTATGTGTTTGAGGTCGATGAGCTGTCATGTGGGAAGCATGTGGACATTTTGTTTTGGTCCACTCAGTTGTTTTGGATCGATTTGAGCCTACTTGGGCAACACGTTTCATGTTACGTGTTATGCAGTTTTTGGGCCGATGCGGAATTAATCTAATTTGATGTTGCAGATATATATGACCAATTGATTTGATCATTTTTTATATTGATGGTGGTGTGTGGTGTGTGTATGATCTATTGTGCACAATTTCACATGTGCAAGGTGTAGGTTTGTGCTCTGGTATGTTGCAAAACATCAGAACATAGCAGCATTGCATAATGGAGTAAGATAGAGTATTTTGTACTTAACCGAAACTATTCCAGGCATTTGCAGATGCTATTTCATAGTTCATCTTCATGTATGTTACCTTTGTAACTCTTTTGTAAGGCAGTGAGCCTTTTAGGTTGTAGCCCTTATTTGTAATTGAGTAGTGAGCTCTAGGCAGTGTGTCTGAATGCATGTGCATTCCCCTTATGTAATATTTTATACTTCTAACAGAGTATATTAATATTGTGGGTTTGAATCCCACCATGGTTTTTCCCTTAACTGGGTTTCCACATAAAAATCCTAGTGTTATGGTGTTGATGATCTTTTCTTTATGTTTTTGCACTCTAATTTCCTTCATATGCATTAAGTGATTTATATAACAAATTGACAAAGTTAAAAATTGCAGAACATTAGTTCCCCCCCTCTCTCAGTGTTCCTTGATTCCAACAACAGGTTTGTCTATGGAGTCCAAAATTGTAGATTTGGGAGACATCATTAATGACATACATCTTCTATTTGATGGAGATGATCCTTCTTTAGTTGTTGTGAGGGAGCACCCCGATCCTCTTGTTCATTCTCTACATGATCATTCTTTTGAGTTTGATCCTTGCCATTAGAGGAGACTCTTGAGTCTTTGGATCTTGTTCTTCATTCATCTTCACTATATCCAATATTGTCTTTTTCAACAGTGACCTAGTACACCTAATTTAGAAGGGGCAACTTTTAGCATCGACATGGGGGCACTTGAGAAACTTTTAGAGACTCCTTATCTCTTGAGTTTTCTTCCTACATATTCCTTTCAAGAATGGGAATATTTCATGCATACACCTTTGGTTTTGTTTCTTCCTAAGGGGAGGAACATTGTTTGACGTGTGTGGACCATTTTCTACATCTAGCTTAGAGCCTCTACCATTGGTAAACATTCTACACTGAAGGGGGGGGGCTACTTGGTCTCTCTTCTTTTCTCTTATGCAGGGGAATGATTCCTCGCATGGGGTTTTGTCCTTCTCATTCTTCTTAAAGATTTCTTTTGTATTTTCATCTCTTTTGGTGAGAATTTTTTTCCCACTAGGTTTCATCATTTTTTTTATTTGTGAGAGATTGCATTGCATTTTTACATGGATACCTAACATGGCCTAATAGTTGAGACCCATCATGCATTGTTAGTTTTTGTGTACATTCTCCCTAAGTTTCACTTGAGAGGGTGGTGGGGTGGCGGGTGTGAGGGGTTGGGGAGGGTGTTGGTGTAATTAAGATGTTGTGCCTTGGTTATTCTTCATCTAGGCCTAATTACATGTCACTTAAGCTTACTTAGGGACCACATAAGACCTTTTAGGAGCATCTCCACTTTAGGTGGTGTTATCATATTATCACTTTTCACTTTGTGGTGTCTCCACCTTAGTGATTTTATCACATTATCACATCCACCTTTCGTGGTTGCACTTTTCCACCTTAAGTGGGTGATCCACCTTTGTGTCATTCTCACTCTATCACTTTTCTATTTTAGGTGAGATGATAGGTTATCAGTTTTTTTCTTATGTCATAAGATTGCAACAGTTGTCATAATCTTATGCACTCCTATATTCTCACCTTGACTATATAAACAAGAGGTTTCCTATGTACTATTCATTTCAATATAATCCAATTGATTGATTGCATTCCATCATTGATAGGAATGCAATTTATTCTTGACACAGTCTCTCTCTCTTGTTCTTGTACTTTCCATTAGGCTTCTAAATCTTGGGTGGCTACCTTCATAGCCAAAGCTTACAATAAATTTCAAAAGATAAGAATTACCTTACATTAAAGGAGAAAGAATTTCCAACACAAGTAGGATAATTAAGATCTTATAGAATTTTTCACCAAATCCCATATTTAAGGAGCCACAAAAAGAGAAAAGAAGAATTAAGGCTAACTAAAATTCCAATAAAAAAGGAGAACACTTCAATTATTTTTATATTGATGATAAAAATAAGTAAATGGTTGCTAACAAATCAAAATTATAATGTAGCTAAAATTGAAAAAAAATATTGTATTATTCAACATGAACTTCCTTTCTCTAAGCTCAAAAGCTAAAGGAAGTAATCCCCTCCTTACGCCAAGACAACCATGACAATTACCAAATCATTTGGAAAAAGATGATATGAAACATATTTATGTGACAATTTTTTTCTTAAAGAATTGACTCGAATCTAACTTCAGACACCTTCATTCCAGTTACAAACTAAATCCTAAAATGACTCAACTACATAGATTACCAATATCACCTGATCATGAAAGAAATATGCAATATGTTCCAAGACAACCATGGCAACATGATCATGAAAGAAATGTGCAATATGTTCCAAGACAACCATGGCAGCTATAAAATCAGTCAGAGAATAATGATAAGAGACAAATTGAGACAAATTTTCTTGGATATTTCTTATGTTTTTTTGTTATTGATGAATACATCCTAAATAGATGTGATAGAAAGGCACACCCTCGAAGTATATGTAAGATCACATCCAAAACAAAGACAAAAGTTCAAGAAAAGACCAAGTTTGAACATAGAAAACTAAGCAATTAATGCAACACCAATAAGACGGGATCCTTATCAGCTTTTACTCAAACATCAGCACGAATAAGAATACCTAGTCTAACTTTCAAATATATTAATTCCACTCACAAGTAGTTTCAAGAGACCATGTGAAGTAGATTAAAAAGAGCTGTCTGAACTACATGAGGTAATGATATTAGGTGACCACTAAAGAAATGTAAAGATTTATATGGAAAGTTTCAAGAGACCATGAAGTAGATGAAAAAGAACTGATCTACATAAAAAAAAAAAAATCTGAATATTTAAGATTGGTTGATTGAGAAATAAAAATGTTTAGAGGGATCCTACAAGGAAATTCTTTAGTACGAAAATTAAATATACACCTTAGATTTGAGAAGTTTTTGAAACATTAATTGTTGCTTTTAATCATAATGTAGGGAAGCATTTCCTATCCTTTAACGACAAAGAAAGTAAGTTATAAAGATCAACACAACAATTGAATCAATGATGGACTATATGGCTTATGCCCTACACACCAAAGTATGCTTACTATACAAGTTAGTTTACAAGCAATGTGACTACCTGAACCTTAAAGGTAACTAGACAGGAGCGTAATTTATAATATGTATGAAACTAACTAGCACGATTGACAGTGATTTAATGATAAGGCGTCCATGCAATAGCCCCCTAAGCTTTAAACATATATCTCTCCCACCCAAGCACAAGTTCCTTACCTTCAAGTCGTCTTAATATTGCAACCTCGTGGAAAGATGCAGTGGACCTCAACAAAAAACATAGATGTACCACAACTCTCTCTGTAGAGAAAAGCTCACTTTTTTCGTAAAAGTTATCATAGCCATATGTTTTGAGTACAGAAATTCCCTAGTAACTCAAAACTTTTAACTTTGCTTGTAAAGTTGACTAAGATGCATGATAAACTGTTAAGAAAAAACATTCAGACAGTTTTCTCCTAATGTTTTGATGAAAAAAATAATTAAAATTTCAAAATGCTGTTATACATTTTCTGTTGATTTATTGTATATCTTGTGGTTTTGAATTCAAATACTCTAGATATTTCCAGTATTCTATCAAAATTTCTCAAATAATCTCTATGAAAGTTAGAAAAGGAAGCCATTCCAGATGATCATGGAATATATGACCGACACTGTCCAGAACATAGCCTATATGAATGCCTGTCTTAATTGCTTGAATTCAATTTAATCAAGTTCTATTGCCCGCTACCTTGTAATCTACTCTGTACTTGTGTTTTCCCTATCTTCAGTTTTCCGTGCATTGTGTGCCATTGTTATTTTAAGTTTGCATGTAGGGTAACCTTTCCACCTCAAATTGTAATGTTTGGAAAAGTCTCCTTTCCATAATCTGAAATTCATAAGAATGAGAACTAAAATGACAGTTAGTCAAACCATATTTTCCATAGCATTCTTTTAACGCAATCAGCTTGAACATAACTATCTTATACAAGCGGCTCTCTTTTCTAGTGTAACAAACTATTTTAATTATTCATGGTTTCCTAACATGTGCATATGTTAATGTCTTTGCTTCAATGATTTCTGAACAGAATGAGGCACGACATCCATAACACATAATAATAAAGTTGAATGGACTAATACTGTACATAAGCAATAAGTGAGGACAAGAGGGAACATGTGCACTTCTACAAGCCAACTATACTTGTTATCTTGAATGACAGCACTACAGTTTTGGACTATGCTGGCAGGTGTGCTAGTGCCTGAGAGAATGGCTTAGATAGTGGTTACAATTTGATCCCACCAAGGAAAAACTCTAAACCATGATCTTCAGAATTTATTACATGTTACAAAAGTGTAATCAAAGGCAGCACTTTAAGTGAGACACATCAGGCAAGCACTGCTTCTGCAGTTTTTTGAAATAGAAAATAATTACATTATGGCACTTCAACTTTGGACTAAAACTTTCATTATAGCATTCATGACCCAGTGAAAAATACTGAGAACATTATTTGCCACCTCCATTGATGGATAATGACAGAGGCATTTTGTTAAGCATCTTCAATTTCAATAACAATTGCAGAATTTACATTACAAGTTTTAAGCTGATCCTTTTTTTAACAGTGATTTTTGCAACATACAAGTTTCAAAAACAAATAATAACAACTTTGCAAGAATTAAATATTAGTTGATTTAGACTTGGCCTGAATTCACATCCTCCCGACTCAATTTGAGTAAAAATGATAGTTGCTAATTTCAACCCACTTCAACCAAATATGTCAATCCAGCTGTTTAATTGGCAAGAACAGATAATTCCTCACATAGTGTCAAATGAACCGTCACTCTCTGATTTTTCTGCTTCCTCATTCATCTCAACATCATTCATATCAGCCTCTGGAACGTTTACCTTTCCTGGTGGCTGACAATCCATTTTCTCACCCTCTTCTTCCCTTTCATCCTCTTCATCTTCTTCCTGCTCAACAACCTCAATATGTGCTTAAACGTCAAGAATGAAACAAGTAATAGGAATAACTTCGTGATTTTCCTTCCATAACAATAGCACATTACTATCCATAAAATAAGTCGACTCAAACAAAGGAACTTAATGATATAAATTAAGCTTTGCAAGTCCAAAGGATATCAACATTATGCGCTGTTCCTCCAGCCATTATGCTTAGCAGATCCTTCTCAACCCTTTGCACTATCTCTGGCTAAAAAACAATAACTCATTTCCAATATCAGGACCAGATGTAATATAATCATACGCTTAATAGTATACTAGACCATAAAAAGATTTAAAGAAGATACCCACATTAAGATCTGGCTCTCTGCGAAACCGTCGCTTGCGAGCATCTCGCATTGGGGGTGTCAGACCATGTCTATAGTCTGGGCCCTCTGGTTCAGGGCTACACTCCTCACTCACCATGATCATCTACAACACTAGAAAAAATGTTTAGGTGGCAAAAAGAATGATCTCATGATCAAGCAGATCCACTTATATCAAACTTGATAGATACATGGGCCCAGCTGAAAAAAGGAGAGTTCTGACCTGGCTTATATCAGCAGTTTTAATGAGCACACTGTCATCATATGATTTATAGGACTCCAAAATGCATGGAAGATCCAAGAGGGAAACAGAAAGCTTCTGATTGCCAACAATAAAGGTCCCAGTTCTTCCATCATCTAAAATTACAAGCCACAGTTGTTTTTTATCATTTAACTACATGTTTCCACGTAGAGAAATTTCTGAAAGAAAAAGAAACAAAACTCTTAAGGTTCATTAGAAAAATATACAGTTAACACACACATCGTTTTTTATCATCAAACATATTTCTGAACAGTCACAATTGCCCAAATCAATTCACACTTCCATCTGCTACCTATCAAATACTAGAATAATGTTATACCAAATATGGAAAACAATGACTACCACTCATTGGATCCCCCATGTAAGAACCAATTTTGTGTTTTACACATAACCATCTCATCAATGGTACAATGTATCTCATTTACCTTTTCCTTTTGTAAGCAGAAAAAAATGATCTTAAATGTATTGGAGATTGCAAATAACATAGAAAGGCTGCTGACCAGAAAAGGATAAATCAAGGGAACTGTCGTCTGAAGAAATTGGATTTTCACTTAGAACTTGATCAATTCGCTCGGCTACAGATGTAGGCACTCTTAATATAAATTGCTCTTCCATGATGAAGAGGAAAATATATACTGTATAATATCAACTGCAAAATCAAGAAAAGCACACTTCACATTTTCGAAAGCCTAGTGTAAGCAAGTGAAACGTCGCCATGGCCATTCTTGCTTAAAGCTTTAATGCAAGCTACTATTTAAACATCTACACATATTTTAGATAATAATTATTCTGATCTCTGACCAAATTATGCCATAATTTGAAATTTCAAAAAATGATAAAAACAAGTCTAGTATGATTTGTCCCCAAATTCTGTTATGGTTTGGAAAGAAAGTTGTAGTCCAGGAAGCTATTTTTATTGCCTTGTAATTTAAGTACAATAACACCAAATTAAGAAACGCCTAATACTCTTTCATAATCCCCTCCCTAGCCAGTATTTACCAAGTACAAGTCCATTCTTTTCTCTAATCTATAAGCATATATTATTATTTCACCCCTATTTCTGCAAAATGCTGTTGCACTAATCAAAACAATTTAAAATAGAACAAGTACAATATACTATAGTTTGTATTGATCACAGATAATGAGCAACAGAGCTGTGGTCTAAGAGTAATGGGGGCCACTCATAAGAGCATGAACTGGTTACAAACGATCAATGTGCAAAAATATTCAGGGTAAGCATGTGGACAAAGAGAATTCTACCTCAGCAAATTCAACCCAAATTCAAGCACAATCAAAAAGTATATATATGGACAGAAATCAACCATAAGACCGATATGATCATAGCTCAACAGAGGACAGGCTCACATCAACTCAGATTTGAAACAAGTATATGGACCACAATAAGAGAAGAGGGGAAAAAGAGAAGGTGCTTAATTTGCACTGCAGGGATGATAAAGACACAATGGGATTTTATAGTGGACTGTGCTGAATATGATGACATTATAACCAAAAAGTGAAATACCTTTAGTTTCAAGGCTATGCCTGTCTTTTATGAAGAAAATTCATGATTAAAAAAAATATAATACCAAGTTTTGAAAACAAACCAATGAGGGAGCTCTGCAAGGGCTTTTGACTTTGCTGGTGTCTCTGTCATATTGCTTTCTGAAGCAAGACCCTTTAGCTTTCTTCTACATTTATTATGGCACTTTTTAAGGTGTCACACCTGTGAGTGATCTCACCCCTTTTAAACAGTCTTATCCTTTCATAATTTTGCACTTGCTACTGCTGGAAGTGAAGGATCAATGACGGTTAACAATGGCACCCTCGCTCAAGCAACCTGGAAAGTTTGTCCCTGAGATGTTATACTAGGTACATTCCCTGAAACGTCCCCCAATGTTGTTCTTCTCATTCTTGAATTTTATAATGCAGCCCAATAGTTAGAGAATTTTACAGGTAATTTGTGGCAAGGGTCCCTCCTAAAAGCATGCTCAAGGAATAGGACAACTGGAAAGTTTGTCCCTGAGATGTTATACTAGGTACATTCCCTGAAACGTCCCCCAATGTTGTTCTTCTCATTCTTGAATTTAATAATGCAGCCCAATAGTTAGAGAATTTTACAGGTAATTTGTGGGAAGGATCCCTCCTAAAAGCATGCTCAAGGAATAGGACAACAGGGATTCGGTCTTGCATGGGGTTCACCATGATGCCATACAAAACCTTACTAAAGGTTTCTTTCTTTTTCATTTTGCTCAAGCCAACCATGCTATGGCTATCCTCAGCCATGGCCCTTGGTTTTTTTGTTCTCTATTGCTGGTTTTCAAACCCTAGACCCAAGGCTTTGTTGTTTTTGACAAAAAGATTCTTTGGATCCTTGTTTGGGTTGAGTTTCCTGAGTTACCCTTTCCATAATGGAATTTTTGAGCGAAATAGCCTCTTCCTTAGGAGTTATGATTTGTGTTAAACCTAAATGGTTCTATTTGGCTTGTCCTCAATGGGGGATATGTGTGGAGATGGACCTCTCTAAGGATTTAAAGGAGATTGTGGATACCCAAATTGAACAAATGAGGTATGCTCAACATGTTCTTTACCTAAATTTGCCAAATAATGGTTATCCTTCTTAATCTTCTAAACATAAGATTTGAGACTACCTTTTGGTTTCTCCCTACCCTAAACATTCCACACAACTTGCCTCTAGTTCTTAGCCTCCTATGAAAAAAGAGGAAGGGTGGCATATAGTTGTTAATCACAAAGCCAAAACCTAAGGTAACAACACTTCTCCCCCCAAGCCTTCCTCAAGCTCTAGGGGCCAATATTCGAAAAATTGTTTCAAACATTCTAGAGTCTGTAAAAGTTGCTCGTTCCCCTCTTGAGGAGACATCTATTGAAGAAAAGTATGTGAGAACCCCACTAGCGGTGTCATTGTTAACTCAGTCCGCAACTAACATTGCCTATCATGCTTCCCCTCCAACTAGGCAAGGGAGGTCTCATAGACCATTGGAGTGTCTGGATGAGGGACAATATGTGCCAAAGAAATGGAGACCTATCTAGCTTAACTTCCATATAGGAAGTTTTGATTCAAGTGAAGCTCTTCTGAAGAAAAGTTTTCTGCTCTTAATGAGCGAAATAAAAAGGAAATGGCTCTCCACACTCCTTTATGAATTGTCTCTCCTAGAACATCTGAGGTCTAACGAAGCTTCACTAAAAGTATTTTGTTCGTGATGCTTGACTTCAATTTCTAAGTTTGGACATTCTCTATTTACAAGAAGTTATGATTTTTGTTTTTTCTTTCTAACTTGCCATGTCTTAGCCATCTAGTTATTTTTTGTGCAATAACCATGAAGCAGGTCAAGGTGGTGTTGTCACCTTTCTCTCTCTTATATGGCATCAACACTTTGTTTCCCAGAGGTGTGACCCCACCAATCGAGTGTTGTGGGCTCTTTTCAACATTAATTATCTTTCTTTTGTTGTTATTAACGTTTATGCTTCGAATGATGTTGTTGTGAGATCTACCATTTGGAGGTGAATTGCAAATTTAATTCCTACTGCCACCTGGGTTTTGTGCAAGAATTTTAATATGATTATGTGGTGGACAACTACTGAAAGAGAGGCTTGGTTCTTTATGCACAATAAATTGAGACTTTTTTATCCCAACCTTGGCTATTGTGGAGCCTTTGTCGAATGTTCTCCTTTCAGACCACTTTCCAATATAATTTTTTATTGAGTGGGAATTTGCCAAACCCAAGGCTTTGAAGACTTGGTTCTTTCTAACACTTTATTGCTCGATCACAAAGCCACATCTGCTTACATTTAATGTGTTTAGAATTTGAAACCACATCCCATACATTAAACTAGATGGATAGCCTAGTAAAATGATGCCATCATTCGTAATTTGTGGTTTCGTTGCATCTATGGACATCAATTAGCCCATTTCCACCATTGATCATATAAGGCCATACTTAAAACTCCACCAAGATGCCACCACTTCGGAAGCACAACCTTTTCATTTGGCCACTCATCTTCAAGTAACTTAGTTTCACCATCAAAAATAGGTTATAGATGCTCACACTGCATGTGGAGCTCAAATCAAAGCTCAATGTCATTAGCTTAAGATTGTAAATAAGGTCTCAAAAGAGTTCTTCCAGGTTTTGCATGCTTGCCATACATCTCAAACCATTAAGCAAATCAGAGAATGGAAACACCTACTGAACAAACTCCTTGACATTCTTCAAGCCTTGTTTGGCACTATGAGAAAGTATTTGTTGCTCAAGAGTACACTTTGGCTAGGCTTGTTGCATTGCGATAGAGCCTAAATTTGGTTCCTTGCCAAGTTTTCAATCACAACAATTCTTTGTGATCAGCTTCTCACCAAAGAAGATTTGTGGGAGGCTGTATTTGCAATGCCTGATGACAAAGCTCCTAGTTTGAAAGGTTTCCGTACAAATTTTTAAAAAGCTTTAGGAAATTTCATTAATAAAGAGAATATCAAATTTATACCTTTAGCCAAATATCTCGAAGAAATCTGCAATTGGTAGACGAGAATGTCAAATTTATACTTTTAGCCAACTATCTCGAAGAAATCTGCAATTGGTAGAATATCACTTTATTCAATGTTTCATACAAGATTATTGCCAAAACTCTCACTCTTTAGTAGTTTGTCAGCTAGTCCACCTTGAACAAACTAGTTTCATCAAATCTAGATTTTTTTTAAAATAAAATTGATGTTTAGGAAGAAATGGAATGGGCATTACATTTTCAGCAATGTGTCACATTTATTAAAATTGATTTTACTAAGTCTTACAACTACACTAAGTCATCTTTTATTCTTGACACGCTTCAAGCACTTGGGTTTGGTCCTCATTTTATTCAATCTAGATAATGCCTTCACATGTAATACCATTAATAGCCAACAATCCAAGTCATATCGACTCTTTTGGTCCATCCATCAAGGATATCCTCTTACTCTAGCTCTTTATGTGCTTGTAGCAGAAGGCTTTGGGCCTTTGGCTATTTATCAGCTCATGTGTTTTTGAAAACTTAGTTAAGGAGATTGCCCTTCCTAATTTTCCCAACCCATTGGTCAATATTCATTTTGTTGATGATTCTTTCCTAACCCTTGCTGAAAATGAAGACAATAAAAAGTAGGTCATTCAATGCCTTCATACTTTTTTCCAAGCCTCTGCCTTGAGCATCCAAAGGCAAGACCTAATGCTCATGCAATTTTTTCTTCCTAAGCCACATTGGTTAAATACCTTTGGCTAGAAAAGGATAGACCATTGGAAAGTATTTCATTTTTTGGGCATTTCCTTTTCTTTTCAAGCTTCTCCTATTGCCCTAAATCAAGCTGGTGTTGCCAAGTTTGAGAAAAAGCTTAATCACTAGATTATCAAACCTCTTTCTTTTGTTGGTAAACTCTAGATTTGTTTATAAGTGTTAGGCTGCCACTCATGTTTATTGTTTCTCTTGTTGGGTGCCCTCACAAGCCTCATAATTAAAAGATTGAAAAATTGCTTAGAGACTTTCTTTGGGCCCCCAATGATGAGCACCAAGGATTTCATCATGTTGCTAGGGAATACTATTGTCTTCTCCACAATGTTGGCGGCCTGGTTTTCTTTCAAATTTTCAATCCATCAACAAGGTATTGCCCTATGTGCTAAATGGATTCCCATGGCTCTTGAGGGAAATCAGGCTTGGGAAATGCTCATCAAGTATTGTATCACTTCAAGCTTGCCTTCTAGACAACCTATGTGGAATGTTGATGTTATTGTAGCTTCGGTAGTAATCCTTAGTGTTGTGACCATTTCACACATCGCCCCATTTGAAATGGGGACCCCCTCTTTTTGCTCGTTTTTTGCTCGCCTTTCGCTTCGTTTTTTAGGGTTTTGTTAGTCAGTCAATTGTCTGGATTTAGGGTCAAGCCTTAGGGTTTTAATTGCCGTCTTTTCAGGCCAGAATCCAGTCAGTTTTGAGAGCTTTTTGAGCCTCCTTTCGTAGGATGCAATTTTGAATGCAATGAATTCGCCAAAATGGTCTATTTTCAATTGGAAATTTTGAGTGCAGAGCTTAAATTTGTCTAAGTGTTGAAGATGAAATGTGAATTTTTGTCCAATTGAGTAATTTTGACTAAATTTTGAAGTTTTTGATTTTTGATCCCGGGCATTGGGAATGATTTGTTTTTGCCTCGTGAATTGATTAAACTTGTGAAATCATGTTATTTTGGCCTGTAGGAGCAAAATCGCTCCTGTCCCTCAGTGAAAGACCGGAGCTCGTTTTCAAATATCTTACTGTCCCTGCAGAGTCAAGATGAATTTCGAATTAAAAGTGATGAAGGAAGGCGTGATCTTTCCGTTGAATATAAATTGAAGAATTTCACGAACACAGAAATGCCTCAGGGAAGAAAATTGCTCCTGTCCCTCAGTGAAGGACCGGAGCTTAAAATCAAATATTGCTTTGTCCTTGCAGGATTTTAACGACTTGATGATTTGAAGAGGTCCAAGGAGATGTGTTCTACCAAATGAATATAACTTGAAGTGCCGTCGTGAAGGAGAATGACTCAAAATGTAAAAATCGCTCCTGTCCCTCTGTCAGGGACCAGGGCGAAGTTCTTTGTAGCTCCTGTCCCTCTCCCAGGGACCAGAGCGAAGTCCTTCATAGGGCATGTTCTGGACAAAGATCAAGCAAGTTTTTGTTTTGAAGGCAAGAAAAGATATGAGTTAAACCCGTTGAAGATAAATTGAAGATTATGAAACGTCAACAAGGGACCTAAATGCCCAAGTTCGCTCCTGTCCCTCAGGCAGGGACCAGAGCGATTTTTGTCTTAGATGATTTTCTTGCCAAGTTACAATGGATCCCAAGGCATGGATGAGTGGAAAGGAACATTACGAATACGTTGAAGATAATTTTTGAAGTTAACAAGGTGAGATGAAGCCCACAAGAGCAAGATCGCTCCTGTCCCTCTCCAAGGGACCAGGGCGATATAATGGTAATGTTGCCTTTTCTTTAAGTTCAAGACACTCCAAGATGAAGAACAAGGTGGCAAAGGGCGTTTCGAGGCATCTCAATCAAACACAAGGCATCAAAGGTCGCAACATTAAAGGATTTACACCAAGACACCTAGGTTCGCTCCTGTCCCTCAGGCAGGGACCAGAGCGATATCTATTATACTTGCCAATTCATGTAAAATTCATGCCGAGTCAAGGTTTTGTAGGATCACACAAGGTCTAAGGCGTCTTAACAAGGTGATATGCAAAGGTGTCGAACGTCAAAGTATACCAATTTGAATAAGAAAGTTATATCGCTCCTGTCCTTTGGACAAGGACCAAAGCGATTTTTATTAAAACACTCATATTCCTTTAAAATCAAGGCAAGACAAGGATGGGCAAGATCGAGAACGCCATTTGAAAGATGATGATCGAAGTACAAAGGTTGAAAGGTGGCAAATTCTAGCTAGAGCTTCAAGATCGCTCCTATCCCTCTCCAAGGGACCAGGGCGATGATCTTCTAAAACATCAAGGTGTCTTGTGGAATTCAAGCAAAACGAAAGTGGAATGAAAGAATAGCATTGTTTATCCTTCACAACAAAGATTGAAGTTCAAAGTTACAAAGGTCAAGGAGAAATTATGAGGATCGCTCCTGTCCCTCTCCAAGGGACCAGGGCGATATTTGCTAAAGCACTTATCATCCTTCGAAGATCATGACAAAACAAACTTGCAAAGGGTTCAAAACGTTGTTTGAAGGATAATGAACGAGGAATTGATATCAAGAACGAAGAATCTCACGTAAAAGAATAGGGATCGCTCATGTCCCTCTCCAAGGGACCAGGGCGATAATGGTCATGAGATGCATTCATTCGCACAAGCAAGTCAATTAAGATCGAAGGACCCAACGAAAATGCCAACTTCAACGTGAAGATGAAGACTTTGAACGTCAAAAGTGCAAGGATCGAGACCAAGATGATGGATCGCTCCTGTCCCTCAGTCAGGGACCAGGGCGATGAGGTTTGTATATTTCATTTTCAAATTTTGGCGCTCAAACACATTTTTGAAATTATTTAAATGCTAGAAAATTCGATAAGTTTGAAAATCCAATTAAAATGGCATTTAATATTTGCGCTTGGTATTAATTAATTGTTTTTGCCTTGTAAAAATCGAAATTGTTAAATTAAAAAACGTTGGCAAATAATTAATTAATTATTTTAATAAAAAATTAAATATAGCGCTTGGTATTTATTTGTTTTATGGAGGTCAGCCCTTGTATTTATTTAAAAATCGTTTAAATTGCCTTATTTAATTACCAAGTCGGCCTCAAGGTGAATATGAGGTGAGCGCTATAAAGGGTGGTGAAGATTTTTATTTTCACATTATCATTTTATCATCTCAAGTGCGATTTAAGGAAGACAAAGGGAGAAGTGCGAAGTTGTGTTCAAGGTGGTGCGAATTTCGTTTCAAGTTAGGAGGTGCGAATTTATATCCAAAGGAAGGCGCAAATATTATCCAAGGAGGTGCGAACTTGAAGTTTAAATTGTGCGAACCTGTCAAGCATTGGAAGACTACGTCAAGGACATACCAAAGGTGGCGAAATTGCTATTTTGAAGAAAAGATCACATTGAAGGCCATCTAACGTCAATTTTGCCTAGGCGATTTTATTCATTTGCATTCTAGAGTTAGCTCTCTCGTGAGGTATGGCGATTTGGTTTTATTGTTTTAAGTTTTGGATCATCATAGCTTAAATTTTGATTTTTGAGTTTTGAATTCCAACTAGCTCGATCATTTTTTAGGAAATGATAACTCAAAGACTTATCATGAGGTTTCCTAAAATATTCTCTAATCTATGTTATATATTGCAAGATCTAGTTTCTCATTATGAAATGTTGTGTAGGTATGGCAACCCCGAAGGCGGGAGCATCCACCAGTCGTTCAGCTCTCATGAAAGAAGATCAGAAGACCGAAGAAGTGGAGACTAAGATCGTGTCGAAGTGGAGCAACATTGGAGATACTAACTTGGGTAACTTCAACACGAGGAAGTTTCGAGAGGTCCCTTACATTGGCAAGCCATCACCTGTCGCCCGGAGAATAATCGAGAGTGGCATCATTAAGGCGGCCGGCTTTCCTCCAGCTGTTCAGTGCCATGAGTTGATGATCGAGTGTGCTCGTCACTATGATCCACAGTCCAGAACGATCGTGTCCAATGAGGGAAACACTTTGGCGTACCTTTCAGAGGAAGCTATAAGTGAAGCTTTCCATCTTCCAGAGCAGAGGGACATGATATACAAGAGCATAGAAGGAGCCAGGTCAATGTACGAAGATGATCCAGATGCTTGTCTAAGCATTATCAATAAGAACTGGTTACTTAAGAGCCGTCCCCGTCTGAGCAAGATCCCGAACACACCGCACAGGATTGATTTCCAGGAGGAGTACAGAGATTTGATTACAATGCTCAACCGAGTTACAGGAGCCCCTCACGCCTTCTACTTTGAGAAGTGGATGTTCTACTTCATCCAGGTGATTGTTCAAGGAAAGGGTACGATACATTGGGCTAGGATGATTAGCCATTGCTTAGACGTACAGTTGAGGAGACTCAAGGCTACCAAGTCCTTCCACATGAGTTCATACGTCATCTATGCCTTGATCAGGAGTTTTGAGTACGCAGGACTACCTCACAGAGGAGTGATTGGAAGAGGACCCGGCGAGGTCAGAGCTTGTGATTCCTATGCCTACTTGCATCATCCGCCAGGAAGCAACTACAAGCTAGTTAATGATACCTTCACGATGAACATCACAAGGACGTTGCAAGGTGGGATTCACAACAGATTATCTCAAGATGCACAGCAATTAATCAAGAGGTACGGTGCTTGGTTTATCCAATTTCCGAAGTTCACTTATATTAGAGTGCATGGATGTCCTTTACCTCCATACATGTTGCCGAGATATCCGACAGACAGAATTGTGTTACTTGAAGTAACAAGACAGTTGGCAGCGTATGCGAAGGCATTCAGACACAGACATGGGAATGGAGTTCCAGTACCTATCATTTTGGGCAATTCAGTTGAGGTATGTCCTAATGCTTTAGCCATGGATGACGCAGAGAAGGAGTTAGCCTTGTATTCTTTTTCAACCTTTGCTTTGAGGGAAAGCTTTGATCCACATGGACATTTAGAGGAGACAGTCGGTAGGAAATTTAAGCATGAGTACCAAATTGAAGATTTTATGATGAATCTCTTAGATGATCTTGAAGTGAAACGAAAAATGCATTCTAGATTGCCTTTGGATTTCATCAGGAAATGCAGGATTTACAGAGTGGCCGACCAAGCACAGGACAGTGGCAGACATATCCAGTCATCCTATGATCGAGAAAGCAAATCAATAAGGTTAGATTGGAATGAGCCCGAGGTCGTGGATTTAGATGCTTTAATGGCTCCAGTCTTGTCTTGTACTCGCAGATGGGTTGACGTACAGCATCAGAAGTTGAGAGAACAAGGTATAGCTATGACTTTCACTTTGGAAGAGAAACCAGCCGAAGGTGGAGCTAGTGTGAGTGAAGGCAATCCTAATCCTAGAAATTCAGGTGAAGGTAACCTTCGATGTGCCAGTGAGGGCAATCTCCATCCAAGAGGTTCGAAGAGGAAAGAGAGACTTGGAAAGAGAGAATCTTCCAAGAAGAAACAAGAGGCCAATCGAGATCGTTCATCCGGCACATCTTCTCAACAGGAGAAAAGGACACTTCAAGTGGAAGAATCCATGGAGTCGATGGTACAGAACGACAGGTAGGAGGAAGGACAGGCACAGCAAGGGTCACCAGATGGATCTCTCCAAGATTATGAGTTTGATGAAGATAAAGAAGACAATGAAATGACATCTCCTCCCAGACAAGAGGAAATAGTGCATAAAGAAATTCAAGTTCAAGAGACAAGATCGGCTATCCCAGATTGGTTGAAGGAAAGATTAACCAAGGTGATCGTGATAGAAGACGAAGATAATGCAATTGATTTGGAAAGCCTTGTTGGGCGTTCACACGAAGTAACAGAAAAGAGGAAGGCTAACATGATGTCCAAGATAATTCGAGATGAGACTGGATCTAGAAAACTGCAGATAGCTACACCGGCAGTAGACAAATATGAAGGTGAGATCCTAGCAGAGGAATATGATATACAGACTTTTGAGCTAGGACCATCCACAGCAGAGCAGACGTTGGATGATGCCACCGATTCATTTGAAGCATTGAAGGACAAGCTTAGAGAAGAAATGGAGAAGAATAGAAAGCTTGAGAGAGAGGTCGGTGCATGGAGGACATATTTTAGTCACATCAATGAACCTTTGGGACGTTAGGATCCAGCTAGATCACCAGTGCAGGCACTTCCACTTCAATCAATCAATGAGGCAGAAAGATTCAGGAATATGGTCTAGCGTACAAGTACTTGGATGGATAAATCTCATACAGTGGCCATAGAGTTTGTAACAAGGATGATGAAGATTATTCATCAAGCTATCCAGGTTCTTGAGATAATCCACAATTTGATGATAACAGTAGCCGCATTTGCCCATACCAAAGATGTTATCATTCCTGTCTTGAAAGTAATTAGACACACATCAAGGAAGGTCTTAGCACAAGAAAAGATCATGGATGGAGGACCTCACAGTTTGCTTCAGTGGTCAACCTTACTCCATATGAAGGGTGTTCTCTTCGAGGACATCAGTACTAAATGTAGCCAAGTTGAGGAGGTGATCAATCCTATCCAGGACAGAGCATTTGAGGTACTTCGTACCATTCTTGGCAGAAGGATCGAGGTCGAGACAGATGTGGATATGCAGGAATTAGAGGATAGAATCAAGGTCATCTTTTGCAAGGACGCTAATGTTACAGATGAGCAATATGATCAGATGTTTGCCACCATGCTCCTGATTGAAAGAACAAAGGAACTTGAATCTTCATGGGACGCAGCTCTTCTAGATGCATTCGATCAAGTCATCCATTTGGAAGAAAGTATGAAGAATCTTCCCGAGATTCCAATTGCAGAGATCGAAGGAATCGTATCAAGATTCATTGCATATGCCAAAAAAGAGAATTGGAAAGGGAATAAGATTCTAGATGAGAGGTTGTTATAGATGACATGGCATCTTATTTGTCATTGGTTTATGTCTCCTAGGTTTTTGTGCCAAATTTAATATTTGGCTATGCATTTAATATTGTTCAGTAAAAAGGAGGCCATTTGTAACAAACCCTAATTAGGGTTTAGGTGTCATGATCTTGACCGTTGATCTACTTTCAATCTGGACCATTCATTGTAATTGAGGATGCTATTTATACCCTCATTTTTCATTTCATTTGTAACTAGAGTAATAGAGAATAGAGATAGTTGAGAGATTAGAGAGATTAAAATTAGAAGCAATTTTACTTTTGTAGCAAGATTGAGTTTGAGGAGAGGAATTCAAGCAATTGTTGTACATGATGACTTTGAAATCAATGAAATATTGAAGTTATGGTGTTTTGTTGCAACTTTCTTGGTTATCTTCATGGTTGTTAAATTTACTTGAATCATGCTCAATCAAAGTAGTGTGTTAATTTGAAGGACATAGTGTGAGACTTGATCTTTGGTAGGATTCGTAATCCAAACCACTAGCTTCTTGCTGATTGTACGAACGCCTTGCGTGGTCGACTGGAGAATACCTTGAATCACTTAACCTTCAATCATTATTGTGTCTTGGATATGTACCTTCGTGGTGGTGTCTTTGATCTTTAATGCATTAAAAATCATTTTGTTACTTAGAAGATCGCATCAATTTCAATTGAGTTGTTATCTTATGGCAAAATTGAACTTGGTTGAATCTTGCCAAGTCTTGTTCACACGAAGTCATTCTTAGGGTTAGACTAGATTAAAATTCTTTCAAAACCCTATCCCTTTTGTTATTTTTCGAAAGCTTCTTAGTTTAGTAAGATTTCGGAATTTCGGAGTGTAAGATCCCCTTGAGGACACAGCAAATCACATCATACCAACTGGTGCTTATCCACACGTAGAGACCCTACTAACCAGAACATTGGAGTCATCCTAACTGATCCTTCATGCGAATCTTCAGCAGTTAGAGACTTTTTTCAAGAGAGGATAAGATGCCTTAAGGTATTTTATTCTGTGTATGATGGTGTACAAAATACACGTCAACACTTAGCCAACTACGGTCAAATATGTAATTAGCCTTTCGGTTTTACATATTTGTATGGGCCGTTTAATATAATCGCTTTGTTAATAAAGTATATTATCATTAAGTAGGCCGACTTGGAAAGTCCGCCATCCTTGAGGAAAGACATGTGGGTTTGAATAGAGCCGACCCATTGGTGAAGAGTCACCCACATATGGGTATAAACAAGATCGGTTCCCTCTCTACAATTATTCGTAGGTGAACACACAGCAGTGTGATTACATACAGCAGACTGAGTTAAGAAGAGAAGTGCTTGGGGGAGACAATCGGGTATTGTCTATGGTTGGGAGGGCAAATCATTGCCCATGGTTAATTGAGCACACCTAAATCAACATGGTATCAGAGCTATATTCTTTCATGTGCCTGCTCTTTAGTGATAAGATGGGTTCAACCCGAGCACAGAATCAACTCCCTGTTTTGCATCATCAGCGAATTGATTATTGAAGCGATCTGATTATAATGAAGGTGAACCTCACAGAGACAGCGATTTTGTTTGGTATTCATTGTTAGCAATTCATATTGCAAATCCTGCGACTTTAATACTGAATAGAGCGAATGTTGTCTAGCGATTTTGAGAGTATCATTCTTCATACACAGCGACTACATCTAGGGACAACAATTTCCAACTAATGATCGGTGATTTTGATCATCCAGTTTGCCTATCGAATTTGTCTTCACATACATCAAAATTGACAAAAGATTAAGGCAGCTTTCAATGATAAGTTTGTGAGATTGACAACAATGAATTGCAGCGATTCTGATTTTAAGATAAGCGAATTGTGTTTTGATTTCACCAGCAAATTCAAATCATATAAGTCACAGCGATCGTTGAAAGACTGCGAATGAATTGCAGCGATTCTGATTTTAAGATAAGCGAATTGTGTTTTGATTTCCCCAGCAAATTCAAATCATCTAAGTCACAGCGTTCATTGAATGACTGCGAATTTATTTTGATGAAATTTTCCATTTCATGCGATTTTAATGAGAAAGGTGATTCAGATTTTGGACAGCTATCTGAGTATTGAATGGGGAATACAGTGAAGAATACTGAGTGAAGCCAGTGACTTTGAAGTGAAGAGCTATTTTGCTGTGCACACTTGCTTCATCTGTAAGGAGTTAACATACTCAAAGCATGACCGAGGATAGCATGTTTTTAGCAGCGAGAATGAGCAGCCTCTGGTGCCGTAGGAGAGCGAGGTTGACGACATTGAGCTTATCCTAGGGCGGGCGTAACTTGTGTAGACATTTTCATGTAATAAGGACTGAATGCTTCCAGCCGGAGCTCCGTGGGGAAGTTAGTTCCTGTGAAGACACAGCCCACATGCGGATTGGAGCCGCCCACGATGATTCTCTCGTCTACCATCATATTAGCTGTAGAATGATACATTCTCGAGATGCCTATGGCCGCTAGGATGAAGAAGTGCTTTCCGACTGGTGCAACAGGTCGGTTGCCATGCTCCATCCTGCGATGCCCTTTCGTGCTCTGTTGATGATGATGATTTCGTCATTGGGAAGAATGAGCATGTCTGTCATGGTTCTCGGCTCGGGCATGTCCTCCATGCTCCACGAAGGATTCGGATCTGTAATGACCATTCGTCCGCAGCTTCGAAGTGCGTCCATGAAATTACCTGCGCTAGCCATGGTGAAACCGTTGTCCGGACAGCCTCCACAAATGAGAACTTCAACTTTGGTAAACCAGCATGACGGATGACCCGATGGAAGGGTAATTTTGACATTCAGGAGGAATATGGAGGGGACTTTAGTGGAGATCTTGAGATTACACATTTCCATCATATAAAACCAAGTATTTCCCTGCAGAAGTGCAACAGTCCATGAGGGAGCAATGTTGGCCATAGGGGCTCTTGCTTATGCTACTAGTGGTGAATTTGCTAAGTAAATAAGTAATGTTTTGCAAGTGGTCTTTCAACATGTGGGCGGCTCCAATCCGCATGTGGGTTGTGTCTTCACGGGAACTAACTTCCCCATGGAGCTCCGGCTGGAAGCATTCAGTCCACGATGATTCTCTCGTCTACCATCATATTAGTTGTAGAATGATACATTCTCGGGATGCCTATGGCCGCTAGGATGAAGAAGTGCTTTCCGACTGGTGCAACAGGTCGGTTGCCATGCTCCATCCTGCTACGCCCTTTCGTGCTCTGTTGATGATGATGATTTCGTCATTGGGAAGAATGAGCATGTTTTTCATGGCTCTTAGCCTGGGCATGTCCTCCATGCTCCACGAAGGATTCGGATCTGTAATGACCATTCGTCCACAACTTCGGAGTGCGTCCATGAAATTACCTGCGCTAGCCATGGCGAAACCGTTGTCCGGACAGCCTCCACAAATGAGAACTTCAACTTTGGTAAACCCGTCAAAGCTAATAAAGGCAACATGACGGATGACCCAGTGGAAGGGTAATTTTGACATTCAAGAGGAATATGGAGGGGACTTTAGTGGAGATCTTGAGATTACACATTTCCATCATATAAACCAAGTATTTGCTTGCAGAAGTGCAACAGTCCATGAGGGAGCAATGTTGGCCATAGGGGCTCTTGCTTATGCTACTAGTGGTGAATTTGCTAAGTAAATAAGTAATGTTTTGCAGGTGGTCTTTCAACATAAAGAAAGGACAGACCAAGAAGCATAAGAGATTGCATACTTGCAGTCATAGGACTAAGTTGCTAGCTGGAAGCATTTCTTGAAGAGGAAGAACCGTTACAAATTGTCTTTGCAATCAGGTTCTTCGAAGAGGAGGAAATAACATTCAGAGGGAGTCTGACAAATTCATCAGAGGCAACCTTGGACAAGGAGGTCAAGAAGTTGTCGCATGTACTTGGAGCTTCAAAGGAAGCCACATCATCATGAGAATTTGTTGTTAATGCATTTTTCTCTGCGAGAGAAGTTTGAGGTGCAAGCCCTTGTTAGTGCATTCTTCTCTACGAGAGAAGTTTGAGGTGCAAGCCCTTGTTAGTGCATTCTTCTCTGCGAGAGAAGTTTGAAGTGAAAGCCCTTGTTCCACCCTCCTGGAGTAGCCATGATGGATCCACCCTCTGGGAGTAGCTATGGTGGATGTCATGTTGAGAGACTCCATGACTTAGCACTTGTGTTTATTCACCCTCTAGGGGTAGCAATGGTGAATGTGATGATGAGATGACGACATCACGTTGAGGATTCAATGATGGGCACTTGTGTTCATTTGAATTTCCATTCATGGGAGTAGCCATGATGGACTCACCCTCTGGGAGTAGCCATGGTGGTTGTGTTCATTTGTATTTCCATCCATGGGAGTAGCCATGATGGACCCACGGAGTAGCCATGGTAGATGTCACTATGTGACTAAGATATCAAGAAGGATTCCTCCCTAGCTAAGAGGGAGTGTTGATGTTATTGTAGCTTCGGTAGTAATCCTTAGCCGACTATGGTCAAATATGTAATTAGCCTTTCGGATTTACATATTTGTATGGGTCGTTTAATATAATTGCTTTGTTAATAAAGTATATTATTATTAAGTGAGCCAACTTGGAAAGTCCGCCACCCTTGAGGAAAGACATGTGGGTTTGAATAGAGCCGCCCATTGGTGAAGAGTCACCCACATATGGGTATAAACAAGATTGGTTCCTATTGACTCTTAATTTTACCTTAAACATGAACAGCCTTATGGGAAATTTAGTGATGGGGGACCTATTGTGTGAAACTCACTGAATGACCTCCGGGTTTGAGAAGTTGGCTCTTCATATAATTGGGGGAGAAAGGGGGAAAGAGAAAACGTCAAAGCAAATGATCTACACTACTTAGGCGATACGCCAGAGCATTTCAAAACAGTATTAATAGCATATTAAACCCAGAGATATGCGGTTTTAAAGCTCATTCAACAATCTACATGCCCAGAATCGTTCAAGAGAATAATTCAACAAGAACTCATTTAACATAAAATGACATTTAACCATTCATCCAACAGATAACAAGTTTCAGAACATAGTTTAATCCGCAGAGTCTCACGGCAAATATCATAGAAATTATTGAACTTGAAAATAGCACAGATGTTAATATATTAAGCTTCAAATAAAATCATCACAAAGGCCATAGGCACAATCTGATATGATTATCATTCACCAAATTTCATTAACATAAAGGCCTCTAAATGAGCCAAAGTTTTAGAAAAAATCTCTAAAAGTCTAAACCCTCTAAACAAGGAAAACATAAGCATACATAGAGCCCCTGGCTCATAACTAATAGCTCGCAGCATCAACAACATTCTAGCAACCGCTTCTGACAAGAAAACCTGTCGTGGCACACTGCGAGATCATAGCCAGCAAAATCACCCCCGAAGTTGTTACTCCCACCATATCATGGCGCTCCCTACACCTGCCCAACAAGAAAATCGCGATGCAAATCGCAACCTGATTCATGAACTATCATGGAGGACATGCGGCAACTCGAGGGGGAACCAAAAACGAGCAAAGAGAGTATCAGATCGCGCAACGCAGAGACACCAAGTGTCTTTACCTTGACGCGATGGACAATGGGGCCGAGAGGAGTGCAATGACATAAAAACCTGAGCCATGCGGCAGCTCCGCGTTCTCTCAACCCCGAACGAGAAAAGCGAGCAACCAGAGGCAAAGCCGAGATGACACCTGGCTCGTGTGTTTTGCACGGGAAGCATAGCTGGAAAATCAAAAGGAACGGCTGCCACTCTATCAAAATGTTGCCTACGGACGACCCCGAGATAATGTTAACATTTCTTGGCGACTAAATGGGGAATTCTGCCTACGGAATGCTAGAACCCAAAATTGTTGGTTTGGAGACCAGACTTCATGCTAGAACAAGGCGGAGCAGATCGAAAACTTGCTGCAATGGAAACCATTCATCCTCGGAGGGCAACACTTGCGCTTCCAGATTCTGGTAGTGTTGATCTAAACAAATTATCTCATTGAATGGCAAGCTTGCTAGTTCATCATGAACTAGTTTCAAGAGCACATAGAGCTGGGCCAGGGGATGCAAGAGATGCTCGACCTCTTCCATCGAAATAGGATTGTTTAGGTGCTGTAGGAAGGTCCTATCTTGCTGTAACTGCTCTACCTGGTTTAACACTTGCTCAACTCCTAACACAGAACCATCCGCAAGAAACGGAGAAGGCAGGCCCAAGGAAACAAACCTTTCAATGCACTGCTTGATGTCTGGAACTAAAATCTATAACGGCTCAAGCGCTGCTAATACATGCATAATCACCCTGTGTTGGTCGATGAAGACATTAGTCTTCTTGATTAATTGTCTGCGGCCTACAATCCCTTTCTCCCTCAACTCTTCATCTTGAGCAGCATACAGCATCTGGATTAAGTCCTGGGCTATAGGGAGCTTGGGACCAATAATAAGCATAGAGTTGTTAATGAGGGCACCCGCCTCAGCATAGAGAGATTGCGCCTCTCTGAGAAATCTCAGCACAAGTTGCAGCAAAGGGCTATACTGCTTAATTCTTTCCCAATGGGAAACATATAACTCCACCAAAATCGAAGAAAAATCTTGAGAGACCTCCACGGGGGGGAGAATACTTAACAACTGTGAGACTTCCTCGTCTTTTGTTGTTATCTCATGTTGCAGCTCCCTGCACTTGTCTTGTTCAAGGACCACTTGACTCTCCAGAGCGAGGATTCTGGCATTTCCATCTTGCACAGTTTGTTGGCGTCGCAACATGTGATCTTGCTCTTGCCGCAACAAACTTTCCATATTCAGGAATTTCTTTTCGGCGTGCTCCAGGCTACCTTCTTTTCCACGCAACTCTATTTCAAACTTTACTTTCTCTTCCGAAAGCGTGACCTGTGCATCACTCAGTTGCCGAGCGTACTCTTCTTTTAGGTGGATCTCCTCATGCAACTGTGCATGCATTTGGGTGGCGTCTCTGGAAGTTGCCTTTAGCTGCTGAATTTCTTGGTCCTTCTCCTGCAATTCTTTCAAGGCCACATTTCTTGTTGCCTCTTGGCCTTTCAACTGAGAACTCACATTGCTTAGGGCGGACTGCAAATTTCCTTTTTCAGAGTGAGCCTGTGTCAACAATCCCTGCAAGCAGTTGATTTTAGCATTCCTAGCTTTATCTTCTTTTCTCTATTGGTCCAAAGATTCTCAAAGGTTTGCATTCTCCGCTTGGATTTTCTCCAAACGACGGCTCTTTTTGATGAAATCTAAAGACACGGCCTTCGAAGTTTCTTCCATCATTTCAACCTTGTCAGACGTCGTAGCATTCAGAAGGTTGACCTCGATAGCATGCAAAGTGTAATCGTTGGGTCTCATTTGGGCCTCCGGCTTGTCGACCTTGGGGAACATGGTCACAAAGAAGAGACTATCCTTCTCCTCACTGAAGTGTGTCTACAAGTGCGGACGGGCTGGCTTGGCACCATCTTTTTCCTTTCTCTTACCGGTCTTGCCAATACGTGTAGTCTTGGAATAGGTAACCTATTGTTGATAAGCATCCAGGTTGGCAATAGCTTGGCCTGCAAATGTTGCACCAGTAGGGATTGCAAAGGGGAATTGGGAAATAGGGCCACCGAAAGAGGTCTGAATGGGGCGTGCAAGCGTGGTTGGAGAAAACAATGGGACGAAAGGAGAGGCTCCTAAAGAAAATGGATCAGCGGACGCTACTCCAACATTTGGGGGAGGAGTGGACTCTCCAAAACCAAGCCTACGTGAGATAGTGGCTGCTTTAGGCATCTGCGAGGAAAATGTTGCAAGAATAAAGTCGAGGGCGGGGAACGAAATGGAGACCTACGGAAACGCTTCTTGAGGTTCAACCGGTGCCCCAGCGGGCGCTAATGTGAGGGTGGTGGGAATTTGGGTATGCATAGATAGGAAATGAGGAGCAACAGAAGAAACAGCTTGAGCAAAGGGAAAAGGCAAAGAAGGGCATACCTGAACCGTGGACGAACCTTTCTTTGCAGGACCCAGATATTGCTTCTTACTGGAAGGGGAGTCAGGTGCCTGCTTCTCAGCTTGTCTCTTACCAGCTTGGGAATGGGGTCTTCGAACTGAACTAGCGAGAGGAAGAAGAATATTAGGCTCAATCTCTTGCTCTTCTATACTTATAACCTCTATCCTGCCACTAGGCCACCTCAAGGGATGAGTATCCACATGGGGAGTCATTGCCTATCTCTTCATCAGACTTGTTGTATTGGTGCCATTCAAACTCAAAACGCTCATCCAAAGGAGCGTTCCCGATGTTGGCCCTGGGCTAACTCACTTCTTGCCGGTAGATCCATAAATCCTCCCTCTTTTTCCTAGGCCACAAATCCAACGTCATTGCTTCCAGCATACTCTGGGGAATGGGTTTCGCGAGATTGTACTTTTGCATGACAGAGTAAAAACTCAACCACGAGGGTCGTTTTAAAACAAGAAAATCATTAAGACCCACATAGAGATTTGGGTCATCCACTTGTGGGTTAGTGCGCCCTTCCCACGAGCTTCGTGGTTCATGTTTCACTGCATTCTTTCTCTTAGAAAGCACCCATCTGGGTCATAACTCCGCATATCATCAATCAATACTAAACGTTTTCTGCAATGCTTCTCCGATTGAGAGTGATAGGGCCAATAGCTTTGTGGTCCTCTGAAATTGAGGGGCGCCACTATTCCTGTTGCAGGCGGCCTCACTGAGGTTCTTGGGCTGCTTATGGAGCTTGGGCTCAATAACACTCTCCAGAGAATCTATCACCGCAGTCGGGTTACGAGTGGCCGTCTTAGATTTAGCTTTAGTTCTCGGATATTCCGGCTTTGGTGGAATGGCGTGAGAAGAATACGAGAGTTCACCGAAAACATCCACCCATAATCTTCCCTAAATAGAACCTAAGGGAGTTGCTTCCGCCTCCATCCTCTACAAGAGAACTTTTCTCTCTGACACTTCTAAAGTTTTTAGGCGCTTTAGGTTGCAAATGAGCAATAAGATGGACATATGGTGACCACCTTCTTTTAATGCACTGCATGCCTAGATTTTCGTGAAAGAAGGCATTTAATGACGAGCACCCGTTGGCACATTTGCCAATTCATTTTCGAGTTGTAATTAATTCTGAGGATAAGCGCCGCTATCTACGTTTCCCAAGAGAAAACCTACTCAGTCCGCCGTTAATTGGAGCCACTTGAGACGATTTGCTTGTCCGGACGAATCTCCCCATAATGAAGAATATCAGCAGCCAGCAGGGCTCACACAAGTTAAAACAGACCTGCGGGGATTATGGTTTAAAAAGATGTACCTATTCATACACGTGGCATCTAAGGACATTGCCTCTTTCCTCGAGGTACAGGGTAGGACGTTTGCCACCTTCGAACCGGACTTCGCCTACTTGTGCGAATTGATGAGAGATGACAGATGCGTCGGAAATCGAGAGCACTGGCCTTTTACTTCAATTGTCACCTGGAGCTGAGAATTCATTATAAATATGTCTTTTCAGACATTCCTTTACACAATATCAAGCTTCAACGACGGAGTTTCTTGAGGAAATGGATACCCCCATCAGGCTCATTAGCAGTAAGGCTCAAGTCGCTTTCCTAGGAAATATTTCAGACCAAAGACTACAAAGGACAACACGACGCAAGAATCCCTTGATCATCGCTGCCATTAAATGGGTTCTCAGCGAGGATTTTATCGATGACGTGGACAAATACCGTGTAAACATGGACATCTGTTCACGTTTTGTAGCTTCGTTGCTAGATTCCGGGATGACTGGGCTTCTGACTTCGGAGCTTACTAAAGCGCTCTTCTCCCGGGATTATCTGGGGGGTTTGGAAGATGTTGTGGCATACCACGTCCCTTTCAGAGGCTTACTTTTGGCCTCGGATTTACGGCGTTGCATCACTTATGGTGAGGAAGTAACCTGGCACCCACTTATCGGCAGTCTAAAAACCATGTCGCTGTCATCTAATCGCTTTCGAGCGGAGCTTGCTGCAGAGTTCCTCCTCTGAGTCCATCTGATAGTGCTTGTTTCGGTTGGCACCAAATGGTACACTGATTTCAGGGACTGCATATTCCCACGGGTCCTGATGCCGCATGTCCAACCCAATCTGGTTCTCGTGTCAATAGCTCAAGAGCCTGGCGACGTTTCCGGCCATGAGTGGTCAGAGGGGGAAGATGCTAAAGATGACGTTGATGACTCTGATTTCCAGATGGATGATGATGAAGATGAAGAGGATCCTTGAGTTAGCACCATCATGTCTTTAGAAAGCTTTGTCTCGCTTCTTTTCTCTTAAAAATTAGGCCGCAGGCCTTCTAATGAATTGTAACAAATACCCATAATATAATGATTTTCTTTTTCCTTGGTCGTGGCGTATCTTGTGATTTCATTTTACTTCGGGAATGCATGAGGAAATATAAATAAATAAATAAGGCACACGAAGAAACATTATTTACATTATGTACATATAGGAAAAAACTACTAATGGTAAGGCTTAAGGTGGAACCCGTTAACCGGGATTCCGAGAGAAACTCCCTGCATATCTTCAAGATCAAAAGCATTGAAACATTTGCAATTTATAATGCGGAAGGGCCCCTCCCAAAAGCCATCAAATTTGGCATGCTGACCGGGCTTGGCTGCCCTCTCATTGTATCTCAAAACAAGATCGCCTTGTTTGAAACCTGGGTCAGAACTTTTCTTCTTATCAAACCACCTTTTGACGGTTTGCTGGTGGTTCTGAAGGGACGAAAAATGTTGCTTCCCTCGCTTCCTCTAGTTCCATAATTTCCGCCGGTCTCACTTCCATGGGACCATTTTCCGCCACCTCGATAGATTTGAGTAATTGTAAGGCGAGGATCTCCAAAGACACAAGGAATAATGCATCCTTGTCGTAGACCAGCTTATATGGAGAATTCTTTAGGACCTGCTTGGGTGTTATCCGGTCTGCCCATAACGCACTCCTTAAGTGGTGATGCCACTCTCTTTTATGCTCAGAGCCCATCCTTTTAATGAGCCTTATGAGGTTCTTGTTAGTAGACTCGGCTAGGCCATTTCCCTGTGGATAATAGTTTGAGGAGGTCTTCAGGTAGATTCCTCTATCAAGAGTGGACTGGGTGACCCGGGAGCCTACAAATGCTCACGCATTATCCGATATTATGGTCTTTGGCAGACCATATCGGCACACCAAGTCTTCCAGAAGCGTTAATATCTCGGCTTCTGATGAATTCCTCAGGGGGACAACCTCAGACCATCTGGTGAAGTAGTCAATCGCAGTCAAGATCCGCTTGTGTCCGGCTGAGCTTGGGGGGTTGATCATCCCTATGAAATCGAGGCCCCACTGAGCGAAGGGCTCTTCCACCATTATGGGCCTGAGTGCCATGGCCACCTTTCTAGTCCTACCACTATAGTACTGGCATTCTTTGCACTCTCTTACCAGAGAGTGCACATTTTTAAACATGGAGGGCCAGAAATACCCAGCGTGAGTGATTTTAATGATGGTGGTTTGCGCTGAATAGTGGCCTCCAGATAGACCATGATGGAATTCGTGTAGAATCTTGCTGACTTGGTCTTGGTCCACGCAACGGAGCAAAACTCCGTCGAAATTTCTTTTAAACAGCACTCCTTCGACCAAACGGAAACCACTGTTCTGCATCTTGTAGAATCTCCTCTTTTCAGGAGGGAGACCTTCCAGAAAAATCCCGGTCCTCATAAAATGTTTCTGAGCCTCCACCCAACATGCCTCTGTCGAATTGGAGGTAACCATTACAACTTCCCCTGTATCAACCTCAACTTCTTGGGGTTCAAGCTCCTGGGCTATGTACTCACACAAACCTTTGCCGCGGATTACCTTAGTGGGCCTAACATCAATGTCATATTCCAGGATTTTGGTAATCCAGTTCATCCTCTTCTTTGTAATGTCGCCTTCCATTATATATTCCCTGACTGAAGGGTGAGCGACATATACGGTAGTTTTATTATAGGCGATTAAATGCCTGAACTTTTTAAGCCCCTTGACGATGGCTAAAGCTTGCTTTTCAACAAAATTGTACTTAGCCTCATATTCCTTCAGACTTTTGGAATGGAAGGCTATGGGGTGTTCACTTCTTTTGTCTGCATCCTTTTGGGTCAGAACCACAGCAATGCTGTAATTACTAGAGAAAACATACATTATAAAGTCCTTAGACATATCCGGGTTGGAGAGCACGGGAGCTAAAGAAATGGCATCTTTGATCTTCTCGAAAGCCTCTTTAGCTTCAGAGGTCTATTTAAAATGTGTCTCTTTCTTAATCATTAGAGTGATGGGCCTTACCATCCCAGCAAAGTCTGAGATAAAGCGGCTAACAAAACTAACCTTGCCTAGGAAGGACTAAACGCCCTTTTTGTTGACGGGAAGAGGAAGCTCCTTGATTGCCCTCACTTGATCAGGATCGATGGAGACTCCTTCCTTTGACACTACGTGCCCTAGTAATTTTCCTTGCGGAACCCCAAAGATGCATTTCTTTAAGTTTAATGAGATGCCAAATTCCAAGCACTTCTGGAACACCAGTTCAAGATGGTCGAAATGATCTTCTTTGTGTTTTGAAAACACGGTCAAGTCATCCAAAAATATGAGGATGATTTTGTTAATGAACTCCCTGAAAGCCAGATCCATAGCTCTCTGAAAAGTTGCACCGGCGTTTGACAAAACAAAAGGCATCTTCTGGTAAGCAAATGTTCCCCATTTGGTCGTAAAGGTTGTCTTATGTTGATCTTTTGGCTTCACCAACACCTGGTTATAACCTGAGAATCCATCCAACATCGAGAACATCTCTGACCCTGCCACCGTACTCAACAACTAATCCATTGGTGGGAATGGATAATGGTCCTTTAGAGATGCTTGGTTCAGATCCCGGAAGTCTACACAAAGCCGGATATCTCCATTTTTCTTCCTGACTGGCACCAAGTTAGATACCCATGTACTGTGCTTGATGGGATAGACGATTTTTATTCTATCAACTTCTTCAATTCCTGAGCCATAAGGGACTCAATCTTGGGATTGATAGGTCTTTGCTTCTGCCGGACCAGCTTGGCCCCATCATTGAGCTCAATAGTGTGTTGAACGATGCTAGAATTGTAGCCTTTCAAATCTTCATATGACCATGCTAGCATGCCCATATATTCATCACAATATCGGGCCAATCTCTCTCTATCTTCTGAGGGAACTTCCTTTCCGACTTTGAGTATTCTCCCATTCCCTAATGACATTTTGGCGTAATCACCCTTATCAGCCGTAAATTTTCATTTGTCATTCTTAACATCATCGTGGTCAAACAAATTTTCTAGGGTGATCAATCCATTTGGGAGCTCGTTGGATTTCAGTTGAATGATCTGATCTTCATAAGCTTCCTTTACTTTAGGCTGCAATTGGTCAACAAACTCCCCTGAGTTTTGAATGAACAAAGCGGTTTGCTCGTCGCTCTCAAAAACTTGTCAGTGGGTATCATTAGCAGGAATAGCTGGTTGAACAATCACACCAATCGCCTGGGGATTGACGAGCAAGTCCACAGCGGGGTCGAATTGTGATCCAATAGTGGCCATCCGATCAGCGGATGCATTTGTCTTTCGAGGAATCCTCTGGATGTTGAAAGCATCAAAGCTTTCAATTAGATCCCATGTCCTATGGCGGTAGGATCTCATCCGGACGTGTTTGGCACAGGAGATCCCTCGGACCTGATGTACTACCATCTCAGAGTCGCCCAAAACTTTCAACTGCGTTATACCCAACCTTTCCGCCAAGCTTAGACCTTGAATGAGCCCTTCATATTCTACTTCATTGTTGGAACAAGCAAACTACAGGCGAAACAACTTCAGAATCTGTTCACCCGAAGGTGAAGTAAGGCAAATCCCAGCACCTAAACCTACTTTGCATCTTGCGCCATCAAAGTGCAAGGTCCAAAGCGCAGAAGACAAATCTTCTTGGGTCAAGGGATCTTTAACTAATTTTGGGATAACCTGACCTTCGTCAAAAATCAAGTTAGTACCAAGACCTATGGCATGGTAGTTGGAGTATGGATCGGAATCAATGAATTCATTGAGAAAAACCTCCTGTTCTGGTGGGATGTCTCCAATTATCTCTTCATCCTCCAGAAACTCTACGATCTTTCTCTCATTATTAGAGATGGAGGTATGAGTGGGCTCGAAATTGAGCATGGCCTAATCCGCTACATGTTCGGTGTGAAGGGGTTCTGAAAGGATTTTGAGTTTGGCACCAAGCTGAGTACGAAGGATAAGGTGAGACCAGTCTAAGGATAAATAACCTCCTATTTTGGCGGTGAAGTCCCAAGAAATGCAGAGGCCAAAAACGGGGGGAATGTCAATAATTACCACCTCTTGAGGCACGGTGACACTAGGACACACGAACAACACTAGCGGAAGGTTCTTGATAAGACCCATGGTCTGAACCTTATTCCTGTCTAGTTGCATAACACCCCGATTTAAAGGTTCATATTTGATATTCCAAACCTCAGCAATTTGCTTAGGCATGACGGTAGTGCTTGCACCAGAGTCTATCATGGAATTGTGTAAAAGCTTATCCCCTACTATGAGGGTCAAATAGAAAGGATTGGGCTTAGGCTTACCCTCTGCTTGGGATTTCGAAGGTATGGTCTCATTCGTCAACATCGTCGATGAGCGCAATCTATCTGCGAGAGACTGAAATATTTCTTCACTGACCTGCGGAGTAGTAGCATTTCCACCGGGGTTTACCCACCTCCGACAAAGCTTCTTTCAAACGATTCTTTTGCTCCGGGATACTAAGGAGATCCCATAAAGAAATGTTGGTCGGGGCTTTCCTCAACTACTCCACCACGTCTAATACTGACAGCACCGACATCTTTGTCTCTCTCGACTTATAGGGGATAAATTCCTTCCTTGGATAGGTAACAGCAGCTGCAGGTTGTTCAGGAACTTTATCCGCAAAGAATCTCCCTTGCGTGCCTACATTCTCTCTCGTGAAGCGCCTCTTCGACCGGAGGTTGTAATCTGATTGCACTTGAGGAGCCCCTAAGCTTGATGAGGCTGCACCATTGGTCAGCATGGCATCTTCGTCTTCCATCCAAGAGAATAGTGCATGGTCCGGAGCTATCTCTGTTTGCTGCTCCATTGACATGCCTTGCATTTGTGCAATGAAAGATGCATTGTCCATGCCAAGGAGTCTGTAAGCCGAATCATCTGAAGCCATGCCTTGGCTACGTTGATCTACAACCTTTTGTTGTAAATTGCCTCTTGGGCAATTCCTTGGGGTGTGGGCGTTGTGTTGTGACGTATTCACACATCGCCCCATTGCAAATGGGGACCCCTACTTTTTGCTTTCTAGGGTTTGTTTTCTAGGTCTTTTAGGGTTTTGTCTGTTAGCCTTTGCAGGATGAGTGTTGTCGAGGGGATTGTTGGATTACAGGCTTTGCTTGAGCCAGGGTGAGTCCATAGGGCCCCAGAATTAGGGTTTCTTTGAGAGTCTTCCTTAGGGCCTGGTTTTGCTCTCCTTGCTAATTGTGTCTTGCTTTGTGAGTGGGTATCATTCTTGAAGGTCCGAGCTAGGTTGAGTTGGTGAGTGATGAAGTCTGAAATGTCATCCTGATCTTCAAATGCCTTGAAAATTTGGCTAAGTCTGGAATGTCCTGATCCTGAAATTTGGCTAAGTCTAGAATGTCCTGATCCTGAAATTTGACTAAGTCTGGAAAACTGAAGAATCCTCCAAAAACTAGATTTTGCAATATAACTCCTGGAGGTCTGAAACCACTCTCAAACATCCTAAAAGTATATATGGAATATAACTTAACGTAAATGTTATATTCCATAAAATGATCCTGACGGAGAGTTCAAAATGTCAAATTTCGCTCCTGACCCTTCCAAAGGGTCCAGAGCGAAATTCTCCATAAGACATTCTACCTTGACCAAAACCTAGAACTAACGCATTCCTAGGCTTGAATGAAGGCAAAAGCACATGTTTGAATGAAGAAAGGCAAGAAAATGAAGTCAGGATCATGGCCTAAGGTGAATTTCGCTCCTGACCCTTCCAAAGGGTCCAGAGCGAAATTCATATTTCCTCTATTTTTCTCCTTAGCTTGACCAAGTTTAGACTTTTGAGGAATAATTGAGAAGGTTTGATGCAACTTTGCCTTGGAGAGGAGATTTTAGACCTTGGGATGATGGATTCTAGCCTGGGAGAGGAATTTCGCTCCTGACCCTTCCAAAGGGTCCAGAGTGAAAATCCTTATAACCCTCATTTTCCTTCCTTGTTTTGGATGGGCATTGGTTTATTAGGCATTGTGTGTGAGTCTTAATGTGTTCTTGCCTTGAGAAGTGTTTTGAAAAGTGAGGATCTTGTCCAAAAATAGGAATTTCGCTCCTAACCCTCCCAAAGGGTCTAGAGCGAAATTCTTCATAAGCCTCATTTGCTCTCTTGTTTTGGATACCAACCTTGTTCCATGGGCGAATTTGGGAAAGAAAGAACATGTCTCTGCCTTTTGAGGTGATGGAACGTAGAAATATGAAGGATTTTGGCCAAGATTAGGAATTTCGCTCTTGACCCTTCCAAAGGGTCCAGAGCGAAATTCACTATAATCCTCATTTGCTACCTTGAATGGGCTTAAAACCTGGTTCCTCAAGTGGAAAACAATCTATATTTGCCTCCAGGAGAAGATTGAAGTTTAAAAAATGAGCAATTAAAGCCTAAATCAAGATTTTCGCTCCTGACCCTTCCAAAGGGTCCAGAGCGAAAATCAACCTAAGACTCATTTCTAGCCTTATTTGACCAAATTTTGATTTGCAAGGCATTTTGAAGGGAAGAGTAGACATGTTTGGACGTTGGAAATGTTTGAAAGCATTGAGAAGTAAAGGATTTTGAGCCAAATAGTGAATTTCGCTCCTGACCCTTCCAAAGGGTCCAGAGCGAAATTCCTAGAAACACCTATTTTTCCATCGGAGGAGGTCAAGTCCTTAGTTTTTTATGGCGTAGATGGAAGTGGGATAGCATGTTTTTGCCTCTTGAGGTGGTTTGGAGTTGGAGAAATGGAGAATCAAGCTCAAATCATGAAAATCGCTCCTGACCCTTCCAAAGGGTCCAGAGCGAAAATCTTCATGGACCTCGTTGTCTTCCTTGTTAGGCCAAGTCCTTAGTGTCCAAGGCATGTTGGAGGAAGGATAAGCATATTCTTGCCTTGAGGAATGATGGAAAGCAACAAAAGATGAAATTTCAAGCCTAGAAAGGAAATTTCACTCCTGACCCTTCCAAAGGGTCCAGAGCGAAATTCCTTGTAAACTTAGTTTTTTGACCTTGCTTAGGCTTCAATCCTTGTTCCTTGGAGGAAAAATGATGAAATGTATCTTGTAAAGAAGAGTGGGGTTGAAAGAATGATGATTTTGGGCTAGAAAAAGAAAATCGCTCCTGACCCTTCCAAAGGGTCCAGAGCGAAATTGTGCAGAATCTATCTTTTCCCTCAAATTTATGCCAAGTCTAGTGTGGGTCAAGATTAGAGGTGTCTTTAGGCATGTCCTTGAATGGTCAATAATTATCAAGTTTGAAGGAATTGAGCCAAATGATGAAAATCGCTCTTGACCCTTCCAAAGGGTCCAACGCAAAAATTCTTCAACCACCTATTTCCCCTCGCAAAATCAAGTCAAACTTGGGTTGGACGTGAGAGGAGAAGTGTTTTCTAGCCTTTTGAGGTGAATGCAACTTGAAATGATGGAGGAACAAGCCTAAATTAAGAAATTCGCTCCTGACCCTTCCAAAGGGTCCAGAGTGAATTTTCTCTAAATCACCTTTTTTCCCAATTTTGTGCCAAGCCAAGTGCTGACTAGGGCGAGTTTTGATGGGAGAGCTTTGACTTAGCAATGATTATCAAACTTGAAGGAGTAAGCTCAAGTCAAGATTTTCGCTCCTGACCCTTCCAAAGGGTCCAGAGCGAAAATCCCAATTCCACCTATTTTCTTTGCAAGGCAAGGTAAAATTTTGATTTTATGACCTGGAGAGGAGTAAGACAAGGTGTTCTAAGTCTTGGAGGTGATTTGAAGTTGAAAGGATGGTGAAATAGCCCTAAAACAAGATTTTCGCTCCTAACCCTTCCAAAGGGTCCAAAGCGAAAATCCTAAAATCTACCTATTCCTTTCAAATTTATGCTAAGCTATGCCTAGACCAAGGTAAAAGATGCCCTTGTGATTGCCCTTAAGTCGATGGTTGTCTCCAGAAGTGATGATTTTAGGCCAGAAGAGGAAATTCGCTCCTGACCCTTCCAAAGGGTCCAGGGCAAAAATCCTTCAATCACCTATTTTGCCTTGCAAAATCAAGATAAACTTGGGTTGGATGAGAGAGGAAAAGTGTTTCCTTGCCTTGTGAGGTGGATTGAAGTTGAAATGATGAAAAAAATGAGCTACAAACAAGAAATTCGCTCCTGACCCTTCCAAAGGGTCCAGAGCGAAAAACACTAAAACCATCCTTTTCTCCAAATTTTGTGCTAAGTCAGGCTTGGACTAGGGTGAGAAAAGCTATTTGGAATGCCTTGGAAAGATGTTTGACCTTCAAAAATGTGAATTTTGAGCTAAAGTTGGAATTTCGCCCCTGACCCTTCCAGAGGGTCCAGGGCGAAATTCTTTTGGGGTCTGTTCCTGGAGAAAATCTTGGGCAAGTTTCATGTTAATATCTTTTTGTTGATGATTTAAGTTGAAAATGCTATGTTGAAATGAATTTATCATGTGTCCTTAATCATCTTTTGGTTTGTTTTGGCAGATGAAAGAAGACTAGGCCAGCATCAACAAGGACGACCTTCTCCAGCCCAGCATCAACAAGGACGACCTTCTCCAGCCCAGCCTCATCAAGGACGACCTCTTCCAGTCCAACATTTGAAGGAAAGACAAGGTGGCATCCCAGTCATCACTCCTCCAGTCAAGTTGGTCCACTTCAGCATGTCCAAATTCAATGTACCTGACTCATCAAAGATGGCACAAACTTCGATGTACCTACCTGTTGTGACGTTTTCACACATCGCCCCATTGCAAATGGGGACCCTTGCTTTTTTTTGCTTTTTAGGGTTTGTTCTTTGGGTTTTTTTAGGGTTTTGTTAGTTAGCCTTTGCATTTTGAGTGTTGTCGGGGAGATCAATAGGATAGCAAGTCCGGCTTGAGTGAGGTCCTGATCCTGAAATTTGGCTAAGTCTGGAATGTCCTGATCCTGAAATTTGACTAAGTCTGGAAACTGAAAAACCTCAAAAAACTAGATTTTGCAATATAACTCCTGGAGGTCTGAAACCACTCTCAAACATCCTGAAAGTATATATGGAATATAACTTAACCTTCTATGTTTCTTCTTTCTTATACTTAAATGTTATATTCCATAAAAATTATCCTGATAGAGAGTTCGAAAAGTCAAATTTCGCTCCTGTCCTTCACTGAGGATCCAGAGCGAATTTCACTCCTGTCCCTCTCAGGGGGACCAAGGCGAAGCGGTCCTGTCCCTCTCCAAGGGACCAGGGCGATAATACTTATTTGAGCCATTCCTGACCGTGTTTGGACGAATTGAGACATCAAAGGCATGGTGAAGGACGAAATGAGCATGACAGAGCATCCAGACTTGATCAAAAACAATGAAATGATGAAGTTTTTGCCTAGAAGGTCAAATTCGCTCCTATCCCTCACTGAAGGACCAGAGCGATTTTATTCATATGCACATTTTTAGACTTTGTTTGGACATTAACTTTTATTCATAGCATTAAGTAAGATGATATCTTCCTTAGCCAAGACTTTTTTTTGATGAAAATTGTAACGATTTGGCCTAGAGAGCAAATTTCGCTCCTGTCCCTCAGTGAAGGACCGGAGCTTAAAATCAAATATTGTTTTGTCCTTGCAGGATTTTAACGACTTGATGATTTGAAGAGGTCCAAGGAGAGATGTTTTATCAAATGAATATAACTTTAAATGCCGTTATGAAGGAGAATGAACTAAAATGCCAAAATCGCTCCTGTCCCTCAGTCAGGGACCAGGGCGAAGTTTAGTGTAGCTCCCGTCCCTCTCCCAGGGACCAGAGCGAAATTCCTCATGAGGTGTGTTTTGGGCAAAAATCAAGCAAGTTTTAGGTTCGAGGCAAACAAAGATGGTGTAACAGATTCGTTGAAGACAAAATTGAAGAATGATAGACACCAAATGAGACCTATATTGGTCAAATTCGCTCCTGTCCCTCAGGCAGGGACCAGAGCGATTTTTGCCTTGGACAAATTTCTTGCCAAGTTACAATGAATTCCAAGCCATGGATGAATGAAAAGATACATTACGAATCCGTTGAAGATAAATTTTGAAGTTGGCAAAATGTGATGGAGCCTACAAGTACAAATTCGCTGCTGTCCCTCAGGCAGGGACCAGAGCGAAACCTTCATGAAGGCATAAATTTTGAAAGTTTATCACGCATCAAGCGACTAAGAAGGATCAAGGGACTTTATTTTGCACAATGAAAGTAATTGCAAGTTGGCCGAAACAAGGACAAGCTCAAAATGTTGAAGTTCGCTCCTGTCCCTCAGGAAGGGACCAGAGCGATATTGAATATATTGGCCAATTCATGCAAAAATCACGTTAAGTCAATGTTTTGCAAGGTCATACAAGGTCTAAGGTGTCTTTTGAAGATGATATACAAGGGTTTTGAACGTCAAAAGGTTATTATTTGAGCTAAAGAGATTATATTGCTCCTGTCCTTTGGACAAGGACCAAAGCGATTTTCATTAAAACACTCATGTTCCGTCAAAACCAAGACAAGGCAAGGATAGGCAAGGTCAAGGACGCTATTTGGAAGGTAATGAACGAAGAACAAAGATTGAAAGATGGCGAATTTAGACCAAGACACAAGGATCGCTCCTGTCCCTCTCCAAGGGACCAGGGCGATATTTGCTAAAACACTTGTTATCCTTTGAAGATCACGTCAAAACAAAGTTGCACAAGGTTTAAAACATCATTTGGAAGGCGATACAAAGGAGGTGAACGTTAAAATGTTACCAATTTGAGCTTGAAATGGAGAGAACACTAGGATCGCTCCTGTCCCTCTCCAAGGGACCAGGGCGATAATGGTCATAAAAGGCATTTGTTCACATAAACAAGACACTCAAGCTCGAAGGACCCAACGAAAGTGGCAAATTCAACGTGGAGATGAAGACTTTGAACGTTAAAATTGCAAGAATCAAGACCAAGATGATGGATCGCTCCTGTCCCTCAGTCAGGGACCAGGGCGATGAGGTTTGTATTTTTTCATCTTCCCATTTTGGCTCCAAAACAAAACAATTGAATTTATTTTAAATGCTAAATTCGATAGGTTTTGAAAATTTAATTAAGTGGCATTTAAAAATAACGCATAACATTTATTAATTAATTTTGCCTATTAAAAATCAAAAAAATTAATTATAAAGGCATAAAGTTAATTAATTATAAAATCAAGTTGAGCGCTTGGGTTTATTTTGTCAAGGTCGGCCATTATTATTTATTTAAAATCGTTTTAATTGCCTCATTTTATCAGAGTCGGCCTAGAGGTAATTGTGAGAGGTGAGCGCTTATAAAAGGAGGTGTTTATTTCATTTTTAAATCATTATTCAAGCATCCTCTTTCATATGCGACTTGGAGTATACAAAGGAAGTGCGAAATTATCATTCAAGAGAAGGAGCGAATTTCAAAGGGAAGGTACAAGCATTATCAAAGGAGTTCGAGTTTCAAGTTAGGCGAACTTGCCAAGGACATTGAAGAACACATCAAAGATTCCAAGGGTGGCGAATTAATAAAGAGGACGTTCATTATCCTTCAAGATCAAGTCAAAGGCTTCAAATTTTGATTTTTGCCTGGGCAAATTCCTTTATTTTGCATTCTAGTGTTAAACTCTCAAGTAAGGTATGACAAGATCCCTTGTTTTAATTTCGAATTTTGATCGTCATAGCCTTAAATTTTGAATTTTGGAATTTTGAATTCCAGTAGCCCAATCGTTTTTTAGGAAATAATAACTCAAGGTTTTATTATGAGGTTTCCTAAAATTAATTTAATCTATGTTATATATTGCAAAATCATGTTTCTAATTTTGAAATGTTGTGTAGGCATCAAATGGAGATCTCATCAAGGAAAATCAAGCCGAATCAAGGACGATCTTCGCCGGGACGATCAAGCCAGGACAGGGGCGACCTCTTTCAATCCAGCGTTTCAAGGCGAGGTACATCAATCATCCTGCACATCAAGGACACAAGGAGTTAGAACAAGGGCTCGTTGAAGAAGCAAATAATTTTAGAAGAATTAATCAAAGATAACTTCTCAACACTACCAAATTGAGTATCAACCAAGTGTCAGATGAGGTGGCATCCTAGTCATCACGTCTCCAATCAGTGAGGTCCACCTCAGCATGTCCAGATTCAATGTACTTAACTCATGGAAGGTGGCACAAACTCCGATGTACCTACCTCGGCTATCCATTGGTCGATTTTTCTAGGGGGGACATGTGTCCAAGCAATACAATTTTATCATTGGTCAAGCATTAAATGTTATGTAATGGTTGTAACAAACCCTAATTAGGGTTTTCATTGTTGAATCTTGGCCATTGATCTTGAATTGATCTAAGCCATCAAATTGTATTGTGGGCACTATATAAGCCCAGGCATTTCATTTGTAAAGGCTAATTTTTAGCAATAGATAAGCAATAGCTAGAGAATTAGCAATAAGATAGGGAGTAGTTAGAAATTGATAGAATAGTAATTAGAGTAGAATAGGAGGACAAGGCAAGAAATTGTTGCCATTGATTGTAAACAAACTCCATTTTCATTGAAGTAATGGTGAAGTGTGTCGTTTATTGCAATTTGCATGGTTTCTTGTTGAGTCTTCAATCCTAGATGGTAGATGATTAGATGAATGGAGGAAATGCGATTGATTAATGGTGGAATTCGTATATCCATACTACTAGCAGTTTGTTGATTGCAGACTTGCCTTGTGTAGTCAACTGGAATCGTTCAGCTTAAGCTCAATTTCAATTTGTCGCTTCTTCATTGATATGCATCAACTTGATGGTGTCTATGCCTGCGGTGATGATTTGAACATCATAAAGCTTCCCTTAGAAGATCGCACTAGCCTTGTGGAGATGGTCCATTGATGTCAAAACAAGACCTAGTTAGAGTTTCATCAAAAATCAAATCATTGCTCCTACATTCTTAGTATTAGGATTAGATCTTCTCTTCGCCCTCATCCTTTTTCCATTTTTTTAAATCTAAGCCAGTAAGAGCCTGTGTTCCAGCAAAGCATATCGGAAGTTCAATCATCAAATGTAAGTCCCCTTGTGATTCCAGCAAATCACATCATACCACTGGAGCTTATCCACACGTAGAGACCCTACATCAAAGAACCTTGGAGTCATCCTGATTGATCCTTTTTCGCGATATCTTCAGCAATCAGAGGCTTTATTCAAGAGAGGATAAGGTACCCTTGGGTATTTTATTCTGTGTTAGGCAGTGTACAAAATACACGTCAACACTACCCCGGTTCTCCATTGGTCGAATATTCCAGAGAAGACATGTGTCCAAATAATGCAATTATTTCATTGGCCAGAATTGAGTTTGTTGTAACAAACCCTAATTAGGGTTTCATTGTAAAATCTTGGCCATTGATCTCAAATTGATCTAAGCCATTGAATTGTATTATGGGCACTATATAAGCCCTGGCTCCTCATTTGTAAAGGCTAATAGTTAGTCAATAATAGCTAATAGTTAATAGTTAGTAATAGAGGCCAGAATAGTAGAATAGCAATTAGAGTAGATTAAGAAGAGAAGGCAAGACATTGTTGCCTTAATTGTAAAGACTTCTTTTCATTGAAGATATGGTGGAATATGTTGTTTCTTTGCAATGTGCATGGTCTCTTGTTGAATCTTCATTTTTTATGATAGATGATCAGATTGAGTGAAGAAAATTGTTGAATGTACCTGTGTGGAATCTGTCTAGTCCATACCACTAGCCTCTTACTGATGGTAAGTGTGCCCTGCGTGGTAAACTGGCATAAAATGAGCTTAATCTTAAATCGTTACATGTCTATTGTTCATGAATTATCTTGAATGGTGATCATTGTTAGATAGTGTACGATTTGAACATATTGGAAGCATCCCTTAGAAGATCGCACTGAGTTGGTGTTGAATTGAATCCCCTTAGAAGATCGCATCAATTCCAGTAGAGTTGTAATTTCTTGGCGATACTGAAATTGGTAGAATCTTATCAAGTCTAGTCTTCATTGAGTCATTCTTAGGATTAGTTCAAGTATTCTTTCCTTGAAACCCTTATCTTTTGACCTTTTTTGAAATCTGTTAGTGTTAGGAAAATCCTGTTCCTGTATTTGGAAAGAAAGTAACACGGACAAGCTTTCTCTGAAAGTATGTAAGGCCCCTTGAAGAAACATCATACACAACGACCACTGGTGCTTATCCACACGTAGAGATCCTACAAAAAGAACCTTGAAGTCATCACCAATTGATCCTTTTCGTGACATCTTCAGCATTCGGAGACTTTATTCAAGAGAGGATAAGATACCTCTGGGTATTTTATTCTGTGTTTGGTCGTGTACAAAATACACATCAACACGTTGTTAAATGGAAAACACCAGGAATTGGCATCATCCGCTAGATTATTTTGTCCCACTGTCAACTCTTTACCAGCGTTAGGGTAGACAGTCTACAAAGGATTGGGTACCGAAACTATCTGGCCATTAGGCTGGCTTGGGGAAGTTCGGCTATTTGCATATTGGTTTTGCTGATAAGCAAGCCTATTCCCTTGAAAATTCTATTGGAAAGGGGGTCTAGCTGGTAGGATTTGGGGCCTTTTCAGATTGACAATTTCATTCGAGAAAGATCTCAATAAATTTTTCATATCGCTGACCTTTGCAGCCAAGGATGAGGGAGGAGGCTGACTTGCTTGTTGGGGCCGGGATACGCATACATGGATTGGGAAGCGGATGAGCTAGGGGCGGCTGGTTCTGGGACTTGATTCGATAGCTCTGGAAATACCAACATGAGCGGTCGTGGCGCGAGCTTCCCAGCATTGATCAAATTATTTTCTGCGAAGACTGCCAAATCAAATGCTTGCGGGAGGGTATTGCCTCCTAGAGATTGAATCATCACTGATATGTCGGAGTTGAAGGCCTTCAGATAGAAAACAAATGCCATGTCAGCAGGGGGACGGGCGGACAACGGTATTCTTTGCCCAAGTCCTCTGAAATCTTAAATTGAATTTTGTTACCGCTTCCTGAGGGGCTCTCTTTATAGTAATCAATTGATGCATCAAGGATGACCTATCAGCCTTGTCGGAGAATCTCTGTAAAAAGCGGTCACCCAGTTGATCCCAATCGGCTATAGAACTTGGACCAAGGGATTTGTACCAATCTAGAGCTCTCCCTTTGAATGATACTACAAGCAATCTCAAAGCTATATTTTGCTCAGTGATATTATGGACCGTGCAGACATTGGCTACATCTTGCAGGTGCTCCCCAGGGATTTTGGGACATTCTCCGATGAATTTAGGGACAGCTTTCAGCGCAGTGGAGGGAATCGGTCCCCATGCTACAGGTAGAACTGGAGGAATGAGAGGGCTTCTGTTATTCCATGTCACTAAATTTCTAGGAGGAATCTGACCCATTATTATTATAGGAACAGCCACAGGGAAGATAGGTGGGTTCTGGGAAGAGGAGGCGGCAGGCTGATTTACATTTACCAAGGGTGGAATAAGCAAACCGGGATTCAAAGTTGTCTGACTCCTGGTAACGGGTCTGTGGCTCATAAACTAGCTTAATCTTATTCAAAGTTCGGGTCCCACCGAGTGTGCCAGAAAAAGAACTATTGACTCTTAATTTTACCTTAAACGTGAACAGCCTTATGGGAAATTCAATGATGGGGGACCTATTGCACGAAACTCACTGAATGACCTTCGGGTTTGAGAAGTCGGCTCTTCATATAATTGGGGGAGAAAAGGGGAAAGAGAAAACTTCAACGCAAATGATCTACTCTACTTAGGTGATACGCCAGAGCATTTCAGAATAGTATTAATAGCATATAAAACCCAGAGATATACGGTTTTAAAGCTCATTCAACAATCTACATGCCTAGAACCGTTCGAGAGAATAATTCAACAAGAACTCATTTAACATAAAATGACATTTAACCATTCATCCAATAGATAACAAGTTTTAGAACATCGTTTAATCCGTAGAGTCTCACAGCAAATATCATAGAAGTTATTGAACTTGAAAACAGCATGGATGTTAATATATTAAGCTTCAAATAAAATCATCACAAAGGCCATAGGCACAATCTGATATGATTATCATTCACCAAATTTCATTAACATAAAGGCCTCTTAATGAGCCAAAGTTTTAGAAAAACTCTTTAAAAGTCTGAACCCTCTAAACAAGGAAAATATAAGCATACATAGAGCCCCTGGCTCATAACTAACAGCTCGCAGCATCAGCAACATTCCAGCAACCGCTTCTGACAAGAAAACCCGTTGTGGCACACCGCGAGATCATACCCAGCAAAATCACCCCCGAAGTTGTTACTCCCACCATATCATGGCAATCCCTACACCTGCCCAACAAGAAAATCGCGATGCAAATCGCAGCCTGATTCATGAACTATCATGGAGGACACACAGCAGCTCCGGGGGGAACCAAAAACGAGTGGAGAGAGAGTATCAGATCGTGCAACGCGGAGACACCAAGTGTCTTTACCTTGACGCGATGGACGATGGGGTCGAGAGGAGTGCAATGCCATAAAAACCCGAGCCACGCGGCAGCTCCACATTCTCTCAACCCCGAACGAGAAAAGCGAGCGGTCAGAGGCAAAGCCGAGATGACACCTGGCCACTCTATCAAAATGTCGCATACGGACGACCCCGAGATAGTGTTAACAGTTCCCTCTCTACAATTATTCGTAGGTGAACACACAGGAGTGTGATTACATACAGTAGACTGAATTAAGAAGAGAAGTGCTCGGGGGAGACAATCAAGTATTGTCTATGGTTGGGAGGGCAAATCATTGCCCGTGGTTAATCGAGCACACCTAAATCAACATGGAAAAGGGTTGGATCTTGGTCCTCTCCTCAACATGAGGGAGCTAATTTGGACTCAAGGCACGTTTTTCATTAATAGCATTTAGAAGGCCTAGGAAGCTATTAAGCCTTTTCTAGGAAAGATATGATTTCTGCAATGACCTTTCAATCAACAAACAATCTATTTGGTGGTCTCATATTCTTTCTTGTTGAGACCATCCATTGGCAAAAGTGCCATGAATCCATACCTTGAAATTGTACAAATGTGGCATTAGAGTTCTACTAGATCTCATTCACAAAGCCACCATGAATTTCCCTTCTTGGCCAAAGATTAAGAGAAAATCCAAGCTGTCTCTTCAGGATTAGGAAATTTTTCATGCTATTATTGATGTTATTCCTCCCTAAATGTTTCACAAAATTGGAGACAAATAATTCAAACTTCCGTGGAAGGATCGGAAATGGTATCCTAATACACTATTTCATAATTATAAGCCTTGTAAGAAATATTTCTGGTTTTCTCCTCATCTTCCTATGTTTTGTGACATTTTCACACATCGCCCCATTGCAAATGGGGACCCCCACTTTTTTCCTTTTAGGGTAGTCATCATGCTAAGTGTCTCAGTCTTTAGCCTTTCAGTGAGAGGAGGTTAATCTAGTCGGTTAGGATGAGGAATTGAGGTCAGGTCGCTAGGAGATGTTAAAGTTGCAAAGTTGCGAATGTTGTCATCGAGCAAGGAGTATGGTCAAATGTTGCTAAGTTGTCAAGAATTGCTTTCAATGATGAAATGCTTCCAAATGACGAAGTGTGAAAGTAGTAGGCTCATCAAAATTTGGAGGTGAAAATTTTGACTAAGTCTTAGTTTTGCCTAGGTTGTAGTCTTGGCATCGGCTTGCTCATCAAGCAGTATTTGTGCGAATGAACCCTAAAATTGCACCTAAGCTAGAGATGATTAAAGGGAAAGAAACATCAAATTGATAATCTCAATGAATGATTTGTCTAAGGCAAAGGTGATATGAAAGCCTAACTTGTGCAAATGAGCCCCAAAAGATCGCTCAACTTTGTGTAAATGAGGGCATAAAAGCCGACCAAGCAAGCAAGCCTTGTGCAAACGAGGGTAGAATATGTGCCCTCAAACTTGTGCAAATGACAATCAAAAGGCCACTCCAAGTTGTGCAATCAAACATGGATTTTGCACCCAAGGTTGTGCAAATGACATGACAAAATGCACCCTTGATGCTTTGTGAAAATTGATATCAAAATTGGGCCCAAGTGAAGGATTAAAAGATGACAAACATTATACAAACTAGCACCAAAATATGCCTTCCCTTGCAAAATGTTTACAAATGCATGATGAATGAGCACCCAACTTAACAACCTTGTGCAAATGGACAGGTGATTTGCACCTTAGTTTGTGCAAAAGCAAGGGTAAAAGCCGCCCTACCAAGGAGTAGTGCAAATGAATACCACTTAGCCGCCTTAGCTTATGCAAACAAAGGTGGAAATGCCCCCTTAGTTTTATGCAAACAACCCTCAAATCTGCACTGTTCTCCAAAGTCTTGTGCAAACGAACATCAAATTCCCGGCACCCTTTGTGCAAATGACCCTATGAAATGCGCCCAGGTTGAAAGCAATTTAATTTATTTGCCGAGTTGGCCATGAAGGAGAGGAAATGTTTAAAGGAGATATGAAAAGTTCTGTTCAATAACCACGTCGGCTAGAAGGTGAAGAGACATAACCCCATGCAATGCGCCTATATAGAGGAGATGCTTCATTGCATTTCAAACATCATTTAAAATAATTCTGATTCGACTTAGGGGCAGAGCAAGATACCTCAAGGCAACGATTTTTCCTAGCAAACTTGATCATTGCATTGATCAAATTTGCATGAAGGTGATGCGATTTTATTTGAGAGTTTATGGCTAACTTGGAGACCTTCCATCCAATCTTTGAATATGATCTGGGCAAAATCGTAGGAATTTTCATACATTCAAGACCTGTAGCAGCCTCAAGGGCAAGGTTAATCAAGATCAGACCATAATCAAACCTGAAACACCACATAACCCAATCTGAAAATCGAAAATCAAAAACACATAGAGGTGAAAGATAGGTGAAATTGGTATGTATTATATGTGTTTGATACCCTCCTTGTTTGATTTGCAGGTGACTAAGGAAGAAATTAAAGGAACAGGTTTTAGGAGGATCAGAACAACAGATTCAAGGGTGAGAGGCTCTACATCATTTCAAAGAAGGATTTTACCACAAGGGTAAAGGCAAGACAATGAAGAAACCAAGACATTGTGATATGAAGAATGCTATATCAGCAACATGAAAAAGATTCAAGGAGGAGAGAGACTTCATATCATGGAGAGGCTTTACAATGACAACATCATGACAAGAGGAAATTCACGATAAAGGCTCAACGGCATGAGTAAAGCAAAGAATTTAGTGGAAGAACTCAGCAATGCAAGTGCAAAGATCAACATGTTCAAGGTGACGATGAAGGAAAATAGCACAAATGAAGGCTGCAACTACAATGACCCTAGATTTCCTTTGGAAATCCAAAGGTCAAGGTCAAATACATCCAAGGTATAAGAGGGATGATAGAAAGAAAGATCAAGGCAAGGAAGATAATCAAGAGGAAACAATTTTCATTCTTGAGGAGGTGAAAGAACTAAGCAAAGTGAGAAAGTTTGCTTGACCATGCTTAGATGATACAATTTGGGAATATGTCCCATCATGACACCAAGCTTAGAGCTGTTGAGTATCAAGAGATATTGCTCGAGGGATCAACATTTAGTGATGAGGTAACAAGTCTATAATGCAAGTTGACGTGTAACCCTAGTCATCGTTCAACCAATCAAAAGGTTCCAAGTCAAGATGTCCAAATACAATGTACCTGACTCATCCTATGAGGCACAAACTTAAAGATACCTAATCTCATATTTCATTGGTTCACATTCAAAGATGGACATGTGTCCAATATAAATATAACTTTATCATTGGCCGGAATGGAGTTTGTTGTTATGAATTTAGGGTTTTATTGTAAAATCTCAGCCATTGATTTATAAATCAATCAAAGCCATTGAATTGTATTGAGAACACTATAAAAGACTCAAATCTCTCATTGTAAAGGTTAATAGATAATAGTGGAAGAATAGACAACAATTAGGAATTAGATAGCAAGTAGAAGTTAGAATAGAAGGAGAAGGCAAACATTGTTGCCAAGATCTTGTTGCAAGAGACATGTAGTTTTCAGTGAAGTTATGGTGAATTCTATATGTTAATTCAACATGTTGCATGGTCTCTACTTCTCATTTTCTTTAAAGTTGGTTAGATGAATGGAAGATATCATTGTTGATGAATGGTATACCTAATGTTCATACTACTAATTTGTTGATTGCAAATTGTAGTGTGTAGTCGACTAAACTTGTGTGAAAGGCTTAACTTTTATTAATTCATGCTCATTGTTCGTGTGGTTGATGTGCATTGGTGATATGAAAATCATTCGTTTATCCTTAGGAGATTGCACCAGTTTTGTGTAGTTGTTCCTTGATGGCGAAACAAAGCTTGGTTTAGTTACACCTAATCACAATTAGTTACTACATTCTTAAGATTAGATAAGCTTTCTCAACCCTTTATCCTTTTGCCCATTATTTAAAGACAAGTAAATTTCCAGGTTCCAGCAGCATTCAAACATTCAAGTATCAACGTAAGTCCCCCCTTGTGATTCCAGAAAAATCACATCATATCATTGAGTCTATATCCAACATAAAGTCAAGACCTGACTATCAGAAGCATGGAGTCAACTCGTATGATCACGAAGTTTAGCATAAGAGTAGATTTTGTTCAAGAGAGGATAAGATACTTAGTATTTTATTCCGTGTTTGAAGGTATCATAAAAAACACATCAATGCTATGGTTGGTCAGTTGAACCATTGGTAGCAACTTCAATCTTCTCTTGGTACTTGGCATCACAGATTCCGACCTCTCGGGTTAGCAAATATTGAGTCTAAATTGGCCCATTTTTCTTGGCGTATTCTTTATCAAGGCCTTTTGCTTGGTTCTCACCTAATGCATTTGGGCGTTCCTAATCCCCATTATCCATTTTGTGGACATTGGAGACTCACAAGAATTTTTTTTAGTTTTACACCAAAGCTCAGAAAGTTTGGAATTGGATTCATCACTTTTTAGGCCTTTTAGACCAGCTCTTTTTTCATGGAATATCATGTTGTTAGGCAACTAGATTTATCTCCCTTTCAAGTATACCTAGATCTAGCATGCTTTTAGGGTGGAGAATCTCTTTAATAACTGGAAAGATAGAAATTATGTTATATTTTAGGAAGTTTTGTTCATGTTCACTTCTCTTTATATATAGATTAAAGCTATGATTTGCTCTAACGTGCTTATGTAGACTCAATTGCAAGCTAGCAAAGATGAACTAACCTCTTCTCCCTCTTACGGACATCAACAAGATCACAACCAATCTACCAAAAGAGGTCATGGTTCCCACTCCCATGGCTCTCAACCCCCAAGAAACAGAGACAACAACGCTTTCAATTGATCCAAGCCCTCATGCCCACCTTCCACCTCTTTTCACAGGCGTGTTGTTCTTGGTTGGCCAGGCTGTGGCAAGGTTCCTCAGCTAAAGCTGGCAATTTCTCTAGTGTGTGCTTAACCACCTTCTGATGATACTCTTGAGGAAGAGGGTGTGCTCACTGGCTAATCCATCCCTACTAATGTTTAGGGGAACACTAATGAAAAGACCCCTTCCTTCTAGGATTGTATTAGCTACTTATTTTTTTAAATATATTATGTTATGTTCAGACTTGGCCTTTTGAACTGTTATCTCTTGTTTGGACTCGGTCCAAGACTTTGTGAATGTGCCTACTACCCACTTTTTTGTGAATATCGTACTATGATCTTTTTAGTTAATTTAAAAACTTTAACAGGCTTATTCATTTAAAAACATATATATTCCCAGATCCATTTTCTAAAAGGAAACCAACGTTTTGCCAGCATCAAATATGATGATTTACTAGTTTGGGTCCCATAGACTTTTTACAAAAATTGGCAATGTAAATTAATAAAATCATTTCATTTCATTTGCTTTCCCCGTAGCAAAAAGTTCCATAAGTAAAATATTAAAAGTGATCTTGTGGACAGAATGACTATTATATGCTTAAAGTTCTTACAAAGCTATTACAGGAAAAATCAGCATACCCCATGCCATATACTAGCTATTTGTACTCCGAAGAGAGCCATGAGCCCTAAATTATCAAAGGTTGGTTCCGTAAAAGGTCAAAAAGCTCCGTATCAACTAGAGTTTCAACTTCCAACGCCCTTTCAGATTCCTTTACTAAAACCAACAACATGTAACCCTGAAACGGTATTTTGTAATCAAATCGTGAACGCGCACATTTCACTGCTTTATATGAATAACATGTCTATTCACAAATAACATGTCTATTCACATTACAGACAATTATAGGGGCTTAATGGGATCTGTTTGATTCTATTTGGCTGAGAACATTTTAGAAAAATGACTACTTATATCAAATGGGCATTTGTGGATCTGTAATTTAAAAAAATTTAGGTTGGCAGTAGGGTTTTGTTTTTCCCCAGAAAGAATGAGTATGGGATGTGTACCTTGTGTGGGTATAAGATGCCTGCACAGACTTGAGGAAAATCCAAATCTATCTGCAATTCCACAGCAGTCGAGGTGTTTTATGAAATCGTTGACGCTTATCTGCAAATTCGAGTACCTCCAGATTCAAACTTTGCCAGGTTTGATAGTTATTGAAAATGTATTTGCTCTTTCAAATAATTGTGAATTAAAAAGCAAAGTTTATCCCATGACCTATATGGTAGGTTTGGCTGTCTGAGGACAGAACTCAAGGTTTCAACACATAGCCTCAAAATATTGTTGATATGTTTATGCTGCGAGGTGGCGCTTGCTTGATTTCAGCGACAAGTGGATTCAGAAGAGCTGTAAACGTCGTCTCTGTTTTTTTCTTGGTTTGGTTAATTCTTTTTCTTATTATATATTATTTTTAGTTTTATATAATATATATGATTTATTATTATTATAATATATTGTTTCTATTATATATATAGATAAATAAATAATAAACATATATGTTTATTATTTATTTATTTTATATATATATGATTCTAGTTTCTATTTCAGTTCAGTCATGGAAATAGGAACGCCATTATAATAAAGGGCAGTCATAGGTTTTAATTTTTTTTTATATACTTAAAAAATGCTTAGAGTAATGATGTGCTTAGTAAAAACTTACGTTTAATTCCAAAGGCAGCTGGTCTCCTGTGGCATGATCTCATTATAACGTTTATTGTTTTGCAATTAGGCCAAGATATCTTATTTTGCATGTTTTAATGATGGATGATAAAGTTATACTAAATTGTCTTGGTCTCCTGCAGAAATATGATTAGATATTCATTATGGACAGCTTGCTTTGCGTTTTATTTAGCTTCTGTCATATATATATATATATGATGCTCTGCAAAAAGGATTAGAATAGTAATGCAAACACAACAACACAAGAAACAAGTTCAAATGTTAGTGTTAGCAACAAAAGATTATCCTAAGCAACCATATCAAGAAAGATATTAAACATGAAATGGAAAGCATGCAAATATAAAAGAAATAAACTACAATCCTCCAAATGCTAACCAAAATGCTCATAGTTGCTCCTCCCTTGTTCCTCTCCTCTCCAAGTTCCACATGAGTGTAGCTCTCAGCTTTGCACTACTATGGAAGTCTTATGGAGATTCAAGATTGAAGATGATTATGAAAATATGCAAATGCAAGCTAGCTAGGAATGAGAGAAAATGAGTTAATTAGCTATTATCAATTTTAACCAAAAGACAATGTGGATTATGATTTTACTCTAAAATGCTCTCTCAAATTCACTATAAATTATATGCATACAAGATTTCTAGATCTGGATAATGAAGGAATGGGCTCTATTTATAGGAAAAATAGAGAAATGGATGGTTGAGATTGAGTAATCTCAAAAAGGGTCAAGATTGATGGGTTTATGATCTATGTGAGGGCTTTCAACCCAATCTCAGGATGACAAATGTCAACATGAGATGGCTTGAGGGGAGAGGGAAGAAGCATTAAATGCTTGACCTGACTTGAAGGTTAACTTGGGAGGTAAGGTTAGTGTTGAGTTGAATGAATAAAGTCATTATCTAATAAATAATGTCTTTATCCAATGGATAAACTCTTGTGCAAGAGTTAGTGGGGATAACTATGGTCAAAGCAATAAATGCTCGAGGAGACACATGAGTTAAATGAAGGTTGAGTTAGAAGTAAAGTCTCTAACCATGTGGGCAAGTGGAATTAACCATAAATGGTTATGTAAGAGTCATTAATGGTCATGTAAGAGCCATTAATGGTCATGTAAAAGTCATTAGTGGTTTCGAAGACTTTTAGGGGTTAACTTGTTGAACACATAAAGCATTAAGTGTTTTTCAAAGACTTTGGAGGCTTTGAGAAGTGACTCCAAGTTGTTTAGGAATGTGACAATATTTAGGAGATGGTATAATACCCCTGCCCTAATCAGATTCTAATCCCGGTTTGACCTTGGTTGATTTGCCATGATGTAATGTTATAGTCAAGTATTATGATTATTGTGTGTACTTGTTAATATGGTTTTCGCATAGATTCTTATGTAAGTTGAATTGTTCTCTTGATTTGTGTTATTAATCTCGGGCTAACACATTCATTATATGTGTGTGTGTGTGTGTGTGTGTGTGTGTGTGTGTGATTCATGGTTGCAGGAGAGTGCAGGTACAATATCGCATAGGTACGAGGTTCCTCTCTACCTGGATTCGCAGGTTTGAGTGTACCTCCTTGGTCCTTAGAGATTGGATTAGATGGTCGTAAGACTCTCATTTTACCCTAGTCGTGCTCAAGTGAGTGTCGTCAGTCGTCCGTCAGTTTCCCCTTGGGTTAGGTATGCGGGTCGTATATCTGGTTGGCTTTCTTGGGTTGTGTGTTTTGCGTGTGGTAAAATTGAATATTTAATCCTTAGTATTTAATTTGATTAAATGTGCTCTTTTATGCATTAGTAAATTAAGGGACTAAATTAAATAGGACCCCTTTGTGGGATTAATCATTAATTAGAATTGCTCAATTTCTGTTTGTAGCAAGTTCGATTTTAATGGTTAATTTTAAATGGTGAATTTATTCAGTTTATGCATTTTGAAAGGAAAGATTAAATTTTATTCGAAAATAGAAATGTTAGTTTCAATTAATTGAGAAAATCAAATTTTTAAAAGAAAAGCAAGTCTTAGCATATTTGATTGTTTGAAAAGAATGATTTTTTTATTTTAATTGAGAGAAAATATTTTAAATTCAAAAAAAAATAAAAATTGGTCAAACATTTTCCATTTAACCTAGGTTTGGAAAATATTTTGGGAGGATTATTTTTGGAGAGATATTTTTGGATGGAAATTTTTGGGCATTTGGAGGAAGGAGGATTTTCTTGAGCTTGCAGGTTGGTCTCTTCATCAAATCATTGTGTTGAATAAGGTAGGATTCTTGTTTACTTCTTGGGTTTCTTTGTTTAATAGAAATTGTTTTGGATTTTGAAGAAATCTGGTTGTGAATGTTGGAAATCTCATATATTTTGGGGAAAATGGAAGAGTGGTAATTAAACCTCCAATTCAAACCCTCCTTGTTTTCTTTCCAAACCTCCAGATTAAAATTTTGGTTGTTCTCAATAAAACTTTGTTAAAACTCCATGAATGTTCTCAGATTTAAGTTTTAATTTGGGGAAATTAGTTTGTTTTGGGCAACATTGGTTGAATGGATTGGATAAATGTGTGTATTAATTCTATTTGCCCAAATATGGTATTTGGATGGAGAGATTTGCCCAATTTTAGCTATTCTAATTCTGGTTATTCTAAAAAAAATTTAATATATGAGAAAGCCATGAATTCTGGAAATTTATTTTTCTTGTTTTGGTCTTTGTTTGAGACTCTGCAATATTGGGGGTTTTGTTGTTTTTTAAGAAATTAAATAAAAAATAAATAAATAAAATAAATGTTAACCCCCTCACGTGGCAGGAAAACCCCACCACGTGGGTTGGTAGCAGTGCTAGGTAGCACACTGCTAGCGCTACCAATGATAGCAACTCCCTTCTCCCCCGCATTTTCCATTTTTGCGGTGTGCACTTTGGCCGCATAAAAATGCATGCATTTAAAGTATTTTTTTTAATATATACATTTTAATATTAATTTAAAATATGTTTTAAATTATATTAAATTTGTATTTCTTAAATATAATTTCGTTAAATAAATTAATATATGTTAGGGGGATAAATTGGGAAGTCCATAACATATGTTTTTGATAGATTTTGGGAAGGTGAAATTAATTTACGTTGTTTATTAAATTTTTGAGAAACAAAATAATATTTATATTATTTGGAAAATTTAAAATAAATAAATAAATATTATATTATTTGTTAAATTCTTGGGAATTAAAATTATGTTTCAGTTTGGAAATTTATGAGGTTAAATTTTATTTCCTTAGGAAAAGATTATCTTTCTTAGTTTCTTTTAATATATATTTCCATATTCTGGAAAGTGTATCTCAGTTTTGGAAAAGATAAGTTTAGATAAATTGTTTGGAATAGGTATAGAATGATGTTTTATTTTAAAAAATAAATATCATATCTTAGTTGATTAATGTATATTTGATGAGCAATGACCAGAGTTTTTTTTGTTGGTTCTTTTCTCTGGGAGCTCAGTTTGAACCAGTTTTTAAATATATTGTAAAAATTATATATTATTAATAAAATATATCAAGTGGCATTGCCACCTTGCCAAAAAAAATAAAAAATGTATATTTGATTTTATATCATTGTGTGTTCTGCATATATTATATTTATATTAATGTGTTTATGATTTGAAAACTTATGAGGAAGTATTTATATTAATGTTATGATGCAAAACGCACTATAGTGAGTTAGTAAACCATGAGCGACATGTACCTAGACAAGGTAGACAATTCGCAATCAAATTAGATCTATTAGAAAACTGGATCGATTGTAATGTTTAACAATATGGAAGAAGATTGTCTTTTCCGATTTATGCCTATACATGTTTAATTTTATGTATTCACATTTGATTAAGAAATGGCAATTCCTTGATTGTGATTGTTGGATATTGTCATATGTTGATTTGGGTACCTACTTATGTCCTTGATCTCGATTTTTTACTGTCTTCATCTGATGGTTTTGTATCCGGTCATGTCCTTTATGCGAGTGTTGAAATGTTCATATGTGGTTGACCATAGCTAGTCAGGTCTCTAGTTAGAGTACCGTTAGTCAGTGCACCTCGTATGAAGAACTTGTTTGACCATGTGGGTATTCCTACATATTGAACTTCTTATGTTTGTTCTAGTGTATACCTGGGTTTTAGGAGTTCGTTGGATTATGGTCTAGTGTCATGTGGGAAAGTGGTTTTCGAGTGGGGGTCGCGCCCAAAGTGGTTGCTGGGTAACCCATCAAAAGTGTGTCTAAATAAGTGATAACCTAATAGAATATTAGAGAGTTTAGTTATTGAAAACACTAAGTAAGATAATTGTGTCTCACGCATGGTATGAGTGCTAAAACAGACTTGGCATGCAGTGAGAAGGCCTGAAATGGCAAACCAACAACCTTGTCTTCACAAAAGGATGTGTGGGTCCACATGAGGCTTGGATGGGCCAAAGGTTCTGAATAGGTTGTTAGGGTAAGCCAGTAGATGGGGTCAGAACCTATGGAGGTCTGCCATGGTAACCATACCAAGTTATGTGATGACACTTGTCCCTTATGTTTGCTAGAGTGTTGTTTGTGTTGTCTTTGATAGGAGCACTGTTGTGGAGTCATATCTTTTTGTTTATGCCCTTTTGAGAACCTAATATTCATCTTAGACCATGGGTTGCTTATGATGGGTTGTGAAGACTTAGTTTCACAGGTGCTCCAGTAGATCTTTGTATTTGCTTCTTATTATGTTCAGTTGGATCATTTTCCTATTCAGGGATCATTCATGTATTTATTGGACCGATGTGGTCGTATGTATTATTGGTTATGTTTGCCTTGATGGCAGGATGTAAATGATGTGACCTTGTGTATTCTTCACCCTATTATTTTATTAAAGGGGTCTTGCAGTTGAACAAACCCGGAGATGTAGCCCACTAGGGGTGAACTTCGATATTATTTTGATGGTATGTGGTGTTTATGTTCTTTTGTTTACTTTTTAATTTAGCATGTATGGATGGCATTATGGTTATAATGTATAATATGGTTTAGATGACATTGATCTTAAATACATATATGTAGTCATCTTATTAAATGCAATAATTTGGATCATGAAGAATGTAGATTTGAATAATGGAATGCATTCAGTTGTCGATAATGCAATTAAAGTATGCTTGGAAAGTATTTGTTAGTTTATAATGAAATTAAAGTATGTAATGAAATTAGATGCATGTCATATGTTTTAATGTAAGAATGGTCATAATGTAGGGTTAAATTGTAATGGATGAACTTCTCATGTTATCTATACTTTAACCTTAATGGATGAACTTCTCATGTTATCTATAATTTTATCTTATCTAAAAAATTTATCCTTGTTTAAAGTATTATCTTGTCATTAAGCTAATTAGCTTAATTGGATTAATTAGCGTGAGTTGAGTTAAGTGTTGAATTAAATAATCATGTTGGGAAACTCTTTAGGTGTTATTTAAGTCTTCTGCTGTGTAATCTGAACTTTGATAACTCATTGTATCATTATGTTGTGTTTAATTTTAAAAAAAAAATATTTGCACTCTATTCTTGTGTTTTAGCTTAATCCCTTCGGAGTTTCTTGGGGGGCATTACAGATGGATTTGGCTCATTAGGAGTGGTTAGAATAATTTAGAAAGTGGTTAGAAGAGTCTAGAAGGGGATTTAGGATTGCAAGTGGGTTTTGTGGGTGAGGGAAAATAGGATTTTATTTAAAATAAAATTAATTTATTTTAATTGTGGTTGCAACTTGCATTTGTTAGAGAATGCAAAGGGGGGGGAGGTAGTTTAGGATTTAAATAAATGTTTTAATTATTTATTTAAAAAGAGGAAATGGTGGTTGAATTAAATAAATATGATTTATTCATTTAATTGATTTTGAGTGTGGCTAAATGAATTAATTTAAATAAATTGAATAATTTATTTAATTAATAGGAGAAGGGTTTGAGGATGAATTAATTAAATATTAATTTAATTAACTGATTATTGAGGGTTAGATAATCAAATAAATAATAAATATTCATTTAATTAAGTGGACAGATTTATGTGACTACATTTGCCCCTCTTTGAGACGGTGCAGTTTATTGCGTCATTTCAAAGAAAGAAAAATAGGCATGAAGAAATATACCCCATAAATGTTAATTCAATGGGTGGTATGCCCCCCTCGAGAGATAGGCTGAATTTTTTTGAAAAATCGGGCGATCTCTCGAAAAAGAGAAAGAAGTGGAGGGGAGGTAGAAATAGAAGAATTTATAAATAATGGTGAAAGAATGGGAGAAAACGAAGTGAATACGGAGAAACAACAAGCCAATGAGTACCCTTAGGTCATGTAGGAATTTCAGTGCAAATGCAGTATTTGTGCTTTTGATGGATACTATACAATTGATCAAAATTGGTTGGACAATCTGGTGCAATCGGTTGAATTGCCCCGATCGAGTCAAAGCGTGATAGTTGATGTCAGTTGTTCACTTGGACAAGATAAAGTCTGAGTAAGTGAATCAAAGTAACCTGTTATGACTTAGACAATTGATGTAATTGCCCAATGAAGTCAAGGTATTTGAAGAAAAATACTCGTTGAGACTTAGACAATTGATGTAATTGTCTATTTTGATTGTGTTTGATTGGTTGATCAATTGATAGTGTTTGCATTGTCGATTGTTTGTGATGAATCATAGCAGCCCCATCGAGACTAGGTCATTGTGATAAATGCCTGTTGTAGTCTAGGATTACCATGATCGATTACCTGTTGAGACCCGAAGATACTTGATCAAAGTATCTGTTGATAGTCTAGGTGTGTGTGAGTCGATGTACTTGCTTGTCTTATAGGATGACTTAGGATGGGGAACATAGCCCCTCCCATTAGAAATGGATGGTGATGAACGTGGCTTGATTGGGTTGATGGGACACAATGTAGGGTATGTGATTTATGATGATGACCTAGATAGGGAGGGTGGGTGGGATTGAATGTTAGATAGAAGATATGGAGGACCTAGGACCTATTCCTATGGAAGAAGATCGAAAAAATAGAGTATGCATCCATTGTCATTACTATGTATGAATGATATGCAGCTATATGGATGTATGGATGGATGGATGGAATGCAATATATACAGATGAGATGAAATGACATTCCATAGAGTATTCATAGTGCTTTATTTTCCTCATCGAGCAATGGTAGTATCGTTCTTGGCCGAGGTAGTAGGAACCAAGTTTGGAGCATTTCACCTATAAGCAAGCATTTAAGACAAGTAAAAGAAAGGGACCCTCCATTCTGGTTCATGTGCAGATGGTCAAGGTATACGTTGTAGTCAGTAAGCCATAGTGATCCATGACTAGATTTTTGCATATGATCATGTAGCTTAGTGAAATTCCCATGTAGACACCATTAGTACATGCCCCAGAACTTCATTGGAACAATTCGCAGATAATAAACAAAACGATACTTAGGAACCATCCTGGCTACTCTAATCACTTGTGGATATCCCGGAGTGGTGTAGGAACCTGATATGAATGAATAAATAACTAGCAAATCAACCAAGTACTTGATAGCTTAAACAAAATTTTCTTGTCAAAGAAAATGTTATCATGTCTTTGTTTTGAAAGGAAGGATGTATCCTTGTTAAGACAGTTGTGTGTACCCAGTGTTGATTGTGTGGTTGATTTGATAAGTGATCATTGTTTGAGTAGCTTAAAATGTTTGTGTAATGTCTGTTGAGATTGTGGATATACAAAGGATTTTATATGCCTTGCAAGGTTTTGGATTGATTTTTGACGTTTTATCATGTTTTTGGATTTTGTGAGTGTTTTTTGAATGTTTTTGAATTTTGTTTGATGTTTTACGAATGTTTTGGGTATTAGTTTCAGCCAATGTTGAATGAAGAACTCAATGAATCACCAGTAATGTAGAATCCACTTTCTTCAATAGGTTAAGAGTATTGCCCCCAGTTTAGACATCACTATGAAAAATAGGATGCAAGATGCATGAAGTACTAACCCTGATTGCAAATCAATAACAAGCCATGGTTTGAATGATGGATGTAATGGATGTGATTGCAACAAGTTTGAAAGATAATGGAGCCATAACCTTTATGAGGGCCGCTTGTTTTCCAAGTTTTCACTATCTCACTTACCCAAGGTGCCACCAGAGTGGTTGCTCACCATTTGGATGCATGATTTTTCTCTTTACTATTTTGATTTTTTTTTGTATTTTCTTCAGGACATTTTTTTGAATGTTTTTGGTGTTTTTATGGTTTATGATGGAGCCTGATGCTCTGTACAACTAATGTATGAAATCATTTGAGGTGCATGCTGTTGATTGGATCTGCTAGTTGTTCCCCTTCTGAAGTAGCCAACTGATATGCCTCGGACTCAAATACCGCAGTGATAACATATGGACCCAGCCAGTTTGATTCAAACTTTCCCTAATGTCTATGTTTGGTTGGTTACGAGGGTTCTCCCTGAGAACAAGATCACCTACCTCAAATGTACAAGGTTTAACCCGATGATTATAGCTTCTGCTCATGTGTTGCTGATAGGCCTTGAGGTGGTTGTATACAGCTTGTCTTCTCTCATCAAGTAGTTCCAAGTCTTGAAGACGTGAGACTCGGTATGCTTCATCATCTATAATATTATGGAAAGAAACTCATAGAGATGGTATCTCAACCTCAATAGGAAGGATGGCTTCTACGCCATAGACCAGTGAGTAGGGAGTTGCACCTGTAGGGGTTTGAATACTAGTTCGATATGCCCATAGTGCTAGATTTAATTGAATGTGCCAATCATGACCAACATCATTGATTGTCTTCTTGAAGATTCTCAATATGTTTTTGTTTGATGCATCGGCCTGATCATGCCTTGTGGGTAATAGGGAGTGGAAAAATGGTGTTGGATGTGAAACTTCTCACAGAGTTCATGGACATCCTAATTTTTGAAAGGAAGCCCGTTATATGTGATGATAGACATGGGTACACCATACCAACAGATGATGTAATTAAGGATGAATGAGGCGATCTGCTTGTCAGTGACTTGGGTAAGTGGAACAACTTCGATCCACTTTGTGAAGTATTTGGTGGTGGTAATGATAAATTTGTGGCCGTTGGATGAAGATGGATGAATTTTACCCACAAGGTCAAGTCCCCATTGGCAAAAGGTCCATGGTGTTGTGATTGGTTGCAATTCCTATGCTAGTGCATGTATCAGGTCTTCGTGAACTTGGCATTTTTTGCATTTTCTGACAAAATAGTAGGAGTTTTCTTCCATGGTGGGCCAATAGTATCCAGCGCGCATGATTTTCTTTGCTAAGGAAGGACCTCTTGAGTGAGCCCCATAAATTCCTTCATGTACCTCTTCCAAGGCCTTTGTTATCTTGTCTTGTTCCAGACATCGAAGGAGAGTACCATCAAGACTTCGCCGATATATGGCTTTGGCAATGATGGTATATCGAGCGGTTTGGCAAATCAAGGTTTTGCATTGGTTATTGGATTGGTTAGGAGGGAGTGTGTGATCACGGAGGTAAGTGAAGAACTCACCGTACCATGGGGATTCGAAACTAATAAGGCGACATATCATTTCAGTTTCGGGGATATCATATGCGGGGATCCAAAGCTGTTCTACCAAGAATTCATAGCGTGTTGAATTTTGTAGAAGATCCAGGAGAGATGCAATTGTAGCCATTGCGTCAGCAGCTCGATTCTGATCTCTAGGTACTTGCTCAAAGGTGATAGTTGTAAATGATTCTTTGTAACTATCCACCATCCTTTTATATGGCATGAGCTTATAATCCTTAGTTTGATACTCATCGGTGACTTGCCAGATGACTAACTAAGAATCTCCATATACCTGTAGCTCTTTGAGATGCCATTGTATAGCCAATCTGAGTCTTGTGATTAAGGCCTTGTATTTTGCTATATTATTGGTGCATGGAAAAGTGAGCCTGTATGACTTCGGGATGCTGTCACCTTGAGGTGTAATGAAAATAATGCCTACCCCCGAGCCATGTCTAGTATATGATCCATCAAAGTAGAGCTTCCATGGTTGTGCTGTTGTGATCATGAAGATCTCTTCATCTAGAAAATTTGAAACAAGAGGATGGTCACCTGTGAGGGGTGCATCGGCCAACTAATCTGCAATAACTTACCCCTTGATAGCCTTGCAGCCCACGTACTCAATGTCAAATTCACTCAAAATCATAACCCATTTGGCCAAGTGGCCTGTTAATGCTACCTTGCTGAGTAGGTACTTGAGTGGATCGATTTTAGCAATGAGTTGTACCTTGTGTGTCAACATGTAGTGCCTTAGTTTAGTGGCTGCCAAGATAACTGCTAGGCAAGCTCGCTCAATAGGTGTGTAATTGATTTCATAGCCTACCAATGTGTGAGAGATATAGTATACAACACATTCTTTTCCTTTTGCATTGTGTTGTGCAAGGAGTACTCCTAATGTCGTATTAGTAGCTGAAATATATAGCAATAAGGGTCTGCTTGTATTTGGTGGGATTAGTAATGGTGTATTCATCAGGTAATCTTTAAGCATTTGGAATGCTTGATGGCACTTTGTATCCCATTGAAAGCGGATATTCTTGTGTAACAAATGTGTGAAGGGATGACACTTATCAGCCAATTGTGCAATGAATCTTTGGATTGATTGTAGCCACCCTTGTAGTGTCCTTAACTGACTGATGTTCTTGGGAGGTGGCATGTCCATGATTGCTTTGAATTTCACCGGATCTACTTCAATGCCTTGCTTGAGACAATGTATCCTAGGAGCTTCCTATAGGTTACTGCAAAGACACATTTCTTTGGATTAAGTCGTACATGATATTGCTATAATCTATCAAAGATTTGACCTAGTATTGCTAGATGACCTTCTCTTGTTAATGATTTAGCTAGTAAATCATCGACATAATTCTCCATTATAATGCGCATTAGGTCATGAAAGATGGCTATCATCATTCTCTGATAGGTTGCCCCCACATTTTTCAGACCAAATGGCATCACGTTCCAATAATAGGTTCCCCATGGGCATGTGAAAGTAGTTTTATGTTGATCCTTTGGAGCAATCTTGATTTGGTTGTACCCTGAAAAGCCATCCATAAGAGAAAGCATTGCATGACATGCTGTGAGATCGACAATAATGTCAAAGTTTGGTAAGGGGAAGTCATCCTTTGGGCATGCCTTGTTCAAATTTCTGAAGTCACTACAGATACAGATGCCCCCATTAGGCTTGTAGATAGGTACAATGTTGGAGATCCAATCAGCATAATCGCTTGGTCGAATGAAGCCAACATCTGAGAGTTTTTTGAGTTCTGCCTTGACAAGCACAACAATCTGTGGGTGCATCTTTCTAAGCTTTTGTTTTACCAATTTGGCTCCTTCTGCCACGGTGAGGTGATGCATGACCAAATATGAATCTAATCCAGGCATGTCTACAAAAGACCATGCGAAGTTGATTTGATGCTTCTCGAAGAATTCTACAAATTTGGGTTGTTCCTCTGGAGTGAGTAGAGATGCCAAATGAATTTGGTGAGGAGTTTCAGGGGTCCCTACATTGAATTCTTTCATTTCTTCGATTCGAATAATCAATCTCTCCTGATTTGTACTAGAGGGGAGGATGTCAAACCTTTCATCCTCAGGCGCCTCAAAGAGGTTTTCACCTTTGGATACACTCTTTATTTTTACTTTTTTGGGATCAATTAGTGCCATTGTGTGGTTTTCACTAGAAGATCCATGTTTTATTATGATGTTTTTGCAGCTAAAAGGTTTGCCATCTGCCCCAAAGTATGTTGCGCTATTAAGTTCGATGGCATATCCATCTTTGTGATCCTCACTTGGTATGTGATCCCGTATTTCTAAAAAGTTGATGAGCACCTCATCGTTTTGGAAGTGATCAAGACATGGGGAATTTGGCCAGTTCCAGTCAATGAATTCGGGGTGGATGGTGGGCATGACCTCATTGATTAAGTTAAGTTCAGAGGATGCATCAGTGAGGGTTAATATAGATGAGTGAAGTTCGTTAATGGTACTCTCCTTGTCAGGTTCTGGTTTCAGATTTGATGTAGGACCTGTGGAAGGTGTTGCTTGCTCATGACCCCAAAAGATTTTAATCCAGGCCTCTCCATAAACTAGGATATCTTTACGAGGTGGCATAGGTGATGTGTCTTCCTCGTCTGAAGTATTTAGATTCACTGTATCAAATTCCCACTCATGCGAGTCAGTCTCTGAATCACTCTCTAACATCCTATTACTGTACCAGTCTAGGGTATCCTTTGTATTGAAGAGTGTATTTGTCACGGGTGTATGCACTTTTATAGGTGGGATTGTTGGTGTTGCCGATAGGATGATAGGAATTGTTGATGTTGTTAGTACTACTTGTAGGATTATAAGAGTTGTTGATGTTGTTGGTGTTGCTGGTAGGATTATTGGTGTCGTTGAATATGCTACTAGGAGTATCGGTGTTGATGGTGCTACTACTGTTACTGATGGAATCACCAGTGTTGATGATGTTGCTGGTGTGATTGATGCTGCTGATTTGATGATCAGTTTTTTTGGCATAGTGGGTTTAGTTGGTACCATGGATATAATCAAGGAGGGTCTCCTTGGAGCAACTGTTTGATATATGGGGTTGTTGGGCTTACCTTTGAATCTGAGCTTAGGAAGAGACTCCTTGTAAAAACCTAATCCAGTGTTATCTTTGGGTTTCAACTCAGGCTATAAGGGCTCATGTTGTCCTTGTTTGCAATGTCCCAAAGCACTCTGACCATCATAGCCCATTCTTTGCATGATAGTGAGACCTTTGCCATATTTATCAGTAGGAAGTTGAGCCTGTGGGATTGTTGTAGTGATAGGGTCTTTGTAGATCCATTCTGCTAGGTCCTCATCTCTGGTTTCCTCTTCCTGACTTTTACCAGGGATGAACTGCACCAAAGTGCATGCTTGCTTGGCCAGTGGTGGTTGAAGCAACTTTTGAGGCTTGCCATAAGTTCTAGGGGAAGTGGGTAATTGCCCAACACAAAAGAGTTGGCTTAGATTATATTCCCGAGGACTTTCCTCTGCCATTTTCATTTTCAACTTCTCTTGCTTTGGTATAGGGGTGTTTGAGCTAGAAAGAGAGGTTGGACTAACATATGATGTGGACGGGATAGCTTCTTTATTGTTAGGAATGCTAATCTCTGGCTGATGGTTAATATTGTTACAATATGCAAATGGATTTGCATCGCCAAGGATTGTGATTTCTACACTGTTATGGGGAAACTTGATACACTGATGATAGGTGGATGGAACGACTTGTATGGCATGTATCCAAGGTCTTCCTAACAAAAGATTATATGGCAAAGGAAGGTCTAGAACTTGACACATGATATGCTTTATCACTGGGCCCACCCTGATAGGTAATACCACAACTCCTTTGGAAGAACGCTCGACATCATCATAGGCCTTAATGGTTATCTTTTTGCTAGGGTCCATTGATTCGACTGCATATCCCAACACTGTGACCAACTGTAAGGTGCATATATTCAGGCTGACTCTAGTGTCAATCAAGACTCGCTTGATTCTATGTTGGCTGACAAATCCTTCAATGTGAAGGGATACGTTATGTGGTTGTTGGAATGAAGCGTTGTCACTTTTAGAAAAATTGAGGCATGGTGATGACCTGAGACTACCAACCATGGCTTGAAATTGTTTTGTGTTAAGGTTGGCGGGGACTGACGCTTCTTGGAGAGCTTGATCCAAGATTGTTTTGTGTGAAGGGGATAAGCACAAAAGATCTAATATGGATATAAGCGCGAGCATTTTGTCCAATTGTTCCACAAGGTTATATTGCTTGGCAAGGGAGTCATTCCTTGTGGTTTAGCATGAATGGTAATTTTGTTACGACTCGTAACAACATTGCATGCAAAATTTGGATCTTTGATGGTGAGGGTTGCAACTTGTTCGTCAGCGTTATAGAGGTGATTCACAGTATAATTATAGGCTGCTTGTGTATAATTTGTAGTATCTGTGTTTCGCCCTGAGGTGGAAGAACCCCTTTGATCATGTGATGGAAGTGAATTCTTGAACATTAGATGATCATCATTTGATGTTTTTGGGTCGTTTCCTTCGATTTCAATTTCTCCTCGATCAATAAGATCTTGAACAAGATCTTTCAGTCTATGGCAGTTACTCATTGTATGCCCTTTCCCTTGGTGGAATTCACAATGTTCATTATCTCTCCACCATGGAGGTTTGACCTGAGGTTCATAGTTAGACATCTTCGACAAGGTCACCAGATTTGAAGAGACCAAATGACACAATATCGTTTCGATGGGTTCCCCTAAGGGCGTGTAATACATTTTGGTTTATAGTTTTGTTGTCTTTGTCTTGGTTCCTCTTGCAGCTCATTGTGACCTTGATTTTGTGGATGAGCAATGGTGTTGTTTTTAGGAGGGGGATTTTGCCCCACAAATCTGACCACAGGTTGTGAAATTTTTATGGTCCTTGCATCTACAACCTCATCATTAATGATTTTCTTGTTCTAGAAGTTTGGTTTATCACTGTCTAAATGCGGGCGAGGGCCATCCTTTGGTTCAGTGTAGATTTTGATAAGTCCTTTTTTTATAAGGACTCGTTCAAATTTTAATCCCTGGGTGATCATGTCTTCAAAGGAATTTGTGCCCTTCATGTCTAAATGGAATTCCATTTCATCGTTCAAGTTGGAAATAAATATTTCCACTAGCTCTTGTTTAGGCAGATGAAGAGAACGTCTGCTAGACAATTGCCTCCACCGTTGTAGGAAAGCTGAAAATAGCTCCCCTGGCTTTTGTTTGGTATTGCATAGATCTGCCATGGTAACATCTCATTCTATGTTGTGTGAATAATACACGATGAAATTTTGGACTAGTTCCTCGAATATCCTAATGTCGCCTGGTAATCGGGAAAACCATTGCGTGGTTGTTCCCCCCAAACTCTAAGGAAAGAGGTGCATTAGATAGGTGTCTTCATAAGCCACTTCTAGGAAAGCTGAGTGAAATTATTGGACATGATCTCTAGGGTCTCCTTTTCCCCGATACTTTTCAAACTTAGGTGTTTCAAACGCTCACGGAAAAGATGGCATATGTAGGTTCCTATCAAAGGGATAGGGACAAATATCATTAAGTGAAAACCAGGTAGTCTTCACACCACTGTGGAGTTGTTGAGCAAGATTCTCGACTTGTTGTCTCAACATGTCTATTTCAGTAGGAGGAGGAGGTGGGGGATTTCCTTGATCAAGGTCATATTGAACGTAATCTCTACCTCTTCCACCCTCATTACGGTTATGGTGTTCTGATGTCTGTCATATCTATGCGGTATAAAAATCAGAGGGTAGTTTAGCACCCTCTTGAGCAAGTCTCAAAAAATGAGCATATGCATTGTTTTTAAGGATTTCATTGAAAATTTGATTGAACCTGGGGTTGTGTTGTGCTCTTTCTATAGCTTCAGGAGTTGGAGTGCTAGGATCTTCATCATTTGTACCTCCTCTAATGGCTTCTTGGAAATTGTTGAGGTTTTTGTCCTCCTCTTCTTCAATCTCTAGTTGTCTAGTTTTTGATCTGGTGTGAGCCATTTTGTTTTGAAAGTTTTTGAGATTTGGTGAAAGTGATTATGAGTTGGGGATGAAATTTTTTGATGAGAGATAAGTGTTTTGTGAAGAGTTTAGAAGATGGATCTCTTACACTGAAGGTTGGATGTTACCAAAGTTCTTTGTGAATTGCTCTGTGTTGTCAACAATGTTGGTGTGATAAGGTATAGCAAGGTTTGAGATGTGTTACAAACCAAGCTACCTAGTAATGAGAAGATGCACTCATAGACTAGTTTTAACCTGCATAGAAATGCCTCTTAGGATGATTTATCCTAGATGTAGGGACACTCTAAAAAGTGATGTGTTGTTTTGATTTAAGCAATATCTAAAAAGAACTTTAGGACAAGACCTTTTTTATGTTTTGAGAGTTGAATGGATTGATGATGTATGAATGTGAAAGTGCATAGAATATGGACCTCAATAAAAACTTTGTGTCACAAAGGGGACTTTTTCTTCCTCTTCTCACTTAGGAGTTGGTGGTTCTTCTTGAGCTATGTTATATGTAATGCAAATGTTTGGAAAGAAAGGAGGGTTGATTTTGCCTCCTTTGTTTTTGTGATAACTCCAGGCTCTATGCTGAGTAAAAGATCTGTTTTTCAAAGGCTCTTTATCAAACTCGTTGGATTTTCCTTGAAGATATAGACGCATATGATGCAAGAAGGCTCTGTGTGAGATAAAAATTTGTCTATTGAGATAGAAAAAATTCCTTCTTTTGATAAAATCCTTTGAACTCAATGGTCTTTTTTTCAAGTTGATATGTTGATGAAGATTCTTTTTTCTCAAGATTTGAAAAATGGTCATATAATTTGATATCTTGTGTGCACTTTGTTTGATGTTTTTTTTGTTCAAATATTTGATGGAAAATTGTGTTGGATGAATACTTGGTTTGAATTTGTTTTGGATTTCTTTGACAAGAAAACATAGCAAGCACACAAACACAATACTTTTGCCTCAAGAAGGCACAAATAGGTGTGGGTCTAAATCAACCCAATCTTTGAAATTTTTGACCCCTTTTCAAATGTTTTTTGTATGTTTTTCCAAAAACCTAAAGTCGGCTCAAATTATTACTGATCTGACACAAAATGAAGACACTTCAAACACACTTTATCCCTAAGGTCAAATGGCCAGTTGTGATAATTTCAGCCCACATCTTGGTATTTCTTCAACTTTGGTACTACATACCTTATGAATCCCGTCGTAGCAGGTAAGGATGTGATATACTAAGTCTTGCACGAGCATAATAGATAGATGATCCCTATGATGGGGCAGTCACCACTTTTATCAAGCTACAAGTAGACTTTTAAAAAGCCTTGTTTCTACTCAAGGAAATATTTATGGTGAGTATCTTGGGAGCAAAACCATCTATGCTCTTGCACTGAAATTCTCACAAATATTCTCAATCAATAGAATGGGTCGGTTTCTATAATAAAAGGTGTCTAGTAATGTTTGATGTTTTTGGACATAAGTTCATTTTGTAGTGACTCACTTAAGAGCCTTGTAACTTGTGGTGGGGCCCATATGTCCTTTTGGCAAGTTACACTGTAGGAACAACTATACCCAAGGCTACAACTTTCGCTCTCACCTGATTTCTATAGCGGCTCGAAAGATTTATCGCGCAAGGTCATTCCCAAGAGTGGTGTGTCTCTTGGCAGACCTCTCTTAAAAAGATAAAATTTTGAGTGTTACTAACACTTTTCTCTTGCACCTAGGACTATGAAAGCCAAGGGAGAGGATAGTGTGTGTTAGAAGTAGGACCACTCTACAAAATTTTTGCACAAGTGTGCCAATCATTGAAAATACTTGTTCTTTTTAACTAGTTTTTAGCAATGTGATCTAAAAGCTATTTGGAGATGTTGCTCCAACAAACATGATGTTCTTTTTAATCCTTCCAAGGAAAAATGTTGTGTAATCTAGGAACTTGAAATCCTGGTCAACAAAAATGAAGCACGTTTGCTTGAAGTAAAGTCGATTTTGAAACAAAACTTTGACAAATTGGGGGTTCTTTTTAACTTGCAAAATGACAATTGATTGTGATTTTTAGCTTGGTGCAAGAAATGAAAGTTTGTTTGTCTTGTTTTAAGCCCGAAAATGAAAATGGTTCTTAACTTGCAAGAAAAAGAAATTTGTTGGGTTTGAGTTTTGTGGTTCTTTTTACTTTGCCAAGTGAGGTTCTTTTTAAAGCCCAAACTAAAATTCAATTCATTTTAGGACCCAAAATAAAATGAAGTTAATTTTTAAGCCAAAAGAGAAAGTGAATTCATTTTATTCCAACTTTAAAGACAAAGTTAGTGAAAAACAAAAACAACTTCCTAATCTAACTCTTCAAAATCCTACAATGGAGTTAGTAAAAAACCTGCATAAGAACCAAATAGTTAGTAAAAACAGAATTTTTGGTCGGCTTCTACAAGCCTAAATATTTTTGATTTTTTGGTTACAATAAATTTTTTACAACTCTCTGTTACAATAGTGCTACTTTGTGTGAAAATAGACACGCTATTTAACACAAAAGCACTATAAGCCTATATGATAGACATAAGCACTAAAATAAAGACAACTACACTAAACTATGGACAAAGGCACTAAAAGACTCTATCAAACATAATAAAATTATGTCAAACAGAGAGCTCAAAAGCGCTAAAACTAGGTACAATCACACTATTTGAAGAACAATAGCGCTATAATAAGGACAATAACGCTAATTGGAAGACAATAGCGCTATTCTGGTGAACAATAGTGCTAAATCACCAAATTTCGAAGGCGCTAAAGCATGTTCAATAGCACTAAAGCATGTTCAATAGTGCTAAAGTGCGACCTGTGTGTCAATTAAAATAGTCAAAAATGTTAGTAGTTATCAAAAATCTAATCAGAAGGTTGTGTGTTTGATTCACGTCGGGTTCACCAAATGATGCTCTACAAAAAGGATTAGAATAGTAATGCAAACACAACAACACAAAAAACAAGTTCAAACGTTAGTGTTAGCAACAAAAGATTATCCTAAGCAAGCATATCAAGAGAGATATTAAACATGAAATGAAAAGCATGCAAATATAAAAGAGATAGACTACACTCCTCCAAATGCTAACCAAGATGCTCATAGCTACTCCTCCCTTGTTCCTCTCCTCTCCAAGTTCCATATGAGTGTAGTTCTCAACTTTGCACTACTATGGAAGTCTTATGGAGATTCAAGATTAAAGATGATTATGAAAATATGCAAATGCAAGATAGCTAGGAATGAGAGAAAATGAGTTAATTAGCAATTATCAATTTTAACCAAAAGACAATGTGGATTATGATTTTACTCTAAAATGCTCTCTCAAATTCACTATAACTTAGATGCATACAAGATTTCTAGATCTGAATTATGAAGGAATGGGCTCTATTTATAGGAAAAATAGAGAAATGGATGGTTGAGATTGAGTAATCTCAACAAGGGTCGGGATTGATGGGTTTATGATCCATGTGAGGGCTTTCAACCCAATCCCAGGATGACAAATGTCAACATGAGATGGCTTGAGAGGAGAGGGAAGAAGCATTAAATGCTTGACCTGACTTGAAGATTAACTTGGAAGGTAAGGTTAGTGTTGAGTTGAATGAATAAAGCCATTATCCAATAAATAATTCCTTCATCCAATGGATAAACTCTTGTGCAAGAGTTAGTGGGTATAACTGTGGTCAAAGCAATGAATGATTGAGGAGACACATGAGTTAAATGGAGGTTGAGTTAGAGGTAAAGTCTCTAACCATGTGGGCAAGTGGAATTAACCATAAATGGTTATGTAAGAGCCATTAATAGTCATGTAAGAGCCATTAATAGTCATGTAAGAGCCATTAGTGGTTTGGAAGACTTTTAGGGGTTAACTTGTTGAACACATAAAGCATTAAGTGCTTTTCAAAGACTTTGGAGGCTTTGAGAAGTGAGTCCAAGTTGCTTAGGAATGTGACAATATTTAGGAGATGGATTAGGCTAATTAGGAGTGGTTAGAAGAATTTATAAAGTGGTTAGAAGAGTCTAGAAGGGGATTTAGGATTGCAAGTGGGTTTGGTGGGTGAGGGAAAATAAGATTATATTTAAAATGAAATTAATTTATTTCAATTGTGCTTGCAACTTGCATTTGTAGGAGAATACAAGTGGGGGTAGTTTAGGGATTTAAATAAATGTTTTAATTATTTATTTAAAAAGAGGAAAGGGGGGTTGAATTAAATAAATATTAATTTAATTAACTGATTATTGAGGGTTAGATAATCAAATAAATAATAAATATTAATTTAATTAAGTGGAGAGATTTATGTGACTACAATCAATCAATCAATCTATATATAGCTATATTCATAGTCTCTCTTTACATTGCTTGTTGTATTCTCTTTGTTTCCATAGATATATATTTATCATTAATATAGATTAGCACTTCTACATAGTTTCATTCAAGTTGTCTATTAGAGGTATTTATTTTGATCTCTGACTTTTATTAACTTAGCGATCTATACTTTGAAGATTAATGAAACTATTTTATCACTTTCTGTATGTATGTATGTCTTCCTTCCTTTCTTCTTCGTCATGTTGTGCTTACTATATCATCTTTTGTAGATCTATGAAATTTCAAGGTTTGTATATGCTGAAATCTGTGTGTATCATTCCACTATATTTTGCTCTTTGTAGAAATGTTTATGTTGAAGATGTCAAGGAGCTCTCATGATCTGTTTTCATTTATAGGGTAGATAGGAAACTACAAATCTTGATAAGATGATTGGTAGGGCTTGGTTTAATCCTTGATAGGCATTTAGACGATCGCTATGTGATTTATATTTCTAACTTGTTCTTTAGCTCCTCTTAAGTTGGATTCAATCAATTAATTGTTATATTATGAAGTTATGTGCTAACCGTGTGATGAGGATAGTGCGTTGGGAAGTAGATCCATATTTTGCAGGAAGCAGGATTAAATCGGGCTTCGGATATCATGGCAAGGCCTTACTCGGTGAAGTTTTAAAAACCTTGTTTTAAACAGGATCAATGTAATTAAAAGGAAATATCAAATGTATAGCTTCATATTGGCAAATTGCCACTTACTGTAATTGATAAGTATAATTCCAAGAATAATATTCCTTGGGCAAGACTAGAGGTTTTCTTTGCCCGATTCTTTCCTACCGGTGCCCACACTAAATCAAGCTATAAATTTTGTAAATTTCTTTTAAATTAATAAAATATTTCGACCAATGGCCCATTATCTATAAAATAAAAAACAAAAAAAACTTACATTTAATTAAAAATATATATAAAAAAAATTAAATAAAAATTTATTATAATTTTTTAAAAAAGGATTATTATGAGAGATACAATCAAACAAAATTGTGGGTCATGGTGACTTTTTTAAATTTCCAAAATTTCTCTAATTTAATTATTTTTGTGAAAACATGGGTGACCAAAAGAAGGAATGGTCAAATTAAGGGATTCAAAAAAGGACCTTATAATGAAGGGTCATTGATTGAAGGCACTTCGTTCAAAAGTACCTTTGGTTGAATGCTTATTTCTATGTACTTTTTTCTATTAAAACACTAATAATCACCTTCATTTGAAGGTACCTTCATTCGAACCCCATTTTCACATGCAATTGCATATACCTTGAATTAAGTTTCTTCATTTAAAGGTATTCATCAATTTTTTCCTTCTATGACTCACTTTAGTGAAATGTACCACAACTAGGACATGACTTTATGCATCTACCTACTAGAGATTTAGCAACCCTCATCACATATTTCAAAAAATCCCATCCTTAACAATTAGTGAGGAGTAAATCTCACAAAAATCAAATAATAGAAGTTAGAAATACAATAGATCAAGATTGTGCCTAAAATTAGATCCACATCATGAAAATTATTTCAAAGTCATGTGATTAACACATAAAAGTCATAGGTCTACACAAAATTTCAAATTGTTATATCATGTAATAAGAATACCTAGCTTTCTATACTAAGGTTACTAAGTTCTTTTTGACATCAATCTAACCTAAAATCATTGTTCTAAGAGCTAACTATACACATTCCATTCATATCTAAATTTAAATTTATCACTAACATGTGTTGGCAATTGACACTCATCCAGTGGATATTGATGCTTGATTAGTGGTTTAGGATTGTCATTGATGGCAACTCTTCTTAAGATTCCTATCCGATAATCGTGGATCTTGATATCCGAAAGTGGATGTGAATCGGTAGCTAGTTAACCGGTATTTCTAGTTGACCAAAGTAGTTTTGATCCAGAAGCTTTCTAGTGATTGAGATGTCATGAATCATGCATGGGATGATTGGGCCTACATAGAGACATCATTTATCATTGATTTGGCAATCCACACTTGTTTTTGGTGATCCGGTCAAGCCGACTTATGATTACACATTACATCAACATGTCGACTTGATAAATGATTATTTTCTGATTGTGGATATATAAGTCTGGTGTAGAAGATCTTTTTGGTGTGTGGTATGATTGATATATGAGTGATTGGTGATCGAGAATCCTTTGTAGCACAATTTCATGTGTGCATTCTTGATCCGGTAGCTGACTGAGACGGTGAGCAAAGCAGATATAGTCAGAGATTTGGCACTTAACCGGAACTCATCTAGGCATTGTTATATGCTATTTTGGAGTTCTTTCATTGTATTTCATCACTGTAATTGATCAGTAAGGCAGTGAGCCTTCCGGGGTTGTAGCCCTTATTGTAATTCAGTAGTGAAATCTAGGCAGTGTGTCTAAATGCTTGTGCATTCCCCCTCATGTAATATTGTTTTGCTACTGGCCATAGTGTAATAATATTGTGGGTTCAAATCCCACTGTGTTTTTTCCCATTTGGGTTTCCATGTAAAAATCTCGGTGTTATGATTTTGTGGTTGATTGTTTTATGTTTCTGCATTTCAGTTTCATGCTTATGCTTCTGGTGGTTTAAAGTTAAGTCAATTTTTTTTTTATCTAGTAGAACACTGATTCAAACCCCCCCCCCCCTCCCCCCCCTTAGTGTTCCTTGATTCCAACAACATATATACACATGCATCATTTCAAAATGTTGTCACTATAATATAGATCATTTATATGATTCATGCTTGCATTTATTTATATGGTATCCTGTCATGATTTTTCCTTCCTAGGAGGAGGTTCATGTGTTTTCAATATATATTCTCCTCTAGTAAGCTATTATTTATACGTTTCAACAATTTATTTAAGGCATCCTTAATCCATTCCTCTTTTTGAGCCTTTGAGATGATTGGAGTTGTATAAGTAAGTGTTTTTAGTGGTGACCTACAAGGAGGATGTGTTTTTCAACCTACACTAATTTAGTTCATGGTTTGTAAGATGTGTTTTTCTACTCATTTGATGTTATCTCAAATGATTGGTTGGTTATCACAACCTTCCTCTTCATATAACGGAGGCATGTGCACCCAAAAAAAAAGTGTATTCCTTATTTTATGTTGTTGCAAGGTTGTGATGGGATTTCATTGTATATAGAAGTTGCAAGTTGAATCAGCTATTGTATTTTTTCAACCTACACAAGCTAGTTCATGGTTTGTAAGATGTGTTTTTTTGCTCATTTAATGTTATATCAAATGCATGGCTGGATATCACAACCTTCCTCTTTAGGAAATAGAGACTTGCACCCAAATAAAAATGTATTCCTCATAATATGTTGTTGTAGGGTTATGATAGGATTTCACTGTAAATATGAAGTTGCAAGTTGAAGTACACATTGTATTTTTCAACCTACACAAGGCTTAGCTCATTGTTTGTAAGATGCATTTTTGTGCATCCCAACAAAAGAGTTTTCCTCATTTTATGTTTTTGTAGGGTTTTGATCTAGGATGGCATTATAAATATGAAGTTGCACTTGTTGAATTACACAATGTGTTTGTTACCCTATAAAATCTTAAATCATGGTTTATAAGATGCGATTATTTTTTCTCATTTGATGTTATCTGAAATGAATGGTTAGATACCACAACCTCCATCTTTAGGTAACAAAAGTATGTTCACCCAACAAAAGTGTATCCCTCATTTTATGTTGTTGTAAGGTAGTGATAGGATGACATTTTATATATGAAGTTATGACTTGAATTGCACAATGTGTTTGTCAATCTACAGATATATAGTTCATTGTTAGTAAGATGTTTTTTTTTGCTCATTTGATGTTATCCCAAATGAATTGTTGGATATCACAACCTTCTGCTTCAGGTAAAAGAAGCATATGAATCCCAACAAAATTGTATTCCTCATTTTATATTGTTGGAGAAAGATTGTGATAGGATAACATTATAAATATGAAGTTGTTTATTGAATTACAAAATGTATCTTTTAACATGTAGAAGCTTAGTTAATGGTTGATTAGATTTGTATTTTTTTCTCATTTGATGTTATCTCAAATGAGTGATTGGATATCACAATATTCCTCTTTAGGTTATAGAGGTATCTGCAACCAACAAAAATCTATTCCTCATTTTATGTTGTTATAGAGTTGTGATAAGATCTCATTATAAATACGAATTTGTAGGTTGGACTACATATTTTGTTTTTCAACTTGCATAAGCTTTGTTCCTAGTTTGTAAGATGTGTTTTTTTTCTCATTTGATATTATCTTAAATGAATGGCTAGATATCACAACCTTCCTTTAGGTAATAGAGGCATGTGCATACCAACAAAAGTGTATTCCTCATAATAAATTGCTAGATATCTAGGGTTGTGATAGGATTTCATTGTAAATATGAATTTGTAGGATGAATTACATAATGTGTTTTTTAACCCACTTCATGGTTGTAAGGTGTGTTTTTATGCTCATTTGATGTTATCTTAAATAATTGGTTGGATATTACAATATTCTTCTTTAGATAATAGAAGTATATGCACCCCAACAAAACTATATTCCTCATTTTTTGTTTTTGTAGTATTTTGTAAACAACCTATGTAGGTGTGCAATAAGAAATAATAAAACTAAGAAGAAGAACAAGAAATGTTAAACAAAAAAACAAAAGAAAACATTAAAGAAAAAAAGATATCATGAACAACCCAAGCCTTCAAACATAACAAAGAGTGACCAATCATTAATTTTAGATAATCCATAGCATGCAACACTGAGCTAATAAGAACCATATTCTATCAAAGACATTGTAAACACTAGATCTATGAAATTATAATTCATAACATAATTTTTGTAGTGTATCATTGTGGAGATTAGACTCACCTTTGATCTGAGCCTTTTTGACAATAACTAGTTTAAAACCACCATGAGTAGCATCATAAGGAACCTTATCGTTATCCAAACCATGCTCAAAATCATAAAACTAAGTATTTATGTATTCAGTTTTACTAGGTCACCATCAACATGTTGAAATTGAGCCTCTATGATGCTATTATCAAACTGAACAACATGTTGATTCCCTTCAACATTCTAAAAAATTAACAAGTTATATTAAGCTGCATCTAGAGATACTTTCAATTTTACCATGATAGTTCACAACCTTAATAATTATTATAACAAATAATTGGATTATCCATAACTCAAAATGTGTTGACATTAGTGTTTGCATCAATGCATTTCTCATCCACATCAAACAAATTCATTTCAACTTTCTGAAGATAATGCACATCAAGATTTTAGAAACACCCATATTGAATGTATCACGATTAGTTTCATCATTTAGTTGTTCCATTTCATACAAACCATTATGACAAGAAACAATATAGTCAGGTTCATTAATTATCATTAAAACTATGAACCTCTTTATCATCACTATAGCCATTCTCAAGCTCCTCATACTTACTAGGTAAATCAATATTATCTTCTGATTTGTATGCTTGTGCTTGTGACATTCCTTCTAATTTTATCACTAACACTGCAATATTGATTTGCACATTCTATGTTGGTTGGCTTATTGCAAACATCATCTTTAATTATATTAGAGAGAACCCTATTTTTTGATACATCCCCTTTTTCCATATGCAATATGTTATTTCTTGGCTCACATAAGTTATAATAATCACAGTTAAATTAACAATGGAGAATGATTGAGGTATATCTTTATATTTTTTCTTTGATAAGTCTATAACCCTAAAATAAATAACTTGAATTTGCCGATACATACAACTTCTTGATGAGAATTTGATTTGATACTTGGAGCACTTAGTGAATTAGGAACCTTACACTTGCAAATGGGAAAGGGAGACACATTTATATATGACTTACAACTTTTCAATTGCAACTTTTTGGGAGAGGTTGACAATGGATACAATTGTTAAGGGCACAACACCGATTTTTAAATATTTGAATTTGCAGGCAAACTAAGATGACATTTGCAATGGGAATTGGTGTTCAACCCAATTAGGTTGCTCAAGGATCTACATACTAGCTTAAGTGATCCACATATTGTAATTTATCCCAGGGAAAACACATAGATAGACAAGTTCAATCACAACCTCTGAGACAATATAATTTATGACACTACAAGTTCTTATGTCAAATTGTATTGCATAATTGATATTAAACTATGGTAATATAGTGCATTGCTGCACTATTGAAATCTAATATTAACAAAGGGTGTGAGTTTATCAAGACATTTTTCATTTTCTTTTCTCAATAACAACAATCCATTGATGCAATTGAGCAACCCTACAAGGTTTCAAGTCTTCTTATGTAGCACTCAGACCTAGCTCTAAAGCTTCACAAAACAAGTTAATACATACTAATTATTTAGGTATTTGAAAGACAACAAACAAAACATTCATGAATCTTGTATAAAAATCATATGGAGAGTCTCCCTTATATCTCCTTATACCACACAATCATTGAACACATGTTATATTATCAAATTTAGCTACACATTTCAACTCTTTTTGGTGTTCTCCCTTATTCCTTCGAATGTGAAAATGCCTTAAAATTAATGGGTAATCCTCATTAATGTCACCAAATTGATCTATGAATAATCTTTTAATCTCTTTCCATTACAAAATACAATGAATAGGAAAATTGGTAAATCACTCATTTGCATCATCCTTCAAGGATTGCACAAATAATTTTATAACTATAATCTTTGCAATCAATTGATAATTCTCTACTAATATATATAATGCATGTAGATGCCCATTTGCTGATTCAAACTCCCTTCTACTAAACTTAGACAAATCCTTCTCGAGTTCAATAGGGAAATGATTTGGATAACCTATAATATCATTGAAATCAAGTGGATTATACTCCTCTAAAGTAAAGACTCTTCTATGTGGACATGGGTATGGTTTTGGTTTATGTGAATTGTACATATTGTCATTTACGCTCATGTAAGAAAAGATCAAACTAACTATAAATTTTCAATAGTAACCCACTTCCTTAAAACCATTTCATAACTCTAAGAATGACAAGGCCCTAAACAAACACATAGAGACCTTGTATATGATGTGTAAAATGTTTATCAACATTTAACTAAAGACATGAAACATCATTCCCTTCTTCCCAAATGAACACTTATTTGAACCAAGGAATATACTTTACTTGAAGATAATTTCACCAATGAATTTCATATAATAGTATTTTTTATTCTTTATGGTGAAAAGATGAAATACATGTCCAAGTACATTGCAACCTTTAATAGGTTCAAAAATAGAGTTTCCACCTATCCATAGAGGACTAAAATTTTAAATAGCAAAATGTTTCTTAAAGATTAATAGTATATGCACCAAGATGTGCAACCAAATATTTTCCACTTTGTTTTTTTTCAAAAAAGGCCCATTTGGTGCATGCCAAATAGGGTGCTTGCCAAATAGGTTTGGCATGTCAAGCCTAAGGTTTGATCACACCAAACCTATTTGGTGGGCACCAAATTTTTGCATTGGATTAATTATTCCTCTTTTTTTGTCTCTTGTTTGCCAAATATTTTGCATTGGAAAATTCTCTTTCTATTTCTCTCTCTCTCCCCCAATGAGAATATATACATGAAATATAACATTTCAATTAGTATTTTTTCCTTTCTTATACTTTAAGTTATATTTCATTTATATTTTGGTAGGATGTTTGAGAGTGGTTTCAAATTTCTACAAGTTATAATGTGGATTCTAGATTTTAGAAGATCTTATTAATTTTCAGACCTAGTCAAATTTTAGTAATCAACGTGCTCCTATTAGCTTTCTCTCACCCTCTCTATATCACTCTCTTTATATGCCCCACATTATAAACCATTAGATATCTCTCTATCATTCTTCCTATATCCCCTTTCTACCTCTCTAGAATCTTCCTATGTCGCCTTTCTATCTCTCTTTGTCTTACTCTCTCCTCTCTCCCCAATATATAGCATTACCTCTCTACCTCTCTCTCTTACCCTTCACTCTCTAGTATGTATCCTCTCTCTTTACACACCTCCCCCTGGCTCCCTCCCCACCTCTATTTATCTAGGTATCTCCCACCCTCTCTTCCTCTGTACCTCAAATACCCTCCTTACCCCCATCTCTCTCCCTGCCTCCCTCCCTCCCTCTCTCTTCTCTCTCTTACTATTTTCTCTTCCCCCTCCTATCTCTCTTGGCCTCTCCTTCTCTCCATATTTACCTCTCTACCTCTCCCTCACTATCTCATAACCCCCCCTCTCTCCCCCTCTATCTCTCCCCTAGGTCTCTCACCCCTCTCTTCCTAGGATCTAGGTGTCTTACCTTATCTATCCCATGTCTGTTTCTTTACCTCCCACTCCACATCTCTCTATGCCTCCTTACACCTCTTTCTCTCTTTGTGAAATTCTCTCTCCCTCACCACCCTACCTCTCCCCTCTCTAGATTTGTCTACCTCTCCCTCCTTCCCTACTTATCCCTATCTTTCTCTTTGTTATTCTCTCTCTCAATTTATCTCTTTGTCCCCTCTCTCGGTCATCCCCTCTCCCTCCCTTGCACATAGTTTAGGGAATGGAGTTTAGGATATAGGATTTAGGTTATAGATTTTAGGTTTTAGGGTAGCGGTATAGGGTTTAGTGGATAATATTGATGGTATAGGGTACATAGGGTTGAGGGCATTTCTCATATTGATATTTCCCTCTATATCTCCCTCTCCCTCTCTCTCTTCTCTCTCACCTCTTTTTCCCCTCTCTAGGTCTCTCCCTCCTTATCTCCCCCCTCCTTACCCCCATATCTATCTCCCTCCCCACTCTCTCATATACTTTCTCCCTCTCTTATTCTCTCCCTCTCTATACCTCTCCATCCATACCTTGTTAGCCACCTCTCTCTATTCCCCTCTATCTATCTCACCACTCTCTTCCATTTAGGTCTCTCACCTCTCTCTCACCCTCTAGGTATCTCACCTCTCTATCTATCCCCTCTATAATTATCTCCCTCACTCTCCACCTCTCTCTCCATCATCCCTTACCCCTCCCCCTTTATGAAACCTCTCCTCTTATCTCTCCCCTCTAACTTCTTTATCTCCCCCAAATTATAGACCCATATCTATCCCTCTTCTCTCTCACCTCTCTCTCCCTTTCCTAGGTCTCTCCCACCATCTCTCCCTCTCTACCTCACCTTCCCTCTTTATCCCCATATCTATCCTTGCCTTCCTCTCTTATTGTTTTTCTCCACTCTCAATCACTACCTCTCCCTCCCACCCTCTCTTACTCCATCTCCTCATCCCTAGGTCTCTCCCTACGTATTTACCTCTACACCTCTCCTTCCCCATATCATTATCAACCTCTCTCTCTCTCTCTATCTCTCCTCTAGGTCTCTCACCCCTCTCTCCCTAGGCTCTAGGTCTGTCACCTCTATATCTCTCTCCTCTCTAGTTTTTTCTGACCCTCTCCACCTCTCTCTCTACACCATTACCCCTCTTTATCTCTTTGTGAACTTATCTCCCTCATTCTCTTCTCTCTCTCTCACCTATTGGCCTCTCCCTTGTCCAAGTCTCTCAATCACTCCCTATCTATCTCTCCCTCCCTTACTCCATAGCCCTCTCTTTTTTTATTTTCTTTCTCCCCTCCTCTATCTCCCTCCCTTGTATATTTCATCATATATCCCCCTTACCCCTCTCCCTTTATGAAATTTATTATTCTCTTCTCTCTCTAACCTCACTTATCTATCTCCTCCTTCTCTAGGTTTCCCACTCCCTCCATGTTTCCCTCTCCCTCCATCCCTTCTTACCCCTCTCTATTTTTATTGTGTCTTTGCTCTTCTCCTTCCTCCCCTCTCTAGGTCATCACCTATCCCTCCACTTTGTATGGTATAGGGTTTAGGGTATATACAATATTTAGGGTATAGCTTTTAGGGAATAGGGTGGACAGAGTGAGATACCTTGGAAAGAAGGGCATAGAGAGGTGACAAACCTAGAGGAGGAGAGAGAGGTGAGAGATCTAAATTGGGAGATAGAAGGGTGTGATAGATAGAAGGGGATAGAAGAGGAGAGGTGATTACCTAGAGAGGGGAGGGAGAGAGAAGATGAGAAAGAGAAGAACAAAGATAAAGAGAGGGATAAGGAGGGGAGGAGGGAGAGACCTAGAGAGGGGGGAGAGAGGGAAAGAGGGACAGGTAGTGATTGAGAGAGGGGAGAGAAACAATAAGAGATGGAGAGAGAATAAAAAGGGAGGAATGTAGGGATAGAGATGGGGATAAGGAGAAAAGGTGAGCTAGAAAGGGAGAGAGGGTAGGAGAGACCTAGAGAGGTGGGTAGTGAGACATGGATGGAGAGGTAGAGAGGTGAAGATGGAGGGAGAAACCTAGAAATGGGAGAGAGGGGGGAGAGAGATGTTGACCTAGAAAATGGAGAGATATATGGGGGTAAGGAGGGAGGGGAAGATAGAGAGGGAGAGAGGAAGAAAGAGAGGATTAAACATAGTGAGGGGAGGTAGGGTTAAGACATGAGAAAAAATAACAAAGAGAGATAAATTAAGAAGAGATAGAGTGAGAGGTAGACATAGAGGAAGTGAGAGATCTTGGGAGAGAGGAGATAGAGGGAAAGAGATATGAGAGACCTAGAGGGGAGAGAGAGGTGAGATGAGGGTTTAAGAAGGGAGGGGGAGATATAGAGGGAGATAGGAAGAAAGGGAGGGAACATCCTATAGAGGGGTTGAAGAAGAGGAGATGCAAAAGAAAAAATAGAGAGATCGAAGTAAGAAGGTATGGATGGGGTAAGAGACCCAGGGAAGGAGTAGATAGAGAGGTGAGGGGAGAGAAAGAAGAGGATAAAGTTAATAAAGGGAGAGTAGTAATGGGGGATGGAGAGAGAGGTGGAGAGAGAGGGGATAGATATAGATTTAAGTTAACTAGAAGGGGAGAGAGAGGTGAGAGATCTAGATGCAGAAAGAGAGGGGTGAGATAGATGGAGGGGGATAGAGAAAGGTGGGTAATGAGATATGAATGAAGAGCTGGATAGGTGGAGAGAGAGAGAGAGAGAGAGAGAGAGAGAGAGAGAGAGAGAGAGAGAGAGAGAGAGAGAGAGAGAGAGAGAGAGAGAGAGAGAGAGAGAGAGAGAGAGAAGCTAATGGTCAACAAACAAGGTTAAACCTTCTACACTTTTGACTCTATCAAACTAAGGAGGGTAATCCTACAATAACAATATCCTTAAATACAACCTCCAATCCAATGGATATTGCTTTAGGTAGATGAATTTCCTTTTATGTAATCCACGCTCATGATTCAATCCATTTTAAGCTAGATTCTTTAGATTTAATTCTTTTCAAATTAAGGAGCACCTTAAATGCTAGTCTACTGAAATACATAACTCGAAAGTAAAAGATTTTTTATTTATTTGAATATCTAAATAAAAACTCTACAACCCTACTTATAACTTTATAGACCAGTGCTTTATTAGGGAAAATAGAGTTTAGTCCACCAAATAAAATAAAAAATGCAACATACAAATGCAAAACCCTAAGGCTCAAAGATATAATGCTTTACACTGAACCCCCATTTCATTCATGACCAAATTCTTCTTTAGATCTTGACTAATTGCATTAAACTTCCATATCCTAATTTAAAACAATTTAATTATTCTCTTATAATAAAGAAGAAAACTAGAATATAACTATGAAAGAACTTACATCCTTGAAACAACAAGGACTTGCCTCATAGTTTCAAGAAAATCAACACATCAACTTAGGAGACTCTATGGTATGAAAATGGAACCGGATAGAACATAAGACCAAGATCCACCTTCATACCAACATTGGAATACAAATGACCTAGAGGAGTGATCGTATTTGACTAACTCATATAAAGGAGAGTCAAATGACACTTCCAGGCTTTCTATTCCTTAGCTACTATGGAGAATGAATGAACTATAGATATATATTGAAGTACTGCAAAACTATGGCTTAGGTATTAAGAAAGTAAACAATTAAGTTATTGTAAATGACTGATAGATAATAAAAAATGCCGCAAGAAACACAAAACTAGTTAGGGAATTTGATTATGTAGCTATGAGTAAAATATGATGGTGATCTGGAAAGCCCAGAGCACCATAACACCTTGGTCATTTGAGGTTGAGCTAATGTTGAGAAATCTTCAACTTGAAGTAGTTTGGAAGCCACCTGTGAAATTTAATGTAGAATTCTGAGGACTAGGGTGACCTCGTACCGTGGTCTTGGGATAGGGGTTCCCTAGCACATTGGTCCTATAAAATTAGGTCCAAAATCTAGGATTGGGTTTGTACCAAGCTCCTGATGCTATTTGAGGTCTTCTAGCTCCATTGAGTACGTGTAGCAACACACAAGAGAAATGAAAGGGGGTTGTGGATAGGGGTTTGCCTTAGGTCAAACCCAAGGTTTTTAATTAGCCCTAATTGAAATAGAAATTGAATCACACTTGAATTAGATGATAATGTTAGCATTGTTGGATGGTTGAATGGAGTGGAATACTGAGAGGGTGGGCTGAATCAATATTCCTACAACATACAAAAACTTTCCAAATATTTTAACCTTAGCAATTAATCTCATCAACATGAAACAACAAATCCATAATAAACAAAAAGCATAATCACAAGATAGACACCAGATTTTTATACGTGGAAAACCCAAATGGGAAAAACCATAGAGAGGGTTAACTCTCAAGATAATATAACTAGTTATATGGTGTTTACAAAAGGGGTGGCTCGCTACCGAATGGCTCACTACCTGAATATAACATGACTCACTGTCAGAATTCTCATTACAATAGAAGTAAGTGAACTAAGGAATATTACATCTCCAAATGCATGAGGTCAGTTCCAAGATAAGTTCAGATATAAAAATAACTCACAACAAATCTGGTAAGGGATCTCTCCAACCCGTCCATAATTTCCCACAACAGATTTGATAAGGGATTACTACAACTCTATCCACAACTTGCCAATTCAATTGCTTGCAACAAATCCAGTAAGGGATTACTGCAACTAGACACTCACACTTTCCACACACACCTTCACTCTTACACATATATCATACTCCACTATTCACATCATACACTACTCACATACACTTTGTTCCTCTGTCTTCTCACTTCTCACTTGAATGCCACACTCGCTATTGTCATGTCAATACAAACATCAACATATATATCTATATATATATATATATAGATATAGATATATGTCGACACATACACCAAGATAATATGTCGGCCAAATAAAAAAGGTTTATACAATAATGCATTGCCCAGATCAGCACGCTACTCAAATATGCCTTGACCAAAATGAGGTAACCAAGTCGGCCTTCATAGATCTTCTACACACTTCCTTCACATGCTTCAATTACTGGAACGCACACATCAATTATTGGAACAAAACAAGGGTCTACCAAACCCATAGATATGAACCCATATCCAAGCACAATGACTTCCATCTTCAAGATACGAATTCCATAGTTTACAGAGTATAGGATTCATAGAACATATTGCAATACCAAAGTCTAGATAACAATTCAACTAATACCAACACTTATACAAACCATGACTAGAAAAATTAATAGATTTTAGAGAAAAGGGTCTTTCGAAAAATACTCCTGGAAACCATACATACCTTGCTGCTTAATATCACATACATACCTATCTTCTACTATTGCTCAACATGCTACATCTGGTCCTAACTAGATCATAGGGTTTGACATCAATGACAACATTCACACAAATCTAACAATCTCCCCCTTTGTCATTGAAGGAAAAACATCTCAAAAAAGAAACAATCTCAAAACTGTTTACATGTATATCTGTATATAGCTCCCCCTTACTCATATCACTCATATTTCCCCATTTCTCTCCATCTCTCCATTTCTCCATTTCCCTCCCTTTGACATCAAGGACAAAGAGTCCCTCCAAAAATGAAAAAAAGAAAATAGAAAAAGGTATCACAAACCAAAAATAATTCTTAACTACTCTTCTTCTAAAAAAATTGCTTGTATTTCTCCTTGAGTTCTGGAAGAAGAACCTTCCAGAAATGCATTGCTAGTTTGATACTCACTAATAAACTTCTGGTTTCAACTAATAAATCAATGGCATGAGATAAGCTATCAAGAATGGACATATTATTCTTATATTCTTCTCTATCTCTAAGAAGTCTTGAAAAATATTTCAACAATTTCTTTCACCTTCCAAAAGATACTCACAATGTCTTCCTTCTACCTCTGTAGTGATAACAACTCAACTCACAAAGAATCTACCTTTTCCCTCTGACTTCGATCCTTATCACTCAAAAAACAAATGTTTTCCCAATATATTTTAGTTCTGATTCAATTGATTCAACTTTTACCTTGTAGTTTTCCATAGCAATCGGTCATTGGAGACAATATCTGTATACTTTTCAGGAACTATCAATAGAATCATTCATTTGACGTATGCATTTTGACAAAGTTCTTTGAGCATCATTGCATCTCTCTAACATGTTGTGTATATTATCTATTTCTGCCTTAGAAAGATCTTCTCCTTGCTCTAAAATATCCAACTTTTCTCCAGCAACAAGAGATTTTGGATCATCTAGTTCAAAAACATCTTCTTGTTTTAGGTTTTTCTTCTTCTTCGTAGGTTTCGGAGAACCAAAAAACACAATCTCCTTCAGTTTCCTTTTTTTAGAGGCCAAAATCTCCTTAGTAGAATCAATAGCAAGGTATACCAGACTAATACTCCAAACCTCCTAAAATATCTTGAAATAATCCTCACATGCTTCCACTATCTTTTCCAAATAATTTAAACATCGATAAATCTGCCTACCAATCGGAACTTGAGATTTTCACAACACATTCTCCTTCAATGACAAAGATCTCAGAAAATACATTGTTAAACATACAAGCAATGATCCAAATTGGAAGGGGTAGCCTTGATCCTTTGTCATTTTAATATTTTCTAACAACTAATTCCTCAACAATTCACACAAATTGAAAAACTACATCTTCCATAGCAAGCTTATGCGCAACATATACAACAATAGATGAGGTAGAACCTTCTCTATTTTTGAAATAAATTTTATAAGTGTATTCACCTAAATTTGGCTAATCAATTTAATAAAATTTAAATCCTATTTCTTCCAATTAATTAATCTAATTAATTAAGCCCATCCCTTGAGTTAATTAATCTAATTAATTAGTTCTCCCCTTCCTATCTTATTAATTAATTCCTAATTAATTAATTCTCCAACCCATTTCTTCCTAATTAATTAACCTAGTTAATTTATCCCCTTTTTGCCATCCCATTTGATTAATTACTTTTAATTAATTAAATGTCCCTTTTCCCAAAACCCCCATGGATTAATTTAATTAAATTAATTAATTAGACTCAAATCCTATTTGAGCACATGGCTCCTAACTTTCCTCCCTAACCTCCTTCCAATCCTATCCTAACTAACCCTATCCAATCCAAGTCACCCCCCTCTAACCTACTCACCTTGTCCTCTCAACCAACCTTATCCTATTTCTTCTAACCTCCCACACATGTGTGTGCATTCTAACCAATTTTCCCCATTTTGAGGAAAATATCCTATTTTGGGTGGCGTTGCCCAAAATAGACATGTGTCCTTTGGGACACATGTCTCTCCCTCCAATTTTGGGTGGCTTTGCCATAATGGACATGTGTCCTCTTAGACACATATCATACCTCTCTCTCCTAGTTGAGACACTTGTCCCTTTTTGGAGGACAAGTGTCTCCTCTTCACCTCCCCTTCCCTTCCTCATCTCTCCTATTTAATCCCCCTCATTTTAGACCAAATGATCCACCTTTTTTAATGATACTATCATAATGCCCAATTTCATCCACACTTCATACCATCAAATCCACATATCCTAAATCCACCAATCCATTTATCATTGCATCAATATCATGGAGCAATATTGAACATCCAAAGATGTCATTGAGCATACATAAAAATCGAGGAACTATCAAATCTAAGTGGGATTTTGTTTTGCATTTGCTATTTCATATGAATTCCATTTTCATTTTATCATTCTAATCTTGAGGTGTATGATGTCTTGTGCTTGTTTGGTTAATTAGCTTTCTTTTTACCCCTTTAGTTTAGCACACACATTTTTCCTCACACATTTTTTGGAAGTGTGATGAAAAATGTGTGTGCTAAACTATGGGTTAAAAGAAGAAGCTAAATAACCAAGAAAACACAATACGTCATACACCTCAAGATCTAAATGGTAAAATCAAAGCAAAAACACAAAGAAAAGCTATGAAAACCCCAAATCCTTGCTTCAATTTTATTATTTAGCGATTGGATGTGTGCTCATGACATTGATTCGAATGCTCGATTGTGCTCCATGATTTGATGAAAATGATAATGGATATGGTGAAAGATAATTTCAGCAGAGTGGTGATATGGATATGAAAAGGTGGATCAGAGAGGATTTGGTCTAAAAATGGATGGATTAAATAGGAGAGATGAGGAAGGGAAGGGGAGGTGAAGAGGAGACACATGTCCTCCAAAAAGGGACAAGTGTCTCAAATAGGAGAGAGAGGGATGACATGTGTTTAAGAGGACACATGTTCATTTGGGCAAAGCCACCCAAAAAATGGAGGGAGAGACATGTGTCCCAAAGGACACACATCTATTTTGGGCAAGGCCACCCAAAATAGGATATTTTCCTCAAAAAGGGGAAAATTGGTTAGGATGCACACACATGTGTGGGAGGTTACAAGAAGAAGGATAAGGTTGGTTGAGAGGATAAGGTGACTAGGTTAGGGGGGCTGACTTGGATTGGATAGGGTTAGTTAGGATAGGCTTGGAAGGAGGTTAGGGAGGAAAGTTAGGAGCCATGTGCTCAAATAGGATTTGAGTTTGATTAATTAATTAAATTAATTGATCCATGGGGGTTTTGGGAAAAGGGACGTTTAATTAATTAAAGGTAATTAATCAAATGGGATGGCAAAAAGGGGATTAATTAACTAGGTTAATTAATTAGAAGGAAACGGGCTGAGGAATTAATTAATTTGGAGGAATGGGATAGGGATTTAATTAATTAGATTAATTAATTAGAAGAAAAGGATTTAAATTTGATTAAATTAATTAGCCAAATTTAGGTGTCTACAATAAGAGATACCTTATACAACATACCTCACCACGGGATTAACAATTGAGTCAATCAACAATGCTCTTTGATCTCATGTCACTTTGGTTAGGGTTTCAACTTCCTTGTTCTTCATATTCTTCTTTACTAGAATAGTTCCTTTGCCACATAGCGTAGTAATTACTAAAATGATATCCTTAGATATCAGACAAGGTTTGTCCAACATGATACAATCTCTTTGTACTTGACTCAGGATAAGCTTGATCAAGCCTTCATCTTCAAACCAGGGAAATTCACTCCATAGATCCAATCCTTTCTTCTCTAAATCTTTAATCTTTTATAATTCTTCATTATTTAAATTTCTTTCCATCTTCCCAATCTTTTCAGTATCAAATTCATCCAATCATACCTTTTCCAGATATTGAAATTCTTGTTGTTTGATTCTTCGACGATCATCTTAGATTCCATAATGTAAACTCTTGTTTTGCTTCTCTACCTTTCAACTACTTTTATCCTCCTTAGAATCCTTTCTTCACATAATGTAGAAAATGATCTCAAAGTCCTTTATTTATCTTGCCAATTACTTCTTAGGGTTTACACGCCAAAAAGAGTGTCTTGTCAATGACATCAGCATCATCACCAAAATACCAGATTGCATATCCAACATGGTCATGTTGAACCCATAGCATGAACTACTTCAGAAAGGGGGGATGAAATATTTTCCTTGTGAACTCCCCTTGAACCAAAGCAACAAGCTCAGTTACTAGAGAAAGAGGTTCCTGCACCGGATTCTGGTACATTAGGTTTGCTTTCATTATTTACCTCTTTCTTTCTCCATACCATGAATTCCTTTTTCTTCAATTCACAAGTCTTGACCACATTATTCTCCATAGACTTCTCCATAGCAACCACATTTTTTCACTTATTAGCATAATGTCTAGATTGTTTGCACTTATAACATTTGATGTTTCTCTGCACTGAATTCATTGAATGTATTCTAGATCTGCACTAATTAGCTTTATGATCATAACTATTGCATAGATGATAGTAGCCATGAAAATTCATATTCATCCTTTTCATTTCAACCAGATAATAATTCTAACTCATAACATGATTCCTACACTTTTTTGCCTTATGACCAAATTTCTTGCAATTGTAACATTGAGTGTTAAGTTCCTTCATGCTTCTACATTTTTCAGCCTTATGACCAAATTTATTGCATTGAAAAAAATAAACATTAAATGATGGGTACCTTTGTGCATTCGGTTGATGAACCGACAATCTTTTTATAGTAGATCTTTGTTTCTGGATTTTTCTTGCATCTTCAGGTTTCTTCTCTGCTTCTACCTTGACTTCCTTCCCTTTGTCTCTATCATTCTAATTTGAACATTCACTGATCTGAAATCCTAATCTAGTCTTGTCTACATGAGTTTTCTGCATGTTAATCAAGTCAACCATTAGTTTTATACTTTCATGAAATTTAGTTTATGCCTTTAGCTTCTTCACTTCTTGTTCCAGCTTTTCACATTCTTCAGTCTTTAGCTTAATTGAATTTTTTAGAGTTTCTTCCACTTTGATCTTTTCCTCTATTTTCAGCATCAAATCTTTAACGGTTTCATTTTCCTTCTTTAACTGATTATTAACTTCCTTATGTCTCATCTTGAACTTCTTGATCTGTTCTCTTAGCTTCTATACACACTCATTCGCTACCTTCACATTTTCTTTCAATTCTTCATTCTTTGATTCCACACTTTCCAGATCTTCAAGGGTTGTCTTCAATCCCTCATCCAGATGATAATCTTTGATCATACTCATCGGTACCATGATTCAAGCAACAAGGATATCCCTCAAGTAGTTAAGCTAGCAAATAAGGGGCCAAGCTCTCATACCAATTGTTGGATGGTTGAATGGACCAGAATACTGAGAGGGGGGGGGGGGGGGTGCATCAGTATTCCCACAACATACAAAAACTTTCCAAATATTTTAAGCTTCGCAATTAATCTAATCAACATGAAACAAAAAATGTATAATAAAAGAAAGCATAATCACAAGGCAGACACTAGATTTTTATACATGGAAAACCCAAATGGGAAAAAACATGGAGAGGGTTAGCTCTCAAGATAATATAACTAGTTATATGGTCCTAACCGGATCACAAGGTTTGACATCAATGACAACATTCACATAAATCTAACAAGCATAAGATAAGATGATGAAAATGAATTGAGAGGGATGCCTTATATAGCGATTTCATAATTAAAATTATATTTAGGCTAACTTAGATTTGATATATTTTTTGCACGGAGCTAGATTTGGATAGATTAGGACTGTCTTATTATCCTCCCAAAATTCAGGGAAAAAAGTGCGAGATCAGGATGGTAGGTCGCCCTGGTCCCAACAATATTTTTTTGGCTTTTGGGAAATAAAAGATAACTGGGTTATAATGTAGACTCTAGCTCAGTGGCTAAAACCATAATATATAGATATGCGAAATGTATCTTGGAAGTTGAAATTAGGTTAGGATTTTGGGTAAATTAGGTTAAATGATAAAGGGATTTTCTAGAATTAAGGGCCCAAATAAGAGTTTGATGGTATAATAAATTGGAATAAGACCCATAATATTAATTTATACCAATAAAGTTCCTATAATGCATAGATGAAAGGGGAATACTGAAATAGGTGCTAGGAGAGTGTGAAATTGGATACACTAATAAAGGTGTACAATTTACAATGCTACATTTAGGCCTCACTTTAATAGTGTGATATTATAGTCATACTCCCAGTAAAGTAGAAATGAAGAGAAAGAGCATTTGAGAGAAAGACAAAATAGGGATAGGATAATATTGAGGGATGACCAAGCCCCCCAAGCATAGGATTTTATCAATCCATGCAAGTTACCTTTAAATATACACAAAAGCAAACAATGTTAGTAGTAAAACACAAAGTTCCAAGTCAACTAGTGTAAGAGGCATCAATAATCAAAATGTCTCAACCGCTAATATCATTCTCAACATGTCATTGCAAGAGCACAAGTGGACTTATAAAGAGAAAAAGGACATACACCAATTGAAAACACAATAAACCATGATCCAACACTAGCAAAGTGTGTTATGCTATGGGTATGTGGGAGAGAAAGAAAGAACATGGATTCCATGGGCTAGAAAGCTATGTTATTCTAGGTGATCCATGTAGGAAGGAAGAGCCAAAATAGTCTAGCAAGCCACATTATGCTAATTTCACTCATCTTGCTTAAATGTCATCTAGTTTCAGGAGTTCGACATCTCGTTTAAGATTGGTCTAGTTTCAAGCATGCAAAAACCTGTATAAGACATACAATTAAAAAATGATGTGTTTTGGTTTCGGGAATGAAAACGTCTCATATAGAAGTTAGGTATGGTTTTGAAAATGTACACCTTGTATAAGATAAATGATGCATAAAATGAGAATGAATCATGAGGATGCAACAATCCCATATTGATAATTGATAATTGAAATGCAGCTAGGAGGCCAGATATATGCCCCCCCTTAAGATGTCAACATAGTCCTATGTTGATGTCTTAAGGTAGATAGAAACAAGGATTACCATCTTCAACACCAAGGAGATATTCGTTAAGCAACAATACAGTCATTCCAAACTATGTAGAAAGATGACTTAATAGGATTCATTCCTTTAAGAAAGGAAGAAATAATTGTAAAAGAGATATCTTGCAACAAGTGTAAAGGGTTCCTTTTGAGGGATTCATGATTGATAAAGGAGGAAGAGATATTTGGATAAAGATGTCTACCTCAAAAGTAGAGGAGATCCTTAATACAAATGACATCTTGGAAAGGAGAAGGGGAATACTTGAATACACACTGTTGACTCTGAATTTTACTTTGGAAACAAATAGCCTTATGGGAAATTCAGTGATGGGGGACTGATTGCGTAGGGTTCACTGAATGACCTCTAAGATTGAGAAGCTGACTCTTCCTTGGTGTTTCGAGGAAAGGGGAAGAAAGAAACACTTTTAAAACAGTAAAACTAGGCTACTGAGGTGATGTGCCAAAGCATATTTTAAGAAGATATGAGTACATAAAACTAACTACATATGATTTTCTGAGCCCATTCAATTATCTACAAGTCCAGATCAGAAACACAACCAAGGTTCAATTAAATCTCTCTGTGACATAAAGAGATACCTATCATGCATTTACCAGATAACAAGTGCAACACATAGTTCAATCGGCAAAATCTTAGATATATATATTCCTGAAGTCTTTAGAATTCTAACAGAAAAGCACATAAAAGACCATTAATGCATACTGAAGTAAAGTCTCAGGCACAGTTTGGTTGAACTTCTTCAGAAAACAATAAAAATAGTTTTTAAGGCTGAAAATACTACTAAGAAACTTAATTGTCCTTGCAAAGTTCTTAACCCCCTCGATAGGGAAAAAACTAAACTAAATAGAGCCTCTAGCTCCTAACAAACTCAGACTCCACCACCTTTTCTTTTCGCATGTCGTGGTCCGCCTGTATGATTTACCAGACAAACCGCCTCCTGAAGTTGTTGGCCCTTGAAATTGTTAGTCCCACGACGCTCTGCTCCGCAAGTGCATGACAAAAGAGTCACGATAAAAAATGGTGGGCGGAGGGACCAAAGAAGATGCTGCTACATGAACAACCCATGCCACGTGGCAGCTCGGCGATACTACAAAAACAAAAAGGGAAAGGCAAGCACATAGAACCCCCGCCGAGCTAACAACTGTCTCGCCTGATGCATGTGAGTGGGAAGAACAAAAAGAAGTGGGGCCACCAAAAATAACAAAATGCCGCCGGTGGACCAGTCCCAAAATAATGTTAACACACACCTTCTCCCATGTTTAGGAAAAGGTGGATTCTTAGTGAAGGATTGAACACTTTCACTAAGGAGAGATTATTCATAAAAGACAAATCATTTCAAGGAAGACTAGGTCCTAAACAAGGAACACACATGCACTCGCACGAAGGATAATTATATGCAAGAAAGGACATCAAATTATGAAATGATGATACTCAACAAAGGAAAAGTGAATCCTTAGAAATAAAGAATGATTGAAAGGCTATTCTTGCCCCCCAAGCATGGAGACAAGAATAAAAATGCTATTATGTTGCTACCTAAGTATGGTTGCACCTGAAATTGTACTCCCATGAATGATAATGAGCCCCCAATAAATTATCTAGCACATTTGTCATATAGTGAGGAGCAACATAATATGAATTTGAATGTTATGTAGAAGAAATAAGATGAGAGTTCAACTTATTGTCATCAAGTATTTGAATGATACCAGTTAAAATAAGTTGCTGAATTTTATCCACTAAATCATGACATTTGGCCATGGATTTGATGATATTTGCAAAAAAAAGGATTGTGTTGATTTTTCTTACAATTATTTCTTTATTTTTTTAAAGGGAGAGTAATCAGGTTGGATTAAAGGAGCTCATACAAAATACTCTCTTGTTGTGATGCGAATGTTGGATATTGTTGTTTCTAGGATATGTTGTTGTCATTGATGTCAACATATTCTTGTGCTTTGGTGATCTGGTGATTGCAAAGAATTGATCTGGTTGGTTTATCTATTTGGGATGTTGAATCAACTAAAGATACTTCATTCTTTATTGATTTCATGCTACTATGTGGTGATTTGATCGGGTTATGGATTTTTGTATGAAGATTGTTCTTCAGTGTTCTGGTATTTGATCCATTGTGCTCCAGTACGATCATATCTTTGGTTTCAGATTTGGGAGAGAGTTTTGGATGTTCATGTGTATCTTCATTTTAGATGGTTCATGATTTGGTGCTCCGCAAGTGATCTTTCTAGTTCGAATTGCTGTTGTTAAGTGTTCTTCAGGGTTAGCATGTTGATTGATGAAGATTCGATTAAGTGGTGTTAATGCAGCTATTGTAGATGGTTCTAACATGCTTGTTGGTGTTTCTTGATCATGTCCTATTTGTTATGGTTGTATGGATTGATCATTGTGCACATTATTGAGGATCTTTTGGGTCCAGAGATATTCTTCATGTTATGCGGTATTTTCGATGGTGTAGCATGTTGTGTTTGATCTTTACAAGATTTTTAGTGGTGTTGCATGTTTGAGGATTTGATTTGGGTCCATGTTATGTTATCTATGGAATTATATTGATCTGGTGGTTAAATTATGTATCGTGTGATGTAATTTTGTAAATAGGTGATGAGGGTTTGAGCCGACCTTGTAGTCAAGGTTGATGAATTGTATAAATGGGTGCTAGATTCATGTATGAAAGTTGTGTTTGCATTATCAGAGAGTGGTGTATGTGTGCATAAGAGAATTTATCCTTCGGTATGGTGTATTGAGCAGAGATTGTTGCAGGGCAAACAAATGTGCTTAACCGAAACTATCATCAAGCATTAGGAGATGCCATTCTTTCAATTCATATTAATCGGATTGTAGTTTGGATATTATTGTAAGGTAGTGAACCTTCCCTAAGGGTTGGAGCCTTCTAGGTCATCATATTTTGATCAGTGAGCTCTAGGCAGTGTGCTCGAATGCATGTGCATTCCCCATTATAATATTTACACATACTACTACAGAGTATCATCTTATTGTGGGTAGGTTCCCACCTTGGTTTTTCCCTTAACCGGGTTTTCCACGTCAAAATATTGGTGTTATGTGTGTTGTTGTTATTATGTTTATCTTTGTTCTTGCTACAGTTGATCAGATCTAAGATTGTGCTTAATTTGTTTAATCTGGTGAAAACTGATTCACCCCACCCCTCTCAGTTTTCCTTCATTGTTGTTGCCAACAGAGAAGTTGTAAAACATCATAGGTGTAAAAGACAATGGGGGAGGGGATGCCAAAAAATGAGGAATTTGGAAACATAGATCTTCTTTGGAAAAGAGTGGTGTAGATTTGGCTTCTCCATCAAAATCTTGTTGTACACATCCTAAATCATGTCCAATACATCCATGCATATATGTTGGAATGTCTAGAGGATAGGGTTCATTCTTAGTGTCAAAGTCTAAAGAGCCCCCATCATCATCAAGACATGTGTTGGAAAGAGAGGTGGGAATTGACTTAGAAGAAGCTTGAATAAATAACACACAAGGCTCCTTCAAGGCTTCATTATTATATTGAGGGATATTATACCGATTGAAGGAGGTTGAAAAGTCTAATGTACTCTGATTCCTTGGTAAGGAAGAATCATTGATAGGAGATTGTGTTGTTGAAGGAATCATAGTATTAAAGGGAGAAATACATCCTACTTCATCATTAACAAAATCATAAGGATTAGGATCAACATTGACTATGTGAAGTTCATTGTTATATATGAATTTGATTGTGCGATGAAGAGTAGAAGGGACTTAGTTTCATAGCATGAATCCACGATCTACCTAGAATGAGGTTATAATTAAGATTGTTGGGCATGACATGAATAAGAGTAGGTAAAGTCACAAGTCCTACTTTGATAGGTAATATGAATATACCAAGTGAATCTCTAGGAATATTATCAAAGCCACAAACACAAAGAGGATTGGGTTGAATAGAAGCATAATCCCAATTTATCCTATCTAATAAGTCAACACAACAAATGTTAAATGTTGGCCCATTATCATGAGTTGAGATACCTCTTATGTTTTGTACATAAATGAAAAGAGTAATCATAAAGGGATCATCTCTATTTTTAACCTCTATAGAAGGCAATTCATCTTGTGATAATGTTATATCATGTGGTTTAGAAGAAGAATGAGGAACCACCTTTTGTAAGGGTTCTTGGATCATCTTATGGTATGAAGGTGAAGTTTGAATCATGTCCCAAAGGGAGAACTTAGCTAAGATATCATGGATTCTCTCAATGATATTAGGTTCCTTATCAACATGTTTCTTAAGATGAGAGGGGGGAGGAAGGGAAGTTAGAAGAACATTGGGATATTTATTTTTGACACAAACATTAATTGTGTGATGTATTTCAGAACCAATTTTTTGTTCTAGTTGTCTTTCCATATCACCTCTTTCACATATGTATTTTGCAACTTTTAAGATGTTAGGAGGTGCCTTGGTCTCAAGATTCTCATACATAGAAACATGAAAGGTATTGACTTGATTAATCTCTTTGTTCTCCAAGTATTCCTCTTTAGGAGGGAGCATGAGGAAGCTTCTAATAATTTTATCTTCTTTCTCCAATATATCTTTATAGGTAGGAAAAACTTGGGGAGAAGGATTAATAATATCCATCAACACTTCTTCTCTAGGAAAGATACCATGTATGGAAGGTAGGGTAACATTAAGGAAGGTGTTTATGATATCATCCTCTTCCTCTAGGATGCCCTTATTGGAGAGACACATTTTAGGAGAAAGATCAACATCAATTTTCAAAAGCTCATCCTCAAGAGGAAGAGTTTTAAGAGAAGTATTAATAATATCTTCTTGCACCAAATTATCCTCATGAACAAGAGAAGGTTTAGGAGAGGAATTATCAAGGTTCATTATGGCCTCATCTCTAGAAGGTAAAGCTTGATAAAGAGGATTCTCAACCACAACAATTTGTTTTTATCACAAAAGCTTCTTCATAAATAGGATTGATAGAAGGTAAAGGTTCATAAAGAGGATTGTCATGCATGATAATATCCTTGTGAGTTTTTGGATATTTAGAGGATGATTTAGAGATAAGGGTGCAGTCATCAAGATTTTCATCCAACATCTAAAAGTCATCACTACCAAATGGAATATGCATTATGTTGATTAGCCTTTGTAAAAAGGATGGTTTAGAAAGTGAGGGCTTAAGATAAAGGAAACCATCAAGAACCTCCTCAAGTTCTTATCTACTATACATTTCTCTGAATGGATAGTCATCATATGAAAATGAATTGTCAAAGGCACAAAAGTCTTGTAAAGAGTAATCCGACATTTTTGAAAGAAAATGATAACTATTGCAATAAAATGATCTAAATAAAGCATGTAACACACAAAATGCATAAAACAAGATTTTTTTGGTACTTTTATTTTAAATAAAATTATGAAATGAATGTAACTAGGAGTGCATAAACTATATAAAAATTAGAAGTAAGCATAAGATATGTCGGGTTCACAAACATGTGTAGTATGAAAATGGAACCAGGTAGAACATAAGACCAAGATCCAATTTCATACCAACATTGGAATACAAAATCACCTAGAGGAGTGATTGTATTTGACTATTGTAAAAGAGACTCAAATGACACTTCTAGGGTTTCTATTCTTTCACTACTATGGAATATGAATGAACTATGGAGATATGTTGAAGCATTACAAAACCATGGATAAGGTATGAAGAAAGAAAATAATGAAGTTGCTATAAATGATTGATAGATAATAAAAAATGCTACAACAAACACAAAACTAGGTAGGGAATTTGATCATGTACCTATGATTGAAATCCAATAGTCATCTTGCATGACTAGGGTGTAGAATATCTTGGTATTTTGAGGTTTAACTACTATTTGGAAACCTATAACCTAAAGTAGTTTGGAAGACACTTGTGAAATTTGATGCAGAATTTTGAGGACCAGGGTGACCTAGCACCCTGGTCCTGAGACAGGGGTATCCTAGCACCCTGGTCCCAAAAAATTAGGTTCAAAATTTTGGATTGGGTCTATACTAGGCTCCTAAAGTTGTTTGACATCTTTACTTCTTTTTCATCTACTACTATTAAGGAATAAGACATTTCATGCTACCATTGGCTATTGCGGTCCATTTTCTTGACAATAACATAACATACCTTGGTGGAATATCAACAACAATGATATTCATGTAGAATTTCTTTTCAAGAACTGCTACCAATGTAAAATCCACATTTTTCATAATCACAATAATAGGGACTTCCCTTGAATCCATTAAAAAACATTTCCCATATGTATGGTTTACTTGCATCCCTAGTATCTTCACAACATGCATTGACATCACATTTGTTGATGGTCCTGAATCAATCATGCAATTTCTAAGCAACTTGTCATTTAATAGCAAAGTGACGTAAAAAGGATCCATTTGAGAAGGACATTTTGTCAATATGATTCAACATAAACCTATTGGACCCGCTAAATCTCTTCTTCTAGAAGACTCACTTGTTGCTTGGGTTGATCAATGTGATCACTACTGTTCCCAATTTGGGGTATTGACCTATCAAAGCTTGAGATTAATGACAAGGCATTCTTCTTGTGTTCATCAATTCACATCATTTCAATCAATGGGACTACCACCTTCATGTGAGTCAATGAAAAATTCATGTCAAATGAACCATAAGCAGGTGGAACAATAATGTAGGAGCATCCCCGGTTGATGAGAGATCTTGCATCAACCAAAAATATTTCCTTTTAGTTTTGTTCTTTGTTAGTTCTTTATGTAGTTTTCTATGTTCTTACTGATTGGTACTAGTAGTTTGTTGTTTTTCATGGCAGATCTTATTTTCGGTTTCTTGGATCTTTCATGTGCTTAATTCCAGTTTTTCAGTTCATTTGGGTTCTTTTCCAGTCAGTTATTGCTTCCAGTTGACTGTTTCTAGGTTCTGAGATACTTCTTGTGCTTATCGGTTGGTTTTCCTTCATTGACAATGTGATTCTCGGCATGTGGATCTGCTTTGGGTCTTGTTCGATGTTCTTTGGCATGTGGCCGACATTCCTGCTGAACCACACCTCTTGGTTATTATTTTTTGGAAATATTTCTTTAATTCTTAGGGCCAACCTAGTTACACGTTTCATTTTCCTATATTGGTAAATGTAATCTTATGAGGCCGACCTAGATATGTTCTGGTGGGTATAAATATGATGTTATGTAATCATTTGTAGGGGCAGAGGAAGTAGAATTGAGAATAAGGATTGAGATTCACATTTTGTGATCCATTTGATCCTTAGAGTCCCAGTTGGATTGTATCTGGCTAATAGCCTGCATGTAACTGGTCAACCACTGGATGTTCTTTGATGATTATATGATGTTAAATGGATGGTTACCAGAAGTTCTAAAGCAATAATATGATTTGTTTATGCAATCTTGTTATGTTTTCTTGCTACTTTCATTGTGTTACTCTTGCTGCATAAGCTGGTTGGTTCTCTTTGAGGGTTTTACCGGTTATGGCTACATCAAGTGGTATCAGAGTTGGTTATGAAGTGGCTAGTGGAAGAGTTGTTTGCCAACATTGAGGCATTCCTTTGGGTGGAAAGATCGCTAATTGGAGGCAGGTTGCGCGTGTGCTCAATAGATCACTGAGGGGAGGAAATTGAAACGGTAGTTAGATCACCGAGTTGAGGTAGTTCACCGGAGTGGAAGAGGAGATGCTTCCTAGAAGGACAAACCCCCAGAGGATAGAGCAGATGATGGAAGACTTCAAGAATGAAGTGAGGAATGAAATCCGAAATGCTTTGGTTGGTTTGCGGAGAAACCTCAAGTTGAAGGATGAGTATGAAGAAGTGAGTGAAGAGCTTGAAGAAGCTGAAGGGCTGGAAGATGAAAGAGAGGAAAGATTCCTAAGAGCAGTGGCACAAGCGAGTAAAGTTCATAAAGTTGAAGTTTCCAACTTTTTTGGAACACTAAACCTAGAGGATCTGATCGATTGGATCAGAGAGTTGGAGGATTACTTCGAGTTCAAGGATGTCAAGGACCCACAGAGAGTCTGGTTGGCACAAACTAAGTTGAAAGGGCATGTTGTCTTGTGGTGGAAAGAATTGTAGAAAGACAGAGTGGAGAATGGTGAATTGAAGATCACCCGATGGAGACAGATGGTTGCAAGATTGAAGGCCAAGTTCATACCAGGAGACTATGAGTTGGAGTTATTCAAGAAGTTGCAGAACCTGAAACAGAGAAACATGACTGTGAAGGAATATACTGAGGAATTCTACAAGGTGGTGATTAGATCTGGACATAGAGAGATGGACAAAGAAAAGGTGGCGGGGTATATAAATGGACTAGCTTTTAAAATTCAGGATGAAATGAGTATGTTGAGGGTTTCCACAGTTGAAGAAGCTTACCGGTATGATTTGAAGGCTGAGGAGAAGATGAGAAGAAGACAATTGAATAGAGGAAAGGAAAAATTAAAAGGATAGATGAGTACAGAGAAGCAAAAACCGGTTGAGGAAGATGAATCAAAACTTAAGTGGAGTAAAGAATCAAAGTAGAAGATACAAAGGAAAGGCACTGGCAGTACCAGTAGAGATTTTCCTAGAAAATGTTTCAAGTGTGGAGAAACCAGACATAGATTCTATGAATGTAAGCAAGGAATGGCAAGAAGTTATGTGGCAAATGAGAAACCGGAAGGTGAAGGTACCAGATCTGATTGTGCACTAGAGCAAGGAAAATCCCTTATATTCAGAAGAAAGGATACTGAATTTACTCAGAGGAAGAGTCTTTCTCGGACTATGTGTAAATCAAGTGGTAAGTGTTGCAAGGTTATTCTAGATAGTGGAAGTATTGACAATTTAGTATCTAAGGAGATGGTTGTGAAGCTTGGATTGAAGAGGCTTGAGCATCCTTGTCCTTATGAGGTAAGTTGGTTGCAAGATGATCAAAAGATAGAAATAAAGGAACAATGTTTGGTGAATTTTAATATTGGGCCTTTTAGGGATGAGGTTTTGTGTGACATTGTATCTATGAGTGCTTGTCATGTCTTGCTAGGAAAACCTTGGCAATTTGATAGAGGGGCTATTTATGACTATAGAAGAAACCTATTCACTATTGAGAAGGATGGGCAGAAGTTCACATTGATTTCTTTGAAGGAGAAAGAGAAGGAGGTGAAGAATCTAAGTCCTAAGGAAAGTTCCAGTACTGAGGAAATGGTTGCAGAGGTTATACCAGAGGGTGACATGAGTTTGCAGAAGGATTTGACAGATAAACCTGATGGACATATAGAAGCGGATGACAGAGAGTTTATGGTGATAAACCGGATGAAATCTTGTGGCAGAAGAAAATGAGAGTTGCAAAAGAAAGAGAGCAGTAAATAGAGACAAGGTGTAGATCTGAAGCAAAGGAAGAGAAACAAAGAGAGTCAGGGGTTAGAGAAGTCGGTTGAGGCACCAGAGGGGCTAAAGTAGAGGTTGGCAGATAAAGAAGATGTTTGGATCATAAATGAGCATGGGGTCTTTATTCCAAATCCTTTTAGATGTTCATGAGTTGCCTCTCATGGAACATATTTTTCTACTCGGGTTGTCCGATGCAGGAGCATCCCCGATCGATGAGCAATCTTGCATCAACCAAAAATATTTCCTTTCACTTTTGTTCTTGTTTAGTTTTTTATGCAGTTTTCTGTGTTCTTACTTGTTGGTACTAGTAGTTTCTTGTTTTTCATGGAAGATCTTATTTTCATTTTCCAAGCTAGTTCATGTACTTAATTCCAGATCTTCAGTTCATTTGGGTTCTTTTCTAGTCAGTTATTGCTTCCACTTGACTATTTATGGGTTTCAGGACAGTTCTTGTGCTTACTAGTTGGTTTTCCTTGATTACCGGTGTGATTATTGGCGTGTGGATCTATTTTGGGTCTTGTACAATGTTCTTTGGTATGTGGCCAACCTTCCTACTGAACCGTACCTCTTGGTCATTATTTTTCAGAAATATTTCTTTAATTCTTAGGGCCGACATAGTTACATGTTTCATTTTCCTGCATTGGTAAATGTAATCTTATGAGGTTGACCCAGATATGTTCCAGTGGGTATAAATGTGATGTTATGTAATCATTTATAGGGGTAAAGGAAGTAGAATTAAGAATAAGGATTGAGATTCACATTTTGTGATCCAGTTGATCCTTAGAGTCCCGATTGGATTGTATCTGGCTGATAGCCTGCATGTAACTGGTCAACTACCAGATGTTTTTTGATGATTATATGATTTAACCGGATGGTTACTGGAAGTTCTACATAAATAATATGATCTATTTATGTAATATTGTTATGTTTTCTTGTTGCTTTTGTTGTGTTACTCTTGCTGCATAAGCCGGTTGATTCTCTTTGAGGGTTTTACCAGTTATGGCTGCATCAAACAACCTTCTAAGCTATCTTTGCAATAGTATGCTTTCTCATTTCTATAGCCTTTTTAGCATTTTGGGAACCACCGTATTTTTGCTTCCAACTCATGGTTTCTTTAATTTTCTCATTTGGAATTCTTGAAATGAGAATAGTATTACCTTTCTCATCACCTTTCTTTGTTTGACTTGTAAACTTATCAATGCCAAGTTTACCCTGATTATTATTTACAACCCTATTGCTTAAATTGTATTTTCTCTTGGCCTAGTCCACTGTAGCAATAGTTAATGCAAAAATTTTCTCATCTAATGGTCTTCTACAACTCATTGGCCGATGCAAATCTTTTGATTGGTTTATATGAGAATCTCAATTCTCTAAAAATAATTGTTGAAGAGACATCTCCTGACTTTTAAATTTCTTTGCAACATTAAATTCTACATACTCTTCCCCTGATAAGTAACATTCATCATCATCCAAGGAAGATCTCATGGTTAACATATTTATGTCCTCTTCTTGATCACAATGGTTTTCATTGCATTTATTGCAAGGGACATTGGATTTCTCAAACATCCTTTCTAGTTACACCATTTTGATGAATGTGGTAAGTTACAAGGCACACACCATGGAGCAATTTCAACCATGTTTTCTCTTAGCCTTTGGAGAGGATTTGGAATCTCCTTGTTTACAGGAGGTCTATTACCATTTAACACCAGTCTTCCATTGTGCTAATTCATGTTATATGGCATATATTGAGGTCTCATTAGCCTTTGTGGCTTTTAAAAAGTAGGCCTACCATTGGTCAACACCTTTTCATTTTTGGCAACTTTGTATCTCAAATCCTTTAGAGAACTATAAACTTTATCAAGCTTGTCCTCATTAGCAAGCTACTTCTGCTAATGGGTCTTTGGGTTCTACAAGATCTTAATCTCATCTCTCTTGCCAACTTTCCCTAATGATTTTCTATTATTTTCAATGTGTAAAGAAAATATAAAAGAATCTCTATGTGATTGGGGATCCTTTTCCCTTAACTGACACTTGATCTTGTCATCAAAAGAATTCAAATAAAATGCTAAACACATTGATTCACTAGGCCTCATATGTTGTGGAAGCTTGGTCATCAACTTAGTAAAACTATTATTAAATTCTTGTATAGATTCATTATACCCTTTAGAAATACTCATGAGTTAATTAACTGAAAAATATAGGATTAGAACTACTTCCATACTTTTCCATGAAGATCCTTTTGAATCAAGGAGAGACCTATACCAATCCCTAACATCTTCAATGAGTGACTATATGAACAACTTCATCTTTACATCTTCACTATCAATGTCATAGTCATCCATCAAATTTATGAAGGCCTTATAATGGTCCACACTAGATAAAGCATTATTACCAATGAACTTTGGTAAAAAATATTCTCACTTCATTATCCACAGGAATAAGGTATCCTTGAATCCTATTAAAGTCCAACTGCCTATATCTGTTTGCATTTGTCGATGCTCTATTCAATGGTTGTCCTTGTCCTTGATTTCAACCTTGACCTCCCCCTTGCCCTCTTGATAGATTATTTTGGGTAGATTGACCCAGGTATTGCTAGCCTTGTGCTTGTGTTCCTTGGAGAAATTACCTCCAAATTCTGATTGGGAATTTATAAATGAGGTGCACTCTGGCCTGTAGACTAATTAAAACCATATTGTTGTTCACCTTGATGTTAGGATTGATGATAGTCCCAAAGATACTGAGAAGGGGGGGGGGGGTGGGGGGTGAATCAGTATCTAACCGGTTAACAAAATTTCTAACCTTATTAAGTATTTTGCATTCCAAAACAATGTACCAGTTTAAGCTCATACTATAACCTTATATAAAATCTGCCTCAATATTCGCTCATCAATTCTGCCTTATTCTGTCCATGTCCTATATCCATACATACATGTTCTATATCAAAATGATTTACAAGATCTCATACTTATATGAGTTTATTACAATATGCCATGTTGGCTTTACAAAAAGATATTACAATTAAATACAAAAGATGTTCCTGTCGGTTGGGGTGCCGGTGAACATTATTGTTGCTGTCAGTGAAGTGCCTGCCAGTGCCGGTGCCGGTGCCTATGCTTACCGGTGGTTGTTCCCGCCGGTGATTTACCAGATGAATGCCTTAAGGTCCACAAAGTTGCCATCAATGACATCACCTTCAATCACCTTCAATTCTCATTGGAGTGTGCAATGCCAACAATCTCCCCCTTTGGCATTGATGGCAACACTCATGAGAAAAATACAAAAATCTATATCCAAAAATGAAGTCCAAAATTTTACCAAAAATGTGTGCTCCCCCTGAGTAGATGATCTCTTCTGAAAGTCATTTTTCTCTATTCTACTACTCCCCCTTTGACATCAATGACAAAGGTTGTCAAAATTGTCAAACGAGTGTAGTTTTCAGCTAGAATCTTGTAACCGGTTGGTTACAATCTGGAATAAGTCTGCTAAAACCAAATTCAAGCTCTGAATAAACCTATTGTTGTCCTTCAATGTTGCCTTAGTTCTCTGAATAGTACCAGTGAGAGGATGCATTTGTTCTTCTGGTGACTTTTGTCCTTGAATAAGTGCTTCAGAGATTTCTTTCCTTAGAGAGATAAGATTATCTAACTTAGGATTGAGTTTATTCTTAAGCTCTCTGTCTTTTCCTTTTATCCTTTCCTTCTCTTTCTCTAACTTTTCCAATTTCTCCTCAAATTCAACAATTTCCTACTCAATAACTGAGATGAACCAATGATATTATTAGCTATGTCATCAATCTCCTTTTGAACTTTGCTAATTTCTTTGTCAATATCCACTGTCAAAAGATTTGTCTTACAAGTATCTCTATACAATTCCTTAAACTCCATAATTGTTGTGCTCAGTGCCAGTAAAAGATTGTTAGTATGTTCCGTGCACTTCTTTATTGTTTCTGTAGACACCTAAAATTAATATTTAATTAATTTAAGCCTATCAACATAATTAATTGACTTTAATTGTGTTATCCTTATTCCTCTCAGAATCAATTAAATCTAATTTAATTAATCCTGTCACTATTGTCCAATAATTAATTTATCAAATAAATTAATTATTGCCTTATTCTTCTAAAGTCATCTCAATAATTATATCCTCTAAACCCACTCAGTTAATTAATTTTAATTAATTAACCTAGTCATGTGATTCCTACAAATCACTTTTCCTAATCCCACTCAATCTAATCAATCCTTCTTGAATCTCCCATAGTCATGCTTATCATTATTCTCCTATTTTTTAATTCCCACTCATGTCACATCAACATTGAGCCTCTCAAAGAAATTCAAATTTCTTTGAATCCCTCAATGCATCCTTATTTTGGAATTTTTAATTCCTCAAGTTTTAAATTCAAATTTCTCCCCCCTTTTTCCAAAGGAATTTTATATTCTCGTTTATTTTCCCAAGGCACCCTTGATCCATGCTTTCTATCGAAAATCAATCTCAACCAATCATAATTTAATCAATCTTGGCCCTCCATTGGCCTTCTCCAATCTATAAATTGGAGCCTATTCTCCTCACAAAGGATCCACTTCTCATGCATTGACATGCTGCTCTTCTCTCATCCTCTTCATAATCCTGTATCAAATCCATGCATCCTTAATCTTCTAAGCAAATCCTCCTATCCATCACTCAAATCCAATCCAATAATCCATCTATCTTGTTGAGCACAAAGGAGAGCATTCCACATCACAGTCAATCAAAGGAGCACATCAAGTGGAGCATCATCAAAGGGCACCTTCACTTCATCAGGCTCAATCCGAGGGAGAGGTAAAGATAGCAAGGTATAAGCATTATCTTCATATTTTTATGTGGTTTTATGAATGTTTCATGTTTTAATCTCTTTTAGTGTTTTGTTTGTGCACTAACCACTTGAATCCACCTTGCTGGCTTTTCCCCTCTTCATTTTGGCACACCCAGTGGGACCCATGTCCTGAATTTAACAAAACAATTGAGTTTTTTTTGTGAAAATTTTTCACAGGAATCACGCTTTAGCGCGAGCGTACGCGCATTGGCGTGATTGTTTTTGAATCAGTACGAGCACCTATTAATCAGCGCGACCATCTCGACTATGGTGCGACCACAGGAAAATTCAAAAAAATTTGGGCGCCTCACTGTGCTTTAGCACGACCACCTTGGCTTCAGCATGATCACCGCGGAAATTTGTCTATATCCTTCTCATTCTTCCTCTTCTTCATTCTTCTATCTTCTCATTTCTATTTCTTCTCTATTGTCGTTTCAGCGCAACCACTCTGCGATTAGCGCAAGCGTTTTTTGTTAAAAATTTGAATTTTAAATTTTGGGCGCTAACTTTAGTTGTTTTGATGCGAGCGCCCACGCATAAGCGCGAGCGCCTGATAATCAGCATGAATGCAATTTTTTCTTTTCTATTATCTGCTCTGTTTAAATTTTAATAATCTATTTGTTAGAGCAACCGCTTGCGCATTAGCACGACTGTCTGCAAATCAGCGCGACCACAGGAATTAATCAAAAAAACAAGAGTAAAATTTATTCTATTTTTTCGCCATATCTTCTTCATTTTCACTCCATTTTCCTCCAAACTTTACTAGATCTCCCGCAATATCATTTTGCACATTTCCTTCCTTGGGGACCTTATCCCAAAATCCACTTTTTGAAGCCCGAAATCCCACATTGCTCTATTTTTAGGGTTTGCCATAACTTCTTCCACTTTTATCCAATCACCTCCAAATTTTCCCATATTGTCTATCTCCAAATTTTGCTTCTTTGTCCCTCTTGGACAAATTTTTTCCATTCCTTCACCTCTCCTCCAAAATCCCCATTTTATGCTTGTTTTTCTACTCATTCCCAAAAAATTAATTTTTTTTTTTTGTCATTCTTTTGTCTTTTGCAGGATGCTTGTTGAAGACTTCATTTTCAAACTACTAATCCACTTTTTTGTAGGTTGCCTAAGAAAATCCGACCAAACATTGTGTTTTTCTTAATCTTTTTATTCTAGGCACCTAGATTTTAACTAGGGGTAAAAGAACTCTTGCTTTTTGTGTTTGAGGAAAGTGTAGAGGTAGGAGAGTATGCTCTTGTTTGCATAGACAATCAGAAATCCCAACCCTTGAACCTTTTATTGTTTGATTTCATGCTTACCCTTAGCGGGTCTGCCCTCCCAACTTGCTCTTTGAGAAGGTAAGAGGGGAATGACCCAAGTGAGTACACCCAGACCTGGGGTTCTCAACTCACTATAATAAATAGGCCATTGACTACGAAAGGGTCAATGGTTGGGGCTATATGAGAGTTCACTCTCACATTGGGTGCTTAGTAGGATCCTAGAGATCTCAATCATGCTTGCGTGACTACTAAGTTCTTGGTGCTTCGTTGGGCTATAGGCCTCAATTGCGCTTGTACAACTGCGAAGGGTAGCTCCTAACTGGAAGCCATACTAAACACCCTTGTGCCTAGTGGCCAAAAACCTTCTAGTCATTAGTCCAGGAGGTTGGACCACCAAAGCCATCCATATTTTTACGACCCTTAGTAGAGACACAAAGTTTGCCATGAGAAGTTTTCATGGGAATTGATGCTTGGCTGCCCCGAAGAAGTGAGTGCCATGGAGGGGAGCCAGTGGGGTCAAGCATCTAAGTGTCTGCTCTGGGTAAATGTAGCTGGGAAACCAATTGGGATCCATTGACTATTGTCTTTTCTCACCATAGGATATGTTGTGAAGGATCATGAGTGTCTTTTGAGTCTAATTTCTTTTGACCATTGTGTTTTCTTTACTTGACATCTCTTGCCAAGTCCATCCCCCACAACCAATCAATCACCCCTCTTTCCAAATTCCATCTTGTCATCATCAAATATTTAATCCATTTCTATCTATCCAAGAAATTCTCCAATCCCCAATCCACTTTCATCCATTCAAACAATCATCCTTCCTCAACTAATATTCATTCTTCCTCTAGTCCAATAAAATCTCCAAAATTCCAATCAATCAAATCCATCCATCTTCCTAATCTAGTTATCCAATCCAATCAAATCAAATCCAATCTAATCTAATTCAATCCAATCCAATCAAGTCCTAATCCAAGGGCCAATCCAATCAAATCAATTCCAATCCAAATCAAAATCCAATCCAAATCAAATCAAATCTAATCCATCATCATTCCAAGCCAAGTCCTAATCCTCATCTTCATTTAACATCATCTTCATAATCTTTCCCCTCCAAAACATATTCATCTAATTCCAATCTAATCCTTCACTCTCAACATGACTACCCAAAATTTCAAAGCTTGGTATGAGAAGATGCTCATGGAAATTCATGAACCTGCCTACCAAGTTAATCCCATGATCACCTACTCACCTATCATACCTTCATCCATCTCATCTCAACAAATTACACCCAATCCCAATATATACCATATCTCTTATCCTTCCTCTACCTTCGACAAGGGAAATCCATCTTATTCCCATCCATATCTTTATCTTATTCCCCATCCATGTCTCCATATTATTTCTCATCCACATACTCCTCTAATCCAATATGTATACCTCCATCTCCCCCCCCATCTACATCTCAATCCCCATCCTTATACAATGCATTCATTACCTCTACTCCCCATCCAAATCCTTTACTCCATAGTCCTCCAATCATTAATCATAATTCCCCAATCCATTATCCTAATCCTCCATCCAATCCCAATCCTCCATCTAATCCTAATCCTCCAAAATCCATATTGTCCATGTCCTCCAAATCCATCATCCATAATCTTATCCAAGACATGCTAGAAAAGGAGACAAAATCCTCACCTCAAAGCAAAGTGGCCAAGTCTCCTCAAGTCCTCCATCCACCCCAATAACCTCCACCTCAAAACAAATCCCAATCCCCCACACTTCATGATACCATCATTCCTCCATCCACCCAAGTTGAAGCTTCCATACCATCCTCCATCACACAATCCCCACAACTCCAAACATGCCAAAAGCTTGTTCCAAAGCATGCTAACATAGAAATCTCTCCATCTCATGATGTATCTCTCTCCACTCCATCTAGTGATCCCATCCCCTCCAATCCCTCTCATGATCATATGATTCGTCTATCATCGCATGATCCTCTTCCATCTCATGATCAAATCACCCCTCCCACCCCATCTCATGATACCCTCCCTAGTCAAGATCAAAGTATCCCTTCATCTCCATGTCATGATCCCAATCCATCTAAAGATCCTAATCTTCCTTCCACATCTCATCCCCCTCAAAATGGACACGCATCTTGTTTCCGAAATAATAAGGGTCCTCAAGATAATGCTCAAGATGTTGGTACATCCTCTATTCCTCCCAAATCCAAATTTCCCTTATACAAATCAAAATCCCCTTATCCCTCATCTTCCGCATCCATTTTGGGACCCTATGTTCCAAAGTTAAACCCTTCATTTCTTCCATCCATTTTGGGCCCCTATGTTCCGATGCTCAATCCTCCATCTCTTCCATCCATATTGGGTCCTTACATCCCTCCATCCACTACTCCATCACTTCAAATAATCCCTAAGAAAGATCAAAAAAGGCACACATCCTTGGATGCCTCCCAACACTCTCTTTCCACCATCCCATCCATAAAATCCATCAATCCTTCATCCTCATGCACCCATCCCATTGCTATTGGAAGCAATTTGGATGCCCAATCTAAAAAGCATAAAGCTCAAAATCCACAAAAATCAAAGGATCAACATGTCCCCTCAAAATGACATGCTCAAAAGAAAAATATGATCCGAAAGAAGAAAAATCAAAAAGGCCCCAAAAGAAAAAATCAAAATTTATGTGGATTCCCAAAGAAGCAATACATCCCAAAGAAAAATCAAAATTGGCATCCAAACTTGTTAATCCAAAAGCACCATCCATTCATAAGTCTCCCAATCCTCTATCTAACACTCCTCCATCTTCAAAATCCATTTTGGGTCCTTATGTCCCAAAATCCACCACCCCAACTCCTTCTTCTATTTTGGGTCCTCATTTCCTAAAATCCACACTTTATCCCCCATCCAATTCAAAGCACTCTCCTCCACTTCTCCACCACCCTTCAAGGTTTGTGCCAATGTTGATCTTCCATAAATTTTTCAAAACCCCATCCATTATCTACCATCCATTTTTCACAATCCCATTCTGTTAGTCTAATCCTTTCCAAATCCGTATGTTTCATCCTCTATCCATTTCATCTCCCCAATTATTGTTACCAACATCTATGAGCATACCTCTAGTTCAAATAAATAAGGTATACCATCTATGGAACTAGATGCTTGAGTCCTCCCTTCCTCCTTCACGTATCCACTACCTTGCATATCCACTCATCCTTATCCTCTCCATCCAAACTATTCCAAAAATGCAAAAATTCAAAAAAAAATCAAGAAAAATACAAAAAAAAATCAGAAAAAAGTAAACAAAAATAATTTCATCCAATGGTGAAAACCACTTCTTGTGGCACCTTGGGTAAGTACCATGATGGAAACTTGGCAAACAAGCGTCATGAGTAATCCCCTCATCCCCTTGCACTCTACACTTTGGGGCAAGCTTCATACACACAATCCTCTCATCCATCTACATCATATCTAAGTCCATTCTCCTTTCCTATCTTTGATCTTGACTATCCTAGCCATATCCTCCATCTCATATCCCTCATCCTATCAAAATAAATCATCCATTCATATCTTTCATCTTGATCATATAAGAGGCAAAACAATGTATATGCATGCATGCTTTGGAGAACACAAGCCTTAATCCTCTACCATCCATATCCATTACACATTATCCTCCCATCTCATACATCTTTACCCATCATCCTTGCATCCTTAATTCCACTACCTCTAGTATGGGGCATTCCACTCCTTTGCAACATAGTCCTTGGGTCTCCATCACCCTACCCTCCATCCATTATTCCTCCATTTCCTATCCATATCCATCCATTTAGTCCCTCCATCTCCTATCCAAAACAAATCCCTCATCCATCTCTCCTCTTACCAATCCTTGGTTCTCCCTTGTCATTGGTTCCATTCAATCAAATCCTATCCACCAATCCACCCCATCCAGTCCAATTTCTAATCCAATTCTATCTCATCCAATCATATTCTCCATCTCTTCCAATTTAATGAATAATCCCATCCCCAATCCAATCCTATTCAATCATCCATCCCCCTTTCTCATCCTATCTAATCATTTATCCTTCTTCTAATCCTATCCAATCCATCAAACTGAGCTTTCCCCATCTACCTAAGCTTGCACTGACTTGTACCTAATCCAAGCACCCATCCATACTTTGCTAATCAAATCCAAGTGCCAATCCTCTCATTTGTAGACGTCGTGCATCCAACTTGTCTTTTGTCATCCATCAATCAAAATCCATCACCTGCCTATTGGGATGTCTCCTTCCCTAGTCCGATAACTTATCTAAATCCATGTCCTACTCTTGGCAAGAGATGTAAGTTGGTCATGTGCATATTGTTTGCATGCTTGAGATTTTTGCTTTATTTTCATCTTGTGTCCCAGGACTATACTTGTTTGGGACTGCCTTGATCATTCTATATCTTGGTATGTCTTGGCTGGTATATAATGGGGCATAGTTTTCATGGCATGGTGTGTTTGAAGGTCTTCCTTGTATGAACCGACAACCCTGAATTAGTGTTTATCAACACTTGCATGATTGTGTGCAAGGCATTCCTGTTTGACTGAGCGTCAGTCCACGCCTCAGATCTTCATATCATCCTAGTTCTTATAATCAGTGGTGTAGACTATCCATGACAATATCAAATCTAGGTTTGCTCTCTATAATTGCTCAACAAGAAATCTAATCCATTTATCATTTCTTTATCTCATTTCATTCTCAACACTCCAACTCATCCTACTTCCCTCTTTCATTATCTTCATCCTTTCATCACCTATTCTTCTAATTCCTTTTGAGAGCACACCCATGTTCTTCAAACTCACATGTCCTCTCGAGGGGGCATACCACTGCTTCCTCATCATCCTTCCTCATCATTCTTCCTCATCTCATGACTGGGGCACCATGCTACTAGTCCTTATCCTTTTCTTCCACTATGTTTTATTCTTCTTTGATATAACATCATTTCACGACGCTATATCAAAGAGGGGCAAAATGTAGACACCTAAAATTAATATTTAATTTGTAGTCACATAAATCTGTCCATTTTAATTAAATGAATATTTTGTGTTTATTTGATTAAAAATCCACTAGCCACCAGTTAATTAAATTAATATTTAATTAATTCATCCCCAAACATTCTTCTATTAATTAAATAAATTATTCAATTTATTTTAATTAATTCATTAAATCCAATTCAAATCAATTAATTAAATAAAATCAATTTATTTAATTAAAATCCCTTTTCCTATTTTAAATAAATTAAATAAAACATTTATTTAAATCATTATCTCCACCCCACTTGCATTTTCCTACAAATGCAACTTGCACACATTTTGAAATAAATGAATTTTTATTTTAATAAAATCTTATTTTTCCTCACCCACCAAATCCACTTGCAAAATCTAATCCCCTTCTAGATTCTTCTAACCCCTTCCTAATTAGCCTAATCCATCCCCTAAATATTGTCACATTCCTAAGCAAAATGGAGTCACTTCTCAAATGGCCCAAAGTCTTTGATAACCATTGAAGGCTTCCAACTTTCAACCACTTAATTCCTCAAAGTCTTTGAAAACCATTAAAGGTTTCCAACTTTCAACCACTTAATTCCCTAAAGTCTCCAATAACCATTAATGGTTAATTCAACCCTCCCACATGGTTAAAACATTTGTTTGACTCAACCTCTATCCAACCACAAAGGTCTCATCAAGCATTTAATACTTTGACCATGATTATCTCTTAATCATTTGCACAAAGGTTTATCCTTGGATTAACTCCTAATCCAGTGGGTAATCCTAATTTAGGCTTGACCCTTAGCCTTTAGATAACCATGAGGTCTTCTCAGGCCTTTAATGCCTCCAACCTCTTCTTTCAACCCAATCCTGTGTTGACACTTGTCACTATTTTATTGGTGCCAATTGTGCACATGGATCCCCAACTTTCAAGCTTGACCCTTGATTAAACCCTTCAATCCTGGCCATCCATTGCTCCATTTTTCCTATAAATAGAGCCCATTCCTTCATAATCCAGATCCTGAAAACTTGTATGCATTTAGACTATAGCCATTTTAGAGAGCATTTAGCATAGCATAACTAAATATTGTCTTTTGGTTAAAACAAAATCATTTTAGCATTAAAATAGCTTTTCATTTCATGTTTAGAGCTATTCTACAATCTCAATCCTCCATAAGCATCCATAGTGCAAAAAGCTGCTGAGAGCTACACTATTTTGGAACTTGGAGAGGAGAGGAACAAGGGAGAAAGAACTAATATCATGTTAAGAGATAGTTGGAGATATCTCATTGTCTTACTTCTTTAGTTAGATATATTTAGCATGTTTTTAGTGTCTCCTTTGGAATGCCTTCATTGTGTTTGGTTTTTAGATTGATTAACTCTAACATCTTGTGTGTTTTATGTTGTTTGATCAAGAACTAACAATTGTGTCATTTAGGAGGGCATCATTTGGTGAACCTGACGTGAATCGAACACGCAACCTTCTGATCTGGAGTCAGACACGCTACCATTGCTGATCATATCCTGAGACAAGTGCATACCGTACTAAGAAATAAAACCTTTATCCAATTTGGAGGAAGAGGAACCAAAGAATGAGCATTGTACCTGTAAACAAACAGTATATATGCATAAAGAATAAAGAATAAGGATCCTTGGTAATGGTTCATGCCCATATGGTCGAGATATACGCTGTAGTCAGCAAGCCGTAGTGATCTATGACTGCATTTTGCATAAGATCACGTAGCTTGGTGAACTTCCTACATAGACACCATTAGTACATGCCCCAAAACTTCATCGGAAATGATGCGCAAACAAAACAAAACAATGTTGAAAAGATCCCGATACAGATAAACAAACGATTGTACTCACAAATCAACCAAGTATTTGATAGCTTAACATAATTTTCTTGTCAAAGAAAACGTCATCTTGTCTTTGTTTTGGTAAGGAAGGATACATCCTTGGTTAAAGACAGGTTTGGATTGTTGATGTCGATTGTTTTGGTTTGATTGGTAAATGGTCATTGTGTGAGTAGTTTGTCAATGTTTGTTTTGCATCTGATCGGATGAATATGTACAAGGTGTTGCCATGTTTTTGTGTGATTTTTGATGGGTTTTTCGATGTTTTTGGATTTTGAATTGTTTTGAGTGTTTTTGGTATTTTGTGAGTCATTTTTGAATGTTTTTGGATTTTGTATTGTTTTTGAATGTTTTTGATATTTTCTGGGACATTTTTGAATGTTTTTGTATTTTCTGATGATCGCCTGAATGAAGAGTGTAATGACACATAAGACAATGTAGAATCCACTTCTATCACGAGGGTAAGGGTATTGCCCCCAGTTTGTAGACCGGACTATGAAAAGGTGGGATGCTAGATGCGTGGAGTACTTTCTTAATTGCAGATCAAATAACAAGCCATAGTTTGGATGGATGGATGTGTGTGTGCATGAATGTGATCGCAACGAGCCTGAAAGATACTGGAGCCATTGTTTTTACGAGTGGTGCCTGTTTGCTAGGTTTTCACCACCGTACTTACCCAAGGTGCCACCGGAGTGTTTGTTCACCGTTTGGATGCATGATTTTTCTTTACTTTTTTGAATGTTTTTGTATTTTCTTCAGGACATTTTCTGAATGTTTTTGAGATTTTCTTGATATGTAGGGGAGCCTGATGCTCTGTATACCTTAGGTATAAAACCGTTTGAGGTGCATGCTATTGATTGGATCTGCAAGCGGTTCTCTTTCTGATGTAGCCAACTGATATGCCCCGGACCCAAATACAGCAGTGACAACATATGTAGCCAAGAGATAGTTGGAGATATCTCATTGTCTTACTTCTTTAGTTAGATATATTTAGCATGTTTTTAGTGTCTCCTTTGGAATGCCTTCATTGTGTTTGGTTTTTAGATTGATTAACTCTAACATCTTGTGTGTTTTATGTTGTTTGATCAAGAACTAACAATTGTGTCATTTAGGAGGGCATCATTTGGTGAACCCGACGTGAATCGAACACGCAACCTTCTGATCATTTTTTTTTTGAAATTAACATTTTGCTTGTTGAAATTGCCACACAGGTCGCGCTTCGGCGCTATTGAACGCGTTTTAGCGCTGTTGCAACAATTTTTTTTAGCGCTATTGATCCTAAGATAGCGCTATTGAAAATGTTTCAGCGCTATTGGAAACATTCTAGCGCTATTGTCACAGTTTCAACGCTATTGACACACTTCTAGCATTTTTGTCTTGTCGAATTTTTCTCTTCTTTCAGCGCTACCGTTTAAATTAGCGCTTCTGTTCACGCAGACTAGCGCTATTGTATGAATCAGCGCTTCTGCAAAAACACAGACTAGCGCTATTGTAACAGAACGTTGTAAAAAAAGGCCTTGTAATTGATAAAATTATTTTTCTTAGGTTTGTGAGAGGCAGAATATATATGGAATATAACATTTAAGTATAAGTGACATTTCCTCTTCTCTTTTCTCTTTCTTATACTTTAAGTTATATTCCATATATACTTTCAGGATGTTTGAGAGGGGTTTCAGACCTCTAGGAGTTGTAATGCAAAATCTAGTTTTTGAAAGATCCTCCAAATTTCAGACTTAGTCAAATTTCAGGGCATTTCAAAATCAGGATTTGTAAAATTTGTAACCGAAAAATTGAGTATCTTAGGCTTGTGGAAGCCCCCCTTGAACACCGATTTTTACTAATTTGTTTTTGTTGATACAGGTTAACAACTCACCATAAAAATCACAAATTTGTCATTTAGTGCTTAAAAAGAACTTAAAACTACAAAAAAAAAAAAAAAAAAGAGAAGTTTCATTGTTTTCTAGTTAGGACTCATCTTTATTTTTGGTGCTTAAAATCAACAACACAAATTTGATTTCCTTGCATCAATTCGGACCTAAAATTTACAAACCACACTTCAAATTTTGGTGCAAATAAAATACACAATCCACTTGTTTTGATTTTTGCAAGCGATTTTTACTTCATGCAAACGTGTTTTCCATTAAGTTGACTAGGATTTCAAATTCTAGAATACAAAAACACATTGCTTTTTGAAGTTAAAAAGAACACCATGACTGTTGGAGCAACATCTCCAAATAGTTAAATCACATTGCAAATGCTGGACTAAAAAGAACAAGTGTTTTTCGTATTTGGCACACTTGTGCAAAATAGTCAGTCGAGTGGACCTACTTCTAACACACACTATCCTCTCCCTTGGCTCTCGTGGTCCTAGGTGCAAGAGAAAAGTGTTAGTAACACTCAAATTTTATCTTTTTAAGAGAGGCCTGCCAAGGGATCGATACTCTTGGGAACGACCTCGAGCGGTAAATCCTTCGAGCCGCTATAGAAATCAGGTGAGAGCGAAAGCTGTAGCCTTGGGTATAGCTGTTCCTACAGTGTAACTGGCCGAAAGGACAAATGGGCCCCACCACCAGTTACAAGGCTCTTAAGTGAGTCACTGCAGAATGAACTTATGTCCAAAGCCATCGAACATGACTAAACACCTTTAAATAGTAGCCCACCTGTTCTATTGATTGAGGATATTTGAGGTATAATTTAGTGCAAGAGCATAGATGGTTTTGCTCCCAAGATACTCACCATACATATTTCCTTGAGTAGAAACATAGCTTTTTGAAAAGTCACTTGTGGCTTGATAAAAGTGGTGACTCCCCCATCATAGGGATCATCTATTTGTTATGCTCGTGCAAGACTTAGTATATCACATCCTTACCTGCCACGGCGGGATTCATAAGGTATGTAGTACCAAAGTCGAAGAAATATCAAGATGTGGGCTAAATTTATCACAACTGGCCATTTGACCTTAGGGATAAAGAGTGTTTGAAGTGTGTTCGTTTTACAGACCTAGTGCAAATTGAGCCGACTTCAGGCTTTGGAATTACACCTTAAAATAAATCTAAAGGAAGGGTCAGAAACAAGTCCAAGGATTGGGTTGATCTAGACCCATACTCATTTGTGCCTTTGAGGCTACAATCTTGTGTTTGTGTGCTTGCTTTGTTTTCTTGTCAAAGAAAAATTAGAAAATCAATTCCAAAACCAAAGTATTCATCCAACATCTGTCAACACAACCAAAAACATCAAAAACAAAGTGCAAACAACACAAAGTCACAACTTTTATGACCATTCTTCACATCTTGCGAAAGAAGAAGTGTCATCCGAATATTACCTTGAAAAGAAGACCATTAAGCTCAAAGGCTTTGATCAAAAGAAGAAAGTTCTTCTATATCAATAGACAAATCTTTGTCTCACATAGAATCTTTCTACATCGCATGCGTCTATACCTTCAAGGTAAAACAAACGAGTTTGATTCAGAATCATTGAACCGCAGAGCTTTTATGCAATATAGAGCTCTGAGTTATCACAAAAATCAAGGAGGAAAGATTAACCCCAAATTCTTCCCAAACATCTGTATCACCTACAACACAGCTCGAGAAGTGCCACCAACACCCGAAAGGGAAGAGATAGAGTTTGTCCCATTTGTGACACAAAGTTTTTATTGAAGTTGAAAACATTTTTCATCCATCATCCCACTCATACATCATCACTTCATCATCAATCCATCCCAAAACTCTCAAAACATTAAGAGGTTCTTGTCCCAAAATTCTTTTTTAGATATTGCTTGAAATCAAACACATCACATCACTTTTTAGATTGTTTCTACATCTAGGATAAGCTCATCCTAAGAGACACATCTACGCAGGTTAAAACTAGTTCATGAGTGAATCCTCTCATTACTAGGTAGTTAAATCTGTAACACATCTCAAATTTCTCTACACCTTATCACATCCAAACTCATCAAAACAAACAAGCAATTCAAAGAAAGAATTCTGGTTACATTTACCTTTAGAGTGCTAGAGATCTACAATCCACTAATCATCCATCTTTCATCGAACAACTCATCATCATCTTCAATCAACTTCAACACAAACTTGCAAACAAAATGGCTCAAACCCGATCGCGATCAAGGCAACGAGAAATAGAAATTGAGGAAGAAGAGGACAACCTCAATGAATTTCAAGAAGCACTTGGAGGAAATGTAAATGATGAAAACCCAAGTAGTCCCACTCCTTCAACAATCGAAAGGGTTCAGCATAACCCTCACTTTAACAGATTATTTGATGAAATTCTCAAGAGCAATGCGGATGCTCACTTCTTAAGACTTGCTCAAGAAGGAGCCAAACTCCCCTCAGACTTTGATCTTGCCCAATCAAGACAAGCATTAGAAAGACAAAGTCGCCATGAGGAGGAAAGAGGTAGAAATCACATCAGATATAACATCCCTCGAGGTAACCCACCACCTCCTCCTCCAAATGAAATGGAGATGTTGCGGCAACAAGTTGAGAATCTCGCCCAACAACTTCATAGTGGTGTTAAGACCAATCAATTCTCACTTAACGACATCTGTCCCTATCCGTTTGATAGGAATCTTTATATGCCACCCTTTCCACGCGGGTTCGAAACACCAAAATTCGAAAAATATAGAGGAAAGGGAGATCCCCGCGATCATGTCTGAGAATTTCATTCCGCTTGTCTCGAAGTCACATATGAAGACACATACTTAATGCGCCTTTTTCCCCAAAGCTTGGGAGGAACAACCACATCATGGTTTTCCCGACTACCAGGTGGCATAAGAACATTTGAGGAACTCATCCAAAAGTTCCTATCTCATTATTCTTATAATATTGAACGCGACATCACCATGGCTGATCTATGCAACACCAAACAAAAACCAGGTGAATTATTCTCAGTATTCCTGCAACGATGGCGCCAAATGTCTAGCAGACGTTCTCTTCAGTTACCTGAACGAGAACTAGTGGAAATTTTCATTTCCAACTTAAACGAAGAAATGGAATTTCACCTGGATGTCAAAGACACAGACTCTTTTAACGATATGATCACCAAGGGTATAAAATGTGAAAGGGCACTCATCAAAAAAGGACTCATCAAAATCTTTAATGAACCCAAAGATGGTCCTCGCCCGCGCTTCAATAGTGATAAACCGAACTTCTGGAACAAGAATAAGAATATCGTCAACGATGGAGTTGTGGATGCTCGAACTATCCAAAATGCACAACCTGTGGTTCGGTTTGCAGGACAAAATCCTCCACCTCAAAATAACACAAATGTTCCTCCTAATCAAGGTCGCATCACATCTCATGATGAACCAAGACCCCGTCCACAAAAACAAAAACGCACATACACTCCCTTAGGGGAACCCATTGAAATAGTGATGCGACAACTTATTTCTCAGAATTTGATCACTCTACCTAAGTTATCAAATTATGAGCCCCAAGTCAAACCAGCATGGTGGAAGGATACTGAACATTGTGAGTTCCATCAAGGAAGAGGACACAAGACAAGTAATTGTCACCGATTGAAAGATCTCATTCAGGATCTTATTGATCGAGGAGAAATTGAAATTGAAGGGCATGACCCAAAAACAACCAATAATGATCATCAGATGTTCAAGAATCCACTTCCATCACAAGATCAAAGGGGTCCTTCCACTTCCCGACGAGGCACTGATACCACTGATTATACGCAGGCTGCGTATAACTACACTGTAAATCATCTGTATGATGCCAATGAACAAATTGCAACTATCACCTTCAAAAATCCCACCTCCAATTGCAATGTTGTTACACATCGTGGCAAGGTCACCATCAAGGCAGCTCCACAAGGCACCACCTCCATCCCAAAGCAGTACAATCTTGTGGAACAATTAGACAAAACCCCTGCACTTATATCCATTTTGGAGCTTTTGCGTCTGTCACCCTCTCATAAAACTATCTTGGATCAAGCACTCCAAGAGGCGTCAGTCCCTGCAAACCTAAATACGGACCAATTTCAAGCCATGGTTGGAACTCTAAAGTCATCACCTTGTCTCACTTTTTCCGAAAGTGACAACTCTTCGTTCCAACAACCTCATAACGCCTCACTCCACATTGAAGGCTTTGTCAACCAACACAGGATCAAACGAGTCTTGATTGATAATGGAGCAGGCCTAAACATTTGCACATTACAGTTGGTCACAACATTGGGATATGCAATAGAATCAGTGGATCCTCGCAAGAAGATCACCATCAAGGCCTATGATGATGCAGAGCGTTCATCCAAAGGAGCTGTGGTACTACCAATCCGAGTGGGCCCCGTGGTAAAGCACATCATTTGTCAAGTTCTAGACCTTCCTCTGCCATATAATCTATTGTTAGGGAGACCTTGGATACATGCCATGCAAGCTGTTCCATCTACCTACCATCAATGTATCAAGTTCCCACATAATGGTGCAGAGATCACAATCCTGGGCGATGCAAATCCCTTTGCTTTTTGCCATAATATCAGCCATCAACCAGAAATTACTGTTCCTAATAATAGGGAAGCCATTTCCTCCACATCATATGTAAGTCCCACCTCTCTTGCCAGTTCGAACACCCCTATACCCAAGCAAGAAAAGCTAAAGATGAAAGTAGCAGAGGAAGGTCCTGGAGAATACAACTTGAGTCAGCTCTTTTGTGTGGGATAAATGCCTACTTCTCCTAGAACACATGGTAAACCACAGCAGTTACTCCAGCAACCACTAAACACGCCTACATGTGCCTTAACGCCTTTCATCCTTGGAAGGAGTCAAGAGGAAGAAACACAAGATGAGGACCTAGCGGACTGGATCTATAAAGATCCCATCACCACTGACATACCACGAGTTACACTTCCTACAGAACAGTATGGCAAAGGCCTCCTCATTATGCAAAGAATGGGATATGATGGTCAGAGTGCTTTGGGATACTGCAAACAAGGACGACATGAACCGTTGCTGCCAGAGTTCAAGCCCAAAGGTAATACAGGCCTAGGCTTTGAAAAAGAGATCCTTCCTAAACTCAGATTCAAAGGAAAACCTAGCAAACCATTTTGCCCACCTACTGCAAGGAGGACACCTTTCATAATCAAAGCACCATCAAACATTATCCCCACTGCCCCATTGAGGCTCACAACCCCACCGCAACCGTCATCAATATCATTCATCCCACCAAATGAACCCGTAATCCTATCAGCAACACCATTTGTAGCAGCAACTATATTGGAACCCACAGCAGCATCTATGGCACCAGCCATTCCAACAGAAGTCACTAAATCAACACTGCCGATACTTCCAGTGACAAATCCATTAAACCCCATCATGATTCCTGCAACACCGATCACCTCAAAGGTACATAAACCAATCACACCTGCAGTATTCAACTCCAGCGACATCCCAGTATGGTATAGCAATCGGATGCTGGAAAGTGATTCAGAGACCGACTCACATGAGTGGGAATTTGATTCTGTACAGCTTAATACTTCAGATGAGGAAGACACATCACCACCTCCACCATGCAAAGACATCCCTATTTACGGAGAAGCACAGATAAAGACCACTTGGGTACCTGAGCTGGAAACATCTTCCACAGACCCTACGTCTCATCCTATGCCTGATTCTGACAGGGAGAGTACCATCAACGACCTTCACCACATGGTCTTGACCCTCACTGATACCTCTAACGCACTTAACTTAATCGATGAAGTAATGCCCATTATCCACCCTGAACTCATTGAATGGAACCAACCAAATCCCCCATGTCTTGACCTCTTCCAGAACGATGAGGCTATCATTGACTTTTTGGAATTAAGGGATAATCTACCAAGCGGGGATCACAAAGCTGGATTCGTCATTGAACTTAATAGCGCAGCATACTTCGGGGCGGATGCCAAACCCTTCAGCTGCAAAAATATAACAATAAAACATGGATTTTCCAGTGAAAACCACACTGTGGCACTGTTTGATCCGACAAAAGTAAAAAGAAAGAGCGTATCCAATGGTGAAAACCTCTCTGAGGCACTTGAGGATGAAGGGTTTGACATTCTCCCTGCTAGTACACAACAGGAACGATCGACGATTCTCATTGAGGAGACTAAAGAATACAATGCGGGGACTCCTGAAAACCCTCATATCATACATCTGGCATCTCTTCTCACTCCAGAGGAACAGCCTAAGTTTATAGAGTTCTTCCAGAAGCGTCAGATCAACTTTGCATGGTCATATGCGGACATGCCTGGGCTTGATCCTGATTTAGTCATGCATCACCTCACCGTAGCAGAAGGAGCCAAACCTGTCAAGCAGAAGCTTCGTAAGATGCATCCCCAGATTGCAGTGCTAGTCAAAACAGAGCTCAAGAAACTCCTAGATGTTGGTTTCATTAGGCCAATTGATTATGCAGAATGGATCTCCAACATCGTGCCAGTTGGCAAACCAAAAGGGGGCATCCACATTTGTACTGACTTCCGAGATCTAAATAAAGCTTGTCCTAAGGATGACTTCCCCCTACCAAATATTGACATCATAGTGGATCTAACAGCAGGACATACCATGCTTTCACTCATGGATGGCTTTTCAGGATACAATCAAATAAAGATCGCACCAGAGGATCAACATAAGACAGCCTTCACATGTCCATGGGGCACATATTGCTGGAATGTAATGCCTTTTGGTCTAAAAAATGCAGGAGCGACCTATCAAAGAGCAATGACCACCATCTTCCATGACATGATGCATACTATGATGGAAGATTATGTGGATGACTTACTAGCAAAATCACTCACAAGAGAAGGACATCTCCATATCTTAGATCAAATCTTTGATAGACTGGAACAATATCATGTTCGACTCAACCCAAAGAAATGTGTCTTTGGAGTGACCTCCGGGAAGCTTCTAGGATACATTGTCTCAAGCAAAGGCATTGAGGTCGACCCAGCAAAGGTAAAAGCAATCATGGACATGCCACCTCCAAAGAATATCAGTCAGCTAAGGACATTACAAGGGCGACTTCAATCCATCCGAAGATTCATTGCACAATTGGCTGATAAATGTCACCCATTCACACACCTACTACACAAGAACATCCGCTTTCAATGGGATGACAAATGCCAGCAAGCATTTCAGGAACTTAAAGACTATCTCATGAATCCACCATTGTTGATGCCACCAGATCCAAGTAGACCGTTGTTACTCTATATTTCAGCAACAAGTACAGCATTGGGTGTACTACTAGCACAACATAATGCAGAAGGTAAAGAGTGTGCTGTATACTACATCTCTCGCACACTGGTTGGCTATGAACTCAATTACACACCTATTGAGCGAGCTTGCCTAGCAGTAATCTTGGCAGCCACTAAATTGCGGCACTATCTATTAACACACAAGGTGCAACTCATTGCAAAGATTGATCCACTCAAGTACTTACTCAGCAAAGCAGCATTGACAGGTCGCTTGGCCAAATGGGTAATGATTCTAAGTGAATTTGACATTGAGTATGTAGATCGTAAAGCTATCAAAGGGCAGGTCATTGCAGATCAGTTGGCCGATGCACCACTCATAGGCGATCATCCTCTCATTTCCAATTTTCTAGATGAAGAGATATTCATGATCACAACAGCACAACCATGGAAGCTATATTTTGATGGTTCATACACTAGGCATGGCTCGGGGGCAGGCATTCTGTTTATCACACCTCAAGGTGATAGCATCCCGAAGTCTTACAGGCTCACATTTCCATGCACAAACAACATAGCCGAGTATGAGGCCTTGATCACAGGACTCAGGTTAGCCGTACAATGGAAATTACAAGAACTGCAAGTATATGGCGACTCGCAACTGGTCATTCGACAAGCAACAGATGAATATCAGACCAAAGATGATAAACTCATGCCATACAAGCAAATGGTGGACACTCTAAAGACATCATTTACTACTATCACTTTTGAGCAGATACCAAGAGATCAGAATCGAGCTGCTGACGCTATGGCTACTATCGCATCTCTCCTAGATCTTCCACAAAATTCAACACGCTACGAGTTCTTGGTAGAACAGCTTTGGATCCCCGCTTATGATATCCCTAAATCTGAAATGATATGTCGCCTTGTTGGTTCCGAATCCCCATGGTACGGTGAGTTCTACACCTATCTTCGCAATCATACCCTTCCTCCCAACCAATCAAATAACCAACTTAAAACCTTCATTCGCCAAACTGCTCGATATACCATTATTGCCGAAACCCTATACTGACGTAGTCTTGATGGTACTCTCCTTCGATGTCTGGAACAAGATGAGATAACAAAGGCTTTGGAAGAGGTACATGAAGGAATTTGCGGGACTCACTCAAGTGGTCCATCACTAGCCAAGAAGATCATGCGAGCTGGATACTATTGGCCCTCTATGGAAAAGGATTCCTACTATTTTGTCAGGAAATGCAAGAAATGTCAAGTTCATGGCGACCTGATACATGCACCGGCCCAGGAACTGCAACCAATCACGACACCATGGCCTTTCTGTCAATGGGGCCTTGATCTTGTGGGTAAGATTCATCCATCTTCATCCAATGGCCATAAATTCATTATTACCGCCACCGAATATTTCACCAAGTGGATCGAAGCTGTTCCACTTACCCAAGTCACCGGCAAGCAGATCGCCTCATTCATCCTCAATTACATCATCTGCCGGTATGGTGTACCCATGTCCATTGTCACAGATAACGGTCTCCCTTTCAAAAATCAGGATGTCCGTGAACTTTGTGAGAAATTTCATATCCAACATCGCTTTTCCACTCCCTATTATCCACAAGGCAATGGTCAGGCCGAAGCATCCAATAAAAACATATTAAGAATCCTAAAGAAGACAGTCAATGATGTCGGCCGTGATTGGCATGTTCAATTGAATCCAGCATTATGGGCATATCGAACTAGCATTCGAACCCCTACAGGTGCAACTCCTTATTCATTGGTCTATGGTGCAGAAGCTATCTTACCTATTGAGGTCGAGATACCGTCACTATGGGTTTCCTTGCACAATCTCATAGATGATGAAGCATACAGAGTCTCACGCCTTCAGGACTTAGAGTTACTTGATGAGAAACGACAAGCTGCATACAATCACCTCAAAGCCTATCAGCAACGCATGAGTAGAAGTTACAATCACCGAGTTAGATCTCGTACATTTGAGGTAGGTGATCTTGTTCTTCGAGAAAATCCTCGCAACCAACCAAATAGAGAACATCAAGGCAAGTTTGAATCAAACTGGCTGGGCCCATATGTTGTCACTGCTATATTCGGGTCCGGGGCATATCAGTTGGCTACATCAGAAGGAGAACCGCTTGCAGATCCAATCAATAGCATGCACCTCAAACGGTTTTATACCTAAGGTATACAGAGCATCAGGCTCCCCTACATGTCAAGAAAATCTCAAAAACATTCAGAAAATGTCCTGAAGAAAATACAAAAACATTCAAAAAAGTAAAGAAAAATCATGCATCCAAACGGTGAACAAACACTCCGGTGGCACCTTGGGTAAGTACGGTGGTGAAAACCTGGCAAACAGGCGCCACTCGTAAAAAAAATGGCTCCAGTATCTTTCAGGCTCGTTGCGATCACATTCATGCACACACACATCCATCCATCCAAACTATGGCTTGTTATTTGATCTGCAATTAAGAAAGTACTCCACGCATCTAGCATCCCACCTTTTCATAGTCCGGTCTACAAACTGGGGGCAATACCCTTACCCTCGTGATAGAAGTGGATTCTACATTGTCTTATGTGTCATTACACTCTTCATTCAGGCAATCATCAGAAAATACAAAAACATTCAAAAATGTCCCAGAAAATATCAAAAACATTCAAAAACAATACAAAATCCAAAAACATTCAAAAATGACTCACAAAATACCAAAAACATTCAAAACAATTCAAAATCCAAAAACATCGGAAAACCCATCAAAAATCACACAAAAACATGGCAACACCTTGTACATATTCATCCGATCAGATGCAAAACAAACATTGACAAACTACTCACACAATGACCATTTACCAATCAAACCAAAACAATCGACATCAACAATCCAAACCTGTCTTTAACCAAGGATGTATCCTTCCTTACCAAAACAAAGACAAGATGACGTTTTCTTTGACAAGAAAATTATGTTAAGCTATCAAATACTTGGTTGATTTGTGAGTACAATCGTTTGTTTATCTGTATCGGGATCTTTTCAGCATTGTTTTGTTTTGTTTGCGCATCATTTCCGATGAAGTTTTGGGGCATGTACTAATGGTGTCTACGTAGGAAGTTCACCAAGCTACGTGATCTTATGCAAAATGCAGTCATAGATCACTACGGCTTGCTGACTACAGCGTATATCTCGACCATATGGGCATGAACCATTACCAAGGATCCTTATTCTTTATTCTTTATGCATATATACTGTTTGTTTACAGGTACAATGCTCATTCTTTGGTTCCTCTTCCTCCAAATTGGATAAAGGTTTTATTTCTTAGTACGGTATGCACTTGTCTCAGGATATGATCAGCCTAAGATCAAGGAGGACGATCCAAGTCATGCACGAAAGGAGATAATCCTTGTCTGTTCCGCAAGCAATACTCTGGTCGACTTGACCCTTATATCAAGTCGTTTGTATTAACTTGCTATATTAAAATCCATGAAAGAAATACTCAGGTCATCTTGAATTATTGTGTCAAGTTGCTTGTATTCTCTTCCAACATTTTAAAGCTCAATGATGAAAATAGAGCACTATGGATCGTCATTTCACCTCATCTGTTTATATCTTGCATTCCGTTGCATATCACCCATCCACTCATTCATTCATATATAGGCTTTTACATGCAAAAATGACTAATAAAAACTGGTCTTGGATACAATCACGACCGAGTACTCTGATACATCATCAGTGCATCATGCAAAGTCTTAAAAACCTTGCATTCCTCATGACAATATCATCATTGCATTTAGGTGCATCTTGCATTATGTCCATTCATGTCATTTTTAAACTTAAAACATTGCATATAGTCCATTATTGACATTTAGTTTTCATTAAAAATCATTTTCATCATTGCATCAATCATAAATAATTAGATTCATTCATGGGATCAAATTGTCTTTGGTTGTTTTAAATCATTTACTCAACATTTCATCCAGTGTAAATTATCCATTATCATCTTATCAACTTATTATTATACACATCCATTTATCCATTTAGTTACAAAGTGCATTCATTCATTCATTAATAAACATCTTATTATGTTCATTTTAGGATTCATTTCACATCGCATTCATTATCCTCTTTTTAATTGTATTAAGGTACAGTTATTACAAATATTAGTTATAGTATCATCCCACTTTCATATTTAATGCATTTTAGATTCATAAGACCATTTGTTTACAAAACATTGGTTCATACCATTTCATATATCCATTTTACGTATGCATTTAAAACACATTATCATATAAACATTTGTACTTTACATTTGTTTATCCATCTGCGTTCATTTCGGCATTATCATATAAACATTTGTACTTTACATTTGTTTCTCCATCTGCATTCATTTACACATCATCATATAAACATTTGTACTTTACATTTTGTTTCTCCATATTGCATTCATCTAAACACATCTAGATGCATATTCATACATAACATCATTCATTCAAACATCGTCACATAAATCATCTCATCATTACATTGCAATAGGAAACATCAAAAATACTGTTCATGCATCAAGCATAAGCATATATCATCATCATGGCATTCCATACATAAAGCATTACCTCACAAATCAAATACATCATATATATATAAACTTGCATTCACCTGTCAGTATCTCACATCATAAATCATCATAAAAACATGCATAAAACGAAACATCTCATCAAATGCATACATGTACACATATACATCTAAGTAATAAATCCTCATCATGCATAAACATCCATACATCATCACATGCATATCATCACAAATATGGGATCTCCTCATATATATCATCTCATATATCAGAGTACAATGAAGTTTACAAAATCGGCTACCAAAGAGCCATCCAAGATACCGTCAAAAAATAGACAATGATACAATACATGTATGCAAAAATGCTCTCTCAAATGCCACTCTGGCCAGATGCTGTACTTGCTCCACCCCTACCTACTCCACCACTGGTACCAGCACCACCTGATCCATCTCTTCGTGGAGGCCTCATCGAACCCCCACTCCCTCCTGCATCCCCTGATCTCTCCTGACGTAGAGGACCCATCACACCCCCACTGCTCTGCATCCTCTGCGATCGCTCGGATCTGGCCTGTCGCATCTATGAATAGCTGAGAGCTCGCTGGCTGATCGGTACCACCTGCTCATATAACCCCCGCCAGTACTCTATCTCCGCCTGAGCTCGCCGCATCTCCCTCATAACCTCCCCTGAAGGCCCCTGTGCACCAGTCCGCACTCTCTCCTGCAGCTCCGCCAATCTCTCCACCGCAGTATCTCTCTCCCGTAGCACCACTGTCAGCTCTGACTCACATGCAAATAGCTGCACATCTCTAGCTGCTACCTCCGCCTCCAATCTCTCTACCCAGGTCTGCAAATAACCTATCATGTGCTCCCGCAGATCCCCAGTCGCTCCCTCCCCCATGGCCATGGCTGCCGCACCTGTATCATCCCCTCCACTAGGTCCCTCCCCTGCACTACCCTCTCCTGCACCTGTATCCATAGGGATCTCTCTCTCCATCCCCCTCCCACTCAACTGCACTCCTCCCTGCATCAAAGGACCCTGTGATATCTGCAGTGGTAACCCCCCTCTCCCTCTCCGCTGTCTCGGCATCCCCATCCCTCCTCCTCCTCCTCCTCCTCCTCCTCCACCTCCCCCTCCTCCTCCTCCTCCTCCACCTCCTCCACCACCACCTCCTCCTCCTCCTCCTCCTCCTCCTCGGCCTCCTCCTCTCCGTCCCCGTCCCCTCTCATCCTCAAAGGCTGGGATCGGCTCTGCCGGGTCTGATATCCGTCGGATTGGGTGCGCCGCCTGATACTGTGTATACTCTGCTGTAACCCCTGCATCCACGACCCTCGGTCGTAGATCCCATGACCTCGCCTGTAGTGTCCGGAACTCTGCCAGTGCCTGATCATACGGTAGCACTGGACCCCATGCATACCGCTCTCGAATAACTCGAGCATACTCTCCCGATCCGCTCGGCAGTCCCTGCTGCCGTCCAAACTGCCTCATCACCCGTCCTGGCACCTGTCTCTCTACGTGATAAGAGGTCCTCCCAATGAGGAATCGGGTCATAAAGCAATACGGCAGTGCCTCTGCATCATCCTCCCATGGCTCACACTCCAAGTATGGCCGCCAGATCACTGCATCTAGGTCATCCAATGCTCGCCTCCACCACTCTAGCTTCCCTAAGTGGGGCTGGCTCATCATACCACTATACATGAACATATAGGGCTGGTCCACAGCTCGGAATCTCAGACTCACTGGTCGAGTCACTGGTAGGTGCTCCCATGCCCACACATGCAGCAACGTCATGCCCACTGCTAGAGACCCCCGCCCTCTGTACACTACCTCGTGTAACTCCTGATACATGTGCGCTAACACGCACGGCCCCCAGGCATATCGAGTCCCCTCTGTCACCATCATCTCTATCACCTGTCCCCATCCGACCGCCAATCCATGTGACCACCTGTCTGGACACAGAAGTCCTCCCACGATCCCTGACAATACTGCTGGAAGGGGCTCATATAGGGCCGCTATATCCTCCCAGGCAATCGACCCATCATCAATGTATACATCCTCATCAAATATCCTCTGGCAAGACACCGTCCCCCAAGATCGATCATATGTCACCAGCTGCCCTCGAATCGGAATCCGAAGAATACGCCACACGTCCTCTAAAGTCACCGTCATCTCTCCCTGAGACAGGTGGAACGTGCAAGTCTCACTGTGCCATCGCTCTGCTAATGCTGTAATCAGGCCGTGATTCATCCGAATCACGGGCATGTGCATCACCTCATAGAGCCTAGTAGCCGCAATACAATCTATCTCTAGCTGTGTCAAACGATCTCGCAACCCCTATGTCGCGGGGTGGCGCTCGCGTAGCTGCAACACGCGTAGATCCTCCTGCACATAGACGTTCATCCCAACACCATCAGTTGTTTTGTTATCAAACTTTCTTAAGTTTAAACCTAGACTATCATCAGATACTTTGATCAAGTATCTTCGGGTCTCAACAGGTAAGCAATCATGGCCGCTTAGACTTCAACAAACATTTATCCTAACAAATGACCTAAGTCTCATCGGGCTGCTATGGTTCAAAACAACTCCCACTTCACCTCGTCATCCATCCATCGCTAGGCATCAGGAGATTTGTTTTGTCCGAAACTGGGGCATCTTGTTATCCTAAGGCAAAAGCGCTATTTAATCTACAATAGCGCTCATTCTGAACAATAGTGCTACAAAAACATCAATAGCACTCAAACAGCCCTACAATAGCGCTACAAAAAAACAAAAGCGCTAAAACCATTCTACAATAGCGCTATTACGAGCCAATAACGCTCAATTAACTATACCGTAGCGCTAATTTATCAAAAGCGCTCAAACTTGCCTACAAAAGCGCTAAATACATGCAAAAGCGCTAAAACTAGCCTACAAAAGCGCTATTACGGCACAATAGCGCTAATTCATGGAGCAAAAGCGCTAAAAACCTAGTTCCAGCGCTTTGGCTCCGACTTGACTTGAACTTAGCTAAAAACATACCAAAAATGCATAAAAAGTGAGTTTTCGAATTTGCGTACCGCTGGTCCATAGTCGGCTGGGCACTGGTACCGACGGACTCGCTCAAATCGGTGCTCGGTGATAAGAAACGGCATCGTAGCTCCTCGTTGCTCCTCCAAATGTCACTGTCAGAGCTCTAGTTTTCAACTGGTCGCGGTCACAAATGATCCTATTTTACCCCCTTTCACCCCATTTATACCCCCCGCCGTCACCGTAACTTCGCCCCGCTCATCGCCGTGGTCCCCGTGAACTTCCCAAGCCCCCCATTTCTCCATGTTTCCCCCGATTTCTTCTATTTTTCACCAGTATACCTCACTTCTTCCCTTCTATCACCTTGCCAATTTTCATTCTTTTTCGAGAGATCGCCCGATTTTTCAAAAATTTTCAGCCCATCTCTCGAGGGGGCATACCACCCATTAAATTTACATTTTATGGGGCATTTCTTCACACCAGTTTTTTTCTTTCTTTGAAACGACGCGATAAACCGCACCGTCTCAAAGAGGGGCAAATGTAGTCACATAAATCTGTCCATTTTAATTAAATGAATATTTTGTGTTTATTTGATTAAAAATCCACTAGCCACCAGTTAATTAAATTAATATTTAATTAATTCATCCCCAAACATTCTTCTATTAATTAAATAAATTATTCAATTTATTTTAATTAATTCATTAAATCCAATTCAAATCAATTAATTAAATAAAATCAATTTATTTAATTAAAATCCCTTTTCCTATTTTAAATAAATTAAATAGAACATTTATTTAAATCATTATCTCCACCCCACTTGCATTTTCCTACAAATGCAACTTGCACACATTTTGAAATAAATGAATTTTTATTTTAATAAAATCCTATTTTTCCTCACCCACCAAATCCACTTGCAAAATCTAATCCCCTTCTAGATTCTTCTAACCCCTTCCTAATTAGCCTAATCCATCCCCTAAATATTGTCACATTCCTAAGCAAAATGGAGTCACTTCTCAAATGGCCCAAAGTCTTTGATAACCATTGAAGGCTTCCAACTTTCAACCACTTAATTCCTCAAAGTCTTTGAAAACCATTAAAGGTTTCCAACTTTCAACCACTTAATTCCCTAAAGTCTCCAATAACCATTAATGGTTAATTCAACCCTCCCACATGGTTAAAACATTTGTTTGACTCAACCTCTATCCAACCACAAAGGTCTCATCAAGCATTTAATACTTTGACCATGATTATCTCTTAATCATTTGCACAAAGGTTTATCCTTGGATTAACTCCTAATCCAGTGGGTAATCCTAATTTAGGCTTGACCCTTAGCCTTTAGATAACCATGAGGTCTTCTCAGGCCTTTAATGCCTCCAACCTCTTCTTTCAACCCAATCCTGTGTTGACACTTGTCACTATTTTATTGGTGCCAATTGTGCACATGGATCCCCAACTTTCAAGCTTGACCCTTGATTAAACCCTTCAATCCTGGCCATCCATTGCTCCATTTTTCCTATAAATAGAGCCCATTCCTTCATAATCCAGATCCTGAAAACTTGTATGCATTTAGACTATAGCCATTTTAGAGAGCATTTAGCATAGCATAACTAAATATTGTCTTTTGGTTAAAACAAAATCATTTTAGCATTAAAATAGCTTTTCATTTCATGTTTAGAGCTATTCTACAATCTCAATCCTCCATAAGCATCCATAGTGCAAAAAGCTGCTGAGAGCTACACTATTTTGGAACTTGGAGAGGAGAGGAACAAGGGAGAAAGAACTAATATCATGTTAAGAGATAGTTGGAGATATCTCATTGTCTTACTTCTTTAGTTAGATATATTTAGCATGTTTTTAGTGTCTCCTTTGGAATGCCTTCATTGTGTTTGGTTTTTAGATTGATTAACTCTAACATCTTGTGTGTTTTATGTTGTTTGATCAAGAACTAACAATTGTGTCATTTAGGAGGGCATCATAATTAATTTAAGCATATCAACATAATTAATTAACTTTAATTGTGTTATCCCTATTCCTCTTAGAATCAATTAAATCTAATTCAATTAATCCTGTCACTATTGTCCAATAATTAATTTATCAAATAAATTAATTATTCCCCTATTCTTCTAAAGTCATCTCAATAATTATTTTCTCTAAACCGACTCAGTTAATTAATTTTAATTAATTAACCTAGTCATGTGATTCCTACAAATCACTTTTCCTAATCCCACTCAATCTAATCGATCCTTCTTGAATCTCCCATAATCATGCTTATCATTATTCTCCTATTTTTTAATTCCCACTCATGTCACATCAACATTGAGCCTCTCAAAGAAATTCAAATTTCTTTGAATCCCTCAATGCATCCTTATTTTGGAATTTTTAATTCCTCAAGTTTGAAATTCAAATTTCTCCCCCCTTTTTCCAAAGGAATTTTATATTCTTGTTTATTTTCCCAAGGCACCCTTGATCCATGCCTTCTATCTAAAATCAATCTCAACCATTCATAATCCAATCAATCTTGGCCCTCCGTTGGCCTTCTCCAATCTATAAATTGGAGCCTATTCTCCTCACAAAGGATCCACTTCTCATGCATTGATATGCTGCTCTTTTCTCCTCTCTCTTCATAATCCTCTTTCAAATCCATCCATCCTTAATCCATCATTCAAATCCAATGCTATCAAATCCTTCAATCTATCTTGTTAAGCACAAAGGAGAGCATTCCACATCCAAAATCAAGCAAGGAGCACATCAAGTGGAGCATCATCAAGGGGTGCCTTCACTTCATCAAGCTCAATCCGAAGGAGAAGGTAAAATAGCAAAGGTATAAAATGATCTCTTGATGTTGTATGGTTTTCATGCTTGTTTCATTATCATTTTGATCATTTAACCTTCTAATCCATTTCCCCCTCTTCAGTTTGTTCAAAGAATTTCTCTTTTTTCTTCTCCTTTTTCTCCTTAAATGTTTCTTCATTTATTTGGTCTACTGTCAGTATATTGCCGGTAATATATTTAGACAATGTGTCTAATTGACTCAAAGAATCCTTATTATCTACATTGCATTTGGGTGCAATCAACTTAAGAATAGGAATTGTATCATCTATTGCCTTATAGGCCAAAGCATTACAATCTGTTATTTTCTCAATTGAATCCAAAAGTACTTCAGTTACATTGGTGGGTCTAAATTCTGTCAAAGAAGTACCAGATGTCTGCCCAACTACCTTTACAATTTCAGTGCTTCTGGTGGGAGTAATCACTTTGCTTGTCTCGACCTCTAGTGGGTCAGTTTGTATTTGCATTTCCACTAGCAAAGGTTTTGGCTTCTTAGTGGTTGCCGGTGGCACTGTCTCAGTGTGTACCTGTGAATCAACCTATTTCTCTGCTTGTGTCTCCGCTTGTTTCACAGTGTTATCTGCTAGTATTTCTGATGGTTTTTCAGTGTTATCCACTATCGGTTTCTTTGTCTGTTTCTCTTCATTGTCCACTACCGATATCTCAATTGGTTTCTCTTTATTCTCTGTTGCCGGTATCTTAGTTACTGTCTCTGTTGGTTTCTCAATGCTTGCATCAATGTTATCAGTAACCATGCCACTAACCAAGGGATCAACTAAATGTTCTTCTTGTTCTGCCTATACCCCAATCTCAATGTGTTCTCCCTATGTTCCAACCTCAATATTATTAGCTGGTGGCTCAGTAGCCATATCTTTCTTTTCCTCAGTGCTTTCCTTATCAACTATAATGTTAACTTCCTGAGTGTCAATGTTCATAGTATACAAAATTTCAGACTCAGGGTTGGTATCCTCACACGGTGTTTCCACATTCTCAGTAGCCAGTGTACCATCTATATGTACCAGTGGAGTAACTGAAGGTGGTGGTAGATTATCAGTCACTTTTATATTGGGTAATCCACCTACCTTGCCTTTTCCCTTGTCTCTGTCCTTTTGATATGCCTTGAAAGTTTTAGGTCTTTTCAGTTCTTCTTATTTTTCTTTCTCAACAAAGAAAATGCCCCATTTGTTAGTTGTCTCTTCTGCAATTTCATTTACTCTACCAACCATTAGACTTACATGCTGGTGTCCACTTGCAAAGACTGTTCTATTAGCTTCACTGATCAATTCATCAATTTCTTCAACTGATTTGACTGGATGAACAACTAGCAGTTTTTCAATTTTAATTTTCTTGTCAAATTCCATAATTGCTAACCTCTTAGCATCTAACTGCCTATATAAATCACTAGGCAAATCATCTACAACTTCTATTAATACTTTCTTATAAATGTCAAGATGTAAGATGATTCTATTCTCTATGCTTTATTTCTCTTCATTAGTAAATGTATCATACAATTTGATTACATTGGATAGATTGCCATCATCTATTATCTCATTCAGTAGGTTGTCCAGTGGTGGTATAACCTATTTTTCCTTTTTCCTTTTAGGTTTCAGCTTCTTAGCTGGTGGCCTCACTGCCTGTTGCTTCTTCCTTGTCTTCTTGGGTGTAGGAGAGGGTACCGGTGAGGGTTTTCTCTTCCTATCTACTCTTTTGAATTCTACAAGAATTTCACTATCTGATGAAGTTCCAACTATTGTAGCTTGTGCTTGGGATATATAATTATATCTTGTAAATGGAATTGTAGTGGTACTAGCAGTTGTGAAAGTGGTTCTTGTAGAAATAGTTGTTAAGATAATATTCTAGTATGGATTAGAAGTTGTGATTGGAATAAGAAGAGATTAGGAAATAGTATTTGAAGCATGAAAATTTTGTGAAACACTAGTAGATGTATTCATTTGAGCACTAGTTATTTGAGATCTATTCATATCTTGCAATTGTCTCATTCCTATTCAATAATTTTGTTCTAGCAATGTGGGCTAGCCAAGTTTCATCAGTCTATGGCCCAAACGTTGATGCTAGTGTATCTCCCATTGCACACTTATTAGCATTTCTAAACTTCGGTCTTGCATGCATTGAAGCTTACAACCTGACATATGGAGAAGAATTTGGAACTTCATTTTTTTTTGGATTAGATTCCTTTGGATTGAATGACGTTAATCTTTATGGATGGTTAGTCATATGAATCTCATGATGATCTATGTCATATCCAAGTGGATCCCCTCGACAATGTGTACTATGGTTATGGGGTTCACCATATGAACCTAACCTAGTTGGATCCCATGCATTTTCAAACTAACCCTTTCCTTTGTCTCAAAGGGGTGTAGTCATAGTAGGTTTTGTGTTTTGACCTTTTATGAGGGCATTATTATTATCCTTTTGAGATGTGGGTTTTCTCCCACCTTTTGTTCTCCATTGTTGATTGTTTGCATCAACTAATGATACTTTTTGTGAAGTGTCTGGATGTAGAGATCTGCTTCCATCCATAGCTTAATCCTTGAAATACCATTGGTCTAAAAATTTGAGTCACCACCCACTCAATGGGAAAAATAAAATAATTTTATGAATCAACTCTGTAACACCATGCAAGGCTAATAGACTCTGGTTCTATAACATGCAAACCAAATACTTCTCCCTAGTAGAGTCACCAATCTATTGGTCTTTTCCACCAATTTTCTTGAAATCCTCTAAATACTAGATATCCTTATGCTTAAAGATTTTCAAAATGATGGCCAATGAACAAGGTTAAACCTAAGGCCTAAACCTTCTACACTTTTGGCTCTACCAAACCAAGGAGGGTGATCCTACAACAACAATATCCTTAAATACAACCTCAAATCCAATGGATATTGCTTTTAAGCAGATGTGTTCCCTTTTATGTAATCCATTCTCATGATTCAATTCATTTTAAGATAGATTCATTGGATTTATTTCTTTTCAAATTAAGGACCACTGTAAACCCTAGTCTACTGAAACACAAAACTTGAAAGCAAAAGATTATATTTTGATTTTAAGATTTAAAGAATAACTATGAAACCCTACTTAGTACTTTATAGACCAGTGCTTCATCAATGTGAATAGAGGTTAGTCCAAATCAAAATATTGTAGCATATAGATACAAAACCCTAGGTTTTAAAGATATAGTAATTTACACTAAACCCCCATTACATTCATGACCAAATTATTCTTTAGATCCTAATTGATTGCATTAAACTTCCATATTCTAATTTAAAACAATTTAATTATTCTCTTAGAATAAAGTAGAAAAACAAAACATAACTATGAAAGAACTTACAACTCTTAAACAACAAGGACTTGCCTCATAATTTCAAGAAAATCAACACATCAACTTAGGAGACAATTTCACCATGAAGATTCCAAAATCCATTTCATTCATAAGTTTTTAAAAATGCTACAATTCTTTATAATATGATTTCCCTTCTATAAACTCATAACAAAACACTGTCTGCTAAAACTCCATAGAACTACAAGTCTAGGGACCTAAAACAACTTAATAGGAACCTGATACAATGACTCTGATTTCCCTTTTATAGAAAACAAGGGAGAAAAACAAGCCTCAAGGCATGTACGTTGACTAATTTTTGACTTGACATAATCAATTTTAAATTACCTCATGTAACATCGTAAATTGTACAACCTTAATTATATTGTCCAATTCCACACACTTAGTTAGCACTCACCTTAGTGTGTCCCATTGCATTTTGCATTATAGGACTTCTTTAGATATTTAATTAATAATTTAATTAAACCTAAGTCCTCTCTCATCAATTCACACATATCATAAAATTGGGCCCTTGATCCTAGGTGTGCACCTTTTATTTAATCCTAATTTAATCTTAATCTTATCCTAATTTCAATCTTCAAATCACATCCTACATATCTACACATTATGGTTTAACCCACTAAAATGGATTTAGCATTAGAATCCCATTATCTCGCATCCCTAGAAATTTAGAAAAAAGTTGACAGGACCAAGGCGAATCTATACTACTCAGTCCCAAAATAATTTCCCTGAATTTCAAGAGGATAATTTGGTGGTCTTTTCTAATTCAAATCCCACGTTGTGTCAAATTATATCAATTCTAGGTTGGCTTTTCATCAAATTAAAACATAGGGTTTCGTATTTAAGGCAAGTCTTTTACCCATTTAGGGATCCTATCTAGCAATTTCAAGAGGAGATCCTTGTGGAGCAAAAGTACTAATTTAAGGTGAAGTTTCAGACCTACAATTACACCCATTATCAAGTCTTCATCAACCATGGAAGTTTAAAGAGACATTGAAGAATAATAAGGGAATCACTGATTGTTGATTGACTTGTACCTCTTCCTAAGGATTTGGTATGATTTCATGTTGTTCTTATGCCTCTATATTGAGCTTTAGATCAACATCACATTAGTTTTCAATCTTACATTATTGCTTTAGATTTGCATCCTAATTATGGTTTAAAGCATTTTCACTACAAATATTTAGGGTTTTCTCTAATAAACTTGGGTAGAGCTCTAGTTTGTATTTATCTCCTAGCAATCTTACACATAAGATTCAAGGGAACACACACATTTTCAGTTGCAATACTGACTATTTGTGGAGGTAGAAATCACCAAAATAAGGGGGTTGACTAAGGCAAACTCCTATATAGCTAAAACCCTACCATTCTCTATCTAGAGCTTAGTTACTGGCACTCAACAGAGCAGGAAGATTTTGGGAGATCTCAAGAAATAGGTGCAAGTTTGCTATCAAAAGTTTAGGTTGGCAGGAACTAGGGTGCTCAATGCCCCTTTCCTAGGACCAAGGCACCCAATGCCCTAGTCCTCCCAATTCAGTCTCAAATTTTGGGGTTCCTCTCAAACTATGCCAAGATTCAGATTTCTAGTTCATAGCTCAACAAACTAGGGTATCCAATGCCCTGGTTTTGTCAATTATACTCCAAATTTTGATCATTGGTGTGCACTTGTATCCTTCTTTCACTTCTGTACTTGTTTTCTTAGTGTTGTTATCTATTAGTCTATTATAGTATCTTTACACTCACTTTTCATTGTACTATTATAGTTTTACATCATCCTATACTTTGCATATCAATTTTCATAGCAACAAAGGAATAAAAACCCTAGAAGTATCTTGCACAAGAGTTAGCTACGGATGATCACTCCCCTAGGTGCTTTCGTATTCCAATGTTTGTATGAAAGTGGTTTTAGGTCATAATTCTACCTGATTCCATTTTCATCCAAAACATTTTGGTGAACGTGACTCTTTTGCATTGAATTTTCTATTTGGATATTATCATTGCATATTTCTTTCATGTCAAAAAAATAAAAAATTTGTTCAAAATCTCAAGTGTTTTATGCATTGTGCGTGTTTAGATTTATATGCACTTTTCATTTCAAAATTTAGTTTTCAACAATGTCAAATCTTTATTTGTAATATTTTCATATGTATGATAATCCTTTTGCTTATGACGATTACACTTTTAGCAATGAAAACTTGATGAGGCTCTTGATGAATTCCTTTATCATAAGCCTTCTTAATAAACATTTTGCCAAAGATTCATCAACATGGTTACAATGCCATTTCATAGTGATGATGTAGATAAGTTGGATGACTCTTCTCATGAAGTCATTCCCATCAAACCATCTAAATCTAGTAACATGGTGATATATGAAAAAACTCTTTATGATGATTTGCCTCCAATCCAATCCAATACTCAACCATTTAGTATTGCTAAATATGCTATGCTAGATGATGTTCTTGATGATTTCATTTCTACTAAAGCTTCCTCAAACAAACCTATGGCATCTATGTCGAAGAGATTAATTAACATGATAAATGTGAATGGTTATAAACAAAATTTTCAAACACCTAATAAGCCTCTTTTTGTGGTTCAAGGTGCTAGTTCTTCTCAAACTTCTCAATATCTCAACAAGCCTCTCTTTGTGGTTCAAGGTGGTTATAGTAATGATACCTGTTGTACTCATAATAAACTAGTTACTACTGTGCAAGGAGGTTATCCCACCAAGAGTCTTTATGAGTATGCTAAATAAATTACTTGAGAGAGTTATAATTTGGTTTCCCACACCTATAATATGAGGAACAATAGGCAACCTAATCCTCGTTTAGTTATTCCTTCTTCTCTTCCTTCTTCTCAACCAATACTTCCACCAACACCTCGTTTATCACAACATCTTGGTAAAGAGTATGATCTTATTGAATAATTTAAAGCCACTCCTACCAAGATATCCCTTTGGGATTTGATTCAAAATTTATCCACACATCATGGAATGTAACAAGATGCTTTAAAGAGCTTAGATGTTCCATCTATAGTGACACCTAATACTATGGCTTCTTTAATTGATTCTATGAAAGCATCCAAAGCTCAAATAGTGTTCTCGCAAGATGAGTTACCTTCTAAGGATATTCACAATCAATATAATCATCTTATGATTGTTGTCTTATTAATGTAAATTCTATAAGATGGCCCTAATGGATGATGGATCTGTCCTTAATGTTTGTAGCATTTATTTATTACATAAGATTAATGTGGATAGTTCTCTTATTCAACTCGAATATCTTTTTATTCATGGTTTTGACAATGTTACTAGAGAATCTTTAGGTACTATAACCTTACCTATTAAGGTAGGACCTATTATTTTACCTACACCTATTTGATTCATGCCTGATAGTCTTACTTACAATATTTTGTTAGGATGACCTTGGATTCATAGTATACAAGTTGTCCCTTCTACTCTTCATCATCATGCTAAATTCATTTATAATAATAAGATGTATACTTTGCATGTTGATACCAATTTACAAGCTTGTTTGCAAACCTCATCTAATTCTAAGTCTTCTTCATATAGTTCTAGTTATTCTCCAATCAAGATGAACCACCATATCCTCTTGAAGATAATTCTTCATATGAAGAGGTACCCATAGACGATGATTGGGGTTCTTCCGATTTTACACCTTCTTTCATAAGAGAATGCAAAATCCCCCCAATCAAGCCTAAGACTAAAAAGAATGATGATGTGGTGGAACCTGAAAAACAACCTGCTTTGTCTAAGCAACTTAGTAATAATTTTGTGGTTTCTTCAAAATTGAACACTTCTTCTTCTCCATCTACTTATAACATTGAGACATATGAGGTCCTGCTATCCCTTACAAAAAATGGCTTCATTTTATGGTCGTATTTTCCACATCTTAGCCAAAAGTTAATATAATGGAAATGGTTGTGGCACACATGAACATGGGATAAAAGTTCCTTTAGAGAATCATATTTGTGAGGCATCTTTTGGACTTGGATATAATCCCTCTAAGCCCACCAAAGCATCTAAGAGACTAGCCCTCAATGTGAATGCCATCTTTTCCTCTAATTTTCTTTCTTTAATACATCCTCAATTAATTGATTGTGATTCTCATTCACCTTTTCTTGATATATTTTAATTGATAATTCCTTGGCTAAATTTTTAGGAGTCTATGATAATCTCCCTCATGATCATCATAATTGTGGATTTCTTTATTGTTTAAACGCTAAGGCATACTTTGGGAAAGATAGTGAATTAGGAGGTGATAATCAAGAGATTTCTCATGAATTTCCTCAACCAATGGATGTTCCCCAATAAATTAATATTCTTATGAGTGATACCATTGATGTTAAAATAGATCCTTACAATGAGGAGAAAATCATAAATATTGGGAAGGGTTAAGTGATAATGAATAAGATGAATATTATTTTGAATTAAATTAATTACTTAAAATAATCACTTGGATTTATTTAGATATTCCTGTCATTGACCCTAAGATTGTGACTCATAACATTGTGCTGATTATTGATGAGAAACCCATGAAGCAGAAGATTATCTTTGCTTTGTAAAGCTAAAATAGAAAAACTTCTAGAAGCTAGCTTTATTCACTCTATTGATTACTCTCCTAAAAAAATTCAATATTGTTGTCATTTCCAAACTAGATAATAAGATAATAATGTGCATTGTCTTTTGAGATCTCAATAAGGCTTCCTTGAAGGATGGTTTTTCACTTCGAAACATTGATATGATAGTTGATTCTACTGCTGGTCATACTTTGTTATCTTTTATGGATGGTTTTTTTGGATACAATCAAATCTTTATTAATCCTCAAGATCAATATAAAACTACTTTTACAACTCCTTGGGGTACATTTTGTTGGGTTGTGATGCCTTTTGGGTTGACAAATGTTAGTGCCACCTATCAACATGATATGACCCTTATATTTCATGATTATATGTATAAAATCTTGAAAAATTATGTTGATGATATCCTAGCCAAGTTTGTCTCTTGCCAAGACTATGTTAGGATCCTTTGCCAAATTTTTGAAAGAATAAAAGAATATAACATGCGCTTGAATCCCCCAAAAATGGGTTTTTGGTGTGGATAGTGGAAAACTATTAGGATTCATTGTTTCCCATTGTGGTATTGAGGTGGATACAATGAAAATATATGCCATTGTGAGCATGCCACCTCCTCGAAATATCTCTCAATTGTGAAGTTTACAAGGAAAAAATCAAGCTATTCGTAGGTTTGTTTCACAACTTGTGGATCAAACTTTCCCTTTTACTCCCTTAAGAAAGATACTACTTTTTGATGGAATATAGATTGTAAATGTTTTTGAAGATTTAAAATTGTATTTGGATAATCCTCCTATTTTACAACCTGCTATTTCCAATCAACCTTTCGTTCTTTATATTGCCACTTGTTCTCACGCTCTTGTAGCTTTATTGGCACAACATAATATTGATGGTAAAGAATGTTCGATTTATTATATAAGCCACACTTTACTCGATTATGAGGTTCGATATACTGTGATATAAAGGCAATGTCTTGCTCTTGTTTTTGCAACTCAAAGGCTAATAAATTATCTTTTGAATGCTAAGAAACATGTTATCATAAAATTTAACCTTCTAAAACATCTATTTTCTCAAATCGATCTTTCTAGGTGCTTAGCGAAATGGGTTATGTTGTTAACTGAATTTGACTTTGAGTTTTTTTTTCTCAAAAAGCAATTAAAGGTCAAGCTTTAACCAACCATTTGGTTGATGCTCCTTATCCTTTTACTTTACCTAATCAAGATTCATTTCTTGACGACTTTGTTCTCCCCCTAGATATTGACAATACTCAGGAATTGTACTTTGATGGATCTAAGTGTCAAACTGCTTCAGGCACTAGTGTTATTTGACACCATCCTCAAGAATACCAATCCCTTTATCCTATTGTCTCAATTTCTTATGTACTAACAATATCACTGAATATGAAGTCCTCATCGCTAGTTTAAAGTGGTTTTATCTATTAAAATTATATTTGTGTACATCTACGGTGATTCACAATTGATTATAATACAAGTTATGGGAACTTATCAAGCTAAACAAAATAAAATTTCACAATAAGGTAACTTGGCCTTATCATTGTTAAAGAAATTTACTTCCTATACCATATATCATATCTCTCAAAAGGATAATTGACATACAAATGCTATGGCAAGAACAACTTCCCTTATATCCCTTGAAGATCCGTCCATGGATTATAAATTCACCATTCACAATCTTTCTTCACCTGCTATTACTAATAACCCTGGTGAAGTGGTTTTTTGTTATGCTTTAGATCGTAATGAATGGTATTCTCATATCTTCTGATACTCAACTAATTGCACCTTTCTAGATTCTACGAGTAAGAACACTTGGAATCAAATCTGTAAACTCATTGCGTAATATATCATTTTTCAAATGTTCTATATAGAAGGGGTTAGAGTGGTGTAGTCACATAAATCTATCCACTTAATTAAATGAATATTTACTATTTATTTGATTACTTAACCATCAATAATTAGTTAATTAAATTAATATTTAATTAATTTTATCCTCAACCTCTTCTTCTATTAACTAAATAAATTATTCAATTTATTTAAATTAATTCATTAAGCCACACTCTAAATCAATTAAATGAATAAAATATATTTATTTAATTTAACCCCTTTCCTCCTTTAAATAAATAAATATTTATTTAAATCCCTAAACTACCCCCCCACTTGCATTCTCCTACAAATGCAAGTTGCACCTATTTGGTTGAAATATATAAATTTTATATTAATTAAAATCCTATTTTCTATCACCCACCAAACCCACTTACATCCTAAACCCATTCTAGATTCTTCTAAACTATTTATAATTAGCCTAATCCCATTCCCTAATTATTGTCACATTCCTAAGCAACTTGAAGTCACTTCTCAAAGCCTCCACAGTCTTTGAAAAACATTAAAGGCTTTATGTCTTCAACAGGTCAACCCCTAAAGTCTTCCAAACCATTAATGGTTCTTACATAACCATTTATGGCTCTTACATAACCATTAATGGTTAATTCAACTTTCCCACATAGTTATAGACTTTCCCTCTAACTTAACCCTCATTTAACTCATGGGTCTCTTCAAGCATTCATTGCTTTGACCATGGTTATCCCCACAAACTCTTGCACAAGAGTTTATCCATTGGATAAAGGCATTATTCATTGGATAAAATCTTTATTCACTAACCCAAGCATAACCTTACCTCCCAAGGTAACCTTCATGTCATCTCAAGCATTTAATGCTTCTTCCCTCTCCTCTCAAGCCATCTCATGCTAACATTTGTCATCCTGGGATTGGGTTGAAAGCCCTCACATGGATCATAAACCCATCAATCTTGGCCCTTGTTGAGACTACTCAATCTCAACCATCCATTTCTCCATTTTTCCTATAAATAGAGCCCATTCCTTCTTCAAAAAGATCCAGAAATCTTGTATGCATCAAACTTATAGTAATTTTGAGAGAGCATTTAGAAGCATTTTTCTTTGTTATTTTGGCTAAAATTAACATAGAATAATTAAGATACTTTCTCATATCAGCTTGTTTGCATTTGCATAATTAGTTATCTTCATTTTCATAATCTTGAATCTCCATAAGACATCCATAGATAGTGCTAAAAGCTGAGAGCTACACTCATGTGGATCTTGGAGAGGAGAGGAACAAGGGAGGAGAGACTATGATCATTGTGGAGAGCATCTTGGGGGGTTTTATTTCCTTCCTTTTTCTGTATGCTTTTCATTATCTATTTTATATCTCTCTTGATATGCATGTTTAGGATTATAAGTTCGTTTGTCTTTCATTTTTGTCACTAACTACACTAACGAATTTGTCTTATGTTCTTGTGTCCTTTTTAGCATGCATCAAGTGGCCTTATTCTTCTTTGTCTCAACAATACCAAGATCCTGATTGCTCTTGAGGAGGCATATTCAAGAAGTTGCGACAAACATTTTGGTGGAAAATATTTGGTGCAATGGTTGCTTTGAATGAGATAGTATTGGCAAACTATGAAAAAAATTCCTTTCTCTTTGTCGAAAAGTGTCATCAGTGTGAACAACATAATAATTTGATCCACGATCCTACTCATGAAATTTAATCCCAAGTTGCTTCTTGGCCCTTTTTATTATGAGGTTTAGATCTTATTGGTAAAACTTACCCTCCTTCCTCACAAGAACATACTTGTATTATCATTGCCACATATTATTTGATGAACTGGGTAGAGGTTGTTCCTCTTTGTTCCACTACTACTGATGTAATATGCCAACTCATTCTAGATAATATAATTTCTCAATTTGCCATACCTTCCACTCTGACATCTAATATGGTACTTTGTTTAAGAACATAGATGCAAAGAAGTTCTTTGAGAAATACCATATGCAACATTGATTTTCTACTCCATATTATCCTCAATCAAATGGTCAAGATGAGGCTTCTAACCAGATTATTGAACAAATCCTCCATAAAACTATCAATAACTATGGTAAGGTTTGAAATAATTAGTCTATGGGCCTATCAAACAAGTGTCCATATAGCTACTGGTACAACTCCTTATAATCTTGTTTACAAAGATGATGCAATTATGCCTTAAGAGTTAGAGATTACTTCATTATGAATTAATCTTAAGGGAATAATTGATGATAATTCTTATAGAGAACAGCATCTTCAACAACTTGAGATGCTTGATGAACAGTGCATACATTCTCTCAAGAATATTAAAGCTTCTCAAAAAACTCTGCAACAAAGGTATAATGATAAGGTTATTCAACGTTCTTTCTTTATGGGTGATTTCGTGCTCTATGATAATTAGCATAACATGAATGCTTTACCAGGTGAAAAAGGAAAGTTTAGTTCAAATTGGCTTGGACCATACATCATTACTGACGCCTACAAATCAGGTGGTTAAAAGATAGCAGATATGGAGGGTACACCTTTTAAGTAACTCATACATGCTATGCATCTTTGTAGATATTATGCTAATTCTTCCTCATTTTTTTCTTTTTTTTCTTCTCCTTTTCTCATCCTTATTGAATGGTATGCTAGCATGTCTTCATTAGAGAATTTTGTATTAGATAGATTATTTAATATTTATTTCTTCATTGGTTGTCTTGAATTAATTATGTAATTTCTTAGGAATTTACATAGCTTATCATTCAATTTTTCTATGTATTATGTTAGATTACATCATGGTGTGTTTGATTAAGGCTTATTTGAATTAGATCACATTGACTTTTTATTTAACATCATAGATACATAACATCATCAATTGTAGTATTTAATTAAACATTGAGGTTGCTTAGTCAAATAATCAATTTAACCATGATGACATTGAGAAATCAATCACATACGCATTAAATTAGACATACATGTTATTTACCAATTTTTTTACCTTTAATCAAAGCAATATGATATATTGTTTTTCATTTTAAGAAACAATTTTATGAAAAATATCATCATCATCATCATCATATATATATATATATATATATATATATTTGTGATGCAATATACATATCATCATTGCTCATACAAAATGTTGTGTTGTTGGCAATTTGGAGGAATTGATTATGTGTTTCATTGATGTTTTGTCATTGATGTCAACGCTAGCTGCTTTGGTTGTTTATCGGTATTTGGTTGGTCCCGGTAGGATGATTGGTTTCTGGTTGATAAGATCATGTTGATCCGGTATGCTCTGGTATGCTTTGGTCTGTGGAATTGGTTTGAATTGGTTATTCATGTGTTCCTGATGTGTATCACATTCAATTGGTTCAGGATTTGATGATCCGGAAGCTATCACTTGTTCTAGTAAGCCTTTTGGTTACCGATAAGGGTTTTACCGATAGAGTTTTGTTGAAGATCTTTTGATGAATCCAATAAGTGGTGTTGGTGCAGCTTCTAGGAGGTTATCCAGATGTTGATGGTTATCATGTTCATGTTCCAGTTGTTTGTGGTGTTTCATTTGGCTTATGATGACCTATTATAGGTCCGGTGGTTATTTTTCTAGGTTATGAACTAGTTTATGTAACGTGTGGGTTGATGCTCTTGATGCGTTACTAGTTGGATTCATTGATTGGATTATGCTGTTTCAATCTTAGGCCAACTTGTTTGATCATTAGATTGCAGGTTTAAGTTATGAATTTATTGTTTTATCTTTTAGGTGGTCGACCTAATTGTTTAGGTCCCGCGTTGGTATAAATATGATGTAAGATCTCTTTGTAGATTATGAGATCATGTATGGTATGGGTTATGGGATTATCTATATGCGAACAATGTTGTAATCATATGAAGAGGTTTTGGTCGATCATAGGTGATCAAATTGGGTTTGTGGAAGAGGTTTAAGGCCTTCGGCATTGAGCTTAACCAAAACTGTACTCAAGCATGGGAGATGCTATACTTGAAGTTCAATCTCCTTTTGTGATAAGCACTGTGCTCTAGGCTATTGGCCTTCCTGCATGTGCATGCCCCTTATTGTAATATTTATTCATCTGAGCAGTGGATAGATATTGTGGGTTTCCAATCCCACCATGCTTTTTCCTCTTTAAGGTTTTCCACGTATAAATATGTGGTGTTATGGTGTTCATCTTTGTGGTTGCAATTTTTCTTATTGTTATATGCTTTTATGTTTATCGGTTGCTGAGTTGTTGTATTGATAAGGTTAAAATTCTCCATTCTCATAGAACATTGATTCATCGCCCCCCTCTCAGTGTTCTTGGATCCTAATAGGTGTCTGTATCACCAACTCTATGGATGGTAGCTACCTAAGCCCTTTGGTCCTTAATGTGGTGGACCCATAGGTATGTGTCGATTGTGGAACATGAGTGACTTCTAGAGGAGCTCATCCTATCCCTATCTAACACAATGCCTTGGTATATCACCGACTCTACTCGGGCATCCATGATTTGACATTGTAGTCACTCCCTCTCCCCTTGTGCAATCTCTAACTCTACTCTAATGGCCCCAAATAAGTACTTGTGTTGTCAGACACTCTGTTGGGATCTCTTTGAGATCTGCGAGGATCATAGAATGTGCAACAATGTGATGATATCACCAAGTATGTGATGGATAAAGTCTCAAGATAGATGAATTCATACTAGCTACATACATATACATCTCTTAAATAGTCGAACAAATTTAAATCAATAACATTTTCTTACCTAGATCTCCTTTATACCAAGTAGGAACAAAAGAGGTGAGAGACTAAGACACTATAATTGGGGGCATGACCCCACTACTCTATCCAGGCTCATATTGCCTTGGTACCTCAAGAGTGTGGCATAGGTGGTGATGATCTATGTATCCTCGAGTTAGGCCTCTCTAGAGATGTGTCATCCTCCGCTAGCTTTGTACCCTACCCTCTTTCCTTTGATTGTTGACGATTGACATCTGAATTCTCAACCCTTGCATTACTAGGATCATCACCATCATCTTGTTCCTACTGATGTCCCTTCTCCTTCTCCTCACCATACATCTTTCTAGGCTCCTTGAAATGCCACATCTCCTCCCTCCTAACTGCGAGATTCTGCTGGTGTCACCAATGGCTTAGGATCTCTCAGGTAGTCTAGATGAAATATGACTCCTGCATATGTAGCCTCCCAATATCTAGTATAGATATGCTATACACCTACATCATCCTTGATTGGGGGGGAATATCTTTCATGTCTCTCCTCCTCTTCCTTGTCATTAGTGATCTCTACATCTTTTGAAGTAGGTCTAGGCAAGGCTCCTGGTCTCACAACACTATGAGAGTGTCATATATAGATCAATACAACTATGGGATAACCTTTCTCTAAAGTGAACTACCTCATCACTCTATCAAAATAAATTGGGATGATGATGTAATTGTGGCAACCCTCCAATAAATGGTCCCACTGCATTTGTCATAGTTTTACATGCTACTCCATCCAATCATACATCTGTCTATAGGGCCTCCATATGATATTGATAGGCCATAGATGGTCTATTACCAGTCCACAATACATCAATTATCCTCTTTGTCAAGGCCTAGTGCATGGGTATGCAAGTGTTCAAGGCTCCTGAAAATAAATTTCTATAGGAGACCTTGTGGGCCTTGTATATGTGATGTGCTCGAACATCTAAACCTAAAGTAGAGTGTATGCCATCAAGCTCTTACCCTCATAATAAACATAGTATTCTAAATCATGGTAGAGATGTGCTAACATGCTACATCCCCATGCAAACATAATGCGGTGCTCCTCCATCTCACATATGGTGTAGGTAAGTACCCCATGCATGTGACTACCTTGACCATATGGACATACAACTAGTGCCACTATGACGATCATAAGTCTCCTAACTAATGGATTATCACCTATTAGATGTAATAGCCATTGAATAAATATTTGATCCCTTGACTCTCTAAGAGTCACTCTACCAATGTAATATGCTCGATCTCTCCCTATCTCTGCTCATGAGTGATGTGACTGATATCTCACGGTCCTCCATTGCACTAGTAGCTGTAGGATGTAGTATACATACTCTAGTGTGACTTTTATCTCTCCAACAAGTAGATACAAGGTAGAAGTATCTAGATCCCATCTCTCCATCAAGGCCATCAATATCAGCCCATGAAACTTGATCATCAACATGCAATATATCCAATATAGGCCAACTACATAGAGAAGCCTCTGGTTGTCTCGAGAAAGGTGAGGAATCTGATTCTGAAGATGGCTATATATGTGACCCAAGGTATGCTCCCACATGTAGGATAACTCTTGCATGATATCATATGGATACATTAGTATTATCATCATCAAAACTTGTCCTATCCCCATGTGTGCCACTTGGTGCCCCTTTTCTGGGACCATGGCGTCCTGAGGGGACCATAACACCTTGATGAGACCATGGCATGCTAAGGGAAACATGGTACCTAAAGGGGACCATGGCAACTGGGTGCGACCATGGTGTCCATCTTGGGTAGCTCATGTCAAATCTAGGGCTACAAATAAGTAATAGACCAATCAAATGAAACCAAATCAATAAAGTACAGTTGGTAAGCCTACCTCATCTAGTGGGAGGTCCTCGAAGACTAATTGCCTCATTTTCTCCATCCTTGTGGGCATGTCTTGTCATCAATACAACATTCTTCACTCTGTGGGCTCCCCTTATACACTATAAGACAAAAAGTGAAGAAGACAAATGAATAGTCTCCTTGTCATTATTTAAAAGGTAATTCATTTTCAAAACCCTAATTCTACATTTTACACTTAATATTTCACATCTTGAGTTAGAGATCTGATTCCCACACTGTTGGTTGCATTGGTTCATTGTGATTCAAATCTCTTACCAAATGATCCTCCATTAATTTTAATCTTGTATCAAAAATAATTGTGAGAATTTGTCATTAATTTTCCTTCACAATTCAAAGTGGTAGACATGATACCTTATTTCAACCTCCTAATTAGCAAGCCAACATATGGGGGACATATAGCTACCCTCGAATTTCATCCCTCCTAGTAAGCATTTTAGGAGATTTTATGATTTCAACTAACAATGTAGTTTAGTAGAATGTGGTTCCTAACATTGTATTATACATACTATTGGGGACTTCATTCAAAATTTATGAACATATCATTTTTCTCATTAATGTTTACTTTTCTGTACTTTATCTTACATATGCACATAGTGTTATATGATTGCTAAAGCAGGGGCTAAATGTAGTGTCATAAATTGTACTCTTAATTAGGTTGTCCATTTCCATGCTTAGTTAGCACTAACCTTAGTGTTTCCCATTGCATTTTTCATTATAGGACTTCTTTAGGCATTTAATTAATAATTTAATTAAACCTAAGTCCTCTCTCATCAATTCACACATATCATAAAATTGGGCCCTTGATCCTAGGTGTAACCCTTTTTATTTAATCCTAATTTTGCCCTAATTTCAATCTTCAAATCACATCCCGCATATCTACACATTATAGTTTGAGCCACCGAGATGGATTCATTATTAAAATCCTATTATTTCAAATCCCTAGAAATTCAAAAAAAAGTTGACAGGAATAGGGTGAATCTATACTACCTAGTCTCAAACTTTTTCCCCCAAATTACAAGGGGATAATTTGGCGGTCTTTTCTAATTAAAATCTTGCTTCATGTCAAATTATATCAATTTTAGGTCAAATTTTCATGAAATTAAAACTTAGGGTTTCAAATTTAAGGCAAGCCTTTTCTCCATTTAGGGATCCTATCTGACAATTTCAAGAGGAGATCCTTTAATGATATTAGAGAAAGTACTCCTTTCAGGTGAACTTTCAGTCCTGAGATCCTTGTGGAGAAAAGTACTACTTTTAGGTGAACTTTTAGACTTGCAAATTCACTCATTATCAAGTCTTCATCAACCACGAAAGTTTCAAGAGACATTGAAAGATGATAAGGGAATCATCAATTGTTGATTAACTTGTACTTCTTCCTAAGGATTCAGTATGATTTCATGTTGTTCTTATGCCTCTACATTGAGCTTAAAATATACATCACATTAGTTTTCAGACTTACATAATTTTTTAGATTTGTATCCTAATTGTGGTTTAAAGCATTTTCATTACAATCATTAGGGTTTTCTCTAATACACTTGAGTAGAAATCTAGTTTGCCTTTATCTCCTACCAATATTACATACACATAAGATTTAAGGGAACACACACATTTTAAGTTACAAAAATGACTATTTGTGGAGGTGGAAATCACCAAAACAAGGGGGTTGACTAAGGAAAACCCCTATATAGCCACAATCCTACCATTTTTCGTCTATAGGTGTTGTTACAGGTACTCGATAGAACATGAAGATTATAAGAGATCTCAAGAAACAAGTGTAGGCTTACTATCAAAAGTTTAGCCTAGTTTTCAAGGACTAGGGTGACCAATGCCCCTTTCCTAGGACCAAGGTACCAAATATGTTGGTCCTCCTAGTGTATTCTCAAATTTTGGGGTTCCCACTCAAACTGTACCATGATTCAGATTACCAGTTCATATCTTAGTAGACAAGGGAATCTAGTGCCTTGGTCCTATCAATTTTGCTCCATATTTTGATCACAAGTGCACACTCAGATCCTCCTTTCACTTTTGTATTTTTTGTCTCAGTGTTGTTATTTGTTAGTCTATTACAATATCTTTACATTCAATTTTATTTTTACTTTCATCATAGTTTTACACTATCCTATACTTTGCATATCCATTTCAATAGCAACTAAGGAATAGAAACTCTAGAAGTATCCTATGACACTCTTTTAAAAGAGTTAGTTAAGGATGATCACTCCTCTCGGTGCTTTCATATTCCAATGTTTGTGCGAAAGTAATTTTAGGTTCCAATTCTACTTGAATCCATTTTCATCCAAAACACCCTAAAATTAGGAATTCAAAAAATTCAAAATGGCAACATGCCCATGCTCAAGAGAAAATTACTCCTTGAAATGTGTTTTTGATACAATTCATGTCTTTTACTTGTGTTAGCTTCATGGAGGCGTAGATTGAGGCTATGTGTTGGTTTGAGGGAAATGTTATTTACCATATCAACTCAAAAACTCTACCATGTTGAAAACATGGTCAAAGTTCATCTTCACCTGAACCATAATCTATTTGCCAATTTTCAAACACTTCATCAATTGGCCATTTTGTTTTTAGCATGTTTTCCAACTTCTCCACATTGACAACATAGTTTTTATCAATGAATGATTTTGAATCTTTTTGAAAATTCCCACAAATATATTCAAAAGCATAGAGCTTATCTACAAGTTCATTCATCTTTGTGGAATTCAACTCATCATATGTATACACCATTGTTACACCTTTTCACAACATAGAACCTTTTTCTTCCTTCCATTGATCAATTGACTTGAAATTCCCTTGATCATCACTTATTCTTAGTATTAAAGCACAATATATATGATCCATAATCTTCAATCTCTTCTCCAATTGCACTTCATTCCTTATTGTGAATGCTACTACCTCTTACTCTGGCCAAATTATAAGTTACCTTCAACTCTGGTGGCTTATTTGGTGCTTTTGTTGACTTTTTGATAAGACCCATCAAAATTTGGGTTCTAACCAACCATATCTCTCTAATTGGCCTCAATTGATTGACATATTGTTGATGTTGTGCCTTGTTTGTTATAAGGTCACAATAAGCCTTATGAGTGTCATCAATTTTTATCAAAATCATTGTTACCCTATGACCAACAATATCAATTATTATTGCATTGGGAAAAAGTTCCTTTGATTTCTTCTCTTCTTCAATCTTCTCCTTCAATTCTTTGATCCTAGATTTTAATACTTCCTTATCAACAGTACTTGCACTATCTGAAGTAGATGGCCCTTGGATGATAGGAACATATACCACCTTCAAAATGTCTACCTTTTAAACCACCAAGGCCATGAACATTATGTGGGAACCTCTTCCCATCCAATTGATTTATCAAATCCTCATCTATCTTTCTAGGAGGGGCATTTCTACTACTTTCAACTCTTCTACTCATTTTGCAACTATGAAGGATTACAGAAAAGGGTTTCAACATAGGCTACTTTGGGTTTTGCTATTTTTTTTGTAAACACAATTTCAACTCACCCAAACTATAAAACTTGAAAATAAAGTAAGAACTAGACAGAGAACTTGAATATTTTAAAGAACACGATCACTTACTACTCAATTGGAATCATTGTTGAATTTTGCCAGGAAACCCTAATTCTCTCTGCAACAAGATTCTGCACTTAGGAATTTGAATTCTAACAAATAGACTTGATTACGACATATGACAAGACTTCCGATATTTATATTTCTATTTGTAATAGTTAGATTTTCAGTCATGCCAAATTTACTGCAATTTGTGTGTGTTTACTGCAAACAATTAGCCATTTCTATCATTCAAATCTCCATCGTTGATGCTCAAAAAATTCATGCAATTGGATGGTCGAAGATATCTGATATTTATTAAACTTAACAATTACATTTTCTTTAGATTTTCTCATTTAAAATAGTGGGCTCTACTGGACAAATTCCACCATATCATGGCTCCATGGGGATGACCCATCTTTGACAATTCTGACATCACGAAAGCACATGCCAATCAAAACTTTCCAATTATTTCAACATGCCAATGCACCTTCAACAAGCCCATTTTAGATTAACAACTAGTGTTGCCATGGAGGCCTGACAACTTTGACATCTTCCTTGTCTATGGTGCAATGCTGACTGTTAGATTCCTTTCTATGTGCCAAAGGCCTAGTGCTAGGGTCCACCTTTGGATCAAATGGTGATTGTGACACTGTGTGCATATCTCTTCCAATAAATATCCTCTCTGTAGGTGAATGATAGCTATTAGATCATCTCTTTTGAATCTTCAATGCAAGCCATGAGGGTGAAAATCTTTGTGGGCCTCAAAACTCAATCAGATGGCTCACATGAAGGCAAAATCACTTAATTAATGATTAAGAGTCCAAAAAGCAATGACAACCATAAGATTAAGATTAATTAAAACTAAGCATGATGGGGTTAATGAAATAAAGAATAATTGGGAGAAAAGGTTCCTAGGAGAAGGGGCTAGTCAATATACATCATAAGGACACTTTAATTAACAACTAGAAATATGGAACTAGCCAAAAAAGTTACCAAAGGGATATAAAATAAAGTGCAAGACTTGAAATAAAGGCTAACTCAACCATTTTTTGAAAACCTAGGGTTTAGTGTTTAAGACAAAATAGTGACTCATTATTTGTAGACCTAAACCTGTTGGCAAAATGCAAGGAATTTTTAAAGGTTCCATCACAATGGGGAGAGAATAAGAGTTGGTGGGGAAGCGAGAGAGAGAGAGGAAGGGGGGAAGAAAGGGAGGGATAGACCTAGAGAGGAGAGGGAGGGAGAAGAGTAGAGACAAAATAAAAGAGAGAGAGAGGCATAGGAAAGGATGGAGGGAGTGATAGGCATGGAGGGAGTCAGGTTTGACCTAGAGAAGGAGAGAACAAAAATATGTGATTGGAGAGAGATAAGAAGAGATATTTCATAAAATAAAATGGGTAAGGGGGGATGGAGAGCGAGGTGGAGAGGGAGTGAGAGAACTAGAGAGGGGATAGATGTATAGGTGAGAGAACTAGATGGGGAGAGAGAGAGAGGGGAGAGGTATAGAGCTTAAGAGGGGAGAGAGAGGGTGGGAGGGAGAGGTGAAAACCTAGATGATGGAGAGTGAATAAGAGAGGAAAAGATAACAAGACAAAGTGGGGGAGTGAGATAGATATTGGGGTAAGGAGGAAGGGAGATATAGAGAGGGAGAAAGGAAGAAAGGGAGGGAGAGATATAGAGAGGGGAAAGATAGAGGTGAGGGAAAGAAAAGGGAGAGAGGGAGAGGGAAAGATAGAGGGAAGTATGAATACAAGAAATATACCCTCAACCCTATGTTCCCTAAACCCTGTACCATCAATCTTGTACCCTAGACTATATCCAAATATGTTAAACCCTATACCATATCCCCTAAACCTTATATGGAATACATGCTATTCCCTAAACCCTATACAAGGGAGGAGATGTGATGATTGAGAAAGGGGAGGGAGAGATAAAATGAGAGAGAGAAGAACAAAGAGAAAGAGAGGGCTAAGGAGGGAGAGATGGAAAGGTAGACAAGGAGTGATTAAGAGATCTAGAGAGAGGAGAGGTAGAGAAGTGAGGGAGTGAGAAGTTCACAAAGATAGAAAGAGGGGTAAGAAAGTAGGGAGATAGGTGGAGAGGGAGTGAAACATTTAGAGAGGAGGGAGATATAGAGGTGAGAAACCTAGATCATGGCAAGATAGGTGTGAGAGGCCTAGGGGCAGAAATAAAGATGAGAGATATAGAAGGGGAGAGAGAGGAGGGTAATGAGATAGGGAGGGAGGGAGAGATCTAGAGATGGGGAGAGAGAGGGTGATTGAAAGAATGGAGAAAGAGGAGAGAGAATAAATAAGATAGAGAGAGTGAAGAAGTTAGAGGGAGGGAGGAAGGGATAAAGATCTAGCTAAGAAGGGAAGGTGAGGTAGAGAGGGTGAGAGACACCTAGAGAGGGGAGATAGAGGTGAGAGAGAAGAGAGGGAGAGAGATAAGTACAGAGGTTAGGTAATATAAAGAGAGTGAGATAATTTTGATAGGAGCATGGGACGAGTCCACCAAGATTGAGGACCAAAAAGTTGCCAAATTTTTTTTTGCCCCCATCAGGCACTTTGGTGCGCACCAAATAGGGTGAACACCTTGTTTAGCGTGTACCAAATTTAAAAGTTGTTATAAAAACAAAAAGGGCCTTCATTCTTAATTTTTTATGCCACAACCACAAGTTTTATTTGGTTTCTTCAACCTCCAGAGTGTGCATGCCAAAGGAAGACCATGTTTTTACTCCTAGAGGTGTTAGATCATCATTAAAATGACAACACAGTGTTGAGGGGGTCAAAGAAGTATGTATTTATGATTTTTTACTCTCAAATTTTGTTTAAATTGTAGATTAAATTAAAATTTGTTATAAATTTTAGGAATTGAGAATTTGTCTGATAATATTGAAAACCCATGATCACCTCCTCATAAAGAGCATTCTAAAGAAGAGGCATAACCAACCCTTCCTTCAATTCATACAAGAAAACATATTAGGGAAAATTGAAAACAACAAAAAACAACTTGAGGAGTTGATCAATAGGCTTAAAGATCTCACTTAAACAAATAAATTAAAATTTGTTTGAGAATATTTAAAGCCCACGATCACCTCCTCGTAAAGAGCCTTCTAAAGAAGAGGCACAACCAACCCCTCCTTCAATTCATAGACATTCCTCAGCCACACAAGAAAACTGGTGTAGGAGCACCTCATCAACAAGCTATTCATGATCCTGAGGATGAAGACTAGGACCATTAGGATGTGTTAGTGTATCTTATGTTTCATGTATGCAAATAAACCCCACCATGTAAGCCCATGTCACCAATTAGGCAATTTGAGAAGCCAATTGGGACAATGTGGTAAAAAGGGGTAGTAGGTGGTTTAGATTCATGTTTAATAGGTTTTAGACATGACTTGTGTGTGTTTGGTTGGTCCATGTGTGTGGATCCCAACCTTAGGAAGTATGACAACTTTTTGTGCAAAATTGCACAAATGCAACTTTTGAGTGCAAAAGTGCAACTTTTTGTAAATCGATTGGGGAAGCCTTTCAACGACTCCAACCTACTTCAAATTTAGTTGGAAACCATTGGAGAGTTGTATAAGCCTTTTGGGCATGATTCCCAAGGTGGTTGATGGTGGATGAGGAGTTGTGAAGCAATTGAATACAGGAATACTGAAGTTTTCCCAAAAAATCTGATTTTGCTTTGATAGTACGTGCCTGTACGGACTGTTTAGAATCACACCATTCATGGAGTAGGTGGAGGTATGAATTAAATTTCATTTGAAGGTAGTTTGAGGTCTTAATTGTTCCGGAGTAGTGAGAACCCTCCCTTCTTTTGATTGCAACCCGAAAAGCTAGGGCTTGGCTAGGGTTTTAGCCAAAAATGGCCTTATCTTGCATTCTATCCATCTAGAAGTTCCTTCCTTTGGTGGAATGTAGGATTGGCCTCTATTTTATTTTTTTCATGGTTTTTTGTAGGGGAAACTCGGTTGTGTGGAGAAAAGAGCAAGATTAGGTAGGCATCTCTATGTGACTACCTAGGACAAGATATAGGACAATCATCATAAAATATCATAGGGGTGGATCCTAGGTGTGCAACCTTGGTATTAGAGGTTACTCACCCTCCCCCACATGCTCATGAAGTCAGTTTTACAATTGGTTCACCGGTAAGAGGTGTTTCTTTGGAAAACCGGTCTAATTGCCCCTATTAGGTCTCTTGGTCTCTAAAGGGTTCAGACCTTTAATGTGCAAATTTCACCAAACCACTTTGGGGGTTGAATGTAAATTCCAAAAAGGTGTCTAGAATGGTAATTTGTTTGTCAGAGTGTGTGGAGGATTTTGGAGTTGAATGCCAAAAACCGGTTGAAAAGGGCTACTAGCTGAGAGGGTAGGTTTCCAAAGGAGGTATAAGGATTTGAAGATAAAGCCCTAAACCAATGCTTGGATCAGTCTTTAGTAGATAAAAAATGGACTAGATCCAAAGTTTCTAAGGAAAAAAGCTACCGATAAGGCATGTTTGAGAACCGGAAGCCTTTTACTCATCTTGAGTAGACTTAGGATTAGTGAAGTTGCGTGTAGTTTCATTCAAGGTGTGGAGTCCTTCCTTGTAGGACTCTAGTGAACGTTCGAGGGGTCAAAAGTATAACCTTTTTTGGGCTTGTTCTTAGGAATTTGGGTAGGGATCTACATCAAAAACATATGAGGGCAAATTGAAAACAACAAAAAACAACTTGAGTCATTGATCAATAGGCTTAAAGATCCTACTTCAACAACCTCTCATAGGACAAGCCTTGCAGACTCACTACAATCTATCATAGCCCATTTAGGTTTAGTGCGTAGTAAAATTAATATGTGGTCCAACAAAAGGCAAAAAATAATAATTTAATTCAAACAACTTATCATATGTTGAAGTAAGGAAAAAGAAAATAAACAAAGTTGAATTGTGTGCACTTTTCATGGACCCTCAAACCAATCAACCCTTACAGCCTATGTGTAATAGGTTCCCTATCCATTGGTCCCACCATGAAGGGATAAGGAATAACTTTTGGGATAGGAGGTGGATAGTTTTCGATCAACCACCATAAAATAATCATGAGGTGCCTCAATACTTTTTGAGGAAATCCTATTGTGACTTTATCCACAATGAGATCCCTAACTATTTTGACTATCTAAATTTCCAAGGTAGGGGTGGGGGATCCTCACATGATAGAGAAGGTGCACAATGTGACCCAAATGTGGCATTGAGAACCTTGGGTAGACCTATGGTGGAGCATATGACCATTCCTTCCATTATGAAGGAGGGTGTTGAGGTGGATACCTTAGAGTCCATTAGCTCATTGAATCAGACCCTTATACAATATGTCAAGCCTCTATTACATGCTGATGGGGGTGAATCTTTTAGGCCTTGAATTCTAGCTCATTACTATCAGTCATGCAAGTCTCTTTATACTTATAACCCTAATAGTAGTCAACATGTACATACAAAGTAGTCATCTGCTATAGAGAATATGGTCATGACAAAATCTTTGTTGATTGAGACATTCGACATTGATACCCAAGTAGATTTTTGCAAGCTCATTTAGTTTTGTTCACTAAATTTTATATTGAAGTGTTAAAATAACTAAATTAGTATGATGATTGTGATAAAAATCAAGGGTGAGAGTGTTTATACTACCTGTGACATTCCCCTAGCCATGTTTTACACAACACCATCGAGTGATCAAGTATGTATCTAGTTAATAATTCAATTATTAGATTTGAATGGTTTTCTCATAAATCACTTTGGATGTCAAATAGTTTGGTGTTGGACCTTTGACATCGACACCTTGCAGTGAAGTTTGTTGAGGCACTTACATTGAGGCAACCTTTATTCATTAATGGTGTTCTAAAATAATTTTAGGTAGTTTTGATAATTGAACAATAGTCATTGTTTCATTTTTGGTTGTTGACATCAAATACTCCTCCTTATGTTCACTCTACATTAGATCACAATGGTGTTTCTGCAGAGAGGGAGAGGGAGAGGGAGAAGGAGAAGAAGGGGATGTAGGGAGAAAATGTATGTATGTGTGTGTGTGTGTGTGTGTGTGTGTGAGAGAGAGAGAGAGAGAGAGAGAGAGAGAGAGAGAGAGAGAGAGTAGGAAAGAGAGGGAGAGACCTATAGATGGGAGGGAGGGAGAACTCATGAGAGAGAAAAGAACAAATAGAAAGAGAGAGAGAGGTAAGGAAGGATGGGGAGATAGAGAGGAAGAGGAAGAAAGTGAGGGAGAGATCTATGAGCAAAGATATAGGGTAGATAGAGAATGTGGGAAGTTAGATGAGGGAGAGGTAGTGAGGTGAAGAGGGAGTGAGATAGATGGATAGATATGGGGAGAGAGAGTTTCATAAGGATATGTAATGAGAGAGAGAATGAATAGAAACAATAAGAGAGGGAGTGAGAATTTGGTCTATAGTTTAGAGGAGAAAGAGAAATACATTTAGAAATATTTTCTATGTGAAACCTTTGGCGTGCTAGCACATGCCAAATGCAAAATTTGCCTTTTTTGAATTTGGCACACGCCAAATTTGGCATGCACCATATTTGACATGTGCCAAAGTAGATCTACATTGGGAAACACCAAGCCTTAGGCTTGGATTTACCTTGGTAATCCAACCCAAAGGTTTGGATGTCCTTCTCAAGCCCGAGAAGTGTTTTTTTGCAAACATGCAAAATTTTCTCACATTTTTGTTTGTGCTATCCGTTAGTTTTGCATGTTTTTCAATGCAAACAAAAAAAACACCAAGGAATTGTTAAGCTCTCTCTTATCTATGCAACCATATTATTGTTTTCAAATTTTGATTATGTTAAGGTCTTCATCTCTAATTTCATTTGTTAGTGTGTCCGTTTTTTTATCAGAAACCAATATGTTGTATTTTGGGCATAGATTTTTATTCATTTATTGAATTTTGAAAAAAAAAAGAACATTTTAAGAAACTAGACTCCATTCTAAATAATATATAAAAAGGAAAACTGATTTTTTATTAGTTTTCACAAATTTTAAGGTGGAGTATGCTCAAATTTATATTTTTCAAGATGTGTCCACTTCAAAAAATTGTAAAAAATCATATATTCATAAAAAATTTAGCCAAAAAATTTAGGATAAGCTAAATGATGTTAGCTAGTTTCTCATTGGAGTGATTTTAAAATTCTAAAAAAAGTTAACATTTTAGGAGCACCACATTTGGTGCTATGTTATGTTTCTCTGATAGAAAAGGACCAATAAATGGGGTGCCCCTTTTTGAAACCCTTAATATCCACCATTTTCAAAATAAATTAGTAGTTTAGAAATTAGATTCAGAGCACTTCAACTTTTGTTCTTGTTACATCTTCAAATTTTGATTGTACCTATCTTCAATTTCTCATTGAAGTTCAGACTTTGCTGATTTTGGAAAAAGTGGCATCTGAAGACCCCCTTTTGGTCCCCCATATTTGTGCACTTCCCTTGAGCTAATTACTAAAATTTAATAAAGTCTAAAAATTTATATGATCTTATAAAAACTAGAATCTATAATATAACTCCAAAACATCTGAAACCACTCTCAAACATCCTACCAATATATACATGAAATATAACTTAAAGTATAAGAAAGGAAACTTAAATGCTATATTTCATGTATATATTCTTGTTCACAGATTGGGTATGAATTGAAGACAATAAAAATGCATTCTTATATTTGGTAGGTTGAATTCAAAACATTTAATCGAAGAGAGAGAGAGAGAGAGAGAGAGAGAGAGAGAGAGAGAGAGAGAGAGAATTTTCCAATGTAGAACATTTAGCAAGCGTCATTTTTTACACTCACCAAATCCTTTGCCTTGGCAAATACCAACCCTTTGGGTTGGATTTTCCTTGGGCATGTAACCCAAAGTGTTGGACAACCATTTCAGGCTCAAGATGTGTTATGAGGATATTAAGCCCTCTCTTAGCTATCTAACCAAGCAAATTTTGATTATGTTAAGGTTTTAATCTCTAATTTCTTTTGTTAGTGTGTTCGTTTTTTTGTCAAAAACTATGTGCTATTTTGGATATGATGTTTTATCTATTCATTGAATTTTGAGATAAATTACATTTTTAGAAACTAGAATCCATTCTACATGTATCGAATAAAAATGTTTTGATTTTTGATTAGTTTTTAATAATTTTAGGTAGGGGCACGTTCAAATTTCTATTTTTTAGGATGTGTCCACTTCAAAAATTTGTAAAAAATAACATATTCATTAAAAAATTAGCCAAAAAATGTCACGAACCTGTAAAGCGGAAAAATCGAACCCTAGTTGTTCTCCCCTCCCCAACTCCAAGGAGAGAGAAGGGAGGTCACTAGGGTTGATGGTTTTCACTTAGGAGAGACTTTACATTCAAAAGAGGGGTTGAAACCCACAAGATCCAATCCCACACAATGCAAGATTGGATTCTAAATGAGTTTCAAGGGTTAAGACATCAAGGATACCCTCTTTTGTAAAGAAATGTAGATAAAATGATTGAACTAGGAATGTATGTAGAAGCAAGAAAGATTCACTTGTAAATAGAGATAGGGATATGGGATGAAGCTGCGGACCTGGAATTAGTAGTAAAATGTTGAGACGGTGCTGTTCTACAAATTTGAGCGAAAGTTGACGGGACGATGGCGCCCGGCGTGCACACGGTCCTCCGAAAAATCCGCGAAACGAAGGGGGATCTGTTCATCTCTGCACAAGGATTCCAGATCTTCAATTACAACCGCGTACCTACAACCTACACACAGAAAAGAGAGGACGATTGGGGGGTTAGGGATGAGGGGTTTGCCTTTAGGTCAAACCCCAGTTTTGGAATTAACCAAGAAATGAGAATGTTGTAAATGTAAATGTAAATGTTTGTAATGTAAACAAGTACTGATACCTTGTTGTAAGAATGTTTGTATTCTTACATGTGAAGGTGTAATGTATGTAGTATGTTGTATGTTGTATGTGATCTCCTCTTCAATGGTTGAATCCTTGTCTTGAATGCAACACTTAGCCTTGAATGGAGACTTAGAATGCTCAATTGCTTGAAGGAATGCTTGAATGCTTGAATGTTTGAATATCGCTTTCGCGCCTTGCTCTTGCTTATTTCCTTTTTTCGACCTCCTCAAATGGGAGAGGAAATGTAGTTTATATACTTGTCAATTAGGGCTGATAGACTGATTTTCCCGACCTTAGGCCGACCAGGAAACATTATAATCCAATTTGCAAACTTAAAGACCTGAAGCCCCATAAGAGACCGGGCCCAAAATGGGGCCAGGGACTAGGGCACTGGGTGCCATGGTCCCACCTCCAGGGACAACGGGGTGCAAGGAGGATTAGGCCAGGGTGCTGAAAAATGCAGTTTTTGATGTCATGAACAAGTTTCAGGGTCTCCATTCAGGTTCCGTGTTGCATCGCCATCGTGAAGACCCAAATGCAGTCGAAATTGCAAGTGTCGCAATTTTAGGACGCTACAGAACCATATTTATCTGTAACTATTTATTAGGAAAATAATGCTTATTTCTCATTTATAAAATTAAAATGAAATGGAAATGGAATTTTTAGTGAAATAGATGATAATGAAGTAGGAAAATTCTATGCGATGAAAGGATTTGCATTACATTATTTATGTAAATACAATTGAATGATTAGTATTGTTTTTATTATGAAATTGGGATCATCATTGCTAATGAGCAATTGAGTGCAAGTGAATGTAGGAACAAGTGAACGCAAATGGAGGCGAGAACATGGTTCATGTAGAAATGTTAGCTCTTGGACTTCATTAGAATAGATGAAATCTCACACACCACATTAGAATTTATAATCCACATCTTCCAAAGATAGATGATTTAAATGATTTTATTTGAATGTTTGTTTGAATCATGAATTTGGTTTAAGTAGTTTTTATCGACATTTTTTTAATTTGAAGAAAGATTGATTTTTAAAGTTAATTATTTTAAAAAAATGATTATACGTGTATTTTGATGTTTGAATGGGCATTTTGTGTGCAGATAATGTATAAATTTCATATCGTGCTTATATTTCTACTATATATATATATATATATATATATAACTGTGTGTGTGTGTATGAAGTATATACACACAAATATATTCATATATGATTTATATAATGTTTAGAAAAAAAAAATAATTAAATTTGAATTGAATTACTACTATATATATATATATATACAATTATATGTATTATATATGTATATGAGTTTGAATAATAATTCAATCATATACCTATAAATACGTACGTAATTATTGTATATGTAAATATATTTATGAAATTAAATTATTTTGGTTTATGTAAATTCATTGTTTATATATATATATATATATATATATATATAATCATGGAAAGTGATTTATTAAAGAACATGTCTAAAGAGTATATATATATATATTTGTCGATATATAAATATCAACTTGCTTGGGCTATTGGCAGATTAATTAATGCATCAGATTGCATGTTATAGGGAAGTCGAAATAAGTGGAGTCAAATTGAAGTGTTGTAACTACCTCTAAGACTTAGAATGCCACTAAGATTTGGAAAATCACTAAGACTCATCGAAAACAATTTGCATTGGGAGATCGATATTAATATCGACTAAACACCATGTCAAACTCATTAAGTTTGAATAAAATAAGGACTGTGTGCATGAAATGTGGCCACCACGGGGACTATCCCATGTAACTAAACACCTTGCACGTAGGAGTCGATGAGTATATCGACCATGTTGTAAACAAAACTTAGCGTTCAAGATGAACATGAACTGCAAGGTGAATACAAACTGATCGACATGGTTAGAACCGTTAGAATAAGCATCGCATGACATGAAAAATAATCCCCATACCAACGTTGGTGCATGGGAAGCTAACAAAGTGCATTGATAGTCATAGGATTTGATAGTAATATCGACTAAGCAATTGCCTAGCTCACGTAATAACACCAATAATAATGAACTTAACAGCTTGAGAGTTTGGTGTCACAATGAATATCATTGCATGGAGAACACATAAGTGTTTGAAACCATTTAGGATTGTGATGTTGCAATTAAACAATGTGTGGTGTCACTTAGATACCAATAAATCAATCCACCACTATGAGAGAGAGTGGCTCGAAAATAGGAATTAATATAGATTTGTTCACTATATATATAGACTATTGGTTTTGAAGGAGAAGACATGAGGGAGAAATATGCAGAAAATATAGATGAAAGAATAGCGAATAGAGAAAATAAATCCCATTTCCATGCTAAGAAAAGAGTCGAATACCCAAAACAGGGAAGAGTAGCAGACACGCCTGAGGAACAATGACATTCTTGAGAACTTGGTGAAATAGAAAGAAGACAATAATACACTGAATAGAGATCATATACAATGACAATATCAGTTAGAGGTAGGCTCTATTCTAGCAAAGTTTTGTTGTAGAGATCTAAAGAGAAAAGAATATTTTATTTTGATAAGATTTAGATGATAATCAAATGAAAGAATTAGAGTCAGAGTTTTTAGATTTCCGATTATGAGAATTCTGTTGAATGACATCAAAATACGTTCCATAGAAAATTATATTCTATACATAAATGTATTAAGAAAATATATTCTTAAAGATTGTTGATAAACATAAGTGTAATTCATAGAAATTAGACCACCAAACCCTCTAGAAATAGAGTAAGAGGATAGAGAGCTTGTGCATATAAAACTTTGAATTTGAACCACAAAGAAGCTGAAATACTAGGGTAAGGAATTATTAAATATTGAAGCTTATTTTGATTTCGTGAAGAAAAGAGTTATACTTCTGAATTTGATCCTTGCATTATAAGTTATGAGGATTATTTGGTATGTCGTTTGAAAAAGCCATATAGGTATTGTTAGCACATATTTTTACAAAACATTTTGTGCTATATGGAGGCCTTTTCCTTATCATATGAGCATTTACTGCTAGTTTTCATGTGTAGGAACCTTATTAGCATGAGTAAAGTTCTCTAAGGATCAACAGTTTTAGGAATATCAAGGTATCACTTGGGCACACTAAAGGCATGCACTAAGTATATACTATATAAGGAATCTAGTATGGAAGCATTTATCAGTGGAGAAGTCATTATTGTATAATCTAAGATTGTTTTCTAGTATATATCAAACCCTGTGGGATAGATGGGATCATTAATATTCATGGTGGATGGCTCATTTGTTCAAAATTGCAAAATTTCAATTATCGGCATAAGTAGTCCTGATGAAACAACATTGGCAAGAAAAAGAAGGATTATCGACATGACATATATCGATAAATCAAAAAGCAAATTCCTTGGAGCACTTAAATAATATCCAGCATAGTGTGCGCTCTTGGAAAAGTCTACTATTAGGATAGCTTGTTCTGATGAGGCAGTGTAGATCATGGACTTATAGCATCGAGAGATCAGAAATAATGAAAAAGCTCTATCCCGATACCCGATGATTGAAGCGAATTGAAGGCGGGCCCATCAGAGAAAAAGACAATATTAGAATAGTTCAAAAATAGTAAGGCCGATCCTCAATGACATAGAAAATTAGAAGGTGGAACCATCGGTATTACCTATACCAATAAAACAGACTCGGAGGTATAAAGCATAAAAGTGCATCGGAGTAATATCAAGACTTCGGGAGGAATAGAAAAAGGCTATTTTGACCCTTGATGAATATAAAAGCACCCGTGGGGATATCAGTGTGAATTATACCGATAAAGTAACATGAAATGAAGACTCATCGGAACATCGGGAGGATAAGTTTTATGCTATGTCAAGTCTTGATAAGATTGTTACGGTGGATGGTGAGTTGCAAGGAGTTCTTTGGGGTGAGTTATGCTGATAACGCAGGAAGCTTCATCAGAATGTGGATTGATATGTTGAGGTCATCGGGGCATCGGAGGGACATAAAATGAACTATGCCGATACTTGACGGGTTAAGTAAAAAAAAATGGATTCCATTAAATGCATCCATTGGGTAGGTCCGATGCCACACGAAGTACATCCATAAAGATTGTAGTAATTGAGTACAAGATTAGACTCCTTGGGGATATATAGCTAGTGTTGCACAACAACATTTTACACAAAGTTGTTGTAGAAGTTACTAGGTGTTCATTGAGAAATATTTTGAGTTGTTGAGCATAGAGCAAATAATTTGCAGAGATGGAAGGGTCAAGCTCAAAAGGGAAGCGGAAGGTCATTGAAATATCTAGTAGCACGTCAAAAAAATTGAAGGGTGAAGTCAGTGAGGCTCGAAGGAAATTAAATCAAGACATGATAGATCAGATGGGCTCTCCAGGAGCTAGGTCACGTAGAGCTAAGGTGAATTTTCCTATTCGCGACTAGTTGGAAGACAGATATAGATAAATTGGAGATGTATTCACAACAGTGCGAGGGCACGAGCTATTTCTTTTCCATTACTTCCTCAGGGATGAGCCCATGCCAATTTCGAACCCATGGAATACCGATGTAGGTAAACTCATGGTACCTAATGTCTTTGTAAATATTGATTTATTGAAGCTCCTGGTAAGACATTATGATACAAACAAGCAATGCATTTTGTTGCCCAAAGGGACTGCTTTAGTTCACTTTACAATAGCCGCAATTTAGGAGGTTTTTGTAGTAGATCTCGAGGTGAGTGTGCCCTTATCTTTTGTGGATTTGGAAGAGGAATACAGAAAAATGGATACTACATACTAGGGTTGGAACCTCGCTATCCACAAAGCAGAGAAGGGGAGGCTAACAAAGGAGGATGGTCTTCCTTATGATATGACCATTTTCAAGAAATATTTACAGTATACATATATGGCATGTGGTCAGGTTGAAGGAGTTGAAGCTCCTGATGTAGCAAACATAGGACCGCTAGTTTTAGTAGAAGATATTCAAAGACATGAGCCTAGAGCTTTTGATTTTGCTTCATACCTGGTGGATAGACTTCATGAAGGCTTCCTGAACTTGAAAGAAAATCCAGATAAGCACTTCAAGCATTATTCGCTGTTAATGCACATTGTTTTATTTTATGGGAGATTTAGAGGGTTATGGCCAAAGGGTTTGAATGTAAATACAGTTGGGAAGAACAAACAAGATCAACCAGTGCAGTTATGGGTTTCTCTCTAGGATTATAGATATGTAAATTCTCATTACATCAAATTTGAAGAATTCTTTGTTAAGCCAATTTTCTTGCTCTTTGGTGAGCCTCTGCAGGGATCATTTTCTAAGGATGTAAAGAGGTTTCTTAGGCCTCATGAGCACAAAAATATGAAGGTTAATCAAAATTGGGGTGATTGGTACTCATGCCAAAATTTCACCTTTGTTCGGTGCTATGGATTTGAAGGTAACCCCTATGTGCTACCGAAGCCTGCACCGGACAGGATTGCTTTTTTGGAAATTGTAAGGCAATTAAGTGTCTCTAATGCCAAACATTTCAGAGGTGCACACAAGCAAGAATTCCTCCCTGACACACTTCATTTCTTCGATTTTAAAATTGTATCTACTAGAGCGTACGAGGCTATTGACAGGAAGCTGGTGGATAAGTACAACCTGTTCCAACACACATCCAGAATGAATTATGATCATGAGGGCTACATCCATATGAGTAGGAAGAGACAAGAGTTGGGAGATTAATTTCATTAGGAGGATGAGTTTGAAGACGTGTAAAAATAAGGAAGTGGAGGAGCTTGCAGAGGTTATGGAGACCTTGGAGAAGAAACTGGAGGAGAGAAGACAGAGACTAGAAAACATGGAGGAAGAGCCAACTCAAAGTAATTCAGGGGAGAACAAAGTAGTTTCCAAGCTCCATGCACCTGAGAAAGAGAAGGAGCCAAAAGCATAGGATAAGCTCCTTGTTGTGCTAAATGTAGAAACAGATGAAAGGATGACAAAGCACACTTCATTTATTTCAGATGATCAATTCATCAAGTCTAAAGAGTTTAAGTCCTTATACCACTTCAAAGGGAAGAAGCTGAGGGAAGCAATGCCTAATATCACACCAAAGAATGAGGAGGAAATGTTCCAAAAGCTTAAGGTTGATATTGATGCAAAAATGGAGACAATGATCCCTCAGAGAGGAAGATAGTTGCTAGTGGAAGCAGGTATTATTCTTTTCCCAGGATGGGATTTGAGTGCATCCTTTATCTTTGACAGTCTATTACATGCAGACAATAAGGACTTCAAGTTGAATTTCCAAGGGGTTAATGATATATTCACTGGATCGAGATATGATCCAGATGAAAAAGTAATGTTGCTATGGGCATTGTACCCCCTGAATAAAAGGCCAAAAATCATAGATGTGGATAAAGCTTTTGGTCATATGATGACCCTGGAAGTTGGAGAGGTAGATCCTATGGTCACGACTGACATAGGTATTAATATATCAAAATTCAATAAGGCTCAGATGAAACACAAGATAGTAGAGAAAAATAAATATAAGGCCTTATATGAGGAAACCCTTAAGAGGAGTGGGCATCCAATCCCTCAGATTACTAATTCAGGAGGCCACTGGAAGATGAAATTTGAAAAATTAGCTTATGAACATACTAAGTTGAAAAAGGAGATGAAGAGCATCAGGGATGATATTGCTTGTGTATTGATGAGTAGAAGATATGATAACATGGAGAAGACATTGGACAAATTCTGGGATGTATATCAGAGGAACATGGACAATATGGTTTCTAACACCAGAATTCGAGATAGACTCAACTTGCTATTACAAGATGCATCGACTAGGGAAAAGGTAAAGAAATAGGTTTAGGGTTTTCTTGTCACACATGATGAATTTACAAAGGAGTTGAAATCTAAATTTACAAAGGAGTTGAAATCTGAATTTGACGAGTGCCAGCAAATTGTTCAACATCTTATGACTTTCTGAGTGTAAGTCTTTACTTAGTGTAGCCCAAGCCATTACCAAGATGGATATTCTTGATATGAATGACACAGCCGATTAGTTTGAGAACTTCTACATGATTGAGAATGCAGCCAGGGATGCAGTATTCAACGCTACAACTTACAAAGATGCGGGCTATTTGCAACACATTCAAAAGTGCAGACAATGGCTGGATCAAAAATCTTAGTTCATTGTTTAGTTTTATGTTTGTAATGTAATTGATGTTTTAGTTAGGCTATTTAGTTGTTGTTCAGTTAGTTGTTTAGGATAATGAAAGGTTGTGTCCTTTCATTCGTGTATCTTGGCGTGTGTATTTGTAGTGAGTCATTTTGTATGTAAACATGGATCTAGGATTCAAGGAAAAAATATACTGCCTAGTAGGATTGCAAGTTATATGTATTAGGGAAGTCTATAGGAAGAAGTATCTTTTTGTGCAAATAAACTGTAATGGAGTATCTTCAAGTGTAGCTTATGTATGCAATCACTTCCTAAAGATTAATATACAAGGTTTGTTGTTTCTTTTCTAAATATTGTGCACACTTTTGTGTTGATGAGTTATCTTTGTCCTCTTGATAAATCTGTCATTTGATTTGCTATGATGTACCATTACATGCTGTTACATTAAATGTGAGATTGGGTTTTCATTGTTTGTGTAACACATACTGAAACCTTCATAGTTGATGATTAATATTGTCTCTGGAGTTGATAGGATCTCTTGTCCACAAAGTGTCATAAATATCCTTAGATGGAGGCACTGGTCTATTATTTATCTTTTAAGGTCTTGGTTTGTTATGCATTTAAGGTCCCTGATAGAGAAACATTCTTCCCAAAACTGATCTTTGCATATTTCTTCCAAGTCTTGAAAGCACTCTTATTCTTAATATACAATCATAATCATTTTTTTTTTCTTTTAAAAGACATTCACTTAAAGCACATAATAAAGCATAATTGTAGAACAATCATTTGCCAGTTTTGCATTTGCTAACCATAAAGCTTAAATCCATTTTAAATTACTCTTTTGTGCTTGAGAGGGAGAGGTATACCCACCTAGGTTCAGTGGAGCCTTAAGTATAGAGGGATTTGGTCTTCGACCATCCCTGTTCGTTGGCCAAAGCTAGTTGAATTAGTTGAGGATTTGAAAAATCCTTAAGTTTTCCAATCTGTGGTTTTGGGAACCAACAGGTATGTGCATTATGAAATGTTGTCTTACTTAATATTCGTTGTAGAAAATTTACTGAGTTTAAATAGTTCAATTCGTAAATCATAGAAAACACATGTCAGCGTCAAATTTAATATGTTATTTGAAGGAAGAATGTGTACTCATATTCTATTCGTTTATATGTAAATGTACATACATGTGTTACACCTTCTTATTTTAATTCTTGATTTACAAGAAAAGATAGAAGCAAAATATTGTTTTCATATTAGATGTAGTTGGTTGTAAACGAAAGATTGTTTTCTTTAAATATTATAATGTGAAGAATGGGAAGCTGGAGTTGAGAAAAGAAAGATTGTCTTCCATGTACTTAGTTCTGATTTCATATGAATATTAGAAAAGCTAGATATGCTTGTGTGTTTGGAAAGATTACCTTCCGAGACGGGTGCTGAATGTGGAATCATAGAATAGTTTGCTTTTCCAAACTATCTTTTATTCCTATGCATGGAATTTTACTCAAGTAACTTCTTGACCATTGAAATAGATGGATTTATTTATGCTCTCTACCATATCCTCGATTAATCTTGCTTGTTTCTTAATGGAATTAGAAACTAGAAAATGCATGTATCATTCTAGGCACACACCAAATTCCATCTTGTCTACCAAATTCTTTTTGCTAAGCAATTCGTGCAGGGTCGAGTATTCTTGATTGACCAAGAATTCTAGGGAAGTGTAAGCTTCAAGGTTGGGTGGAAAAAGTACCCGAAACTTGTTCTCGTCTTCATTCTAAAGATTGTATTGATGATGATTTTGGATTGCAGATCAATGGACACATCTCATTGGTATATTCATATTTGCATATTTGCTTTTACCGACAAATAGGTCTAGGTTATCTAGGGTTACACCGGTAGGTTTATCTTTTCCAGATCAGCATGACACGCTATGGAGATGATTTATTATTGTTGTAAATACATTAAGCCGACATGATTAATCAGTTATTGCATCGGATACTATATTATTTGTAAAATGTTTTTATTGTAATATCTTGTAGAGCCGACCTACTAAAATTGGTGTTAAGGTATGGTATAAATGTAAGATCTTATTTGTAAGATCAAGTGTGGAATGCGAAATGTTAGGGTTTCAAGTAGATTCGAAGAAAATATGAATGAACAATCTCCCACTTGGAGACTGATACTACACAACACCACTGTACATGCAACATCCGCTGGATAAAGCACTAGGACTTGACTAGTATAAATTCCACAATTATCAATCAAGAAGACCAACAAAAACTAATGAAGAAATCAACTTCTCCTGTGGAACTGCCTTTGTGAACATATTGGCAGGATTCTCACTTGTGTGAATCTTCTCAAGCCGTAACTAACCCTCCTCCAAAATAGTCTAGATGAAGTGGTACCTGAGTTGAATGTGCTTTGTCCTTGAATGAAAAGCAGAGTTCTTTGCAAGATGAATGGCACTCTGGCTATCAGTATACAATGGGCTATCCTCTTGTGTCTGACCCAATTCCTTCATAAAACATTGTAACCAAATCATCTCTTTGCTGGCTTCTGTAGCAGCAACATACTCAGCTTCAGTGGTTGAAAGTGCAACAACCTTTTGCAGCCTAGAAATCCAACTGACTGCAGTTCCCCCTATAGTAAAAACATACCCTCTAGTACTCCTCCATGAATCAATATCACCCACCAGATCAGGGTCAACAAATCCACTCAGAGAAGCATTAGATCCTTTGAAACATAATGTCTTCGTAGTAGTTCCTTTCAAATACCAAAGAATCCATTTCACAGCATTCCAATGTTCCATACCCGGATTGCTCATAAACCTGCTCACAACTCCCACTGCATGTACAATATCTAGCCTTGTGCATACCACTGCATACATCAGACTACCAACAACGGATGAATACGAGATGTTAGACATTTTATTAACCTCTTCCTGTGCCTTTGGGCACATCTCCTTAGTCAATTTGAAATGACTAGCCAAAGGTGTACTAACTGCTTTTGCATCCTGCATGTTAAATCTTTTCAACACCTTCTTTATATACTCACTTTGGGACAAATTCAAGGTTCTATTTTTCCTGTCCCGTGTAATCCTCATACCGAAAATTTGCTTAGCTGTACCCAAATCCTTCATAGCAAATGACCTGGCTAATTTATGTTTAAGATCACTTATATGTTGCATGTTAGACCCAGGAACAAGCATGTCATCAACATAAAGCAACAAGATAATATAACTGCCATTATCAAATCTCTTAAAATATACACAATGATCAGAATGACATCTATGATAACTGTGTTCAGCCATGAAACTATCAAATTTTAAATACCATTGTCGGGGTGCTTGCTTTAAGCCATACAGGCTTTTCTTCAACCTGCACACCAAGTTCTCATTACCTTTGACCTCATATCCCTGTGGTTGCAACATATAAATTTCCTCCTCTAAATCTCCATGGAGAAAAGCTGTTTTGACATCTAATTATTCAAGATGTAAATCATCTGCAGCCACAAGACTAAGTACAGATCTAATTGAAGTCATCTTTACAACTGGAGAAAATATTTCATCATAATCTATACCCTTTTTCTATGCAAAACCTTTTACCACAAGTCTAGCCTTATATCTTTTCTGACCTCCTTCCTCCTCCTTCAGCCGATAAACCCATTTGTTAGGCAAGGCTCTTTTTTCTGCAGGTAAAGGGACTAAGTCCCAAGTCTTATTTTTCATCAAGGAGTCCATCTCCTCTTTCATGCCTAGCTCCCACTGTTGTTTGGCATCTACTTGCATTGCTTCTTCATATTCTTCTGGTTCACCAGAATCCGTTAATAAAATAGAATACAAAGAAGGAGAAAATCTTTCAGGGGGTCTAATTGTCCTCGTAGAACATCTAACACTTGCAGGAGTTTGTGGGACAATCTGTTGTTGTTGAGCATCAGGTACCTATGGCATTTCATTTTCAGGAATCTCATCCAACACCACATATTCTTGTTTGTCCTGTTCATGCTTCTTTTCCTGCATTTGTTCTTTATACATAACCTTCTCATTGAATATAACATCTCTACTTCTAATTATTTTCTTATTTTCAAAATCCCATAACTGATAGCCATATTCATCTATCCCATATCCAATGAAGGTACATTTCTGAGATTTAGCATCAAGCTTGGTTTTGTTTTCTTTATCAACATGGACAAAAGCTTCGCAACCAAAAGTTTTTAGAAAAGAATAATTTACCTTTTTACCAGTCCATGCCTCCTCTGGAATACCACCATCCAAAGGGGTTGAAGGTCCTCTATTTATCAAATAGACAATAGTATGTACACCATCTGCCCAACAATGTAAGGGCAATCCAACATGCAATCTCATGCTCCTCGCACGTTCCATAATAGTCCTATTCATTCTCTCTGACACACCATTTTCCTGTGGAGTTCCTGGAACTGTCTTCTACTTTCGAAGGAACAATAATCTTCAAATGCTTTGCTGCAATACTCACCTCCATTATCCGATCTGAGACACTTCAACTTTTTTCCTGTCTCATTCTCAACCAAAGCTTTCCATTTCTTAAAAGTTTCAAAAACATCTGATTTTTGTTTTAGGAAATATACCCATGTTTTTCTGGTTGAGTCATCAATAAAAATAACATAATAACAAGAGCCACTAAGAGATGATACCTGAGTCGGTCCCCATACATCTGAATGTACAAGCTCTAACTTCTCACTCTTCTTCTCTTTCCCAACCTTAAGAAATCTGACTCTTTTCTGTTTACCATAAACAAAGTTTTCACAGAACTCTAAATCAATCTTCTTTAGTTCTGGCAATAGATTTTTGGAGTGAAGGATTTTCATCCCTTTCTCACTCATGTGCCCAAGCCTATGGTGCCACATTATCGAATCTGTTCTTGCAACATTTATTGTTGTTGTCCCTGCAGTAACTTTATCTGTAGCAGCTAAGGTAGAGTAAGTGTTACTAGTACACAGATATAATGTGCCTACCTTCACACCTTTAGCTACTACTAATGATCCTTTAGTGACCTTCCACATACTATCTGAGAAGGTAACTATGCAACCTTCACTACCTAGTTGCCCTGCAGAAATTAAATTTCTTTTTAAATTAGGAACATGTCTTACCTCCTGCAGAAACCAGTCATTACCATTCTGCAACTTGATCTTTATCTTTCCTTTTCCAACAATTTGACAGGGCTCATCATCACCCAAATATACCTATCCAAAATCACCTTGAACATAATCTAGAAAATATTTTCTATGGGGTGTAGCATGAAATGAAGCCCCAAAATCTATTACCCAAGAATCATTAACATTATCCAAACATAAGATTAAAACATCTTGTAAAGTATTACTTGTAATATTAGCTTCCTTGCTATCATTTTCATTTTTGTCTCCTTCTTTGTTTTTCTGAGACCAACAGTCTTTCTTTAGATGACCAGGCTTTCCGCAGTACCAGCAATCTTTCTTTCCTCTAGATTGAGAGCGTCCTTTCTTTGACTTCCCTTGTGACTTCTCATTCCCAGGGCCTTTTCCTCTTTCCTTTGATCTTCCTCTGTTCTCCACATTCAAAACACTACCTGATGATGCTGAAGTCTCACCTGTGCTTTTCCTTCACATTTCCTCACTTAGGATAAGACCAACAATATCATCAAATACCAAAGTATTTTTACCAGAGACAGAGTTACTTACAGCCATAACCAAGCTATTCCAGCTTTCTGGCAAAGAACATAAAATCAAGAGAGCCCTAACCTCTTCTGCAAAGGTAATTTTTACTGAAGACAATTGACTGGTAATTGTATTAAATTCATTTAAGTGCTCCGCTACAGATCCTCCCTCACTCATTTTCAAATTAAACAAATGCTTCATAAGAAATACCTTATTCGAAGCCGAGGGTTTCTCATACAACTTAGCCAATGTTGCCATCAAATCTGCAGTCATCTTTGCTTCTGTTATATTGAATGCTATAGATGACGCAAGGCACAATCAAATGGATCCCAGTGCCTTTCTATCTAAAATGTCCCACTCTTCATCTGATATTGTGGTCGGTTTCTTTTCCTTTCCTTCCAATGGCCGCCACAAATCCTTTTGATATAGGTAATCCTCAATCTGCATTTTCCATAACTGATAATTCTAGCCGTTAAACTTTTCAACCTTGAATTTGGAATCCTCCATTGCTCCCACTCAAATCTGAAAGTCCTGCCAATTTACAGAGAACCTCGCTTTGATACCAATTGTTAGGGTTTCAAGCAGATCCGAAGCAAATTGGAACTAACAATTATATGCAGATTTAAATACAAAAGATAAAGAAATAAAACAGGACACAAATAACATAGAGATTTAATGTGGTTCATCCAGAATGGGTTACGTCCACCATACACAGCCGTCCAATCTTTCTTATTATCCAGCAAAAACAGTACATCAACCTTACAATGCCTTAAGCATCCCAACCGCTTATAACATGCATTTTTTAGGGCAACAAACAAAGTCGGCCTTTTTAGGGTTTTATTACAATGTCGGTTTTCATCAATGAAAAATGGCAAAAAAAAATTTCTTGGGGGTTGCCGCCCCCGAACCCCTGCCTGGGGCCCAACCCGACCCCGAACCTCAGCGAGGATACGTGCTGAGTGTACAGTACTTTGCTGATCAGTCGCCACATTTCAACAGGAGATTGATCCAATAGGTTTACACAATAGCGATTAGTGGCATTGGTCACGAAGTTTAATGCATTTATTTTTGTCTAGGCCGAAATGTAAATAACTTGCAATATCATTGTAAGCCAACACAAGGCATTTATGTTTATGATTGGGAAGGGCATTTAAGTCAGTCCAGTTAGGTTATTTTGTAGATATACACAGATAGATGGAATGTATAGTGATGTGATATTATGTGAGCGATGTTGATCAACTGAATGCGAATATAATATTTTGTAGTCGGTCTTGGTTATTGGTTTAGAGGTTTGGGATGCGAAGTAAGTTATCGGTAAGGGAGGACACAATGAAAATCGATACAGACAATGCTTGAACTGAAACTCATCCAGCATAGTAGATGCATTCTTTGAGTTTGGAATTTTGTTTGTAACTCCATATTTGGTGTTTGTAGTCAGTGAGGCTCCTTTTGTGATGAGCAGTGCACTCTAGGTTGTTGGCCTTCTTGCATGTGCAGGCTCCTATTGTAATATTTATTCATTTGGACAGTGGATAGATATTGTGGGTCACCAATCCCGCCATGGTTTTTCCTCTTTGAGGTTTTCCACATATAAATCTTTGTGTTATGGTGTATGTTCTTGTGGTCGCTTCATTTCTACTTACTGTTATATTCTTTTATGGTTACCGGTTACTAAAATACTTTGTTAATAAGGTTAAAATTGATTTCATCGGTAGAACATTGATTCACCCCCCTCCCCTCTCAATGTTCCTGGATTCCAACACATACTACTATAATAATTGCCCAATCCCATTCAATATTAACTTACTAATCCTTTTCCCATGAATTTGATAACCTTTCAAAACATCACTCCCAATTAAGCAACTCAAACTATGCACTAACACACCAAACTCTCATTGCCAAGGATTGAAAATTCTCTTTTTAGGCCTAGCAGTAGCACATTCTTCAACTTTGTTTAATTTCATATATGACCAGGCCTACCCAAGCCTTATACAATGCATTGAGAGGTTGTCCTACCAATTTTTCCATTGAGAAAACCAAAACAAAACAACTAAACCCTCTTCAAACTAGATTTTCAAACTATCACACTGTAATCTAAAAATAGCATTCATTAACAACTCGCACAAATAAATGAATCAAGAGCTCTCCTTTTGGAGGATTTTGGGTAGTGTTGGTATAGATATTTCCACAAGGTTTCATCAATTTTCAATCATGGAAACTCATTTTATGAATTAATTTTACTTATTGAAAACCCTAGTTTTTTAACAAACCCACACTCACCAAAAATGGCATAACTCATTCAAAACCAAATGAAATTTGCTCAAACCAAAATTAGATTAAACTAGATTCATGTATTCAACTCTTCCCATTGGTTTCAGGCTTGTAATGTACCATACATGGTCGTACCATCAATAACTCGGACTAAAAAATAGTAAAAATTTGGAAAATGTAACCCCATTTCATGTCAAATTTCACTTTTCTTTTATTCCCTTCTTCACCAACCCTAGCATTCAAATTTGGATGACATATTTATAAATTTTCAACCATTTCCTATTGTCTAAAGAATGGAAAAGGTTGATGCAAGGGTTGAAATGACCCTACACAATGCTAGGGAAATGGACACTAAAGTGAATACAAAAATGAAGGTAAAATATCAAATGTGTATGCAATTTTTTTCTCTACATTTTGCCTCCACTTTAGTGGGCTTATGAATCAACATGAATGTGCATGGTAAAGGAAATATAATGAAAATAAATAGCATCATGATGCCAAAAGGATATTTTGGAGGAAGCATAAAGTTCTTTGAACCAAGGAAGCATGCCCCCAGGGTGAAGACCTACAAAATAAATATATTACACAAAAAAATTAGCACAAGACAACAAGATTAGAATATGAAAGTCACAAAGCCATGAGTTTAGAACATGATCAACATATAGATATTTATACAAGAATATGCATAACACATACAAAGAGGTAAATAACAAACTAACTAAAATTTTGAGTCAATGGAGTGAAAGAGACCCTGATGCAAAAGGTTGTCTCAATACTATGTGTCATCCCCAAAATAACAAGAAACAACACATAGAAGAATTCTAAAATGAAGAGAAGAATTTAGTGATAATTGTTTTAAGGAAGAATGGGCCCAAAAGATAGAGAATCGACCAATGTCAAAGAGACTACATGATTTTGGCACTAGCTAATTTATCACTAGGAGTCATAGAGATGATAATGATTAAAAAGATAGATCGTAGTCTAGCAAGTTATGTTATGCTAGATGATCAAAGATTAGTAGTACCTATAGCATCGTAAATTGTAATTGGTACAATTTGCACCTCATATTTGTGCTCCTACCTTAGTGTGCCCTATCTTCATTCCCCTAGGCCCGTTTTGGCCCCGATTTACTCTGGACCTGATGTCACTTGCATATATGGTTGAGTGGATCCCATCCCATGGTAGTGTCCCCATTATTTATTAGCTACTTGTCCTATTTTCAAAGGACAAGGGCATTGTGGTGTCCCTATCCAAACTAGGATGCCATGGCATCCCGATCCCCCTTGATTAGGACCTATTTTAAACGAGAGTGAGAACTCCCACTACCTAATGAATTTTGGTCCTCGTGCCTTAATGTGACTATTGAAGGTCGGCCTAATCGGTAATTTACCTAGTAAATCCTATATAAAGACATCCTATCAATTCATTTTCACCTAGAATATATTAAGATCACACACACCCCATCATTTGTGCATCCATCAAAGATTCATCATTAAGCATTTTTTCAGGAATTCAAGGCAGCATTTCATCCTTCAAGCATTGTGGAGCAAAGTTACATCAATCTTCATGCAAGCATGTGTGTTTGATTTAGGTTTTTCATGTTCATGTGTTTTCCATGCTATTACATCCAACATTTGTGATCATATCAAAGGAGCATTGCATCATCAATCTACTTATCATCTACATTAAAAATGTAAAGTATATTACAACATTTACTTCAGTATTTGCATTATTCAATTCAAGGTTAATTCCTAAACTAGGGTTTGACCTAAGGAAAACCTCTATCCACAACACTTTTCCTTTATTTATATGTGCTGACAGTTGACTCAAGAGTTGTAGTCAGAGATTTTGACAGAGTTGATGACAACAAATAGGTTCAAAATTTGATGAAGCGAAAAGTAGAGGACCAGGGCGACACACCTCCCCCGTCCTAGAGATTAGGCTCAAGCTTATAACAATGAATCTAGTGCATCTCCCTAATCCAAAATAGATCCTACTTGTCTACCTCAGAATTAAAGGACCAAGACAACACACCTCCCCAGTCTCGAAAAATTAGCCCAAACTTTCAAGAATGGGTTATGTCCACCATACACAGCCGTCCAATCTTTCTTATTATCCAGCAAAAATAGTACATCAACCTTACAATGCCTTAAGCATCCCAGCCGCTTATAACATGCATTTTTTAGGGCAACAAACAAAGTCGGCCTTTTTAGGGTTTTATTACAATGTCAGTTTTCATCAACGAAAAACGGCAAAAAAAAATTTCTCGGGGGTTGCCACCCCTGAACCCCCGCTTTTCTCGGGGGTTGCCGCCCCCGAACCCTTGCCCAGGGCCCTGCCCAACCTCGGACCCCGGTGAGGATACGTGCTGAGTGTATAGTACTTTGTTGATCAGTCGCCACATTTCAACACAAAAAAGATTCAAGTGAAGGTATATGTGAGATAAAGCAGAGGCATAAACGAAGATATCATTTGAAGGTGAAGTTAGGTTTTTGTAGAAGCATATCAGCATTACACCGGTACTGAATTCAACATATGAAGATGCAATTTTGTATAGTACATTCTTATTGGATTTAACCATCCAACTGTTGTCAGTGTGACTCCCATTTGTGATTGAACAATGAGCTCTAGACTGTTGGCCTTTCTGCATGTGCAGACCCCTTTTGTACACTTACTATCTGCAGTAGTATCATCTGATTGTGGGTAAGGTTTCCCACCATGGTTTTTCCCCTTATAGGGTTTCCATGTACAAATATTGGTGTCATGTGTTGTGGATGACTTTGTGTTTATGTTTCATGCATTAATTCTTACCGGTATAGCAATTTACTATTAACACTGTCTACCGACATACTAAACTGGTTTACTGGTATTAAGTATTAAGTTAGTTAATAAGTTTTTGATTTGAATTTATTAGACAACTGATTCACCCCCCCCTCTTAGTTGTCTCTGGGACCTAACAATTGGTATCAGAGCTTTGTCCTCTTTTTGCAGAAGTTTAACAACTTGAGGAGATCCAATGTCTACTAATTATTTCAGGAAGGATAGTCCTAAACTTGATGGAACCAACTATGGGATATGGAAGATCAGAATGGAGACACATCTGAATTGCATCGGTAAAGACATCTGGGAAGTTACTAAGAATGGTTATACTGCCACTGTAGCTGGTCAGACTACTCCAACTACTTTAGCCAAAGATGAAGAAAATGATTGCAAAGCAAGAGAAGCACTCTTGAGCGCATTATCAGATCAACAAATCATGGGATTATCAAATAGGTCTACTGCTAAAGCTATTTGGGATCATTTGGAAACACTGAATGAAGGAGATTCCATAGTCAAAATTGCAAAACTTGAAAGCTTCCGAGTTAGGTATGAACATTTGAAAATGGAAGAAGATGAAAGGATTTCTTCTTTTATGGAAAGAGTAAATGAAATTATTTTGGATATCAAATGTTGTGGAGGAACCTTGAGTGAGGATGAGATTATTTCAAAAATCTTAAGAGGTTTGCCATCGGCATATAAAATGAAGGTTACTGCTATAAATGAGTTGAGAACAATGCCTAATACATCAGTAACTAGGGATACATTGATTGGAAAACTTTCAGCTTTTGAAATTGAGGAATTTGGTCCTGTTGCTACTATAAAGACTGATTTGGCCTTCAAAACATCAACATCATCTGTTCCATCTTTTGACAAATCAGACTGGAGAGCCTTTTATGCAAGAGAACTTGAAGAAACCAGGAAGGAGAATGAAGAGCTTGAAGAACTTGAAGCACTATTTGCAAGAAAAATGCCAAAAGGTCCAATTGGAAGTAAGTATGAAGGTAAAGCGCCCTTTAAATGTTTCAACGACAACAAAGATAAATCTTGTTACATTGCTGATGAAGGTGTGACTGATGATTCTAATGAGGATCCAACATACAATGGATGGGTTTTTGTTGCTATAACATAAGATCAACTGGCACCTACTGCTCAACCGGTAGAACAAGCCCTAGTAGCTAAAGTTGAATCAAAGGATGAATGGATTATTGACTTAAGATGCTCACATCACATGACTGGAGACAAAGGTAAATTCTTGAACTTTCAAGAATACAATGGAGGTTTAGTAAGATTTGGAGATGACAAAGCCTGTTCAATCATAGGTAAGGGTTCAATATCTCTTGATGGTAAACATAACACTGACAATGTCTACTATGTTGAAGGATTAAAGCATAATCTTTTAAGTGTTGGTCAATTAGTTGAGAAAGGTTTTCAGTTACAATTTAAAAATGCAAAATGCAAAATCATGAATAGAACTGGTTTGGAAATTGCAACCGGTAATCAGACTAGAGGTAATATCTTTCATTTGAATAACAGTGAAAAGGCATGCTTAATTGCACATATAGATGAAAGTTGGTTATGGCATAAAAGACTATGTCATGTAAATTTTGATTGCATGGTAAAAATCAGTACTTCTAAGGCAGTTAGAGATCTACCTAAAATTGTGAAACCTCAGAATACAATTTGCAAGGAATGTCAATTTGGAAAACAAGTTAGAGCTAGTTTCAAAAGTATTCCAGAAAAATCCAATAATGCTCTTGATTTAATTCACACTGATTTATGTGGTCCAGCTAGAACTAATAGCTTACAAGGTGATGGATATTTCATGGTAATTATTGATGATTACTCTAGAATGTGTTGGGTTGCTTGTCTCAGAGAAAAATCAGAAGCACTTGGGAAGTTCAAACTATTAAAAGCAATGGTTGAAAATGAAACCGGTAAGAAAATCAAATGTTTAAGATTAGATCAAGGAGGAGAATTCACATCTAAAGATTTTAATACATTCTGTGAAGTGAATGGAATCAAAAGATAGTTATCAGCACCTCGGACACCACAACAGAATGGAGTTGTTGAAAGGAAAAATAGAACTATCTTGGATGCAGCAAGAAGTATGTTATCAGAAGAAAATCTACCACATGTGTACTGGAGAGAGGCAGTAAGCACTGCTGTCTATACATTCAACAAAGTTCACATCAAAGGTGAAACCGGTAAGACCCCTCATGAACTATGGTTTGGTAATATTCCTACTCTTAAGTATTTCAGAATTTTTGGAAGTAAATGTTATATTAGAAGAGATGAGTATATTGACAAATTTGATCCTAGAAGTGATGAAGGAATATTTCTTGGTTATTCATTTAAGAGAAAGGCATATAGATGTTTTAATAAAAGATTACAGAAAATTGTTGAGAGTACAAATGTAAAGATTGATGAACAATTCAGAGGAACTTCAAGATATATAGACTCTAAACCGGAAACATAAATTATGACAAATGAACCTATAATAAATCCACCGGTACATAATGATGATCCAGTTACTCCGGTATCATCAAAGGATTCCATAATAATTGAAGAACAACAACAGACTAAGACACCCCGGTATGTAAGACTGAATCATTCTGAAGATCAGATAATTGGAAGCAAATTTAAAGGAGTTATGACAAGAAGAGGATTGGCAAATGAAGAGGTATGTCTTATTTCTCAAATTGAACCATTATCTATCAATGAGGCATGTGAAGATAAATTTTGGATTAAAGCTATGGAAGAAGAATTAGGACAAATTGAGAAAAATAATACTTGGACATTAGTTCCCCGGCCTAAAAATAAAAATGTAATTGGAACCAAATGGGTATTTAGAAACAAAATTAATGAAGATGGTAAGGTTGTCCAAAATAAAGCAAGACTAGTGTGTAAGGGATATTCTCAGAAAGAAGGAGTTGATTACAATGAAACCTTTGCACCGGTAGCCAGAATTGAGGCAGTTAGATTATTATTGGCTTTTGCAGCTCACAAGGATTACAAAGTTTATCAAATGGATATTAAATGTGCATTTTTGAGTGGAGATCTTGAAGAGGAAGTCTATATTGAACAACCTGATGGATTTTCTTTAACAGATGACAATGATATGGTTTGCAGATTAAGAAAAGCTCTGTATGGATTAAAACAAGCCCCAAGAGCTTGGTATGCAAGATTGGATAAGTATCTTTTAAAAATTGGTTTTACTAAAGGAAATGTAGATAGCAATTTATATTACAAAGCAACTAATGATGACATCTTGATTATTGAAGTATTTGTTGATGATATAATCTTTGGAGGAGAAGATGAATTATGCAAAGAATTTTCTCTTGAAATGCAACAAGAATTTGAAATATTTATGATTGGAGAAATAAAATTCTTTTTAGGATTGCAGATCTTACAAACTGATAAAGGTATATTTTTGAGTCAATCTAAGTACTTGAAAGAACTACTAAAGAAATTTGGGATGGAGAACTCTAAACCAGTAAGCACACCTATGACTACAAATGACAAATTATCTCAAAGAGATGAATCTATACCTGTTAATCCAACTAGATACAAATCTATGATAGGAGGTGTACTGTATTTGACACAAACCAAACCTGATATTATGAATGCAGTATGTATAGTTTCTAGATTTCAGAGTAATCCTAGGGAAAAACATGAATCAACAGTAAAAAGGATTTTCCAGTACTTACAAGGCACAACAAATCTTGGATTATGGTATCCTAAAGATGAAAATTTTGATCTATGTGCATATACAAATGCAAATTGGGCAGGAGATGTGGATGATAGGAAAAGCACCACTGGAGGAGCATTCTTTCTTGGAAAAAGATTAGCCTCTTGGTTGAGTAAGAAACAGAGTTGTACATCTTTATCAACAGCAGAATCAAAATATGTTGCAGCAGCAACAAATTGTACACAAGTACTTTGGCTTAAGCAAATGTTGAAAGACATAAAGGTAAAATGCAAGGAACCTATTACTATATATTGTGATAACACTGCTACAATTGATATATCTAAAAATCTGGTATGACATTCTAAAACAAAACATGTTTCTATCAAACTGAATTTTCTAAGGGAAAAAGTTGAAGAAAAAGAGATAAAACTTATTTATGTGAATACTAAAGAACAACTTACGGATATTTTCACAAAACCTTTGCCTAAGGAAACTTTTGAGTATCTCAGAGATCAGCTTAGAGTCATACCACCACCGGTAGAGACTTAGATAGTTGATGATTGTCATCAACCGACAAAATTAAATGGGCAAATCTTTATTCCAGTATTTGATGAGGAAGCTACTTCAAAGGGGGAGTAGTTGGTATATTGAATTGGTTGGTATTTTGTATGAACTTGACCCTTTCTGACTTTGGCATTTGATGTCAAAGGGGGAGAGATATCTATGGAAAAACACATTATCTTTTTGGTAAAAGATATTTTAGGGGAGAAATTTTGGAAAACACATTTAAGAAGAAATTGGTATGAAAGATTGTTACTCCCAGGGGGAGATATGGAGATTGTTAGTTTTTGGCATTTCTATTTTGGCACTGTGATGGTTTTTCCATCTTGTGTTGCCATCAATGCCAAAGGGGGAGATTTTTTGTATTTTGGTATGGTTTTGTCATTGATGTCAACACCTACTAAATACACCTACTTTAGAGATCCAGCAACATTCACTGGCAAACAGTAATCTGTGCAATAGTCACTGGTATATGATTAACCGACATGATATAATGTTCACCGGTACCTGGAATGACATGGAAGACACTTGGTAATGTCAAAGAAATCATGTGGACACTTTATTTTGAAGTAATAATCATTGGTATATTCATATTTGCTTTTACCGGCAAATAGGTCCAGGTTATCTAGGGTTACACCGACAGGTTTATCTTTTCCAGATCAGCATGGCACGATATGGAGATGATTTATTATTGTTGTAAATGCATTAAGTTGACATGATTAATCGATTATTGCATTGAATATTATATTATTTGTAAAATGTTTTTATTGTAATATCTTGTAGAGCTGACCTACTAAAATTGGTCTTAGGGTATGGTATAAATGTAAGATCTTATTTGTAAGATCAAGTGTGGAATGTGAAAAAGATTCAAGTGAAGGTATATGTGAGATAAAGCAGAGGCATACATGAAGACATCATTTGAAGGTGAAGTTAGGTTTTTGTAGAAGCATATCAGCATTACACCGATACTGAATTCAACATATGAAGATGCAATTTTGTGCAGTACATTCTTATTGGATTTAACCATCCAACTGTAGTCAGTGTGACTCCCATTTGTGATTGAGCAATGAGCTCTAGGCTGTTGGCCTTTCTGCATGTGTAGACCCCTTTTGTACACTTACTATCTGCAGTAGTATCATTTGATTGTGGGTAAAGTTTCCCACCATGGTTTTTCCCCTTACAAGGTTTCCATGTACAAATATTGGTGTCATGTGTTGTGGATGACTTTGTGTTTATGTTTCATGCATTAATTCTTACCGGTATAGCAATTTACTATTAACATTGTCTACCGGCATACTAAACTGGTTTACTGGTATTAAGTATTAAGTTAGTTAATAAGTTTTTGATTTGAATTTATTAGACAACTAATTCACCCCCCCCTCTCAGTTGTCTCTGGGACCTAACAAATCCATTGCAAGAAATGCACAATACCTACGAGTCAAGAAGGATCCCCTAGCTTTTTCTAGACCTGTTGATGGTAACCACCTTAGAGGAGGAGGATGGTTAAGTGAAGAAGAAATTTTCCCTCCTATTGAGAAACTAGTTCATGACCTTCCAGATGAAGGGAAAAAGGAATCAACTCCTGAACCAAAGAGGAAAGAAATAATTAATCATGCTGAGCAAGGAAAGGAAATTTTACCTACTGAATCTCTTGGAAATAAGACTAGTCTGATTATCCCTATCAAAGAGATGAAAGAAAATGAAGAACGTCTATATGAGTATCTCCATTTTGGGTCGATTGTAATTAGTTCAGATGAGTCAAAAGGATATACCCCATTGAATCCATGAGTAGAATGATATATTTATGTAATGTCAATTATAACAATCAATAAATAAAGTTGCTATTTTATAATCAGCTTGGTGTCGTAATAAGTGGAAGAAGAGTATCTCCTAGATTTTGTGCATTTGATAAATAGATACACATCTTGGATAATAGTCTCCTGAGTGGAGATGAGCACTTTTTTTAAGTATGTTTCTTATATAGTATAGCTGTAGTTAGACCTTATTTAATATAACAATGATAGTTATCTTAAGAACCTAGATGCATTGGATGCTTGGTTTATTAAACTATGTTCCTAAACTAGTATTATTCTAACTTGTTACTTGTGAAAGATATAGATACTATTCCATTATACTCTATGTTTATAGTGTATAAGGTATAAATTATAAGGAAATATTAATTGGATGGAAATTATGGATATTATGGATAAAACTTCATAAGGGCTTCTTCTTCTTCTCGGTGCTTAAGTTTTGTGGTCCTTGTCGACACAATTGCGAAATTGTTGGTACTATGTTTGATATTCTCTCTAGAAGACTTTGGAAAGATACCCCAAGGTGTTGTGACACTCCCTCACATGTGACTATCCTTAGTCACACCGTTCATGTGATATGTATCTAGTTTGATGTTTTATTTGGGTTATTGATGAATTCTTTGACTTTTGATTTTTGGGGTTGGTTTGAATTCTTAAGCCAATCATATATTTATTTATTTATTTTTTCTTTTGAAAGCAGACGAGTCACCAATTTTCTATTTTTGTGGCCCTTGGTCATGCTTGACTTATTGCTTCATTATGAACATTATATAATTTACTGTTGGAATTGATTGTGTTTTTCTCTAATTCCATATGGTGGCTTATCTAATATTTTAATTTTATTTTTTTAGTGTTTTTCGATTTGTATGTTGCATTCATTCCCTATCATGTTCATAGAAAACCCCTGATAGAATGTACAAGGGAGCAGAACTCAGAGAGTATGACATGCATAGTTGTCTGTATTATTTAGGACAAAAATACCATGTATGTGTATAACTTTTAGTTTGAGTGACTTTTACATGAGAACCAAGAGTGTAGGTCACACAAAAGTATGCATAAATATATATATATATATATATTTAGAAGATAAACATATTTGTGTTCTTATTTTTCCTTAAGATCATGTGATCATGTATGATGACTTTTATTAATTAAAAGTTGGCGATGGAGTCTTGGACATCCAAGTACAAGTGGTCTTTGATGGAAAGACATATTTTTGAGTTAGCTGAGTATAGGTTGTGTTAGTAGATGCTCAACATATGCTAATACATTAATATTTTCTATTGTTATGACCACCCTGTTAATTGTCGGTTAAAGGTGTGCCTAATAGTTTCAAAAAGCTTTTTGGGTTGTTAAAAGTCAGAGGACTGAAACAGAGTTAGTTGGTTGGAGTAATTGGAATAATTGAAATTCGAAGAGAGTCGAATGACAGATTCTCTTAGACCAAAAAAATATTTGTCTACTATAGTTAATTTAAAGTCAAACTTGAGATAGCAATTGTTGTGGAATCACTTGGAAGAGAAACATTCCCTAAAGGATAAGAAAGCTTTGGAAGTAGATCTTTCAGATCATAGATAGATATGAGATAGGACTTGATGGTGACTAGGAATGTTAATGAATGATGTACTCACTTAGAGGCAAAAAATTAAGGAAATTAATATTGCATAAGGTATACAATACACCTTATTTAAAACATTTCGGAAGTGACAAAAATGGTAGCTGAATTAAGAACTTTATATTTTTGGCCTAAACTCAAGAAGAAGTGATTGAGTATATGACACAGTGTTTTGAATGTCAGCAAGTGAAAGCTGAGCATGTTTATCCAACAGGAATTTTGTTACAACATGTCACACCTGAATATAAGTGGCAAGAAATCAGTATGGAGTTTATACAAGGGTTACCTATAAGGAAAGCAAGCATGATACCATTTTGGCTATTGTCGATAGATTGACAAAGGTTGTACATTTCATACCTAGAAATCTTTAGGGATGGATCATTTATTCTTGCAAACAAATTTGTGCAAGAGATATTCTGATTGCATGGTGTACTAGAAACCATTATTTCAGATAGGGATATCATGATGACATCTAGATTTTGAACAACAATTCTTCTCATGCATCTTTAGGGATGTCACCTTATGAGGCACTCTATGGACGAAAGCATCACACACCCATTAGTTGGGATAGAATGGAAGATAGAAATATTATTGGTCCTGATTTGCTCAAGAAAATGGATGAGCATATGAAGTTGATCAAGACAAGATTGAAAGAGGCAGCCAATAGACAGAAAAGCTATGCAGATAGAAACATGACTTTCAGACAGGTTGCTACAGGAGATAAAAGTCTTTTTGAGGGTCAAGCCTCATAAGAGATCTATTTCATTTTGGAAATCATCAAAGTTGGTGCCAATGAATGTGGGACCCTATGGTGTGTTGGAGTTTATATATCCAGTTACTTATGGGTACAAGATCCGGGGGTGGTGCTATCAGAGCCCACCCGAATCCTAGATCAACGTAGCGTGAAGCTATGTAGCAGAGATTTCACTCAGTATAAGGTCTAGTGGGACCAAAATTTTGAGGATAGTGCTACATGGGAGGATGCTGAGATGATTGACTGTCATTTTCCTCATTTCTTTTCTTAGAATAGTAATTTCTTAATGCACGAGATACCTTGACATTCTGATTTGAATTACATGTGAACTTGGAAAGCATGGATGCTATTGTTATTGTTTATGTTATCATTTGAGATAATGATGTATGGTAAATATTTTATGATGTTGAAGTACTATGTGCTTATTGATAGAATAATAAGACATCGGGATGATGTCTCTTCCAAGTGGGGAAGGATGTCACGAACCATATTTATCTGTAATTATTTATTAAGAAAATAATGCTTATTTTTAATTTATGAAATGGAAATGGAATTTTTAGTGAAATAGATGAAATGAAATAGGAAAATTCTATGCGATGAAAGGATCTGCATTACGTTATTTATGTAAATTCAATTGAATGATCAGTATTGTTTTTATTATGAAATTGGGATCGTCATTGCTAATGAGCAATTGAGTGCAAGTGAATGTAGGAACGGGTGAACACAAATGAAGGCGAGAACATGGTTTAGGTAGAATTTTTTTAGCTCTTGGACTTCGTTAGAATAGATGGAATCTCACACACCACATTATAATTTATAATCTGCATATTGCAAAGATAGATGATTTAAATGACTTTATTTGAATGTTTGTTTGAATGGTGAATTTGGTTTACGTAGTTTTCATCGACATTTCTTTAATTTGAAGAAAGATTGATTTTTAAAGTTAATTATTAAAAAAAAATGATTATTCATGTATTTTGATGTTTGAATGGGCATTTTGTGTGCAAATAATGTATAAATTTCATATCGTGCTTATATTTCTACTTTGTGATTTCTAGATAGTGACATATATATGTGTATATGTGTATATGAAGTATATACACACATATATACATATATGATTTATATAATGTTTACAAAAAGAAAAGAATTAAATTTGAATTGAATTATTACTATCGTTATATATATATATATATATATATATATATATATATATATATATATATATATATATATATAAAATATGTATATGAGTTCGAATAATAATTCGATCATATACCTATAAATATGTACGTAATTATTGTATATGTAACTATATTTATGAAATTAAATTATTTTGTTTATGTAAATTCATTGTTTATATATATATATACATATAATCATGGAAAGTGATTTATTAAAGAACATGTTTAAAGAGTTTAATATTATATATATTTGTCGATATATAAATATCAACTTGCTTGGGTTATTGGCGGATTCATTAATGCATCAGATTGCATGTTATAGGGAAGTTGACATAAGTGGAGTAAACTTGAAGTATTGTAACTGCCACTAAGACTTGTAGAAAATGATTTTGATTGGGAGATCGATATTAATATCGACTAAACACCATGTCAAACTCATTAAGGTCAAATGAAATAAGGACTGTGTGTGTGAAACGTGGGCACCACAGGGACTATCCCACGTAACTAAACACCTTGCATGTAGGAGTCAATGATTATATCAACCATGTTACAAACAAAACTTAGTGTTCAAGATGAACACAGACTGCAAGGTGAATACAGACCGATTGACGTGGTTAGAACTGTTAGAATAAGCATCGCATGGTATGCAAACTAATCCGCATAGCAACGTTGGTGCATGGGAAACCAATAAAATGCATTGATAGCAGTAAGAGTCGATAGTAATATCGAGTAAGCAATTGCCTAGCCCATGTAATAACACCAGTAATAATGAACTTAATGGCTTGAGCAATTTGGTCTTACAATGAATATCATTGCATGGAGAACATATAAGTGTTCAAAACCATTTAGGACTATGATGTTGCAGTTAAAAAATGTGTGGTGTCACTTAGATACCAATAAATCAGTCCACCACTATGAGAGAGAGTGACTTGAAAATAGGAATTAATATAGAATATTTTATTCTCCCTCAATTTTCCTTTTCCAATAGATTCCTTTGTAAGTGAAATTTTGTCTTTTCCTCTTCATGCTTTATTCCTGTGAAATATTTTACCTTGGTGGAAACCTCTTAGTACTACAATTTACCTTCCATAAGTAAAAATAATCACTTTTGGATAAAACTTGCTTACTTCCATTTCAAATCCCATCCAAACATACATATTTATCAAATATTTCCATCTTTTTTTCATTAAAATTCCTTTCCAATATTAATCCATTAGTATTTTGAACCACAAAATGTTCTTTAGTCCTCTGCCATGCTTGATTAGTCAAACATTTGGGATGCTTCCTCACTTTTGTTTATACTGTGCATGAAGTCTTCACCTTTTGAATTCTCACACTTTCTAACTCTATTATGCTTTTATGGCTCATTTAGAAAAACCTTTGTAATCTTCTTCTAGCATTTTAACAAACATTTGACTGGCAACTATTTGCCTCCATCCTAATACTTGCAAACAATTTCTAAGTTTTAAATGCCACTCATCCTCCTTCATCTATAGTTTTTTTCTACATCATTTGCTCATTTATTCTCTCCAACCAATTTGCTAGGTATTGGAATCAATTTTTGAGTTGTTTTTTACTCTGTCGAGTCATTTTATCATGCAAATGAGGCTCATAAAATTCCCCAAATAGCAATAGAAATGCTCCCGAGATATGAAAAATTGTTTGGGCAAGTTTCTAGACCAAGAAATGGTTATATTCAACTTGTAAACACTCCAAAAACTTGCCTCAAACCTTAAAAACGTGATTTATTTCCATTCTTACACTCAAAATCCATTCAAAACAACAATTAAAATGCTCCTCAAGTGATAGAAAACCATGTTGAGTGGATTTGCAACTATGGAGGCCCCCAAAACATACTTCAAACAACATTAACATAATTGTCAAGGCGTTAGAAACATTACTGGGTGGGTCATTTTTATGGCTAGTATGCAATAAAAAATGCTCCTCACAATATTAAAATTGCTACAAATATATTGTAAATAGATCAAGAAACATTTTGGAGGTAGAAACAATAGCTTTCACCCATAAAGCAGCCTGCGAATAGCTCTTAAAACCCTTTCACATGACTGAGAATAATCTAAGTGTTTTGAACTTGTTTGATTTCTCTGATATGTTGGTTTGTCATGTCTTTGTCTTGTGTTTTGCTTTGGTATGTCATGTTGCTATGATCTGTAGTTGTTTCTAATGTTTCAGCGAGCTTAGGTCTCTACACCTTAACTACAATAGGCATTGTGTTTGATATTGTGCTATGATTGGATTGTTGAAAAGGTTGTTTTGATAAACGATCTGTTGTCAACGTCAGAGGTATAGAGCGATATGACACAAAAAGGTTCAAGTGTTTGAAGTTTTCAAGTTTTTCGATCTTTGGTTTTGAGAGTGCAATGGTGATTTTGATAACAACCAAGTCCAGTAGGAAAGATATATCCTACGATGTGGGACGAGGTTTTCCTGACCAAATGTTTCAGTTTCATGATTGATGATGATTGATCCTGCTAAGAAACTATGTTTGCGTGATCAGTTTATCAAAGATAGTGATATTGCACTTTGGGATGGTTTAGATCTTAGACTTGTTGAGGGTAACAACTTGAAAGTCTTGATGTGTATATTCCTATAATCTGATTTTGACAGGTTGATAACTTGATCAAGCAGACCAAAAAGACAGTCTGACCACAGCAATGGATAATAGGTGTTTTGATTTCTACAAATTGATCAGGCAGAAATGATAAATCTGAAACAAGCATGTAAGACACAGTTCTGGACTGACAAATGCAAAGTTTCATACGATATAAGATTCAACTTAGGACGACAAAAGATACAGAGTCATACAACATAATAGAGTATTTCATATAAACAACAGCAACTCGTACGACTTGGGATTATAGACCATACGACAAAACATATGACTCGTACGACACATGATAGAAGATAGTAGGACAAATGATTTTATGCAAGTTAACTCATCTGACAGATTATGACTCGTGCTATAGAGAATTATAGCTCGTACGACAAGTTGCAGAGAATGGTAAAAAGTGTTTGTTTTGCTGATTTTGATCTTTGAATTCTGATGTTTTGCTGATGTTTTCCAGTTTGAGATGTTTGATTTTTTAATTTTAGGGATGAATACACAGCAAACACATGATGTGATAAGTGACTCCAAGCATGCTAAACCCTAAGGAATTTGGCTAAGAATGGAAACCTTTGCTTGCTGACTTAGGTACACACCCAATAGCTAATCAGAATACGACCACTAAGTATCACGCAATGGATTCTCAACGTCGTATTATTCGACTCCAAATGCTAATGAGGGCACGGTATGACAAGTGTCTTGGGAGAGTTACTATCTCTCTTGCACAAATATTATCACCCTTTTGGAGGTGAATCAGGTAGCTTCTATTTTAACTTGGAACTAGTAAGGGATCCGTTCGGCGTGTCGAGGTATAAACTCAATTAAGAGGTCTCCCAACCTTGAAAACCAAGGTTTGATATACCCAAAGGTACGAAGGAGAGCTATTCCCGAGAACTGCCGTTTCTTTGATTTTCATCAAAAACACATTTATTTTATAGTGGGTTGGATTACTTGGCATTAGCCATTCCCACTTAGGTCGTTCCCCTCTCACCAGCCTTAATGGCTAAGAGTTATTAACTCCTCAGGAGGGCAGGCTTGCTAAAGAGATGCACTAATGAAAGCAAAAAGATGAGTCTAGCTTTCTGATCACCTAAGAAAGGTGAGAGCATACTCGCCTATCATCACAAACACATAAGACATGATAGTTCATTTCTTTAAGCCCAAATTGAAGTGTGCCTAAAAATCTTAAAGAATACACAAAGTTTTTGTTGAATCCTTAGGCAACCTGCAAAATAGATCCATTAGTAGTCATGATTGTGTTTTGAATTATGTCTTTGACAAGCGTATCTTCGTAAATCGTCCTGCAGAAAAGAGTTAGGCTGCCCAAAAATCTCACAGATAGAACAAGATTAGCATTAGTGATCCGAACTACGAAATTTTCAAAAAATTATATGAAATTTTATCCTAACTTCAAATAGGCATAACTTTCTGCTCGGGACTTGAAATTACAAGCCATTTACCTCGTTGGAAAGGTCTCCAAGAGTTGTAGATGAAATCACTTTCTAGGCCTAAAAATGCCCAGAAGGCCTTCAAAAATTTAAATTACTAACGTATAGCAATGATCGGATTAAAATTTGAAAATTCTAACATGCAGTTTATCCAAAAAAATCACAGATGCAGAGAGTCGTACGACACATATTTAGATTTTGCACAGGAATACAAACAGGCTTGTATGACATAAGATTTAACAGCAAGAAATTCGTACGAAACAGAATTAGCTCTAGTATGACAGTGAAAATCAACTCGTACGACACAGGATCAGCCTAGTACGAGTAAAGAATTTGCAGTCTAAAACCTCGTACGACACAGAATTAGACCTCGTATGAGTTAGGATGAGGTGTCATCTGAGACTAAAAGGAAGTTCGTATGAGCCGAAAAGGCAACTCGTACGAATTTCTGAACCAGAGCTGGACAGAGATAAATTTTCCTGAGGATTACGAGGCCGAAAATGATGATTTCTGCCCCACGGTGGGTGCCAAAATGTCATGCTCTGTGAAGTGTACCTATACCTGCAACCACAATGCACTCAATAAATCATTACAAGCATGGTTAGAAGATATTATCAATGAAATGTAAAACCATAGCTAATCGACTTATTGCCTCCTAGTAAATGCGAGTATGAGTTTTGCTCTCAGATCTGATTAGGCAAATTCCAGTGACTTGACTACACTTAGATGGAGGATTTGAATGAGGAAAATGCATGATCTAGCAAGAATAGCATGATTAAGCTATATGAATTAATTGATCTAGCATGATTAAGCTAAGATTTAAGCTAAATTGAGCATGATAACATTGCTAAAACTAATAAACTATAAGCTAGATGCCTATAATAACAATGCAAATGACATGATAAAAAAGGATATGAATTGGGACCCTTTGTGCTCCAAAATGAGGTCTATTTATAGGATTTCCCAAGGCTTGGGGTGAGGTGGCAGGATTCAACAGTCAAGATTGATCTAAAGATATCAATGGTTAAATTGGAGGAGGTTGGCAAAGGGGGTTGGATTAATGGGAACACTTAGTGACAAGTGTCACAAAGGTTCTAGAAGAGGTTGGATGAAAGGGAACATAGGGGTAGGTAGAATAGGTTAGGTTTATGGATGGTTAGGTTAGGTGGTTAAAGTTAGGAGAATTTGAATTTAGAAATTCAATTAATAGGAAAATGGCTAATTAATCTCAACAACTCATTGATTTGATTTGTTTTAATTAATTAAGGGATTTATAAGAATGATTTTGATGGGAAGAACTAATTAATCAAAGGGGATTATTGAGATGAACCTATTTAATAAATCCTTAGATTTATTAATAAGTAGATGAAAATGGAGGATTTAATCAAATTGTTGATGAATTCAATTAAATTGGGGAGGGAGATTATTTAAACAATTACTTATTCAATTAATTATCTTCAGACCATTTTTAGGTGTATACACATATAATCATGGAAAGTGATTTATTAAAGAACTTGTTTAAAGAGTTTAATATTATATATATATATATATTTGTCGATATATAAATATCAACTTTCTTGGGTTATTGGCGGACTCATTAATGCATCAGATTGCATGTTATAGGGAAGTCGACATAAGTGGAGTCAACTTGAAGTGTTGTAATTGCCACTAGGACTTGGCATGCCACTAAGATTTGGAAAATCACTAAGACTTGTAGAAAACGATTTGCATTGGGAGATCGATATTAATATCGACTAAACACCATGTCAAACTCATTAAGTTTGAATGAAATAAGGATTGTGTGCGTGAAACGTGGGTATCATGGGGACTATCCCACGTAACTAAACACCTTGCATGTAGGAGTCGATGATTATATTGACCATGCTGCAAACAAAACTTAGCGTTGAAGATGAACACAGACTGCAGGGTGAATACAGACAGATCGATGTGGTTAGAACTGTTAGAATAAGCATTGCATGGTATGCAAACTAATCCGCATACCAACGTTGGTGCATGGGAAGCTAACAAACTGCATTGATAGCAGTAGGAGTCGATAGTAATATCGAGTAAGCAATTGCCTAGCCCATGTAATAACACCAGTAATAATGAACTTAATGGCTTGAGCAGTTTGGTGTTACAATGAATATCATTGCATGGAGAACACATAAGTGTTCAAAACCATTTAGGACTATGATGTTGCAGTTAAACAATGTGTGGTGTCACTTAGATACCAATAAATCAGTCCACCACTATGAGAGAGAGTGACTCAAAAATAGGAATTAATATAGAATATTTTATTCTCCCTCAATTTTCCTTCTCCAATAGATTCCTTTGTAAATAAAATTGTCTTTTCCTCTTCATGCTTTATTCCCATGAAATATTTTACCTTGGTGGAAACCTCTTAGTACTACAATTTACCCTCCATAAGTAAAAACAATCACTTTTGGATAAAACTTGCTTACTTCCATTTCAAATCCCATCCAAACATACATATTTATCAAATATTTCCATCTTCTTTGCTTAAAATTCCTTTCCAATATTAATCCATTAGTATTTTGAACCACAAAAAGTTATTTAGTCCCCTACCATGCTTGACATTTAGTCAAACATTTGGGATGCTTCCTCACTTTTGTTTATACTGTGCACGAAGTCTTCACCTTTTGAATTCTCACACTTTCTAACTCTATTATGCTTTTATTGCTCATTTAGAAAAACCTTTGTAACCTTCTTCTGGCATTTTAACAAACATTTGATTGGCAACTATTTGCCTCCATTCTAATACTTGCAAACAATTTCTAAGTTTTAAATGCCACTCATCCTCCATCTACAGTTTTCTTCTACATCATTTGCTCATTTATTCTTTCCAACCAATTTGCTAGGTATTGGAATCAATTTTTGAGTTGTTTTTTTACTTCGTCGAGTCATTTTATCATGCAAATGAGGCTCATAAAATTCCCCAAATAGCAATAGAAATACTCCTGAGATATGAAAAATTGTTTGGGCAAGTTTCTAGACCAAGAAATGGTTATATTCGACTTGTAAACACTCCAAAAACTTGCCTCAAACCTTAAAAACATGATTTATTTCCATTCTTACACTCAAAATCCATTCAAAACAACAATTAAAATGCTCCTCAAGTGATAGAAAACCATGTTGAGTGGATTTGCAACTATGGAGGCCCCCAAAACATACTTCAAACAACATTAACATAATTGTCGAGGCATTAGAAACATTACTGGGTGGCTCATTTTTATGGCTAGTGTGCAATAAAAAATGCTCCTCACAATATTAAAATTGCTACAAATGTGTTGTAAATAGATCAGGAAACATTTTGGAGGTAGAAACAACAACTTTCACCCATAAAGCAGCCTGCAAATAGCTCTTAAAACCTTTTCACATGACTAAGGATAATTTAAGTGTTGCAAGGAAAGAATGCTAACTTTAAACAATGGAGTTTTTTGCTCATAAAGTGTGTTTGGAAGATGCAAATAAAAACAACACCCATAGCATTAACTTGTACATGAAGAATAACAACATTTAGGTGCGAAACTTCATATAGAGATTGCTTGACATAGTGGATTATAAAAAAAATCTTTCTTTCTTTTTTCTTTTTAGTCAACAATCTATTGAGCCAATAAGATAAAAAAAATTTAAACAACTCTGCCTTTGGATTTCCTTTTAGACTAGCGATAGTGCAAAAATCCCATTTCATTTTTATGTTTCACTTTTCAAACTCCAAGTTTGCTCACTACTACCAACTCAACAAACAAAGAACCAATGAGAATTCATTGCTTGTATTAATTTTATGGCTGTTTTGTTTTGGCTCCCTCCCTTAAACTTCCAACAGTGCGAAGTAGAATAAAATTTAAAATTTAATGATAAACCTTATAAAATTGCCCACTTCACATGTTATGGATTCTAGGAATTAATTTAATATTTTAAAATTTTAACTTCCCATCCCTAAACAATTAATTTTTCATATCATTTTTCTTTAATTTTCACTAGCAAATCAACTTTTAATTAATACTTCCTTTGTTAATAGGCCCCACCACATAGAGGTTGGCTAACTTTTTTTTTGCTTTCATGCAAGTACTCCTCAAAATGAGATGAAACTAGAACATTAGGCAAATGAGGCCAAAATAACAATTGGGTTGCCTTTAGAATTACGATATTTGAAACTTTTTGTTTGATCATTTTTGACTTGCTTGCAATCACACACATTAAAAAATATGTTGGAACTTTTCCGGGAACCACAAAATTGAGCAACTTACTAACATTTGTCCAAAAAGCTACCTACCAAAAGGATTTTCATGATGATCATTGATTTGCAAAATTTTAATCACCAAAGTTGAGGTTTTAGGTAGATGCAACAAGGTTTGAATATTGATTCATTTCATGATCTTGGCATCACAACACATTACAAATGTGGCCAATTGGCAGGTGCTAACAAGTTCTACAATAGGAACTTAGAAGTAAGGAGAAGAAACATATGAGGAGGGATGTAAAGCATTTAACTTTTAGTAGCCTCATTCATCTTGTGCACAAAAGGATCAAACAATCAGTTGATATTCCCTTTTCCTCCTCCCATTCCAGTGATGTGGCTAGTTCGTGCTCGCCTTAAAGTACTTAGGTATCTCGAAGTCGTACGAAGCCCAAATAGTGGAGTTTTTTGTATTATAAGATTTTTCGGGTTTATCAGCTGTTTCTGAATCACTGTTATTTATCATTGCAGAAATCTGGAAGCATCTCGAATCACCTGCAGGAGATTGGTTTTTGTTCATCTCATTGTAAAATCTTTAACGGTAGGTTTTCTTAAAGCCATGGTAGACATGCATGCGAAATGTGGAAGCATAGATAAGGTGCGTAACTTGTTTGACAGAATGCGTGCAAGAAATTGTTCTCATGAACTGCAGGTTATGCAAAAATGGATTTGTTGGAAAGGCGTTCGAGACTTTTAAGGAAATGCACTTGGCTGGGTAAAGCCAAATTCTACAACTTTCACCAGCATTTTCCCTGCCTGTACCAAAATGGGAGCTTTGGAACAGGGTATGGACATCCATCAAAGCAAAATGGTAGGAGGGTTTTGGTCAGACATTATATTTGGAAATACGCATCGACAAGGCACACAACTGTTTGACAAAATGCCTTAACGGAATGTGGTCTCGTGGAATGCCATGATCGCACGATATGCACATAATGAAAAGGCATTAGAAACTTTCAAGCAAAATGCAATTGGCAGGAGTAAAGCCAAATTCCACAACGTTTGCCAACGTCCTCCATGCCAGTGCCAAAATTGGAGCTATGGAACAGGGAATGGACATCCATCAAACCGTAACTGGAGGGGTTTTTTTCGCTAATAAAATATGCTTTGCTTCACGATAATTAATAAAGATGTGTCATCCTTGACTTGAGGTCATTAAGTGCCACCATGTTTATCAATTCTTGATTGATGGAATTGCCCCTTATGTTCCATTCGACTTTGTTAACTCAACTTTTGATTGAAAAGTATCTCATGACCTCTTGAATATGTGTCATTCTAACTCATTCATCCAAGTGGCCTATGTATCTGTATCTTACTCATTGTGTTGTGGCTCATTCATCATCAATTAAATTTATAATAGAGTGAAATCATTTTTATTTATAGTTTTGTCATTAATTCATTGATATTAGATTCTTAATTAATTTTGTTCATTACAAAATCTAACAAATAAAAGCCAAATTTAATCTAATCATAAAAGCAAAAGATGCTTAGAGTTATCAAAACTATTTTTTATTAATCACAAAATGATCCATAAATGATGATTTCAGCACTATAACCTACGTGAAGCAATAAATCGTATAATTAAGAGGAATAGTAATATGCTTGGCTTCTCAATCTATGTATGCTTCTATTGGGTCAGATTTGATTATACTTTACGGCTTGGGTGAGTTGTGATTTCTTTGTTTTGCATTCTCTGAATGTTCTTTTATAACCATAAATGGCATTGGATGGTGTGGTACTGTATCTATATATATTAGATATGGCCCAAGCATGGGCTTGTCTACAAATACATCTAAATATGTTCTGATTGATTAAAAAACAGGTTTTAAGGACCCGAAACCATTACATCACAGAAAAGAAAAGAGCAGCAAAAGGAATTAAAGTCCGCATACATCTAAATATGTTATTTATCTTCTATTTGGGAATATTGTATCCATATTGGGTAGGAAAGAGAAAGTATTCAACAACTCTAATTACAATTTCAAACCTACTTTTCAAAACATAACAATGTCATTCAGCTTCAATCATCATGAAATGCAATTTAGGGTCATTTCTTTGTTATATAAGTAAAATGATTAGCTCCAATGTATCTCAATTTACTCAATTTTAACTTCCCTTCATCAACGCGGAATCGTTTTGGATTGTCTACCTTGTCTTCATCCTATTTTGATGACAACACAAACCCCTGATATGTTTCACCTTAGCTTGTGCCATGATTATTTGTACAAATCAAAATTCATGTTATAGTAAAAACATATAAGATATATACTGTTATATAATTAATTATGTAATGTTAAAATTCATTTACGTTCTACCTTTTTTCATTTATGTTAAAAAGAGAGTACTAATTATATCTCCCTCTCTCTACCCATATCTCTCTCTAACTCTATATCCCTATCCCCCCCCCTCTCTCTCTCTCTTCATATATCTAGATATCTCTCCCTCGTTTTTATCTATATCTATCTCCCTGTATTTATCTCTCCATCTCTCTATCCATATTTTTCCATCTCTACTTCTCAATGTTTGTCTATCATTTTGTCTATCTCTCTATCTCCCTCTACCCCTCTTTATATCTCCTTATATCTATCTATCTATCTATCACTCTATCCCACCATCTATATCTCTATCTTTTTGTCTCTCTTCCTCTTTGTCTCTCTATCTCTTCCCATCTATCTCCCTATCTCTCTCTATCTTTATCTCTCCCTCTACCTCTCTCTCTCTCTCTCTCTCTCTCTCTCTCTCTCCCCCTATATCTCTAAACATGTATCTCTCTCTCTATCCATCCATCTCTCTCTCTCTCTTTATCCATCTATCTCTCTCCCTCTCTCTCTCTCTCCATCTCTCCATATTCCTTCTTCCATCTCTCTCTATCTCTATCTAAATAGCCTACCAATTGGGATGCATCTATTCTGCTCCAAAACCATCAATTCGTACACCGTGTTACTGACAAGTAAGAAAATCGTAGCTGTTGTTTGCAAAATCAACAGTGTATAACGTGCGTTAACCTTCGTGTTATTGACTCCATACTGCAGTTTTGGAGCTAGAATAGCTACAGCCCTACCAATTGACCTCATGTACTACACAAGTATATACAAAAAAATGATCTAACTTTTTCCTAATTGACCTTCCACACCTCATGACGTACCCATTGCACACAGTGCAAGGGCTAGTGATAAATCATTTTGTGCAAAAATATTCGTGCGCTAGGCATGTCAAGTCCCGCCTTCAAAATATCTTATTTTGTTTGATGCCTCGCTATCATCTTAACGTGACGATTACGCCGTACCAAACTTAATTAATAAAAGTCAAAGAGAAAACCAGCGATGAAACTAATTTTATAGTGACAATTGCGTGTACATATGGAGAGTCTAACAGCTCGATCTCATCACAGAATGGAGAGGACAACAGCTATTAGCCAATTACGTTCTTCATTGCCCAATATCGCATAGTTCATGCTCCAGGATTCTTTAGAACAACCCCATCTACAAACGGACAATGACGTTTTGAAGGAGCCTTTAGAAAACCACCACTTTAAAAAAAACTTTTGCTACCTAGTTTTCAAATGTGTTTGTTTAGTAATTTTTAGCAGTTTGTGAAGTGGGTAACACGACTTTTCTTGTTTGATGTGTACTCCCCACTAATTTACATGGTTGGTAATGTTTCCACTTGATTTTTCTTTCCAACCACTACTTCAATTATTATTCAGTTCAGTACCTGAAATCATTTTTTTAAAAATTCCTCTGAATGATTTTTACGAGTATCATGAATTAGATAGACAGGTTATTTGGCCAGTAAGGAAATTTATGTGATCCGGCATTTTTCCAGATTGAACCAGAAGACATATTTTATATCGAATACTAAATATTTTATATATATAATGATATGCTATGATAAGTAATTTAGATGTAGGTTACATATTCAATTGATTTAATGGGTTTTTTGTTTTTTTTTCCCATTTTAAAGTAAGATGATTAAATATAAATGTTTTAGAACAGTAAGGCAGGATTTCGAAATTCTATGTTTGACAGTCAAAAAAGTTGAATCCATTTATTTTTAAATAGACAAGAACTTGAACCACTGAGATGAATGGTGGGGCCTACATTAGATTGTCGGTAAAATTCATTTTGGTCTCCATAACTACGTAACGAATCTGATTTATTAATTGATAAGATTTCTGTTCACGCGGGAAAAAAAAAATATCAGATCTCTAGATTGTCTAATTTTATAGACAAGTATTTTTCTCAAGTGATGCAATACCCACGTCACGGTATTGATTAAAGATGTTATATCTATAGAGAGCAAATTCGGCACTGAAACCTGACTTGCAGTGGGTATTCAGTGTAAGAGGAATGTCTTTGAGCAGTGATATTGTTAGAGAAATTTTAAAGAGAGTGGATGGCATCACACTTGCAAGCGCAGAATGTTCCAGCTCTGATGTGCGGTCTGTTATAAAGGAACAAGGCCTATGGGAGGATGCCTGCTCCTCTCTTTGGCCTTCCACAGCAAACCATGAGGTTAAACAATTGATCTTTTCCATGGGTGGATTCAACAAGTTTTATGCAGATTGTTTTCCACTCATCAATGTCTCCAAACAGCTTATTGTCAATTCCAGGAAAGATTGTCAAGAAATTCTCAATCCTTTGGATGAAGATGATGACAGAGAGGAGATTGACGATGCAGTTTTTCTCTCTGATTTTGTCTCGGTTGTAGACATTCATTACAACAGTGAAGCATTTTATTCTAAAATTGTGTGGGAAATTCCAGCTGCAGATGATATCATAGATTGCAGGTCGTCCACTATCTTTCCATTGGTGATTAATCTTCCTTGTGACTCTGATGGCACTCTCTTTGCAGTTTCCACTAATGGGGAGGAAGATGTAGAGAGAATCATATTTTCAGCTAACCTGAGGCTCAGTTGGATTCTCATCAACAGAAGAACAAAGAACGCTGTAAATCTTTCTAGTTGGAGGCCTCTGGAAGCACAGAAGCATAATTGGGGTTGTAATAATGATTTCACAATTAGGTTTGGATCCATTCTACCTGCTCATGGTAGTTTGCCTTTAAAGTTAGCTGCATGTAATATTGTGGTTAAAGGCACAGTAAGTGTGGGTCAGGAGGGTAATGATTTGCAGATAACTGGGGTTAGCATGCAGCTGGAGGACATGATGGGCTGTCAAGTGAATGCAAGAGATGGTCTTTTTGTTTTGCAGAGAGCAGTGGAGTGTGGCAAAAGGAGTAAGAACCATGATCAAGTAATACAGAATTATTATGATGTTTTGGAAATACAGAACGATTTGATGGAAGAAAATTTGGGAGCTAAAAGTCATATGGATCCCCTTTGCATGTTACTTTTAATTGGAGTAGCAATTCTCTCTTGGTACTATTTTCTTAAGACATAACTGGGATATCGAGGGGCTACGTTTCATGTTTGTATGATCATATTTACCCTTTTTTATGGGCATAGAATACAATCAACAATATGTAAACTCAGTATCCTCTATAAAGGGGAAATTTGAGGTTCAGAAATTGTAAAGGAAGTGTAACACCAAAATATAGATGATATATAAATTTCTTCTTTTATTTAGAATAAGTACCATTAAAATTTTACAGGTAGAATGTCAAATTTAGAGTCAAGTTAGTAATCAAAATCGGAGTACTGAATATTCATTACGGTTTATTGAAAAAAAAAAATCCTCCTTGAAAGAGCTCGGTTAATAATTCGTGACGGGGACTCCTCGTCAAGCATGGAGTGCGGTCAAATTAATGTAAATGTTATTCAAATGAATTAGAAGAATATATCAATTTTTAAAAAAGAGCAAGTAGAATGGCATTGTGCCTCATAGTTAACTACACTGCTAGTTAGGAAATAGATATGAAATGATCTTTAAAAAATTATTAAAAATCAGAGTTTGGAAAATGAAATCGTCATCTGCACCATTATGAAATTTAGGGACTGAAATGAATGACATTGAGTGGGGCAAACCATGAACGTGTAGATAGGAAGGTTGAAAAAGAAGATGGTCACGTTGATGTAGATAGGGAAATGAGGATGCATGCGATGACTATTTTATTATCGAGGAGGAAGAAAGATGGAAAGGTGGATGTATTTTCTAAGCAAATAAAAAAGGCTGGTGATGCAAGCTAGAGTTCTATTGCTCATGGTGATGCATGCTAGATTGCTATTGTTCAAATAAATAAGGATGGCGGGCTTTCAACGATTCCTAGAGGGATCTATTTTAGTTAAACCTCAAAGTGAGTATTGGTTCTGGACTATATTTGTTTAAACATGAGAATTTGTTAGCAAGTTTAAGTCTAAAAATTATAAGATTCTCTCAAGTTTTATCTCATCTCTTTGATTAGAATAGTCAACGGATAATGGAGGTTTCCTCAAAATATTAGATTGAGTGGGTAAAAAATCTTCTCTAAGGTTTGAAAATTTTATTGTTGAGAAAATTTTGAGGTCAAGGTCAAATATAAATGCTTCTACGCATGAGGATAAAAAGATATAGAAACTAAGAGGCCAGGATAATAATTTTCTTTGGTTATTTGTTTCTTTCATTTATCCTTTTCAAATCATGAACATTGTGTTAGAGCCCTTTTGGATGGATCATGGTTTTTAAGTACATTTGGTTTATTCTAAATAACGGAGCTCAAGTCTTAACTCAATACAGATAAAATAAAAGTGGTAACTCTTTGGGTTAGTCTCCCTAGACCACCTCTCAAATACTATAGATAGTTCATTTAGGTAGATTTTAACTATTGATGTTGTTACTACCATATGCTAGGATTCATGTGAATGTTAGGATAAATATAGAACATCCCTCTATTATTCTCTCATGTCTATGTTTGATAGTTGACACCAAATAACTAAATTTAAGAATACCAATTTTATTTTCTATAACTATCATAGATTGGGTCTCCATATGAGAAACCACAGGAGGAAGTTAAAAAATAATCTAGTTTAGAAAAATATGGAGAATGGGTGAATCAACTAGGTTTGAAAGAGATCAAACTTCTAGCTAAGATGAGTTTGAAGGAGAAGGTGGCTCCTTTGGTGGTGAAGGAATAACATATTGCTAATAAAATTTGATGGTTTTGAAGAATAGTAGACTATTTATATCTCGAGAGGTGGAAGTCCTAGTAAGGAATGAAAGAAGTGTTGACCTAGAAGGATCTTGAAGGGGATAGATAATTTCCTTCTTTCAAATCCTGAGAGAAAGGATCCTATCATTTGAGAAGGGAGAAAGACTCTTTTGCTAAGATATATGACATATTTAAGAGTCAAAATTGTTAACGATATCAACTTATAACAATTGGAGCTATCTTATTTTAGCATTGCTTTTGCAAACAAGAAAAAATGATAAATGGAGGATTCACACACTAGATATTATTGTAACATGAAGTCGCCACAAATATTTATATTGTATTTTGATGTTAGATTAATTATTACACAAGAATAATTATTAGAAAGAGAAGTTTCTTCAATTATTTAGAAGATAGGTAAGATGTTTGTGTTTGGGGTTCTCTAGAGTTCTTTGACTTTAATCCATTTCCTTAGCTAGTTATTTTGGCCTCTTATTTTTTAGTTATGAGTAATTTTATTTAATTATTTAGAAGTTACATGTTTAGGGTTCTCTAGAGCTCTTTGAATTTAATCCATTTGATTGGTTAGTTCATTTGTCCTCTTATTTGTTAGTTATGAGTTTGTCACTACTGGTTTCAACTTTAGTATTGTGGGTCCATGTAGTTTTTTCATTGTTTGGGCTCAAATGATGTGTTTGTTTATCTTTATAAACAATTTGGGCACTTTAAAAATCCCACTTTACCCTTATTCAAATAAAAAATCTACACCATTATAAGCTCAATTATTTAGCATGAAAATAAATAAAGTCAATTAGCTAGAGTTACAAAAGTAAAAGCATTAAGGGGGTCTTATTCATTAGGGTTATCCCACCCTCTACCAAGTAGGCATTTTTCTTCTATCTCTAACAAGTGAAATGTGTTTTATCCCTTGGGATAATTTTGTTGATAAAAATTCTTAATACTAAGTAGGATGTAAGAACTCATTAGTAATAAAATATAAGTAGCAAGAGGAGAAACTTGCCTTGGTCATTGCAAGGGGGCCACTGATGCCATTTAAAGGACATATGAGAGTGGTGAGAATGAAATGATCAAATATCATAGTAGCTAGCAATAAAAGGATATTTGCATTAAAATGGGAGATAAAAAAGATGTAAAATGAGTCATTTTGGAAAGAATGTGCTCAGATTATTAAACTTTTGAAATAATATGATCATGTTATAGCTTGGAAAATACCAATCCAAGATACAATCATCTTCTATGACCTAAAAATTACAATCACATTTTAGCAAATATGAAACATAATCATGTTTTATGTTGCCTAAAATATGATCATCTCTTGGAAAATGAACCACAATCAAATTTCATGTTCCCTAAAATGTTATTTTATTTGAGGAATATAAACATGTGGTATTTCATGTTCCATAAAATGTAATCATATTTTGTGGAATATGAAACTTGTGACATTTCATTTTCCACAAAACTTGATCATGTTTCATGTTACCCAAAAATGATTGCATTTTTTGAAAACATAAAAATTAATATGTGACCAATTTTTTTATAAGAAAAGTTCATTATGTGACACAATTATGTTTTCCACTTCAGAAAAATTATACCCTTTCCCTTGGGAATATGTTTAGATAATGAGAATAATTGGTTATGCCTCTATATTTCCCTCACTTGACATGATTTTTAATATTGAATGCAAATTATCAAGATCATTGTCATCATATTCACTTATTTTATAACAATATTTAATAAAATGACATAAAAATTTTATGCATCTTCTTAGCTTTCTAGCTATGTAATATTTTGATATGGAATACACTAGAATATTTACTTTATTTCACTAATGTTTTTATATTCCCCACATACATATGTAATGATTTTTTCTCTTTTGGCAAAAGTGGCAAGCCACTAGAATTAATACATACATACATACACACACACACACACACACACACATATATATATAAAAGATTACAAAAACCTGGTTAAGTAGAGCATACCAGCCGAAAAGAACTAGGAAGAAAACCTTTGGTTATAACTCAACAATACAATATGATCAGATTTACAATATCATCGTACTGAATTTTACAACATTACAATAAACAATTTATGAGGAGTATGTTCAAACCAAAATTTGTAAGTTCCATGCTTGCTAGAAAGAACAGACATGGAACCAAATCCTCAATATGCATTATACCCATTGGGTCAACACAGGTCAACTTCTCATGTGGACCATTCACCAATCACTATCTCATTGATAGTGCAACAATCAATAAAAGAATAAAGTAACATTGACAGGATCCATGTGAACACGTCAACATCATGCAGAACCAACACACAGTCACCGATTGGACATCTACAGACACTATAGACAAAATGGGTGATGCAACCACTGACAAGGAGAAACCTCAAAGAGATCTGTCCTACCGGTCAACAAGAGTAAACATAATGGAAACACATAGATATGATGCAGGAAATGCAAAACTAATGGAATTATATCATGAATTGTCAATACAATCAACTGGTAATTATCCGGGCTAAATAGATCGGCACACAGGCCTGCGAGAACATACAAAATAGGTCACAACCGAGACCTTGAATCAAGAGATTTATCCTCTAAGTTCTATCTCCTATCTTCTACTATTCACTATCTATTGTCTATTTTCCTAATGCTCAATTACATGGATATATATACACAACCCAAGGAAAACAGGTCAGCCTAAAGGATCAAAGCCCAAAGAACAAGACCTAACATGTACAACCAACAAGGTCGGCCTCCACCAAGAGACTTCCAAAAAATCCAAAGGATCAAACGTATAAGGTTGGCCACACACCAAGAAATATCGAGATCAATGTCCAAGGCTCTGCAAGCTTTAGAATGGGTTTCGATAGATCACCAGAATAGGTCTTAGGCAACCGGTAACAAAGGAGCAATCGGTAGCAAGAAACTGTCATGGGAACCGGTAGCGATATCTTGCCGGAAAGTGATCCAAATGCGATGCGGTTTGGAAGAAAGAATGATGATCAAGTCTTCGAGTAGAATCCAACTCCATAGGTTCTAGCAAGCCAAAACCGATACACAACAAGAAACACTGGAACTGGAAACAAAAAGAAAAACAAAAAGGGAAATTTTTTTTGGTTGATGCAATATTGCCATGAATCAAGGATTCTCTTGCATCAGACATCTGAGGTTGTTGAAAAAGTGAGTCTCTTACTTTGCTGGGGTCAAAGGAAAACCAATGCAGTCTACCTCTGCCTGAGAAATCCAAGATGAATCTTCAACTAGTCTGCCTTTCCACTTTACCAAGTACTCTTGATACTGACTGCTCCAGGTACTGCGCCCAATCCTACTATCCAGAATGTCTTCAATATGATCTGGTGCCTTTCGGGGCAATTGTTTCTCCCAGTCTTCTACACTATCTTCACTGAATTCCAGTTCATGATACTGATGAAGTTCTGCAATATTGAACACTAGTGAAATACTCAAACCATTCGGTAACTCCACTTCATATGCATTTCTAGAACTGAATTTTCTTAAGATCTTACAAGGTCCAAACTTCTTCATTTGCAACTTATTATAGGTTCTAATTGAGAATCTCTCTTTTCTCAAGTATACCATCACCTCATTGCCAACTTCAAATTCCTTATGTCTCCTCTTCTCATCTTCCTTTTCCTTATACTTACTGTTCATGTCCTCCAAATGTTGTTTAACCTGACTATGCAAGGATGCCATGTGATCTGCAAAATCCTCTGCTTCTGAACTTCTCTGGTCATCACTACTAATATCCCTTAATTCTAATATACCTCTAGGATGCATTCCGGTAACTATCTCAAAAGGCATTTTTCTGATACCCCTACTCACTGAATTGTTATAGGAAAACTCTGCTTGTGCAAGGATTAAATCCCAACTTTCGGTTTTATCTCCCACTAAACATCTCAACAGGTTTCCTAAGCTCCAGTTAACTACTTATGATTGTCCATCAGTCTGTGGGTGAAAAGTAGAATTGAATTCCAAATTTGTCTTCATCTTCTTCCAAAGTGTTCTCAAAAAATAGCCAACAAACTTAGTGTCTCTATCTGAAACTATGCTTTTAGGTAATCCATGCAATCTCACCACTTCCTTAAAAAATAGGTCTACTACATGAACTGCATCTGATGTCTTCTTACAAGGTATGAAATGAGCCATCTTAGAGAATCTATCCACTACCACAAATATTGAGTCATTCCCTCTCCGTATCTTAGGCAATCCTAGTATGAAATCCATGCTTATATCTTCCCATTGTCTAATCAGTATTGTCAAAGGTTTATACATCCCGCATTCTAACTATTACCTTTTGCAACTTGACAAACTCTACAACTCTGCACATATCTCTTAACATCCTTATGAACCTGGGGCCAAAAGTACTTCTCACTCCCCAAGGCTACTGCTTTGTCAATACCAAAGTGTCCAGCTAAACCTCCATTGTGTTTCTCCTTAATCAGATTCTCCCTCATAGAACTCTTAGGTGCACACAACCGAAATCCTCTAAACAACATTCCATTTTGCATGAAATAGTCCAACCGCTTACCTCTATCTGCCATAACCGGTTCTCTACATGCTTTCCAAGGTTCTCCAAAATCCGAGTCATCATCATACAAGGTCTTCAATTCTTCAAAACCTAATACTGTCACTCTCATCTCTATCAGCAAATTCCTTCTCCTACTTAATGTGTCAAGAACTTTGTTTGATTTCCCACTTCTATGCTTCAAGACAAAGGTGTAACTTTGCAAAAATTCTACCCATCTCATATGTCTCTGATTCAACCTACTCTGACTCTTCAAATACTACAAAGCTTGATGATTTGTATACAACATAAACTTCTTAGGCAATAAGTAATGTCTCCACTTCTTCAAGGCTTGAATTATGGCATAAAATTCCTGATCATATACTGAATATCTTCTCATAGCATCATTCAATTTTTCACTGAAATAGGCTACTGCTCTTCCTTCTTGGCTCAAGACTGCTCCTATTGCTGTTCCACTTGCATCGTAATCAACTTGAAATACTTTGTTGAAATCTGATAAAACCAACACGGGCTGCTCTGTCACTTTTTGCTTCAATGACTCAAAAATTTTGTTTTCTCTGGTGATCCATCTGAATTCCTTCTTGTCTCTTCTCATGGTCTCAGTCATAGGGTTACAAACTGAATTGAAATTTCTAATGAACTTTTGGTAGAAACTAGCCAATCCATGAAATGATCTTACCTCTCCAATGCTTTCCGATGTAGGCCACTCAATAATTGCTTTCACTTTCTCAAGGTCCATCTTCAATCCATCGATAGATATCACAAATCCCAAATAGACCAACTCTTCCTTCATGAAAGTACACTTCTTAAGGTTTATCAATAACTTTTCTTCTCTCAGCCTCTACAAAACTTGTCTCAAATGCAACAAATGCTCCTCTTTTGTCTTACTGAAAATCAAAATGTCATCCAAGTAAACAATAACAAACTTACCCAATAATTTAAACAATACCTCATTCATCAACCTCATGAAAGTACTAGGTGCATTAGTCAACCCAAAAGACATCACCAACCATTCATACAATCCTTCATTTGTCTTGAATGTTGTCTTCCACTCATCTCCTTCTCTGATCCTAATATGATGATATCCACTCTTCAAATCTATCTTTGTAAAGTATCTTGCTCCACTCAAATAGTCCATTATGTCATCCATTCTAGGTAAGGGAAACTGGTATTTCACTGTGATCTTGTTTATTACTCTGGATTGAGTACACATTCTCCATTCTCCATTATTCTTAGGTGCCAATACTATTGGTACTGCATAAGGACTCAAACTTTCTCTGATCAAACCTTTCTTCAACAGTTCCTGCACTTGTTGGTTCAACTCCTCATTCTTTGCCAATGTCAACCGCTGTGTAGCTTTGTTACGCAAACTATCTCTGGGAATCAAATCCATGCAATGACTGATACTTCTTACCGGTGGTAATTCATCAGGTACATTATCTGAAATGATGTCTTCATACTCTGTCAACAAATATTTTATCTCCTCTGGTTGTTCTTCTTCCAGTTTCGGTCTCTTAGTCTTCTTAGAAACCAAGAAAAAACATACATTCTCATGTCTCATTCCATCCAGGAACTTCCTTCCATACACCAAACAAATCCTATCATTTGTACAGACTTCACTCTTCAAAGGCTCCTCCAAAGGTAAGAAGGTTTTCTTCATCCCATTTGCCACAATGGTGTATATGTTCTTTCTTCAATCATGTATTTCTTGTCTATCAAACTGCTAAGGTCTACCCAACAAAAGGTGACAAATATCCATAGGCATAATATCACACAAGACTTCATCATGATAATTTCCAATTTTCAATGTCACCAAAGATTTGCTCACTTACCAACAACTTGTGGTCATCCTAAATCTATGCTATCTGATAAGGCTTAGGGTGTTTCAATCTTTCTAACTTCAACTTATTCACCATCTCTTCTGAAACAAGATTTTCTAAACTGCCACTATCAATAATAACTTTACCATACTTACTAGATACCTTACATCTGGTCTTGAACAAATTTCCCCTCTGCAAGGGTTCCTCATCTTCTCTGGTATGACACAAAATTATCCTCATCATCAACAGTTCTCCATCTTCCGGTTTGTTAGCTGATCCGGTGGGGCTTTCTTCCACCACTGCTACTCTTCCGGTACTCTTTGTCTTCTTACATTCAAATGCACGATGTCCTTCTCCTCCACACTTAAAACAAGTTCCTCTAAATGCTCTCTTATCTTGTCTTCCAACATCTTTTCCAAAATTCTCATTCTGGTAGCCATTCGGTTCTCTTCTCTGGTAGATATTTCTATCATCCTTCTGATATGAACCATCTTTCCAATATGAATTACCTTCCCTGCTGACTTCTTTATCCTTGTTCTGATCTGTACAGATACCTCTTCCTCCGGTATATCCTCTTCCTCCTTGAAATATACTTCCGGTAAACCTTCCACCTCTACCTCTCTACCTCTGCTTATGTCTCTTATTTAACTTCTTTTTTTCTTTTAAGGCATACTGGTAAGCTTCTTCAACACTCTCCAATTTGATCAAACTGAGTTCCTCTTGTATAGACATCCACAATCCATTCAAATATCTGGCAACTTGTTCAACTTCATCATCTACTTGTCTGGGTCTGATGTTCAACTTATAAAATGCTTCGGTGTACTCCTTCACACTAGATTCCTTCTGTCTCAAATTATGCAACTTTTGAAACAGGTTTACTTGATAATGAAATGGTATAAACTTTGATTTCAACTTCGCAACCATCCGATCCCAAGTCTTAATCTTTTCTTTACCTCTCCTCTACCTATCAACTTGCAAATGCTCCCAACAAAGAGATGCAAGACCTTTCAACCAGGTACAGGCATACTTCACCTTCCTTTCCTCTGCAGTGTTTTCAAAATCAAAATACTTCTCCATTTTTGAGATCCAATCCATCAATTCATCAGAATCCAGCTTTCCATCATATTCTAGTGGGGTAAAATGGCGTTTAATATTAGCCCTACTCAAAACCCTCAAAAACCTTTCCTCATCCAGATCAACTGCTGGTGGATTTGCTTGTTCTGTCAGGGCTTCTTCTACCTCTTCACTTAGATCCTCAATATGTCGACCTCTTCTTTGTGCTGTCTCCATGACTTCCAATCGAGCTGTTATACCTTGCAACATTTCCATCACTGTTGGGTCTGCATTCCCACGCGCTCCACCACTCCTAGTTCCTCTTCACGCCATCGATTCACGCTAGTCCTTTGCAATTGTAGGTCTGATCTGTAATCTATGAACCTACAACAAAATTTAGGACACGCAACCTCCAGAATGAAACTTCACTCTGATACCACTTGATGTAGCCACCGGCAAGGAGAAACCTCAAAGAGATCTGTCCTACTGGTCAGCAAGAGTAAATACAATCGAAACACAAAGATATGATGGAGGGAATGCAAAACTAGTGGAATTATATCATGAATTGTCAATACAATCACCCGGTAATTAGCCGGGTTACATAGATCGACACAAGTCTGCAAGAACATACAAAATAGGTCACAACTGGGACCTTGAATCAAGAGATTTATCTTCTAAGTTCTATCTGCTATCTTCTACTATTCACTATCTGCTATCTATCTTCCTAATGCTCAGTTACACTGATATATATACACAATTCAAGGAAAATAGGTTAGCCTAAAGGATCAAAGCCCGAAGAACAAGACCTAACGTGTTTAACCAACAAGGTCAGCCTCAGCCAAGAGACTTCCGGAAAATCCAAATGATGAAATGTAGAAGGTCGGCCACACACCAAGAAACATCGAGATCAACGTCCAAGTCTCTGCAAGCTTCAGAATGGGTTTCTGATAGATCACCAAAATAGGTCTTAGGCAACCAGTAACAAAGGAGCAACCGGTAGCAGGAAATTGTCATGGGAACCAGTAGCGATATCTTGTCGAAAAGTGATCCAAATGCAATGCAGTTTGGAAGCAATAAAGATGATCAAGTCTTCGAGTAGAATCCAACTCCATTGGTTCTAGTGAGCCAAACCTGGAACATAGCAAGAAACACTGAAACTGCAAACATAAAGAAAAACAAAAAGGGAAAATGTTTTTGGTTGATGCAAGATTGCCATGAATTGAGGATGCTCCTGGATCAGTGGGCCTAACTATCGAAGGTCAGAGATTACTGAAAAATAAGAAGTAAGAACAAAAAGGACTTCAATATTTCATATAGGATGTGATCACCCGACAAGAGGCGATGCCATGTTACACTGAAAAGGCAGGAATAGCACAACTGAAATGAGCACAACTTCCTGTTCAACCCGATAGTGTGATAGTCAATAAGAAAATAAAGTAACATTGGTAGGGTCCACATGAATACGTCAACATTAGGCAGAACCAACATGCAATCACCGATTGGACATCTACAGACACTATGAACAAAGTGGGCCCGACTATCGGAGGTCGAAGATCAACCATAAATGAGAAGTAAGAACAAAAAGGACTTCAACATTTCAAATAGGATGTGATCACCCAACAAGAGGCTTCTCACCACAGAGCCCACACTCACTAACACATCTCGAGAGAATGAATACACTGCTGCCACATGACATCACCAAACATAAAGAAGACTATGCCCATACATTTATGACTTAATATGAAGGATCAAACAAATAGTTGACATGTGAGAAAATGAGTAGTTTCCAATAGGAGAAGCCCAATTGTAAAAGATCAAAGGTCAAAAGATCGAGAGAATCTCAAACTTACTAACTCAGCGAAATACTTCCACATTTCCAATTAAACGTGATTGCCCGATAGACCATGTTACACCGAAATCAAACCACATTGACAAGACTAATCACTTGTCACATCGGAAAGGGACTCTATCAACATAGCACGTAAATGCCGATAAGAGATGAAAATACTTTCACCGAAACACCATCTCACACCAAAATAAGATAATATCGTCGAGACAGAAAAGGGAGTCACACTGAAAACTACCAAACATAGGGATTTTGCATGTTTCAATCTGCAACCAACATAGGTCAAATTCGATGGATTAAACACACTATGAGAACAATGCAAATAACTCTCATGATTATCTTCCATCCGATGAATGATGTGCCTTTCAACTTGTATAAAGTTTTCCACATTGGGATGATTTTCAAAATTAAAGTTGCCATTAACTGTGTCTATTTCCTTATTATCACCCCCATGTTAGCAAGGAGATCATCAAGCTTATTTCCCTCTTTATACATATGGGATAAAATGTAGCCTTCAAACTATCCAGAATATCCCATAACTATTGTAAAGTATATTTGATGTGCCAGTTACAACTTCTCCTATTTCTACATGCATTGATTATGATCAATGAATCTCCTTCTACATGTAGTTTTCCATAGCCCATCTTTTTAGCTATTAGTATACCTTGCAATAATGCACATGATTCAACTACGTCGTTTGTCCCATGTGGAAGAGAGAATGATTTCCCTGAGCTATTAATTCACCTGATTGATCCCTTATGCAAATACCAACACTAGAAGCTCCATCAAATTCATTTTGATAAACTGGCCCGATGAAGGATGCCACTTAATTTGGTTCTTATCAATTTTGTTCTTAAAGGGAAGATGTTGACTACCATTGAATGGTAACAAAATTGATGTCCAATTTTTCATAATAAGATCATCCCATGAGGCAAATAAAGAGCTGCAATACTTATGCTTTTGGACATATGAGTTCAAAACTTCAGAGATAAACTTATCAATAATATCTTGTATTTTCTCAATAGGCAAGGCTTCTTTTTTGAAAATTCGTTTGTTTCATTCCCACCTGAGTGACCATAACACCATCACTGGAGTTATCCTCCATATATAGGTAAAGAGTGCAGTCTTATACAAGAGAGGTCAGGATTGAAACCAATCCCAAAGTGAGTTGGTAATGGGTGTAAACAAATTAATCTTTTCCAGGATATAGCTCCAACACTGTATAGAAAATGGGCATTGGATGAAGAGATGGTCCATTGTCTCAAATTCATTTTCGCAAAGTACATAGAACTATTTAAAAATATTAAGCTTTACCAACCTATCACCGGTGAGGATTCTATTTCGAAGGGCTAGCCATGCAAAGCTCCCTTCTTTAGGCATGATCATATTGTTCTAGCAAAATGCATAAGCCCTTTGTGAAGGCTACCAATTACCTCTACTCTGAATGACCTTATATCCCCACTTTACTCAATAGCAACCATCCTCGGATGGAGCCCAAATGATCTCATATGATTTGTTTTTGATGTTAACTAGTCTTTGTGACAGTAACTGTTTGAACAACTTTTTTTGATCTTCTTGAATTTGGACAATTGATGGGTCTTTGAAGATTCCTTTCCCTAAATACATTCAACATCAACTATATAATTTATTACTCTAGTTCCCCAAGCATCAAAGAGGATTGTGATTGCTGATTGTAACTCATGTATTTCCCTTAGTGGAATGTGCCCATTCCATGAATCATTCCAAATATGAATACTTTCTCCATTGTGAAATTGCCATGAAATATAATTTGTGACTGTGTCCTTGAATGCCACCATGAAGTTCCACATTGTTGATCCCTCAGGAGGATCCAAGATAGTGAAAACTCTAATTGGATTTGGATTGTCTAAGTATTTTGCTTGCATAATTTAACATCAAATTGCAGGGGGTTTGGTGTACATTTTCCAAGTCAGTTTTCCACTAAGAGCTTGATTATGTTTAGATAGTCAATGCATGCTCAGTCCTCCCAAATATTTATCCAATATCATGTTGTCTAGAGAGATGAGTGGAATTTTTTTAACATTAAATAATTTTCCTTTCCAAAGGAAATTCCTAATGAGCTTCTCAATTTTCATTACAACTGAATTGGGGGCTTTTAGGACATCAATAAAATAGTTAGGTATTTCTTTTAAGACTAGATTTATGAGAAGTATATGTACAGGAAGAGACAAATACCTTGCTTTCCAAGCAATTATTCTTGATTTATCCTCTCAATGATTGTATCCCAGTATGTTTCTTTGTTTTTCCCCATGAAAAAAGGAATACCTAAATAATTTCCTAGGATCTCATATGATTGAAAGCAAAAAATTTTGTACAATCCTTATTTTTACCATTTTTCCTGTATTGAAAACATAGATTTTGGATTTGTGTTCATTAATCCTCTATCCCGATACAACAATATACACACCCAACATCTTTTTGATTTCTTGAGCCTCTTTTATGCTTGATTTTCCATATAACAATGTGTCATCGATGTATTTTGTAACACTTTATAGTATTAATATATATTAGGCTTTTTGCCTTTCGCCAAAAAAATAAAATAATGTGTCATCAACAATCAAGGTGTGTGTGACTCAAATTCTTGTATTTAGAATATGTATGCCTTGCCACAATCCTACTTCACTTTTGTGCTTGATTCTTCTACTAAGGGGTTCATCCATGATGATAAATAAAACTAGAGAAAGTGGATCACCTTGTCTTAGTCCTTGTGTAGCATTAAAGAATCCCGAGGGTGTGCCATTAATGATGACTGAGAAATAAGCACCTCATAAGAATGAGTGAATCCATTTGCAACAATTCTTTTAGAATCTAATTTTTTTTAATACCTTAAGGAGGAAAACCCAATTCACCTTGTCATACACTTTCATCATATCTAATTTAACAATGAATGAAGAGAGTTTGGATTTATGGATAAAATGAAGAACTTCATGTGCTACTAAATCCCCTTCCATTATTTCCCGACCTGGAACAAATCCACCTTGCTCTGGAGAAATGATTTTTGAAATTAGAGACTAAAGCCTGAGATATATTGCCTTGGTGATAATCTTGTAAATTGAGTTACATAGTGAGATGGGCCTGAAATCTGCAAATGTTTTTGGTTCCTTTGTTTTTGGCAATATTGTTGTGTTAGTCACATTGAATGATTTCAATATTGATCCACTCCTCCTTGATTCTTCCAATACTTGTAACAAATAAAAACCAATGATGTACCAACATTTTTGATAGAAAAGAGTTGTGAATCCATCCAGACCTGGGGCTTTGTCTAGCGCCATGGAGAATACTACACTGTGTACTTCTTCTAAAGTGAAGGATCTCATTAAGGTGTCATTTTCTTGTTGGTCTATAATTGTTGGCAGACCTCCTAGAAGTTCTTTCTCTTGCTACAAATACTAACCATAAATCAGTTGTGGGGGAGCCAAAAGATTTGTATAGAAATGAACCCCTTCTTCTTGTATTGCTGATGCATTTGTCAAAGGCTCACTTGTGGTAGCATTCCAAATAGTAAAAATGATTTGTGCTTCTCTTTTTGTCTTGGCTGAAGAATGAAAAAAATTCATATTCTGATTTCTTTTTAACCAAAGAACACATCTCCAACAACTTATAACCATGCCACATCAATGAAAACAAAGTCGTGATTGAAGCCACCAGAGCACCAAAAAAATAAAAAAGTGGCATGACCAAAGAAGGAGACCCATACCAACCCCTTAGAAGGGGAAATCAATACAAGTCTACATCCAAGAAGAGACCCAAGAAAATAGAAAACCCCACCTTAAAGATCCAACCAAAGAAACACCATTTCAAGATAGGACCAAATTACAATAGGAAATACCAAGGTAAGGAAAAGCATTTTGTAGAGGCCATATTATTATTAGATGCCTTATTCAACACTAGATTCAAACCAATTACCACCACTACTACCTTTTTCATTGCTTATGGTTTCATAAGATCGTCTACTCTATTTCCTTTCATGATGTCCTATAAATGTTAATGCAATAATTTATGATAAAAAAAAATGATAAACAAAACATTATACTTGAATATTGAGTGTTGTAATTTTCTACTCAACATAGTCGAGACTCAAATCTGAAGTGCTTGCTTGATTGTAAGGCTACTTGAATTGTCACTTAAACTTTTTGAATGATAGAATTCATTCTTTATATAGGGTTCACAAGGTATTTTTGAATGTACACTAACAACCAATGATCAAGTGAAAATATTGACACTCGATCATGAATGATGAAGACAAACACTCACACACATTTGAATTTGGGTTCCTTTTAGAGGTACTATGGTGTTGGGTACCCTAGTTCACTTTAAAATGCACTAGATAATTGAGTTGTAATGTATTGAGATCTTGAACAAAGGACGTAGTCTCAAAATTAGCATATGATGATAATTAAGTTATGGATTTAATGACTAAATTATGAGGTAACATAAGGCACAAATGAGCTTAAAATGATCTAGGATAAAGCACACTAAAGTAGGGTCCCAAATAGAGTGTAAAATTGTAAAGGAATGCAATTTAGAACACTACAAATCTCACAAGATAAATTACAAGAGAATTTAGAGAATTTGCAAAATCTAATTAGGAGAGAAGAGAGATGAGTGTTGTACATATATATAGCACAAATGGGGGCATAAACATCAAGGATGTGTAATAACTCCAACTAACCCTAATAGATAGGATTTCTTAAGTACTTATTAAATTCCAAATCACATGCTTGCACCTATTTAGATGAAGAAAAATTAATAACTAAGAGAGGTTTTATATAGTTTCAAAAGAAGGTGTGAGACTCAACTACCCATGTGTGGGAGAGAGTGAGATGTGCAATTGATGGATTATGTCATGTGTCCTCAAAATAACCAAGTCTACATAGCCTAAAAGAGATTAATAATATTTGTGTAGAAAAAAAATCCTTACATAGGGAAAATAAAAAATTTTCACTAACAAAAAGTTCTTGTCATTGTAGCCAATATGAGAATCTATCAAAGGTGGAAAAGAAGGGAAAACCATAGTAAAAATACATGGGCCATTTTTCTAGTGACCTAATAATATTTGAAGATATTATAATTTGAAGGCAATTCATTTGGCTAAATTAAATCTTCTCGACTAAAATGTAAACCACCAACAATTTGGAGCAATAAAAAAAAATGAACCTAACAACATTATTAAAAATTATAGCATGATTATTATCTTTTTAGATGTGACAAAGAATCTCCAATCTGAAAGAACATCATAGATAGAAGAATTTAGTCAAATATTTAGCCCCATTTCCTAATAAAATAACACACCAAATAAAAATATCAAGCTAAAAAGACCACAAACAATCATGAATCACTACCAAGTGAAATTTTCTTATTAGCTAAAAACATTAAATACCATAGATTTTCAAATTGTTTACTAAATGGGTATATGACATTATAAACACCAAGATATTTCTATAATTTCTAATAGGAAGAACCTGCTAAATAAAATTCCAAGAAAACTAACAAACCTTTGGCTCTACAATTATTTTCGAAATTATTTATTATACATAAAAGATGGAGATTGAAAAGAACATTCAAAATTAATTTTTTAAACCATAGGTAAACTTTGACCAAGGTTATATTTGATTTCCATTTTTACCCAATTGGAGAACCTACCTACATAGCAATGATATTGTCAAAAATAAATTTTCTCTATATGGGAATTATGTTCTAGCAAAACAACCAATGAAAGGGATATGCCTAATATGAATAGGAATGGCCTTCTAGGAGACATTCAACGAATTGTTGCGCATCCACTTTTTAGGATCTATAGATTAAGGCAAGGATTTCATATTTCATCTGTTCATGAAAGCACACAATTATCTAGAATAAAATTATGCTTGCAGACTCAAGCCAATTGGATTTGGACATATCACTTCTTTATCACTTTTAGAAGTTTAAAATCTTTTATTCGTATGTGAATATTTTGTTTGATTGGTCATGAATGTTAAGTGGGTTCACCTAAAATTTACATGCATAGTTTTCAAATGAAGATTCTATTCAATTATTGGAGTGATAAAAACTCTACCTTTTATTAGGTGCTTCTATTGGCTCTCCTTTTATCTTGTACACTCTATGATTTGTTCTAATGTCCTTCTATAGATTCATGTGCAAGATAACAATGTCACCTTAAAAGGGCTCTATTTGTAAATTTTTATCGAACATTTGACTAGTGTTCCTTGTATTGTTCTAGGTATGCCTTCTTCTCCTTCTCACAAGAGCTCTGTAGACAAGGTTTCAGTCATAGTGATTGTACTAATCGTAATTATCATGACTCACAGAGCTCTCCTTAGCATAAACGACGTGAACGATTCCAATATACATGTATTCCCTTTGTTATTTGTCAACCACATAGCATAGATAGCTTAGGTTGGCAAAATAGTGACAGGGTCCCTTAATTGAGTTAGGTTATCTCTCATACAATAAATGACACACAATTTTATGAAGAACAAATGATAAAGAATTGATTATAGAGTAGAAGCCAATTCCTAAAAATCTAAGACATTTTAGATAACTAGAAAAAAACCTTTGATTATGAATTGTCATTTGCTCCTAATAATTCCATAGTTTATCATTATTTCTATTTTTCTTTTTAAATTCCATCTCATACAATTTTTTTCCGAAATGCATATCCATTCCACTCACTATATATATAAAAACAAAATCTAATACCTGTATCTGATCCCCAATGTCCAAGGGAAACAACGACGAGACCACCATGGTTTACAAGTTAGGTGTTCACTGTCTATATCGCATATGGCATACACCGTGATTTCGTAAAATGGCCCCACTTAGGAGTGGAAAATGGCGTTTTGAAGGAGCCGACCCAACAACTCCCCTAAAAAAATTCCCGATCGTGTTTTATTTTTCATTAAAAAGATCCCCTTATTTGTCAAATGTCTTTGTTTAATAATTTCAGGAGTGTCTGAAGTGGGTAACACGACTTTTTCTTCTTTGACGTCGACTCCCCACTCTTCTTTATGGTTGACAAATGTTCCCAGATTTTTTTTCATTCCAAATACAACAATTATTATTGAGCTCAGTGCCTGAAACCCGCGTTTCCTTCAATTCACTTTAATGATTTTTATTTGTAGTGGGGACTACATTGGATCGTCAATCAAATTCGATCGATGGATCTTATTTATAAATTGATAGGCTTACAACAAAAATCATGTGGGAAAACATTATCCCATCTCTAGATTGTGTCAATTTATTGACAAAACTATTCTTCTCAAGTGATGCAATACCCACGTCGCGGTGTTGGTATTGATTAAAGCTGCTATATCAATGCAGAGCAAATGTAGCACTGAAATTTGATTTGCACTGGATACTCAGTGTAAGAGAAATGTCGTTGAGCAATGATATTGTGAGAGAAATTTTAAGGAGAGTGGATGGCATCACACTTGCAAGCGCAGAATGTTGCTGCTCTGATGTGCGGTCGGTTGTAAAGGAGCAAGGCCTATGGGAGGATGTCTGCTCTTTTCTTTGGCCTTCCACAGCAAACCATGAGGTTAAACAATTGATCCTTTCTTTGGGTGGATTCAAGAAGTTTTATGCAAATTGTTTTCCACTCATCAATGTTTCCAAACAGTTTATTATCAGTTCCAAGAAAGATTGTCAAGAATTTCTCAATCCTTTGGATGAAGATGACAGAAAGGAGATTGATGATGCAGTTTTTCACTCTGATTATGTCTCGGTTGTAGACATTCATTACAACAATGAAGCAATTTATTCTAAAATTGTGTGGGAAATTCCAGCTGCAGATGATATCATAGAGTGCAGGTCATCTTCTATCTTTCCATTGGTGATTGATCTTCCTTGTGGTTCAGATGGAACTCTTGTTTCAGTTTCCATTAATAGGGAGGAAGATATAGAGAGAATCATATTTTCGGACAACCTAAGGCTTAGTTGGATTCTTATTAACAGAAGAACAAAAAATGCTGTGAATCTTTCCAGTTGGAGACCTCTAGAAGCACAGAAGCGTGATTGGGGGTCTAATAATGATTTCACAATTAGGTTTGGATCCATTCTGCCTGCTCATAGTAGTTTGCCTTTAAAGTTAGGTGTATGTAATATTGTTGTTAAAGGCAGAATTGGTGTGGGTCAGGAGGGTAATGATTTACAGATAACTGGGGTTAGTATGCAGCTGGAGGACATGATGGGCTGTCAACTGAATGCAAGAGATGGTCTTTTTGTTTTACAGAGAGCAGCGGAGTGGGGTAAGAGGACTAAGAACTATGACCAAGTAATTCAGAGTTGTTTTGATGTTTTGGAAATACAGAATGATTTGATGGAAGAAAATTTGGGAGCTAAATGTCACATGGATCCCCTTTGCATGCTACTTTTAATTGGAGTAGCAATTCTGTCTTGGTACTATTTTCTTAAGCCATAACTGGGATATGGAAGGGCTACGTTTCATGTTTGTATGATCATATTTACCCTTTTTCTGGCATAAAATAAAATCAACAGTTTGTGAACACAGTATTCTCTATAAAGGGGAAATTTGCAAAGAGTTTCAGAAATTGTAAAGGAAGTGTATCACCAAAATACAGATGATATATGAATTTGTTCTTTTATTTCTTTCTTATGCACTTAATAGAGTAACTACCATTAAAATTTTACAGGTAGAACGTTAAATTTAGAGTCAAGTTAGTAAACATAGTCGGAGTGCTGAATATTACTTACGGTTCATTGAGAAAAAAACAATCATTCTTGAAAGAGATCAGTTGATAATTGGTGACGATGACTCTCGCCAAGCATGAAGTGCGGTCAAATTAGTGTAGATGTTACTCAAATGAATTCGAACAATATATCATTTTTTGAAAAATAGCAAAGTGGAATGGTATCATGCCTCATAGTTAACTACACTACTAGTCAAGAAACAGATTATAAAATGATCTTTGAAAAATTATTACAATAAACAGGGCTTGGAAAAGAAAATCGTCATCTACACCATTATGAAATTTAGTGAATGAAATGAATGACATTGAGTGGGGACAAGCCAAAAAAGTTGTAGATAGAAGGCTGAAAAAGAAGATGGTCACGTTGATGTAGATGGGAAACGTGTAAAATCTGAAACACGGAGAATTAAGAAACACAGAAACAGAAGAAAAAACAGATTACTGATTTACACACACAAAAACTCTTTATTCAATCAAATGGATGGTTTACATCTTACAGACCGCTTTAAACAGCATAAGGGTTATGTTAGATAAAGATTACATTGTCTAAATATAGATAAAAAACTGGAGGGTTTTCTTTCATGCATTTGACATGCAAAATTAACGTGTGCATCTTAAAAATCAATTACATACAAACTAATAGATAAATAAAACAGCACATGATGTATGACATGCATAACTCGATGAGGATCTCCCAACGGTATGCAAACTTGTGTTAACGGTTTGTATGGCACTAAACAGAACTGGATGATCACTTCAGCATGAATTACCAACAAAACAGAGGAAGGTTGAAAAAGGAGATGGTCACCTTGATGTAGATGGGAAATTGAGTATGGTCACATTGTTGTAGATGGAAAAATTGAGGAAGGTTGAAAAAGAAGACGGACTTATTTGTTGGATACGTGTGAAGCCAAGTCTAAGAGACTGGCTATGTTTAGTAAACTGCAATTCTTTCTGCCATCAGCAGTCTTCTCCTATGGATGTTTTTGCATTTGGGAATTTTCTAGAAGAAGATGTTATTAAGCATTATGTTGTTTGAGGATATATATACTGGTGAAGTGTGCTGTATGTAGATGTATAAGAAACTGATATGAAATATATTAAGAATCCCTTGAAAATGGATGTACCCTATGGTGAACCACTATAAATCTGGTGTCTTCTTTATGTGTGTTGTTCTGATTTCATTATTTTATTTCTCCAATTTAGTTTTTCATTTGTTTTGTGTTTCTTTAAATATCGATAATATTTATGTAGATGGGAAAATTGAAGATGTATGTAAATATTCTTTTATCAAGAAGATGAAAGATTGATAAATATCTAATTGAAAGTTGATCATAAAACTTGTAAAGGCTTTTACTGATTTTTCAATTTTTATAATTGAATAGGTTATTGGTGTTCTAGATATCTTTGGTTTGTAATAAGAGTTACATTGAAGGATTCTCCTCTCCCTTATCAAGTGAGTGATTTACGGGATATGCTTGTAAGAAACAATGCTTGTATGCTACGAATTATATTCTAGAGCAAGAGTTGAATACGACCATTGATAGGTAAGCCCTTCCTTCTTTAGGGTGGACAGAGATTATAGTTCTATATAAATATATATATATAAACATAATCTAATCGCTGTAACTTATCCCCAAATGTCCTTTGCGTAATGTAGAGGGAAACAACTACGAGCTCACTAGTTACGAGAGATTAGGTTTTCGTTGTCTGTATTGCATATTGTATACACCATAAATTCCGTAAAATGGTCCCACGGAGGAGTGGAAAATGGCGTTTGAAGGAGCCATCTCAACAACTCCCCTAAAAATAAAACGCCCTATCGTTTTTAATTTTTCATTAAAGGATGCCCTTATTTGTTAAATGTGTTTTTTTAATAATTTCTGAAGCCTCTGAAGTGGGTAAAACGACTTTTTCGTGTTTGACATCGACTCCCTACTGTTCTTCATGGTTGAGAAATGTTCGCAGATATTTTTCATTCCAAACACACTTATTATTCAACTCAGTGCCTGAAACCTGATTTTTATTAATAGTGGGGACTACATTAGATTCTCAAACAAATTCGATCCATGGATCCTTTTTATGAATTGATAGGCTTACAATAAAAATCATGTGGGAACACATTATCCGATCTCTAGATTGTCTCATTTAATGGAAATTTTTTTTCTTTTTAAGTGATGTAATACCCACGTCGCGGTATTGGTATTGATTAAAGCTGCTATATTAATGGAGACCAAATCCAGCACTGAAATTTGACTTGCAAAGGATATTCAATGTAAAAAGTAATGTAGTTGAGCAATGATATTGTGAGAGATTTATAAGAGAGTGGACGGCATCACACTTGCAAGCGCTTGTGGGAGGATGCCTGCTCCTCTCTGTGGCCTTCCACAGCAAGCCTCGAGATTAAACGATTGATCTTTCACGAAGTTTTATGCAGATTGCCTTCCACTCATCAATGTTTCCGAACAGCTTATTATCAATTGCAAGAAAGATTGTCAAGAAATTCTCAATCCTTTGGATGAAGATGATGACAGAGAGGAGATTGATGATACAGTTTTTCTCTCTGATTTTGTTGAGGTTGTAGACATTCATTGCAACAATTAAGCAATTTATTCTAAAGTTGTCTAGGAAAGTCCAGCCGGAGGTGATAGATCTTCCTTGCGATTCTGATGGTACTCTCGTTTCAATTTCTACTAAGGGGGGAAGATGTATAGGGAATCATATTCTCGGGCAACCTGAGGCTTAGTTGGATTCTTATTAACATTAAAAACAAAGAATGTTGCTGTAGGTGTCTAAAAATTGTCAAACGCTTGCAGTGTCATACTTTATCATGTTTGTGTTACCTTTTTTTCGTTTTTCACTTTTTACTAACACTTTTTTTATGTTTCACATTTGATCTTTATCATCTGTTAACATTTTGTCATTCGTCTGAATTCTTTCCTATTCAAACCCATTTTCTCAAATTTGAATTAGGTCTTATCGATGTCATTTTCAATTGTCATTTCATGATCATGATCAACCTTTAATGTTAATTTGACATCATTTATCATTTTCAATCATTATCAATTTCTATCAATCTTGATCAATTTATCATCTATCCCTATCAATTATCAATCATCATTTATCATTATTAGTATTTGTCAATTTCCATCAATCCTTGTTAATGTTGATTGATTTGTCATCGATCCCTATCATTATCAATTTGGTTAATTTTTTATCCTTATCAATCATTTTGTTGATCATGTTCATTATCATCGTTATTAACGATGTCAATCCTATCATGGCCTAGTTTGACCTAATTCATTCTTCAATTTACTTTGGGTTTAATAATTCTTTAATTATTTCTCCCTTTTATCCCTTTTCTTATCTAGGGTTTAATAATTCTTCAATTATTTATCCCTTTATCCTAACTATTCCTCTCTGATTAAATAATTCATTCAATTATTTAATCCCTTTATTCCAAGCTACTTGTTCTTCCATGATTAATCACTTTCTCCAATTATTCTAATTAAATAAAATTTTAATTTATTTAACTACCATGTGTGGGTGAAATAAATGGATTTCATTTATTTATTTATGATCCCACTTAACTCTTCCACTTTCTAATTTCTTTCTCCCTTTAACTCTTCCATCTCCTTTCACTTATCTCTTCCACCTTCCAATTTTCATCACCACTCATCTCTTCCACTTGCTAATTTGTATCTCCCTTTAGCTCTCCATTCAACTTATCCATCACTACTCCTTTCCTCCACTCTCAAATGGCATATTTTGTTGAAAATGAATATTTCCAATAATCATTTTCACTCATTTCTATTTCATTTTGGCATATTTTGTTGAAAATAAATGTTTCCAATATTTATTTTCACTTCTCTTTTTCATTGGAAATACAATTTCTTTTTTATCATCACTTAACATGTCCTCTCATTCAATCTCATCCATTTATTACTTGCAATCTCAAATCAATCATAACCGTCCAATCAATCTCAATTTTCCTATAAATTGAGCCCTTTTCTCATTGATTAACAACCACATTTTCTAGTATCCTTACACTGTCAATTTCGCTTGCAAATCTTGCTTTCACTTGCAATTGTTCTTTGTAGGTGAGATCTACAACACATTTGAAGGAAAAAGAAAAACAATGTGGTTCAATTGAAGGAGATTATATTTGGTTTGCATTTCTTGCTTACATCTTATCTTCAATTCTTTCATTGAATGTGATAGGAGTTAATTTCATTTGCAATTAGGTTTGTGGTTGCCTAATGTTAATGCTTTTGATTCTCATTTCTATTTTTCTACCTCATAGTTGTAAATCTTTCCAATTGGAGGTCTCTGGAAGTACACAAGCATAATTGGGGTTTTAATAATGATTTCACAATTACGTTTGGATCCATTATGCCTGCTTACAATACTTTGTCTTTAAAGATAGCTGCATGTAATATTGTGGTTAAAGGCATAATTGGTGCGGGTCAGTATGGTAATGATTTGTAGTTAATTGGGGTTGTATGCAACTAGAGGACAAGATGGGTTGTCAAGTGAATGCAAGAGATGGTCTTTTTGTTTTATAGAGAGCAATAGAGCGGGGTAAGAGGTGTAAGAACTATGAACATGTAATACAGAGTTGTTGTGATGTTTTGGAAATGCAAAACGATTTGATAGAAGAGAAACTGGGAGGTAAATGTTTGATGGATTCCCTTTGCATGCTATTTTTAATTGGCTATGGGAGGTAAATGTCAAATAGACTATAAAAGGTCTTTAAAAAATGATTAAAGTAAAGAGGATTTGGAAAGGAAACCATTATTTACACTAATATGAAATTTGGGAATGAAATGAAATGAGATTGAATGGGGACAAGTCATGAAGGTGCACATAGGAAGGTCAAAATAATAATAAGATATAAGAAAATGTCAAATAATAAATAAATAATTCTAAGAATTTATAAAACATTAAGAAACCTTGATTCCCAAGACTCATGTCTTGTGACATATTATTGCCTATCTAGTTATGGATGTGTCAAAAAATATGTGGGACCATAGAATGGTCAAAGGCACTTGTTTACATATTTTGCATAAAAACAAGGTCATCATAATGTTCTCACCATTTATTTTTATAAAAGAAAAAATAATAACATTATTGACATATAGCCCGAATGGGTAGCAGAGTTGGCTTGGACTGTGGGTTTTCTCCCCATTGGTTTCGAGTTTGACTCTTAGGCTTGGAATCACCTGATGGATCTGGCTTACGGGAAGCTTGGTCCATGCCCAAGGGTTAGTCTCACTCCAAGCAGACCCCTTCCTGAACCCCAACTTGGCAGTAAGTAAGCCCAAGGTAAGGCAAGTTGGGCACTAGGCTTGGGTCATGAGGATTTGATTCTTTTCTATCAAAATAATTTACCCAATCCTAGGATGATGGTGAAGTTGAGGTGGAGAAGATGAAGTTATAGTGTCAATAAAGACTATTGCAACCACAACTAGATTGTTCGTGGAAGGCACGCCCTTCCCAAAAAATATCAAAAGAAACTACAAGGAGGACCTCAAATGATTTATGGGCTCGAGAAAGAATGTGGCCCATCTCCAAAGAGGTTTTGAAAGGGACAACCTTCTAGGTATCTGGAAAGAGGCAACGCTACTCTTCATCAAGTATGTCACCTTGGATGGGCATTTTTAAGCACTTTTACTCCCAACTATTTTTGATGCTCAATCACTTAAGGTATGGAGTCAAGATGGACTTTCCCTTTTGGGTCATCTCATCCATATCCCAATCTGTTATGGTGGCCAAGTATAAAGGTACCATCCCCTTACACCAAGGTCTCATTTTGTCCCTTTACAATTTCCATCTTGATCTAACCCCAACAAGTGGCCCTACCATTAATCCTTATGGGTTGGGCCTTTCTATTGAGTTACCAGTCAACCTATTGATTCTATAGCTTCCCTAAATCCCTAGAACAATCACACATATGTTAACCCTTCTAGGACCAAGCTAAACCAAAAACCCTCTCGACCCCTACTATTGATAAATGCTCTATAAAAAAGTCAATCATTGTTGAACAAGATTCGAAGGAGATGCATTCTTCTTGGTCCAATAGGTCTAATTGGACCCTTGATAACTCAATAAGCAATGTTGCTACCCCTCCCTCCCCTCCTCTTCCCCTAGCTCTCCTCATTCTTTTCCTCAAAGTGCTCTAAGGAGGAATTTGTCCTCTCTGTAGCCAAAGTGAATGAACTCTGTGAGGGGTTCAACAAGCATGAACTTGCCATTTGTTGGCTTTTGATACAATTCGAGCTGGTAATAAAGAAAATCAATAGAATTGAAGCCCTTACTAAAGAAGATACCAGAGCCTCAAGTTGGGATATGGATCACCAAGAATAGTGTGCTTGGATGGTGGTGGTTAAATTTGCTACTATGGTTGTTAAGTTGGAAGGGTTGGAAAAGTCAATGAAGGAGCTTAGTGAGAAAGTCAACCATGGTAATAACACAAAGGATTTGGAAGAAGTGGTGGAGGTGTTGCTTGATAATCAAGACTCCATGAAAAGGAAAATGGAGAATATGTTTGTGCAGAATACGGACATGAACGAGAAGAACTTTGTTGGCGTGCTAAGAAGAGGAGCCATGAAATCATCTACTAGTATTGGGTTGGAACCGTCTATGTCCACAGTGAAAGATACACCAGACTCTCTGGCCATCTCATCTGGGAAAGGTTCAAATAGAAAGCTCTCTTTTTGAGAGAAAGGCAAAGAAATTTGCCAAGATAGGAAATTTATGTTTTCCCGCACCTAGTAGGTCATCAGTTCATGCCTCCGATGGGGGTGTGTCAAGTTTTGTTTTTGGTTTGTTGGGTTCTGTTAGTGGTGCTTGAAGCCTGCTGGGTTTGTTCCTTTTTGGCAGTAGGCTTTTTGGTCTCGGGCCTTACCCCTCGTGAGCCCTTGGTTTTTGTCACTCACTGGTTTTGTGGTTATGTTAAGGTTTGTGCCTCTCCCAGTTTAATATATTCAGATCTAAATCAAACTACAAAAAATAAAGGTAAATACAATATTTTTGGGTGTTGCAAGGTTGCCCTTACATCACTGGATGCCCTTAAATGAGTATGACTAGTAGCAAGGACCAACTGAGTAAAATAACTCAATGAGAATGGACATTAAAATGTAGTTGTGGGTAACCATAGTTCTAGCATGAAAAACTTCAAATTAGGGTTTATCTTGCTCAATAGGATATCACTCTTTTTGGGGGGGTTTGAGGCCTCAGATTCACCCTCATAAATAGCATGTGGGTCAATTAGAAGAGACTATTTTTAGTTTGTATATGGTGAAAATGGATAACAACAATATTGAAAGACTAAATGAATTCAACCACAAAACCCTAGCCTAACAATAACAAAGATCCACCATAACATATGAAGATTACCTAAGACAATGCAAATCAAATGAAATCACAAAGATTATACCATCACATGTCCAATAGGGTTTGAATCTCCATTCTTCCTATCTCCATTGATCTTGCTTGATATATTTGCTCTCAGATTTTATGTGCACAAGAGCTCAACAAAGAACGGAAATATGGTTGCAAGTAGGCTTGATTGCATATGCAAGTTCGAAAGCGTAGTTGGGGCTGAATGCATAGTGAGTTAGTTAGTTAGGGTTGATAATGAAGGAAACATCTCCTTATATAGAAGGCACTATAAGAAATTGAGGGATAAGAGGGAGAGGTGTAAAAGAGGTCGGCTATGATTAAAGGGTAGGTAAAGAAAATAAGAAAATAATAAGAGGGTAGGTAGTGTAGGAATTAATAGATGAATGACATGTGTCATGGGTAGAAAAGGCTAATGAATTAATTAAATAAATAAAGATTCATTTAATTAATAGAAGAAGTGGGATCAATTAAATAAATTGTTTCTTTATTTAATTTAGGAAAAGGATAATATAAATAAATAAATGTATTTATTTAAATGAGAAATAAGGCTAGAAGAGGATAAATGAATTAATTAAATAAATAAAGATTTATTTAATTAATAGAAGAATTAGGCTAAGATAATTAAATAATTAAAATATTTATTTAATTAGACTGGACAATTCTAGGTGTCTACATTTTGCCCCTCTTTGAGACAATGCAGCTTGTCATGTTGTTTCAAAGAAAATAATATGAACCGATACAAAGTTGCCCCAAGATGGGAATGATATGCCCCCTCGAGAGATTGGATGAAAATGTCTGGAAAGATCGCAGACAATCTCTCGATAAGAAAGAATGGCTAGAATGGACTGACCGGATAGGATAGAGTGACAGAGTCACAAGATAAAGAAGACTGACTCGGGAGACGAGGGCTAGGACTAAGACTAGGGTAGTCTATAAAATAGACCACGAGGGGAATACATCCTCATTGTCATCCACACATCCAAGAGATCAGAGTGCAGAGCGAAAATAGAGCAGCAATAGTCAGCAGCGATGACATTGGTGCATAGATTCGATCACATTCACTGATTTCAAAGGCTAGCAGATGCAGGAGAGCCGATAAGTATCGCAAAACCTCCTTGTACTTTGTCACATTAATTGTTGTAATTAATGCATCTTAGGTAGTGCAATAAATGCACTTTAGGATAATATCAAAAAAAATGTCAAAAACATGTAGGCGCATCTGCGTTGGTGCCTGACACGTCTGCGTTGGTGCCAGGCGCGTTTGTGCAATATGTAAGCGTGTTTATGTCATGAAGGTGCATTTATGTCTTCAAGGTCAAATTGGCAGTTCTATGATAAACATACGCTGTCAATTGGATAAGCTGCTGAGAGGATACACTCAAGCAGGTCCTCTAGGGAAACTAGGATAGCAGATAGGGCTAGGATTGACAATTCTGTGATAGAACATACGTTGCCAATTAGGAAACTACTTAAGAGGATACACTCAAGCAGAGGCCCTAGGATAGGATAGATCAAGGCACTTTGTGATGAACAGTGAGTACCAAGACATAGTACTTTGTGATGGACAGGGAGTACTAAAATATGAGCAGCACTTTGTGATGAACAGGGAGTGCTAAAAGATAGTACTTTGTGATGAACACTGAGTACCACTAGGATAAATAGCAACACTTTGTGATGAACAGTGAGTGTCACTAGGATAGATAGCAACACTTTGTGATGAATAGTGAGTGTCACTTTGACTGACATGATTGATTTGTTTGACTGCAAGAGTACCTACCTATGCTGGAGTCACGAGAGAGATTCCCATCAACTCAGAGGTTACGACCAGAGTTGACATTCGAGGACAAGGCTGCCATTGAGGTTATGGGTCTGCGATTCATTCTATATGTGCCTATGTTTCAGACGAACATGGGTTTGCTGACTGCATTCGCTGAGAGATGGCACTCAGAGACTTGCACTTTCCATTTGTCGATGGGTGAGATGACAGTCACCTTAGAGGATGTTTACAGGATACTGAGGATACCGATCGATGGGGAGTTAGTACCTTATGATTGAGACAGAGATAGGGATGCACCGAGATGAGTGTTCTAGGATCTGGGACTGGAGATGAGGGTGGGACATGTGGTGTGGGACACGATGACACAAACAGGATTGGCACTAGCGGCAGTGCTGGTAGGAGTGATCAGTGGGTTCCTTTGTCTGGATAGGGAGACACGAGGGGTGGCTACAGAGGACACAGGGGCCAGCAGAGATGATCCCGGGGCGGGTCCTTCTAGGGCTCAGACTCCATCGAGGCCAGTCAACTTTGAGGGAGGGAGTTCATCATAGCCTTAGAGGGCTCCCTATGTATCAGTTTTGTACCATTTTGTATTATGATGTAGACACCTTCGGGTGATTATAGCCATATGATTTTGACATCATTGTATCATGACACTTATGATTTTGATATATATATGAGATGATTCTTTGCAGCAGCTATATGCCTGTGTACCTATGTGATGTATTTGTCTATGTGATGAGATTTTATGGATGCAAATATGTACATGATGAAATGCAATATTTTTTTTGTTCTTTTATGTTTTTAATATGTTATGCCAATGCATATGTGAATGTATGAAACATAAATGAATATGATAATGCAAATGTAAAATGTGCTAACATGTGTTGTGTGCAGGATGTGATGCAATTGTGATATCTATATGTATGTATGAAATGCTTAATATGTGGTAATGCAGGTGCAACTACATGAAATGCAAATTTTTTTGGCATGTCATTATACTCAGTCATGTGATAGCAGGTTACATGGACTCAAGAAGGATGATGGAAGTCAATCAAGAAATGGGGATGGAAGATAGAAGATATGGAAGTGAAAGAGCTTCTTGTGCATTATCATCATTGAGCTTTATTATGGCAAGTAGGTTATGACAATCAAGGTATATGTTCGACCCAGAAAGTCATTGTACCTGTTTGCATGGAGATAAGACAGTCGCAAACAAGGATGCCCCAGTTCACACTAGACTCACAGTGTCCTCATATCCTTGGACAAGTCATAGCCTTACTAAGAGACAATCCACAGATGGAAAAAGAAAAATAGGTGACGATACCCCATCCTCGCCTTTCTAGTCAAAGACATCCTGGAGATAGAATCTCTAGTCAGAGACATCCTGGAAAAGCTAAAAGACATGTCACCAAAAGATAAAATCAAAATAACACTAAGACTCGACACCAACATCCACTGTAGTCCTCAAGTTTAGTGTCTCTTGTCACTTGTATAAGTCTTATTTGATTGTGGTCACAATGTTTACTTTCACAAAAATGATAGATAGCACTGAACCATAATGTTGTCTGAGTCTGCTGAAAGATTTGATTTGTTGAAGCCCATTGTTGCTGCTATGTCTCATCTGAAACTGACTGAATCCATGAAACTGATACTTTATTGTGGAGAAGATGAAACTTTATTGCGGATTGTGATGCAAATGTTTCTTTATTGCAGATTGTGCACAAATAGACTAAAGAAAACTGGAAGAAATTGTACTCCTCAGAACATTCGATGCTATCAGTTCCACACCCATCACTAGACGTAGGATTTGCCTTAGCCACAAATAGGAGCTGATTTATTATGGATGGAAAAAGCGGCGAAAAGGAATGTTTATTATGAATGGCTAACCAATCTTGGGTAGATCAATAACAAGCCATGATGAGAATGGGTAAGTTTATTATGAATGGATAGGTTGTGAGTGTGTGCAAAATGAAGGATGAAGATGAATCCTAAAGGAGGGAGGAGCAATGTCTCTACACATGGCGCTGGTGACCCAGTTTTCACCATGGCATTTGCCCAGGGTGCCACTGAAGTGGTTTTCACCATTGGACGAAATGTTTTTCTTTACTTTTTTTTTTTTTTGATTTTTTTTGTGTCACAAGGCGCCTGTTTGCCAGGTTTTCACCAAGTAACGATTTTTTATGTTTTTATGATTTTTTTGTATTTTTGTATTTTTTTATTTTTTTTTGTATTTTTGAATTAGGATACTCTGAAGAGCTATGTGTAAAACCTGCGAAGGTGCATGCTATTGATAGGATCATCCAAAGGTTCACCCTCTGTGGTTGAGAGCTAATATGCACCAGATCCATATGCTGCTATGATGATGTAAGGACCAAGCCAATTTGGTTCGAACTTGCCCTTCTTCTCTCTGTCTTGCTGATTTTTTGGATTCTCCTTGAGAACTAAGTCACCTATCTCAAATGTGTGAGGCTTAACCTTATGATTGTAGCTGCATTGTTCCTTGACTGAATGATGTGTAGCTCGAGTGACTGTCTTCCTTGATAAAGGAACTGAGATAGAATTACTAATGTGTGGACTATGTAGGCCCATATGCGTGTCACCTAAAGAAGTTTGGGCATCCCTGACAACAAAGTCCCTTGAGGAAGCTCCATTAAAGGTCCATGATGTATCGCCAGAAGGGAAAGGATGTGAGGAACAAGTGGATGAGTTATGAAGGCTTATGATTGTGAAAAGAAGAGAAAGTAGGATAACATGATGGAGACTTAGGATCAACAAGCATGCTTTTTGACTTGAAATTTTAGAACTTTTACCCCTAGTTATTTTGGTATTAGGGGAGATCAACTCTTGTTCTTTTTGCTTCATAGGATTTTTATCCTTGACCTTAATTTTTTCAGAGTCCAATAGCTTTTGATTTTGATTTGGACTAAAGGACTTTTCTTTAGTTTTGACTTTTAGATTTTTCTTTTCAAAGCTTGATTTGTGATCCTCAATGAGTAAGGGCTTTTCTGATTCTTATTGATCCAAGTCTAGGAGCGGACTGGAAATGGAATGAGTGGATGAAATGGTAAGGCTATGTGAGTTCTCAAGAGGGTTGGCGATATGCTCAATAGATTCTTTGTTGGAACCACACTTAGGACTATTGATATCAAGAGATGCTTGCACCACTAGAGGAGATTTACATTCAGACTTAGTAGCCACAACACTAGGTGGTTCACACCCAATTCCTTGGCATTGCAAATTTTTTGTAGATTTTTCCTATTGACTGAATACCTTAGGAGATAGTGGGAGTTGATCAACATGAAAAATATACTCACCACATCCTAGCTCTCTAACCTTGACCTTTTCTTTTATCTATGTTTTCTTTGATGCCAAAGGTTTCAAGGATTTTGGATCCATATAGGCTGAGGATGGAATTTCTTCTCTATTAATTGGAATTGTTATTTCCAATCTAGGTCAAAGATTGTTGCAATATATGAATGGATTTGGATCAGCTTTGATGGTCACTTCAACTCCATTGTGTGGAAACTTGATGCATCGATGATATGTAGAAGGGACTATGCTCATTTCATGAATCCATGGGCATCCCAAGAGTATGTTGTATGTGAGATCGACATCAAGGATCTGAAAAACCACATCCTTTGTAACTAGCCCAACTCTGAGGGGCAAGGTGATTGTGCCTTTGGATGAACACTCTTCATCATCATATGCTTTGATGGTAATTTTGTTTGTATAATTCACAGCTTTTTCAGGATATCCCAATTGTTTAATAGTGCTCAATGTACAAATGTTTAGACCTGCTCCTCCATCTATCAGGACTCGTTTTATTCGGTGTTTGTGTAGGAAGGCGTCAATGTGTAAAGGTGCATTATGTGGTTGGCTCATGGAGGCGTTGTCAGCTTCTGTGAAAGTAAGGGAATGTGGAATAGAAAGGTATCCCACCATGGCTTGAAACTGGTCCACGTTCAGATCAGTAGGAACAAGCGTATGAAACTAGTCCATGTTCAGATTAGTAGGAAAAAGTGTATCTCTCAAGATTTTGTCAAGAATGGCTTTATGTGTGGGAGATATGCGTAAGAGCTCAAGAATTGAGATAAGCACGGGTGTCTTCCCTAACTGTTCTACAAGGTCATACTCGGGCTTGGTTGATGAGGAAGCGGTGTTTTTTGCTGGAGCACCTTGCAAAGTGAATTTACCTCGATGAGTTGTGACATTACATTCAGAGGTAGGTTCAGAAGAAGATCCAATGCCTTTTAGGACAATCTTGGGTCTTTGGGTGGAATTCTCAGGCGTTTTGTCCTCGATGATAATGGTACAGACATAATTATCCATTGAAATGTGATTGACAGTTGAATCATAGTTATAGGATGCTCTGGTATAGTTGGTTTGGTCATCTATGGCTTTAGATTTTCCCTTGTCATGCTTTGGGAATGGTTCCTTAAACATTTCATGTTCTTGGTTGGACGAGTGTCCTTCAATCTCAATGTCACCTCTATCAATGAGATCTTGTATGATGTTCTTCAGTCGATGACAATTTCTTGTCTTATGACCCTTGCTCTTATGAAATTCACAATATTCATCATCATTCCACCAATTTAGTTTAACCTTTGGTTCATATGGAGGCAAATCTGGAATTGTGATTATCTTGTTTGCCACTAGTTTCTTGAAAACTGTTTCTAGTGGTTCTCCCAATGGGGTGTACTTCCTTCATGACTTTGAAGTTGTTTGAGTAATCACTTGATTGTTTGTAGAACTTGATCCAGAAAAAATGATTTTTGGTCGTACCGTATTGGCATCAACAACACCATCATTGACTGTGTTCTTGTTTTTATTCCAAAATCTTGGCTTGTCTTTTCCTTTAAAGTCATCTTTGTTTTCCTCGAATATCTTAATGACTCCTTGTTCAATTAGGACCTTCTCTGTTGCTAGGCCTTTTTCAATGACATCCTTGAAGGTGGACAAACAAGCTTTCCTTAGATCATAGCCAATGTCTTTGTTAAGGGTGAACTCACAATAATGGTTCCCACTTTTTTGCCACTTTTGACACTGAGATGTACATTTTTAAAATAATCTTCAACTTCCAAGAACTATAACTTTTAAACTATTAAAAATTTGAAGATGATGTAAATTAGTGATTTCTAGCATTTTGTTTGTAGATTCTATATACATTTTTTTCAAATTTTTTTGATGGATTTTTTTAAAAATTTCCATCTCCCTTGAAAAGTAGTTTTTTACAACAAACTACATTTTTTAAGAGTGAGGTGCCTCCCGAAACGTATAAATTTTTTTCTATAAATGATAAAAACTCAATTCTTTTGAATTTTGGTTTGTAACATCAATATCCAGGGCTTGCATTTGGTTTTATAGTGATATGTTCAATATTTTTCATTTTATAAAGTTTTGAAGTCCGACTAGTCATAATTTAGACATAGGTTTACGTTTGAACACATAACTTGTTCTATATAAATCGAAATTCAATTTTTTTTTTTGTTAGAAAGAAGACATCAATACCAGGGGCATAGATATTTTTCAAAATTTTTTTGAATTAGTTTCTTATTTTTCCCAATGCGTTGAATAGAGAAGTTCATGTTCGATGAAAAACCAATTTTCCATAAAATTAAAAAAACAAGAACATAATAAATTCAAAATATAACAAAATTATACTTGTTGAAAAGCTTTCTCTGAGTACTACAATCTAATATTTTTGGGTTATCAAGATTATTTCATTCGTGCTTTGAACCAAAGCTCCGAAGTCATTAATTCTTCAGAATTCTGAAATTTTTTGGGAGAAACCTCAAATTAGAGGGTTCGAATGAACAGTACTTCGAGCGAATGGGGTTCGCTCAAATCCATTATGGTTCAAGCGAAACCCCATTCGCTCGAACCAATAGGCTTGATTTTGGCCCGTACAAAGTCACCTGCGATTCGAGCGAACCCAGGTCCGCAACGTGGTTCGCTCGAACTCCCAGGGGTAGTTCAAGTGAATACCACTATTTCGCTCGAACACCTAGAAAATCGAAGTTCCCACTTTCGCCAAATTCCTTCATTGGAAAAAGTGGGAACCAACTTTGTGAATTCACCCTTAACATTTTGGGTGAACATCTCTACCATTTGTTTTTGCAGAATTTCACAAGAGCATCTGCTAGCTAGATTCCTCCATCTTTGTAAAAATGATGAAAAAGACTCCATCTTTTTGCTTGGTGTTGCACAAAGTAGTGACTGATATGTCTGTCTCTATGTTGTAGGAGAAATGTTGAATAAATGCCTCTGCTAAGTCACCCCAGGTGGAAGTTGGGAGAACCATTCCATAGCTTGATCACCTAGGCTTTGTGGGAATAATCTCATCAAATATGTCTCTTCTAAAGCTACCTCAATGCAAGCTGTGAAAAACTATCTTATGTGTGCCTTAGGATCCCCTTTTCCTCTGTACTTATCAAACTTAGGTGTCACAAAGTGTGTAGGAAAAGGAGGCATTGGAATGCTCTTGTCAAATGGATAGGGACATATGTCTCTCATTGTGTAAGTTGGCTTCGGTGTATTTATGTCCTCCATTTTCTTTTGTAAATCCTTAATTTGTTGTTCCAAATTGTTCTTAGGTGGAGACCGACTTCTTGAACCATACCCCATGCCTGAACCACCAGGTGGAGGAGGAGCATGTTGCATATATGGATTATATTGATCATACACATGTTCATATGGAGGAGGTCTATAGTGATGCTGCGTATATGGACCACTTGGTATAGAGTCATGTTGAGGAACGACATATCTGCTTTGTCCATGTATACCATACTCTACAGGAATGTCATGAGTTTGTTCTAGTGTGTTGCCCCCAAATTTGACACGGGGTTTCCTTGTGTCCAAATTTTGAATATGTCTTTGGATATCCAATTGCTTTGGTGGTTGGTCCTTAGCATTGGTATGTGATTGAGCATATTTTTTTGCATAAGACTTCCATAATGGTCTACGAAGGTGAGTATCATATGCTTGACCATGTGTATGTGGGACCTCTAGTTTTTGAAACAAAGATGATGGTGATTTGGGTACAAGATATGGTCCTCTATTGCTTCCACTATTAGGCCTCCTTTGATCCATGTTGAGGTGAGGTTGTTGCAAAGGTCGATTTTTCATTATTTGAGACATGTCAAAATCATGAGGTATCTTGGCTCCACTTTGTGCCATCATTTGTAAGAAGTATTGTCTATCTCTCCTCATTATTTCCTCAACCAATCGATTGAAACGGGGATCCATAATGGAGTCTTCCACTTCTGTTGAATGTATTGAAATGTTGTCCATATTGTCATTGTGTGTATCATTGTTGTTTGTAGTGTCAATGTTTTCAACATTTGGAATGTTTCTATAGGCATCCATGTCAGGTAATGTAGTATGATCAAAATTGAAAAAGATATCATTGTCATACTCATAGGAACTCATGTTTGTGGACTCTTGAGCCTCTTTAGCTTCTCTCCTAGATTTTTGGAAATGAGTTTCAACCATGAACTAGGTATTGACCAAGATGTGTGAGACTAGATGAAAATGGAAAAGAGTATGCAAGACCAAGAGTTGGAGTGAATGTAAATGAATCTGAGGTTTACTTGCAATGTCCAAAGTATAAGACCAAGTATGTATGTAGTAGAGTCGGTGTGGCTTCCAAAGAGATGATAGTTTTTCTTGATGAGGTAAGTTGACCTTGACTCTAAGTAAGACAAAATGAGACCCAAAGGTGATAGACCTTGATGAGGGACCACTTAGAAAAATATTGTTGTATGTAGTCTGTTGACAAAGTATGATGAGGACAAGCAAGTGACCTTTTGACTCAAGTTTAGACAAATGTGAATGTAATGTAAGGTGTAAAGCAATGATGGACTTTGTAAGACCCAAAGATAGGTTGAATGCTAGATTAAAATCTAGAGAAATAACTTAGGAAGCTCAAGAATTCTGAAATTGATTGCTCTTGTTTGTTGGACTGTAAATTTTTCCCATTTGTGAAGTTGTTTGTTGTGACCAAATCTGAAATTTTGACTGTATTTTCGTGACAAGAGGACACAATGTTGATGAAGACTCAATGTTTGCAATTGTTTAGACTCCCAAAATGACTCAAAGACGAGTGTGTTATTTGATGTAAAATTTGTTTTGCATACACTTGAAGACACAAAAGACACAATGTTTTAATGTTTGGTCTTGAATGTTTGATAGTTCAAAATAAGTCAAGCATAATTCTTATGGCTGGCCAAGACAATAGTTGTTGATCCCACATGGAGTTTCCCCCAAGGCTACGCTATTTAGAGCGGATACTTAGATGCTTGACCCCACTGGCTCCACCCTCGACACTCACTTCTCGAGGTAGCCAAGCATCAGTCCCCACGAAAACTCCCCATGGCAAACTTTGTATCTCTACTAAGAACCGTATGTTTGTGGGCCGCTACTAGACGTCCGACCTCCTGCCCCAACAACCAAAAGGATTTTGGCTTCTAAAACAAAAAGGTGCTAGTAAGGGCATCTGCTCGTGTGGCCATACATGCGGCACTTTCAGCTTTGTAAATACAGAAGGCTCCCAGCCGGTAGGGGTTACATCCTACAACTGATCAAATAAATTTGATCAAATGGGTTTATGGGGAGACATAGTGTCGGTATGAACTAATCAGCACACGTTATCCATAGTTTTCACCATGAATACAGTTGTTTATAGTGGTTCAAAAGAGGTGGGTTTTCCTCGCTAGCACTTGGGTCGTTCTCTCCTCACTAGTAGTCCTAATTACCACACGGGGAGACAAGCCCTCTAAAGATGAAACAAAAAGAGCCTATTAATCAAGACACAAAAGACAATGGTTCAATTTTAGTGCACCAATTGAAGTGTTTGCTAGTCTATGAGAACAAGGCACACAATAAAGATCAAAAACCTTGCCAAGGTCCTGCAACAAAGATTTGTTAGTAGTTTGGATTGTTTCAAATGATCACCCCTTCCTACAAGCACACAAGTTAGGTAAATTTTAGATCCAAAAGACTTTGTGAAATAGGGGCCTTCAACAATGCATTTTGTTGACCAATTCAAATATTTGATTCATCATAAAAAAATACCACCTGTAAAATTTCAAGAGATTTCCAGAAATGTAAGAAAATCAAAAAAATTTGGTAATTTGCTCCAAAAATTAATTTTTTATGACAAATCATAAAAAATTCATATAAAATGCAAAATCAATCCAAAAAATCAAAAAAATTTACTAGAGATTCCTCATGGTCTTCCAAACCTGCATAAAAATATTTCTGCAATAAATCAAGCAGTTTGTGAGATATGAGTAAAATAATGCAAAACCCTAATTTTCAAAGATCCGATTTTTGAGGAATGATTTTGCATCAAATTTAAAATCACAAAGAACAGATCCTATGTATAATTCTAAGAGATTTCCAAAAATGTAAGAAAATCTGAAAAATTCGCTAATTTTCTCTCAAAATTAATTGTTTATGAAAAATCATAAAAAATTCATATAAAATTAAAATTTGATCCAAAAAAATATGAAATTTTTACTGAACCCTTCTGATACTTTTCTTGACCTGCAAAACAAATGTGATGCGAAAATTTGAAGTCATTTGTGAGATCTAATCAAAATAAGGAAAAACCCTAATTTTTAAAGATCCGATTTTTAGGGAAATATTTTGCATCAAAATTAAAATCACAAAGAATAGATCCTGTGTATAATTATGAGATATTTCCAAAAATGTAAGAAAATCCAAAAAATTTGCTAATTTGCTCTCAAAATTAATTTTTTATGAAAATTCATAAAAAATTCTTAGAAAATTAAAATATGCTCTAATAGATCTGAATTTTTCTTTGAGAGCTCCTGATATTGTCCTCGACCTGCAAAACAAATTTGGTGCAAAATTTCCAAGCCGTTTGTGAGATATGATAAAATCTCTCCAAGATCTTGATTTTGTGTCCAAAACCCTAGTTGCACAAGGTTATTCTCCAAATTGTTTTACAAAACAGCAATAAATGGTTAGGAAAATCTGCAAAAAATACAGATCTAACAAAAATCCATGTCCCACCAGGCGTGCCAAAATGTATATGGTGAAAATGGATAACAACAATATTGAAAGACTAAATGAATTCAACCACAAAACCCTAGCCTAACAATAACAAAGATCCACCATAACATATGAAGATTACCTAAGACAATGCAAATCAAATGAAATCACAAAGATTATACCATCACATGTCCAATAGGGTTTGAATCTCCATTCTTCCTATCTCCACTGATCTTGCTTGATATATTTGCTCTAAGATTTTATGTGCACAAGTGTTCAACAAAGAATGGAAATGTGGTTGCAAGTAGGCTTGATTGCATATGCAAGTTTGAAAGCATAGTCGAGGTTGAATGCATAGTGAGTTAGGTAGTTAGGGTTTGATAATGAAGGAAGCATCTCCTTATATAGAAGGCACTATAAGAAATGGAGGGATAAGATTGAGAGGTGTAAAAGAGGTCGGTTATGATTAAAGGGTAGGTAAAGAAAATAAGAAAATAATAAGATTGTAGGTAGTGTAGGAATTAAGAGATGAATGATGTGTGTCATGGGTAGAAAAAGCTAATGAATTAATTAAATAAATAAAGATTCATTTAATTAATAGAAGAAGTGGGATCAATTAAATAAATTGTTTCTTTATTTAATTTAGGAAAAGGATAATATAAATAAATAAATGTATTTATTTAAATGAGAAAAAATGCTAGAAGAGGATAAATGAATTAATTAAATAAATAAAGATTTATTTAATTAATAGAAGAATTAGACTAAGATAATTAAATAATATTTATTTAATTAGACTAAGATAATTAAATAATATTTATTTAATTAGACTAGACAATTTTAGGTGTCTACATAGTTATCTTCCACATACTAGATAGGGTAAAAAGACTTTTAATTAGAATGGAAAGAGTATGTTGAACACAAGATGGAGCATGAGATCTTATATTTTCTAGCGAAGTGAAGGCAATGGTAGAGAACAACCAAGGATTAATTTTCCTAGTAGGGGTTTTATTTGTAGTTTTGTGGGAAGCAAGGGAAATAATAGGGGTTTTCTTAAGTGATAGTACCCACCACATTAATTGGCTCAGAAAGTGAGGCGGTCAGAGCTTCCACACTATTTGGACTATAAGATCATCCCAAACCTATGAGAGTTATATAGGTACAACTTGAGTAGAATAAAAAAAATTGGACTCTTATGAATGTGAATTTCAACCTTGTTGAAAAGAATTTCCACCATTGATTATTGCAAGGAGTTAAAAAGAAGGTATAAAAGAAAGCTACCAGGTAAACCATGTCATAAATGATAAAATACATTCATACTTTTCCTGAAGAGTTAATTATTTAACAAGATAAATACTCACGTCATTCCAAGTTTGAGCAAATGAATCCTTCTAGTCATGCGAGCACCTCTTCTCCCTGAAGGAAACTATTTATTATTATTTTATCCCTAGAATTGCACACTAATTTGAATTATATCCCCTTTATCTCAGGGTAGTAGCTACGACAATAAATTTTTCCACTTCCTAGCTACTAAAGTCTTCCAATAGAAGTGGAAATTGTGCAAAAATGATTCTGTGGGGTATACATTATTCCACCACACCATCGCTGCCTTCAACGTCTTTGCGGACTAGTTTCTATTTTTCCAAATTTTTCATTAATTTCCCTGCTTACAGCCAACAATTTAAAGCATTCCCTATACTTTCTCACAATTCCACAATACACTTGCCCATACACGACACTGGCTATGGGGCCCTTTAAACAACACCCCATAGTCTCCCTATGTCCCTAATTCCTTTGTATATAGTCTGTAGTAGAAAAATCTGCCTGCTTGCAAGTATGCCAGTCTGGGCCCACACCCCGCCTCCCCCTCCATTTGCTTTATATTTTCTAACTACAATTTTATATAGTTTATAAATTTTATTTAATATTTTTTATATTTTATTTAATAAATTTTAAATTATATTTTTAGTAGATTTTTCTGCTACAGACATATACAGAGGAATTAGGGATGTAGGGAGGCTATGGGGTGTTGTTTAAAGGGCCCCATAGCCAGTGCCCCCATAAACCATAACCTATGAATATTTTCATATCAATAGTTTTATAATATTAATCTTGTTCAATTGTGGTGAAAAAGGGACATAGAAAAGACAACGAAATGACTTTACTGCATGAAATGTCAAGATTCTGATAGATGTTTAATATTTGGCGCCACCCAAACTCCTCTTCATTATTTGCACGAAAAATTCAAAAATGGAGTTTGGGCTTTTGACTATTTCCCTAGCCACAATCAATGACCTCTAAGAGTTTTTATATATACAGTAAATGCCTCAAGAGTTCACAATAAATTCCACACTCTTTGTTTCATTGGATTCAACTTTCTTCATCTCCAACGGTTGCCTTTGCGACTGCATATCCATGCTTTCTCTTCTCTATTATTCTTATGTGTCATGCTTGATATCATATTGTTAATCTCTTCAAGTGATGGAGTGTTTCACTGAGTATGAACCTCCCACCAATGAAATCTCTTTTCATTTCAACAATGAGTATCAAGTGTTTCTCAACTTTCGCGGATCAGATGTCAGAAAAGCATTTGTCGACCATCTGTATGAATCTCTCTCTGCATCGAGGCTTTGGGTTTTCTTGGACAGTGAAGAACTAGAGAAGGGTGAAAGCATCAATACCATATTGACAACAACCATTCAAAAAAGTGATATTCTGATACCCATATTTTCTGAAAGGTATGCAGAATCAACTTGGTGTTTGGAAGAGGCGGTCTGAATGTGTGGATCCAAAGGCCTCATTATCCATCTCTTTTATGATGTAGATCCCTGTGATGTTCGCTATCCACAAAGACCGAGAGGTAAATTTGAAAAGGCATTCCAAAAAAATTACATCCATTTAGATCGACAGGATGAGAGTACCATTCACAACTGGGAGATTCTGTTGGAGTCCAACTGTTCATTTCATATTTGTTTTTTTTTTTGTTTCTTTTCATATTTTCTCAAATATTATTATATATATATGAGGGCATTGTTTTATGTATGTAAGTTGCAATAATAATAAAGATTTCCTCTTCTTTCAGTGGATGTAACCAAATTGGTGAACCACTTTGAATACTTGTGTTTGTGTCTAATTTCTGATTTTCCAATTTATCTAATTATTTTAGAATTGGTATCAAAACTTGTGAGATCCGAGAAAAGAACAGGGCAGATGATAGTCGCATCCAAGGCAAAGAAGAAGCCTGTTGAAAACAAGGTTGCACATAGGAAAATAGTAGAGTGAGAGACTCCCACAACCATGATAGAAAATAAGGCCAAGAAGAAGGCCCTCACCAAGTATGAGAAGAAATATGAAGTTGAAGATTAAAAGATAAGCATTGAGGCCGAGCTTGAGAAAATGAATAAGTACACCTATGTTATTAGTATTTTAGCTAAGCATGTATGAAATTGTAGCACAAAAGAAGGTAAGTAGTTTGTTAGAATACAACTTTTATTGTTTTCATTGATATATAGAAGGTGATTTTCAATTGTAAGAGTTTGAGCATTACTGTTGAAATTTTTTAATGTCAACCATTTAGAAAATTTATTTATATATCTTATCTAAAACTATTGAGGGATAAGAAAAATCCCATCTTTAACCAGTTTGTAATACACTTGTAAGAGGTGCCGAGCTGGTGAAAAGAAAAATGTGAAAGTATTATCTCCTCTGACTTCTATCCCTGACTACTTGAAGTTTTGTTGAGGTTAATAAAGGGGCTGAGTAAAAGTTTTGTTGGAATTTAAGGACATTGAAGCTAATAGTTGATGAGACGATGATGAGATGGGGTGTCCAATGATGAGAAGGTGAGGTGCTAGTGGATTTGGGTCGCTCTTCACTGCTCAAATAGAATTGCCCCATTTTTAGATGCACTTTCAAGGAGGCTAGATGGATCTCATTGCTCCCATAATATCTGCCATGTTGGTTACTTGCAATATTATCATTATTGATGGTTGTGCAGAAAGCTAAAGGATTGTAGTTGGGAGATTACTCTCAATCTATTGCATGAGAAGATGAAATTCGATTACAATGGAGAGAGAAATAAAATGCCATGATCACTGGGTTTTTTTTTCGGTTGCTATTTATGAGAAAGGAATGAGGGCTACAAGGGAAAAAGGATATAAGAAAGTCGTGGGATTCTATAGAAGACAGAGATGCTCTGCTTCTGTAGGTGGGCATGCCTGGTCTTGGCAAAGATGACGTCAAGGTTTGTTTCATCCCCTATTTTTCAGAGAAGAGGGTGTAGATTGTAGTGAAATATATAGAGGCATGGAATACAAATAAAGAGTTTGTTTACAAGGGACCAGTGGAATTGGGCGAATTCAGATTTATGGTCTGAGGTATGTTGAATATGTTGTTTTGCGCAGGTGCAAATTCTAGGCAGGTTGTTTTGAGATAGTAATGTTGGAAGGAGGCATTGTCATAGAGTGTGAGATAGGTCTTGGATCCTTGCATTGGCATTGGAAACTAAATTCAGTCCAGTCTACACCATTTCTTTTAAGCAATAGTTGGATTTGAAATTTGAATTTAAAGTAGTTGTGAAATAAAATTTGCTTCACAGTTTTCCAGAAGATGTACATTTGTCTGCTTTAACCCAAGATAGGGGAAGTGACAACATGAGGCATTCGTTGGAGGGTAGATGAGAATTTGGGCTTGCACTTAATTGGGTTTAAGGGTTGCCTTGATGAGGAAGGGAAATTTGATGGTGACAAGTTTTTTTTTCAGTTGTACTTGTTTAACCATTTAGTGTGATGTTGTTGGTATCATTTTACAGATTTTGTTTATGATGTCTATGAACCTAACTACTCATTGCAGATTGGCAAATCAGATCATGGATCTGGTGTTTGACTCTATAAGTCTACAGTTTATCTAAATGGATAATTAGGGTGTCTTTGTTGGACTTGTAGCATGCTTATCATGATACCATTAATAGTTTCATGTCACATTGCAGTGGGAGTTTTTTTATTTTGGTAGTGAGATTTTCTTTTTCAAGAGGTGTTTATCTTCATGTGATTGGAGATGTTGATTCTTAGATGCCATGGTAGGCTCTTAATTCTAGATTAGACCGTTGGCATGATACAAGTTCTCTTGGAATGTTATGCTCTTTCCAGAGCATGTGGTCTTTATTTGTGGAGATGATAGATCATGTTGTGTTGCCAGGGTATGCAGAGGTGCAGTGGGAGTTTTGACATTGATCTTGTTAGTGCTCTTGGTATTGAGTACATTGGTCATTTTCTTGGAGAGCTTCATGATGGTAAAACATTATTTTGAAGCTTAGCAATGGATTGATCATGGAGGTGCTCTTGAATACTAAGAGGCTTGGGTGAGGCTAGAGTTCTCTTGGATTAGAGAATATTTGTTGAGACTATTTCTCTTTGGATGTTTTAGCAAGAAGACCGAGGAGCCTACACCTCGTGATGGATGCAAGTTTATTTTGAAGCTAGAGGAAATGTTCTTGGAGAGAGTCATTGTGACTTGGTGTATCCTGGAGGAGCATTCTCAATTCCCACTCTTGGTCTACTTGGGAGATTTATCTCCTTTTAGCAGATGTTTGAGATGGTTCCTAGTTTTGGAATGATATTGAGTTTGATCTTCCTTGATTACAGGATCTTACATCCATGTTGGTTAGGTGTTATTAATGCTTTCATTTGGGGAGGTAAAAGGAGATCATACTTCGCACAACTAAGCACTTGGTGGTGTTGGTAGAAGGATGAGATATGGTTTGCATGGATGTTTCTTCCTAGAGTTTATTGAGGTCATCTATTGTTGTTGTACTTTATTTTTTTTTAACAACTATATGTGGTCTTTTCATGAGGACTTGGAGTTGATGTCAAGTGAGATTTTGCAATAGGTTGGTTGCAGGTTGCAGACCATTGTGATTTGATTATTGTCACACCTTTTATGTTAGTGTTGATTGGTAGACTTGATTTATTTGGTTAACATTGCTTGAATGCACATGTGGACTACTATATAAGTGTCTACTAGTTTTTTTGCACATCAACGATTTTTGGTGTGATTGATTGGAATATGGTATTTTTTGAGTAGGACAGTGGATTACATTGAATTGTTGTATGGGTTGGATATGTTGGCATGATTTTATTGATGGTGTATGGTTAGTTGGATGTCATTAGCAATTAGTTGTGGTTTCTATTCCAACTATGGTGATTGATTCTCTACCTATTTATTACCATGGAATTGGTGATTATGTCTGGATATTGGTTGAGAATGGAAAGCAAGGGATATACTTCAAGTGGGAGGTTGTTCAAATGTGAAGTTGCAGCATGAGTTGAACTTCAAGTGGGAGATTGTTGGAGTGTGAATTCCAATTGTTCATTTCATTTTACATTTTGTGTCTCTTCATCTTCTCTTGAATGAACTGTTATATATATATATGAGGGCAAAGCCCTATGTATGTAAGCTATGATAATAATAAAGATCTATGCTCTGCTTTCCCGTGGATGTAGCCAAATTGGCTAACCATGTTAAACACTTGTGTTTGTGTCTAATTTATGATTTCCCAATTTGTCTAATTATTTTACAGATTGCTCTTCGCCATCTCTCAAGTCTTTCAGGTTGGATGATGGAAGCATAATCCGAGTAATTGATTTGTATGTTTTTTTAGATTAGATCAGGGGCAAAACGTAAAACAATTTTTGTACAGGTCCAAATATTAGATAATTTAAATCTACTAAAGATTAAATTTCTATATATATTCACTCAAGCATGAAATTTGATGGTCTCTGTGCCCTTTTTTTCAATTTTAACTTATAGTTTTTAGTTTTAAAATTCGTAAGTCATATAATTTAATTCAATTAATATATTTTTGTATGATTTTATATTTGACAAATTTTGAATATTTATTATAAATATATATATTATATTATTTAATTTAATAATATTACTCAATAATAGTACTCTATACATAGATATAATTTTAAAAAATATTTTTTAATAAAAATAAATATTTAAAATTTTAATTAGCCGATAGGTTATTTATATGGATAACCCTCCACCAGATTCTCCTCAAGTCTTATGCCCAAAATTAAAATTTCCAGGCCTCCTGATGTCTTACGCTGGTTTCTAAGATTGGAAAATATTCTCGTTGCCGACTATTTATTGCTTTCCTCATTGTCATAAGCTACAAGTATGAACAGTGTAAAAGATAGAAGATAAACAAATACAGTTTGCAGAAATAAAAAGGATGAAAAATAGAGCACAAAGACTAAACACCAGATTTTATCATGGTTCGGCAAACTTAGCCTAAATCCACACTAAGAGCAGAGCTCTTTTATTATATCAACAAATTACATTTTACAATGATACAACAGTAGCTTTAAATAAGCTTCCAACTACACCCGAAACTGAAGAGACACAATTTTGGAGGGAAGGCAATGATGTCCATTGGTCTTCATCTTAACAATCTCCCACCTGATAGCCAACGGATGCTGCTATTGATCAGTCATTCCCCTGCTCTTCCTGCTGATTTACTTCTTCTTTACGAGCCCAAGAGAAGTCCTTGCATTTTCGAACTTCTCCTTAGACACTCTTTTAGTAAAGATATCTGTCGGGTTGACATTTGTGTCAATTTTAACAACCTTCAACTTAACTTCTTCAACCATATGATGAACACAATGAGCATGCACATCAATATGTTTATAACATCGCTGAGAGGAATGGTTATGAGCCATAAAAATGGCACTGTGACTATCATAAAACATAACATAATCACTTTGTTGGTACTTCATTTCACCAAACAATCGTTGCAACTAAATCATTTCTCTCCCACCTTTAGAAAGAGCCAAATACTCAGCCTTTGCAAAAGAAAGGGTATTAGAACGTTGCAGCCTAGAGGCCCAACTAATGGCAACTCTTGCAAACATGAATACATAACCAATAGTAGACCTCTGTTTGTCTAAATCTCCAACAAGATCCGAATCCGTGAAACCTTGTAACTGAACATTGTTGCCATCAAAGCATAATGCATAATCTGAAGTTCCTTTTAGGTACCTCAATATCCACTTAACCGCTTCTCAATGAATCTTCTCGGGATTGCTCATGAATCTACTCACAACTCCCACCACATGAGCAATGTCGGGACGTGTAGAAACCATAGCATACATCATGCTACCAACTGCTGATTTGTAAGGAATTTCTTCCACGAAATCCTTGTCTTCTTGTGTTTTTGGGCACAAATCAGAAGATAACTGAAAATGAGTGGCAAGTGGGGTAGAAACAATATTGGCATCAACGATACCAAAATGATCAACTACTTTATCAATGTATTCCTTTTGTGACAAAGTGATCTCCTTCTTTTCTCTATCTTGGGTGATCGTCATGCCAAGAATCTTCTTGGTTGCCCCTAAATCCTTCATAGCAAATTTACTTGCCAATTTAGTTTTTAACTCACCAACAATTCTAGAACTTGTACCAGCGACCAACATATCATCAACATAGAGAAGAAGAATGACTAATTCACCATTCGGAAGTTTCTTGTAGTAGATACACGAATCAGATTCACATCTTATGAAGTTATGTTCAATCATGAAAGAATCAAACTTAACATATCACTGCCTCAGGGCTTGTTTGAGCCCATACAAGCTATGTTTTAGTCGACAATAGAGATGTTCATGTCCTTTTTGCACAAAGCCTTCAGGCTGATTCATGTACAATTCTTCATTAATGTCTCCATGTAGAAACGTTGTCTTCACATCAAGCTATTCCAACTCAAGGTCCCATATAGTTGCAAGTCCTAAAACAGTTCAGATTGATGTCATCTTCACGACTGGAGAGAAAATTTCAGTGAAATTGATCCCCTTTTCTTGAGCATAACCCTTTACCACCAATTTGGCTTTGTAACGCTTCCTACCTTCTCCTTTTTCTTTCAATTTATATACCCACTTGTTCTTAAGTGGTTTTCAATTTGGTGGAAGGACAACCAAATCCCATGTGTTATTATCTTCAAGCGAACTCATTTCTTCTTGCATAGCACCTTTCCATTTATCCCAATTTTCATCCTTCATAGCTGCTTGAAAATTTGAAGGTTCTGTATATTCAGAGAGCAATAAAGTGGTCTCTGCCTCTTCAGCGAAGAGAAGTTCATAATCAGAGAATTTGGATGGAATATTTCTCTATCTACTTGATCTTTTGACATTCCCTAAATCAATTTTAACATCAACTAGGTCTTTTTCTCTTATATCCCCATCACTATGTTCTTGGTCTTTTTCAGATGGTGAATGCCTTTTATCAGAGGAGCCTACACCTTTCTGCACCTTGATGTTTTCATCATTATGACCATTATCACCACTACTTTTGCGCATATGTTGGTCAATACTACAAATTGGAGAGTCAACAAATGGCTGCATACCAAGCTGTGAGTCACAGACAGGGGAATAACTTGTAGGTTGTGTATTGAACAAAGACTGTTGTTGCACTAAAGACATACCATCATGCCACTGTGTAGTATCCAAACCTGCTAAAGTGTTACAAATAGTAGAATTATTTTGAACAGAATTGCCATTATTACATAAATATGGCAAATGTATGTATTCATTTTTTGAATTGTCATGTTTCTCCAAGCTTGGAAATACTGTCTCATTAAAGACAACATCTCTGCTACGAATTATTTTCTTTCCAATGGGATCCCAAAGTCTGAAACCAAATTGATCTTTGCCATAGCCTACAAAGATGCCTCGCTGTGATTTAAAATCCAGCTTTGTCCTCTTTTCTTTTGGGACATGAACATAGGCTTCACATCCAAAAACTCGGATGTGTGAATATGAAATCTGTTTTCCTAACCATTCCTCTTTCGGAATACCGAAATTCAACTGTGACGAAGGCCTCTGGTTGATTAGATACAAGTTGTATTACAAGCCTCAGCCCAAAACTCCTTGCTTAAACTAGCATTTGAGAGCATGCACCGTGCTTTCTCAAGGATAGTTCGGTTGAGCCTTTCCGCTGCCCCATTCTCTTGAGGGGTGAATAGAACAATTTTAATTCTTCTAATGCCATGATCTGCACAAAGGTTATCAAACTCCAAGGAATAAAATTCACCTCCATTATCCATTTTTAAACACTTTATTTTGTGACCACTTTGGTTTTCAACAAGTGCTTTGAAAATTTTGAATTTTGAAAACACTTCAAATTTATGGGACATCATATAAATCCAAACTTTTCTAGTACAATCATCTAGGAAAGTAACAAAATAGTTTGCGCCTCCATAAGAGGTTACCTCCGTAGGTCCAAAGACATCCATGTGCACCAATTCCAGCGGTGTTGTCTTCATGTTGTGTCCATTCTTCAAGAAGCTGACCCATCTTTGCTTCCCATGAAGACAATGTTCACAAAACTCTAAATTTGCTGATTGTAGACCTAGAAGTTGGTCACGGTTGAGCATCACCTCAAGGCCTTTCTTGCTTATGTGACCTAACCGTTGATGCTAAAGGGCTACATCGCTTCCCACAAGTGTCATAGCAGCTCCCACCTCATCAATGGTTTTCACAATGTAGAGATTACCCGTCTTGTCTCCTTTTGCAATAGCTAAGGAACCTGTGGATATTTTCCATGTGTCCGTGAGTTCGGTTTTAAAGCCTTGTGTATATAATTGGCTGACTGAAATCAGATTTCTCTTTAATTGAGGAACATGTCTAACATCTTTGAGCAATAATTTGGCTCCTCCATCTAGATGCAAGACAACATCACCTTTCCCAATGATTTTACAAGCTTTGTTGTTGCCCAAGTATACTTCTCCAAAATCGCCTTCTTGATAATTTGTGAATGCATCCGTGAGAGAGGAAGCATGAAAAGAGGTGCTAGAATCAATTACCCACAAATCAAATTTTGTATCAGTTGTAGCTAGTACTAGAATCCCATCATCTTTATCATGGACTATGCTTGCTTCCATGTCCAATACTTTGTCTTGTGCCTTCTTGTACTTTCTACAATCTTTCTTGATATGACCAGCCTTCCCACAAAACCAACAACCGCCTTCTCTTCCTCTAGACTGTGATCTTCTAGCTGATTTGGACCTCCGATAGTTATTATTTCTACCTCTATATTGGCTTCTTCCTCTATTTTCGGTGCTCACCATTGTGAGAGCATCACCGGATGAGGGCTCATCGTTCTTCCTCCTTAAATCTTCAGAGAGAAGAGTGGCTGAAACTTCATCAAAGGCCAACTTCTTGGAGCTTGATGCTGTAGTGCTTATGGTTGTCACAACTCCATCCCAACTATTTGGTAGAGAGCATAAGAGAAGAACAACTTTATTTTCATCGTCTTGAGTCATTCCAACCGAATTCGCTTGGCTGATCAAAGTGTTGAATTCATTAATATGGTTCGCCATTGCGCAACCTTCCTTCATCTTGAGTTTTTAAAGTTTCTTCATGATGAAGACTTTATTTGCAGCAGATGCCATAGCATATGTTTTTATCAGTTTGTCCCAAACTTCTTTTGTAGTATTCTCCTCTGCAACATTGAACAGAACATTTTCATTCAGTGAAAGAAAAATTGTTGCCTTGGCTTTTTCATCAAGAGTCTCCCAATCTTCGTCTTTCATGGTAGAAGGCTTCTTTGATTTTCCTTCGAGCACAAGTTTAAGGTCTTTCTTGATCAGCAAAGATTGCATCTGAATCTTCCATATCCCAAAATTCTTTCCGAAAAATTTTTACACCTTCAAATCCTCCATCTTCAGGAAATTCAATTACCAAATTTCCAAACAGTTGTGCACCCAGCTTTGATACCAATTGTAAAAGATAGAAGATAAACAAATACAGTTTGTAGAAATAAAAAGGATGAAAAGCAGAGCACAAAGACTAAACACCAGATTTTATCGTGGTTCGGCAAACTTAGCCTACATCTACACTGAGAGTAGAGGTCTTTTATTATATCAACAGATTACATTTTACAATGATACAACATCAACTTTAAATAAGCTTCCAACTAGACCAGAAACTGAAGAGACACAGTTTTGGAGGGAAGGCAATGATGTCCGTTGATCTTCATCTTAACAAACAGAGCGTCAAAATCGTGTTTTGAAGCTAACAACTTCGAAATCGGAACTTACATTTTGAAGCTTGTTGCATGTCCAAATCGTCATTTTGATGGTTAAAAAATAAGGGTTTGGAAGCTCAAGCTTCAAAATGATGTTTCGGGAGCATGATAAGCTTCAAAATCGCATTTTGAAGCTCGTCGTAAGCTGCAAGTATAAACTACCATATTCCGCCCTTAAACCGTACGACGACGGATCCATTGTTCGTTACGCCTTGTGCTCTATTTGCATGGCAGGAAATTTTGTTTCCTTTCACCTGCTTTTATTTCTTCCCATCATTTTCCCCCTAAGTTGGCTACCGCCATTGGGGTAATAGTATTTTTTGTGAGTTACAAATTGACTCCATGTTAAATAGCTCACATGCCTTGTCCATGCTGTCACATTTTGCATACATGTCTACCAGGGCAGTTGCAACTATAGCATCTGAAAAATATCCCCCTTCCATTATGCTTCGATGGATATCTATACCCTGTTCAAAAGCTCCCACTATGGCATAGTTAGGGAGGATGTTAGAAAAGGTTGTCAACTCTTGCTTTACACCTGCCATTTGCATTAGCTTGAAAGTTTCTAAAGAGTCTTCAACAAATCCACTTAATGTGCATATTCTGCAATCATAGCAGTCCATAAAACCACATCTCTTTGAGGTATTTTGTCAAACAATTCTAGTGCCTTGTCTATTCATCTACATTTCACATACACGCCTAACGGGGTAGTTGTTTGTACAATATATGGCCGAATTTATCTATCCTTTACGTGTATGTGTGAAAAATCTATTACAATCACTGATTATTATCCTCCTATCTTTGATAGATTATTTGAGCAACAAATATTGGAAAATAACACAACTACAATTTCACACTCATATAAATGCGCAACATAACGGACACAATATTTTTGGACAATTGTCCCTGGAAAAAACCCAAAGGGAAAACCAGTACTGCAGATGAGGAATATATATTAACTACAGAAAATCAAGAGATACAAATACTGCTTGCCTGTTACTGGTAGGGCTTCGATGACCTCCTAATTTCTCCTGCTGAGATTCCACCCTGCTACTATCCCAACATTATCACTGCGCCCTTGCTAACACTACAAGACTTACTTGCTAACACTGCAAGTTCTTCACACAATTCATTAATTCATTGTTTTCCAAATACCCCTTTACCCCCTTATATACTACTCTCATTGGAAAACCAACAACCGAGATTAATTCTCAATCAATGGCTGAGATTAAAAACAACTAAACAACCCTAACCAAATTGGTTGCTAGAAGTTTCTAAAAAGAGTCAAATAATTAATAAGAATTGTTTGAACTCTAACTACATTTGTTAGCAAACAATTATTTACTAATTATTTAGTAAATGGACAAACAACTATCCAAGCTAACAAACTAACAAACTAACACTCCCTCTTAGCGAGGAAGTTGTTCTGCATGACACCCAACTTCTCTCTGAAAAAGATGAATTTCGCCTTCCCCAATTCTTTTGTCATAATGTCTACTACCTGTTGATCTGTAGGTATAAACTGTAGCTGAACAACTCCATGTTGTACACAATCTCTGATGAAGTGATACCTGATGTCTATATGTTTCGACCTATCATGAAAAATCGGATTCTCAGTCAACTTAATGCAACTTTGATTGTCGTAGTGTATCACTGTAGTCTCCACCTTCTGAACAAACAAGGCTACTAATAACTTCCGAAGCCATATAGCTTCACATGTCGCCATGCTAGTTTCTATGTATTCAAACTCTGCAGAACTCAGAGCCACATACTTCTGCTTCCTACTGAACCAAGAGACAATTCCTGATCCTAGACTAAAACAACACCCTGAAGTGCTCCTCTTGTATGTTGTACTGCCTACCCAATCTGCGTAGGTATAGCCCATCAACCTGATTCCTTCACCTCGAGCATATCTAATCCCATACTCTATTGTACCTTGCAAATAATGCAGCACATGCTTTGTCGCTGTCCAATGCACTCCCTTTGGTTCAATCATGAACTAACTAAGAGAGTTAACCGCAAAAGCTATATCTGGCCTGGTGTTGACCAAATACATGAGAGAACCAATCAACTGCCTGAATAATGTCGGATCTACATCCTTCTCCCTAGATGTATCTACCTTCCTCCAATTTGTGATCATAGGTGTAGACATGGCTTTACAATCTTCCATCCTGAACCTTTTCAAGATTTCAATGCAATATTTCCCTTGTCCAAGGAAAATCTCTCCATCTGTTTGCCATACCTCCATGCCTAGAAAGTAGTGCATAAGTCCCAAATCCTTCATCTCGAACTTTGTTGTAAGGTCCCTCTTGCATTCATACCACGCTCTGGGAGCATGCTTGAGTCCATACAAAGCTCTCTTTAATCTACACACGTGGGTCTCTTTGTTGTGTGCTACAAAGCCTTTTCTGGTTGTTCTATGTATACCTCCTCTTTCAACTCACCATTGAGAAACGCAATCTTGACATCCATTTGATGGATCTGCCATCCCATTTGTGTTGAAATTGAGATTACAGCTTGTATAGAAGTATACCTGGCAACTAGAGAAAATTTCTCCTCATAGTCTATTCCCTCCTTCTAAGAAAACCCTTTTGCCACAAACCTTGCCTTGTATTTCTCTATGCTACAATATGTACCGTACTTGATCTTATAGATCCAACATGATCCAACCACAACTCTAACTATTAGTCTAGGCACTACCTCCCAAACATCATTCTGCATAATTGAAGTATACTCCTCAACCATGGCATCTTGCCACACTTGATGTTGTGCAACCTCCTGATAGCTAGAAGGTTCACTATCTACCAACTGACTAACTAATGCAACATAGTCATCAAACTTGACTGGTTGTTTCCGTTGTCTACTACTCCTCATATGAGTACCCACTAACTCCTGAGTATTTCTTTGTGTCTGTTGAACCTTACGGTTGTTGCTGCCAACTATAGAAGATGAAATATCAACCTCCATGTCTTCTTGATGCATTTCTTCTTGCACCTGTTGCTCCATACTCCAAGAACTCTCACCTCCTAAGCCTATGCTTGTACTAGTAACTGTACTAGAGCTTTGCTGACCTTGATTCGGTTGAGTGATCCTTGGAGCTTGTGTTGGCTGCTCACTCTGATCATTTGTTGGCAAATCTCTGGACCTTCTAAATGCCTTGTCCTCCATGAACTTGACATCACGTCGAACAATAATCCGCTTGGTCCCTAGAATGAATATCCGATATGCCTTTGAGGTTTCACTGTACCCCACAAAGTACCCTCTTTCTATAGTCTGATCTAACTTGGTACGTGTATCCTTTGGAATGTGACAATATGCCAAACTCCCAAAGATCCTGAAGTGACTGACATCTAGCTTCTTCCCAGTGAATGCTTCCTCTGGTGTCATCTTCCCTAGTACCTTATGTGGAACCCTGTTCTGTATGTATACTGTCGTACTACATGCTTCTGCCCATAAGTAATGGGGCAGGTCCTAATCATGTAGCATAGCCCTTGCTACCTCCGATATGGACCAATTCTTCCTCTCAGCAACCCCATTCTATTGCGGGTTGTAAGGAACAATCCACTCTCTCTTGATTTCTTTCCTGGTACAAAACTCTTGGAATTCATTCCCTTTGTACTCGCCTCCATTATCTGGCCAAAGAACCTTTATCTTCCTTCCTGTCGAGTTCTCCACAAGAGCCTTGAACTCTTGGAAGCGACTGAAAACCTCATCCTTGGTCTTCAAGAAGTATATCCAGGTCTTCCTGGAGAAATCATCAATAAAAGTACTAAAGTACTCATACCCTCTGAGAGATTTTGTTGACATTGGTCCACATACATCTAAATGTACTAGATCAAGAACACTCTTAGATCGAGTGTCACTCCTTGGAAAAGATGCTTTTGCAAACTTCCCCAACACACATCCCTTACATACATCATCATGCTCTGTGCTCACCTCTGGAACACCTGTCACAGTCTCATGAAGCAATTTAAGTGCTCCATGATGTATATGGCGCATCCTCCTATGCGATAGCTCTCCAAGATCTCTAGGATTACTGCTGCTCATGAGTGCCTTAGGAGTATCAAACCGCAACCTATAAAGTCGACCACTCCTAACTCCAATAGCTATGAGTGATTTCCAATCCTTATTCTTAATCAATACATGTGCCCCTCTAAAGAGTACATTGCACCCTTTGTCTTGAATGACAGATACAGAAATCAAATTCATCCCTAAGCCTGGAACATGCAACACATCATGAAGAGGAATCATCTTACCATTCTCCCTCTGAAACAGAACAGTCCCTTTCCCAACTGAGTTGAGTTTGGACATGTTTCCCATAGAGATCTAGATTCTGGTGCTCTCCTCCTTATAACTAGAGAAGTATTCTCTAACTCTTGTCATATGAAATGATGCCCCACAATCTATGTACCAAACACTCTGTGAGGTTGAGCTAACCATACACGCTATGAGTGCAAACTCATCTTCCATTCTATTCGAGAGCTCATCTGCACTTGTTGAAGCTGCAACTTGCTTCTTTCCTTTCTAGGCAATCGCTGACATAGTGGCCAAACTTGTGACAGCCGTAGCACTTGATCTTCAACAAGTCTTTCTTCTTCTTCTCACCTTGTGGATTTGATCCTTTGTTGGACCCCTTCTTTGCTTTTCCTTTACCCGCTAGGGCAACGTTCTCATGTTTTGCCTCACTTTTCTGACTCTTATTGTTGGCTCCATTGACAAGGCTTAGTCTAAGCTCCTCTTGAGTGAAGTCACTCCAAAGTCGATCTCAACTTGGTAAGGTGTCTTGTCCATTAACAACTTGAACAAAGACATCCCATTGCTTAGAAAACCCATTTAGGGCTATCCGTACCAGCTCATCATCACTTGGTTTATCTCCAACAGCCACTAACTCATCCTTGACAAGTCTGAGTCTAGTGAGGTAACTCGTCACATCTTGTCCCTTATTCATTCGGGTATTCCTCAGCTTTTTTCTGAGAATTAGCTTCCGATTAGTGGTAGCATTCTGGTATAGATTCATAATGGCATCCCACATCTTCTTTGCAGTATCTAACTCTGCAATATGTGGAACTATATGGTCCTTGACACCATCAAGGATTAGCCTCCTCACCTTGGAATCATCCTTCTTGTATGTTGCAAGTTGTGTTGCATCTGAAGGTATAGTCACAACAGTGGTAACATATTCCTTGATACCATTCTCTTCTAGCAATAAAGAAATTTTGGCTTTCCAGACACCAAAATTAGAGGCTCCATCCAATCTGTCCTGATCTCTTAAACCAACTAAGGCCATTTCAAAGGTTAAAGCAAATAAAAATTCTAAAGAGGTTAAACTAAGTTTTATAAACCCTTAGTTTCCTTTGTCTAGGGTAAATATCTTCTACCTTTAACTTAGCTCTGATACCATGTAGAAAAATCTATTACAATTACTGATTATTATCCTCCTATCTTTGATAGATTATTTGAGCAACAAATATTAGAAAATAACACAACTGCAATTTCACACTCATATAAATGCGCAACACAATGAACACAATATTTTCGAACAATTGTTCCTGGAAATAACCCCGAAGGGAAAACCAGTACGGTAGATGAGGAATATATATTAACTACAACAAATCAAGAGATACAAATACTGCTTGCCTGTTACTGGTAGAGCTTCGATGACCTCCCAATTTCTCCTGCTGAGATTCCACCCCGCTAATATCCCAACGCTATCACTGTGCCCTTGCTAACACTGCAAGACTTACTTGCTAACACTGCAAGTTCTTCACACAATTCATTCATTCATTGTTTTCCAAATGCCCGTTGACCCCCTTATATACTACTCTCATTGGAAAACCAACGGCCGAGATTAATTCTCAATCAACGGCTAAGATTAAAAACAACTAAACAACTCTAACCAAATTGGTTGCTAGAAGTTTCTAAAAAGAGTCATATAATTAATAAGAATTGTTTGAACTCTAACTACATTTGTTAGCAAACAATTATTTACTAATTATCTAGCAAATGGACAAACAACTGTCCAAACTAACAAACTAATAGTATGTCCATACCTTGTTCCAAAGCTCCTATTTTGGCACAACCAAAGAGGATGTTGGCAAAGGTTGTGGGACTTGGTTTACACCTGCCAATTACATTTTATTGAAAATAGGTTTTGGTCATTTTAGTTTAGTGCAGAGATAGAAGGCAGAGTATCGTCTGGTTAGGCACATTAACTGTTTGACAGAATTGGCTGGCTTAAAGAGCACACACTGAGCTTTGATCGCTTAGGTGGCGATGTGGGCTCTTCTTAACATACCGTTTCCGTTCTGTTTACTGTCACGGCACTCCTCTAACTCTCCATAGTCACAGTGACCGTGACTGCGACTGTTAAATTTGAATTTAAATTTTGACTATCTACCGCCCAATCCATTGAAAAGAAGAAATAGGAGACTAGTACTTCCGCCCACGGAGTTACCAGAACTTGAGGTTTATTTCACGGACCTTCCCTCTAATAATTTTAGTTCACTGTTTCAAATGTTGTCTCTGCCCAAAGAACGTTGTATCGATGCAGATAATAATGGAGTGGTTACTAGATCTTACCTTGCAACGGTTGTGTGTGGATCGCACTTCACACGTCTCTACTCACAGAAATGTCTATATTTCTGTCACTATTCTGTCAATCTCCATTGGCTTTTACAAGTGACTAATGAACAATAACTTCTCTATATATGAATATGGTATAGTTGTCTATGGAAGTGAGATAATAAGATGCAAAATGCAGGTGCTAGAGAGTGTTCAACAGAGGACCTCTCCTCATGTGTACGTGTCAAGTGATTGTGGGAAGGGTCTAGCAACTGCGTATCTACCAGTTCGACAGACTTCATAACGTTTTGAAAGGCCTGGGAAGAAGAGATTGTTGATGGGGCATGTATGTTCATATCTCTGATAGTTCGTAATGGAGACGCTCAAATAATGGAGAATCAAGGAATGTTAGGGTATAACATGTGCCACATAGAATATACATTTGAAACACTCCTTAAGGAGGTATGCATAATGCAGGCTTTGCTGATTATTATTAATTTTTAAATTTTAATTTACCGTTTTTTATTGCTCTAATGAAGTATGAGCTAAATTAGAAAATGAAATATACAGAAAGCAAGAAGAGTCAAAGCAATTCAAAGGGTTGTCATATATGTAGAATATAACCATTTTAATTGATAATATATGATAATCTGTCTATATAATTAGATAGTGAGAAAATCAAATAGGAAAAAGTTATCCATAGAACGATTGTAGTCGTTTTGGAGTATTTCTTCATAAAGATTTAGAATACAGTCATGACTGTATTAAGTATCAATATAACAAGTTAATGGATCATCTTAAGAGCACAAAAAATCATGAGATGAATGAGTAGTAGAATAATCATTATAAATCTCAACATCATCATCATGTATAAAGTGAGGTAATGCATCTAGATAATAATCAGGATATATGTAAGAAAATTATGTAATAGATAATCACTAGAATGTGAAACAATAAGGCCATAATAAAAAATAGGGGGTCCCAAATATTATAAAACTTATAATCTTTCGATGTGGTGCATAATGTATGATATCATTATGACGTATAAGAGAAATATGCGATGTCATGAGTTGGAGGTGAGATTTTGTCATCAATACACGTCCTACAAGTTGTATAACCTCATTATTATCACAATCCATATGATCATCGACAAGGTTTTTATAGTATGTACAAAAAATAAATAATTACAAGTAGAAACATTATCATATGTAGGCCCTATCCGATCATCTATAGGTAAATCATGCAAATTATAAAATACTCTTAAAGGTAATATATCATTAGAAACATGCACAACATTATCACTATCACTATTCATATAGTGTGGGGATTCAATCTACTAAAAATATAAAAAATTAAATAATTACTAACAAAGAACCATAATAATTCAATTCGTAAAAGTTGAGCAACATAAACAATCATGTAATACTTTCATATTATAACCCCAATACTGTGATAAAATATTATAAGTAGCTCAAGAATATTGGACTCACATATCGCAAAACACATAAATATATCAAATTCATTAATGGTAGCATCAAGAGAATCTAAGTATATAGAGTCAAGAGAGTTCATACTATCAACAATAAAGCTTTATCGTTAGAGATAAAGTTTTACAAAGAATGTTAAAGGAAAGTGTATAAACCCTATCAAAAGAATGAATAATTAGACATTACACTAGATCATTATTTCTAGGTTAGAGCTAAAATATGTATGATTTTGAAACCCTAAGTTCTAAGAAAGGGTGGGTATAGTAGGTAATTCATAACTAGGAAATGTGATCCACAGCGTTAGAAGAAGGATAGGTTAACATTATATGGAAATCATATATATATATATATCAAAGATAAATGCATATCTAAACGCCTAATTATAGTTTCAAGGTTAGGTAAGTTTGTAAAGTTCACCTATTAATAAAAATGACAATAAGGAGTCCTTACACTAATTAGGTAACTAGACACAACTAAGTAAAAATTAAGCTAACCATTAAATTTGGTGATGTTACTAGTTATGGGGATTGAAATATATTAGATTAAAGGTAATATTAAAAAACTTTTTTAATAACGATATGAAAAAATTAATGGAGAGAGAGAGAGAGAGAGAGAGAGAGAGAGAGAGAGAGAGAGAGAGAGAGAGAGAGAGAGAGAGAGAGAGAGAGAGAGAGAGAGAGAGAGAGAGAGAGAGAGAGAGAGAGTCATGTGTCACCATGAGGCCCAAAGTACAAAACAACCATGAACAAGAAAATGTGAATAATTTTGTTTTATATATAAGATAACATACACATATGCTAGGAGATCTATTAAACAAGATACATAACGAAGCACAATTAAATAATTAACAAGTTTCCTCAAGGCCCCATAATGATGCAACACAAGGTTGAACATCATCTCAATTAATTTACACATAAATATTATACAAATTACAATATATATCATTACATGGATACAAGATTCTCATTACATTACTTGATAATTTACATAAGAATTTCAAATACATAAAAATGTATCCTCAAAATACAAATTTCCAAGAGTCCCAAGAAGGGATAAATACATGAATCTGGTACAACAATAACAGTCTTCAAACTTCTCTCGATCCATCATGATCATGAAGCTAATGGAGCCAAACCCAATGGGTGCAAAAATCACTTCACCCAACCATGTGCCACCATAAGGTCCACCCCCCCCCCGTGCTAGGAGGTATCAGCTAGACCCACTAGGCGGAAGCAAGACATAGAAGGGCACCAACTTGACTCACGGGAGAATCAACATAACAATATCGACAAAGAATCAATTAGTCTAAATGTAAATAAGGCTCACAAGAGAACACCACAAAAATAAATAAAAATAACAACCATTCACCAGAGGCCCAAAGCAACCACATAAGGTTAACAAACATGAGAAAACCAACCACTTCCGGAAGCTCAACAATACATGGAAGGATAAAGGTGTAGGTTACCACTAGGTAGCAAAAAGGGAAGAGTGTCATCACTAGGATGTAATGAGTTACCCTAGTAGGTCTTCACTAGGTCCCAACCCCCATCCTGGGTTACCCTGGTGACCTCTCCTAACCCCTGACCCCCATACATACACTAGTGGACCACACCTAACTTTCGAGGAGACAAGATTGGTGGAAGTCATTCCAGGTCGTTCTCCACTTACCCTCAAACCTATACGAGCATTTATGGGCAAAGGAGGCACCAAAGAATTATCTTAATTGATGTGAACTAACTATCCACCAAAGTTTATTAATTAGGCTATCACTTGATTAAAAAAGTTCCATTGAGTCACCCAAATGACCACTTTGGGCCCCGACCCCCAATGGAAGCCACTACCCCATACTTGCACCTAGGAATCAAAATAAACACAAGGCCATGATATCCAAAATACAAGGTGACAAGATTCCAACCATATCAAGGCTTAGTTCATATGCTAGAAAAGATCCCAAAAAAGGAGTAATAACATCAATAGGCTAGGAATGACCATCTAGAACGCAAAAATCCTCTGATTCATAATATCAAGAGAATAAATCAATGATCAACAATGAAGGCTCAACTATCAAGGAAGTCTAGCAAGACGCCAATCTCATAACATTCAAGGAAAATGAGAAACATGCACAAAAGGAACTCTAACACTGTCCTAGCCTCTGAAAGCTAAATACATTTAAAGCATCATAGCCAAGTATCCAACTATGATGGACAAATCAAACCAATACCATGGTCTCATAAAGCCAAATGTAATGAGTATAATTCTACTATAAAACCAAGGAGTTCAAGATAACATAGATATAACTTAATTAATTCAAATTTAACATTAAGTTTCCATTATTCCAAATTCAAAACATTAAAATTCCTTTGATTCTTATTTACACAATAAAACTAATTTTTCAATGATCAATCCTTTATGATAACTAAATACATTTTTACCAATTCCATAGTCATGATTGGATCAATAACATTAAGAAAGAAGGTAGAGCTCAAGAATAAAATATACATACATTTATACAATCACATTATAACTTAAACAACACTGGATTTTAAACACAATTACTAAAAAGTGTTATATTCCAAAATCTGAGATACAAACGAAAATATTTTTGTATACATATATGTGCATGTGTGTGTATATATATGTTTATCATACACTATACAAAATTGAATTCGATAGCAATATAAATCAACAGAGAAAATAATAATATTGTTGCACAGCGTAGGCAAGGATAATACCACGACGATGGCAAAGGGCGCGGGTTTCATGGGGTTTCCCCACCCCATGACAGTGGAGATGGCTCCCCATAGTGTGAGGAGGCCAATGTTGAGGGTCGATCCACCCACATCATGGTAGGGTTTCCCTCGAGCCCCCAAGAAAATTCACAACAGAATCAAGGAAATCCGCATAACAGATAACACAGGCCAATCAATGAAATATAACATAGTCAAAATTATTATTGTGCAACCAATGATATTCCAATGACAACGATAAAAGCGATATTCATATGTGTGTGTGTGTGTAAACTAAAATAAATCAGACATGAATAACATAACAATATCACAACTATGATCAACATTATTAATTCAAATTCCAGATTTAAGAATGCACGTGTGTGTGTGTGTGTGTGTGTGTGTGTGTGTGTGTGTGTGTGTGTGTGTGAAAACTAAAATAAATCAGACATGATTAACAGAACAATATCACAACTATGATCAACATTATTAATACGAATTCCAGATTTAAGAATGCACATATTCCCCATTATGAATCGATTCAACCCCCAAATTTTCAATAGAAATTACATTAAGGAACAATATAAAACTTAACAAAATCAAGCCACATATATAATTTTTATCATCTTTTTTTGTATAGGAATTCAAATTCAAAGATCTAATTAGTACAATCCTTCGAAAACAAACTAATCCTTTAAATTTCCCCAAACCAGAAAAACATCATAAATATATTCATTCTATAAAAAATTAGCATGAAAAAGAGGAAGAGACAAAACCCTACCTCTTTACTCTATCTGGAAGGCAACACAGAGGATGAAGTGGAGATTTTCCTAGAGATCCACGACAACACTCACTATTTCAGAAAACTTCTACAAAATCTATCAAATTCCTTCAATAACCCCAGCAAACCTGAACCAGAATTTCACTATATTTCACAAATTTCTTCTTTCAAGAATTGAATGATTTCCCAAATTTACTTCCTCTCAAACCCCCAAAAACCAAAAAACCCAAGAGAAGTCAAAATTGCAGAGAAAATATTCACTGCAAAACTCCCTGCTTTCAAAAAGTCAACAACCATAATAAAAATACCCTTTTTTCCAATGTAACTCCCATCATGCAAGATTTACCAATAACTAAAACCATTAATTTCTTTATTTTAGTAACCCCCACATGCACATGCAAGAAATTAATTAAAATAAATAATAATTCTTTACTTTTATATATAATTTTTTTTTTAAACAATAAGTGATAATAGTATTTTTATAGATTATTACTTGAGTAAATGAATATTTAATTAAACATTTATAATAGATCTAATGGGACAACTATAATGAAGTATTGATTAACTAATATTTAAATAAATAGTTGTTATTTTTAATTCCCTTATAAATACTCTTTTCAAAATAATTAAGTAATTTAAATATTTTAAAACTTTAAGTACCACAATCACAATTTATTAATTAATTAAACAACCTAATCCCAAATACCAAGAGAGATAAAATTCTAATCACACCAAAAAATTATTATACTATAAGAAGGAGTAACAAATTATGAAAATCTCAAAACATGGTGAGTAAATAGAGGGTGACAACTGACAAGACCTGACGAAAAAAGAACTAGGATGCCTGACAAGGATCTGGCTGATATATCCATTGTCCACTTTACCATTGGGTTGGAGAGCACGCTTAGACCTAGAGATTCAAGTGGATTCGATGCTCAGTACTTGCAGTTGCATAAACAAACTATCGAGCATGTACATATATAAACTACATAATATCATATCATGAATAGGGAATGGAAGCGACGTAGGTTGCCCATAAAGAGGAGTGCAATGCTTTTCCCTTTCACCCAAGCACATCAAACATAGAAGCGGTGTAAATCAAGTCAGTATACATCAACAAATGTAAAGAAACTCATAAATAATCTATCCCAATAATGAACTATTGTATATGAATAGCATCTAAAATCACATCATATGATTCCATCGAAGACATTGACATATAATTATCAATCACAACCACATAACAACATCAGAGATAATAAATAATGTAAGATTGAGGTAGATATACATCTAAGAGCATCAAGATAAAATTCTAACATTACAAAAATATCCCATAATCATTTAGCACACACATAGAGTGAAGATACATCATATAACATCATTATTCTAACAATCCACATAACATGAAATATCATAATCACATAGAAATCCAGAAAGCATAGTCAAGCATTGCAACCAAAGCCAAAATCGACCAACACCAAAAAGGGTTGAAGCCACACACAAAAAGCTCATAAATATAAGGTCTGACAAGTCAAAAGAGAGGGGCACTACACACACACACACACACACACACACACACACACACACAGAGAGAGAGAGAGAGAGATTGCTTCAATTTTTAAGAAAAGAATGACTATCCTTTGCTAAAAACAATAACATATATGTGTCTAAAAATATACAAATTCTCTAGATAGTCATGCCCATGGATTACAATGTGAATATTTTATTTTCTATGTGTTGGGTCAACTACATGGTTATGAATCTCTAGTTCATGGATGTGAATTCACTCTATATCTATAAACTTGACATTTGATGATGCTTGGATCTTACATTTGTGAAGTTGTTAGAAAGTGTATTGCAAGATAAGATTTTTTTCTCTTACATAGGAGAATACCAGAAGTATGATGGTTATCTTGCATCTATCTAATTATTATTTTTCATCATGTTGTTTATGTGTAAGCCATTAGAGAGTTATAGAACAACTTACTATACTTCCTCACAAATGCTAATTGGGCTTCATAATTTGGAGAGTATGGTGTGAAAATATGGGGTGATATCATATTCACATTTCAAAAGATCTAGATCATCACAAGGGTGTAGTGTGCTCTCTAAGTCTCAATAAAAATGATAAGAAAACTTGGCTTTTAACTACGCCAACCTTTTGAGAGTTTGCACCAACAAAGGATCTCTTTTAGTGGTAATTTTTTTCCAAAAGAAACCTATTTTGAACATTGCATGAGGATATTCCCTTCTATTAATACCAAATTTAATTTGGATATTGTTTAGAATTGGTCAACTACATGAACTTCATGAGGCCTATAACTTTGTGTCACCTTATTTAACCAACATAGATTAGCTAAATGAGGCTTGAGATTTCTATATACGCTATTCTTACAATTGATTGAAGATCATAGAGCAAGCCATATAAATATGTTGCCATCTTGTAATAGTATAGTCATATAAATTTAATATAATAGATCGGTCAGTAAAATTTTGATTTTAGTAGACTATGTTGACAACAACAATGAAGGAAAACTGAGGGAGGGGGGGGGGGGGGGTGAATCAGTTTTCACCGGATTAGCCAAATTAAGCACAATCTCAAATTTCAATCACCTGCAGCAAGAATAAAGATAAAGACAATAAAACCACAACATATAACACCAATATTTTGACGTGGAAAACCCAGTTAAGGGAAAAACCACCATGGGAACCTACCCACAATAACATGATACTCTATAGTAGTATGTGTAAATGTTACAATGCAGAATGCACATGCATTCAAGCACACTGCCTAAAGCTCATTGTTCAGGATATAATGACCCAGAAGGCTACAACCCTCAAGGAAGATTCACTACCTTACAATTATCATTAGACTACAATCCAAAATATATGAATTACAAATATAGCATCTACTAATGTCTAATGATAGTTCCGTTTAAGCTCATTTGTCTGCTCTGCAGCAATATCTTCTCGGTACACCACACCAAATGATAAATTTTATTATGAACACATACACCACTCTCTGATAATTCAAACACAATATTGACACCCAAATTTCATGACTATACCACCTATTTATATAATTCATCAACCTTGACTACAAGGTCGACCAAACCCTCAACCCTCAATTACAAAATTACATCACATAACACATAAATCAATCACCAGACCAATATAAGGTCATAGATGACATAGCATGGACCTAAACCAAATCTCCAAACACGCATCACCACCGACAATATCGCCAAGTACAACCGCAACATGCTACATCGCCAGAAATACTACATAACACGAAGAATATCACCGGATCAATAAAATCACCAATACCACACACAAGAATCAATGCAAACCACCAAAACAAATAGGACACGATCAAGAAACACCAACAAGCATATTAGAACTATCTACAATAGCTGCACCAACACCACTTATTCAAATCTTCATCTATCAACACGCTAACTCTCAGGAACACTAAACAACAACAATTCAGACTAGAAAGATAGCTTGCAGAGCACCAAATCATGAACCATCTGAAATGAAGATACATATGAACATCCAAAACATTCTCCCAAATCTGCAACCAAAGATATGATCATACCGGATTTCACCAGATCAAATACCAAACTCTACCAACCACTGAACAGAAAGACTGAACTACAAACCAGATCAAATGATATGATCAAGTAAACTTCCAGATCACTGAAATCAATAAGGAATGAAGTATTTCAGCATCCCAAACAAATACACTAAGTAGATCAACTCAATGTAATCACTGGAACACCAAGCAGCTCTCTGCAACACCAAAACACGAGAATATGTTAACATCAATGACAACAACATATCCTAGCAGCAACAATATCCAATAGACTATATATGGCCATCCAACTAACCTCTATCAAATTTGCAACCAACATTCCCTAACCCTTTCACTAAAAATAGACGCCTTAGCGATTATCAGACTTCCATCGTCCACTCCTATACAAATGTACACTAAATCAACTTTTAACTACTAGAGGAATCAATGAGATCAATAAATATTTCATTTTTTAATTTTTGAACTAATTATATGTGGCATGAGATCAATCTCACATGTCGTAGGGTTGACCTAGGACGACAATGGCTATTCTCCAAACAAAATAGCACTCGATCAAAAACACAAATTCGCATAACATGATTGTTTTTCAGCGATTTTTTTTTTGTAAAATGACATTGAAAAGGCAAATTAACAGGATCAAACTAGTAGAAATCGTATAAAAATTCATTGTGATTTGCAAATTTAATGTTTTTAATTAGGTGTTGTTTTATATGGAGAATAGACGGCTCCACCTAGGACAAGGGAACCTAAATATCATTGTGGGGAATGAGTGTCTAGAAATGCGGGCAATAATGGGTATATTAAATGTTAAGCATATACGAATATGTGTTATATCTACATTTTAAAAAAAACTCAAATATATCAAAATGACTGTAAATAGAGAGAAATGAAAGATAGACAAATGAGTCCAACTCAATGTAGGTTTGTCACTATGAAATTGCAATATACCATTCCTTTAAAAGAGACCTAAAATTAAATAAGAATGATATAGATATATAAACTCACAATTACAATTATAAATAAATTTAAAACGAAGTAAAATATTTTTTTTTCATTTTTGTTAGAATTCCATTCTAATTATTTTTCTTTTTGACAAAATAACATATTTATTTAAAAATATGAAAAAACTATTTCCATGTAGAGACTTGTCACATTTGCTACAAACAATTATTATCTATTTAAATGCATGATAAGACTTAACTTTGACTTGCGTTGACCAATAAGAGTTGAGATATAATCTTGATTCTATGCATGGTAGGCCAAGCCAATGAATTATAATGTTGTTATAATTCCTTAATTAGAGAGCAAGGAATCCTCGCCTAGTCCCACTCACTTTGCTATTACTTGTGCAGTCAGTGTCTTTTAAATTTTTTCGCGAGGCACAAAGGTACATATGAAAATGATGAAAAATAATTAATAAACAGACTTAATTAATTTAAGTATATGTATAGTTGTAATTAATTAAGGTTAATTAGATTGTAAAAGATAATTATAGTTAATAAAAAATAAAATGCGATAAATAAAGACATATTTTTTAAATTGATGGAAGAATTTATGTCTAAAAATTAATGTCTTTAGTTTGTTGACTATTTTAAGTTTTATGTCATTTCAAAGATCTTTGTGGTTGAGATCTAAATGTTATTTTAATCTTGATTATTGTTATTTTGGTGTGTATAGTCATTAAATCTCCCAAAACATGAAAAGTTCAATACAAATGAATGCAAATGAATTTGAAACCATGGAATTCATTCTAAATATCACTTGAAATACATTCCACATAAAAACATTAAATTTACAACAAAGTGTTCTCAAATTTCATTTGATTGGTCCATTTGTCTAAGTCACATATTTTATTTTTCTCATTAGTGTTTCTAAAATTATTTATCTACAATCCATTTGGAAAATTATTTATCTACAATCCTTATTCATTGAGTTTTGGATCACTTGTTTATTGGAGCTTGATCAAGTTGAGTTAAATATTAATATTAATTAGAAAAAAGAATAATAAAAATAAATTATCTTTATATAATACTTATTTTAAGTGATTATTCTCTTATTTATTTATAGTTAAATATATGTAATTTATTATTCAATTTTTTAGTTTTTTTAAATTTAAATAAATATATTTTTGGATAATTGTAAAAAATTAAAATTAAAATGTCTATATATAATACTTATTTTAAGTGATCGCTCTCAAATTTTATAATTTTAAAAATTTATGTATACTTTATTATAAATAATTATACAAAATATATCTTATTATAATAGTTACATAATTTTCACCCTTTTAAATTATAAATATTATCATTATAAAAAAATATTTAAGAATGAGGATTAGAGATATGGTAGGGATGGGTTTCAATTAGGGTTAGGGTTCAAGTTCTATAATAAAAAAATAGGATTATGATTAGGTTTGGGTTTCAAGTATGATAAGGGTTGGGGTTTAATTATGGTTAGAATTTAATTAAAGGTTAAACTCCTGGTTCAATGAAAAGGCTTTACAAACTTTCAAGCAAATGCAATTGGTAGGTCTAAAGCCGAATTGTGTAACCTATATGAGCATCCTCTACATATGCCAAAATTGTTAATGTCACCTTGAAAGTGAAAGATTCAACAACAATTTTGCTTAGCATATGCATTAATTGGTTTCCTATTTTATTTGATCTTTATATTCTAATACTCTACTAAGTTCTTGTTCGTACTTCGTCTAGTAAAGTAATTATAATGTAGTTATACAATATGTGATTTTTTATCCTAAATATATTACTTAAAGTATATTTTACGATTGGCATAACCCTTGCACCTTGTTTTGGTGCAAGTGCTAGTTGTATGTTTTTGCATCAATGTCCAAGCTTATCTAGAGTAATGATGGTTTAGATTGTAGATAAAAATATTTATTAGATTAGTTAAGGTTAGCAAGGTGATTATTATTTTCCTTTAGATTTTCTTTTTTTCATACCTTTTGTTTTTAGTTCTCTTGTCATCTCTCTTGGCCTATCTCATTTTTTAGGGTCCTTTTTAATCCAAACTATTACTCTAGAGTGCAATTATTGATGTCAAAATAGAGAGATAGAATAATAAATCCATGCCTATTGATATTTTTAAGTTACAATATTAATTTGAAATTATGTTTCAAAAAATAAAATTTATGAGTATTCTGATTATAAAAATTGATATTTTTAAGTTAAAATATTAATTTGAAATTATGTTTCAAAAAATAGAATATATGACTATTCTGATTATAAAATTTATTTATTTTTTCTTATAAGACATTTTACCATAGCATGAACTAAAGGTTATATTTAACCTTACTTTTAAAAACTATCCTTAATTATTAAATAAATTAAAATAATTATTTAATAAACAATATGCATAAATAAAACAATTCTTAAGTAGGTGTAAAATAAAATAAAATTAATTTTAGATAAATATATATTTTTATAAAAAAATTAAATTAAATATATTTTTTGGTTTTCTAATTTTACTATTCTTTTTCTTTTCTAAAATAAATTAAAATAAAATATTATTTTGAAGCATTATAAAATAATAAATTTATGGGCTAGGGACCTAGCTCGATTGGTGAGCGCTTCCAGTGGTAGAGCGCAAGGTCATGAGGTCTAATCTCCATTCAGCCCACATGGTACCAAAGGACATGTTGCAGCAGTGTCACCGGTCATGTTAAAAAGTTTGTTTACCTAGTACATTGCAGTTTATAGGGGGTGTTTTCATAAATTTATAAGATTACATTATAACTTGTCAAAAATGTAATTACTATTTTTTATTTCTTTAAAATTTTAATTTTTGAATAACATATATATCTTAAATTTTTTATATTCATAATTTAATTCTATTTCATTATTTCATTAATTTTTATAAAAAAATTTAAATACATAAAGATTACATTATATTTGTTTATTAAAATTTCTAATATGATTAATGTTGAAATTAAAATTTAGTATTGGAGTTCTTTATTTCTTTATATTTTTTCCCTTAAAGTTACGATTACAAGATATCATATTGATTTTTTCTTCTTTAAAAAAGATGATGAAAATTATATTATGATCAACATATCTACATTGTCCAAAAGCTTTCACGTTGTCTTAACTATATTTTGGGTGTTGTATAAGTTTCAAAAATGGTTTCATAGTGTATGGGAAAATTCTCTATTTTAACATCCTTTTCTTAAAAATTGTATGTGTTGCAATAAAAAATTAAGTAAATTAATTAATGATTTGATAAAAAATTTAAAGTCGTAATCAAATATTTTTTATTTAATCATTCTTCTTAAACTCAAATTACATAATCAATTAAGAAATCATTCCTTCATTTTAATAGTTTGCATGTCTCAACGATGAGCACAAACGAATTGTCTTTGTAGCCATAAGAATGTATCTCATGTGACATAATTTTTACATTTATTAAATAAATTAAAAATTATATTACAATTATATTTTATTTTTTAATTTATTTAATGGATAAAAAAAAATATTATCACTGCATTCTCATTCTCATGCCACTAGTTACAAGTACCCAATAGATAGTATCTCCCATGTAAAATTTAATGAAAAGTTACTTGTATTCCCTGTAAGGACGCACTAGTCCTATCCTAAATTAACCATCATTAAAGACTATGTAAATTCCTATTAACACAAGATTAATCGTACATGCAAACATGCGTTCGAATGATAATTAAGTCCGAGATAAAACTAGACGTAGTGTGCATGTAGAAGCTAAGAAAATAACATGCAAATATGATAAGTATTACAAACCCATAGTTAGTGTGCATAGGAAAATAAGATAATTTAATGATAACTCAAATTTACGAAATGCTATGACAATTAAATAACTATTGTAAACAAGAGTTAAGGTGCATGAGGAACTACGAATGTGTATGATTAATTTAATGATCTTGTTAACGTATAAAAGAGTAAAGGTCAATTTAAATCATATTATGCAACTATGCATTCATGAAAGAAATAAAAGAGAACTCATCAAGAAATAGATGAGTTGTGAATCATGCATACATAAGACACATGTTAGTAGGTTAGTGGTTAGTAGTTTTCTCGTTTCTCTTGTTCGTTACATAATACATGGCGACCTTCTCTTGCATTTTGACAATAGTTCACATAGGTTTTGTACATAGCTTACATAGCATATATAGCTTATATAGCTTAATCATGAGACCACATTTGGTCTCATTACAATGATTAGATAATACAACATGCTTTTAATACATAAGATTTTACAATGATATACATGATTCTCTATCTTTGGATGTAGCGTCTCCAATGCCAACGAATTCACCTCCATCTACAACTAGAAGACATACATATGACCCAAGCATTTTATCCGCCCAACCAAATGGGTTTTGTACATAGCTTACGTAGCATATATAGCTTATATAGCTTAATCATGAGACCACATTTGGTCTCATTACAATGATTAGATAATACAACATGCTTTTAATACATAAGATTTTACAATGATATACATGATTCTCTATCTTTGGATGTAGCGTCTCCAATGCCAACGAATTCACCTCCATCTACAACTAGAAGACATACATATGACCCAAGCATTTTATCCGCCCAACCAAATGGGTTTTGTACATAGCTTACGTAGCATATATAGCTTATATAGCTTAATCATGAGACCACATTTGGTCTCATTACAATGATTAGATAATACAACATGCTTTTAATACATAAGATTTTACAATGATATACATGATTCTCTATCTTTGGATGTAGCGTCTCCAATGCCAACGAATTCACCTCCATCTACAACTAGAAGACATACATATGACCCAAACATTTTATCCGCCCAACCAAATGAAGCTTACGCTTCCCGGTGCTCTTGACAAGCTCCTGTCCCTCACAATGGAGTTTCCTAGCAAACCGACATCAACTTGCGAGAATGGAACTCGTGCATTCATGTAGTATCTAACAACCAAACTGTTGAACTTAGCTACATGTGTTATGGTAGGGAGAAATTAATTAAGTTATTGGCTAGTTTTAACCCTATTGGGGTAAGTGAGTAGAAAACCACCATTCCCTGGTTTATCCCATAATCATACACGTTAAAATAAAATTTACCCCTTTCTGGTTAAATTTTTTATATTTTTTCTTGAGCATACCCAATTATGAAATTTTATAATCACAACCTACATATTTATATATTGAAATATAAATTCGTCCAATTTTTTTAATTTTTTTAAAAAACTAGTCTATGATCAAGGCTAATCATCAAAATACCAAAATGGTGACAGGAGAAAAATCAGCTAAGACAAAGTCTCTTCCTACCAAGTTGTTTTAGAGGTTAAAGAAGTATGGAGGAACCGAAATTTTGAAATGCCCACAAGAGTTAACATGTTTAAAATCTATGCAAAACAAATCACTATTATCCATCCTACAAAATTTCAATCATTCCAGGATCAAGAATCAACTAAGCCGGGTAAAATGGGGCAAGCAATCAAAATCCAATTGGCAGGTTCACCCATTCAATAAAATGTAGAAAAAGAATCAGAAGGGGGGGCGATTTGCACAACAAATCAGCCTTGCTAAATATAAAGAATATTTTTTAAAAAACTACTGTCAATGAATGGTACAGATCGATCCGAATAGAAGGCAAGGAGAAAAGAAATGGGGCAATGAACAAAACAAACCAAGAAGTATAATCTACAAAAAGAACAAGGGATGCGATTTATGTCACATAGGAAGAGCAAACACTTAGAAATTCAAATCGACCTAATCCATTCTCCCTGATTTGAACAGTGGAACGAAAACAACACATAAACCACCTTGCAGACCAAAAAGCACAGAGAGTAAAGAAAGCACAGGGTTCGATGAATATTTGTCAATAGTTTTATTGATTTTTTTTTCTTGACGTCTAATATGATAGCTGAGCCCCATATTTAACATTGTTTGGCTGGGGGTTCGATCCAAGAAATATGGATCTTGATTGCAGAAAATCAAGAAGATTAAGGAGTTGGAGTGTAGAAATCAGAATTGATTAGTCAGTTATGAAAACCAAATTGACAGTCCACAGAAGATACATATAGTTGACTCTATGTTCCCATTAAAACTTATGTGTTAATTTCAACATGTTTAATTTTATATTTTTAATATTTTATCTTTTAAAATTCTTAATTTCAATTCTATTTTAAATATTATAATTTGTTTATAGTCTTTACGTTCATTTACAAATTTTTAATTTGGTTTTATTACTTAATGTTAGTATCCTATTTAATTATTAATTTGTGTGTGTTTGCACAAGTTACATTTTGTGAGTCACTACCAACGAGCTAGGAGACCCCTCCTCGATCATATGTCTGCCTTTGAAGGTGGACCCCTGCATCCACCTCACACTTGGCCAAAAAGAGTCAGATCACCATATTAAAATTTATTAACATCATCATCATATAATTAACAAAAGCTACCCAAGCAAGCTGTTTGGACCCTCACCAAGGAGCTATTTCCTGCGGAAATTCTTCAGGAATTCCAAGAAATCTTGAACAAGGCCCTCCACGACTTTGGGGCACCTCAGCCAAGTGACCAGATCCTTTTCAATGCTCATGGAGATCTCATTAAATACTACCCTTTCCTACTGGATTTGAAAGGAAAAGATTTGGACAGACACAGAGTCTTTGCTGGAGTTGGTTTGAGTTATCTTAAATGGAGGTTTTTAGGAGAAAATCCAGAGGCCCAGGGAAAAGAGGAGGACCTCTTCCAGTTTGCAAAGATAAATGGAATCCTTCTTAAGAAAGCTGCAGAGGCAGAGCCCCAAGCTGAACATAATCGTAGGGGTGGTTCAAGCAGAGGCCGTAGGGTTGCGGGTCATGGCCGGGGTCGCCCAGCAGGCAAAGGCTGAGGAAGAGAAAGAATTGAGCTACACCAACTCGATTATCCCACTGCAAGCTAGACTCTCTTTTCGTTGTTGTGTCAATTTCCCTTCTCGATACTTAACACATAATTGTATAAAGTTTAATTTGGTTTCTTAATTATTATGCTCAAACTCCCTTGTTCTAGGCAGTTGGGAATCTACCATTAACGTTTCTAGTCCCATTTTCTTAAGACTGCTTAATTTTGATGGCTTTGTTAAAAATAGACAAATCACAAGTTTAATGGTTTCCTGTCTGTTGAGGAAACCATGTTTTGTTGGGATTGTTGAGAATAGGTTTTAATTGTATGATTCTCAGCTAATAAATTTATGTATTTAATCCAAATTAATATAAATATTGGCTCTGCCTTTACCGACCAAAAAAAGAAAACATTAAATTTACAATGTCATTAATAATCACATTAACATAATGTTGTCAAGCATCAAATATCAAATTAATGTCACCAACATCATAATGTCAAAAATAATAGCATCAAACACCATACTGTCAAAAAATATCAATGCCTAACTTATCAACTTAGTCTAAAACTTATTCATCTAAAACAATTCGTGACAATTCCACTTGTTCAATTATTTTATTTTGCATTAATTTCATTTGAAAAATCCTTATCATTTAAGTGTGTCTTGTGATATGGTGGTGATGCAATTTTTTTTTATGTGGAGGAGTTGTTGTTACTCTTTAACTTGTTAGTGTCCACAATAAAATTTGGACTATTATAGTTAATCTACTAAATTCCAACTCATGGGAACTCCTTGGTTGTTTTTGTTGGAATCAATGAACATTGAGAGGGGGGGTGAATCATTTTTCTGCAATTAACAACTTTCTTAAACTAATTCTTAAACCACTGAATATAAATGCATAAAAGTAAAGTGCAGAAACTTAATGCAAACAACCACAAAACCATAACATTGGAAATTTTACATGGAAACCTAGAAAGGAAAAAACCATAGTAAGATTGAGACCCACAATATTATAATACTATGATCAGGAGTATAATAATATTACAAAGAGTAATGCACATGCATTCAGGCACACTACCTAGAACTCATTACTCAATTACAAAAGAGGGCTACAACCCCAAAGGACCCACTATCCTACAAATGAATTAGAATAGAAAAAATAATGTATGAATTGATGAATAGCATCTACAAATGCCAAAATATAGTTTCAGTTAAGCGCAAAGTGCTTGTCTTCAACTGTTCTACAAACTGTTGTGTTCTACTACTTTGTCATATACCAGAGCACTAAATCAAAGATAGCGCACATGAAACTATGTTGCGATGCTCATACACACTTTGCACACCAAAATCCATGCATAAAATGATCAAATAGATTGGCGTAATATATCTGTACCACTTGATTAGGTCACCAATATGTTAACTTCAAAATGTTTGCAAAACATGAAACATGTAACAAGTTGACCAAATCCGATTAGGAATTTGTAATAGGACCTAAACAAATTGATAATAATATTCACACATGTTGGATTGATCTCCTTGAACTCAAAACCAATCACTAAAATCAACCCATAAATTTTGCATAACATGCTACACCAAAATAACCCTATTCTTCTTGAGTTACCCGATATCAGATCTTCAATCTGGCATGAGAATCAACACCAGAGGCTAGGATTGCAAATCAAGCTGTCTCGGATATCCAATTGACTATCTCTTCCATCGCGACAAAACTATGCAACCAAAATCGAGTTCTGCTCCATGATCTCATACTCTATCGAACACTATATTCCACCTTCTAGACTTTAAAAAAAATGGATATCAAAACTTCCAGTAAATCAATTCTACATACAACGGATGTGATTTTCGATCTAAGTCGCCATCAATGACAACCCCAAAAAGTTCCTCATGCATTAATCTCTACTGGAACAATGTCTCTGCCAACAGTTTTATATTCCAATTGCTGCAAATTATATGTGACAAATATACTTTTAAATAATAAATAACTACTATATGATTATTAAATTAAAATATTTTATTTAAATTTTATTAGCTTCAATGAATAGAATAATTATTTATTGATAATGTATTTTTTAGAAAACAAAAATTACATAAATAAGTAAATAATTGAATTAATAAAATTTTCCATTGAATTCTATGTTTCATTCATCTCATAGAAACTTGAATTATCTAAATAATTGATTTACTAAATCCTTCAAATAATATGAAACTTCATTTTCTATATGAAAATATTTTTAGAGAAGAAACCAACACAACTTGATAAAATTGAATCATTTTCTATTCTTCATGCTTCACCTATTTAATTACCAATTCAAGTTGATTATAATTTATAGATTATATATAAATTAGCACTTGCAACGAAAAGAGGTGCAATGGTTACGTCGATAATACAATATATGTTAAATAATATATTGGAGGGTACAAATCAAAGAATACAATAAAATATATTATTTTATCTAGTGATTTTATTATATAAGATAATATTTTGACATAAATATATTAGATTATGTGTTTTGGAATCAAAGATAATAAATTTATACAGGTTTTTTAATTTAGTAGTGCGAGCTATTTATATTTATTTTACATAATTTATGACAAAGAAAAATAGATTGATTCACCTAATATTCTAAAAAGAAAATGAATAAAGACCTTACCAAAGATGAGATCAACATATCATACATATGATCCAAATAGCTAGAGCATCAAGAATATCTTTCTTTGGAACATTAGCATTAGTGCAATATACATTTTTGTTTTGAGGTTAAGATCATACAACCTCTCAATTACACTAAATTCTACATGCCTAATTTGAGAACCCCTTTACCATACTTCAATGTTCCTTCACACCCTCCTTACACTAAAACCAATCACCATGTTCCTTAGGTCTATCATATTTGTCAAATGCATTCAATGGAACTTGAAATCAAGGAAAATTTTGTTTTAAATGTTCTCCTTGGTATTTGATTAGGATTGATTGGTTTGTCTTTTCAAAGACTCGTATAACTCTCTCCAAACATTAATAATTTTTTAGGATAAAAGATACTTGGCTCTCTTTTTTAAGAGATGTTTGATCTTTGTTAAAGTTTGACCAAAGGCTTTGCTTCCACAATGGTCTAAACTTGAATGATTATCTCTATGATTTATCTTATTTATTCTTCAAGATTGAATAGAAATTAAACTAACAAGAAACTTATTAAGATAATGAGATTAATAAGATGATTCCTTGAAATGACATTTACACTTTTCTTTTTCATATTTTCTATTATATTATGAATCAGTTTAATTTATTTATTTTTTAATGTCATTACCATTATCATAATTTTAAATATTGAATTTTACTATCTCCCTTACTCCTAATTATTACTCATTAACTAATTTATTTGTTAGCACAAAAATTTCAATTTAATTTTTAAAAAATTCCTTTCTTTTAAAAAAGATTTTTTTTTTCAAGTTCAATTATATAATTTTTATATTTTGTGAAAAATAATTCATGAGAAATATAATCTGGTCCACCTAGGCCATAAAAAAAAATCATCACTTGGTATCTTTTATTGGTTTCTCATTTCTCGTGTGCGAAAAAGTCCAGAGAAAACCCATTAAAAGGACACTGTATGAATGAAAATAAATTCAATATATTGTCCGCTTTGTAAATGTAATTGGTTCCTTCGTTTAAACATTAGAATCACTGGATGAATCAAAATAAACTCAATATATTCTTCGTTTTATAAATGTAATTTATTCCTCGATTAGAAAAGATGTCAGCCATAAGATCACAAAATATAGTTAAGCTTCTTTTACTTCAATTACTCTCTCCTACACTCATCCTAATGTAGGATTAATCTGGTTTGTAGATATCTATACCTTTAGCATAGCGACTATATCCATGATGAGATCCCTCTCAACCACAGTACGTGCTTTTGCTGTGATGGCAAAATCTAAATTCAGCTCTATCGTGTGGGGGGGTGTTGGCATAGCGACTATATCCACAATGAGATCCCTCTCAACCACAAGTACGTGCTTTTGGTGTGATGGCAAAATCTACATGGTATTAGAGCTCAGGTCATCGGTTCGAGTCCCTCAAACCCTAGACCCTTCATCTGCGTAAGCTTGGCTTATTGACATGGTATGTAGCGGGTACAAATTCTACATGCTATGTGTTGATATGTGGCAACTGATCAACAAAGTACTGTACACTCAACACGTAGCCTCACTGGGGTCCAAGGCCGAGCCGGGCCCCCAGAACCCATTCAAGGTGAACCACATTAAATCTTTGTCTTATCTGTATCTTAAGAGTGAGACATTTTAGATAGAAAGAAAGGCACTGGGAAAAAAAATTTGGATGTTTTTGTTGATGCAAATCGACATTGTAATAAAACCCTAAAAAAGGCCGACTTTGTTTGTTGCCCTAAAAATGCATGTTATAAGCGACTGGGATGCTTAAGGCATTGTAAGGTTGAAGTACTATTTTTGTTGGATAATAAGAAAGATTGGATGGTTGTGTATGGTGGACGTAACCCATTATGGGTGAACCACGTTAAATCTTTGTGTTATCTGTGTCTTAATAGTGGGATATTTTAGATAGAAATAAAGGCACTGGGAAAAAAATTTTGGATGTTTTTGTTGATAAAAACCGACATTCTAATAAAACCCTAAAAACGCATGTTATAAGCAGCTAGGATGCTTAAGGCATTGTAAGGTTGATGTACTATTTTTGCTGGATAATAAGAAAGATTGGACGGTTGTGTATGGTGGATGTAACCCATTCTGGGTGAACCACGTTAAATCTCTGTGTTATCTATGTCTTAAGAGTGGGACATTTTAGATAGAAAGAAATGCACTAGGAAAAAAAATTTAGATGTTTTTGTTGATGAAAACTGACATTGTAATAAAACCCTAAAAAGGCCAACTTTGTTTGTTGCCCTAAAAATGCATGTTATAAGCGGCTGGGATGCTTAACGCATTGTAAGGTTGATGTACTATTTTTGTTGGATAATGAGAAAGATTGGACGACTATGTATGGTAGACGTAACCCATTCTGGGTGAACCACGTTAAATCTTTGTGTTGTCTTTGTCTTAAGAGTGGGACATTTTAAATAGAAAGAAAGGCACTGGGAAATTTTTTTTGGATGTTTTTGTTGATGAAAACCGACATTGTAATAAAACCTTAAAAAGGATGACTTTATTTGTTGCCCTAAAAACGCATGTTATAAGTGGTTGGGATGCTTAAGACATTGTAGACATTTTAGATAGAAAGAAAGGCACTCGGAAAAAAATTTTGGATGTTTTTGTTGATGAAAACCGACATTGTAATAAAACCCTAAAAAGATCGACTTTGTTTGTTGCCCTAAAAATGCATGTTATAAGCGGCTAGGATTCTTAAGGCATTGTAAGGTTGATGTATTGTTTTTGCTGGATAATAAGAAAGATTGGACGGTTGTGTATGGTGGACGTAACCCATTCTGGGTGAACCATGTTAAATCTCTGTGTTATCTATGTCTTAAGAGTGGGTCATTTTAGATAGAAAGAAAAGCATTGGGATATTTTTTTTAGATGTTTTTGTTGATGAAAACTGACATTGTAATAAAACCCTAAAAAGGTCAACTTTGTTTGTTTCCCTAAAAACGCATGTTATAAGCGACTGGGATGCTTAAGGCATTGTAAGGTTGATGTACTATTTTTGCTAGATAATAAGAAAGATTGGATGGCTGTGTATGGTGGACGTAACCCATTCTGGGTGAACCACATTAAATCTTTGTGTTATATGTGTCTTAAGAGTAGGACATTTTAGATAGAAAGAAAGGCACTGGGAAAAAAAATTTGGATGTTTTTGTTGATGAAAACCGACATTGTAATAAAACCCTAAAAAGGCCGACTTTGTTTGTTACCTTAAAAATGCATGTTATAAACGGTTGGGATGCTTAAGGCATTGTAAGGTTGATGTACTATTTTTGTTGGATAATAAGAAAGATTGGACGGCTATGTATGGTGGACGTAACCCATTCTAGGTGAACCACGTTAAATCTCTGTGTTATCTGTGTCTTAATAGTGGGACATTTTAGATAGAAAGAAAGGCACTGGGAAATTTTTTTTGGATGTTTTTGTTGATGAAAACCGACATTGTAATAAAACCCTAAAAAGGCCGACTTTGTTTGTTGCCCTAAAAATGCATGTTATAAGCGGTTGGGATGCTTAAGGTATTGTAAAGTTGATGTAATGTTTTTGCTGGATAATAAGAAAGATTGGACGGTTGTGTATGGTGGACGTAACCCATTCTGGGTGAACCACGTTAAATCTTTGTGTTATCTATCTTAAGAGTGGGACATTTTAGATAGAAAGAAAGGCACTAGGAAAAAAAATTTGGATTTTTTTGTTGATGAAAACCGACATTTTAATAAAACCCTAAAAAGGCCGACTTTGTTTGTTGCCCTAAAAACGCATGTTATAAGCGGCTGGGATGCTTAAGGCATTGTAAGGTTGATGTACTATTTTTGTTGGATAATAAGAAAGATTGGACAGTTGTGTATGGTGGATGTAACCCATTCTAGGTGAACCACGTTAAATCTCTATGTTATCTGTGTCTTATGAGTGGGACAATTTAGATAGAAAGAAAGGCACTGGGAAAAAAAATTTGGATGTTTTTGTTGATGAAAACTGAAATTGTAATAAAACCCTAAAAAGGTCGACTTTGTTTGTTGCCCTAAAAATGCATGTTATAAGCGGTTGGGATGCTTAAGGCATTGTAAGGTTGATGTACTATTTTTGTTGGATAATAAGAAAGATTGGACGACTGTGTATGGTGGACGTAACCCATTCTGGATGAACCACATTAAATCTCTGTGTTATCTGTGTCTTAATAGTGGGACATTTTAGATAGAAACAAAGGCACTAGGAAATTTTTTTGGATGTTTTTGTTGATGAAAACCGACATTGTAATAAAAACCTAAAAAGGCCGACTTTGTTTGTTGCCCTAAAAATGCATGTTATAAGCGGTTAGGATGCTTAAGGCATTGTAAGGTTGATGTTTTGTTTTTGCTGGATAATAAAAAAGATTGGACGGTTGTGTATGGTGGACATAACCTATTCTGGGTGAACCACGTTAAATATCTATGTTATTTGTGTCTTAAGAGTGGGACATTTTAGATAGAAAGAAAGGCACTGGGAAGTTTTTTTGAATGTTTTTGTTGATGAAAACTAACATTGTAATAAAACCCTAAAAAGGCCGACTTTGTTTGTTGCCCTAAAAATGCATGTTATAAGTGGCTGGGATGCTTAAGGCATTGTAAGGTTGATGTATTGTTTTTGTTGGATAATGAGAAAGATTGGATGACTATGTATGTTAGAGTATTCAGGTGTTTACTTGATGATAGGGAGATTGCTAGGAAAGTGCTCAACAAGGTGAATTAGGTCTAATGATTCAATTGGTTTCCAAAATACTTGTTTGTGACTGTTATATATGTTTGTAAAATCAATTTGAGGTTATAATGCTAAGCATTTCATGGATAACTTCCCAAACAAACTCCATTTTTGAGTGAGCTCATACCCTTACTCATCCACTATTCATTATGTTCAACCATTACATTCTTTCTAACACATCCATCTGTCCTTTGAGCATTACTTTGACTGTTCACTAACCTTATAAACTCCTCCAAATGGTTTTGGAAGCTAGGTAAAGGTTTTGTTCAAGAACTTGCTTCATCTTGTTGTTTTTGGCTTTCTTGATTCGCTTACTCAAACCCAACTTAGTAGGTCTGAAACCCAAAATTGCTTCACAAGGTTGTCACAGAGGTTTTATGAGGTTTCTTCACTATTTTGTATTATCCTTCAAAGATCTCTCAAACCCCAACAAGCTCAAGATAATCGGGTTCCATGTTTTGTGTGTGTGAGGCCTAAAAAGGGCTACTAGGTCGAGTAGGCCTAATTTGGGGTATTTTTGCTCGCACTGTCCAACGATGGCCAATTCCACCATAGGAGTTGTATTGGATGTTGTTAACAATGTCAAAACTCAAGGATTTTTGTAGTTTTAGTTCCTGAGGAGGTTGTTTGGGGACATTCCACAATTTTAGGCATTTTAATAGGGTTTACTAGGGTTTAGACCCAAACAACATTGGAAACCAATACTACTTCACCAACCAAGATTCCAAACTGTCAAGAACCTCCTACCACACCATGTGGAGCCCACCTCTATTACTGTCCTGCAGGCATTGATCCAAGCATATGGCATTTGAACTGAAAATGTCATTAAATTCATTAAAAAAACTCGTGAACTCACTGTCATACAACCAAAATAAGAATAATTTATGGAAAAAAACTGCTCTAACAAACCAAGGTGACTCTCAACACCCTTGGTAACCTACTCAGACCTCTGTCTCACGCATTTTTTCATTCCAATTACTTTTGGGTGCAATTTTTTAATTTTTTGTCCATGATACTAGCCGAGTAATCCATACTTGCCTAGTATTCACTCAAATCCTTCTTCCAATCATAGCTCTGGCACAAAATTAAACATATGTACACTATATACATGCATACCAACTTGAATGAGTCCATTTGTGGGAGCCCAGACTTGGTTTAGTCAGGTTGCTACATTTTGAAACCCAAAACTCTTGACAGGGTAGAGAACACACCAAAATGAAAGAATTTTATTCAACCAACTTGCAAATGGAAAACCAGTACAATAATCACTTGCAGAGAATTGGACAACCAATATGAACACTTCCCAAAAGTTACAGTATGGACCAAATGTGCTACAGTTGGACTATTACTCAAAGGAAGAAAAAAACATAGCAAAAAGCCAGAATTTCATCTTTTTCTATAAGGATTCCTTTGTCAATACAATCACCAACATTTTCCAAGGAAAGGGAAGGTCTTTTATAGTTTTCTAAGTTATTTATCAAGCTCAATACGGACATCAGGCTTCCACAACTTCTTTTTACAAGAAATGTCCAAAATTGACAACTTTTACAAGCCCAAATGACAACATTTGTTGCTCCAAGAGATATTTTTGACAACCTAACCTCATCAACTCATAAAAACACCTAATACATTCTTAAAAAAACTTAGAAAACATGTTGCAATTCTTTGGAAATCATTTCTAGACCTTTTAGGCAATTTTACACATTTTTGCCCTTTTTGGCCTAGACACCCAAAATTGTGAACTCAAAACCTGAAAGGCAAAACTTGATCTTTCAAGCACAAAATGAGATCAAAACCACTTGAAAAAGACACACAAAAACCTAAAACAACATCATAAATCTAACACAAGACATTACAAACATGAAAGCATGAAATACTCAAAAAGGAGAGTTTTACTCAACTAGGTGCTCCTGCACCATACTCCCCCAAAAACAAAGAAGTCATGTGACTCCTTGAGGTAGAAAAGAAGAAGGTATGCCAGCCCTCTAAAAGTCAGCTTCAGGTATCCATGTGGCCTTTGAGATAGGCTTATCCTTCCATTTGAGGAGGTGCTCCATATAGGTGTGATTCCTTGTCTTCTTGAGAACCCGGGAGTCTAGAAGTTGTTCTGCTTGAGGAATAGAGAAAGGAGGTAAAGAAAGATTGGAAAGGGACTGTGTAACATCTGAAACCCTTTGAATCTCCTTAGGTGGCTTCCCCTTGAAAGAAATCAAATCTACAACATTGAAAATGGGAGACAAAGAAATGTCAGTAGGCAAATCAACTTTGTAAGCATTAGACCCATACTTAGCCAAGATTTTGTAAGGGCCTATTCTCCTCATCTGGAGTTTTCTTGGAAATCCTTTTTGCAGCCTTGCCTTGTTTAAATGAACCATCACATAATCTCCTATAGAAAACTGAACATCTCTCTTTGTAGCATCCACTCTTGCCTTGACTTTTTGGGAGGTATCCTAAAGAGTCTTTCTCACTTGCTCATGAACCTCCTTCATGGATTGAGCCATGTCATCTGTTGTTCCACTCTTAGGCTGCAAGTTAGCTATATCTCTCAACTCCATTATACCTCTTGGATGCATACCATAAACAACTTCAGAAGGACTTTTACCTATAGACCGGTTGACACTATCATTGTAGGCATATTCTACTTGATGAATGAGATGATCCCAACTCTGTCCATATTCCTTTGTCAAACACCTAAGCAAGTTTCCAAGAGACTTGTTCACAACCTCAGTTTGGCCATCAGTTTGTGGATGATAAGCTGAACCAAAAGAGAGATTAGTACCCAATCTCTTCCACAATGTTTTCCAGAAATGAGCAAGAAATTTCACATCTCTATCTTAAACAATGCTAGTAGGCAAACCATGTATTCGAACAACTTCTTTGAAAAATAAGTAAGCAATATGACTTGCATCATATGTTGTCTTACAAGGAATAAAATGAGCCATCTTACTAAATCTGTCAACTACTACAAAGATGCTATCAAATCCTGCTTGAGTTCGAGGTAATCCTATCACAAAATCCATACTAATGCAATCCCAAGGCCTATGTGGAATGGGAAGAGGATGATATAAACCAGCATTGGAGGATTTACCTTTTTCTTTCTGACATACCAAACATTGCACAACATACCTTCTGACGTCTTCTGCGTCTTGAGCCAATAGTAGAATCTTTGAACCAACTCTAAGGTCTTGTTGAGACCAAAATGCCCACTTAATCAACCATTGTGCTTCTCCTGAATGAGGTTCTCTCTCATAGAACCTTTTGGAACACATAACTGTCCACCCTTGAATAACAAACCATCCTACAAAGTAAAATTAGCATATGCACCATGGAAATGATTCTCAAAATCTTGACAAACTTTATAAGCTTCAACAAAATCATCATCAGTAGGATACATATCTTTAAAACTTTCAATACCAATGCTCTGTACTTGAATCTCATGAACAGTTAACAACCTCCTACTCAAAGCATCTGCTACCTTATTCAACTAGCGCTTCTTATGCTTAAGAGTAAAAGTGTAAGCTTGTAAGTACTCTACCCATTTAACATGCCTATGATGCAGTTTATCTTGTGAGTTCAAGAAACTTAATGCCTGATTATCTATTTATACAACAAACTCTTTAGGAAGAAGATAGTGTCTCCATTTCCTAAGTACCTAGACTAATGCATAAAGTTCCAAATCATAGGAAGAGTATTTTTTCTTTGCATCATTTAACTTCTCACTAAAGAATGCAACTGGTCTATTATCCTGACTTAAAACTGCTCCTACAACAATATTACTAGCATCACATTCAATAGTAAAAAGTTGATCAAAACTAGGTAAAATGAGCACTGGTTGAGAAGCTACTTTAGTTTTCAATAATTCAAACCCCTTATTGGCTGCATCTATCCACTGAAACTTTACCTTTACACCCCCTTTGATTGTATCTAACATAGGGGCACAAATCTCACTGAATCCCCTGATGAATTTCCTATAAAATTGTGCTAAACCATGAAAGCTTCTGACATCACTGACTGTTTTAGGAGTTGGCCAACTGGTTATTGCTGCAACTTTAGATTGATCCATTTTCAGATTTCCTCATGATACAACAAAACCAAGATAAACCAATTCTTGCTTCAAGAAATCACACTTTCTAAATTAATGGTTAGCTATTCATCAGATAATTTTCTCAAAACAATAGCTAAATGCTTCAAATGCTCTTCCTTGTTTTTATTGAAAATAAGAATATCATCTAAATACACAACAACAAACTTGCCAATGAAATCATGTAAAATTTCATTCATGAGTCTCATGAATTTGTTGGGAGCATTGGAGAGTCCAAATGGCATGACAAGCCACTCATAGAGACCCTCATTTGTTTTGAAAGTTGTCTTCCATTCATCACCCTCTTTGATTCTTATCTGGTGGCAACCACTCTTCAAGTCAATCTTACTGAAATACTGTGCACCCCCCAAATAATCCATTAAATCCTCTATCTTGGGTATGGGAAATCTGTATCTGATGGTGATCTTGTTTATGGCTCTAGAATCTATGCAAAGTCTACATGTACCACCCTTCTTAGGTGCCAACACTGTAGGTACTGCACAAGGACTAATGTTTTTTCTAACTAGCCCTTGGTCTAAGAGTTACTGTATTTGTCTTGCTACTTCTTCATTTTGTTCAGGGTTCATCTTATAGGCTGCCTTATTTGGTAAAGAGGCTCTTGGAATGAAATCAATTTGATGGCTAATGGCTCTAGGAGGTGGTAAGGTTGTAGGTGTACCATCACTGATTATTGCCTTGAATTTATCTAGTATTTGTTGCACCTCATGTGGTATCTCAACTTTCTTTTCCCTCTTTTCATCCTTGGGTTTTACTATGAGTGCAAATCCCACTCCTTTGCCTTCTTCAAGTGTACTTATAAACTCTTTCTCATTCACAATTAAAGCATTCTGATTTGGTGACTTGTTGCCCTCTTTCTCATCATTTATGGACTAAATTTTGTATGTAACTCCATCCTTATAAAAAGATTAGGAGTTCTTTTCCCTATTGTGGATGGCTTTCCTATCAAATTGCCAAGGTCTACCAAGTAGTAGATGACAAACATCCATTGGAAGAATGTCACATAGGATCTTATCTTGATACCCTCCTATGGTGAATTCTACCCATGTTTGTTCATTTACAAGGACATGCTGCTCCATATTCAACCACGTGACTCTATAGGGATGTGTGTGTGGGATTCTCTCAAGTTTAAGTTTACCAACTACTTCTTCTGAGATTATATTATCTGTGGACCCAGAATCTATGACCACCTTGCATACCTTTCCCATGATTTTGCACTTAATTCTGAACAATGACCTTCTTTGAGTAGGTTCCTCCTTGATTGGTTCTTTTATCAAGACTCTTCTCATCATCAGACTTTCCCCATTTTCTAATGCTAAGCTCACTTCTTGAGCCTTACTACTTGTTGCGTTTTCTTGCACATAATTCACTCTTCTTTCACCACCTTGTGATGAGGTGTGTTTCTCTGGACATCTATAGGCAGGGTGCCCCAGCTTCTAATAGTTGTAGCATTTCATGGTGGAGAAATAGGACCCTCTTCCTGCTCCACTAGATCTACCTCTACTTGGGTTGCTAGATCCTCTTCCTCTATAGCTGCTCTTGCTATATGAATCCCCACTTTGCTCAATAAGTTTGGATTCTCCTTAGGACCTTTGTTCTCCTCTCCCACCAAAACTTCCTCTATGGCCTCTGCCATCTCTTCCCCTACCTCATCCTCTATTATTTTGCTCTTGCCTTTTCTTATTCTTCTCTTCCACCTTGAGTGCTAGTTGATAACACTTGTGGATTTTTTGTGGATACAACAAACTCATCTCTTCTTGAATGTTCCATCTTGGACCATTCATGTATCTTGCTACCTTTATACCCTCATCCTCTACTACTTTGGATCTCGTGCATAGTTTTTGGAACTCCTCAGTGTAGCTACTGACATCTAAGTCTTTTTGTCTCAAATTTTATCTTTTCCTGTGAAGTTGGATCTCATAGTCCTCAAGAAGATAGGTTTCTTTTATTTTGGCTACCATTGCTTTCCAGGTGGCTATTGGTTTCTTACCTTCTTTCACCCTTTCCTCTTGGATGAACTTCCACCAAGTTAAGGCTGCCCCTCTCAACCTTGATTTTGCTACTTTAACCTTTTGTGCTTCAATTATTCAATCACATTCAAAATGGTTTTCTAGGCCTTCAATCCATTCTATAAGAGCATCTGGATCCATCTTTCCACTGAAAAGAGCCACTCCCTCTAAGGTTTTACCACTCATAGCTATCAAAACCTTCAAGAATGGTTCTTGCTGAATAATAGGGTCAGGTATGGGAACCTCATCTTCTATTGCCACCATTTTGCCCCGATCTCCAACCTTATCATGGACTTCTTCAGTTTTGACTTCTACTTCAGCTAATTTCACTACTAGCTGCTCCAACCTCTCTCTGAGTGCTCTATTTTCTTCTTCTTGGTCTTCAACCTTCTTGGCTAACTTAGCATTAGTCACCATGTTTTCTTCTAATGATCCTTTTCTCTTGAATCTTTCTTAGGCTCTGATACCACTATGATAGGGAGATTGCTAGGAAAGTGCTCAACGAGGTGAATTAGGTCTAATGATTCAATTGGTTTCCAAAAGACTTGTTTGTGACTATTACATATGTTTATAAAATCAATTTGAGGTTATAATGCTAAGCATTTCATGCATAACTTCCCAAACAAACTCCCTTTTTGAGTGAGCTCATACCTTACTCATCCACTATTCATTATGTTCAACCATTACATTCTTTCTAACACATCCCTCTGTCCTTTGAGAATTACACTAACTATTCACTGACATTATAAACTCCTCCAAGTGGTTTAGGAAGCTAGGTAAAGGTTTTGTTCAAGAACTTGCTTCATCTTGTTGTTTTCGGCTTTCTTGATTCGCTTACTCAAACCCAACTTACTAGGTCTCAAACCCAAAATTGCTTCACAAGGCTATCATAGAGGTTTTATGAGGTTTCTTCACTATTTTGGATTGTCCTTCAAAGATCTCTCAAACCCCAACAAGCTCAAGATAATCGGGTTCCATGTTTTGTGTGTGAGAGGCCTAAAAAGGGCTACTAGGCCGAGTAGGCCTAATTTGGGGTATTTTTGCTCACACTATCCAATGATGGCCAATTCCACCTTAGGAGTTGTATTGGATGTTGTTAACAATGTCAAAACTCAAGGATTTTTTTAGTTTTAGTTCCTAAAGAGGTTGTTTGGGGATTGTCCACCATTTTAGGCATTTTAATAGGGTTTACTAGGGTTTAGACCCAAACAACATTGGAAACCAATACTACTTCACCAACCAAGCTTCCAAACTATCAAGAACCTCCTGCCACACCATGTGAAGCCCTCCTCTATTACTGTCCTACAAGCATTGATCCAAGCATATGGCATTCAAACTGAAAATGTCATTAAATCCATTAAAAAAAATAGTGAACTCACTGTCATAAACCAAACTAAGACTACTTTATGGAAAACAAACTGCTCTAACAAATCAAGGTGACTCTCAACACCTTTGGAAACATACTTAGACCACTGCCTCACACATTTGTTCACTCCAATTACTTTTGGGTGCAAATTTTTAATTTTTTGTCCATGATACTAGCCGAGTAATCCATACTTGCCTAGTATTCACTCAAATCCATCTTCCAATCACAACTCTAGCACAAAATGAAACATATGTACACTATATACATGCATACCAACTTGACCAAGTCCATTTGTGGGAGCCCAGACCTGGTTTAGTGAAGTTGCTGCATTTTGAAACCCCAAACCCTTGACAGGGTAGAGAACACACCAAAATGAAAGAATTGTATTCAACCAACTTGCAAATGGAAAACCAATACAGTAATCACTTGGAGAGCATTGGACAACCAATATGAACACTTCCCAAAAGGTACAGTATGGATCAAATGTGCTACAGTACGGACTGTTACTCCAAGGAAGAAAAAAACATAGCAAAAAGCCAAAAAGACATGCTTAAACACACTTAGCAAACATGTTGCAATGCTTTGGAAAGCATTTCTAGACCTTTTAGGAAATTTTACACATTTTTGCCCTTTTTGGCCTAGACACCCAAAATTGTCAACTCAAAACCTGAAAGGCAAAACTTGATCTCTCAAGCACAAAATGAGATCAAAACCACTTGAAAAAGACACACAACAACCTAAAACAAATCTGAAAGGCAAAACTTGATCTCTCAAGCACAAAATGAGATCAAATCCTCGGTCTCTGACCCCCGTCGATCCTCGGCCCCCAATGACCCTGCTTCCCAGCCTTCACCTCCCTCTGGCCCCCGCCACTCACCCCGCCTTGCCGCAATGCCACCTTCTTCACCGCCGTTGAAGCAACCACTGAAAGGCAAAACTTGATCTCTCAAGCACAAAATGAGATCAAATCCTCGATCTCTGGCCCCCGATGGCCCTGCTTCCCGGCCTTAGCCTCCCTCCAACCCCTGCCGGTAGCTCCCTGTGGCCCCCGCCACTCACCCGACCTGGCCGCATCACCACCTTCTGCATTGCCGCCGCTGCAACCTCGGTTGCCATTGCTCTCCGGCCTTGCCACCCACAACCTCCCTGCGGCCCCACCGACCCCCAGCCCACCACTGCAGCCGTCAGCCCACCGCCCACACTCAGCCATTGCTCTTCCCTATGACCTCCTCTGCTCGTCGGGCTGCCTTTGCACCGCCTGACGGTCGCTCCACCACCGAAGTGCCGCTCACTAGCCTCCTCCGCTTGAATAGCCACCAGACTACCCCTTCCTCTTGTTTTGAAGGGGGGTTTGGTTTTTTGGTCATATCTTGGGCATACTGAGTCATTTTTTTGAAAACGAATAGGCATCGGAAAGATGGTTCCGAGAAGGACATAGGAAGTTGGTAATTTTTTCCAATTTCTCTATTTGATTGTGTTTTTTTCCAATCAAAGTGAGGTCTCTTTTTTGCACTCCAGGGGATGTAGAATGAGCATCCGAACTCCGTTTTTCAAAAAATTTATATTTTTGGAAAGCGTGTGCTATGTACTTTCCAGCAATATGAGTTTTATTTATAGATTCTTCTCCATGAATATTTTATTCATTTTTTTGCTTTTCAGCACTCTGGTGGATATCTTGGTTGTTTCAGGTCCTGGGATCTCTTCTCTGAGTAGGATATCTCATTTTTTGTTGTTCTTTTGGTTTGTAGTCTTATTATCATTGTAGCATTGTATTTATGCAAACGCACTGAGATAAAGTGCCATCATGCATTATTTACTTGGGATCTTGCACATCTTGTGCCTTGTTGTACATGCACTACTTATAAAGTACCATGAGGGGGTTGATGTTTTCCTTGTTTGCCATCTACCATTGTCCAGTGAGTGTTCCTTCCATGACATTCACCTCATGATGTGTGTCAAGTGAGTGTTCCTTCCATGAAACCATGTACTTTTCTCAATACCTTTGATGTTCCTGGTTCTTCGTCATGCAGTTCTTGTTGGAAGTTCTTTTCAGTGTACATGTCCCTCTCCCTCTTCAACATTATGGGGAGGTTGGTCCTGTTGGTTCTAATGCTTTCATGGTTCGATTGATCAACTCTTCAGGCTTTGGTTTCTCATGCCATCTATATCTTCGAGATCAGTGTTTGCCTTGTTTGCCATCTGATTCGAGTAGTGTCATTTGAGGGCACTCATACAGATTACACTCTTCTCTACCTGGTCATGTTCTATTTTAGTGGAGGTTCTTCATATCAGTAGTTTCTCTTCGACAGTGTTTGCATCTATTTCTTGCTTCAGTGGTGTTCTTTTCCATCTCTTTTTGGAGTAGAGTTTTTCCCACATGGTTTTCTCTATTTCTCCGGTTCATAGAGATTTTGATTGTATTTGGGTACCTGATCAGACCTTGTTGTTGAGACCCATCTTTCTTGCTTTCAGTAGTTGTTCTAGGTTTTATCTTCTCCCTAAGTCTAGCTTAAGGGGGGGTGTTAGAGTATTCGGGTATTTACTTGATTAATTAAATAATATTTGTTTAATTATTTAAGTTCCCTTTATCTATTTTACACTTAAGCTAACTTTAGGTGCATAATAATTAAATCTTTTATTAATTATTATGTGCAAACCTAGGTTTTCCTTTTTAGGGTTTCTTGACCTATTAAAGGTTCAGTTCTTTCTTTACATTGTAACAAGAAGGATTATTATTGCATTACACATTTTGTTAATATTGAGCTCTCTCTTTTTAAGCGTATTTTCTGTGTATTTCTTTCTTCTGTGATTTGCTTCCTTGCTTCTCCTTGTAATAAGTTTTTCAGCTTGCAGAGATCATTTGGGCTCCTGTGGTGTTGTATTTTCTCAACTCCAACAGTGTATGGTGGACATAACCCATTCTGGGTGAACCATGTTAAATCTTTGTGTTATCTGAATCTTAAGAGTGAGACATTTTAGATAGAAAGAAAGGCACTGAGAAATTTTTTTGGATGTTTTTGTTGATGAAAACCGACATTATAATAAAACCCTAAAAAGGCCGACTTTGTTTGTTGCCCTAAAAATGCATGTTATAAGCGGCTGGGATGCTGAAGGCATTGTAAGGTTGATGTACTATTTTTGCTGGATAATAACAAAGATTGGATAGCTGTGTATGGTGGACGTAACCCATTCTGGGTGAACCACGTTAAATCTCTGTGTTATCTGTGTCTTAAGAGTGGGACATTTTAGATAGAAAGAAAGGCACTGAGAAATTTTTTTTGGATGTTTTTGTTGATGAAAACCGACATTGTAATAAAACCTTAAAAAGGCCGACTTTGTTTGTTGCCCTAAAAACACATGTTATAAGCGGCTGGGATGCTTAAGGCATTGTAAGGTTGATGTATTGTTTTTGTTGGATAATAAGAAAGATTGGGCGGTTGTGTATGGTGGACGTAACACATTCTGAGTGAACCACGTTAAATCTTTGTGTTATATGTGTCTTAAGAGTGGGACATTTTAGATAGAAAGAAAGGCACTGGGAAATTTTTTTGGATGTTTTAGTTGATGAAAACCGACATTGTAATAAAACCCTAAAAGGGCCGACTTTGTTTGTTGCCCTAAAAATGCATGTTATAAGCAGTTGGGATGTTTAAGGCATTGTAAGGTTGATGTAATGTTTTTGCTAGATAATAAGAAAGATTGGACAACTGTGTATGGTGGATGTAACCCATTCTGGGTGAACCACGTTAAATCTCTGTGTTATCTATGTCTTAAAAGTGGGACATTTTAGATAGAAAGAAAGGCACTGGGAATTTTTTTTTGGATGTTTTTGTTGATGAAAACCAACATTGTAATAAAACCCTAAAAACGTCGACTTTATTTGTTGCCCTAAAAACACATGTTATAAGCGGTTGGGATGCTTAAGTCATTGTAAGGTTGATGTACTATTTTTGCTAGATAATAACAAAGATTGGATGGTTGTGTATGGTGGACGTAACCCATTATGGGTGAACCACGTTAAATCTCTGTGTTATCTGTGTCTTAAGAGTGGGACATTTTAGATAGAAAGAAAGGCACTGGGAAATTTTTTTTGGATGTTTTTGTTGATGAAAACCGACATTGTAATAAAACCCTAAAAAGGCTAACTTTGTTTGTTGCCCTAAAAACACATGTTATAAGCGGCTGGGATGCTTAAGGCATTGTAAGGTTGATGTACTATTTTTGTTGGATAATAAGAAAGATTGGACAGTTGTGTACAGTGGACGTAACCCATTCTGGGTGAACCACGTTAAACCACGTTAAATCTTTGTGTTATCTGTGTCTTAAGAGTGGGACATTTTAGATAGAAAGAAAGGCATTGGGAAATTTTTTTTGGATGTTTTTTTTAATGAAAATCGACATTGTAATAAAACCCTAAAAAGGCCGACTTTGTTTGTTTCCCTAAAAATGTATGTTATAAGTGGTTGGGATGCTAAGGCATTGTAAGGTTGATGTACTATTTTTGCTGGATAATAAGAAAGATTGGACGACTGTGTATGGTGGACGTAACCCATTGTGTTATTTGTGTCTTAAGAGTGGGACATTTTAGATAGAAAGAAAGGCACTTGGAAATTTTTTTTGGATGTTTTTTTTTATGAAAACTGACATTGTAATAAAACCCTAAAAGGGTCGACTTTGTTTGTTGCCCTAAAAATGCATGTTATAAGCGGCTGGGATGCTTAAGGCATTGTAAGATTGATGTACTATTTTTGCTGGATAATAAGAAATATTGGAGGGTTGTGTATGGTGGACGTAACCCATTTTGGGTGAACCAGGTTAAATCTTTGTGTTATCTGTCTTAGGAGTGGGACATTTTAGATAGAAAGAAAGGCACTGGGAAAAAAAATTTGGATGTTTTTGTTGATGAAAACCGACATTGTAATAAAACCCTAAAAAGGTCGACTTTGTTTGTTGCCCTAAAAACACATGTTATAAGCAGCTAGGATTCTTAAGGCATTGTAAGGTTGATGTACTGTTTTTGCTGTATAATAAGAAAGATTGGACGGCTGTGTATGGTGGACGTAACCCATTATGGGTGAACCATGTTAAATATATGTGTTATCTGTGTCATGTTTTATTGCTTTATCTTTTGTATTTAAATCTACATATAATTGTTAGTTCGTATTTTCTTTGGATCTGCTTGAAACCCTAACAGTATGTGGTTGTATTTGGCTCTATCATGTTGGGGGGTGTTGGCATAACGACTATATCCACTGTGAGATCCCTCTCATCCACAAGTACGTGCTTTTGGTGTGGTGGAAAAATCTACATATACCAATCACCACATCATACAAATAAACATGTTTATTTCAATATTTGCATATATCAATATGCTCAAAGATGAAGGCATGTGCTATCTCTTGTAAGCAAAACTGTTTGTTTACAATCATCGTATAAAAACTGAGTCCCCAATGAACGAATATTTTTCTATTATTCATCCCATAGCACAATAGATAAATGGTAACAAAATATTCTTGCAAGAATCCGTATGCATTGGAGTCAGATATCTTAAAATTATTTTCCATGGGGAGATCTATTCTTCATATTATAAACCTCTATAAATATTGAAAGAATCTAGCCAATAGAACTCATCAAAATTAACCAGCCATTTCCAACAAAGTGGAATGTGAAGTTACCTATGGTAATTAGTATAAAAGCAACAACTTATGGCCTAGAAACCTTTTCTCTATGGCTTGGAATGTTGATCATGCAAGTCTAAAATCAAGGTAGGAATTTATTAATTAATGCATCTATCCAATTGGACGGTGGACATTTGCATTGGTATGAATGTCTCTTTTGCTACTTTCCAACATTGGAAGGTTAGGGTGATCAAAAGCAAATTTGAAATATTGAAAAAAAAATGTTTTTTGTATTTTTTATATTTTTTCTACATGTTAGTAATTGGTGTTTTTGAAGGCCTTTGGGGTATTTTCAGCCCTTCAAACTTTGGCCTATCCTTCAAAACATTTCCGTAGGCGTGTTCTTTTAGGACTTTGCCTTCAACTCTTGGAGACCTTTCCAATGAGTTAAACAGCTCGTGATTTCGAGTCCTCGATAGAAAGTTATGTCTAGTTAAAGCTAGGACAAAATTTCATATAGTTTTTTGAAAATTTCGTAGTTTTGGATTTTATTATGTAAATAAACAAATATGACTATTGGGTTTTGATTCTCAAGGAGTTTTGGTGACTCTTGGAATCTCATGAATTGTTATATGTTGGATTTTCAAATTGAATGGATTACTTTTTGGCTTGCTTCAATTATGTGTTTACCTTGTTCATGTAAACAAATCCACAATACCACAGGTCCTCACTCAAGTGTTGTCATCTAAATCCATAATTCAAATCACAAGGGGAAACAATGGGAGAAATATGCAATTATACTAAATACATAGCGAGGTACTGATAGGAAAGAAAGGCAAGAAAATTAAATAATGTTTACCAGGCCTTGGATGGTTGTTTTTGTTGTAATTATAACAATAGATATGAGTGTTTCTTGGTTCTGTAATATGTATCCTATTTAGGACATTAGTTGCATTGAACAAGAAATTGTAGACAACTAAACATAATTAAACCCAATATATCTCTACCCACAAAAGTTTCCAATCTCTTTGGATTTCAAACTAACTAAAACTAGCATTCAATCTGTAATGTAATGGAAATATAGCATAAGAATATATATCGGCTTGTGCACAAATTTTATGGTGCTTGCAATGAGTCAATAAGAAAAAAAGGATAGAGTAAGCAAGAAAAATATAATAGAACCCTACCAAAGCAAAAATTTGTCATGAGATGAATCAAAACCAATCCCTATAAAGTTGTTGCTTCAATCTATTTTAAAAATATAAGATTTGATTTGATTAAATTCGATTAATTTATTCAATAGATAGTCATAAATAGCTCTAGATACAATGAGAAGCCAGAGAATCAAAGCTAAACAACAAGAAGACTAACACTCGTTATATCAGTTGCCACCATTGAATGATAAATATATCATCATAGTTACTCTATGCAATGGTATATACTCACTAAGTATAGAAAATTATATATACACAGTCTTGAATAATATTCTAACCTCATGCATCTTAACACATTCATCTTTAATAATATTCTAATCTCGTGTATCTTAACAAATGCAGATTCTTTATTGTCTGGATGTTTGAGAGTGGTTTCACATTTCTAGGAATCATAATGCAGATTCTAGATTTTAGGAGATTCTATAATTTTTCAGACTTAGTCAGATTTCAGTAATCAGTAGGCTTGTATCATCATTCACTTGTTATCTCTATATCTCACGCTATTTGCCTCTAGTAAGATCTAGACCTATCTATTTTCCTATCTCTCTCATCCTCTCTTCACCTCTCTCTATCTCACTCTCTCCTCTCTCCCCAAACTTTAGATATTATAATTTCTCAAACATAATCAAATTTCAGTAATCACTAAGCTCTTATTATCTACATAATCTACCTACCTTTTTGCACTCCCTGCTTAAAATATTTATTTAAATACCTAGATAGATAGATAGAGAGAGGTGAAAAGAGAAGGAGAGAGAGATATAGATAGGTTAGATAGATGGAAGTGGAGGTGATATTTAGAGAGAGAGAGGGAGAGTATGAAGGGAATGATGTAGAGAGTTAGGGGAGTTAAAAGTGGTGAGGGATGAAAAGAGTGGTAGGTAGAGAGAAGAAGAGAGATTTTTAAGAGTGTGAGATAAAGAAAAATAGATAGGGAAGGAAGGAGGGATGAAGTGAGAAAGACTAAAATAGAGATCCCTACCTTTCTCCCTCCCTCTCTCTCACTTGAGATCTCTCTCTCTCCCCCTCTCCCTTCCTCAACCCCTCCCTTCATCTCTCTTACTTCAACTCTCTCTCAACCCCTCCCTTCCTACCTCCCTTTCTCTCACATAGGCTCTCTCTATCTCTAGTCTCTTCTTCTATTTCCATCAGCCTCTCTCTCTCTCAACCCTTCCCTTCCTCCACCCCTCTCTCTCACTTGGGCTCTTTCTCTAGTCTCATACTCATTTTCCATCCCTTCCTCCCTCTCATGTAGTCTCTATCTCTCTCTCTCTTAGGTTAAGCATAGGAGGGAGAGAGGGAGAGAGGGAGAGAGAAGAGAGAGGATGGAGGGAGAGAGGGAAAGAGGGGGTGAGAGGGAGAGATACTTAAGAGAGTATGAGAAAGGGAATAGGAGATAAATAAAGAGTGTTAGAGGGGAAGCGAGAGAGACTTGAGAGAGAAATTGAAAGGGAGAGAGGGAGAGAGGGAAAGAATGTGTGAGTGGGACACTTGAGAGAGGGGGATGGAAATAATGGGAAGGAGAAAGGGAGAGGGAAGAGAGAGGATAGGGAGGGTGAGAGGGAAAGATGAAGAGAATAAGAAAGAGAGATACCTAAGAGAGAGGAGGGGAGAGAGAGACTTGGTAGAGGGAGAGAAGGGTAGAGAGTGAAAGAATGGGAGGGAGAGAGGGAGATGGAAGATAGAGGATGGGGGATGTAGAGAGGGAAAGAGGAAAAATAAGGGAGAGGGAGAGGGAGAGGGAGGGAGAGAGAGAGAAAGAGGAAAAATAAGGGAGAGAGAGAGAGAGGGAAGGGGTAGGGAGAGATGGAGAGAGATAGAGAGATAGAGAGAGAGAGGGAGATAATAAGAGAGACAGACACCAAAGGGATGGAGAGTGAGAGAGATAAATATACAGGTCAAGAGGGAGAAGGGGGTTCAGAGGGAAGGAGGTAAAAAGAGTTAGAGGGAAAGAGATAGAGACCATATGGTGTCCTAAGGGGTCATATGGTGTCCTACAACCCCCAAGGACACCATATGGTGTCGTTATGCATCATATTGTGTCCTACGGGGTCATATGGTGTTCTATGATCCCTTAGGACACCATATGACCCCTTAGGTGTCATTAGGGGTGATATTCTATCTTAAGGGGTCATATGGCATCCTATGACCCCTTAGGACACCATATGGCACCTTAGGACACCATATGGTGTGGATATGTGTCGTATGGTTTCCTAAGGGGTCATATGGGATCCTATAACCCCTTAGGACACCATATGACTTCTTAGGACACCATGCGGTGGCATTAGGGGTCATATGATGTCCTACAACCTCTTAGGACTCCATATGACCCTTTAGGAGTAAGAGAAAGGGAATAGGAGAGAAATAAAGAGCGTTAGAGGGAAAGCGAGAGAGACTTGAGAGAGAAATTGAAAGGGAGAGAGGGAGAGAGGGAAAGAATGTGTGAGTGGGACACTTGGGAGAGGGGGATGGAAATAATGGGAACGAGAAAGGGAGAGGGAAGAGAGAGAATGGGGGAGGGTGAGAGGGAAAGATGAAGAGAATAAGAAAGAGAGATACCTAAGAGAGAAGGGGGGGAGAGAGACCTGGTAGAGGGAGAGAAGGGTAGAGAGTGAAAGAATGGGAGGGAGAGAGGGAGATGGAAGATAGAGGATGGGGGATGGAGAGAGAGAGAGAGAGAGAGAGAAAGAGAGAGAGAGAGATGGAGAGAGAGAGAGAGGGAGATAATAAGAGAGACAGACACTGAAGGGATGGAGAGTGAGAGAGAGATAAAGATACAGGTCGAGAAGGAGAAGGGGGTTCGAAGGGAAGGAGGTAAAAAGAGTTAGAGGGAAAGAGATAGAGACCATATGGTGTCCTACAACCCCCAAGGACACCATATAGTGTCGTTATGTGTCATATTGTGCCCTACGGGGTCATATGGTGTTCTATGATCCCTTAGGACACCATATGACCCCTTAGGTGTCATTAGGGGTGATATTCTATCCTAAGGGGTCATATGGCATCTTATGACCCCTTAGGACACCATATGACACCTTAGGACACCATATGGTGTAGATATGTGTCATATGGTTTCCTAAGGGGTCATATGGGATCCTATAACCCCTTAGGACACCATATGACTTCTTAGGACACCATGTGGTAGCATTAGGGGTCATATGGTGTCCTAAAGGGTCATATGGTGTCCTACAACCTCTTAGGACTCCATATGGTATTGGTATGGGTCGTATGGTATCCTAAGAGGTCATATGGTGTTCTATGACCCCTTAGGGCATCATAGGACCCCTTACGACACCATTTTGGTGTTGTTATATGGTATCCTTATGGGTTGTATGGTGTCCTAATAGGTCATATGGTGTTCTATGACCCCTTAGGACACCATATGGTGTCGTTACGAGTTGTATGATGTCTTAAGGGTTCACATGGTGTCTTATGACCCCTTTGGACACCATATGACCCCTTATGTGTCATTAGGGTCATATAGTCTCCTACGACCCCTTAGGAAACTATATGATCCCTTAGGATGCCATATGGTGTCGTTGTGGGTCGTATGGTGTCCTAAGAGGTCATATGGTGTCCTATGACCCCTTAGGACATTATTTGGCATCGTTATGGGTCGTATGGTGTGCTAAGGGATCATATGGTGTCCTATGACTCATTATACGTTGTTATGGGTCATATGGTGTCCTAAGGGGTCATATGGTATTCTATGACCCCTTAAGACTCCATATGGTATTGTTATGGGTCGTATGGTGTCCTAAGGGGTCATATGGTTTTTATGACCCCTTAGGACACCATATGACCCTTTAGGTATTGTTAGGGGTCGTATTGTTTCCTAGGAGGTCATATGGTGTCCTATGACCCCTTAGTACACTATATGACCCCTTAGGACACCATACAAGCCATAACGACACCATATGGTGTCGTAAAGGGTCATAGGATGTCCTATGACCCCTTAGGACACCATTCAACCCATAACAATACCATATGGTGTCCTAAGGGGTAATATGGTGCTCTATGACCCCTTATGACACTATTTGGTGTCATTATAGGTCCTATGATGTGCTAAGGGATCATATGGTGTCCTATGACCCCTTAGGTGTTGTTAGGGGTTAGGGGTCATATTGCGTCCTAAGGGTCATATGGTTTTCTATGACCCCTTAGGACACCATATGACTCTTTAAGACACCATATGGTGTCGTTATGTGTTGTATGGTGTCCTATGACCCCTAGGACACCCTATGGTGTTGTTAAGGGTCATATGGTGTCCTAAGGGGTCATATGGTCTCCTACGACCCCTTAGGATACCATATGACTTATTCGGAGTCCATATGGTGTTGTTATTGGTCGTATGGTGTCCTCAAAGGTCATATGGTGTTCTATGACCCCTTAGGACACCATTTGGTGTCATTATGGGTTGTATGGTGTGCTAAGGGGTCATATGATCTCCTATCACCCCTTATGTGTCATTATGGGTAATTTGGTGTCCTAAGGGGTCATATGGTTTCCTAAGACCCCTTAGGACACATGCATGGATCTGTAGGATACCATATGACCCCTAAGAATATCATATGACACTAGAGAGGGAGGAAATGGGAGAGAGATACACCTAAGAGAGGAGGAGAGTGAGATAGAGAGGGAGATACAAGAGATCAATTAGAGAAAGAGAGGTGGAGAGAGAGAGAGAGAGGGGGGAGGAGAGATAGAGAGAGACAGAGGGCAACATGGAGAAGGGGACTCAGAGAGAGAGAATGGGATAAAGACACCTAAGAGAGGGGGAGAGAGAGAGATAGGGAGTGAGGGAGATTTAGAGAGATCTAAGAGGTGGATGGAGGGATTGAGAGAAAATGAGAGACCTAAGAGGTGGAGGGAGTAAAGGTGAGATAGAGACCTAAGAGGTAGATGGAAGGAATGTGAGAGAGAGAGAGAGAGAGGGTGAGAGATAGAGAGAGTCTGAGTGAGAGTGAGGAAGGGATGGAAGGAGAGTACAAGAGAATAAAGAGAGGTGCGAAGAGAGGGAGAGAGTGAGAAAGAGAGGTAATGAAAAATGGAGAGAAGGAGTGGGAGGAGAGAGGGAGGGGGAGGAGAGAGGGAGAAAATGAGAGAAAGAGAGAGAGAGAGAGATACACCTGAGAGAAGGGGAGAGTGAGATAGAGAGATAGAGGATGAGAGGGAGAGACTTCAAAGGTAAATAATGGGGGAGGGGGAGAGAGAGAGAGAGAGAGAGAGAGAGAGAGAGAGAGAGAGAGAGAGAGAGAGAGAGAGAGAGAGAGAGAGAGAGAGAGAGAGAGAGAGAGAGAGAGAGAGAGACAAATAATGGGAGAGAGAGAGAGAGAGAGAGAGAGAGACCTAATTGAAGAGGGGAGAGAGAGAGAGAGATAAAGATTGATAGCCAGAGACTTTAGAGAGAAAGAGAAATGGGACGAGAGGGGGAAAGAGAAAGAGAGTTAGAGTGAAATAAATACTTGATAGAGGAAGAGAAAGGGAGGGGGAGGGAGAGGGAGAGAGAGAGAGAGAGAGAGGGGGGGGGGAAGGAGAGAGTGAGAGATAAAGATATTTGAGAGAGGGAGAGAAAGAGAAGGATATAAAAAAGGGAGAAAGAGGGTGAGGGAGATGAGAAAGGAAGGGGGAGATACCTGAGAGAGAAGAAAGTAGAGAGGGAGAGGCCTAAGATACAAAAAGATATGGATTAAGGAAGAGAGAGGGGGAATGTAGGAAAGAGACAAGAGAGATAATGCTAATACGTGCAAGTTGATTACTGAAATTTGACTATTTGAAATTTATAAGAATACTCAAAAAACTAGAATATACATTATCTCTTAGAGATATAGAACCACTCTCAAACATCTTGACAATATACACATAAAATATAACTTATACTTAAAATATATTTTATGTATATATCCTACCAAAAAACCTAATGGAATGCTAAATCAATTTAATACAAGTCCATATTACTAATTTAAATTTTATTGACAAACAAATGCGTATGTGGTTTACAAACTAAAACTGTGTATGGAGTTTTAGTTTCTAAACCACATATGCGGTTAGTATACTTTAAACCTTGTACGCAGTTTAGCTTCGGTTAGGCTTGACAAAATGAGCCTAAGATGAGCCTAATCGCATATGAGGTTTTTAAATTTGAAATACCCTATGCATGTTTTGTGTTTTTTCATGTTTTTTTTTGGGTGTGTCCACTTTTTTGGACACCATTTTGGTGCACACAACTTACTAATTTGTGATATTTTTCATAGATTCAAATATAGTTTTTAAACAATAATTAGAAATTAAGTTTCCATATTGTTATGTAACTTTTTTTTTTTGCTCAGTAAAAAGGCCTAGGCCATATTTTATTGATAAAGAATGTTACAATCTCCGCTCAATGCGGGCACTGGTAGGAAAGAGTGGATAGGAGAAAACCTCTGACCTTTCCTAGGACCATCAGTCCAGTCAAACTAATAACCTTTAAATTACATTTGACCTTTTATAGGTTCTACATTCTGGCTTGTCAAAAAGCCCTTCATATGGAGAATCTTTGCTTTACTTGGGATAGTGTATTTCTATCCAACTTTCCAAGTTCCCTGTTGCCATATTAGTCACTTCCTGCTTATCTTGTAAAAAAAAATTTAGAACCTCCTCCTGCAAAATAGATTTTCAATACCTTCTTCTGCAAATCACTATGTTAATTGTTAGTGTCAGGAGAAGAATAAAGCCAATACTAGTTCTGTACACTCTCCTCTGCTGCTATTCTAGACTAAGTATCTTTCCAAATAGGTAAACATCAGAAGTTGTTGGTCCTACTTTTAAAGATTACCCAGTCTACAATAATTCTCAGAAGTGAAAGCACTAGTCAGCAAAGGGTTGATACTACTACAATCTCTCTAGCTTGCCCTTTAGATTCTTACTGTGATAATCAAGATTTATGTCTCATTTAAGTATAGTTTAACTATATTGTGATATTGTCATACAGTGAGTATCTTACCCTTCACTATGCATATTATATCAAAGAAAATAAACAGTTCACTATGTGTCTTGAGCTATCTATAGATCCTATCTGTCTATGCATAAGATTCATTATAATAATTATAGCAAAAAACTATGTAACTGGATCTTAATCTTCTTCCCTGTCATCTGCAGCTTCCATACCAGAGGCTTGTGATTCGGTGGGGTTATCTACCTAGAATGGTGTCCATCATTCTTCGACCATATAACTCACCCACCACTCTCCTTTTGGTTCTTTGACCACTCCAAGCCATTACTTGAGGAATGCAATGCTTCTAACTATCTTTGTTTGTCTTTGGCTGTAGAGTCTCTGGTCCTTATTACTGAGAATGGGCCTTTTGAATTCTACATTAAGCACCTCCCCCTTATCAATGGCTTCCGCCACTTTGGAGTAATCTTCTGGGTAATGTGTTTGTAGATTATCATCCACATATTTTATCACCAATTCCAGGTTATCCAAGTATTCTTCTTTGAAAATCAACCTGCATAATGTGACTGTTACTGCTTTTCCTTCTCCCATTGTAAGTAGAATTGTTGCAAACCCTGTTGGGATGCTACTGTTAACTCTTTTCCTATGTTAAGAAAGGATTATCTCATCACCCAGAATCCTTTTGGTTGCATGTATAACCAAATCATCCTCCATTTTCAAGATAACCGATCATCTCTTGTTAGAAATTCCTCCTATGAGGACATTTCCAGCTTCTCGGGGCAAAGACAAATACCAGAATCCATTTTAGGTAGAGTTAAGTGCAGTATGCCTATACAAAGATATACTAAATATGGCAACCGGTGAAACCGATACTATAAATTATGACCTGTGTTGTGCCAAGCTAGTCACATTAAGTTTACCTCTCTGTCTTTCACTATGTTGTATGATTGCTTGCAGATAATTCTAACATATTCCCTTCCCCCAAAATGTCTTGTTGTATGACTGTGGGAGTGATGATTATTTATTTGCTTTACCCCTAGCATTGTTAGTGCATGATTGCTCTGACAATCGAGTAGTATTATCATGATGATTTCTAGTTGTGTTTCATCATTTTTATATACTACATCAAGATATATATATATATATATATATATATATATATATATATATATATATATATATATATATATATATTCCTATGTAGGTATATATTTGTGCGTTTCCATTTTTGTCCATGCTCGAGTATGCATGTATGTATATGTCTTTATGAATTTCTATTTATGTGGCTATGTATACGAGTATGCACTCATATGCATATATCTACAAATATACATATATGCATATACATATATATGTATATACACATATATATCTATATCCATACTTGTATATCTGTATGTCTGTGCCTATATATGCATGTAAGTATATATTTTATCTTTCTATATGTATGCAGATGAGCATGTTTGTATATGTCAATCTGTGATGGTGCCATCTTAGTCCTGTCATGTCATATTGGTTTGAAATTTGTTTTATAATCTAGTGTCATCATTTTGCTAAGGACTCGGGCTAAGTATTGCATCTTTTTCCTTTGAGTATTTATATGTCTATATTTATTTATATCTCTATATGAGTGTGAATTTGTTTCTATTTGTGTATGAGTTGTATGCCAATTTGACACATTCTTGTCTGCCTTAAACCCTTGGTGTCTGCCACCATACCTAGTTTATGTTCATTTGTGCCTATAGAAGGGAGTAGTCTCTGCTCTCGGGATACTATGATGAGTATATATGTTTTGAAGCATATCTTGGATTTACTTGACACATTTTCGGATTACATTGTCAGCCACACATTAAGAGAGGGCAACTCTGTGGCTGACAAATTAGCAAATATGGGCTGCAATGGCATTTCAGTTGAGTCAGTTGCATCTCCCATCAAATTGTCTTCTTTTCCCGAATTGCTTGAATTGGTACAAAAGGAAAGTATAGCAGTTAAATTACAAATTACATCTTAATAAGTACTCGCATATATGCATTTAAACTGAAGCCTGCAAATAGGATGACTGACAGGACACTTGCATTTATGAATTTAAATGAAGTTTGCGGATGGTATGAATGAAAGATTAGTGCGAGTAATCTGAGATTTTCATGATGGCATTTCACACGGGGTAAAAAGGATTTTGTCCTCTCACACATCCTCCCGACTGCATTACGGTCACAAGTTAATGCAAGAAATCTCGAACTTGATTTTAAAGTCCGATTAATTATTGCATTTCGAGATGTTAAGTATGGTTTATAAATGGTAACTTGCCTATTTTTATATACACGGTTCTCAACGGAAGTTTTTGATTTTTGAAGTATCTCAGTGTTCAGTAATATGGAGAATGGCTCTTGTGAAGGGTGCAAGCAAATGCATTGGGAGTACATGTCATGGAACAACTGTGTTCCAGTGCGAATTACAGAACCCTCGGTGACTTTTCATGGACACATCAACGATAGGGACCTTTACCAACTGTTTCTTCTGCATAACCCACAATTGAGAAGAGCAATCAAATATTTCATTGGTGAGAAGATTTTGTGCCCTCAAGCCAAAAGAATTCTTTTTCCCTATCAACTTCTCAGTGCTTTTCTGTCCAATGCTCTTGACCTCTTGCAATTGATTCCTCTGCTTGAACTAGTGTTTTTTAAGTTGGTAAGGCAGGATGTGCTTGCACCTACCTCGTTCCATGAAGCACTGGTCAATTATAATCTATGGCAGGGGTCGGCTCTCCTAGGGGGCCTATTTCCATGACATTTTATTAATCCATCCATGCTTACATGGTGCTTTATGACCGAATCAAGCATGCCCTCAAAAGGCAAAACTTTTGTCATGTGAAGAATGGTCTACATCAATTTGGCAGACAACTGGATGAGCATATTGTGCACAGAGTCAGAATCAAAGTTGGGGCTCTCATGGTGATCTTGGAACTAGAAAATGTTGATCCCAATCTGCCAATTTCGCAATCGATGGAAAGTGGATGGGCTTCAGATAGGGTGTCAGACCTCAATGCACTAGTGCAGGTTGGGGCCTCAAGATAGACTAGCTCCTCTCAGCCCAAAGTGGCAGAGGAGTGGGAAAATATTGCATTGACTCCTTCGAGAGATGTTAGAATACGACAACACACAGAGGTCAATATCTAGGAGGTCCTTCATCGCCCTTAAGAAGATGTAGTGTGGTGCGATGGGAGGTAGATAATCCAGCCTTCGATGCCCCTAAAAATCAAACCCAGGGTGATGCAGCCATGGACGAGTAAAATGATGTTGGCTCTGTTTTTGGCTTCTTAGAATATGCTCCATTTTGATGTGTAAGGAAATCTATTGGCAACCGATATGACCCAAATTTTTTTGACTACTTCTTGTTAATACTGATGTTGGTATGTTCGTTTATTTCCACTGGTATAATAGAACCGGTAGTGGAGACATCTTGTTAATCAGTCAGGTAGTACCGGTAATGGAGGCTCTTTTATGAACCAATTAAGAGGACAACATACTAGTATCAAAGTTCTAGTATAACACAACCGATAACCGATCGTGGCAGCTCTACAATGTTCCGACAACCAGAATTCCGCTTTCCAAGTTTTCATGTTAACCGATTGTGGGGTTATTTTTTTAAGGTTTCTTTTGGATTTGTCCCGACCCGCTACTCTCAATTTTGGCCTCTATGAGGCTGGTACTATGGGCAGGTTCTATCTTTCTCTTCGGATCTTTGGGGCTTCCTTCTTATAGCCTCGATTCCTCTTTATTCATTGTATCTGAGCAAGGATATAGGGTTTTCTTCCTGGTTCTTTCCCTATTGAGCTCTTGAATCAGTTATCTTATTAATATATATATCAGTGGCTTGCCACTTTTTTTTACTTTTTTTTTTTTTTTTAAACTAATCCATTAGGAAATAATGTTGGAAATTCCATTGGAATTAAACCTTCTATATTGTATTCATTGATAGGTGAGGAACTAATTTGTGGCCAAGGGATCACATTGCTCTCAGTAGTATCTAGATGTAGAATTGTCCTAATTGCATGTAGTTCTAGCATTGAGGATGGAAGTCATGGAATAAATGAGGAATTTTTTTCCATTGCATCTTTGGCATGGTTGATGGAGGCTGCATCGTCATTTTTCTACATAGGTTGTTCTTGAGTTGTGTTAACTCTATGTAACAAATCTAAAACATCAATACTTGTTTTAGGCAATAGATGTAGTGCAGCAATATCAATGAGTACATCTTTGTAATATTGCTCAAGTTGAATTTTGTAATTCAATGCATCCATGACGTGATACCTATTAACGTAACAGTCATAACTTAGCCCTCCCAAATTAGTTCTACAAACAATAAGGATTTCTAAATCTTGTATTTTTCATTGCAAGGAAATAGCAATTTCTGAAATGTCCTGTGGGAAGTTAATTGTGTGGCCTGTATACTTAGATTGGCCTCCCCTTGCATGAGTAACCTACAAAACAGGAGCAATCCTTTCTTTGAGCATTTCTTCTACTTGGGAAAGACGCTTTAAAATAAAAGGTTGCTCACCTAGGTCCATATTGTTTGATGAAGAGAAATGGTGAATGCCTCTCTTAGTAGAACACCTCATGCAAACAATAGCATGCTCTGCACGTTTAATAATCATGCCCACATATATTTCTTTACAAACAGAACACGTTTGTGGGAGTCCGAACTTCTCAATCTTTTTTCGGAAGTTAGACAATGTGTGTTGGAATGCGGGATTGTGGAGGATGAGCTTAGGAGAAGTGCAAGGTGTTTAGGGAACATTGTTCAGCTGAGGGTGATTGGTTTGCATTCCTAACAATGTTTGGAAGCCAACATCGGGTGCTTGTTGCACATGTCGTTTCATTTGTCGTTTGTTGGAGATATTCACCCTATTCTTTGCATAGTAAATTCTATTTGTTTGCTTCCCCCTGGCTTTGACCACATCACCTTGTTGTGTGGAAGGTTGAAAGGATATCTAGTAGTTGTAAGAGAACAAAAGTGTATTATAATTATAACAATTGAAGAGGCCAGCCATTCAAGCATGTATGATAGCAAGGATATAGTTACAGTGTTTTATATTAATGGAATTGCAAGAAAATCAAGGCACATATATATATATATATGTAGCATCGTAAATTGTATGCACTCGCTAGGGTGGTACAATTTCACACCTAGTTTAGCACCCGCCTTAGTGCATTTTGCATTCTGCATTGCATTTCTCCTTAAGCACTTAATTAATCAAATTAATTAGGTCTAAGGTCCTATTTCATCATTCTCTACATCACAAAGTTGGGCCCTTTCACTAGAGCGCGCCCTTCGCATTTTATTCCTCCAATACATCACTCAATCAAAAACCCTAATTAAGTCCTATTCCGAACTTGGGGGCTTGGTTTCAGGGTCAAAACATCTCGAAATCACCTGTAACTTCGGGATTCTCTCTAAAATCATCATATCCGACGGCCCTGAAAATTTGGTGAAAAGTTGTCGGGACCGTGGCGCCCGGTGCACATGGTCCCGGACATTTTTCCCGAAATTTTGGGAGCACGATCCAATCATAAAATAAAGCTTAACCCCAAGAAATTGGCGGGATATTCAATCTCTAGGTTGGCCAAAATATGAATTTTTGATCTAGGGTTTCCTACATAAGAGCTCTCCTTCTTCATTTGAAGGGATCGGATTTTTGTTTCCAGGAACTTCATATGCAGCGAAAGAGCAGATCTTTGAGGACTTCAACAACATTCAACATCATTCTATCAAGCATCTATCAAATTCATTCATCCACTTAGGACTTGGAAGACATTGAAGAACAATAGGAGATTACCGACTGAAGATTGGCTTGTACTCCTCCCTTGAGGGTTGGGTATGATTTCGTATTGTTTTCATGTCTTTGCATAAGCTTTGATACATCATTTATTCATGCTTTAGATCACATTGCATCTTGATTTAGAGCATTTACATTATCATTTGCAAGCAATTAGGGTTTACTTTTTAGGTTGCTCTAGTTTGCTTTCTTGCATTTTGGACCTTGCACACACACTAGGTCTGCACACACAATACATTTTACAAAACAACTTGGCTATTCGTGGAGGTGGAAATCACCGAAGTGGGGGTTTGACTAAGGCAAAACCCTATATAGCCACCCCTCCCCCTTTTTCAGATATTATTGCAAATTTCGGGATTCGGACGATGCCGCGGGATACAGATCCGGAGAGAGAAAGTTGGAACAGCACTCTGTGTGAAATTGTAGAGCAGGAGACTGGGACAGGGGCGCTGGGCGCCCTGGTCTTGCCAAGACAGGGGTGCTGGGTGCCCTAGTCCCTGGGACAGAGGCACTGGGCGCCCTGGTCCTCCGGACAGACAGTTTTCAGACAGTGTTTCAGAGTGCAGAACAGTGGTTTCCGGTGCAGTTTTCAGGACAGTGGCGCCCGCGCCCCCGTCCTGAACATTTTCAGTCTGATTTTGACTCCGGGTACATATCTGCATTCTTATTTTATCCTTACATTTACAGCTGTTCATTGTTTAATCTCAATTCTGCAATCTTGTTATTGGTTCATACTTGCATTTTGGGATTAGGGTTTGAACTTGCATTACTTAATCTTACAATTTCAACAAGGGAATAGAAATCCTAATAGATATCCCATGGCTCTCTCTTTCACCAAAAGAAGTAGCCAATTGTGCGATATCTCTAGGCTCTTTCGTATTCCGTAATGTGTGTCAAAAGGTAGGATTAGGGCATGTTAGCCTAGTCTCGCTTTTTTTCACCACACATTTTGGTGAACCCGACGTGAATCTATCATTGCTTCCTCTTCCATTGCATTTATTAGATCTAGATCTAGATTTAGTGTGTTTTCATTTCATTTTCATTAAAAAGAAAAAAAAAAAGGAGTGTGTTTCCTTGCATTGTGTGTTCAAATTTTATGCAATCTTTTCAAAATGTCAGATTTTTATTTGCAAAATGTTCATGCTTTTGATGATTATTATGATTATAGCCAAGATGAATTAGATGAAGCTTTAGATGAGTTTTTAAACCCTAAGGATGCTAAACCTTCATTTTACCAAAAACTCATAAACCTTGTTACTATGCCATTTAGGTGTGATGAGAAAGATAAGTCGAATGATTCCTCTCAAGGATACATTCCTATCAACTCTTCCCCTGAATCTAGTAACATGGTTGTTTTCAATAATCCCCTCTATGAGGAGATATCTCCTTTTGAATCAAAAGACAAACCTTTTAACCGATATGATCATGCCTTGTTGGATGATGCTCTTGATGACTTTGTGGCTTTGTCGAAACCTATAAACAAAAACAAGACCTCTAAATTGGTTAACATGATAAACTTGAATGAACATAACAAGCTTCTTTTTGAAGTCCAAGGTGCTTATCCTTCTCCCACCTTTCAAGTTCTTAAATCACCTCTCCTTACTGTCCAAGGAAGGTATGATCATGATTCCTTTCGTACCCCGAATAAACCAATCATCACTGTACAAGGAAGAAAACCTATAAGTCCTTACAATTATGCTAAGCAAATAACTAGAGAGAGTTATCATGCAGTTGCCCATACTTATCATACCAGAAATAATAGGCAACCTAATCCTCCTCCTGTTATTCCAGTTTCCCTTGCTAATCCTCAACCAATTCTTCCTCAAGCTCCCCGTATTTCGCAAGTTATGGGTAAGGAATATGATCTCATAGAACAACTTAAAGCTACCCCTGCTAAGATATCCCTTTGGGATTTGATTCAAACTTCTTCCGCTCATCATGGAATGTTACAAGATGCCTTGAAAGATTTGAATGTTCCTCCACCGAATACGTCTAGTAATATAGCATCTTTTGTTAACTCTGTGATGAATCCTAAAGCTCAAATTGTGTTTACCCAAGATGAGTTGCCTACAAATGAAATTCAACAACAATATGATCCCTTGATGATTGTGGTTGTCATGAAAGACACTGCTATAAGACAAACACTAGTAGATAATGGCTCTGGTCTTAATGTGTGTAGCATTAATCTATTGCATAAGATGAATGTGGATACATCTCTTATTGAGCTTGACTCTCGTCCCATTCGTGGTTTTGACAATGTGGCTAAGACTTCATTGGGCATCATCACCTTACCTCTCACAGTGGGACCTGTTACTTTGCCTACTCCTATCCATGTTATGCCGGGAAATCTAACATACAACTTGCTATTAGGGAGACCTTGGATTCACAGCATGCAAGCTGTCCCCTCTACATTACATAGGCAAGTTAAATTCGTTTATAACAATAAGACATACACTTTGATGGGTGATACTAATTTTCAAGCTTGTCTACAAACATCTAATTCCAAAGGAGAGTCTTCTAAGCCATCCTCGTCTAGTAATGACTCTTTAAACAAGAAACCTATCGCTAAGTCTTCGCTCTCTGATGATCAAAATCCTTTGGACGAGTCTGGAACTCCTGAAGAAGATCCTTCTCGACTTGAAACTACACATAAAAAGGATTTTGATCCTGAGAAGGTTCTCGTAGAGGATGATTGGGGATCTCTTGATTTTAACCCTACCTTTGTAGGTGAATATAAGGTTCCTTCTAGAGAACTTAAAGTTGAAAAGAAGGAAGAAGCTGAAAATCACAAAGTTGAAAAGAAAGAAGAAGCTAAAAATCAATCAACCTTACCTGAATCTACGAGTAATAATTTTGTGGCCGCTTCTCAAACTTCTTCTCCTCACATCTATAATTATGAAGAGTTTGATTCTTTGTCTTATGAAAAACCACCTTCTCTTCCTGAAATGGCTGATCGTTATGGTCGTGGTTTTCGCATTTTTGCTAAGCATGGGTATCATGGAAAAGGTTGTGGTGCTCATGAACAAGGGATAAGAGTTCCTCTAGAGACTAATTTTCACAATTATGCCTTTGGACTTGGCTTTAATCCCTGCAGACGTACTAAAGCTTCTAGAAGACCATGCATTAGTGTTAATGCTATCTCTACATCTCTATCAATACAACATCCTGAGTATATTGATGGGGATCCTTCGTGTGCCTGTGCTTTGGATATTTTCCCTACCGACGATGCTTTAGCTGAGTTCTTGGGAGCCTATGACACTCTTCCTCGTTATCATCACAATAGGGGACTCCCTTATTGTTTGAACACCGAAGCCTATTTTGGAAAAGAGATTGATAATGATGAGATTGTGAAAGAATTCCCTCAATTAAAGGATACTCCTCAACAAAGTAATCTTCTCATAAGTGACACCACTGATGTTAAGATGGATCCTTGCAATAAAGAGAAAGTCATTAAAATTGGGAAATGTTTGGATGAAGAGGAACAGAAACAATATGAAGAACTATTGCATGAATTCCCTGAGATCTTTGCTTGGGCATATTCTGACATGCCTGGTATAGATCCTAAGATCGTTACTCATAATATTGTCTTAGTTCCTGATGCTAAGCCCGTGAAACAAAAGATTTGAAAAATGAATCCCAAGGTGGCTCTGCTGGTTAAGGCTGAGATTGAAAAATTATTGGAAGCTGGATTTATCCGCCCTATTGACTATTCCCCATGGATTTCAAATATTGTCGCTGTGGCTAAACCAGATAACAAAATAAGGATGTGTACCGACTTTCGGGATCTAAATAAGGCTTCTTTAAAAGATGATTTCCCTCTTCCAAACATTGACATGATAGTTGATTCTACGGCAGGACATGCCTTGTTATCCTTCATGGATGGTTTTTCAGGCTATAATCAAATTTTCATAAACCCTCAAGATCAATTCAAAACTGCTTTCACCACTCCTTGGGGTACGTTTTGTTGGATAATGATGCCTTTTGGACTTAAAAACGTCGGTGCAACTTATCAACGAGCGATGATCCTTATCTTTCATGATTATATGCATAAGATTTTAGAGGATTATGTTGATGATATTTTGGCCAAATCCTTTCTTCGCATGGATCATGTTAAAATCCTCCGCCAAATTTTTGAAAGAATTCGTAAATATCACATGCGCTTGAATCCCCGAAAATGTGTTTTTGGTGTGGATAGTGGAAAACTATTAGGATTCATAGTTTCGCATCGTGGGATTGAGGTGGACACTAAGAAAATAGATGCTATTGTCAACATGCCACCTCCTCGAAATGTGTCTCAACTTAAAAGCTTACAAGGAAAGATTCAAGCTATTCGTAGGTTCGTGTCTCAGCTTGCGGATCGTACCTTTCCTTTTACTCAACTTCCTAAAAAGGATATCACTTTTCAATGGAATGAAGACTGTCAGCAAGCATTTGAAGATTTAAAAGTGTATTTGGCTAGTCCTCCTATTCTTCAACCTGCCGAACCTTCTAAACCCTTCCTTCTGTATACAGCTGCTTCTTCTCATGCTCTCGCAGCATTGTTGGCACAACATGATAAAGATGGTAAGGAATGTCTGGTTTATTACATAAGTCGTACCTTACTCGATTATGAGACCCGATATTCTGCGATAGAAAGACAATGCTTGGCCTTGGTATTTGCGACTCAGAAATTGAGACATTATCTTTTGAATTCAGAAGTCCACATCATGGTAAAGTTTGATCCTTTGAAGCATCTTTTCTCTAAAACTGATTTATCAGGACCTCTAGCTAAGTGGGTTATAATGTTAACTGAATTTGACCTTAAGTTTGTTTCCCAAAGAGCAATTAAAGGACAAGCGTTGACCGATCACTTAGTTGAGGCCCCTTCGCCTTTCTCCTTCCCTAACCCTGAGTCCTTTCCTGATGACTTCATTCTTTCTATAGAGAAAGATGAAACTTGGGAGTTATACTTTGATGGATCTAAGTGTCGTACGGGATCGGGGGCAGGTGTTGTTTTAGTTTCTCCTACAAAGAAACCTATTCCCTTATCATATCGTCTAAATTTCCTGTGTACCAATAACATTGCTGAGTATGAGGCTCTTATAGCGGGAATAAAGGCAGCCTTGGCTCTGAACATAAAACACATACATATCTATGGAGATTCGCAATTGATTATAAGACAAGTAACAGGAATATATCAAGCAAAACAAGACAAATTATCACAATATAAAGATCTTGCTATCTCTTTATTACAAAATTTTGATTCTTATACCATGGAACCCGTTCCTCGAAAAGATAATCGACATGCGGATGCAATGGCATGTGTGGCTTCTCTAGTATCTTTAGAGGACCCTATAGTCGATCTTAATTTCGTTATTCACAATCTTATTTCTCCGGCTATTGAAGATGATTCTAGCTTGATAACATGTTGTGACTTTGTAGACTCAGATGAATGGTTCTCGCATATCGTAAGATATTTGACCGATGGTACCTTTCCTGATTCCGCTAATAGGAACACTAGGGCTAGAATCCGCAAGCTGTATGCTAGATATATCATCCAATAAGATAATCGAACAAATTCTTCGTAAAACCATAAATAAGCATGGTAAGGATTGGAGTAACCAGCTAATCTATGCTCTTTGGGCTTACCGAACGAGTGTACGAATTGCTACGGGAACTACTCCTTATAATCTTGTTTATGGTGTTGATGTTATTATGCCCTTAGAATTAGAGATTCCATCACTTAGGGTTTCTCTCAAAGGTATAGTAGATGATGACTCTTATAGGGAACAACGACTTCAACAGCTTGAGATGCTTGATGAACAGCGCATAAACGCTCTTGAGCATATTCAAGCGTATCACAAAACTCTACAACGAAGCTATAATGACAAGGTTATTCAACGTTCTTTCTCAGTAGGTGACTTAGTCCTTTATGAGAACCAGCGCAATGTGAATGCCTTGCCTGCCGAAAAGGGAAAATTTAGTCCTAATTGGCTTGGACCATATATCGTTATTGAGGATTATGGATCAGGTGCTTACAAAATAGCGGATGTAGATGGTACGCCTCTTAAAGAACCTATTAATGCTATGCACTTGCGTAGATATTATGCTTAATTCTTCATTCTTCATCTATCTTCCTTTTCAATTCTTCAACATTGGATAATATGTTAGTATTTTTTAATTAGAGCAAAATAGAATTAAATGTTATGTCGTTTAATCTATATTGCTTCGTTCCTGACAAGCATGTCTTCTTACTTTATAGTTTGTCTTGAATTCATTTATGTAAATTGTAAAAGATTTACATTCCTATTATGCTAGCATATTATACAGTGTCTTTATGTGTTAAGTAGAATTGTATCATGTTGTGTTTAAATTCAGAATTAAATCACATTAGTTATATGATTCTTAGACTTAATGCATATTTCTTCCTTATCATCAATGTAGTACTTGATTAAACATTTTAATTAAGTCACACATGTATCAATTTAATCATGGAGCATTGAGAAATCAATCACATGGAAATTAAATTCTGAACATACATGTACATTTACCAAATGTATTAGATTTAATCAAAACAAAATATACATTGTTTTAAGCATTAAAGATAACACATTTGAGACAAAAGAGAAGCATGTATATATACATATATATGTGTGGATCGTATACAAATCTAGGTCACTGTACATCCAAAATGTGACCCCTCTTCTACATCATAAAATCATCTCCTATCCCTAGGGCTAGTGGCTGGAGAGTGTCGACTAGATGCTCCCTCCTGGTCTGGCCATGAAGGTGGACCCATGGGTGTGTAGCACGATACAGATCGTGAGTGACTCCGAGAGGAACTCCTACGATCCCTATCCATAAGGATCTCATGATAGGTGGTAGCCTCGGTCTGAGCCGCTGCTAGATCTCGCCGCGCCTGCTGGAGGTCCTCTGATAGGACTCTCTCTCTCTACCGCGCCTGCTGGAGGTCCTTTGATAGGACTCTCTCTCTCTCCCTCCATATATCTACCTGTACTCGAAATGGGAAAAACAAATCCTCATGCCGACCTGCGTTCCCCTGAGGCCTATAGGCAATCTGTGAGGAACTGGGGATCTGTGCTATCATGGAAATGTCTGTCATTGCCTGCTGAATCAAGGAACGCCATTCCTGCACATTAGCTGTGGCAGTAGAATAGATTTTTGTTAGTACCATTCTATATCATCAAAACATTAATCAATCAATATAAACCTACTATACCTGGATCTCCCTCGCGCCAGTAGGGATCATGATATGGTAGTATCTGTGCCTGGGCACTGCTAGGCTCCCCTCCCTCGCATACTCTATCCACGATGGGTGTAGGCTGGACGGTACTGGTGACAGGTCTCCGTATCGCCTCCTGTTCCCCCTGTTGGGGAATAAGAGGTGGATCCAGAGCTATGGTATCGTCTCCTGAATGGTGGGGAGCTGCATCCAACTCCTCCTCATCATCTCTATCCTCCTCCTCCTCCTCGTCATCCTCATCCTCGTCCTCATCCGCATCATCACCTGCATCCTCCTCGTCCTCCTCTCTATCTGCATCCTCATCCTCATCCTCCTCCTCCTCGTCACTAGGCTGATCGCCTGTAGGTGGATCAGGATCTCCCGCCTCCTCGTGACCCTCTCCCTCCTCTGGCTCCTCTGACCTGGATCCCTCATCCTCGTCTCGGTCTCCATGTCTCCATGGGCCTGGATAGCCTGTCGGATGATCTGGTGGAAAGATAGGACCTGGATATGATCTCATAAACCATGAGACGTACCTCCGCTGTGCTCCAAGCTCTGCAGAATAGTCGGTGACTACATCCTGATCAAATCCCTCTAAGTCTGTCGTCTCAATATCATCTACCATCGGTCTCGCTACTGCTCCAGGTCTGGGAAGGACTCGTGAGTGTCGAGTATAGATGGGCACATCGGCTGGAACACACTGCTCTAGTCCGAACTGCCTCCGTACTCGGTCAAAGTAGAAAGGGACTATGATGTGTGCATATCGTCCTCGCAGTAGGCAGTTCCTCTGTAGACATGCTAACTGTCTCTCCATACCATCCCATCTGTGCATCAGTAGGTAAGGTCTCCACACTATCACCTCGGCTGTCAGTCTGTCAATAATCACTCTCCAATATAATAAATCGCCAAATCTCCACTCTCTGGTAAGTGGATAAGCGAACACCCTAGGTCGCTCGCTCGCTGTACTCAGTGGAAAGCCGACGGGCCTGGTGCATGTGAAATGCTCTAAAATCCACACCTGTAGAAGTGTGCATGTCATCAAACTACAACCCTGTCCGAATACATACTCCTCAAGGTCGTGATAGAGATGTGCAAGCATACTCCGACCCCATGCATAAACTCTCCTGTGTCTCTCCATCGCTCTGATACACCATGTGAGGCCCCCATGCATGTGTGTCCCTCGCCCATTAGGGCAGACGGCTAGTGCTATGATGGCTATCATAAGGCGTCTCAGAAGTGGTACCTCCCCTGTAGGATGTAAGAGCCAGCTGACCATGATGCGACCTCTCGTCTCGCTCGGCATGACTCTCCCTATGCAATACACCTGCTCTCTCTGATGATCCTCCGCTGACCGATCGGTCGCGTATGTAACTGTCGCTCCTCTGATAGGAAGACGAAGTATACGGTACACATCCTCGAGTGTGACCGTCAGCTCTCCTACTGGAAGGTGAAAGGTGCATGTGTCAGGATCCCATCGCTCCATCAAGGCCATCAGCATCGCAGGATGAAATCGAATGGCCGACATGAGAATCGCGTACCACAATCCCACAATCGACAGTGTGTCTCTCTCTGACTGAGTCAGCCGCGGAATCTGATCTCGCAAAGTGCGAAGAATATGTCCCGCTGTGTGCTCTCTCATGTACGGGAGACCCTGCAACACGAAAACATGACCGTAATCAGTACTCGATCATCGAAATCGCAAATGCAAACTGTCACACATCGTATGCTAGCCCCGAACCCCTCGCCAGGCCCTGATTAGGGACCATGGCGCCCTGTCAGGGACCATGGTGCCCTGCAGGGACCAGGGCGCCCCTGTCAGGGACCATGGCGCCCTGGGGGGACCAGGGCAACCCTCAGGGACCATGGCGCCCTGGGTGGGCCCCGGTCAGCCTTCGAGGCCCGCATACGATCATGAAAAAGTCAAACATGCAAAAAATCAATAGTCAAACGTTCAGTCAACTCACCTCGTCCAATGGCTCGTCGTCAATCACGGCCTGGCGCAGGATCTCGATCCTCGTGGGACGCTCCGGTCGTCGTGAAGGCATGATGATGGCTATGTGGGCTCCGCTGCACTGAATAGTATTCTGAAATCGACAAAGTGACGAACACAAGTGTCACTTTTGAAGTATATACTCTCGTTTGTTTATTCTTACTTGTTGAAACCCTAATTTCCCTCTATCATTCATTTTATCATAACTTGAGTTTGGGAGATGCGATTTTCGAGCCGTTTGTTGCGTTGGAATCGTATTTTCCTTCTCCTACTCTCGGGATGTTCCAAAAAGTGCTCTGATGAAGCCTATTTAGTGAACACCCCTCATCAATACTCTCTTACACAATTTGTCGCAAGTAAACATGCTACCCTGTTTCACCTCCCTAATAAGCAAGTCGAAACAGGGGGGGGCATATAGCTACTCACAGATTTCATCACTTTCCCTAGTAAGCATTAGGTGATTTTGTGATCTAACGTTTGTTTTGTAGGGTGTGGTTCCTAACTGTGTACTGCAGATACCACTGGGGGCTTCGTCCGACATCTTATGGATATATCCTTTTTCAAATAATGTTTACTTTTCTGTACTTTAGCTTGCATATGCACGTAGTACTCATATGACCGCTAAAGTGGGGGCTAAATGTAGCGTCGTAAATTGTACGCACTCGCTAGGGTGGTACAATTTCACACCTAGTTTAGCACCCGCCTTAGTGCATTTTGCATTCTGCATTGCATTTCTCCTTAAGCACTTAATTAATCAAATTAATTAGATCTAAGGTCCTATTTCATCATTCTCTACTTCACTAAAGCGCGCCCTTCGCATTTTATTCCTCCAATACATCACTCAATCAAAAACCCTAATTAAGTCCTATTCTGAACTTAGGGGCTTGGTTTCGGGGTCAAAACATCTCGAAATCCCCTGTAACTTCGGGATTCTCTCTAAAATCATCATATCCGACGGCCTTGAAAATTTGGTGAAAAGTTGTCGGGACCGTGGCGCCCGGTGCACATGGTCCCGGACATTTTTCCCGAAATTTTGGGAGCACGATCCAATCATAAAATAAAGCTTAACCCCAAGAAATTGGCGGGATATTCAATCTCTAGGTCGGCCAAAATATGAATTTTCGATCTAGGGTTTCCTACATAAGAGCTCTCCTTCTTCATTTGAAGGGATCGGATTTTTGTTTCCAGGAACTTCATATGCAGCGAAAGAGCAGATCTTTGAGGACTTCAACAACATTCAACATCATTCTATCAAGCATCTATCAAATTCATTCATCCACTTAGGACTTGGAAGACATTGAAGAACAATAGGAGATTACCGACTGAAGATTGGCTTGTACTCCTCCCTTGAGGGTTGGGTATGATTTCGTATTGTTTTCATGTCTTTGCATAAGCTTTGATACATCATTTATTCATGCTTTAGATCACATTGCATCTTGATTTAGAGCATTTACATTATCATTTGCAAGCAATTAGGGTTTACTTTTTAGGTTGCTCTAGTTTGCTTTCTTGCATTTTGGACCTTGCACACACACTAGGTCTGCACACACAATACATTTTACAAAACAACTTGGCTATTCGTGGAGGTGGAAATCACCGAAGCGGGGGTTTGACTAAGGCAAAACCCTATATAGCCGCCCCTCCCCCTTTTTCAGATATTATTGTAGATTTCGGGATTCGGACGACGCCGCGGGATACAAATCCGGAGAGAGAAAGTTGGAACAGCACTCTGTGTGAAATTGCAGAGCAGGAGACTGGGACAAGGGCGCTGGGTGCCCTGGTCCCTGGGACAGAGGCGCTGGGCGCCCTGGTCCTCCGGACAGACAGTTTGCAGACAGTTTTCAGACAGTGTTTCAGAGTGCAGAACAGTGGTTTCCGGTGCAGTTTTCAGGACAGTGGCGCCCGTGCCCCCGTCCCGAACATTTTCAGTCCGATTTTGACTCCGGGTACATATCTGCATTCTTATTTTATCCTTACATTTACAGCTGTTCATTGTTTAATCTCAATTCTGCAATCTTGTTATTGGTTCATACTTGCATTTTGGGATTAGGGTTTGAACTTGCATTACTTAATCTTACAATTTCAACAAGGGAATAGAAATCCTAATAGATATCCCGTGGCTCTCTCTTTCACCGAAAGAAGTAGCCAATTGTGCGATATCTCTAGGCTCTTTCGTATTCCGTAATGTGTGTCAAAAGGTAGGATTAGGGCATGTTAACCTAGTCTCGCTTTTTTTCACCACACTATATATATATATATATATATATATATATATATATATATATATACGTACATATTTTTAGATAGATAAATACGTTTGTATATATATGCACATGTAAATACATATGCATGCATACATACATATGTACATAGATATACGTATGTATGTAAATACATATATAATTGTATTGAGACATATGCATATATATAAATACGTGTGTATCTATATAAAAGTATATAAGCACAAATATATGTATTTATGTCGACATATTTAGGTGTATACAAGCATATTTGGTTGCACCAAAATTTAATTTGAGTGAGTTGATTTAGTGGGGGGTTTTTCCCGCTAAACTATAAGACAGTCCAACGAGTGTTGCTTTCTAGTGACCGGTTACTTTTCCAGACAAGTGGCAGGTGGGTTCTTCATTCTTTGGCTTAGATTGTGACGTGTGTCCCTTGCATGAATCTCGGAGAAGTGGCGAACGGTAAGTGATGGGAAATGAATACTAGTTAACCCTAATTTGTAATTTTCTTCTGTTTTGTTTTCCGGTCCTCATTTTCCTGTGAATTGTTTTTGCTTTGCAAGTTTTCAGTTGATTAGAGTTTAGTTTGTTTTGTGCACACTTTGGTTGCAAGAGCATTTGTTAAAGTCATTATATATATATATATATATGTGTGTGTGTGTGTGTGTGTGTGTATATATATGTGTGTGTCTGTGTGTATATATATATGTATATATATATATATATATATACATCTATATACGTCTATATATATACATCTATATATATATATATGCACATGTATATATACATATGATTGAAAATATGTGTATAACTGTATAGACAGATATGCACATATATAAATACATATATATGTATATATATAACTCTATAACTATGTATATATATATTTGCACATACATGTATATATATACATATCTATATATGTTAATTTTTATATAGAAATGTACATGTCTATGTTTATATACAAATCTATATATACATATATACATATGTATATATATAAATAAATATGTATGTGTATATTAGTTTTCATGCATAGATTATTTTTTAATGTTTTCTATGTGTATGAGCAGTCAGTACTTATATATGGAGGAAATCTCGAGGAAATCAAATTTATTTTGCAAGGCAACTAACCAGCATAGATGAGTATGTATTCAAAGACATTGTGCAATGCAACGATGAGTGTTGCAGCAGATGTTAACCACCTTGTATATTTGCAAGTACATTTACATATGTATTTATCTATATACAGAGATGCACATTCTTAGTGTTCAATATGTGAGCACAGACATATATATACATGGGTGCATCTATATAAAAACATGTAAGCGTAGATGCATATTCTTCCAATTCTTGTTGGAGGCATTGAAAGAAAGAAGTTATATAATAAAGAAGTGGAAGCCTTTTTATATTATAATATGTAACTCTACATAAATGAATTAATTTAAACTTTAATATGAAGTGCAAAACTAATAAGCATCAGAAAAGGAAAGCATTTGTAAGGAAATAAGATTCAGTTATTTAATGCATGCACAATAGGCTAGCAATACCAACATGGGGGTTCCAGATTTGTTACATAGAGTAAAACATACTTACATAGGAAGAAGCATTTATAAACATAAGAAATATATATAGGTACATCACCATTTAGAGAAATAAACCCAACATATACCCGACATATATGCACATACATATATGGAGACATATAAACAAAGGTGCAAACAACGTAGGATTGAAAGGAATAGCGACAAGCTTATACAAACATACAAAGGTATAACTAACTATAGAATTTTGTGTAGATATAAGCTTGTTTGGTTAAACACCTATTTTGTCTATAGTACTATACCTATGTTTATGTGCACATGATTTAACCCTTCTTGTACAAAGGGAAGCCTTTAGGAAGGCATCAGAACAAAAAATATATGTACATATACACATGGAGGCATATAATGAAACTTGTAGATATTTAAGAATGAAAGGAATACCAACAAGCATATTGAAACACAAAACGTTATAGGTAAGTATACATGTGTGTGTACACATAAGCTTGTGCTCTTGAAGACTTATTTTGTCTACACCCCTATGCCTACATAGGTGTATGTGCACATATGAAATGTTTGTTGTAGTAAGGAAAGCCTTTAGCAAGATATAGAATTTATAAAAGGACATAAATAGTTATAAAGAAGAATCAAACATATATAAATTTGTCTATAATGTAGCAAGATTGTATGCATATAAAACATGTAAAAATGCAAAAGAGGAAACGTAATAAGTCTTATATGAAAGCAAAGTATTATAAATAGCCAAGAGGTGGAGTATAGAGTTGAGTTTGCGTGGAGAGGAGAGTGATCTCTGCAAGTAAAGCATTGCACTCAGCTTTATAATCAACCTCGTAGACCTTGTTAATTGCAACCTTCATCTTAGGCTCATAATTGTATGTGTCGGTAGAAACCAACAAAGTAAACGTGTAGCGATGTGAAATAACTGTATTAATGACAACACAAGGTGTTTGTATTGTGGTGACATCATTTTGGAGCATGTAAAGCTCTTTTGTAATTTTTTTTATCAAATTTGTTCCTACCTCATCAAAAGTAGTTGCCCAAATAGTTCATGTTGCATCTTGCAGTTTCATTGGTAAAAGGTAACTGTAATTGCATTATGCCATGCTCATTTGACATCTAGGACAAAACCATGAATCATCAACCTACTGAGTGCATTTTTTTTTGCAAGGTTTACCATTAAATTTCAATGGACAAGTTGCGTAGTAGAAGTCATCATCTGTTACGTTCACAAATCTAAGAACAACTATAGTGGTTTGAATTATTTTTGGTTTAGCACTTATGCGTTCACGAATCAATGCAATAGTCATCCTACTGTATCTCCCATCAATATGAGTAAAGCCTGAAGAGAAATTGTGAGGATGCAATGGAAGAGGTCCTCTTAGCATGAGGGGTTTTGCCTCTAGGAAAGGAGGATTAATATGTAGTGTTATCGTAGATGTAATATTGACAACCTTCCCATTAAAGTACCCTACATGGGCATTGCGTACAGCAAGGGTAAGAACAACATCAGGGGTTAACATATTTTTTAAGTCATGGCCTCTTTGTTCTAATGTTGGCCCCCATAGATTGACATCAATTGTTGAACCAGACAGATCATTAATTTTAACAATTCGCTTCTTAGTTTCATTGCCATCCTTTCTATGGATTGTGATGACATCTCCAACATAGAAAATAATACCAATATGTCAACCAATGTATTATTAGTCAATTGAACGAATTCACTAATAGGGGTGAAAGGGGAGCATCTCTAAGTAGAATCAACATCAAGGGTGCAGCGTTTCAATATTGAAGCTTCAGATAAGAAGATCTCTAGATGATTGTTTAATTTATTGTATTTTGTGTTTGCCTCCTTTATGGACCCCTTTGAAATGACATAGTGAGCACCCACCTCAACACGATCACAATGTAGTTGAGCTATTTGATCGAAGCATGTGATCCTAACCTCACAACCCTCAATGTCTACAATGTCAAAGTTTAAGACTTGCCCATTCTTGGTAGGTGTACTATATGGACGTATTGGGAGTTTGTTGGTGACTTTTCCCTTGATTGTCCATTTGTTTTGGTAGGGATTTAAACTTTTGATAGGGCTTATGTTATCAGAGGTCGCGCTTTATGGAGATGGTAGTGCACAAGCAAACTGAAGGGAACGTTTAGAAGGATATTTTTATAAGCATGTTATATTTCCTACCTCATGTTCCATACATATCTGCAAGTATAACTTGTCAAGAGAAATATAGAATCTATTTTTAGAGTGTCTGAAAGTATCAGATCTGCATACTTAGGAGGCAGAATTGCCAACTGCATGTATGTGTCATCAGACAACACAAGTTTATATATGTTTGTATCATCTTTGGTACCCTACATTTTCTGGAATGACAAAACCTGGAGCAATGTTGAAGGAAGGTCATCCCCAGCATTGATAGATTGAATTGCACATGGGGTGGGGGCACACTCTTGGGCAAGTGCCTACAAAAAGATAATATCAAAACTGAGGACTTAATGTGAAGGGGTAGTAAGAAACATTTATGACCATCGCTTCAAGTATAGTTGAGTTTTTTGGAAAGCATGTAATTAATAATTTTGAACCATTGAATGCGGCAATGATATAGAAATGCATCAATTAAAGAAAGCATATTTTTATATGCTAGAAAATAGAGATCATGTAGAAATGAAAGGCTTGCAATCAATTTAAAATGTATTTTGAACGAGGGATATTATGAAAGTAATGACCACAAAGTTGGGGTTTTGAAAAGGCAGAACGTATCAGCTTACCAAAGAGTCCATTGCAGACTATTGTGAATATTTAGAGGGAGCTCATGGAGACGACATATTGAAATGAGATCTTTGAAATCGAGAGAAATGGCAACACTAAATGTGCATGAGAGTACACATTTATTAAAAACCTCTTATAATATTTTGTAAGCATATATTTTAATTTTTCTAAAAATGTAATATTGCACAGGTTGTTCTGAAACAAAGCTATTAATAGATAAAGACGTGCAGAAATGAATAACTTAGCGATATGAAAAAATTAAGCATGTTTTCATTTAACCATAGAAAAGAAGGCATTTCATTTGCAGAGAAGACAGATGCACACCGTAAGAGAAACATGGGTTACCAGACTTTTAGTGCAAAAATGATTTCAATTCCACTATGAGGAAAGGAGTGTTGTCATTTGGACTAGTATGTTGCCTTGTAGAATAAAGTTGATTTTGAGCCTATTAGGAGGTTGCAAATTTTCTTATTAGAAGACATAGAATGACATAATGGATTGAGAAATTTTGTGCCCAAGACAACCACCAAACTAAACCCTAATGAACCAAAAACTTGCACACCAAAAACAATGCGCAGGAAAATGAGGAATGGAAACCAAAACACACCAAAATCGCAGACCCATTTCTTTTAATAATCACCTTAATTACAAACTCATTGGGAGGTGTATCAGAAGCTTACTGTAGATATTGTTCCACATTTATATCTCACGTATTTCCATATGATTTGGTACCAATTTCAATGTAAAAACTATTCAATATAGTTGTATGAAAGGCACCCAAATGGGCCACATTCTAATGCAATTAGGATGGAGTACTTAATATTTTCGATGACCAAAGTGCATGTCTCCCCCTTCAAAACTATTAATTGCATATACCCATTTCTCATTTTAATCTTAAATCCTCATCTCTCAATGGACACTTATAGTTTATGGTTGCTCGGCTGTAAAGGTTGAGAAAAGCCAATACAATTTATAGAGCAATGAAAGATTCTAAGGAAGACCTAAACTCATACTCAACATTTCAAGGAGACTCATTGTCCGATCAAAGTGCTAGATTTCAATTGTAATTTTGAGTTAATTTTTTTTTATATACATATTAAGATAATTCTATTAAATTTAAAATATTTCTATTATAAAACAATTTATTCTTCAAAGCTTATTTAAATAATTAATCAAAAATAAATTATTAGACTAATAAACTTAAGGTGTGAGGGTAGGCAAAATAGAAAGGAAAAAACAAACTTGAAAACCAAAATCACCACACCACAGAAACTAAATGGTAAAAACAACATATTGTAACAAAGATATGTGTGTGTCATTATATAACTATAGAATGTGCATAACATCACAATACATAGAATGATCGGCACAAAGTCAAGCTTTAATCTTTTAATTCCCTACAAAATCTTGTAATATATGCAATGGGTTGATCTAATCTAACAACAATTCAACAGATCAAACAATGACAATAAAGGGAAAAATAATAACCCAACCAAGAACAGGAAAAAATTATGGAAAACTAGTAGGTCTTTATATATATAAACCCAAAAGCAAAATGAATCACTAGAAACCAATATGCTTATCTCACAGAAACCAATATAAAGAAATTGATGAAAAATAGTAGTGGTCATCCTTCATCAAAGCTCAAATACAAAATAAATCACTAGAATACAAAGACTAAAAACAATAGGCATAATAGCAATAGTATTACTGAAATGAATCCCTGGAAAGAAACATCCCATGGTAACACAATATAATAATAAAATAAAAGAAAGATTGAAACTTGATGGGAAAAACCCACTAAGAGAAACTTATCCTAGACTAATAAAACAACCAGAAAACCTCTAGGCATAGTCAACATTCCAACCAAAAAAATTGAATGAACTTGAAAAATAGTACCAAAGAACACAGAACATGAATCAAGATAGAGAACCAAAAAAACTCATAAAAACTGAAATACCAAAATAGCCTTAATCTGACTGGTATACTCAAAGGGCTAACCAAAACTCATTGGTATAAACAAAATATATGTATATATTAAACTTGAAAAACAACAATGAACAATTGTGAAACAGAAATAGACCATTATAATAATACAAAACAGAGCAATCTACAAGTGGAAAAACATAACGAAATCTAATATTCAACAATATTCTTCAACGGGAGTATAAAAAAACAACAAGGAATAATTGTGAAATAGAAATCAACCTAACAAATATTGTGTTGATAAAAATCACGATTTCCACCTATCTGATCTAGTAAAGGTTCTTACAAACAATAAACTAAAAAGCATAGACAAATAGCACTATCAACTATACAAATAGTTTATTTCAATCTTAGTCATACCTAACTATACACAATTAAAGTGAGAAAAACATTTGCTAATTGTTTTAACATATCTTACAGCTACTTATAAACATCCAAAGCTCTTACAATTATTTAGCTCAAATAATTCAATACATCATAATGATGTCATACGTAAGAGGGTATGTTCTAAGAAAAAATGACTCAACAAAAATCTCAAGGGTCAATGACATTTTTTCTTCTCAATCAGATGATATAGTCTTTGAAATACAATAAATTACTTTGTTAATTGTATCTAAGGTTTCATAGCAAGCTATTTTGACCGGCTACAAAAGTTTTCTTAGTGTAGTTTTAACACAATTTGTAATTTTTCCAGTGTAACAAGCCTCTGTAATTTTCAGCACTCATATCTATCCATTTATGTGCTCATTACAATGGACCAGAAGGAAACCCAAAATAGAGTTAAGTAAATCAAAAGAGAAACAACATAGTGGTGTGTGGATATTTCTTTTATGTTAATTGTAATAGGTACATCAAGACAAAAAATCATAGTACTAATTTATGAGTTCTACATATAAGAACGCAGTATGAAAAGTATGAAGATCACTTCAAATATCAAAATATTATTAAAATAATAACTAAACCCATTAGACAATGGCTAAACAACTCTAATTAGTATCTACCCATGCAACCCATCCATCTTGATTATCATTCCACTTAAGGAACTTATCTCTTAGTTCAAAAACACCTAGTAGATCAATTAATTGTTCAATACCGGGTATAGGAAGAGGGCAGAGACTGAGTTTGTTAATACTATCATCATCATTCCCCATACTGGGAACAGTGGAAACAGAAGTGGCAGCAATAGGAGGAGGGGTTCTGGACTGCCTGACCATTCTACGTTCTAGCTGATCAATAACCCTTCTAAGGTTTTCCTTTATCTTGTTGCCCTGGTCCAAAAGCTTCCTCACGACAGTGTTAACGTCCTCTCTTTCTTGGATCCCTCTATTCATTATAAAATTTTGTTCAATTGTTTGTGTCACTATTCTATGGGAACCAACAAGTAAAAATACATCATTAAAAAAATTAATAAAGGACAAAAAGGCGGCCAATGCCAAATTAAAGAAGAACATTGTTGAAGAATGCAAGAAGGACTAATTCATTTCCCACGACAACCACCAAACTAAATCCTAATCAATCAAAAACTTGCAAAGTAGAAATAATTCATAGGAAAATGAGGACCAGAAAACCAAAGAGAAGAAAATTACAGAAACTGATTTGATTTAATAAATTACAAATTGGGTTAACATTACAAGAATGGGAAAATTGGAGATGACCCTTACATTTAATAAATTACAAATTGGGTTAACATTAGAGAAAGAAACCTCTTGTAGGCGGTCAAAATAGCGCACCTCAACCAGCTCTATTGCACCTCTTGTAGGTTGTCAAAATAGCACACCTTAACCAACTCTATTGCATTCAACAAATGCACTTCGCAGACAGTTGAACTCAACCAATGGCAAATGAAACCCTAATAAAGAAAGGAAAACAAACAAAAATTGCAAAGGCCTGTTAGATTAAAAAAATTACAAACTGTTTTTAAAGATTGGACTATTGAGATGGCTTTAAATGTTTTTAAACAATTGCAGTTGATGGATTTGATGAAGGTTTTATCTTTCACCCAATTTAAAATTTCTATTATGTCATTGAATACTTCAAACAACCTTACAGATAAAAGAAACATTTAACAAATGCTAAAGCATATAAACTATTTCCTATTTACCAGCACAGTAAGGGCACCATTTGCACAAAAATAATATAAGTAGGAGTTTGTTTACACAGACCATGCATTTGGCAATCTGAGAGTCATTTATAGTGGAATATCATAATGGTAAGGAGACTTTGTTTGTTTAATGGATTGAAAAAAAGACAATAGATTACAACAAACTCTGAATAGCAATTTCAAAACCAATAGAGGTGTGCATGCAGATTCGTCTAAACTCTTGGAGATTTCTAAAGAAATCACCAAACCTAAAGACTTGAGTAGATTAATCACAAGAGACTAATCGACTTAGAAATGTAGAAAACAATTCACATAGCACTACTATTTTGGAAATCAACTCGTAACTAAGGTCCATAATTGTCTATGATTGGCCTCTTCTTAAATCATTATTGATTCGACTACTATGGTATCACATAGATACTAAAAAACAATACAGGTAACCACTATATATGTAATGGGTCTTATGAAAATTTTAAGAACATCTAGAGCAACACGATTTGCACCTGAATATTGTAATGTCAAACTTTATTATTACCATCTTTTTTTTGCATACGAAAATCATCTAATATAGAAATTCTAATTTGGAAGGGGGTATAAGATATAAAATGTGTACATTGTGATCGAATTTCCTCACAGTTTTGTCTTTATATCAATTCTTTTAAATAAAGAATCAGATTTGGGCGTTTGAATAAAACAAGAAAACTATTTAACAAAGTACAATGTAAGGAAATTGTGGCCTCATAAAACTCACCTAGGAATGTGTATTCCAACTTCCTCTTGGTCTCCCAGTGACCTTCCCAGGCCTTGTTAATGAGGGTCAAAATAGCGCACCTCAACCAACATGAAATCCTAATAAAGAAAGGAAAACAAAAAAAAATTGCAACAGCCCATTAGATTTAAAAAATTACAAACTGCAAACCTTTGCATTGACCAAACACCAAAAAACCCTAATAAAAAACCTTTGTAGGTGGTCAAAATAACTCACCTCCATGCAACTTGCACACGGATGCACAAATTCACCAAATGCATAGACCGAATGGCAAACTAAACCCTAATCAACCGAAAAGTTGCAAAGAAAAAACAATTCACAAGAAAATGAGGACCGGAAATGATCTAATATAGCAATTCTAATTTGGAAGGGGGTATAAGATACAGAATATGTACATTGTGATCGAATTTCCTCACAGTTTTGTCTTTATATCAATTCTTCTAAATAAAGAATCAGATTTGGGCTTATGAATAAAACGGGAAAATTATTTAACAAAGTAAAATGCAAGGAAATTGTGGTCTCATAAAATTCACCTGGGAATGTCTCTTCCCAGTTCCTCTTGGACTCCCAATGACCTTTCAAAGACTTGTTAATGAGGGTCAAAATAGCGCACCTAAACCAGCATGAAACCCTAATAAAGAAAGGAAAACAAACAAAATTGCAGTGACCCATTAGATTTAAAAATTACAAACTGTAAACCTTTGCACTGACCGAATGCCAAAAAACCCTAATAAAAAATCTTTTGTGGGTGGTCAAAATAACTCTCCTCCACGTGACTTGCACAAAGATGCACAAACTCACCAAATGCACAAACCAAACAGCAAACTAAACCCTAATCAACCAAAAAGTTGCAAAGCAAAAACAAATCACAGGAAAATGAGGACCGGAAAACAAAAGAGAAAAAAATTACAGATTAGGGTTAACCAGTTGAAATACCTCACCTGCAACCACTCTAATGCATTCACCAAATGCACTCGCAGCCGAAGAACGGAACCTTAATCAAGCCAAGACTTGCAAATGGATACATGCACAACAAACTAAACCCTAATCAACTGAAAACTTGCAAAGAAAAAACAATTGCAGACGGATGTATGCACAACAAACTAAACCCTAATCAATTAAAAACTTGCAGAGCAAAAACAATTCATGAGAAAATGAGGAGTGGAAAATAAAAGAGAAGAGAATTACATATTAGGGTTAACCGATTTTCATTTCCCATCACTTTTCATTCTCCACTTCTTTGAGATTCGTGCAAGGGACACATGTCACAATCTAAGGCAAACAACGAACAACCCTCCTGCCGCTTGTCTGGAATACCTATCAGTCGTCGGGAAAAGTGACCAGTCACCAGAAAGCAACACTCGTCGGATTGTCTTACACTTCGGCGAGCAAAAGCCCCCACTAAAAGCCTATAAGCGAGTCATGAAAGCCATGTTGGACACCTTGTAGAAAAATGCTCCATTGGATGTTGCATGTATCTCATTAGACTCAAAACTGGTAAACATCAACTAGTCGACCTTTTAGAGCTCAATTCAACGAACAAAACAGTAAGAGTGGGATAATGGATTACACAATGTAAAGACGTAAATCGTGCTAACTTCAATAATAGCTGAAATACTCTTTATTCTTAAATAAACTCATAAATCAGTTAATAAGTCTATTTCATTCTACTTTTCCTTCCATAGCTTCATTTGATCATTCCATTCATATCGTAATAAACACAAAATTTCTATAAAAGATAAAGATTCTTCATTCAATAAATCGATATAAGTAGTATCTCAATCATACAATACTTAGGCATTTCAAGTTGTCGTAAGTTCAATAATAAAATAATACAAAGTAAAGGGTGAGATGCGTCCTTTGATCTGCAACCCAAGCTATCTTCAATGCAATCTTTAGCATGAAGACGAGAACAAGATTCAGACACTTTTTCCGCCCAACCTTGAAGCGTACACTTCCTTGAAATTCTTAGTCAATCAAGAATACTCGACCCTGCACGAACTGCTTAGCAAAAGAATTCGAAAGACAAGATGGAATCTGGTGCGTGCCTAGATGATACATGCAGTTCATTTTTCTAATCCATTAAGAAAGATGCAAGATCAATCAAGGATGTGGTAGAGTGGATAAATAAAATAATTCCATCTATTTCAATGGTTATTCATTTGATTACTCGGCCGAGTATAATGCCATGCATAGCAAATAATATAGTTTGGAAAAAGCAAACTCTCTCTCTATAATCCACATTCGGCACCCGTCCTAGAAGGTAACTTTCCACAAACACAAACCTATCTAGCTTTGTTCACATGAATCTAGAATAAATATATACAGAAGACAATCTTTCGCCTTTCAATTCTAGCTTCCTATTTCTCATAAGATAAAAATACAATGTTTAAAGAAGACAATTTTTCGCCTTTCAATTCTGGCTTCCTATTTCTCATAAGATAAAATATAATGTTTAAGGAAGACAATCTTTCGTTAAGTAGAAATAGAAAGAATTAATCTTTCATTAAAACCAATCCTATATGACAGGAAGCAATCTTTCATGGATAAACAAATATAAATTTGAAAGAAAACAATCTTTCGCTTCTATCTTCCAAGCAATTTAAAGACAAGATTAAAATATTAAAAAGGTGTAACACATGTATGTATCTTTACATAGAAATTGAATAAAATGCGTACACATTCTTTTATTCAATTATCAAAACATTTAAATAGCGTAGTCATTAACATGCATTCTATTTCTTATGGTTTAGAATTCTAAGTTTATATCATCTAAGCTCTCTATCTTTCCATGTGTCTTGGTTCATTTACCTCTTTTCTCTAACAACATATTTAGTTTAATACTAATATGTGACTTTTCATGATTTAAAAACTCAACTCACTGATTTTACTAATTTTCCATAACAAAAATCTAACATGATGAAAATTCATAAAGCACCTATCTATATGGCTTTTCAAATGAGACACCTGATAACCATCTTTACTTTTCATGCAAGGATCTAATTTGAAAGTGTAAGTCTTTTCTTTATGATATCAAAATAAACTTCACTATTTAATAATTCATTATCCTAATATTTCATCTTCTTCGTGGTTGAATTTCAAAGTTTCTCTCTCTATCCTCTTACTCTATTTCTAGAGGATTGGGTGATCTAATTTTTGAGAGTTTCACTAAGTTTATCAACAAACTTTAAGATAATATTTCACTATTGTATCTATATTTACATGAACGTAATTTTAAACAATTAAAAATGATTCATATCACGATTCTAACTCTTTCATTAGAATATTGCATAAATCTAAAACTAGATCATTCTTTGAAGAATATCTAAAGCAACCTATAATGCACTTCCTACCATTCTATAGCATCTTCCATGCATGTTCATAGTTATTTTATCAAATGTACCTCATAATGCATTTCTCTACATGACTATTCAAAAGAGAGTTCAAGCAGTTTTGTTCTAATCATGGATTGTCTCAATCAAAATTTATTCTAATAAACATTGTATTACTTCATGACTTACTCACTATCTTCTCTAAATGCATAATGACCAAAGAATTAAAGTAGATCCTACCTCCTTATGCTCTTGTTACTGGCTTGACGTGATGAACTTGCTTTCCTCCTCAAATTTGTCTACTCTCTTTCAAGATGGTTCACAAACCCTCTGTCGCTCTCCAACTCTCGATTCTTCTAATTCTATCCTCCCTATCCTTCTTTTCAATCTCTTTTCTTCCTAAACTTTCCTCTGAAATTCGACTCTAAATCTGAGATGATCATCGTCGATCTTTTACGACTCGGTCATAAACACATCTAAATCTCCACTATTTTTCTCTTCTACATTCCATTCTCTAATTCTTCGTTGCATCTATCTTTTTCCTCTCTTCCAACTCAATGGTCTATATATAGTGTTGCCGTCTACCTTCTTTCCTACTTTCGAGCTATCTCTCCTAGTGGTGGATTGATTCTAAATGACACCACACATGTTTTAATTGCAGCATAACAGTCCTAATCAGATTCGAACACCTATGTGTTCACCATGCAAAGTTATTCATTATCTACTTCGTGACACCAAACCACTAAAGTTGTTAAGTTCACAATTATTACCACTTTCTTGCAAATAGTTTTCTAATTTCCTATGATGCCATGTCGACTAGTATCGACTAACACATGGTATGCAAGGTTAAATAAAACTAACTTCTTATTACACATGTCGCTCATGGTATAGACATTGGTGGGTTTGTGTGGGCTGGTAACCCATGTTACTATTTATTCATGCCACATGCTTTGGCAGCTTGCAACGTGTATGAAACGTGTTTAAATGGTAGAGGGGGGGGGGGGGGGCCGAGGGGGTAGTCGGAGATGTGTTGACTCCCTTTACACCACACCTGCCTTAATTCATGCAACTTCCTTTAAACCTGCCCACTACCATATTGTTCTACAAAGTGGTCGGTGTTTTAATAAAAAGGGAGTATTACACATCGATTTGTTTATGGAAGAGGAGGAGTGGTAGTCAATGGTGATACCGACCCCTTCCTTTAAATAAGGGGGTATTCGATATTACTATCGACCACCCTCATTAAGGTTTAACTTTTTAATTTAAAACTAACCCGCCACCACCATCCTTTGTGGTCGCTAAGTCGCTTTCCACTATATTATTATATAATCATTTATTATTATTATTTTTATTATATTTTTATATTTATATTTATATTTATATTTATATTTATATTTATATGTATATGTTAAACATTGAACTTGTCAACAAATTCTTTAATAAACCATTCCTCTGATTATATATATATATAATATGGATTTTCATAACATAATTTAATTCTGCAAATCTATTTGCATGTTCGATAATTACATACGTATTTATAAGTCCATGATCGAATTATCATTTGAACTCAGATACATATATATATTTAATCTCAAATAATTATGTATAGGTAAAACAAAATTCATGACATAATCAAATTTCACGATAATTGGATATATATACAATAACTATATATATATATATGATTGAATCAATTTCTCATATACATATATATGTTATACTATTACCCAATTTATAAAAGTAAACTCATAAGTATGATATTTCATACATTTATACATATCTAAACATAAAGAACGTATAAACCTACGATCAATATTCATATCTAACCCATTAGCAAAACAATCTTACTTTAAAATAAGACATAATATTTCACATTCACTCATGCAACTTGGATTTAATTCAATCACCGCTCAAATCATGCAATAAATGCACATGTATAAACATTAAAATCAATCTACTACTCATTCCAGATTCATCATTCCAATTTAAACAAACACACAAATAAGGTTATTTAAATCATCCGTCTTTTCAAGATGCAAATTATAAATCCTAATGTGGTGTGTGAGAGATTCCATCTATTCTAACGAAATCCAAGAGCTAAGACAACTCTACCTGAACCATGTTCTCGCCTTCGTCTGCGTTCACCAGTTTCTGCATTCACTTGCACTCAGTTGCTCATTAGCAATGACGATCCCAATTTTGCAATAAAAATTATTACTGATCATTCAATTGTATATAAATCATTTCAGTGCATTCGATCTCCTATTTCATTTCATTTGCAAAAAAATAAACATTATTTTCCTAATTAAATAATTATGGGAAAATAGGGTTCGTGACAGCAATGTTGGGAAAACCACCTTGGCCAAGAACATTTACAATGAAACTCATGGCAGCTTTAAGGCGTGTTGTTTTCTCTTCAGCATTGGAGCAAAACCACCTTGGCCAAAAACATTTACAATGAAACTCAGGGCAGCTTTAAGGCGTGTTGTTTTCTCTTCAGCATTGGAGCTTCTATACGTTACGACACTGCATTGGAGGACTTGCAGCGAAGAATTTTAAGGGATTTGGTAAACTAAAGGGGAGAAATTTCAAGTGTTGATGCAGGAAAAGTTCTAATAAGAGATCGATTGCGAGGAGCTCAGGCTCTTGTCATTTTAGACGATGTCAATAATACGTGTCAACTACATGTTGTGGATGGGGATTGGTTTGGCCCTGGTAGTAGACTTATCATTACTTCCCGAGACAAGCATATACTCCATCTTGCTAGGGTCAATTCAATCGATGAAATGAGTGGGACTGACGGAGGGAGAAGCTCTCCAATTGTTTAGTTGTCATGCTTTCTCTAAGACGTTCCCAGAGAATCCCTACTAAGAGCTTTCTACAATAATTGCAAAGGCCTATGTGGGGATTCCTCAACAGTCATGGGAGCACATCTGTCTGATAAGGAGCCAAATGACATCAAATGTTGGAAAGAAGCTGTCATGAACATTGTTGGCAATCCAGACATATTTACAGTCCTTCGAATAACTTATGACGGACTTAATCACATTGGGAAAAAAATATTTTTGGATATAGCTTGTTGCCTTGTTGGTGATTTGAAAAATGAGGCTGTTATTTTCTGGAAAGCTATACACCCAAATGAAGTCCATACCGCCATCAAGAATCTTTACCTGAAAATGCTTATAAACACCAGTGGCTCCTCGAATCGCCTCGATATGCATTCCCTTGTGTAGTAAATGGGAAGAAGAATTCAAGAAAAGCTTGGTAATAACAACAGAGTCTGACGACCTATGGGTCAACATAGAAATTCGAACACATATAGACCAAAGGGAGTGAATATGCTCGTTTACAGAGGGGAGAATGGAAGAGAACCTCTAGCTTGCAAAGCATGCCTTCCCTGCAGTACCTATCTCTGCAAAATGCTCTAGTTGTGGACAACAGAAAAAATCTAGCTCCGAATTTGATATGGATAAAAATTAGTAATTGTGATTTTTAAGTCATAGCCATACATAGAGAATATTAAGAAATAGATTCCAGATCGATAGTTGGTCCCAGCTAAGGATATTTAGTCTACAGCAGTGTGCAAGTATCAAGACAATTCCAAACACGGTCAACAGCTTAGCTAACCTCCAACGTTTGAGTCTGGTGAGGTGTCCAACTCTCACAACTCTTCCAAACACACTCAGTAATTACTTAGCGAACCTCCAACGTTTGAGTCTCGTGAGGTGTCATGACTCTGATCCTTAACAAATTCCAGGTCTTTGATATACACATCAGTATATCTGCCCAGAAATTTCGAAATGCCAACAATCTAAGTTGGATCCTACCGCGATTGATTGACTTCCTTGACCGTCATAAGAGATTTGCCCTCACCCTTGACGTGTTTGTGGGGATCTACATGAAACCCTAATTATGGCAGATTTCGGGAGCGCTGTGCCGACAAATCGATCATCCAATTTCTAGGCAACCTTGGTAGCCTTTACATCAAAATTAATTTTAACTTTACCTATGCAGCCAGTGTCAAATTCTAGTTCTCACTAGACAGACATCTTCTAAAAACTTACCAAGTAAAAACAAATGGAAGGTTTCCTATTGTCATTAAAATTTCACGTCTTATTCGGGTATTATTTACTAACTTTATAGTTCTGTGTTGAAGATAATTCCATGTCCAAGATGATCTTGTCATTTCATTTCAGACAGAATATGTAAAAGTTTAGAAACACAGACAATGCTACTACAGCACATATAAACTTAATATGAATTCTGAAAACAGGGGATAGACAGAGGCAAAATACATAAAACAGAGCAATGCTTAAACACACAAAAGAAATCTTTTATTCGTTCAATCAATTTACAATTTTGCAGACTGTATCATAAATATCAATAATATTGTCTTTTTATAGAGCTCTCAGCCCCTTACAATAAACTATAGCGTGCAGCTAAAAATAAGAGGGGAAAAGATTTTCTCAACATGAATTATCATGTATTATTCGCACCATTTTTTACAGGTAATTATAAAAATAGACTAATGCAAACTAAATCTGAACTGAATGTCAAACTGCACATGGCAAACAACTGAATGGGACAGAACTTGGGCTAAACTCTTTGCATGGCGGTGAGGCTCCTGCATCACCTCTCAAAACTAATGGTGAAAAATATTAAAATTGCAATTTTGTTTAATCGAAATACTGTCTTTTGCATTTATGCAAACCAGCCATACAGTTATCAGATGCTCGTCCGCTTAACATTGTGTTTTGTCAGGAGTTAACTATTTTGGTTTGAACCTGTCTACACATTAGCTATAAAATGTCTCTGAGTCATTAGCTTAAATATACCAGAAATGTTATCTGGGTGGAAACAAAGCCAATGATGGCTTAAAGTCACCCATAGTGTGAACTTGATAGAAGTTACTAATCACTACATAGAAATAGCTTAACAATGGTTTTAAGGCCAATCAACCTTTCTAGAAACTGACCTCTATTAACATGGTTATTGGCATAAGCATACTACTTGTTCCTGTTGTGCATAAAATTGCAACACAAATATAGATATAGCAGAAATGGGATATTCATACTACTCGACAGAGAAAAAAAATCATTAATCATGACAAATTGTTTCAATTTTCCATCAATGGTTCTCAGGTAAAGTTTGATCTAAAAAAAAACATTGACGCTTGTTCAGAGATATTGTGCAGTGCAGTAATTTTGGGCATTTTACCACAATTAGCTCCAGCACGATCACCACAATCATCAAAAGCACCAAATGATAGATAAAAGAGATATGCAGTTATCGGGAAAATACAATGAAATGGGAGATATGTTCCTACCAATTGTATTAATTGATTAGTATCAGCTGTAAGTTGCCTGAAGGCTGAATAGACGAGGGAAAAATTAACAAAATCGTCATTTGCTAAGAGCTCGTTTCAGACTCAAAATTGGCAAATAAAGGAAGGATTGCCTAATTAAGACATTCTTGTAGGTCAAGAAATTACGAATGCAGGGCACGCATTAAGAACTGTTTTCACAGTTATAAGATAAAAAATTCTGAAGTGATATGATTCTTAATTTCAGATTTACCTCCGCTTTGATTAAACTAATAACCAAAACTAGATTTTCCTTTCAGTTCCTAATCGCTTCCCTGTAGTAGATAAAATTGCCTCTTTTATGATTTATCAATCTCCAACCATATAGATATCGAGTGAAAATGAGGTTTTATCACAGGCCAAAAATTTGTCGAAGTAGAACTGAACATAAAACAGGGTAAGGGTCTGTAGAAATAAACATGCAAAGCTTGCAGAGCTTGCAGAGCTTGCATGTGTCTGATACGTGTCTACACTTGTTCAGTTTGTTCTCCACCATCTCCCAACTGTAAGCAAAGGCTTAAGAATTTATAAATTCCTGAATTTTTTTAAAACTGCCAACCCAGGAAAATGTCATAAGCCAATAAGAAAATTGCAAACTACTAATTTCTTACCCAACAAAAACGAAAAACATTAAAATAAGAGCAAATGGATTTGATTGTTACCATGAAAAAGAATATTGCAGCATGATCACTATAGTGTCTGCCGTAGCCAGTGCCTAAAAACCTGAATAGTTTCAAATCTGTGTAAAAACGTATGACATAAATAAAATATACATGGTAATACTAGCCACTCTGTGAACCCACACCACAAATAGTATTTGTTTCTAAATCCAGTGTACAAGTAAAATTAAATTACTCAACCCACACTACATAATTACTGTCCACACAACATAACTGATTGCTGGAGCCAAATTATTCGTCCAGCAGCCAATCTAGATCAAATGTTTGTTTTTCAATAATCACTTCAATGGACCCTGGGACGCCAGACCACTGTTCTTTCAATTGCTCGTCGCAGACCACAAGTGACAAAGATTTAAGGCCATTAGCCATTCTAGGAAGTTTCTTGATATTTTTGCAGTCACCCATATTGAGAGTTTTGAGTCTCTGTAATTTATCAAAGTCAGCTGGAAGAGCATGCAAGCATTGACACTTGGAAATGTCAAGGACTTCTAACTTTCCAAGCTCATAAATTGAGGCTGGCAATTCTTTGAGAGCTAGACAAGCAACTAATCTCAGCACTTGCAGAGATCCTGCAAGATTTCCCAGATTCTTAGGAATCTTGTGAAGCTGATGGCAGTTTGTAATGGACAGTGTTTTTAGCGAAGTTAAATTGCAAATGCGCAATTCCTTGATATCCTCACAGTAGCTAATATTAACCTCTTCAAGTAGCTTTGAACACACTTCTATGTCGAATCGTCTCTTAGCAGTGGTCCACAAACTCAATGATAGCTTCCTGAGATTTTTTAAATATTGAAAATAATCTTGAAGAGGGGCAATCAATTTTTCAAGCCGAAGGCTCTTCAACTGAACCAATGAACTAAAGGTTGACATGCCGTCAAGCTTAGTCCTACAAGAATTCTGGTTGATTATGATGAGAACTTCCAACTCCGGCATTTTCTCCAAAAATGGTGGAAGAAAATATTCGTTTCCATCAAATATTAATACAAGAGCGCGGGCCTTCGGAAACTCCACCTTAGGCCATTGACTCTCTTTCATTGAACCTACAAAAGTGTACAAATTCTTTTTAAAAATGATTAAGCATTTATTTATGGACCACACTTATTTGACCACACTTATTTGGCAAGTCTCACACATATGAATATCAATAAACCAATTTAAAGCAATAAACCTGTGCGAATGGCAATAATCTCAGCGACTTCTTTATTTCCACGTGAGTGCTTTTCCAATGGATATAATCTCAACCTTTTGCATATCTTGTCATTTTGATTTTTATTTGCCCAATAAATAGCCAAGCTCAGCAACACGTCATGTTGAACTACATATATCTCAGAAGCGCTGCCAGAATTAATCCCTAGACGATCGCTGAGAAAAAAAGAGAGTAAATATGCATATAATCTTCAGTAACACATATATCTTTCTAGTTTCTGAAGTCTATGATTAGAAAATTTGAGTTGAACTCAACGATTCCAACCTATATTTGGAGTATGCGAGAAGACATGCAAGATTGTGGCTTGATATTTCATGCTACGTATTTAAACACAAATTCGTCATAAATTCTAAACAAAGACACTCACCCTGGATTATGATTTAGTTGTACCAAACTCAGCAGCCTTCTGTCTTCAAGATCAAGAAGAATCTTTCGCGCTTCAATTAGGCTTAAGTTGTGCTTATGAATCCAAATATCGAACAAGGCATCAACAGGGATTTTTTTCACTTCTGGAAACAATATCAGGTCCAAAAAGCATTCTTTGGTATCATTGTCAAGATTTTCTATGCTCAATGCTAAGCGGTTGAGAACTTCATCTTCATAAGCATTATTGATTCGTCCTCCTTGTGAAAGGTGCATTTTGGCATGTTCCCAATATACATTTTCACTCTGTTTATGTAAATAACGTCCAATCACCACCAATGCAAGTGGTAATCCTCCACATCCTTTTACTACCTGTTAGTACATTTAAGTTAGCCCCTATATAATCTCAAAGGATGGCCATCAGATCTACACATATTCAACTAAATGATACCATTTCTCTTAAATTGCAAACACAGAATGGATGTCAGATCCACCCAAATTCAACTAGCAAAATATAATGTCATCTTATTATGGAAAATTTAACAGACTTCAGGGTTCACTAAAATCAACAAATGAGTACATAGGTACACATAGGTATACCTCTTTGACTAGTTGCTTGTCATACCCTTCATCTGGAATGCTTTTTTGACCAAAGGCACAATAGCAAAAGAGGGACAGAGCATCTTCCTCTCCAAGCAAAGGCAAATTATAAGTGCTATCAAGATAATTGAAATTTATAGTGCCCCTTGCTGTAACAACGATCTTGCATCCTTCTGCTTCAAACAACAATTCTTCAAGATTAACATCTGGCCCCACATCATCTAATATGACAAGAATTTTTTCTTGTTTATGCCTAAGCCTTTCTTGAAGAGCCTCTTGAATGTTCTGAGAATCAGACACTGCTTGATCCCCTATAGCCATTTTCCAAATGCTTTTAATAATCGTCTTGTTATCTGGGAACTCTGAAACTGTTTGAAAAAAGATCTTGTCTCCAAAATGTTCTGAGAATCAATAGAAGAATGGAGAACGTAAGGATCAGGAAAATAAGAAAATTACACAAAGCCACTTTATACAGATAAACAAATATAAGGAAGGCATCATTACTAAGCGGTTTAACAAACATCAATAGTTTTATTTGCTGGTTCATTGGACCCTTATTGCATTTGTGTTTCTTTTCTTCTACTTCTATTAAAGAGCAGTATCTTTCTGGGGTATAGTGGCTAACAAATCATATAGGTTGAACAATATTCAGCTTCATAATCATCCCGGCAATAAAAGGATTCTCAAATTCTCCCACTAGTGTCGTTATTATGCATTAAGAGCGTAAGGATCAATACTGACATTTTACTTCTTTATTAAGATTTTGATGTGCAAGTCTGATCCCAATTTGGTGTTTGTTACCAATCTACACATGTGAATACAAAGAGCACACTGTACTAAATGAGAGATCTTAAGTTCTGGTCTCCGTAGAAATTTGACATAGGATTGTAGCCAGACTAGAAGCTCCAAACATACCACTTCCTGAACGGAAAATTGAGAGATACAGCACCACTCCACTTCCCCGGTGAAAATAAAAGCTATCCTAAGCATGGGGATTCAGCTTATTGACAACTGGACTTGACCGTAAGGTCTTAATAGATCAGGGGTTCCAATAGATAGTTCACAGAGGGGAAGGAGAGGTCAAAATTTCTGCCAAAAAGACCTTTAGGGCCAAACTGAATAGATTGAAAGGAAGGGGAGAAGACCATTGACTAAAGCATGTTGAGGAATGAATAGCCCTTAGGTGCTTCAAGGATGAGGAGAGGAGAGAAGAGGACAGATTGAGGGGAGAGGGAGAGGACTCCACCGACCAAATAAGTTGAATATAAATGGCCTTAGGTATTTCGAAGAAGAGGGAAGATGATTGCTGATTAAAGCAAGTTGAAGAATCAATGGCCTTTAGACTATTTCATTAGGAGAAGAAAGGAGAAGACATATTGAGGGGAAGGGGAGAAGATTTCACTAACAAAAGCAAGGGGAGAAGATCACAAGAAACCAAAGGGAAAATATCTCCTAACAGCACGAATAAGGTCCTGGGTATTATTGATGTTTCGAAAATAGGCCTATTCTGAAGTATGATGGAATCTATATATACCTTGCCTGTATTGGATTGATCAACTGGTAAGAATTTTACTTAGCAGCCAAGTAGGTTGCCCAGCACTTGGGCAAACACAGACCACCGTTAAAATAGCTCTTCTTTTTACATCAAATTCCTATTAAAGCTCAGCCAGTACCCAAAAAAATGCATTTACCAGAATCCCTCAATTAAGAATGTGTATATAAAAGAGATTAGCAAACCTTTGACTTCGGCATCCCTGCAGAGAGCAGCTACCAGGGTTGTTTTGCCACTGCCCCCCATTGCGCTCACTCCCACCTTGTTATAACCCATTTCAAATAAAAGTTTCTTCAACTCCCGTACATGAGAATCCAAACCCACTCCATTTTTGGGTAATTTTGGAATGTGCAAGCTTGCACATGAAGATGAAGGCTGAATCCAGGACCACCATTCGCTCACCAAATCTTCCCCACATGATAGGATATTAGTGGCAACCGCTCCAGCAAACGATCCGATAGCTAGTGAAAGCATTTTGCAAGCGTCACTCTGAGAGAAAGAGGCAATGGAGGGCAGATAATTAACACAATGATGGTGCAAAAGTTGAGTAAAGGCATTATTTATCAATCACCATTCCTGAGTGTGAAGTGGAGACGATTAGATGGTTGAAGCATAGTGGATCTTTCAACGCTAAGTTTACGCGTCTAGCGAGCAGACAAATTGTATCTTCCGCGTTGGAAGCTTCCTCTTTCAGACCCTCGCCACCAAATGGGATTTAGGTAGGGGTTAATTCATAGATATAATGATTTATTTATTTATAAATAGATTTAATAAAAATATTGTGGACCAATGAGGAATATAAATTTTGATTATTTTTTCCATGAATTTTTTTATATTTATGTATATATAATTTCTTGGATCTTATGTTGAACTTCTTTTATTAGACCAAGTCTATAGGCAATGTCTAATCTATAATCATGGATTCATTCACTAGGCTAGACTCAACTTTGTGCAGTGTGGAGTTATACTACATATAAATTACTTGAATAATTCGCATTTTTTTTATTTAAGAATTCACAACATTTAAAATTATCTTGGAAAGGTTATCATTATATCATGAAGGGTCATACTAAATATATGTACAAGATCAAAAAAATGCTCCTCATTATGTATATGTTCATTGAATATTTGTGCAAATCTAGATTCCTTTTAGCATACCAATTCGAAATGTTATACTATGACTAATATGCAAATAAGCTCAGAGGATGAAGAGAATCTTCGATGGTTAAAATGAATGCATAAAATATCTTTAAAATAAGGAAATGTAAAACAAATCAAGAAAATTTGTGTTTAGTCAACCCTTGAGGGAAAAGTTTTGATGGGAACTGACTAAAAAATAATAATAATTTGAATTTGAAAGGATTGATTATACAACCATGGACTTGGACCCAAAAAATGGTGGATCAGTATGGATAAATGTATGCACAAAAATATAAGTATGTGTGTTGGTATATGGTAAATATATGGATACCCTTTCATTGAAGAGAGATGTAATTGATATGCTATGAAGCTTAAGATTTCATTAGATACAAAAAATGAATAATGAATGATTTTATTACAATAATAAATCCTTGCTATAAAGACAAGGATAAAACCCTAATTGAAACATTGGGATATGACATAATTAGATTATGATATGTCTTAATCTTATGACTTCAAACACAAAACAATACATGACCTAAATAAGCTTAGGTATTCTAATGCAAATTGGACCTAATAAGAATTGAGGTAGTATATATGTTTCACAACAACAACCCCCTTAAGTCCAACTTAGAGAGTACGATAAAATACAAAGATGCATTGGTGATGAATGGTGGATGCATCCTAGCTATAATACCTAATGGAGTATTTATATACAATTCTCAAAACTAGAGAAAAGGAGAGACAATCATGGAAAAAAATCCTCTCCAAAGGTGAAAAAAATGAATCTCATTTCTAAATTCCATTTCGAGATCCGAGGTTCTCTCCTAATTTATAGTTTTGTATCTTCCTGTTTATGTTGTTTTTTTTAATCAAAATCCCTAATTTTTGCATTGTTTCTCATTCTAATCATATCAATCAATCAATTCAAAAGAGAACCAATCAACCTCGATGCCCAACTCTCCTAAGGGGCTAAAGTTGGGCCCAATTGATTAGTTCTCCAATGAAGGTGTTTTAAAATGATTTCTAGTTTGCATTCTTAGGCTAGAACCCCATTTTCCCACATCTCATTTTGGTGAACTTGACATGTCTTACACTTGCGTATTTTCTGATTTTAAGTTTCACTAATTACATATGTTATGGTTTAGAAAGCAAGTTTGTTTCATTACCTTAAAGACATCATAGACAAAAAAAGGACATTTTAAAATATTTAAATGTTGCAAAAAAAAAATGAGGCGCTTCTCCAAATCCCATTCCAAGCCATCAATTTTGAGATAAAACATCATACTTCAAGCGACTTGTCTTTGCATTGGTTTTTTAGTGGTGCTAAAATGAATAAATTTGATGCATGTAATGTCGCTTTGGCCTCTCTTATATTGTTAGATTCAATGACAGTCCCAAAGACACTGAGAGGGGGGGTGAATCAATGTCTAACCAGTTAGCAGAATATTTAAACTTATTTATAACTTTGCATCCTAAAACAGTGTACCGATAAATAAGAATTAATGCAGTAAACAAAAATAACAGAGACAGCATAGAAACACACCATAACACAAGATTTTAACGAGGAAACCCGGTGTGGGAAAAACCTCGGTGGGATTTGTGACCCACAATATTTACTTACTGGCCAATGAATAAATACTGATTACAATAAGGGGTCTACACATGCAGGGAGGCCAATAGCCTAGAGCTCACTGCTCAATGAAGAGTCACACTGACTACAAAATGGATAATTCAATACAATACAATTTACTGCTCAAAATAGCATCTCCAATGCCAGGTTCAATACCGATTTAAGCTCAGTCAATAACCAAAAACTTCGCTATCAACTATATCACCTTATACAATAAAATATCTCCCTCTCTATTCCTCTCTCTCTTACAAAATGACCTATAAGATCTCATACATATATGAGTCTTTTGCAATATACTATGTCGGCTTACAAAAGAGAATTATATTACAATAAACAAAAGTTCATCCCATGTCGGCTGGAGTGTCGGTATGCTTTGTTGTCGATGTAATCTGAATGCTAGTGTAAGTGTTTGTCGGTGTATGAAGCTTGTGATGTCGAGCATGTAGAAACCAATTGTCGGTGGGTTACCAATTGGTTACCATTAATGACAACATCAACTATTCTCATAAGAGTGTAGAATGCCAACAATCTCCCCCTTTGGCATTGATGGCAACACTCATGAGAAAAATAAAAACTGTTATCCCAAAACTGAAATCCAAAAAGATGTGCTCCCCCTGAGCAAGTGATCTCCTCTATACATGCATTTTTCTCTCCACTACTCCCCCTTTGACATCAATGACAAAGGAAATCATAAATAATCAAAAGAGTACAAAAATGTGACCTCAAAGTTTGTAACCGATTGGTTACAATCTGAAAGATGTCCGCCACAACTAAATCCAAACTTTGCATAAACTTGTTGTTAGTTAGAGTTGCCTCAATTTGCTGGATCATACCGGTGAGATAGTGCATTTACTACTCTGGTGATCGTTCTCCTTGAACTGTTGCCTTAGATAATTCAACTCTCTGAGTAATAAGAGTATCCAACCTTAGACCAAGTTTATCCTTTAGTTCTCAGGCATTAGACCTTATTCTTGCCTTCTCTTTCTCAAGCTTTTCCAATTTCTCCTCAAAAACTGTCATTTCCTACTCAAAAACTGATATAAGTCTAGATGAACCTATTATATTATCCGCAATGTCATCAATTTCCTTTTGTGTCTTTTTTATCTCCTCATCAATGTCCTCTGACAAATAGTGAGGTTTACATACTTCTCTATATAATTCCTTATACTCCAAAATTGTAGAATTGAGTACCGGTAAAAGTGTATCCAAGTGATCGGTACATTTCTTTATGGTGTTCTCAAAGAATGTGTTTTTCTCTTTGTCAAATCGCTCCTTAATAGTATCCTCATTCACCTTATCTATAGTAATTACATTATCACCAATGAATCTGGACAATGTGTCCAATTTCCCTAAAGAATCATTAATGTGATCTATCTTGCAATTAGGTACAATCATCTTCAGACTAGGTAAGGTGTTATCAATTGCCTTAAATGCGAAGGCATTGCAATCAGTAATCCTTTTAATAGAATCCAAAAGTACCTCTATTATGTTAGTGGGTCTAAATTCTCCTGTAGATGTACTTGGTTGTGCAATAGGTTTCTTCTCAATAGATGTCTGACCAATCATCTTCACTGTAACCTCTTTACTTCCATCAGATGCATCCACTTTACTTGCATTTTCTTCCAATGGATCTGTCTGTGTATGTACCTCTACCTTTAATGGTTTCTCAATTTTATTTAGCTCCTCTATAATTGTCGGTGTTACAGACTCAACATGAACCTCTACCTTGGATTGTTTCTCTGTTTGTACCACTATCAGTTTCTCTGATTCTGGTGGTCCTGTGCTAGTTGTCTTGTCCTCTGTTGGTTTTTCAGTCTTTGGTTACTCTGTTTGAACCGGTATCTCTGTGTTCTGGGAGTCTACAGTTTGTGTCGGTTTCTCTGAAATCTTGTTGTCCACAACATTATCTGCCTTAACCTTTGTAGTTTCTTTGTCCACAATAATGTTTATATCTTGAGTATCTACACTCATGGTGAAAAGTATCTCAGATTCTGGTTTAGTATCATCATGAGTTATACCTTCAGTAGCTATATCTGGTAGATTAGTTGTGTGAACTGGTGATGAAGGTGCTAATGGAGGGGTGTCCTGAGTCGGTGGAGGGATGTTATCTATTATTTTTATAGAAGGTACACCACCTATTTTGCCTGTTCCCTTGTCTTTCTGATACACCTTGAATGTCTTATCTACTTTTGGTCTGCTTCTTTCCTCTTGTTTTTCCTTCTCTACAAAGAATATGTCTCATTTATCTGCGATCTCATCTACAATTTCTTTAACCCTTCAAGCCATTAGGCTCACTTGCCAATGTCCACTAACAAATACTAATTGGTTAGCTTTAGAAATAAGCTCATCTATCTCTTCTCTAGAATTTACCAGATGTACAACCAAGAGTGCTTCAACTTTCAACTTTTTGTCCAGTTCCATCACTGATAGCCTTTTAGCTTCCAATCTCATGTATAAATCATTGGGTATCTCATCAATCACTTCTATCAAAACTTTCTTGTAAATGTCCAAGTGTAAAATAATGCTTTCTTCAATTGTGTTTTTGTCAAAATCATTGGAAGAATTATACCATTTACACACATTAGATAGATTTCCTTCCTCTATAATCTCATTCAATAGATCATCCAGTGTGGGGGTAACCGGTGTCTGTTTCTTCTAAGGTGTAAGCTTCTTCTTCGGTTCCCTAACTACTTGTTGTTTCTTCCTTAGTGTCCCGATTTTCTTAGGTGAAGGAGAGGGTATCGATGAGAGTTTTCTCTTCCTTTCTACTCTTTTAAACTCAACATCCTTACCACTGTCAGTATCAGAAGATGTTACAACCGGTGAAACATGTGCTTCATTTTGCATTCTTTCAAGCTCACTAGTTGATATACCACTGATATTCATGACATTTTCTTTGATTTCCTTGACCTTCTTTGAGGCATCTCTGATAAAATTTTCTCTTCTTTTTGTCCTTTTCAGCATAGATATATTTCTCTCAATAGTTTCTGCATTACCAAATAATTTCTCAGATGGCTCCCTTGGTGCATCAAGTAGAGCTTTAGCATATGCCTCTAGAACAGGAAGGTCTAACTCATAACCCATCTCAGTAACCCAAATAGTTCTAGGGATTACTGCTTCCATCCAAGTCTCATCTCGCTTAATGACAAAGCAAATTTCCTTTTCATACTTATCAATTATGCTCTGTGGTAGTCTCTCTCTTGTTCTCATCTTAGTTTGAAATGTTTTGAAGTAGTCTGAGATGTTCTTAACACTGTCAGTCCCCCATACTAGTGAAAGCTTCCTGTATCTGTCTTCCTACCAGGATGTCATAACCAAAATCTTTGTGACCTATGTCGGGTATCTCTTTGGTAAAGTATAGCATCAGACATACTAGTAGGTTTCCAAAATGGAAAGTACCTTTCCTGTCTCCCTTAATCTTCTTCAAATTGTCAATTAATTCATCTTTAAGTCATTCACAAACATCTATCTTAACATTATTGTTTATCATTTCATATGCACTGTGAATACAAAGACTAGAAACATAATTCAGTCTATTTGCATGAGTTGCTTTGTATCCAAGTACCATACTCACATATCTCACATTTATATCCTTAACATCATTTACTCTAAGTGTCCTTCTATCATATGTGACTCTAGTTAACTCCCTTGTTAGGTATTTTCTTGCTTTTATAAGGCCTACTACCGGTTGAAGGTAAACCAGTAACTGCCTTAATTGCTTCCATGGTTATCTTGCAAATTGACTCTAACCACATGAACTCTCCATGGACTCTACTCAATACAAGTCTTACAACTTCCTTTGGAAATTCGGGAATGTTTAGAATATCTACAAAACCTAAGTCTTCCACAATTTTATGTTCAAGTTTAATCACACCATTTCCATCGGTAATAACCTCATTAACATTTTCTTCAAATCCTCAATCCCTAGGTTTTCTATGTTGCAATGTATGTAGATTCTAGGGTCTTCTACAAATGCTACACCCTTCAAAATTTTCAAAAAAGCTCCAACAGAATCATCCTGTTTTGCAATCTCAGGGATAATCTTAAACGCGAGTTTAGGGCGTTTGACATTTTCCACAATGATAGGTTTTGCAATAAACTCAGGAACAGAAGATGAGGTTGCCATTTCAAAAGATAAATACCTCTTAACCAAAATTTTGAATGCCTGAAAATCACTTCGCAGCTTCGCCTCAGAATGTCCTTGATCAGTTTCGCGCTCTCTGATGGTTTGAATGCTCTGTGAGTTCAAAATGAGGGTTTTTCGGTGCTTTATATCCAAAAAGGTATCTTTAAAACTGCATTAAATGCTCATCGATTAAGTGAAAACTTAACACACCTGCCGGTAAAGAAGAAATGTATCCTCTCACCATCAACCGAGGGTAGAATGCATGATTTTCAACTTGCTGCAATACCCCTTAAGGATTATTCCTCAGTTAGATGAAGAATCTCCTGCTGGTGAAGGATTACTCTGTTCTACCGGTGCAGATATAGTTTCATCAGTTCTCTGATTACTCTTCTTAATCCATTATTTTAAAAATTCTTTCTTTACTTCATCTACCTTTTCTTTGCCCTTCAAACTGGATCCTTTATTGTTCGTTGGTGTATTCTCGCTTCTACAAAATTTTGCAATATGTCCAATCTTGTTACATGCATAACAAGTTACATTACTCCTCTGAATAACCTTTCCATATCCTTGACCAGTTTGTGATCTGCATTGATTAGATAAATGCCCAAATATTCCACAAACATAGCATTTCACATTCATTCTGCAATTTTCTGAATTATGACCAACTTTGTTGCATTTGGAACATTGACCGGTGGGTGAGTTTGTATTCTAAGTATTTCTAAATCTGCACTGATTTTCTTTGTGACCATATTTGTTGCAATTAAAATATTTCCCATTAAATTTATAAGCATTAGGTTGTCTTATTGGTTTGTTCCGATCTTGATTATTTGCAATACCAAAACTTTCTCCATGTTCAAATCCAAGTCCATTTGTATCTCCATCGAGTTTCTGTCTTTTAAACATGTCATCAAGTTCTTTTGAACTTTTCTTGAATTTGTCTTTGTGTTTATTTGTAGTAACCAACTCATTTTCCAGAAATCCAACTTGTCTCACTAGTTCATCTTTATCATGTTGCATGTGAGTCAGATTTGTCTTTAACATTTCATTTTCATGACCAAGTCTCAGATTTTCATTTCCTACATCATTAAGTCTCCTAGCCAAGTCTTCTTCATTCTTCTTCATATCTTCAATATCCTTACATAACCTCATAGTTATATCTTGCATTTCATTCTTCATATTAGTGCTCTCTTGCCTTAACTTGTTTGCAATATCTCTAATAGTTTCCTTTTCATCATCATCATTCTGCATTTTCTCATGCATATCCTTTCTCTTATTTTGTGCTATAACAAAGTTCTCCTGAAATCCTTTAATGAATTCATGTGCAATCCTTAGATCATCTTCAAGTTTGATATTCTTCAATTTTTCTGCATCAAAATCTTCAAGAGCTCCTTCCAACTATTTTCTTAAGTTCTCCCTCTTTACCAGTGTCAGAATCTTCCTCAAGCTATTAGGATTTTGAAAATAAAGTACCAGGCTCTGATACCAATTGTTAGATTCAATGACAATCCCAAAGACACTAAGAGGGGGGGTGAATCAGTGTCTAACCAGTTAGCAGAATATTTAAACTTACTTATAACATTGCATCCTAAAACAGTGTACCGGTAAATAAGAATTAATGCAGTAAACAGAAATAACAGAGACAACATAGAAACACACCATAACACAAGATTTTAACGAGGAAACCCAGTGTGGGAAAAACCTCAATGGGATTTGTGACCCACAATATTTACTCACTGGCCAATGAATAAATACTACTTACAATAAGGGGCCTGCACATGCAAGGAGGCCAACAAGCTAGAGCTCACTGCTCAATGAAGAGTCACATTGACTACAAAGTGGATAATTAAATCCAATACAATGTATTGCTCAAAACAACACCTCCAATGCCATGTTCAGTACCATTTTAAGCTCAATCAATAACCAAAACCTTCGATGTCAACTATATCACCTTATACAATAAAATGTCTCCCTCTTTATTCGTCTCTCTTATAAAATGACCTATATGATCTCATACATATATGAGTCTTTTACAATATACCATGTCGACTTACAAAAGATAATTATATTACAATAAACAAAATTTCATCCCATGTCGGCTGGAGAGCCGGTATGCTTTGTTGTCGATGTAATCTGAATGCTGGTGTATGTCGGTGTATGAAGCTTGTGATGTCAGGCATGTAGAAACCAATTATCGGTGGGTTACCAGTTGGTTGCTATCAATGACAACATCAACTATTCTCATAAGAGTGTAGAATGCCAACATATATCACCTTACACCTCTCCCAAATTTTCTCTCCCCAATAAGGATATTTTGGGGCTAGAAGATATTTTTATCACTTATCTTAATGATCTTTCTCATTGGGATGAAGCATTGAAGAATGATGTTGATTCTTCTCAAAATCTATCATCCTCATTGGAGAACCTTGGTTCAAGAGGATGATATTGTGATACAAGAGGTAAATATGGTTGGCAATCCCCATAATGGCACTTTACCTTCTATTCACTCTAATGATATATCTTTTAGAGATGAGGCATTGATGAGTCGTGGTATTGTACTAGTCAAAGAAGATGATACGTGTAGACCCCTAAATTTGGCTAATTAATTTAATCAAATTTAAATCTCATTCTTCCAATTAATTAATTTTCTATCCCCTTCTTCCTATTAATTAGTTCTTAATTAATTAATCTCCCAAATCCCTTTCTCCTAATTAATTAATCTAATTAATTGATTATCCCATCCTCCTAATTAACTAATTAATTATCTTTGATCTTCCATCCCATTTGATTAATTACGTTTAATTAATTAAAAATCCCTTTTCCCAAAAACCCCATGAATTAATTAATTAGACTCAAATCCTATTTGAGCACATGGATCCTAATATTAACCCCCCATCTAACCTAACCCTTGTCCTAACCAACCCTATCTATTGTAACCTCCCCCAACCTAGTCATCCTTCAAACCCCCCATCCAACCCTATGTTGGCATCTGCATGAAGATTGCATTAATGAAATGTTATGTTGTCATTGATGTCAATTAACTGGTAATGATATTGTTATAATGTTGTTTTGTAACCAATAGGAAGAGCTAGTGAAGGAAATTGTAACCGGTAGGTAAGTTTGTGGAGTGAACCGGTATTACTAAGTATTGGAGAGTTAAAGTGGTAAACCCTACCTATTTATTTAATAAACCCTAACCGATTAAGTTTGGTGAATTGGTTGTATTGGTTTATGATATGATGATGAGCGATAATGATTATGACACGTATGCATATTGTATGAAGATAGTTTCAAAGTGTTTTTGGTGCATTGTGATAACGATTTTAGTCTAGGGAATGAGCAAGTATATTGCATGTAATGCAAAGTGCGTGATGATTTACTGAGTTCGATGAAGTGGTGATCAAGGAGCGGCTGAGGCTTTCTTGAATGATGTGCAAAGATTGTTATGTAATCCAATGGTCATACTTGAACCGACTTGTTTGTAATCTCTATGAGAGAATTAGGTTTTTGTTGTGTTACCAACCTAATTTATTTGTTTATAAGGTCGATGAGTTGTTTTGTTTAAGTGTTGGAAAAGTTTCAGTTGAGTGTGTGGTTGCCGAACCGGATGATGTATCTATAGTTTGAGTAAAGGCAGATTGGAGCATGAGAAAGATCTGAACAAGCAAGTGAAGTGCTATTCAAATAGATCAACAAACCCCTATTGTTTTCTAACAATTACGATAGTTAAATCCCCTAACCGAGTAAGCTCTAACAAGCTTAGTGCTATTTAAATCCTCTAACCAGGTGGCCCATTAGCTTGGATTTCAAATCCTCTATCAAGGTTACTCCTTATAGGGTATTTCTTCTAACAAGGCATTATAGTCAATCCCTTAATTGGGTGGTCCCTAACAGGATCTATTCTTAACAAGATTTTTTGTAAAGCTTTAACAGACTTGGCTCCTAACAAGGCGAACTTTAGAAGAGTTCAAAATCCTTGTGAGTTCCATCTCACCGTGGTTTTTCCCATTTGGGTTTCTACGTCAAAAAATATTGTGTCAAGTGGTGAATTTTTTATGTGGTTATGTTTTCTATGGTTGATTTTCTTAACTACTTAATCCACTTTGATAAGTCATGATAACCAACAGCAATATGAAATGAAGTTTTACTTATGTCAGTAAAAGTATTTGGAAGTTTATGAGTTTCAAGTTGTTTACTGTTAATCTGCTATAACAGTCAATCAGTTTAAACTGGACAATGATATTCCATTTATAGTTCAGTGGTTTAACTTGTCTATTCTAAGTTTACTTTGAGAGGTTGATTATGAGATTGGTGAAATTTTATTATCAGTTTTTCTATCTACTGATTCACCCCCCCCCCCCTCTCAGTAGTTGATCAGATCCTTATTCTTTCATCATACCATCAATTGGTATTAGAGCTTCTCAGGTCCTCTAAGGTCTAAGCCTAACAGCTTGAGGTAAAGATCTTGTAGAACATGATGATGATGAATACTAAGAGGGGAGGGGGGGTGAATTAGTATACCAAAAAATATTGAACTCAAACACTTAAACAGTTCAGCAAATAACCGGTATGAAAATAACTAGTATGACAGATTCACTAATAAATCGATTAAGATAAATGCAAACCAAATAGAAAATAAAGCATTCACCCACAGAAGCACAATCACCATAACACACGATATTTGACGTGGAAACCCAAATGGGAAAAACCATGATGAGCAGAAACTCACAAGTAACTATCTGCAGAATAGAAACCAGACCGGTTAAGGTCATACAATGTTCTTCACCAGAACAAATCCTATTAGCAATCTAGATCTCTGTTAGGAAGCTAGATCTATGTTAGGAGATAAGAATTGAGTAAATGTTTAAATAAGGAATGAAACTTATCAAAAACAGATTTAAAATCCTACGTAAAAGTTTTCATGGCCAACGCCTATGACTCAAGTAATGAGGTAGCAACCTCACTTTCAGTCTGCATCTGAGATACTTGTTCTTCCATGGCATCAATGGTACTCATCTCTTGAGTTCTTGTTAAGGCTTCCAGATTGAAAAAGAACTTCTGAAGAATATGCAGTCTTGGCAATAAGACCAGTTGAAGTTCCTGCAAATCTCTTGATCGATTTTTGATCTTTAATTCTATCCTGGTAGACTGAAGCTGATAGTGATGAACTGTTTGCCCATATGTTGTGAAGGAATCATATGGCATCTTGAAGTTGCTTATGTATGCTTGTAGCTCCAATTGGATTTTATCTTTTTGAGTGAGCACATCATTGCAAAATAGATGGGGTTGGCTGATTTTACTCAACAGTAGTTTGCCCTCATCCATAGCAACACCTATATCCTTTTGTTGTTTCAGAAGGTGTGATCGAAGCTCATTCAATTTCTTAACCAAGGCAGTGTTGAGTGCCTTTTCATGCTTCTTCTTCGCATTTGCTTCAGCAACTTCTTCCAGGCATTGTACCTGGTCCTCTTCAACGGTACACAAAAGTTTAAGTTTAGACAGAGAGGAATCGGTACTAGGGAGGTTTGTACCGGGAATCAAATTGGTAAGGGTGTCAACTGCAGTTTGTATGACATCCCTTTCCTTCTTCCTCTGTAAATCTTCTAGTCTTTCTTGCGCCAATTTAATACCTCGTAGTAGCTCAGACTCATTAGTTGATTGAAGGTCAATTGGACTGGTAGTGTCAATCAGTTTGGCTTGATCACCAGGTGCCTTGGGAGTCTCTGCTTGATTAGCTTTCTCTGCTTCCTTCTCCTCTGCCACTTTTTTCTTTTCCTCCTCTTTCTTTCTTTCTTCTTCCTTCCTTTTTTCCTCTTCTTTCTTCTTCTCCTCTTCTTTCCTCTTCTCCTCTTCTTTCCTCTTCTCCTTTTCTTTTCTCTTGTCTTCCTCTTTCTTTTTCTCTTCCTTTTTCCTTTTTATTTCCTCCTACCTTGCTTTTTCCACTTGCCCTTTATCAGTCTTTTCCATGTCCTATTTTTCCTTCTCTACTTTTTCCTTATCCTGTTTCTCCTTCTATGCTTTTTCCTTGTCATGTTTCTCCTTTCCTTTGTTCGGAGTGACATCTTCAACATCCAATGCATGCACATCAATAGAGTCAACCTGTTCTATAACTCTTTCTCCTTCATTGTTAAATACCTCATCCAGTTTGGCTGAGGATGGGTCAGGTTCTTTTTTGGCCTCCTTGTTAGCCTCAGACACTTGATGTAACTAGATAGTAGCTTTGGCATGTAAATGTGTGTCCTTCTCTACTTCAGAAGTTCTACCTTCAAGCAGCCGGAGTCTTTTTCTTCTCATGAAGAAGGGACCTTTATTCTTGTCCATTATCTCAAACAATTCAGAATTGGAGGCATCGGGAAAGTATTGAGCAAAGACTTTTTCCCTTATTTCCTATTCTTTCTCAATGGAAATGCACCATTTATTATCCAAATAATTGTATAAAGAATCAGGTGTGACCGATTTGATTTCAGATGGCGACCGTTCATTGACACATAAATATCTAATAACTTCTCTTTCAACTTCTTCTTTCTCATTATCAGAAATATCATCAAAATATTCTTTTAGGTCATCAAGCACCTTCCTCTTAATATTCTTTAGGGTCCTTTGACAATGTGCCATAGGCTTATAAGAAGAGATGTCAATATTTACCAGTGCAGACGTTGCAGGTGCACTACCGATAGATTTTGCCTTATTGCTTGATTACCTAGTTTTCTTAGGTTGTACTTCCACTCCGGTGAGCTGTTTTTAGTCTTTCGCTTCCTTTCAAATACTTAAGCGGGAGAAACCTCAAGTTTATTCTTGGCAGGTGACCGCTTGGTCACTTTTGGGCTGGCTGAGGTAACCAGTACCGATACCGATGGCACTGCCTTGCCCTTTTTCAGAGTAGGATCTTCAACCGGTGTTACCCTCTCTAAGTAGGTGCCGGTTCACTTTTTCCTAGCATCTAGAGGTGAGGCAAGAAGGGTAGAGGCATACCCATCAAACATGTCATACATTACTTCATACCCCATAGGTTCCACTGCTTCCTTTCTTGGTTCTACCGCTTCCATTATGCATTCATCTACCTTTATGGTAAAGCAGATGTCATCTTCATATTTATTTACAATATCTCTAGAAATCTTCATCCTTTGACTCATTTTCCGCTTGAATTCATCAAAGTATTTGTTCAGAACCTCAGGGTATCCAGTTCCCACCACTTGAAGACTTTTCCTAATTTGCTTAGAGACCAATTGGTCAATAGACCATTGAATATCACCTACTCCGGGAAAATAGCCTTGAAAGTAGAAAAATAGGCCAATCAAAAGTTGTCCAAACTTGAACCTTAGAGCATTATCATGTTTGATGGATTTCAGGTTCAATAGCAGTTGCTCCTACAAATAGGTACACAAATCAAAAAATGTGTCTTCCTTAATTATTCTGTAGGCAACATTCATTGCAGCAGTGGGGACAAAGTTTATTTTGTTGGCATAAAACACTCGGTAGCCAATCACCATGCAAGCATACTTAACTAAATCATCTTTGATGGTGTTGACAGCCATTCCCTGTTGGTCGCTCAAAGAACTGGTGAGCTTAGTCATTTCAGTCTTGATGACCTTCCTTAGGGCTGTCACCTCTCCAATGTTACAGAAACTGGTGACGACATGAATTGCTTCTGGTGTAATGTCATGTGTGTGCTCGAGGTACATTTTGTCACCGTGTACTCTGCTCAGGATGACGCAGATGTGATCTTCAGTAAACTCTTCCAAAAAATAAACTACATTGTGTAGTTTCTTCCTCTCTAGGATGCTATATTTCAGTTTGATCTTCTTGTCATCCCCACATAATAGACCTAGTTGAGAATGGATCAATAGGGATCCTAGGTCTTCCAATTTGCAATCAATATACCCTGAAATATCTTCCTCAACTATAACTCCAGCAGGTATCTAGGATAGGGCATTGTATTTCATCTTCTTTTGAATAAAATCTGCTAAGTCTATAGGTGCACTAGAACTGGAGTGTGATGCAGAAGCCATGATTAAATGATAGATAAATTTTTTGAGAAAATACCTTCACACTTTGAAATTTAGGGTTTTGCAATGTTGATCACAACACACCACTTCGGTTGTTGTATTACCGCTTGGTGTTCTTCACTTGATTGATTGAAAACGATCTCTAGATTCTTGTGCAAGATTTTTAATTCACTTTGAATTGCTAGATGAATCGCTCTTGTCGCTTTGCACTTGAAAATTCTTCGCTCAAAAATAGATAAGTGAAAATGGCGTCAAAAATCCCTTTTAAACAATCTTTCACCTACCATAATAAATGTTCCACCGCTAGGGTACAAACCCTAATTTTTGCCTTTTATCACTTCAAAATATTTTGTTGATTGAAAGGTAACATATACTGGTTAAGGTCTTTACCGATATAAACCAGGGGGTTCAAATATTTCACTGATATGCTCCCCCTAAGCTTTTCTGAAGCTTAGTTTGCCAGTTCAGAGACTTCCACACTAGGTACAAAAACCGATTCATCTTGTGATCAGTATATTAATTCCCACTTAAACGGTTTCAACATCAATCTTTCCTTCTGGAGTGATCGGTATATCATCCGATAGGTTCTTTCTCATTTTGCAGGTTTTGGCAGTGTGTCCTGGTTTGTTGCAATGATAGCATACCATTCCAAGTTTTCTCCATGGTCCATTGTTCATACTACCATTCTTCCTTCTGCATGTTGCAGCAGTGTGACCGCTACCATGACAAATCAAACAGGTTGCTCTCTAACTAGTTGTCGCTTGATAGCCACCTGACCGATGGTCATAGGAATTATACCAGTTTGGATTCCGGTTCATAGTGGGTTCTGGGACAACTCCTTGAGTCCTTGGAGGGAATCTCCTAGTGATGTGCAAAACAGACCTGCATTCAAATTCTTTATGCCCAAACTTGTTGCATGCATAGCAGTTTCCATTGAATATATTGGATCTAGGCTTATTGTTTAGAAAATAAGGAAAATTATTGTAGGCCTTGCTTCTACATACATTAGCAGTATGTCCTTCCTTGAGAAAATTGAAGCAAACAGGTTTAAAAAATTTCTTACCTTTATCCTTGGATGTTGGTTTCTTCTTTGATGCTTCATCTTTTGTTCCAAAGGTCTCACCTTCCTCATACCCAGAGAAACCAAGTCCAGTGGTATTCTTTACCGGTTTTGCTGATTCAAGCTTTTGCTCTAGCTCAATAGTACTCTGATTGAATTTGGCAAGTATCTCCTTTGTCTCAGTAAGTTCTTTGGAAATAGAAAGATTGGATTCCTTCAAGGTTGCATTCTTAGAAATAGCTATGTTTATTTCACCTTGCATTTCTTCTTTTTCTACTTTACTTTCTTGGAGATGAGCAGTAATTGTACTAATTTCTTGCTTCAGCTTGGATATCTCAATATCTTTGTCTTTTACCAGATCTTCAGTTTTCTGTCGGTTCTCAAGCTCTTGACACATTCTGATAGTCAGTCCTTCTAGTTCCGTTCTCAGGTTGACATTAGATTCATTCAGTTTTTCAACTTCTTCAACTAGGGCATCCATGTCTGCTTCATCAGAAGAACTATTTTCAATAAGCTCCATTAGTTTCTCAGCATGCTCTCTTCTTTTGGCCAAACAGGCTTTATACTTGACTTTGAGTTCATCATAGGCTCTCTCAGTCTGAGTGAGACAATGAGTAAGTTCCCTCACAGTGTATTCCCCCATATCTCCTTCCAAGTGGTTAGACTTATAGAAAGGCTGGCTTTGATACCAATTGATGAATACTAAGAGGGGGGGGGGCGGGGGGGTGAATTAGTATACCAAAAAATACTGAACTCAAACATTTAAATAGTTTAGCAGATAACCAGTATGACAGATTAACTAATAAATTGGTTAAGATAAATGCAAACCAAATAGCAAATAAAACATTCACCCACAGAAGCACAATCACCATAACACAAGATATTTGACGTGGAAACCCAAATGGGAAAAACCACGGTGAGTAGAAACTCACAAGTAACTATCTGCATAATAGAAACTAGACCAGTTAAGGTCATACAGTGTTCTTCACCAGAATAGATCATGTTAGGAATCTAGATCTCTGTTAGGAGATAAGTCCTGTTAAAGACTACCTTGTGAGGGGATTTCAGATCCACAGTTGTGAACCACCTTGTTAGAGGATTTACAAAATGCTTTTCTGGGCCTACTTGGTTAAGGGTTTCAGACTTGTCGAAGATGTGAGTAATCAACAAGTAAGTGATCTAGATACTAGCACAATATGCTTGGTTAGATCCTTGATAGCTCATTATTAATGCATTTCAGCATTACTTCAGTCTTCAATATCTCGACACTCTAACTCTTCACACAAGCCTAATCTTCTCTTCTATGATCACACATACAAAACCCTCATCAACATCTAAAACCCTAGACATGATGTCCTTATAAAGTAGTCTGATTTCATGTTGGTCCAATAGGATTATATTACAAGTTCCTAGGTTCAATGCATCTAGATACATTTGGTAACGCAACACAAAATCACCGCCAAAGTGTTGGTGGAAGATAACTCATCAGAAAAATACTGGTTGGTAACTCATCACAGAGTAATATTAGTTCATACAATATATTGATTGTCGGTTGTAAAAAATGAAGACCGGAAAATGTCAACTACCACTTTGTTCCTTTGAATCACTTGAGATCCTCAAACCGCTTGAGGTCTTCATACTACTAGAGATCTTCAGTCAATTTGTGACCGGTAAACATTTTCTGCAAAACACCGATAGTCTAAAGACTATAATACATAATATCGGTTGGAACAATTATTGGTTGAGCATAACTCATGATTCAAGAGATTGTGTGTCCATCAATGACAATCAAAACATCATCACAATGCCAATAGATGAAGAAGGAAAGTTTGAAGTTTAATAGAGAGAACTATAGAATATGGAGTGATAGAATGAAAATTTATATCAAGAGTCTAGGAAATCAATACTAGGAACATGTTGGTACTCAATATGTTGCACCTAGTGGGATTATGACTGATGATCATAAGAAAGAACAATAAGAAAATAATCAAGCACTAAAGGCTATTACCAGTTCTTTGTCTAATGCAAAATATGTTGATGTCCATGGTCTGGAGACTGCATATGAGGTATGGAAGAAACATGAAGAGATTTATAGCGGTGACGAACATGTGAAGATTGTCAAGGAAGAGAGTCTAAGAGGAAAGTTTGATGACATGCAGATGGGTGAAGGAGAGAATATCCAACATTATGGTCAAAGGATAAAAGAGATAGTTGGTGAGATCAAGAGTGCAAGTGGTAAAGTGGAAGATGCCACAATGGTTAGTAAGGTGTTGAGAACCCTGCTACCAGTCTACGTTATCTGAGTTGCAGCCATTCAGGAGCTAAAATCTATTTACAAAACTAAGGTAACCTTTGACTCCATCATTGGTAAGCTTACTGCTATTGAATTAAATGGGTATGATGGTAGTGTTGAGAAATATCAGTCAGTATTTAGAGCTTCAGTTTCTAACCCATCTATGAGAAAAAGTAGAGATGTCAGTCACAGTTATGAATCTAGATCCAGCAGAGAAGTTGATGATGAAGACAGTTTGGTTGAACTTGAAGCATTGTTGGCCAAGCGGTTGCCCAGAGGAACTGGTAAATATAGAGGTAAATTACCTTTGAAATGTTTTGCATGCAACAAGATTGGACACATTGCAGCTAATTGTCTTAATGATGATAATAATCACAAGCGAGATAAATTCAAGAAATACAAGGGAAAAGGCAAGAGAGATTGTCTTATTGCAGTTGATTGTGGTATCACTGATGAGGAATCTAAGGGTGATGTTAATGAAGACAGTGTTTGTAGCCATTAAAGAGGAAACATCTGATCAGAAGGCTTTAGTTTATTGCATGGATAATTCTGATGATCCAATAATTCTGATGATTGGATCATTGATAGTGGTTGTTCACATCGCATGACCAGTGACCAGAGCAAATTTCTTTCTTTGAAAGAATTTGATGGCAGAGTTGTAAGATTTGGTAATGACTCACCCTGCATGGTTAAAGGTAAGGGAACTATTTCTCTTAATGGAAAGAGTAGTGCAGACGATGTCTACTGGGTTGAAGGTCTAAAGCACAATCTTTTGAGTGTTGCTCAACTCAATGACAGAGGATATCCATTGGATTTTAAGAATGGTATGTGCAAAATCTATGGAAGCAAAGGTGAACTGATTGCAACTGGCAAACAAACTAAAGGTAACTTGTTTTACCTGAATCCTAAAGTCAGCAACTGTTTAATTGCTAAAATAGATGATAGTTGGCTTTGGCATAGGAGATTTTGTCATATAAATTTTGATAACATTGTTAAAGTGAGTAAGTCCAAGACGGTGAGAGGTTTGCCTCAGTTGGACAAACCGGTTAATGCTCTATGTAAGGAATGTCAGTTGGTAAAGATGGCATCCTCAACTTTCAAGAAAAAATCTTTTTCAGTGGAACATTTGTTAGATTTGGTTCATATAGACCTTTGTGGACCAATAAGGACTAAAAGTATTCAAGGTGACAAATACTTTATAATCTTCACTGATGATTGCTCAAGAACGGTGTGGGTCACATTCTTGAAAGATAAAATAGAAGCATTTAGTAAGTTCAAGGCATTCAGGGCCTTAGCTGAAAAGGAGAGTGGTAAGAAGATAAAGAGTCTGAGGACTGATCAAGGTGGAGAATTAACTTATGAGGAATTCACTAGATATTGTGAAGAAAATGGTATCAAACGACAACTTTTTGCATCAAGGACACCACAACAGAATGGTATTGTAGAGAGGAACAACCAGTCAGTTGTTGAAGCTGCTATGATGATGACGATACAAGGAGGTGTAGCAAAAACTTTCTAGAGAGAAGTTGTCAACATAGTTGTCTACACTATGAACCAGATTTTGGTAAAAAGAGGTAAGGAAAAGACTCCTTATGAATATTGGTATGGTAGGTCACCTAATGTTAGTTATTTCAAAATATTTGGTAACAAATGTTTTATTAGGAGAGGTGACTATGTTAGCAAGTTTGAGGCTAAAAGTGATGAAGGTATTTTTCTTGGTTATTCCACCAAGAGTAAGGCCTACAAATGTTATAACAACTGGACACAGAGAATCATTGAGAGTGTTGATGTTCGAGTGGATGAGTATCCTAGAGTTTTAGGAGAAACCAGTATGGAGAAAAGGATGAAGATCCTTGCATTTTGTTTTTGGAACCAGAACCTATGAAACCTGAAACTGGTAAAGAGAATGTTGTTGTACCAGTTCAACCGGAACAGGTAGATTCAGAAGAAAATAATGATAATGAAGAAGAAGAACCTAAAGATAATTGTTTATGGTGAAAAGTGGAATAACAATATTGAAAGACTAAATGAATTCAACCACAAAACCCTAGCCTAAAAACAACAAAGATCCACCATAACATATAAAGATTACCTAAGACAATGCAAATCAAATGAAATCACAAAGATTATACCATAACATGTCTAATGGGGTTTGGATCTCCATTCTTCCTATCTCTATTGGTCTTGCTTGATATATTTGCTCTCAGATTTTATGTGTGCACAAGAGCTCAACAAAGAACGAAAAATGTGGTTGCAAGTAGGCTTGATCGCATATGAAAGTTTGAATGCTAGAATGCTTGATTAGCTTATTAGAATCATTAGAATGATTAGGAGTTGATATTGAAATAAGCATCTCCTTATATAGAAGACACTATAAGAAAGGGAGGGATAAGATTAAAAGGTGTAAAAGATAAATGGTCGGCTATGATTAAAGGGTAGGTAAAGAAAATAAGAAAATAATAATAGGGTAGGTAGTGTAGGAATTAAGAGATGAATGACATGTGTCATGGGTAGAAAAGGCTAATGAATTAATTAAATAAATAAAGATTTATTTAATTAATAGAAGAAGTGGGATCAATTAAATAAATAAGATATTTATTTAATTTAGGAAAAGGGTAATTTAAATAAATAAAAGTATTTATTTAAATGAGAAATAAGGCTAGAAGAGGATAAATGAATTAATTAAATAAATAAAGATTTATTTAATTAATAGAAGAATTAGGATTAAATAATTAAATAAATAAAAATACTTATTTAATTAGACAAGACAATTTTAGGTGTCTACATATTGCCCCTCTTTAAGACAATGTAGCTTGTCGCGTTGTTTCAAAGAAAATAAGATGAATTGATACAAAGTTCCCCCAAGAAGGGAATGATATGGCCCCTCAAGAGATTGGATGAAAATGTCTGAAAAGATCACAGATAATCTCTCGATAAGAAAGAAAGGTGAGAAAGGACTGATCGGATAGGATAAAGTGATAGAGTCATGGGATAAAGAAGACTGACTCGGGAGACCAGGGCTAGGGTAATCTATAAGATAGACTATGAGGGAAAACATCCTCATTGTCATCCACACATATAAGAGATAAGAGTGTCGAGAAAGCAGAGAGAAGTCAACAACAATGGCATTGGTACACAGATTCGATAGCGTTCGCCGATTTCAGAAGCTAGCATATGCAGGAGAGTCGGTGAGTATCGCAAAACCTCCTTGTACTTTTCCGCATTAATTGTTGTCATAAATGCATGATAGGTAGAGAAATAAATGAATTTTAGATATGTCAAGCGGGGAGGAAAAATGCTAAGGCGCATCTATGTTGGTGCCAGACACGTCTGGGTAGGCTGGGCGCGTCTGTATTTGTGCCAGGCGCATCTATGAATGTATGCAAGCGCATTTGTGTCTTCAAGGACAAATCGACAATTCTGTGATAAACATACGTTGTCGATTGGATAAGCTACTGAGAGGATACACTTAAGCAGGTCCTCTAGGGAAGACTAGAATAACAGATAGGGGTAGGATTGACAGTTTTGTGATAGAAAATACGTTGCCAATCAAGAAACTACTCAAGAGGATACACTCAAGAAGAGGCCCTAGGATAGGATCAAAGCAACACTTTGTGATGAATAGGGAATGCTACTAGGATAAAAAAGTAGTATTTTGTGATGAACAGGGAGTACTAAAAGGATCAACACTTTGTGATGAACAGGGAATGTCAAAAGGTAGTACTTTGTGATGAACAAGGAGTACTAAAAAGAGCAACACTTTGTGATGAATAGGGAGTACCACTAAGACTGACACAAGTGATTTGCTTGACTGCAAGAGGACCTATCGATGTTGGAGTCACAGGAGAGATTCCCTTCAACTTAGAGTTTGCGAGCTGAGTTGATAGTTAAGGAGAGAGCAGTAGTTTAGGCTATGGGACTGCAACATATTTTGTATGTGCCTAAGTTTCAGGTGAACATGGGATTGCTGATTGCTTTAGCTGAGAGATGGCACTCAGAGACTTGCATGTTTCATTTGTTGATGGGTGAGATGATAGTCACCTTAGAGGATGTATATAGGATACTGAGGATACCGATCGATGGGGAGTTAGTTCCTTATAATTGAGAGGGAGACATGGATGCACTGAGATGAGTGTTTCAAGATCCAAGATTGGAGATGAGGGCTGGACATGTGGCTTGGGATACCATGACATGAATTAGATTAGTGCTACCAGTAGTACTGGCAGGAGTGATCAGTGGGTTCTTGTGTCCAAATAGGGCAACACGAGGGTTGGCTATGGGATGAGGGAGGAGATAGCTTACTAGAGAGACTTCTAATATGGATTAGTGCCACCAGATCAGCGGGCTAGGAGCTTTTGGAGACGATGACCTTTGGAGGGAGAGACAAGAGATAGGCATCTAGTGGTGGGGTCATGGGTCCTCCACCACCACCAAATAGAGGGGGTAGGAGAGATGATCCTGGGGCAAGTCCTTCCAAGTCTCAGACTCTGTCGAGGCCAGGTGGCTTTGAGGGAGGGAGTTCATCATAGCCTTAGAGGGCTCCTTATGGATCAGTTTTGTACCATTTTGTATGATGATACCTTCGGGTGGTTGTACCCATATGATTTTTGACATCATTGTATCATGACACTTATGATTATATATATGAGATGATTCATCCTTGCGATAGCTATATGCATGTGTACCTATGTGATGTTGCTTCTATGTAATGCTTATGATATGTATGCTTATGATATGGGTGTAAATATGTGCATGATGAAATGCAATATTTTTGTTCTTTTGTGTTTTTAATATGTTATGCAAATGTGAATGTGAATGCATGAAATGCAGATGACTATGATAATGCAAATAACTATTTACATGATGAGAATGTAAAATGTGCTAACATGTGTTGTGTGCAGGATGTGATGTAATTGTGATATCTATATGTATATATGAAATGCTTAATATGTGGTAATGCAGGTGCAAACTACATGAAATACAAATGTTTTTGGTGTGTCATTATACTCAGTCGTGTGATAGCAGGCTACATGAACTCAGAAAGGATGATGGAGGTCATTCAAGAAAGGGGGATGATAGATAAAAGATATGGAAGTGAAAGAGATTCTTGTGCGTTATCATTATTGAGCTTTATTATGGCAAGTAGGGTATAACAATCAAGGCATATGTTCGACCTAGAAAGTCATTGTTCCTGTTTGCATGGAGATAAGATAATTGCAAACAAAGAATGGCCCAGTTCATACTAGACTCACAATGTCCTCATATCCTTGGACAAGTCATAGCATTACTAAGAGACAATCCACAGACAACAAAGAAAAATAGGTGGCGATACCCCATCCTCACCTTTCTAGTCAAAGACGTCCTGGAGATAAAATGTCTAGTCATAGACATCCCAGAAAAGCTAAAAGACATGTCACCAAAAAGATAAAATCAAAATAAAACCAAGACTCGACACCAACATCCATTGTAGTCCTCGAGTTTAGTGTCTCTTGTCACTTGTATAAGTCTTATTTGATTCTGGTCACAATGTTTACTTTCACAAAAGGATAGATAGCACTGAACCATAATGTTGTCTGAGTCTATTGAAAGATTTGATTTGTTGAAGCTCATTGTTGCTGTGTCTCATTCGAAACTGACCAAATCCATGAAACTAATACTTTATTACAGAGGAGACATAACTTTATTGCGGACTGGTGATGCAAATGTTGCTTTATTGTGGATTGTGCACGGATAGACTGAAGAAAGTTTGAAGAGACTGTACTCCTCAGAATGTGTGATGCTCTCAGTTCCACACCCATCACTCGACTTAGGATTTTGCCTTAGCCATAGATAGGAGTTGATATATTATGGATGGAAAGGGGTGAAAAGGAAGGTTTATTATGAATGGCTAACCAATCTTGGGTAGATCAATAACAAGCCATGATGAGAATGGGTAAGTTTACTATGAATGGATAGGCTATGAGTGTGTGCAAAGTGAAAGGATGAAAGTGAATCTTGAAAGAGGGAGGAGCAATTTCTCTATGCATGGCACCGGTGACCCGGTTTTCACCATGGTACTTGCCCAGGGCGCCACCGAAGTGGTTTTCACCATTGGGCAGATTTATTTCTCTTTACTTTTTTTGATTTTTTAATTTTTTTGTGTCACAAGGCGCCTGTTTGCCAGGTTTTCACCAAGTAACGATTTTTTTTATGTTTATGAATTTTTTGTATTTTGAATTTTTTTTATTTTTTTGTATTTTGAATTAGGATACTTCGAAGAGCTATGTCTAAAACCCGTGAAGGTGCATGTTGTTGATATGATCCTCCAAAGGTTCGCCATCTAGAGTTGAAAGCTGATATGCACCGGATCCATAGACTGTCGTGATGATGTAAGGACCAAGCCAATTTGGTTCGAACTTTCCCTTCTTCTCTCTGTCTTGCTGATTTTTAGGATTTTCCTTGAGAACTAAGTCAATGTACTAATCAATGTATTTTCCATCAATGTATTTTCCATTCTAGCAATGTTTTGGTCTATGATTTGGTTTGGAACAATGTATTTTCCATTCTAGCAATGTTTTGGTCTATGATTTGGTTTGGAACAATGTATTTTCCATTCTAGCAATGTTTTGGTCTATGATTTGGTCTAGAATAGTAATAGCAAACTTGCCCTGAGACACATTCGAGGTGTTTTTAACAGGAGGCGATGAGGACTTACCTTTGGGTTTAACCCCAAACAGAGAGGACCACTTACATATATGTCCATTCAAACTGGGTCCCCCCTTAAGATCCTCGGGGGTCAACGAAAGAACCTTTTCCAGATGATCTTTTCCTTCCACCGTGTTCTCTGAACCACTAGTTGCTTGTTGTCCTTGAGCTTCTTCCGAGTTGCCATCTTCTGTTTTTGAAGTTTGAACCTACCCTTTCCCGCTCTCATCTGCTAGCTGCTCTTCACGTGGTCTTGGTCCTCCCCCTGGGTCCCCCAAATCCAAGGGAGCATCGGGATCCTTACTATCTGAGCCCCCTCCATCTACAAGAATCTCTGAGTCATCTGCTTCATGCTGTCCCAACGCCAAACCAGAACTCCCTCTCAAATTTGAATTTTGGATACGATCGCGCTCCATAGTTCCTGTTAATTAACCTGTTATTTACTAACAAAGTTACATATTGTTTATATAATGTTACAAATGTTTACATATACAATTTTACACAATATAGATTTCTATGTTTCCATAATGTGAATCAAACATAAAATTTGATGGTGTTTTTTCTTTCACATAAATTTTTTATGACAATTTAATTATTCAATTGATGAAGATCTAAATTTTTTTTTAAAATTAAATAAATTATTTTTTAAAGATTTATAATTATATTATTTTATTAAATCATAATAATCATGAATATTATTATAAATAAATTATTTATTAATACTAAAATATATTGTAAAATTCGGATTAGAAGGTGAGAAAAAGCACTGCGGGTGATATGCATTCGAACTGGGGGGATAGGAAGGATACACACAATCTGTTTGAGAAAATGCCCCAAGGTTTCAAACCCTAGCCGCAACCAAGATAGGGCACAACCATGAGGACTTATTTTTCAGAACCCTAAGTGAAAACTCATGGTCGCCGCAACTCTTTAACATTTTCAGTTGTCTTTTACAAAATCTGAGGGAAATCCGTGACCAATAGCGATTCATGATTTCATCTTTTCACCATTTTTGTTACTTTGAATATGTGGAGAATTTGCAAAGATTGCGAATTTCTGTCAGGCTTGGGTTTGCAACCTAGGAGGTGGTTTTCAAACCGGTGCATCAGAGACATACTTAAACAAAAAGTATCAAGTGAAACATTAGTGCTCTGCAATTTCTCGCTCGGTATGGGTGAAACTAGGGTTATTGGCGAGTGGGCTGATGTGGGCTAGGATGATCCATCGCATGTCCCACAACTGGTCTTCACGAAGGGAAAATGGGTAGATATGGTGGCACAAAATTGGTTGAGAGCAAACTTAAGAAATTTCAGACCGGTCTCCAAGTATTTTTTGGGTTTTTTCAGAGGTCCAAGCAGTGGAAATTGGCGGAGTATGGACAAATCTGGTGAAGGGTATCAACGATTTTTGGATCGTAGGCATTTTGGTCAGGGCCCATGGCAAAATTTTATCCTAAATCATTTAAAGGGGCTTCCGGGTAAACGATCTATAGAGTTGGGAGGAAAACCATCCTATGCAAAAGTTGTGAAGTTTTCATCTGTAAATGAGAAAAATTAGGGTTTCTTGGCTGAACGCTGGTGAAAAGATGATGGACAAACAATTTAACAGTAACCCACTTGAGTTATCTTTGTCACATCAAAGGGGGGATAAGTTAGGGGAATCTTCGACATCAGGAAAAGACGATAAGGTAAGTGAAAATCAAACTGACTATGATTTAGGAGGTGGGTCTTCACAAGTATGGGCTCCTGTTCCATGCATTGATTTACTTGATTCTGTTGTGGATTTGAAAGCCCGTTGTTTGCATACACATGCTATTTTTGGGGAAATATGGGGGGATGCAACTAGTTTATCTAAATTTCATCATAAATTGTAGAAAAAGTGGTTTGATATGCGTTATTTTCAATTACTCTATGCAAATGCATTTATTATTGTTTTCAACTCTTCTTCTATTAGGGATGAAGTTTTAAAAGCTTCACATTACTAGTTTGGTAAAAATTTAGTGTTTGTTTCAGCTTGGAAACCATTTTATGTCCCTGCTTGGTCAAGCTTTAAATTAGTTCCTTTCTGGTTTGGGTTGCCCAAATTACTGTTTGAATTTATGGACCCAGAGGTTTTGGAACAAATTGGTAATACTTGTGGTTCTTTCTTATCATCAAGATTTGATTTTGTGGAGGGGGAGGTTTTGGTAAAAATCTGTGTCCTGACTAACCCTAATAATGTTTGCCCTCAGACCTGTATCATTAAATCTCATGAGGGTATCTAGAAACAACCAATTAATAAGTTGGAGAAAGACTTTGGTAAAACTTCCTTGCAATTGGATGCTCCTTTTCTTATGGATTTTTTGAAATCCTCTATTCTGGATAAGGCAGAACATTGCTTGGGTAGTAACGATAATCCATTTCTAGATAAACTATTAGTTAATGGTTCCACTGGGAAACATCCTGCTACTTTTGAGGTTAACCAGGCTATGAGGGATGTTGGGAAGCAAGAGGTTTATGTTGTGTCTCACAATCCAGAGTCTGTAGGGTTATTTAAAAGTAAGGATAAGATAGTAGCTCACCAAAATATTATGGTTTCAGGGGACAACAATGTGGATGATCTGCTTCCAAATCTCACTACCTCGAATTCCTTGGATAAGTCACTAAATGATGGTGATGGGAATCATGTCTGCCCTGTGAAGTCAAAAGAATACTTAGAAAGTTGTCAGGGGATTGGCCAAATTTTTGCGAAGAATGATGGGGTTGTTTCAGAGTCTAATGTTGGGGTTTCTTCTCTAGGGTTTCCTGATGATGCTATCCTTGCTCAACAAGTCAAAGAATTGGTGTTTAATTCTTCGCAGCATGTTGATGTGGATGTGGATAATAACGCTACCGTAGGAAATAATATTCAGTTGGGGGACATTCCTGTTATTGTGCCAGATGAAAATCTGGTTCACCAGGTAAATGATCTTTTTAAAGATCATGAACATCAGATGGATGAGGACATTAAGAATAGGGTTATCTGTTCCATTGAGAATGACTTAGGGAGAATTAAATCGACCCTTCCTATTTCTGCATCTACTAACCCTTTTGAGGTTTTGGCCTCATCAGAAGTGGGATCATAGATAATTTAGTCATGACTTCTCCTAAGTCAAGTAAGAGTTTACCAATTGTTCGAACTACTCTAATTAGGGCTTCATATGTGGTTTCTCCTGGTAGGGGTAGGCCTCCAAATAATCGAAAGACTCAATTAGAAATTGATGCTAGGATTCAACAGACTTTGTCTCTTTCTCCTGGTATTGGGAAAGGGAAGCATTCAGTTTCTCTTGGTGATGCTATGAAAGGAAGTGGTACTCCTAAGGGTAAGAGGAGTAAGAGGTCTATTATCAGTCCTCCTGTGACTAGGTCGGGGGCTGTGAAGCATAATCTTCAAAGTAGTTTTGGAGAAGGGAAGTCTTCTCTATCTAAAGGAAAGAGGGGAGCCTCAGTCTCCCCTCAAGAGCAATGAGAATTATATCTTGGAATGTTACGGGCTTAAATGCCCCTAACAAGAGGCGCTTAATTAAGTCCCAGATGGACTTAGTTAAGTGTGATATTTTCATGTTGCAGGAGACAAAATTGTCAAAGGAGTTTGCTGAATTGGATTTTTGTTCTTGGAGAAAGTGGGAATTCCTCTCCTCTCCAGCTTGTGGTGCGTCAGGGGGTTTGGCATTGCTTTGGAATAACTATAACATTGAGGTTGAGCTAGTTTCTTCTACTGTAAATTGGATGTTGGCCTTAGTCAAAAGCAAGCTTTCGAAGGTTAAGTTTTGGCTTTTTAATATTTATGCTCCTTCTGGTATTCAAAGGAAGACTAAATTATGGGGAGATCTTAAGAGAATTTCCTCCCCTTTAAGACATAGTCCCTTTATAATCTTTGAGGGGGATTTTAATGCTATCACTGACTTGGGAGAAAAGAAAGAAGGTATTCTTCCTAAGAAAAAAATTATGGAAGACTTTGGGATGTTCATTAAGGACATGGGTCTTTTTGATTGTCAGTTTCAGAATGAGATTTTCACATTAACAAATATACGAAGATATTTTTCTCAGATTGTGGAAAGGTTAGACCGGTTTTTGTTATCAGATGTTTGGATTGATTCAGAGTTCGAATTTTTTTCCTCTATTCTTCCAGTTTTGGGGTCAGATCATTTTCCAATTTCCCTATCAATTCTAGAAAATAAAGCTCCTTTTAAGTCACCATTTAAATTTGAACCTATGTGGTTTAGAGATTCTTCCTTTTTGCCTTTGCTCAAAAAATGGTGGAGTTCTGCTCCTTATTGCTTTGGATCCCGAATGTTCTAGATTGCTAAGAAGTTGAGATTTTTGAAATTTAATATTAGAGAATGGAATATCTTGCATTTTAAGAACATCTTTTAGGAAAAAAGAGGATTCAAGATATGATTGAATGTCTTAATTCACATGTGATTCAACATGATATGGTGCCTCTTGTTTTTGATGAACTAAAATTGCTAAAAGTAGATCTTGAAGAAATTTTGTCCAGAGAAGAAATCTATTGGAGACAGAAATCGAGGTAGATCTGGCTTTCAGATGGTGATAGAAATACAAAAAAAATTCACTCTTCAACAAAAATTAAGAGAAGTAAAAATAGGATATCTTGTATTGAGTGTCCAAATGGCAGACTTTTAACAGAACAAGAGGATATTGCTTCAGAGATGCAGTTAGGTTTTTTAAGTCACTATTGTCTTCGAAGCATGGAGATCTTCATAATAACATTTCTTAGATAATATTCCTTCTTTGTTATCTTTGGAAGAGAATAAAATGTTGATGTCTCCTTTTTCTTTGGATGAAGTTAAGAATGTTGTTTTTGCAATGAACTCTGATAAGGCTCTAGGACCGGATGGCTTTACTCCTTTATTTTTTCAAAAATGTTAGGATTTTGTGGGAAATGATGTTTTATTGGCCCTTGAGGAAGCTAGAAGGAATAGGTATGTTTTGAAAGAGCTTAATAATACAATGATTGCAATTATTCCTAAAAAAGAGGCTACCAAGACATTTGTTGATTTTTGCCCTATTGCTTTATGTAATACTTTGTACAAGATTTTTACCAAGGCTATTTCTTTAAGGTTGGTTAAAATTCTACCTAAGATCATTTCTTTAGAACAAGGTGGTTTTGTTCCAGGAAGGGAGATGACAGAGGGAGCTATAGTGGTACATGAGGTTCTACATTCTATTTCTACTTAGAGAATCCCGACCATGATCCTCAAATTAGATATGATGAAAGCATATGATAGAGTAGAATGGGGGGCGTTGTGTGTTGTTCTACTTAAATTGGGCTTTTCCAAGGCATGGGTCAAATGGATTCGTGCTTGTATTTCTTCTACAAGGTTCTCGGTTCCAATTAATGGCTCCCCTTGTGGTTTTTTCTCCTCTTCTAGGGGTTTGAGGTAGGGGGATCCCCTGTCTCCTTTCTTGTTCATTCTTCTAGTTGAAACGTTCAGTTGGGCTATAAGAGCCACTAAGCTGGGAGGGCTTTGGAAGGGAATTAGGATTCAGAATGTTCCACAAAGTATTTCACATTGCTTGTTTGTAGATGATACCTTGTTATTTGGTCAGGCCTCTTTGGGTGAGGCAAGAGTGATAAATGGGATAATACAAAATTATGCATCCTTTTCTGGCCAAAGAATCAATGTTGATAAATTAAAGATTTTTTTCCTTCATGCTTCACAATTGGTTCAGGATAGATTGAAGATTTTTTGGGGATTTGCATCTGGAAATCTTCCTTGTTCTTATCTTGGTATACCTTTCTTCATTAAGCAGGATAGAGTTGAGTATTGGGATAAGATCATTTCAGTTATCTCTAGAAGGATCCTATCCTAGAATCATAGATGGTTATCTTTGGCTAGTAAGATTATTCTTATTAAGTCTGTCCTAAATGTTGTTCCTATTTATCTCATGTATGTTTTGCAGTCTCCGAAAGCGGCTCTTGTTAGTTTGCAAGATACTCTTAGGTCCTTCCTTTGGAATAATACTAAAGATGGTAAGAAGAAACTCCCTCTGGTAGCATGGGATAAAGTTTGTTTGCCTAAAAACCTTGGGGGCACAGGCATTAGGAGTCTGGAAAGTCAGAATTTAGCCTTAGGTGCTAAGTTGGTTTCAAAATTGTATGAGAGACCATTCTCCTTTTGGGCACAAATTATGTTTGCTAAATATTTAAATAACGGACCAAGAGAATATGTTGTTCAAGTTTCTAATTTACCGTCCGGTTCAGCTATTTGGAATTTTCTATGTAAATGTAGATCAATGATTTTTCCTCATCTCTCATGGATTGTTCATAATTGTAGAAAGGTCAGGTTTTGGGAGGAAGTTTGGAATGGACATCCCCCTCTGGTGAACTTGAGGGATCGGTCTCCTTTAATTTCCACTCTTTCTTCCCTTTGGGGTGTCTTTGTGGCTGATTATTTTGAAATTGTATAGTGGGAATCTTAAGGTGGCAAAATGGAAATCAATTGAGTTTTTAGATATTGATCAAAATGTGAAATTGGATATGAAAAGATGTTGGCGGAGAGAGTAATAATTCTTTCTGATGTTGACGATGAGCTTATCTGGACAAGGAATATCTCTGGTAAGTACACAGTTAAGGATGGCTATAATTCTCTCTTGGTTCCTAAAGATTTATCTACTTGGCCATACAAGTTGTTTTGGCATATGGCTTGCCTCCCAAAGGCTGGTGCTTTTGCTTGGTTAGAAGTGCAGGACAGGGTCCTTATAGAAATGAGGTTGGACAGGTTGGGTATTACTACAATATTTTCTTGTGTCTTTTGTAATAAAAATTTAGAATCCTCTGCACACTTGTTTCTTCACTGTGATTTTGCCTATGCTTGCTGGCAGTGGTTGTTTGAAAAGCTTAATCTTTCCTTTGTTATTGGTAAGGATCTCCTTTCCCACTTTAGAGCCTGGCCTCTCCTATTTGCCTCATCTTTCTATGCATGTCTTTGGATTATTTCTCCATCTATTGTGATTTGGAATATTTGGTTAGAGCGTAATAATATAATTTTTAAACAAACAAGTTCTTCCTTGGCTGAGGTTTTATTGAGGATAGAATCTTCCATCTCTGAAGTTGCTTTGTCTTTTATCTATAAGAATTTGGAAACCCTTACCTCTTTTTCTCATTGGGATGGTAGGGTAACTCGAGTTTGGAGAATGTTACCAGTCTTACCTTCTCATGGATCTATTTTAAATAAGACTGATGCTATAAGTAAGAGAAATTTTGCTTGCTAGAAACCTTCTCCGCAAGGGCACTTTAAATTGAATTTTGATGGTGCCTCTTGTGGGAACCCTGGCCTGGCAAGGGTAGGTATGGTAATTTATGATCATAAGGTAAGATTTATTCAGGCTTGTTGTCATGCGATTGGTTTCAAATCTAAGAATTGTCCAGAATTCTTTGCTTTGTCCTTTGGTTTGGATATGGCTATATCTTTGGGAATTATGGACTTGATAATTGAGGGTGATTCTATGGTTATTATTCAAAGTGTCATGAAAAAGAAGTTGAATTGTTGGCAATTACAATATATACTTGATCATATTTTGCAAAAATTAGACCTTTTTTATTCCTTCTTGATTTCCCATTGTTATAGGGAAGTGAATAAGATTGTAGATTTCTTGGCTAATTTAGCCATTGACAGTGATGCTAATATGCGGGAGGTAAGTGTGGATGAGATCCCTTCCTTGGTTTTAGAATTTTTGAAGTAAAGAAGGGCATAGTTGTTGTCTTCATCAACCTCCTTATTTGGTGTGGCTTTTCTTTGGTGTGGGTTCTACTATGCTTGATCACAATGTTTATTTTGACAGGATTTCTGATTATGGTTTCATTTCTGCTATGTGGTATCATTCTAACTAGTGGTTGGAGAATTGTGTTTCATAGACAGGGGTGGTTCAGACTGGTATTTTTTGGCAGCAATCGATATGCATCCTTCAGTGATCATACTTTAATCTTCCTTCTATATGCTTCTATTGGTGGCTTCCTTTATATCTAATGTGGCTTATGTAATTGGGATGGGTTTTTTGATGTACTATGCCAATGGGCATTTGGTATTGGGTAGAATAGGCTTGTGTTACTTAAGCAATACTAAAGGGTTTTCTTACTGGTTCTTTCCCTTCAGTGCTTTTTGGTTCTATCCACTTTTATAAAAAAAAAAAAAAGTAAATTTCTTTTTATTAAATAAATTCACCATTTGAAAAACGGAATCCATATATTAATTGGTAAAAATAAAATTTACATATAACAAGATGACAACTCCAAGGGAGTGTCTAAATTTTCCAAAATTATAGTATCCCTTAACCTAATATTAGAATAAGAATCCAAAAGGATCTACAAAAACTCTTATCTTAAAATTGTTAGGATCTGCAACATATTTGGTTGAGAGAAAGGAAGCATACTAAAAGATGTCGCCTCTTTCTTTTCTTTTTTCTTTTCACAACTGTCCAATCTCTATTTGCATCCCCCTCATTCATAGCCATATCCATGGCTTGTGGGATATTGCATTCTTCATCCTTTGGGGGTAATTTCTTTGATGCCTCTATCCATGCTATCAACTATTCCTTCATCTTAGAGTTGCTAAGATAAGGGGCCTCAACGTTAAACAAATTATGTTTCAAAATTAAAATATATAAATATTTTTCTTTTTTTTTGATAAAAAAACATTCTTAATAACATCAATGAAAGGTAATGTTGTAATCATATTTTTAAAAAAAAGGAAAAAAACACATCCCTAATTATTAATTAAATTACATTCAATAAATACTGTAGATAGCATAAATAATTTTTTAATTATTATTAAATTAAATAAAAAAAATTTAAAACAAATAAGATAATTATATTTAAGATATCTATTTAGTACTATAAAAAAATTATTCATTTTTTACAATTTCATATCATCTCTTTTATATTTTTAAAAATAAAATATTATGTTAAGCATTTAAAATGTACAATTACAAAATAAAAGATTACATTATAACGTCAAAAAGCATTTTTTTTAAAATTATGTGTCAATGTGTGTATTTTCTATTTTTACATTTAATTTTATTTCTTTTATTTAATTAATTTTAATTTTTAGATTCAACCATTTCCATTTTTACATCAACAATTGCATTCATTAATAGGAAAGTAATAGTTTGGATTGCAAACAAAAACCTTTAAAAAGAAGGTAAGAAAGAAGAGGTGATAAAAGAACAAGAAACAAAAGATCGTTGAAAAGAAAAAACTAAAGAATAATAATCACCTACCTATCCATTGTTCCCTTTCAAACCATTACTCTCGTCTTCTTAATTATCACTAAAAATAATCTTAAAATTTAAAACAAATCTACAATTAAAATTTTAAATATTTATTATTACTAGCACTTGCACCAAAAGTAGATGCATTATTTACGTCGATAGTAAAATATACTTTGAATAGTATATTGGACGGTATAAAACTAGAAAATGTTAAAACTACATTTATTAGTGATAAATGTTTGTAATGTAAACAAAATGATTTTATAATATGAAAATCTAAATACTCACAAATGCAATTTTTTTTGAAACTATGGAATCCACTTTCAAACCCACTTGCAATAGCTTGCACACAACCCTCGAATTTTACTTAGGAGAGAGGACCCAGTAGTTGAACACATTCTAATTGTTGCAATAGTAGTTGTTGATTTAATAACCATACTTGTTGATTTAATGTCCAATTTTTTTGACAACATTGCACCAATAGTTGTTACTTTAATACCCATAATTGAATGAAATACATACCCTTAGTTGTACAAAACAACCAATCATGTGATGCCACATCATCTGCACAAGTATGGGGGCCCCGTACGAATGACTATTGGTCTCACCTTTTTCGGGGGTTGTTTTGGACACCTTGGCAAAAAACATGTTGATGTGGCATCATATTTGATGATGTGGTGTTGAAACCTTAGTTATTGAGACTTGCCAAGTAAGTTGTCGAAAAAAATTGGGAGTGATTTGAAATTTCTACATAAGATTTTGAAAAGTGCGAAGTTAGGGTATTCAACTACAGGGTCCTATCCCCTAATTGACCCACTTATCCTCCCCCACTCTTAGAGTATAGATAGTTAGTCTTTTCTTGAATAGGTTACTAACTTAACAACTCCAAAACTAAAGGGATTCCTATTTGGATCGTTAAAAATTGTACTGTAGAAATTATGGAAGTGGTTCATGTAGACCCACTCATTAAGACTATTGTAAATACTCCTAACTTTATGTTTTTATACAATTTGCAAACAAGATGAGAAATACATCCATACAATCACCACAATTTTAATTGACATTTTAATGATAAAATATAGTGTTATCTCAAAAATAGCTAACATGGCCAAAAAGATAAACCATGCACACATAATGATCGATTGTAAGTGTAATTGTAGTTGTAGTTGTACAACTTGAGTTGGCCTGGTGATATAGAGAACTTGTACTCTTGAAAGAAAGATCACAAATTCAAAAATCCACTTTCAATTATGCTTCCATGGATGTTCATGCCTAACTCTAAAGCTCCCATTTTGGTACAAGCTAGGAGGATGCTACCAAAGGTTATGGAGTTTGCCTCTAAACCCGCTAATTGCATTTGCTTAAAAGTCTCCAAGGATTTTTCAAAGAATCCAGTTTGTGCATAATCTGCAATCGTCGAATTCCACGAAGCTACATCTCTGAGTCATCTTGAATACGCTTCCGCATTCTGCATTTATGTTTATTAGGGCATTGACAACTAAGGCGGTTGATGAAGAACCACTTTCAATTATGCTTAGATGGATTTTTATACTCTGTTCTAAAGTTCCCATTTGGGCACAAGCTGGGAGAATGCTCACAAAGGTTGTAGACTCGGGCTTTACACCTGCCAGTTGCATTTCCTTCAAGGTTTCCAAGGCCTTTGCAAAAATCCCATTTTCTGAATATCCTGCAGCCATTGTAGTTGTCCATGAGATCACATTTCTTTGAGGCATACCTTTGAAAATTTGGAAAGCTTCTTTATAAAATCCATATTGAGTTAATCCTAGAGTCTATCACATTCCACGAAACCACATTTCTTTGAGGCAGTTCCTGAAAAAACCTTAAAGCCTCGTGGAGAAAACTGAAAGTAGAGAGAAAGAGATTTACTCAGTGTTGCCCAACAAAAGTGATCACTTCTTATTCCATCTGGGGGTGCTGCCCAACAATGCGAATGAATAAAAAATTCTTGAGGAGATAATTTAACTAAATTCCCTTGCAAGGAGACCAGCTACCACAAACACCAACGGATCAATGTCTCGCAGACTAAGCTGAAATACCTCCGTGATGCTGTCACTCACTGACAAAGGCTGACGTCTCTAAACGTTTTTAACTGGAATCTGACTGTACCGGCAACCGGGAAAATTCTCAGGCGTGAGAATTGTGGAATCCGGTGGGGAGTTCCCCACCTAATAAAGCCTATCGGCTGATTAAAAATAAAACTAGCGCTTGCATCTGGGTAAGGTGCAATGTGTAATGTGGACAGTAATTTACGTTATTTGCAATGTGAGATTAAGATGTACAAATTCAAATCATTTCAAAAAAAAAAAGTTCCAGAGGTGTGTGGGGGGTTGGCTTTGAAAAATAAGATAGGGCGCTGGACTTTGTGAACCATGCGTGCAAAATAGAAATTCGTTATGAGTTTATGTCAGCGGTATTTATAGATTAAGGTAACTGAACAAAGTTGAAGAAGCATACTTTATTTTTATAAGGAGAGTTACTGTAGTCGAGATTCTTCGTTTTCCCTTATGACTATGTATGGAGTATTCTTCAGCTATGCGTACTTCTTGTTGTGTTTTTTTTCCTGAGCCCTGTGTGCGAAATAAAAACTTGTTGAGAGTTTATATTGATGCTATATATAGATTAAATTAGTTGAACAAGTTTAAAGAAGTTGTGCTTCCTTTTTATAAAGAGAGTTGTTGCAGTCGAGCTTCTTCTTTTTTCCTTATGACTGTGTATGGATTGTTCTGCATTTTTTTGTACCTCTCGTAGGAGAATGTTGGGTCAATGTGAATGTCATCCAAGGATTTCACTCTAGATACTGCAGTAAACGTTAGTCTCGATCTTTCTATTGTAGCAATATAATTGATGGTTGTCTTTCGTAGCGTTAAGCGTTAGGATTTATGTATGGTAATAGCCCATGCCATTCTTATTGGTAGTTGCCTAAGGTTGCCTAGTGATAGTGGTGTTATGGGTACAACTTTAGGGTCATTTGGGTTTTGTGGGGGACTAGTATAGTTATCAAATCTGACCATGATATACATTGGAACATCAAGTGGCTTGGAGTTAGGGCCATAAATTATTTCAATTATTTCACCAAGAGTTCCATTGACAAGTCCTATTTGTGTCTATATGTTAGTTGTGAACATGATTCGTTGGTCCGATGATAATAGGACTTGTTTTCCAAGTTGTTCATCATCATCCTCAATAGTGGTTTTACTTCTAGCCATTATGGTTGTACTCATTGCGACTAAGCGATTTAATTGTTTTAGCATTCTTATATTGTGAAGGGTTACCATGTTGTCAGTAGCAAAGAGGTGGATTGCATTGTCAAATTGCTCATTTTCAATTGGTGTTAATTGTTCATTTGTTCGTGTCATCAATATTTGCCAATTTTCTTGTTTTGGGTGTGCATTTCCTATGTTTAGTAATGTTCGATGGAATTGTGATTGTCTTAAAGATTCTCCTTATTGGCAAAGCACCATTTGTAGGGTGATAATTGTTGTAAATTGATTCCAAAGTGTTATGGCATTTGAGTGTGATGTGTATATTGGTTTATCAATTACAGGTGGTAGTTGGGCAAGGTCTCCAATTAGAATTATAGATACGCCTCCAAAGTATAAATGTTTACAATGAGGGAAAGCTCCACAAAGTTGGCTATCTATTTTCAATAGTAGTTTAGGGCCTATAAAGCTCATCTCATCAATGAGTACATATCCTATGTCATTTACCTGTTTCTGGAACATTGTTAGTAATTGGCCATGTAGTGGTTGCATTTATTTGATGGGGATTCGCAAGGTTGAATGAATAGTTGATGCATGAATGTTAAATGAAGCAGTTCCACTAGGAGCTAATATGAGTATTTGTCTTTTTTGTTGCAGTGGATTTTCCTATAGCATATTTCTTATACAGTTGATAAGGTATGATTTTCTTGTACCTGCAGTTCCTTGTATGATCATGTGTAATGGTTTGTCCAACACACTATTGTTATGGTTTGATACTCTTAAAAGTGCTTTCTTTTGTTCCAATGATAGTGTATAGGTGGGTGTAAACTTCATGGCTGGCACATGTTCCTCTTGGGTGTTTGTTTTCTTTATGTTTGTAAATTGTTTGACAACGTAAAAGCACAAAACTATGTCACATTTCAGGCTAACTTATCAGCACAAGTGAATTTAAGTAATTCTAACTAAAAATTAATTTTAGTCAAACATATAGTCTATATAGATTCATTGTAGCTAAGTTATTTATGGACCACAACTTTTCCAATTGGAAGTGTCTACTAAATGTATATTTTATACCACTTTGGATCTAATTGCCAAAAAAAAAAACTCGATGTTTCAACAACTCATACTCTTATAAATAATATCTTTTTTGAAATGTAAAAATATCCTTATTATAGATCTATAAGTGAATTTTCCAAAATATATATCTTTTAATATTTTAATTAGTTTTAATATTTTATTTTTATTGAAACTAGGTCATCAACACTAAAATATAAGGTTGATTATCTTGTCAAGGAAAAATACTAAAATTTATTTAATTTTTTTTTTTTAAATATGATGCAGTAGAGAAAGGAATCTATGTCAACATGATAAATTCTTTTCTAATTTGGATAAATAATTAAGAAAAAATTTGGTGGAAATTGGAAAGAGTTATATTTCAGCACATGCAACTTTTCAAATTTATTGAAAAATATATATTTATAAAAAACAATTAAAAATATATCCATGCACTAAAGTTTCAAGTTATCAATATACACAAAAATATTGATGAAAAAAAATTAAGATTTACTAGTTAAAGTGTGGTGGCTTGTGTAACTTCAATTTCAACATTTTATCAATCAACTAAATTATAGTGTTTACTTTATAAAAAACTACATTCAAATAATTTTTTTAAATTTTGTTAAAATTACAAACATAAAATAGACAAAAGAATATAAATTTTATTAGTTTACATCATTTCAAAATTCAAAACATATATTTCAGTTTCTATTGATTTACTTTAAAATTTTAAATCAGTGACCATTTCCTTTATAAAAGTGTGACACAACTTTGTACTTTTACTGCGCAGTATTGTGTAATTCATGTGCGATTTTAGCTTCACCCCAATTATAGTTGGTGTCAAATTCACAGCCGCCTTGTAATTCAAGGTCATTCATATCACTGTTGATTGTATGTCTCATTCTCGAGAGCAATTCCCACACATTCATTTCTAATGTGGTAGTTGTATCCATATCATCTTCGATGTCTTCTTCTTCTTGGGGGTTATCATTTAGTTTGATATTTTGAATGATGTAGCAGACCTCATATTTGTTTGCATGCATTTTATGTCAATTTGTGATTATTGCATCCTTGGTAACTCCTTCAGTTTTTATATTTCGAAAGTATTTATATAAGAGTAATTCACTCTAACAAAATGTTTCAAAATGTCCTGAATCTTCCTTGGGTATATTGTAGAATTTTGGGTCAATGTTGACAATGGCTTGTATTGTTCTCTCTTTCCATTTGCATGATTTACAACTTGCAACATAGGTGTAAGATCGTACAAATTCGAGTAGTGTGATTGTCTCTAATTCTAGAGGGTTGGTCATATAGGAGTGTAAGTAACTAGTTTCTAATGTGGTTTCATTTTGTGTTTTAGTTAATTGATGCATCACTTTTTGTCCAACATTCAAAGTTTTAAATGGTTTATTACAAACAAAAAGGGGTAATTTTTGAAGCATATGGAAAGTTTCTTGTGCCCCAATATCACATTCTGCTACAATTTCCGTCATGAATTTTTGTCCGTCATGAATTTTTGATACATTGCTAGGGCTAGCTCTTTTTTTTCTTAGTTGTGGATATTCTTGTTAGCATATCAATACAACTTTCAGATGTTCTCTTTGCTTTTCATGCATATTTGGCAATGTATTTCAGTACAAGTTTGTGTGAAATAATAGGCTAACAATCGATGTTAGCTCTCCATATTGAAATCATTTCTAGGTTATGGATGTTAAGTCCATCATCATTTCTTGCAAGTTCATATTTTTTGTACCCATTTCATCACATGATTAAGATAGAGGTAGGATGCTCTTTCCATGGAGCTTTATATCGACATTCTAGTTTTTTTCCCCTTTTCCATAAGCATGTCCCCTCTTTGCATTTTGTGTCTCTAGACACTATTAATTAACTTCATAATTATCAAATGGATTTGTGGTAATAGTTATACTGTGCTGAGGAGGCATGGATCATCGCATGAAGATCGGTATATTTCGTTGTTCCTATGTGTTATGTTACGAGAGTTCTAGGTGCTTACATACTTGTCAAAAAAAAATCTTGCTTTATTGACATCTTCATTATTTTCCCAATCTAGCTTGTCCATGTCTGGTGCATTTTGGAGACAAAGGAATCCATGTACATGCACGGTTGTGCGGTTCCATGTACAGCCATATTTCCCTTCATGATTTCTCCTTATCAAGGGCACCAAGGGCACCATGTTGCTTTGATGTCTATAACCAATTTATGATTTTATATATTATATGTTATATATGTTTGCATGCTTATTATTTTTTATTAATCACATGTTAGTCAAATAATGTTACTTATGACAATGATTATAATGTTATATTATTTTATATATACACTCACATACTTATATTTGATTTAGTTTCTCTAATGGTGTTTTAGATTAAGTGAAAAGCAGGTTTTGAAGGGGCCCCAAAACCCTTTACATCAGATAATAAAATAGATAAAGCAATGAAAGCCCAGCTAGATAGAACAACCAAATAAACAGGGACTTCCCCAAAAGACAACAAGCAACCCAAACAAAGAAAGGGCCAATAAAACCAGCCCAAACAACCAACTATAAGGGCCCTCAAGATTTGCAGTTGGCCTTGTGGAAACAAAGAGTCATATAAAAAGAAGGCTTGGATGTCTTGGAATTTTTCCCTTTAATAGTAATCCAACCATCTTCAACTTTAGCTGCTGCAGCTAACCAATCCGAAGGGCCAACACCGATCTTTTCGAACTGAAAAAAAGAGTGGGAGAAGAGGGAGCAATAGCTATCGTAGGCACAGGATCACAACCACCAACAAAAGTTGTGCCAAAACCCTGTGAAGCAGCCGACGATGAAAGATATACCATCGTGGCCACAAAAATGCAACCAACAGGTGGTGCAGAAGTAGTGTCAACACATGCTGAAACCGACGGGGTGAGAGACAACAAACCATTATCCATAGAGGGGACAACAATAGCCTGTATCACAACATCTTTAATCTTAGTAGCATCCTTAGTGGCATCCAATAAATCTTTCAAAGAATCCAATCCAGCCAAAGTAGAAACCTCAGAATCCAACGATTCTTTAGGAGTGTACAAAGATTTCCTAACTGTATAATGTTGGTGAGAGGCCCCTGACCACCATGAGGCCAAAGATTTTTTCTTCTCAAGCCCACAATTTTCTGCCGCATGGCCAGTTTTGAAGCATCTACGACACCTGAAAGGAAGACCCTCATAATTCAAGGTCTGGACCCAGCTGCCAAAAGAGGAGTTAATGGCGATTTCAACTAGCAAACCCTTAGAAACATCTAACTTAACCAAAATGCGAGAAAAAGTAGTATGATAAAGGCCATAAGAGTCATTATCCACCATAATGAAGCTCCCAATAGCATCACCAATTTCCTCAAAGAGAGAATCAGTCCACAAGTGTAGAGGAAGGTAAGGAAGCCTAACCCATACCAAAATTTTGTTGAGCAACTCTGAAAGGGGGTTAAAATCAGAGTGCCAAGGTTTGGCCAAAAGCGACATATTATCTTTCTCATAGAAAAAACTTTCACACAGGATTTTTCTTTTATCATTAGCATCCTCAAATTTAGCAACAAAGAAACCTTTAGCCATGGGGAATATGTGAACTGTACCAGAAATGAGGGGATCCTAGTGCTGGGAAATCTATTTATGCAACTCCGAGAGGCTAGGCCAGATACCCTTAAATCTACAGATGGCACTGTGCTCCGTGAAGACCTTCACACTGTTCTCTATTTCCTGTTCAGACTCCTTATTCACATTAACATAAACGACACAGGAGACAGGGATGAACCCTCTCCCAACCCTTCTGTGTGAAGAAGGAACCCTACCAGATTTTTGATTAGAGTCAGGGCAAGGACCCCCAACGACCACCAATGCCCATGAAGGACCATTGGCAGTGGCCCTAACCGTGCTAGCGGGGGGATCATTGACAGGGGGCGAGCAGGGGAACAGGCGGGAGAACTAGACGAAGGCAGAAATTTCAAAATCTCCATCGCACTATTACCATAATTTCTCTAATGGTGTTATTATGCGTCATTTTTCCTTTTCTCTAATTTGTTGCATTTTATGGGTGCAACCAATTGGAGGAGGGCATATATTGTTAGTAATCCTCCTATTGTTGATATTTCAAGTAGCAATTTATGCTACATAGGGAATCACCATTGTTCCTAGATGGATATTTATCACATTACATACTTGTAACCAAGTGGAGTACCATCACTATATAATTGAGTACATCAAATTTTCCACATTAAGGGGACTCACATAGCCATATTGAATGTGTCATATCATATTTTCACATTGGGTGGAGTCGTTGACCACAATGTATATGCCATATCCCACATTTACACATTTAATGGAGTTGCATTACCATATTGAATATGTTAGATCACATTACAACATTGAGTGGAGTACTATTCTATCACTATAAATTGATTGGAAAAAGCCCTTACAACCTTTCTTCTTTTTCTTTCATTGATAGTTGAAACTACTTATTATTTGTGTGCATTTCACTCATGCAATAGAAGCTACTTATCACATACTTTTCTCTATTTTGTATATTATTATAAAATGCTCATAGCAATGAGAGGAACACAAGAAGAATCTAATAATAGTCTAAATTACTTTACATAGACAAACTATCACTTCAAAATGTGTGAATGCTACTTTTCACGTATGGATTAGAATGATAACATACTTTGAAATGCATTCTCATGTTAGATTCACGTGCACTTGAAAAGGTGGGGGGGAGGGGCGAGGAGGGGAATGTAAGGGTGAAATTTACACCCTTGCCAATTTCTATTTAGTTTTGGGCTCATTTTGATGGACATTTTAATACAATTATATATCAACAAATGATAGAATCTTGTGCCAAGTTTTGCCCATACCTTCATCCCTATCTATTCTTATGTCCTCTCATTTACATGCATTCCTCATTATTGGCCATTCATTGCACCCATATTCACACCAACTTCCGTATAATCTCTTCCCACCTTAATTTGATCGCTTTCATGTTTGAGGACATACAATGTCCACTTGATTTTATAAACAAACTGCATGGTTAAATAAGTAGCAACCATTGTAGGAATAGAAGCTTGAAAAGAATTCATCGCATATAAATCATGCAAGCCTTATACATGTTTGTGAGTGTTGTCTATAAATTTTTGCTTAGAACTTTAAAGTTGGTCCATCAAAGAGGTTAACCAAGGAGAACTTGAATATAGCAATTTGACAATCTCCATAAAGGTGTTTGTAAACATTTCTTGATAGGTTCAAACATAAGGAAGGCAAAGGCAAACAAATCTCTATACACACATTCTATTAGTTCATTCCTGCATGGCTAAATTAATTCCCACACATCAAATCAAGACCACAATACCTAGGTTCAAACTTTAAAGTCTTGGATTTGAACCTCAATTTTTTAAATCTATATAAAGATCAAGACATCTTCTAGAGTAAGAAGATCAATTATTGTATGTGGCAAAGAATACCAGCTTAACATGGGTAAAAGCTAAGTGCATCTATTATCTTCATGTATTTTTTTAACATAACATTTCAGTTTTGTCGAACCAGCTTAAAATTTAATATAAATTAATTTAGTTAATTAATTACATTTATAAAAGCAATGGGAGCATTAAAATCTCCGGCCAATTACTGTAGTCTGGTATAAAATAATATAATTAATTGAGACAAAAGAAAGATACAAAATGCCTTAGGTAAAGAATGAAGAGATGCTCCTCCAGCCGTTGGACTGCAAGTCCTTGTTTCTAAGATTTCACGTTGGCTAAGCATATTTCCATTTCCTATTGACCAAGCAGCCAATAGGAAGATCCACCTGCACGGATGCATGCTAATAAAACACCAACAATGCTTACATGGTCAGGGTTTGTTCCAGAGTGCTTCATTAGTTTAATGAGTTTGAGAGCACCTTAGGAAGATCCATTTTGTGCATAAGCTACAATTATTGCATTCCATGAGACATCTTTTTTTAGGCATTTTGTCAAATAGTTTGTGTGTCCTGTGGATAGAGAATTTGCAACCTCTGACAAAAATCCACTTCCAATAGTAGTTTGATGGATGTATATACCCTGTTTTAAAGCTACCAGTTTGGCACAAGCTGGCAGAATGCTCATAAAGGTTGTGGAAACTGGATTTACGCCTGCCAATTGCATTTGCTTATAAGTTTTCAACGCCTTTCTCAACAAACGCATTTTGTGTATATCCTGCGATTATTGTATTCCATAAGAACACATTTCTTTGAACAGCTTTAAAGACTCGTCAGGGTCACTAATTTGTACATAACCTGCAATGATTGTATTCCAGGAAACCACATCCCTTTGAGGCATTTTTTCAAAGAGTTCACGTGCCATGTCCATGCTTCCACATTTTGCATACATATCCTAACAGGGCATTTGCAACTACCACATTCGACAAAATCCCGGCTTCAATTATAATTTGATGGATGTTCATGCCCTGTTTCAAACCTCCCGTTCTGCCATAGGCTGGGAGAATGTTGCCAAAGGATGTGGAGTCTGGTGCCACTCCTGCCAATTGCATTAGCTTCAAAATTTCTAAAGCCATATCAACAAACCCAATTTGCCTCGTATCCTGCAATCATCGCATTCCATGAGACCGTATCTCTTTGTGGCATTTCTTTGAAAAGCCTTAATGCCTCCCCAAGATCACCATTTTGTGCATAACCTACAATCATTGCAGTCCGTAAGACTACATTCTTTTGAGGCGTTTTGACAAACAGTTCACGTGCTTCGTGAATTCTTACACATTTTGCATACATATCAGCCAGGGCATTTTTAACTACATTTGATAAAATTCCCCTTTCCATTATGCTCTGGTAGATCTCCATTCCCTCTTCCGAAGCTCTTAGTCTGGCACAGACTGGGAATATGCTGGAAAAGGTAAAATGATTGGGTTGGACATTCGCTCGTTGCATTTGATGATACAATATCAATGCCTCGTAAGGATACCCAAATCTTATGTTACCTGCAACTATGATATTCCATGAAATGACATCTCGTTCAGTGATGTCGTCAAACACTCTGCGGGCATTCACCAAGCTAACGCACTTGACATACATGTTGATAAGCTTATTCTGGAAAACTGTGGTTGTAGCAAAACCAAATCCCGTATGGGTAATGTGGGAGTGGATTTGCTTACTCTCTGAAAGGGACAAAACCATCAATCAAACAAAACCATACCACATAGGCTTTCAATTTTCGAGACTTGCTATCGAACCCTAGCTGCCCTTCTTCAATTTCACTATATAGGGAAGAATGATTTACAAGTTTCAGGCAAGACATATAAACAGGAACATTACTTACAAGAATCTTTATTCGCCTAACATTCTTTTGCGACATGGCAACCGCTTTGGCTTGTATTTGTGTTCTTGTTCATCAGAAGCCAAAAGCTTTGCGGAGAACGTAAAAAGCCTGGCCTGCGCAGAAGGGTTTCAACCGCTTTTGAACCCCATTTTTACCGACGAAATTGCCAACAACGCTCAACGTTCTAAATTCCCGGGATCCGACATGAGGAGAATCCGGTGGGCCTTTCTACAGCCTTACACCATGACTCATATCGTTTCTTTCGGTGCTCATCTTCAATTTTTGGATAAAATACTGTAGGTTCTTCCTTTTTAGCTTCGGAGGAAAAGACCTGCTCCTCAGTCCAAACACCAGTGGCCAGACCTGCAGCATATGCTGCACCTAATGCAGCAATTTCTGTAATTGCAGGTCTTACAACAGGACTTCCCAATAGATCGGCCTACTAACCCCTTTTACTTGTAATATTTGGCTATGAAGGTTGTAGGTATGTTTGTCATTGCACCAAAAGCTCGAGCTATCAATGCCCGCTACAAACACCAGACTTACCCAGCTCCACGGGAGGCAGTTAAGCCATGTTGCGAACCTCGAAGGAGTTGCTGACCACCAAGTCAACAATCTCCCCCTCAGCATTGACTAAGGGTTCCGCACCAACGAAATGAAGGAGACCTCCCGGGATTCGAACCCGTGACCCAAGGCTCCGATACCAATTGTGGGTATGTTTGTCATTGCGCCAAAAGCTTGAGCTATCAATGCCTACTACAAACACCAGACCTACCTAGCTCCACGGGAGGTGGTTAAGCCATGTTGCGAACCCCAAAGGAGGTGCTGACCACCAAGTCAACAAAGGTAGCCACCAAAGATCTAGAGGCCTAATGGAAAACATAATAACAAGAGAGAATTAATATGACAAGAATAAACTGTATTCCTATCAAGGATGCAATAGAATGTGATGAAAGTTGATGTAGGAGCACCAGAGTAGTTCAAACCGGTTGGAGCAGTTAGCTATGAAATTGCTTGGAGATCGTGGCATTTCTTCATGTTTGAGAGTTTAGCATTGTGGATTTGGATTTATCACCTTGAGTTCATAGTCTTTATCATATCTGAGATTCATGACATTTGAATTTAATTCCGGTGAGATATTGATTCCGGTATTGGCCAAGTGTTGATGTGTTCTTACCGGTTAGTCTTGCAGTGTGTTGAGTGAAGTTGAATCGGGTTGCGGTTGGTTTCCGTGACTTGTGTATAGTTGAGTAACGTTGCTTGAACCTTTTCTAATGTTCTTGGAGGACCGCGTGATGTTTTATGTTTTTTGTGATGTTCTTAGTGATTTGAGTCGACATGTTATTGTGTACACGTTTCATTATGAACCGGTTGGTCTTAGGCCGACTTGAACAATTTGTTATTGTTTGCGGATTGTATAAAGGGAAAGTTTAGTGATTCATTTCGACAGAGGAAAAAAGACAGAAGTTAGAGAGAGAAGAGATCGAGTGAAGATGTAGATACCAACGAGATGTTGGTTCGATGGGACTCAAGTCGGAAGAGCTAAGTCTGGATCAGTGTTGAACCAACAGACTGTTACCGGAGGCCGAATTGATGAGTAGATGATCTGCAGATCTTATATTTGTGTTGTAAGCATTGTTTATAATCCTAGGCTGCTCTAGCATGTGGCATATGTAATTCATTAAATTGTTATAATAATTGTTCACATTGTGTACCGGTTATGTATTTTATGGTGTTACAGGTTGCTATTTCTGCTTTATCTGGTGTTGTGTTACCGGTTACCACTATATCTTGCATAGTGTTTGTGTTTAGGCTGCAAGGATGGGATGTCCTTCATTGGATCTCCCTACCTTGACTGCATCAAAAGTGCATAGGAGACCCTTCGGTTAAATAGGCCAAGGTGAAATATAAGAAGGCATAGGATTATGAAAAGTGTCTTAATCATATGACATGGTACATAAAGTTATAACTTATCACCCACCTTAAGTGGAAAGGTAATAGTGTGATATGTCTACTAAAGGTAGATCACCCACCTAAGGTGGAAAAGTGATAACATTATAAAACCACAAAAGGTGGAAGTTCCATATGAGGTGAAAAGTGATAACGTGATAAGCCCACTAAAGGTGAAAATGTCCTATGTGGTCCCTAAGAAAGTTTAAGTGAAAGGTGTAATTAGAACCTCGTTGAAGAAATGACAACTTAATTATGTTGTTTATTTTTGTTGATTCTGAAAGGATGTGTTTTTTAATATTTTATAGAACTCAATTTCGCTACAATTATTTTTGTGTATTAGGTGAGGGCGTACCAACTCCTCTTACTTGATAAAAAAAGAGACTAATTTTTTTATATTAGAAATGGAATACAAAACATAGTACAATATGAGGATCTATGCTCCTTTAGTTTAATTTATAAACCCCCATGTTACATGTTGGTCTACTTCCATTAAAAGGCCAAAACAAAAAAGATTAAGTTACATGTGCCATATTATTAGTATATCAAAAAGTATTAACAAGCACCATAGTATCAACCTATCAAAAAGGAATAATATCAAACTACTATAATTAGCATACTCCTCCCATAAACCCTTGGCATTACTACATACTTTGCATAATCACAATCATAGGTACCAATGGGAGGCTCTATCATGTCCTCTGGATTAACATCTTTAACAATGGGCAAGGATAGTAAGTCTTATGCCCTCTTTTTGGCTTGGTACTTTCTTCTTCAAGGGGTTTACTAATATTGTTCTTGTCCATTTATTGTTTTTAGAATGCAGTCTCCTCCTCATCCAGATTATTTCTTCCATGTGAGAAGAAAAGTGTAGACATGATCTTTGTTTTGTACACAATTGACAAACCTTCTTTGAGCGGGACCATAAACCTATCTTTTGGGATTTCCATAACCATGAATACTTGCAAACACTATGTTAAGAAAGGTGAATTTACTTGTGAACTCAATAAGGCACCTTATTTTGCCTTGAAATATTTCTTCATTTCTCTTCCTTTTAGATATACCAAAGAATCTCATTAGTCAAAATAAGCCAAAAATCATTAAGATTAACAGAGAACACATTGACATAGCTAGCCTAAATTTCAAACCAATTAAAACCTTCTCTGCAGTCCCAACCAATCAATTGTCCCAAAAGCATAGACCATAAATAAAATGCAAATTTACATTCAAAGAACAAGCGCTCAAATAACTCATTAACTTCACAAAGGTCACAAGTTCTAATAAGGACCCCAACAACCTCTAACACATATCCTACAACCAGCTTTTTATGCAACAACCATCTAAAACGGGCTTTTTTTTTGTTTCAATGGATTTAGACTAGATATGACTTAGCCTAGCAGACCAAATACTTTCATTCCAATCCAAATTACAGGCCTTCTTAATCCAAATGAATAACATCTCTTGTATCAAATTAGTAAATCAAGTTGATTCAAGTAGCATCGATCAGATAAAACCATATACCTATCTATTTATATCAAACAAAGAAAGACGGTAATGCAGATATATATTTCATATGAATGATTTATATATCGAACCTCTTCACTATCGAATTGCAATTAATACATGTCCAAAACATTAGTGATACATAATTGGGTTATATTAGAATTGACCCGAATTAGTTATCGGGCTTGTTTTCTTTGATACCAATTCATTATTAGGTGTGTTTACAATTGCACGAATTAGTTATCATAGACACCGAATGGATTGGTTGCCATATGGAAGAGTCATGATCAAGTGGCACCTTGATCAGACATTATCGGGTGTGTTTACAATTGCACGGATTAGTTATCATAGACACCGAATGGATTGGTTACCATATGGAAGAGTCACGACCAAGTGACATCTTGGTCAGACATGTCTGATCAAGGTGCCACTTGATCGTGACTACCTTACTATATATGCATCATTCAAAAGAAAGGCGATGCCATTGAAATCGATACATGTTCATCCTCCATACCTGCAGCAAAAGAAAGACAACAATATTATTGTCATAGTCATAATACCTAAATTTGAAATACACCATCTTGCATATAACTTGTTCATTAAATTGGAAATTGCAATAACATTTACATGGTATCAGAGCCAAGTTATAGAACCTGAGGCTATTCAATTTTGTGGAAAATTTAAGAACTAGTTTATATCAAGCATTCTATTTCTCTAATGGCCAATGCTATGAGATTCGAAGATAGACTTGGTGTGGGTGATGATTTCTCTGCATGGAAGTTTAGAATCAAGATGATTCTAAGGGAGAGCAAAGTCAAAACTTTTATCAAGACTGAATCTATGGAACCAGAGACCGAACCTGACAAAACATCATGGTTAGAAGGAAATGAAAAAGCAATCAAGATTATTGTTGATGGGATGAGAAATAACATAATGCCCATTATAAAGAAACATGAAACGGCTTTTGAAATGTTCAAAGCACTTGTGAACACATTTGAGATATCAAATGCAAGTTGAACTCTGGCCTTGAAGCAAGAAATCAATCATATAACCATGAACAAAGGAGAGACAGTAAATGCCTACTTCATGAGGATCTCAACTCTAAGAGATGAACTAGCTACTCTAGGATATGAGATCCAGAGCAAAGAGTTAACACTCATTGCTCTAGATGGGTTACCTAGTACATGGGAAACATTTGTCCAGGGCATCAGTGCAAGAGACAAATATCCTGAGTTTGAAAGACTAAGAGATGATTGTCTCCAAGAGGAATCTAGACCAAATAAGAAAGGAATAAAACATAAGAATATAGATGAAGACCTACAAGTCCTAAACACTAACTCCACCAAGCAAAACAAGAAAAGGCAGTTTAGGAAGAGAAAAGGTCGTCAAGGCAAGAACACTTCAAAGAAGGACTTATCTCACATCCAATGTTACAGATGTGATCAGCTTGGACACTATCTTGCAAAGTGCCTGGAAAGAACCAAGCAACATGCTACATTTGCCAAAGCAGGAAAGACTAAAGGGGAAGATGACTCCGGAAAGTATGTATTCTACTCAACACTCACAAGCCAAGCTTCTAACAAGATCAACTCATGGGTGATTGGCAGTGGTTCATCCAGGCACATCACAAGGTTTAGAGAAATACTTGACTCCATGACAGAGGAGAGTAATGAGGAAGTAACCATCAGAGACGACTCCACACATCCAGTTAGAGGAATGGGAACCTGCACCATCAAATTGAAGACAGGCATATCCTTACGACTCGAAGGAGTACTATATGTCCCTGACATCAAAAGGAATCTAGTCTCTATATCGACACTGGAAGATAACGGATATAGAGTGACATTCATGGACAACAGAGTATTGGTTAGGCCGAAGAACTCTTCCATCAAGAAGGCAAAGACCATTGGACAGAGACAGGGCTATTTGTATGAGCTATGCACAGAACCCAACCTAGCCCTGATCCATGAAGCCACTAATGCAAATGAAGTTTGGCATAGAAGATTAGGCCATCTGAATTTTAGGGCTTTATCTTCAATGGAAAACCTTGTCACGGGTCTACCTAAGTTAAAACAAGATCATTCAGGGGCATGCAAAGGATGTGCCCTAGGTAAAAATACCAAGGGTACATTCCAAAATAGTACTAGGAAAACTAGTAAAGTTCTAGAGTTAGTTCATTCTGATATATGCGGACCTATGTCCGTACCCTCTCTAGGGGGATTCTTGTATTATATAATATTTGTTGATGACTACTCTAGGAAGACTTGGATCTACTTTCTCAAATGTAAAGAATCAGAAGAGATCCTCTCTAGGTTTAAAGAATTTAAATCACTAACTGAAAACTACTCTGGAAACAAAGTTAAAACCCTAAGAACTGACAATGGGGGAGAATACACATCAGATTTGTTTAGAGAGTTTTGTAGAGATAATGGGATTAAGAGGGAGCTTACTATACCTTATAACCCCCAACAAAATGGGGTAGCTAAAAGAAAAAATAGGACTATAGTCGAAGCTGCCAAGGCCATGATTCTAGATCAAAACCTTAACACAAATCTCTGGGCAAAAGCATCCAGCACTGCTGTATATATACATAACAGATGCCCACACTCCCATCTTGAAGATAAAACTCCTGAGGAAGTATTCACTAAAATTAAGCCAGATATCAGCCACCTTAGGATATTTGGGTGTCCTGTCTATATCCATGTACCTAAAGAAAAAAGACTAAAACTAGACCCTTCTGGAAAAAGAGGAATGCTTGTAGGATATAGTGAAACCTCCAAATCCTACAAAATCTATGTACTTGGTCAAATAAATATTGAACTAAGTAGGGATGTAATCTTTGAGGAAGACTTAGCCTTCAAAAGAGCTCAAAGCTCCATAGAACCTGAAATCTATGTCCCTATTTCTAACTTAGATGAAGATCCTGCTCCTAAGTTTCAGAGGGAGAATCTAGATGAAACTGAAAATGAAAATGAACACTCACCTAGAAATCTCAAGAAAAGACCACTATGGGCCACCAAAATAGTAGAAGAAGCTCAGAGGTTTGCTGCTCCTTTAGGAACCTTCAGAGAAAGCAAAAAGCCTAATAAATTTACTAGCTATGTTGCTCTTATGAATGATCTATCTAAAAATGAACCTGACAATATAATCAATGCCCTTAAACATCAAGTATGGAAAGATGCTATGTCTGAGAGTATCAATCCATAATGAAAAATGATGTATGGGAGATTGTTCCTAGGCCAACTAAGAAATCTGTTGTTTCTTCTAAATGGATTTTTAAGATCAAACATGTAGTAGATGGCAGTATTGAAAAATATAAGGCAAGATTTGTAGCTAGAGGGTTCTCTCAAAAGGAAGGAATAGACTATGAAGAGACGTTTGCTCCCGTATCCAGATATACCTCAATAAGGACTGTGCTAGCCATTGCAACAACAAAGGCATGGAAGGTACACCAAATGGATGTAAAGACAACTTTTCTTAATGGAGAGATCTCTGAAGAAGTATACCTAGAGCAACCTGAAGGGTTTGAGATTCATCATGCAGAGTCTCATGTGTGTAGACTCAAGAAAGCTCTATATGGGCTTAAACAGGCTCCCAGGGCCTGGTATGAAAGAATTGACACATATCTATCAAAACTAAGTTTCTTTAAAAATGATGCAGATCCTAATCTCTACTACAAATAGAAAAAAGGTGATATGCTAATATTGATTTTATAGGGTGATGACTTATTAATCACAAGAGAAGATCACCTTATAGATCAATGCAAGAAAGATCTATCCAAAGAATTTGCTATGAAGGATTTGGGATTCCTTCATTATTTCCTAGGGTTGGAAGTATGGTAGAATTTTGATAACATTATTCTAAACCAAGGCAAGTATACCTTGGACATCCTGAAGAGATTTGGAATGCTAAACTGCAGACCCATATCCGCTCCAATGGAAACCAATCTTCATAAACTTAAAGAAGCAGTAGCAGAATCACCTTCTACTGACCCCACTCTATACAGACAGATGATTGGGTCTCTTATGTACCTGGTAAATACAAGACCAGATATCTGCTATGCAATGAATGCTTTGAGTCAATTTATGTGTGAGCCAAAGGAGATACACCTGGTTGCAGTAAAACACATTATGAGATATTTACAAGGCACCTTGAATCTTGGTCTCAAGTATGAGAAAGTTGATCTTAATCTACATGGATTCATAGATTCAGATTGGGATGGAAGTGTGACTGACAAGAAAAGCACCTTTGGGTACTGCTTCAGTTTGGGATAAACCATGATATCCTAGATCAGTAGAAAGCAGTCTTCTGTAGTGCAAAGTTCCACCGAGGCTGAATACATTGCGGCCTCCATGGCTTCTCAAGAAGCAGTGTGGCTTAGAAAATTACTTGTGGGATTGTTTGGTGATCCTATGAAGCCTACTATTATCCATTGCGACAATCAAAGATACATAAAACTTTCAGTGAATCCACTGTTCCATGATAGATCCAAGCATATTGAGATTCCATACCATTACGTGCAAGATATGGTAGACAAAAATGTGATCCAATTGGAGTATGTGAATACAGGAGACCAGACTGCAGATATTCTGACCAAACCCCTTTCCAGAGTGAAGGTTGATCACTTCAGAAAAGGTTTGGGTATGATAGAAAGGTAATCTATTTTGTAACCTATACTTGCATATCAATAAGATGTTTAATGTGTAAACTTCTTTGTCGTGTTAGGACTTCTACGGGTGCAACCCCTTGTGTTCATATTCAAGAAGTGACGACTTCTCAAATATTGTACACTTGTATGGGAACATCATAAGGTGACGATCTTATGATGTTCAAACCAGTTATCGTGATAGGATCTTTGGTATGTCATGGATGTGCCATGATTGTGTTGTGATATTACATTTGAAATAGAATGCCAATGCACTTATCACAACTTGGATATGTTGAAAATTTAATTATTTTCATATGATTATCCTTAGTATTGCGTGTGTAGGCAATACTGATATCACATGCTTAGGTGATATCATGTCATTACAAATTGACTAACCCCTTGTATCACATGTTTAGGTGATACTTCATAATTGAATGGTATAATCCTATGTAGAGTAAGATTATGAAACCTCATAAGGAATCCTAACCATCATAAGAAATGAGATGATAGATATGGTAACTTTATCTTCCCTAGCTAAGAGGGAGTGTTGATTCAAGTAGCATCGATCAGATAAAACCATACCTATCTGTTTATATCAAATGAAGAAAGATGGTAATGCAGATATATATTTCATATGAATGATATATATATCAAACCTCTTCACTATCGAATTGCAATTAATACATGTCCAAAACATTATTGATATATAATCGGGTTATATTAGAATTGACCTGAATTAGTTATCGGGCTTGTTTGCTTTGATACCGATTCATTATCGGGTGTGTTTACAATGGCACAGATTAGTTATCATAGACACTGAATGGATTAGTTGCCATATGGAAGAGTCACGACCAAGTGACATCTTGGTCGAACATGTCTAAAAGACATGTCCGATCAAGGTGCCACTTGATCATGACTACCTTACTATATATGCATCATTCAAAAGAAAGGGGATGACATTGAAATCGATACATGTTCATCCTCCATACCTGCAGAAAAAGAAAGACAACAATATTATTGTCATAGTCATAATACCTAAATCTGAAATACACCATCTTGCATATAACTTGTTCATTAAATTGGAGATTGCAATAACATTTACAAATCACACTACATTTTTTTACAAAGATTTGTTGAAAATGAGAACCATCAATCCAAGAGACCATATCCAAAAGGTCTAAGTCACAAGTTGTAGCAGTAGAGGAACCCAAAGTCTCAAGAGCATTTTTTAGAACAGAATGTGATCTACTCTAAGAAACCGAAAAAGCCAAATTGTCTACTTAGTTGTTGTCATCTAATCAGACCACTATCATTGAATGTATCTTGAAAACCCTTGATACCTTAAGCTCCCCAACCCTTAGCAAAACATCCTTAGGTGAGAACTAAATGTTTATCATTCCAAACCAAAAATCCATTCAATCAAAACTATCTATGTGGCCGCCTATGCGGAAACTTAACCTCTTTTGGGACAAATTCGAAAAAACTTCAACTCTAAATTTCTCCTAATGGGGGTAAGATATCTTTCTCATTCTATAGTCCAAAAATTACATTTTTGCATTCCTAACATTAGGAACACGGTTTAGCTACTTGCCTTAACATATCTTTTGTCATGTTTTGCACTACCAAACAAACATGGTCTTTGAATCCATTCAATTAATATGTTTTACCATGCTTGCAAACTATATTCAAAAGTTCATGTTACTTTAGAATTAAATAGCAATGTTATTTTTTCTACTTATTTCAATGGAATCAAATTTCATGAATTTTCCATGGTCCATAATGATTTCAGATTTCTTCTTCTTCTAGATTAGACAACACAATTTTATTTTTGTTGCCAGCATTCCATATCAAACTCTATGATCAATCATTTCTCTTCTCTTTCTTTATGCCCTGATGATGGATCCTAGAGTTTGATCCAAAACGTTGGCAATAAAAAGAAATCTACATGTTCTAATCCAGAAGAAGAAAAACTCTGAAATCAAATGATTTTATTTGATTTTCATGATTTAAATGAAATATTTATAAAACCATATCTTCACTAATTTTTATAATTTTTCTTGTAAAACTTTAATACGCATATAATAAATAATTTTTAAAAAATAAAATCTATATTGCTTTAACTTGATTAATTAATAAATAATGTTTAAAAAAGTTCAATTATAAAAATATCATCTCACATCAAAAAATATTATTCAGTTGTCAAAAATATTCTTTTCAATTGGGCCAAACAATGTTAAGTCAAAGACATTCATATAGGTGCTAGTCTACATGTTATAAACTGTACAAAATTTTATTTTAAGTATAGAATTACAAAAAATACTTAGTTGGCTCAATTCCACCTCTAGTAATTTGGAAAGTAGAGTGTACAACCAATTACCTTCCTTTCTTATTGAACTACCACTTTGTGAAAAATGACAATGGGCCATTGGTTTACTAATGAAGTTTGCTAAGTGCAAGGCCCCAACATCATAAGGGATGAAGTTGGGATCATAACTTTGGCAAAAAGGATACCCCGTTCTTAGCTGAAGAGGTTCAACCTATGACTCATGCTCCCATATCAAATAGTTAAACAAATTTGGATTTGATATAAGACCCTCCATGTGTGTGTGTGTGTGTGTGTGTGTGAGAGAGAGAGAGAGAGAGAGAGAGAGAGAGAGAGAGAGAGAGAGAGAGAGAGAGAGAGAGAGAGAGAGAGAGAGAGAGAGAGAGAGAGAGAGAGAGAGAGAGAGAGAGAGAGAGAGAGAGAGAGAGAGAGAGACCTCACTAATCGATTAGTAAGGGTGTGATTTCATGGATGAGGGCTTCCTAAAAAAATTAAGTAGGTGTTGTTGAAATTTATTTAGAAATATTTTAAAGAAAGGTGATCTCATTTATTTTGTAGCATAGTTAAAGCTTAAGATTTAAAACTCTAAAATTTATGAAAGCTAATTGTCTCATAAGTTTAATTATTTTGCATATTCAATTCAATAGAATATATAGATATAAACTAATAAAAAATTAATTGATGTCCAAGGGGTTGAGCTTAACTGGTTAAAACACTAGGTTTTCACTGTGGAGACCCAAGTTCAATTCCCAATAGGGACATCTGAAGTGGAATTCTAAGCTATGACTCTTGGCCTTCCATAGGATGGGGAAGGTCTTGGGGTCAATCTAATCAAACATAATAATAATAATAATTCAAAGATATGTAATGGGGATGGGGCCCCCTACTGTGTCCCCACTAGTTCATAGCTCCAGTCAAAAGCTATTCAGGCTTTGACCAATTACCAATCAAAAAAATAAAAAATAAAAATAAAAAATTAATTGATGAGAACTTAAAAAATTATGAACGACAAATGACACAAAATCTCATAAACTAGTGGGATGAATCTAAAATCTGCCATTATCCACCCACTAAAAAATTTCAAACTAAAATTATCCACAAAGAAAAATCAATTACTAGCAATTGCACCTTGGTGTGCAATGGGCATGCCGGAAAGGTGTGGAAGTTCAATTCGATATTTTTGTCTATTTATTGTATACATTTGTGTAATACATGAGATCAATTGATAGGTCCGCTAGAAAATGGATCCAAACATGATTTGAATAAAACCTCTGAATTAGGAAGATAATCAGACTTCATTGCCAACAAACTCATGTTATATTTGCAAGAGGGAGAAAGATGGGGAGAGAGGGAGAAAGTATATAAATAGGGGGAGATAGAGGGGGAAAGAGTGAGTGAGAGAGAAGTAAGGAGATAGAGATAGAGAGGAAGATAGAAATGGAGATGGAAACAAAGATACATACGTAGAAATGAAAATATACATATATAGAGAGGAAGAGATAGAAATATAAAGATAGAGATAGGAAGTGATATATAGGGAGATGAAGGGAGAGGGAGAGATATAGGTGTTTAGATAGATAGAGAGATAACAAGAAAGACATAAAGGGACAAATGGAAGAAGAAATATAGAGAGATGGAAATAGAGAGGCAAAGATATATAGATATAGAGAGAAGATGGAAAGGGTGAAAGAGAGGGAGAGGTATGGATTGATAGAGAGAGGAGAGATTCTGGTCTATTATTTGCATACATTTGTGTAGTTCATTAGGTGAATTGGTAGACCATTTACCAGATAACATTGTTTGTGTAAAATAGATCTCAATGAATTTAAGTGATAAGTTCAAATCAACTATGTGTCCATTTACAAGGACCCCAACATGACTAAAACAAAACCTCTAAATTAGGACAATAAGAGTTTCATATTATGTTTGCAATAGGGAGAGGGGAAATATATGGATAAAAATACATAGAGATAGAGGGGGGGAAGAGTGTGAGAGAGATGGGTAAGGAGATAAAAATAGAGATAGGGATAGGGATAGAGATGGAGATACAAATGAATATGGAGAGAGAGAGAGAGAGAGAGAGAGAGAGAGAGAGAGAGAGAGAGAGAGAGAGAGAGAGAGAGAGAGAGAGAGAGAGAGAGAGAGAGAGAGAGATGCATATATATGAAAATAAATATATAGAGAGGGAGAGAGGGAGAGATAGAATCTTGAATAAATATGGAGATAGTGGTAGTGAGAGACAAAGATATATAGATATATAGGTATAGGAAGAGGGAGCATGAGAGAGAGAGAGGGAAAGAGAGAGGGAAACATGGAGATGGAGGGATAAAGGATAGGGATGGAGTGAGGAAGAGAGTTATGTGGGGAGATAAAGAGATGTGAGAGATAGATGGAGGTAAAGGGAGAAATATAGGTAGAAGAAGGGGGGGGGGGGGGAGAGAGGGGGGAGAAAGAGAGAAATAGCTCAAAATATAGAGGATAGCGAGCACTATAGAGAGATAAATCGGGATAGGGAGATAGATAGAAAGATAGTGAAATAGAGGTAGAGAATATTGATAGAAAGAGATAGAGATTGGAGGAAGATGTAGATAAATGGAGAGGTAAATAGAAATAGAGAAGAGCAAGATAGATGTAGTGAATAAGAGAGACGAGGAAAGGAAAAGACAAAGAGATAGTGATATAGATAGAGTGAGGTACATTAAGAAAGGGATAAGGAGATAGATAGTGAGATAGTGGTAGAGAGGTATGGATAGATGAATCTAGAGAAAATGAGCAAGAGAAAGATAGAGGGAGAGAGAAATAGGAAGACAAAGATATAAAGAAGGAGAGATGTAGTCAATATAAGAGAGAGGTATATAGAGAGAGAGGGGGAGGGAGAGATGGAGAATGGAGATAAAGAAGGCATGCATCAGAGAGAAAGATAACAAAGACAAGTAATAGAAAGACAAACACAAATTAAGAGGGGAAAAATAGTTAGAGATAGCAAAGGAGAAATAGGAAGTGTGTGTGCAAGAGTGAGAGAGATATAGAAATAGACTTAAAGGGAGGGGAAAACATGGAGTGTATGTGTTTGCAAGAGATGGGAGAAAAGAGAGACAATGGTAAGGAGGTAGAGATAAAGAGGAAGATATAGATGGAATTGGAGATAAAGGGGAGAGGGAGTGATATAAAAAGAGGGAGATAGAAATGGATAGAGAGGAACAAAAAGAGAGATAGGGACATAGGAAGATACGAGGATAGGGAGATAGAGGTAGAGAGATATAGATAGAAATAGATAGAGAGGTACACAAAAAGAGGTAGGGAGATATGGAGACAGAGGTAGAGAGATATATATAGGAAGAGAGTGAGGGTAGAGAGAAATAGAGAGATAAAATGGGAAAGGTAGATATGATTAGATATAGATAAAGATGAAGGGAGATAGAAATAGAGGCTCAAGAAGAGTTAGATAGAAATAAGGTGACAAAGACAAGTAAAAGAGAGAGTTATAAAGAGAGAATTAGAGAGGGGAAAGATAAAGAGATATTGAGAGAGGGATAGAGATGGAGACAAATATATAATAATAGATAGAGAGCAAGGAAAGAGAAGTAGATATATATAGAAAAGGAGTGATAGGGAGAGAGGGAGAGAGAGGTAGTGATAGAAAGAGGGAGGGATGGGGATAAAAAGAAGAGTTGGAGAGATAGATGTAACTTGGGAAAGATAGAGGGATGACATAAAGAAATATATTTAGTGAGAGATGGAAGGAGAGATGAAGAGGGAGAGGGAATTGAATGGAGAAAGAAAGAGGGATACAATGAGAGATCAATATATATATATATATAGATATATATATATATATATATAGATATATATCTATATATATATATATATATATATATCTATATATATATATATATATCTATATATATATATATATATATAGAGAGAGAGAGAGAGAGAGAGAGAGAGAGAGAGAGAGAGAGAGAGAGAGAGAGAGAGAGAGAGAGAGGAGAGATAATTAATTAATTAATTATTCTATTTATAAGTTTAACAACCTTATATTTATTATAAAAAAATCAATTATATGTATAAGTTTCATATCATATATTCTGTAGATATTAATGTGATACAAGGAAAACATTAATGCTAGGTTTTATTACTGCAAAAAATTATTAATGATATGTATTTTCGACCCTAAAACTATTAATTATAATTGCCTAACCTAAATGGAAAACTATTTAATTAAAACATTTGAAATAATGACATAATTTAAAATAATTATTAATTAGGATAACAATCATACAATAATTTATTAATATATTCATAGATATTTGATAATTATTTTAAATTTAGAAATAACAATTGATAGCTTAGAAAAATATTTTTAATATATTGAAACCCTAAATTAAATAATTATACAATAAAAAAAATCTATATAATATTAATTCTAATTCTAATTCTAACTAATTAAGTTATTCTTATATTTATAAGCTAACAACCTTATATTTATGATAGCAATTAAATCTAAATGTATAAATTTCATATCATTTATTTTGTAGATATTGATGTGATCATGAGTTTACAATTAGAGAGGTTGGTGATGGTTATTCAAATATTTTCTAACCCTAAAATTATTAATTATAATTACCTAAGCTTAATGGAAAATTATTTAAGTAAAAAATTTGAAATAGTTATATAATTTAAAGTAATTTTAATTATGATCACAATATTATAAAATTGATTAAAATATATTTATAGGTATTTTTAATTTAGAAATAACAATAGATAACTAAAGAAAATATTTTATATATATTGGAACCTAAAATTATATAATTATATAATATGAATATTAATTCTTATTCTAACTTAAAATATAATATTAAATTTAAAATTAAATCTAATTCTTAAATATAATATTATTTTAAACATACAATTAAATTTATTATTTTAATAAAAAATGATAATAAAAAAATTAATTATAATTTATTTTATTTTATTATTTTAAACATAAAATTAAATTTATTATTTTAATAAAAAATGATAATAAAAAATTTAATTATAATTTATTTCATTTAATTTATTATAATTCTAATTATATAAAAAATTAATATAAAATAAAAACTTAAAAATTAAACTTGAATCCTGTAAAAATGAATAAAGACAGTCTAGTTGATGTTATAAGAGGCTCATGTCACGTTTATTAAATACGTGATTATAATTTTAAATTTAAATCTACTCAAACTATAAAAATAAAATAATAATATGCATTAGGCTAATAAAAAAACTTCCTACACGGTGGTTTTTTTTGGCTGAGGTAAAATACTTTTTTACTTGCGTAGTTAATTTGCCTTCCCCAGAGTAGTGGAAATCCAAAAAGGAAGAATGGAGGGTGCCACGCTAGGGGAAAGGACCCAGTAGTTGTGCACCCTAACTTCACGCTTCTCAAAATCCTACTTGGAAATTTCAAATCACTCCGATTTTTTTACAACAACTTACTTGGCAAGTCCCCTCCTTATAACTAAGGTTTCAGGGCCACATCATCAAATATGATGCCACATCAGCATGCTTTTTGCCAAGGTGTCCAAAACAGCCCCCAAAAATAGTGAGACCAATAGGTGTGCAAAAGAGACCCCAATAGTTGTGCAGCTGACATGGCATCACCTGATTGGTTACTTTTTACAATATTGGTACATTTCCTAACAACTATTGGTACATTTCCTAACAACTGTTGGTACATTTTCTAACAAAAATTGATATTTTTTGTTTCAAACAATAGGTTTTATTTGTTCAATTTTTGGAACAGAAGGTATCAACAACCCTTACAACAATTGGTACATGCTCAACTACTAGATCCTTTCCCCTAGTAATGTTGTCAAATAATAGGCCATTCGTGGTATGTAGAAAGAAAACGAACCTGACTTTAAAATTAAAACGCATTTGTTATGGAACACAGTTGTCATTTATTTTCATCGTGAATCGTGAATAGTCCTCGCAAAAGGAAAAAACCATAGCGGGAAAGTAAGAAACTTGTAAAAACATGCTAAAAAAACACTGAAAGCGATGGACAGTTCAAATCTTCTCAATCGTCTTGCATTGGTAGAGGGGTTTTCTCAGTTGTTGATGTGTTTCCCAAGGTCATCCATTTCATAGAAGACACGCCTTCGGCATAATAAAAACTAGCAATTGCACTTTGGTGTGCAATGGGTGCGTCGAATAGATGTGGTCAATTAGAAAAAAAAATTGGTCTATATTTTTTATACATTTGTGTGATATATGATATTAATAGGGAGAAAGAGAGAGATAGAGGAGTAAGAAGATAGAGTTAAGAGATGAAAGTAGAGAGATGATAGAGGATAATTAGAGAGGTATATAAAGATGGAGCAATATGGAGAGAGATGTAGGGAGTGGTAAGAATATATAGATAGGGGAGAAAGATAGAGAGGAATATAAAGATAAAAATAGAGATGGAGATGTAGAAGCAAAGGATGAGGGAGGTGGAGAGATATATAGAAAGAGGAGAAAAAGGATAGAGGTATTTATTTAGTGAACTCATGTTTCTCATACTGTATGACTCCTCATAAGGAGAAACTATCTTCCTACAATGGATATGATGGAGGAGAAATGTATTATCACAATCACACAAACCCATTGAAGAGAAGAATGACAATAATGTTCAACAAATTGCCATATTGCAAATCATAATTGATAATAATTTTCACAAGTAAAATAATCGTCATATGGAGATCAATCATTTATCTCCAATATCAAATCATTGACAAGAAAATATAATCAATGTCCAATAGATTATTAGATTGGAGGCAATTATTTCAAACACTTCATACACCGTGATAAAATATGAGAATAATTTATTTTTTAATACTAGATAATACATGGTTGGTAAGTTTTGAAAGATAATTACTTTGAAATGAACTACATAAAGAGAATAATAGTTAACTGAATATATGTATTGTTTTCAACATCTTGAATGAGGGATGTATACATGAAATTTATATATTAAAGAAATAAATTATTTTAAAATTGTAGCATTCAAGTGAAAATGAAAATCAAGTCATGGAGACATTACTCACATAATTTTGTAGATATTGATCTTCATTTTTTTTAAAATGGAGGTCTAGAAGATAGTGGCTCATAAATGAACCACATAAAGATAATAAGATTAAAATGTATTTATTTATTTATTTATTTGACATAGGTGAAATTTATAAACTATAGAAATTTGCAAATGAGCAATAATAAAATAGTAGAATGCATCGAAGGAAATAAAAATTTGTATCAATTGAACCTGTTAAATTTCATTAGATGCATAATTGATTTTTTTTCTATTATTTATCTAATAATTAAGATAAATAGTTAAAATGTTAATAATGCATATGTTGATGGTGAGATAAATGATTAAGTGCTGCTAAGAACTATCATTCTTAGATATTAGAGGTGAACAAGATTATAAAGGTTCAAGATACAAAGTTCGAGATAATGAAGCAAGTTCAAAATAATATCTAACAAAAATAAGGTTGCGGGCGTGAAAAAATTCAAAATTTAAAGATAAATAATAGAATTTAATATTAGATCACATGAAAAACTTCATCTTTATAATCACATATAAAGCTAAATACTTTTAACCTTTTTATCAATTTCATTATATAATTGTGTATCTCAATTGTTTTATCTAAAATAATTATATGATGCTTATTATATTCTAATACATTATGACTTTTAACAACTATCATTCTTATATATATTAGAGGTGAAAAGGAATATAAAAGTTTGAGATGCAAAGTTCAAGATCATGGAGGAAATTCAAAATAATATCTGATAAAATATTGTGGCAAGTGTGATAATCATAACTACAACTATGAGACTAAACCAAAACAAAATGTAGAATTCTCAGAAAGCTTAAAAAAATCATGATAAATAATTAAATTAAATATTAAATTGCATGACAAGTTGAAATAACATATTTTTTTACCACATATAAAACTAATACCTAGAATAATTATATGATGCTTATTATTATTTTACATTATGACATTGAAATGATAAACAGTTTAAATGTTAATAATGTATATGTTGATGGTGGAATAAATGATTATGTTCTTCTACCAACTATCATTCTTAGATGTTAGAGGTGAACATATAAAATTTTGAGATACAAATTCAAGATCATGGAGCAAGTTCAAATAATATCTAATAAAATTAAGGTTGTAGGTGTGAAAATCATAATTGCAACTATGAGAGTAAACCAAAATAAAATGTAGTATTGTCAATCTAACAAAACTACAAAATTTCAATATAAATAATAGAATTTAATATTAGATCAAATAACAAGTTTAAAAAACATCTTTTTAATCGCATTTAAAATTAAATACTTTTAACCTCTTATCAATTTTATTATATATTTATCTATCTCAACTATATTATATAAAATATTATATGTTGCTTATTATATAATAAATTTACCTAAATGTCTAAATAAAATATAACATTTGAAAAGAAAATTATTCAATAATTAAATAGGAAAAACAATAAATTATAATTATAACATTTATATGTATAAATTTATTTAAAATATAAAAATCAATACATAGATATAAATATTTTATCATTATTACTTTTTATTAATAGACCATTAAAAAATGTTAAACATACACGTACTATCATCTATATCACAAAATCTATTAAGAGAGCTTAGTAACATTGAATAAATAAATACATTCACATTATTTTGAACTTTGAAGAGCTTGGTCCCTGAAAAAAATCAGTAATCCACTGATACGGCCTTCATATTTAATGGCTATCTTATCCAGCTCCATGAGAGGCGTATTTCAACAATTCAATAAAAAAATAAAATTATGTAAACAAAAAGAAATGAATTGGAATTTACGAGGAAATTTAGCTACTGCCATTTTTGAATATATTCATTATTTGCTTTCGACTGAAGGGGGTGAATGAAAGGGCTCTCTCTCCAAATTGACCCTTACGGGTGACTTGGTGGACAAGCTAAATGTGTACATCGTAAAGTTTGAAGAAACAAACTGGCAGAGGGGTAGCCATATTTGGCCGAAGTTATTCTGGCTCCAAAACAGACCTTTTGTACAGCGTGAAAGCGACGTGTTAGTCAATTACAATCATTTATTGCAAAATCAACGGTGTAAAATGCACGACTAACACGCGTGTTAGTCAATCCGTACTGTCGTTTTAGACCTAAAATAGACGCATCCGCCATACTTGAGGTGAGACAGTGACAGGGGATGGCAACTGAGGGGCCAGCGACAGGTAATAAGACATCAAGTTTCCATCCCCTCAAACATCTTATCAGTGGAAGACATGATGACAATAATATTGTGTTTATTTTAGAGAAGTAAAGTTGTTATGATAGAGGAGGATCCCCTTCAAAAATTATTATTACGTACTGCACCCTTCCCCACTAATTTTTTTTTTGTACTAGGACTTATCTTGCAACTGAAAACGATGAACAGCCAGGATATCTTGCGTCGTCTTGCATCCTCCTTTTTTAAGAAGTCTCTACCGTTGATTTTGAAAATATACGAGGTCCATTCCATAGTATGAGACGGCATCCGCGTAAAAAATCAGCTTTTATCCAGAAAGAATATTTAATTAATCATGAAACGTGTTTGATTTTTATTTTTTCTTCCAAAAAAGACGATGAAGGCCCCACCGGGAGCGCAGCCTCAGAGGCCTGGACATTTAATCACAGAAGAAATGAATTTAACCAGGAATTGGTGTTCCGAGGGGGCGAAAGAAAGCTAAGATTACGAGATGGCGACAATTGCGTTGTCCATGCTGTCCAAAACAGGGGCTTCCCCTATAACCCCCTCCATTCGAACCTGTCAAGTGCCTCAATGGAGGGCCGCCACAAAACCCAAATCCCCACGCAATATCACAGTAAAATCCGGATCTGGACATCCCGAAGACTTCGATCTGAAACAGTACAGCAAACCCCTCATCGAAAGCGTAAACAGGGAGCTCCACAATCTAATTCCCCTAAGCAACGACAGGATCGAAGAAGCCATGAGATACTCTGTGATAGGAGGAGCGGGCAAGAGATCATGCCCCCTCATGTGCATAGCGGCGTGCGAGGCGGTGGGAGGGCAGAGAGAAGAGGCTCTGCCGGTGGCGTGCGCGCTGGAAATGATCTACGCCGCCTCGCTCATCCTGGACGACCTCCCCTGCATGGACGACGACTCTCTGCGCCGCGGCCGCCCCTCCGCCCACGCCGAAAGCCCAGGCGCTGCCATTCGAGCCAGCGACGCCCTCTGCGCCCTCGCCTTCCATCACATAGCCCGGCCCAGTGACGCCCTCCGTCCCGAGAGAGGGCTCAAAGTAGTCCACGAGCTCGCAAAGGCAGAGGGCTCCACGGGCATGGTGGGCGGTCAATACATGGATTTGGCCACTGCGGGGACTCCTTTTATTGACCCTGCCTTGGTGGAGTACATTCTCCTCGACAAATTGGCGCTCATGGCGGAGATTTCATTGGTGAGTGGAGGGATTGTTGGCGGGGGCTCCGATGAGGAGGTGCAGAGGCTGAGGGCTTATGGGCATTGTGTCGGTTTGGCTTATCAGATCGTTGATGATATGCTTGAACAGAGTGGAACTACCGAGGAGCTCGGTAAAACAGCTGGGAAAGATAAAATAGAGGGGAAAGCCACTTATCCTGAGGTCTACGGGATAGAGAGATGTCGGGAGATTGTGGTTGAACTTGTGTAGAAAGCCCAACACTACATTTCCCAGTTTGATCCTTTACATGCGGCGCCGCTGTTTAGTTTTGCACAATTTGTCATTGCCAGAAGCTTCTGACAGCATCACTGGGTAGGGTTTCGATTTTGTTCTGTTCTTCGTAGTGAATGAGTGGCTTTTGGATTGTCGTCTTCTTACCTGCTAGAATGAAAGAGCACGTTTCGATATAAAAAGTTTATGGTGTGCGCTTCGAAATGTTCGGCTGAGGGGTTGGGTTACGGCTCATATATTTCAATTACCGCTTAAAAGTCTATTAAAACAATTATCTAGCGGAACTTCATAAGACTTGGTAATTAAATCAATTGTGCAACTTTTTTGGTGCCAAACTTTTTGACCCTTGCATGGGTAGGATTCATTGTAACTAACCATAAGCCAAAACAATTGCTATAACATTCAAGTCACATAGGAAGACAACAATTTTTTTTGGTCAAAATCTGATGTACAATTTAGAAACTTAAGATACACAAAGTTAGCCATACTAGTGGTATTGAAAATAAATTAGGAAGATTGCCAAAGTGCTCCGATCAAATTTTCTTAGGTCAACCTCTTAAAATGGTTGTATTTACAATCATAGCAATAATCATGTAAAACACATACCAATTTGATACATGACAAGAAATAAATGGGCAAGAGCAAATAAAACTTGAATTTCAAGAGTCAATTTAAAAGAATGTGGGATCAATCCCATACTATGAGATTGGCCCAAGACAATAAAATGTTAATGTTGATGCAAAAAAATGAATGTCTAAACTAAAGTATGCAATAATATGCATAATATATAAGTAAAGTATGGGAATATCTGTGGATATGAATGAGGTAGGGTCAAATGGATGGGTACGAGTATGAATGGAAATGAGCCCAAATTTACACATGATTGTGTCAATTGTTGATATGTGGTTTCATTAAGAAATTATTTCAAAATAAGTCCAAAGCTAAATGGGATTCAGTATAGATGTGTAGATTTTAATTTTACATTTCACCTCCACTTTCAATTGCATGGAGGTCCTCAAAATGATCATGCATAAAAGGTAATGAACATTCAGAAAACATGCATGAAAATAAATTTTCAAACATAAAAAAGATATGCTAGATATTTTTTTGTGCTCATTATGCTTACTATGGGAGCACACAAACCTACAAAATAGAGAAATATATGCAATTATTTCTCACAAATAAAATATGAATACAATACAAATAGATTAATCATCTAGGAAATTAAAAAATAGGAAATAAATATAGTACTTAGAATTTTTTTCTTCTACAAAAAGTGATACAATGTGCACTGCATAGCTTATTGAATTCTATCACATTATGTGATAAGGATTTGTTAGTGACGAGGGACATAGGTGTGACCCTCATATCGATTTGCAATTTCCTTTCACAATTTGTACCTTTTTTATTGCTAGGTGTACGTTAGTCTGGTGTAGAGATTTTAGGGTTTTAATTTCATGTCGATTTGCACTTTGACATATTGTACCCTTGGGTATAGCCTATCTTAAGGCACCATACCTAATAATATGGCTTTTTGTAGGCCCCTATTCCTGCATATTTACCACAGAATAATTTAGTGGAAAATAGTCAAGGCTAACCTCATGTTCCCATGCAGCTGCTTAAGTCCATTTTCTGCTTAATTTTAAGTAGTTGGAGTGTTCACATGCAAATTTAAAATTGTTGGGAAAGGATAATTTAGAATCTTTTGCTATTTTAGTGGAGCAGCTGCTATTTAGGAATTGAAAATAAGCTGTGGGAAAATAGGGGGGCTAGAAATAAGCAACAACTGCTTATTGCCAAAAATGCCACGTGGGTTCACAAATTTGTTTCCCTCTTTTTTTTTTTAACATTTTATTTCTATTTTTTCTTGTGCACAAATTATTACTAATATTATTAATACCAATTTTAAGATGTCGCTTAAAAATTAGCAAAAAAAAGATACTCATGGGGCCACCAGCTCCACAAATATTTCCTAAAAAAGTTGAGTAGTGGCTGCTAGACAAAATAAGCTAAGCAGCCGCATGGGAACATGCCCTAAATGTCTAGATATTGGCCTTAAATATTTCATTTGATTCCTATAATTTGATTGGAACTCTTTCATTAAACAAGGTAGAGAAAACAACTGTCTAAACTAAAACTCCCTAAAGTTGCACAAATCTCCTCTGAAAAATGTTGCACCTGATGACTTACATGGATCACACTCCTAGCTCTTTGTATTGAATCTGCATCTTCTTTGTGTGGAAAATGTGTGCAACTTAACTGAATGCTTCCTCAAACAGTTCTGCGCAACATTGTGGGACATCTGTGGTTACTTCTATTTAGAACACCATGTTCTTATGTCCAATCTGTCATAGTAGCGTTACAAACTAGTGCTTGCACTTGGATGAGGTGCAATGGATATGCCGATAGTAATTTATATAATTATAAATGTGGTAGAATGTGTGCATATTTTATTAAAATTAGGTTAAAATCAACCATAATGTATTGGGAGATTTAAGCATATGCCAAGACAGTGCAACATTATAATAGAATTAAATGTTGTTTTATTCCTCTAAAACATTACATCAAGAATGATTCTTTAGATATGAAAACACATGTAGAAGGCAACAAATTTATCTACATGTTAATTGGTTAAACATGAACATCTAGTATGGAAAATAAAATATGATTAAAGCATGAATGAATTTTTCTTTAATAATTCTATAGTGGACAAATATCTTTGTCATTTTTAAAAATTAAAAAGTATGATTAAAATATTAAAATTAAACATTCTACAAAAATTAGTTATAAACATTTAATAAATCGCTATTTTAACATATACTTCTACTTCATCCAATTTACATATTATATTTTTAAATTAAGGAATAACAAATAATCTCTTTTTAATAAAGAGATCACATGCTAAATCAAATTAAAGTACACAACCTTTTGACATAGAATTACATCAACAAAGATGTGAAACAAGTAAACAACTAAATTAAGTAATGACAAATAATGCTTTTTTAATTATTAGTATATTTGAATATATAAAAATTATTAGTATATTATATACCAATGGTGTTGTGACACAAGTTTATAGTTTAATTTTTTTTTCATTATATTGTTTTTATTATTAAATGATATAATCAAAATTAAAACCTCTTATGTATTTTTTAAAATAAAATGAATATGATTTACTTTTTACTTTTTAGAATATTAATAAATATAATATTAATTAACATATTCAAGAAAATAATTGATCTCTTTAAGTAGATAATTGTTTTAAAATAAAATAAATATAATGGAGAATTTAATTTTTAGAATCATTATAAACAATAATATTGAATAAATGAATTTAATAATAAATTAAACAAATAATATTAATATTTAGTAATAAATATAAATTTATATATATAATATTTATCATATATTGATAAGAGGGTAAGTGCACCAAGATGGTGAACAAAAAGGGGGTATAAGTGGCCACTTTTTTTTTTTCTTCTGAAAACAGGTAAACCTGAACTTCAAAGAGCTATTTGAAGGTCATGCACTCAAAACTAGGAGTTGAAAAAAGAATAAGAATTGTACTACTCTGAATCTAGTTTCTAAACTACTAATTTTTTAAAAAATTGGATAATATTAAGAGGGTCAAACCTTTCACGCATGAAAAATGGTTCCTGATTTTTTTAGAAAAATATAACATAGTTGTTTTCGTGCGCTGCACAAAATATATAGTTAGATTTAGTATTTTGCAAAACCCTTTGGTAGGATGATAGGTAAGAGTGAGATCTAGAAGTTGTGTATTCTTTTGTAATTTTTAGTCTAGTATTTTATTTTTTATGATTTTTGGAAGTGACCGCATCCTGAAAACTTGGTACATGTTTGTGCGCTGGGCATAGCTTGCATCAAAATAATAAAAAATGCAATTTTTTTTTTAAAAGTGTATAGAATCTAGTGTAGAACAATAATATATAATTTATTTTGAATTTGGTCAAGTATATCAAAAGTTATTAAAAAAATGGTAGACATATGTCTGTGAGGACTGTAAAGGCATTGATAAAAAAAATTATAGTTTACTATACTAATGTTGTCCAAAAATTAAAAAAATTATATGGTCAGAAAACTAAGAAGATGTGTGAGATTATGGTGGTAATTTTAGAGATACCCACTTCATCATTTGTAAACTTGATGACAATGAAGTCAAGAAATCATGGTGGAGGATGAAAAAACGTGTAAAGGAACAAAAAAGGGGGGGAAATGGGCTTGCAAGCCTTGGGGTCATTTTCCAACCCTCTTACCAAGGCAAAACCCGCACGGGTTTTGAAGAACCAAAAGTACTATTCGCAATTCTTCATAACATGTACGGGTTATGAAGAACTAGAAACGTTTTTTTGGTTTCACAAAACCCGTACAGGTTATGAAGACATAATAATGTATGCTTGTAAACTTAGCATTTACTACACATGTTTTAGACATACCTAGATAATATGTGTTTATGTATGTATATATGCATATTTATATTTATAATTATATATACATATATTTATATAGATATATGTATATATGTTTGTATACATGCATGTACCTCTTCTTTTCCTCTCTCTCTCTCTCTCTCTCTCGTCTTACTTCCCCCATCATTGTCTTTGTATATTCTGAGCCCTAATTATCTTCCTTGAGTTCTATCTCATCTCTCTCCCCCTCACACTTCTCTATTTTTTGATTCTCTCACCCTTTTTTCCTTCTTGTTCTCTCTCTACCTCATGTCTCTCACCCTCTCTCTCTCTCTCTCTCTCTCTCTCTCTCTCTCTCTCTCTCACACACACACACACACACACACACACACACACACACACACATTATCCTATCCTATTCTCACCCTCTCCCCCTTCTCTCTCTTTCTCTCCCCCTCCCTCTCCCTCTCCCCCCTCTCCATCCCCCTTTCGTTATATTAAATCTCTCTTTCTCTCCCTCTCTCTCCCTCTCCCTCTCTTTATCCTATTCTCCCCATCTCTACCCTCCCTCTCCCTTCCTCTCTCCCTCTCCCCCTCTCCTTTTCCCAATCTCCCTCTCTCTCCCTCTCTCCTTTCCCCAATCTCCCTCTCTCCCTCCCCCTCTCCTTCTCTCCCTCTCCTTTTCCCAATCTCCCTCTCTCTCCCTCTCTCTCTCCCCCTCTCCTTTTCCCAATCTCCCTCTCTCTCCCCTCCCTCCCTCGCTCCCTCCCTCTCCCTCTGCCCATCTCCTTTTCCCAATCTCCCTCTCTCTCCCTCTCCCCCTCTCCTTTCCCCAATCTCCCTCTCTCCCTCCCCCTCTCCTTCTCTCCCTCTCTCCCTCCTTTTCCCAATCTCCCTCTCTCTCCCCCCCCCTCTCTCTCCCTCCCCCTCTCCTTCTCTCCTTCTCTCCCTCTCCCCCTCTCCTTTCCCAAATCTCTCTTTTTCCCAATGTCCCTCTCTCCCTCTCCCTCCCCCTCTCCTTTTCCCAATCTCTCCCTCTCCCTCTCCCTCTCTCCCTCCCCCTCTCCTTCTCTCCCTCTCTCCCTCTCTCCCTCTCCCCCTCTCCTTTTCCCAATCTCCCTCTCTCTCCCTCTCCCCCTCTCCTTTCCCCAATCTCCCTCTCTCCCTCCCTCCCTCCCCCTCTCCTTCTCTCCCTCCCTCCCTCTCTCCCTCTCCTTTTCCCAATCTCCCTCTCTCTCCCTCTCCCCCTCTCCTTTCCCCAATGTCCCTCTCTCCCTCCCCCTCTCCTTCTCTCCCTCTCTCCCTCTCTCCCTCTCCCCCTCTCCTTTTCCCAATCTCCCTCTCTCTCCCTCTCCCCCTCTCCTTTCCCCAATGTCCCTCTCTCCCTCCCCCTCTCCTTCTCTCCCTCTCTCCCTCTCTCCCTCTCCCCCTCTCCTTTTCTCAATCTCCCTATCTCTCCCTCTCCCCCTCTCCTTTCCCCAATCTCCCTCTCTCCCTCCCCCTCTCCTTCTCTCCCTCTTTCCCTCTCCTTTTCCCAATCTCCCTCTCTCTCCCTCTCCCTCTCCCTTCCTCTCTCCCTCCCCCTCTTCTTCTCTCCCTCTCCTTTCCCAAATCTCTCTTTTTCTCAATGTCCCTCTCTCTCCATATCCCTCCCCCTCTCCTTTACCTAATCTCTCTCTCTCTCCCTCTCCCTCTCTCCCTCCCCCTCTCCTTCTCTCCCTCTCTCCCTCTCTCTGTCTCCCCCTCTCCTTTTCCCAATCTCCCTCTCTCTCCCTCCCCCCCTCTCCTTTCCCCAATCTCCCTCTCTCCCTCCCCCTCTCCTTCTCTCCCTCTCCTTTTCCCAATCTCCCTCTCTCTCTCCCTCTCCCTCTCCCTTCCTCTCTCTCTCCCCCTCTCCTTCTCTCCCTCTCCCCCTCTCCTTTCCCAAATCTCTCTTTTTCCCAATGTCCCTCTCTCTCCTTCTCCCTCCCCCTCTCCTTTTCCCAATCTTGCTCTCTCCCTCTCCCTCTCTCCCTCCCCCTCTCCTTCTCTCCCTCTCTCCTTCTCTCCCTCTCCCCCTCTCCTTTTCCCAATCTCCATCTCTCTCCCTCTCCCCCTCTCCTTTCCCCAATCTCCCTCTCTCCCTCCCCCTCTCCTTCTCTCCCTCTCTCCCTCTCCCCCTCTCCTTTCCTCAATCTCCCTCTCTCCCTCCCCCTCTCCTTCTCTCCCTCTCTCCCTCTCTCACTCTCCCCCTCTCCTTTTCCCAATCTCCCTCTCTCCTTTCCCCAATCTCCCTCTCTCCCTCTCCCTCTCCCTCTCCTTTCCTCTCTCCCTCCCCCTCTCCTTCTCTCCCTCCCTCTCCCTCCCTATCTTCATCTCCCCCTCTCCTTTTCCCAATCTCGTTTTCTCTCCCTCTCCCCCTCTCCTTTCCCCAATCTCTCCTTTTCCCAATCTCCCTCTCTCTCCCTCTCCCCCTCTCCTTTCCCCAATCTCCCTCTCTCCCTCCCCCTCTCCTTCTCTCCCTCTCTCCCTCTCTCCCTCTCCCCCTCTCCTTTTCCCAATCTCCCTCTCTCTCCCTCTCCCCCTCTCCTTTCCCCAATCTCCCCCTCTCCTTCTCTCCCTCTCTCCCTCCCCTTTTCCCAATCTCCTTCTCTCCCTCTCCTTCTCTCCCTCTCCCTCTCCCTTTCTCTCTCCCTCCCCCTCTCCCTCTCTCCCTCCCTCTCCCTCCCTCTCTTCATCTCCCCCTCTCCTTTTCCCAATCTCGCTTTCTCTCCCTCTCCCCCTCTCCTTTCCCCAATCTCTCCTTTTCCCAATCTCCCTCTCTCTCCCTCTCCCTCCCCCTCTCCTTTTCCCAATCTATCTATCTCCCTCTCTCCCTCTCCCCCTCTCCTTTTTCCAATCTCCCTCTCTCTCCCTCTCCCCCTCTCCTTTCCCCAATCTCCCTCTCTCCCTCCCCCTCTCCTTCTCCCCCTCTCCCCCTCTCCTTTTCCCAATCTCCCTCTCTCTCCCTCTCCCCCTCTCCTTTCCCCAATCTCCCTCTCTCCCTCCCCCTCTCCTTCTCTCCCTCTCTCCCTCTCCTTTTACCAATCTCCCTCTCTCTCCCTCTCCCTCTCCCTTCCTCTCTCCCTCCCCCTCTCCTTCTCTCCCTCCCTCTCCCTCCCTCCCTTCATCTCCCCCTCTCCTTTTCCCAATCTCGCTTTCTCTCCCTCTCCCCCTCTCCTTTCCCCAATCTCTCCTTTTCCCAATCTCCCTCTCTCTCTCCCTCTCCCTCTCTCCTTTCCCTAATCTCCCTCTCTCCCTCCCCCTCTCCTTCTCTCCTTCTCTCCCTATCTCCCTCTCCCTCCCTCCCTCCCTCCCTCTCCCCCTCTCCTTTTCCTAGTTCTACATAGCCCGTATGGGTAGAACTAAGGCCAAAACTTCTAGTTCTACATAACCCGTATGGGTTATGAGAAATTGTGAACGTTGACATATAGGTTTCCATAACCCGTACGGGTTATGGGAAAATTGTTATATATTTTAGTCCCAATGGCCTAAAAAACAGTATTGCTAGTTGTTTGAAGGCCCCACTACTTTTGCTCATGATTTTTTGGGACAGTAACAGTCAGGTTTTCATATTCTTTTGTCACTTTTGCTTTGGAATGATTGATTTTTAAGTTATTTTATAATTGTTACTTTAGATAATAACAAAATCATGATCATTTGTTGTTTTTTTGCTTTGATTATGATTTATTTGTCTTGTATTTTGGTTTTTTTTGAAGTTATTTTATTATTATTACTTTAGATTATAACAAAATGATGATCATTTCTTATTTTTTTGCTATTTGATTGTGGATTGTCATCATGATTTTATGTGTAGGATAATGGGAAAGAATGAGAGAGGAACAAATGAACAAAGAGAGGCAACAAAGGAAAGACAAAGGGAGCGTATGAAGAGATTACGTGAAGGTACGTCATCTAATGCACCTAATGAAAGTGATGAACATTCAACAATTGAAATTGATATGATTAATGCACAAAATCAAAATGATCAACATACACCAATTCAAACACATATGATGAATGCACCTAATGAATGCAATGAACATACACCATTTGAAAATGATTCCGTGAATGCACATGTTAATGAAATTGAAGAAGATATACCATTTGAATTTGATGTGATCAATGCACATAATGCACCTAATGAAAACGAAGAGCATGCACCAATCTTAACACCTCTTAGAATAATTCGTAGAAAACCAAAGTTCCTAATAGATATTGATGAAAATATTGTGAAGCCAATGCATGATAAAATTTCCAAAAGAACTTGTAGAAGAACGGTTAGAAGAATTTGGAATAACTATTTTGAAAACTTAAATCAAAGTGGAAGATGCCAATTAGTTATTGAAATGATCAAAAATCTGAAATTTAGAGAGACAATGAAAATTTTTGGGTTAAGAACATCCGAAAATAATAGTGAAAGAACCATTGTGAGAAATCTTTTTGATGCATACCAAGCCATTGGTTCAAAATCATGCACTAAAGATGCTAATGTTACTCGTCATGTCCTCACATCAACCATAATGGGAAAGGAAATGAAAAAATCTCATTTAATAAGCAAAACAAGCAAGTCATTAAGCATAAGTAGAACCACATTACACTATGCCTTAGAGAGGTGAGGGAAAATTGAGGATCCTAACAATAATTCTCTTTGGGCATTCTCCGGTAGACTCCCATGCAAGGACAAGGTTGTTGTTCATGCACTAAGAACATTAATTGAGAGATTTTGGCATGACAACACAAGGGTTTCACCCAACCAAAGAGATGTTGTTAGAAGGCGAATTGGAATTAGTAATCGTGAGCCACATCCAAAACACTATTTAGATACAACTCAAACATGATTTTATGAAAGGTTTCTTCAAAGCTTTCCTCAGATTAAAATTAGTCAAAGATTTTTTGAGATGACAAAACCATTTTATGTTAAGATTAATCATGCACGTACTACATGTTGTTGTAGGGTCCATGTTGAATTTTCCATGCATTATGATATTTATCGCTATATCTGTTGTACTTTGCACACTAACAATGTTTTGCAGGAATGTGGTCTACAAGCACCTCCTATGTCACCAAGAGAATTTATTTCAAGTGTACTATGTAGACGAGATGATGGGTGCATTTATTATAAGATGATGTGTTTGAGAGGTTTTTGTCCTACATGTGGTGGTTTGCAACAGTTGCATAGATGCCTACATCTAGATAGCACACATGAAATTGGTAAGGAACTAGTTTCTATTGGAAAACGTTGTAACTTCATTTTTTATGTTAATTATTCTACCATATTATTCTACAATATGGTAGAATAATTTTGACAATTTTGTATATATCTTTTGCGAAACGTTGTAACTTCATTTTTTTGGATGTGCTCTACATGCATATGAGCTGTAATATGCATATGAGCTATAATGTGCATATGTAGATGCCAAATTTTGTATATAAAAATATCAATGAGTTGTAATGTGCATATCTAGATGCTAAATTTTGTATAAAAAAACAACAATGAGTTGTAATGTGCATATCTAGATGCTAAGTTTTGTATAAAAAAACAACAACGAGATGTAATTTGCATATTTAGATGCAAAATTTTTTAAATATAAACAGTAATGAGCTTGATAGTTTATATAAGATGGCAAATTTTATATATGAAAGTGTCCATGGGGCTGATTTGCAAATTTGCAATATGAATATGCAATTTTTTTTTCCAAGTGTTTTGGGAAAGTTTTGAGTTATTATTGAATTACCCGATTTGAAGGGCTAGTATGAATAGTCTGAATCTGAGATAGGATTTTGGTAGGCAGTGACAACACAACCCCATAGGTTCAAACGGATCATCCATAAGTGCCACGGTCTCTGAGTTACGCTATGTCAAAGTTTGAGCGTTTTTTCCGCTTTGAGCGCTCAAGGAAAAACGTCGCTATGAGGTGGCTCGTAACGATCGGACGTCTTGGGGAGTGAGACAAGGGCACACCTAGCGTAAACCCGACCACCCAGACGTGCTTGCACTGATGGTTTGTTCCCATGACAAATAGAACGAAAGATGCACTATTTTGCCACCTCCCACTGATAGCTTTTGACGGTTTTTGATGCAACAGAAAAAATCTCACCACAAGAAAACGGAATTGAGTTGCCCGAAACCAAGATAAATTTTGTAGGCAGCAATAATATGACCCCATAGGTTCAAACATATCATCCATAAGTGCCACGGTCTCCGAGTTAGGCTACGTCAAAATTTGACCATTTTTTCCGCTTTGAGCGCTCAAGGGAAAACATCGCCATGAGGTGGCTTGTAACAATCAGACGCCTTGGGGAGTGAGACAAGGGAAAACCTAGCGTAAACCCGACCACTTGGATGCGCTCGCGCTGACTGTTCATTCCCATGACAAGCAAAACAAAAGATGCACTATTTTGCCACCTCTCACTGACAACTTTTGACGGTTTTTGATGCAACAGAAAAAATCTCACCATAAGAAAATGGAATCGAGTTGCCTGAATCCGAGATAGGATTTTGTAGGAAGTGACAACACGACCCCATAGGTTCAAATGGATCGTCCATAAGTGCCACTTGGACATGCTCGTGCTGACGGTTCGTTCAACTCTTCTTTTATAGGTGATGAAATGATGAACTTCACTCCATAAGCATGAAATGATGAACTTAAGCATGAAATGTCTTAATTGGTTCTTGAAATGATGAACTTCACTCCATAAGCACGAGTTTATGAAATAATAACTTCACTCCAGTTTCTTCACGCACGAAGGACTCAAAGCAAATTCACTCAATCAAAATAAAAAATATCAACATTACCGGTATCAGTACTTGGGTATACACAATATGAGCAATAGATAGTTTAAAAGTATATGCCATATGAGTTACAAGTTATGAACAAATTGGATCACATTTCAAGACATATACACAACTAACAAATTTGATCACATTTCAATAGCAAATAACTAAGTTTCAGGAATATCATGTTTCATATATATCAGTGAACAAATTGGATCGAATATCAAGTTTCATATATATCAAAATGAACAATAATCATGTACATATATCAAAAAATGGCATAGATGCCAAATCAATAATAGTTACAAAAATGTGGCATGTGCCATGTCTGTCAAAGTTGATATTTACATATACAAATGTCGAATATATAAAAAATTGACCCTTCAGTGACCAAAACTATAACTATATGTCTCTATCCGTATCTATGACTGTGGCAAATCATCAAAATCGAGCCTCTTCGAAGCAGTACATGGCTGCAAAAGGACAATTCAAATGTCTAATCATATATATTTTCTCAATATAACATCAAAATAACTAAATACTGAACTCTAAATTGTTTGAAGTTGAAATGTTGATTACCTCATCTTTGTCTTCTACAATTCGGTGAGGCTGAGGATCCATGGGATGTTCTACAGGAGGCTGTAACTGGTAAAACAACATTAATACATGTTAATGATGTATATGTAAAATAACACATAATAACTAAAAATGAATAGACTAAAAAACTAAAGCATACCGGAGCCTCAGATGGATGTGTTGTGGTCGTAGAAGGCAAATTCATAGATGAATCAGTTACGACCATTTCCTATATCCATGGTAAGTGATCCAAAAGGAGTTAACTAGACGGTTTCAACTCCATTGTGCACTTAGTGAAAAGGAGTTGATCTAAGACAGACATAACTTTTGCCTTGGTCGTGTTGGATCCCATAATATACGTGTAGGACTTCTACTAAAATGGAATGGTAGAATAATAGTAGGAAGTTTGCAAGGGGCCTGCAATAGTTTAAAGACAATCATACAAGTTCATAACCGAAAGTTGTTGACAAACTAGATAAAACAAATATTTTTAACATATGTAGAAAAAATGCACACCGAAGCCTCGTATAGTTCTCCTGTAACCTTAGGAGGCCTTGCCGAATTTGATGCAGCTATTACCATTTCCTGTAAGAAAAATGATAACATATGATATAGACATAAAAGGATTTAGTTATTTTGAACAAGAAAGAATGCAATCCAAAGTGAATATGAAGATATCACCTCTTCCCTCTGTTGAACCTCATCGACATCAGGTGCATTCATTAATTCCGTAAACCCCATATGTTTCTGTATATAGAATAAATAAATTAAGTGCATTTATCAATATCTACATATACATGTTTAATCATAATACATTTCAACAATTGAATTTAAATTGTAGTGAATTACCTTCTATCGTTTGGGTGTCTCAGAGGATATCTTTTTCTGCCTCGGAGTGCTAGAGGATGGCTTTCTCACACGAGATGTCCTCAAGGCAGGTGGGGTAAACTAATGGAAAAAAATTAACATAAGGGAAAAGAGCATGTATTTAATATATCACTTAAGTAAAAAATATATAAGTCTAAATGGTACTGCATAGCTATCTTGGCCAAAGTCAATGGCTGAAAGCATGATATCATCAAGTTGGGACATCTCAGCCACTGATAAGCCCTACAAAATATCAAGTAATGATACATATAATTAACAAAATATATTTTGAATCCAATGTATTATTATATTTTTAACAAATTTACAAATCTTTACCTTTGGTGGTGAAACTACTCGTGACCGTGGAGTTGATTGAACAGTATGTGGTGTACTCCCACCACTTGTTGCACCCTGCAATGCATTTTATTTATATGTCACTTTAAATTGTTCTAAAAATAAAAATTCATTTCTTTTTATAAGATTTAGTCACTTAATTGATAACATGTCATAAACAGAATTAAACGCACCTATGTTTGATATAGAGGGTACAACATATTGAGCAGTTCGTCGGTGAGGGCCACATCCTCTACAATGGAAGCATGGCATCTACTCCCGCAACATGTACACGAATGAGATGTCCCACCATCCTCGTCCGCGTCAGTGTCTACACCAGAACATACACCCTGGCAGGTGGGGCACATATGCTGAATGGGTTGGCTCGTGCCAAACGATGCATGAGGTGCTGCTGATGAAGGAGGTGTCGTCGAGGAAGGAGGTGCTGATGATGAAGGAGGTGTCACTGATGAAGGAGGTGTTGTAGGTGCTGGTACATCCTCTGCTCCAACTAGTTGTGTCCCATGCTGAACAATGACATCAGTCAATGATGCAGCTGCCTGAAGAGTCTGTAATTCCATAGACTCCTTCAAGGATATAGGGATAGTGACATGAACCATGGGTTTAGGAGTTGTACACCTCCTATGTTGTGGATCTACCACCTATGGGCCCCAGGTCTATCCTGCACAGAGCCTCTCCCTCTACCCTGAAATTTTCGGATGTCAAAGTAATTCGGCTTCTCGCCGAGGATAAACTCACAATACAACTTTCTCAAAAAATATAGAGGCACCTCCTAATTATTACAAGGTGGTTGGTCAAAGACCATATACCACCTATCCCAAAAAGCATCTTTCAACCTAGCATGAACACACCAATGTATAGGAAACCGAGTCATATTTAGTTCTAGGTTGTTACTGGTAACAGGATCGGTGAAAAGAGCACATATGTCAGCTTTAACTATGCCCTTTTTCTTCACTTGATCATATGACAACCCATCTGCATAAAATGCTCGACATCTATCCCTCCATGAACCCCATTTCATAACCTCTCTAGATACCTCATTTGCACTATTAGCCATTGTTTCTAGTATTCTGGCAAGGATTGAGTGGTGCTCAAGCTTAGAGGTCCTCAACCTATTCACCAATATAGAAATTTGGGCACTATTTTGTGTAAGCCAATTGATGAGATCCTCTTGTGTGGCATCTACATGATCTAATGGAGGACGTGGAGGGTTTCAGGGTGGTGGTGGTGGTTGTTGAGGAGCAGCATTTTTAGGATTTTGAGGGTTTTCTTGGTTCTCTTGTACAATGTTAATAGGGTTTTCTTGTGTCGCTTGTGCAGGAGGTCTTTGTTGTCTATTTTGTTTTTGGGGATTGCTTGAAGAATCCGACATCAAATTAATAAAAACAAAACTTAAATCAATTAAAAAACCCTAATTTAATTAAAATGCAAAGAAAAATAATCAAACAAATCAAATCTTACTTGTTTGACGGGGTGCCATTGTTGAAAATTGCTTTTGATGATGGGAAAATAAAAAAATGTTGCAAATCCGTGCGGGTTCGATGCTTTTTTTTGCTTCTCCTTGCTGCTGTTCCATGGGTTTTGGTGTTGAAAATGGCCAAAACCCGTGGCCTAAACAAAAGAAATATGTTTCTCAAAACCCGTATGGGTTTTGAGAAACTTTAAATTTTTTTATTTTAAAAAAATGTTCCTCAAAACCCATACGGGTTTTGAGGAACTTTTGGTTTTTTTAATTATTTTTTATCTAGGCTTGGTAAGGCTTGGTGTCAACAAGCCTAGCACGTTTTTGAAATTTTAGAACCCGTACGGGTTATGAAATTTTTTTTTTTTTTTTGGCATGTGGCCACTTTTCTGTTCACCATCTTGGTGCACTTACCCAAGAGCTCAATTGAAAAAATATTCATATAATTTTATAAAATAAATTGACTACTATTTTTTATTATTAAATATTATTTACTTAAAAATATTAAAAATCATCTACTCTCACACTATTTACTTGGGATGTTTAAAACCTAGAACCATAAGAACTATAAAAAATTAAAAAATAAACTTACAAACATTTCACCCACTTCCACATTTAAAAAAAACTTCCTAGCTATCCTATCAATAAAACGAAAATGAAGAAGATTCACAAAACTGAAAAAAAATCAAACCTATTTTTACTTGCTGTCACAAACTCAACGGAACGTGCTTTTTAATATTTTTACAGGCAACGGTACTATTAATTTTTTTCTGATATGTGAAATGGGCAACAAACTTTGAAGGATTTGTAAGTAAACTTTTACCGACAAAGCCTAGCTTCCACTGCCAAAGGTTGTTTGTTGCTTAATGAAAGAAAAATTTCACACAACTTCTACATTTTATGGAAGCTTGACTTTACCCAGATCATTTCCAATAACAACTATCATATTAAAAAATGAAATCATTGTTTACCTATTTTCTGGTATATTATTTTTTCGGGCGTGAGACAACTTTTCCGAGAAGATGTAGTGTGGCAAGTCCATTTATAACAAAAGCCTATAGGCTAATAATGATGAAAATGTATTTAAGTCTACCACAATAGGCTCTTTCCTTTTCTTACTTCCACTAATGCTCCATTTATTCACAAAAGGTCCTTAGAACCATATGATTTTTCTAATTTATTATTTTGAATTCTTTTTTACCTTTCAATATCTATTTGTGAGGTATCTGTCATATTGTGATAGAATAGAGTAAATAAAAAATACAACTTGCACTTTATATGCATGTAAATATATGTAAATTTAATATTCTTGTTGTGCTATTTTATGAAAATTCAATGTGTGGATTATAAGCTAATGTTTTCAATATCCTAACATTGAATAAAATTAACTATTTTTGTATAAACATCAATACTCTCTACCACTTAATATTCTCTACCACTATGAAAAATTCATCAATATTTGAGAGAAACTAGGAGAAAATATTATAGGTTGATCTAATTCCTAGTTTTAGGTTCATATGAAACATTCTTAAATGTCATCAATTGTAAGAGTACTCCTATGTTTCATAGTTTTTCTCTTAGAGATCTTAAGAGACCTCATCAAACTAGTGTATCCTAAAGTGATTGGGATGCTTAGAAAATGAAAAGATACCTCTAATAGTATCTACTAGCCCACCTAGACATGTTGGCATTATTGATTTGATGTCGTGAGCTATAGATTACAAGATATCACACTTAATGCCCCAACACTAAAGAAAACTAATATTTTTTGTAACATTATGTTTTTTCCACCACAAGAAAACCTTTAGAAATTGGAAGAAACTAGGAGAGGATTTTGTAGATTGCACTATGAATTTTGTTCTTGTCAAATCTCCAAATTTTGAGTGTGGCTATCTTTAATTTCTCATCTATGATCATCTTTTATTGATTTTTAGAAATAGGTGGCCACTTTTAATTCTCTTTTGGTCCCCCATTTCCATGCACGTACCCATAAGTTCATCATAATCTACTCATCAACTTGGTCACTCCATTTTTCATGTCCCCATTTTGTACTTATCTATTTTATGGACCAATTCTCATTTCCTATTTTTCACATCTCACTTGGTCCTGATTCGTGTGTGTTCTTCCTCTTATTTCCCACAACGTTTATATAAAGTCTCTAAGTTCTCTAAGTTTGTAGGTATGCTCAATATTCTGTTTGTTTATTAGTCATTAAATTTTCAAAGTTCCTCATCTAGGCATACTTTCCCATCTAAGTCGAATCTTTCCTCGGTTCTCATTGAAATTTCAAACTTCTTCATCATGTCATTCTTTTCATTCACACTTTGCTCTTCCTTTGTATTTTTCAAACTAAAGGACTTACCTTTACCAAAATACTTGTTGCTCAACCCCCAACACCTCAACCTATATTGGTATGAGTCTTGTAGTATCTCTAACACTCAATCCTTACATATTCTCACATTTATTTTATTATCTTCATAATTCTCAAGTACATGTTGTAATGTCATTGATGGTTAATTTTGGTGTCATAACTTTCAAAAGTGGATTTTTTCCCTCCCATAATAATTATTCAAATTTAGAGTGGCAAATTTACATTATGATAGATAGAAAGGGGTGAATGAATCTGTAGACACCCAAAATTGTCATGTCTAATTAAATAAATATTTTATTTATTTAATTATCTAAGCCTAATTCTTCTATTAATTAAATAAATCTTTATTTATTTAATTAATTCATTTATCCTCTTCTAGCCTTATTTCTCATTTAAATAAATACATTTATTTATTTAAATTATCCCTTTCCTAAATTAAATAAATATTTTATTTATTTAATTGTCCTACTTCTTCTATTAATTAAATAAATCTTTATTTATTTAATTAATTCATTAACCTTTTCTACACATGACACATGTCATTCATCTCTTATTTCCTACACTACCTACCTCTTTCATTATTTTGGTATTTCTTATACCTACCCTCTAATCCTAGCCGACCTCTCTTTTTACACCTCTCAATCTTAACCCTCCATTTTCTATTGTGTCTTCTATTTAAGGAGATGCTTTCTTCATTATCAAACCCTAACTACTTGATCAATTGACGACACTTCAATTCTACTTGCAACCACATTCCGTTCTTTATTGAGCTCTTGTGCACATAAAAATCTGAGAGCAAGCATATCAAACAAGATCAATGGAGATAGGAAGAATGGAGATCAAAACCCTAGTGGACATGTGATGGTATAATCTTTGTGATTTTTGAGTTATTTTGCATTGTCTTAGGTTATCTTCATATGTTATGGTGGATCTTTGTTCATTGTTAGGCTAGGGTTTGGTGGTTGAATCCATTTTAGTCTTTCAATATTGTTGTTTATTGCTATCCATTTTCACCATACACAACTAAAACTTCCGACTTCAATCTTGCATCTAACAAACTTATCCAAGCATTCACTTCAAAGAGAATTAAATGAAGACATCATAAAATCATTCACACCGATCACACACAAGTACCAATATTTTATACGTGGAAAACTCAAACTGGAAAAAACCACGGCGAGTGCCAATTCACAAAATTGATTCACTAAATAGAAATGTTTTACAAAAAGGGAACTAATTTCTTCGGACTTGTAGACCAAGGTTAATTGCATTTGGGGCAAGATACAAAAATGACTTGCTAACTTGATGCTAACTACAATAGAGCAAGATACAAGATTACAACTTATAGAAAAATAACTGTACGAATAAGAGCATCTTAGAATGTTGGTTACAGTCTCTATTACATGACAAATTTTGACTTTACCGAAATATTTGGACCTTGAAGTCTCAAGATCATTGCTCTTATATCGATTGTCACCTTTATACTGCAATACCTTATAATGAAGCAACTTCACTTGCATCGTCATCCTTACATCAAGTCGCACACAAATTCACCATTGTATTCCACACTCACATATATCTTTGTCTGTCTTGATGAAAAAATCATCTATCCTATGTATGTCCATATTTACAAATCTGGAATAAAAACATCTTCACCAAGTTGGCCAAAAGAAAGGTTGTAACATGTATGCACATCTCTGATCCAAATTATACAACCAAACCAAAATATGAAACACATAGAACATAATCTGGAATAAAAACAAACGTGCAACACCATATCAAAAGAATACTTCCCATGCCACCACCGAAACTAAAATATATGTTATGTCTAATTTTGATAGCATAGCCCGGACATATGTACCAATCATATCAATCCACAATAGCAAAATTCCAGACCAAAACAACCAACATCCAGATGAAATATCCTCACCATCAACAACATTCAAACATGCTAATATCAATCGGATCAAATGTTAATGCAACCTATCCAAGTCCAAACCATAGTACCAAGCCATAGTAACCTTTGGTCCAAAAGCATAACTGTAAACACTTTATCACTATAGCTAACTCTGCTAATGTCTGGACTAGAACCCATCTGGACCACACTATTTGACATCAATGACAACAAAGCATATATTTGTAACAATAGACACCTTGAGACAAATAATATTGTTTGATGTAATGTAGACTTTAAAAGGGAGCCCATTTTAATGGACTATTATATGCATTTAAAATAAACAGCTCATTGCTATTCCGAATGAGTAGGAATACTAATACCATAAAGAAATAGAAGAAAAAGTTAAAGGAGTCATGAAAATGGGGAGTGTGGCATCAATCATTACAACATCTAATGAAGGAATATCATTGTCTTTAGTTACCTTCAAAACTAAACCTTTTAGAAGCATTGTTTGATCATGGAGGTCACCATTCTGCTAAGTGGTACTCCATTCTCTAGTCTTTGACATTTGATGTTTTCCTTCCAGACTAAGGACTCTTTTGTAGTCTAGACTTTCTTGTTTTTTGGTAATATTTTGATAAGTAAAAACAAGAACATCAATGCTTGTGTTGCAAATTTATTCGAATCTGAAAAACATAAAAAAAATAGTGAGATATAATGAAATACAAAAACCACACAAACTATAAATATATGGTTTACTACTCACATTATTTTAATAGTAGAAATAAAAATGGTGTTTGAATTGTTCCTACCTATTGGATTTCTATGTCTACGAATGCAACGTACATACTCCTCTACCTAGTCTTGAAACTTTTAGTTTTTTCTACTAAACATAGAGGGAATTAAATTAATATTTAAACAAAAAATAGGTCATATACTTGCAAGATATCCGAAAGGGAAAATAGAAAGATCATACATTCGAGATATTAGGCCAACCTAAAAAATGAAATTTGTATCATATTTACATTACTCTTGGCACAATGAGCATATGAACGCATATATGTTGATCAAGTAAAATGAGTGGAAAGTAAGTACAGTTCGTTCTTCCCATCAACCGATACCAAAGAAGTGGATCAGCTTTTTCCATATTTTAGTCTAGATGATAGCTTTAATAGTTTCCAATTCCGGTCCATGTCCAGGGTCTGCAAGGTATTTTGTTATTATTAGGGATATCAAAGTAAAGTTGGAGATAGTAAAATTTCAGTTTGTAGATAATTTTAATGTAATATCAAATAAGTTGTCAAATTTAATATGGGGAGAGGATCTAGTAGTTGAGCATCTTAACTTTGTACTTTTAAAATCTTCTGTGGAAATTTCAAATCACTCCCAATTTTTTACAACAGTTTATTTGGCAAGTCCTCTACTTATAACAAAGGTTTTAGGGCCACATCATCAAATATGATGCCAAATCAGCATACTTTTTGCCAAGGTGTCCAAAAGAACCCAAAAAAAAAGTGAGACTCATACTTGGACAAAAGTGAAACCAATACTTGTGTGTTGATGTGGCATCACATCATTCATTGCTTTTTAGTGCTTAGGGATACATTTCATTCAATTTTGGTTAGTCATCATTTTAATAACAACTTTAAAGTCACAACTATTGATGCTATGTTGTAAAAAATATTGAACATTAAATCAACAAATACTATCACAACCATTGAAATAGGCTCAACTACTAAATCCTTTCACTAATACTAATAACTGCAATAACTACAGATCAATTGAAAATGATAACCCAGTCTGTGAGAAGAGGCAAAAGGGAAGCCACGAAACAAAGCAAGCAGTCTGATGAAAGGGCCAGCACAAGCAGTGACTCTAAACATGAAAGTGAATTCAAAAGAGAGGCAAAAGGGAAGCCACGAAACAAGGCAAGCAGTCTGACGAAAGGGCCAATACAAGCAGTGACTCTAAACATGAAAGTGAATTCAAAAGAGAGGCAAAAGGGAAGCCACGAAACAAGGCAAGCAGTCTGACGAAAGGGCCAGCACAAGCAGTGACTATAAACATGAAAGTGAATTCAAAAGAGAGGCAAAAGGAAAGCCACGAAACAAGGCAAGCAGTCTGACGAAAGGGCCAACACAAGCGGTGACTCTAAACATGAAAGTGAATTCAAAAGAGTTGCGGCCGGTGCTATGGCTGACCCATGACTTTCTACTTTCCAATTGAGACTGGAGAATTAATACTGTTTGTTCTTTTTGAGGCTACGAATTGCTTGCATGATGATTTGACGGGCAGAACTGGATGATCGCATCAATTATCAACAACTAAAATGAATAATAAACCATATTGATTAGTTAAATAGTACCCACATGTCCCAAGGGACGGACCACAGCGTGCATGTCCTCTTATCCTGATTCTCTAGAGAGATTTCCATATACATGTCCCCCGCAAAGCGAATCAAGGAGGGATTGACGTCGCCTCGGTCATGAAAGGGCTCCACATCAACATAGAAAGGAACAACGAGTGCATCCGAGTTGGACATCAATATCGTCCCTTTCTGACATTTAGGCAATGTGCAACCTCCAGGAACAAGAATATCACTCTTCAAAATTGCCTCTTCAATCAACCGCCTTATTTTGCCAACGCTGTCTGCCTCCGAACTCTTTTCTATATCTGCGCTGGTTTCACACATTGCAGTACACTGAATATGAGTTTTACTACTTTTACTATATAACCGGTCTGTGTTTTCCCTTTGGTCATCCTCCAAACCCCTGGTTATACGAAGTGACGTCTTGCGCAGAGATCTGTACAGATGATCAACTGTTTCTCGTGCCTTGAACCCAGGTAGACATTAAACCTCTTCTCTATTAAGCTCCCTAATCCATCGTATCTGTAAAATTTATGATCATTTGACGCACTCGATAATGAGAGAAAAAAATTCAAACAATATAGAAATTAAAGAAGCAAATCTTCTTGCAAAATTCTGAAAAGAGTATGTAGCGCATCAATTTAAATGCCAACTGCAAAGTCTTTTACCTGTTTAACCTCCTGAGCTCGGGTAACTTGACAATCATATCTTCGAAACTTCCAAGGCCCGAGCATCCATGAATGTTTAGCCACCTAAGCTGAGCTAACTTACCCACCGTGGAAGGAAGTCTTTGTAAACCCGTGCATCCATACAAGTCCAACAGCTGGAGTTGTGCCAAGTTGCCCATTGTTTCGGGAAGATTCTTTAGATTTGTACAGCCATCCAAATTGAACAATCGTAGTTTAGCCAAATTACCTATTGTGCTGGGTAAGCATTTAACATTAGAACAGCCTCCCATATAAAACTCTTCGAGCTGCTCCATGTTGCCTACGGTATCAGGGAGTCTTGTTAAACTTGCACAGCCGCACAAAATGAACTTCTTGAGTTGTGGCATGTTACCGAGTGCGTTTGGAAGAGTTGTGAGAGCTGAACAATCCACCAGACTCAAGCGTTGGAGGTTCACTAAGCTGTCAAGCGTGCCTGGGATTCTCTTAATAGTTGTACATTGCTCTAGAATAAAGATTCTTAGCTGAGACCAATTGTCGATCTGGTATCTGTTTCTTAACATTCTCCATGTGTGACTATCACTTAAAAACTCACAATTTTTAACTCTTATCCATATCAAATTCGGAGCTAGGTTTCCAATGTTGCCTACTAGTTTTGTATTTTGCACATATAGGTAGCGCAGGTGAGGCATGCTAGGCAGTTTAACAGGCTTTCTTCTATTCTCTCCTGTGTAAACAAGCATATTCACATCCCCGGCTCTCTCTGTGTTTAAATCATTCTGTGGGCCCATAGGCAGGCGCAATCTGCTATACTTACCAGACTGCTCTTGAATTGCTCTTCCCATTTGCCACAGGAGGTCATGCATATTGAGGAGATCCTCACGGCCATGCACGTTTATAAGCATTTTCAGTGAAAGATTCTTGATGGCTGTTTGAACTTTATTTGGGTAGAAAAATTCCCAGAAAATAACAGCTTCTGTTTTCTTCTCACCAAGAAGGCAACAAGCTATATCGAGAAATATTTCCTTCTCAACAGAACTAAGTCCGTCATAACTGATTCGAAGAACTGTAAATATGTCGGGGTTTTCTCCAACGTTCATGACAGCTTCTTTCCAGCATTCGATGTCGTTGGGCTCCTTCTTATCAGACAGATGTGCTCCCATGACTATTAATGGGAGAGGAATCCCACCACAGGCCTTTGCAATTCTTGTAGAGAGCTCTTCGTAGGGATTCTCCGGAAATGTTCCTAGAGAAAGCATGACAACTGAACAATTGGAGAGCTTCCTCCTCTGTCAGTCCACTCATTTCATGGACTGATTTGACTTTACCATGATGGAGTATGTGGCGGTCCCGCGAAATAATGATGAGTCTACTACCAGGACCAAACCAATCCCCACACACTGCATGCAGCTGTGACACATGATTCACATCGTCCAAAATGACAAGGGCCCGAACTCCTTGCAATCGATCCCTCATGAGAACTTTTCCTGCATCAACACTAGAAACGTCTCCGTTATACTTTACCAAATCCCTTAAAATCCTTCGTTGCAAGTCCGCAAGTGTTGAACCGTTCTGTGCAGAAGCTCCAATGTTGAAGAGAAAAGAACAAGCATCAAACGTGCGGTGAATTTCATTGTAAACAGCCTTGGCCAAGGTGGTTTTCCCAACACCGCCTAAACCGCTTATCCCCACACTCATTGTTATGGTCGTCGAACTCAGATTTACAAGGTCGACTAGCTGACGTTTACTCCTTTCGAGTCCAATAGGATACATAGCAACATCCAGTGGAGCATTCTTCTGCAAGGCATCCAATACGACTTTCACAACTCTTTTTACTAGTCTTGCTTCGTACCTACAAAATCGCCTTGCATGGGTCAATTCCACTTAGGATGCAAATTCAAGGCTGTTTCTTATTTGTAAAAAATATTATTTTGATAATAGAAAGAAAGATATAAAGCATACAAAATTGAAAAAATATTTAATGATCCACAATATAGTAATAATAAAAATTTAAATTTAAATTTGTAAATTAGATATTGTGTTAAGGGATGCAATGCGTCAAGTTCTTATCAATAGTGTTGATTGAAGAGGCAAGAGGGAGATAAAAATATAGAGTGAAAGATGTCCACAAGAAGAGAGTAAGAGGGATATGGAAAAATAGAGATAAAAAGAAGGAGATGGAGAGAGAAGTAGAAAGAGGTAGAAATATACAGAGAAAGAAAGATAGGGGAGGTATGGAGTGAATAAGAGATACATATGTATATAATGAGATATAGATAAAGAGGAAGAGGGGAAATTTGAAGAAAGAGATAAAGGGGAAGAGTGAGAAATAATGATAGAGATAGAGATAGAGATACATAAGGAGAAACAAATTATTATTAATTATAAAATAATTTAAAATATATTTGCTATTTGTAGATGACATTCTACATATTTGTGTAAAAAGAGCTAAAGAGGAACAAATAAATATTTAAAAAGAGTTGAAGAAATATATATTTAATTAAAAAATATGAATAAATAATACAAATACTATATTTAGTATTTTAATTAATATGATATGTAAACATTATATTATATATAGTAATTATCTATTATATTATATTATATTTTTATTTGATAATGTATGTTATTTAGACATAATATATAATAATAAATATAAATATTTATATAAAAAACATAAATAAATATTAAAGATTGATATAATATATTTAGCATAAAAAATTATAATATTAAATAAAAAATAAATGTAACAATTAATTTATATCAAAATAATGTATAATTAATAAATTGAATTTATTCATATTATTATATAATATGTAATAATAGAATATATATTTTTAAAATTATATATAATTAGATAATGAACATAAATAAATAAAAATACATGTAAACTATTTAATATTTTAATTAATATTATTTATAAAAATCATATTATTTATAATAACTATATATTATATTATCTTTATTTAAATATTTAGTAAAAATAATATATTAATTGTTTTTATAGGACAAAAGAAAAGATTTGACACTTTATAAGAGTACCTAAGCTTTACAACTTTTTTATATTATCTTTTTTAATATTTGAATTGTTTAATCTACACTTTTGAATTAAATTGATTTATAACTAATATAATAGTAAAAAAACAATTATAATTGCTGACGATGTTTGATAAAATCACATACTATTTCTAGTAAAAGGTGATTAATTGAGAGCCAAAACAAATAAGTTATAGATTGTTGAAAAAAAATAAAAAATAAAATGATTAAAATAAGATAAAAATAAATTGTCCATAAAAAATCGAGATGAAGATGACATATATGTATTGATTCCAAACAAATAATTTGCATTGGATAATGTAAATTGGAAAATTGGACCCTAGTGACTCCCCACCTAGGAGAGAGAAAGGAAGTCACTAGGATGATTTTCGCTTGGAGGAACTTTACATTCAAAAGAGGGGCTTGAATCTACTAGATCCAAATCCAAGGGAAACGAGGATGTGAATTCCAAGTGGATTGCAAGGGTTGAAGTGTGATTTGCCCTCTTTTGTAAATGGGAAAGTTGACTTGTTGACTATGTAGGAAAGAGAGATAAAATGAGTGAAATGAGGACCTACCGGTTCTGGATCACGTTGTAACTTTGGATTTGAGATATTTAGACTGATACGGATTTGCCCTGCAAATTTGGAGAAAATTAATCAGGACCGTATTGAAAGTACACACGGTCCTCTGAAAAATCCGTGAAACGAAAAGGGTTTTTCCGCCTCTGTAAATGTAGTCCAAATCTGAAAAATATAGTTGTGCACCTACAACCTATACATGGAAAAGAAGAGAAGAAGGGTTGTGGATAGAGGTTTGCCTCAGTCAAACCCCGGTTGAGGAATCAACCTTGAAAGAAAGTAATTGCAAATGCTTGAATGTAAACAATGGAAATGCACATCTTATAGATCTGCAATTTGTTGATGATGGTTTCAAGTCGCTTCTTGAATGTAATCACAAATGTTGTATGATATGACTGATAGTTCTGATACTTAATATAAGTACAGATCCAATAGCCAACAAGATGAGAGGGGGGGGGGGGGTGAATCATACAAACTTAATCATCTATAAAAACATCAGATTCAACCTCGGTAACATATATATATCAGTCATATAACCAAAAACTGTCAAACATGCAAACTCAAAAGAATATGAACAATATAAACCTCATAACACCAGATTTAACGTGGAAACCCAAATAGGGAAAAACCATTGTGGGATTTCAGACCCACTATGAAATATACTCTTCTAGAGTATGCTCGGTTAAAAGCAAATCTTGTTAAAGATTACAAACACATTGCTAGATGTGACCCAGTTAAGGGATTTCCCTCAGATCTGTTAGGATCTTCACTTTGTTAGAAGTGACCTTGTCAAAGGATTTCAAACACTCAATTAGAATGTCACCTTGTTAGAGGATTTACATATAAGATTGTTAAGTCCACTCGGTTACGAGATTTCCTATCACTTTCACAAAATAATAGTAATACAATCTATTTGCAACTTCACATCTAAAATGCTAAAGCAGATTCCTATTTGTTCAATACAATCTAGACATAGAAATAATCTTGTCTATCTGCTGGGCATCAATACTCTGTTATTCTAACAGGTCTTCAAGCTTCTGTGCTCGGTAATCACTATGTAGCATCCCTGTGCATACACTTGCCCGCATACATTGTTTATCAACAGTTTCCTATTTATAAACAATCTTCTAACCGCTTAATCTCCTTGATCACATTTCCCATGATCAATCATAGCCATCAGATCTTCAATCTTGTCCAGGTTCATTGTATCTTTCGATCTGAAAATGTTTTACCCTGCCTTGGAACTTGTACATTCACCTTGGAACTTGTGTTAGGGTAATGCGGTTCAATCTAAGCTATAGATCTTCTTGCCGACTTTCCATTGCCTTAGATTCATTTAACAAACTTCTTCCACGGCTTGCCAATCATTGATCCACTCCAGCTCATCAGCTTCTTTCATTAAATATCACATGTAAACATTTAATGCATTCTGTTATAGCTCAATTACAACTCGGTGAATACTAAACTTCACTCGGTAGACATTCTGTCTTCATTAACCGACTGTGATAACCTTAGGGTTTACCGACTAGGTTCTTTGCTTGATAACATAGTATAGTATTAACCTTTACATTTTACAACATATGTATGATGTTAAAACAATCTAAAACATCAGGATCTCATCATTGTATAACTCGGTAGTAGTTGAATAACTTATCCCCTTATTCATCATATTCTTTCCTATGTCTTTACTGACTTCTTTATAATCTTCATGTCATATTTCTCAAGATATGGCAACATCATACTGAATTAGAGAATCAATTTCTTGACATCAATGACAAAATAATAATATCAAGATAGTAAAACATCTTTAATCAATTATGTCCATAATCATCAACAACCTTCTCAATATCCTTATAATGTAATATTGCCAACAATGACATGTAACATGACAAAACTCTAACACACACACATGCTTGCCAATGAAAGTTGTAATGTTGCTCCAATGGATGAATGAAGAAGATTTGAATGCTTGAATGCTTGATAATGAAGACCTTTTGCTTGAATTTCACCTATCATGTATTTCATGCACCGCCTACTCATGTCTTTCCTGTCTATGCAAATGAGGGGACCAAATCCATTTTATACATGCCTCAGAAGATTAATTCATCTCACCAAAGGCTGACATCAAGGAGATTTGAAATCCTAGAATGCATATAGGGCCAGGGAGACCTATCTTAGGGCCCCTTAAGAGGGGGATAGGGGCGCCACGCCCCTATCCTGACCTATCTTGGGGCCCAGACAAGGTCTAAAGGTAGAAACAAAGCTCAAACAGGGAGGGGTTCAAGGTGAAAGTGCAACGAGAGGTCTCAGTTGGGAAGGAAGATGTCATTGCCAAGGTGAGGACCTCAAATATGGTTAATATTGCTAGAGTCACAATTTTATGACACTACAGATAAAAGACATGTTATTAATTAAAAGTGTTTAAGATATAATAATTGATTCAAAATGAATGTGTGTGAGGATGGAATATGTAAGGAAGTAAAAATAAGAGGCTATAATGTTGAACATTAGGTGAGAGCACACTATTGAGGCATAAGATTTTAAACTAAGTGTTGGCTTGATGATGATGTTTTGATGTAGTAAGTTGAATGATGACTTGCTTTATGTTTTCATTGATGGAAATTATGTTTTGATAGTCATCTAAGTCTTTTAGGCCAACCAGTAGAGGAGACAGTTTATCAGTGAACTGGAAAATAGGACTTCAACCGGTAAACAGGAACAAAGTTGTATTCAAAGAAACCAGTATGAGTGATAAATAAAGAGTTAGGTGATGTGGTTCTACAGGAATGTTGCAGATAGGTACTTGCAGGTATATTCAACACTACATTGGCAGATTCAATAGGATGAGAAAGTTTTGATAAACAAAGCAGTCAATCTTGAAGGATAGTCAACCGGTAGAGCAAAATGACTTAAATTAGTTAAACCGGTAATGATTATATTTTATTTTTGGCTTGTTATGTCGGTGGACGATATAAGTAAAGCATGAAGTGTAAGATTGTCTAGATTCATTGAACCTAGGAAATTGTTCCAAGGTTATTAGCCAACTAAATTGATGTTTATAAAAAGTGTGATGAGTTATGAGATGGTGAATGAGATCATAAGTGAATATTGAGAGTTTTATTGTGTGGTAAATTAAGAAGCTTAGTATTGATGTGTTGATGTATTAAGTGGAACAAAAGTGAATCTTATCAGGCATAGAGGTGCTACATGCAGATCATTTTACTGTTGTTTTCCTAATAGTTGCAGCAATCAAATCCCCTAACCGGGTAGGTCCTAACATGCCTCAAATTGTAAATCCCCTAATAGGGTAACTCATTAACTTGATTCTAAATCCTCTTGCAAGGTTTCTCCTAATAGGGAAAACCTTTTAACAGGGATGAGATTGAAATCCCTTCACTAGGTGACTCATTAGCTTGGGTTCTAAATCTGGTGCAGGAGCACCTGAGCACTTGAATGCTCAAATCCTAGCAGGTATAACATTTTTATTGCAAATTAAGCATGTGTGTTTATTTTATGATTCTAGTAGGTTTAATAGGTTTGTTTTGTGGTGTAATAAGGTTTGGAACTCATTTTGTGAGTTTCCAAGATTTTTTTTTTGGTTTTTTGCTCGGTAGGCTAAAAATTGTCAATTTTGGGTCCAAATGAGCATTTTTGAATTTTTGATGTTGTAAAGCCTTGAAAGGCATTGGGGAATGTTTATTTAGTGTTTCTAAATGATGTTGAGTCATTTCTTTGAGTGCCAAGTCACCGGAAGTCAAAATGCAATTTTTGAGCAACAAAATGTTGTCAAAAAGTTGTCAAAAGTTGTCAAAAAGTGGTTTTTGGTGGTTTTGGTTAGTTCCAGCCTGTACCTATCCATAAAAGGGCTTCAACAAGTTGGAAAATGTATATAAACCATGTTCCAATCATTGTATGGGTTGTTCATTTTGGAAAATTAAGAGAAATACTTATTTTGCTCTCATTTTTGTGAGTTCTTAACTAATTTTCTGCACTTTTGAGAGTACAGTCCGTACCATGGCTCCATGAGTCCGTACTGCTCTTTTTGATTGGTATGGTCTCTCTTGATGTTTGAGTAGTGATCTCTGATCTTTTCTTGGGGTTTGGAACAAGTTTTGTTTGAAGTGCTCTTGAAAAAGGCATTGTTTTGTGGTTCCAATGGAAGATTATTCATGGTCCAACTAATTTCTTCAAGGTCTCTTCATCCATGGCTTTGAGGGAATTTGTTGGATCTGTACATACTGTACCATACATCCATTTTCTTTTTCTAGCAATGTACAAGTGTTTGTAAGCCCATGGCAAGTGTGTGAAGTGAGCAACTTGGCTTGGGTATTCTCAAGTTTGTTTAAATGGTACTTTGCTGTTCATAGCACTGTACCTTGAAATGTTAAAGAAGAAACAAGTTGGAAAGAGTCAGAATTATACTTTACCATCCTTGTCTCTCCCATGACTTGGTTGGATGTAAGAGGCAAAGGTGTAAAACGGACTGCAAAATAGTGAGTCACTGTTTCATTGTTAGATCCTCATTGCCAACCTCTCTAAATGGATAGTATGAAATGATGAATTCCTCTGTCTTGCATCATGAAAATTTATTTGCAAGTGGTTTCAATGTTGAGCTGACAGGTTACACAAATTGATTGTAAAGGACCTAAATAAGGATCCTAAAACAGTGTACTTTTTGTCACAGTCATATAAGGTTGTCTTGATTTGTGTCATCCTTTAAGTATTCAAACCTTCAAGATCTTTGAAGAGGATAAATTCATTATTCTATCATGCCCTTAACACCTTCTTGCAGGCCAGGGGCAGAGTAAAGAAGCAAACAAAACAAAGAAAGGAAGTTGCTGTCAAAAATGCACCTTATTGCTGTCAAAAAATGCAGTGTTGACTGTGTATGAACAACAGTTATAAAATCCTTTCTTAATTGCTGTGCATGGTGTTCCAACTAATATCAAACCATTGTTGCATCCCTAATTGACATAATTTCATTGTATTTGGCTTATCAATGATCAAAGTGTATGCAAAATCTTAAAAACGTTGCTGTCCTAGTCATCTAGACTATTATTTCTGTGTAAGGGCAGCAGTATGACACTTGTTTGATATAATGACAATATTACAAGATAAGTTTTGAATCTTTGGAGGTGTTTGGCATATGTTAAATCAAGGATTGAAGCATTTAAGTTGGCCTAGTATCATGAAGAAAACTTGTAAATTGCAAACCCTCACTAAAACTTTCAAAAACCCTTGAAAAGTGCCTATTTTGTGGGACAGCACTAAACAAGTCCATACAGTACTTGCCATAGCAAAAATCCTTGAGATTTCAACATCAAATGACCACATCTCCAAGGGTTTGTCATGAAGTTTAGCAGGTTGAGCAAGGTGAACAAATTTCATTAAAAACTAGGGCTAATTCTAGTAGCCTTTTTGGAGCAAATTTGACCAATTCATGAAATCGGTAAGGAAGGGGAAGAAATTGGTTGTTTCAAATCATCAAAATTGATGAGTAGAGACCTGAGACACCCTACTACAATATACAAAGCATTGTATTGAGCCATTTGATCAAATGGACCTTTTGCACCTAGAAAGTTGCTTTGAGTAACCCTACGTTCTTTGCATCCAATTGAGAAATTTCCATTCTTGAGAAGTGAAGGACAGTCATCATACCTTCAGACCTATCCAGATGCTCAATCAATAGATTAATATGATTGAAATCCTTAAAGGAGCAAATAAGATTAGGTAAACCATGGTTCTCCAACAGTTGCCCATTCCGGGAAGAGAGGAGATTCAGCCAGTTGGACAACCAAACTTGTTCATTTTTGTCGACACTCAAGAGGACCTCATTTTAGACTTGAATACCTTAGCATGGAAGGTAAGGAGGAGTGATGTCCAATACAATAGGGTGCAAGCAGTGTTGAATAGAGAGGAGGAGATAGGAGAAAGGTTTAGAAGAATCCCATTTGTGCCTAGGGATTGATTTGGGAAGAACATTGAGAAAAAAAGCCCACCAACCTCAAAGAAGACTAACCTTCTATCATCCCTCCTCATCAAAATCCTTTCACAAAGTGACTCCTAACAGGGTCTGCTCCTAACTGGGCATGTTTGTATGACCTTAACTGGTCAAAGATTTCTATTATGTAGATAGTGAATCTTGTGGGTACTAACTCCCACTGTGGTTTTTCCCTTTTGGGTTTCCATGTATAAATATTTGTGTTATGTGGATCATGATATATTGGGTGTTAGCTTATGTGGTGATATTTCTTTTATGTTTATTAAGGTTTAAGTTATTTAAAGTGGTGATCAATTTTGTGTTGTTATTTTTGCTTGCACTGATTCACACCCCCCGCCTCTCAGTTACTTATAAGTTTATCACTAAGTTGGAAACATTAAAAAATCATTGCCCAATCTTGTAATGTTTTTTAAACATTTGAAGACATCTTAGGGTACAAAGAAAAAAAGTGTTAGGAAACTCACAACATGAATCAAGTATAAAAAGACTAGAGATCTGTGGGATAAAGTAAATGATATCCAATATTCTGGAGGTATAGATTTTTTATTTAAAAATATTATAGCATCATTGTATATAACTATTTCTACAAAATGGTTATGCAACCGACAAATTTACCCTCTTGTTAATTGTTAAAAGTGTTCTATTGAATAAATGAAAGTTTTTTTGAAAGCATAGACATGGCCCTATTTCTATTGGTAGTATGTAGGAGGGCATGTGAGGAAAAGAAAAATAATAATTACTATTGGTACTTTACTTTCGTACCCTATGGTATATAATTAAGAGAGCCCACATAAAATATGTAAATATGTAATATAAAAATAAAATGGGACCAATAAAAAGAGACAAAATTAACATTTGTATATTTATGTAAAAGAAAAAAATAAATATAGACTAGTATTTTTGTTCAAATTTTTTGATTCTTTGTAATGTTTGGTTAAACTAATAAAAGAATAAAATTCAATGAATGCAATAGTACACTTCCTTAGTAAGAACTAATAATTAATAACCTTCATCTTTGCCAAAAAAATGGAAAATGCTTTAAAGATAATAGATAATGTTATTAAGAAAATGGCTAGATTAAGGAGGGCCAATAAAGGTATCTAAAAGTTTGATATTACTTTTTCTTGACACTTGTTGTTGGGCGTGTGAAGCCCACCAGACTTCTTCCCTTCCCATCAGTTGATGACCGTTCAGTTCTCCTTTGGAAGCTCTTTAAAAGAGTTGAATGGTTATTGTTTTAGATGTTTTTTTGAATCTTAATAAGTTGTTATCTATGTATATTCAGAACTATGATTATAATAAAGGAATTCCCCTACTTCATGTGTGGATGTAGGCAAATTGTTGAACCACAATAAATCTATGTTTATTTCTTGATTGTTCTATTATGTTTTATTTGCACGTTTAAATTTTTCATTCTTCTAATCATTTATAATTGGTATCAAAGCAAAGGTTGGATTGTTGATTTGGATTTCAGTGGTTGAAATTCTGGAATCATGGAAGAAGCGAAGGTAGAAAAATTATCCGGGTAGAATTTTGGTTTGTGGAAAGTATAGATGGAGTCTTTTCTAATAAAGAAAGACCTCTCACTCATGCTTGAGGGGAAATCAGAGAAGCCAACTTAGATGAAGGATGAAGATTGGGAAATCCTTAACAAAAAGGCAAGGGCGACAATGTTTATTTTACTGTCCAATAATGTCCTCTTCAATGTCATGGCTAAAATGACAATGAAAGCGGTATGGGACAAACTTACAACCATGTATGCAATGGCATCGACTGCAAATAAGGTGTTCATCATGAAGAAGTTGTATGAACATAAGATGAAGGAAAGAGGCATCATGGCAAACCACATCAATGAACTTAACACTTTGATCACCCAAGAAAATTCAATGGGAATGACAAAAGATGACGAGAACAAATTCATTCTCTTGTTATTCTCTTTACCAAGTAGCTGGGATGGAGTTATAACAATAGTTAAAACTTTGGTATCCAACAAGAATAGGCTAGTTTTTTATGATGTAGTGGATACTCTTCTTAGCAAAGATACGAGAAGAAAGAACGAAGAATCCTCATCTGGTGAAGACTTAACAGTTGTAAGCACCAACAATAGAGGAAGGAGCCATAATAGAGGCAAAAATAATCATCATAAAAGATCCAAATCAGCTAGGAGATTGAAGTCTAGAGGCATAAATAGTGACTATTGGTTTTGTGGTAAACCGGGTCATATAAAAAAGGATTATAGAAATTACAAAAAGGTACAAGAGAAGGTACGAGACAACGAAGAAAATACTGCCTATGACAAATATGATAGTATTTTAGTTCTTTCAATTGCTGACACCACTTCAGATTCATGGGTGCTTGATTCTAGTGCATCCTACCATGCCACTTCATGCATGAAGGCATTCATGAACTACCAAGAAGGTCAATTTGGAAACATCTTTCTAGGCAAAAATAAATCTTGTGAAGTTATTGACAAAGGTGACATTTTATTGCCTCTGGAAGGAGGAAAACAATGGTTGTTAAAAGATGTTAGACATGTTTTGAAATTGAAAAGAAATTTGATATCCGTTGGTCAACTTTTTGCACAAGGACTTCATGTCCATTTTTTTCAGATACTTTGAAGGTAACCCAAGGAACTATGTTGATTGCCAAGGGTGACAAATCAAACAACCTCTATGTATTTGAGGGTCACGACAAAGTGGGAGTTGCCATGGCGGTTGAAGATAACAAAGCGGGCCTTTGGCATAAAAGGCTTGGACACGTGAGCAAGAAAGGGCTCAATGTTATGCTCACAAGGAATTAGCTTTTGGGTCTCAAAGCTGTGGATTTAGGTTTTTGTGAACATTTCCTTTATGAGAAGCAGAAGTGGGTCAGTTTCTTGAAGACCAGTAATGAGAAGAAGGGTACACCCTTGGAGCTAGTTCATTCCGATGTCTTTGGACCTATGGAGGTAGCCTCCGTTGGATGAGCTAACTACTTTGTTAATTTTCTAGATGATTATTCAAGGAAAGTTTGGATTTACATGCTTGCAAAGAAGTCATTAGTATTTTCCAAATTTAAATCATTCAAAGCTCTTGTTGAAAATTAGATTAGGCACAAGATTAAGTGTTTAAAAATAGATAATGGAGGAGATTTTTACTCCTTGAAATTTGATACATTTTGTGTTGATAATGGTATTCCTAGAATTAAAATCATTCCCTTTACACCTCAAGAAAAATGGAGCTATAGAGAGGTTAAATTGGAATGATTTTTGAGAAGGCATGATGTATGCTTTCAAATGCAGGATTGGGTAAAGAATTTTGTGTGGAATCTTGCAATACGACAGTGTATTTGATCAAGTGAATCCCTTCATCTTGGTTGTATTTTGGTATTCCGAAAGAGGAATGGCTAGGAAAGAGGATTTCTTACTCACACATTCGGGTATTTGGATGTGAAGCGTATGCACATGTTCCGAAGGAAAAAAGGACCAAGTTGGATCCCAAACCTTAGAAATCTATCTTTGTGGGCTATGGTGAAGATTAGTTTGGCTTTTGATTATGGGATCTTATTAATCAAAAGATTATACATAACAGAGATGTTGTCTTTTGTGAGAAGACATTTCCAACCCTGCAAGCACAAACAGTAGACAATAAAGAATTTGTTCCACTTTGTATTTTTTATAATGGTGATTCACAGGGATTAACCAAACTCAGTTTGCAATTAGTCCCGAATTAGGTGGGAGCCTCTGTCACTATTCATAGACATCCTATGCAGTGCTTTACATTTCCTCCCTCTGCTCCTCAACATGATAATGCAGGCTAGAAATTTAGTTCAGCATCAAAATTTGGCACAAAGGATTCAAGCTCTCACAATAATGCTCGAATTTCTACCCCCTTGGCGAATATGTTTCTAGGGAAGATTTCTTCAATCCTTCGCACTCCTCTACTGATTGGGAGGGTGCATTGGATAGGTTCACCTCGGATGGGCATACTTCTTTTTCTGCCCCACATAGGGAAGAAATCAGTGGCTTGCATCACCACATTACTCCCACAGCTCATGGTATCAAGGAAGATGGGAGGTGTGGAGATGCGTTTCAAACCTTCCATGCCCCACGTGATGTATCTCTACCAAGCAATATACAAATCACCCCTAATTTGTAGTTGCCGCAGTCATTGGTTGATCTTCCACCACTGGGTTCACATGTTGCTAGAGTTGAGCATGGATGGGAGTTTGCACAACATGTGTAGGTTGATCAAGCACATGGTTCTTCTCCCACCTCTTCATCACTTGGTTCTTCCTCTGCTAAATACGAAGGCAATTTCAATAATCCCCAATGCCAAACAAAGTATGGTGTCACGTAGGTTTTAGAGGACACCTCATCCATAGGGGTGGGAATTTCTAACACGGAAGAAAACACTTCTAAATTACAGGGATAGAATAAGAATGATGTTGGTAATTTGGGCACTGATGGAGGCCAAAATAAATATAGTCATCCAAGTTGTGTTGGTGAGTTGAGGAAGTCTACCAGACAAAGAAAAATTCCTGCTAAATTTTCTGATTATGAGCTATTTTTTTTGTTGAAGAGGCAGAACCCACCTTACTAATCTCTGACCATACAGGGCCAATGAATTTTAAAGCCGCTATGAAGGATGTAAATTGTGATAAATGGCAAGTTGCAATGCATGAAGAGATGGACACATTAATAAAAAATCAAACATGGGAATTGGTATCCCTTCCGCCTAATAGAAAGGCATTAAGGAATAAGTGGGTTTACAAGATGAAAGAAGAAGATGGAGGGAGAAAATGATTTCGTGCCAAAGTAGTTGTCAAGGTGTATGCTCAGAAGCAAGGCATCAATTTTGGTAAAAAAAATTTGCCAGTGGTGAAAATGACTACCATCCGATCTGTTTTAGGATTGGTTGCAACTTGAGATCTCAAACTTGAATAGTTCGAACAGTTTGATATTAAGACCGCCTTTCTATATGGTGATATTGATGAGGAATTGTTTATGGAGCAATCTGAAGGGTTTCCCAAAAAGGGTTAGGAACATCTTTGTTGCAGATTGAAGTGGATCTTGTATGGGCTTAAGAAAGCCCCAAGGAAATGGTATCTTAAATTGGATCAGTTTATGATTGACCATAAGTTTGTACGCTCAGAAGATGATCCATGTGTTTATTTTAAATGATTGCTAATGATGAATTTGTTATACTTCTAATTTATGTGGATTACATGTTAGTGACCAACACTAGCATGAAGATTGTTCATGAGCTTAAGAAATAATTATCTAACAGATTTGCCATGAAATACTTGGTGTCAGCAAAAAGAATATTAGGAATGACTATTTCTCAGGATAGGAACAAAAGAGAAATCTGGTTATCTCAAAAACAATACATTGAAAAGGTATTGGACAAATTTGGTATGTTAGAGGCTAAATCTGTAAGCACTCCTTTAGCTTCTCATTTCCGCTTGTCTGTTGAAATGTATCCTAAAACACAAGAGGATCAAGACTTTATGAAAGACATTCCTTATACATCTGTGGTTGGGAGTATTATGTATGATATGATTTCTACTCGCCCAGATATTGCTCATGTCGTGGGAGTAGTAAGCAAATTTATGAGTAACCTTGGTAAATCTCATTGGGAAGTTGTCAAATGGATCCTAAGGTACTTATGATTTTAATTTGTGTTTTGGAAAGGATAAGACCCAATTGTAAGGATTTGTATATTCTGATCTTGATGGGGATTTAGGCAAATGAAGATCTACTTCTGGTTAAATTTTCACATTTGTTGGGGCAGCAATCAGTTGGGGCTCTAAATTTCAACATACGGTTGCTCAATCATCTGTAGAGGCTAAATATATGGCTCTCTTCAAGGGAGTAAAGGAGATGGTATGGTTGCAACTTTTGTTTAGAGAATTGTGCTTAAAGCAATTGGATTTTGCTATGTTTTCTGACAGCAACAATGCCATATTTATGACTAAACATCATACATCTAAGCGTTGCTCTAAACATATTGACTTAATTTACCACTATATTCGGCATGTGGTTGAAGGAGGCAAGCTTCACGTGGAGAAGATTGAGACCAAGGAGAATCCAGTTGATGCTCTAACAAAGGTTGTTCCTCGAGAGAAGTTCAAGTTTTGTTGAGCTTCTCTCGGCCTCTCCAGAATGTGATAACATGATTAAGTGGGGGAGTTTTTTTGTTGCAGTAGTCGTTGGCCTTCAAGTGGGAGATTATTGGGTGTGTGAAGCCCAATGGACTTCTTCCTTTCTTGCCAATTGATGACCGTTCAGTTCTCCTTTGGAAGCTCTTTAAAAGAGTTGAATGGGTATTGTTTTAGATGTTTTTTTTATGCTTAATAAGCTGCTATGCATGTATATTCTGAACTATGATTATAATAAAGGAATTCCCCTACTTCAAGTGTGGATGTAGGCAAATTGCTGAACCACGATAAATCTGTGTTTATTTCTTGATTGTTTTGTTTTGTTTTATTTGCACATTTAAACTTTTTTCGTTCTTTCAATCATTTACTCTTGTTATTGTTGGACTAGTAATAAAGTTGATGCAATAGGTAAGAAAAGATAAAGAAGAATTTGCAAATATTTATACTGATGGTTATTGTTAACTACTAAGAAAATGTTGATCATTAATCCTTAAAAACTATTTGTTACTTAATTATAAAGTAATATATGAATGATAAAATAATTAACCTATGGAAAATAGTTAAGTCACATTCTTTATGTAAAAAAATAGCATTTTTCTTATAATTGATATAGACATTTATGCAACTTGCATATAATTTTATAACAGGTCAAAACAAATTAAAATGTGTCTTTAATCATTTTAAGAGATTATTATTATTATTATTATATAATAAATAAGCTGTAATAAATTTGAATTAATAATTTCTTGAAAAATAACAACAAAAAAATAAGTTATAATCAAATTGAATTGATAATTGAATATACAAAGAACAATAAAAATAATAAATATATTAATAACTGATGCTCTGCAAAAAGGATTGGAAAATCTGTTTGATGGCAACACACATGAGCACAAGAAACAAACGTTAGTGTTAGTAACAAAAGAGTATCCTAAATAGGCATATCAAGAGAGATATTAAGCATGAAATAGAAAGCATACAAATATAGAATAGATAAACTATACTCCTCCAAATGCTAATCAAGATGCTCATAGTTGATTCTCCCTTGTTCCTCTCCTCTCCAAGTTCCACATGAGTGTATCTCTTAGATTTTAGCACTAGCCATGGATGCCATATGGAGATTCAAGATGGTTGAAAATGATAAACAAAGGCTATGCAAGTGTAGATAGTGATGCTATGAAAAAGCTCTATGCTAATACCAATATAACAACAATACTCTAATGCTTCCTTCTTTGCTTGAGGAGAAGGGTTCTATTTATAGAAGAAATGGGGAAATGAAGGGTTAAGATTGAACAATCTTAACAAGGGTTAGGATTGAAAGATATTCAATCCATGTGAGACTTTCAACCCAATCCCATGTTGAAAAGTGTCACCATGAGGAGGCTTGAGAGGAGAGATAAGGAACATTTAATGCTTGAGGGGACATGATGATTGCCCTAGGGGGTTGGGTTAGGGTTAGGTTAATGGATATTCCTTTTATCCAAGGGATAAAGGAATGTTCAAGGGTTAAATGGTTACCTTAGTCAAAGAAATAAAGGCTTTGAAGAGACCCATGAGTCAAAAGGATGGTTAAGTTAGAGGAAAGTCTCCAACCAAAGGTAAAAGGTGAGTTAACCATAAATGATTATGTAAGAGCCTTTAATGGTTTGGAAGACTTTAGAGGTTAACCATTTGAAGACATAAAGCCTTTAATGGTTATTGAAGACTTTGGAGGTTTTTGAGAAGTGACTTCCTTTTATTTAGGAATGTGACAATGATTAGGCTAATAAGAAGGAGTTAGAAGAATCTAGAAGGGATTTAGGCATGCAAGTGGATTTTGTAGGAGAATGCAAGTGGGAGGAATTTTGGGATTTTGAATTGAAATAAAATAATTTATTTCAATTAAATGGTGTAATTTGCATTTGGATAGATATTTAAATAAATATTAATTTATTTAAATGTGAATTTGAATTTTTTATTTTATTTAAATAAATCTTAATTTATTTACATGAGAAAAAGGAAGATAAAACATTAAATGCTTGAAGACTTTGAGGGAAACCATTAAAGGCTTGAGAAGACTCTAGAAGGAAGCCATTGATTTTGAAGACTTTAAGGGAAACCATTAAAGGCTTGAGAAGACTCTAGAAGGAAGCCATTAAGTTTGAAGACTTTAAGGGAAACCATTAAAGGTTTCAAGTGGGTGAGGATAAATAGGATTTTAAATAAATAATTTATTTATTTAAAATAGTTGTGCAACTTGCATTGTAGGAAAATGCAAGTGGGTGGAGGACAAAGGTGATTTAAATAAATGTTAATTTATTTAAATGTGAGAGATGGGATTTTGGGGGATTTAAATAAATATTAATTTATTTAAATGTGAGAGAAGATTTAATTAAACAAATATGATTTATTTATTTAATTAATGGTTTGAAATTGGTTAAGTGAATTAAATCAAATAAATTGAATAATTTATTTAATTAATAGGAGAAGAGGGTTAAGATGAATTAATTAAATATTAATTTAATTAAGTGGACAGATTTATGTGACTACAATAACAAAATAATATACAATCATAATAAATCTACATAATTTTACTATTAAAATAATAAATATTAGATTATTGTCCTAATTAATATTTGATTATTGTTAAAATAGAATAGTATAAATAATAAATATTATAGTACAGTTAAAATAATTAATTTTTTTTATATAACTTTATAATCAAATTTCTTGGGTCTTTCGACATGGATTGTTGCGATTAGAACACTTCATTGGTGTAGCGGCCACCAAGGTTCAAATCCCTGCTGGGTCGTTGAGCTCACGAATTTGAACAAGTGAAGTGTAGGGATGAGGTCCCCTATTTGTGGCCTCACTGGTTCATAGCTCCGGGTCAAAAGTGTTTCTCGTAGAGTTGGAGGGTGTGTCATGCCAGTGTCATTGGTCACATTAAAAAGTTTACGAGGCATAATTTTTAAAAAATAATAATAAAATTTATTAGATTGGATAAAAGTTATAAGCCAAACTGTAGTGTCGTAAATTGTACACCCTTGCTAGGGTGGTACAATTTCATACTTAGGTTAGCACCCACCTTAGTGTGTCTTGCATCTTGAATTTCTAATTTCCCTTTAAGAATTTAATTAATTAATTTAATTAAATCTAAAGTCATATTTCATCACTTCATACATCATAAAATTAGGCCCTTTACCCTAAGTGTGCCCCTTTTTATTTTATTCCTCCAATAAATCATTTAATCATAAACCCTAATTATGTCCTATTTTGACCTTTAAGGCCCGATTGTGCATATCAAAACACCTCAAAATCAATTGTAACTTTTGGATTCACTCTAATATCATCATATCTAACGACCTTGAAAATTTGGTGAAAATTTGGTCGGACCGTGGCGGGAGTGCACATGGTCTTCGACTTTTTTCCTGAAATTTTGGGAGCATAATTCTATGATATTATAATGCTTAACCCAAAAAGATTGGCAGGAAATTCAATTCCTAGGTCGGCCTAAAGGCGGAATTATGTCGAAATTAAGATCTAGTTTTTCATATAGAAGAGCTCTCTTTCTTCATTTGAAGGGGACTAAGAACTATCTATCTATTGGATCTGAGAATCTAAGAGCAGGTTTTTGGAGCACAAGGAGCCTTCTATGTAGTGAAAGAGAAGATTATGTGGATTCTTCAACAACATTCAACAACATTTAATCAATAACTCATCATCAATTAGGAGCCTTGAAGACATTGAAGAATAATAGGATATCTAGTGGCAATATCTCTCCCTTAGGGATTGGTATGATTTCATGTTCTTTTCATGTCTTTGTATGAGCTTCTTTACATCAATATTCATATTTACATTCATGCTTTAGATCATTTAGCATATTTGGTTTGAAGCATTGTCATTTACATTCATATTTACATTTAGGGTTTATTGTCATGTGTAGGGTAGCTCTAGTTTCTTTCATTTTAGGATCTTGCATACACACAAGGTTCTAGCACACACATTTTCAGTACATTATCAGCTATTTGTGGAGGTGTAAATCACCAAAATAGGGTTTTGACTGAGGCAAAATCCTATATAGCCAGCCAAACCCTTCCTTTTCAGTTGCAGGTGCAGAAACAGGTACGCAGAGGTAGTTTTAGATCAGGAAAAGGCATCAACACCACTCAGAAGTCTCAAAAGTAGAGTGGCACCATGGTCCCTCCACTTTGCAGTGAAATTTGATAGGTTGTAGCTTCAGCTCATCAAATTTGCAGTCTTTCAGTTGCAGCCTCCCATTTGCAGAAACAGGATAGTGGCGTGGCACCCTGGTCCTGGTTAGTTTGGCTCAGTTTGAAGCATCAGGTACACATATAAAATCCCCCCCCCCCCCCTTTCACTCTTTTAGTATCTCAGTTTCAAATCTGCAAGTTTGTTCAATTTCAAGTTCATTTGTGCTTCATTCTTTATCTCCTAATCTAAGTGATCATTCAAACCCTAGTTTTTCTCATCATTTGCAACAAGAGGAATAGAAACCCTAAGAGGTAATCCTTGAATCTCTCTTTCTCACAAGAAGTATCCAGAGTGATCTATCTCCCTAGGCTCTTTCATATTTCCAATGTGTTGGCAAAAGTAGGATTAGGTTCTAGTCACCCGATCTCGCTTTTCCCGCCTCCACATTTTGGTGAACCCAACATGAATCCAATCTTCTTCAATTATGATTCATGTTCTCAAATTTGAGTGTTTTTTCTATTTGAAAATCAAATTTACATCTACATGTTTCAAATCCTTGCAAATTTTAAAATTTAGAGGTCAATTTTGTTAAAATCCTAACTTTTTAATTCAAAATTGAACTTATGGATAGCTTAATTTGGATCATTAATTTTAGATCTGATTTAGGAACTCATTTCACTTATAAATTTCATTCAACGTTTAGAGTGCTTGATTTGGTTAAAATTGAACATTTCCTTCTATTTGGCATATGTTATCATTTGAACGAGGAATTTTTTTTGTCATGATGTGTTCATTTCGTAAATGTGATAATGGGTTAGCTTCCCTTATTCCAATTTTTTCATCTCTTAGAGAACCACCTCTTATTTATGAAAACATTTTAGTGCCTAAAAGAGTTTTTTACCAACCCCTTCAAAACTCTCCCATGCTCTAAGGATGAATATTTGAAGGGTTATCTTGACAATTCTCCTAAAATGTGCCCTTCTCATCTAGCTATCTTAGAGGAAGAGGATGATATCATAAATAATTTTATTAATTTTACCTTATCTTACTTACATTATGCCCCTATAAGTGAAAATTTATTGATGGACATTGACTTATCTTCTCCTAAATTTGGTCTTACCAATGGGGGCATGTTAGTACAACAAGAGGTTATGAGCACTTCTTCCAAAGATCTCCTTCCTAAGCATGAATCTTTGGAGAAAGATGTCCATCTCCCTCCTAAAGAATACTCCCCTCATGAGGTTCATTTTGTGCAAGAGGATGGTATTGTCCCCACTTTTCCTAGTGATGGCATTTCCTCTTTTGATTCCAACAAAATTCCCACTAGAAATAATGCATTAATGAGAAATGCTTTCCTTTCTCCTAAAGTTTTCCTTACACCTAAAGATGCCTTAGAGAAAGAAGATGAAATCATAATAAATTTACTTAATGCTCTCTCCCCTAAAGATCCTATTGAAGAAATTTTTAGCAAAGAGGATGATTTAATTACATGTAGTGATTCTCTCCTTCCTAAGGATGAATAATTAATGAACAATGTCATCCCTTCTCCCAAAATTGGAAATAGCAATAAGGAAATTTTTGTGCAAGATATTTCTAATACTTTTCCTAATGACCTCACTATTTGGGATGATCCATTAGAAGAAGGTGTTTATTATTCTCTCCCCCATGAGAGAACCCTAGCCAAAGGGGATAAAATCATGATTGATAACTCTCTTGATAGCATCTCACTTTTCATGAATCTCAATCATTTTTTCTTTAAAGGTAAAGCATATCCCTCTCCTCAACTTGCTTCTACTTATAAGGATACCCTAGTTCAAGATAAGATGGTTAACATCTATTTCGAAGATCTCCCTCTCAAAGGTGAGACTTTAAAGAGTAATGTTTATCCTTCTCCTAGATAGTTTATTCCCCATGTAGATCCTTTGGTGATAGAGGATGATATGACCTTTCCTAAAACATCGATGCCTACTTCTAGTCTCCCTCCTAAAATTGGTCTTATCCATGATAACATTTTAGTGCAAGAAGAGACTATCAACAATTCTTCCAACAATCTTGTTCATTCTTCTTATAAGGACACCTTTAATATTCCTAAATCATCCTCAAACAATTTGATACATGTGAATGAAACACCCAGTAAACCCCTCTTCACAGTTCAAGGTGCTTGTCCTTCTCAAAGTTCTCAATGTAATCCTATCTTAGTGGTTCAAGGTGGTTATGCTAATGATTCTTTTTGCACTCCTAAGAAACCTATTATTACTATGCAAGGAGGTTATCCTACTAAGATCCCTTATGAGTATGCTAAGAAAATTACTGGAGAGAGTTATAATACGGTTGTTCATACTTACAACACAAGAAACAAGAGGAAACCTAGTCCTCCTCCCATTATCCCAACTTCACTTTCTCCCTCTCAACCTACCCTTCCACAAGCACCTCGTATATCAAATCTTAGCAAGTAGTATGATCTCATAGAACAACTTAAGGCCACTCCTGCTAAGATTTCTATTTGGGATTTGGTTCAAACTTCACCTGCTTATCATGGGATGTTACAAGATGCTTTGAAAAACTTAGATGTCCCACCTGTAGTGACACTTAATAGCATGTCCTCTTTTATTTATCCTACAAAAAAATCCAAAGCTCAAATTGTATTCACACAAGATGAGTTACCTTCTCGTAAAATCCAACATCAATATGATCCTCTTATGATTGTAGTTATTATCAATGATAGTGCTATAAGACGAACCCTTGAGGACAATGGATCTGGCCTTAATGTTTGTGGTGTAGACTTATTGGATAAGATTAATGTGGGTCATTCTCTCATCGAACCTGCTTCTCTTACTATTCGAGGCTTTGATAATGTTACTAAACAATGTCTAGGTGTCATAACCTTGCCTGTTAGGGTAGGTCATGTTGTGTTATTTACACCTATCCATGTTATGCCTAGAAATTTGACATATAACCTTCTATTAGGGACACCTTGGATTAATAGCATGCAAGTTGTCCCCTCAACTTTGCATAGGCATGTCAAATTCATTTATAACAATACGACATACACCTTGTTAGCTACCAAACCTCAAGAACCATTAAAATCTGGATCTTCTTGTTCAACTACTTCCCATTCTTCTTCCAATCCTTCTACTTCTTCAAATACATCTATTTCCTTTAATGGTGTTGTTCCTTCTAGTACTCTTGATTCTTCTACTCAATTGGAATCTCCTCCCAAGGATATCTTTTCTCTTGAAGGAGTTCTCTCAGATGATGATTGAGGATCTCTAGACTTTACCCCTACTTTTATAGGAGAGTATAGAGTATCTTGGAAAGAATCTAAGACTAAGAAGTAGAAATCTAAAGAGGAACCCAAAGAGCAACCCACCTTGTCGAAGAAACTAAGTAACAACTTTGTGGTTGCTTCTAATTCAAATTATTCTTCAAATCCTTCCTCTAATTCATATAGCACTGAGACCTATGGGGCATCACCATCTCTTTCTGATTTGGCATCCCTTTATGGTCCTAGTTTTCACATTTTAGCTAATAGTGGCTATGATGGAAATGGTTGTGGCGCAAATGAACAAGGAATTACAGTTCCTTTAGAACATAATACACATGAAGCTTCATTTGGACTTGGATATAATCCTTCTAAGCCCGCCAAAGAATCTAAAAGACCATCTCTCAATGTGAATTCTATATTTAGTAGTGATGATGACCTCACCTCAATTAAATCATCTCCTACTTCTTTCAACATTCATCCCCCTCATAAAGAAATCTTGGTGATGAATAAATCTCTTTATGAATTTCCTCAAGAGATTTCTAATCCCACTTATGAGACTTTATCTTCTACTCATTCTAAAATCCCTTCTTCTAGGAATAAAGCTCTAGTGAATTATACTTATCTCCTAAGATCTCTTGTGTGCAAGAAAAGTATGACTTAGTGGCCTATTCTTCTCCTATAAAATTCTCTCTTTCTAAAGACTTTTTAAAATTCATCATTTTATACATGTTTTTAATCTCACTTATAATACATAATTTAACATGTCATATTCAAATACCTCATTCAATCTATCATGTCTTTAAATAACATTAATGACTATTATGTTTCTCATTATTATGTGGCATTGGTAGCTTACTTATTGGGGGTTCATTATCATTCATGATGGTACAATTTCACCTGCAATCATACTTTTGGAAGCAACATAATAGCCTATTTCTATCTCATCTTTTCTCCCTATATATGGGAGGCAATTGTGATTTCAAACATCTCTCCTTAAGATTAAAAATTCCCTTTGGAGAAGTAGTGTCTTCTATAAGGATTTCTTATTGATTGTATAGGTGTATTCATATTTGCATTCCTTCTCTCATATTGGAACAGGCATCCCTAATGGGTATGTTAAGTACATATCCTTAATTGGGACCTCCTCCTTGGTGTTGGAAGTCTTTGATCATTCATCAATTTATTTTCTTCATTGTGTAGTATCATTTATAATAAACCCTTCTATTTGTGCATATGCATATCCTTGATGAGAATCTCTTGCCTTCTTTTAGAAGAGTGTTGTTATAAATAATCTCTCTTTGATGTCATCACAATTCTCCGCTCTTTTCAGATCTCTTGCATTCATTCATTCTAGAAGACATTGTATTTGTCAAAGACAACTCCTCTTGAAGGTAGATGTCTTTTGAACAAATATCTCTTCTCCTCCAAGGATCTCCTTTACACTTATATAGCAAGATATCTCTTTTCAACTATCTTATCCTTTCTTGAAGAGTATTCCCTCTCTTGCTTGGATTTATGACATTGTTGCATGATGGATATCTTCTTGGTGTTGAAGGTAGGCATCCTTGTTCTACTTACACACACATGCACGAGGTTGAGTGGAACTAACGGTGTTTTCACTCTCCTCCCTTACATGGATCACCCAAATAGACTCTGGGGGCTAGTTTTCCATGTCCCTTTCTCCATGGATCACCTAGTTTTAGGGGTGAGATGTCCATGGTTCTTTTTCTCTTCTCATGGATCACCAAAGTGTGTATTCATGCTTTCTATCTCTTCTTCCTTCTCTTTGCATTTATTTCTTTTTAAATCTTTCATCTTGTGTTAGAGAGCTCTCAAATCCTCACACTCTTTGTTGTGTTGGAATTGAGGCTTAGTTCTCTTTCTTACCAAATGATTTTCCATTAGTTTTTGATCTTGTATCAAATATTCTTGTGAGCATTTACCGTCAATCTTCTTTCACAATTCGATGTGGTAAACATGATACCCTGTTTCAACTCACTAAAGTTAGCAAGCTGAAACAGGGGAGGTATATAGCTACCCTCGAATTTTCATCACCTTCCCTAGTAAGCATTTAGGTGATTTTGTGTTTTTATCTAACATATGTTTTTGTAGGGTGTGGATCCTAACTGTGTACTACAGATACAGCTGGGGGCTTCATCTAACAACTTGTGGATATATCCTTTCTTCATGAATGTTTACTTTTCTTTACTTTATCTTGCATATGCACGTAGTGTCATATGACTGCTAAAGTGGGGGCTAAATGTAGTGTCGTAAATTGTACACCCTTCCTAGGGTGGTACAATTTTACACTTAGGTTAGCACCCGCCTTAGTGTGTCTTACATCTTGTATTCCTAATTTCCCTTTTAGCATTTAATTAATTAATTTATAAATTCATATTTCATCGCTTCATACATCATAAAATTGGGCCCTTTACCCTAAGTGTGCCCCTTTTTATTTTATTTCTCCAATAAATCATTTAATCATAAACCCTAATTATGTCCTATTTTGACCTTTAATGCCCGATTTCGCATATCAAAATACCTTGAAATCAGCAATAACTTTTGGATTCTCTCTATTATCATCATATCTAATGGCCTTGAAAATTTGGTGAAAAGTTGGCCGGACCACGAAAGGAGTGCACATTATTCTCAACTTTTTTCTCAAAATTTTAGGAGCACAATTCTATGATATTATAATGCTTAACCCCAAAAGATTGGCGGGAAATTCAATTCATAGGTTGGCCTAAAGGCAGAATTATGTCGAAATTAAGAGCTAGGGTTTCATACATAAGAGCTCTCTTTCTTCATTTGAAGGGGACTAAGAACTATCTATCTATGGGATCTGAGAATCTAAGAGCAGGTTTTTGGAGAAAAAGGAGCCTTCTATAGTGAAAGAGAAGCTTATGTGGAGTCTTCAAAAACATTCAACAAAATTTCATCAAGCATTCATCATCAATTAGGAGCCTTGAAGACATTGGAGAATAATAGGAGATCTAGTGGCAATATCTCTCCCTTGGGGATTGGTATGATTTCATGTTTTTTTCATGTCTTTGTATGAGATTCTTTACATCAATTTGCATATTTACATTCATGCTTTAGATCATTTAGCATATTTGTTTTGAAGCATTATCACTTACATTACATTTACATTTAGGATTTACTCTTATGCATAGGGTAGCTCTAGTTTCTTTCATTTTAGGATCTTGCATACACACGAGGTTCTAGCACACACATTTTCAGTACATTATCGACTATTTGTGGAGGTGGAAATCACCAGCATAGGGTTTTGGCTGAGGCAAAACCCTATATAGCCAGCCAAAACCTTCCTTTTCAGTTGTAGGTACAGAAACAGGTACTCAGAGGCAATTTTGGATTAGGAAAAGGCATCAACACTACCCAGAAGTCTCAAAAGTGCAGAAAATTGTCAAGGACAAGGGCATGGTGCCCTGGTCCTTCCCAAGACAGTGGCATGGCGCCATGGTCCCTCCACTTTGCAGTGAAATTTGACAGGTTGCAGCTTTAGGTCATCAGAATTGCAGTCTTTTAGTTGCAGCCTCATGTCTGCAGAAACAAGACAGTGGCGTGGCACCCTAGTCTTAGCAAGTTTAGCTCAGTTTGCAACATGAGGTACACATCCAAAATCCTCCCCCTTTCATGCTTTCAGTATCTCAGTTTCAGATCTGCAAGTTTGTTCAATTTCAAGTTCATTTGTGCTTCATTTTTTATCTCCTAATCTAGTTGATCATTCAAATCCTAGTTTTTCTCATCATTTGTAACAAGAAGAATAGAAACCCTAAGAGGTAATCCTTGGCTCTCTCTTTCTCACAAGAAGTAGCCAAAGGGAGCTATCTCCCTAGGCTCTTTCATATTCCCAATGTGTTGGCATAAGTAGGATTAGGTCCTAGTCACCCGATCTCACTTTTCCTACCTCCAGACAAACATTTGAAGAAAATTATTTTTTAAATAATATTTAGTTACGAAAATTATTTATTATCTAGTGAAGACAAAAAAAATTGATGTGAAAAAAATATGATTCTATGGTAGAAACTAAAAATAAACATTTAATGTAACAATTTAATTCACATGAAAATTTTATAATTAGACTTGCCCTCAAATTGTTTTTGAATATTACATATATCACAAAATAAAATAAGAAATTAAATCAGATAACCTAACAAATTTTAGAACAAAAAATAAAATATACATCAAATTCCTAAGAGTATGTATATATATAATTTTTTTATTTGTTTCAAATTTAAGTTTAAGAACATAATCAAATTTTTCTATGGTTCATAATTAAATTTCTGAGGTTATTCGTGCCAGATAAAATGAGCCACATAAATTGAAGAAAAATATTTGTGCAGCAATGTTTTGTTAAAATAATTGTATTTATGTTAAAATAAACATTTAACATGAAAATTAATCCACACTAAACTTTTATTGTTAGACTTGTGCACAAATTATTTTTTGAAAACTAAATATATCAGAAAATAATTTATTTTTAAACTGTAAAATATGACATCAAATTAAAATATACATCAAATTCCAGAGGTGAGTGAATATATGGAAAAAGTTAATTTACAGTATCTTTTAATTTGCCCCAAATTTAATTTAGAAAACATACAAAACAATTACCCGGATTCTTCTTCCAGTGTCCAACCAGAAAGATGAGAGATTTGACGAAGAGCATTCTCCCAGTTGTGAATGCTACTTTCACTCTGCCGATCTAAATGGCTGTAATGTTTTTGGAATGCCTTTTCGAATTTACCTCCCGTTCTTAGAGGGTAGCGAACATCAGACGGCTCTACATCATAAAACAGAGGAATAATTAGACCTTTGGATCCACACATCTGGGTCGCCTCTTCCAGACACCAAGTTGATTCCGCATATCTTTGCGAAAATATGGGTATCAAAACATCACTTTTTTCAATGGCTGTTTTCAAGCTGGCATCGATGCTTTCACCCTTGTTCAATTCTTCACTATCCAAGAAAACCCGAAGCCCCGATGCAGAGAGAGATTCGTACAAATGGTCCACAAATTTTTTTCTCACATCTTTTCCGCGAAAGCTGAGAAACACATGATACTTATTGGTGACATCAAAGCAGATCTGGGTGGTGAGAGGTTCATACTGTGTGAAACTCTCCATCACTTGTGGAGCTTAACAGTGTGATCTCAAGTGTGACACAGAGGATAATAGTTAAGAGAAAGTGTGGATATGCAGTCACAAAAGCAACGTGAAGAAGGGAACAACGTTGAATGCTGTGAAACAGAGAGTTTGGAATTTATTATGAACTCTACACATAATTTCTAGGAAGTCTTGGAGATCATTGGCTGTGGGCAGGGAAAATTGTCAAATGCAGACACTTGCCGCGAAGATACGTGGCGCGTATCCACTCATAATAAATATCAGATTTAAGCTTATATCACACGCAAAGTCATTTCTATGTCTGTGTTCCCTTGTTGATGGTACTCTTGGAGGAAATTGCGCAGCATTATTCACCCTTGACGAAATATCAGATTTGTCAAACGTCATATCAGGAACACTAAAGTCATTTAAAGATGATTTGGATATACAATATTTAAAAGAGTGCAAAAGTCGAGTAACTGGTCGGCAATGTAGGTGGGCTGGAATGATCTATACGATGTTTTACTAAAGGTGAACTTACCTCGCTAGTACCAGGTAGATACCCATAATAATTTTCTATCACATGTTCTCACCGACGTTTGACTAGGGTTACACCCTGTCTTGTCATCTCCACACTAAAACAAAAACATCTTCCACTGTCCATCACCCTGTCTTATCATCTCCACGCTAAAACAAAAACATCTTTCACTGTCCATTGCGTAGAAAATTATTTGAGTAATAATTATGTCCATTGCGTAGAAAATTAGTTGAGTGATAATTATGTTTTCTTTTGTAAATTTGAGAAAACACAGAAGTGGAAACCGTTAAATACTAGTATTTGTATTTCCACGAGGTGTAATGGTTATGTGGATAGCAAGATATAGTTTAGGTAATATATTGGATGATAGTCAAAAAGTTGGAAGAAACAAACATTGCCTTTCACATTTGCTTATTTGAAAACTGGACAGTTACTTAAGTTTGCAAAAATTAGTTAATAGATATTTTGTTCCTTCTAATTTCGTTGTCTCAAAATAAAAATTTGCAAATCACATAATTTTTTGCAAGGATTTCACTTATATTTACATTGTTGATTGTTAGAGTATTAATTTTGGCTGTTCCACCAACTTATTTATTTGTAATCACTCATACGTGTTTGATTGTAATGTTTTAGGGTATTTGGTGGCTCTACTTGTGGTGGCTCACTCATATTAATGAGGCCTCCCAGCCCTTGCAGGTTTTTACGCACCACTGTGTGGATTACACATCACATGGGTACTGAGGGAGACATTTGTTGGTATAACACATCAGCACTAGGTTATAAGAGACTTTCATCTAAAACCACAATCCTTTATATAGTGAACCAAAAAAAAATACCACTTGGGTCGTTCCCTCTCACAAGATGGGAGGCAGGCCCTCTAAAAGAGAATAAATATTTCTCTTACACCCAAGGTCCAATGGAAGGCGAGGGGAGAGGATACTTTTGTTATCACCTTTACGGTTCTAACCTAAACACAAGCATGTCAAAGGCACATGGCATTTCAATGAAGTTAATTAATCCTCCAAAAAACAAAGAAAAAGAGTAATGAAAATGTGTGAGCCTAATTAAACTAGGAATTGAAATGCGAAGACACACAATAAGATTACCCCTGCAACAAATGATTAGTAGTTTTGAATAATTACCCCAACCTGCAAGCACACTTGTTAGGTTAATTTTAGAAAATCAAAATCAAAATGTGAAAAGGGGGCCTTCAACAATATGGTTTAAATAGCTACACCACTTTGTTAGTTCAAACAAGGGGTTAGGATAAAACCAAATTTGAAAAACCCTAAAATGGAAAAGACAAAACTAAAACTCAAAAAATGCAAAACACAGGCACGACCATACCTTCCCTAAATGCGAAAATACCCAGCACAAATGCGGAAACAAGCTAGAACCTGCAAAACCAACTTAAAAAAATAGACACATCAAAAAATACCCAAACGTGGAAATAAAGATCGCAGACGTGACAAAAACAACCCAGATGCGGAAACAAAGATCACAGACGCGAAATTTCTAAAAACCTGCAAAATCAACTTCTGAAAGATAGATACAGAAAAACGTGATGGAGACATGACAAAGTGATGCACAGATGTGCCAAAAAATAGAGACACGTAAATATGAAACTCAAACAGAGAAATATCAGATGCCAATGCAAAAACCCAAAACTTGCAAAACAAAAATGGAATAGAAACATAGACGTGAAAAGATGATTTGTAGATGCGATTTCACCTGTAATCGTTGTTGATTCAACCAACAACTTGACAAAAAAAAAAGACTAAAATTGAAAAAAAATATTAAAAACTAAGGGACAAGTGTCCCATCAGGTGTACCAAAATGTATATGGCAAAAAATGATGATGATAAACTATTCTAAAACCCTAGTTCTACAATCAAGAATCCACCATACACCAATGAAGAAACCTAAGAACATGCAAATCAACAAATAAGATGATAATACCTTTCACATGCCAAGTAGGGTTTGATCTTCATTGTCTCCTATCTCCATTGATCTTGCGTGATATGGTTGTTCTCAGATTTTGTAAATGCACAAGAGCTCAACAAAGAATGGAATTATGGTTGTAGAGTCGCTTGAAGGCTAGATTGCATATGTCATTAGTCGATTGATTTGGTTAGGGTTGTGAAAGGAAGAGAGTATCCTCTTATATAAAGAACACTTTAGAAATGGAGGGATGAGATTAAGAGGTGAAAGGATACATGGTCAGCTGGGATTAAAGGGTAGGTGGAGAAAATAATAAAATATGAAGAGGGCAGTTAGGGGAAAATGATAAAATATTAAGAGAGTAGTTGGAGGAAATTAAGAGATAAATGACAAGTATCATGGAGGGAAAAAACTAATGAATTAATTAAATAATGAAAACTTTTTCAATTAATGGAGGAAGTGGGACCAATTAAATAAATAAAAATATTTACGTAATTTAGGGAAAGGATATTTAAATAAGAAAAAGGCTAGAAGAGGATGAATGAATTAATTAAATAAATAAAAATATATTTAATTAATAGAAGGCTTAGGATAAAATAATTAAATAAATAAAATATTTATTTAATTAGGCTAGGACAATTTTAGGTGTCTACAACAAGAATATTGAACTCACTTATATCTAGATATATATAAAGTGCAAAGTGCATTTGTTTCAAAATAATTAAAATAATATATGATTCTAACGATCTTTTGTGAATTAATGGAGCTCATTATTTGCAAAGTGGTGGGAAGGAAATGAAAGCACCTATTGTGGTTGATCTTCATGAATTTCTTTCACCATTCATCCACTATTATAAGGGGTGAATTCTTTAAAGGTTTCCCAAACTTGTATAGCTTGTTGTGAATATAAATTTGAGTGCATCACAATGAGAATTACTTAAATAGTTTCAAAAATTATATATGGTCAAAAGATGTAACCAAGTCTATAGCCTAAATACATTCTTCACAAAATAAAAGTTATTAGGAAAGAAGGTGATGCTTCTTGCTAACTACATTCTACTATTAGTGATATTAGTGCTATAGTATCAAATCTCAATGATGATGTGCAGACTAAATGTATTATTAACATGCTTTCTCTTTGCAATGTGAATAAAGAAAAAACTATTATTTTTAATTAGTTTCTCCCTCTTTGGTCTTAGTTGAAAATATGATTATTGGAACAAGAGTTGGACTAGAAGTCAAATTCTAAGAGTTGATGGTAACACTACTTTACAAGTTAGGAAAAAAATAAAATTGATAAAATTAACAAGTATAAGGGCAATTTTTTTTCTTAATTAAGGCATGCAGAGAAGGCACTAAAAATATGTGTGGAGAATTTTTTTGTATTATACCAAATAAAATTCTTAAATGTACATGTGCTATCACAGAATCATATTTTGGTCACTATCAACAATTAAAATAATCTTAAGCTTGAGGCGAACATTCAAGCCATTTGAAAAATTTATGGTCACTCTTAATAATTTGAGCAATCTTAAGCCTTGTTATTCAAACCATTAAACCATTTGATACTTATCTACCTTTTTGTTAGATGACACATTCTTAACATTTTCTTTACATGATTCATATGCTTACACTTATCCTTAGATTAAATTTTACTTTCATGTATTTTTTCCCTCTCTTCTAATTCGTTGCACACACTATATGAAACCAATTGTAAGGGTATATTTTGCCACATGTTTCTATGATTGATTTTTCTAGTAGTGATAGATGCTATACAAATACATATCACTATGTCTAGACAAAGAAGACATTAAATATCACTTTTTGTAAATGAAAAATTTCCTTACCATATTCATTTCCTAATTTTTCAATTTCTTAGATAAATAACTTTCATTTTTGAGAAATAAGCTACTTGTTTCACATCTTTCTCTATAACTTGTAGGTTCTTGTGGAGCACACAAAGGTATATAGCATATCCTATTTATGTTTGAATATTTATTTTTATACATATTTGTGAGTGCTCATTTAATGTGTTATACATGATCCATTTTTAGGATTTCCATGCACTTGAAAGTGGAGGTGAAATGTAAAATTAATATCTATACCCTTATACCAATTCCCATTTAGCTTTAGGGTTGTTTTTAAAAAACTTCTTGATGATGTTATACATATCAACTGTGTAGGATGAAAATAGAATCAGGTAAACAAAGACCTAATCCCACTCTCATGCACACATTGGAATACAAAAGAGACTAGGGAGACAATTCACTTTGACTAATTCTTGTAAGAGAGAGAGAGTTAATATTTAGGCTTTCTATTCCTTTGTTGCTAATAAGGGGAGTGTTGGCAACAATGCATCAAACTGAGAGGGGGAGGGGGATGAATTAGTTTTCACTAAAAAACTTACTGCAACTTAACCACAAAATAGATCTGATAATTAACAGTTAAATCATGAAACACCACCACATAAATAACACATATAACACCAAGATTTTTGACGTGGAAAATATGATTAAGGGAAAAACCACAATGGAAACCTAGCCACAATGAGATAATACTTTGTTAGGAGTAAATGTGAATATTACAATGGGAATGCACATGCATTGAGGCACATTTCCTAGAGCTCACTACTAAAAATAAGAAACCCAGGAAGGCTACAACCTTAAGGGAAGGCTCACTACCTTACTGGAAGTCTCCCTAACTTACAAAATCATTCCAACTACAATCTGGATTACATGAACTACGAACATAACATCTCTATATGTTTGAGTATAGTTCTGGTTAAGCACACAGTTTGCTCTGCAACACTTCTCCTACACACTTCCAAAAGATCAAACTACTTGTTCGCACATCCAACTTCGCACATCCAACTTGATCCTACACTCACATATACAACACAAAAATTTGTAGACATACATCTTACATAATTATTATATATATTTATACAAACCCTCAACCCATATTTCAAGGTCAGCCAAACCCTCAATATAAATTACAATATAATATCCTCACACACTACAATAATTAATGCAAACCAAAACAATATCGGCTAAGACATAATCTGGACCCAAAACAATACCGCAAATATGAAATACATCCAAGAATTATGCCTCGATAATCCGCAACATGCTAGAATCACCAAGAGTGTCTCATAACATGAAGAATATCACCGGACAAGGAAAATCTTCAATAACGCATACAATAATCAATGCAAACCACCAATATGCATTGAACATAATCTAGAGATATTCACAAGAAATGTGAATTACATCACAACAACCGCAACAACATGGATTACAAGAATCATCATCATTTCTCTATTGAAGCGCAAGAACATCAACATGATTGAGTATCAAACTGAAAGATTTGCTTGCGGACCTTGAAATCATGAACCACATGAACTAAGGACACACATCAACATCCAAAACACATCTCAAATATCTACAACCAAAGATATAGAAATTCCAAAGTAATACAGAGCACAAACCAGAAAACTGAATAACATGAACAACTACATAACATCCTCAACACCGAATATCATAACTCAATCAAATCATCATGCAAACCTCTTCAAATGGGAATGAACCATCTACAGACAACATACTAGAAACCCTTTAAATTGCATCAGCTCATCTGTAATACACATGCTAAACCAACACATCTAATCAAACTGCAACACTGGAATACACAGAAGAAAACTTTCCAACAATATCCCCATCAACAATCTCCACATATGTTAACATCAATGACAACATATCAGCAATCTCCAATAGGGAGATGTGCAAAATATAGTGATGTGATCAACTAAGTTAGGGAAATGACTAAAAATGCATATATGAACTAAAAATATAAAAAATTGCAAATTTGAGACTGAGATATAAAGTACAAAATAGGAAATTTAATTCATTTGTGCACCTGTCACCAAAATTTGAGCTTGACTAAGAAGGACGAGGGTGTTGGGTGCCTTGGTCCTTGATACTGCACTGACCTGAACTTTTGGAAACTGAACCCTGAGACCTTCTACTATAGAACTGTCATAGAAACCCTATAAAGTCAGAGGACCAGGGTGTTGTGTGCCTTGGTCATAAAAGATTAAGAGATGCCTTTGCATCTAGGTCTGCACCTGTAGGCCCTATCTTTCTAGAAGATCATGTGTCTGTCGGATTCCTGTACCTGCACCTGCAACTTAAAAATGGTGTTTGGGTGGCTATATAGGGTTTTGCCTTAGTCAAACCCCTTTTTTTGGTGATTTCCACCTCCATAGATAGCCAATAAAGTATTGAAAATGTGTGTGCAAGAACCTTATGTGTGTATAAGATCCTAAATGTGCTAAACTGTAATAATTTGAGTCTTATCCTATGGTATGAGCATAAAACCTTAAATGAACATAATGTAAATGAAAATGCTTCATATCACAAATGCAATAATGTATCTAAAGAAATAATGTAGATTTGAAAATAAGTGTTATAAAACTCATGGAAAGATACGAAAATAACATGAAACCATACCAAACCCTAAGGGAGAAGTACAAGCCAATCAATAGTCAGTGATCTCCTAATATTCTTCAATATCTTCAAACTTCAATAGGCCAACCTAGAAATGACACAATTTCGCACCAAGTTGGATTTAAACATTATAATACTGCTAAAACATTATCCCAAAATTGAAGGAGAAAAATTTGAGATCATGGTGAATCACCATGGTCCGGTCAACTTTTCTCCAAATTTTTAGGGGTGTGAGGTATCGTGATGATAAAATCAACCCCAAATGGATGCGATAATTCAAGGTGTTCAAATATGCGAAATCGGGCCTTGAAGGTTGAAAGAGGACATAACTAGGGCTTTTAATTAATTGATTAATTGAAAGAATAAAATAAAAAGGGGCACACCTAAGATTAAGGGCCCAATTTTATGATGTGTAAAGGGATGAAAGAGGATTTTAGATTTGTTTGAATTAATTAATTAATTTCTTAAAGGGAAATTAAAATGCAAGACGTAACACACTAAGGTGGGTGCTAACCTAAGCATGGAATTGTGCCACCCAATTAAGGGTACATACTACATCAACAAATGACACAATCAGAGAGGGAGAGATGAGTGGAGCAACGAGAATCTATGGCATTCAAATTGAGAGTGATGGTGGTGATAGGGATTCACCTACTCCTAATTGATTCTCCCTAGCCCTAGTTGTTGAGGGAGGCCTTGTGTTTCGTGTGTCTTGGGTGTTGGCCCTTTGTTCCCCTAAGGCATTGTGGGTTTAGATGACCTTCCCCTCTTTTCTTGGTAGTTATGGCTTCAGGGCAGATTTTGGTGATGGCATTGTTGGGATCGTACTTGGTATCGATGTTGTTTGTGGTTAGGTTTCCTATTTGTGGAGGGTACTGACTCTTCTTTCCTTTTGTGTGTTGTGCTTGTGGACGATCTCCTTTTCCTTTTGTGGAGGGTTTTGTCAGTCATTTTCCCTGGGCTTACTGTAGGTGCGCCTAAGAAGTTTATTTCTTCAAGTTTCAATGGGTGACTCTAGGGATTTGTTTTCCCCCTATGTTGGTAATTTCGTCCCCCTTTCCTTTTGTGGTGTGGAGCTTGTTTAGTGGTCATGTGGTGTTGATCCTACTTGGTGCTCATGTTGGGGCATAGACTACTTGGGGTTCCATGTTCGTGCTAGTATGTTCTTGGTGGAATGTTGTGGCAACTGCCATGTCTAAGAGATTTTGTCTTTTAAGACCTTTGTCTTTTCTTTGGGACTGTGATTGTTGCTCCATGGGTCTATTGATGTTGGCCCTGCTCATGGGAGTTGTTGTTGTGGATTCCTTGGCTCCTCTTGGTTTGGATCTTATGACCTCTGGTGTTGCTTAGTGGTTCCTTGCTTTGTTCCTTTTTGTAGAATGGACCTTTCTTCTGAGCTTAGCTCTAAAGCTCATTGTGACAAATTTGTGTTTAGATAAATCTGGCATTTGGGTTAGTGGGCTATGGTTTGGTTGCTACTAAATGTGTCTTGGTGAGTGGGTACCTGCAACCTCAGGGGTGTCTCGATCTTATTATGGAGGCTGAGTTTTGCTGCTACAATTGCTCGTTGATGTGTGGGGTGTTGGCTTCACTTTGGTGCATGCCACTTGATCCCTCCAACTTGGGTGTGTTCTTATGGTGTTTGATAGTGCTACGGCAATTTCTTTGGACCCCTACTGAAGTTGACAAGGTGAAATGCTTGGGGTACTGCCTTGAGTGTCCTTCTTGGGAGCTACCTCATTGTGTTTGGCTTCTAGTTTGGCCTCTATTAGTGTTTGTGGTTTGTAGATCAGGTCTCACCCTTGTTTTGGGGACCTTTGGAATGATGGGATTCAGTGGGGGCATGTCCTGCATGAAACTTGATGGGACCTGTAGGTGGCTCTTGGTTCTTGTTGATGATGGGGTCTTGTTTCCCAAGTGTAATCTTTGTTGTGATTCTAATGATGGTGACTATTCTAGATTCAGGTGGTAGGATTTTTGCCTTTTTGGAATTGGTTTATGGTGGTTACTGCCATTACTTTTGGGTTTCATTTTCTCTTTTTGATGAGACTATCTATTTTGGTCTATATAGATAGTAGTCTTGTTATCTCTTATGGTCAAGTGTGTGCTAATAGTTTTCAAGGGCTCGCCCTAATAATTTTTGTTTTTGGTTATGTATTGATTCTAGTTTTAGGGTCATGCTCACCTTTGAGACTACTTTGGAGAGTGTTTTTGTTGCTATTGAAGTGGTGTGTGTTCTATTGGCCATGGTACAAGATTGTATTTATCAGTTCCCTTCTTCTTCTTTCACGAATCCTATGGATGTGGATGCATGTCTTATAGAGGCACTGGCAACTTGCTACATGAAAGAGGTTGATGGTTCTTGGTGGTCTTCTCTCCTCTGTGGTTGCTTGGTTACTATTAGGATTCACATTTGTTTCCCTAGTTTGATGGTCTTCTGCTTTTTTTGTTCTTATTGAGATGGGCTCATTTTCTATTGAGGTGGAAAGGAGTTTCGTTGGGAGAGGGTTGACTTTCTACCAGGGTGAGGGCGTTGGGATCTTCTGGTTGGCTTGGGGAGCCTCTCTATCTCCCTTGTTTGGTTGCCCTACTCTTGTGGGTTGTTTTCTTACTATTATTGTCTACACTGATCCTTTTCACTCTATGTTGGTCTTTGCCTTGTTGGCCTAGGGGTTGTATGTCTTTTTGTGGCCTCTTGTTCCTCTTGCAGCCTTTTGGCTATTGTTGCTTATGGTCAATTAGGCCTGTGTGATTTGAGTGCCCCTTTGTGGCCTCCTTTGTACTTTGGGGTGAGCACCCTTGTCTTGCTCTTTCTTTTTATATAGGATTAGGGCCCTATTAATCCTTTCTTTCCTAATCAAAACAAATGACACAATCTTGTGTAAACCTAGGCTCATTTCTTGATATATTTGTGTCTATCTTCATTCATACTTATACCCCTGAATTTGACCTTACTTCATTCATATCCACACATATTCTCATACTTTACTCATTTATTATGCATATTATTACATACTTTAGTCTAGACCTTCATTTTTTTATATATTGACATTAACATTTCACTATCTCGGGTCAATCTCACAGTGTGGGATTGATCCCACCCCCTAGTAAATTGTCCCTTGAAATTCAAACTTTACTTGCTCCCGCCTTTTTATTTCTTACCTTGTATCTAATTGGTATAAGTTTTACAAAATTATTACTATAATTGTAAATCCAACCATTTTAAGAGGTTGACCAAGGAAAATTTCATCATAGAAATTTGATAATCTTCCGAATTTAGTTTTCAATAGTACCAGTAGTCCTTAACAATCACTGAAAAGTAAAATTCAAGGGGAATTGAAGAAATAAGTGTGATTTATTAAATAAATTTCGAAGGATACAAGACATACCAATGTTTGTAGAACTAACTTAGAGTGACATAATTGACTTAGGAATAGTCAAGGTCTTGTAAAATTCAAGACAAAGAGAATATCTAAATCATTTATTTTCCTCTACTAAAACATAGTAATCTACACCACATCATATTATTCATTCACATTAATGCTAAAACTAATTACTCTCTTCCTTCACATTCAATTTTCTCACTTAATATTAATTGTTCAATTCATATTCTATGAAATTATCAATTAAATTAATATAAATTTATTTATGTTAAATTATATCTAATTACTCTTCCTTAACATTCAATTTTCTCATTTAACATTAAATTTTCAACATACATTAATGAAATTACAAATTAAATTAATATAACTCATTTCTTTTCCCGTGAAATATTATTAAATAAAAAAGCTCATCCTTAACATTTCTCATTTTCAAGATTCTCTCTCCACAAAAAAATATACTAGTTGTAAGACATAATAACCCGACCAAAATAACCCTGAACATAATAACCGGGTCTCAATAACCCAAGGAAAAAATAACCCAAGGTCATAATAACTCGAGCCAAAATAACTCATGGTCAAAAAAACACATAGACATAATATCCTCGTAAGAATATAGAGAAAATAAAATAAAATTTATAAATTACATGTATGTTGCTAAAAAAAATTATTAATCAAATTTTCAATTAAAGTGTCAAATTATGAGCGATGCCTCTTATATTATCTAAAATATTAGGGTTGTCATAACCATCAACCAACCTTTTTAGTCCTTCTTTGAGTTCACGATATTTTTTCCTGCTTGGTTGCCTAGTGTATCTAGCCATATATTTCTCTATTTTATTCTCTTGGAGACCCTATTTTTTTTTCATTGTTTTGATGAATTTTTCAGGCTGAGTTGTGTGATGCTTGAAGCAATTCACTAAATCCTTTGTGTCATCCCTCAATAGTATTATTGGTTTTGGGAAGACCATCTTGAATAGCTGAATATCAATTCCATATTGTGATTGGAAACTTGGGTGATCATCTGTTGCCTTTTCCGGTTAGTCTGCCAATCCATGTGTCTTCAAAATAATCAATTATGGGTTGCAGAGTCTCCTCATGTTCTATATAATAAGGATATTGTAGAAGTGTTTCAAATGCATTGATTACGTCTATTTGAGGCATGAAAGCTAATGCAACAGGTTTCTTGATCTCAAATGCAAATACTTCATCGACATCGTAACGTGTTTGTAGACACTCTTCTTGAACTTTCCTCGACAAGCATTAAGAGAAAAGGAAAAAACATCCTTGAATAGTGAAATTTGGAAAAAGTTTAGAAATAGCTCCCATGAAACCTAATTTAAAATCAATAAGTATATTTTTGGGGTTTAGATCAGGTTGAAGTTGTTTTAATTCTGCAAGTACTTGTGTATAAGTGGTTCTTGTTTTGTTGGTCATAAGAATATAAATGAGTGGAAATATTGCATCGATTTTCAAGTGATGAATCGTGTACAACTATTGAAAAATACTTGGCACTGTTTTAAATGTACCATCACTAAACCAATTTTTAGATTCTTTTAGTAATTTCAAATTTTGTGTGGTTGTGAATATTAAAAAATGATTCTCATCATTACTCTCATGAAAAAAAACTTTTCCCTGGCAAAAGCATCGAGTTGTGTCACACTTTGGGCCAACTGAGGGTAGTCTAGCCAGACTGAGTTTGGTCGAACTACCCTCGGGCTACGTGGCACCGAAATAGCACTGGGAGTCTAGCCGGACTGAGTCGGTCGGACTCTCTTAGTTCAAATTCTTTCATTTAAAAAAAACAAAATTTATTTTATTATTAAAACTAAGGTTAGTATGGTCGGACTGAGTTCATCTGGACTCAATTCGGCTGAACTCAATCCGGCCAGACTAGCCTATGTGTTATGTGATGTGGCACAAAAAAGGTGAAAAACTCTATATTTCTAAAACTTTTTACTTCTACTAAATATTTCTTCAAGCCGAATATTTTTTTACAAAAATAAAAAAATACTCTTTTGTAGAGCTCAAAGTCATGAATCTAGACATATCATTTTTTAGCATTTTGATTAATTTTAATACTTTTTATTAATTAAACATTGAGAGTATCTTTTTAAAGTTAAAAAGGAGGCTAATTAGAAATTTTTTTAAAATATATTAAATGATATTAAAAAAAAAAATTAAAAATATTTTTCACTAGATGAGAGAATCTTCTCGAAAAGGGTATTTTTTCTTTTTGGTTAATGATAAATTTAGTAGTCAAAAGGTGATGCCGAATGAAAGCTGTCAAATTTAGCTATGTTGGATTCCAAAATATTATAACGAGAAAAATATATGTCAAAATTATTTAATTTTTTTTAACATTGCATATATATGTTCTCTATTTGGAAAAAAAATCAGAAAAAATAAAGTTTGTTTTCATTTTTTTTGGTGATGCTAACTAGAACCCCTAATTTTCAGCATTTTGAGCAATGAAAAATCTCTTTGAATTTATAAAAATATATCATTTTTTTTCAAAAAAAATCAAAAATAATAGACCTAAATTTTATTAATATTTCTAAATTTGATCATTTTACATCATTTCAAAATTCAATTTAGAAATATCATTTTTTATGTGGTCGAAGTTAAACAGTTTTAGTTGTGTTGGCTAGTTCCTTTATAAAACTGTGACACAGGTTTGTGCTTTTACCCTCCCCTCTATTGGTAATTGTGTATTCAAATAGTAAGATAAGATATGTTGATGTCTAAGGATTTGGTGGTGGCGCTTCAAATCTTAATTTTTTTCTTCGAATCATTTTGGATAATGCATTGGTTGATGGTATTGCTTCTGCTACGAGTGAAATATTAGAACATGAAGCAACAATGATATTTCTTGTAGAATCTTGAGTTGAGCATGCCATGTCTTTCATTTCATTCACTTTATGTTTGACATTGATCATCTCAGGTTTTGGAGCATGATTATGTTATGTACTGCTAATCACATTGCCGAATTTTGTTTGTGTCGTAGTTTAGTACCGACTTGAACATTTATTTGTAAAATATTTTGTGCAATGCGAGATCATTTTATTGATGCCTTATCGATGAAGCAAAACTGTCTAACCATTTAAAATAGGTAATTTCTTGTTTTTTTGACTTGTTAAAAACTGTAAAGGCACTGTATATATTAAAAATTGTGATGAATGTGTTGGTTCCCTAAGAGTATATTGATTTTTGTACACTCTTTTAGAAAACTCTAGGAAAATTTAAAATAATGTTCAAACAAATATATTACAGGATATCTTCTTTTATGAATTTGGATTTCTTCTCTTCTTATCACTCTACACATTCTTACTTCTTCTCCCCTTCTTCCTTTCTTTACTTCTCTTAATTCTACCGCTTTTTATATCTTCTCAATGCCTCTTCATAATGCCTTTTCACTTATTTCTTTTCATAATAACTCTTAATTATCTTATTCTCACGAAATTACCTTTATTTTGTAATTATTTACTATTGTATAGGTTATTTAAGCATATTAAAGGTGTTTTAAGGCTATTTTAGGGGTGTATAATGGATATATGGTCAAAAATTGACCTAAATAGCCTATGTGGTGCCTTGCAATCCCCTTTTTTTTATCTTAAAGATTATTGTTACTTAATCTTTTGTCATGCTTGTTTATGTTCCTCATAATCATATTTATAATTTAGTTTAATAAATAGTTTTTGTGACTATTTATGGTCATTTGGGCACATGAAGAGATAACAGTGCAAATTGGAGCACAAAATTGGCATAAGAATTGGAAAAATATCCACACTTCAAACATTGGGGATGCAATCATTTATAGTAATCCCTTGTACATAGAACCATATGCATGATGGCTTTTAGTATTGTGTCACTTTTGCAGTTTCGATGGCCTCCATTTAAAATGTTCTATTAACTTGGTTTAATTCCTTCTACATGATCTAAATTCTAATGTTCTAATTGATTTTATGTCATTTAAAGTTTACTAGCTTGATCTCAAATGACCACGAGTTATTCTGTCCATGGGTTATTTTGACCACGGGTTATTTTGTGCATGGGTTATTATGACCCTGAGTTATTTTGCTCTTGAGGGTTATTGTGTCTAAGGTTATTTTGGCGGAGTTATTATGTGTGGATACTATATTGACTCACTAGATGATTGTTTTAATCCAATAAACAATAATTAAAATATTTTGAAGCACACGCGATAAATTTTTGATATCGAAACATTTTCTTTCATTCTAGCAGGTAAGAAGACATCAAAATCCAAAAGCAACTCCATCAAAATTTCATTCACCACGAAGAACAGAACAAAATTGAAACCCTACCCAGTGATGCTGTCAAAAGTTTTGACAACAACAAATTGTGCAAAAATAACCAGAGGCGCCGCATCTAAGGGATCAAACTGGGAAATGCAGGGTTGGGCTTTCTGCACAAGTTCAACCACAATCTCCCGACACCTCTCCAACCCGTAGAGCTCAGGATAAGTAGCTTTCCCCACCATTTTATCGTTCCTAGCTGGTTTAGTGAGCTCCTCGGTAGTTCCAGTCTGGTCAAGCATATCATCAACGATCTGGTAAGCAAGACCAACAAAATGCCCATAAGCTCTCAGCCTCTCCACCTCTTCATTGGACCCCCCGCCAACGATCCCTCCACTCAACAACAAAATCTCCGCCATGAGCGTTGACTTATGGTGGTGAATGTACTCGACAAAGGCAAGGTCAATAAAAGGAGTCCCCAAACTAGCCAAATCCATGTATTGGTCGCCCGCCATGCTCATGGATCCTCCTGCCTTTGCCAGCTCATAGACTACTTTGAGTGCTCCCTCGGGATGGAGTGCGTCACAGGGCCGAACGATGTGGTGGAAGGCGAGGGCGTAGAGGGCGTCGCTTGCGCGAATGGCGATGCCTGGGCCGAAGACGACGTAGGTCGGGGGGCGGTCGCAACGCAGTGAGGCAGCGTGGATCATTTCCAACGAGCACGCCACTGGCAGGGCCTCTTCTCTCTGCCCTCCCACCGCCTTGCACGCCGCTATGCACATGAGGGGGCATGATCTCTTTCCCCCTCCCTTCACAGAGTATCTCATGGCTTCTTCGATCTTGTCGTTGCTTAGGGGAATTAGGCTGTGGAGCTCCCCGTTTATGCTTTCGATGAGAGGTTTGTTGTACTCTTTCAGATCGAAGTCTTTGGTAAGTGTAGATCCGAATTTTACTTTAATATTGTGTATTGACGTGGGTCTTGTGGTGGCCTTCCATTGAGGCACTTGGTAGGTTCGAATGGAGTGAATTATTGGGGAAGCCTCTGTTTTGGAGAGCATGGGCAACGCTATCCTTGCCATGACGCGATCTAAGCTACTTTCCCCCACTTGCAGCACTGATTCTTTCTTAAATTCGTATCTTCTGTGATTAAGTTTTGAGGCCTCTGAGGTTGTGATTCTGTGGGGGCCTTCATTCTCTTCTTTGAAGACAAAGAGAACAAACACGTTGGATGACAAATAAATATTTTTTCTCAATAATAGCAGATCAATTTTTTTTTATATAATTAAATTTTCTTTCTGTATAATTTTAGTTTGAAAATTTCACTGGATGGATAATACCCGATTTACGAATAATTAAATTTCGAGGCTTCTCTGGCTACAGTCCTGTGGAGGCCTTCAATGTCTATTTTAAAGAAAAAAACAAACACATTACATAATTAATTAAATATTCTTTCTGGATGATAGTGGTTTTTTTTATAATTAGATTTTCTTTTGGGATAATATTAGTTTGAAATTTTCAGTGGGCAAATAATAGTGGATTTTAAATTCAGTCTACTAGTTTATGATTTTTTGTGTCACTTGTCAATCATTTACAATTTTAAATTTTTTATTAATTAATTTTTTATTATTTTATATTTATTTATTCTATTGAATTAAATATGCAAAATAATAAAATTCATTGGCTTCAACAAATTTAAGAGTGTAAAATCTTAAGCTTAAAGTACACTACAAAATTTATGGGACCACCTTGCTTTAAAATATTCCCAAAAATATTTCAACAACTCCTAGTTAATTATTTTTAGGAAGTATTCTTTGTTGGTACTATCCTCCTTACAAAAATATGAACAAAGTGTTTACTTTCTATTTTCAAATTGGAGATTTCTAAGATAATTAAAAAATTCCACCACTCTTGTGACTCATTCTTTTGGAATGAATACTAGTAGGACAAGCATCAAGACCAATCATATACTTATATAGTTTATTAATACCATTGTGTTGTAAACACACTAAATAACACCAAGGCTCATTCTAATAGGAGTATTTTGGACATCACTAACAATTATTAGAAAATTAAATTCATTTACTTTCTCTTGAGCTTCCATTGTTTTATTCTCATTAACTTCAGAAAAAATAATTTTCCTACTATGAGAATTCACCAATAGGCTTCTTAACTTCAACCTCTATATCTCATTGTAACTCTATTTTTAATTCTACTTCAAACATCATTTCATATACATACCTAGGTATTTATGAATCAATTCCTAAGGTTCTTTGCATGAGAAGCAAAAATTCTTTCTTTTAAGCTCATTTCTAGCAACATCTTTTTTGATAAGGGAGTTATTCTTCTACTCATGAGTAGAAGAAGGAACTTACTATTCTATAGTTGTATCTCACTTGATGGCTTTGTGAGGATTTGATTTTAACTATTCTTCTTCCTTCTACCCTATCAATTCATTTTTGGATACTTGGATATTCTTATGAGGTTGGTTATATTAAAATTCTCTTAATGGATGTCTCATTTCCAAGTTATAAAATCCCACAAAATAAACATTTTTTCTAAATGTCATAATCAAGACTTTTATACGTTTTTATGATAGGCTATGATGTCTTCAACTATCTAGCTTTGTTGTCTCATGCTTCCTTCTTTGACTATCCTTGTATTATCACGACTATACCTCCTAAAAAACTCCTTCCACCACACATCATATATCTCATTAATCCTCCCAAAATTCATAGGTTAGAAGGAAATCAAGCTCTAATACCATTGTAATGTTCCAAGCCAAAATAGTAATACAAATCTAATTCTTAACCTTCCACAACCACTTATTAGTTGAATTAAACTCTATATACCCTTATTATTTGGTCAAATCTTAGATAAATCATATTTAAATTACTATCAATACATCAGTAATTTTATTAGACTCTAATCAAGAATGTAAACACAACACTCGATCTTCTTATTATAATAAAAAAATACACATTTAATTTCCACTCTCTTTTATATCACAATAATGATTGCACATCACATTCAAATGATTTTTCAATAGTAACTATTCATACACACAACACATGTTAATATCTCAATGGTGGCAATGGTTTATTCTTCCTTTATCATGATGATCTCCCAAGAGATTCTCACATTTAGGATAACATGGTTAAATCAAAATATCTTATTTAGAAAGGTTTGTTATAGTAGGTTGGTGATGGAAAAAACATTAGGTTCTGGATCGACCCTTGGATTTTGACTTCCCCTCTGAGGTGCACCTTGTCTACTTGACTTTGGAGTAGTCTCTGGTGAATAAATTGGAGTTTTCTTGGTTGATTACTAGGTTCCTGGTTCCTTTCCTCCGATTTGGAGATTCACTGTTGTGGAGTTTGCTCCCCCCTTAAGAGATGTAGCTATTGAATTGATTAGGATTTTCAAACCATTGAGATTCCTCAACCTTGAGGTTGTTGATATTGTTGTCTAGGCTCCTTTTAAGGATGCAAATTATTCTGTCAAATCTTAGTTTGATCTCTTATCCCCTATCCCTAGGTCCTCTTTTAGTTGGTCGTTGTTGTGGATCTCTAAAACTATTTTGACGATTTGCTTCTTTTGGTAAACAATTTTCCATAGGAAAAATTTAACTATTGATAGTCTTCAGAAGAGAGGGTTATATGTGGTGAACAAATGTGTATTATGTGAATAATCTAATGAAAGTATTGAACACCTTTTGTTCCATTGTATGTATGTTTGGTAGGTTAGACAAAAGATTTCCAGCTCATTTCTTACCTCCTAGGTGTGGCATAGGTTCCCTAGAGTGGTTTCTTCGGCTTGGTCTCCTCCATCTTCCCATCCCCTTACTCGGGAGCTCTGGTAGCAAGTCTTCCTCCATACTAGGTGGTGTTTATGGAAGGAATGTAATAACCAAATCTTTAAGGATTGGAAGTCCCTTTGGTAGGTCCTAACTAATATTATGATTAATAAAGTCAAGGAGAATATGAAATTCTTTAGCAAATCAAGACACTCGCACCCCCCCTCGCATTTTGAATGGATTGTGGTGAAGAATTGGGAGTTGATGAACATCCTTTTTTAATTTTTCCTACCTACTAGTTGGGTTTAAGAATAATATCAAATGGTCCCCCCTTGACCTAGGATTGTTAAAGTTAAATTTTGATGGGTCCTCAACGAGGAACCCGAGTTGGGCGAGAGGGGGTGGTGTGATAAGAGATTGAGAGAGAAAAGTGGTGGTGGCCTACATGGCAAATCTGGGTACCCAAACTTCAAGCATGGGTAAGATGGTGGTGGCCTTATTGGTGTAGACACCTATTTCTATCTATTTAATTAAATTAATATTTGATATTTATTTGATTATTTAACCATCATTCAACTATTAATTAAATAAACAAAACATATTTTTTTAATTAATTCATCTTATCCTAAAATCCCATCTCTCACATTTAAATAAATTAACATTTATTAAAATCCCATCTCTCACATTTAAATAAATAAATATCTATTTAAATTCCTAAATCCCTCACCCACTTGCATCTTCTAAAAAATGAAAGTTGCAAGTTAACCATCCTTCTAATCATGTATAAACCCCTATTATTAGCCTAATCACACTTTAATGATTTCCTTCTAAAGTCTTCTTAAAAGAATTTAATGGTTTCCTTCTAAAGTCTTCCTAAGCCTTTAATGATTTCCTTCTAGAGTCTTCAAACCTTTAATGGCTTCCTTTAAAGTCTTTAAGTCTTTAATGGTTTCCTTCTAAAGTCTTCTTAAGCCTTTAATGGCTTCCTTCAAAGTCTTCAAGCCTTTAATGACTTCCTTCTAGAGTCCTCTTAAGCCTTTAATGTCTTCCTTCAAGTCTTCAAGCATTTAATGCTTTTTCATCCTCTCCTCTCAAGCCTTCCCTTGTTGACACTTGTCAACATGTGATTGACTTGAAGGAGAACACATGGATTGAGGATCAACACTTCCTTAAGCAACCCTAACCCTTCCTCAATCAACTCAATCTCAACCCTTCATTTGCCTATCTTCCCTATGAATAGATCTCATTCCTTTATTTTTCGAGGATACACACACAAGAGTTATCCATGCATTGTTACTTTGCTTAAAATTTGAATGTTTTGTAGGAAGCCTTTGTATTATGTTTTATCTCTTCCACTAGTTGGAATTGCTATTTGAAATTAATACTTCATTTGCATCCTCATCCACACTTGACATAATCAATCATCTCTTGTTCTCCATTTGACATCCCTTTGTGCTAGTGCTCAAGCTGAGGGCATACTTCATGTAGCAACGGGATCTTAGAGAGGAGGAGGACAAGGAAGATTCATGGCATAGGGAAAATCATGGGGAAGTAATATTATTTTATTTATTTCTTAACTAGCTTCTTGTGTTGCTAATCTTCCTTGATAATGCTTTGGATGGATTTGTCTTCATGTTTTTCATATGGTTGAAAGCTCATTACTAACATGAATTCCTATTGGTTTATACTAATCTCCATTTTCATAGCATTTCAATTAGTATTTTCATTACCAAGAATAAAGGCATAAAGTTAATCATAGAAGGGGACTCAAAGAGTGTAATCATGGTGTTACAAGGCGCAACCATATCTGGGTGGTAGAGGATGAATATCATTTCAAATTGTCTTTGTGTCACCTCCACACTTGACCATGTTGTGTTTCAACATATTTTTAGGGAAGGTAATAAGACTACTAACAGGATTGCCAACTTGGGCCCCTACTCTGAGGGCATTAAATTTTGGATGGATCCACATGATTTTCTTGACAAAATGTGTGTCATGTTAAATGAGAAAAACTAAATCTATGGAGCCTAAAGATTTGAAAATTACCTTTTTGTTTGGTTTCCTCTTTGTGGTGTACTTCTATCATATCTTGAGGTGGACTGATGCTATTAATGGTAAGGAAAGTAATTTTACTTTTACCACTTCTAGAAGGGATTTTTCTATCCTGGCTTGTGTGGAATTGCCTTGGCTCTTGGCTCTTGGCTCTAGGTTTTTTGTAGCTAGGAAGGGAGGAGACTTAATCCAAACTGAGTTAGATACTTGTGAAAAATTTTAAGTGAATAATGCCCTCTAGAGAAAGTGGTAGAAGGAAATTTAGCCAATTATGTTGAGGGTATGAAGGGCTTTGATCCTTTGATTTCTAATTAATTTGTCCAGTTTTAGAAAAAATGTTGTTGTTCAACTGGGGAAGGTGAAATTTACTATGTCGATGAAGACCATTGCAATGGTGATGGGGTAACTTATAAAGGGCAAGATTTTCTAGAAGAAGCCTCAATGGAATTATAAGGAATATTTTAAAATATTTCTAAGCCGAGATGAGAAGGTGGCCAACCACCAAAGCAATTTCAATACGGATGACTTGTGTAGGTTTTGGAAGGATGTGGAGGTGCTTGTGATGAAGTTCTTCACTCTAGACGGTTGTTTCAAGTAGTTTCATTCTCAACTGTTCTCGATGCTCAATCACCTTCGTCATGGGATGAGGATTAATTTTCCCTTTTGGATTTTGACCACTATTTACCAAGCTATAGAGGTTGCTAAGTATAAGGGTTCCTGTCCCCTGCACCCAGGTCTCATCCTAAGTCTCTATAAGTTCCATTTGAGTCTAACCCCTTCTAGTGGCCCTAATATTAACCCCCCTAACTTTGGTTCTAGTCTGGGTCTCTGTGTTGAGCTTCTGGTCAATCAATCTGCAATCGTTGGTTCTCCCAAACCCCATAAGGTTCCCACTTGGGTTAGTCCCTCTCGAAATGCTAAATTCAAGACCCCTTTGGGTCCCCTAGTTGGTGAAAGCTCTACTAAGAAAATGGTCATTATCGAAGAGGAATCAGAGGATACAACCTCTTCTTGGTCTATTGGGTCTGATTGGACCTTGAATAACATTGTGAGTAAAGAGGCTAATCCCCCATCCCACCATTCTTCTCATGATTCTCTTAAATCCTCTCCCTAGAGTGCTTTGTTTAAGGAGGAATTTCCCCTCTTTGCGTTCAAGGTGAATGAAGTTTGTGAGGGCTCTAAACGTCAAACGTGCCATCTGCTAGCATTTGGGCCAATTTGAGGTGGCAAAAAATAAAATTAATAGGATCAAAGTTATTTTAGAGGCAAAGGCTAGAGCCTCTAGTTGGGTGGATGATGAGAAGGAGAAAATGGCTTTGATGGTGGTGGGGAAGTTTGCTAGGATGACTGAGAAATGGAAAGTGATGGACAACTCAGTTAAAGAGCTCACAAAGAAAATTGGTCAAACTAAGAAGGTGAAAGACTTAATTGATATGATGGAGGTTCTCCAAGAAAATCAAGATAAAATGAGGACTATGAAGAACATTTTTGACCAACATAGGGAGATCATAAAGAAGAACTATATTGCCCTCCATCATAATCAAGATGAAATCATGAGGATGCGAGCCAAGACAAGAAGACATATGGAGTCCTCAACTACGGTGAGGCTAGAAGCATTTGTTTCAAAGGTGAAAGCCACATAGGACCCTCCAATTGTTTCCTTTGGGAAAGATTCCTCTAAAAAGCTCTTTCTCCTAGAGAAGGCAAAGACATCTATTTGGAAAGGAAGTTGGAGTTCTCTCCCACTCGGTAAGCCAATGGTTCATGCTTTTAGTGGGAGAGTGTTTCTTTTTGTTGCTTTGTTATTCCTGGTGCCTAGTTCTAGTTTCCGGGTTTGTTTGTGTTATTAATTTTTATTGGGTATGTTTTTAGCAGCGGGTTTTTTCTCATGGATAGCAATAAACAACAATATTGAAAGACTAAAATGGATTCAACCACCAAACCCTAGCCTAACAATGAACAAAGATCCACCATAACATATGAAGATAACCTAAGACAATGCAAAATAACTCAAAAATCACAAAGATTATACCATCACATGTCCACTAGGGTTTTGATCTCCATTCTTCCTATCTCCATTGATCTTGTTTGATATGCTTGCTCTCAGATTTTTATGTGCACAAGAGCTCAATAAAGAACGGAATGTGGTTGCAAGTAGAATTGAAGTGTAGTCAATTGATCAAGTAGTTAGGGTTTGATAATGAAGAAAGCATCTCCTTAAATAGAAGACACAATAGAAAATGGAGGGTTAAGATTGAGAGGTGTAAAAAGAGAGGTCGGCTAGGATTAGAGGGTAGGTATAAGAAATACCAAAATAATGAAAGAGGTAGGTAGTGTAGGAAATAAGAGATGAATGACATGTGTCATGTGTAGAAAAGGTTAATGAATTAATTAAATAAATAAAGATTTATTTAATTAATAGAAGAAGTAGGACAATTAAATAAATAAAATATTTATTTAATTTAGGAAAGGGATAATTTAAATAAATAAATGTATTTATTTAAATGAGAAATAAGGCTAGAAGAGGATAAATTAATTAATTAAATAAATAAAGATTTATTTAATTAATAGAAGAATTAGACTTAGATAATTAAATAAATAAAATATTTATTTAATTAGACATGACAATTTTGGGTGTCTACATTAGTTAATGCCAATTCCTCCTCCTACCCCCCCACTCAACATCTGGTGTGTGTTAAACAATAAAATTATTCATTTGCAATAAAAGAAATGTAGCTTTTCCCTTTTCCTTGTGTAATGTGTCAGTTATGGCATGTGAGATAGATTCTATTTTTCCTATCTATAGTTATGACATTGTTATTGATATTTTTGTATGATTATTCATCTACCCTCTATGAACTTTTGGTTCCATATATTCCATTATAAATATCCAAGAATGTTCAAAGTTCACATTTGTAGATTTTTTTTTTTCTCGAGATAATTTAATTTGTTCTACACTATATAAGCATCATCAAGCTAATAACTAATTGGAGATCCTTATAAAAGTGTATATGAATAACAAATACAATAGCATGCTTTTTTTGTAAATGGGAAAATATTACTTGTCTCAAGGTGCATAAAATTGTTCAATTGCAATAAAAGAAATGTAAGCATTGAATAAATTTTCCTCTTTTCTCATATAGGAATGTATGTGAATTGATCTAATTCTAGTATTGAGACATATTCTCCTTTTTTTGTTTGTATTTATTAAATGTTTGAAAGTAGCCCTTGTTTAAAAAATATGATGTTGTCTTAATAAAAAAATAATTTGGAAACAAATATGTCAAATGCTTTAAATTTTAAAATAAATTAATGGTATTTTATTTTATTTGACTTTTATAGTTGTTTCTATAGTTATAAAATTGATGTAGGTGATTGTAAATAAATATGGTGCACAAAATTAAATTTGATTCATAGATATAAACTTATAATTGTGATTATTTTGCATTGAATCAAATAAGGATTCATCTTGAATTTAGACCTATAATAAAAAAACTAGAAATGTTAAAAACACTTTTGAGAAGTTTGTTAGGAAAAGAGGGCTCTACTTTGATGAAACACAGGGGTAATTCTTTTGCACTAGTTTTTAGAATTGTGTGAATAATGTTATTATTGATGTCAAACCATCCATTCAGTTTGGACCGGACAATGTATGAGGTCCGGGAAATAGTCTGGATTCTATGGATGCTATAATTGTTGTTGTATGCAAGGATTGTAAGGAGTCAGTATGGATGTACAGTTCAAATTTTGTGGTTTTAGTCAGAAGTTATTATGTAGCATGGACATCCCTGGATGATGACTTTAGAGGTTTCATTGAGTTCTCATTGATCCTGATATCCTAGTGTTAGGAGTTCTTATTGATCCCGGTATCAGTTATGTGTCCTAGTGTTAGTAGTTTTGGTAATTATCAGAACTATCTCTTCGGGTTTCATGTTGCAATTTTCTTGGAACATGTGGAGCCTACGTTTTGGAGATATTGGGCTTGATCTTGTGATTATGGGTCGGTATTCATGGGTTTAGATGACCCTATCCCTTTTTGGTAATCTCAGTATATGCATTGGCAATCAGAGTATACAAAGGAAGCGTGCAGAAGTCTTGCAGAGGCCAACATAAGCATATTGATAACGTGTTGGGCTTGGCCGATACACTATTTTGTATTTATACGATCCAGTATATATATAGATATACATATGTAGTAGCATAATGAAGAAGAAGAAATAGTAGCAGAAAGAGATTGAGTGTGTGAAGGTGTGTGTGATAAGCGAAAGAAAGTTTGCAATGAGGGTAGCAGTTTATGTTGTGGACATAAAAGGCAAATAGTGTTGCAGTGGTGTAATAGTCCTTTATCGAACCTACTGTAGGACAATATCTCTTGATATTTCTCTCCTCCTCTCTTACGTGTCTCTCTCTCTCCCATTATTTCTCTATCTTTTCCTCTAACACTTTTTCCCTTTCTCCCTCTCTCTCTACCTCTCTCTCTCTAACTCTCTTTCCCTCTCTCTTTCTCTCCCATTATTTCTCTCTTAAGTCTCTCTCCCTCTCAGCCATTATCTCTCTATCTCACTCTCCTCCTCTCTCAAATATATCTCTCTCATTCTCTCCCTCTCTCCCTCCCCTTCCCTCTCTTCCTTTCTCTCCCTCTCTACTTCCCCCCCCCCCTCTCTCTCTTTTTGTCTTTATTTCTCTCCCATTATTTCTCTCTTAAGTCTCTCCTTCTTAGCCTCTATCTCTCTATTTCACTCTCCTCCTCTCTCAAGTGTATCTCTCTCCCATTTTCTCCCTCACTCCCTTTCTTATTATCTCTCTTTCTCACTATTTCCTTGTCTCCCTCTCTTCACCTATCTCTCTCTCTAGACTCTTACTCTCCTTCTATCCCTTCCTCTCTCTCACCATCCCTCCCTCCACCTCTTTGGTATCTCTCTCCGTCTCACTATCCCTCCCTCCATCTCTTAGGTCTCTCTCTCCCTTTCTCTCTCTCACAATCCCTTCATCCACCTCCCAAGTCTCTATGTATCTCCCCCACTCCCTCTCTCTCTCTCTCCTCCTCTCTCAAGTGTCTCTACCCCATTCTTTCACTCTCTCCCCATCCCTATCTCTTTCTCTCTCAAGTTTCTCTCTCTTTCCCTCAAACTCTCTTTCCATATCTCCTTCCTAGTCTCTCTCAAGTGTCTCTATCCCATTCTATCAATTCTCTCCCTCCCCTCCCTTTCTCTTTCCCTCTCTTTTTTTCCCTCTCTCCCTCCCAGTCCCCTTCTCCCTCACACACACACGCACCTTCTCTCTCTCTCTCTCTCTCTCTCTCTCTCTCTCTCTCTCTCTCTCTCTCTCTCTCTCTCTCTCTCTCTCAATTATCTATCTCTCCTAGTCTTTCCCTCCCTACCTCTCCCTCTCTCTCTCTCTTTCCCCCTATGTGTCTACCTCTCTTTTACTCCCCTCTCTTTCCCTCTTTCATTTGGGCTCTCTCTTTCTCTCACTCTCTCAAGTATCTCTCTCACTCTCTCTCCCTTTCTCTCCCTCTCTCTCCCCTCCCCCCTCTCTCTCTCAAGTCTATCTCCCTCTCACCCTCTATCTCTCTATCTATCTCTGTCTCTTCCTCTCTTACTTGTCTCTCTCTCCCATTCTCTCCAATTATCTCCCTCTGACTCCCTTTCTCTTTTTCTCTCATGTCTCTCCCTCTTTCCCTCTCTACCTCCAACTCCCTTTCTCTTTCTCTCTCAAGTCTCTCACCCTCTATCTCTCTCTCTCCTCCTCTCTTAGGTGTACCTCTCTCTCATTTTCCCCCTCTCTTTCCCTCTTTCCCTCTCCCTCCCCCGTCCTATCTATTTACTCCCACTCTCTCCCTCCCATGATTTTCCTCCCCCTCTCTCTCCCCTTATTTTAGGTCTATCTCTCCCATTATCTCCCTCTCTACCCCCTCCCTTACTCTTTCTCTCTCAATTCTCTCTTTTTCCCTCATTCCCACTACCTTTCTCTTTATCTCTCAAGTCTCTTCCTCTTTCTCTATCTCTTTCTCTCTCCCCCTCTCTGTTGGTTCCCCAAAATGCACACGGTGGGGTTTTACACTGTCGGAGAGGCAAGAACCAAGTCAGGACCTCCAATCATGCATGGAGAGGCCAACTCCATATTGTTTAGAAATAATCAGGGACTTGGACCTGTAAAGCGGAAAATCGCGAGCGAACCCTAAGTGTTCCCCCCACCACTCCGAGGAGAGGGGAAGGAGGTCACTAGGGTTGACGGTTTTCACTTAGGAGAGACTTTACATTCAAAAGAGGGGTTGAAACCAACAAGATCCAATCCCACACAATGCAAGATTGGATTTTGAATGAGTTTCAAGGGTTAAGACAGCAAGGCTACCCTCTTTTGTAAAGAATGTAGATAGAAAGATTGAACTAGGAATGCATGTAAAGTAAGAAAGATTCGCTTATAAACAGAGATAGGGATATAGGATGAAGCTGCGGACCTGGAATTAGCAATAAAATGTCGAGACGATGCTGTCCTGCAAATTTGAGTGAAAGTTGACGGGACGATGGCGCCTGGCGTGCACACGGTCCTCCAAAAAATCCGTGAAACGAAGGGGGATTTGTTCGTCTCTGCACAAGGATTCTAGATCTTCAATTACAGCCACGTACCTGCAACCTACACACAGAAAAGAGAGGACGATTGGGGGATTAGGGATTAGGGGTTTGCCCTTAGGTCAAACCCCGGTTTTGGAATTAACCAAGAAATGAGAAATGTTGTAAATGTAAATGATTGTAATGTAAAACAAGTACTAGTACCTTGTTGTAAGAATGTTTGTATTCTTACATGCGAAGGTGTAGATGTTGTCGTATGTTGTAAGTTGTATGTTGTATGTGGTATGTGATCTCCTCTTCAATGGTTGAATCCTTGTCTTGAATGCAACACTTAGCCTTGAATGGAGACTTAGAATGATCAATTGCTTGAAGGAATGCTTGAATGCTTGAATGCTTGAATGTTTGAATGTCGCTTCTGCCTTTTTTCCATCTCTTTAAAATGGGAGAGGAAATTTAGTTTATATACTTGCCAATTAGGGTTGATAGACTGATTTTTCCATCCTTAGGCTGACCAGGAAACATTATTTCCCGAATTGCAAACATAAAGACCCGATGCCCAAAAGAGACCGGGCCCAAAAATAGGGCCAGGGACCAGGGTGTTGGGCACCATGGTCCTGGGGGACCAGGGCGCTGGGCTCCCTAGTCCTGAAGGACAAGGGCACTGGGCGCCATGGTCCCACCTCCAGGGATAGCACGGTGCAAGGAGGATCAGGCCAGGGTGCTGAAAAATGCAGTTTTTGATGTCATGAACAAGTTTCGGGGTCTCCATTCAGGTTCCGTGTTGCATCACCATCGTGAAGACCCAAATGCGATCAAAATTGCAAGTGTCGCAATTTTAGGACGCTACATTTAGCCCCCACTTTAGCGGGAGTATAAGCATATGCTCATACTTCCGGTAAAGTACAAGGAAACAACATTGAAAGACTTTCACCACGTCAAGGAGGCAAGACACACCAAGCCCCCAATGGACTAAGGATCTTACGACTTCGATTGACAAAGTAAAAGGGAAGATCATGAGGGAGAACCATGACTGTTAGTAGTAAGGTTCCCTCACTATGAGTCATGCAAGAAAAATACCAAAAATTTTCAAGGCAAAGCTAAGTTCGCCAAGAAATTTTCAAGTATCCTGAAGGGATAGACGGGGTGTATGCCCCCCTACGTTAAAGCGATCGCACACGCCTCAACGGGGGTGATTGCTTTAAGGTAGTGATACACATAGGAAATGAGAAGGAAAAGGAGCACGTTATCACAAAGATTTAGCCCCCAAGTGTGAGATAAACCCAAGGATAATAGACACAAAACATAAAGCACGAGGTGACTTCGCTTTCCTCGGGGTCAGTATGCTATATGATAATTCATGTATATCATATGTATGTATGCATAATTGTTCTTCATTCCCCAATCAAGGAAGGTCACCTAGAAGAAGGGAACACATGTGTCTTTTGAGTCAACATGAGAGAGACCAAAAGAGATCTCAATGTTTTGCATCGTCCTCAAGTAGACAACACTAAGGACAACAAATAGAAGAATGAGAATAACATATAGAAGAAGTAACACAAGAGAGGAGGAGAGAATCTGCTATGCTAATGTAACTAGTCTAGCATGTCATCTACCCCCCAATCTTACTGATCAATATTTCGGGAAGGCAGGGAACACGCTAGAGGAGGAACATCCAACACAGTAGATGGAGCTATCACAAGATCCAAACAAGGGCTATGTTCATGTTCCAAGCCACGTTGTTCTTGTCTAGGAGCTAGGATAAGTGCTTTAGAAAATTCATTAGATAAATGGTTATCAATATCAACAAGTTCATATTCACTATCAGAAGCAAGAGGAGTAGCATTTTCATCATGAATAACATTTTCATCTATATCATCATCAAGATTTATAAAAATAGGATCTTTAACCCGTACAGGATCAAGACCATCATGCATCTTATGTTTAGGAGATTTTGGAGAAAATGGAATAATGCTTGTTGAAGGTGTTTTTGGAGATTGTAAAGTTTGAGAAGCAGTTGCTTGAGCTCTAAGACGACGCTTTCATCGGCATTCACGTGTAGAATGATTTCGTCTAGTCTTAGTAGGAAGTGGAGAAGATTGAGGAGGAGGAATGTTTTCATCCTTATCACTTGGGTGTTTAGGTTGTGGTTTCTTAGGCTGAATAATAGGAGAAGAGGAAGGTCTCTTCTCTCTATAAAAAGAAGGAGGAGGAACTGCTTCGTATAAAGGAGGAATATTTGGTTTAGGAAGGAGACCAAGTCCATCATGACGAGGAGGTATAGGTCTACTTTTAGAAGGTTTATTAGGCATAGACATAGTCACATCCATAGGGACGGGTTGGGAATCTTCTTGAGGAAAGACATTAGTTTTATCTTTCAAAGGAAGAACTTCCTTCTCAAGAACGATAGGAATATCAAGTTTGGGTGTTCTAGGTTCACTTAGAGATAGGACCATATCTGTTTTCCACTTTTGATAAGATTTGAAAAGATGATCACTTCGCGGAGGAAGAGATTGGAATTGTTTAGGCCAAAAATAATCAATAGGAACGCTAGAGGTTCTTTCAGCTGGTTTAAAGAGACTATGATTGACAGTAACAACTTCACCATTATGGGGAAATTTCAAACACTTATGAATAGGAGAAGCAATAGCTTTCATGGAAGATAGCCAAGGATAGCCAAGCTTCACACGAAATTGTTCAGAAGAAGGAATAATAGCAAAGTTCACATCAAGGGATTTGTTATGGACCTCAATGGGTAATGTAATAGAACCAATTGCAGAAGAAGAAAATGCATCAAATAATTTCACAACCACATCTGTTTTGTCATAGATCACTTGATTCAATTGCAAAGTAAAAAGAAATTCTTCAGTAATAATATTAACCATGCAGGAAGGATCAATAAGCACTCCACGGCAAGGTGTATTCTTGACTTTTGCAACTATGTATAAAGGACCATCAGGTGCTCTAATGGTTTCACTAGAATCAAATGTGATGGAAGGTTCTTTAGGGTTTTCTTGCTGCTCTACAAAGTTAATCACATTCGGAGTCATAGACACAAGACCATCAGATGAGAGAGAGGAATCATTAGTCTCAATCGCATTAGAGGTATGAGAAGGTAATGGATCAGTAAAAATCTGAAGATTTTGGTTAGGAGGAGCTACAGATGTGTTGCCTTTATCATTCACTCTAGAAACAGAGATAGTATTATTATCAATCAAATCTTGAATTTTACCCTTTAAAGAAAAACATTTTTCAGTATCATGCCCAGGCTGACGATGAAATTGACAAAAAGCTTTGTTATCAAAATAAGGTGAAGTAATCTTTGTAGGATCAATTTGCCTTATAGGAGGAAGAGTAAGCACATTTTGTTCCAATAACTTATTCATAATACTATGCAATGATTCATTCAAAGGAGTATACTTTCTTTCTTTCTTGAAAAACTTAGAAATAGGAGGCACACCTGATGCTGCATTCACATTGTTGTTGATGATGTTTTCATTGAATTTGATGGAATTTCTGTTCGGTTTAAACTTCCCAAATGGTTGTTGACTGCTATCACCCTTATCACTCGGAGCCATAGGATGTGATTGTTCCATTTGACTCACAGTCAGTTGATAATTGTGAAGAGTGGCACACAACTGTTGGAAAGAAGTAAACTCAGAAAATAGAAGTTTATCTCGAATATCTTTTTGTAAATTAGAAATAAAGATTCTTTGAATATCCTTGTCAGGCACTGGAAAAGAAATTTGAGCATACAAATGCTTATATCTACCAATGAAATCAGTCACTTTTTCTTTAACACCTTGTTTACAATGCATTAAATCAATCAAAGTAACTTTAGGACTTATATTGTTTTGAAATTGTTGAATGAAAGCATTTGCAAGTTGTTCGAAAGAAGTAATAGAATAAGAAGGCAACGAGCAATACCATTGTAGGGCTTTGTCTCTTAATGTTCTAGTAAACAGTTTTGCAAGCAACCTTTGGTCATAAGCAAAATCGGTACAAATTGTTTGAAAAGTCTTAACATGTGTTAGAGGATCTCCTTTACCATTATAAAGCTCCAAATGCGGGATTTCAACATGTTTAGGAGGGATAGCTCGAACAATGTCAAGAGAAAGTGGGCTCGCAACATCAAATGTGGGCACACTAAACTTAGATTGATTCATAGAGGCAATTTGTTGCTGTAAAGAAGAGACAGTTTGTGCAAGATTGTTAATGGTCGCTTCAATCGAAGAGCTCATATTAGACGTGTTAGATTGAGATGGAGGTGTTATGTTATTGAAAGAAGGTAGAGAGTAAGGTGGTGGGACCCTATGATAGTTAGTCATAGGAGATGATTGGACAGGAGGAACACTACAAGGAGGAATGGAATGGTTGAATGAATTGCCCCCTTGCGTCATGTTCATTTGCGGAGATGTAATAGGGACACTCATTGAAGGAATGAATGAAGAAGTTGGATTGAATGAAGGAAAAGGGTTAATTGAAGAAGAAAGATTGCCCCCATGACTAGTGATCATAGGAGGAATGTCTTGTACAGAAGTAGCCATTATGTTTGATGTAAAGGTAGGTATGCTAGCAATGGAAGTTGTCAAAGGGATAGAATGATTGACTTGAGTAGGAGGTTGTGTATAACCTAAAGTTTCAGCACAACTCTTCATAGACATCACATTCAAATCCACAATGTGTGCAATACCACGCAAAATATCAATTCCATTCTTATCACTTTGAAGCATACGTTTTAGACCCTCAATTAAAGGAAGAGCTTGACTATCGGGGTATTCTTGAGACATCCATTGTCGAAAATCGTCAAATTGATTATCCAATTTCGAAAGTTGTTCTATAGAAACCTCATGGAGAGCTTCTTCATCATTAAGAGCATTAGAGGAATTACCCATGTCCTCGTTAAAAAGGCTATTCAAATTAGGTTCCATCTCCTCGGTAGTTAAACCTCGGAAAGACTTAATTCGACGGCTTCGTCTAACGGGAATAGTATAAGTAGGGCTTATTGTTGTAAAACTCATGCACTAGAAAGAGAGAGAAGATTTTGAATTTTAGAGGTAGCAATTTTCAGTAAAATCAGCCAATCTTCTAGATTTAAGCTGTTAAATACAATCACAACAGTCTCCCGAAATTTCGAAAAAAATGTCCGGGACCGTGGCGCTCGGAGTGCACACGGTCCTTGCAACTTTTTTCAAAATTTGCAGGGATGAAAGTTATGATGATTTTAGAGCTAATCTAAAAAAATTGAGTGATTATACGATCTGTAGATAGGCCAAATTAAAGTTGCAATCTCAAAATTGAACCCTACCAAGATTGTTGAAAAATGCAAAATTTGAATTTTAAAAAAGAGAGGGAAACTGAAATTTTGAATTTGATGATTTTAGAGGGAATGTCAAAAACAATGCAAGTTTTGAAATTTAAAAATTGACTCAATTTCACGCAAAATTCAATTTTGAAAGCGGAAATCAAAGTTGTTGTAATTAAGCACTTAATTTCAAAAGTCACAAATTGCAAGAATTTGAATAAAGCACTGAAATTTTGAATGAATGCAAACACACTTTTCAGATTTAGGACAGTAAGAAACGCAATTTTGACATGAATTTCAATTTCAATGATTTTTGAAAGATTAGAAGCCTTAATCCAAGCAATCACAAGACCAACTTTGACTTTAATTTTGAAGGTGTTATAATTGATAAAAGCAGCCAAAATTCTGGATTTTAGCAAGAAAATACAGTAAGATCTAGCTCCCGAAATTTCAAAAAAAATGTCAGGGACGATGGCGCTCGGAGTGCACACGGTCCTTGCAACTTTTTTCCAAATTTTCAGGGATGAAAGATATTGTGATTTTATTGCAGAATCCAAAGTTACAGCTGATTTGGAGATGTTTGGATCAGTGAAATTGTCGGACAAAGGTTGAATCAAGAGGGTTTTAAAAATTAGGGTTTTGACACTTAACCACTTAATTTTCAAAATTAAAGCACAAATATGAACTGATAATTTGTAACAGAAGGGTAGATCTGAAGCAAGCATTAACAATTAAATATTCCACAAGTTCAATTACTAAAAAGAAATTTTAGGGTTTTTATGCAATCACCTCTAAAATTTTGCAAAAGATCAAACATGGAAATGTAATCAAGGAATCAATTTTCAGATCTAATCATGAATAATCAGAAAGGATGTTCACGTCGGGTTCACCAAAATGTAAAGCGGAAAATCGCAATCGAACCCTAGTTGCTCTCCCCTCTTCCAACTCCGAGGAGAGAGAAGGGAGGTCGCTAGGGTTGATGGTTTTCACTTGGGAGACTTTACATTCAAAAGAGGGGTTGAAACCCACAAGATCCAATCCCACACAATGCAAGATTGGATGCTAAATGAGTTTCAAGGGTTAAGACAGCAAGGCTACCCTCTTTTGTAAAGAATGTAGATAGAAGAATTAAGCTAGGAATGCATAGAAAGTGACAAAGATTCGCTTATAAACTGAGATAGGGATATAGGATGAAGCTGCGGACCTGGAATTAGCAGTAAAATGTCGATACGGCGCTGTCCTGCAAATTTGAGCAAAAGTTGTCAGGACGATGGCGCCTGGCGCCACGGTCCTCCGAAAAATCCGTGAAACGAAGGGGGATCTATTCGTCTCTGAACAAGGATTCCAGATCTTCAATTTCAGCCGCGTACCTGCAACCTACACACAGAAAAGCGAAGACGATTGGGGGGTTAGGGATTAGGGGTTTGCCTTTAGGTCAAACCCCGGTTTTGGAATTAACCAAGAAATGAGAAATTGCTGTAAATGTAAATGTCTGTAATGTAAAACAAGTACTAATACCTTGTTGTAAGGATGTTTGTATCCTTATGTGCGAAGGTATAGATGTTGTTGTTTGTTGTATGTTGTATGTTGTAGTATGTGATCTCCTCTTCAATGGTTGAATCCTTGTCTTGAATGCAACACCTAGCCTTGAATGGAGACTTAGAAGGAATGCTTGAATGCTTGAATGCTTGAATGTTTGAATGCTTGAATGTTTGAGTATCGTTTCCACGCTTGTACACATATGTCCTTCTTACCCAAATGGGAGAGGAAAATGTAGTTTATATACTTGTCAATTAGGGCTGATAGACTGATTTTCCCGACCTAAGGCCGACCAGGAAACAAAATTTTCCAATTTTCAAACATAAAGACCCGAAGTCCAAAAGAGACCGGGCCCCAAAATAGGACCCAAGGACCAGGGCGCCCTGGTCCTGGGGGACCAGGGCGCTGGGCGCTCTGGTTCCACCTCCCGGGACAGCAGGGTGTAAAGGAGGTTCAGGCCAGGGTGCTTGAAAATGCAGTTTTTAGTGTCATAATCAAGTTTCGGGGTCTCCATTCAGGTTGCGTGTTGCGTCGCCATCGTGAAGACCGAAATGCATTTGAAATTGCAAGTGTCGCAATTTTAGGACGCTACAGGTACCCATGTACAAATGCAAATGTATGCAAACCAATGCAATCTCTCACAAACGGAAAAAGAGAGAAAAACCCAATGGGAAAAAACTCCCCCCAAAAAGAGAGATGAAAGCACACAATGTTCTCAATGATGTATGAGAAGAACAAAACCTCATGTGAGGAAAAAGTCCCCCCATAAGAGAGAAGGAGAGAGACTATGAAGCCCCCCCTCAATGTAGAATCTCCTACAAAGATGGTCCAATGATGTTGACCAAAATACCTCTCTATTAGGAAGAAATAGAGTCAATGTTGCACCAAGAATGTCAAAGTGTGACAAAACCAAGTACCAATGCCGATGACTATGAATCAGTGAGTGCAACAAAATAAAGATCAAGCATGGAGACAACCTACTTTGAGCATCAACTAGATACTCATCAATGACGGATTGTTACAATCAAAGTCTCACTTAGAGCCGTGCACAAATGTATACAATCTAAGTCTCAACTGGAACCATGCACCAAGTCTCACAAGATATTTCCTAATCTATGGTGTAAAAGAGGATTGCATCAAATATGTCATCAATGACAAAGTACAAAGAGGTGTGGCACTTTAGCATATCCATTCCCTTTGGTCTGTTTGGGCTCAAATCTCTATGTCGACCAATAAGCAACCATACTCTGTTGTTATCACCAAATTCTTGTTAAATCCTTCTTTCCATTTGCTACACGAGGGCATGCATTTCGAGGCAATTCATGGAGCCACTAGTGCTTATAAGCATTTTCAAAGAAAGATTCTTGATGGCAATATGAACTTCATCTAGGCGTGAAGCTTTCCAGAGAATAACAGCTTCGATTTTCTTCTCCCCAACAAGGCAACAAGCTATATCCAGAAAGGTTTCCTTCTCAATATCATTAAGTCTGTCATAACTGATCTGAAGGACTGTAGATTTGCATGCATTCCCTCCGATGCTCAAGACAGCTACCTTCCAGCATTCGATGTCATTTGGATCCTTCTTATCAAATAGATATGATCTCATGACTATTAATGTGAGAGGAATTCCCCAACAGGCCTTTGCAATTTTGTAGAAAGCTCTTCGTAGGGATTCTCCGAGGATGTCCTAGAGAAAGCATGACAACAAAACAATTGGAGAGCTTCCCTCTCCGTCATTTCACTCACTTCATGAACTGAATTGACCTTAGCAAGATGGAGAATATGCTTGTCTCGGGAAGTAATGTTGAGTCTACTACAGGGCCAAACCAATCCCTATCCACAGCATGTAGTTTCCACATATCATTCACGTCATCTAAAATGACAAGGTCCCGAACTCCTTGCAATCGATCTCTCATCAGAACTTTTCTTGCATCAACACTTGAAACTTCTGTGTCGTATAATACCAAATCCCTTAAAATTATTCGCTGCAAGTCCTCAAGTGTAGTTCCTTTCTGTACAGTAGCTCCTATGTTGAATAGAAAGGAACAAGCATCAAATGTGTGATGAATCACATTGTAAACAGCTTGGCCAAGGTCGTTTTCCTGACATCGCCTAAACCGTCGATTCCCGCTCTCACTATTATGTTCGTCGAACTCGGATCTAAAAGGTCGACTATCTGACGTTTACCACGTTCAAGTCCAATGGGATACATGGCAACATCGAGTGGAGCATTCTTCTGCAAGGTGTCCAACACATCTTTCACAACTCTTTTTACTAGTCTTGCTTTATACCTGCAAAATCATCTTGCATGCATAGGTTACACCTTAAGAAGCAAATTTAAAATTTGTTCCTTATTTGGAAAAACTGTAAATTTTGATCATAGATAGTAAGATATAAAATTCCAAAAAAAAAACGGTTATATTAGTCAAAGGAGCTATAGTAAGTGGCCAACGAATTTTTAATTCAAAAAGAAAAACATAAATCTTATATTTCGAGGTGATTAGAACTTAATAATGACCATTCAATACTATCAATTTTGACGTTAAATTGAATATAATTTTAGAAGAATGGTTTAGATTGATTATTAAGCTTAAAAATTAGTAATCAAATTATATATAATAATTTAATTGAATTATATATATTAGAATTTCAACTTTCACTAATCTATTTTGATTATTTCACAACATTAATATTATATATAATTCATAAGTTATGACTCGTTGGATAGATGAAGAATTTTATATATTTATCAACAAATCAAGATTAGGATTTCAACTTTCACTAATCTATTTTGACTATTTCACAACATTAATATTATATATAATTCATAAATTATGACTCATTTGATAGATGAAGAATAGGAAATGATCTAATTATGAAATGACACTCGATTGTTTTCAAATATGTTTGCATTTTAAAGAAAACAGATAATAAGTTTATTTGAAGGATTTAGTAAACAAACAATTTACTACCTAAACAAATTGTTTATATGATGTTACAAAATGCTTTTATACACAATATAACTTTTATATATTCATAATATAAACCAAACATAAAATTTAATGATGTTTTTTTTTCATATATAAATTTCATGACAATTTAATGATTCAATTGATTAAGATCTATAAAATTTAAGATATTTAAATGAAATATTTTATTTTTAAAAATTATAATTACAATTTTTTTATCAAATGATAATAATCATAGATATTATTATGAATTAATAATTTCTTACTGGAAAAATATATTATTTATAAAAAAAGAAATTTACCTGTAGCATAATGACAACTCCAACTCCAAGTCTAGGTTTTTCAAAGTTATACTATCCTTTAACTCCATTAACGTTGGAACAGGGGATGAACGTTGATCAAAGCACAACGGAATTGGGGTTATTCAAAAATGCTTGAGCAGATAATAGTTTGTCAGGACGCCTCAAATAAATGTGGTCTCATCAAACGCCATGTTTGCAAGATTTACGCAAAAGGGATTTGTAAAAGAGGCTTTGGAGAGTTTCAAGCAAATGCGATTGGCAGAGGTAAACCTAGAATCCAGGACCTTTCCCAGCATCCTCTGCCTGTGCCAAAATGGGAGCTTTGGAACAGGGTATGGAAATCCATCAAACCATAAAGGTCACATTAATTTTGTCAGATGTATGGACATCCATCGAACCCTAATACAAGGGGGATTTTTGTAAGATATTATCGTTGGAAATGCTCTAGTAGACATATATGGAAAATGTGGAAGCAATAAACAAGGCACGTTAACTGTTTGACCAAATGCCTCAAATAACTGTGGTCTTAGGGAATGGGACGCATCTATTCTGGTTCCAAAACAGATATTTCGTACAGCGTGATAGCGATGTGTTAGTCAATCGCAGTCATTTATTGCAAAATCGACAACGTAAAACGCACGACTAACACGTGTGTTAGTCAATCCGTACTGCCATTTTGGAGCCAGAATAGACGCATCCTAGGGAATGCACTGTTTATGGGATATGCACAAAATTGATTTTTGTAAAGATATTCTCAAAATATTTTAATTAATGGAGCTCTTTGGAACATGTCCTAAAGCAATAAACTTTGATTTTGTTATATGTGCATGCAGCCACGCATGTGAAATGGGCATACTTCAATCACATGGGTAACCTTTATTGCATCACACCTACAACTGATCATTATGTGTGCATAATTAACCTATTTGCTTGTGCTGGCTATCTTGAGAACACCCTTTACATTATCATCAAGATGCCAGTTTTCTGGTTGCATGAGATCAAATATGAATATAGGTTTAATAGTATTTATAGCAACGCTATTTTTTTATTTGGATTTTGAAAAAGATGTACCTTATGTTTTTCTCTCAAACACCTATGGAGAAGTGGGAAGGTAATTTGAGCAAATGGTAAGGAGATTGATGAAAGATAAGAAATTAAAAAGCTCCCAAATACAGTTGGATTGAACGTGCTTCTCATGTAGGAAATCGATGACATTCAGAGACACAAAAACTCTATGTAGAGTTGGAAAAATTGGTTTAGGAGATGAAAGCAGTGAGATATTTTTCAGATGCAAGACACTTAATGGTGTAGAAAAAGAGGGGGGGAAATTATTTATGTGGTACTATAGTGAAAAGTTGCCCATTGCTTTTAGTTTTCTAGACATGCCCTCTAGAACAATTATTAGAGTTGTGAAGAATCTCATGTGTTAATTATCATATTGCAATGGAATTTATCTTCACAGTTGTTTAATTTTTATTTCTAATGATTAGCTTATTTGATTTCATGAAGAGGAAGTGAACTTAGTTGCACTTTCATGGATTAATCCAAGGCCTTGTTAATTCATGAGAATTATTTTTTGTATGAAATTATTTTGAAAAAAAATAATGATAAACCTTAATATAAAGGTTCATATGTTGATTTTCTTATCGTAGAATATTTATGAACATAGTCTAATAAAGTTTAGATAAAATCAAGGAGCCCTTTGTTTATGTTTTTTTTTATTTTGAGCCTTTACCTTGCATATCATTCTAATTTAAAGGATACTAGTGTGCTTTTAATTATTTTTTAGTTTGATTTTGTTTCTTGTAGAGTCCCTCTTTGTTTTTTTTCAAAGATTTATGGTTTTGTCCTTATAGTTGTTATGTGATATTTCTATCTTGCCCCTTTCTAGGTGATGTTAGGACCTATATTGGTAAGTGCAAATCTATCTAAGTCGAGAACTTCCTTTCTTGATAGAACCATTCTTTAGCCACTATCTATAACCAATCTAATATTTCTTCAATGCACCCCCTATTCAAAAGTGTTCTTGTTATAGTATTTTATCTTTCATTATACTTGTTGCAGGCCTTAATTTATTAAAGTATAGAAATGTCTAAGTGTTAGAGGTGACTGTGTCTACTTGTAGCCTTTATTGGGTTTATAATGACAAAAACATAAATCTTTATGTTTTGTTTCTGGTTCTATTCTTCCCGGTCTTTTAGTTTCTTTACTACTTCTCAGGTGTCCTTGCTGATTTTTTGCTTTGTTTTAGTGGGGGTTTTTTGACTAGCTACGCATCCCTCATGCACCACAGGTGTCACTTCACGGATATGTAATGGTACGAGCTTATCCTTCTTTTATTAATCAAAACATTCATTTTTAAATACTCAAGGTTATAAGGAAAAAGAAATATATTTTTGGTGCAAGAGCACCTTGCAGACTTTGAAGACCATTTGAGCAATGAAGGCTCTTGGAGGTGTTTATGTTAGAGTTGAGAAAATACAACACCACAGAAGCCCAAATGATCTCTGCAAGCTGAAAAACCTATTACAAGGAGAAGCAAGGAAGCAAATCACAGAAGGAACAAAAACACAGGAAAAATATGCTCCAAAAGATGAGAGCTCAATATTCACAAAATGTGTAATGTAAAAAACCTTCTTCTTCTTACAAAGAAAATAATGAACTCAACCTTTAATAGGTCAAGAAACCCTAAAAGGGAAAACCTAGGTTTGCACATAATAATTAATAAAAGAATTAATTATTATGCACCTAAAGTTAGCTTAGGTGTAAAAGAGATAAAGGGAACTTAAATAATTAAACAAGTTTAATTAATCAAGTAAATACCCGAATACTTTAACACCCCCCCTTAAGCTAGACTTAGGGAGAAGCTAAAACCTAGAACAACTACTGAAAGCAATAAAGATGGGTCTCGGCAACAAGGCCTGGTCAAGTACCCAAATACAATGAAATCTCTATAAACTACAGAAATAGAGAAAACCACGTGGGAAAAAACTCTACTCCAAAAAGAGATGGAAAAGGACACCACTGAAGCATGAAGAACCTGCAAACCCTGTCGAAGAATAACTGTTGATCTGAAGAACCTCCACTAAAATAGAACATGACTAGGTAGAGAAGACTGTGATTTGTATGAGTGCCCTCAAATGACACTACTCGAATCAGAAGGCAAATAAGGCAAAACAACTGAAATCGAAGATACAGATGGCATGAAAACACCAAAGCCTGAAGAGCTGATCAATCGAACCACAAAAGCATTAGAACCAACAGGACAAACCTCCCCATAATGTTGAAGAGGGAGAGGGGCAGGTACACTGAAAAGAACGGCCAACAAGAACTGCATGACGAAGAACCAGGAACATCAAAGGTGCTGAGAAAAGCACATGGTGTCATGGAAGGAACACTCACTTGACACACATCATGAGGTGAATGTCATGGAAGGAACACTCACTGGACAAAGGAAGATGGTAAACAATAGGCAAACATCAACCCCCTCATGGCACTTTATCAATAGTGCATGTACAACAAGGCACAAGATGTGCAAGATCCCAAGTAAACAATGCATGATGGCACTTTGTCTCAGTGCATTTGCATAAATACAAGCTACAATGATAAGAAGACTGAAAAAGAAACGAGAACCAAAATAGAGACATCCTACTCAGAGAAGAGATCCTAGGTCCTGAAACAACCACGATATCCACCAGAGTGCTGAAAAGCAAAAAACTAAATAAATATGCATGGAGCAAAATTTGGAAATAAAACTCAAATGGCTGGAAAGTACACAACACACGCTTTCCAAAAATATAAACTTTTCAAAAAATGGAGGTCGGATGCTCATTCTATGGCTCCTAGAGTGCAAAAACTAGACCTCACTTTGACTGGAAAAAAACATAGTCAAATAGAAAAATTGGAAAAAATTACCAGCATGAAAAGGTCTGGCTCGGAACCAGCTTTTCGATGCCTATTCGTTTTCGAAAAAATGATTTTGTATGCCCAAAATATGGCCAAAAAACCAAACCCCCCCTGAAAGAGGCAAAAAATGTAGTCTAGTGGCTCTCGCAAGTGGAGGTGGCCGTCGGGGCTGACAGGTCCGATCATCGTATGGCAACCAGACTGTCAGCCCGGTACCCTACGCAATGCAAAACAAACCCCCAAAAAAAATTTGTTTTTTTTGTTTTTTTTGCAAAAAAAACCAATCGCTTTTTTTAAAAAAAAATTTCAACTTTTTTTACAAAAACTCAAATTTCGACCTACATGTCATAAAAAGGCAAAAAAATAATTTTTTTGAAATTTTTTTTCTCGAACTACATGCTAGGGTCGTACGGCTTGGATCTAAGAAAAAAATACTTCCAGAGGCTAAGGAACCAAAATAGGTCAAATTTATATGACCATACGGGTTTTCGGGCCTTCTGAGCATGATGGTGAGGTCTGTTTAGGCCCAAAGTGCTCAGAAAAAAAAAAAAAAAACCTATACCTAGGTGCATAAAAAAATTTCTGAAACCCTAGATCCGCTTCTAATGCAAAAATTCTCAAAACAAGAACAGATAGCTGCAAATCTGAAGCTCTGATACCATGTTGGAGTTGAGAAAATACAACACCACAAGAGCCCAAATGATCTCTGCAAACTGAAAAACTTGTTACAAGGAGAAGCAAGGAAGCAAATCACAGAAGGAACAAAAACACAAGAAAAATATGCTCCAAAAGATGAGAGCTCAATATTCACAAAATGTGTAATGTAAAAAACCTTCTTCTTCTTACAAAGAAAATAATAAACTCAACCTTTAATAGGTCAAGAAACCCTAAAAGGGAAATCTAGGTTTGCACATAATAATTAATAAAAAAATTAATTATTATGCATCTAAAGTTAGCTTAAGTGTAAAAGAGATAAAGGGGACTTAAATAATTAAACAAATATTGTTTAATTAATCAAGTCAATACCCAAATACTATAACAGTTTATAGGTTCCTTGAATATTTTAAGTTGTAATTTAAGGTCTTTTAAGACCAATAATTTTTGTTTTGATTAGCCATGTAAGGCCTTGGGCCCATTTTGTAATTGTGAGCTTCTTAGGACCTATCTTGTCAACCATGGTCAAATGACATCCAAAATGCATAAATGAGGCAAGCATTGTATTTTGGCTCCTATGTGGTCTATTTGTAAGGTTTATGCGTGTCATAATAGGTTACATAGGCAGATGTCATAGGTTGTCAAGTTTGGATGACAACTTTTATTGGCAACTTGTAACTAATCTCCCTCCAACGGCTACTTAATTCAAATTTCAATTGGAGTCAGTTGAGGAGGTTTGAGAGACCTTTCCTAAGGCCTTCGAGGTCGAGAAGAAAGGGGATGATGAATTTCGGATGTAAGATAGTGATCAAATTCATTAAAACACTAAAAAAATTACACAAATTCGCTGCAAACAATGCCTTGTATGGCCATTGTACGAACTCCATGTGCAAGCTAAATCATTTATTTGAATAGACCTTTGTGTTGATGTTCATTTTGCTTTGATTTGACAGGAAAAGACTAAGAAACAAGTGAGATATCTGTATTTTGGTGAAAGGTGGTATGAAAACCCTCCAAAACCAGGGTTTTTGAGGAAATGCTTTCTTAACCCCACGTTCCTCTGGCCAAATTGGCTCAAAATTTGGGGAATAGTAGACAAAGGAATTAGGTTGAAACCTTTCAAAACAAGCTCAAAAGAAGGCACAATAGGACTTGTCGGCAAGAAAGTTGAATTGAGAACCAAGAATAAGGAGGATGTTCCTACTCCCCAAAAGACACCAAAGTACAAGTTCACAATGGGTAAGGATAAAGGTGAAAAACAAGAGGAAACATATGCACAAGTTGAGGAGTAGGCTAAGAGCCAAGTTGAGCAAGAAGAAGAGGAACAAGAGGAAGAATATCAAGAGGAGGATCTACTGGAACCTCCAGCTACATCAGAGCAAGGATCTACACCAGGGGTTTCTCCAAAGGTTTCTGCTCTTGAATTTGTCACAGTACCTCCTCATGTCACTAGTGTGCAATCTTTCCCTTCTATTCCTATTGTTTCTACTATACAATCTTCGTCTTTTATTTATGTTATTTCATCTGTGCCAATTGTCTCTACTCTTTCTATTGTTGTACCTACAATTTTAGTTTTGTTGTACCTATTTCTATTTCTAATTCTATATGTTTTAACATGCTTGCAAACTATATTCAAATGTTCCTTTTACTTTAGAATTAAATAGCAATGTTGTTTCCCTACTTATTTAAATGAAATCAAATTTGACTTTCATGATTTAAATGAAAGATTTATAAAACCATATCTTTACTTATTTGTATACTTTTTCTTGGAATACGTTAATACACATATAATAAAAAAAGGCTTTTAAAATAAAATCTAAATTACTTAGACTTAATTAATCAATAAACAATGTTTTAAAAAATCAATTATAAAAATATCATCTCACATCCAAAAATATTATTCAATTGTCAAAAATATTTCCCTTTACAAAAAACCATTCTTTTCAATTAGACCAAACAATGTTAAGTCAAAGACTTTCATATAGGTGCTAGTCTACATGTTATAAATTGGACAAGATTTTATTGTAAGTATTGAATTACAAAAAATACGTAGTTGGCTCAATTCTACCTCTGGTAATTTGGAAAGTAGAGGTGTACAACCAATGACCCTACTTCGTTATAGAACTACCACCTTATGAAAAATGTGAATTGCCCCTAGTCTACTAATGAAGTTTGCTAAGTGCAAGGCCCCAACATCATAAGGGATGAAGTTGGGATCGTGACTTTGGCGAAAAAGATACCCCCCTTCTCTTGGCTCGTAGCTAGAGAGGTTTGGCCTATGACTCATACTCTCATGTCAGATAGCTAAACAAATTTGGGTTTGATATAAGACCTTCCATTTAAAAGAGAGAAAAAAGAGTCAATATTAATCAATTAGTAAGGGTAGGATCCCATGGATGAGGGTTTCCTACAAAAATTAAGTAGATGTTGTTGAAACTTTTTTGGAAATAATTTAAAGCAAGGTGACCCCATAAATTTTTTGTAGTGTAGTTTAAGCTTTAAGATTTTGAACTCTAACATTTAGGGAAGCTAATGGTCTTAGACTCTCATGTATTTTATTATTTTGCATATTCAATTCAATAGAATATATAGATATAAATTAATAAAAAATTAATTGATCAAACTTAAAAATTATGAACCACTCCCAAATGACATAAAAACTCATAAGCTGGTGGACTGAATAAAAAATCCGCCATTATCTACCCACTGAAATTTTCAAACTAGAATTATCCGAAAGAAAAATTAATTAAAAAAAAAAGAAAAGATCCCCTATTATCTAGAAAGAATATTTAATTAATAATGAAACGTGTTTGTTTTTATTTCTTCAAAAAAGACATTGAAGGCCCCCACCTATACGGCAGCCTCAGAGGCCTGGACATTTAATCACAGACGATATGAATTTAACCAGGAATTGGTGGTGCGAGTAGGGGAAAGAAGCTTAGATCGCAACATGGCAAGGATAGCGTTGCCCATGCTCTCCAAAACAGGGGCCTCCCCAATAGCTCACTCCATTCGAACCTGCCAAGTGCCTCAATCAAAACCCAAGTCCCCACGCAATATCACAGTAAAATCCGGATCTGGACTTACCAAAGACTTCGATCTGAAAGAGTACAGCAAACCCCTCATCGAAAGCGTAAACAGGGAGCTCCACAGCCTAATTCCCCTAAGCAATGACAGGATCGAAGAAGCCATGAGATACTCTGTGATAGGAGGAGGTGGCAAGAGATCATGCCCCCTCATGTGCATAGCGGCGTGCGAGGCGGTGGGAGGGCAGCGAGAAGAGGCCCTGCCGGTTGCCTGCGCGCTGGAAATGATCTACGCCGCCTCACTCATCCTGGACGACCTCCCCTGCATGGACGACGACTCTCTGCGCCGCGGCCGCCCCTCCACCCACGCCGTCTTCGGCCCAGGCGCCGCCATTCGAGCCAGCGACGCCCTCTGCGCCCTCGCCTTCCACCACATCGCCCGCCCCTGTGCCGCCCTCCGTCCCGAGAGAGCGCTCAAAGTAGTCTACGAGCTCGCAAAGGCAGGGGGCTCCACGGGCATGGTGGGGGGCCAATACATGGAATTGGCCAGTGCGGGGACTCCTTTTATTGACCCTGCCTTGGTGGAGTACATTCACCTCAACAAATTGGCGCTCATGGCGGAGATTTCGTTGGTGAGTGGAGGGATCGTTGGCGGGGGGTCGGATGAGGAGGTGCAGAGGCTGAGGGCTTATGGGCGTGCTGTTGGTCTGGCTTATCAGATCGTTGATGATATGCTTGACCAGGGGAGAACTACTGAGGAGCTCGGTAAAACAGCTGGGAAAGACAAAATCGTGGGGAAAGCTACTTATCTTGAGCTCTACGGGATGGAGAGGTGTCGGGAGATTGTGGTTGAACTTGTGCAGAGAGCCCAACGCTACATTTCCCAGTTTGATCCCTTACATGCGCTGCCTCTGGTTAGTTTTGCACAGTTTGTTGTTTCCAGAAACTTCGACAGCATCACTGGGTAGGGTTTCGATTTTGTTCTGTTCTTCGTGGTGAATGAAATTTTGATGAAGTGGCGTTTGGATTTTGTTGTCTTCTTATCTGCTGCTAGAAGGAGAGAAAACGTTTCGATATAAAAAAATTATGGTGTTTGCTTAGAAATTTTGGGCTAGGGGGTTGAGTTACGGCTCATAATTCAATTCCCGTTTATTGGAAATTATTAATTAAAAAGTCTTTTAAAAAAAATTATGGTGTGCGTTTGGAAATGTTCAGCTAGGGGGTTGAGTTACGGCTCATAATTTAATTATCGTTTATTAGAAATTATTAATTAAAAGTCTAGTAAAGAATTTATCTAGTGGATCAATGGTAGTCTATTGGTACATTTGATAATTAGATGAATTGTGCAATTTCATTGATGCCAATAACATACAATTGTTGGAACATTTGTGCAAATTTTGCGGTGGTCAAAATAAATAGTTATCTAAGGATTAGTGTATAAGCATATGATTCATGTAAGAAAGTGTTAAGAATGCATCATCTAACAACTAGGTAGGTAAGTGTAAAATGGTTTGAAGGGTGTGAATAACAAGGCTTTAAATTGCTCAAATTAATAAGAGTAATTATAAATGTTTTAAATGGTTTGAATGCTCACTTCAAGATTAAAATTATTTTCATTGTTGATAGTGATCAAAATATGATTCTTTGATAGCACCGTGCATTTGAGGTTTCTATTTGGTATAATGCAAAACTTTACTAGCACACATATTTTTAATGTCTTCTTCACATGCCTTTAAATCGATGACTTTTGTGTCTTGTTTGTTGATTTTATCAATTTTATTGTTTTCATATCTTCTAAAGTAGTGTCACCATCAAGTCATAGAATTTGACTACTTTTGGTCTAATTATTTGCTCTCATTATTCACATTGCAAAGTGAAAGCATGTCAAGAATACATTTAGTTTTCACGTAATTATTGAGATTTGATATTATATCACTAATATTGTTGCTATCAAAATGTAACTTGCAAGAAGAATTATACCCTTCCCTAATAATTTTTGTTTAGTGAAGAATGCTTTTAAACTATAAAAGATTGTATCTTTTGGCCTTATATAATCTTTGAAACTATTCTCATTGTGATGCATTCAAATTTAAAATTCACAACAAACTATGTGTCTAAATTTGTTTACAAACTCCTCCCTTATAATAATGGATGAATGGTGAAAGAATTTCATGAAGATTACCCACAACTTCCACTTTGGAAATATTACTCCATTTCTTCACAATAGATCCTCAGAACCATATGATTTTTTTGATTTTTTTATATGAATTATTTTTCACCTTTCAATATCTATTTGTGAGGTACCTCTAATATTATGATAGAATAGAGTAACTAAAAAATATGCCTTGCACTTTATATGCATCTAGATATATGTGAATTTAATATTCTTGTTGTGCTATTTCATGGAAATTCAATGTGTGAATTATAAGATAATGCTTCCAATACCCTAGCATTGAAGAAAATTAACTAGTTTTGTAACATCGAGAATTCTCTACCAATATGAGAAATTCATCAATATTTAAGAGAAACTAAGAGAAAATCTTATAAATTGATCTAATTCCTAGTTTTAGGTTTAGATGAAACATTCATAAATGTCATAAATTGTAAGAGTACTCCTATGTTTCATATTTTTTTTTTCTTAGAGATCTTAATAGACGTCATCAAACTAGTGTATCCTAGAGTGATTGGGATGCCTAGAAAATGAGATACCTCTACTAGTATCTACTAGCCCACCTAGACATGTTGGCATTATTGATTTGATGCCATGAGGTGTGGATTACAAGAAATCACTCTTATTGCCCTAATTCTAAAGAAAACTAATATTTTTTTAACATTATGTTTTTTACACCACGAGAAAACCTTTAGAAATTGGAATAATCTAGGAGATGATTTTGTAGATTGAGCACTATAAATTTTGAGTGTGGCTATCTTTAAGTTTGTAGGTATGCTCAATCTTCTATTTGTTTATTAGTCATTAAATTTTCAAAGTTCCTCATCCAGGAATACTTTCCCATCTAAGTAGAATCTTTCCTTGATTCTCATTGAACTTTCAAACTTCTTTGTCATGTCATGCTTTTCATTCACACTTTGCTCTCCCTTTGTTTTTTTCAATCTTTTGGGCTTACCTTTACCAAAATACTTGTTCCTCAACCCCCAAGGCCTCAACCTATGGTATGAGTCTTGTAGTATCTCTAACACTTAATCCTTGGAAATTATCACATTTATTTTATTATCTCCATAATTCACAAGTACGTGTTGTAATGTCATTGATGGTTAATTTTGGTGCCATAACTTTCAAAAGTGTAATTTTTTCCCACCTATAATAATTCTTCAAATTTAGAGTGGCAAATTTACATTGTGATAGATAGAAAGGGGTGGATGTGTCCATTCAAAGGGCATTGTCTGCACCACCAAATTCCTTTTAACAATTCACTTGATCACTTGTGTTCAAGTGTGGGAATCCTAGAATGAAAACCTTGGTGATTTTGGAGGATGATCTCATACAAAGTTCACATTTGAGTTTCATTAAATGGAAACTCCAACCATATTATCTTGATTTTATTAACCCGTGTTGTTTGTATGAATAGCTACTATTGAAAAATTATTTGAATGTGACATAATCATTATTGTGATATGAAAGAGAGTGAAAATTAAATATGTATTTTTTTCATTATAATAAGAAGATTGAGTGTTATGTTTATGTTCTTGATTAGAGTGTAATGAAACTATCGATGTATTGATAGTAATCTAAATATGATTTATCTAAGATTTGACCAAATAATAGGGGTATATAGAGTTTTTATTCAACTAATAAGTGGTTGTTGAAGGTTACAAATTAGATTTGTATTACTATTTTGGCTCAGAACATTACAATAGTAAGTTCCCTCTTCTACTCATGAGTAGAAGAATAGCTCCCTTGTCAAAAAAGATGTTGTTAGAATGAGCTTAAAAGAAGAATTTTTGCTTCTCATGCAAAGAACCTTGGGAATTGATACACAAATACCAAGGTATTTATATGAAATGAAGTTTGAGGTAGAATTAAAAGTAGAGCTACATTGAGATTTAGAGGTTGAAGTTAAGGATCCTATTGGTGAATTCTCATAGTAGGAAAATTATTTTTCTGAAGTTAATGAGAAAAAAAAATGGAAGCTCAAGAGAAAATAAATGAATTTAATTTTCTAATAATTGTTAGTGATGTCTAAAATACTCCTATTAGAATGAGCCTAGGCGTTATTTAGTGTGTTTACAACACAATGGTATTAATAAGTATAAGTATATGATTGGTCTTGATGCTTGTCCTGCTAATATTCATTCCAAAAGAATGGGTCACAAGAGTGGTAGCATTTTTTAATTCTCTTACAAATCTCCAATTTGAAAATAGAAAGTAAACACTTTGTTGATATACAAGATTGGTAGCATTTTTTAATTCTCTTAGAAATCTCCAATTTGAAAATAGAAAGTAAACACTTTGTTGATATTTTTTAGGAAGGATAGTATCAGCAAAGAATACATAGATAAGTTATATGGGAATACAACTCCTATCATAGATGCACAAATGTGTTTGATATAAGACCCTTCATAAGAAAATAAAATTAAAAAATTGAAGAGAGAGAGAGAGAGAGAGAGAGAGAGAGAGCTCGTGAATCAATTACTAAGGTGGGATCCCATGGATAAGGGCTTCCTAAAAAAATTAGTAGGTGTTGTTGAAACTTTTTGGAGAATATTTTAAAGCAAGGTGGCCTTATAAATTTTGTAGCATAGTTTAAGCTTAAGCTTTTAAACTCTAAAATTAAAATTAAAAAATTATGAATGATCAACAAGTTACACAAAAAAATTATAAACCAGTGGGCCGAATCCAAAATCCGCTATTATTCACCCACTGAAATATTCAAACTAAAATTATCCAAAAAGAAAATTTAATTATATAAAAAAAAAAATCACTATTACGGGGAAAGAATATTTAATTAATCATATAATGTGTTTGTTTACTTCTTCAAAATAGACTTTGAAAACCCCCACAAGACCGCAACATGAAAAGCCTCGAAATTTAATTAGTCACAAATTAGAGTGACACAAACTCATAAAGTAGTCTAGGAGCTCGCAAAGACGGGCTCCACGGGCATATGGTGGGCGGCCACACTGCGGGGACTCCTTCCGTTGACCCTGTTTTGCTTAAAGTAATTTCAATCCTTAATCAACTTAAAAGAGAAATGGGTTTTTTGGGGAGGAGGGGAAAATCTTGAAAATGAGAAATGTTACTTTAAGGATGAGCTTTTCTTATTTAATAATTTGTATGGGAAAATAAATGTAACATTAATTTAGTGTAATTTAATAGCATATATAATTTAACATAAATGAATTATATTAATTTAATTGGCAATTTCATAAATTTAACTTGAAAAATTAATGTTAAGTGAGAAAATTGAACGTGAAGGAAGAGTGTAATTAATTTTAGAACTAATGTTAATGAATAATATGATGTGTTGTACATTATTATGTTTTAATACAAGTAAACAAATGATTTAGATGTCTCATGTCTTGAATTTTAGAAAACTATCACTATTCCTAAGTCAATTATGAAATTTAAGGTTTCTTCTACAATGATTGGTATGTCTTGTAACTTTTATAACTCATTTAATAAATCTCACATTTATGTTCTTCAATTCACTTTAAAGTATACTTTTCACCAATATAACTAAGTGTACACTCGAGTATTTGTCACTAGGTCAATATTGACTAGCCACATAAGACCTCTTATAATGTTGATAGAACACCTTGCACATGCACTTATATATAGAAATAGTATTTTAATCCTCTTATATGATTTCATTAATTATTTCATGCATATTGGAAAGTTGTAGACATATGAGACATAAATTTGATGATTAATCTATCTAAATTTTCTTAAGATTGGTTCTTAGTTTTTAATATAGAATCGTTAATATCATTGCTATTCTAATCTACTCCTAATCTAATCATATCGATAGTAATTAAATATGGTGTTTAAATTATGGAATGATTAATCCCTCACTAATACTTGAATTGATGCCTACTCCATTTGATACTCCATTTGACAATGTAGTCATGAATGGAAGAGGAAATAAATACCATCATGTTAACATATCAAAAAACCAATATTTATTTATATTTAAATCAAATATTACATTCCATGTGATGGAAATACTTAATAATCCATCTCAAAAATATAATAATCCATATGCAATAGAGGGAGGACCTTTAAAAATATTTTTTTAATCCATTATAAGCTATCACTCTTCAACTAACCCCTATTGTACTAACACAAACAAATATGGTGGTAAAAAATACATAGTGTAGTCACACAAATATGTCCATTTTAATTAAATGAATATTTTGTATTTATTTAATTAAAAATCCACTAAGCCACCAGTTAATTAAATTAATATTTAATTAATTCATCCCCAAACATTCTTCTATTAATTAAATAAATTATTCAATTTATTTTAATTAATTCATTAAATCAAATTCAAATCAATTAAATGAATAAATAATATTTATTTCATTTAATCCCCTTTTCCTCTTTTAAATAAATTAAATAAAACATTTATTTAAATCATTATCCCCCCCCCCCCCCCCCCACTTGCATTTTCCTACAAATGCAACATGCACACATTTATTGAAATAAATGAATTTTTATTTTAATAAAATCCTATTTTCCCTCACCCACCAAAGCCACTTGCAAAATCTAATCCCCTTCTAGATTCTTCTAACGCCTTCCTAATTAGCCTAATCCATCCCCTAATTATTGTCACATTCCTAAGCAAAATGGAGTCACTTCTCAAAGACTCCAAAGTCTTTGAAAAGCATTTAATGCTTTGCGTGTTCAACAAATTAACCCCCAAAGTCTTCCAAGACCACTAATGGCTCTTACATAACCATTTATGGTTATTTCAAACTTGTCCCCCCAAACATTTCTTGTTTTGACCATATTCATCCTTTTCACATTTGCACAAGAGTTTATCCATTGGATAAAAACTTTATTCTTTGAATAAAGAGTTTATTCATTCAACCAACCTTGACTTTAAATCTCAAAGTCATATCAAGCATTTAATGCTTATTCCTTCTCCTCTCAACCTATCTCACATTGACACTTGTCATCCTGGGATTGGGTTGAAAGCCATCACATGGATTTGAAATCATTCAATCCTGACCCTTGTTGAGATTGCTCAATCTCAACCATCAATTGCTCCATTTTTCCTATAAATAGAGCCATTTCTTCATAATCCAGATCCTAAAAACTTGTATGCATTTGAGCTATAGACATTTTAAGAGAGCATTTTAGCATAATTAACTCATGCATTGTCATCTTGGATAAAATAAATCATTTTAGTATCAATAGCTTAGTATTAGCTTTTCATTTCAAGATTTGGAGCACAATACTACAATCTCGATCCTCCATAAGCATCCATAGTGCAAAAAGCTGCTGAGAGCTACACTATTCTGGAACTTGGAGAGGAGAGGAACAAGGGAGAAAGAGCTAAGAGCATGTTAGGAGGTATTTGGAGATGCCTCATCATATTTGCTTCTTTAGTTAAATATGCTTTCATGTTTTTAGTGTCTCTCTTGGTATGCCTATTTAGATTAGTCTTTGATTAAATAACACTAACGATTTTCTTGTGTGTCTTGTGTTGTTTGTCTCTTAGACTAACCTTGTCCATTTTGCAGGGCATCACATAGCAATGACTATATATTCCCTTGAAGCATTACAAACTATCATGTAACATATATTACATGGAGATTTGTGTTACAAACTTGTCATACTCTTCACAAGATATATTCCTTCTTTAATAGTGAAAACATACAACACTTGATGCCCTAGAATATAAACAAACCTTTCTAGACCAAAAAATTAGCTTAGTGGCCAACAATTTGAATGAATAAGTAATTGGTTTGTGTAGATCTTCAATTTAGATACTCAATTTGCATGTAGGAGCCTCATGTGATGATGAAATCGTGGATAAAATAAGAAAATCCATCCTATCTAATCCCAACCATCTTTCCACGCATAAAATTTCATACTTAAAACCATGTGAAAAAATACCAACAAGTGTGTTTATATCACTACAAAAAGTATGGAGGAACATTCTTCAAATCTATAAATTATCTTTCATTTATGGTGCTTATAGATTTGGTGTGTTTTCCAAGGAGATGGTATGAGGAAAATTGAGGTTTGAAACCTTATTCACCATATTAATGAGAGTATAGATCAAATGTATTTTTTACCTTTAAATTTATTCCTTTAGAATAAACAATAATTTATGGGTGTGAAAAAATTAGTTGGATAGAATTGGAGGATTAAATTAGGTCTTTAGTGACAATCTAGGACATACAACGACATAGGTAGGAGAAAAAGGTGAAAAGTGCAAGATTTTTGAGATAAAGGGTAGAGGATACCTAGTAACTCATACCAATGTCGAGGAGTTGAGGATCGAGGTCATAACATACCTCATGCTCAAAGAAGATAAGTAATCTACTATATAGATCTTTGAACTCAAAAATACATATGAAGGAAATTATCAAAGGTTGAGAATTGGAGATGCAAAAGGAGGCACTCAAGTAAAGAGATGACCAAAAAATTGACTTCGATAAAGTAACTTAGTGCTAAATATTGGGGAATCAAGGTTCAAAGGGAAAGCATGTTGGTAAGAAAAACCCTAATAAACCCATAGATCCAAGGTAAAAAGAAAAATTTAGATGAAAGGTATTCTAAGAATGAGGAAGTGCAAGTCCAAAATTACAACAAAGAATAATTCTTAGGAATTTTATTACAAGACATCCACACTTAGAACCTCTTAAGATATTCAAGTTTGTCTCATTATTTTCCTTTTGCATGTTGCACTATTCTTCTTCAGGAAGTTGATGTTTTATGTATTTGGTATTTTAAGGATCACAAGAAACAATTAATATATCCCACAAGGCATTCAAACACGAACAAGTCAAAACTACTACTCCTGATATGGTGATGATAGTGTTGGAAATGTTGTCATTGATGTCAAAAGTATAAATACGGATGTTTGTCATTGATGTCAAAGGTAAGAGGACAAGGATATTGTCATTAATATCTAAATTCATGGAGAGATTGTTAGTGTCGAATAAAGTTTAGACAAGATCGACTCTTTCTTATAATGGTGACTACATTCAAGCATTTTTGTGAAGAACAAAAATAATGCTATGATAGTAATTTGACTATAGAAAGACATACATGGACAATGATCATGCATGAACAACTATACAAAACAAACTCAAGAATCATAGTGTTGAAGCTTAGATCACTAAAGTGTGATTGCATCAATATATAAACAAGTAGTTTGTGAGGACATGAAAGTAGGACTATAACACACATCACTAGTCTATAGAAGAAATGTATTAGAGCAACTATAGAATCTTTTTGATAGAGTTGTGAATTGTGTAACAAGAAAGAAAATACTAGTAGTGATTGTGTATTATGGAGATACATGCAAACACACACATATTAATTCATGTTTGTATTAGGCATCTCAAACAAGGCTAGTAGGAGAGATTGTAGGATTTCTCAAAAAAGTCAATAGTGTTACTAGAGTTAGAGGCACCAACCTCACCAATGTGTGTTTCCACCATAACAATGTTGTTATCACAATGGATGATGGATAATTTTTAACTCCTCCACAAATTTTATATATTGTCTTCTACAAATCTTCTATGAATTCTTCATAAATCTACCATAACTTCTTCAAAATCTACTATACTCTCTTCATAAATCTTCCATAAATTCTTCCTCAAATATGTTATAAAGTCTTCCTCAAATTTACCATAAAGTCTTCCACAAATCTATCACAAGATGATCACATTAACCTCTTTGAAAAGTCTACAATACACTTCTTATCTATTTCTCCACAAGTCTGCAATGATCTTAAAAATGCACTCCCTCATTCTCATGTATATGATTAGTCTTCACATAGTATACCACACCCACCTTATCACCTTTTTTCAATCATTATTTATATATTTACATCAAAGAGTCATACCCTTTGAATATTAAAAAGACATAACTTCTTATTGAAACCCTTCATTTAATATTATTTTCTCTAAATTGCATTTTATGAGGAAATATTACTAATCATAAACAAATCACACCACTTGTTTCAATCCTAAATTCTGCCTTTATTTAATGATGTTGTGGAAATGGGGACAAGGAAAAAACAAATTTCAATGTCAATAAATTAGTTTCAACCATAAAACCAAAATAAAGAACTAAAAACCATTCCAAACATATCAAAAGATATTTCAAAAAGCATGAAAGGAGTTTAACAAAACTAAATAAAGGGGAAGAGCCTCCCTAAGATGCTTCCATGATTCCTTTTGATGATTCTCCCTTGTTTCTCCCCTCTCCAAGTCCCAAATGAGTGTAGCTCTCAGCTTTTAGCACTAGCCATGGATTCCATATAGAGATTCAAGATGGTTGGATATGATAAACAAATGCTATGTAAGTGTAGATAGTGATGCTATGAGAAAGCTCTATGCTAATACCAATATAGTAACAATACTCTAATGCTTCCTCCTTTGCTTGAGGAGAAGGGTTCTATAAATATAGAAGAAATGGGGAAATGAAGGGTTAAGATTGAGCAAGCTTGACAAGGGTTAGGATTGAAAGATATTTAATCCATGTGAGACTTTCAACCCAATCCCATGATGACAAGTGTCACCATGAGGAGGCTTGAGAGGAGAGATAAGGAGCATTAAATGCTTGAGGGGACATGATGGTTACTCTAGGGGGTTGGGTTAGTGTAAAGCGGAAAATAATCGAACCCTAGTTGCTCTCCCCTCTTCCAACTCCAAGGAGAGAGAAGGGAGGTTACTAGGGTTGACGGTTTTCACTTAGGGAGACTTTACATTCAAAAGAGGGGTTGAAATCCACAAGATCCAATCCCACGCAATGCAAGATTGGATTCTAAATGAGTTTCAAGGGTTAAGACAGCAAGGCTACCCTCTTTTGTAAAGAATGTGCATAGAATGATCAAGCTAGGAATGCATAGAAAGTGAGAAAGATTCGCTTATAAACTGAGATAGGGATATAGGATGAAGCTGCGGACCTGGAATTAGCAGTAAAATGTGGAGACGGCGCTGTTCTGCAAATTTGAGCAAAAGTTGACGGGACGATGGCGCCCGACGTGCACACGGTCCTCCGAAAAATCCGCGAAACGAAGGGGGATCTGTTCGTCTCTGCACAAGGATTCCAGATCTTCAATTTCAGCCGCGTACCTGCAACCTACACACAGAAAAGCGAAGACGATTGGGGGGGTTAGGGATTAGGGGTTTGCCCTTAGGTCAAACCCCGGTTTGGAATTAACCAATAAATGAGAAATGCTGTAAATGTAAATGTTTGTAATATAAAACAAGTACTAGTACCTTGTTGTCAGGATGTTTATATCCTTATGTGCGAAGGTATAGATGTTGTTGTATGTTGTATGTTGTAGTATGTGATCTCCTCTTCAATGGTTGAATCCTTGTCTTGAATGCAACACTTAGCCTTGAATGGAGACTTAGAATGATCAATTGCTTGAAGGAATGTTTGAATGCTTGAATGCTTGAATGTTTGAATATCGTTTCCACGCTTGTACACATATGTCCTTCTTACCCAAATGGGAGAGAAAAAGTAGTTTATATACTTGCCAATTAGGGTTGATAGACTGATTTTTCCGACCTTGGGCCGACCAGGAAAGATTATTTTCCAATTTGCAAACAAAAAAGACCCGAAGTCCCATAGGAGACCGGGCCCAAAATAGGGCCAGGGACCAGGGCGCTGGGCGCCCTGGTCCTAAAGGACTAGGGCACTGGGCGCTCTGGTCCCACCTCCCGGGACAGCAGGGTGCAAGGAGGGATCAGGCCAGGGTGCTGGAAAAATGCAGTTTTTGATGTCGTGGACAAGTTTCGGGGTCTCCATTCAGGTTCCGTGTTGCGTCGCCATCGTGAAGACCCAAATGCGGTCGAAATTGCAAGTGTCGCAATTTTAGGACGCTACAGTTAGGGTTAGGTTAAAATGGATATTCTTTTTATCCAAGAGATAAATGAATGTGCAAGGGTTAAATCGTTACCTTAGTCAAAGAAATAAATGCTTTGAAGAGAACCATGAGTCAAAGGGATGGTTAAGTAAGAGGAAAGTCTCTAACCAAAGGTAAAAATGTGAGCTAACGATAAATGGTTATGTAAGAGCCTTTAATGGTTTGGAAGACTTTAGAGGTTAACCATTTGAAGACATAAAACCTTTAATGGTTATTGAAGACTTTGGAGGTTTTTGAGAAGCGACTTCCTTTTATTTAGGAATGTGACAATGATTAGGATAAGATTAGGCTAATTAGAATGAGTTAGAAGAATCTAGAAGGGATAGGCATGCAAGTGGGAGGAATTTTGGGATTTTCAATTAAAATAAAATCATTTATTTCAATTAAATAGTGTAATTTGCATTTGGATAGATATTTAAATAAATATTAATTTATTTAAATGTGATTATGAATTTTAGATTTTATTTAAATAAATATTAATTTATTTAAATGAGAAAAAAGGGGGACAAAACATTAAATGCTTGAAGACTTTGAAGGAAAGCATTAAAGGCTTAAGAAGACTCTAGAAAAAAGCCATTAAGTTTGAAGACTTTAAGGGAAACCATTAAAGGCTTGAGAATACTCTAGAAGGAAGCCATTAAGTTTGAAGACTTTAAGGGAAGTCATTAAAGGTTTCAAGTGGGTGAGGATAAATATGATTTTAAATAAATTATTTATTTATTTAAAATAGTTGTGCAACTTGCATTTATAGGAAAATCCAAGTTGGTGGAGGATAAAGGTGATTTAAATAAATGTTAATTTATTTAAATGTGAGAGATGAGATTTTAGGGGATTTGAATAAATATTAATTTTTTTAAATGTGAGAGAAGATTTAATTAAACAAATATGATTTATTTATTTAAATAATGCCCTGAATTTGGTTAAGTGAATTAAATCAAATAAATTGAATAATTTATTTAATTAATAGGAGAAGAGGGTTATGATGAATTATTAATTTAATTAATTTTTGATCGATAGTTATATGAACAAATTAATACTAAGTATTCATTTAATTAAGTGGACATATTTGGGTGTCTACAAATGATAATCAGTTTCTTAATGAAATTTGGTGCAGTCACGATTAGGAGGGACCTCAATGAGATCTATCTGGATCGTGTAGCAGGAGTAAAATACAATGGAAACAAGACAAGATGATGGAGGCAATGCAGAACTAAATGAATTATATAATGAGAATTGATTACAATCTGTCGGCAACATGTGGGCTACAAGATTCAACTCACTGGCCTGATGCATACATGCTCCATTACAATATCGATCAACTCGAGACCTCTTAACCTCTAGATAGATCTTCTATGTTTTCACTACTACCTTCTACATGTGCTCGATTATGTTGATTTATATGCTCTAGGATGATCCGCGTCGGCCCAAGATGAACAAACATTGATGAATCAAAATGAAACGTTTGAAACACAAGGTCGACCTTCGCTAAAGAGATTCCTCCAAAAAATCCAAAGGATGAAGTGCAGACCAAAGGGAAGGTCGACCACATGCCAAGGAACGTTGGAAACAATGAACTGAAGCTCTGCAAGCTACGGAAAGATCCACAAGATTCGCCAATAGCAGAATAGGTCCAAGCGGTTCCAATGTTCTAGCCAGAAAACTGTCCTAGATACAGAAATTGATAACTTGCCGAAAAAAGATTCAAACGTCCCACGGACTTGGGGTAAGGAAGATAATCATGTCCACAAGCAAAATCTAGCTCCACAAGATCCAATGAGAACATTCAAGAAAATGCGTAAAGAAATGCTAAACTGCAAAACAGGAAATGAATTGAAAGAAATATTTTTGGTTGATGCAAGATTGCCAAAAACTAAGGATGTGCCTGCATCAAAATTGTTGCACTTAAGTTTAAATGATGCCTTCCTTAAACTATGTGTTGCTTCTAGACTCTTTTTATAAGCACTATTTTTAATTATGTATATGAAAATCACATGGTGCATTAATTGTTGTATATATTGTTTACTTTAATCACTCCCACTATAGAAAAGATATGATTGCCTTTAGTTTATTTTTATTTCTTTCATATGGGATGATATCTTTTGTCACTTCCTATTTTTGTCTTTTTCTAATTTTTTTCTTATTTGTTTTCTTGACTTATTCACATTTGTCCTTTTTGAATTTTTTTGTTTGTTCCTGTTTTGTCTTATCAAATCAAATCTATTGTTGTTTTCTTATGTTTTTCAATTCTTTTCTTTTTATTCATGTTCAAGTCTTTTTTGTATCAAGTGTAAGAATAATAATGCTCCCATACCCATGTATATAAAGTATGCATTTTATAATGTACTTTAGCTATAAATTTTCATTGTCTAAATATGCTCAAGTGGTCAATAGAGAATTTTGAACTTCCCTTAACATATCTCCAATAACACTCCTGACTTCTATGAGAAATCCCACAATCTCTCCTACCAATATTGTTCAAGATGCCCAATACAAGCATGAATCAATTTGTGTGTGTTTGCACGTGTCTCCATAATACCCAGTCACTACTAGTATTTTAATTCTTGTTACGTAATTCACAACTCCATCAACAAGATGCTATGGTTGCTACAATCCATTTCTTCTATAGACTGGCGATTTGTGTTTCAGCCCTACTTTCATGTCCTCACAAACTACTTGTTTATATATTGGTGCAATCACACTTTAGTGGTCTAAGCTTCAACACTATAATCCTTGAGTTGTTTTGTGTAACTATTCATACATGATTGTTGTCCATGTATGTCTTTCTATAGTCAAATATGTTGGCAGCAACAATATAGGAAAACTAATAGGGGGTGAATCAGTTTTCATCAAACTTAAACCAAATTAACCTCAACTTTAGATCTGATGAAGAACAACAACAACAAAGATAAACACAACAACAACAACACACATAACACACAAATTTTTGATGTGGAAAACTTGGTTAAGGGAAAAACCATGGTGGGAACCTACTCACAATATGATGATACTCTGCAGTAGTATATGAAAATATTACAATGGGGAATGCACATGCATTCAGGCACACTACCTAGAGCTCACTTCTCAAAACAACAAAGGGCTACAACCCTTGGAAGGCTCACTGTCTTACAAAGATCGGAGAACAATCTGGATTACATGAACTGAAAAAATAGTATCTCCAAATACTTGATTACAGTTCCGGTTAAGCACATTGTCTGCACTACAACACTTCTCTACACTTCTCAACTACCAAAAGATAAATTCATTTTTACGCACATACAATACTCTCACATATCATAGACACAACCACAAATAGTCACAAACCCTAATCTTACATGATTACAACATTTATTTATACAAATCATCAATCTTAACCTCAAGGTCGGCTCAACACATAAGACCTAATTATAAAATTACATCACAGGATACATAAATCAATAACCAAACCAATACAATGTTAGAAAGAACATAGCATGGACCCGAATCAAATCCTCGAATATGCAACACCACCAAATATCTTGCCAAGATCATCTGTAACACGCAACAACCATCGGGTCGACCAAAACATTGTATAACATGAAGAATATCACCGAACCAATAAAATATTCAGTAACGCGCACCACGATCAACACGGACCACCAAAATGCATAAAACACAATCAAATAACATCAATAAGCAATGCACCGCAACAACTCAGATAACGAGAATCAACATTATTTCATGATCGGAGCTCAAGAACACCAACAAAAAACTGAAAGATATGCTTGTGAAGTTCCAAATCATGAACCACCTGAACTGAGGACACACATGAATGTCCCAAACACTCTCCAAAATCCGCACAACATAAAGAATCAATTCCAAAGCAATACAATCTAGAAATCACAACCCTGCAATATCGAACTAACATAAAACCAATCATCACATCGGATCACATAAATCGATCAAATCACCTTCTGGAACACAAAAACTCATACTAAATCAACTAGAGATAAGTATCTCAAAATCCATTAATCTGCATCAACACATCTGCAACCAAACCAACTCACTCTTTGCAACAAACTAATTCTCTGTAACACGGGAATATGTTGACATCAATGACAACAGTACATTCCAACAACTCTAATATCCAACAAAATATCATAGAATTGTTTTTATCCTTCACAAAAATTCTTGAATATAGTTACCATTGTAAGGAAGAGTCAAACTTGTCTATATTTTATTTGACATTAACAATCAATCCATGAATTTAGACATTGATGACAATATCCTCGACTTCTTACATTTGGCATCAATGACAAACATTTGTCTTTACACTTTTGACATTAGTTACAACATTTCCATCAATCTCCCCCTTTATCATTGATGGAAACATAAATCTTCTAACTCTCCCCATTACACTTGCTTGTAAACTCACATCAAATACATAAGAATGCACTTCTCTCCTTATTAGAGATTCTATAGTACTCTTCCTTTCAAGGATTCTTTAATGCTCCTTTGTATCTTGATTTGCTTGGTTAACAATGATGCATTTGATTGTTATGTTGTACATGTATAATTTTCCCTTCATCTAGACTTTCTATCTATTCTCTAAAATTGTGGATTTTTTATTATAATTACCTCCTATTGAATTTGAATGCCTAACTCTTTCATCTAACTATGTAGATGTTCCTTCATGATTCCTTAGAGTTGTTTCCTGAAAAAAATTGAACAAATGGTCTTAGATGACTTTAGAAACAAATTTCATGTTTTATTTGAAGTGCCCAACAACCTGTTCATCTCAGAACTATAATCAAGAAAATCAAAAAAGAACGGCTTAAGTTGTATGTAAGATGTTAAAAAATACCTATGGAAAAGAAAATAGCTTAAACCTAAGTTGTCAAAAAAATAACTATTCAAAAATAGTAACAACACTTTCCAACATACAACTTCTTTACTGGGAAGATTCATTCCTACACAGGTCAGTAATTAGTCCCGAGAATGATTTTATGAGATGGCTTCTCTTTTCTCATCTAAGGACTGGAAGTTTATGGTTACAAAACTAGAATCCCTTACAACTATTATCTCTTGGCCTACAAAAATGGAGTCTTAAATCAAATCCATACCATTCTGTTCCATGTTTTCTGAATATGTACTATCAAGTCCATGGTACTTATCAGAGCATGATTATGAATGAATTAATGATATAGAAGTATCAATCATGTTGCTAAATGAGAGAATTGTAGTAAAGCATTCGCACATATAGATCACATATAAGCATAGAGCTTTATTGTGCAAATTTCTAAGACTTAAAATACCATAGGTTATAGCCACCATTACAACTGCAACTTAAAATCGATCTCATACAGAGCTGGGTCTGTGGTTCATGGTGGCTTATTATCTAACATTGGAATTAGGTGACTACTCTTCGAGAAGTTTTCCATTCAAAACAAAAAAAAACACAAATAATGTTGCCATCATTAATAGCTATAGCGACCTAACAAAAGGAGAAAATGACATGCTTTAAAGAGATTTAAGAGTGAGCAAATTAAGATCAAAGAAATGTTGCAACAATAGGCATGAAACAGAGATTAAGCATATCATAACAATCCTTACCTCTATAAAGATAAATAGAAACTTGCAAGCCAAGCCGTGAAGCCTGCAAATCCAATGGTAGAATTGTGGTTGTAACTAAGATCTAGATGATGTCTGTACCAAGCAGAATAAGAAACAGAAATAATTATGATCATAAAAGTCTAAAAAAGAACTGCTAAGTTAGAACAAAACAAAATGCTCGCCTGCAAATATTCCAAAGACAATATTTGCTCAATACATGGAGTTTTATGTCCTTGCAATCAATTCCTGGACCGATTTAGCAACCTCAAGTGATTCAGACTGACAATTATGACTCGTAATTTCCAGCTAACACCGTATTCAAATGAATGAACAATGCACATTTATCTTGGAAGTTGCGAGTATGTTGAATAGTTCCAGTCATCAATTTCAATATGCATTCATTAGGCCAAGATTTTTCCAGATTATGGTGAGACAAATGGTTGCATCGGATTGGCCTCGTCTTCCCATGCATATGATTTGTCCTTGCTTGCATTGAAGATGGCAAGATTTGTGTAGATCTTCCTACTTCCTTGCATTAACTTAGGTAAGATTTTTACATACTTTAGTATATTTTTTCATATTTCTCTCTCATATGCCATAAATGTTGTCGGCAAAATGATGAAAATTTAATTCTCTACCATGACTGTAGCCAATATAGGCCAATAGCAGGAGAGATAAATAATTTTGTTAGAATTATTTAAATGTTTATAAATATTAAAACTATATAGATGTATACAAATTTTTAAAATACTTGAAGATGATTGGTCAAAATAAAGAGGAAAATTGCATCCAACGGATGCATAAGTATCCTGCCTATCGGCAGGAACTAATAATACTTTACATTTAAAATTATTTTAATGTTGTATAATCCTTATACTTGGGATATAAATGGATAAGGAGGTATTTATATGTAACATATTGACAATTAATTATATTAAGAGATCAAATAACATATGCAATAATTTATTATTAATTAAACATTTCACATATTATTAAATGAAATATAAGTTCCTTCAAATTATTTATATTATAGCATAGTGTGTTAAGTTTGATAAATGTTATTGGAAAACTTATTCTTTGGACTGTTTAATACAATGAATATAATTTAATCTAAATAATTAATTCATTAGTAAATCATTATATATTTAAGTGATAGGGAAAATTATATATCCTTTAATTATTTAAAATAAAATTTAGTTAACCTAGTTAATTAATGGGGATATTATTTACAGATTTAGATATTAACTAGATAATTTATTTATCTCTTCATGGTGGGAAATGATTCCTTTGGGATTAAAAATAAAATAGATTACATCTCAATGGACCAAGTGATAAATTGTTACTTATAGTTTCAAATGGATAATTAAACATTAAGTGATCCATTACCTTGAATTAACTAATCTTAGGATGTTGAAACAAAAATCAGATCTCCTTATAAAATAAAATTAGTTTGATTTAAGAAAACAAAAAGGAAAATGATAAGTTGCATTGATGATACACCTTTAAAAATGGATAATGCTTTTGCACAAGTCAAACTAGGAATAAACTGACCCCAAAGTAGTGGTTCTTTTTCAATAAAGACATTCAAAGCTCTTTATTTATTGAACATTGAAATACCTCTTTTGAATACTTCAAGTATTAAAGGGGTTTACCTTCCAAGTAAATGTGTTCAGACTCATAGTCTCCTTAAAATAATTTGTGTATTTCAAGTAAAATGATTTAATGTTTAGTTAAAATTGCCCCCATTTAAAGAAGTTGTACATTTGTTTGTTATTTATCATGCAAGTTACACATTTGTTTGTATCATGTAAGTTACATTTCAAGGAGCTGGATTTATTAGTCTTTCCTTTTCAAGATAATAATAATAATTTTCCAAATATTTGATTTGTTAATGTTCCTTTCAATTATGTGAAATTTATATCTTGATTTTTAAATTTGAAGCAATTATTCCCTACATGGAAGAGTTTCATTTTCATAGTTGTTTTATAATAATATTTATTTAAGCTTTCACTAGCTTTATAGTTGAATTTCTTAGTTAGACAACTAAAGAAGAGGAGTTGAAACCAAAAACCTTAGCAACATTCGGTATCTATGGTGCCTTTGGGTCACGCTTATGGGTAATGTCGTCGTGTTGAACTACTGCACTTAATGTCTAATAAAGCTGCAACAATGGTGTCTGTGGTATCATCCCTATAAATCGCTAGGGAGAAATAAAGGTCATTTGGGAGCTAAAATCCAAGGGGCGAGCAATCCCCCTTAGATTGATAATATAAATAAATAAATAAAAATAAAATGAATTTACATCCACTCAGTTAAAACTTAGAAAACCCCACTAGGGTTTGGTTGTGTGTGATGTTTTGGAATTTATTTATCTTGATGAATTTTGGCAGATGATAATGGGTCAATGGTGACACATAGATAGAAAATAAGACTTAGTTGTTTTAGGCCACAAGCAGAAGGCCGCCTTGAGCTTTTTTCTATAGAGCTACCATTGTGGGTAGCAATCGTAGAGAAACTATCTAGGACATTGACCCTAGAAAGGGTTGCGTACCCACCAAACAATCTACATTAAACCATGGTTGAAAACCAAAACTACATACTTTACGCCTTGATCTCGTGTTGAAACGAGTATGTAGGCAGTTTAGGGACGAAGTTGTCCCTAGTACTCAGGCGTTTGGGGATGGAGATTAGGATTTGGTTAAGGATGGGTTGTTGTTTTTCGAAGCTCTTTAGTCCTTCAATCAAAGGGTACAAATAATACTAATTGAAAGATTAAAATTAATTCAATGCATACTCAAAAGGAATCTCATATGGATTCACTTGACTTCTCGAGGCTTTAGGCCGAATTCCGAGGTAGAACTGAAGTTTGTTTTATATAATTATTTTTATATACCCCTAAGGATGGCGACCTCAATGCACTCCTAGTAGGGGAGTGTAGCCTTTAGAGGGTGACTCAAGATCTGGATAGTCCCGATGAGTCTAAGTCTCTGGCCAAAGCACTTCCTATTCTTTATGAATAGATGCCTACCCATTTGGGTAGATGCCTATCCCAAATTAGATAGATGAAACCCCCCGTCCCATTTGGACAGATGCCTAACTCGTATGGTTAGATGCCTATTTGGTTGGATGGATCCCTATCCCATTTGGATAGATGTACCTGAGTATGCGATTGAATCAAACACAAGTAAGAATAAAAAAAAATGCTACCTCTTTCTTTGCAATCTACAAGGGTGACATTTATGTATACCTTTAGAAGGTTGTTCAAACTAGATAACAAGTTCTACTAGATTAACCTCGAGATTAAACCAACTTTACAACCATGCTAAAAATTGAGGAAACAGTCTTCGAACATCAAATATGCTAGAATGATTATTGCTAATTATGATTCATTATAGTATTCCTTGATGCGATAAGATGACATAAATAAATGAAATCGAATACCTATAAACACAAGTACACAACAAATAAGCCACTCAAATTTTTGTTTAGTTGGCTCTAGGTGGGAAATGAATGGGCAAGAGTTTGACTAAAATTTGAATTTGAATTTTAAAATTCAAAGGATTTGAAATACAAGTGCAAGATTGATTTAGCACCTATGAGATTGACCTAGGACAAAAAGGAGGTCTCAAATACATGGATGCATACATTTGATGAGAGATATATAATTATGTAACAAATATACATAAAATATTAGTAAAATGTATAAGAACACGTGAAAATGAATAAATAAGAAATGAGAAAATTAATTGAACCTTACACAAATTATATTATTTATGAATATATATATTTCTTAAATCATTCTATTAAATTAGAAACAAAACTAAATATAAATTAACATAAATATATTTAATTTCACCATTATATTTAATTATAAAATGCATTTTATTTTTGTATAATTTAAATTTTATATATATATATATATATATATATTGAAAATTATTTTATATTGGGAAAGTGTACTAGTAGCTATTATAGTTAACTTCATGCGCCCACAAAACCTAAACTTTACATCGGATTTCGACGATTTTTCGTTGTTGTTTTTGTATTCAACTTAACTGCTTATAGCTATTATTCTCACTTCTAACGACGCATGTTGTGGGATCCATTATGCATGCAAGGGTCAAAAAGAACACATTTCAAAGTGTCATATGATACCTACTTAAAGATGCCCCAATAATCGCACACTTAAAATTGCTAATACTTATCCACAAATGTCCAACAATCATGCACTTTGGGTACCAATAAAGGTGCACAAATGAGTCAATTATGGTCCAAATTGGGGATAAAGTAGGCAACTATTGGTACATGTAAAATTTATTAATGGACTTTTAGTTATCATTATTTAAATTTCTTTAAAAATAGTAATTGGGGAGTTTGGGTGCACAAAGAGTGTGTCATCACTCAAACTATACCGACTAGGCTATGATGCTCTAACCCTATTATTTTAGCTTAAAATTTTTTCATTGAAGATTTATTAGGCAAATATTGAGAATACACTTATAATAAGGTTGTGGTCCCATGGGGAGGCTTAAGCTTCTACTTTTAAGGAAGAGGAGATCCCATGAAGTAAAAAAATTGCTACAGGATTATTTAGAATATTTTACTCAAAATTAGACGCTTTCATTTTTTAGTCTTGCGTATTTCAGTGGGTGGGGGTGAAAATGGGGTGGGTTAGGCTAAGTCCCATGGAGGGGGGCTTCCTAAAAAATAGAGCTGTAGCTATAGAGAAATTTTGAAAAAAATACATAGCTATTAGGTAGGGTCCCATGAAGGGGGCTTAAGCTCCATTTTTCAAGGAGAGGTGGTCCCATGAATTTTTTTTTTGTTCGGTGGATTATTTGGAATCTTTTTAAAAAAAAGAAGCCCCTACTTTTTAGGCTTGCAAATTTGAGAGGTGAAAAGGGGTGGGGCTTTGTTTTTATTATGCACATAGTAAAGAAGACAAAAGTATTATATTCATGAGACCACCAACTCTCTTAAATTTCACAGCTTGAATTTTTAAGCTGAATTACACTACAAAAATTCATGGCACCAACAACTTTAAAATTCTCTTAAAAAATCTGAGCACTCCAGATCTATTTTTTAGGAAGCTGGGAGTTCAATTTAATCAAGAATATAATACTTTTCTCTTCTATACTATGTGTAGTGATAAAATAACTAAACAAAATTCATTTTCCCACCAAAACTATTTTTAAATGAAAATCTAAACTTAAATGTTTGACTCAGCTTGTGGGGCAATGCATTCCCATGAGGCTTAAGCTTCTACTTTTTAGGAAGAGGAGGTCCAATGAAGAAAAAATAACTTGAATATTTGAGTGTGTTAAAAAGGGGTGTGGCTAGAAAATTACCCCACCAACTTAGGAATGTTATGTGCCACTTGTCAAACATTTAAGTTTGGATTTTTATTAAAAATATTGTTTGGAGGGAAAATGATTTTTTTTACTTTTTTATTTTTGCAAATAGTATAGAAGACAAAAATATTATATTATTTTCCTAAAAAATCATAGCACGCCAACACTATTTTTTAGGAAGCTCCTCTTCATGGGATCCACTATAAGTAGGAGCTTCCACCTATTTTCTAGAAAAAGATTCCAAATAATCTTGTAGCAATTTTTTTTTTCCTTCACTAGTGAAGAAGTGGGTATAGACTCGGAATAAGGGACACCACTAGACGAGATGCTGACTCTACTGCTGGGGCTAGAATTAGAAATGGAACCGGGTGAAAAGAAGAGGGACTCTCGATCTCAAAATGGAACTGGGAGGTTGCTACCTCTACTGCTGGAGCTAGAACTAGAAATAGAACCCCACCCAAAAATTGGCCCACTAAACTGAAGAATATTATTTGTTGTTTGTCATTTGTCATTTTTGAAAATTTCCATAAAAAATAAGAAGTTAAATTTCTAAACTCAACTACAATACAAAATTCATTGGATTAACAGCTTTAAAATATTCGTATAAAGCTTCAGCTCTAAGAAACCCTCTCTATAGGACCAGTCTAATGATTTAACATAGGGCCGTTCCACGCAATAGCCTACTTGTACGGAAGGAAGCTTCCTCTGTCGAACCTTGGTCAAATAATGAGTTCCCAAATGCATGAGATTTAATGGGTAAGGGATTGTAAAGAAGCTTCCTCTGATCCAATTGCCTTCCCTGCGCACACCAGAATGGTTCCTTGTCGCAGATATCTTCCCTCCATTGCCTCCTGCTTTCAGGTAACACAGACAAAATGAGGGTTGAACAGTTGTTTCAATTCTTATGGCCAAAGATTGAACCAGTGTTTGTTACACTGATTGTTGAAGGGATTGCTCAATGGTTTTTCTCGTATGCAAGTAGGTTTTTCTTATGGATTCTCTCGTTTGCAATAAGTATTTTCTCTTACTTTGGAAAATTGTGGAGCGAGCATGGGTTCTCTTTGCGGCCTTCATCTTCCAGGAGAAGCAAACAAATTCCAGAATTAACTGTTCCGGAACCACCAATTCCAGAATTAACCATTTCAGAGTCATATATTCCAGAATCGCCCGGTCCAGAACCACACATTCCAGAACTACCCAACAACCCCATGGGTTTGGTTGATCAAGTACAGGAGTTGAAAAGACGGTTATTTGAATATGATTATAACAAGGTGGGAGTGAGCGCAATGGGTGGCAGTGGCAAAACAACCCTCGCAGCTGCTCTCTGCTGGGATCCTCAAGTCAAAAGTATGTTAAAGCCTTGTCTTACATTTTGTTCCAGAATTAGGGAATTTTGTTTAGTACAACTTTATATTGGCTTAGCTTTAACAGAAATTTAATTGGACAATGAGGTACTTACTCTAGATCTGGCCTTTCTTAGCCCAAGTGCTGTGCAATCTCCGGAATTGGCTACTAAGGAAAATGTTCAGCAGTTAACTAGTCCAATCAGAATATATATTCTATTACCCTCCAAGATAAAGGCCAGCTTCGAAACATCAATGATACTCATAAACTTATCTTATCCGTGCTGTAAGAAGATATTTAGCTCTAGTTGCCTGTGATTTCAGTACTTAGGTGATGTTTCGGCTTTGTTGTAGCATTTAAGGGAGTTTTGTGATTCTGATGTAGACAGGCCTCTGCTTCTGCAAATTGTTTTACAATGGATACCTTGTTATTACCATATAACACTCAAAACTAGATAATGAAATAAACACAGCCAAACATAAAGAAGAAAACCACGGTAATCACATCTAGCCAAAATGAAATACAGCGAATATCTTCTTTGCTTTCAAGAAAACAACTTTACATATCCTCAACTCCCATCAGTACATATTCAAAAAGTTATATAGCCAAATAAAGGGGTTAGAGCAGCAACTTCTACTTATTAACCAACTGGATTATACTTAAGATGAGGCTTGTTCTCTTTACCCCTAAGGAACAGGGCAGTTCAAAACAATCTGCTAATTTTTGAAAAACAGTTGCCTCTAATTTCTCCAATAAGTTAGCAATATAGAAAGAGAAATTAGTTAGTTACAGATTTGGTGGAGCACCATTAAAAATGTCCATGCGATGTATGGGATGTTTATGGTCCGGTGCACTCAGTGCAGGAAGCTTTGTAGGACGAAGCATTGGTTATGGAGTTGGTAATTTGACTTATGGATCAGCAAAAAGGGAGATGCTGAGGAGCATATATGATACGTTGGAAGCTCTGGGTATGGAGATACTACTTGTGGATCCAAGACAGATGATTCAGGAGGTGCTTTAGCTGGTTATAGAGCCGCAGTTAGGCTTAAAAGGTTGGTTTAGAAGTCCAATGACAATTTGGACAAGCGATGAGAAAGGCCATAATGGAATTTGGTGGAGAATGAGTGGAGGTAGGTCTAAGCCCACAAGAAGCTGGGAAAAAAGGAGAACAAGTTGGAGTAGGTGAATAATGCCCAAGTGATGGGCAAGAAAAAGCGAAAAGTACTTCAGAGCAAGGTAGAGGATGGTTTATGGTCCAACAAGTAGTTGGAAATAGAGGAAGAAGTTGTGTGAAAAACTACGAGAGTACCTAACATGGTCGAAGGGAATGTTGTGGCATCCTCCATAGACAATAATCCTCACCACCAATACAAAAAAGGAAAGAAATCATAAATAACTGAATGAATAACTGCTCAAACTTGGTCATTTTGACTATTCTCATCCCTTGGTTCTAGGAGTGTTGTTCAGTTTCCACATACAGCTGGCGTGCATGATGGGGTATAGAGATACAAAGACCATATGTAGTGGAGAAAGGAGAGGAAAATTAAGTGCAACCCATTTCCATATATTTTGGGAGGAGATGCATCGAAAATCAAGAAAAGAGAGCATTGACGATTAGAGCAAGGGGGTGGTTTTCTTGGGCGGTGAATGGCAACAAAAGGTCCAAAAAAAGATGTTTTCCTTTCTTTGTTTGGGTGTAATAGGGGAGAATTGTGTAGACTAAAAGGAAAAAGCTAAGTTACTTGGTTCTCTTGGAATCTCCTCAATACTCGTATGAGTTTGGTTTGGGGTTGGGTCCTGTGCTTACATGCCATTGGGTTCATATAGGGTCTGGTCGAGGCACCTTAGGTTCCTTGTGGATCCTTCACATTGTGTTTGCCCCAGGTCTTGCTTCAGCACCCTAGTTTCCCTATGCTTGGGCACGTCCCTTTGCGAACCCAAGCTGAACCTTGCTAAACCCAAGGGGACCCAAGGGCTGCCTAAAATAAAAAACCCAAAATATATTTTTTATAAGCCTTTCTATAATGAAAAAAGTGTCAAATACCTAAATTTTCCTTTAAGCAATAAAATTGTGAAAATGGCATGCACCATGAAGGTTTGTGTGGTTTCAAAGGCTTTAATTTGTGCTTGTTACATGCAATATCTCCTCTAGATCTCATATTAAATGTGGTATAATGCTCCTTAGTCTCCACCTCTCGGAGGAAGCAAAGATGGCTACTTGTCAAGGCATGGAATATGGTGGTTTGTCTCTACTCATACTAGTGGGACCCAACCCTCCTTAGCCAAGGGAAAACCTCAAGCCATGTGACCAATGATGCTGGATACAATGAGTGTGGTGTAATACACCATAATCCACCTATAAAATACTCAACATAGAAAGCAAGCTTTGGGTTGAGTGCCATAGGACAGGAGGTCTAGGTGATTTGGACAAGCTGCATGGAGATGTCTATTATAGGAGCTCTAGTGATGGTTTGCTTTGAAGGAAGGAGCTGAGGAGGAGCATCCAAAGAATACATGAAAGGAGGTAGTCTATCAATAGAGATATCAATGGAAAGGAGTGAGCTAGTTTCAAAGTACCTACAATGATAATGTAGAATTGGGCCCAATGAATTAATCCTCTTAGAAGAATGAAGAGAAAAGTACATATATTTGGCAACATGAGAAGCAAATCCTCTCATGGATCTAAGTTTGTGTATGTAGAAAGTAAGCCGAAAGATATTCTTGAGATGTTGTGGTTGGGCAACAAACTCAACTTAAACAATGCATCGGGGAATAGTTTGCTTGCGCTTGATAATATGTTATAGTATGAGAGTGTGGACCTTCTCAATATGATCCCAAGCTAGAACCCCAAACCTTAAAGCCATACAAAACTATGGCCTTGATGATGGTATCAAAAAGATGTATCTTTGAAGGATATCTTGGAAGTGGATCAAGGAATACTAACACTTAAAGATAGAGAAAGGCATATCCCTTGCAAATATGTGAATGTAAGGTAGGCTTCATACAGAAGGAGGGACCATAAAATTGGATCCCCAAGTATTTGTAGGTATATGTGATCTCCAAAGTTTCCCCCTTGTAAAAGTATTGGAATTTAGAAAGATGTTGAAAATAATGATCTTAGTTTTAGTAAGGTTGACCACAAGTTGGTGAAGTTCACATAAGTGAGTGTTGATGTGTTTTTTATGCACACGCGAACATAGAATAAAATACCAAGGTATCTTATCCTCTCTTGAACGAAGTTTCCTCGAGTGCTGAAGATTTCGCCGAAGGATCAATTGAGGCAACTCCAAGGTTCTTATATGTAGGTTCTCTACTTGTGGATAAGCTCTTGCGGTATGATGTGATTTGCTGGAATCACAAGGGGACTTACATTTGATGATCTGAGTGTCTGATTTGCTTTGGATATCACTGGAACGTGAGACTTTACTGGTCCTTGATTTTGAAAAAAGGGAAAAAAGGATAAGGGTTGGAGAGGAATCTAATTCTAACACTAGGAATGTAGGAGCAATGGATGACCTTTGATGAAACTCTAACTAAGTCTTGCTTTGACATGCTATGATCATCTCCACAAGGTTAGTGCGATCTTCTAAGGATAACTTTATGATGTTCAGATCACCGCTACAAGCATAGACACCGTTAGGTTGATGCATATCAATGAAGAAGCGATAATTGAAGTTAAGCTTAAGTTGAATGATTCCAGTTGACTACGCAAGGCAAGTTTGCAACCAACAAACCGCTAGTAGTATGGATATACAAATTTCACCATTGATCATACAAATTTCTTCCATTCATCTAATAACATGAAATTAAATTTGAGAAGTATAGAGACCATGCAAATTGTAGAATCGACACATAGAATTCACCATTCCTTCAATGAAGTTTACATGTCTTTTGCAACAATGTCTTGACAACAATCTTTGCCTTCTCTTTCTACTCTACTCTAAAATGCAATCTACTATTGAGCTACTAATTATTGACTATCTCTCTTTTTTGCTAACTCCTAACTATTATCTATTAACCTTTACAAATGAAGAGCCGGGGCTTTATATAGAGAGCCCTTTACAAATTGATGGCTCTGATTGACTAGAATCAATGGCTAGGATTACAAGATAGAAACCCTAATTAGGGTTTGTTATAGCAAACTTCCTTAGCCAATGAGAAAATTACATTCCAGGAGTGAGGACCAATAGGAAGCAGGGGTAGGTACATCGAAGTTAGTGTCATCCCCGATAAATTAGGTACATTGAATCTGGACATGCTGAGGTGGACCAATCCGACTGGAGGAAAAATGATTGGGATGCCACCTTGTCTGATGTTTGTGCCTTGGTTGATCTCTCTTCTGTCTCAATTTGATGATGCGATGATTGATGTACCTCTTTGACTTCCCTGTGCTTGATGAGGCCTCACGGTCAAGTCATCTTTCTTCTCTGGTGGCTCACATTGCTTTGAAGAGCTTGTAAGGTCCTCCTTCTCTGTCATTAAGTGGTTCCTTCATGTGATAGAATGAGGTCTTGAGGCTAGCTTGCAACTCCTTGAACACTTGTAGTCTTCCAATGCTTCAAAACGCCTTGAGTCCTCCTTTATGCATTTGGAACGTCCTTGATGACGATGGGCTTAGAATAGGTCGTCCTTCTCCTGGCCCGATTTTCTCCATTTGCAAAAGAAACCAAAAGATGATTAAGTACACATAATAAATTCATTCTAACATAGCATTTCCTACCTTAAATCATCAACAAGAAGGCATTAGAATGAAATTTGCTCAAGATCCTCTCCAGGGACAGGCCTTATAGGAAATTTCGCTCTAGATACTTTGGAAGGGTCAGGAGCGAAATTTGCTATTTTGCTCAAATTAGACCTCATTTCATCATTTCATAATCTTAGGCCTAGGCTTCAAACCTCTTCTCATCATAATCTCACAACTAGCCCTTTGCCTAGCTCAAACATGGTGAAAAATAGGAGTTTCAAAGGATTTCACCTTGGACCCTCTGGAAGGGTCAGGAGCGAAATTCATGATTAAGACTAAATTCCATCTCTTCCTTTGTCCAAATTGCTTCTCAAGGTAAGTATACATTAATCTTTGCTCCACCAATGCTTAGGAATTCATATATTGGCCTTCATCATGAGCAAATTAGGTGATTTTGAGAATTTCACTCTGGACCCTTTGGAAGGGTCAGGAGTGAAATTCAAGATTTGCTTGTTTTCCTTCACCTAGATTCATTCTTCATGCCTTGCTTTACTTTGACTCTCAACTTTGGATCCCCCTCTCACGAAGACAACACTTGTTTGACCTCAAAATGGCTTGGAAGGAGAAATTCGCTCAAAACCATGGCTAGGGACAGGACCTATTTAGGATTTCGCTCTGGACCCTTTGGAAGGGTCAAGAGCGAAATTCATGCTCTAGCTCAAAAACCTTCATTTTTGGTGGTCACAAGCCATTCAAAGGCATGCCTAGGGGTACCTCCAAGCTCATTTCACCTTGGTCAATGTTTGTCTTGACACACAATTGGAAGAAAAAAGAGATTTTGGGAATTTCGCTCTGGACCCTTTGGAAGGGTCAGGAGCGAAATTCAAGTTTTGAGCTCATTTCTTCATTTTTTTAACTCCCATCTCCATTGCAAAGCTAATATAAACCAATCCACCTTCAACCACGCCATAGAAACCAAGGATTTGACCTCATCAAAGGGGAAAATAGGTGTTTTCAAGAATTTTGCTCTGGACCCTTTGGAAGGGTCAGGAGCGAAATTAATGATTTAGGACAAAATCCTTCACTCCTTCATATTCCATCACTTCAAAAGCAAAGACATGTTAATCCACTTCCAAATATGCCCAAGGAACTAAAATATTGGCCTAAACAAGGAAGAAAATGAGGTTTATGGAGAATTTCGCTCTGGACCCTTTGGAAGGGTCAAGAGCGAAATTCCCAATCTTGGACAAAATCCTCACTTTTCAATGCTTTCATTCACTTCCTAAGGCAAGAACATGTCCATTTACCCCCAGTATGTCCAAGGAACAAGGCTTTTAGTCTAAACAAGGAAGAAAATAGTGTTTATGGGGAATTTCGCTCTGGACCCTTTGAAAGGGTCAGGAGGGAAATTCCTATTCTAGGTTGATTTCTTACTTCTTTCATTCAATCCACCTTCAAACTTGATCAAACTCACTTCTCCTTACCACCATCAAGTCTATTTGCCATCCACTTAGCTCAAAACAAGGTCTTTTCAACGTCTTAGGCAAAATAGGGGGTCAAATTGAGGATTTTGCTCTGGACCCTCTGGAAGGGTCAGGAGCGAAATTCTAGATTTAGGTTGATTTTCACTATTCCATCGCCTCAATCCACCTTTCAAAGGCTAGAACACATCAACGTCACTTCAACCATGCCTTAAAAGTCCAAAACTTGGCCATAACAAGGAGCAAAATAGAGGAAATGTGAATTTCGCTTTGGACCCTTTGGAAGGGTCAGGAGCGAAATTCTTGATTGAGCTCATTTCTCACCTTTTTTCTCCCTTCCTTGGCTTGGATATAACTTGTTAGGCCTCCTTCCATCATGATCAAGTGAATTTGCTCCTCAAGTTGGCATCTAGTTCAAGATTTTGTGAAGAAATAGGGTCTTATATGAATTTCGCTCTGGACCCTTTGGAAGGGTTAGGAGCGAAATTTGCATTTTGGGTTGATTTCTGACTCCATTTCCCACATTTCTTCATTCAAACAAGTGAATTGCCTTCAATAATACCTGGGACATGGATTAGCTCATGGCTTTGGGCAATGTAGAGTGTCTTATAGAGGAATTTGCTCTGGACCCTTTGGAAGGGTCAGGAGTGAAATTCTTATTCTTGGCTCAATTTACCTTGAATTCGACTCGACTTTGCCTTAGACTCAACCCTTTGATGCATTTCCTTTCATATCTTTGCAAATTTGCTCAACCCCTCTTTGACTTAGGTGAAATCTTGGGTCCTTGGTGAAATTTCGCTTTGGACCCTTTGGAAGGGTCAGGAGTGAAATTTGAGCTTTTACCTTAGAGACCACTCAAACATCCAAACTTCCACCTCAATCACATTGCTCTTACCTCCAACAAACCACCTTGAGGAGTTCCTAGCTCAAAATTTGGGATTACAAAGACATTTTAACCATTTCACCCAAGTACCCCTGGAAGGACAGGACCTATCCTAGAATTTCGCTCTGGACCCTTTGGAAGGGTCAGGGGCAAAATCTCTCCTTTAGGCTCAAATTTTGACCTTTTCATCAAATCTCCAAGTCCAGACTTGTCCAAGGCATCTCCAAAGGACAGATAGGTCAACTTCACATCAAATTATGCCCAGGACTTCATCTTTCACCTACTGGATCAATCTAAAACCCCCAAAGATGATACTCACTCACAAAGCTTCACTGACTTCCTCGAACCTAGACCAGACACAAAAAGCAAAACTTGACCTAAGGAAGGCCTTAAAGAAACCCTGACCTGGACCATCCACTGACTCACCCTAGCTCAAGCAGAGCCTGCTATCTTAATGATCCCTCTTACAACTCTCAAAGTGCAAAGTCTAATAGACAAGAACCTAAAAGACGTAAAAAAACAAACCCTAGAAAGCAGAAAGTAGGGGTCTCCATTTGCAATGGGGCGATGTGTGAATACGTCACAACAGTGAGCAAGGTCATCAAGTTTCCATTATAACCCTTCAACTGAATGAGAGAGGAGATATCATCAACAAAAAGTAGAATGACAATAACCACCTCACGTAAACTGCAACCATCATCCATATGAGTATATTGCTGAAGAAACTCCTCTAACTCATCAATGTAGAAAGAAATATGGCCAATAGAAGTTTTGATTTTGTTGGGGTCAAAAGAGGCAGAAGAGAACTGATGATAGACTTGAGTGAAGAATTCTTGAGGAGATTGGAGGCTTTGAAGGCTAGGCTCCCACATGATGAATCAAAGGTTGAAGCAGTGGTATAGATAGCTCCAATTGGGACTCAAGAGTCAACACTCTAAGGAGAAATCAATGCAGAACCAAGCAGGGGACAAAGGTCACACTAAATGTGTCAAGTTTTATAGGGAAATTAAATCCACATCTCTTTATGGGTTGGGTGAAAGAGCTTGAGAGTTACTTTGAGATGGAAATCTTGGGGGAAGATGGTCCTAGGAGGGTCAAGCTCACTATAAATAAAATGAAGTCACATGCCGCCCTATGGTGGGACAGCATTCAACAATCATAGAGAAAAATAAGGGAAGGAGAAAGTAAGGTTATTTAAGGTAAAGTTCTTACCCATAGGCTTAAACCATTGAAAAAATTTGTTTGAACAATTTTAAAATTTGAAACAGAAGAAATTTGTCTATACAAGAGTACATGGAAAAAAAATTATGCTTAGAAATCAGGTCAGATATGCAAGAAGAAGAAGGAGAAGCAGCTGCTATAAATCTCAATGGGCTAAGATTTCAGCTCCAAGATGAATTAATCTTAATCTTAATTTCTAGACTTATGGATGAGGCATATTAATATGTCTTAAGGGCTGATAAGAAGTTGTCTAGAAAACAGCTTAGTATGGTAAGAGGTAGAGGGAAATTTAATGGATGTAAAAGTATACTTACAAGGAACTGAAGCCAGTACTTCACAAGACCAAGATCTTCCCTTTAGAGAAGGAGCATATCCACCAAGAGGAAGAGTAAATCATGTTACATGAAGGGGTATATCATTTGGTGGCACATGTTTTAGATATGATCAAAATGTTCATAGGGATTTTGAAATGCACCCAAATGCAAGATGATGGTAGGAGGAATAAGGGAAGCACTCATGTTGTACAAGCTGATGAAAATTTAGCTGAATCCCCTAATGACATTGAAAAATTAGAGTTTCTTATGATGAAGATAGTGCTGCTGAAGTCTACAAAAGATGATGAACCATTGCAGTATAAGAGTCTTTAGAGATTTATTTGCAAGTCAAAAGGCAAAATGTTGTAAAGTTAAGACCAATAATGGTAGTACATAGTACATACAATCTAGTGTTGAATGAGATGGTTGAAATACTAGGTTTGAAGATCACAACACATCCAAACCCTTATTAGGTATCTTGGCTTCAAAAAAGTCATCAAATACTAGTAAATTAACTATTCCTAGTTGATTTTCATATTGGTTCTTACAAGGGCAAAATTTGGTATGATGTGATGCCTATGGATGTGTGTCATCTAAATCTTCGCAATTTGATAGGAAAGCCATACATGATGAGAGAGCTAATATATACTAGAGAAAAGTGGTAGGAAGTTCATGTTAGGTCCTTTGAAGGAACTTTAAGAAGTGGACAACAGTTATAAAATTCTATTAATCCATGACAAACAATTCTTGAATATCATAAAGAGGGGAGGAAGAACGTGTAGCCATCATACCCAAGACACTCTGAGTCAGAGAAAGTGACATGCTAGCTGAAGTAAAGGAGCTACTAAAGGAATACATGGTGATATATCATCTCCAATGACCAGTTTGTGCATACCGTGCAAGTTCATTGTTTGGATCAGCCTGAAGTGTTACGCTGAAAAACATAGGGAAAATCAGCCTCAAATTCATTTAAATTCAAGCAAGAAGAACACAACTGAGATCAAAAGCTCTGAGATTTGTAATTGTTTGGTGCAGCAAAAGAGGTGTCCATTTGACCTCAATCTCCCCTGTTGTTTTCCAACTACTTCCAATTATTGAAGTCCACGTAGCAGGAACAGTTACTCCCCTGAATCATAATCCTAAGAAATCAGATTCTATTAGTTCTTGAAATTAGAGACACGCTACCAATCCCAAGTGTAAGTATATACTTGAGAAAAGTGGTAGGAAGTTCATGTTAGGTCCTTTGAAGGAACTTTAAGAAGTGGACAACAGTAATAAAATTCTATTAATCTATGACAAACAATCCTTGAATATCATAAAGAGGGGAGGAAAAACATGTAGCCATCATACCCAAGACACTCAGAGTCAGAAAAAGTGACATACCAGCTGAAGTAAAGGAGTTACTAAAGGAATACATGGTGATATATCATCTCCAATGACCTTATAGAAGTCTTTCCACCAATACAAAGTATTAGCCATCACATGGACCTGATAACCAGGATTGAGCCTTCCAAACAAGGACCCCAATGGAAAATGAAAAAGTTAACCAAAAAGTGTGAGCTTCTTGACAAAGATCTGAAAAGGGAGAGCCTTAGCCCATGTGTTGTACTTGTACTAGTATTGTTGGCACCAAAGGAAAATAGTGGGTGGAGATTGTGTACCAACTCTCAATCCATAAACAAGATAATAATCAAATACTGGATTATTTACTTAAAGAAGGTTTATTGTTTAGTGGACAACAGTTATGTATGCCTAAAGTTTCTATGAGAGAGGAACTTGATCAAATAGGTGCATATTGGTGGATTGGCGAGGAAGTCAGAAATATAAGGCGTTTGCACAATTGAACTCAAGGTATTATTCGCCCAAAATGGCAGTGGATGCAAAATATGTCGTGTTATAGAATATGCCATCTTGGAAAAGGGAAGAGCCAAGCAGTTTGTATAAGCCATTATTCATTCCAAGAGATTATGGGAGCATATAAAGTTCAAACTTCGTCTTAGGCTTGCCTAGGACTCCAAAAGTGAATTACTCCATTTTTGTAATTGTTGATAGATTCTCAATCATTGCCCATTTTGTTGCATGTAAGAAGACTAATATGGCAAATTTCCTTTTCAAGGAAGTAGTCTGATTGAATGGGTTGTCAAGGAGCATAGTGTTAGATGGAGACACTATTTGTTACCATTTCTAAGGACCTTGTGGATGAAATTGGATACACAACTGCAATTCAGTTCAGCCTATTATTGGCAACGTGAAGACCAAATGGAATTGGTGAATCAAAGCCTTGGGAAATTATTGAGTTTTCTTGTAGGAGACAAATTAGAAGCTGGGATTTAGACCCAGCACAAACTGAATTTGCTTACAATGCAGTTAATCAGAGTACTGAAAAGATACCCATTCAAATTGTGTATGGAAATGATTCAATGGTGTAACTGAGTTGTGGGACATAGTGGCTGTGAGCCACTGTAGTGCTCAAGGACAATATTCTGCTTAGTACATGAAAGAAGTGCATGAACAACTCAAGCAAAGAAGTGTCGAATATAAGCAACACGCAGAATTGAAGAGGACAGTGAATTTGCAGGTTGGTGACTTAGTCCTTGCTCTTTGAAGGAAAGAGTTTCTGAAAGCGACCTATAACTAACTTAAGTGGAAAAGGATTGAGCCATGCAAGGTGCTAAGGTGATTTTCTATTGAATACATGAAATAGGACTGCTAGATGGAGAGGACATTTCACCTATCCTCAATGTTACAGACTTGTACCTTTATCGTGAGGGGCAACCGAGTGAAGGAAATAATGGCTCAAATGTGCAACTTCCAAGTTGGAGGCAGCAGCTACCTGAAAAGGAAAGACAAGAAGTTGAATCAATCATCAACTCCCAAGTCATCAAACATACACAAGCTAAAGAGTGCTGGGAGTATCTAGTCAAGTGGAAGGGCAAACCAAGTGAAGAGGCTACTTGGACAAGTTCCTCTAAGATTAGTTTCCATGGCTGGTCCTTAGATGAACTCATTCAAATTTTATGAGTTAGAGCTCATGTTTTCTCCTGCCAAAGGTGTCTGGTGCAGGGCATCCTCAGTAGACAATAATCCTTATCCCCAAAAAGAAAAAAGAGAAAAGAAAAATGGAAACATAAAAATTGAATGAATAACTACCCAGACTTGGTCCTTTGACCATTGTCATACGTTTATTCCTCATCTCATGATTCCAGGAGTGTCGTTCAGTTCCCACATACAACTGGTTTGCATATTAGGGGATAAACAGACAAAGACAATATGTTGAGGAGAAAGGAGTGGGCAATCTCTAACGGCAAGTTTCCTTGTATTTTGATGGTAGACTGAATCAGAATTCAAGAGAAAAGAGCATTGACGGTTAGAGCAAGGGGGATGTGTTTCTTGGGGGTTGATTGGAAACAGAAGGCTGAAAAAGAAGACATATTTTTCTTTGTTTTTCTGGGCATAACATGGGAGCAAGGAGGATTGTGTAGAGTGAAAGGAGAGAAAAGATTGGGATTTTGAGCACCCAACCCCACATGGAAGAAGCTGTGAGAATTACTAATTATTTTCAAGTATTTTGCTGCATACACATGAAGTTAATAGTCCTCTTATACTAATGTACCTCCCAACAATTAATTAAGAACTGTTCTTATCACGAGGCTTATAACAAGCGTATGTGAATAATGGCATTATGCTTGGGTTTTGTTGTCCTTGTTGATTGTTTCAAACTATAGTGTTGAATATTTGTTCAAGGTTCCCAGGCTGGATGCCTATTCAGTTGGTCACACTACCCAGGTTCTGCATCAAAAATGTAAAAACATGGGGCAAATGATGCACCACCAAAACAGGTACTAACTAAATGTCTCTTCCCGTATTGTTAGTTTAGTGGAGAAATCGGAGGAGACTGCTTTTCTAATAGTAGCAGTTTGTTTTAAGTAGCCTGTTCTTTAGGGGAAAAGAGAGTGTCATCTGCAGGATAATCTAGTCGGTTAAATAAGTGAGTTGTATAAGGAGTTTGTTGCTAGCCTGATGGTTTTATTTGGTTGTATATTTTGGGCTGGATGTGTTTACTGTGGGTTTCTTCTTTATTTTCTGTTGTGGTTGTTTGAGTATCTAGTTTTGTGTCTTAAATTGTAGGGACAGAGTATCCATTAGGGAACAATTTATAGAAGCAGAGGTCTTTCTTCATCAGATTCCCTTGCTTATGTTAGGAACTTAGGACCGAGTCGATAAGATTTACTAGACTTTTTAGCTACAAAAATGGTGCTGGCTTTTGAGCTGATCAAGCTGGGAAGTATTTTTCTGTTTGTCAAATGGGGGAGTCTGCTAGTTAACCTTAGATTTTTTTTTACCATTGATTTAGCTGTTTGTTGTGGGGAACCTCTTCAGTGTTGATCAAATGGGATAGTCCTCTTCCTCCTCCTAGAGTGTAAAGACTTCATTCCTTAGTCTTCTTTTGTCAATGTAGTTCTCTTCTCTCCCCCTTCTCAATTTGTGATGGAGGTGTGAGTCCAAAGGCTGTTAGTGCCTAATTTTCTTTTTGGTGCAATCACCTCTCCTTCCCATGTCTTATCTATCAATCGGACCATCATCTATATAGACCTTACAGTCAAGTTCCTTGGCAAATTGACCAAGTCCCCCTGCTTATTTCAAGATGATGTTAACAAGGTGGGAGTGATAACAGTGGGGAGCAGTAGTGAAAGAACATTGCCAGTTGCTCTCTGCAGGGATTCTCAAGTCAAAAGTATGTTAAAATCTTGTGTTGCATTTTGTTTCTCAATTACCAAATTCTGTTTAGTGCATTTTTATATTGGCTTAGCTGATTGAACAATGAGGAGGTATTTTAGATCTGGCCTTTCTTAGCCCAAATATTGGGTGATTTCTTGGATTGGCTGCTAAGAAAAATGTATAGCAGTTAACTAATCCAGGCAGAGTAGATATTTTATTAACCTTCTGGATAAATACCCTCTTTGAAACATTACTAATACCTACAAACTTATCCATGCTCTAAGGAGATAAACGAGCTTTAGTTGCCTGTGATTACAGTGCTTAGGTAACGCTTTAGCTTTGTTTTAGATGTAATCCCATGCGTAATTAATTTCATTTAGTAGTAATTGTTCAAATTTTTTAGGAGTTTTCAAATACTACTGGTAACATGATTTTTTTTTTTCTGCTTATAATAAAAGTTGTGAAATTCCAAACTTCTTTTACCATATAATTTTTTATTTTTATTCTTAATTATATAAAAACTTAAAAAGGTAGGAAGGACATATCAAATATTTTAAAAAGAAAGGAAATATGTTGAAAGAAAAGGATGAAAATATGTTCATCCATGCCACGCATTTTTCATTAAGTGATGGCTACATAATTTCAGCCACCCTCATTTATTCGTAGCTTGATTCCAATTTATCCTTTGTAATTAATTAAAAGTGGCGCCACTATAAATTAAGCTACAATGTTAATTAAACAATCACATGGAACCATTCTGTTTAAGGTTTTGTGATTTCCTCATATTTATTAGTACTGAATCCATAAGCTTTACAAGATATTTTAGCTACAAAATGGTTCTGGCTTTTGAGCTGATGTAACTGGGAAGTATTTTTCTATTTGTCAAACAGGTCAAACAGAGAATTCCGATGGTTAACTTTAGATTCTTTTTTCCATTGATTTAGCCCTTTGTTTGTTGTGGGAGTCTTCAGAGTTGGTTAAGTGGGATAGTCGTCTCCCTCCTCCAAGAGCCTGAGGACTGCATTCTTTTGTCAGTACAGTTCTCTCCCTTTCCCTTCCCCTCCTTGATTTATGGTGGAGTGTTATCCTAATGCTCATTGGTGGGTGAAATCTTCTCTCCTTCCCATGTTTATCAAGCAATAAACCCCTTTGATCTATGAAGACCTTACAGTCAAGATCCGCCAAGCCCCCATGCTTAGGTTATCTTTTAGTTTCAGGGACAAAGTGGTGTGGGCCTGTTAATCGTTTCAGGTGAGGAAGTGGCATGAAGGGAGCTTATCTCCTACAAGGCTATCTCAAATTGCTAGAGTGACTATGACATAGGATTTCAGATTCACTGCATGATGCTCTCTCAAGTCACTTGTGTGGATTGTTAACAAACTCCAAATTAGGATCAGACTTACATATCAAAGTCTCAATAAAGAAGTTAAATGTCAGTTTTGATCCTTACACACCCATTCTTCTCACAGTGGTGGAAAAATTTGGCAGAATTGAAGTTCTGTTGTGGTTTTTTCTAAGATGAACATGAGTACAACCTTAGTGATTTTTTAGCCACTGCATTCAAAAAATAAGCAACCCTCCTAAAAAATGGAAAGGAAAAAAACAGAAATGCGATATACATTAAATGAATCAGTAACTAAACTTTGTTTATCTGTTGAAAGTGGGCTTTGTGTTGTTTTCTAATTATGCATTCTTTTATTGGTTCTCAGAACGTTTTGGAAACAAGATCATTTTTCAAAAAGTTTCAGAGTCTCCAGATATCAAGAAGATTCTTGAGAGCATATGGGTGGGGATCACTGGGGTTCGACCAGTGCCTAATTTTCAGAGCATACAAGATGGTCGTAGAAGGCTTAAAGAATGGCTTAGTAGCAAGGAATCACAAAATATTCTGGTCGTGCTAGATGATGTGTGGCATGAAGACCATCTTAAAGAATTGTTGTTTGAAGCAAAGGGATACAAGACTGTTGTTACAGCCAGGCACACTTACAAATGGCTTGACAACACTTATGATCTGCCCTTGCTCGGGGAGAAGGATGCTCTGTCTCTCTTTTGCTTTGAGGCTTTTGGGCAAAAAAGTATTCCAGATAAAGGATATAACAAGGCACTTGTGAAAGAGGTAAACGTCTACCCCTGTACTCATTTATTCATTTTACTGAACCCTAAAGTCTATCGAATATGCTATTATTAGGATGACATGATATTCTTTAGTTGAATCTGTGAAGATCTGAGGGTCAGTCTTTGTTTGCTGGTATAAGATAGGATGACATTGTTTAGTTGAATCCATGAAGATCTGAATACCATCCTTTGGGGTTATATAGGGGCTCACTGAAATTTATTAACAGGTAGCAGGAAAGTGCCAAGGTTTACCACTTGCATTGATGGTGATTGGGCGTTCTCTATATAAAGAGAATGACAATGCATATTGGGAACATGCCCGAGACAAGCTTTCAGAAGGAGGACCGATTGATAAATCTCATGAAGAGGAGGTTCTCAAGCTCCTGGCAGTGAGTATAGAAAAGCTTGATGCTGATTTGAAACGATGCTTTTTGGATTTGGCATTGTTTCCAGGTTTGAAAAAGGTTCCTGTTGATACCTTGTTCGATATTTGGATTTACTATCAGAACTTAAAACAAAGTCATGCTCGTAAGAATCTGCTTGAACTTGAAAGACGAAGGTTGTTGAGTCTGGTAAATCATAACATGGGGTAAGTGTCTTCTGTTACATTTTGTTGAACTCGTGTTTAAAAATAACACAGAAATATGTTTTGTTTCTCTGCTCAATCTAAATAGAGATTGCTTTCATTGGTTTCAACTCAGAATTTCTAATAGTCGAAGTGGTGATTCTCTTGCTGGAAAAAATAGAATGATACATATCTTTTATGGAAGACTGAATACTTCTTTACTCGTGTTTTTTCAGAGAACATCTAGGAATTAATGAAGGTAGCACTTGTGAGCAATATATAGTTCAACATGATGTTTTGCGAAACTTGGCTGTTTATTTGGCGAACCAACCTGGGAACATTCCTAAACGGCTGAGATTAGTAGATCCACTCTGTAGCTGGGAAAAGCACTCACGTGCTGCTGAGATTATTGCCATTCGCACAGGTTGATTGCTTCAAACTTGTTTGTTGATATTCATTTGTATCAGGCTTAAACAAATTACTCTGGCCGATAAATGAATGCTAACTCATTTTTTTCAAAATTTTGTTTGATTTTGCAGGTTCAATGAATGAGAATCAGTGGCCCGAGGTTGAGTTTCCAAAGGCTCGGGCTCTTGTATTAATATTTGCTGGAAAAAAATCAGTTATTCCATTATTTGTGCAGACAATGACAGAATTGGAAGTTTTAATCATAATCAACCAGAATTCTGTTAGCACTAAACTTCATGGCATGTCAATTATTGGCTCCTTGACTCGGCTGAAGAGTCTTCGGCTCGAGAAACTGACTGTTCCTCCTCTTCAAAATCATTGCCGCTCTTTAAAAAATCTCAGAAAGCTATCACTTTGTCTGTGCAGAGGTGATAATGAAGCATTAGACATACAGGTGTGTTCACAGCTGAATACACTAGAAGAGATTAATGTTGGCCACTGTGTGGATATTAGGGAATTGCCTGATGGCATTTGTAATTTAGGTTACCTGAAAAAACTGATTATCACAAATTGCCCTGAGCTTGACAAGATACCTGACAATATGGGGGAGCTTCGAGGATCTCTGGTAATGTTGGTGTTGGGTGCTTGTCCGGAACTCAAAATATTGCCAGACTCGATTTGCAAGCTTGGAAAATTAGAACTCCTTGACATTTCAGAGTGTCGACGCTTGGAGATGCTTCCGTTTCAATTTGGTAATCTAGGCGAGCTCCAGTATCTTGACATGGGGGAGTGCCAAAAAATTAGGATTGTTCCTAAATCAGCTAAGAAGCTTACATCTCTTCGGCGTTTGATCTGTGATGAGAAACTGGAAAATGAATGGTCAGGCCTCCTTCCTAATCTTCAGTTGACAATTGCAGAATCTGAACACGATTTAGGGTGGCTGGAACAATAATATTGCTGCTGCAATCAGTTCCACTCTGGGGAGCTAGAAATAGACTAGAAATGACTACACAAGTGGCTCAGTACTGCCATGTCTTACATTTAGATCATATTTTTTTTAATTTTGAAATGACCTAGTTTAGTTCTGATTTATGATTTATAATTACTGTTGCTATTTTTATTTGTAAGGGATTGACTGAAAATTATTACAAATGTAATTCAAAACAAAGATTAGAAAGAGAAAAGTGTGTTTGTATTATATAATATATAAATAATAAGAGCTAATATAGATATCTTAAATAGTTAATATATATTCTAAATATATATATTTAGAAAGATACTAATATAATTTTATAATGGTGAAATGTGTGTACTTGCATCATTTTTGTGTCATTTTTGTTTGTGTCAAATCTTGAGTTGATAACTTATTATATACACATTAATAAATGGTATAATTTTGTTTGAAGTAAGATTCATTTTTTATAATTTTTAATTATCTTATGCACACATTTTCATACTTTTGTTCACCACTTATTCAAAACTTTACACATTCTAATGCGTATGCCAAAAATTATGTTAATTTATACAACTATCCCAATTTTGATTATTTCCATGTCCCTAAGGCATTCTTGTGGGGATAGGTTGACCCTTGTCAACTCGCAATGGCTAGTGAAAAAGTAAGAGTTAACAACATTTGAACTTAAAAATTTTGGAGGTCAATCTCAAGTCGCTTGAGATTAGTCTTGAGCACAATGAAGCTGACTTGGAGTAGAAGGCACAAATATTAATTGGGGCGGTAAATGAATGTATGGATATAGGTGTATGGATATAGGTGTGATGATCATTGATAACTACAATAAACGATAAATATAATGATAGATGTGTGGGAGTAAATATGAATAGGGATAGGATAAGGTCAAATATGTGGAAATGTGAAAAATAAAAATGGATAAAGCATTTGGCAAGTAGGCAAATTTAGCACAAGAGCACATCACTTGATATATAATTGTATTAAGATCTTCCATCAAAATGGGCCCAAAACTAAATGGGAATTTGTTTGTGTATGCAAATTTCATTGTTACATATTGCTCCACTTTAAGATGAATGGGAATCCTAACTTGAGCATATATTCCAAAGTATATATCCATTCTCAACCATGCATTAAAAATAAATATCTAGATATAAAATGATAAAGTACACTTGTAGTAGTGCTAAAGTGTTTTGCTTCATTGCAAGTTCACCTACAACAAATTCACGTGTTTATTTTTGCTTCAAGTGACACAAGGTTGTTCATGGTGATATTGATTGCAATTGACACTCATCCGGTGGTTTCTAGTGGCTGATTATTGGTTTAGGGTTGTCATTGATGGCAACTCTTCATGGAGATTCAATCCAGTGATCATAATTCTTCGTATCTGGAAGTGGGTGTTAACCGGTATTTCAGGAAGAACAAAACATTTTTGGATCTGTAAGCTTTCTGGTGATTGCGGTGCATTGAATCGTGTTTTTGTTGATTGGGTCGACTTAGACACATCATTTTATTATTGTTTTGGTGAGTTGCACTTATCCTTTTTGATCTGGTCAAATCGACATGATGTATGACCTATTTTGTGATTGTCGGTATATAAATTTGGTGTGGATGATCTTTTTCGTGAATGATGCGAATATATGCAAGCGAGTGGTGATCAAGAATTCGTTTTGGCGTAGTTTCACGTGCACATTCTTGATCCGGTAGCTGACTAAGACAGAGAACATGGTAGAACAGAGCAGAACTGAGAAGGTGATCCAGATAGTATATTTAGCACTCAACCGGAACTCATCTAGGCATTGTAGATGCTATTTCAGAGTTCATTCATTGTAATTCATCACTGTAACTATCTTGTAAGTCAATGAGACTTCCTTGAGGGTTGTAGCCTTCCGGGTTATTGTAATTGAGTAGTGAGCTCTAGGTAGTGTGCCTGAATGCCCGTGCATTCCCATATTGTAATATTGTTTTGCTACTGACCATAGTGGAATAATATTGTGAGTTCAAATCCCACCGTGGTTTTTCCCATTTGGGTTTCCACGTAAAAATCTGGTGTTATGATCTCGTGGTTGTTTATTTTATGTTTCTCAATTTCAGTTTCAAGTATTTGTTTTTGGTGGTTTAAAGTTAAGTTTGAAAATCTGGTAACTGGTAGATCATTGATTCACCCCCCCCTCTCAGTGATCCTTGATTCCAACAAACATTTCACATTATGTGTAATCCTTGGGGCACTTTCTTCTACTAGAATTGCTTCTATTGAGTAATAATATTGCAAGCATAAGAATCAATTTGTCTGAGTACATACTAATTGATACATGGATCTTAGTGTACATTATAAGTTGAAGGGACAAACTAGTAGTTGACCATTGTTGGTGTAGTCACCGGTTAGGAGGGACCTCAAAGGATCAATCCGGACTAGTCAACAAGAGTAAACACAAGGATATGATGGAGGCAATGCAGAACTGAATGAATTATATCATGAAAAATGATTACAATCAACCGGGTTACAGAAACCGGCTCACTGGCCTGCTAAAACATGCTTAATAACAGAATAGGTCGCAACCGGGACCTCAAATTTAAGATCTATCTTCTATGTTCTATCTCTTAACTGATCTACATTCTAATGCTCAATTACAATGATTTATACGATCCAAGGGGATCCGGTCGGCCCAAAAAGGATCAAATTGCCAAAGAACAAGACCTAATTTGTAAGAACAACAAAGTCGGCCTCCGCCAAAGAAATTCCTTCGGAAAATCCAAAGGATGAAGTGCGGATCAAAGGGAAGGTCGACCACACTCCAAGGAACATCAGAATCAAAGCTTAGGGCTCCGCAAGCTACGGAAGGGATCCGGTAGATTCCGGTAGATTGCAAATGCAAATAGGTCTAGGCAACCGGTACCAGAAAAACTGTCTCGGAAACCGGTAGCGATAACTTGCCCGAAAATGATCCAAATGCTCCGCGGTTTGGGAATAAGGTAGATGATCAAGTCATCAAGCAAAAATCCAACTCCTCAAGATCCAGTGAGCCAATGCCAAAAAATGTAGAATGAAATGCTAAAACTGTAAAATAGAAAGCAAAACAAAAAGGAAATATTTTTGGTTGATGCAAGATTGCAAAGAACCAAGGATGCTCCTGCATTAGACATACGGGGTTGTTGAAAAAAAGTGAGTCCCTCACTTTGCTGGGGTCAAAGGAAAACCAAGGCGGTCCACCTCTGCCTGAGAAATCCTAGACGAATCTTCAACTGGTCTGTCCTTCCACTTTACTAGGTACTCCTTATATAGACTGCTCTGGGTACTGCACCCAATCCTACTGTCTAAAATGTCTTCAATTTGATCCGGTTCCTTCCGGGGCAACCAAGTCTGCAATACTGCCCTCATTGAATTCTAGTTCATGACACTGATGTAGATCTGCAATGTTAAATATAGGTGAAATACTTAGACTATCCGGTAACTCCACTTCATATGCATTTCTGGAACCGAACTTTCTCAAAATCTTGCAAGGTCCAACTTCCTCATTTGTAACTTGTTATAAGTTCCAACTAGGAATCTTTCTTTTCTCAGATACGCCATCACTTCATCGCCAACTTCAAATTCCTTGTGTCTCCTCTTCTCATCTGCTTTCTCCTTATACTTGTTGTCCATGTCCTCCAAATGCTACTTAACTTGAATATGCAAGTCCTTTATGTGATCTGCAAATTCTTTTGCTTCTGAACTTCTTCAGTCTTCACTGCTGATATCTCTTAATTCTGATATACCTCTAGGGTGTGCTCCGGTAACAATCTCAAAAGGTGTCCTTCCGGTACTCCGGTTTACTGAATTATTGTAGGCAAACTCTGCTTATGCAAGGATCAAATCCTAACTTCCGGTTTTGTCTCCAACTAAGCATCTTAACAAATTTCCCAAACTTTGGTTAACTACTTCTATCTATCCATCAGTTTATGGGTGAAAAGCAGAACTGAACTTCAAATATGTCTTCATCTTCTTCCAAAGTGTTCTCCAAAAATAACCAACAAACTTAGTATCTCTGTCTGAAACTATGCTCTTAGGTAATCCATGCAATCTCACCACTTCCTTGAAAAATAGGTCAACTATATGCACTGCATCTGATGTCTTCTTACAAGGTATGAAATGAGCCATCTTCGAGAATCTATCCACTACTAGAAATATAGAATCATTTCCTCTCTATGTTTTAGGCAATCCAAGTATGAAATCCATGCTTATATCTTCCCAAGGTTTCTCTGGTACTGTTAAAGGTTTATACAATCCCACATTCTGACTGCTACCCTTTGCAACTTGAAAAACTCTACAACTTTGCACATATTTCTTAACATCCTTATGAATCTGGGGCCAAAAGTAATGCTCACTCACCACTGCTATTGTTTTATCAATACCAAAGTGTCCGGCTAATCCTCCACTATTTATGATTTCTCAATTTGTCGGCTTTACGGGTCACTTGATTCTAGATAGAGATGATCTCTCACATTCGCTGCAATCCCTATCCTTCCTCACCCTCCTAAGTCAGGTGAGTAATCCTTCCTTGTTGCAAAAAAGTTTGGTGCAAGCAATCAGATACTATCTATGTATTTATGCTCGATCCCGGAGCCCGGGGTCTTCTTCTTGAGTTAAGCTCCTTCCCCTCCTCCATTTCATTCGTCGCAAGAGCGGGGCGGGGTGGCGAATAGAATATGAATATCTGGATGGAATAATCACCTTACGATACACCAAATACGAAATAATCACAAGAAAGATAAGGAGAAGAGTAACCCACCTTTAGACATCTAGAACCTCGCGTAAATATACATTCTTGACTCAAAGATGTGTGCCCCCCAAGGACAAACCCAACCATTAGTGTGCCAGGCATAGTTGGATCCTACCTTATCGCTTTAAGGAAGATGTGGCCTAACCTTGCCCACAGCTACTACTTGCCATATACACCCAGCATGTGCCTTACTGAATCACCTCTAAGCTATTGTACCTACCTAAGCATGCCAACCCTATTATCGTCACCCGCTAACCACCTTGCCCTGCTGAACGATAGATAAGCAACCCTCCATATGGCCGAAACCCCAACATGATTTATAGCCAGCTAATCGCACCTCATTGATTAAGATCTAGTCCCGCCGTTGAAGCGATGGAAGCAGATCAAAATCCAGCCCCATAGGCAAATCCATACCTAGTGGCCGTTACCCAGTGAAGGCATAAGAGATGGTAGATTGAGTGCACTTTGTTTACCCAGTTTAAGTTCAAGTGGATCCAGTCCCAAGTGCAGTCGAAGAACCTACTTACTCTAGAGCTACTACCTCGCCTAGCATCTCTTCCTTCTTATCGCCTTATGGATGTTGACTCTAAAACTGGTCTGAAACAAGAGGATCTTAGACTGTATCTATCTTTGCTGCTGGCTTTTCAACTATTTGCTACTCTACCAGTGATGGTGAAAACCCAATATAGTTTAGTTAGGCAATTTGGCTTAGACACTTGCTTTCCTGTCGTTGGTGGAACAAATATAGAAGTAGTCGGGTCATTAAGGTCAATTGAATCTACTACTGCTTGCTCCGTTGTTGCCATCTATGCCTAAGTTGCTTGCTTCTCTTTTCTCGATCTCGAAATGGGGATACATAGCATGGTTGGGAGATGGCAAGTAGGCATGTTACTTACTATAGAATCATCCTGCCATCATATTGAGTGAGTTTGATTAACAAGAATTCAACAATCGGGTGCTTGGTGTAGATGCCGTTGTAGGGGCGTGTGTGTGGGGTTGGACCTATAGAAACCCTCCCACAACTAAACTACCCTCGCCTTCATTCATTGATTAGTGTCGAACCCACCCACCTATCTCTTTGAACTTTTTGACAACACCTCGACTGGATTAATGCCGATCAATAAGCTGAGGAGCCCTATAGAAACTACAGTGGGGGCCCCCACCGGTGCTCTATGAAGACCGGTAAGGAGAGGACCGTGCTCGACTAGCTCTATATCCTCTAGCCGTTCCCACCCCCCTATAGAATGGTAGGGGCTGCATGCAGAGGGGGAATTCATTCCATTATTCTCCCATCGCCGCCCCTTCCTCTTCTCCTTCTTCTCACCAATATCTCCCCACTCTGCTTCATAAACTGCAGGGGCCAACCGCCCACCAGGATAGGCCCTACTAGCATCCGTTGCCAGCCCTAAAATTCTATGGGAAGTAGCAGGTTAGCCTATAGTAGCTCGAGGAATAGGAGGGTCAAACAAAACTATAGTTCCAAGCAGCTGTGGAGTTTCCATTGATGAATGAGGCCATACGTAAGCATTGAGAACCCTCCTCGGGGTCACGAAGTTTTCTCGCAGCGACGCTACGACGTAAGGCTATACAGGGACCACTGATGCTCCTGCCTTTAGTGCTCATGGGGTGGAACCCAGGTACTGGGTCTTTATAAGTTGGGTCTCGATCTACTTTGGGATCCGAAAAGAGCAGAGGCACATCCTAGGTACTATAAGCCGGTTAGATTTGGGCTTAGGCGCACCTACCTTTAGTAATAGTGCTTTTTCTTCGGTTTCACGATCGGATGGGAAGTGAGCCCTCAGCAGCTGATAGACCAATAACTTCGTGTGTCAAGGTCTCTATGGTAGTAGTTTCAAAAGCAACATCTAAGGCACAGGCACCACCTATAGTAGGGGCACCTTGAGAACCCATTGATTCAGTAGGGCCCATATGAATCAATGGGCGCACTTGCTATTATAGTTATTTCCAATGCATACTTCAACATGAGAACCACTTCTATGCCACCACCGAATCAACGGATTATGACTCTACCTACGTTGCTACTGAAATTGGGACCGCACTTTGAATTGGATCAGATTCTCCCTCATAGAACTCTTAGGTATGCACAAATGAACTCCTTTGAATAACATCCCATCTTGAATGAAGTAATCCAACCACTTCCTTTTGTCTACCGTAACCGGTTCTCTACATGCTCTCCAACGTTCTGCAAAATCCGGGTCATCATCATACAAAGTCTTTAGCTCCTCAAATCCTAATACTGTCACTCTCATCTCTGTTAGCAAATTCCTTCTACTCAATGCATCAACAACTTTGTTAGATTTCCCACTTCTATGCTTCAACACAAAGGTGTAACTCTGCAAAAATTCTACAATCTCATATGTCTCTGATTCAACTTACTTTGGATGTTCAAATACTACAAAGCTTGATGATCCATATACAACACAAACTCCTTAGGCAACAGGTAATGTCTCCACTTCTTCAAGGCTTGAACTATGGCATAAAATTCTTGATCATACACTGAATATCTCCTTCAGACATCATTAAATTTCTCACTGAAATAAGCTATTGCTCTCCCTTCCCGACTCAATAGGACTCCAATTGTTGTTCCACTTGCATCACAATCCACTTGAAATACTTTGTTGAAATCCAGTAAAGCTAACACAGGTTGCTTAGTCACTTTCTACTTCAACAGTTCAAAGCTTTTGTTTGCTCCGGTGGTCCACTTGAACTCCTTCCTATCTCCCCTCATTGTCTTAGTCATAGGGTTACAAACTGAACTAAAATTTCAGATGAACTTCTGGTAGAAACTAGCCAATCCATGAAATGATCTTACCTCTCCAATGCTTTCCGGTGTAGGCCATTCAACAATTAATTTTACTTTCTTAGGGTCCATCTTCAAACCATCCTTAGATATCACAAATCCCAAATAGATTAACTCTTCCTTCATGAAAGTACACTTCTTAAGATTTATCAGCAACTTTTATTTTCTCAACCTCTGCAAAACTTGTCTTAAATGCAACAAATACTTCTCTTTTGTCTTACTGAAAATCAAAATGTCATCCAAATATACAATAACAAACTTACCCAAGAATTTCTTCAATACCTCATTCATCAGCCTCATGAAAGTACTCGGTGCATTAGTTAACCCAAAAGACATCACCAACCATTCATACAGTCCTTCATTTGTCTTGAATGTTGTCTTCCACTCATCTCCTTCTCTGATCCTGATCTGATGATATCCACTCTTCAAGTTTATCTTTGTAAAGTATTTGGCTCCACTCAAACAATCCATTATGTCATCCATCCTAGGCAAAGGAAACTGATATTTCACTGTGATCTTGTTTATTGCTCTAGAATTGGTACACATCCTTCATTCTCTATTCTTCTTAGGTGCTAATATTGTTGGTATTGCACAAGGACTCAAACTTTCTTTGATCAAACCTCTCTTCAACAATTCCTGCACTTGTCTATTCAACTCTTCATTCTCTCCCGATGTCATCTGGTGTGCAACTTTGTTAGGAAAACTAGCTCTAGGAACCAAGTACATGCAATGACTGGTACTTCTCACAGGTGGTAATCCATCAGACACATTTTCTGAAATGATGTCTTCATACTCTGACAGTAACTGCTTCATCTCTCTTGGTTCTTCTTCATGCTCTAGATTCACAGTCTTCTTAGGAACTAAGGCAAAACACACATTCTCATGTCTCATTCCATCCAAGAATTTCCTTCCATCCACCAAACATATTCTAGCATTCGTACAAACTTCACCCTTCAAAGGCTCCTTCAAGGGCAACAAGGTTGGCTTCATCCCATTGGCCACAACACTGTATGTATTCTTCCTCTCATCATGTATTGCCTATCTATCAAACTGCCATGGTCTACCCAACAAAAGATGATGAATATCCATAGGCATAATATCACACAAGACTTCATCACGATAATTCCCAATTTTCAATTTCACCAAACATTGCTCACTTGCCAACAACATATGATCATCTTGAATCCATGCTATTTGATAAGGCTTAGGGTGTTTCAATCTTTCCAAATTCAACTTATTCACCATCTCCTCTGAAACAAGATTATTTGAACTACCACTATTAATAACAACTTTACAACACTTACCGGATACCTTACATCTAGATTTGAACAAATTCTTCCTCTACAAGGGCTCTTCATCTCCTCTGGTATGACACAAAGCTTTCCTCATCATCAATAGCTCTCCATCTTTCGGTTTGTTAGCTGATCCGGTGGGGCTTTCTTCCACCACTGCTGTTCTCCTAGTGCTCTCTGTCTTCTTACATTCGAAAGCATGATGTCCTTCTCCTCCATATTTATAGCAAGTTCTTCTAAACACTCTTTTGTCTTGTCTTCTGTCATCTTTTCCAAAATTCTCGTTCCGGTAGCCATCTGGTTCTCTCCTCCGGTAGAAATTTCTATCATCCTTCTGGTATGAATTACCTTCTTTGCTTACTTCCTTTTCCTTGTTCTAATCCATTCAGGTTCCTCTTCCTCTAGAAAACTTTCAACCTCTACCTCTTTGTCTCTGCTCATGTCTTTTGTTCAACTTTTCTTTTGCTTTTAGGGCATACTGGTAAGCTTCTTCAACACTCTGCAATTTGATCAAACTGAGTTCATCTTGTATAGACATCCACAATCCATTCAAATATCTTGCAACTTGTTCAAATTCATCATCAACATGTTCGGATTTGATATTCAACTTGTAAAATGTTTCGGTGTACTCCTTCACACTAGATTCCTTCTGCCTCAAATTCTGCAACTTCTGGAACAGATTCACTTGATAATCAACTGGCATAAATTTGATTTCAACTTAGCAACCATTCGATCCTATGTCTTGATCTTCTTTTTACCTCTTCTCTTCCTATCAACCTACAAAAGCTCCTATCAAAGAGATGCATGCCCTTTCAACCGGGTACATGCAAATTTCACCTTCCTTTCCTTTGCAATATTCTCAAAATCAAAATATTTCTCCATAACTGAGATCCAATCCATCAATTCATCTGAATCCAACTTTCCATCATATTCCGGTGGGGTAAAATGAGGTTTAGTATTCGCCCTACTCAAAACCCTCAAACACCTTTCTTCGTTTGGATCAATCGATGGTGGGTTTACCTGTTTTGCTAGGGCTTCTTCTCCTTCATCTTCACTCGTATCTTCAATATGTCAGCCTCTTCTCTGGGCTGTCTCAATGGCTTCCAAATGGGTTGCAATTCCTCGCAACATTTCCATCACAATAGGGTCTGCATTCCCACACGCTCCACCATTCCTATTTCCTCTTCACGCCATCTTCATGCCAGTCCTCTGCAGTTGTAGGTCGAATCCACATTCCACCACCCTACAACAAAATTTCTTAGGACAATGTAATCTTCAGAATGAAAGCTCGCTCTGATACCACTTGGTGCAGTCACCGGTTAGGAGGGACCTCAAAGGGATCAATCCGGACCGGTCAACAAGAGTAAACACAAGGATATGATGGAGGCATTGCATAATTGAATGAATTATATCATGAAAAATGATTACAATCAACCGGTAACAACCGGGTTACAGAAACCGGCGCACTGGTTTGCTAAAACATGCTTAATTACAGAACAGGTTGCAACCGGGACCTCAAATCTTAAGATCTATCTTCTATGTTCTATCTCTTAACTAAATTGCATTCTAATGCTCAATTACAATTAATTATCCGATCCAAGGGGATCCGAGAGGCCAAAAAAGGATCAAATGTCAAAGAACAAGACCTAACGTATAAGAACAACAAGATCGACCTCCACCAAAGAAATTCCTCTGGAAAATCCAAAGGATGAAGTGCAAATCAAAGGGAAGGTCAGCCACATGCCAAGGAACATCAGAATCAATGCTTAGGGCTCTGCAAGCTATGGAAGGGATTCGGTAGATTCTCGTAGATTACAAATGCAAGTCCAGGCAACCAATACCAGAAAAATTGTCTCAGAAACCGGTAGCCATAATTTGTCAGAAAATGATCCAAATGCTCCGTGGTTTGGGAGTAAGGTAGATGATCAAGTCCTCAAGCAAAAATATAACTCCTCGAGATCTGGTGAGCCAATGCCAAAAAATGCAAAATGAAATGCTGAAACTATAAAATAGAAAGGAAATATTTTTGGTTGATCTAAGATTGCCAAGAACCGGGGATGCTCCTGCATCAATTGTTAGGCCAACATAATTTATAAGGTCAAATTTCCATGCTAGCCATTCTTCCTATTCCAAGCAATCATTCCATTCCATGCTTAGGTATGAATGAGGGAGGATATTGATTAAAAAATATGACAAAAAATCATTAGCTAGAATATTCTCATATTTGATTAAAAAAGCAAATGAAAGTAGGTAGGATTTTTTGTAGGGTGTACATATAGAGGAGGGATTAAGGAGTATATAATTTACTAATTATTTATTTGATAATGCAACTTTTATGCAATTTTATTGAAATTGTTAGAAAATATGCCCTAAAAAAATCTTAACAATTAAATTTAAAACAAAGCTCAATTAATAAATATGCGGGCATTTTTACATTAACCCTTAAGAGAGGATATTGTAGAAATAAAATCTATAAATTTTTTGGTAACATTCTAGCATATAAACAACAATTGGAAAATAATGAGAAAGAGAGAAGGAGAAGGCATCCATAGGCAAAAGAAAAGAGACAATAGTATGCCTTCGAAAAAACCATTTGAAAAAGGACTGGCCTCTAAAACATTGAATCAATGTATTGTTCATCAACAAAATAGTAACAATATAATATTCAGCTTAAAGATTTAACATGGAAATCAACAATCTACTCCTTTAGAGGAAAATTGGTACCAAAACTATACAAAGTACATTCTATACTATTGATAAACAAGGTAAACTACTATGATAAAAAAATGTTCACTTAGTATGCAAAATTGAACTACCAATTAAATTATACTATGATTAGTTAATATATTAATGCGTGGAAGTTTCAATAAGCAAATACAAAATCAACACATATACAAATAAGTTTATAACATGGGATGCATGTAGAGAAACCTTTTTGAGAAAAAAATCCCATCATCAATGAAGATAAATCTATATTACTCCAATAAGAATGTTACATCAATACTCTAACCCTATCCCTTCAACTAGACAATATTCTAGCAACATAACAATGTTCAACTTGTAAAAGACCTATGAAACAACTATCCAAGGCATCCAATTTATAAAGAGTAAAAAAGGGAAAACCATGAATAGATTCTTAAAACCAAAACCACTAAAACCCATGGTACAATAAAAACTCAATGATCCCATATGACAAATTTCTAATGCTTCCATTAATAGCAACCACAACCATCATATTTAAGCCATATGAAGAATTAACACATTCCTAAGTATGACACTCTAAAATAGAGTGGTCAACTAATGTGGACTCCACCTAATATTCACAAGATGCTTGAATCTCTTCCCTAGTGCTTAGGATTGAGGATGTGGTGTAAATGAAGTCAAATCATCTTGCAATCACCACTATCATTTGCAACCTCCCCATTTGATATCCTTATAACTAATATACAAAGTCAATTGGAAATGAATAATTAATAAACAATTAATAAACGATTAACCTAATCTCCCCCTAAGTTTCCATGTGCCCATTCCCAAGGTGTTGGAGTTACATGAAGTACATATAATCAATAAGGTTAATATCATCCTAATCCTAACATTCACCCACTTGATATTATGCATTGTAGTGACAAATAAAAAACAATAAATAAATCAAGTATAGAATGCAAGACCCAATGACCTTCCTACATCAAGAGACCTTATTCATGTTTGTTAGTTTTGATATTGAAGCTACAATATAATCTCAATTACTAATATTTTGAATTATGACCTTACCACTTTTCACCATCTTACAAACAAAATAGTATTGAGCATCAGTATGTTGTGTAAAGTCAATGTACATAGAATTTCTAGTCAAACAAATAAAATTATAATTGTCACATCTAATTTGAACTAGTGTACAATCAAAACCAACTCTTAAACACAATCTCTACAACCAAACTATCTCTTATAGGCACGCATAATAGTCATATACTCTACTTTGATAGTGGTCAAAGAAACTATGGGCTACCTTTTACTCATCCAACTAACAATACTACCAAACAAATAAAATGCATAGCCACTAGTGGAACTTCAACTATCCAAGTTATCCACCATATCTACATCAACAAAGCCTTGTATGTCTAACATTTGTTCTACAACATTAGAATTGTGATAACATAAGAAACAATTATAAATTCTTAACTGTTACTCCTAGTTTTAAAATTTCAATCATCTTTATCAAAAGCTGACTCTCAATTTAGGCCCTTTACCTATTTTCAAAATTGTCCGCTAGGTCGTGGGTTTTCAGATCAAATTACAATGGTTCCAAGGTGCTAAAAATCATTGACCTCCTAACCTCCTTCTGAGTTGAAATAGTATCACCAGTCATAAATAATGCCAAGGTCTATATAGTCGACCAGTCAAGGTATTTCTAAACTTTGGCACTTGTTCTAAAGTTCTATAAATCTCCAATTAGCCAATCATCCTCTGAATCTCACTTCTTTGCACTAGCTACCTTGAAGCATTTCCTTGATTTGCCAATCACTCAATCACATTTAGTGTTTCTTGTCACCCAAGTTAACATCTCCTCGGTAGGAAATTCTTTGAACTTCATGCAAAGAATCAAGAACCTTTGTAATCACCCGACTACGTGGAATTTTTCATTTTTTGAGACACAATCTACTCAACGATCTGAGAAGTACATCTCCTTAATGACATATTAGGTAGCTAAATCATGTAAAGTTACTGACGCAATTTTTGAAGAGGAATGATATTATTTCCTGTTGCCAAAATTTAATGAGTTGACGACCCTGTCCATAAATGAAAGGTGGCAATATCTTGAATTCACTCTTCTTTAGGGATTAGCTAGAGAAATGGTAAATTGACAAATTGGCATGCCTGTTGGAGGAGTGGGAACTCAAGAATTTTAATTTTTTTCCATTTGAGGATTTCTTTGATCAATGCTCAATATGGGTTATTCCCCCATCTTGGAACATTATTGTGCTCCCCCATGAAGATCAATTTCCCATAGCTCAACTTGATTTGAATTGGATTCAAAAGGAGCAAGAAGACATAGTTTCTCAATTGAATAGGGTTGTGTGGAGAGAGAAGACTAATTGTGCTAGGTTTTAGGGTTTAGGGTTTAGGGCTGAATATAGAAGGATAACTTCCATTCTGGAGCAAGAGGAGAGATGAGCCGAAGTTCACAATCTTCTTCTACAAAGGGAAATTGTTGCAGCTAGAAATCTCGAGCTTGAAGTGAATTAATCTAGTGCATAACATAAGTCTGCAACAAAATAAGTGCATAAATAGTTATCAACCCGAGTTGATGTGGAACAAAATGGTTCTCATAGGAGAAGGTGTTGTCCCTGTAGTTCAACCCAACTTGTTATTAGTTGAAGACCCACAAGAGGATATTATTTCTGGACTGATGACTCTAGCTTGGAAATGCAAAAGTAATAATGTAGAATACATGAGAGTCATCTTAGTGTTAGAAGAAGAAGAAGAAAAGCTCGAAATGCATGATACCTAGCTCCAGATCATGATCATAGCGGGAAGAAACCCTGCTCTTCTTGTTAATTAATAGTGCTACCAGGTGATATAGAGTCAGGCTCTCATAAGTTGTTTTTATTTTATTTTGAGTAACCGTTTGGTTCTTTTCTTGGAACAGTCGCTTTCAAAGACCATTATTTTAAAAAAGTGGTTACCAATTGTGGTCTATATATATGCTAGATAGGAGTTGGGAGAGATATATATAGTTTTTCTTTCACTAGTTTTTGAACCTTTTTTTGTATAGAATCTGAATGGATATTTATAAAAAGAAATATGAATGCAACTTCATGGATCATAAACTAAGTTATGGTTGGTGAATTATGTTATTCTTCTTATGTTGAAATGTACTACGCATTTGGGTTATCTTTATTTTTATCTGTTGGATGAAAATTGAAATTTGCATGTGCTCGCTACTATAAATATAAATAGTTTTGAATGAATGGAGCAGTAACGTCTTATTTCTACAAATCTTAATATTTTTGGGTACAATCTTTGTATTCTATTTGATTATGTTTCTATCGAAACCCCTTCTTTTACACGTAGAGCTTTTTGGTTAAAGGTTTTGCCTTTCTTGCTTTCTTGTAAAAAGAACACCTCAAAAAGAACCAAATTACGTCATAAGAGGGAGTTGTGCCTCTAAAATTCAAAAGAAATTTTCTAATTCGATAGCAACTTCTCCAAATGTTAGTTTCCATTTGTCTCTCTCCTTGGGTATTTATGAGTCATTTTAAAGTTATTTTAGAGAGACAAATCAGTTAACCAACACTAATAAATATCTAAACACATTTTTAACACAAATCCAACACTCTCTATAAATGTTGAGAATAAACCTACTTAAAAACTACTAGTTCTTGGGAAATATTTGGTCTAGGACAAACCATCACATGCCTCAAAATACCAACAATACTAGCATAAGATACATTATATACATTCCCTCAAATTACTATTTGGCTTATGATACATATGCAATGAAAGCTTAGTGCCTACGGATAACACAATACTCATTGGCTTACAATCATCCACAAAAAACCATAATGTATTTATAACATTAAATCATGCTCATTAGTTCATCCTTGTATTTATAACGTTAAATCATAACTTATTCTTCTTTTCTCATCATACTTTCAAGAGTCACATACCAATAAAAGAATTAAACACATTAATATATCCATATAAAGTAAAATCCTCCTTAGATTTGATGTTGGGATTGTATGCTAGCAAAATATTCTTCCCACTTAGAGAAATATCCCTATAGAAATTTATAGGTTAATGAACACTAGGGTTTCATTTATGTATTCAAGTTTTTTATATCCATATTTGTTTTTGATTAAAAAAGCAGCATTAACTAGGGCGTTGGCCCTTTACATAGCCAAAAGGCTATAAAAAATTTAATAACAACCCAAAGACAACAAACAGACCAGGTAGGGGTACAAACCCCAAACAAACAAAGTCAGACAACCAAATAGACCTACCAAAACCTGCACCAACCCAACCCAGCTTAAGAGTGGGGAGAAGCACCCGAATCTTGACAAAGGTGGGGTTGGGAAAGGGAGGCAAATTTTCCCTTCCACCTGTGACAAACAACTGTCCAGGCAACAATGTAATTATGAACATTCAAAGAAAAATTAGGCAAGGGGGACCCCGTAGAGTCACTGTCAGACTGTTGCTACAGAACAACAACAAGAGAAAAATCGCCAAGAGAAGAGCAAGGTTGTGGAGCAAGAGAAATAGAAGTAGGACCCAAAGGGGTGGAAGAGTGCACGGAAACAATAACATCAACAAAGGCTTCATCATCAGTAAGGGGCACCTCATCTTGGGAGGAGACATCATCCTCCAGAGGGGAGTCGATAGAAGTAGAATCAGAAGCATTTATCTTCATATGAATTTGTAATTTGATTTATGCCTCTATGAGGTTTAAATAGTATTTTTTTTGGATTTAAATCAATGTGAAACTCCATAATAGTCAATTTTGGGCATTAATAATGTCCTAGAAAGTGTAGGTTAGTAGGTGAAAATTGACATTTATATGGAAATGGTTTTAGATTTATATGCCAAGGGCCAAGGAGTTTGCAAGAGTAAAGAATGGATACATAGAGAGTATGGAGATAGGATATTAGGATTCAAGGAGGTTGATGAACCAAAGTTCCATAGGACAAGGAGTAAAGAACAAAGTAACAAAAGTTAATCAAGATCCTTGCAAACAATTATGCAAGATGAATTATTATAGAGAGAAAATCAAATATCCATAGGAAAGAAAGAGAGAAAATAAAGACACCAAGAAATGAGATATATGGAAGTGAAGTAGATGAAAGCCCAAAATCTTGCATGAGGCTTTATAGGGAAAGTAGGAATTGAGACTTGGAAAATGAAGACTTAAAAAAGATACAAGTGACTCTAAAAATAGAAATGGGGATTAAGGTTCTTACATACATGATACCATAATGTTGAGTGAAAGTAAAAATTGAAATCCTAGTAGACTGGTAGGATAGGGATATCAAGATATTATTCTTTAGAAAGTAAGGTAGGATTTTTTTTTGTAGAACCCACCATGTGGTAGAGGTTAAAACTTAGGTTATTTAATTCCTATAGGATTGGAGAAAACATTGAAAGGGAACTTTGGAAGATTGCAAGAAATAAATTATTAGGAAAGAGTCAAAGTAGGGAAGCAAAGATCATTGTGCACATATACCAGTGGAAAGAAATTTAAAGAAGGAAAAAAAATGAGAAATAATAGAAGTCTAAGTCAAGAGTCAAGGAATATGAGAAACATGAACTTGAGTGAAATGCCTGCAAGGAAGGAAAATCTAAAAGTATAAAAATTGGTGATTGAAGGACATGAGAACTTAAAAGAAATGTATGATGGGAAGGAAAAATATGTAATTTTAATGGTGTAAAAATTAGGTTTTCCACCATAGAAGGAACAAACCATTAATTTTTACTTGGGGGCCAATTACATTAAAAGAGGAGTGCAAACCCAATAGATCTAGCCACAAATCAACAAAGATTAGGCTAAGAATTCTTATTGGATTTGCTTTTGGGTAAAATTGATTTAATCCCCTTTTAAATGGAATTGTTGAAATTAGGGTAAATGTGATGGAATTGATGTAAAAATGCATAAGCAGTGAGCTACACTCATAAGATGGAGTCACAAACCTAGATCTAAGCAATGTAAGAGTGTTCAGATATGTTCCTAGAAGGAGCTCTTGATTTTTTGGGACTATGGTGGTGGTCGCCCTAGTCCTCTACACTTTTCGTACTCCAATGGGGGATCGATTCCTCATTGTAAACAAATCTAATTTTGATTATTGTAGCTTCGTACTTGTTCTTGTGCATAGTAGAGAAGGGAAAAATGTTGGGGATAGGGATTTGCCTTAGGTCAAACCTTGGTTTTGGAATTAACCATGAAATAAAAATGAAATATGACTAAATTGCAATAATGAAAATGTTCTCCTTTTGAGGGAGATGTTGAATAATGACTGAAACACTGATAATATACCTGGCTGTGAAGTTTTGTTTGTCTCCACACATAATTAGGGGTTTATGAAGTCTTCAACAACATAGAACATAAGTGTCAATTCTAATGCTTGTATCTTGACCTTATCTCTTCTCCAATGCTTGAAAGAAGATCGATTACTTTCTCACTTGAGCTTGAATTTTTTATTGCTTGGTGTGGAATTGAATTGATGTGTGTGTCTTATAAAAATGAGAGGGGTAGACCTCCCACTAACTCATTTGAGGTCAAATTCCAACGAAATTTTCTGACGAAAGTGAATTAATTTATTGTTTCGTCGGGTACCTTTCAATTTAATGTGAGATTTTCATTTTTTTAAAAAATTGGTCCCCGACATTCGTCGAAATTTCGACGAACAAGAATGTTCATCGATAGTCCGACGATATTTTGATGAACGCTTAAAGTCAACCTTAATTTGTGGTTGACCGGCATGTATATAGTTTGATGCCCTAGACGACTGTTCTAATATGTTTAATTACATACCTATTTGATTATTCCATTTGGCACTTGAGGTTGACATAATTTTGTGATTCTGATCCATGTGGCTAAAGTTTGAATCCAAAGTTCATAGTCCTTGTCAACTAGGTGCATTGACATCATGAATATATGTGTAAATCAACATGTTTGAAGCATGGTTTCATTGTTCCCTATTGTCCTATTGATCAAGATTATTGTTCCTTTGAAGAACATGTCGTTCCTTTGTTCAAGCCTTGTATCCATGAAGTTGGCCTTGTTATGAGTTAAATCCTAATGAGATATTGTGCCAAGAAGGCCTTGTGGGTGGGTTTGCTGATTGGAGCCTTGTTTTGATAATTTATCTAAATATTCAAGCTTGGTAACAAAAAATCATGTCAAATAATATTAGTGCAAAATAAAATGAAGAAACACCTTTTAGATTGTGGGCTAGATTGAAAAGAAAGGGTGATGGGAAATGTTATTGTCCTTATTGCAATAATTGCAAGGGCTTAAAAACGAGAAGGCTTTTAATCACAACAACTGAGAAACATTGTAGGCAACATGGTCACGTTGAAGGGGGGCATGATTATCATCCATTGGTTAGTTGTTCATTATATGTCTTTATATTGATTGAATTTGTAAATGCTTATATTGTTTTAATATATATATAATCACTTGATCTTGATCATGGTTTATTTGTGTCGATCATTATTATAAAGGTGGGGTGCCCTAGGGCACATGATATGGATTATCATGGCCTGGAGAATGTGGATTAGCAAGTAGAGGAACATGGAGTTGTGAATATCGAAGATGAAGTTAATGATCCTATGGAAGAAGATGATTGTACAAATACATTGATCCATGACACATTTAGTGGATTAGCTGATCATGATGATGATTGAGATGACTTTGATGATGTTCATGATTTACCTATACTTGAGAAGGCATACAAGCCCCTTTATGAAGGCTCCCAAACAACTCTTCTCTCTGTTGTTTTGTTGTTGGTGAACTTGAAGGTTATGAATGGTTTATCCAACATAACAATCTCACGGATGTTAAGGTATTTCATATATGTCATATTTTCTCATCTATTTTTGTTGTTAGTTCATCACTACTAAATAATGGATGAAATATGTACCATTAATGTTTGTTATATCAACAAATTATTTTTTTGTTGTAGATTGATAGGTGAATTTTTGTTACCACCATCAAATATTTTACCTCACTTATACCGAGATTTATCGACCATTATGAAAGATATTGGAATGGAGTATCAAGCAATAGATGCATGTCCCAATGATCATATTATATATCATAAACAACATGAATTTGCAATAGAATGCCCAAAATGTCATATAAGTAGATATCAAATAGATCAACTAACAAAAAAGGTGCCTCGTGAGGTTCTTCATTATATTCCCATTATTCCACATATGCAATGATTATTTAGGTGCGAAAGCTTAGCATAATTTATGGATTACCATGCACATAATAGAAGTGGAGATGGCATTCTTCGAATGTCTGCATATGGTTCTGCATTTAGAGACATGGAGGAAAAATGACCACACTTTAAAGAAGAACCTCGTAATCTCATGCTTTCATTGGTAGTGGACAGTGTCAATCCATTTGGAGAGATGAGATCTATTTACTTGGCGTGGCTTGTTTTTGTTATCAACAATAACATTCCTCCATGGATGCCAATAAAGAGGGAGCACATAATGTTGGAAATGATTGTTCCAGTTATTTGTTTACATCAATTTTCTTTAACATAGTAGCATCTCATTTGTCTTATTTGTTACATAATGACTTATATTTTTTTCATTTAATAGTCATGTACATTAATTTATATATATTGCAGTAAAATGTTTATAATAATTATGTAATGTTTATGTTCATTCAACTAGGTAAGTACCAAGTTAAATATATGAATGTATATATCGAGCCTCTTATTGATGAGTTACTAAAGTTATGGAATGGCATCACTATGTATGACGTCTCTAGACCAATAGGACAAAGACAATTTCAATTCCATGTAATGCTTGTATGGACAATTCATGATGCCCCAGGGCTCACCAATTTTTGTGGTATGTTATAACATTCAAATGCACTTTAACGATATTTAATTTTATGAAGTAGATATCATGCATCTTTTTAAAATAATCTATTCATTATATATAATTATAAAAATTAACATATTTAATTCAATTATATATGATCTTGCAGGTCTTCAAACAAGGGGAAAATTTGCATGTCCAGTTTGTGGTCCAAAGATAAAATCTCATCATTCAACAAGTTTAGGAAAGCAAGTGTTTGATAAGTATAGGCACTTCCTCCACATAAATCATAAGCATGAAAAACATCTTTTCAATGGGAAAGAAGAGACTACATCAAAACCACGAAGAATGACACCTCACCTATGGAAGTTGGAATATAATAGAATTAATCGTCAAGGTTATACATTGGATCAAATTGTTTAACTATCATATATGATATGTTTGGAATTATATTTTTATATTGTGTTTCATTGACTCATGCTGTAATTGACAATGATTGTCGTTGTTAATTTGTTTAACTTATATGCTTCATGAAGGTTGTCAAGGCATTAATGGCCAACTTCCACACAGACTGAAAAGTTATCCCAGACAATTTAGTAGGTTACCCTACTATGAGAAGGTACAAATTGTGCTTTTGTTTGATACAATGCATATAGGAAAGAATTTAATAGAAACACTCTGGAAAATATTGGATGGAAGGCATGAAAAAGAAAAAATTGTCAAAATTTGTAGTGACATTCAGGAAGCCAATCATGCAATGAAAAATGTCATTCAATTAAATAGCGATGAAAACCAAATTAATATAAGCGCCCTTCCTTGGTTATCAACGAAGCAGAAAAGCAATGCTATAAAAGAAGTCATATGAAATATTTGATTTCCCACAGGATTTGCTGCGAACATAAACAATATCATAACAAAGAAAGGTGAATTTGGGTCAGGGATGAAAACACATGATCGACATACCTTCATTAAGGTAATTATATATATATATATATTTGTATATTGCATGTAATTTTTAGTGTATTATGTTTACTACTTTTGGAAAAATAATGAAAAGATCATTTTAAAATTGTTGCAGTACGTTCTACCTCTATCTCTCCTAGACAACTTCGACAACAATGTCGAGTAGGTTATATATGATCTTGGAAAATACATGAGGTAAGTAGCAATATTTGTTCAATTCATTGTATATGTTGGTTCCCAAATCAACAGATCCTAGATCCTAGGAAAATGCCACTAAATCATAAATAGACCTAGGATTGGATTTGGCCACTGAACAAGATTCAACTTAAAAGCTGCAATCTTCCACTCTTCAGGATTTGTAGGACCTAGGTGGGTATTCCTATTGCAATGTTATACAACATTTTAGCTTTATATGAGCAAACATTGCAATGTACGACTGGTGCTTTTAGTGAAAATATACCAAGTATGATAAACTACAAATTTTGGCTTCAACTTTAGCTTGTGTCACTTTTCCTGTATTGAAAGTGGCTCTAATCTATTCTACTCCTAATTCAGAAGAACTAAAAACTTAAATATAAAAGGTGAAATAAGAATGTGAAATCGATCTCGAAACTTAGAAAAGTGCAACCAGTTCCTGTTCAAGGAAAAACATAATCAAATAATAGGCCTAATGACAAAAAGCATCATATGATCAACATTACAATTCAATACTAAACATCTAAGACTTTCTTAACATGTTCAGAATGAAAACGCATCTCCTTCCTCACAATTTCTCAGATACATATTGCAGTGTTTAAGATAGAATTTAATTCATTTATTGGAAATGAAACCTATCAAATAACACACATTCTCCATTAGAGAAGACAAGCTAAAATATCATTGACACTTCAGCTAATACAATAAAACACCAGAGATTGGAGCAAGAAAATGAATGTATTCCATATTGATTTTCAAAAGATGAATGATACACTCATGATAAACTGTTTTGCTCATTAAGCTTGCAAAAGACCAACTGCCACTATATTGCTCTACAGTTTTCCTAGTACATATTAATCAAACTTTCTGAATCCTTCTTCTTGGCCTTGAATTCCCTTTTATAACACAAGGGAACAAAACAAGCCTCAGGCCGAAGAAGACACATGTCAAAATCTAATTGCATTACAAATTTGACCTAAAGCCTAGGTCCTTTATTCTCTGCGTGCAATCTTCCTTTATGCATTTAATGAAGGCGGTTGGGAAGGCATCATCCTAGGAGCTTGGGTTGTGGATTTTCAAAAGTTGTCATCACATTTGTACTTCATATCTTCTCCTATCAGGGTCAAAAGTGCAATCTGGCATTCGGTGGTAGGCTTCTTGGAGACTGGTCCTTGCTAGTTGGGTGTTCTAATCAGTCTACCAAAATAGACAACCTGCACAAAAATTTTAGGAGTAAAAAAATTGGAATGAATGAAACTAGTCTTCCTCTTCAGGCTGCTCTTCTTCCAAAGAACAATACTTTTTATACAACACTTCTATTTCATCAACTGACCAAGAAAAATCCCTTAAGCCTTGCAACCTACTCATTGCTTATTTTGTCTTGTGGGCTGGCACAATTGCGGCTCCCAAAGTAAACTTGTGATACATTAAATACACCTCCATAATTTTATTAGTAATACCATACTATGTGTATATGGTGAAAATGGATAAAACAATATTGAAAGGCTAAATGAATTCAACCACAAAACCCTAGCCTAACAACAACAAAGATCCACCATAACATATGAAGATTACTTAAGACAATGCAAATCAAATGAAATCACAAAGATTATACCATCACATGTCCAATAGGGTTTGGATCTCCATTCTTCCTATCTCCATTGATCTTGCTTGATATATTTGCTCTCAGATTTTATGTGTGCACAAGAGCTCAACAAAGAATGGAAATGTGGTTGCAAGTAGGATCACATATGAAAGTTGGAGTGTTAGGATACTTGATTAGAATGTATAGTTGAGGCCTTGATAATGAAAGGAAACATCTCCTTATATAGAAGACACTATAAGAAATGGAAGGATAAGATTGAGAGGTGTAAAAGATAAATGGTCGGCTATGATTAGATGGTAGGTAGAAAAAATAAGAAAATAATGAGAGGATAGGTAGTGTAGGAATTAAGAGATGAATGACATGTGTCATGGGTAGAAAAGGATAATGAATTAATTAAATAAATAAAGATTTAATTAATTAATATAGGAAGTGGGATCAATTAAATAAATAAAAGCATTTATTTAATTTAAGAAAAGGATAATTTAAATAAATAAAGATATTTATTTAAATGAGAAATAAGGCTAGAAGAGGATAAATGAATTAATTAAAAAAATAGATTTATTTAATTAATAAAAGAATTAGGCTAAAAATAATTAAATAAATAAAGACATTTATTTAATTAGACAGGACAATTTTAGGTGTCTACATTTTGCCCCTCTTTGACACAATGCAGCTTGTCGCGTTGTTTCAAAGAAGATAATATGAACTGATACAAAGTTGCCCCAAGATGGGAATGATATGCCCCCTCGAGAGATTGGATGGAAATGTCTGAAAATATTGCAGACAATCTCTCGATAGGAAAGGAAGGCTAGAATGGATTGATTGGATAGAGTGATAGAGTCACGGGATAAAGAAGACTGACTCGGGAGACTAGGGCTAGGGTAAAGCTAGGGCTAGGGTAGTCTATAAAATAGAACACGAGGGGAAAACATCCTCATTTTCATACACACATCCAAGAGATCAGAGTGCAGAGAGAAAATAGAGCCGCAACAGTCAGCAGCGATGGCATTGGTTCACAGATTCGATTGCGTTCACCGATTTCAGAGGCCAATGGATGTAGGAGAGCTGGTAAGTACCACAAAACCTCCTTGTACTTTGTCGCAATAAATGTTGTCATTAATGCATTTTAGGTAGAGAAATAAATGCATTTTAGAATATGTCAAGCAGGGTCAAAAAATGTTAAGGCGCGTCTGTGCTGGTGCCAGGCACGTCTGGGTTGGCTAGGCCTGTCTGTGTTTGTGCCAGGCGCGTCTATGAATGGAATAGCATCTGCGTCAGATACGAGCGCGTATGTGTTGTGCAGGCACGTTTGTGCTATGTGGGCGCATCTATGCAGAGCATAGGCATGTTTGTGTATTTCAGGCGTGTTTGTGCAGAGTAGGCGTGTATGTGCAATAGGTAAGCACGTTTATGTCTTAAATGTGTGTTTATGTCTTCTAGGCCAAATTGGCAGTTCTGTGATGAACATACGCTGTCGATTGGAATAGTTGCTGAGTGGATACACTCAAGTGGGTCCTCTAAGGAAGACTAGGATAGAAAATAGGGCTAGGTTTGACAATTCTATGATAGAACATACGTTGCCAATTAGGAAACTGCTCAAGAGGATACACTCAAGTAGAGGCCCTAGGATAGGATAGATCGAGACACTTTGTGATGAACATGGAGTACCAAGACATAGTACTTTGTGATGAACATGGAGTACTAACATGAGCAACACTTTGTGATGAATAGGGAGTGCAAATATGAGCAACACTTTGTGATGAACAGAGAGTGCAAAAAAACACGTATTACTTTGTGATGAATAGGGAGTACCACTAGGATAAACAACAACATTTTGTGATGAACAGTGAGTGTTACTATGATAGAACACCATAAGAACGTAGATAAAAAGCAACATTTTGTGATGAACAGAGAATGCCACTTTGACTGACACAACTGATTTTCTTGACTGCAGGAGTACCTACCTATGTTGGAGTCACGAGAGAGATTCCCATCGACTCAGAGCTTACGATCGGAGTTGACATTTGAGGATAGAGCAGCTATTGAGGTTATGGGCTTGTGAGATATTCTTTATGTGCCTGAGTTTCAGGTGAACATGGGGTTGCTGACTGCATTAGCTGAGAGATGGCACTCAGAGACTTGCACTTTCCATTTGCCGATGGGTGAGATGACAGTCACCTTAGAGGATGTCTACTAGATATTGAGGATATCGATCGATGGGGAGTTGATACCCTACGATCGAGACAGAGACATAGATGCACTAAGATGAGTGTTTTAGGATCTGGGACCGGAGATGAGGGATGGACACGTGGCATGGGACACGATGACATGGATAGGATTGACACTACCAGCAGTATTGGAAGGAGTGATTAGTGGGTTCCTCTATCCAGACAAGGCGACACGAGGATTGGCTATGGGATGGGGTATCACACTGGAGACACTGGTGACACAACATACCAGATTTGCCTGGGGACCGTGTTTGCTGGCACATTTGTATTATGAGCTTCATCAGTTTGTATACCATGGATCAGTAGGACTAGGCTGCGGAGTGACATTATTGCAAGTATGGGCTTATGAGCATCTTTCGGTTACCTGACCGATTCATTTCAGAGGTAGGGGCCATGGGCGTAGTTTTGTGCATTTATATGATATGATTACATCTCAGCCGTGGATCGAGAGATTGGAGTACTGGCACCGGGTCATCGATGAGATTGACGTTGTGGTATGGAGACCATACTGAGAGTGCGAGGAGTGGGAGGATGACGAAGTGGAGCTGCCATATATATTCAAGAGTAGGTATCTGATTGGGCGGACACCCTATGTACTGGAGAGGCAGTTGGTGGACAGGGTGGGCAGGCAGTTTGGCAGGATACAGCGGATGCCATGGGGTTCTGAGATGTATGCTCGGACAGTCAGGGATCAGGCACACTTTGGGCCATTGTTGTTATATGATCAAGTAGTGATGTAGCTAATAGAGATGATTCCCTTGCCTTGGGATATGTGGGTAGAGATAGAGGATGCAGGGATGGATGCAGAGTATACTGCGTATTGGGTTGAGCATCCATTTCCATGATTGACAGACCCAGGGGAGCAGATAGATGGAGATGGCGGGGGTGATGAGGATGATGATGGAGATGGTGGAGGTAGAGGCCAATGAAGGAGGCGGGGTGTGATAGGAGAGAGGAGAGTGGCTCCACGGAGAGAGGGTGGAGAGGAGAGACATGCTCGCATGGTGAGAGACAGAGGTGGATTGCCATTACAGATGCCAACAACATAGGGTCCCAGACAGGCACAGGGACAGGGACAGGGGCGAGGCAGCCACAGGAGTAGCCACAGGGTGAGGGGGGAGAGGAGGAGGATGAACTATTGGCTTTGAGAGAGATCTGCCAGGGATAGGTAGATGAGATCTAGGATCTCAAGCTGGAGAGGGATAGGCTCAGGAGACAGCTGAGGGACACTGAGCGGGAGAGAGATCAGGCTATCTAGTGTTACACAGAGGCTGAGATAGCATTGAGGGTAGGGAGGCAGGTGGTAGAGGACACAGGAGTTGGATATGCCTATGTTTTGTGAGCCAGGGAGGAGATAGGATACTGGAGAGACCTATACTATGGAGCGGTGCCACCAGAGCAGTGGGCTGGGAGCTTCCGTAGACCATCATGGATAGCGACGACCGCTGGAGGGAGGGACAGGAGACATGCATCGAGCGGTGGGGTCATGGGTCCTCCACCACCACTAGACAGAGGGGACAAGAGAGATGATCCCGGGGTGGGTCCTTCTAGGGCTCAGACTCCATTGAGGCCAGGCGGCTTCGAGGGAGGGAGTTCATCATAGCATTAGAGGGCTCCCTATGTATCAGTTTTATACCATTTTGTATTATGACACCTTCGAGTGATTTTGTAGCCATATGATTTTGACATCATTTTATCATGACACTTATGATTATATATATATGAGATTCATCCTTGTGGCAGCTATATGCATTTTTACCTATGTGATGAGATGTTTCATGATATATGTTTCTATGTGATGCTTATGATATGGATGCAAATATGTACATGATGCAATGCAATATTTTTGTTCTTTTATGTTTTATATGTTATGCAAATGCAAATGTGAATGTATGAAATGTAGATGAATATGGTGAGAATGTAGAATGTGCTAACATGTGTTGTGTGCAGGATGTGATGCAATTGTGATATCTATATGTATGTATGAAATGCTTATATGTGGTAATGCAGGTGCAAAACTACATGAAATGCATATATTTTTCATGTGTCATTATACTCAGTCATGTGATAGCAGGCTACATGGACTCAAGAAGGACGATGAAGGTCAATCAAGAAAGGGGGATGGAAGATAGAAGATATGAAATTGAAAGAGCTTCTTGTGCGTTATCATCATTGAGCTTTATTATGGCAAATAGGTTATGACAATCGAGGCATATGTTCGACCCAGAAAGTCATTGTACCTATTTGCATGGAGATCAGATAGTTACAAACAAGGAATGCCTCAGTTCATACTAAACTCACAGTGTCCTCATATCCTTGGACAAGTCATAGCATTACTAAGAGACAATCCACAAACAACAAATAAAAATAGGTGACGATACCCCATCCTCGCCTTTCTAGTCAAGGACATCCTAGAAAAGCTAAAAGACATGTCACCAAAAAGATAAAATCAAAAGAAAACCAAGACTCGACACCCACATCCACTGTAGTCCTCAAGTTTAGTGTCTCTTGTCACTTGTATAAGTCTTATTTGATTGTGGTCACAATGTTTACTTTCACAAAAGGATAGATAGCACTGAACCATATGTTGTCTGAGTCTGTTGAAAGATTTGATTTGTTGAAGCCCATTGTTGCTATTGTGTCTCATTTGAAACTAACTAAATCCATGAAATTGATACTTTATTATGGAGAAGATGAAACTTTATTGTGGATTGGCGATGCAAGTGCTTTTTTTTATTGGGGATTGTGTGTGGATAAACTGAAGAAAATTGGAAGAAACTGTACTCCTCAAAACATGTGGTGTCCTCAGTTCCACACCCATCACTAGACGTAGGATTTGCCTTAGCCACAGATAGGAGCTGATTTATTATGGATGGAAAGGGATGAAAAGAAAGGTTTATTATGGATGGCTAACCAATCTTGGGTAGATCAATAACAAGCCATGATGGGAATGTGTAAAGTTTATTGTGGATGAATAGGTTGTGAGTGTGTGCAAAGTGAAAGGATGAAATTGAATCCTGAAGGAAGGAGGAGCAATGTCTCTACACATGGCGCCGGTGACCTAGTTTTCACCATGGTACTTTCCCAGGGCGCCACCGAAGTGGTTTTCACCGTTGGATGAAAATGTTTTTCTGTATTTGAAATTTTTTGTGTCACAAGGCGCCCATTTGCCAGGTTTTCACCAAGTAACGATTTTTTATGTTTATGATTTTTTTTGTATTTTTGTATTTTTGTATTTTTTTGTATTTTTGAATTGGGATATTCTGAAGAGCTATGTGTAAAACCTGCGAAGGTGCATGCTATTAATAGGATCCTCCAAAGGTTCACCCTCTATGGTTGAGAGCTGATATGCACCAGATCCATATGCTACTGTGATGATGTAAGGAGCAAGCCAGTTTGGTTCGAACTTTCCCTTCTTCTCTCTGTCTTGCTGATTTTTAGGATTTTCTCTGAGAACCAAATCACCTACCTCAAATGTGCAAGGCTTGACTTTACTATTGTAGTTGCGACTCATTTGTTGTTAATAAGCCTTGAGATGATTAAAAGCAGTTTGTCTTCGTTCATCCAATAGTTCAAGTTCTTGTAAGCGAGCGACCCTGTAGTCTTCATCACTGACAATGTTTTGCAAAGAGATGCATAAAGAGGGTAAATCGACCTCAATAGGCAAGATAGATTTATCACCATAGACAAGTGAATAAGGCATAGCTCCTACAGGTGTGCAGATGCTTGTGCGGTAAGCCCAAAGTGTAGGATTAAGTTGGATATGCCAATTGCGGCCAGCGTTGTCGACTGTCTTTTTTAGGATTTTAAGGATTGTTTTATTAGATGCCTCAGCTTGACTATTACCTTGGGGGTAATAAGGTGTGGAGAAATGATGGGTAATATGGAAGCGATCACAAAGTTCACGAACATCCTGGTTTTTGAAGGGACGCTCGTTATATGTGATGATAGAAACAGGAATGCCGTAATGTCAAATGTTGTAGTTGAGAATGAACGTAGCAATTTTTTTCCTAGTGACTTGTGTGAGAGGAACGAATTCGATCCATTTTGTGAAATAATCTATGGCAGTGATGATGAATTTATGACCATTGGAGGAAGGAGGGTGAATCTTGCCTATGAGATCGAGTCCCCATTGACAAATGGGCCAAGGAGTCGCAATTGGTTGAAGTTCTTGTGTTGGCGCATGAATGAGGTCTTCATGAAGTTGACACTACTTACATTTGTTGACAAACTGATAGGAGTCTTTTTCCATATTGGACCAGTAATATCCAGTCCTGATGAGTTTCTTGGCTAAGGTAGGACCACTAGAATGAGGACCACATATCCCTTCATGAACTTCACGTAACGCAATCTGAGCTTCTTCCCTTTCTAAACATCTAAGAAGAGTGCCATCTAGACCTCGTCGTTATAGGATATCAGCTAAAATGACGTATCGAGAAGATTGGCGAATGAAAGTGCGATGTTGGTTATTGGATAAGTCAGGAGGAAGGGTATTGTCACAAAGGTATGTGAAAATGGAGCCATATAACGGGGAATCAGGACCAATGACACATATCATCTCAGTAGGAGTGATCTCATACGAGGGAACCAAAAGGTTATCCACCAAGAACTCATAGCGGGTTTTATTATGTGGTAGATCGATTAGTGAAGCAATTGTAGCCATGGCATCCATGACTCGATTCTGTTCTCTTGGTATCTGCTCAAAGTCTAACTTCGCGAAATGTTGTTTTAGGTCATCCACCATTCTTTTGTAAGGCATTAATTTTTCATCCTTTGTTTGGTAATCATCAGTTGCTTGATGAATCACAAGTTGAGAGTCCCCAAAAACATGAATTTCCTGGATCTTCCACTGAACTGCAATCCGTAATCTAGTTGTTAATGCCTCGTATTCTACTATGTTATTAGTGCAAGAAAATGATAATCGATATGATTTTGGTATGGAATCCCCTTGAGGTGTTATGAAGAGGATGTTGGCTCCTACCCCATGCTGTGTGTATGAGTCGTCAAAGTATAGCTGCCAAGGCTTTGTGTGCGACACTGTTAAGATGGATTCATTTGGAAATTTTGAAGTTAGAGGAACACCATCTATCATAGGAGCATCTGCTAACTGATCTGCAATAGCTTGTCCTTTTATTGCTTTTCTGTCCACATATTCAATGTCAAATTCACTCAGGAGCATCACCCATTTGGCTAGTCGACCAGTAAGTGTTGCTTTGTTGAGAAGATATTTCAATGGATTGATCCTTGCGACCAACTTACTTTTATGAGTTAGCATGTAATGTTGTAATTTTTGTGAAGCGAAGACCACAACGAGGCATGCACACTCAATGGGTGTGTAGTTTAGCTCATATCCCTCCAAAGTGCGACTAGTGTAGTAGACTGCCTTTTCTTTTCCCTCAACATCTTGTTGTGCTAAGAGTGCCCCCAGTGCTATTGAAGTAGAGGATATGTATAGTAATAGGGGTTGATCCGGAACCGGTGGCTTCAAGACTGGTGGATTCATAAGATAATCTTTGAGTATTTGGAAAGCCTATTGATAGTTACCATCCCATTTGAATTTGATGTTTTTGTGTAGCAAGTGTTGAAAAGGATTACATTTGTCTGCAAGTTGTGCTATGAATCCTCATATGGACTAGAGTCTCCCTTGTAAAGATTGAAGTTGATTGATATTTCTTGGTGGTTGCATCTCTAGGATGGCCTTGACTTTTGCTGGATCGACTTCAATTCCTCTTTTTGAGACAATGAATCCCAGGAGCTTCCCGGAGGTTACTCCAAAGACACATTTTTTGGGGTTTAATCTTACTTTATATTTTTCCAACCGATCAAAAATGATTGAAAGTATGTCCAAATGTGTATCTCTATCTATTGATTTGCCCTAGAGGTCATCAACATAATCTTCCACAGTAACGTGCATGAGATCATGAAAGATAGTAGTCATGGCCCTTTGATATGTAGCGCTTGCATTTTTTAGCCCAAAGGGCATGACATTCCAGCAGAAAGTTCCCCAAGGACAAGTGAATGCTGTTTTGTGCTGATCCTTAGATGCGATTTTTATTTGATTATAACTAGAGAATCCATCCATCAAAGATAACATTGCATGACCTGCTATGAGATCTATGATCAAGTCAATATTTGGTAGTGGAAAGTCATCCTTAGGACAAACTTCATTGATGTCTCTGAAATCTATACATATTCTGATGCTATGATTTGGTTTACTGACCAACACTAAGTTGGAGATCCATTTAGGATAATCAATTGGGCATATGAATCCGACATCCAATAATTTTCAAGCTCTGCTTTGACTAATAATGCCACTTGTGGATGCATCTTTCTTAAATTTTGTTTCATTGGTTTTGCCCCCAATTTAACTGTCAAATGATGCATTACCAAATCTAGATCCAATCCAGGTATATCAGTGTATGGCCATGCAAAATTGATTTGTCGCTCTGTGAAGAAACTTATGAACTTTGATCTTTCTGTCTCTATCAGGGAATGTGCTAGGAATATGTTATGTGGAATTTCTTTTATACCAATGTTTGTTTTGATGGTCTCCTCTACCAACATAGATGATTTTTCTTCATATGATGCTGGGAGAATATCGAGCCTTTCATCTTTGGGTGCCTCAGAGAGGTTTTCGCCCTCAGATACGTCCTTTCTTTTTACTTTTTTGGGATTAGATAGCGCCACAACGTGGTTTTCACCATAAGACCCTTGATTTGTTTTTATTTTTATTTTTTGGTGACTGGAAGGCCCAACACCCTCACCAAAATATGCCACGCTATTGAGTTTTATAGTGCATCCTGTCTTATGGTCCCCAGGGGGAAGATCATCTTGTATGCCTAGATATTCAATAAAGGCTTCATCATTTTGGAATGTGTCAAACTGTGTAGGTCCTTCATTGTCCCAGTCAATAAGTTGGTGGTGAACAAGGGGAAGGCCTTTGATGTCTTCAAAGTTAGCGGGGCTAAGGGTGAAGATGCAGTTATATTCAAGTATGTTGAGGTAGTTATCGAGGTCATCATTGGCACTCTCCTCATTTGTCTCGATCATGAATGAATTCAAATTGTCATCACTAGTAGCACATTCTGGGACAGGTGTTCTCATTCTTCATGATTTTGACCTAGAACCTAGAGGCAAGGACTATGTGCAATCCTCTGGGGTTGCCTCTTGACCAACTTTGAATTTTATATAAAATTCCTCTTCTTCTGTGGATTCACCTAGTTCTCTGAATGTCTCGGCAAGGTCATAGTCATTGGAGGATTTGTTTGAGCCCCATTCCCATTCATTGGAATCAGTGGAATAACGGTTCTCTTGTTGATCTTTGGTAGCTTTGATTTGTAATGCTTCTTCTATCTTTTGAATGTTTTCCTTGGAAGACATGAAACCAAGTCCTTTTGAGCATTCCTTTTTGAATGTTAATTCTGGTTGTAAAGGTTCAATGATGCCTTCCTTTCTTAAGCCCAAAGGAGTTTTTCCATCATACCCAAATTTTTGTAGGATCTTGAATCCTTTGCCATATTTTTCACATGGTATGCTAATGTGATCTTGCGTATCATTTTCAGGGTCTTTGTAAAGAATTTTGTATAAGTCTTCTTCTTCCACTTCACCCCACTTTTGGAAGATAGTAGGATCCCATTTGAGTGTAATGATGGATATCTGTTTAGAAAGATGTGGTCGTCCATATTCTTTTGGTGAACTCATAACTTGTTGTAAGCACATGGTTTGATTCAAAGTGTATTCACCCATGCCTTTGTCCTGAAATTTCTCTTTAAGCTCACCTTGTTTTGATGTTGAAGGTTTTAATGATTCAGGATCAATGTATGCAGAAGAAGGGACAACTTCTCTATTACTTGGAATGATCGTCTCAATTTTTGGTTTCAACTTATTGCAGTATATAAATGGATTAGAATCGCCATTAACTGTTATTTCAACTCCATTGTGAGGAGATTTAATGCATTGGTGATATGTAGATGGGACTGCCCTCATCTCATGAATCCAAGGATGTCCTAGTAATATATTGTATGTGAGATCTAGGTCTAGGACTTGACAAAACACATCCTTTGTGACTGGATGAACGTTCTTCATCATCATATGCTTTGATGGTAATTTTGTTTGTAGAATTCACAGCTTTGTCTGAATATCCCAATTGTTTAATAGTGCTCAATGTACAAATGTTTAGACCTGCTCCTCCATCTATTAGGACTCATTTTATTTGATGTTTGTGTAGGAAGGCTTCAATGTGTAAAGGTGCATTATGTGGTTGACTCACGGAGGCATCGTCAGCTTCTGTGAATTGAAGGGAGTGTGGAATAGAAAGGTATCCCACCATGTCTTAAAACTAGTCCACATTCAGATCAGTGGGGACAGCAGTGTCTCTCAAGATTTTGTCAAGAATAGCTTTATGTGCAGGGGATATGCGTAAGAGCTCAAGGATGGAGATGAGTGCGGGTGTCTTCCCTAGCTGTTCTATAAGGTCATACTCAAGTTTGGTTGATGAAGAAGTGGTGGTTTTAGCTGGAGCACCTTAAAAAGTGAATTTACCTCAATGAGTTGTAACATTACATTCAGAGGTTGGTTCAGAAGAAGATCCAATTCCTTTCAGGACGATCTTGGGTCTTTGGGTAGAATTCTCAGGTGTTTATTCTTGATGATAATGGTAGAGACATAATTGTCCATTGAAAAGTGATTGATAGTTGAATCATAGTTATAAGATGCTCTGGTATAGCTGGTTTGGTCATATGTAGCTTTAGCTTTTCCCTTGTCATGTTTTGGGAATGGTTCCTTAAACATCTCCTGTTCTTGGTTAGATAAGTGTCCCTCAATCTCAATGTCACCTCTATCAATGAGATCTTGTATGATGTTCTTCAGTTGATAACAATTTCCTATTTTATGACCCTTGCTCTTATGAAATTCACAATACTCATCATCATTCCACCAATTTGGTTTAACCTTTGGTTCATATGGAGATAAATCTGGAATTGTTATTATTTTGTTTGCCACTAGCTTCTTGAAAACTGATTCAAGTGGTTCTCCCAATGGGGTGTACTTCCTTCATGATTTTGAAGTTGTTTGAGTATTCACTTGATTGTTTGTAGAGCTTGATCTAGAAAAAAATGGTTTTGGGTCATACTGTATTGGCATCAACAACACCATCATTGATTGTGTTCTTGTTTTTATTCCAAAATCTTGGCTTGTCTTTTCCTTTATAGTCCTCTTTGTTTTCTTTGAATATTTTGATGACTCCTTGCTCAATTAGGACCTTTTCTATCGCTAAGCCTTTTTCAATGACGTCCTTGAAGGTGGACAAACAAGCTTTTCTCAAGTCATAACCAATGTCTTTGTTAACATTCTGGGTGAACATCTCTACCATTTGTTTTTGTGGAATTTCACAAGAGCATCTGCTGGCTAGATTTCTCCATCTTTGTAAAAATGATGAAAAAGATTCTCCATCCTTTTATTTGGTGTTGCACAAAGTAGTGACTGATATGTCTATCTCTATTGTTTATGAGAAATGTTGGATAAATGCCTCTACTAAATCACCCCATGACTTAATTCCAGGTGGAAGTTGGGAGAACCATTCCATAGCTTGATCACCTAAGCTTTGTGGGAACAATCTCATCAAATATGTCTCTTCTGCTGCTACCTCAATGCAGGCTATGAAAAACTATCTTATATGTGCCTTAGGTTCCCCTTTTCTTCTGTACTTATCAAACTTAGGTGTCCCAAAGTGTGTAGGAAATGGAGGCATTGGAATGCTTTTATCAAATGGATAGGGACATATGTCTCTCATTATGTAAGCTAGCTTCGGTGTATTTATGTCCTCCATTTTCTTTTGTAAGTATTTAATTTATTGTTCCAAATTGTTCTTAGGTGGAGATTGACTTCTTGGACCATACTCCATGCTTGAACCACCGGGTGGAGGAGGAGCATGCTGCATATATGGATGATATTGGTCTTACACATGTTCATATGGAGGAGGTCTATAGTGATGTTGTGTATAAGGACCACTTGGTATAGAGTCATGGTGAGGAATGGAATATCTGCTTTGTCCATGTATACCATACTCTATAGTCATGTTATGAGTTTGTTCTAATGTGTTGCCCCCAAATTTGACGTGGGGTTTCCTTGTGTCCAAATTTTGAACATGCCTTTGGATATCCAATTGCTTTGGTGGTTGGTCCTTAGCATTTGTATGTGATTGAGTATATTTTTCTGCATAAGACTTCCTTAATGGTCTGCAAAGGTGAGTATCATATGCTTGACAATGTGTGTATGGGACCTTGGGTATTTGAAACAAAGATGATAGTGATTCAGGCACAAGATGTGGTCCTCTAGTGCTTCCACTATTAGGCCTCCTTTGATCCATGTTGGAGTGAGGTTGTTGCAAAGGTCAATTTTTCATTATTTGAGACATGTCAAAATCATGAGGGATCTTGGCTCTACTTTGTCCCATTACTTGTAAGAAGTATTGTCTATCTCTCTTCATTATTTCCTCAACCAATCGATTGAAACTGGGATCCATAACAAAGTCTTCCACTTCTGCTGAGTGTACTAAAATGTTGTCCATATTGTCATTGTGTGTATCATTGTTGTTTGTAGTGTCCATGTTCTCAACATTTGGAATGTTTCTGTAGGCATCCATGTCATGTAATGTAGTATGATCAAAATTGAAACAAATATCACTGTCATACTCATAGGAACTCATGTTTGCAAACTCTTGAGCCTCTTTAGCTTCTCTCCTCGATTTTTGTGAACGAGTTTCAATCATGAACTTGGTATTGACCAAGATGTGTGAGTTTAGATAAAAATGGAAAGAGTATGGAAGACCAAGAGTTGGATGGAATGTAAATGAATCTGAAGTGTACTTGCAATGTCCAAAGTGTAAGACCAAGTATGTATGTAGTAGAGTAGGTGTGGCTTCCTAAGAGATGATAGTTTCTCTTGATGAGGTAAGTTGACCTTGACTCTAAGTAAGACCAAATGAGACCCAAAGGTGATAGACCTTGATGAGGGACCACTTAGCAAAATGTTGCTGTATGTAGTATGTTGACAAAGTATGACAAGGACAAGCAAGTGACTTTTTGACTCAAGTTTAGACATATGTGAATGTAATGTAAGGTGTAAAGCAATGATGGACTTTGTGAGACCCAGAAATAGGTTGAATGCTAGATGAAAACCTGGAGAGATAACCAAGGAAGCTCAATAAGTTTGAAACTGATTGTTCTTGTTTGCTGGACTGTAAAAGTTTTTCAATTCTAAACACAGACGTGCCTGTATACTTCACAGACACGCTTAAATGACACAGACGTGGTTCTGTCAGACATAGACGTGTTTCTGAGATTTCGTAAGTGCAATGTTGCTCAAGAGAACACAAACGCGTTTTTGCCCTTCACAAATGCGGTTAGATGACACAGACGTGGTTCTGTCATACACAAACGCGCTTCTGAAAACTTTGTGCAATTTTTTTTCAATGTGTGAAGTTGCTTGTTGTGACCAAATCTGAATGTTTGATTGTTTTTCATGACAAGAGGACACAATGTTGATGAAAACTCAATGTTTGCAAGTGTTTAGACCCAAAATGACTCAAAGAAAAGTGTGTTGTTTGATGTAAAATTGTTTTGCATAGACTTGAAGAGACAATGTTTTGATGTTTGGTCTTGAATGTTTGATTGTTCAAAATCAGACAAGCACACTTCTTATGGCTGGCTAGGCCAATAGTTGTTGATCCCATATGGGGTTTCCCCCGAGGCTACGCTATTCAAAGTGGATACTTAGATGCTTGATCCCACTAGCTCCACCCTCGACACTCACTTCTTATGGTAGCCAAGCATCAGTACCCATGAAAACTCCTCATGGCGAACTTTGTATCTCTACTAAGAACCATATGTGTGTAGGTCGCTCCAGAGGTCCGACCTCCTGACCCAGCAACTAGAAGGATTTTGGCTTCTAAAACAAAAAGGTGCTAGTGAGGGCATCCGCTCGTGTGGCCATACATGCGAAACTTTCAACTCTGTAAATATAGAAGGCTCCCAACCGGTAGGGGTTATGCCCTACAAATGATCAAATAAATTTGGTCCAACGGGTTTATGGGGAGACATAGTGTCGGTATGACCTAATCAGTACACGTTATCCATAGTTTTCACCATGAATATAGTTGTTTATAGTGGTTCGGAAGATGTGGGTTTTCCTCGCTACCACTTGGGTCGTTCTCTCCTCACTAGTAGTCCTAATGACCACACGGGGAGATAGACCCTCTAAAGATGAAACAAAAAGAGCCTATTTCCCAAGACACAAAAGACACAGGTTCAATTTTAGTGCACCAATTGAAGTGTTTGCTAGTCTATGAAAACAAGACACACAATAAAGGTCAAAAACCCTTGCCAAGGTCCCACATCAAAGATTTGTTAGTAGTTGGGACTATTTCAAATGATCACCCCTTCCTGCAAGCACACAAGTTAGGTAAATTTTAGATCCAAAAGACTTTGTGAAATAGGGGCCTTCGACAAAATGATTTTGCTTTCAAGACAAGCTATACCCCTTTTGTTAGCTAGATCTAAAAATGTTAGCTTGATATAAACCAGATCTGAAATCCGAATAATGAAATGAAACCCTAAAGCCGGATAAAAGACCAAAATGCAAAAAGATGAACACAGACGCAATTTTACCCTACATTGACGTGATTCCACAACACAGACATTCTCTAACCCCTCACATATGTGTTTCTGCAAAAGAATGCAAAACAAAAAATCTGCAAGACACATACGCGATTAAAATGATCACAAACGTGATTATTTCTCACAGACGCGGTTAAATTGCCCACAGATGCGTCTGTAATGAAAACCTGCAATCTAGAAAATGAAATTATTGTCTGAAACACAAACGTGATTAAGAGGTTCACAGATGCGACATAAAATAAAAAACGTGATCTCAAAATTTGCAGACGCGAAAATGTCAAAATTTTGTTGAAAATGTCGGATCTGCAACTTCAAAACACAAAATCATCAACAAAAAAAAATGTTAAATGCAAAATGGACAAGAGTCCTACCGGGTGTGCCAAAATGTATATGGTGAAAATGGATAAAACAATATTGAAAGGCTAAATGAATTCAACCACAAAACCCTAGCCTAACAACAACAAAGATCCACCATAACATATGAAGATTACCTAAGACAATGCAAATCAAATGAAATCACAAAGATTATACCATCACATGTCCAATAGGGTTTGGATCTCCATTCTTCCTATCTCCATTGATCTTGCTTGATATATTTGCTCTCAGATTTTATGTGTGAACAAGAGTTCAACAGAGAACAAAAATGTGGTTGCAAGTAGGATCGCATATGAAAGTTCGAATGTTAAGATACTTGATTAGAATGCATAGTTGAGGCCTTGATAATGAAGGAAGCATCTCCTTATATAGAAGACACTATAAGAAATGGAAGGATAAGATTGAGAGGTGTAAAAGATAAATGGTAGGTAGAGAAAATAAGAAAATAATGAGAAGGTAGGTAGTATAGGAATTAAGAGATGAATGATATGTGTCATTGGTAGAAAAGGATAATGAATTAATTAAATAAATAAAGATTTAATTAATTAATAGAGGAAGTAGGATCAATTAAATAAATAAAAGTATTTATTTAATTTAAGAAAAGGATAATTTAAATAAATAAAGGCATTTATTTAAATGAGAAATAAGGCTAGAAGAGGATAAATGAATTAGTTAAATAAATAAAGATTTATTTAATTAATAGAAGAATTAGGCTAAAAATAATTAAATAAATAAATATATTTATTTAATTAGATAGGACAATTTTAGGTGTCTACACTATGTATCACCTTGGGTCAGATCAATAGCCAGAGAAGTCAAAACTACATTTATGGCATCTTGGAAGCCTTGCTTCCACTCTTTTAGGCTTTTGATTTGTCCTTCACCAGTCAAAATTGTGGGGATATCCCACTTTTTCAGCCCTTGGAAAGAATTAATCATCCCCATCAATGTTTTATTCTCATCCTCTATGTTGGGAAATTCCTTAATCATCAAATTATAATTCTTCCATGTTATCCCCACAATTTGGGGTGGAGAGTCTGCATTCTTGACTGCCAACATGACTTCCTTTAAAATTTGACTCTTTGGCAGCCAAGTAATCCTGATGGGTTGAAAGAATGAAATAATTTCATCTAGCTGACTAAGAAGTTGAGATGTCAAAGAATATGAAGTATGTAACTCACTCAACTTATCAATAATCTTATTTAAAATCTGCCAAATTGAAGATTTCCTGATTTCAAATTAATTATTTTCATCCTCATCTCTGACCCTTTGCAACTCATTGTTCATCCTTTCCAATTCTTCAGGTTTAATTCCTCCTGAAGAGTCTGCAATCATCTTCATTATTTGCTCCTTTAATGCAACATTTTAAATGAATAACTTATTGTGGCTTGCATTTAAGGCCACATGCATGTCCTGTTACTACTTATCAAGTTGCCATTAGTTTCATGTCAAAGTTATTCTATATACTCTAGTCGGTTACTACTACCGAAATATTTAGTCGGTATGCATAGTCTAGTCGGTTATTGAAGAAAGTAGTCTCAAAATGTAGTATACACCAAGCTGTCTACCGAGTATCATTTCATATCTACCGAGCAGCAAAGATGACACACCAAGTTGATATACACCGAGTGAAATGTGTTACCAGATTCATTGAACCTGGACATACATATGAAAACATGTTACAAGATCAAGGCACATCTAACCGTTATCACATTGGAAATTACACTTAAAGATTGTGTATGATTTTGAGGTCATCTAACCAATGAAATAATTTGCATGGTTATTCATTCGATAAATCATATTTGTAAGATCGAAGCAATGAATGGATCACCATCATAAGAGATCTATTTATATAGCATGAGTTAAGAATTAAAAAGTGTGTGCGTGCATGTGTGTAAGAAGACTGTTATAGAGACATATAGGTCATCGAGAAGGTTTTTAGAGAACAGTCAAAGAACAGAGTAAACAGAAGGGTTTACTGAGTTACTATATGGGTTACCGAGGTATGCTATAAGCAAGGTAACTTATTATGAGCACATAGAATCTGCTATAACATTCTAGATGTAAAGTTGCAGATATTTGTAATGACTTTATTGTAATATTTTGAAGTTGTAAGAGAAACCTTTAACAGGGTAAAAGACTAATCAAGTCTATAAATTGTAAAGCCTCTAACCAGGTGCAACATTTAGATGAAGCGTTGTGAAATCCTTTAGCAAGGTAGATCTAACAGATCTTGTTACTCCCAACAGGGTAAGCTATCAGAAATAGCTAAACATGTAGCTCTAACCGAGCTCTTTATTATTACAGTAGTGAAGTTGTGGGTGCCATCCCTACGACAGTTTTTCTCTCTAACCAAGAGTTTCTGCGTAACCAAAATATGTGTTATGGAGTGAATCATGTATGATTGTTATCTATTTGTTTTAGCTTTATATTATGTTACTGCACTATTCGGTTTATGCATAACAGTAAAGTTATTATTGAAGAAAAGTTTTGGACTACTGATTCACCCTTCCCCTCTCAGTACATTAGCTTTCCATATTGGGCCTAACAATTGGTATCAGAGCTTCAATCTTGGAAAAAGGTTTAACTACCTAAAGAGAAAGATCTTATCAATGGAAGGCTGTAAACAATCTAGGAGGATTGTGTATCTGCAAGAAGAACTAGATCATGCTAATCAAGTGATTGCAGACATGCAAAGGCAAATGCAAAAATCTCTGAAAGTAAGAAAAAGATTATCTGATGATTTATAGGACTCTCAAGAGTTAGTGGAACAAATTGAGACATCATCTGAGAATAGTATATCTAAAGAAATTGAAGAAATGATTGGAGTATTGAAAGAAAAGAACAAAGCACTGGCTGATCAACTGAAAGCAATGAAAAGAGAACATGAACATTTCAGCACACAGATGATTGAAAATCTTGATGCATTGAGGACAACCGAGGATAAAGTAAGAGATCTAGAAAGAGAGAAATAACAACTTGAAGTCTTAGTATCCGATAAGAATGATGAAATCACAAGGTTGACTGGAATTCAATAAAACCTGTCAGATCAACTAGGTTATGCACATCATGAAGAAATTCTAAAAAATGATGAGAATCAAGCATTGAAACTTGAAGTATCAAGGTTGACCGATGAACTTGAATAAGAGAAGAAATCCAAAGAAACATTGAAGAAGAGTTATGAAGCATCAAAGATATTGGATGAGCAACTGAATACAAGAAGACCCAACAAAGATGCAGGACTTGGTTACAAAGGAAAAGAATCTACGGAGAAGGGAATTCATACTACCGAGAGAGGAGAATCATCAAAGCAAGCTGGAAACAAGAATAACATAAAAAGAAAGAAGCCTATTTGCAACTACTGTGGAAATCAAGGTCACACTGCCAACATGTGCCAAATTAGAAAAGGCAAGCAACTGAATGTCACTAAGTCCAAAGGTTATTGTTACAATTGCAATAAATATGGTCACACATCTAATCAATGTAGGACAAAGTCTGTTAACAATTATCAGAAGGCAAAATTCAAAAGGTTTTGTAAAAAATGCAATAGATATGGACATAGTACCGAGAAGTGCTAGCTTAAGCAAAGGAACTATATGTGGTCTACACACCGAGAAAATGCTAGAGGTTACCGAACTCACACACATCCTTACCGATAGTATTCTGCAGTACCATGGGATTACAATACAAGGATATGGTGTGAATGTTGTGGAAGATATGGACATATAAGTGCCAACTGTTTTATAAGGTTTGGAATGAACAATTGAAGATCATGGAGAAATCCTGGCATGACATGTTTTCAATGTCACAAAGTTGGACATTTAGTTGGAGATTGTAGAGATCAACCTAGAAAAGACACTGAAGAAATAAAAGAAAAATTAAAGATGATTTGGAAAAAGAAGGAAATTGTGTCAAATGTAGAAAGCACCTTACCTACCAAGTTAGGTGGACCTATTCCAAATTAATCAGTAAAGGTATGAAGGGACTGCATTCTCTCAAGGTTAAAATCTTAACAGTTCCTATTTTATCATGTACTTAATTCAAATCTGCATAATTAAGATGTATTAGTAAGTTTGAAATTATATCAAAGTCTTTTGAAGCACTATACAGGAAACTTGTCTAGTCGGTAAATGAAGGAAGTTTGGTTACTCGGTTAAAACAAAAAAAGGAGAGTAAATTGGTTAAAGAGGACCCAAGTGCATTTAATGTTTTTGACCTAACCTGCACAGAGCCTGATAAGGCATATGGTGTACTTAAAAGCATTTTCGCGATCATTTACACTTACCAAGTTTTTGAGAGAGCAAAGCAAAGCAAATCCAAGGCGATCAAACCTCCTACAAAGCAAATTCAAGGTATTTACATCAATCTCAATGCATTGTTAAGTTGGTTTACTGATCTTATCTAGTTGCCATTATCTGCTAAGTATAAAGTGTCTGTCGTTTGCAAATCCTGAAACCCTAAGGATTCTTTGTTATCTTTTATTTGAAATCTACAATGGCACCCAAGATCCAAGATCCCATAGTTGTCAAGAATGTAGAGAAGCCCTCACTAAAATACTCTTTGACTCCCAAAGTTGCATCTAAATCGGATGACAAAACCACATTTTCACTCATCCCGAATAGAGTGTTGTTAGTTGAGGATGTGAGATTCTTCACCAAATGTCGTGTTGAAGAACTCGGTCATGTTGAAATTAAAGATACCTATGATGAGCTGTGCACAGATGGTAAATTGAATAGCAAGTATGAACACATCAAGATTAAGGGATTAACTAAAGCCCTAACCTATCCCCGTGTGTTCAAACCCTAGTGGGTTAAGTTTGTTCTAAGCAGAGTTCATGATGGTTTCATGTGGCTAGAAGAACAACCATTTAAGATTACTAAGGAGATCATTCATCTGATTACCAGTTACCCTATTTATGATCATGCTCGAGCCCAAAAGATGATATCATAGAAGGAATTGATTAGTTTAACCAGAGTGGAATCAGATTACAGAGGATTGAAACTGAATAATGTCACAGATGAAGAACTAAAATTTTCCATTAGAGTAATGGGCTACTGTTTCTTCCAATCATCAAGGGAAAACAGTGTAACCTATGCAGTAGTAGACTTGGCCTACAAAATTGTGAAAAAGGGAATGAAAATTGACCTATGTGAGGTGTTGCTGAAGAACCTATTTAAGAATCTGAACACCATCAGGAAGCCAAAGAAAAACAACTCAGCTAATACACTAAATTTTGGATCATTACTGGTATGCATGTTTTTCTATTTTGAAAAATTCTTTCCATCAGTTGGTAAAGTTGTTTGGGAACTACACCGACCAATCACCCATCAGATAAATGACTTCATCAAGAAGTTAGGTGATAATTTCACTGATATTATGGATGACTACTTTAGTAAATTTCAAGAGAAAATGCATAACAGATATAGGATTCCACCCCAGCTAGTGGAGAAATACAAAAATGATATATGTTTTGAAGTTGACACCGATTACTGTTATGTGAATGTTGTGGAACCGAGGACTCAATCTTTGTCACCGATGGGTTACAAGATTGACTTTGAGATCACACAACAACAAATTGATGCATTTCTCTCATTACCGAGACATGCTACTGAGCTAAGGTATGGAACCTATGAGGAAATAAAGGAAAAGGTAAAAATGAGCAATGTAGTACCCAAAGCTACAAGAAAGGCAACAGAAATGATAAAGGCATTGTCAGAGAAATTCGGAGAAGACTCTTCCTCTACACTTGTCAAAGGCACCATTACCATTACCACAGAGGAATTTGAAGCCCAAGAGGCAGCAATAACACTAAGCACTAAATTGCCTAAGGGTAAAGTATTGAAGAGAAAGAAACAGGACACATCAAAGGCCTCGCCGACTCCACCTCCAAAGCGACCTAAGATAAGAGCATCTGCAGCCTCACTGAGTAAGAAAACAAAAAGTGTTACTACTCCCAAGGTAACAAAGACATACAAGCAATCTACTCGGAGACTCATTTTGGCAAAAGAGTCTAGTGATACCGAATCAGAGGATGCAAGCAAATTCCAGATTGTCAAAAGCAAGAAGGTAAATGTACATAGTGTTGAAAACTTCTGTACCAATCTAAAAGAATATGGAGGATTTGGATCATTTAGATATGTCAAGTATGAAACCAAGAATAATGATAAGAAGAGACAAATTGAAGAAGTTGTCATCTGCACACTTCTAAAATTCCGGTTTTCTCCATTCGAACTAGCTAAGTCACTTCCAAATGAACTTTACTTGCATATTGATAATAGGTGGAAGTATGCAATGGAATTGGAGAAATAGATCAGATAGAGAAGTCTGGTTCATCTCTTTCCTGACATGTCAGTAGCTGAAATAAGGGAACATCTGACAACCTACAATTCAAAGTTTCTTGTCAAACAAAGAGCTTTAAAACTGATGAATGGGTTGTATATTGAAGTTGAAAATGAGACAAAAGCAAGTGGCAGGAAATCTTTAAAATAAAGGATGCCGGTGAGCAAGCTACAGTTGAAATTATTGATATCAGCGAGCAAGATCCTGATGTTACTGAGCAAGACCCTGCTGACACCATTCAAATAGATGAAGATTTCATGGATACAGAGGCACCGGAATAGGAAATAATAGAAGGCAATGCATATGCAAAACTTGTATCTAGTGAATCAGTCTTGGAACAAGTTCAACCTTATCCACCGGTCAAGCAACCTATCTCAACCGAAACCCCTCATGACATGGAGCAAGGCACCGAAGGTCACAAGTCTACAACAAGAGAAGGTACTACTCAAGGACAGACATCTCAAGCACGTTCTAACACTGAGAATGTTGAAACTAAGACACTGAGTACCAAGACACCAAAGGACTCTACAGAGGCTAAAGAAACCAATCAAAATGTTGCTTCTATCGAGAAACCTACTGAGGGTCATCAAGCCTCACAATCCCTTGTCTTAGTTCCATCAGTGAAAGGTAAAGAAAAGAAGATGAAAAAGCATAGTTTTAAAGTTGATTTGTCAAAACCAATAGTGTTGCCCAATGTAGACATATCAAAATTGAAGGGGCAAGTACTCATTGATTTTGGTAAACTATGCAAAGCAAAGGCCGAACAAGAGAAGCAAATGACCATTCAAAAGAAAAATAAAGTACTTCAGAAGGTGAAAGTACTCTTAATAGATATGCTACCTGAAGCTACAATATGCATTGATGCAGCCATCCACATTCAACTGGATGAACTCCTAACAAAAATAGAGACATCTGGAGTAGATGCATTGGAGTATTTGAGCAAGCTAAAAGACAAAGAGCTCACTGCAAAAATGATAGAAGAGGTACAAAAAGCTATAGCTATTGGCAAAGTTGTCAAATTTATTGCTGAGTTGACTCCTCAACTCAAGCACATTCTTTATTTATTTCAGAAACTCTACACATTTTCTTTATTCATTAAAGACATTAAGAATAAAACTGAGGCAATTGAGAAAGAGATCACCGATCTCTCAAGCAAGTTGACCACAGAGCCAAATTCAGATCAGAATTTTTATACAAAGCTACAACAGCTCATGGCTCAACAATTGGACCTAAGAAATGAAGAACACAAGATCCGGATGGACATAATGACACTCCAGACATTATTCCTTCCTCATCTTTCATCCGTCCAAGAACAGATCAACCGAGCCACCTCCTTATCTACTACACAAGAAGGAAGCACTCTAGATGGCTTAATATCATTATTGGCTGATATTCAAGCACAAAATTCTTTAATGGACAGTGTAAAGAATTCCCTCTCTTTCGCTCTCACTGAAGCCCGGACCAAGTACAAATCCATTTTTGACCAGTTACCACCCCCAAATGGTAATTAAGTTTTGATGTTTGTCAAAAAGGGGTAGCAATATGTTATAATATTAGAGGAGTGATACAGTATTGGGTGAGTGTAGCATAAATCAAACAAAAGGAGTATAGTATACAGGGGGAGTATATATACCGAGCAGAGAAAGCAGAGTATCCAAGAGTAGTGCACCAAGCAATATATAGTACAGTAAGCAAAGAACATAGAACAGATCACCAAGCATGCAAAATCAGAGTTTTGTATAGTATATCGATAAGGGTAGTATATTTGGATATATTATATTATTGACTATTGTATATACTGTCAGCATAGTCAAATTTTGCAAGTATATAGATTATTGAGTTATAACTTTGAAAGTAGTTTTTGTCAAACATCTTAACTAATGTCAAAAGGGGAGATTATTACTACTTATCAAGTTGCCATTAGTTTCATGTCAAAGTTATTCTATATACTCTAGTCAGTTACTACTACCGAAATATTCAGTCGGTATGCACAGTCTAGTTGGTTATTGAAGAAAGTAGTCTCATTTAATGTAGTATACACCGAGCTGTCTACCGAGTATCATTTCATGTCTACTGAGCAGCAAAGATGAAACACTGAGTTGATATACACCGAGTGAAACGTGTTGCCAGATTCATTGAACTTGGACATACATATGAAAATGTGTTACAAGATCGAGGCACATCTAACTGTTATCACATTGGAAATTGCACTTAAAGATTGTGTATGATTTTGAGGTCATCTAACCAGTGAAATAATTTGCATGGTTATTCATTCGAGAAATCATATTTGTAAGATCGAAGCAATTAATGGATCACCGTCATAAGAGATCTATTTATACAACATGAGTTAAGAATTAAAAAGTGTGTGTGTGCATGTGTGTAAGAAGACTGTTACAGAGACACAGAGGTCATTGAGAAGGTTTTCAGAGAACAGTCAAAAAATAGAGTAAACAGAAGGGTTTACCGAGTTACTATATGGGTTACCAAGGTGTGCTATAAGCAAGGTAACTTATTCTGAGCACATAGAATCTACTATAACATTCCAGATGTAAAGTTGCAGATATTTGTAATGATTTTATTTTAATATTTTGAAGTTGTAAGAGAAACCTTTTACAGGGTAAAAGACACTAATCAAGTCTATAAATTGTAAAGCCTCTAACCAGGTGTAGCATTTAGATGAACTGTTGTGAAATCGTTTAGCAAGGTAGATCTAACAGATCTTGTTACTCCCAACAGGGTAAGCTATCAGAAATAGCTAAAGATGTAGCTCTAACCAAGCACTCTTTATTATTGCAGTAGTGAAGTTGTGGGTGCCATCCCCACCGTAGTTTTTCTCTCTAACCAAGAGTTACTGTGTAACCAAAGTATATGTGTTATGGAGTGAATCATGTATGATTGTTATCTATTTGTTTTAGCTTTATATTATGTTACTGCACTATTTAGTTTATGCATAACAGTAAAGTTATTATTGAAGAAAATTTTTGGAGTACTGATTCACCCCTCCCCTCTCAGTACATTAGCTTTCCATATTGGGCCTAACATTTCCTTTAGTATTACATGCTTTTTCTCAAGATCTTCAACTACTAGCTACAAAAATTGGATTTCATGTGATGTGATTGCCACAACCTCAGATGTTGTGGTATCTTCTAGTGTCCTAACCACTGCATCTCCTATTTTTTGTTGTCCACCCTACAAAACTATAGGTTTCATAAAATTTGGGGCTTTAGACCATAGAGAAAAATCCTTTAGGCTTATGCTTTCCCTTGACCCATGCTCTCCAAACTCTTTGGAGAAATTGTGATCCTTTTGCTGCATGATTTGATCTAACAAGAAAATTTTCTCAAAATCCCAGTCGGGAATAAGAAGCATGCCACTATTTTTAATCATTTCCCTGCCTTCTTCAGGGGTGCATATGAAGCTATTCCTATCAATATTCCTAATCTCCTCATCAGATAAGTTCTTTAATTTTTCCCTTAGCCAAAAAGATTTGAACTCAGGAGAGTTCACAAAATTGTCATCTGCCATAAATTTTTTTGAAGCAATAATTCTTTCATCATCCGTTTCTTCTATAAGGATTGTGCTTGGGATGATGGCCCTATCTGAATCATTGAGGACTTTAGCAACTTCATCTTCATTAAATGTTTCTTGATGGGGTGAAGGTGGTGGCACATTTGTATCAAAATCTTCTTGAATATCTATAAAATCAGACATTTTTGCTTTCCCCTTCTCAACATTTCTTGCTTGCTTAGCACCAACTATTTTTCTCTTTGTGAATCATGCCGAGAGGTTCCAGGAGTCAGTTCTTCAAATATTACTATATTTCCCTTCACCTTGTATACTGTAGGGGATGGGTCAATTGGCATTTCTTCAAATTCAACCCCTTTATTCCTGGCATCCCTTTTGTCCATTTCAATTTTTATTATGTCATCTTCCTTTCTAATCATGAAGGACATCCTACCAAAATCATTCTTAAAATCTCTACAAAAACCCTCAAAATTAGGATCCTCCTGCTTCCTTTCCCTCTCAAGCTTCTTCATAAGATCCCATATTTTCCTTTTTTGATCCACCTCAGCAGGGAAGGCATTTCTAATCAGGTCTTCTCTTTCATCAAAAGAATGGAAAAAACCTTTCTCCTTTATCTGGTATATTTTAAGATCATTTATACATCCTTTAGGATCAAAGTGCCTAGCTTGGGCAACCTTTAATTTGTAGTTTTTTACCAAGAAAACCCGTACCTTCTCTAAAGTATTACACCCTACCATGAATTCATAAAAAATAGTCACCCTAGGGAGGAGCTTCCCTTTCTTATCAGTTTTAATCTGATCTTTATCCATCCACATCATCTGTCAGATGAATTCGAGAAATGCTAGCCTTGGAGAAACAAAAAGTGGAAACACATGGGGTGCTTGCTTACACCCATAGACCCCAATGATAGTGCATTTGCCATAGAAAATGAAGTCCCCAAAATTATGGGTGAATGCACCTTTAGGATATACCAATCCAGTAGCCTTGCAACTTTTTACTCTCTGTAGTGCCATAAAATTTTGACCCTGCAATTTTTGACCATATTTGTGTCTTCACATTGGTGAAACAAATTCCTAAGCCTGATCGAAGACCCGAGACATGCTCGCACCTCCCAAAACATCCATTTCCTTGCATCTCGAACTGACTGTTCTTGCTTCTTGTCTCCTCCTAGGATAGGACAGGGGCATGGTGCCCCTATCCTCCTCCTAGGATAGGGGTATGGCGCCCTTTTCCTTGGCCTATTTTGGGCCCCCTTTGCATTAATCCTACATCGGGCTTGTCAATGGTGAAGCGGGAAAAGGTTTTCTATGTCGGCCTAAGACGAAAAATCAATTAAATAACCCTAACTGACGAGTATATAAGATGCATTTTCCCCTCTCATTTGCATAAGTCGATGAGTTCAATAAGTTCAAGAAGCGAATTCAAGCATCCTTTCAAGCATTGAGCATCTCAAGTCTCCTTTCAAGGCTAGGTGTTGCATTCAAGTCAAGGATTCAACCATTGAAGTGGAGATCTCTTTTGACATTCAATTCTACATATCCTTTCAAAAAAACTCTATCAACATTTCAATTGCATCCTCTCTTGAGGTGAATTCTACTTTAGTCATTTACTTTCATTTACTTGCAAGTACTTTTCATCATTTGGTTAATTCTGAAACTGGGGTTTGACCTAAAGGTAAACCCCCAATCAAAACAACATTTCCTCTCTTTTCTGTGTGTAGGTTGCAGGTGTGCAGTTGTATTTGCAGATTTAGGCTTCATTTTTAGAGATGAAAAAACCCTTTTCAATGCGCAAATTTTTTGAAGGACCAAGTACATTTTCAACATGGTCCTGACAACTTTCGCTCAAATTTACAAGGGAGCTTCATCTCGGTATTTTACTGCTAATTCTAGGTGCACAACTTCATCCTGCATTTCTATCTCAAGTTATAATCATTTCTTTACCATCTTTACACTTAGTCTCAATTCACTTAATTTATCTTATCCATTCTAAAAGAAGGGTTACTTGTACTTTCCAAATTCATTGTCAATTCAGTACTTAGCATTCAATCTCTTTCCATTGATATTGGATCTAGTGAATTCAACCCCCTCTTTTAAATGTAATGTGTGAAAGAGGTTGAAGAGGATCCTTTGTGAAACTTTCACTCCTTTCTTGAGGAGGCTAAAGTTTTCCACTTGATCTCCTCATCACCCCTTTTTCACCATTACATTTTGGTGAACACGACATCTTTCCCCTTTTTCACCATTACATTTTGGTGAACACGACATCTTACATGCTTGACATTTCACATTATTGTATATTTTTTATTTACAAGTTTAATTTTCTTGCAAAATTAAGTGGTTAATTCATTCAAAACCCTAGTTGTTAAAATTGGAATTGAACTTGTGTTTTGCAAAAATTGCATTAAATTCAATTTCTTATTTGTCTTGTTCAATTTGCAATCAATTTTACAAAATTAAGTGGTTAATTGTCAAAACCCTAATTTTCAAAAATCAACTTGAATTTGTGCAAACATTGGATTCACATTTAATTTTCAGATTTAGAACTATTTTCAGACTTGTCTTCTTGCCTAAAATTCAAACTTTTAGTTTCCCTCCTTTTTCCAAAATTCAAAATTTACAAATTTAGTGGTTAGGTCCTAAAACCCTAATTTTCAAATTCAATTGGATTTTGTGTAAAATTCAATCAATTTCAACAAATTTTAGTTTTCAAAACATTATCCAAGGTGGCCTTATCCATTAGGATTGACCTTTTTAAAATTATTTCACATATCTAAACTTCGTAAAATCAACCAATTTGTTGAGGTTATCTCTAAAATCATCGTAGCTTTCATCCCTGAAAATTTCTGAAAAAGTTGGGCGAACCGTGTGCAACTTCACCATGGTCCTTGACTTTTTTCCTGAATTTTAGGAGACTGTTATGACTAGATTTAATTGCTTAAATCCAAAAAAATGGCTGATTTTGTCAAATTTTGATCCCCCTAAAATAAAAAATACTTCACAAATTCAACATCACAACTTTCAAGAACATATTTAAAATTAAGTGGTTAATTGTAATCTGCCCTGATTTTGAAAATACAAATTTTGTCAATTTAATTTTAAAGTTAAGTGGTATCCCATTGGGCGTAATTTTAAAGTTTCAATTTCTTTTCACCATTACAATTATTTTGGAAATTGTGTCATTTCTTTCTTCAACAAAGTTCAAACTGTATAATCATCATTTGTGCATTATTCAATTTTGCAAACTTTATTCCCCAAATTCAAAACTCAAACTCAAATTTAAAATTCAAATTTTCGCTCTAGTGCACGAATTTTACAACTATTAGTCCTACCTATACTATCCCCATTAGATGAAGCATTAGAATTAAGGCTTCCCAAGGTTTAATTCCTAGAGAGATGGAGCCTAATTTGGGTGACTTCTTTAATGAGGATAATGCTAATTCTTCCCATCCTAATAACATCCCTATCTACCCAATTGATGATTCCAATGATGAAGAAGAAGATTTGACTAGGGTTTCCATAGATCAACTTTCAAAATTGGACAATCAATTTGACAACTTTCAACAATGGATGTCCTAAGAATATCCTAATAGTGAAGCTCTTCCATTAATTGAAGGTTTAAAATGCATGATTCAAAGTGATAAGAATGGAATTGATATATTGTGTGGCATTTCCCATATTGTTGATTCTAATGTCATACCTATAAAGAATTGTGCTGAGAACTTATGTTATTCACAACCTCCTACACAAGTCAATCATTATATTCCTTTGACCACTTTAATGACTAGCATTCCTACTTTCACTTCAAACATCATGACTAAATCAACTCAAAATGTCATACCTACAACCATTACTCATGGGGGAAATCCTTCTTCTTCATTCAATCCTCCATCTTTACCTATGCCTTCAATGAGTATTCCTATTGTCTCTCAACCACTTAATGTGACACAAGGGGGAAATTCATCCAATCATTCTATCCCTCCTTTTAGTGCCCCATTTCCTACTCAATCATCACCTATGCCTACTTACCATAGTGTTACACCACCCTGTTCTCAATCAATGCATTATTTTAATAACATCACACCACCTTCTCAATCAAACATGTCTAACATAAATTCTTCAACTGAATAAACCATTAATAGCCTTGCCCAAACTGTGTCATAATTGCAACAACAAATTGCTTCTATGAGTCAATCCAAGTTTAGTGTGCCCACATTTGATGTTGCAAGCCGACTTTCTCTTGATATTGTTAGATCTCTCCCTCCTAAACATGTTAAAGTCCCTCAACTAGAACTCTATAATGGAAAAGGTGATCCTTTAATAGATGTCAAAACATTTCAAACTTTGTGTACTAACTTTGCTTATGATCAAAGATTGCTTGCCAAACTGTTTACTAGAACACTAAGAAATAAGGCTTTACAATGGTATTTATCTTTGCCTTCCTATTCTATTACTTCTTTTCAACAATTAGCAAATGATTTTATTCAACAATTTCATAACAACATAGGTCCTAAAATCGCTGTGACTAATTTAATGCATTGTAAACAAGGTGTTAAAGAAAAAGTGACTGATTTCATTGGTAGATATAAGCATTTGTATTCTCAAATTTCTTTTCCAGTGTCTGATAATGATATTCAAAATTTTTTTATTTCTAATTTGCAAAAAGACATTAGGGATAAACTTTTTCTTTTTGAGTTTGCTTCCTTTTCGTAGTTGTGCGCAATACTTCACAATTATCAATTGACTATGAGTCAACTGGAGCCATCTACTCATATGGCTCTGAGTGATAAGGGTGAGAGTGCTCAACAATCATTTGCGAAGTTCAAACTGAATAAAGGCTTCATCAAATTCAATGACACCATCAACAACAACAATGTGAATTCTACAATAGGTGTGCCTCCTATTTCTGAATTTTTCAAAAGAGAAAAACAATTTACTCCTTTGAATGAATCTTTGCATAGCATCACATCTCAATTGTTACAAAGAAATGTTATCAACCTTCCTCCAATAAAACCAATTGACCCTTCTAAGGCAGCCTCACCTTACTTTTATAATAATTCCTTTTGTCAATTTCATCGTCAACCTGGTCATGATACCGAGAAATGCTTTGCATACAAAAGTAAAATTTAGGACCTGATTGATAATAATACTATATCTGTGGCAGGTGTGAATAACAAGGGAAACAAATCAGTAGCTCCTCCTAATCAAAATCTTAAAATTTTTACTGATCCTTTACCCTCTCATACCTCTAACGTGATTGAGATTGAACATATCTCTTTCTCTCCCTCTAATCTTACTACCACGACTCCAAATTTGGTGAATATGGTAGAGAAACAAGAAACACCTAAGGACTCATGTATCACATTTGGCCCTAGTGAGACTATTAGAGCACTTGATGGACCTTTATACATAGTTGTGAAGATTCAAGATAAACCTTGTCGTGGTGTGCTTATCGATCCCTCTTGCATGGTTAATGTCATCACTAAAGAGTATATTTTCACTTTACATTTTCATAAACCAATCTATGATGACACTAATGTGGTCGTTAATTTATTTGATGGATTTTGTTTTCCTACCATTGGTTCTATCACACTCCCTATTGAGGTCCACACTAAATCTATGGATGTCAACTTTGTTATCGTTCCTTCCTTTGAACAATTTTGTGTGAATCTAGGTTACCCTTGTCTATCTTTCATGAAGGATATTTCTTCTCTAATCCATAAGTGCTTGAAATTTCCCCACAATGGAGAAATCATAACTATTAACCATAGCTTATTCGACCAGCCAAAAGAAGTCCAGCTGTTCCTATTGATTTCTTTTGGCCTAAACAATTTCAATCTCTTCCATCAAGAAGTGATGCTCTCTTTCAATCTTATAAAAAATGGAAGAAAGATATGATCTTATCCTTAAGCCAACCTGGAACTCCAAAACTTGATATTCCCATCATTCTTGAAGATGAAGTTCTTCCTCTAATAGATAGAACTAATCTTCTTCCTAAGGAAGATTCCCAACCTATCCCTATGGATGAAACTATGCCTTCTCCTAAGAAGAACAATAATATACCTCCTAAGGTTAGACCTATACCTCCTCCTCATGATGGACTTGGTCTCCTTCCTATACCAAACATTCCTCCTTTGCATGGTGCAGTTCCATCTCCTTGCTCTTATAGAGAGAAGAGACCTGCCTCTCCTCTTGTTCAACCTAAGATACTTTAACCTAAACCTCTAGATACCAAAGATGAGAATATTTCTACTTCAAAAAATATTCCTCCTTTCATAAATATTCCTCTTTCTTCTCAGCCGTCTGCTAAGACTCGATGAAATCGTTGTGTGAGAGATCACCGATAAAAACGTCATGTTAGAGCTCATGAAGTTGTTTCTCAAACTATTCAATCTCCCAAAACACCAACAATTGACATTATTCCATTTTATCCTAAGCCGAATGTTGCAACTAAATCTCCAAATCATAAGTTGCAGAAAACATGTGATGATTTTACTTCTATCCATGTTAGAGCTCCTCTTTCTATAAATCTTGATGAAGACAGGTGAAAATGTCATTCATTATGGCAATACAACTCTCAATGCTTTTGATAGTGAATATGAATATGCGGATGTTGACAAACATTTATCTACAGAATCTTCCAAAGCCTTAATCCTAGGTCCTAGAATCGAACAAAGTGTCTTAGCACATGAGCATAGTCCTTGTTTGGATCTTGTGATAGCTCCATCTGTTGTGCTTGATGTCACTCCTCTGGCATGTTATCCGCCTTCCCAAAATAGTGATCAGCAAGATCAGGAGGTGGATGTCATACTAGACTAGCTACATTAGCACCGTAGATCTTCTACCTCTTTCTCTTTTCTTGCTCTTTTGTGACCATTCTTCTATGTGTATCCCTGTTCTTCTATTTTTTGTCCCTAGTAATGTCTACTTGAGGATGATGCAAAGAATTGAGATCTCTTTTGGTTTCTTTCATGTTGACTCAAAAGACACCTATGTTCCCTTTCTTCCAAGGTAGTTTCCTTTCTTTGGGGAATGACGACTATTCCGAGCATATATATACATGATATACATGAATTATCATACAACATACTAACACCGAGCAAAGTGAAACTACCTCCTGCTTTGTGTTGTGTGTTCGTTATCCTTGGGTTTTTTTCTCGATTGGGGGCTAAATTCTTGCAATAACGTGATCCCTTTCTCTCTTTTGGGTGTATCCTACCTTAAAGCAATCACTCCTGAAAAGGTGTGCACGATCGCTTTAACATGGGGGCGTGCACTTTGCTCATATTTTCCTTCTTGATACTTAAAGTTACTTAGTGAACTTGATCTTACTTTGTGTTTTTTTGGTATCTTTTCTTTTTCAGGACTCATAGTGAGGGGAACCTTACTACTTCTAGGCATGGTTCTTCCCTTTTATTTTGTCAATCAAAGTCGTAAGATCCTTAGTCCACTAGGGGCTTGGTTTATCTTGCCTCCTTGACGTGGTGAAAGTATTTCAATTGTGTTCACTTGTACTTTACCGATAGTATTGGCATATGCTTATACTCCCTCTAAAGTGGGGACTAAATATAACATCATAAAATTGCGACCCCGTAATTTTTGACCATATTTGGGTCTTCACATTGGTGAAACAAATCCCTAAGCCTAATTGGAGACCTGAGACATGCTCACACCTCCTGAAACATGCATTTCCTTGCATCTCACAGTGCATGTTCTTGCTTCCTATCTTGAATTAGGGTAGGATAGGGGCATGGCAGCCCTATCCTCCTAGGATAGTTGCATGACACCCTTGTCCTTGCCCTATTTTGGCCCCCCTTTACATTAATCCTGCATCGTGCTTGTCAATGATGAAGCAGGAAGAGGTTTTCTATATCGGCGTAAGACGAAAAAACCAGTCAAATAACCCTTATTGATGAGTATATAAGATGCATTTTCCCCTCTCATTTGCAAAAGTCGATGAGTTCAATAAGTTCAAGAAGCAAAATCAAGCATTCAAGCATCCTTTCAAGCATTGAGCATCTCAAGTCTCCTTTCAAGGCTAGGTGTTGCATTCAAGTCAAGGATACAACCATTGAAGTGGAGATCTCTTTTGACATTCAATTCTACATATCCTTTCAAACAACTTTATCAACATTTCAATCGCATCCTCTCTTGAGGTGAATTCTACTTTAGTCATTTACTTTCATTTACTTGCAAGTACTTTTCATCATTTGGTTAATTCCAAAATCAGGGTTTGACCTAAAGGAAAACCCTCAATCCCAATAACATTTCCTCTCTTTTCTATGTGTAGGTTGCAGGTGCGTAGCTGTATTTGCAGATTTAGGCTTCATTTTTAGAGACAAAAAAACCCTTTTTGGTGTGCGGATTTTTTAGAGGACCATGTACACTTTCAACATGGTCCTAAAAACTTTCACTCAAATTTACAAGGGAGCTTCATCTCGACATTTTACTGCTAATTCCAGGTGCATAGCTTCATCCTGCATTTCTATCTCAAGTTATAATCATTTCTTTACCATCTTTACACTTAGGCTCAATTCACTTAATTTATCTTATCCATTCTAAAAGAGGGGTTACTTGTACTTTCAAAATTCATTGTCAATTCACTTAGCATTCAATCTCTTTCCATTGATATTGGATCTAGTGAATTCAACCCCCTCTTTTAAATGTAATGTGTGAAAGAGGTTGAAGGGGATCCTTTGTGAAACTTTCACTCCTTTCTTGAGGAGGGTAAAGCTTTCCACTTGATCTCCTCATCACCCCTTTTTCACCATTTCACTCTCAAAATTCTGATAATGTCCTTGGGCAGTCGTGGCAACCCAACTCCAAGCCTTGAGAAAATATTTATGATAAAATGGTCAAAGAAAACACAATAATCACCATACCTAGACCCCCTATCACATACTTGAGTTTATCTCTGCACTGGCCACTCAAAACCTGTGTATGGGTCAATTGTCCTTATATTTAGTTATGGACCCTAATAATATCTGTTCTGATAAAGAATCAAATGGCACAATAAAGAGTAATGTTTGAACTCTAGCTTCTCATCTTTATTTTTTGCTCTTATTAACCCCTCATGCAACTTGTCATGAATGATAGTTTCAAAATCATACAAATCATTTATTGAAGGGTGTTGGATGTTGATAGAAATAATCATGAAATCAATGGGAATTTGAGTAAGCCCACAATCTACTCCAAGAATCTACCCCAATGCATAGTAGGTTTTAACAAAGTAGGGTTCAAATCATTCCAATTGGAAAGGCTCCCTTTTAGATGGTAGGACATAATTCTATAAATTCTTGAAAAGTTTCCTCATGAATGGAGGAACAAGGTCCTTTATTTATCTCTCTCTTTTATATTGATAGTCCCTTTTCAAACTTTCCCTATTGATGCCCTTGAGGGCATGCCCATCCAAATCAAAACACTGAACAATGGCCATGTGTGAGATGTCCAATAGGAAATAGCCTTCTACAGTCCTTACAGTTAGGCTTGGGGCATAATAAGCTTCAGACAACTTCCTTATCAACACAGGCTTAACAAAACTATTTGGTACGACCAACATCCCTATATTCAATGTCCAAGGGTTGGATATTGGGACAGGCTTGTCTCTTTTTCCATAAAAATAATAAAAAATATCCCATCCTGTTTCCTTTGTGAAAGCATCTCTGCACCCTACCTTCTTATCATTGAAGGCAATTTTGAGATTATCATGCATAGCGGATCCCTCAAATAATTCCAAGAGGTCCTAGTGTAGACTCCTTGTTTGTCTAGTTGGCCTATGTGAAACCTCCTCTAATTTTTGTTCAACTTCATGCTGCAATTCCTTTGAAGTCATTGTAGGAGCAAGAGGGGTAGTAGGTGTTGTTGTTATCTCTATCTAGGAAGATGATTCTCCCTTTGATGGTTTCTTAGGCAACCTTAAAGTTTTGGGGGCTGACTTCCTTATAGGAGCAGTTTCCTTAACTTGCTCCTGAGGGTTTTCTTTCTGATGACGATTTTCCTTTGAGGAATTGGGGTTTCCTTGGAAGGAGGGTTGGCTGCAACAAGGGTACTTTCTACAGGAGGAGGAGTTTCAGTGGTAGTTGCTTCAATTGAGGTTTTTAGGGAAACTCTTCTCCTTTTTTGGGTTGGTTTTCTAGGTTTGGGAGTGGGAGGAGGCTCATTTGAAGACTCACTATCTGAGACAATAGTGATAGTCTTTCAAATTGTTCTTCTTTTCCTCTTTGTGGCCTTTTCCTTTAGAGAGGGCATAGCTTCGACCTCCTCAGATGCTTGCAGGGCAGCTCTAGGGTTTGGCTCTATAGTGGGAGCACTTGCTATCTCTTGCAGAGGAGGAATCATATCAATTGGTGTAGCTTCAATGATATGAATTGAGGAGTTGGATTAAAAAACAAGGGGTTTCCTTTGTGGTTGGGCTAGCAGATTTCTCAGTGGGAGAAGTCATTTTATCTCTTAAAGAAAAGAAGCCCTAGAGAAAATTTAAAAGCAAATGCAAACTTACAGGCTCTAGGGAACACACAACAACCTAACAATGCACAAGGATGGTGAGATAATCAACTTACTGGTTTTTGGTTAGCTAAATTGCTGGAGGGCGCACTGATTCGCTGAAACTTGCTCTTCTTCTCGCTTGGGAAACACTCTGAATTTTCTTTCGGTTGAAAGGTAAGGAAGAATACCAATGAGTTCCTCTTTTATAGAATTGCCATTGATTTATTCATACTGGACAAAGTTAGTCATTGGCACAAAATTTGAATTTCATCCGTTGATTAAGAAATTGTTGGTGTAATTATTTATTCATGTTGGATATAATTACACTTTACTTAAGTTTACTTAGGTACATGCATAACATTGTAGTTTTCATATGAGACACTTAGAGAGATGTGCATACATTGGGAGTGTATATGTAGGACAATTTCCACCTTTTATGGGTGTGATCTTATTGTTTTTTTTATCATATCCACTTAATGTGGAGTGATAGTTCCACCTTCGGTGAGTGATCCACCTCATGTGGAATATTTTACTATTTCTCCTACCTACCCCTAGCTACCCTTGCATCTCATTGAGAAACATGTCATCATTGTGTGCTCTCTTGTCTCTTAGCCTTGCCTTTATAAGTAGACTTATTATGCATTGTATAAAACAACAAAAACAACTTTTGATGATCTAGTTGATCACATTTTGCATCATTGATAGGAATATAGTTTATTCTTGTCACATTTTGTTCTCTCTTGCAGTGCTTCCAAATTGGGAACAAATGTTTCTTGTCCACTTCATACTTGTGCTTCCAACTGACAGCTAAGGGGGGGCCTATTACTCCTATATTTTGCTTGGCAACATCCCAATCAGAGGCATCTTCATCTGCAATATTCTACAGGGCTTCTTTGGTGGCATTATTTTCATGTTTCCATATTTGCATGCTCTTGCATGAACAATTTTGTACGCACACTATCATAAAGTGCCACACCTCTTTGTATCTTGTCTTTCATGACATATTTTATGTAATCTTCTTGTACACATAGATTAGGAATATCTTGTGAGACTTGGTGCATGGCTCTAATGAGTAATGATGAACATTAAATACTCAACATATATTGAGAGGGGGGGGTTGAATCAGTATAGAAAAAAACTTCCTTAAACCACTTTGACTACAAAGACTGCACTAACTGGTAAACAGTATCACTGATCTAAAACAGGGCACTACCGGTAAAACACAAAGAGACTGTGAAAGACATAAACCGGTAACACTTAGATCTTCACAAAACCTAATAACTCATTTCCACTTCACCCATATGCATAAGCAATTAATACATCAGAAATATAAAGACCACTGGATCAACATGCTTTACCACTTAACATAAAACACTAATCATCAAATGAAATAGCATCACACATGATGCATTGATTTTTCATGTGGAAACCCAACTGGGAAAAACCACGGTGGGGATGAATACCCACAAGTTGTTCTTTGAACTCTTCTGAAGTCCACTCTGTTAGGAGCCTAGTTTGGTTAAGGACTTTACAACAGGTTCTGCTAGGAACCGATCCTGCTAGGGATTACTCGGTTAAGGGATGGCTAAATATGTGGTTAAAGGTTAGAACCCTGTTAAAGGTTACCTCACAAAAGGATTTGAAGAACTCAATGATTTTGAGTCACCTTGTTAAAGGATTTACAAAAATCCTGTTAAAGCTACCCGGTTAAGGGATTTTCCAACTGCTGAAATGGTTAGAAATCAACAGGTAAAACACTAATCTAATAACAACACTTAATGCCAAGGCAGATCCACTTTAGTTCCTTCACATCTACAATCACACTCTGCAAACCTTAACTCACTACACCGGTTTGGCAAGAATCAAGTATCTCTTCACTTGGATACATACACAACCATTTGCCAACAACTTCACAATACAAATCATCATCGACCTTATAAACAACAATTAGGTCGGTAGCCAAAACCTAAAACCCTAAGCATATAGGTTATCAATACAGTCAGTCCAATCCTGACTATTCAATCACATTGCATAGTGTAAAACAATCTTGAACAAATCTCAAGACGTTCTCCATCATTCGTTCTTTGCCACTTCTGGAAGCTGATAACCCATCACACGGTCTCCACTGTTTACTGAGACTTCACACATTCTTGAGGTATATAGGATCAATCTTATTCATGCAAGATCCTTAAGGAAATCCTTCACACACACAAGGTTGACGTGGCAACATGATCTGATCTTCATTTCAATGCTAATCCATCACAGGATGTCGTCGATCAAATCACACAGACTTGGAATGCATCAACTGGAAACCCTGAAGCCAAGACTACCAACCGGTAGTCATAACAAATGAAACCCTGATACAAACTTTTCATATACTGGTTCACATTCCAACATACTTGTTCACCATTTCGCATATACCGGTTCTCTTGCTAGTTTGCTTTCTTCAATATACCGGTTCATACTTCAGCATATTGACATCAATGACAACATACATTATCATCATGTTAACCAACTCTGCACATATGCCAACAGGCTCCAGTTGAGACTTAGATTGTACACATTTGTTCATGGCTCCTATGAGACTTTGATTGTACTAGTATTTTTGCCATTTACAAGTATCTAGTTGATGCTCAAAGAAGGTTGTCTCCATAGCTGATCTTTATCATGTTGCAGCAAGTGATTCATCGTCATCGACTTGGTACATGGTTTTGTCACACTTTGACATTAATGGTGCAACATTGGCTCTCTTTCTTCCTTATGGGGAGGTATTTTGGTCAACATTATTGGACCATATTTGCAGGAGATTTTACATTGAATGGGGGGTTCATGGTCTCTTCTTCTCTCTTATTCATCATTGAGAGCATTGTGTGCTTTCATCATCTCTCTTTTGGGGGGGAGTTTTTTCCCATGTGGGTTTTCTCTCTTTCTCTGTTTATTAGAGATTGCATTGGTTTGATTGCATTTGCATTTGGACATGAGTATCTAACATGGCCATGTAGGCAGGACCCATCTTGCATTGCTTAGTTGCATTGTAGACTTAAGTGCATTTCCCTAAGCTGCACTTAAGGGGGGGTGTTGGCGTAATTATTTATTCATGTTGGATATAATTACACTTTACTTAAGTTTACTTAGGTACATGCATAACATTGTATTTTTCATATGAGACACTTAGGGAGATGTGCATACATTGGGAGTGTGTATGTAGGAGAATTTCCACCTCTTATGATTTGATCTTTTTTTTTTTTTATCATATCCACTTATTGTGGAGTGATAATTCCACCTTCGGTGGGTGATCCACCTCATGTGGAATATTTTACTATTTCTCTTACCTACCCCTACCTACCCTTGCATCTCATTGAGCCATGTGTCATCATTGTGTGCTCTCTTGTCTCTTAGCCTTGCCTTTATAAGAAGGCTTATTCTACATTGTATAAAATTGAAAAAAAAAACTTTTGATGATCCAGTTGATCACATTTTGCATCATTGATAGGAATATAGTTTATTCTTGTCACATTTTGTTCTCTCTTATTTGTGCTTTCCATTGCCTCTAGATCTTGGCAAATTCTCTCATAAATGAATGACTAAGATTATCCTTTGACATCCTCTGAATGGTGACTTGGCATTTTATGAAACTCTTTTGACCACCCTTGACTTGTCAAAATCTTTATCATTTTGTGTTATTCTAGCCATCCCATGGCCTTTACTATCTTAGTGGGATAAGCCCTCCTTTGTATTTACCTTGCTCTCTTATCCTGCATTGTCTTTCATAACTTTAATTATCCCCATGGGATAAAGTTTCTTTGTGTTTTCTTTGATTTATTATCCTGCAACACCTAGGAGCATCTTTTTCATCATCACGGGACAAGCTTTCACTATTTTGACCTCATTGGCTTTTATCTCTTCTTATCTCACAGCGCAATAGTCCTGCTTGTTTTCCTTTGCGGGATAAATCTCTAAATATATTTTTTAGAAATCCTCTTATCCCACGTTGATCATAGCCCTCTATCTGTCTTCTACTTGAGAATGATTTTTTTCATGTATCTACCCCTCACAGGATAAGCCTACAGACTAATAGTTTCTTAGACCGCAACCTATCTCTCATCCCCACGAGAATGCGTAGGATAAGTAATCCTCTTGTCTTTGACTTGCAATTCTTATCCTGCAACCCCTTTTGAATGGGTGAAACTCCTTGCGGGATAAGGCCTCTTCAGAATCCTTTGTTATTTCTTATCCTGTAGGACCAATCTTTAAAAATGAAGAACACAACGGGTCAAACCCTTATACTCATTACCTTTTCCACTATCTCTTTTCCCACATTACCACTTTGACGGCTTGGAAACCTTACGGGATAACATTTCCATTGTAACTTTGAGTTATTTCTTATCCCGCAACCTCATCTAGGTGTTCCCAAGACACTGTGGGATATATCTTTCTACAACGCTCCTCATATTCCCTTATCCCGCGTGGTTATAGTGCATACTAAACTACTGCCAGATAAGATTTTCTTCCTGCCGCTCCTGTGAACGCTCCTTGTCCCGTATGATCCTTTTTTTGTTATGAAGCGTTTATGAGATAAGATTTTCTTTATATTTATTTTAGACTTCTTATCCCGTGGTGCTCTACCATTACCTCCAATGTGTTGTGCAATAACACTTCCTCTTTGAGTAGTGCTATTCCCTTATCCTACGGGGCTGAGACTTTCTACTAAAATGCTTGCATGATAAACTTTCTTCACATTTCCCTTTGACATGCTTATCTTGCACAACTGTGACACTAAGGAAGACACTTAAGTGAATCTTTTGAGCACATAAAGGCCTTTTATGGGTGAAGTGATCATGCGCTATGACCTTCCTAGGGGATTATAGAACTTTATGTCACGGGGATTTTTGCAGCACATAGGGATATAATAAAAAATTAAAAGCAACCACTTCAAGCGGTGATTCCTAATGCGCAAGGCCGGTAATCCAATGATAAAAAAGACCTCCCGATCATGACTTAAATAAGGTCACCGGAAAATGCAAGTCAACTGTAAAATATAACATAGTGTGGGGAGAACAAAGGGAAAATACAACAGGACAAAAACCCTTTTAAAACCTAAAACGTAGGGATTGAGAATAACAGGCAAGTCACAATATAAAAACAATTTTTATCACTTCTAACATTATAGATCTTATATTTTCCATTTGTTTTATTTGTTATGTAATATATTGTATATTTTTGTTAAATCTCATTAATATATTTGTGCTTTGAATGACTTGTAGATGGCTGTCATCTAAAGAAATTCATAAAGAAGATATAAATTATTGGAAGAGAAAAATTCCTCGTCTAATGTGTGAAATGCAAAAGTGTCTACCTTCAACATTTTCAATGCACCTACCTCATACACCAAGCTAAGGAGATCGAATTGTGTGGACCTGTACACACAAGGTCAATGTGGATGGTTGAGAGGCACTTGAATTTTTGAAGGCTTTGGTTAGACAAAGAGAAAATCTTGAGGGTTCTATGGTGGAGGGATATATGGTATACCGGACCATGGTGTACATTACTGAATATCTTACTAAGTTTGCAATAAAGTTCCATGTAGATCGCATTTGGGATCCCAACTCCATTAACAAATTCGAAGGGGAGTACCTAATGGGGAAAGGTAGATTAAGGAAAGTGAGAGGTAATTATAAGATGGTCATGGAGATTAATTAGAATAAATTTTACATTTGGTTTTTATGTATATTATACTTATTTAATTATTAATCTTCAATATACATCAATTATAATTAAGGTCATATACCATGGTAATTAACTAATTATACATCGTTTGTGAATTTCAATTTTTTTTATATAGTTGGTCGAGAGTGGGATGCACTACATTTGTACGTCACAAACAATCTTGATTGGATGACAGTATGGATTGAACGATGTCAACAATTTGGTCGTGCATTAACATGGGAAGGTGTGGCTTCATTGGTTAAATAAACTAATCGTAATGGAAATTCCAATTTTACACAAAGGGAAATTGATTTAGCATATGGTTTAAGAGATAAACAGGTATGTATAAATAAATAAATAAATATATATATATATATATATATATATATATATATATATATTAATCACTCATATTATTTAATTATTTTTAATTATATATTGATGTATATATGTTGAGTTTTTTTTCTTTGCATACATTCAGCCAAGAATAAATATGTTTATCATCTGACGATGCAATAATTTTTACATGTTTGACATATTGCAAGTGAAATACCACAAGGCTATGCGGTGCAATGGTGATAAATTTTGAATCAAAAAATTGGATGACACAAAGAAAACTTGTGATTCTGGGATAACTGCAATCTTTCAGGACTAATGTTTCATCCAGAAGCGATATACATCCAGAAGTCTTAGAAAATCAATACTATGGGATTTTGGATGATATACTTGAGTGTGAATTTAAGTCCTTCAAATTAGTTTTGTTTTTCATCCAATGGTATAGGCTATGATTGAATGAAAATGATCCTAAGAGAACTGTTATTGAACATGATAATGGATTTATTATGGTTAATATAAGGTCATTCAAGCGAGTTGGAAATGAGCCCTATGTTCTTCCAAGCCAATGTGAGTAGGTATTTTACTTAGAGGTTCCAAGTAAAACAGGTTGGTCATTTGTTGTTAGACATGATCCAAGAGGAAGGCTTGCAAAGTATAATGTGGTGGAAGAAGAGGATACCGAAGAACTAGAAGATGATGTAGATGATGATCAGGATCAACAATTAGTTGATGACGTGCTCGAGGAAAATGTCAAAGAAGAGGAACTAGATCATGATGATGTAGGAGTTAATGTTCATGAAGATGATATCCATGTGGATGATGACATTATCGAAACTAATATCAATGATGATGATGATGATGATATGACCAATCCTTACAATGTCGAATCTGGATCGGATGATACAAACAAAGAGTTGGATGAAGAAGAAGATCAAAGACATTGAAATGTATGAGTTATGGGATTACATTATCTATTTGATATTGATTTCTTGATAGAATTATATTTGACTTATATGGTTACATAATTAATTCATGATGTTTTTAATTTTTATGCCATATGTATCGTGATAATCCAACCATGTAACAACATATATAATTTCTTCACATAGAGATTTAAAGCAGAAATTATCAATTGTAGATAAAAACAACAGAGAGTTGATTTTGCTAAACTAAACATAGGTTGATAAGATGAGGATAGATGACCCACTATGGCTTCAAATTGATCTAGATTAATATCACTAGGGACTTATGATTCTATTAAGGTGTGATCCAATATGTCCCTATGGATAGATGAATATAAAAGAAGCTCCAAGATAGATAACTTTGCTATAGTCTTATCAAGAATGCTTTACATAAGATCTGGGGCATAATGGAGATGAGATGTGGGGCCCTATGCTAGATGAAATAAAAATTGTGTAGCTTCAAGCTTTCACCCTTTTAAATACAAACGCTTGGTGATAATTAACATGCTAGGAGTACTAAGCATCATTATGAAATTTTAGGGTTACAAAATTTCATGATCCCTTTTTTAACGATAGACATGGTTACGTTAGGGTTTAGGTTAAAATTAGAATTGTATTGATTAGGTAAATTTGATGGATAAAAAATGACATATTTGCTAAACTAAACATAGGTTGATAAGATGAGGATACCTAACCTACTATGGCTTGAAATTGATCTAGATTAATATCACTAGGGACTTATGATTATATTAAGGCACGATCCAATATGTCCTTATGGATAGATGAATATAAAAGAAGCTCCAAGACAGATAACTATGCTAGAGTCTTCCTAAGATGCTCTAAGATGTCATATTGGGCAACTTTTTGAGAAGAAGATTCCCTGTCCGCAGTAACCTAATTGTGGCTAGTGTTGGCAACACAATTAGGATTTTTAATAGTAATGACATTAATTTATGGATAGGTTTCCTCAATGTGAACCACCAACATTGATTTATATAAGATAGACAACTTACTAGTGTTGACCTTGTTTGTACAAATATTTTGAGATGAACCTTTATTTGACATAGAGGTCTATTTCTATCATTCTTGAGAAAAATATCATAATAGGTACCCATGAATTGTTCCTTAGGAGATGAGATACATGACCATCCCCAAAAATCTTGTGTTTGATTATATATGGCTAGAATTATTATGTTTCATGCATTTGGACATATAATGACATTTTACATGATAGTGCTAAAAGTAGTAAATTTCTTTGTATCATGCAAGTTTGGGTGCATTGTCATTGAAAAGTATGGTATGTGAGAATTTAATAAGGTTAGCTTCAACTGATTTTTGAAATAATACTTTGATATCCCTAAACCCTAACCCTAACCATAATCATAAACCTAAACCAAATCCTAATCCTAATTCTAATCTTAACTTTAATCCTAACCTTGACCCTAACCCTAGCCCTCAATCCCAACCCTAATTGTAATTCCAAACCTACCCTTAACGCTAACCAAAACCCTATTCATAAACTCAAAACCTGTTATAATTATAATCCAAACCCTAACCCTAACCATGACTATAAAGAAAATCTTAAGACTATTTTCTACTTATAGTTTAATAAAACACTATTTTTAGAAGGCTTGACATTTGAAAGATAAGTGTTACTTTTAGATATTTTACATGAGTTTCCTAGGGCCACCCATTTGTTATAAATTGCCTATAGCACTAAAATGTCCCACTTGTTAAGCATGCATTGAAGATCATAATTCATATATGAAGAGCACATCTAGTTTAAACTATCCATTTTAAAATAGACCTACAATCATTAATTATTAAAAGCCTTCATGGCATAAGAAAAGAATCAATCATATCATCATATCCTTATCTACCACCTAGATACTTTGCACCATCCACTCTTATTGACTTGGCATATATTTACATATTTATATCTATCTTATATTTAAGCCATGAAGAAGTTTATTCATGCAAACTAAAGAGATTACTTAGAGGAAATGTTGCATGATATTAGAAGTAAAATGGACAAATAATATTACACCACATTAATTTAGTGAAATGTGCATATTATTCTAGAATGTCAAATTAATTTCTAATGTAGCATTATTAAATATTAGATTATTATTTTTAGGCCTTGATATCTTCTGGGAGGTGTTCAAATAAAGTGTTTTGTAGACATTTTGTGCTTCAAGTTTACGTAATCATAATATTTTAAATTTGAAATATAAAATTTTCTTTTGAAAGTATAGAAATGAACTTATAGTTTAATTGGCTCGTTATTTGAATTGCGCACGCACATGAGCGGAGAGTTGGAGCTATGATACAAAAGGCATAATCCAGTTCTATAAGAAATCCCAGAAGAACCCTCATTGGCATAATGACTACAAGGATCAATTGATATACCAAGTCACCCACAAAGCATGCAACCAACCATAAATTAAAAAATGGACGAAGAAAGAGGATGAACAAGTGCAAGTGCCAACAAATCCACTGTAAGTGTTGCATTCTATATTTTGCTTAAACCCCATTAATCTTCAAATCCACTATAAAATCCTTCCAATTTACTAAACAGGGTTGAAATGGTAGTGTGTTTTATTATATTGAGTGGGTAAGGCTTATTGGGGCATAAAATTGTGTTTTTTTCCAAAACCTATGCCAAGCGTTGTGCCTTATGAACCACTCATTATAGAGCCTTTTAGCTCATCAATTAAATAAATTGATTCGAATAACTTGATCTTGTGGCAAGCCTAAAACAAGGAGAATGTATGAAATCAACCTTAATCAAGGAGCCTCTATGATGTAACTATCTCCATATACTGATCTCCTATTTGGGAGCATACTGGTTCGGTGTGGTGTTGGAACTCACGTTACTTTGTATATGTTGTTATCAATTATACTTAATAGAAGAAAAAATATATGCATATTATTCTAGAATGTCAAATCAATTTCTTATTTTTTGGTTGGTAATAATATGTATTTTATTAAATATAAAAAGTAGTTACATCATGATGTTGACTGTCTGTTCTCCTATCCAAAAAATTGTTATTCTTCAAAATTGGCAATATACAACTAGAATACAAAATATTTACACAAAAAACTCTTATATGCTACAACCTACCCCCTTATTTACTATCAGACGTTATCCATAATTACATATCAAAACTTTAGCCAAAAAAAAAAAAAACCACACCCCACCCTATTTGTCACCATCGTTGCAGCATTTCAGAAGCCACCTTCAATGCCTGACTGGTCCTGTTCCCACTCCCAACCTCGACACCACCCCCACTCTCAGCCTCCTTGGTCGAAGAGTTCTTCTAGTTCCCTTCACCTCCTCCCTGGCTATTGCAATGAATGCATCCAATTCTTTTATCTAAATTAACAACTTCATTGCCTCCCATCCATTCTTTGCCTCCACGTTGCAATGGTAGGCACACATACCCGACGCCATTGAAGGAAGTGTATGATTTTTTATTTCACCCCTTCCTATTCATTTTCTTCTCCCTCACCTATATCAAACCCCTCACCTAATACTACCCATTCCAAGCAAGTTTCTAACCCTTCACGAAATTGTGTTGGAACAAGAAATTCCACCACCCTATAAATTGCTGCAATGCTTTCCTCCACTTTCAATCCCCAAGCCAGAATGAGTGAACATATATCCATTCTGGTACGATATATGTGTTTCATTTTTATAAACACCTTCCCCAATATCATAAAAACACAATGTGGGATATAATCATCCCAGAAGTTAAAAAGACCTCTAAGCTGTCTGAATGTCAGCTCACTATGAAAAGTCCAAATCTTCTTCTTCATCTTCAATGTCAAATTCACCTCCATCTTTCTTAGATAGAGATATCACTTTCACCTCAACATTCACCAAATCCCCTTCACTTCTTTGAGGTCTCACTTCTAACTTGCTTCATAAGCTAAATGCAAGATGAAATTCAAGGTTACTCGCATTTAAACTCACCACGCCTTTCAAAACTGGTGTCCTTAATAATATCTTTCCCAATTAATGCCTATGATCGCCTTGTCACTGCCCCATGATCTTTCTGACTCTATAGGAGTACCAAAGAGTACGTCCTGCATTTATGATCTAAAAAAATCATAATAATCGTTCTAGACATATAAATCTGACCACTTTCCTAAATAAATATTTAATATTTATTTTAACCCCATTCCCCTTATTATTAAATTCTATTTAATTAATTTCTTCATATTCATCTATTTGATTAAATAAATTAGTCAATTTATTTAATTAAGTTCACATAAACCTTTTTTAGCATTTAATTAAATAAATCAATTTATTTAATTAATTCCCCTTTCTCCCTTTTTAATTAAATTTTCATTTAATTAAATTAATCCTTGCAAATAAATAAATCTAATTTATTTATTAAATCCCCCCACTTGTATTTATGCAAGTTGAAATTTTGTTGTTGAAATAAAATAATTTTATTTTAATAAAAATCCTCCTCCATCCACTTGCATTTTCCTACATCTCCCACTTGCCTCCTAAACCCCTTTTAGATTCTTTTAATCCCTTCCAATTTAGCCTAATTCATCTCCTAATTATTGTCACATTCCTAAACAAAGAGAAGTCAATTCTCAAAGCCTCCAAAGTCTTCAATAACCATTAAAGGCTCCATGTCTTCAAATGGTTAACCTCTAAAGTCTTCCAAACCATTAAAGGCTCTTACATAACCATTTCCGGTTAACTCATATTTGAAATTTGGTTAGAGATTTTCCTCTAACTTAACCCTCATCTAACCCAAGGGTCTCATCAAGCATTCATGGCTTTAACCTTGGTTATCTTGTTAACCCTTGCACAAGAGTTTACCCCTTGGGTAAAAGCTTTATTCAATGGATAATCCTAACCTAAACTTAACCCTTACCTCCTAAGGTAGCCTTCATGTCTTCTCAAGCATTTAATGCTTCTTACATCTCCTCTCAAGCAACCTTTTGTTGACAATTGTCACCATTTCATTGGTGAGAATTGTAAACATGGATTGATTAACTTTCAATCTTGGCCCTTGTTAAGATTATCCAATCTTGACCATGCATTGCCCTATTTTTCCTATAAATAGAGCTCTCATTCCTCATTTTAATAATCTCCAAGTTTTCATGCATCTACATTATAGCCTAAATTACTAAACATTTAGTCTCTCTTTGTTAAATCATCATACTAGCATTTAGAAGCATTTTAACATATCATAGAATATTCATGTTAGACTAGTATATCATTGCTAGGATAATTTGCTAATCTTATCATCATCTTTATGCTAGCTTAATCATCACAATTTCAATATCATACATCTTAGAATGCATTCATGCATATAAATCAAACATCACTCATTCTTGGAGTTGTCATTCGTAAGTCACTTTGCTCAGTGATCTAAGAGAAAAACATTGAATTTATGGATCCTGTGAGATAGAGAACAATGGGACATCCCTTGCCCTTGGGAAGTTGAATTGATTGAATTAGTTTATATATTTGCACCAAGAGTCTCATTGGTGTGTGGATATCCTAGATTTGAGCTATTCATTTTCGTCACCATATTTCCCCGTACACATTTTTGGCGCCCACCGTGGGGCTCATCCCCATAAATAACATCATTTTTTGTGCAGGAGAAGGATTATAAGCATGCTGGAATACCCTTTTAGTGCGTCCAGAACTTTCTTTAGTGCATGTGTGGCAAATAGTAGTGTGTTCATCGCACTGTTTAGTGCATAGGAACCTTTTGTAGTGCTTTGGAGCTTATCGTTAGCGCCTAACACTTTCAGTTTCTTTCTTGCACATCGAGATATCAGTGTGGTGCATTAGGTAATCAATGTAGCAAGTATGAGTCACCCTTTAGTACTTTTGTACCTTTTTGTAGCACATCCATACAGAAGTCCAACGCGTAGTTCTGATAGAGAGAAAAGATAATTTGTAACCAAGATCAAAATTTAGGCTTGTGAAGCCCACCATCTTGATTTGATTTTTGCAAATAGACTGTGTGTAGGTTCTAACATTTTTGTGTAGGAACAAAAGGAATTAACTTAGTTTTCTTTGCTTTCTTTCAAAGTTAGTAAAAAGAACTCAGTTTTCCTTTTCTTGCAAAGGTTTAAAATGGATCTCACATTTTCTTGGGAGTTTTAAAATAAACTTCATACTTTTATTTTGGTGCTTAAAACAAGACTCAAGCCTTTCTTTCTTGCATGGATAAAAATAACAACAAACTCAAATCCTTTTTATGCAAGTTAGGATAACATTTTATTTGGGCTTTAAAAAGAACAAGTACAACTTTCCAATTTTTGCACAAAGTTAAAATTGAACATCACATTCCTTTGGTTCTTATTAAAACAAACTTCACCTTTGTTTTGAAAAGCTTAAAAAAAATATTCACATTTCCCTTTTTCATAAGCTTTCAGAATTAAGATCGTTGTTGTTACATTGGCGATTCATTTGGCTGACAAGGATTTACTTTCAAAAGTTCAAAGTTTTATTACCTTCACACATTTTTCTATGAAAAGTTAAAAAGGACACCATTCTTGTTGAAGCAACATCTCCGAATAGACTTTAGCAAATCATTGCCTTAAAGTTAAAAAGAAATTTTTTTGCCTTGTCTCGAAAGTGGAAGGTATATACTCTCCCCTTAATTGGGTGACCAAAAAACCAAACCACTCTTATGTTTTCTTTTACTTCAATCATTTAAATCTTTTAGAAGGCTTGCCCTCTCGAGTTTCCTTAGGGTGCCATTAATGGCTGATGAGAGGGGAACGACCTAAGTGGGAAACGCCTTTATCACCAAGTGTTCCAACCCACTATAATCAAATGTGGAGGCTGACGAAAGTCCCCTTCAATGATTTTTCTCAGTGATTAGTCTTCCCCTTGTATCTTTAAGATATGTAAAGCCTTTGTTCTAAAGGTTGGGAAGGCTCCCGAGGAAGTTTATCACTGAAGACCGAATGAAAGCTTGATTAAGAACATTAGCATTAGAAACTTTGAATTGAGTCAGTCACCAAACATTGGCAATATCATAGTGCAAGGGTGGGGAAGAATCTGCCCCCAAGATCACTCGCCATATATCTCACAAGATAACTACTCAATTATGAAGCAATTCACTTTGAGTTAATTTCTGGCAAAAGACAAAAAAATGAGCACCCCCTAGGGGGTGACAAGGTTGTCTGAGCTGACAGAGTATCAAGACTAGTGGGCTATGATATTGTTGATGACCTTTGAATAAAAATTCTTCTTGATCTATCTTTTTTTGTAATCCAAACCTGTGAAAACATCGGGGATTTGAAAACATTGTCAAAAGAACATACACTACTTGTTTAGCATAGACAAAATTATTATCTCTTCTATGTGTTGTGTTTTTAGGTCATTTTTCAAAAAATCCTCCATCAAAATCACAAGTGTTACTTTTCAACATCACAACAAAAGTATCAAACAAAAAAAATAGGACAGTTGGTGCATAGGAGCAACATCCTAGCACGTCGCAAGCATTAAATAGTGCATTTGCACCAAAACTTAGTGCTTTCATCACTCAACCTAGCGCATAATCAATATCATACTGGTAAAATTTCAGGTAGAGCTTATCAGCATCATTGTAGCGCATTCAAACATCAGCCTAGCACATTCAAGGTATATTATATCGCTTTCATATCAAACATTAGCACCTAATCAAGATATATTATCGCATGACCCATCCAACCAATTCATTATCAAATAGTCTAAAGTAGCACGTAGGGAAGGCAACATAGCACATTGTGAGCATTCTGTAGCATTTCAGGAACTATCTTAGCACATAGGGTCTCTACTTTAACACATGATCAATATTAGGGAAAAATAGAGAGCAAATCAGTCACTTTGGAAAATTTTTATCAACGGTTTCAAATACCCTTTCAGGTCCTTTAGCAAATCCAACAACAAAACTTCAAATCCGATCATTAGTGAGAAAATTTCCAAATCCAACAAGGCACTCTTAGAACAAGTTTTTAAAATCATTAAACTAGCTTGAGATTAGACTTCATCCAACAAAATTAGGGAGTATCAGAACAGTGATCAAAGTTTCACCATCCAGTGGATCCTATCAAAACAAATACCTAGTTTTGTCCTTAAGTTGTCAAATCAAGTTTCCATATCGGGAGAGTTTATCCATATCATTTGACACACTTTTTCATGGAGGTGAATCAAACAAAAACTCTACTTGATGAAGTAAACTTGAGTTTTCAAACAGAGTATCGAACATCAACATCAACATCAACATCAACATCAACATCAACATCAACATCAACATCAACATCAACATCAACATCAACATCAACATCAACCTTTGATCATTCGTGTAGGACAACTCCTCATATTTTGAGAAGAACAAGTCTTCATCAAAAAACTAAGTTTAAGAAGAGACAACCTAGGTCTAAGACACTTGTTAAAAGGAATAAATTTCTTTATATCAATCATCAACTCTTTGCATCACATCACACATTCTTGTGTCATATGTGATTGTATATTGAAGGAAAAACAAATGAGTTTGACAAGGAGCCTTTGAGAAGTAGGGCTTACATTCAGAATGTGACATTCAACCAACGCCTAAATTATGGAGGAAAGATTAACCCCGCCTTATTCCCAAAGTTCCCTATCACTTATAACAAAGCTTGACTTGAGCCACAGACTCCACCAAGAACTCCAATAGAAGAAGAAGAATTCATCATGGTAGAAATATATTAATGCCCATTGTCACTCGATCTCAGAGAAAAAAATAGAAGGAATCACAACCAAAGTTGAGTATGGGTTGTAGATTGTCCAATACTTTTGATGAGTATGCAAATATGGGAGAAACATAGATCACTGAAGAACTTCTCCAAGAATGTCAAGAAAATGCAGCTTTCCAAAAACTCATGGAAAGACTTGTAGAAGCAGACAAGGAAAAATATCTACTCATGCTAACTAGCAAAGGAGTAAACATTCCTGAAGATTTTGATATAGAAAACTTAAGGAATATAGATGAGAGAATTTCAAGAACAAGGTCAAGAAATTATCTCTATCAAGAACAACAAAGAGAAAAAGAGACACATGATTCAGAAAACATACGCAACCAAGATCACACCCATGAATAAGACAACACCCATGAATAGGGACAATATTAATGAATGAGAGGAAGCTCTCCCTTGAAGGACAAATGCACCCATGGTTTCTCTTGCACAACAACTCCAAACACTACAAAGACAAATGCAGGACATGCAACAAGGAACTACAGTATGATACTCCTTGGACAAAATCTATCCTTATCCTTTTGATAGGAGATTGAACATGGTACCTTTTCCCCCAAATTCATATATACCAAAGTATGAAAAATAAAATGGTAAAAGTGATCCCCGTGATCACGTTCGAGAATTTTGTACCATGAGCCTAGAGTTTTCTCAAGATGACACTTAATGAGATTATTGCCAAGAAGTTTGGGAGGGCAAACAATGGAGTGGTTGTCTAAACTTACACCTCCCATCAAATCATTTGATGAGTTGGTAAACAAATTCATAACACAATACTCCTATAAAATTCAACACACAATCACCATGCTAGATGTGTGTAAAACAAAATAAAAGAGCAATGAAACATTTATGGTGTTTGTTAAACAATAGAGACACATGGTTTCAAGAGATCCTCGAGATGTACCTGCAAAGGGAAAGATGAAAATCTTCATCGATAATCTAAATAGTGAGATGAGTTATCAACTCAAATTCCAATGTATACCATATTTTGCCAAATTGATAGAAAATGGAATCCAAGTGGAGGAAGCTTGCATCAAGAAAGGAACATTGAAGTTCTTTAAGGAAGGTGTTAATTCATCAAGCACTAACACCTTTAACAATCAAAACAATAACAACACTTTAGACAAATCCAAATTTTGGACAAGGAACAAAAGCATTGTTAATGATGGGGTGGTTGATGCCAACAATGTGAAGTTTAAACAACTAGTGCTGACTTTATCAAGTAACCCACGATCCAATATTGATTAAAAAAAAGTGTTAATCAAGGCACTAACACTTATCCATGAAATACCAATCAAGGAACTTCAACATCAAACACCAACAAAAATCATCAAGGCAACACGACTAACCAAGGAAACAACACTAACCAAGGGGACAACATTAACCAAGGGAACCACACAAACCAAAGAGGCAACACCAATACTTTCCCATATTGACGCATCTACATGCCATTATAACAAAACTTAGAATCAACATTTTGAGAACTCTTGGTGAATAAGATCATCACATTGCCAGCCACGAACAACTTTGAACCCCAGGTCAAACCACCTTGGTTGAATGACTCACATTTTTGTGATTTTCATTGAAACAAAGGACATAACATAAATGATTGCATGAGACTAAAGAACATCATTCAGGATATGATCGATAGGGGTGATTTAATAGTTGATGGTCACAAAATGAATGGTGACCATGAAGCCTTTAAAAATCCTCTTCCAAATTACAACAAGGGAGGAGCTTCAACATCAAACGATACTAGAGGAGCTCATATAAATCACCTATATGAGAACACCACCATTCACATATCAACATATGACAATCAAGTAAATATCATAAAAATCGAGGACAAGCAAGAACATGCATCGATAAATGTGACAACTAGAGCACAAAGATATGTCTTGAAAGGGAACACATCAACATCCACAACTCTCCCCAAGACTCAATATAATTTAGTTGATCAACTACAGAGAACTCCCGCTTAGATATCCATACTTGAGTTACTCAAACTCTCGCCAAAACACAAAGATATCTTGAAACAAGCACTTATCAAAGAAAATGTTCCAAATGATCTCGACATTGATTGATCCCAAGCCATGGTGGCTCATATGACAGGGTCACATAACATATACTTTTCCAAACATGATGATGTCTCCTTGAATCATCTACATAACACCTCGCTCCATATCGAAGTCATATTCTATAAACATCGAGTAAAAAGAGTGTTAATAGATGGAGGAGTTGGTCTTAATATCTGTACTTGAAAACTTATCCGTGCATTGGGCTTCTCTGAGCAGTCTATTGATCCAAAAAAGAAGATCACCATCAAAGTCTATGATGATGAAGAAAGATCATCCGAAGGAATAGTAATACTACCTATTTAGGTAGGTTCGATACAAAAAGATACCATGTGCCAAGTCTTGGACATAGACTTGATAAACAATATACTATTGGGCCATCCATGGATCCATGAAATGCAAGCGGTGCCTTCCACATACCATCAATGTATCAAGTTCTTGTACAATGGACATGAAATTTCCATATCTATAGATACTAACCATTTTTAGTATTGCAATGATATGGGGGAAGCTCAAGACAACTTGGTTCCATACAATAGGGAGGCCCAAGCTTCCTCAACATCCAATCATCATCAAGAAGTACTCAAGTCTCTATCCATAGAATTTAAGCAAAAAATCAAAATCAAGGACCAAGGTATGGGGGAATACTATTTTGAACCCCTATGTCTATTAAAATTGCCAACATCACCAAAATCTCATGGACAACCTTCTGCATCAACACATTAGGCAACATAGTCCATCACCAAGTTTTATGGTAAATTTATCCAGTTGGGCACACTGGCCAATGAATCAGAAGAGAAAGACATCCTTAGTTGGCTATACAAGGATAAAGAAGAAGTTAGAGCTACTACCATGGAAGTGGTTGTACCAACAAAACAATATGGAAATAGGTTCTAGATCATGCAACAGATGGGATACAACGGTAGAGGACCTATTGGCAAGCGCCAAGAAGGCATTATAGAACCCTTAAAACCTCCTTCATAATTTACAAGAGACAAAATAGGACTTGGGTATGGACAACATGTGCCGCCTATGCAGAAACAAAATAACCATCAAAAACCACAATGGAGAGTAAAGAAAAAATATAATGAAAACTCATGGCAAGAAGCACTACACCAAGTAGTAGAAATGACAAGGAAAGAGAAAGAACATCAAGAAAATGAGAAATGACAAGAAGAACTAGCCATTCAAAGGGAGGAAGCCTCTTATAAGAAAGTGCATCATGTGCAAGAACCTAATCAAACTGAGGTAGAGCCACCACCCAAAGAAATTACTACTCACCGAAGAGAAACAATGTATGAACAAATGAAAAGAGTACAAGTAGGCTCCAATTCTAAATCAGAAAAAGCTACAAAACTGGTGTCAATTGTTAGAGATATTTTCTCACCATACAACATACCTGTTAGAAGCAAGGAGATAATCTGGGATAATAATTCTAAAACTGATTCTAATCAATATGAGTGGGGTAGCTGTTCAGATGTTACTGAAGACATTGAGGTAGATACCATCCACTCATACACATCCCTTTCTCAGGAGGGACAAGGCTCAGAATCGCGACCACTTGAATTTGGACCACGACATATTTATGAGGCTAGTGAGAACGAGTAGCGACAATACGCACAAGGCTACATCGAAGACAATACCATTGAAGACCTTGACAATATCATAGACCTCACTAGTATCCCAAACAACTATAACGATGACTCTATTATGACACTTACCATGACTGATCTTAATCCACCAAATGACTCCTTTCCACTCATATATCCTAATCTCATAGAGTGGGAAGAACCTGAACACCATGGTATACCAATATTCCCAGATGATGAATCCATTGTCCTCTATTTAGTGAACCTAGAAATGTGCTCTACCAGTAAACAAAATAACGATATCTGCAATCAAAGGAGTGCCAAGTCTCTCGGCCGCAAAAATGAAATAAACAACGGATCTAATGGTGAAAATAAAGGACCCATCTGAGGGTGAAAAACTTTTTAAGGCACTGAAAGATGGGAAACTTGACACTCTCTTTCTGAACATTATCAAGAAAGGTCACCAATATTGATTGAGCCAACTCAATCAATAAACATTGGTACTGAAGTAGCAGTCAAAAACATACATTTGGCAGAATCACTCACCAAAGAAGAACAACCAGATTTTATGAAATTCTTCAAGGAAAATAAAATCAATTTTTCTTGGTCTTATGTTGACATGCCCAGAATAGATCCGGACTTGATCATGCATCACTTATCCATCGTTCCAAGAGCTAAGCCGGTCAAGCAGAAATTAAAAAAGATGAATCCACATCTGACATTACTGCTCAAAGTAGAACTAAATAAGTTATTAGATGTCGGATTCATCCAACCTATAGACTATGCTGAATGGATCTCAAACATTGTACCAGTTTCAAAACCTGATAGAAGCATCAGAATATGCACAAATTTTATAGATGTCAACAAAGCATGTCCAAAGGATGACTTTCCTTTACCAAGCATTGACATAATTATGGATCTAACAATAGGCCGCACAATATTATTATTAATGGATGGTTTCTTTGGCTATAATTAAATCAGGATAGCCCTAGAGGATCAAGATAAAATTGCGTTCACTTGTCCATTGAGAATGTATTGTTGGAACATCATGCCTTTTAGCTTGAAAAATGTTGGGGCAACTTATCAAAGAGCCATGCCAACAATCTTCCACGATATGATGCATACCTTCATGGAGGACTATGTGGATGATTTGCTGGCTAAATCATTCACCCGAGCAGAACATTTAGGCATATTAGATAAAATATTTCAAAGATTGGAGCAATTCAAGGTCAGACTAAACCCTACGAAGTGTGTCTTCAACATCACATCAGGCAAACTGTTAGGCTACATTGTGTCAAAAAAGGGCATTGAAGTAGATCCAGCAAATGTACAGGCTATCATGGAAATGCCACCTCCCAAGAACATTAGCCAACTCAGATCTCTATAGGGATGACTGCAATCCATTAGGTGATTTATAGCTCAACTAGCAGATAAATGTCTCCCATTCAATCATCTGCTTCATAAGAATATACCTTTCAGATGGGAAGATAAGTGTGCAGAATCATTTCACTAGCTCAAATAATATCTAATGAATCCACCAGTTTTGGATCCACCAATAGCAGGCAAGCCACTCATTCTCTATATATCAACAACATAAGTATCATTGGGGGCACTGCTAGCGCAAGAAGATCCAGAAGGAAAGGAACAAGCTATTTATTACATCAATAGAACTTTGAACAGATATGAGCTAAATTATACATTCATTGAGAAGGCTTGCTTAGCAGTGGTCTTCGCTTCTCAAAAGTTCTGCCACTATATGCTAGCCAATACAATCAAGCTGGTAGAAAAAATCGATCCTCTTAAGTATTTACTTAGCAAGGAAGCTCTTACAGGATGATTGGCTAAGTGGGTGATGATTCTCAGTGAGTTTGATATCCAATACACAGAACATCGGGCTATCAAAGGACATGTAATTTCAGAGCAACTAGCAGAAGCACCACTACCAAACCAACAACCACTGTAGGTGGAATTTACATACACAGATGTACTCACTATCACACCCAAGCAATGGACCTTGTACTTTGATGGATCCTATACACAACATGGATCGAGTGCCGACATCTTGTTACTCACTCCAAAAGGGCACACAATTCCAAGATCTTATAGATTGATGTTTCCATGCACCAAGAACATCATTGAATATGAAGCTCTGGTAACATGAATCAAAATGGTTGTGGAATGGAGAATCATAGAATTGAGAGTCTATGGGGATTCTCAATTAATTATCAATCAAATCAACAATGAATATCAGACAAAGGTTGATAAGCTAATGCCTTACAAGAGAATGGTGGATGATTTCAAACAGTACTTTTTACACATCACCTTTGAGCAAATACCAATATTGGACAACATAGCTGCCAATGCAATGGCCACTATTGCTTCACTGCTACAAATTCCAGATAAACAGAGTCGTTACGAGTTCCTGGTAGAGTAGTTCTTTTCCCCAGCCTATGACAATTCCGCATCCCAAGTCATCTATGCCCTAACCAATTTAGACTCACCTCTATATGGGACAATCTATGATTCTATCAAAAACAATACTCTCCCACCCGACCTATCTCGCAACCAAAAATGCAGCTTCATCTGGCAAGCCACCTGCTATACCTTAACCACTGACACACTTTACCGTTGAGGTCTAGATGGTACTCTTCTTTGATGCCTCGATCATAACTAATCTGACTCTACTTGACACGAGCTTCACGAGGGTATCTGTGGTACGCATTCAAGTGGTCCTACTCTCACCAAGAAACTTCTGAGAATGGGATATTATTGGCTGACAATGGAGAGAAAGTCCTATCAATTTGCTAAGAAATGTCCTAAATGTAAAATTCACGACAATCTTATCCATGCACTAGCACAGGAGTTGTAGCCATTCACCACATCTTGGCCTTTCTATCAATGGGGACTTGATTTAGTAGGGAAAATTTATCCTTCTTCTTCAAATGGACATAAGTTCATTACCATTGCAATAGAGTATTTCACCAAGTAGATTGAAGCAGTCCCGATGACCACTGTAACTGGAAAACATATCTCATCATTCATTCTCAATTATCTCATTTGCAGATATGGCATTCCCAGTTCCATCATCAAAAACAACGAGCATCCTTTCAAGAATCAAGATGTGTGAGAGCTATGTGAATGATTCAAAATCCAACATCACTTCTCCACACCATACTACCCATAGGGGAATGGTCAAGCAGAGGCATCAAATAAAACAATCCTGTAAATCCTCAAGAAAACAGTACATGATGCAGGCAAGGATTGGCATGTACAACTCAATCCAACACTTTGGGCATGCAGGACTAGTATCAAGACACCTATAGGGGCTACACCATATTCATTGGTGTATGGTTCAAAAGCAATTTTACCTCTTGAGGTAGAAATCCCATCTCTCCGAGTATCTTTGAAGGGCCTCATACTAGATGAGGAATATCGAGTAAACAGGTTGCATGAACTAGAGCTTCTTGATGAAAAATGACAACATGCCTATGACCATCTCAAGGCATATTAGCAGTGAATGTGTAGAAGCTATAATCACAAAGTCATCCCAAGGGATTTCAAAATCGGTGATCTCATACTAAAGGAAAATCCTAGAAATTAGCAAGACCGAGAAAAGAAGGGGACGTTTGAACCTAACTAGTTGGGTCCCTTTGTCATCATATCAGCTTATGGATCAAGAGCATATTAGCTGTCAACTTCAAAAGGGTATGTGCTTGATGAACCAACTAACAACATCCATTTGAATAAATTCTACACTTGAGTCGTCCAATGCACCAAAAAAGCCAAAAAGCAAAAAAAAAAAAAAATCAAAAAAATACAAAAAAATAAAAAACAAACCAAAAAGTACAATAAAAAAAATTAGTGAAAACTTGGCAATAGGCACTATTTGTGGGAGAATGTCTCCTCTATCTATCAGTACTTATATCTTTTGATCCATCTAGTCTCAGCTAATAGCCATCGCCAGAACACTTGTACACACAACATTGTCCCGAACATACTTAGCATAGTCACTGTCCTTGATTATCTAAAAACAGTTATCCATATCATATCCCGCCATGGCTTGGTGATCAACGCATATATCCAAAATGATAAATTTCTATGACTAGGGGTAACATTCCTCTCACTTTAGCATTCAGACAACAAACAAGGATCACAACATACTAAGGAAACCATTGTCAAAGCTACTCATCAAACTAGAAAATAGGATCATTATCCAACTACAAATTTAACACACACACGATGGATGATTTTCTGCATTATGATTTGTTTACATTTTAGCATGAAGTTTTGACTATTTTTGTATCTTAATTTTTGAATCATTAGATCTCCTGAGCTACTCAAGGATGCACTAAGCTAGAAAAGCGATGAAGGAATTTGATATTTTCTTTGGTTGTTTGTTTGTGAGGTGATCATTCGTACAGTGCAAATTTGTCTCGAGACATGATTGGAAACATATCATTGAAGACATTTTCCATTTTGCACATAAAAATGGTTAACTCTTGTTTGTTTTACGCAAGAAATACTCAGGTCATCTTGGCTCAATTATACCTTGACGCTTGTGTCATCTTGAAATATCAAACATCCATGTAAGTTATACTCAGTTCATTATGGTTCAATTATACCATGATGCTTGCATTAACTTTCAACATATCAAAAGCTCAACGATGACAAAAAGAGCACAGACAAGTGACTAAACAGGAATGACAATGACATAATTAAAGTAATCATTTAGTTGCACATCATATCATTTTAAATCTTGCATTTAGTTGCATATCATTTTTAAATCTTGCATTTAGTTGCATATCATTTTAAAAATTGCATTTAGTTGCATATCATTTTAAACTTGCATATCATCCTAAAAATCACATTTCATCTTGCATTAATCTCACATCATTATCATTATCATACATCTCATTTTCAAGATACATCTCATAAATCAAAGTAATCAATGCAATACATCATCACTTTCTCACTCATCTCATCATGAATCATACATTCACATCATAATCAAAATCAAGAGCATTATTATCTAAGCATCAAATCATCCTCATAGAATCTCATATCAAAAGATAATGCATATCATAAATCCATCATCATCAATAACACACTACATGTGGATCAAAGAAAATTAGTGCTATATATATATATATATCTCAAAAAAATGGTCGAAATGTACAAGGGATATAATGTCTGTCAAAATACAACAAAGTGATAAAAAACAACAGAGACAGGTCTGTCAGGTATGACTATCTCTTGAAGCTAATGGTCTAACGGTAGATGTTCCAGCTCCTGGATCTCCACTAGGTGGATCATGTCGGGTAGGCCCCATGATTCCTCTACTCTCTATCCTCGTATGACTATGGCTAGATCAACTGGACACCACTACAACATATCTAGGAGCTCTGTGATCTCAAGGGACCACCTCCTCATATAGATGCCTATAATACTCAACCTCCTTGGATGAGTACTGTATCTCTCTCAATGTATCCCAAATTGGGGAATCAGTCATTTCTTTCTCCAACTTATTAGTAAGGGCCTCTACCCGACCCCGATGCTCTATCTTTATATCCCGCTCTGTGATAACCTACGTAATCTGGCGCTGTTGCGCTAACATCTGTGCCTATAGCTACTACACCGAGACCTATAGATCTTTAATATGTGAATCCTATCGATGGTTTGGCACCCTAATCTGAATGGGTACCTGTGTGATGGTCCCACCCACACTTGTCCCTGTTCGAGGCACCGATGGAGGTAGAACATCAGATCTCCTCCTCTGGACAGGTCGCCTATCATCCTCTATACCACCCACCATAGCTAGCGCCGCACCTACCCTACCAACCCCACCAACACCAAGAATGATACCTCTCCCCTATCTCCACCCCCTCTCCCCCTATCTCCACCACATCTCCCTCCACCTCCTCCACCTCCTCCACCATCTCCACCTCCCTCTCCTACCTCCTTTCCATCCTCATCTCTCTGTATGGCTCCCCCTCAACTCTGTCGCTACTCATCCTCATCATCATCAAAAGTGAGAAGCAACTCTGTTGGATCAGATATATGTGCCACTGCATGTACCATGGAGTAGGTTGAAAAATCCTGTCATCCCAGTATCCACAACCCCACCCCCATAATCCCAGATTTGTCCTGCCAGCGATATATACTCCTCAACTGCTGCTATGCTATCTAGAGTAGGCCCTCACTCTGGAACATCTTGTCATTGATGAGCGTATAAACAGGCTCCTTGTGACATCCCTTGTTGTCTACCATACTGCCGCTGAACATGACTATGCAAGAATTGCTCAATAATAAAGGGCATCTGCCCAATGAGGTACCTCGACATATATACATGTGGCATCTCTAGCCCATCCTCTATCCACAGCTCACAATCTATATACATTTTCCAAATGACTGTCGATATCATTCAGTGCCCTCTGCCAATTCTCTAGTTTTCCCAACTTATGATGGACAACTACACCTGTATACCCATAAGCATAAGCCCGACCAACTGGCCTATCCCTATTTGCAAGCGGTCTCGACACGAGAAAATGCTCCCAAGCCCACACTTGTAATAATGTCACCCCATCTGATAAACTAGTATATCCCAGATATACCACTTGGTGAAGATCTCTGTATAGATGGGCCAACATACAGGACCCCCATGCAAACCTGCATCCCTACATCATCATGTCCTCTAGCACCAATCCCCATCCCATAGCTAGTCCCTTCAACCTACGGTCGAGATACAAAAATCCACCAATGAAACCTACTAATACTGATAGTAGTGGAGTGTAACCTAAATCCAAAAACTCCTGCCACAGAATCTCATACCCACCAGGGAAAACTTTAAGAAACCTCCCCCCCCCTTGGACAAGGTGTAAAAACCTAGCGAAAGCTGTATAATTCCTGAGGAAAATTTTAATTTTACAGGCAAATTTTTGCAGTTTACGGAGAAAAAATAATAATCGCCATTGGCGAATTACCCGTGATCGCTCAAAGTTTGTGAAAAATCTTGGCGAATTGTAATGTTTTTAAAACCAAAAAAATATTTGCATGGGCAAATTGTAATGTTTTTAAAACCAGAAAAATATTTGCATTGGCGATTTCAACCTATTTTTAAACCATTAAAAATAAATATTGGCGATTTCAACCTATTTTCAAACCATAAAAATAAAACATTGGCAATTTCAAGCTATTTTCAAACCATAAAAATAAAATATTGGCGATTTCAAGATATTAAGTCATTAAAACACGTGGCACATAGTCGTCAACTCTCTGCCTGAAAGACTGCCCATTAGAAAATCTCGCGACCTAGCGACAAGCCCTTATGACTCTATCTCCAACTTGCAAGCTGAAAATGCTAAGCCTTCATAACCTTGAGATCTAGCGACCGAGGGAAATTCAACTGCCACTCGCCAATTCTCGACCACAAAATTTTAAGTCCTCGTCACCGCAGTGACTTGGAGATAGTGGTAACTTTAACCCTTGTCGCGTACTTGCCAACATAAAATTGTTTATCTCTTAACCACTAGCACTTCACTCGCAAGATCACAGCTTGATCAGGTCTTCAGGCATTTAACTTCGCGAGCTGGCGATAACCATATAAAATAACCACAAACTATCTAGTTGCTAGCTCGCGACCTAAAAATGCTAATATTAAACAAACATGAGAGATAGCAAAAAATGTATCAAATGAGTTACTCGCTAACTCTCACGGCTATAGTGTATGACATCAGACCAAATCAAGACCTCATGACCAAAGCAATTTCATTAACAATCTCCAGCTCGGTAACATAAAACCCTAACACCCAAAAAGCTAGAGACCTCGCGATGTAAACCCAAACCAACTTGTCACTATCTCACGGCTTGATCACGTCTTCAAATATTTTACCTTGCGAGCTGGCGATAACCATAAAACTTAACCACAAACTATCTAGTCACTAGCTCACAACCTAAAAATGCTAAAATTAAACAAACATGAGAGCTAGCGACAACTATGGTGGCAAGCTAATATGTACGAGGAATTTTTAAGGCTTGGATGCCGACTCATTCTTGAGGGACTAGTTTGAAGGTCTCTCCTGAGTCGAGGTTGATTAGACAAGTGAGGATGATGATTTCAGAGGAATAAAAGGATTGTACAACTTCTGAGTTAGAGATGGGAGATCATGGATTTCTTTGAGAAATCAGAGCTCAAGTTGCTTGTTGTTAGGGATTCTGAAGCAAAATTTGTCCAATCAAGGAGGAATAAAATCAGAACAAAATCATTCACAATAGATGAGCCTTAGCAGGATGCAGTGGATTTGATAGGCATGACTTCTAGAGTCTACAGTCATGTTGAAAAACACCAAAATGATGATTTTTCACATGAATGAGCATCACCAAATGAAGTTTTAACAGGTTATAAATACAATGGAGTGGTGACTTAATTGGTAGAAGCTCGAAAATAAACCTTTTTCATTTTCTTAGAGTGAGTTTTTCCTCAGAAAGTAAGATGAAGTTTGAGTAGGATCGTGCATGGAGTTGTTGTGTGCTCTGTGATACCGGATGGGTGTTTTATTTTTCCTCATATGTGAGTTTGTTTATTGTCAAAGGGGTTGTGAAAGTGAGAAGGATTGCCAAAGGGGGTGTGAAAGCCTTTTCTTATCAAGAAAGGCCAAGCATGGCACATCCTCTGCTTCTACTCTGCCACAGGATGGCAGGGGGTTTGAAGAAAGAGCCCGCAGAGGAATGAAAGAAGGATTTGTTTGGGTGGGGAGTGGCAGCAAGTCATCTTTGTGACAACATGGAAGCTGCAACCCCTCCCCAACATATTACATTTACCCTAAAGCTCCTCTTTCCACTTTCCCTGATCATGGGCATGAAGGCTCGAGCTCCTCTTTCCATTTTCTCTGTTCCTAGGCATGAATGCTTCCTCCTCTATTTGGAAATGATCGGTTGGATAGAATGTAACATCTCACATTCCATTTGAAGGCATCAGGGTGATAATGGCATGGCTCAAGCAGTTTTGCAAGTTGTATAGTCATTGGGGTTCCTTTTCTGGTTCCAGTAGTGATTCTAGAGTCTAGGTGAAGGGAGCAAGTTGTATAGTCATTTATAGAGAAAATGAAAAGCATTAAGTGTTGATCTTTGTGCAGGTTCTTGAAGGAGTTATATATAAATTTATTTTGTGATGGTTGACGGAAGTAGTAATTTTATTTAATTGGAATTAAATTCTGATCTATTTCTCTCCGGTGTATAATTCTATCTCTTTCAAATGATCAGAATCATGAGTTTTAACTTTTTTCAATTGTTGCATGTTTATGGTGTATGTAATTTTTCATTTAATGCTTCCTATTATGCCTAGGAATGCAAAATTTCTATTAGTCTGGAATCATATTAAGGATTCACCTCATTGTGATTGGTGGGCGGATTATAGGTATGAGTAAATGCCAACTTTATGAAGGAGGGAAAACATGTACATGATAGTCATAGAACACCTCCATATATATTACATAAACATCCATAGCATATAAAATCATAAGAGTATTAAGAATGAAAGTATCAAACACCACAATAGATAGGAATACAACATAATTAGTAAAACATGCATGCAACTCAATTAAAGGGAATATCTTTTGAGGATCCAATTTCATGATAGATGTTATAGAAAAATCACAATTTCATAATCAAAGGAAAAAAAGAAAACATATTCACCCACAATGAATCAACTATTATAATTGGAAGGTCACTTCACCAAGTCAACATCAAGACAACAGACCAGTGCCTTATCCTAGGGCATAGAGTCACTTACAATTCAAAGACAACCTGATAATAAACTTCAATAAGATTCATTTTCAGATAAATAGGAATGAATATGACATTACATACACAACCCAGATTCATATGTAAACTAAAAAAACCCTTGACCATTCAATTCATAGTGAAAACATAAATTCAACACAAAGACAATTATGTGAGGATCTCAAACTATAAATGATATTGATATTATATTCATAATGATATCAAAAAGTAAATTCAAATGTGATTCAGCTATGCACTTATCAAATTCTTGAATAGTTGAACTATTATAACTATATCCGAGATTTCAACATCAATAAAAGTGGCCAACTGGCCATCCCTCTCTACCGATCAAAAATAAAAAGTGGCCATCCCTCTCAAATTAATCTTGGAATCCTTTTATAAGATGAGGATTCAACAAGCTTAGAATTACTGTGAGGAATCTTGGGTAGAAACCTGACATTTCTTCTTTTGCTTTAGCATGGCTTGCCACCTGTCCACCTCTTTGTCTGTTGGCCAACTGAATGCCTTTACCTCTTCTAACTTTGCAATTGAATCAGTCCATCTAGGATCTGTAACATCCTTGGCCTCAACAATAAACTTTGCATGGTCAACCTCAACCTTGAACAGTGAATCAAGCATATCGTTAAGGAAATCAACATCAACCTATTCATCTATATGCTTAATTATTTCTTCTTGCTCTAGAATCAAATCAAATTCGTTGGTCCAATCAGAAAATAATTTCAAATCTCCATTACTACCATAAATTGAAGGCACCAATTTACTATAACCTTCCCCAAATGTCTGCAATTTTTCATTTATAAGCACATCCTTCCCTGTGAAAAATACATAAGCTGCATTCATTACCTCCACAATGTCTTTAGTGCCACTAATCTTGGGAGGGAACTCATCACTATACATCATTGCAGTATCTAGCTTATCCATTAATCTGCTTCTTCCTGACCAAACATTGAACAAAGGTCCAAGAAAAGTGACAACCTTAGAGGATATTTTACTTGCCTCTTTCAAAGAAATGTGCAAATCATGCACTACCATCAATTTTCCTTTCAATACATTAATCCTGTGTTTCAGAATTCCTGACACAATAGAGATAGCCTTGACATTTTGTTCATTTTCAAGCTTTTTTAATTTTCTCTATGTATTCCTCCATTTTTGCTATCACATCAGCTGGTATTTCTTGTACTTGTTCTGTAATCTATATTGGAGGGGGCTCATTTGCAATTTTTTCTTTCAACTTCACTAACTCTTCCTCTAGACCGCCCTTCTTCATCAGTGTCTCTTCATATTTTTTATATAATGCAATCAATTGGCTATATGTTTCTATGTATCTTCTTGACAAATCCTCTATTTTTGATAAATTCATGAAAGAAACTTGAGTAAAAAATGAGGCAATCTCCATGTCAGTTGTGTTCTACAAATTCCCAATCATTTTGTCATCTTTCTTTTCTACTTGGATATTTAGAAGGTGGGGCTTTTGAGTGGAAGGGGCCAAAGACCAAACAACAAGTGTATTTGACTTAGGATTAAATCTTGATCCTCTTATTACATCTCCAATTTCAAATTCAGTTTTAAACATTGGGTCCTCTTGCTTCCTAATCTAATCAATAATAAAAATAGACTGGATATCCCAGTCAGGCATCATAATCATACCAGTACTCTTAATCAATTGTCTTGCCTATTCCATAGATATTTTCTCCCTGTCAGGATCATATTCCTGCAGTGCCTTGATGATCTCCTCTTTCTTTTCTACATTTCCTTCCTCTATGATCAGATTTTTTTTCACCCTTGTCAAAAAACTTTTAAATTCATCTGACTTAATAAAATCATCATCTTTCATGAACTCATTTGACAACATCACCTACTCATCAAAGCCTTGAGCAAGGGCTTCATTTGTTTCTCCCTGTTCTTCATTCTGCCCTGCTTCTCTGAGATGTGTCCTTATTTGATGAAAGTAGTGTCCTTGTTCTGGAACAATTGCTCTAGTAGGGTCTCTCCTCACAATTGTACCGACCTCTTTGTTTTTTTTTTTCTTTGTAGCTGGCACTCGGGTAGATTGAACTTCATCCCCACTCTCTACATCATCAACAGACACACTAAGTGGCCTCTTGCAATGTGAAGAATGCCCATCTTGGGGGTCTTGCTGTTGAGAATCCACTTCTGAAATTTGAGGCATTTTTTCCATCAGAGTTTCATATAAACTCAACATTTTTTTAATCCTCTCCAGGTACGGGTTATCAGGGCAAAAACCTGAGAAACTAGGGTAAAAAAACTTCAATTTTGCTTCAACTCTCATCAAATTTTTTTATTTTCTTCTCCTTTCTTGTACTTCCTCTTTTCTCAGCAAATTTCTAATCACATCTTCATCATCCAATGGTTCATGGATCTTTATTGTGGCCGAAGGTGTCATTTTTGGCAATGCATGTTTAATAAATTCTTCAAGATCACAGAATCTAGACACACCATTAACCAACCTATACTATTTAAGGAAATTGTTTACTTCATCAAAGAAACTCCTACCAATGGTAAAATCAGACACAACCCAAAGCCTAGGAAGAAGAGAACCATTCCTTTGTTTGTCAAGGTATTCTTTTTCAACTAGGGTCAATTGCCAAATAAACTCCATAAAAGAAATCCTAATTGGAACAAATCTTGGTAAAAGATGGGGAGGCTGAGGACTCCTATAGACTCTGATCATAGTAAAGTTATCAAAAAAGAAAGTCCCCCCAGTTATGTGAAATAGACCAGTTTGGAACATACTGGTAAGGTCTCAAAACTCTCCTAACATTAATTGACAATCATTCCCTATTTATTCCTAGCATTTCCATAATTGGTAAAACAATCCAAGTTTGAAAGAAAAGGAAAGAAGAATGGGGAGAACTACTGTCCCAAACCTGGGTCCATCTTTGTATTGGCATTAAGACACCCAATTCTTCTTGGAAAAGCTCCAATTCTTTATCCATGAACTCAATATTATAGAACAATATTAAATGCATCAGCAATGAATAATGCTTGAATGTAGGGCTGGGTGCACCACTCTAAATTTCAACTAGAGCATTATGAATGTGTTCAACCACATAGCACACATAATCATAATCTTTGTTAACATCTGGGTGTTGAATGTCCATAGCCATCATCAGTAAGTTAGCTGACACTGTTGAATCTCCATCAAAACACAACACTCTACATAATCCATAGATTGTACAATGCATATAATGGCAGAAAGGTGTGATATCAAATGGAGGTTCGATACTATCTGGAATTATAACTGGTTTCCTATTCACCCTAGGCATGTATCTGGTCATTGCATGCTTCTTGATAACACCTTTGTATCTGTCATAATCCTCTGTAATCTGCTCCAAGTATATATTTGTACATGCAACACCAGTAATCTGGAAAGCTTCAACAAAGCTAGCTCTATTAATTGAAACTAGGGCAAACTGGTTCTTTCTTCCGATTACCCTAGATACTGGCCAATAGTGTTTGGCCAACTCTTTGATCAAATCCACATCAACATACACATTTGGCACAATTAACTTTTCCATATTTAAATCCCAAGAGTTTGACATTGGGACACCCTTAACCCTATTATTCCAAAAATAATGAAATAGAGCAGAACCAGTCATATGAAGTGTGGTCGGGTTTCTGCATTGGCTCCATAAATCTTTCCATACCAAATAATTTGTATTCAAAGCAACAGAAGTCCCCGACAGCAAATCTACAAAATCTTCTTTGTATTTCTTAACCGTCTTTTCCTTAGTGGCCTTGGGCTTGGAACCTCTAGGTCCTCCACTTGTCGTGTCCTTGGGATTGGAACCTCCAGTTCCACTTGTCGCCTTGCTCATTTTAGCTACAAGAGAAAAACTTAACCAATTTTCTAAAATTTTCCCACACCCAACACTCTGAATTCTCCAATGTTGTTGCAAAGCTCAATTCACTAGATTACCTTGAAGATAGAATGCATTAATGCAATTATACAAAATCTTGGCTTGATCATGCAATTTATGGTATTTGGGCACCGTCACTTCTCTCAAGTCTCATTAATTGCCACACCTGCATGAACTAGAGACCTTGCGATTTAAACCCAAACCAACACTTGCTAACTCACCACTTAAATTGTTAAACATGAAATTTATCTGCGAGTTAGAGATGAAGCATTAAACATGTCTCATTGTCTGACCAACCATTTGACCACACTTGACGTTGACATGGACAAATAAAGAGAGGGAAACTTAGATTTTCAATGCATGACAACTTTGGTTTACTAGCCAACTAAGACAAAAAACAAACACAAAACCCTAATTGCCATGAACATCATGTTAAGCATTCAATGTAGAGCAGTGGAAAGGTTCTAATAGTTATGCAATATGAATAATTTTATGGATCTTGTGACACAAATTGTTGCATTTCATGTTCAACATAATGTGGAACCAATTTACTAATAATTCATTATTCAATTGTTTACTAATAATTCAAATTCACAATAAAAAATATGAAATAAGTATCCGTTCTGATTGACAAATCCAAGGAATACAATATCAAAAATCATCAATGACAACTATAGTATTGCAAATTAAAATTGTAATATGACTCAAGAACTGTAGTATAATTATAAATACCTATAAATTGACTGCTAATTCACTTTAGTGACTTAGTTCGAGGCTTCTATATCCCAAATGGACTCAAGATCCGGAAACTGACTAGTACTAACAGGTTCATCTTCATTCTGAGTCAGGTATTCAAAAATTTCTTCATCTTCATGCTAACTCTGAGTCTACAATCCATCATTTGTCTCAGCACTAGCACTAGGAGTAGCACCACCAACTTTTAAAGTGTTGCACAACCCTCATCTTTCACGCATGGAATTCCAGATTGCCAATGCCCTATCATATGGAAAATCTTTAACATTATATTGAGTTATAAACAACCTCAAACAAGCTGTTTCCAAATTTTTGTCTAATTTGTTTTTGATATTTGATTTCAAAAGCCCTAATGCACTGAAAACTCTCTCATCTTCCACTGACCCCAATATCATTGTTTGACATAAATCAACAAGTTTCAAATATTCTAGTATTGTAGTACGCAATGCTTCACTTTGATTGATCCAGGTTCAAATGGATTCTCCAAGTTAACCAACTGCTGTTTCATAAACAATACAAAGTGTTTACATTGTTTTTTAAGATGATTTGAATTTAAAATTCCTTCTATTGGTTGTCCATTGCAATATGTATCTTTTGAAAATGTTAATATCAATTCCTCTAGTTTTTTATGAAACATCATTACGTTATTTGGAATATCTCCAATTGAATGCCAAAATTGAGGATACACACAACCCATGGCTTCAAGTATTTCTTCTTGAGGGAATCTTTCATGAATCTCAGTTGGAAGTTCATATGCAATAGACTTCAAATTATCACTAACAGATTTAACAATCCTGTTAAAATCTTCCTTTTTAACTGGTAGTGCTTTGCCTCGCTTGCCCATCTTAGATTGGTGCATTGGTATCTAAAATCCTTTTACAAAGACACAACTCATTTTTTGCATTGAAATGTAAATTTTTTTTAGCATGATTCAAATCTGTAATTATTTGCCACCTAAAAAAAATTGGGCTTCGCCTTGTTAGATCTGAATATAGACCATCCAAGCTCAAGCATGTCATTTTACATAGAGTGCTATACTCATTGATATACATAGCTATGTCTTGGGATTTCTTAACAAGTTTGTTCATTGAATCCAACATGGGGAGAAGACTAGCTAAAGTTAACAGAGTCTCTATATCACTTAACTTATGTAAGAGATCAAAAGCTTTGTCTACTGTGAGGCATTGCTCATACATTAGTCTGATCAAGGATTGATATTCTGTTAGAATTTGTTCCGCTGGTCCATGCAAGGAGATCCATCTGGTCTCAACATCCTTGAGAAGCTTGTTTCCTGCTATTACTTCCTTAACAAAAATCTAAAATTCTGCAAAACATTTAGGAATTCAACAGAAGTATGAGTGGAGCTCATGGACCAAATCTTCAACTTTTGACACTATAGGGAAATTGCTTACAATTCTATATGCTAAATTCATTCGATGGGCCATGCAGTGAATGCCAACCATGTATGGTGCAATACTAGTTTGTAATCTTGTGCAAAGATCGGTCCTTTGACCTTGCATTATTGCAGCTCCATCAGCTCCAACACACACCAAATTCTTGGCAATTGTCAAGTCATCCATACCAACAATTTCATTCAAAGCTTTCTTAACTTCCAAATATAAATTTTTTGATGCTGAATTTCCCCTCATTTTACGAACACAAAGTAGATGAGCTCGACAGACATGTTCTTTTGCGGTATACATATGCATACAAACCCAAGAAGTGTTATCTACCGCAGTAACTTCATCTATGGACAATGAAATGAAATTTGACTCTTTTACACTCACTTGTAAATTTTGCTTTTCCACCTCAGCGAGACAGTTTTCCATTTCCCATCCAGTGTTTATTGACCAATGTGACATAGGATAGTGAGGAACATTCAAAAAAGATAATAAATTACTGAATTCTGGGAAATCTTTCATAGGACGCCCTCTCGACAGAACATGGAAAATAACACTCATCTGAACAATCTTTGCCAAGTTTGCATCTTTTGCTGCATGTTCAAGCTTAGCCTTGATTGTATTTCCAAATCCACTATTACTAATCAGTGCCATTTTGTGGTTATGCTCTTCATATTCCACGATATACTTAACATGAAGACATTCTTCCTTTGATTTCCATCTTACTAGTGGTGTTTCCTTTCCATCTATGATCTATTTTTCATAAACCTTACCAATATTCTTTTCTATGGTGTCAAGCTTTAGCTTTAGCTGCATCTTCTTCTCTCTTTTATTTTTCCAGCTACAATTCTTACACCTACATTCTGCTAGTTGTTCATCATTGTTTGGGACTGGTTCAATGAATGGGTACTTTGCTACCCAATCAATCTTAAAACTCCTTGTCATCTCCCACTCTCACCCCAGTTTTACTTTCCTTTTTCTTTTCTTCCTACCAACATCATCTTCAGTACTAGCATTTGCATATGAGTGAATTATCTCATTGTGTGCATCCCTTAGAACACCTTCTACCATGTCAGTATTGTCATCCTCATTTGATGCATTTAACTCAATGACAATCCCACCTTGTGGTGGTGGTGAGCTAATGTGATTGGCTTTTGCAACTGAAGAAGTTGATGGACCATAAACTTTGCCAATTCCAAAGAAAGACTTTATGGTAGTATCTTTAAGTTTAAGTTTTGGGCATTTTGATGGCCTCCCAATCCCTTCAGTTTCACCGCCCTGAGGAGTCTTACCCTTGTCTGACATCCCAATCCCTTCACCACCCTGAGGAGTCTCAATCTCAACCTTGTCTGACATCTCAATCCCTTCACCACCCTGAGGAGTCTCACCCATATCTGACTGTGACATCTTGAGTCTTGACCTCTCTTTACGAATTAAAAGTTAAAACTAATACTATCAAGTATGAAGAAATGCTTACTCACCTTTATGCCTTCTCAATTCTTTGAATCAGGAATCAAGAATGCTTGGGCATGTGTTGCAAGATTGTAACTCTGGTCCTCTGCCCTACAATGAACTTTGATGTTCCAACTCAATTTGTAGATTGCGAATTGAGAGCTCCCAAATTTACTAATCAGACACAGACAAATTGTAAGAAAGAGTGTATTTATATCAATGCATGATTGCGGTGAATTGCGCGGACATGCAATAAACATTTAATTTAATTGCATTTTTGGTGAATTGTGCGGGCATGCAATGAACATTTAATTTAAGTGGGGCAAAATGGGTCCTCAAATTCTTATAATGTTTTAATTGATATTGGCAAATTTGGCCGACGCGTGTAATGAACATTTAATTTACCATTGGCGAATTAGGTCCTAGGTACGTGGTTATTTTACTATTGCTGGCGAATAACGAAGGTGATCTAATACCCATGTACGAGTGATTCCAGGTGAATATTATGGGCATGCACATCAAATAGTGTGTGGTCAATGGCGAAGCTGGAATATAGTGTACCGTTAACCCCAAAAGTCTGGGCGATTTGACCACGATGTTGCCCGAGACTATTCGCCATTTCCTAGAAAAAATGCAAAAATACACGGAATTTGCCAATTGGTGAAGATTCACCACTAAAAAAATCTCTCATACCCACTAATCTCATCACCCTGGAAGATGCGGTATAGAGCCTCTATCCCACCCTCCTCAGTTTTCTCATAAGGTAACAAAGCCCCAACCACAGGAATCTGCAGAATCTGATAACAGTCCTTTGGTGTGATTGTCATCTCACTAGTCACCAAGTGAAAGGTGTTCGTATCACTGTGCCACCTCTCTGCCAACACTATCAATAAAGCTTGTTTAATGATATACTGAGGCATGTCTACTAAGGAGGACAACCCACATCTCTTAATAATATCTCTGTCATCCTGTGACAAACGTGAAATCAGTGTCCATGGCCTCATAAATCGCTCTCAAGACTGGAGCACACCAATCTCTGCCTGCAAATCAACAAGTATCCATCATCAGTTCCCAAATCCATCCAATATATCAAATCAAAGCATAATCAAATTAAAATAGCGAAGCATCTCAAGAACACATCATAAACATATTCACATCAACCCGTGAATAAATCAAAGATTCATATCGAAATCAGAAATCAAGATCCATAACAATGATCCATATCAAGAATTAGACTCATATCAAAATCAAAACCAAGGTCCATATTGAAAATCAGATCCATATCGAAATCAAAAATCAAGATCCATAACAACAATCCATATCGAGAATCAGACTCATATCGAAAGTAACATCGAGATCCATATTGAAATCAAAACCAAGATCCATATTGGAAATCAAAGACTCATATCAAAATCAAAAATCAAGATCCATATTGAAAGCATCTCAAAGACTCATATCAAAATCAATCCGGACCCATATCATAAGCAACATCAAAATCCATATCGGAAATCAAGGACCCATATCAATCAGGACTCATATCGGAAATCAAATCAAAGACTCATATGGAAATCAAAATCAGGTGCCATATCAAAAATCAATCAACTCAACACTCCATATTGAAAGCAATTCATATTGATAGTAGCAAGACTTAGATCATCCTACAACAGCATATCAGAATCAAACATCATCACAAAGAAGGACTCACATTGGATCGAGAACCATATCCGAGCAATCAACAAACACATATTGACATCTATGCCATCTATCTAATCTATTCGACTCATGAAACATTCTTCACAATCACTTTTTTACCAAATTTGGACCCTACACGCTAAGCGAGGGCTCCTAAGCGCTAAGCTACCACCCATGCTCTATTCTTTTCCATCAATGCGCTAGCAATCAAACCCTACGTGCTAAACCTATCCCACTTGCTAACTGGAACTCCAATTGTGCTACCCTATTTACCCAATGTGCTAGGTTATCCTATGTACTACCTAGCCTACCCATTGCGCTTCTATGTAGACCTCATGCGCTAAATCATCCTATGCGCTAACCTACCCCCCCAACCGCACTACAATGTCATCCCTAGATGCTAAAACTCCTAGGGTTTTGCTACGCTAACACTCCTATCATATACACTAGACAACTTACCCGACATGCTAAATTGGAAAATACGACCCAAAATTGAAAAACCTGACCAAAATAAATAAAATCAACCAAAAACGAAGATGGCTTTTGGCCACTTACTGGTGGGCCATAGGCGACGAGTCTTCAGTGTAGCCTAATGCACTTAAATCGATGCGAGGAGTATGGAATCAACATTGTCGTCAGAGCTCCAAATGTCACAATCACAAAGAGACAAGTGTGCAAATGATTTTTTAAAGTTACTTTTTACATTTTAATGGGGTGAAATAAAAAAAAGGTTAATAAGTGGGACATACATTTTTCTCCAACTTTTTCATTTTTAACCTTATCAACATCATTTTTGGGAGATCAATCAATAATGTGCACTCAACACAGTCAATATTCTCATATTGTAATTAACTCAAAAACGCTCATCAAATTGACAATTTTCACTAAATCCTTGATTCATCTCCTGAGGGGGCATCATTAATATTGTTTATCAATTCTTCACATCTGGGGCATCAAATCGACATTTCGACAAACAACATCATATCGATCAAACTTTGACAGCAGATCCGGCAAATTTTCTTTGAATCAACATGTGCACACATGTCACTTCAAAGAGGGGCAAAATGTAGACGTATAAATCTGACCACTTTCCTAAATAAATATTTAATATTTATTTTAACCCCATTCCCCTTATTAATTAAATTCTATTTAATTAATTTCTTCATATTCATCTATTTGATTAAATAAATTACTCAATTTATTTAATTAAGTTCACCTAAACCTTTTCTAGCCTTTAATTAAATAAATCACTTTATTTAATTAATTCCCCTTTCTCCCTTTTTAATTAAATTTTCATTTTAATCCTTGCAAACAAATAAATCTAATTTATTTATTAAATCCCCCCACTTGTATTTATGCAAGTTGCATCTATTTTGTTGAAATAAAGTAATTTTATTTTAATAAAAATCCTCCTCCATCCACTTGCATTTTCCTACATCTCCCACTTGCCTCCTAAACCCCTTTTAAATTCTTCTAATCCCTTCCAATTTAGCATAATTCATCTCCTAATTATTGTCACATTCCTAAGAAAAGAGAATTCACTTCTCAAAGCCTCCAAAGTCTTCAATAACCATTAAAGGGTTTGTGTCTTCAAATGGTTAACCTTTAAAGTCTTCCAAACCATTAAATGCTCTTACATAACCATTTATGGTTAACTCATCTTTGACCTTTGGTTAGAGACTTTCCTCTAACTTAATCCTCATCTAGCCCAAGGGTCTCATCAAGCATTCATGTCTTTAACCTTGGTTATCCTTTAACCCTTGCACAAGAGTTTACTTCTTGGGTAAAAGCTTTATCCAATGGATAATCCTAACCTAAACTTAACCCTTACCTCCTAAGGTAACCTTCATGTCTTATCAAGCATTTAATGCTTCTCACATCTCCTCTCAAGCAACCTTTTGCTGACAATTGTCACCATTTTCTTCTCCCTCACCTATATCAAACCCCTCACCTAATACTACCCATTCCAAGCAAGTTTCTAACCCTTCACGAAATTGTGTTGGAACAAGAAATTCCACCACCCTACGAATTGCTGCAATACTTTCCCTCCACTTCCAATCCCCAAGCTAGGATGAGTGAATATATATCCATTCTGGTATGATATATGTGTTTCATTTTTATAAACACCTTCCCCAATATCATAAAAACACAGTGTGGGATATAATCATCCCAGAAGTTAAAAAGACCTCTAAGCTATCTGAATGTCAGCTCACCCTGAAAAGCTAAAATCTTCTTCTTCGTCTTCAATGTGAAATTTGCCTCCATCTTTCTCAGATAGAGATATCACCTTCACCTCAATGTTCACCAAATCCTCTTCACTTCTCTGAGCTCTTACTTCTAACTTGCTTCATAAGCTAAATGCAAGATGAAATTCGAGGTTACTTGCATTTAAACTCACTACGCCTTTCAAAACTGGTGTCCTTAAGAATATCTTTCCCAATTAATGTCTGTGATCGCCTTGTCACTCCCTCATGATCTTTCCGACTCTATAGGAGTACCAAAGAGTATGTCCTACATTTATGATCTAAAAAATCATAATAATCATTCTAGATGTATAAACCTGACCACTTTCCTAAATAAATATTTAATATTTATTTTAACCCCATTCCCCTTATTAATTAAATTCTATTTAATTAATTTTTTCATATTCATCTATTTGATTAAATAAATTACTCAATTTATTTAATTAAGTTCATCTAAACCTTTTCTAGCATTTAATTAAATAATTCACTTTATTTAACTAATTCCCATTTCTCCCTTTTTAATTAAATTTTCATTTAATAAAATTAATCCTTGCAAATAAATAAATCTAATTTATTTATTAAATCCCCCCACTTGTATTTATGCAAGTTGAATTTTTTTTAATTTAATTTTAATAAAAATCCTCCTCCATCCACTTGCATTTTCCTACATCTCCCACTTGCCTCCTAAACCCCTTTTAGATTCTTCTAATCCCTTCCAATTTAGCTTAATTCATCTCCTAATTATTGTCACATTCCTAAGCAAAGAGAAGTCAATTCTCAAAGCCTCCAAAGTCTTCAATACCCATTAAAGGCTTTGTGTCTTCAAATGGTTAACCTCTAAAGTCTTCCAAACCATTAAAGGCTCATAACCATTTATGGTTAACTCATATTTGACCTTTGGTTAGAGATTTTCCTCTAACTTAACCCTCATCTAACCCAAGGGTCTCATCAAGCATTCATGGCTTTAACCTTGGTTATCTCATTAACCCTTGCACAAGAGTTTACCTCTTGGGTAAAAGCTTTATCCAATGGATAATCCTAACCTAAACTTAACCCTTACCTCCTAAGGTAACCTTCATGTCTTCTCAAGAATTTAATGCTTCTTACATCTCCTCTCAAGAAACCATTTGTTGACAATTGTCACCATTTCATTGGTGAGAATTGTAAACATGGATTGATTAACTTTCAATCTTGGCCCTTGTTAAGATTATCCAATCTTGACCATCCATTGCCCTTATTTTCCTATAAACAGATCTCTCATTCCTTATTTTAATAATCTCCAAGTTTTCATGCATCTACATTATAGCCTAAATTACTAAACATTTAGTCTCTCTTTGTTAAATCATCATAATAGCATTTAGAAGCATTTTAATATATCATAGAATATTCATGTTAGACTAGTATATCATTGCTAGGACAATTTGTTAATCTTATCATCATCTTTATGATAGCTTAATCATCACAATTTCAATATCATACATCTTAGAATACATTCATGCATACAAATCAAACATCACTCATTCTTGGAGTTGTCATTCGTAAGTCACTTTGCTCAGTGATCTGAGAGAAAAACATTGACTTTAGGGATTCTGTGAGATAGAGAACAATAGGACACCCCTTGGGAAGTTGAATTGATTGAATCAATTCATATACTTGCACCAAGAGTCTCATTGGTGTGTGAATATCTTGGATTTGAGCTATTCATTTTCGTCACCACATTTCCCCGCACACAACTGCCAGCCTAAAATCTTATCTAATTAAATCTTCAAATCTTACTTCACCTGCTTTTTTGAATGTGAATGCCCATTTAGATAAAATATCCATGTCTACATTCCTTGTTCACCTAATGTGACTTACACCCCCCCTAAGAAGATTATCTTGTCACAAGTCAATATAAGATGACATACATCTTACCTTTATCAATGCCTTTTGAAATCAAATCAAAGTCCATGAAAAATAACCGACCAAGTTAAAGGGTGTAGAAAAATAAGTCCATCTTTCGGTAAACCTCTACTAAGTCAATGATCTCTTGTAGATTCTCTTTGTCACCTTATAGTTATGCTAGCCCACATCTTGATGGAAAGTGAAAAACCTCAAGGAATTTTTAGTTACTATCTCTCTCATTAGATGGAGTGCAGGTACCACCAAATAGGTATTTGTCAGATCTGTCTTCCTCAAGTGAGGGAAATTTAGGAAGAGAAGAGGAAAGTGAGACATGTAGTAGGTCTAAAAGAGGGAGATCAACTAGAGGTGAAAAGATTAGAAGAAAATTCTGGAAACGCATGGAATTTTTTTTTGCTAAAGGGGGTCATGTTCTTATGATGATGATAGCATAGGGAACATCAAGGTACCATTCAGGTACAAACATCTATGAAAACAATAGGTACCCAAGGAACTTCCTCCAATAAACACTAATTTTTATATCAATGAGAGGATATATCGCATAGCACCATCGTCATTATATGGTTTAGGCCTATTTTACATGGACGGCATAAAGGTTTGTTACGATAGAGTTACTGAATTGATAGAGTATGTCAGACCCTGTTAGAATTACAAAGATTGGATGCAGCTGGTTCGATATACACGAAGTATCCATAAGTATGCACTATTAGCAAATTATATACAGCTAAAAGATAAGAATCAAAATAAAGGAGTGACTATGTACATTGATAGAAGGCCAAAAACATCAGGGAATATTGTAGCATTTATAAATAGTACACAACTTGGGTCAACAAATAAGCAACCGAAATCGAGGCGAGTGAGGGAAACCATGTATTCGTATGTGCGATAAAATCAATAACTGCAGGTGAAGAGTTGCTAATCAATTAAAATTTGAATCACATAGATACAAACACAATTACTATGGGGGTGGTACATACTATATACCATTTTACCCAACCTCCAATTAATGACTCCAATATATCATTTTATTATTAAGTTTTTTTTCGTAAGTCTATTGGTCTCATTTTGCTAATGTTTTTTTATATTTAATGTTTGTCATAGTGAGACATTGATCGTACAAGGAAGGCTTCGGCCTAGAGAATAGATCGCGATGCATCTTCGGGCACTTCTAACCGATAGGTTTGCCTCATTGTTTCTTGTTACTATCTCCAATTAGGACTGTCAATTCCTTACTTTCATTACCTGATCACATTCTGATTTTGATCGCAATGTTTCATAAAGAAAACATAGTTGGGACTTAATCCTATTTTGTTCAAGCCTTGGAGGCTTTCATACTACAACTTAATCCACACTCAATGATAAGTAGTAAATATTCATTACACTAGTCTTTCAAATCAGATCATGAAGGAACCAATTAATCATAGTATAAAGGACTGCAAAACTCTTTATTTAAAACAAACCCTTAATGAGATGAACCACCATATATGCAGTAAAACATATTATAACTTCCTTAGCATGAGTGGTTATTGCATTCAATAGTAAAATGCCAAAAAATTACTGATTCACATTAATCACCTATCCATTAATATAACAATGTTACTAATGCCTCCCATAAACTGTGTTCAAACAAAGGGTTTTAACAATTTTTAGAAAAACTACTATATCTCTTCAAATACTCCATGAAAATGCATAAGAAAGGATTCATTGGAAAGCTATTTCATTATACCATAATTCTAAAATACTTGCAAATTCAAAATACAACATCTATGATCCTTCTTGTCTCTATGACAGTCACAGACCCTTTAAACATTTATGATAGTTGAGGGTTTGATGGGTAAACTTTGTCAAATGCTCTCCAAACTGCTCCTCCACTCTTGAACTCGACTAGACATGATTTTATAAACCATTACAAACTAATTTCTAGTCCTTTTAACTTCTCCAAGCAACTCATGACCGATGGATGACATTTTATCTCTCTTTTGCACTTTCTGGCAATGTTGCAACTTTGCAACTTTTGCATTTTTGACACAACTTTGCCAACTTTGGTCATATCCTTCTTGGATGTTTCCAACATAACAAAAATGGACTCAATATAATCAATTACAACATTTTTAATCCTTTATGGATATTTTGACCTTAGTTGACTCTATCAAGACCTATTAGGTCTCTTGGTACAAAATGGCTCTTCAAGCCTTACAATTGAGTTGTCTTTTATATCAATGGACTTTATGACCTTACAAATCATGTATGAAAATTACTTTGACCTCATAAGATATCTTTATGCGTGGGTGCCTCTGCACCATTTTATTATTATTATTTTTGTAATTTTATTGGGTTAATTTCAATAATGTTTTTAATATTTTTGTCGCAGTCGAATGATAAGGGAAATGCACCAGTAGTAGAGGAGAGCATGCATAGGGAGGTGCAATCACTATTATGCGATGATGACATCACATATTCCGCAAACCCTTTGGATATGATAAGGAAGACCCAAAAAAATGCAATGAAGAAATCCTTCAGTTATTATTCATAGTGCCTCAAATAGATGAGATAAGAGAAAGGATTAAAATGTTGATTGAGATTGCACGAAACTTACAAGTAAGATGTCATAAGATCTTTAATTATAACATAAGTTCATTCATGGTTTTATATTTTTTACTCTTTTATGTAATGAACTATAATATGTGTTATTTTTACAGGATTTTTTGTGTCCTCATGATGTTGCTAGTCATGATCAGGGTACTGTGGGTGCTACTCGGGGACTAGGGGTTGGTACAAGTGTTGATCTTGATCTTCCTATGCATACATCACATCATTCGACCCCATCATCAGTACCTATATTGTCGACTAAAATTTTGGCAACACATAGCATTCATACATCGGGTAGTGCATCCTTTGGCAATGAATACATGCTAGAACATGCGTCGGGACATGTACCTAGGGATGCAAAGGCCACTAGTACTGGTGATGTTTTAGCAACATTTCTTGGATCTTCTCGTATTACTAGTACGATAATATTGTTTGTCACATTTGTGGTGACCGAGGATTTTGTTCCCATAAAGATTAAAATATTTTAATATTATATATAATCCAATTGAAATTTACTTATTGATCACTCTTTTTAGACTAATGATCCCATGATCTTTTTGCAGGAAATGATGTTTTTTATAAACATTGGAGATATTTGGGCCCACCATACGTGTATAGTGGAATGGCTAAAATGAAGATTTAAAAGATGAGCTCATTAACCATTTAGTTGTGTTGTTCGGTAATAACACATTCAATCAAACCAAGGTCCTTAAGAAAGTTGGTACCTATCTAAAGTGTGTGAGGGACCAATATAGGTCACATTTAGAGAAGAAAAAAAAGTATGAGCATCCCCCCATGATTCCGGAGAGGGAGTGGAAGTACCTAGTGCTGGATGGAAAGGAGAAGGCTGCAAAGAAAAAAGGAAAGACACACCGAGCAAAGGAAGGTATGTGATACTATCAACAATGTAATTATATACTGATTACTCTTTATTTTTACATAATCTAACATATTTCAAACTTTTCATAGGTTTTCTGACACGTCAAAGGAAACAAAGGCAAGACTAGAAAAACACAGGCAACACAAACTTGGCTCTGGTGGTTATATGAAATTAGTTGCAAGAATTGTAAGTGTCAATAAATAAAATATATTGCATCCAAATAATAAATTGCAAACATTTTTGGTTTTATCACACCATAGAAGCAAAATTCATGATCTTATGCAAAAATGCAGGGCTCTGAATTCAAGAGAGTGCCCACTGAAGAGGACCTGAAGATTTCCTTTCAGTAAGGCTATGGAGTCATGGTTGAATGTGTTAGGATTCCCACAGATACTAAGAGGGGGGGGTGAATCAGTATCTAACTCATGAATTGAATTTCTTAACTTAAAACATGTAGAGCACATTAATACTGTGTACTAGTAAGCAGAAAGTAATGCAATAAATAGAGATAAAAACAACCACATGAAAAACACACCATAACACAAGGATTTAATGAGGAAACCCGGTGTGGGAAAAACCTTGGTGGGATTTGTGACCCACAATATTCACTTACTGGCCAATAAGATAATATTACTGCTACAAGAGGGGCTTGCACATGCAGGAAGGCCAATTGCCTAGAGCTCACTGCTCAAATACAAAATAGGAAGTCTCACTGACTTACAAAAATGGATTATATAAATCCAGTGTCTTGTACTGCTTCAAGATAGCATCTATAATGCTAGATCCAGTACTAGTTTCTGCTCCGCTGCTTACATAAACCTTTAACCTATAATTCGCATAATAGATCTACCTTATTTCACCTAAAATATTCCTCTTCCTTACTTACAAATGTTCTACAATGATCTCTCTTATATAAGAGTCATTTTACAACTTTCCAAGTCAGCTTACAAAGATTTTACAATAATAAACAAAATATAATATAACAAAAAATCCTGTCAGCCTCTGTGTCAGTATGCTTTCTTTCTCTGCCGGTATGCTTCCTTTCACTACCGGTGCTGGTGATGTGAGTGTTAGTGATGTGAGTGTCGGTGGAATGCCTTGTCAGTGCCATAAGATTGTAATGTTGCCATCAATGACAAAACTCTCAATCACCTACAATGTCTCATTGGAGTGTGCATATGCCATCAGAATGCCTAAGAGTCTTGACTAGGAAAGCGTAAGCTTCCACTGCATCTGACACACAAGTAAATAAACTCAATGAAGTTTATTTAAAAATGAATACTTGTGCACTCTATTCAATATTAATTTCCACCATAACGTAATTATGTGCCTATTTATTTTAAACAACATAGCAATGATAATATTGCACATGATATTGGAATGTAGCTTGGTGAGGGTGGAGTGCAACCTGTAGATGATGGTCATGGTCACGTGCATCCTGGTACTGGATGTATTCATGTGCTATATAGAATGCATTATGGATTAATACAATTAAACATATTTAATTGCATTTGGTGTATAAATCAATGTAACCTTTCGTGTTTCAACTTTAGAGCATGATTAAGTTATGTTAGGGTTTCAAGCAGATCCGAAGCAAATATGAACTAACAATTATATGCAGATTTAAATACAAAAGATAAAGAAATAAAATAGAAACATAGATAACACAAAGATTTAACGTGGTTCACCCAGAATGGGTTACATCCACCATACACAACCATCCAATCTTTCTTATTATCCAGCAAAAATAGTACATCAACCTTACAATGCCTTAAGCATCCCAACTGCTTATAACATGTGTTTTTAGGGCAACAAACAAAGTTGGCCTTTTTAGGGTTTTATTACGATCTCGGTTTTCATCAACAAAAAATGGAAATTTTTTTTTCTCAAGGGCTGCTGCCCCTGAACCCCTACAGCGGGCTTCACCCACTTTCCCGGGGCCCGGCCCAACCCGACCCTGGACCCCGACGAGGATATGTGCTGAGTGTACAATACTTTGCTGATCAGTCACCACATATCAACAATCTCCCACTTGGAGACTGATCAAGCTCCACACCAAACAATCTCCCACTTGGAGACTAATACTAGATGACACCACTGTACTTGTAGCATCCGCTGGATAAAACACTGGGGCTCGACAGGTATAAATCCCACAATTATCAATCAAGAAGACCAACAGAAACTGATGAAGAAATCAGCTTCTCTTGTGGAACTACCTTTGTGAACATATCGACAGGATTCTCACTTGTGTGAATCTTCTCAAGCCGTAACCAACCCTCCTCCAAAACAGTCTGGATGAAGTGGTAACTAAGCTGAATGTGCTTTGTCCTTGAATGAAAAGTAGAGTTTTTCACAAGATGAATGACACTCTGGCTATCAGTATACAATGGGTGAACCTCCTATGTCTAACCCAATTCCTCCATAAAACATTGTAACCAAATCATCTCCTTGCTGGCTTCTATAGCAGCAACATACTCAGCTTTAGTGGTTGAAAGTGCAACAGCCTTTTGCAGCCTAGAAATCCAATTGACTGCAGTTCCCCCTATAGTAAAAACATACCCTGTAGTACTCCTCTATGAATCAATATCCCTTGCCAGATCAGAGTCAACAAATCCACTCAGAGCAACATTAGATCCTTTGAAACATAATGCCTTCATAGTAGTTCCTTTCAAATACCGAAGAATCCATTTCACATCATTCCAATGTTCCATACCCGGATTACTTATAAACCTGCTCACAACTCCCACTGCATGTGCAATATTTGGCCTTGTGCATACCATTGCATACATCAGACTACCAACAGTTGATGAATACGGGATGTTAGACATTTTATTTACCTCTTCCTGTGGCTTTGGGCACATCTCCTTAGTCAATTTGAAATGACTAGCCAAAGGTGTACTAACTGCTTTTGCATCCTGCATGTTAAATCTTTTCAACACTTCTTTATATACTCACTTTGGGACAAATTCAAGGTTCTGTTTTTCCTGTCCCATGTAATCCTCATACTGAGAATTTTCTTTGCTGCACCCAAATCTTTCATAGAAAATGACCTGGCTAATTTCTATTTAAGATCATTTATGTGTTGCATGTCAGACCCAACAACAAGCATGTCATCAACATAAAGCAACAGGATAATATAACTACCATTATCCAATCTCTTAAAATATACACAATGATCAAAATGACATCTATGATAACCGTGTTCAACCATGAAACTATCAAATTTTAAATACCATTGTCGGGGTGCTTGCTTTAGGCCATACAAACTTTTCTTCAACCAACACACCAAGTTCTCCTTACCTTTGACCTCATATCCCTGTGGTTGCAACATGTAAATTTCCTCCTCCAAATCTCCATGGAGAAAAGTTGTTTTGACATCTAATTGATCTACAGCCACAAGACTAAGTATAGTTCTAATTGAAGTCATTTTTACAACTAGAGAAAATATTTCATCATAATCTATACCCTTTTTCTATGTAAAACCTTTTACCACAAGTCTGGCCTTATATCTTTTCTAACCTTCTTCCTCCTCCTTCAACCAATAAACCCATTTGTTAGGCAAGGCTCTTTTTTTTGCAGGTAAAGGGACTAAGTCCCAAGTCCTATTTTTCATCAAGGAGTCCATCTCCTCTTTCAAGCCTAGCTCCCACTGTTGTTTGACATCCACCTGCATTGCTTCTTCATATTCTTCTGGTTCACTAGAATCAGTTAATAATATAGAATCCAAAGAAGGAGAAAATTTTTCAGGGGGTCTACTTGACCTCGTAGAACGTCTTACACTTGTAGGAGTTTGTGGGACAATCTATTGTTGTTGAGCATCAGGTACCTGTGGCATTTCATTTTCAGGAATCTCATCCAACACCACATATTCTTGTTTGTCCTGTTCATGCTTCTTTTCCTGCATTTGTTCTTTATACATAACCTTGTCATTGAATATAACATCTCTACTTCTAATTATTTTCTTACTTTCAAAATCCCATAACTGATAGCCATATTCATCTATCCCATATCCAATGAAGATACATTTTTGAGATTTAGCATCAAGCTTGGTTCTATTTTTTTAATCAACATGGACAAAAGCTTCACTACCAAAAGTTTTTAGAAAAGAATAATTTACCTTTTTACCAGTCCATGCCTCCTCTAGAATACCACCATCCAAAGGGGTTGAAGGTCCTCTATTTATCAAATAGACAATAGTATGTACAACATCTGCACAAAAATGTAAGGGCAATCCAGCATGCAATCTCATGCTCTTCGCGCGTTCCATGATAGTCCTATTCATTCTCTCTGACACACCATTTTCTTGTGGAGTTCTTAGTACTATCTTCTACTTTTGAATCCCATTTATGGAGCAGTACTCTTCAAATGCTTTGCTGCAATACTCACCTCCATTATCTGCGCTGAGACACTTCAACTTTTTTCCTGTCTCATTCTCAACCAAAGCTTTCCATTTCTTAAAAGTTTCAAAAACATCTTCTTTTTGTTTTAGGAAATATACCCATGTTTTTCTAGTTGAGTCATCAATAAAAATAACATAATAACAAGAGCCACTAAGAGATGATACCTGAGCCAGTCCCTATACATCTGAATGTACAAGCTCTAACTTCTTACTCTTCTTCTCTTTCCCAACCTTGAGAAATCTGACTCTTTTCTGTTTACCATAAACACAGTTTTCACAAAACTCTAAATCAATCTTCTATAGTCCTAGCAACAAATTTTTGGAGTGAAGGGTTTTCATCCCTTTCTCACTCATGTGCCCAAGCCTATGGTGCCACATTATCGAATTTATTCTTGCAAAATCTATTGTTGTTGTCCCTGCAGTAACTCTATCTGTAGCAGCTAGGGTAGAATAAGTGTTACCGGTACACAGATATAATGTGCCTACCTTCGAGCCTTTAGCTACTACTAATGATCCTTTAGTGTGATGAATACTAAGAGGGGGGGTGAATTAATATGCCAAAAATATCTATACTGAAACACTTACATAGTCTAAATATAAACCAGTAAAACAGTCTAACAAATAGACCGATTATCACACATGCAAACCAAAATGCAAATAAAGCATTCACCCACAAAAGTAATACAACCATAACACAAGATATTTGACGTGGAAACTCAAGTGGGAAAAACCACGGTGAGATGGAACTCACAAGTCACTATCTGCAGAATAGAAACCAGACCGGTTAAGGTCTTACAATGTTCTTCACCAAAATAGATCCTGTTAGAAATCTCAATCTCTGTTAGGAGATAAGTCCAATTAAAGACTACCTTGTTAGAGGATTTTAGATTCATAGAAGTGGACCACCTTGTTAGAGGATTTTACAAAGGCTTTTGGGCCTACCTGATTAAGGGCTACAAACTTGTCGAAGAGGTGAGTAATCAACAAGTGTTTGATCTATCTAATAGCACAAACTGCTTGATTAGATCTAGTATAGCTCACTACTAATGCATTTCAGCATTACTCCAGTCTTCTCCATCTCTTTTTGTTTACAACTTGATCTTCTTAGATAAGATCACTCTTACAACTCAACAACCACCTTAACCCCTAGCAACAACAACAACAACTCAAAACCCTAGACATGATGTCCTTTTAAAGGAATCTGATTTCATGTCGGTCCAATAGGATCACATTACAATTTCCTAGAATCAATGAATCTAGACATACTCAGTAACATGACACAAAAAGCACCGTCAGTGTGTCGGCACCATCAATCAATCGGTGGGTTGGTAACTCATCACAAAATGCCGGTTGGTAACTCATCATAGAGTATTACCGGTTCATACAAAATACCGGTTGCCGATTTGGCAAAAATGAAGACTGGTAAGAATGTGTTATGCCACTTTGCTCCCTTGTACGAGTTGAGATCTATGAACCGCTTGGGGTCGTTATGCCGCTTCAGACCGGGAAACACATTCTACAAAATCATTAGTCTAAAGACTAGAATACAACATACTGGTTGGAACAAACACCGGTTGATCTCTAGCTCATACATATAAAGGGGATCTCAATACAAGTGTGTGTCCATCAATGACAATCACAACATAAACATCAAAAATTCCAACAATCTCCCCCTTTGGCATTGATGGCAACACTTAGGAAAATAAAATTTTGACATCTAAGTGTTTTACAACAAAAACTTGCCATTAACAAAATTGCTCCCCCTAAGCATATACACTATCCCTTAATCAACACAATGTTTAGAAATTTTGCATACAAAGCATAATCATTGAGACATTAGAGCATATAGCATATATCAAAATTTCAAAAACAGATACATCTCCCTATTTGTCTTCAAAATAGATAGAGTACTTCTCCCCTTGTATTAGAAGATCAAAATTTTAAAACCAAAAATAGATACTTCTCTCCCTTTGCCAATAATGACAAAGTACCGCTGAACAACCCTGTTTCCAATTGATATATATATAAAAAGTTTATGACAACAATGAATAATATTTGTCAAAAACTGATTTATAGTCCTGCAAAAATTGTTTCATGGATAGAGACCAGGACTCAAGTAAGGAGGTGGCCACTTCTTTTTATGTTTACATCTGGTATACCTGTTCCTCCATGGCATCAATTGTGCTCAGATCCTATGTGACTTTCAAGGCATCCAGGTTTAGATAACACTTTTGAAGAATTTGCAGACGTGGAAGTAAAACCAGTTGTAGCTCTTGCAAATCTTTAGATCGTGTACTGATCTCTTGCTCTATTTTGGCTAACTGGATCTGGAATCGATGAATGGTTTGCCCATATGTTGCAAAGGAACCATAAGGTGTCTTAAATGTGCCCAAGTAGGACTATAAGTCCATTTGAAGCTTTTGCTTCTTGGCTAGCACATCATCGCAGAACAGATGAGGTTGACAGATTTTGCTTAGTAGCAAGTTTCCCTCATCCAAGGCATTCCTTATGTCCTTTTGGTCTTTCAGCAGTTCAGACCAAAGCTCATTCATCTTTTTCACTAGAGCAATCTTAAGAGCCTTTTGATGCTCTTTCTTGACATTTGCCTCAGCTACTTCTTCCAAGCTCTGCACCTGATCATCCACTATAGTACATAGTAGTTTGAGCTATGCTAGTGATGATTCAGTGTCATGAAGATTGGTACCGGGGATTAAACTGGTAAGGGTGTCTACAACCGACTGAATTATGTCCTGTTCCTTTTTCCTATGAATGATCTCAAGATGCTCTTGAGCAAACTTGATGCTTTGCATAAGCTCCGACTCATTTACAGATTGGAGATCGATAGGACTAGATATATCAACTGGTTTGGCTTGACTCTCGGTTGCCTTCGGAGTCTCCATCTGAGTGCTCTCCATTGCTTTTGCTGCCTTGTCTGCTTCTGCCTTCTTCCTTTTCTCTGCTTCTTTCTTTTGTTTCTTGTCTTGCTCTTCTTTCTTTTTCCTGTCTTCTTCTTTCCTCTTCTCCTCTTCTTTCTCTTTTTCTTCCTTCTTCTTCTTTTCTTCCTCTTCCATCTTTTTCTTCTCTTCCTCTTCCTTCTTCTTTTCTTCCTCTTCCTTCTTCTTCTTTTCTTCCTCTTCTTTCTTCCTCTTTTCTTCCTCTTCTTTCTTCCTCTTCTCTTCCTCTTCTTTCTTCCTCTTCTCTTCCTTATCCTCTTCTTCTTTCTTCTTCCTTTCCTCTTCTTGCTTCTTCTCCTCTTCATCTTTTCATTTCTCCTTTTCCTCTTTTCTCTTCTCTTCCTCTTTTCTCTTTTTCTCATCTTCATCCCTTTTCTTCTTCTCTTCCTATTCTCAAGCTACTTCCTGTGTGTCCTTAGCTTACTCACCACCCTATTTGGCTTGTTGCCCCTGTTCTGTTCCCTCATAAGGTATGTCCTAAGTGATATCTTCTACATCCAAGGCATCAACATCAATAGTGTCGATTGGTTCTTCAACTCGGTTTCCTTCCTCATCAAAAACTTCATCCGGTTTGGATACAGCTGGTTCTTTTTCCGCTTGGAGGTTGGCCATTTTTGCTTTGTGAGAGTTGATAGCATAATCCATATGCTGATGAGTATCTTTTTCAACATCATCAATTATCCCCTCCAACAACCAGAGTCTTCTTCTCCTTGTGAAGAAGAGACCTTTATTTTGATCCAGGACATCAAATAATTCTGAATTTGAGAGGTCGGGAAAGTACTATGCAAAGACTTTCTCCCTAATCTCTTGTTCTTTTTCAATGGCATTGCGCCATTTATTATCTAATGCTTTAAAAAAAGAATTCAGTGTCTAAGATTTAATCTCTGATGGCGACCGGTCATCTTTACATAGATAAATGATGATTTCTTTTAATACTTCTTCCTTTTCCTCATCACTAAAATCATCATAATAATCTACTAAATCATGAAGTAATTTTCTCTTAATATTCTTAACTATCCTTTGAAAATGTGTCAAAGGTTTGTATGAGGAGATGTCAATATTTACTGGTGCAGATGCTGCTGGTTCATTCTTCTTCATTTTCTTTGTCTATCTGGCCTTCTTTGGCTTTTCATCAGACTCGGTCTCTTAAGAGTCCAGTTCATTTGTCTTCATCTTCCTTTTTCTTTCAAAGACTTTGCTGGTGTCTCCTCTAGTTTCTTCTTTGCCAGTGACCGCTTGGTCACTCTTGGAGTTTCAGTGGTAGCTGGTGCTGATGCTGCAGGAACTACTTTGGCTTTCTTTGTTGCCAGTTCTTTTCCTTTCTTAACCAATGGTTCTTCAGCTGGTGCAATCCTCTCCAAGTAGGTTCCGGTCCTTTTAGCCTTTGGATCAAGAGGCGAGGCAATAAGGGTTGAGGCATACCCTTCCAGCATATCATACATAACTTCATAGCCCATTGGCTCCACTTCCTCCATTCTAGGCTCAACAGCCTCCATTAAGCATTTGTCCACGTGAATGGTGAAACAAATGTCATCTTCATATTTCTTAACTATATCACCTGATATCCTTACCCTTTGACTCATCTTTCTTCTGAACTCATCAAAATATTTGTTTAGTACTTCAAGGTAACTGACTCCAATGGCTTGTATACTTTCCTTGATCTGCTTGGTTATCGGTTGGTCAGGAGACCACTAGACATCTCCTACTCCAAGAAAGTAGCCTTGGAAATAGAAGAACAACCCTATCAGTAGTTGTCCAAACTTAAACCTTAGTGCATTGTCCTGTTTGATCACCTTTAGATTCAACAGGAGTTGCCTCTGCATACTGGTGCACAAGTCAAAAGATGCATCCTCCTTAATCATCTGGTAAGTGGCATTTACCGCTACAGCAGATACATAATTAATCCTATTGGCTGAAAACGTTCTGTAGCCTATCACCATGCGAGCGTATTTCACCAGATCATCCTTGATAGGATTAACTATCATACCCCATGAGTCACTTGTTGAATTAGTGAGTTTGGCCATTTCGGTTTTTCTTACCGTTCTTAGGGCTAGCACTTCCCCTGTGTTGCAAAAACCAGTGATTGCATGAATTGCCTGAGGCGTGATATCATGCATTCTCTCTAGGTACATCTTGTCACCATGGACTCTACTCAAAATGATCCTGATGTGATCGTCCGTAAAATCTTCTAGAAAGTATACTACATTATTGAGTTTCTTCTTCTCTAAGATACTAAACTTCGGTTTGATCTTTTTGTCCTTGCTGCAAAATAAACCTAACTAGGTGTGAATAGATAAAGATCCTAGGTCTTCAATTTTGCAATCAATATAATAAAAAATTCCTTCTTCAACTATGACTCCAGCCAAAACTTGTGATAAGGCATTATATTTGGACTTCCTCTGAATAAAACTTATCGACTCAATGGATGTACTAGAACTGGTATGAGATGCGGAAGCCATTGTTGAGTATTTTCAAGAACATGAAAAATACCTTTACAATGCAAATTTAGGGCTTCCTGATTCTGCTTCACTCCACTCTCCGTCGGTTGCCAAATCACCACTTTGTGTTCTTCACGACCGCTTGCAAACTGGATTTGAATCTCCTTCAAGTTTTATCAATTTCTTGAAATCTTAGCTCAAAATGCCTTTTCTTCGCTCTGCACTTGAAAAACTTTTCTTCGCTCAAAAATAGATAGTGAGAAATGATTTGAAATATGCTTTTATACATATCTCTCACCTATCGCCATTAATGCTCCTCTATTAGGGCAAAAACCCTAATTTGCCTCCTTTACCATTTCCGGTCTTGTGCCAAGCGACAAATATCATGTACCGGTTAAGGTCTTTTACCGGTGTAACCGGGGGTTCACAATAATTTTGCCATTTGCTCCCCCTAAGCCTCTTTGAAGCTTAGTTTACTGGTTCTAATATTTCCACACTAGGTGCAGAGACCGGTTCCTCTTCCAACATTGTTGGTTTCTTCCTCCAGGTTTTGTTCATGTCCGCTTGAACTTTTTCAACATCAACTTCTCCTTTCTGAGTGACCGGTATATCATTAGATATACTCTTTCTGCTTCTACAGAACCTTGCAATGTGGCCTGGTTTGTTGCAGTGATAGAAAACCAATCCAAGTGCTCTCCAAGGTCCATTGTTCATATTTCCATTCTTCCTTCTGCATGTAGCCGTAGTGTGTCCATGTCCATGACAAATCCAACAATTTTCTCTCCATTCGGTTGCCGGTTGATAACCATTGTTGCTTGACTGATAATTGTAGGCATTGAACCAGTTAGGGTTCTGGTTTACAAAAGATTCCGGACTAGCTCCTTGGGTCCTCTGAGGATATCTTCCGGTATTGTTCATGACAGACCTGCATTTAGATGCTCTATGCCCAAACTTGTTGCATGCATAACAATGACCATTGAACTTATTGGATCTAGGTACATTGCTAATAAAATATGGAAAATTATTGTAGGCTTTGCTCCTACATTCATTAGCAATGTGTCCTTCTTTAAGATAGTTAAAGAAAACATGTTTGAATTTTTGCTTACCTTTTCCTTTGAGTGCCGGTTGCTTCTTTGATGCTTCAGCATTTGTTCTTGAAGATTATCCTTCCTCATGTCTAGAGAAACCAAGACCATTGGTATTCTTTACCGGTCTAGATGACTCAAGCTTTTTCTCTAGCTTGATAGTACTTTTGCCAAACTTAGCAAGTATTTCCTTTGACTCAAAGAGTTCTTTGGAAATAGCAGTATTTGTCTCCATTAGACTTGCATTTTTCAAAGATGGCTATGTTCAGTTCACCTTGCATGTCTTCCTTTTCCATCTTGCTCTCATGAAGGTGAGCAGTCAGTGCACTAATCTCTTGTTTCAACTTGGAGATCTCATGATCTCTGTCCTCTACCCGATCTTCAGCTTTCCTCTAATTCTCAAGCTCTTGACTAAACCGGATAGTCAGTCCTTCCAACTCCTTTCTCAGATTCGATTTTAAATCATTCAGCCTATTTACTTCTGCAATCATGGCTTCCATATTTGCTTCATCTTTAGAACTACTTTCAGATAGCTCCATCAGCTTCTGTGCATGTTCTCTCCTTTTTGCTTGAGATGCCTTGTATTTGACCATAAGATCATCATAGGCTTGCTCAGACTGAGTGAGCCATTGAGTAAGTTCCCTCAAAGTGTATTCCCCCATATCTCTTTCCAAGTGGTTAAACTTATAGAAAGGTAGGCTTTGATACCAATTGATGAATACTAAGAGAGGGGGGGGGGTGAATTAGTATGCCAAAAATATCTGTACTTAAACACTTACACAGTCTGAAGATAAACCAGTAAAACAGTCTAACAGATAGACCAGTTATCACACATGCAAACCAAAATGTGAATAAAGCATTCACCCACAAAAGCAATACACCCATAACACAAGATATTTGACATGGAAACCCAACTGGAAAAAACCACGGTGAGATGGAACTCACAAGTCACTATCTGTAGAATACAAACCAGACCGGTTAAGGTCTTACAATGTTCTTCACCAAAATAGATCCTATTAGGAATCTCAATCTCTGTTAGGAGATAAGTCCGATTAAAGACTACTTTGTTAGAGGATTTTAGATTCACAGAAGTGAACCACCTTGTTAGAGGATTTTACAAAGGCTTTTGGGCCTACCCGGTTAAGGGCTACAGACTTGTTGAAGAGGTGAATAATCAACAAGTGTTTGATCTATCTAATAGCACAAACTGCTTGATTAGATCCAGTATAGCTCACTGCTAATGTATTTCAACATTATTTTAGTCTTCTTTATCTCTTTCTGTTTACAACTCGATCTTCTCAGATAAGATCGCTCTTACAACAACTCAACAACCACCTTAACCCCTAGCCACAACATAAACCCTTTCAGCAACAACAACAACAACTCAAAACCCTAGACATGATGTCCTTTTAAAGGAATCTGATTTCATGTCAGTCCAATAGGATTACATTACAATTTCCTAGGTTCAATGAATCTAGACATACTTAGTAACATGACACAAAAAGCACCATCAGTGTGTCGGCACCGCCAATCAATCGGTGGGTTGGTAACTCATCACAAAATGTCGGTTGGTAACTCATCACAGAGTATTACCAGTTCATACAAAATACTAGTTGCCGGTTTGGCAAAAATGAAGACTGGTAAGAATGTGTTATGCGGCTTTTCTCCCTTGTACCAATTGAGATCTACGAACCACATGGGGTCGTTATGCCGCTTCAGACTGGGAAACACATTCTGCAAAATCATTAGTCAAAAGACTAGAATACAACATACCGGTTGGAACAAATACCGGTTTGAACAAATACCGGTTGAGCTCTAGCTCATACATATAAAGGGGATCTCAATACAAGTGTGTGTCCATCAATGACAATCACAACATAAACATCAAAAATGCCAACATAGTGACCTTCCACATTCTGTCTAAGAAGGTAACAATGCAACTTTCACTACCTAGTTGCCCTACAGAAATGAGATTTCTTCTTAAATTAGGAACATGTCTTACCTCCTGCAGAAACCAGTCATTTCTATTTTGCAACTTGATCTTTATCTTTCCTTTTCCAACAATTTGACAGGGCTCATCATCACCCAAATATGCCTGTCCAAAATCACCTTGAACATAATCTAGAAAATATTTTCTATGGGGTGTAGCATGAACTGAAGCCCCATAATCTATTACCCAGGAATCATTAAAATTATCCAGACATAAGATTAAAGCATCTTGTAAAGTATTACTTGCAATATTAGCTTCCTTATTGTCATTTTCATTTTTGTCTCCTTCTTTGTTTTTCTGAAACTTCGAGTCTTTTTTTAGATGACCAGACTTTCCACAGTACCAACAATCTTTCTTTCCTCTAGATTGAGAGCATCCTTTCTTTGACTTTCCTCGTGACTTCTCATTCCCAGGGCCTTTTCCTCTTTCCTTTGATCTTCCTCTGTTCTCCACATTCAAAACACTACCCAATGATGTTGGAGTCTCACATGTGCTTTTCCTTTGCATTTCCTCACTTAGGATAACACCAACAATATCATCAAATACCAAAGTATTTTTACTAGAGACAGAGTTACTTACAGCCATAACCAAGCTATTCCAGCTTTCTGGCAAAGAACATAAAATCAAGAGAGCCCTAACCTCTTCTGCAAAGGTAATTTTTATCGAAGACAATTGTTTGGTAATTGAATTAAATTCATTTAAGTGCTCCACTACAGATCCTCCCTCACTCATTTTCAAATTAAACAAACGCTTCATAAGAAATACCTTATTCGAAGTCGAGGGTTTCTCATACAACTTAGCCATTGTCGCCATCAATTCTATAGTTGTTTTCACTTCTGTTATATTGAATGCTACAGATGGTGCAAGGCACAATTGAATGGATCCCAGTGCCTTTCTATCTAAAATGTCCCACTCTTCATCTGACACTATGGTCGCTTTATTTTCCTTTCCTTCCAATGGTTGCTACAAATCTTTTTGATACAGGTAATCTTCCATCTACATTTTCCATAATTGATTGTTCTGGCCGTTAAAATTTTTGACTTTGAATTTGGAATCCTCCATTGCTCCCACTCAAATCTGAGAGTCCTGCCAATTTACAGAAAACCTTGCTCTGATACCAATTGTCAGAATTTCAAGCAGATCTGAAGCAAATATGAACTAAAAATTATATGCAGATTTAAATACAAAAGATAAAGAAATAAAACAGGACATAGATAACACAAAGATTTAACGTGGTTCACCCAGAATGGGTTACGTCCACCATACATAGCCGTCCAATCTTTCTTATTATCCAGCAAAAATAGTACATCAACCTTACAATTCTTTAAGCATCCCAACCACTTATAACATGTGTTTTTAGGGCAACAAACAAAGTCGGCCTTTTAGGGTCTTATTACAATGTTGGTTTTCATCTTTGTTGATCAGTATAGTACTTTGCTGATCAATCGCCACATATCAAAATGTTAGACATGATCATGAACATGATGTGGATCCATCAGGTAAAGAGGACCACTCTAATGTTCTTTTAAACATATTTGATTTCAATTTGTGTATTAATTAATGTAACTTTTCGTGTTTCAACTCCAAAGTATTTAGAGGGTGTTCAACATGTTGAGCATGAGGCTATAAGACAAGATCAAGAACATGATGTGGCCCCATCAGGTAAAGAGCACCACTCTAATGTTCTTTTAATTAATGAAATACTTGTAACAATAATAATAAAACATATCAATTTAACATTTCTTTGTTATTGCAGCAGACCCCCCCTTGCAACGGCCTCCACGTCGTAAGTACATGACTAGGCATACATTAAGATCATGAGAAGAGGGAAGAACAAATTAAGGAGGGACATATGATTTAGAAAATGATACTCCACTTCTTCTTTATTTAGCTGCAAAAAAGAAACAAAAAACAAAGTGATTGTAATCATATTATGACAACCATATTTTGATAATATGTAAAAACTGAAACAATTAATGTTATATGTTAATGAATGAATGTGAATATGTTAATGAATGAATATTATATGTTATTAATGGATGAATGAATGAATGTTATATGTTATTAATGGATGAATGAATGATTAATGTTATATGATCGGGTATGGGGAATCTAGAGTGATGTGAGGGTGGGGGGGTTGGGGGTGCAAATGAGCTTCCACTTTCATGTGGTTGGCCTGTTAAGTAGAGAATATTAAACTATTCTCAAAACAAGGAGAAACTCAATAAGGTAATGCACTTTTCAATATTTCATTATGCTGCACTTTTAAGCTTATGCGATTTTCATTAGTTCTCTTACATTCAATATGTTACCCTTTGTACTTATTTTACTTTTTAACACATCTCATATGTTACTCGGGATGACAGCTTTTGCAGGGGATTCTAGTTGGCACAATATTTCCAATTGAGAGATTATTCCATATGGAGGGGCTAAGGGTGGCATTGGTTGTTCCCCGAGGAATTTAAGCCTTAGTGAGTTAGAGTGACTTACTCATTTCTTTAATTAGAAGATACATGACTTGATTGGTGTCCAGATAGATGTTCCAACTCCTGATATGGGTACCAATCCACAGGGATTTTCATGGTTTTATGCACCCTTTTTTAATGGAATATAACCTAATCTATTGTGTCTGATTACTCTTGTGTAATTGAATGAGGTGGTCTTAAGTGTTTGTATTACCAATATACTCATAAAGTTTACATGACATAGATAATGGCCTGGATATTATAAGATGTATACTCAAAATTCTATGGCTACTCACTTGCAATTGTAATGGAAAAACTTGTTGTGAGTATAATGAACTCAGCTTGAAGCACCAACAATTTGAGTATACCAATTAGGATTTATATAATTTCTTGATTTTCACAAGACTTTTTTATTTGGGTAGGATTTAGGCAGATCCCTTGGTAGAGATGCTACAACTGGTAGAGGTGTTATGTTTGCAATAGAGGCTCTGTTGGTAGAGTACACGATGAGTATATCAGATCAGCGTTTTGTTGTCCAGGTAAGGATATTTTTTTTCACCCCATGGATTTGTTTAGTCAAGAGCCTTGCCCCTTTGTGTGACTAGCTAGGGTATGGGTTATATTTGTAACAATAGGAGGTATGGGTCATATATTAATTATTTTTATAGGAGTCTTTGGTACACAATTAATTTGAATTTATTTTTTCTTGGTTTACAACATAGGCTTATTTTTCATATTTTCTATGTTCATTTTTAGAACTTTTTTTTCATATTATAATATATCGAGCCACATTAGGACCTATTTGTGGTTTTTGAAGATTCATAAAATGGATCTTGAGGCAAGAAGTTTGTAGCCTAGTGTAAAGGCCAACCTACTTGCCAAACTAAGGGAATACAAATCTGACCTGAACAACTTGAAAAGAGATGTGAAGAAGGCTTCCTTAGCTGATTCGCAAAGTGAAAGAGATGAGTTGTTTGAATCTAGAATGAGTGATCCATTAATGGTATTGTTTCTAACAAACAAAAATTGTTAGATCTTTCTTTTTTGACCATAAGATAGTTGTGAATTCCCTCTGTTTGAACTTTTCTATTTTCATTGTCTTCAGACATAGGATTCTTTCTTAGAAAAGGTATATTTTTTGGAGACTGCAAAAATATCTTCAGAACTATGTAAATTTCTATTATATAAGTACCATCTTCTTCGATAATCAATATCACCCATCTATCAATTGCCAAGTCTACAATTTTTCTTTTAAATGTGAATTTTAAATGAATCCACTAGGTGGATGATATTTAATGCTTTTGTTGGGTATTAACTATTAAGGTTGTAACATTAATTCTTTATGCTTGTATATGATTTTTCAATTTTAAGGAATACAAGTAGAAAGTATTTGTACATATGGATAAATGTTTCATTTCAATTTTTTTAATTATTATATTACTATGTTGATCTATTATGATTCAGGCATCAAATCAAAGGGGGAGATTATTTATGTCAATTGAGAGGCTTAACCAGTCTACTTATTGGATCAAAGAAAGTAAGAGAACCATACTAGAAATAGAAGAACATGGGTTTTCCATCCTTTGGGACCTACAACAAAAGTTACAAAAACTTTTGTACACACATGATATGGTATAAATTGTTAGGTCCCAAAGACAACTGAGAGGGGGGGGGGTGAATCAGTTGTCTAATAAATTCAAATAAAAAACCATTAAACCAATTTAATGCTTAATACTGATAAACCAGTTAAGTATGCCGATAGACAGTGTTAATAGTAAATTGTTATACCGGTAAAGATTAATGCATGAAACACAAACATAAAGTCATCCACAACACATAACACCAATATTTGTACGTGGAAACCCTATAAGGGAAAAAACCACGGTGGGAAACCTTACCCACAATCAGATGATAGTACTGTAGATAGTAAGTGTACATAAATGGGGTCTGCACATGTAGAAAGGTCAACAGCCTAGAGCTCACTGCTCAATCACACAATGAGAGTCACACTGACTACAGTTGGATGGTTAAATCCAATAAGAATGTACTACACAAAATAACATCTTCATATGCTGGATTTAGTACCGGTGTAATGTTGATATGCTTCTACAAAAACCTAGCTTCACCTTCAAATGATGTCTTCATGTATACCTCTACTTAATCTCGCATATACCTTCTCACAATCCTTTTTTCGCATTCCACATTCGATCTTACGAATAAGATCTTACATTTATACCATAACCTAAGACCAATTTTAGTAGGTCGGCTCTACAAGATATTATAATAAAATCATTTTGTAAAAAATATAATATCTGATGCAATAACTGATTAAACATGTGGGCTTAATGCATTTACAACAATAATAAATCATCTCTATAGAGTGCCATGCTGATCTGGAAAAGATAAACCTGTTGGTGTAACCCTAGGTAACCCTAGACCTATTTGCCGGTAACAGTAAATATGTAAATATGAATATACCAATGATTAATTCTTCAAAACAAAGTGTCCACACAATGTCTTTGACATTACCAAGTGTCTTCCATATCATTCCAAGTGCCGGTGATCATTATATCCTGCCGGTGAACATTATATCCTGCCGGTGAATAGTTACTTGCTTGTCGGTGAATGCTGTTGGATCTCCAAAGTGCTAGTGTTTTAGTAGGTTTTGACATCAATGATAAAACCATACCAAAATACCAACAATCTCTCCCTTTGGCATTGATGGCAACACAAGATGGAAAAACCATCAAAGTGCCAAAACAGAAATGCCAAATACCAAAAATCAACAATCCTCCTAAACAACAATTTCTCCCCCTGGGAGCAACATGTGTTTATCCAAAGATAAAAGATAATGTGTTTTTCCATAGATATCTCTCCCCCTTTGACATCAAATGCCAAAGTTACAAAAATCAAGTTCATATACAAAATACCAATCAATTCAATATACCAACTACCCCCCCTAAGAAGTAGCTTCCTCATCAAAGACCGGACTAAAAGATTTGTCTTTTAATTCTGTCGGTTGATGACAATCATCAACTATCTAAGTCTCTACTGGTGGTGGTATGAATCCAAGCTGATCTCTAAGATATTCAAAAGTCTCCTTAGGCAAAGGTTTTGTGAAAATATCTCAAGTTGTTCTTTAGTATTCACATAAACCAGTTTTATCTCTTTTTCTTCAACTTTTTCCCTTAGAAAATTCTGTTTGATAGAAACATCTTTTGTTTTAGAGTGTAATACCGGATTCTTAGATATATCAATTGCTGTAGTGTTATCACAATATATAGTAATAGGTTCCTTGCATTTTACCTTTATGTCTTTCAAAATTTGCTTAAGCCATAGTACCTGTGTACAGTTAGTTGCTGCTGCAACATATTCTGATTCTGTTGTTGATAAAGATGTACACCTCTATTTCTTACTCAACCGAGAAACTAATCTCTTTCCAATAAAGAATGCTCTGTCGATGGTGCTTTTCCTATCATCCACATCTCCTGCCCAATTTGCATTTGTGTATGCATATAGATCAAAATTTTCATCTCTAGGATACCATAATCCAAGATTTGCAGTGCCTTGTAAGTACCGAAAAATCCTTTTTACTGCTAATTCATGATTTTCCTTAGGATTACTTTGAAATATTGAAACAATACATACTGCATTCATAATATCAGGCCTGGTTTGTGTCAAATACAGTAAACCTCCTATCATAGATCTATATCTAGTTGGATTAATAGGTGTAGATTCATCCCTTTGAGATAATTTGTCATTTGTAGTCATAGGTGTGCTTACCAATTTAGAGTTCTCCATCCCAAATTTCTTTAGTAACTCTTTCAGGTACTTGGATTGACTCAAAAATATACCTTTGTCAGTCTGTGAAATCTGCAATCCTAAAAAGAATTTTATTTCTCCAATCATAGACATTTCAAATTCTTGCTGCATTTTAATAGAAAATTCCTTACATAATCCATCTTCTCCTCCAAAGATTATATCATCAATGAATACTTCTATTATCAAGATGTCATCATTAGTTATTTTGTAATATAAATTGCTATCTGCATTTCCTTTAGTAAAACCAATCTTTAAAAGATACTTATCCAACCTTGCATACCAAGCTCTTGGGGCTTGTTTTAATCCATACTGAGCTTTTCTTAATCTGCAAACCATATCATTGTCATCTGTCAAAGAAAATCCATCAGGTTGTTCAATATAGACTTCCTCTTCAAGATCTCCATTCAAGAATGCACATTTAATATCCATTTGATAAACTTTTAAGTTCTTGTGAGCTGCAAAGGCCAAGAATAATCTGACTACCTCAATTCTAGCTATCGGTGCAAAGGTTTCATTGTAATCAACTCCTTCTTTCTAAGAATATCCCTTACACACTAATCTTGCTTTATTTCTGACAAGCTTACCATCTTCATTAAGTTTGTTTCTAAATACCCATTTGGTTCCAATTACATTTTTATCTATGGGCCGGGGAACTAATGTCCAAGTATTATTTTTCTCAATTCGTCCTAATTCTTCTTCCATAGCTTTAATCCAAAATTTATCTTCACATGCCTCATTAACAGATGATGGTTCAATTTGAGAAATAAGACATACCTCTTCATTTTCCAATCTTCCTCTTGTCATAACTCCTTTAAATTTGTTTCCAATTATCTGATCTTCAGAATGATTCAATCTTACATAGCGGGGTGTCTTAGTTTGCTATTGTTCTTCAATTACTGTGGAATCCTCTCTTGGTACCAAGGTAACCGGATCTTTATTCTATATTGGTGGATTTAGTGTAGGTTCATTTGTCACAACTTCTATTGCTAGTTCAGAGTCTATATACCTTGAAGTTCCTCTGAATTGTTCATCAATCTTTACATTTGTACTCTCAACAATTTTCTGCAATCTCTTATTAAAACATCTATATGCCTTGCTCTTAGATGAATAACCAAGAAATATCCCTTCATCACTTCTAGGATCAAATTTGCCAATATACTCATCTCTTCTAATATAACATTCACTTCCAAAAATTCTAAAATACTTAAGAGTAGGAGTATTACCAAACCATAGTTCATGAGGGGTCTTACCGGTTTCACCTTTGATGTGAACTTTGTTGAATGTATAGATGGTTGTGCTGACTGCTTCTCTCCAATACACATGTGGTAAATTTGCTTCAAATAACATACTTCTTGCTACATCTAAGATAGTTCTATTTTTCCTTTCAACAACTCCATTCTGCTGTGGTGTCTGAGGTGCTGATAGCAGTCTTCTGATTCCATTCACTTAACAGAATGTATTAAAGTCCTTAGATGTGAATTCTGCTCCAGCGTATTCTTGAAATTTCAAGAATTTACCTTTGTCTCCTGTCATATGATGTGAGCATCCTGAGTCAATGATCCATTCATCCTTTACTTCAACTTTATGCTAGGGCTTGTTCTACCGATTGAGCAGTAGGTGTTGGTTGATCTTCTGTTATAGCAACACAAACCCATCCATTGTCTACTGGATCCTCATCAGAATCATTAGTCACACCTTCATAACAATGTAACAAGATTTGTCTTTGTTCTTGTTAAATCTGTATCTCTGATATTCAGGATTAAGCTTGTATGTTCTTCTAGCTTCTTCTCTTAGTCTAGCATTTCTATCAGGGCATCTCGAAGCCATATGACCAATCTTATTGCAATTAAAACATTTAAAGGGTGCTTTACCTTCATACTTGCTTCCACTGGACCTTTTGGCATTTTCCTTGCAGATAGTGCTTCAAGTTCTTCAAGCTCTTCATTCTCCTTCCTAGTTTCTTCAAGTTCTCTTGCATAAAAGGCTTTCCAATCTAATTTGTCAAATGATGGAGCAGATGATGTTGATGCTTTAAAGGCCAAATCTGTCTTTATAGTAGCAATAGGACCAAATTCCTCAATTTCAAAAGCCGAAAGTTTTCTAATCAATGTATGCCTAGTTATTGATGTATTAGGCATTGTTCTCAACTCATTTATAGCAGTAACCTTCATTTTATATGCTGGTGGCAATCCTCTTAAGATTTTTGAAACAATTTCATCCTCACTCAAGGTTCCTCCACAACATTTAATACCCAAAACAATTTCATTTACTCTTTCCATAAAAGCAGAAATCCTTTCATCTTCTTCCATTTTCAGATGTTCATACCTGACTCGGAAGCTTTCAAGTTTTGCAATCTTGACTATGGAATCCCCTTCATTCAGTGTTTCAAAATGGTCCCAAATAGCTTTAATAGTTTACCTATCTAATAATCCCATGAATTGTTGATCTGATAAAGTGCTTAAAAGTGTTTCTCTTGCTTTGCAATCATTCTCCTTATCTTTAGCTAAGGTAGTTGGAGCAATTTGACCAGCTACAACAGTAGTATAACCATTCTTTGTAACTTCCCAGATGTCCTTACCAATGCAATTTAGATGTGTCTCCATTCTGATCTTCCATATCCCATAGTTGGTTCCATCAAGTTTAGGACTGTCCTTCTTGAAATAATTAGTAGTCATTGGATCTCCTCAAGTTGTTAAACTTCTGCAAAAAGAGGACTAGGCTCTGATACCAATTGTTAGGTCCCAGAGACAATTGAGAGGGGGGGATGAATTAGTTGTCTAATAAATTCAAATCAAAAACCATTAAACCAATTTAATGCTTAATATCGGTAAACCAGTTAAGTATGCCGATAGACAGTGTTAATAGTAAATTGTTATATCGGTAAAGATTAATGCATGAAACACAAACATAAAGTCATCCACAACACATAACACCAATATTTCTACGTGGAAACCCTACAAGGGGAAAAACCACGGTGGGAAACCTTACCCACAATCAGATGATACTACTGTAGATAGTAAGTGTACATAAATGGGGTTTGCACATGTAGAAAGGCCAACAGCCTAGAGCTCACTGCTCAATCATATAATGGGATTCACACTGACTACAGTTGGATGGTTAAATCCAATAAGAATGTACTGCACAAAATAGCATCTTCATATGCTGGATTCAGTACCGATGTAATGCTGATATGCTTCTACAAAAACCTAGCTTCACCTTCAAATGATGTCTTCGTGTATACCTCTACTTAATCTCACATATACCTTCTCACAATCCTTTTTCCGCATTCCACATTCGATCTTACAAATAATATCTTACATTTATACCATAACCTAAGACCAATTTTAGTAGGTTAGCTCTACAAGATATTATAATAAAATCATTTTGTAAACAATATAATATTCAATGCAATAACCGATTAAATATGTCATCTTAATGCATTTACAACAATAATAAATCATCTCTATAGTGTGCCATGCTGATCTAGAAAAGATAAACTTGCCGGTGTAACCCTAGGTAACCCTAGACCTATTTGTCGGTAACAACAAATTTGTAAATATGAATATACCAATGATTAATTCTTCAAAACAAAGCATCCACACAATGTCTTCAACATTGCCAAGTGTCTTCCATATCATTCCGAGTGTCGGTGATCATTATATCCTACCGATGAACATTATATCCTGCTGGTGAATAGTTTCTTGCTTGCCGGTGAATGTTGCTGGATCTCCAAAGTGCTAGTGTTTTAGTAGGTGTTGACATCAATTACAAAACCATACCAAAATACCAACATAAATTTCCCTTGTAAATTGTTCTAATATCATTTTTGTCACATGAAATCTTTAATTTTTGTGTCCCAAATTACATATATTTTACTTCCATTCATATTTTACTCAACCAAAGAAAATTATAGCATTTTTCTGCTTAGAAAATTAGGTGTACATGTGGCTTACAATTAATAGTTATAAAGAACAACATGATTTTAAACATGTTAGTCAAATATATAAGATGTTTTTGTATATATCTGGTACTTCTACTATAGAATTTGAGTTTCAAAGAAAAGTCTTATAGAATTGTCTTGTGCATTTGAAATACAAGCACATGAGAAAATTAGCAAGCAAATAAATCTATTCAAGAACTACAATTGCATGATGATTTAATTTGATAATGTTGTTGTAATAAACATTCCTTATGCCTTTAGAGAAAGTAATGAAACCATCCAACCCTCCCACATGATCCATCCTCAAGTTGTTAATCTCAAGATGGCCATCACTCATCCCTTACCAGACAATGGCTCAGTGAACCACTCCCTTTTGGAGTTAATCTTTGGTGGTTTGGAGGCACCTAGGGATTCTAATTAAGTCTACTATTAGAATAACTGTACCAATGCCATATTACATACTTGCTTTCAGAATAAGTTATACTGTCAGATCATGGGTGATTCATTATCCTGATCTTATTAGTTATACTGATAGGGACTCCGTCTTCATTTTCTTTCATCACCATAGTTTTCCCTGATATCAGTTTCTTAGTTAGGAATTCATGATCAGAATAACTATCCTGATATCATTTTATTTTTTTTCCATCGGTACAACTTCAACTATTGGATTGTTTCTAATGTGTTATCCCGACTTCATTAGTTATTTTGACAAGCTTGCTCAATGCTTATTGAAAAATTTCCTCTTATTTTCTTTTATCGAGATAACTCGCATGATCTGGATAGCCTTCTAGTCCTATCTTGATCTTGTATATGATTCCGATAAAACATGTATTGGAATAACTTATTTTAAAATACACATGTCGGAATAGTTTACTCTATCTGAATGAATTTTTTTTTTTTTAAATCTATAGGTTTCATTGCAATTTCGACGAACCCAATACAACGAAAACAAAAATGCCCGATGTAGTTGTTGTACAAGCAATGATTATTTTGGCGTAATGCCAATGAAATTTTTGGTCCACATCATTGGAATATCAACGAACATTTGGTTCTTTTTCATCATAAACTCAATGAAATTTTTGGACAATATCGTCACAATATCGACTCTTTTAAAGAGACATTGCACATTGTTTTGTGATTATTTTCGTCGCAAGTTCGATGAACTTTTCGTTGATTTACCAACAAAATACCACCTCCAATGTCTGTCCCACTGTTCAACAATAATCTGTCGGAGGTTCGACGTATTTTTGTTCATCTAAAAAGTGATGAAATATTAGTGACGAAAATCTTTTGGGCATTTCGTCGGTAATTCAACAAAATTTTGTTGATATATCAACAAACATTCATCAGAATTTGGAGTCAAATAAATTAGTGTCCTTTATACTTTCCCATCAAAAAATAACTTAATTTTCCAACATGAGTCGACATGGGATCTAGGTCCCCACCAAAATGTTATGACCATTAAGGGGCCTCAGAATAGGTCCTAATTGGGAGGACAAAGGTGCTAGCACCTCGGTCTTGACAATCAGGCACCAGAAAATGAGGGGAAATGAAGTGCAGGGTGAAAATAATGATAATTTTGCATAATGTAAGGATAGAATTGTAAGAGAGTACAATTTAGGATACTACATTTAGCCCCCACTTTAGCAGGAATATGAAGCTAAGCATACTCTTGATAAAGTACAAAGGTTCAAATTGAAAAAGCTTTCACCAAGATGTCAAAGGGACAAGACACTCTAAGCCCCTAGTAGACTTTAGGATCTTACCACTTCAATCATCAAGATAAAAGAGACACCAAAAGGAAGAGAAAGAATCATAACTACTAGCCTAGTAAGATTCACTTACTATGAGTCATTAAAATAAAAATACTAAAATTACAAAGGAAAAGACTAAGTTTGCAAAGTAACTTGAGTATAGAGATATGCAAAAGAGAGAAATCTTGAGCGGAGTGTATGCCCCCACGTTAAAGTGATTGCATATTCCACAATGAGAGAAATTGCTTTAAGGTAGTATGCCAAAAGACAAGAATGCTATCAAAATGACATGCCCCCAAGAGAGATACATCAAAGACTAATAATCACAAAGCATAAAACACATAAGGGTTCTACTTAAATTTGGGGTCAATGTGCTCTTATGATAAATAATGTATATCATAAAGTATATTTATATTGAATTGTCCTCATCCCCCAAAGAAAGAAGAACCACAATGGAAGAAGAGAACATGTGTCTTTTGAGTCAACATGGGAGAGACCAAAAGACACCCAAAAGAGATCTCAATGCTTTGCATTCTCCTCAAGTAGACAACAGTAGGGAAAATAGAATAATTGAGAAAAAAATAGAAAAAGGTTACAAATAAGAAAGGGAGGAGAGAAAATCTATGACATGAATGAAGCTAATCAAGTAAATCATCCACCTCCAAATCTTGCTCAACATTGTTTTGGGAAGGTGGACAATATGCAAGAGTAACAACTTTTAGCATGGTAGATGGAGCTACCACAAGTTCCAAACAAGGACCATGCTCTAATGATGGATCACTTTGTCCATTACTAGGAGATAGGATTAATGGTTGTAAGAATTGTTTAGATAAATCATTCTCATCATCAACATACTCATATTCATCACTTGAATAATTAACATTATTAGAATGAACATCATATTCATCCATCTCTTCATCAAGATTAAATAAAAATAGGATCTTTAATTGGAATAGAACATGAACCATCATTTTTCTTAATCATTTTATGCCTTGGAGATTTAGGTTGAACTTCCTCCCTAGGATTAAGCAAAGGCTAGATAAATGGGATTATGTCAACAATTGGTGTCTTCGAGGAGGAAATATGTTCAGAAGAAAGTTAATGAGTCTTAGCACAATGTTTCCATATGTGTTCTCTCACACAATAGTTTCTTTTAGTTTTAGCTGAGGGTTGTGAATTTTTAGGATCAATAGGAATAGTCTTCTTCTCTTCCTTTAAAGAAGGATGCATGGGATAAGGTTTTTTAGGTTAAAAGATAGGAGATATTGGGTGCTTCCCTTTGTAAGATGTAGGAGGCGGAAATGCGACATATATAGGAGAAATAAAGGGTGTAGGAAGGAGACCAGGTTTATCATGAGGAGGAATAGGTCTACCATGAGGAGGAGAAATAGGTCTAGGATCTCTAAGATTACTCAAAGATAAGACCATATCATTCTTCCATTTTTAGTAGGAATGAAAAAGAGAATCGCTCCTAGGTTTAAGATGCTCAAATTGTTTAGACCAAAAGTAATCAAGATTAAAATCTCCATGCCTCACCTTGGGTTGGTACATGATATGATTAATTGTTATGATCTTGTTATTAAGAGGGAATTTGAGACATTTATGAATGATATAAGGATCACTTTCATGGAAGAGAGCCAAGGATGTTCCAACTTCACACAAAATTGATCTAATGTAGGAGTGTAGCGTCCTAAAATTGTGACACTTGCAATTTCGACTGCATTTCGGTCTTCACGATGGCGACGCAACACGCAACCTGAATGGAGACCCTGAAACTTGCTCACGACACTGAAAACTGCATTTTTCAAGCACCCTGGCCTGAACCTCCTTGCACCCTGCTGTCCCGGGAGGTGGGACCAGAGCGCCCAGCACCCTGGTCCTTTAGGACCAGGGCGCCCAGCGCCTTGGTCCCTGGGTCCTATTTTGGGCCCGGTCTCCTAAGGGGTCTCGGGTCTTTTTGTTTGCAAATTGGAAATTAAACTTTCCTGGTCGGCCTAAGGTCGGGAAAATTAGTCTATCAGCCCTAAATGACAAGTATATAAACTACATTTTTCTCTCTCATTTGGGAGGAGAAGAGGATGATGTGAAAAGCGTGGAAATTATACTCAAGCATTCAAGCATTCAAGCATTCCTTCAAGCAATTGATCATTTCAAGTCTCCATTCAAGGCTAAGTGTTGCATTCAAGACAAGGATTCAACCATTGAAGAGGAGATCACACACTACATGCTACAACATACAACATACTACTACAACAAACAACAACATCTAAACCTTCGCACATAAGGATACCAACATCCTTAGAACAAGGTATTAGTACTTGTTTTACAGTCATTTACATTTACAGCTCTTGCTCATTTCTTGGTTAATTCCAAAACCGGGGTTTGACCTAAAGGAAAACCCCTAATCCCTAACCCCCCAATCGTCTTCGCTTTTCTATGTGTAGGTTGCAGGTACGCGGCTGAAATTGAAGATCTGGAATCCTTGTGCAGAGACGAACAGATCCCCCTTCGTTTCGCGGATTTTTCGGAGGACCGTGGCGCCGGGCGCCATTGTCCTGACAACTTTTGCTCAAATTTGCAGGACAGCGCCGTATCGACATTTTACTACTAATTCCAGGTCCGCAGCTTCATATTGTATTCCTATCTTAGTTTATAAGCGAATCTTTATCACTTTCTATGCATGTTTAGCTTAATTCTTCTATCAACATTCTTTACAAAAGAGGGTAGCCTTGCTGTCTTAACCCTTGAAACACATTTAGCATCCAATCTTGCATTGCGTGGGATTGGATCTTGTGGGTTTCAACCCCTCTTTTGAATGTAAAGTCTCTCCCCTAAGTGAAAACCATCGAATCCTAGCGAACCTCCCTTCTCTCTCCTCGGAGTTGGAAGAGGGGAGAACAACTAGGGTTCGATCACGATTTTCCGCTTTACATTTTGGTGAACCCGACGTGAACATCCTTTCTGATTTTTCATGCTTAGATCTGAAAAAATTGATTACATTTCCATGTTTGATCTTTTGCAAAATTTTAGAGGTGATTACATAAAAACCCTAAATTTTCTTTTTAGTAATTGAACTTGCGAAATGTCTAAATATTAATGCCTGTTTCAGATCTGCCCTTCTATTACAAATTATCAATTCATATTTGTGCTTTAATTCTGAAAATTAAGTGGTTAAGTGTCAAAACCCTAATTTTTGAAACCCTCTTGATTCAACATTTGTCCGACAATTTCACTGATCAAAACATCTCCAAATCAGCTGTAACTTTGGATTCCGCAATAAAATCACAATATCTTTCATCCCTGAAAATTTGGAAAAAAGTTGCGAGGACCATGGCACCGAGCGCCATCGTCCCCGACATTTTTTTTGAAATTTTGGGAGCGATATCTTACTGTGTTTTTCTGCTAAAATTCAGAATTTTGGCTGATTTTATCAATTATAACACCTTCAAAATTACAGTCAAAGTTGGTCTTGTGATTGCTTGGATTAAGGCTTCTAAACATTTAAAAATCATTGAAATTGAAATTTTGTGTCAAAATTGTGTTCTTACTATCCTAAATCTGAAAAGTGTGTTATCATTCATTAAAAATTTCAGTGCTTTATTCAAATTCTTGCAATTTGTGACTTTTGAAATTAAGTGCTTAATTACGACAACTTTGATTTCCGCTTTCAAAATTGAATTTTGCGTGAAATTGAGTCAATTTTCAAATTTCAAAATTTGCATTGCTCTTGACATTCCCTCTAAAATCATAAAATTCAAAATTTCAGTTTCCCTCTCTTTTTCAAAATTCAAATTTTGCATTTTTCGACAATCTTGGTAGGGTTCAATTTCGAGATTGCAACTTTAATTTGGCCTATCTACAGATCGTAAAATCACTCAATTTTTTCAGATTAGCTCTAAAATCATCATACCTTTCATCCCTGCAAATTTCGAAAAAGTTGCAAGGACCGTGTTGCACTCCGGGCGCCACGGTCCCAGACATTTTTTCCAAAATTTTGGGAGACTGTCGTGATTGCATTTAACAGCTTAAATCCAGAAGATTGGCTGATTTTATTGAAAATTGCTACCTCTAAATTCAAAATCTTCTCTCTCTTTCTAGTGCATGAGTTTTACAACAATAAGCCCTACTTACACTATTCCCATTAGACGAAGCCGTAGAATTAAGTCTTTCCGAGGTTTAACTACTGAGGAGATGGAACCTAATTTGAATAGCCTTTTTAACGAGGACATGGGTAATTCCTCTAATCCTCCTAATGATGAAGAAGCTCTCCATGAGGTTTCCGTAGAACAACTTTCGAAATTGGATAACCAATTTGACAATTTTCGACAATGGATGTCTCAAGAATACCCTGATAGTCAAGCTCTTCCTTTAATTGAGGGTCTAAAACGTATGCTTCAAAGTGATAAGAATGGAATTGATATTTTGCGTGGTATTGCACACATTGTGGATTTGAATGTGATGCCTATGAAGAGTTGTGCTGAAAATTTGGGTTATACACAACCTCCTACTCAAGTCAATCATTCTATTCCTTTGACAACTTCTATTGCTAGCATACCTACTTTTACATCAAACATAATGGCTACTTCTACACAAGACATTCCTCCTATGATCACCAGTCTTGGGGGCAACCCTTCTTCTTCAATTAACCCTCTTCCTTCATTCAATCCGACTTCTTCATTCATTCCTTCAATGAGTGTTCCTATTACATCTTCACAAATGAACATGACGCAAGGGGGCAATTCATTTAACCATTCCATCCCTCCTTGTAGTATTCCTCCTGTCCAATCATCTCCTATGACTAATTATCATAGAGTCCCACCACCTTACTCTTTACCTTCTTTCAATAACATAACACCTCCATCTCAATCTAACACATCCAATATGAATTCTTCGACTGAAGTGACCATTAACAATCTAGCACAAACTGTCTCTTCTTTACAGCAACAAATTGCCTCTATGAATCAATCTAAGTTTAGTGTGCCCACATTTGACGTTGCGAGCCCACTTTCTCTTGACATTGTTCGAGCTATCCCTCCTAAACATGTTGAAATCCCGCATTTGGAGCTTTATAATGGTAAGGGTGATCCTCTAACACATGTTAAGACTTTTCAAACAATATGTACCGATTTTGCTTATGACCAAAGGTTGCTTGCAAAACTGTTTACTAGAACATTAAGAGACAAAGCCCTACAATGGCATTGCTCGTTGCCTTCCTATTCTATTACTTCTTTCGAACAACTTGCAAATGCTTTCATTCAACAATTTCAAAACAATATAAGTCCTAAAGTTACTTTGATTGATTTAATGCATTGTAAACAAGGTGTTAAAGAAAAAGTGACTGATTTCATTGGTAGATATAAGCATTTGTATGCTCAAATCTCTTTTCCAGTGCCTGACAATGATATTCAAAGAATCTTCATTTCTAATTTATAAAAAGATATTTGAGACAAACTTCTGTTTTCTGAGTTTACTTCTTTCCAACAGTTGTGTGCAACTCTTCACAATTATCAACTGACTGTGAGTCAAATGGAACAATCACATCCTATGGCTCCGAGTGATAAGGGTGATAGCAGTCAACAACCATTTGGGAAGTTTAAACCAAACAGAGATTCCATCAAATTCAATGAAAACATCATCAACAACAATGTGAATGCAACATCAGGTGTGCCTCCTATTTCTAAATTTTTCAAGAAAGAAAGAAAATATACTCCTTTGAATGAATCATTGCATAGTATTATGAATAAGTTATTGGAACAAAATGTGCTTACTCTTCCTCCTATAAGACAAATTGATCCTACAAAGATTACTTCACCTTATTTTGATAACAAATCTTTTTGTCAATTTCACCGTCAGCCTGGGCATGATACTGAAAAATGTTTTTCTTTAAAGGGTAAAATTCAAGATTTGATTGATAATAATACTATCTCTGTTTCTGGAGTGAATGATAAAGGCAACACATCTGTAGCTCCTCCTAACCAAAATCTTCAGATTTTCACTGATCCATTGCCTTCTCATACCTCTAATGCAATTGAGGCTAATGATTCCTCTCTCTCATCTGATGGTCTTGTGTCTATGACTCTGAATGTGATTAACTTTGTAGAGCAGCAAGAAATCCCTAAAGAACCTTCCATCACATTTGATTCTAGTGAAACCATTAGGGCACCTGATGGTCCTTTATACATAGTTGCAAAAGTTAAGAATACACCTTGCCGTGGAGTGCTTATTGATCCTTCGTGCATGATTAATGTTATTACTGAAGAATTCCTTTTTACTTTGCAATTGAATCAAGTGATATATGACAAAACAGATGTGATTGTGAAATTATTTGATGCATTTTCTTCTCCTGCAATTGGTTCTATTACATTGCCTATTGAGGTCCATAACAAATCTCTTGATGTGAACTTTGCTATTATTCCATCTGCCGAACAATTTCGTGTGAAGCTTGGCTATCCTTGGCTATCTTCCATGAAAGCTATTGCTTCTCCTATTCATAAGTGTTTGAAATTTCCCCATAATGGTGAAGTTGTTACTGTCAATCATAGTCTCTTTAAACCAGCTGAAAGAACTTCTAGCGTTCCTATTGATTACTTTTGGCCTAAACAATTCCAATCTCTTCCTTCGCGAAGTGATCATCTTTTAAAATCTTATCAAAAGTGGAAAACAGATATGATCCTATCTCTAAGTGAACCTAGAACACCTAAACTTGATATTCCTATCATTCTTGAGAAGGAAGTTCTTCCTTTGAAAGATAAAACTAATGTCTTTCCTCAAGAAGATTCCCAACCCATCCCTATGGATGTGACTATGTCTATGCCTAATAAACTTCCTAAGAGTAGACCTATACCTCCTCGTCATGATGGACTTGGTCTTCTCCCTAAACCAAAAATTCCTCCTTTATATGGAGCAGTTCCTCCTCCTTCTTTTTATAGAGAGAAGAGACCTTCTTCTCCTCCTATTATCCAGCCTAAGAGACCACAACCTAAACACCCAAGTGCTAAGGATGAGAACATTCCTCCTCCTCAATCTTCTCCACTTCCTACTAAGACTAGACGAAATCGTTTTGCACGTGAACGCCGGCGAAAGCGTCGTCTTAGAGCTCAAACTTTGCAATCTCCAAAAACACCTTCAACAAGCATTATTCCATTTTCTCCTCAGCCGGACATTGAGCCTAAATCTCCTAAACATAAGATGGATGATGGTCTTGATCCTGTGCGAGTTAAAGATCCTATTTTTATAAATCTTGATGATGATATAGATGAAAATGTTATGCATGATGAAAATGTTACTCCCCTTGCTTCTGATAGTGAATATGAACTTGTTGATGTTGATAACCATTTATCTAATGAATTTTCTAAAGCACTTATCCTAGCTCCTAGACAAGAACAATGTGGCTCGGAACATGAACATAGCCCTTGCTTGGATCTTGTGATAGCTCCATCTGCTGTGTTGGATGTTCCTCCTCTAGCGTGTTCCCTGCCTTCCCGAAACATTGATCAGCAAGATCGGGGGGTAGATGACGTGCTAGACTAGTTTCATTAGCATAGCAGATTCTTCCCCCTCTCTTTTGTTACTTCTTCTATATGTTATTCTCATTCTTCTATTTGTTGTCCTTAGTGTTGTTTACTTGAGGACGATGCAAAGCATTGAGATCTCTCGATCTCTCTCATGTTGACTCAAAAGACACATGTGTTCCCTTCTTCTAGGTGACCTTCCTTGATTGGGGAATGAAGAACAATTATGCATACATACATATGATATATATACATGAATTATCATACAGCATACTGACCCCGAGGAAAGCGAAGTCACCTCGTGCTTTGTGTTTTGTGTCTATTATCCTTGGGTTTATCTCACACTTGGGGGCTAAATCCTTGCGATAACATGCTCCTTTCCTTTCTCATTTCTTATGTGTATCACTACGTTAAAACAATCACCCCCGGTGAGGCGTGTGTGATCGCTTTAACGTAGGGGGGCATACATCCCGTTCATATCTTTTCAAGATACTTGAAAATTTCTTGGTAAATTTAGCCTTGCCTTGAAAATTTTTGATATCTTTCTTGCATGACTCATAGTGAGGGAACCTTACTACTGACAGTCATAGTTCTCCCTCGTGATCTTCCCTTTTACTTTGTCAATCGAAGTCGTAAGATCCTTAGTCCACTGGGGGCTTGGTGTGTCTTGCCTCCTTGACATGGTGAAAGTCTTTCAATGTTGTTTCCTTGTACTTTACCGGAAGTATGAGCATACATACTCCCGCTAAAGTGGGGGCTAAATGTAGTGTCCTAAAATTGCAACACTTGCAATTTCGACTGCATTTCGGTCTTCACGATGGCGACGCAACACGCAACCTGAATGGAGACCCTGAAACTTGCTCACGACACTGAAAACTTCATTTTTCAAGCACCCTGGCCTGAACCTCCTTGCACCCTGCTGTCCCGGGAGGTGGGACCAGAGCGCCCAGTGCCCTGGTCCTTCAGGACCAGGGCGCCCAGTGCCCTGGTCCCCAGGACCATGGCGCCCAGCGCGCTGGTCCCTGGGTCCTATTTTGGGCCCGGTCTCCTAAGGGGTCTCGGGTCTTTTTGTTTGCAAATTGGAAATTAAACTTTCCTGATCGGCCTAAGGTTGGGAAAATCAGTCTATCAGCCCTAAATGACAAGTATATAAACTACATTTTTCTCTCTCATTTGGGAGGAGAAGAGGATGATGTGAAAAGCGTGGAAATTATACTCAAGCATTCAAGCATTCAAGCATTCAAGCATTCCTTCAAGCAATTGATCATTTCAAGTCTCCATTCAAGGCTAAGTGTTGCATTCAAGACAAGGATTCAACCATTGAAGAGGAGATCACACACTACATGCTACAACATACAACATACTACTACAACAAACAACAACATCTAAACCTTCGCACATAAGGATACCAACATCCTTAGAATAAGGTATTAGTACTTGTTTTATAGTCATTTACATTTACAGCTCTTGCTCATTTCTTGGTTAATTCCAAAACTGGGGTTTGACCTAAAGGCAAACCCCTAATCCCTAACCCCCCAATCGTCTTCACTTTTCTGTGTGTAGGTTGCAGGTACGCGGCTGAAATTGAAGATATGGAATCCTTGTGCAGAGACGAACAGATCCCCCTTCATTTCGCGGATTTTTCGGAGGACCGTGGCGCCGGGCGCCATCGTCCCGACAACTTTTGCTCAAATTTGCAGGACAGCGCCGTATCGACATTTTACTGCTAATTCCAGGTCCGTAGCTTCATATTGTATTCCTATCTCAGTTTATAAGCGAATCTTTATCACTTTCTATGCATGCTTAGCTTAATTCTTCTATCAACATTCTTTACAAAAGAGGGTAGCCTTGCTGTCTTAACCCTTGAAACACATTTAGCATCCAATCTTGCATTGCGTGGGATTGGATCTTGTGGGTTTCAACCCCTCTTTTGAATGTAAAGTCTCTCCCCTAAGTGAAAACCATCGAATCCTAGCGAACCTCCCTTCTCTCTCCTCAGAGTTGGAAGAGGGGAGAACAACTAGGGTTTGATCGCGATTTTCCGCTTTACAAGGAGTAATAGAAAAATTTACATCTAAGCCTTTAGTACCAATGTCAATGAGAAGAGTAATATAACCAATAGCAAGACAAGAGAAACCATCAAAAATTTTAATCACAACATCAAATTTATCATATGTTACTTGATGCAATTACAAAGTGTAAAGATATTATTTAGTTATCACATTCACCATACATGTTGGATCAATGAGCATCCCTCCTAAGAGTATGTCTTTGATGCTCACAATAATATATAGTGGCCCATTAGGTGCCTTCATAGGTCCTTAGGATGTGTAGGTTTATCAATAAGATTCAACACATTATTAGAATCAAGTCCAAGATCATTAGGAGTAAAGGCGAGATGCCCAGAATCAATCACATTAGTGGAATGAGAAGGAAAAGGATTAGTAAAAAATTGGAGGTTTTGATTTGGAGGTGCTACAAATTTATTTTCCTTGTCATTCACACTAGCTACATATATGGTATTGTTATCAAGAAGGTCTTGAATTCTACTCCTTAGGGAATAATGCTTTACAGTGTCATGACCAAGTTGACAATGATATTGGCAAAAAACTTTGGAATCATGATAAGGCAGAAAGGGTTTGTATGTATCAATGGGTTTAATAGGAGGAAGTTTCAACATATTTTTGTTAAACAATTGTGTCATAATACTATGCAAATATTTAGAAAGAGGGGTAAATTCTTTTTTAAAATACTTGGATAAAGGAGGAACACCTATTTTCATGGCTACTACCTAGGTATTGTTGTTGTCATTTAAATTGATTAATCCCTTGTTTGGTTTAAACTTCACAAAAGGTTGTTGAGCACTTTCATTCTTATCAACCAGAGCCATTGAAGGAGATTGCTCAAATTGACTCACTTGAAGCTGATAGTTATGAAGTACCGCACACAACTATGTAAAGAAAGTAAACTCAGAAAAGAGAATCTTATCCCTAATGTCTTCTAGAAAATTAGAAATAAAATTCTTTGAACATTATGATCAAGCATAGGATAAGAAATTGAGAATATAAATGTTTATATATACCAATAAAATTTGTCACTTTTGCTTTAACACCTTGCTTACAATGAATCAAATCAGTCAAACTTAGGACCAATATTATTGTGAAATTATTGAATGAAAGCATTAGCCAATTGTTGAAATGATGTAATAGAATAAGGAGGAAAAGAAAAATACCATTGTAAATCTTTATCTCTAAATTTTCTAGTAAACAATTTAGCCAAAAGTATTTGATCATGAGAAAAATCACTACACAAAGTTTGAAATATTTTCACATGAGTCAAGGGATAACCTTTTCCATTATAAAGCTCCAATTGAGAGACTTCCACATGTTTAAGGGGAACAACATGAACAATTTTATTAAATAATAGGCTCACTACATCAAATGTGGGCACATTAAACTTTGATTGGTTCATAGAAGCAATTTGTTGTTGCAAGGATGCCATAGTTTGAGCTAGGCTATTACTGGTTGCTTCGACAGATGGGTTGAAATTAGACATGTTGGATTAGGGTGGAGGAGTAACATTGTTAAATGAAGGAGGAGGTTGAAAATAAGGAGGTGGAACACTATGATAGGTGGGTATGGGAGATGATTGGGTCACAAATGGAAGACTCGCAAAAGGAGGTATGAAAGAATTTTGATTATTAATGTTGCCCCCTTGACTAACATGTGTAAGAATAACATCTTATGTGGAATTAGCCATGATGTTAGATGTGAATGTAGGCACACTAGTCATAGAAGTATTCATTGGAATAGAATGATTAATTTGACTAGGAGGTTGAGTGTAACCAAGGTCTTTAGCACAACTTTTCATAGGTGTGATATTAGTGTCAACAATATGAGCAAGGCCACACAACAAATCAATGCCAACTTTGTCACTTTGAACCATTCTTTTTAATCCTTCAATCAATGGGATAGTCTCACTTTTCGGGTATTGTTGACTCATCCATTATTAAAGATTTTCAAATTCATTGTCAATCTTCTCCAATTTGTCAACAGAAACCCTATTTAGTGATTCACACTCATCATGAGAATTGTGTAAAGAATGGGGATAAATAACATCAATTGTTGGAAAACAAGAACCACCCACATTCTCATGAAACAAGTTATACAAATTAGGCTCTATATCCTTAGTAATTAAAATTTGAGAAGGGTTAATTCTACAACTTCTTCTCACAAGAACATTATAGGTAGGACTAATGGTAGTAAAACTCATGCACAAAGGAGGGAAATTTGAAAATTAAGATTAAGCAATACAAAGTTTTGTGAAAATGATTGATTAACAAATTTTATTTGTGAATTTTAAAGATAAAGGCATATATATCATAACATAACATTCATAAAGATCAGATCTGAAAATTGATTTGAAAAATTATGCAATCCACATGATAAATTTTAGAATTATAAATTAGGGTTTTTGTAAATTCAACCACTAAATTTATGTAATTCAATTTGAAAATGATTCTAGGAGCGAAAATTTGAATTTTAAATTAAATAATCAAATTTAAAATAATAAATCCAAATTAGACAACACACAATCTCAATTTTAGAATTAAAAATTAGGGTTTTTGTAAATTTAACCTCTAATTTTTTTGAAATTAAATGAAAAATTAAACTTGCCAGTGTAAATTTGAATTTGAAATTCATAAACACTCAAATCTAAGAAAATAAATCAAAAATTAAGGTGTGAAGACTCAGGTTCACCAAAATGTGATGGTATGAAAATTAGGGTTTCCACCATTGGAGGAAGAAACCACTAATTTTTACTTGGGGACCAATTACATTAAAAGAGGAGTGCAAACATGATGGATCTAGCCCAAATCAACAAAGGTCGGGTTGAGAATTCTTCTTGGATTTTCTTTTGGGTAAAATTGATTTAATCCCCTTTTAAATTGAACTGTTGAAATTAGGGTAAATGTGTTGGAATTGATGTAAAAATGCATAAATAGTGAGCTACACTTGTTAGATTGAGTCACGAACCTGGATCTGAGCAATGTAAGAGTGTTCAGATTTGTTCTCAAAAGAAGCTCCTGATTTTTCAAGACCATGGTAGTGGTCACCCTAGTCCTCCGTGCTTTTCGCACTCTAATAGGGGATCAATTTGTCACTATAAACAAATCCAATTCTGAAGATCGTATCTCCATACCTATTCCTACGCATAATAGAGAAGGGAAAAATATTGGGAATAGGGGTTTGCCTTAGGTCAAACCATGTTTTTGGAATTAACAATAAAATAGAAATGAAATATGACTAAATTGCAGTAATAGAAATGTTCTCCTTTTGAGGGAGATATTGAATAATGACTAACACATTGATAATATAACTCCTTGTGAATTTTTGTTTGTCTCCACATGGAATTAGGGTTTTATAAAGTCTTCAACAACAGAGAACATAAGTGTCAATTCCAATGCTTGAACCTTGACCTTATCTCTACTCCAATGCTTGAAAGAAGACTGATTGCTTTCTCATTTGAACTTGAATGTTTGATTGCTTGAAGTCAAATTGAATTGATGTGTGTGTCTTATCAAAATGAGAGGGGTAGACCTCCTTTTATACTTTCCCATCAATAAACAACTTAATTTTCTGACATGAGCCAACATGGGATCTAGGTCCCTATCAAAATGTTATGATTGTTAAAGGGCATCAAAATAGGTCCTAATTGAGAGGACCAGGCACCCTGGTTTTGACTAATTAGGCACTAGAAAATGAGGGGAACTGAATTGCTAGGTGAAAATAATGACAAGTTTGCATAATGTGAGTAGAATCAAGGCTCCAATAAGGCCTCAGGACATGAACGCTAAGATGAGGGTCCAAATGATGACAAAATTGTAAGGAAGTATAATTTAGGACACCACAGTAATTCTAAGAAGTTAGAAACCAGGGACATAAAGACTTGAAAAAAAGGGAGATCGGAAATAGAATCCCAAATATAGATGATCAAGACTTGGGAAAATTGAATAAACATGAACTTGAGTTAAAAGGTACAATTGTAAAGGAAATCCTAAAAAATAGGGATCAAAAGAACTAAGGTTATAGGGATTGGAAAAAAAGAGGAAATGAAAACATGTACATGGAATCTCAAAACTCTAACAATGTCAATGCAAGGGTTTTAATAATAAAGAGATCAAGAAAAAAGGTACCAAGGCAAGGAAAATCTTAAAATATTAACCAAGGCTAGAAATAGACTTAAATACCTTGAAACTTGGAAATTTTTGAACACTTTCAAATTTAGGCATATGAAATAGAGATGAGGGAAGGTAAAGCACAACACTTGAGAATAAATTGACTAAGGGGGTCCACTAAAGAATTTTATAATCATATATGGATGATCGAAAAAGTAGGGACAAGACAACAAAAGGGGCATCAAACTTAAAAAATATTTTTTGGGTAGGTTCTACCAACACTGTCATGGTCTCTAACTAGAAATAAATCCTCGGGTTCTTCAAAAAACCTATTGATGGTGTTAAATAGTCTCTTAAAGTTCTAAAGGATCTTGAGTTTTCACATCTTATATTTCTAAAAGTTGTAGTTGTGTTGCTATGCCATAATATTATTTCCTAAGTGATTTCTTTATCTTATGAGAGATGATAATTTTTTTTGGTTGTGATTCCATTTCTACATGTGTATCATTTTGTACATTTGTATTTAAAAGCATGAATATGTCTTGAAAATTGAAGGGCATTTTTCCCAACCACTTAAGCCATTTTAGCCTAAAATACATCTTCTCCCTTTAATAGGGATGGCAAAAAATTTAGAATCTATTTGATAGTCTTCCTTAAGAGTAATATATGATGGTATTTACAAACAAAAGTGAGTTGCTTTTAATAAACTATCATGATTTGAAATTAGAGTTTGGATACACAAAATAACTAATCTCTTTAGACAATATTCTATCAATGAATTGTGTATCAACCAACACGTTTACTTTTCAACTTTTTATGTAAACTATCACTTTTAGTGTTTGTGGTGCTCTTGTATCTTTTAATGTATGTGTACTACTTATATCAAGAACACTATTACCTTTAACCTTTCTCTGTAACCTATCACTTTTAGTGTTTGTGGCATTCTTATGTCATTCAATGTAAGTAGGGAGTTAGTATCACTTTATTTATTCTCTAAATTCTCATGCTCGAGTTACAAATTTGGTTCCTCTATAGCTGTTGCAAGGTGTATGCCCTTGGTCTCATTGTGTTGTGTAACACAGTGCTTGGGTTTGTGACATGGCTTAACCGCCTCCTATGGATTCTATAATTCTAGTGGTTATATCGAGTATTAACATGTTGATCTTTTGGTACAATGAAAACTATACTTCTAACAAGTGGTATCAGAGCTTGGGTCACAGGTTCAAACCCCCTCGCTTGCGTTGGGGGTATTTTTACAAGGTGTATGCCCTTGGTCTCCTTGTGTTGTGTAGCACAACGCTTGGGTTTGTGACATGTCTTAATTGCCTCCTGAGGATTCTATAAGTCTAGTGGTTGTATTGGGCATTAACAGGCTGATCTTTTGGTGTAACGACAACTGTACTTCTAACAATAGCTACTTTTGCCTCTTCTTCAACTTCATTCTTAATAATCATTGGTTTTTTCTCATTGTTAGTATACATATGAACTCTATACCATATTCTGTCACAATTCCAACACAATTTTTTTTTCTCTTTTTTGTATGTCATGTTGAGGAGAGTCTACATTAACATGGTTTAGGTTAAAGAAGTTGGCTCCATTCTATTGAAAAAAATAGTCACATTTTATCTGTACATTCTATGACTTGACCTTTTGTATATCTTGTGGTGGTAAAATTTCATTTCTCAATATGTAATGCTCGCTGGATAACTTTCCTATCTATACAAGGTTCCAACAAATGATAATAATTCTTAGTTCAGTCATTTAGTTCATTAATGTAGTTATAGCCTCTAATAGTTAGGATTAAGGTTCCATATACCTTGTAAATCCTATGTCATGGTTCCAACATCCTTCATCAATCCTCAAGGTCTTAAGCTTTGTACAAGTTTATTTTTATAAGAGTTTTAAACACTTTAAAATTTATTTCTAATTAAATTGTTGTCTTACTGTAATCATCAATAAAAGAAACATAATATACAAATCTTGAAATTGAAAGTAAATTAGCAAGACCAAGTACATTAGAATGGATTAAATCTAACACGCCATGAAATTTATCAGATCTAGATCAAAATGAATGGTGCATTATTTTCCATTTATACATTTTTTACAAAAATTAAATTCAAGATTACAAAAATTTAATCCATTGACAATTTTTTTTATTTTTCAAGGTCCTTAATCCCCTCTTACCTACACAACCCATTCTTTTGTGCCATAGAATTGTTTTCTTTATTGGAAACATAGTATACAAAGCATGATAATTCTTAAGCACCCAAAAATGATGCCCATCAGAAGTAGAAACAACACACCTCTTTATTGCCATTTTTAATGGTGAAGGTGAAGATTCTATCGATCTCTTTATAGTAGGAATTAAAAGAACTATAACACTAAACTATGCATCCATCTAGTTGAAATAAAGTGATAATCTAAACCAACTTGACAAGAAAAATATCTCTTCTGAATATCTTGTATCCTCTACTTAAGAAAATGACTTGCACACCTACATCATGTATAATTTAACTACAAAAAATATGTTCCATGCAAAACCAAGGATATGTAGTACACCATTGATCCCCTTTAGTTTTTTTATTTTGAATAAAATCAAGACTCTAACATTAAAAAAAAAATTTAAATGAGAGTCATCTCTTAGGTACATATTTCCAATATTTCACATTATTCATACTTTGTAAACTAACCTCCATATGATGTCATGTGGAGACAGGAACCGAAGTCTATCAACCATGTAACTTCTAATGTATGAGTAGCCAAGGTAATGGCAGAATAATCAACTTCATCTTCGAAGGACCTCTCAGACTCATCATCATAATCTATATTTTTCTTGTTATCCTCTTTATAATCTCTTCTTAGATGTGTAACTTTGTTGTAGTTCCAACGTTTTGGCTTGAACTTAATAGGAGACTTGGATCTCCCAAAAGATTTCGATCTAGACTTATCTTGCTTATTTTCCTTCTTTCCTTTTTACTTGGATTATTTATAAACTACTAGGGACCTTAGTTAACTCAAAACTATTTTTTCTCATTTTTAAAAAAAGAAGGATGCAACTAATTTGTCCATCTTGAAGTTGGTGGTAGTGCTCCAAATGACCACATGAAGGTGGTCTCATGAATTTGATAGAACATAGTAAATTCATACATTAATCTTCCTCCATTTTCACTCTCATGGAGTTCAACTGGGTAACTTTCATATTTAAGGAATTTATATGTTTGGCCATAAATCCACCATCCCCATCTTAAGGGTATAAAAATTCTTTCTCAAGATAATATTATTCACTAGGGATTTAGCCTAAATAATTTCTCTGAGCTTTGTCCAAAGATTCAAAATGGTAGAATCTTCATGCAGATTCACAACACTGAATTAGTCAAATTGATTCTAATAAGACCCTTCATCTTTCTATCAATTTTCTCCTAGTCTTCTTGTGATATAATTATAGGTTTTGATCCATATAATGCAACCCATAGATATCGATCTATGAGCACATCCTCCATCTTGAGCTTCCACAACTCAAATAGTGTGCCTAGGAACTTCTCCATCTCTATCATTGATGCACTTTCCATCTCTTCCTACAATAAGAACAAATCTCTCTTTGTGTAAGCTCCCACAAAAATAAAATACTAGTACAAAAACTCCTCTACGCAACACCTATAGTTTGAAGTGGCCAAGATCTAATACTAAATGAAAGGATGTAGAGTACACATAAACACTTCTTACACTAATATTTTTAAGAGTATTGTCAAAATATTTTTTAAAATTACAAAAAGAAAAAATATCTAACAAAAATCAAATTGTAAATACCATAATGTAGGTGCATTTTGGGAAAAACCCTTTTTCAGAAAAAAAAAAAATGAAATAAGATAAAATAAAATAAAATAAAATAAAAAATAAAAATAGCACATTTTGAAGAAGCTCAATGTATTATTCAGTAAATCATGGTTATAATACACTTGTAAATAAATCCTTCACAATATTATCACCAACTAAAGATCTAGGGGAACTCTTATAGTTTAACAATATCTACAAAAATCTACATCTAATCTCTATCTCAAGCACCTAACACATAGGAGATATGAAACCCAAAACTATCAAATGGTAAATTAGAAAACCATGAGCTAAAATCACCCAGAAGTGGCACCCAAGTTATTCCCTAATAAAAAATGATGCCTCATAATTTGGTTGATAGGAGTAACTTGCCTTTAAAACTCTCTCATGTGTCCAATAAACTTTTATTTCTTACACAATCTTTCAAGTAAATTTTTTTAATTTGATAGGTTGTTTGAGCCTATTTTTAAAAATTTATGTCCTGAAAGAGGTCTATGCAATGGAAACTATTGAAGATAGTTCCACGAAATTAAGAATTTTATCTTGGCCAAAAATTAAGTCTATAGCCCAAAATGTTCAAATATTTCTGAAAATTGTTAGAAATATCTAATCCAATAAAAATATTGATGAGATTCAATGCTTAGACTATACCCAATGAATATTTGTAACTATATGCAAGTCTAAAAATTAAGTTGTCGTAATACATAAAACAATGGAGATACCCATCTTGTTTGCTATGCCAAAAATAACCACTTGAATATTCTTAATAAATGTATCTTAGATTAATATAAAACATAATATAAATGAACATGACTTCATCATAAGATAACAGCAATAAGTATAAATCAATAACACAAGAAGAACATCTCACAATGCAATATTTACATGGAGAAACCCTTATCCGGAAAAACTCCTCCAAGAAGAGAGGCCAAAGCTTTGATTATCTTAATGAAACAAAGATTACATACAATCCTTCCTTCTCCTCTTCAAACTTTAATTCAACAACACCTATGTACAAAAAGGAACTCCCATCATGTCTACATCTCAAGCCCTCAATAGATAGGCTTATGGAGACCCAAAATATCACTATAGAACATTACCATGGCCAAAAAAAGGTTCCAAAAAACCGTGGTATAAATCCATATGACCCAACATTGAGATTCCCTCTTACAAGTTCAAAAATAACATCATTATTGTAGTTACAACTTTATGGCAAATCTCATAAGATGCTCTTACATGCTGTCATAAACTATCATAACATGCACCATCTAATTGTTGGCATTATGTGAACCGGTATGAAGACATAATGATATTGTATGTTGTCATTGATGTCAATATGTGACATGATGTGAACCGGCACATGTGATAGGTGAGAAGAGAGAACCGGCATATGTATGAACTAGTATATATGCCAAAGTGAAGCGGCATATTTGTTCAAGATGAACCGGCATGTAGTTATGGGAACCGGCACATGGAAGCATTGTGTGACTACCGGTTGGTAGGAAGTTTCCACTTCAGGATTTCCGATTCGAGTACCTCAAGCTTGTGTGACTCAATCGGTGATCTTTGTGTGATCAGTTAGTAGTATAATGGAGAAGAGATCATGTTGCCATGTAAGCCCTGTGCGCATGAAGGATCTTGCATGAAGAAGACTATTCCTATCTACCCCGGGAATGTGCGAAGTTTTTCAAACGGTGATAACGAATGATGGGTTATCAGCTGCCATGAAATTGGTGGATAATGGATGATGGAGAATGTCTTAAGATCGATTCAAGATTGTTGCATTTAATGTAGTATGATTCAACGATCAGGATTGGACCACTTGAATTTCTTAACCTAACAGGTTTAGGGTTTAGGGTTTTTTCTATCGACCTGTCTGTTTCCTATAAGGTCGATGTTGTGTTTCTTTCTAAGGTTGTTGGAAAAAGTTTAGAGTGTTTATCCAAGGGAAGTGATACGTGATTCTTGCTAGACCAAAGGAGAGAAGAGATACCTGCAAAGTGAATGTGCAGAAGGTGAAAAGGAGTCAAAACGGATCAGCATTAGCATTGAGTGTTGTTACAAGATCATTGTAATTCCTATTGATCTTTAACCACTTCAACAGTTGTGAAATCCCTTAACAGGGTAGCTTTAACCAGCTTGATTCAAATCCCTTAACAAGGTAACTCAAAGTTAATGAGTTCTGAGAATCTATAGAGCTCTGGAGATTCTTTAGCTATTGAGTTCTTGAAATCCTCTAACAAGGTAACCCTAACCGGGTTTAACCCTTAACCGGGTACTGTAGCCATCCCTTAACCGGGTGATCCCTAACAAGATCGGTTCCTAGCAAAACCTATTGTAATGTCTTTAGCCGGACAAGGATCCTAACAGAGCAGACTTCTAAAGAGTTCAAAAGCAACTTGTGGGTATTCATCCTCACCGTGGTTTTTCCCAGTTGGGTTTCCACGTGAAAAATATGTGTGTCATGTGTAATGCTTTTATCTTGTGATGCTTTGTTATTACCTATTGAGCATATGATGGTTTTGTGTTTTATGCTTGTCTATAAAACATATTGAACTAACTGTTATGAAGATCTGATGATAGTTTACCTATTCATGCATGAGAGTGTAATGGTACTATATTATTGAGCTAAGAGGAAAGCTTAGTGAGTGATCGGTTTATGATTGTTTCAGTTATTCTGGGTGTTACCGATTGCACTCTGTTTCAAACAGTATCCCTATTTGCTAGTCATTTGGAATATTTGTTGTCAAACTGGTTTTGGACTGTATTTGTGTTTGTACTGATTCAGCACCCCCTCTTAGTACCGGTTTGGTACTATTTGTTCATCATTGAATTATCAATTGGTATTAGAGCTCTCTAGGTCCTCTGTGTTGTAAGCTTAACCATTTGAGGTAAAGATCCCAGTCAAATGATGAAGAGAGAAGGTCCAAAGTTTAACAGGGAGAATTTCGGTATATGGAAAGATAGGATGAAGATATTCATCAGAAGCATGGGTGTTCAACACTAGAGTTATGTTGAAAATGTATATGTTGTCCCTACTGGTACTCTCACCGATGACCAAAAGAGAGAGATACAAGAAAATTGGCAAGTCATGGAAGCCCTCATTAGTAGTCTATCTAACATTGAGTTTATTGATGTTCAGGACAAGGCAAATCCCAAATAGGTATGGGATGCTCTTGAAAATATCTATGGTGGTGATGAACATGTAAAACAGGCTAAGGAAGAAAGCCTGAGAGGGAAGTTTGAAGATATGCGGATGGTTGAAGGTGAGACCATTCAACAGTATGGAATAAGAATCAAAATGGTTGTTGGAGAAATCAAGAGTGCAGGTTGTAAAATAGAAGATTCCACTATGGTAAGCAAAGTCCTGAGATCCCTGTTGCCGGTCTATGCAATAAGGGTTACTGCTATTCAGGAGTTGAGATCAATAGACAAGTCTAAAGTATCCTTGGACTCCATCATAGCCAAGTTAACAGTCTATGAGCTAAATAGTTTTGATGGTAGTGTTCAAAAGACTGAATCAACATTTAAAGCCTCTGCTATACCATCTAGAAAAGAAAAAGAGGCTAGCACTAGTGGGGAACCTAGTCAGAGCAGAGAAATGAATGATGAGGAGATTCTGATGGCATTTGAATCTCTCCTTGCCAGGAAGCTTCATAAAGGAACCGGTAAATACAAAGGTAAGCTACCTTTGAAATGCTTTTCTTGTAACCGGATAGGACATATTGCTATAAACTTACCTAATGGCGATAACAAGGACAAACCAGAAAGGTTTAGGAAATTCAAAGGAGGAAACCAGAGAAACTGTTTTGTGGTAGTTGATGAAGGTGTCACAGATGAGGAATCAGAAGATGAAGAGAATGAAGACATTGTGTTTGTTGCTGTAAAGGAAGACGTGGTAGACAAGAAGGCTCTTATCTCCCAGTTTGATAATTCCAATGAGTGGATCATTGACAGTGGTTGTTCTCACCATATGACTGGTGACCGGAGCAAGTTTCTATCCCTGGAGGAGTATGATGGTGGTGTGGTTCGCTTTGCCAATGATGTACCATGCATGGTCAAAGGCAAAGGGTCCATCTCTTTGAATGGAAAGAGCAATGTTGACAATGTGTATTGGGTTGATAGTCTCAGACACAACCTTCTAAGTGTTGCCTAGCTAAATGATAGTGGTCTCACTATGGAATTCAAGAGTGGAGTTTGTAGAATCAAAGGAAAAGATGGTAAATTGGTGGCCACTGGCATGGAGACCAAAGGTAACCTATTTCATTTGAATGCAAATATAAGTACATGTCTTATGGCTAAGCTTGATGATAGCTGGATATGGCATAGGAGACTCTGTCATGTAAACTTTGATAACATTGTGAAGGCCAGTAAGATCAAGGCAGTTAGAGGGTTGCTGGTGCTAAGCAAACCGGATAATACCTTGTGTAGAGAGTGTCAATTGGGGAAAATGTCTTCCTCAACCTTTAAAGGTAAATCTTTCACTGCTGACAACTTGCTTGATCTTGTGCATACTGATTTGTGTGGTCCAATGAAAACTAGAAGTGTGCAGGGTGATAGGTACTTCATGATTCTCACTGATGACTGCTCAAGAATGATGTGGGTCACATTCTTGAAAGAAAAGTTTGAAGCTTTTGTGAAATTCAAAGGTTTCAGAGCATTAGTGGAGAAGGAAAGCGTTAAAAGGATCAAGTGTCTCAGAACTGATCAAGGAGGGGAATTCATTTCCGGTGAATTCAACAAGTATTGTGAAGAATTTGGCATCAAGAGGCAACTGTCTACCCATCGGACTCCACAACAGAATGGCCTAGCAGAGAGGAATAATTGGACTATGGTTGAAGTAGCTAGAACCATGTTGATTCAAGGAAAGGTAGCTCACACCTTTTGGAGAGAAGCAGTGAGCACTGTAGTCTACACTATGAACCAGGTACTCATCAAGAAAGGTAAGGACAAAACTCCTTATGAGTATTGGACCGGTAAGACACTTGTGGTTAGCTACTTTAGGGTATTTGGTAGCAAATGTTACATCAAGAGGAGTGAACATCAGGGCAAATTTGAAGCCAAATGTGATAAGGGAATATTCTTAGGATATTCCACCAAGAGTAAATCTTTTAAGTGTTACAACAATAGGACTCAGAGAATTATGGAAAGTATCAATCTAAGAATTGATGAATCCTCTGAGAAAACTAAGGAAACCAACAGTGAGCAAGCTATAAATGAACCGGTTGCAACCTTATAGGAACCGGTCGTTAGTAAACCAAGTACCGGTAACAGTGTTCCTGAACCGGTGAATGTTGATACTAATGAAGATGAGGATGAAGAGGAAAAGCAAGAAGAACCAATCAAGACCCTTCCTCAGTGTGTCAAGTTGAATCATGATCCTAAGTAGATCATAGGAGATAAGGATGCAGGAATCGTTACAAGAAGAAAGATTAGAGAAAACTCATGTATGATCTCTGAATTTGAGCCTAAATCATTCAAATAGGCTCATAAAGATGAAGACTGGATCAAGCCAATGGAAGAGGAACTTGATCAGATAGAGAAAAATGGTACATGGTCCCTAGTACCCAGACCAGAGCATAAAAATGTCATTGGCACCAAATGGGTGTTTAGAAACAAGTTGAATGAGGATGGCATAGTGATTAGGAATAAAGCCAGATTGGTGTGCAAAGGATATGCTCAAGAAGAAGGAGAAGATTGTGGAGAAACCTTTGCTCCTATAGCTAGATTGGAAGGAGTTCGTATGCTTCTTGCATATGCAGCTTTTAAAAGGTTCAAAGTATATCAAATGGATGTAAAATATGCATTCCTAAATGGTGTGCTTGAAGAGGAGGAATATATAGAGCAACCAAATGGGTTTTCCCTATCTAAAGACAATGATATGGTGTGTAGGCTACATAAATCCTTATATGGTCTAAAGCAAGCACTTAGGGCATTGTATGAGTGCCTACATTCCCATCTTGTGAAGATTGGATTTGAGAGAACAAGTGAAGATAGCAATATCTACTTAAAGTCTGAAGGAGATCAGATCCTGATCTGTGAGGTTTTTGTTGATTACATTATCTTTGGTGGAGATGACAAGATGAGTCATGAGTTTGCTGATGAGATGAAGAAAGAGTTTGAGATGTCACTCATAGGGGAGATTAAGTTCTTCATTGGATTGCAGATCCAGCAATTAAAAGATGGAATCTTTATCACTTAGTCCAAATATGTCAAAGAGGTGTTGAAGACCTTTGGCATGGAAGATAGAAACCTGGTTGGTACACCGATGGTGACCGGTTGCAAATTGACAAAAGAGGATGATTCTGCACTGGTTGATGAGAAGGAATACTGATCAATGATTTGCAAGTTGCATTATGTAGTGCATAGCAGACCGGATATTGCACATGTGGTTGGCATTACTGCAAGGTTCCAGAAAAGTCCAAGAGAATCCCACTTGATTGCAGTCAAGCGGATTCTTAGGTATCTGAAGGGAATAGTTGACTATGGATTGTGGTACCCATACAACAATGATTTCAATCTGAAAGTGTTCACAGATGCTAATTGGGCAGGTATTTTGAATGACCAGAAAAGCACAACTAGTGGTGCATTCTTTCTCAATGGTAGATTGGTCTCATGGATGATTAAAAAGAAAAGTTGTATCTCTTAGTCTATAGCAGAAGCGGAGTATGTTGCAGCTTTCATGAACTACACTCAGACAATTTGGATGAAGCATGTATTGGAAGGCTTCAAGATCCCTGTATCTGAACTAGTAAGTATATTCTGTGATAACACAAGTGCTATCAATATCTCAAAGAATCTGGTTTTACATTCTAGAACCAAGCATTTTGAGCTTAAGTATCATTTCTTGAGGGAAACGGTTCAGAATAAAGAGATTGCACTGGAGCATGTTTCCAGTAAGGAGCAGTTAGCAGACATATTCACCAAGCCTCTCCCAAAGACTACATTTGTGAATTTAAGAGGTGAATTGGGGGTACTGCCCCTTCAGGAGGTGAACTAAAAGTATTTGTTCCACATCAGTCAGGTATTGCATAGTCAAATTTTCTATTGATTGATGTATTGAAGGATGCTACTCCTCAAGGGGAGTAGCATAATGGAATAGAGATGCTTGTGCCTCCACTTTGGCATTGTTGTCAAAGCGGGAGAAGGAGTGAAGTGGAAAAGATATCTGTAGAAAATGGGGGAGAAGATGTGAAGCAGAGAGATATCTTTGTATATTGCCATCAATGCCAAAGGGGGAGATTGTTGGCATTATGTGAACTGGTATGAAGACATAATGATATTGTATGTTGTCATTGATGTCAATATGTGACATGATGTGAACCGGCACATGTGATAGGTGAGAAGAGAGAACCGGCATATATGCCAAAGTGAAGCGGCATATTTGTTCAAGATGAATCGGCATGTAGTTATGGGAATCGACACATGGAAGCATTGTGTGACTACCGGTTGGTAGGAAGTTTCCACTTCAGGATTTCTGATTGGAGTACCTCAAACCTATGTGACTCAATCGGTGATCTTTGTGTGATGAGTTAGCAGTATAACAGAGAATAGATCATGTTGCCACGTAAGCCCTATGCGCATCAAGGATCTTGCATGAAGAAGACTATTCCTATCTACCTCGAGAATGTGTGAAGTTTGTCAAATGGTGATAACGCATGATGGGTTATCAGCCACCATGAAATCGATGGATAATGGATGATGGAGAATGTCTTGAGATCGATTCAAGATTGTTGCATTTAATGCAGTATGATTCAACGATCAAGATTGAACCTCTTGAATTGCTTAACCTAACAAGTTTAGGGTTTAGGGTTTTTGCTACTAATCTATCTGTTTCCTATAAGGTTGATGTTGTGTTTCTTTCTAAGGTTGTTGGCAAAAGTTGTGAGTGTGTATCCAAGGGAAGTGATACGTGATTCTTGCCAGACCAAAGGAGAGAAGAGATACCTGCAAAGTGAATGTGCAGAATGTGAAAAGGAGCCAAAACGGATCTGCATTAGCATTGAGTGCTGTTACCAGATCATTGTAATTCCTGTTGATCTTTAACCACTTCAACAGTTGTGAAATCCCTTAACAGGGTAGCTTTAACCGGCTTGATTCAAATCCCTTAACAAGGTAACTCGAAGTTAATGAGTTCTGAGAAGCTATAAAGCTCTGGAGATCCTTTAGCTATTGAGTTCTTGAAATCCTCTAACAAGGTAACCCTAACCAGGTTTAACCCTTAACCGGCTATTGTAGCCATCCCTTAACCGGGTGATCCCTAACAGGATCGGTTCCTAGCAAAACCTATTGTAATGTCTTTAATCAGACAAGGCTCCTAACATAGTGGAGTTCTAAAGAGTTCAAACGCGACTTGTGGGTATTCATCCCCACCGTGGTTTTTCCCAGTTGGGTTTCCACATGAAAAATATGTGTGTCATGTGTAATGCTTTTATCTTGTGATGCTTTGTTATTACCTGTTGAGCATATGATGGTTCTGTGTTTTATGCCTGTCTATAAAACATATTGAACTAACTGTTATGAAGATCTAATGATAGTTTACCTATTCATGCATGAGAGTGTAATGGTACTATAGTATTGAGCTAAGAGGAAAGCTTAGTGAGTGTTCATTTTATGGTTGTTTCAGTTATTCTGGGTGTTACCGGTTGCACTTTGTTTCAACTAGTATCCTTGTTTGCCAGTCATTTGGAATATTTGCTGTCAAACCAGTTTTGGATTGTATTTGTGTTTGTACTGATTCACCCCGCCCCCCTCTTAGTACCGGTTTGGTACTATTCGTTCATCATTGAGTTATCACTAATATTAGCATATTCTCTTACAATTGTAAGACACCAATAATTATAGATGCTCTTATACCTGGCATACACTAATAATAGATTATAGGCACCCCACATTTACTCATGGTCAACCTCATGTTAAACTTGAATAGTAACCATTGCTCATAATTAATTAACTTACTCTTGCCAATAAATAAATAATTATCGGTCCAGTAAAATAGTTTTACTACCATTGGTGAAATTCCACCCCTTATGAATAATTAACAAACAATGTTAGGATTAATTAATTACACAAGATTTACAAGATTGATGACACCTTAATACTAAAACAAAAATTGTTTTTTTCATTATATACGTAAAAGGCACCTTTTGTAATATTAACATTAGAAAAAAAATTGAGACACCTTTCCTATCATTTTGTAAATACAAAATGGTTTGGTTCACAACAATTATTCTCAACTAACATAAAATTTATACAAAGAAACACAAATCACCGAAATTACATATTAATTACTCACATATCACATCCTTACATCTACATAAGTAGTTCATAATATTTTATAAAGTTATTTAGAAAATCCTTTGTATAATTTTTTTTATCCATGTAGATATGTATGACAATATTAAGAGCCTAGATATATAAAAGTTGTTCAAAAATAACAAGGACTATAATTAAAAATAATTAGTCAAGATATCTATATTCTTATATGTAGCACCCTCCACAATCAGAAACTATAACACTAATTGAATCTCATATGTTGCATGCCACAAAGGGTGAAAATGGAAAGAGGGAAAAGTAAAATCAATTGTGAAAGAAAGGAAAGAAAAAAAATTGAATGGAAGTTAACCCTAAAGAAGAATAGGATATGATTTGACATAATAGAGACAATAAATATATAAAAAAATGAATGAGAATCATTAAAACAAATGGAACTTTCTAACAATGTGAATGTAAATGAACTATGAATACTTGTTATATGTAATTTCAATAACAAATCGGATGGACATGATGTAATGCACTTTATGTGACATTACAATTGAATTCATAAACACAAACAAATAATTCAATAAGATGACCACTCCCCCTTAAATTTGAATGACCCAAATATACACTATCACAAAACAATAAATATCATTTATCATAATTATAGACCAAGATAAATATCATTCAAAGAATTGATTAAATATGATCATTCAATGAACCAAAAGAACTCAAAAATCCTATTTGATCAATTGAATAATAAATGCAGTTCAAATTACACTATCACAAAAACAAAAATTACTCCTTATTCTTATTCTTATAAGAAGTTTTTTGTTTAACACTCAATATTATATTAAACTAGATATTACCATTATATGGACACCAAATGCACATAACTTGAGAAGTCGCGAAGCACTTAAAATGCCTCATCATTGAAGAGATGAGCTTCATAGGGACAAAGCTAATAATAAATATATATAGTAGACCACATGAGGCATTTCCCTACCAACAACAAATTTGTTTAGTTTTCATATCTATAATTCTTATAGGTGACCTCACACAACAATCACTTGTTATGGATAAACCTATCTATGCAACACACTCAAATGCCAAAATACTGTATTACTAAATTACTATAATTATGACATTGCATAAAATATTATGTCAACAAAGTAGCACTCCAACGCAAACCTAGTTTTGTGAAAATTATAAAACATATGTTTAATGTATAACTAAACAACATGATTGGGAACTAGCAATGCACTACACAAATATATTACTAATAATTCAATAAGAATAATTTGATAACTTGAGGTATATTTTTTGCTATAAATGATCCAAAAAGCATAGCAAAAAATCCAAAAAATACTAAATTTCCAATTGTACTAAGTGTTTCAATTAACCAAAAAAAATAAGTATTGATACAAATGACAACCAACTGTTAGGCCTAAATTTTTTGACCCCATTGAAATTCAATCAAGCTCCAATAAAATTTTGAATCGGACTTGTAGGAAATAAATCCTTGTCGGCCCATGCCAAAGGTGGGTCCCAAATCTTGTGATCCCACTCAGCTTACTTAATTTTTTTGGGGCTGTCCCTCGAGAAAGAACTTGGCACTCAGCAAAATGTGTTTTCTATTCTAGCTGAGTCCCGAGTCATTTGGAAGAAAATAAGTTTTTTGGCTTTTGGTGGGTCCCACTTTGCTGGTTGGGTAAGCTCTATGATTTGTGGTGTGGGACCCTCGCAACTCGATGGGAATGTCTTTTCCACTTCAGTGAGTCCCGAGTTAAAGAGAAAGCATTCATTACATGTTGAATGGAGTCCAAGGTGCCAGATCAGCACTTGGTAAGTTGCCCATTTTAATCACACCGAGCCCGGAGTAAAGGGAGGAAGTGGGTCGTGTGCTGATTTTAAGGAACATGAGGTGTCAATTCGACACTCAGCAAGATGCAAAAGTTGACTTCAGTGAGCGCCAAGTTCATGAAAATGGTATGCAAGGATATGAAGGAAGTATCAATGAGGTGACAAGTGTTGTTCTCAAGTGCTAAGACAGGTTATACAAACGGTTGTAGGCAGTAATCAAGTAAATAATAGAGTTTGAAGTTGGCACAAGTGAAGTAGAGGCACATTGTATTCCATGGTGTGAAATGTGTGATCAAGAAGCATGAAGATCATGATAGAATCATCTGTTTATGATGAGTCTCAGAGAATAAGTAGTAGTTGTTTACAGACAATGGGACAAAGAGATCAAGGTGACATCGATTAAAAGATTAAATGGATAAATATAACGATGATTTTTTAAAAGAAAGACGACTAAATTGGTAGTGGGGATAAAATAGGGATAGTTTTAAAAGCATAAAGCAAGAAAGATAGCATGCATGTGTGACTATATGAAGATGAGCTATTTTTCAATAATCCCAAATCCTTATAAAAGGAACATTGAGTTGGATCTCAAGAAAGTAGTTGTCACAATAATTCTGCATGTTATCATGAAGATGGTTGCAGAAGGAGGATTTTTCATTTGCAGGGGAGTATTGTGCATTCATGGGTTTTAAATTGTATGACACAGGATGGAAAATATTCAGACTAATTGTTTTACAACCGAAGGGGCCTTGAAAATGTGTTGGACAATTGAAGGGGAATTGAAAGGCCCTTTCAGTCACAAGAAACATTTCAAGGGTTGTCCACATTTTCTCTTGCACCAATGAATGGCTCAGAGGCAATGAAAAAGGATTGGTAAAAAGCAGCTCAGGGAGGTGGATAGTTCAAATGCAGCTTTGGTATAATGCTGCAAGATTATGGAAGCTACAACCCCTCCTCTACTTACGATATTCATTTATAAGTTTCTCCTTCCACTTTCATTGTTGCCAATCTAGGACTATGAACTCTTCCTCTAGTTTTAAGGATGCTCCAATATTTTTGTTGTCTATCTCCTCTACTAGTTTTGGAGTCTCTTTTCTAGTTGGATAGGTACGCATCTTTCCTGCATGGAAGTAGCGACCATGCGATGGTGGAAAGGATCAAAATAGTTAGGTGACAATAGATGTTCATTCTCCATCAGACAATTAAAGATGCACATGCTAATTTTCTCTCCTAGAACTAGCGAGGTGGTCTCTTCTAGCGCATAGGGATGACGTGTCAATTTTATAATTAGCTAGTTGTCAAGCAGATTTTAGCTTGTGTATTCCTTGTGTTATAAAAGGAATACCAGGGTTGTAGTTAAGCGGTTGGAAAAATTTTAATATCTGGGGGCTGGGTAACTATAGGGTTGCTCTGAGGGTTTTTGGAGTTTATTTACAGAAGGAAAATATGGCTTCCACAATGTAACATTGATTAGCAATATAATATTTTCATTGTTGCATGATTTGTCTCCTCATTTTGTTTTCGAATTCATGCTAATTGATGTATTAAGGATACACTGGTTAATCTTGATATGTTACTATCATTGTGTGATTCTGCTTATGGGTTTCTCTCAAGGAGAGGATTAAATTTTGTATGGAAATTATAGTGAGTTTTGAAAATGTTTGTAGAATTAACAAGAACGAATAAGTGTGATAGCTAGTTGAATTGTGTTAATGTTAGGCATTAACAATGAAGAATTCTTTAATTCAAATCATTTGCAAAGTGGGGTTGTGTTTTTGTCTTGTGGGTGTGACTATGTTCCCTTGGATATGCACTGGGTTACATTGTTTCTGATATATTTCCAAGAGCTTCAGGAAAATTAAAAAATCCTTTCTCTTTTATTTTATTTTTGTTTTGTGAGGGTAGAGGTGTGATTTCTAAAATGCAAGTTGAAAATCCCCTGTTTTGTTTAAGGCAATGCATAAATAAGTTTCTTGGTCAATTGAAGAGTATTTTGGGATCAAGGATTTGGATGAACCATGAAAAAGATGATCCCCTATGTAACTGAGAACCATCTACCCGTGAGTATTTGTTTATGTCATGAATAAATTCTAAGACAATCCCAAATGTATGAGTCATAAAAGGAATACCCTCTTGAGTCGGGTAGAGCTCAAAGTGAAGAAGGCTATGAAAGCCTTGTTATGTTGCATTTTTTTACCTTAGTCTGGCGATAGTGCAAATTAAATTCTCTAGGTCTTTGTTCCCATAACCTAGAGGTTTATTTATCCTTAGGATTGAGGGTTGCAAGAAAAATCACCAACAAAAATGGTGACTCTATTGGGGATCGAACCATTGAATTATTTATATGGCAAGGAGTCATGAATGTGTAGAATCTGAAAAAAAAAATTAGATCCACAAAATTTCAGCATGGAAGAATATTTTATTTGCAACTGGTTTAAAGAAGAATGTGTGACTCTGTTGTTGTGAAAAACCCAAAATGACGTAATGCTTCAAATGTCTTCTAGTTGTTTGAAATCTTTCCTCTGCTAAGGAGATGGTGACTCTGTCAGTAAAGACCCTAAGATTTGAAGAGGATCTTCAAAAATTTTAGTCAAGAAGAAGATGAACAACTGCTGCAATTTATTTCCATGTATTCTTTAAGGTTTCATAAAGTAGCAAAGCTTCCTATTAGGTGAAGTTAAGCACTAAGTTAGGGAAAAAATGAAATTAGTTTTGAAATACTCCTCAATTGTTATTTGCATTTTGTGTATGAGGAAGTATGTATGATTTGAAGGTTTATTCTCTTAAATGAAGTCTCAGTATCATGTTGTAGTATGTCATGCTTTTTGTATCATGCAATTTTTTAAGATCTCTTGATTGTATGAGAAAGTTGTAAGAGCATTAGTTTAGGATGTTTTAGTCCATTCATCCAAACATGGTTCCATGTGCAACCATGGTTTGTAATCAGCATCAATTATGTGATTTGAAGAGAGAATTCAAAGTGGAGAGATGTAAGCCCATAGATTTTGGTAGCATCCTTGGTTTTCCAAATGTCATACCAGCTAAAATTAGAAAAGAGATTCCAAAGTTTAGTGGCCAAAGATGTGAGTTAGTGGACATGCACCTTAGAAGATTCAATGACCTAATGGATGATTATGAAGTCGATCATGACGATGTTATCATCAGACTATTTGTTCAATCTTTGAGAGATGAAGCTAGAGATTGGTTTTTAAATTTGTTTCCAAAATCAATCAGCTCATGGAGGGAGTTTTGATCAGTTTTCATTGCACAATTTGGAAAGAAAATTATATGACCTTATGAATATTCATATTCGAGAAGAGGATCTGGTTCATGAATTCAATCTTAGATTCATAAGAGCATTGAAGAGGATTCTTGAGAATTGCAGGCCTTAGAATGCAATGGCATTGGTAATATATCAAGGAGCACTTCATAAAAAAATAAGCTACTAGTTGAGAAACAAAGAGCCTCAAAGTTTGTACCATGCATTTCCAATGACAATGGACATACAGGGGACGATGAATTTTAGATTGGTAAATTTTCATGACTCTAAAATGTCACCGAGGGAGTATGGTGTAGGAGCACCTAGCTTCATTTCATCATAGGTTTGATAGCAAATTTGATTTTTATTAGTCTTGAGTTGGAAAGTTTGTCTAAGATGTTTTTGAGTTTTTCTAAGTTGTTTGGATGAGATTTGAACTCATTGTGTGGTCATGTTTCCTGTTTTCATCTTTTTGCTCAAAGTTGCCAGTTTGGAGTTGCCTGGCAAAATATTGGAAAAAGTGAGTTTTCAATGTGCTTTTATTTGGAAAAGATTTTAGACATGCTTTGTGCTTGTTTTTTAGGTGTGAGTAGTGTTCTTAGGTGATTGGTAGTCTTTGAGATCAACCTTGCATCATCTAGGCATTAAAAGTTGTCATTTTAGACATGAAAATGTCAAATTTGAGTGCTCTTGGACATGTACCTGGCCATATAGGAGGATAACTAACTTGTAGAGGTATTTATTCTCCTACTTTAACCATTGTAAGGGTTGATTATTTGGAGATATCAAGCATTCTGAATGTTTGCACTAATTTTACCTTATTTTTCTCTATGTTTTAGCTCCATGTGAGTAGCAGTCCGTACACCTATTGTACGTGGCCATACTATTTTTACATTTTCAAGTTCTCTTATGCTTCCTGAAGCTTTTTCCTTTGGTGGCATCAAATTTCATTAAGTTTTGAGTTCTAAGCAAAATTATTTGGTTTTGACAGTTTTAGTGCCTTGTCTAGGAATTTGGCAAGGATGCTTGACCAACTTGGCTTCTTGAAGCCCTAAATATTCATGGCTTCCCAAGAACCAGTTGGTTAAGTTGTAAGATATGTAAATACATGTTTTTATTTCAAAAATGCAAGTGCAAGAAGTTTTGTGGCCATGGAGCCCTAGGCAAGTATGCCATTTGGCTAGGGTCTTTGAAGGAGTTTGATGCTTTGCTCTTCTATAGAAAATGCATTCATCAGGTGGACAGACCTATTTTGATGTTCAAGTTTTATGTGAAAGAAAAGAGGCTTTCTAAGCCATGATAAGGATGGTTGCATTTTTCAGTTTGTGAAAATTGTGTAAAAAATCAGTGAGTCACTATTTTGGTGTTGGTTTCCACTCATTTGCTTACTCTCCACCATATATTGGTGTTTGTAAAACTTTGTATCTCCTTCTATTTGTTTGCAAACAAGAACAAGGATTGGTCTTTGACCCTGCCCATGGGCTTTGAGTTTTCCAAGATCAATTAATGATCCTTTAGGCAAAGTTGAAACGCCCAGCTGGCTGTAACAGTCAATTATGACTGATTTTTGCATTTTAAGTTGAGTTGTCTATGCAATCTTCCTCTTCCAAATAGCAGGTATGAAGGTCAACAAACATTAAAAGGAAGAGAATTGATCAAAGGCATCATATAGACCTTTGAAAAAGAGTTTTGATAGTGGTAAATGCAGGTTAAAGTGAAAAAGCAGTGAAAGAGGCAAAGTGCAGTGATGACAAGTTTTGACAGTGAATGTTTCATTGTTTTGTAATTGCCTAATGCCTTTTTGTGCAGGGATAATGTGGTTCTCCTTTTTCACTAATGGAAGACATGTTTACATGTTTTGAATGTAATTGGTACTCATCCATTAATGTGTTTGAGGAAAGCAAGAAAAGGAAAAATTGTAAATGTTGCACACTCCTTATGAGCATCTTTTGTAAAACCTTGTTCTCTAACCTTTGAAGGTGTAAAACTAATTCATTTTGGGATAATTAGTATGTTACATGGAAGAAATAAGGTTGCATGATTCACATTGAAGGTTTCTAGCTTGCAAGTTGATTCTTGCCACCAAAACCCTTGCAAACCCTTCTTTTTGCACCCATTTTTGGGACAGTCATGGAGGAGGCCTAATGGACCCTAAGACTTAGAAAATCCTCAAGATCTTCCAAAAGGGTATCTGAATATAAGGTTCTTTTTGTCTGGAAGTCCATCGTTGGAGCAGGATGAGCACAAAACCCCAAAAAGAGGGCTAATTCCTTGTAGCCCGTTTTAGGCCTAAAATTTGGTTTTTTGTCAAATCGAGTACACAAAGGAAGGTTGTAAAGCATAAAACCCATCAAATACAATTGAAACAAGTTGATCTTGAATAATTTTAACACATTTGGTGAGATAGACTCCATAACTTAGTTTGTAGAACTTGTGAAGGATTACTACGCTCCGAACCATAGAAGACCAAAGACACCCATGGGGATAAAACTTGACACAAACTTGTAATTCATCAAAAGGAGACCTTGTGCATTCAAAGAATAGATTAGGGATAGAGGAAATGAATTCCAATTGAGAGAGTAAGGAGTTAGACCACAAAGCCTAAAACAATGGAGTTGAAGCCCTTGAGCAACTAGGGAGTGTTTGACTTAGGGAAGTGGATCAAGGAGAGTTGCTAGGTTGCCTATAAACCTTTTGCACTCTGATTTTGGTGACTACACCTTGAAACTAGCAAAGGACCTATCACTTAGTAAAAATACAAGCCTATTGGGCAACCCCCTTTCCCTTCCTCCCTATCATAGTGGTATCAGAGCACAGTTACACTTGGGAAGAAGTAGCAATTTGGCAACCATGGTGAGAAATGCAGAGTTGCCCAAGAAAATGGAAGATTGAGAAGAAGAAAATAGGTTACTCAGAATGAAGCTAGACCTCCTAGAGGAGAAATTGGGAGAAGTAGAAGTGAATGCAGATGAACCCAGTAATAAGATAGAAGGAACAGAAGGCAGGGGTAAGCTATTACCTATAGAGGATGAAATCCCTCTACTAGACCCTGTGATAGAGAGTGAACCCTTTTTGAAAGCCTTGAAGACTATGAGTGGGAGAACACTAGAAGGAGTCCCACTATTCAGTGGTAAAATGGACCCAGAAGTGGTCATGGAGTGGATTTAGGGTCTTGAGAACTATTTTGAATGTGATGGTGTGACAGAGGCCCAGAAAGTGAAGGTCTCTAAGTCCAGGTTGAGAGGAGCTGCCTTAACATGGTGGAAGTTCATTCAGGACGAACGTGAGAAAGAGGGCAAAAATCCCATAGCAACTTGGAAGGGAATGTTGTCCAAGATAAGAGAGACTTACATTCTTGAGGACTATGAAATACAACTTCATAGGAAAAGGCAAAACCTTAGGCAAAAAGAGTTAGATGTCAATAACTACACCATGGAGTTTCAAAAGCTATGCCTTAGGTCAAAGATCCACGAGGATGAAAATGTCAAGGTTGCTAGGTATCTCAATGGCTTGAGATGGAACATTCAGGAAGAGTTAAGTTTGTTGTGTGCTACAACAGTCTAGAAGTGCTATCAACTTGGACTTAAGGTAGAGGAAAGGAGTAGGAAGAAGCAAGAGCAACATAATAGAGGTAGAGGAAGAGGTAGAGATGGTCGAGGCCATAGAGGTAGTTTTGGGGGAAGACACATAGATCAAAGGTCCCAGGGAGAATCTAAACTTATAGAGTAAAGTGGGGATTCTCAGAGCAATCCCAACTATCGGGGTAGGGGATCAAGCAACCCAGGAAGGGGTAGATGTAGTGGACTAGGTAGAGGGTCTTACTTCTCCACCATGAAATGCTATAACTGTTAGAAATTGGGTCATCCTGCTTATAGGTGTCCAGAAAAGCCTAGTTCTTCCCATGGAGGTGAAAAGAGAGTGAACTATGTTCAGGAGGAAGGAATTAGTACAAGAACTCCAGAAATGAACCTAACACCTGAAGATGGTGAGAGTCTAATGACGAGGAGAGTATTGATGCAAGAACCTCACAAGTGTGAAGTGTCTCAGAGAAGAGCATTGTTTAGGATCAAGTGCAAAATCTTGGGCAAGGTATGTAAGGTGGTTATAGATTCAGGTTCCACATATAACATTATCTCAGAGGAGGCAGTTAGCAAATTGAACCTACCTAGAATGAGGCACAATGAACCCTACAAGGTAACCTAGTTAAACAAGGGGCAACATGTCCTAGTTAATGAACAAGCATGGATAGACTTCAACATAGGTGAATATAAGGATATGATACTATGTGACATCCTTCCTATGGATGCTTTCCATCTACTATTGGGTAGACCTTGGCAATTTGACAGAAAGGCACACCATGATGGTGAAAAAAACACATATTCCTTTCAAAAGAATGGAATTGTCTACAAAATACAGTCCCTTAGTGAAGAGACAAAGAACAGCAAACCACAGGCACCTAAAGTTTTATTAGTCACTGAAAGAGAGTTCATCCAAACCATGAAAGAGGGAGATGGGATTGGTTATGCACTTGTAGTGAAACCTAAGGAGGAGAAGAAAGAAAAACAAGTTGAGATCCCACAAGAAGTGAAGCAAATTCTTGATATCTTTAAGGACATCATCAGTGATGGACAACTAGCAATATTACCTCATCCTAGAGCCATTAGTCATCAGATTGACTTTATACCAGGAGCTTCTTTGCCAAACAAAGAAGCCTATAAGATTACTCCTAAACAGAACAAAGAGGTAGCTAGGTAGATTCAAGAGTTGTTGGATCAAGGATTAATAAGAAAGAGTATAAGTCCTTGTGTCGTACCCACAGTGTTAGCACCTAAGAAAGGGGGAACATGGAGACTATGCACAGACTCTAGAGCCATAAACAAAATCACAATAAGGTACATATTCCCTATTCCCGGGATAGAAGATTTGATGGATTGTTTAGGGGGTGCAAGGTATTTCACAAATATAGACTTAAAGAGTGGTTACCATCAGATAAGAATAAAAGAGGGTGATGAGTGGAAAACTGCTTACAAAACAAATGAGGGTCTTTATGAATGGTTGGTTATGCCTTTTGGACTCTCTAATGATCTTAGTACCTTTATGAGGTTAATGAATGAAGTATTGCAGGATTTTCTTGGTAAGTTTGTGGTAGTCTACTTAGATGATATTCTCATTTTTAGTAAGACTAAAGAGGAGCATTTGAAACACTTAGCCATTGCTTTGCAAAGATTATCTAATGAGTAGTTAACCGTAAATCTTGAGAAATGTGATTTTATGAAGCAAGAGCTAGTCTATCTTGGTTTTGTTGTGTCTAGTGGAGATCTTAAGATGGATCAATCTAAAGTTGCAGCCATAACAAGTTGGCCAACCCCACAATCAGCCAGTGCAGTTAGGAGTTTTCATGGTCTAGCCCAATTTTACAGAAAGTTTATAAGAGGGTTCAGTGAGATTTGTGCACCCATGTTAGATACAATAAAGGATGGTTATAAGGTTAAGTTTTAATGGACAGAAGCAGCCAATAAGGGGTTTGAGTTACTCAAAACTAGAGTTTCTACACAACCAGTGTTAATCCTTCCTAGTTTTGATAAGCTCTTTACTATAGAATGTGATGCTAGTCATCTTGTAGTAGGTGCAGTCTTGAGTCAGGATAATAGACTAGTTGCTTTCTTTAGTGAGAAATTGAATGATGCAAAGAAAAAGTACTCATCCTATGATTTAGAGTTATATGCATTGGTACAGGCACTCAGGAAATGGAGGCATTACTTGCTTCCTAAAGAGTTTGTTGTGTATATAGACAACCAGGCAGTCAATTTTTTGAATTCTTAGGATAAACTCAACCATAGGCATGTGAAATGGGTAGAATACCTACAAGCATATACCTTTACTCTTAAGCACAAGAAAGGCCAATGTAACAAAGTAGCTAATGCTTTGAGTAGGAGATTGTTGACTATTTAGGAGATTCAAGTTAAGAGTATTGGTATGGATTGCTTTCAAGATTTGTATCCTAATGATGATGATTTTGTTGCTGCTTATAAAGTTTGTCACGCTTTTGAGAATCATTTCCATAGTGAGTATGTTGACTATACATTGCAGAATGGTTTGTTATTCAGGGGAGGACAGCTGTGTGTTCCTAAAGGTTCCATGAGAGAAAACCTTATCCAAGAGAAACACAATGGGTGTTTGAGTGGCCATTTTGGTCTCAATAAGACCTTAGAGTTGGTTCAACACTTCTATTACTAGCCAAAGATGCAGAGAGATGTCAGAAGGTATGTTGAGTAGTGTATGGTATGTTAGAAGGCCAAAGGTAATAGCACTAATGCTGGTTTATATCAGCCACTTCCCATTCCTTCTAGGCCATAGGAGTGCATCAAGATGGATTTTGTTGTAGGTTTACAAAAGACAAAAGCAAGGTATGACAGTATTTTTGTGGTTGTTGACAAATTTAGAAAAATGGCTCACTTTATACCTTGCAAAACTACTAATGATGCTAGTCATATTGCTTTCCTTTTTTTTAAAGAAGTTGTCAGGATACATGGTTTGCCATCTAGCATTGTGTCAGATAGAGATGTTAAGTTTTTGGGTCATTTTTGGAAGACTTTGTGGAAGAAATTGGGTACTAACTTGTCTTTCGGCTCAACTTATCATCCATAGATAGATGGCCAAACAGAAGTGATGAATAGAACATTGGGTAATCTACTCAGATGTCTCACCAAGGAGTATGGACAAAGTTGGGATCAACTCATTCCACAGGTAGAATTTGCCTATAATGGTAGTGTAAATAGATCCACTGGTAAGAGTCCATTTCAGATTGTTTATGGTATGCATCCAAAAGGTGTTTTTGAGTTACATGATGTGACTAACTTGCAACATGTTAGTGGGACAACAGAGGATATGGCACAGTCTCTGAAAGAGATCCATGAACAGGTTAAGCAGTCTTTGCAGGACACCACAACAAGAGTCAAGGCAAGGGAGGATGCTTCAAAGAGGGATGTCCAATTCTCAGTTGGAGATTTTGTGATGGTGCATCTCAACAAGTCTAGATTGCAAAAGGGAGTTCCCACCAAGTTACAGATGAGAAGAATAGGGCCTTGTAGGATTTTGGCTAAGTATGGTCCTAATGCTTATAAGATTGACTTACCTGCTGATGTTTCCTTGTCTCCTATCTTTAATGTTGCAGATTTGGTACCTTTCAAAGGGCAGCCTCTAGAAGAGACTCAGAGAGATTCAGAACTTTCACATCCCCTTTCTGATCTATCTCTCCCCTCTTCTTCTTTTCCCATTCCTGAACGGGTACTTGATTCCAGAATCATCAAGAAGACTAAACAGCATGAATACTCTGAACATTTGATTAAGTGGAAGGATCAACTAGCCTCTGAAGCCATTTGGATACTTGAGAGTGACTTCCACAAGGTTGGTATTCCTCTCTCTTTTCTGCCCAAAGGAGTCACATGACTTCTTTGTCACCAAGGGAGTATGGTGCAGGAGCACCTAGCTTCATTTCATCACAGGTTTCATAACAGATTTGATTTTTATTAGTCTTGAAATGGAAAGTTTGTCTAAGATGTTTTTGAGTTTTTCTAAGTTGTTTGGATGAGTTTTGAACTCATTGTGTGGTCATGTTTCCTGTTTTCATCTTTTTGCTCAAAGTTGCCAGTTAGGAGTTGCCTGGCAAAATGTTGGAAAAAGTGAGTTTTCAATGTGTTTTTGTTTGGAAAAGTTTTTAGACATGCTTTGTGCTTGGTTTTTAGGTGTGAGTAGTGTTCTTAGGTGATTGGTAGTCTTTGAGATCAACCTTGCATCATCTAGGCATTAAAAGTTGTCATTTTAGACATGAAAATGTCAAATTTGAGTGCTCTTGGACATGTACCTGTCTGTATAGGAGGATAAATAACTTGTAGAGGTATTTGTTCTCCTACTTTAACCATTGTAAGGGTTGATTATTTGGAGATATCAAGCATTTTGAAATTTTGCATTAATTTTACCTTGTTTTTCTCTATGTTTTAGCTCCATGTGAGTAGCAGTCCATACACCTGCTGTACGTGGCCGTACTGTTTTTACATTTTCAAGTTCTCTTATGCTTCTTGAAGCTTTTACCTTTAGTGGCATCAAATTTCATTAAGTTTTGAGTTCTAAGCAAAATTATTTGGTTTTGACAGTTTTAGTGCCTTGTCTAGGAATTTGGCAAGGATGCTTGACCAACTTGGTTTCTTGAAGCCCTAAATGTTCATGGCTTCCCAAGAACTATTTGGTCAACTTGTAAGATATGTAAATACATGTTTTTATTTCAAAAATGCAGGTGCAAGAAGTTTTGTGGCCATGGAGCCCTAGGCAAGTGTGCCATTTGGCTAGGGTCTTTGAAGGAGTTTGATGCTTTGCTCTTCTATAGCAAATGCATTCATCAGGTGGACAGACCTATTTTGATGTTCAAGTTGTATGTGAAAGCAAAGAGGCTTTCTAAGCCATGATAAGGATGGTTGCATTTTTCAGTTTGTGAAAATTGTGTAAAAAAATGAGTCACTATTTTGGTGTTGGTTTCCACTCATTTGCTTACTCTCCACCATATATTGGTGTTTGTAAAAATTTGTATCTCCTTCTATTTATTTGAAAACAAGAACAAGGAGTGGTCTTTGACCCTACCCATGGGTTTTGAGTTTTCCAAGATCAATTAATGATCCTTTAGGCAAAGTTGAAATGCCCAACTGGCTGTAACAGTTAATTATGACTGATTTTTGCATTTTAAGTTGAGTTGTCTATGCAATCTTCCTCTTCCAAATAGAAGGTATGAAGGTCAAAAAACATTAAAAGGCAAATAATTGATCAAAGGCATCAGATAGACCTTTGAAAAAGAGTTTTGACAGTGGTAAATGCAGGTTAAAGTGAAAAAGCAGTGAAAGAGGCAAATTGCAATGATGACAAGTTTTGACAGTGAATGTTTCATTGTTTTGTAATTGCCTAATGCTTTTTTGTGTAGGGCTAATGTGGTTCTCCTTTGTCACTAATGGAAGACATGTTTACATGTTTTGAATGTAATTGGTACTCATACATTAATGTGTTTGAGGAAAGCAAGAAAAGGAAAAGTTGTAAATGTTGCACACTCCTTATGAGCATCTTTTGTAAAACCTTGTTCTCTAACCTTTGAAGGTGTAAAACTAATTCATTTTGGCCTAATTAGTATGTGACATGGTATAACTAAGGTTGCATGATTCACATTGAAGGTTTTTAGCTTGGAAGTTGATTCTTGCCAGCAAAACCCTTGCAAACCCTTCTTTTTGCACCCATTTTTGGGACAGTCATGGAGGAGGCCTAATGGACCCTAAGACTTAGAAAATCCTCAAGATCTTCCAAAAGGGTATCTGAATATAATGTTATTTCTGTCTGGAAGTCCATCGTTGGAGCAGGATGAGCACAAAACCCCAAAAAGAGGGCTAATTCCTTGTAGCCCGTTTTAGGCCTAAAATTTGGTTTTTTTTGTCAAATCGGGTACACAAAGGAAGGTTGTAAAGCATAAAACCCATCAAATCCAATTGAAACAAGTTGATATTGCATGCTTTTAACACATTGGGTGAGATAGACTCCATAACTTGGTTTATAGCACTTGTGAAGGATTACTACGCTCCAAACCATAGAAGACCAAAGACACCCATGGGGGTAAAACTTGACACAAACTTGTAATTCATCAAAAGGAGACCTTGCGCAATCAGAGAACATATCAGGGATAGAGGAAATGAATTCCAATTGAGAGAGTAAGGAGTTAGACCACAAAGCTTAAAACAATGGAGTTGAAGCCCTTGAGCAACCAATGAGTGTTTGACTTAGGGAAGTGGATCAAGGAGAGTTGCTAGGTTGCCTATAAACCTTTTGCACTATGATTTTGGTGACTACACCTTGAAACTAGCAAAGGACCTATCACTTAGTAAAAATACAAGCCTATTGGGCAACCCCCATGCCTGTCCTCCCTATCAGTTGTGTATGGGGTTATGAATTCTTGTAACTGTAACCAGCCTGTTGTCCCAAGGTTTGTTCCATGCCAAAGTTCCAACAATGCTTTTTCAAATGTATTGAATGAGCCACAAAATTATGAGGCAAACATGAAAAGCTCGAGAGTGATTCATAATGCATCTATACCTCTTGCACATATGCTAAAGGAAAATGATCAGTCAATTAGTAATTTGAAAGTGCCTAAAACAACCACCTCCAGTAAACATAAACTTGTTGTCCATAATCAAAGAGGATCTATTGATGCAAATTAGATTGAGTCTCATATTTTGAATCAACGATTAACAACTCTTGTTGATTCTATAATGCATACATAAGTATTGATTGATGAAAAGGCAAAGAGGTGTGCAAACATTGAAGAGGTTAGATCAAGAAAATTTGGAGAGAAGCCATACAATGGATGCACTTCAATTGAAGAGTTCACAAATGTTGATGACAATTGAAAGTTTGTTACATTTGTAAGTGAACAAAGATGCAATAGTGCTTGTTATCCTGTTGTTTATAAAAATTTCTCTGAGTTTGATTTAGAAGTATATGTAGCTTATGAGCATGAAAATGAATTATATAGTGATGATACAATTCGTAACGCCCCACTAGGAAACCCCAAAGTGATTAAACTAAAACACTAGAAATAAGAGAAAATAATTTATTTTTTTAAACTTAATAAGTTTAAAGGTACATTGAGTTAACATTAAGTTAGATTACACAAAGGAAGACTTAATTTAACACCTAAAGGGTTTCCCAACTTGGTTATCTAGGTTTACCATTAACATTACTTAACAATAATTAATCCAATTATGTTTATTAAAATTTAAAACATAATTACACTTAATCAATGGTTAATTCATCCAATAGTCTTAATTATAGAAAACATGATCAAGTTCATTCATTAGGAAACTAACTGTAGACGTATAAAAATGACCATATTCCTAAATGAATATTTTATGTTCATTTCTCTATTTAATTAAGTAAATTACTCAATTAAATTCACTATACCATTTAATAGGATAAATTCATTTTATTCAATTAAAGCCACTGTCCATTTTTTAATTAAATTCAAATTTAATTAAAATAGTTATCCTAAATTAAATAAATCTAATCTATTTAATTGCAACCAAATTGAATTAAATTGAATTAATTCTATTTTCCCTCACCCACTTGCAAAATCCTACACCTCCTACTTGCATCCTAACCCTCTTTGTAACCTCTTCTAGATTCTTCTAATCCTGATTAATTAACCCAAACCCATCCATTATCCCTTTTCCCTAAATTTGAGGAGGTCACTTCTCAAATTTGGAGTAAAGTCTTCAAAAGGCATTAAAGCCTTTATCCATTCAACAAGCTAATGTGTTGAATACCCCCAAATTTGTAAGGAATCTTACAAATTTGTCCCCAAAGTCTTCATAACCATTAATGGTTAACTCAACCCTCTTACATGGTTAGAAAAATTCCATAAACTCAACCTCTATGTAACCCAAGGGTCTCATCAAGCATTTATTGCTTTGACCATGGTTATCCTTAAACCTTTGCACAAGAGTTAATCCTTTGGGTAAAAGCTTAATCCAATGGATAACCCTAACTTAACCTTAACCCTTAACCCCTAGGGTAACCATGAGGTCTTCTCAAGCATTTAATGCTTCTTACATCTCCTCTCAACCAACCTTATGTTGACAATTGTCACCATTTCATTGGTGCCAATTGCAAACATGGATTCCCAACTTTCAAACTTAGCCCTTGATTAATTCTTTCAATCTTGGCCATCCATTGCCCTATTTTTGCTATAAATAGAGCTCTCATTCCTCCATTTTCATCATCCAAGTCTTTAGCATCACACTTATACTCAAATCTATGCAAGTTTTAATATATCATTTGTGCCCATCATTTAGCCTCTCTTTTCAATAGGAGTTAATCTAAATATGCATGTTTAGAGTATTTTCCTTATCATTTAGCTTAATCATAGACTAATATAGTATGCTAGGATAGTCTTGTTTACTAACCTTGTCATCTTATAACTAGTTTATTGCATTTGTAGGATCATGCATAGCTTAGGATGCATTTCATCTTAAAAACAACAAAAGCATCCCTCGTTCTTGCATTTGTCATCCCTAAACCATTTTGCTCAGTGATCTGAGAGTAAAAACATTGGTTTGAGGGACCATGTAAGATAGAGAACCATGGAACCAACCTTGGGAAGCTGAGCCATACTTCATGACTCCATAGCTTGCACCAAGAAGTCTTGTGGGTGTGTGAGCAAGGCTCCCTAGAGCTGTTTTTCACATGTTGAGTTCTATCGACCCACTTTTTCTGCATACATTTTTGGCACCCACCGTGGGGCATCACCCCATATATCAAATTGGTTTTTAAATTTAACCACTTTTGCAGGTCCGTGGGAAACAAGAATCAGCGTGTGGGAAACATTCCCTAGCACATTTGGTCAACAGCCTAGCACATCCGGTTTACTGTTCAGCGCGTTGGGTCCATCATCTAGTGCGTAAAGTTTTTTCCTTAGCACATCATAATACTAACATTTTCTTATAGGTCTCGGCGTGGGATAAAAATAGAACAGCACCTCCGGAACACAGAGTAGCGCATCCTGAAAATAGTATAGCGCATCACTGTTATCTTGTAGCACGTATAGTTTGTCATATAGCGCATTATAGATAGACAGAAATCAGAAAGTTAAAATTTGTAACTGAGGGTAAAAATTAGACTTGTTGAAGTCCACCAGTTATCTAACGTCTTTCACTTGTTATTTTGCAAGGTTCTAATAGTTTTGTTGCAGACAGGAGCTTAGTCTTAAGGTTATAAAGATAGTTAGAGTTTTTACTTAGTTAAGTTAGTTTAAAAATTTGAACTTCTTTTCTTCTTAAAATTGAACTCACTTCTTTTGGGCTATAAAAAGAACTACAAATCAGAAAATTTCTTGCTTTCATAGGAGAAAAACTTTGTTTTGGAAGCTCTATAAAGAACAAGCAAATTTGCTTTTAGCAAGGTTAAAACAAACTTCACCTTCCTTCGGTGCCTAAAAGGATCAATCTCAATTCATTGCAAAAGGAAAAAGAACCTCATCTTCATTTTATACAAAACAAAGAGGGAAAACTTTCCCCTATCAACTTTAATTTTGTTGACCAACATCACGATTTACTTTGTTGACCATGTTTATTTTTCAAAAGTTTTTGGAAATACACACTTTGCTATGAAAGGTTAAAAAGAACAACATGCTTGTTGGAGCAACATCTCCAAGTAGAAGTTAGCAAATCTTTGTCTTGAAGGCTAAAAAGAAGATTGTTTGCCTTGTCTTGAAAGTGGAAGGTATATGCTCTCCCCTTAACTGGGTGATCAAAAATTCAAACCACTCTTAAAGCTTTATGTACTTCAAGCATTATACAACCTTTAGCAGGCCTACCTTCTCGAGGAGTTGGAATCAACTCTTAAAGCCATTTATGGCCGGTGTGAAGGGAACGACCTAAGTGGGGAACGACTTTGACACCAAGTATTCCAACCCACTATAATCAAAAGTAAAAATTGACGAAAGTCCTTTTCAATGGTTGCACGCAGCAATTAGCCTTCCCCCAGTATCCTTGAAATACGTAAAGCCTTTGTTCAAAAGATTGGGAAGCCTCCTGAGGGATTTTATCCCTGACGGCTGAACAGGAAGCCTGATTACGAACCATAGAAATAGAAACCTTGAGCCGAGTCAGTAACCAGACATTTATAACATCATAGTGCAAGGGTGGGGAAGAATACGCCCCCAAGATCGCTCACCATATATCTCCCAAGATAACTACTCAATTGTGAAACAATTCACTTTGAGTTAATTTCTGGCAAAAGGCAAAAAAACGGGCACCCTCTAGGGGGTGACACAACTGTTTGAGCTGACGGAGTATCGAGACTAGTGGGCTATGATGTTATTTATGACCTTTGAATAAAGAGTCTTCTTGATGTGTATAATTTGTATCTAAACCTGTTAAAACATTGGGGATTTGAACACATCCTCGTAGAACATACACTTTTTGTTAGATTAGGCAAAATGGTTGTCTTTTTTGTGCTATGCTTGCATTTACTACTTTAGAAAATCATCCATCACAACTGAAAAACTCACAACAAAATCCAAAAATTACCAAAAACCAACCAAAGGAAAATATCAGGGCAGTCTAGCGTGTGAGAGAAACTTCTTAGCGTGTAAGGTACATTTGTTAGCGCATCAGAATATCAAATTAGCACATCCAGTTAAAATAGTAGCATTCTTCCAAAATTTCAAAATAGTGTTAAACAGTTAGCACATCTAGTCAACAGCCTAGCATGTTGAAGCATCAGCTTAGCGCGTAGGAGTCAAACTTTAGCGTGTAGAGTTTAATAGTTAGCGCGTCGTAGACCCATATTAGCGCATAACTTATCAAGCCAAACAAAAAAACAAATTTTAAACAGTCAAAAACTTTAGTGCGTGGCTAGGGGCAGCTTAGCGCGTGTGGTCTTTTGTTTAGCGCATGAAGTAATTTGGGTAGCGCATCTTGTCTTTGTTTTAGCGCGTGACCAAAACCGGAAAAACAGGGGGCAAAACAGTGAGGAATTTTGAAATTTTTGAAAATATCTTTAGAAGCCTCTTTTCATCAGCATCAATTTTCGTCAAAATAGAATAGTGAAAACAGAGCTTTAAGAACTATTTCTTGAGCAAAATTTGTGTCAAACAAAGTTGCAAAAAATCCAAAACTAATCGCACGGTAAAACATATCTATCCTATCAAAATCCGGAAACATCATCACAAGTAACAAAGGGATCCTTTATCATCTCATAGATTTTATCTCAAAATCACTTGCTTAAAACCTCAGGTTGTCAAATCAAGTTTCCATATCGGGAGACTTTATCCACATCATTTGACACGCTTTGTCGTGAAGGGACATCTAAACCTTCACTTTGATAAAGTAAAAACTTGAATTTTCAAAGCAAGATCAACTGAATCCAAAACAAATCAAAAGGAAACCATTGATCACTTATGCATGACTAATCCCCATATTTTGAGAAGAAAGAATATTTATCGTAACACCACGTTGAAGAAACAACCACCTAGTTTTTCCAAATTTATCAAAAGAAATAAATTTTTATACATCAATCGTCAACTCTTCAAATCTCATCGAACATTCCTTCATCACGTTAAACTTTATATCCAAAACAAATCTAATGAATTTGATAAAGAGCCTTTAAAGACTAGGGCATATTGTCAAAAATCTGCATTTAATCAAATCATAAACTGTGTAGGAAAGATCAATCCGGTATTCTTGCCCGACGAGTGCATCACTGACAACACACCCTGACTTGAACCACCAACTCCTGAGCGACATATCGAAGAGGATTTTGTCCCTTTCATCACAAAAATTTTCTACTAAAATGCCTATTACTCGCTCCCAAAACAAACAAAGTAAGGCACAAGCAGAATCCAGTATGAATTGAAGGTTATCAAATCCTTTTGAAGGTCCACACCTAGAGGATACTGAAATTTCTGAAGAGCTTCTTCAGGAATGCTAAGAAAGTGCTTCATTCCAAAAGCTTGTAGAAAGGCTCATGGAAAATGACAAGGAAAAATACTTGCTCATGCTCACAAGCAAAGGAGTCAAACTCCCTAAAGACCTTGATGCAGATGTGTTTAGAACGAGACCTCAACATTATGAATATCAAGAATGACAACGGGAAGAGGAAGCATGCAACCCTGAACAATATATTCCTGAGCAAAACATACCAGAACAACATACACCAAGACAGAACATCCCCGAGCAAAACATACCGTTCCATACACCATTTCAACCTAGGATCAATGCAAGGGAAGAAATCTTCCCTAGGAAAAACAATGCACCTTTGGTTGCCCTTACTCAACAAATGCAAATGTTACAAAGACAAATGCAAGACATGCAACAAGGGACGATAGTGTGGTACTCTTTAAACGAAATCTGTCCTTATCCCTTTGACAAAAGATTGCACATGATCCCTTTTCCTCCAAACTCAGACGTGCCTAAATTTGACAAATACGATGGAAAGAGTTATCCCCGTGATCATATCAGAGAATTCTGTACCATGAGTCTTGAATTTTCTCATGATGATACCTATCTGACGAGGCTATTCCCCAAAATCTTGGGAGGACAAACAATGGAATGGTTATCCAAAATTACACCACCTATCAGATCGTTTGATGAATTGGTTAACAAATTCATAACACAATATTCCTATAACATTCAACATGCTATAACCATATTAGATGTCTGCAACACCAAACAGAAAAACAATAAAACATTCATGATATTCCTTCAATGTTGGCGACGTATGGTTTCACGATATCCTCAAGACATTCTTGAAAAGAAAAAAATGGAAATTTTCATTGATAACTTGAATGGTGAGATGAGTTACTGGCTCAAACTCCAATGCATACCATCCTTTGCTAAATTGATTGAAAATGACATTCAAGTAGAAGAGGCATGTGTCAAAAAGGGAACGCTCAAATTCTTCAAAGAAGGAACAAATTCATCAAACTACAATAACCAAAACAACAGCAACTTAGACATGTCTAGATTCTAGACTCGAAACAAAAATGAAGGTAGTAATGAATCGCATGATCCAAAATCTAAGCAACCAGTGCTTGCATTATCTGGAAATCCTCAAGCTACAAAGAATCCTAAAGGTGCTAACCCAGACGCTAACACATACACACCGAATACCAATCGAGGTCAACCTAACGCAAACAACACCAACAATACTCAAAACAAAACCACGAATCAAGGACCTAATAACAATTCACGCGATGGCACCAACAATTTCCAAAAATGTGTCTTCACACCACTGGGACAATCACTAGAGTCAGCATTCAGAGAGCTCCTGGCAAACAAGATTCTCTCTTTGCCTGCAATCAGCAACTACGAACCCCAAATCAAACCACCTTGGTGGAATGATTCACACTATTGTGATTTTCATCGTAACAAAGGTCATCGAATGAAATATTGCATGAGATTGAAAAACATTGTTCAAGACATGATTGATCGAGGTGATTTAATGGTAGATGGTCTCAAAACAAATGGTGACCATGGAGCTTTTAAAAATCCACTTCCAAACTACAACAAAGATGGAGCTTCAACCTCAAACGATACACGTGGATCTCGTTTCAACCACATCTACAATAACACCATCAATCACATATCAGCTGAAGACCATCATGTGAATGTCATCACAATCCGAGACCAGCATGATCATGAATCTATCAATGTAACAATCAGAGCTTAGAAATATGTCTTGAAGGGACATACATCACTGACAACCACTACACCAAAAATCCAATATGATTTAGTCAGCCAACTACGCAAAACTCCGGCTCAAATATCCATACTAAAATTGCTGAAATTATTGCCAAAACACAAAGACATATTGGAACAAGCGCTATTGGAAACCAATGTACCTCAAGATCTGGATGCAGACAGATTTCAAGCCATGGTCGCTCATATGACAGGGCCTCATAATCACCTTCTCAGAGCATGATAATACTTCCTTAAGTCATCCGCATAACACTCCCCTCCATATTGAAGTCATCATTTATAAACACCGAGTAAAATGAGTATTGATAGATGGAGGAGCTGGACTTAATATATGTACCTTAAAACTTATCTGTGCATTAGGCTTCTCAGAAGAGTCTATTGATCCACGTAAAAAGATTACCATAAAGGCATATAATGATGAGGAAAGGTCATCTAAAGGAACCGTGATGTTACCCATTCAAGTGGAACCAGTGCAAAAGGATACTATGTGTCAAGTCTTAGACATAGACCTCACATACAATATTTTATTAGGTCAACCTTGGATACATGAAATGCAAGCAGTGCCTTCTACGTATCGCCAGCGTGTCAAATTTCCCTATAATAGACAAGAGGTCTCTATATCTACTGATCATAATCCATTTCAACATTGTAATGCAATGGGGGCAGCCCAGGATAGTTTGGTTCCCCATAATAGGGAAAAATAGAGATCCTCAACATTAGATCTACAGAAGGCAAAGCCCGAATCATTACTTGTAGATTTCAAGCAAAAAATGCAAATCAGAGAACAAGGTATGGGAGAATACTCTTTGGAACCCATGTGTTTGGCCAAATTACCAACATCACCCAGATCTCATGGATTACCCACTACATCAACACATCAGGTAACTCAGCCCATCACCAAATTTGATGGTACCTTCATCCAACTAGGCACTCTAGCACATGAATCAGAAGATAAGGACATTCTTAGCTGGTTATACAAAGATGAGGAAGAAGATAACAGAGCAGCTGCTCTGGATATAGTTCTACCAACACACCTATATGGAAAGGGCTACTTAATCATGCATCAAATGGGATATGACGGTAAAGGACCTATTGGAAAACGCAAAGAAGGCGTCACTGAACCCATAGACCTTCCTTCACAGCCCAATAGAGACAAAATAGGACTGGGTTGTAAACTCACTTTCCTATTAAGAAAAACACCACGCATAACTCCAAAACCTCAATGGAAAGCAAAGAAGAAGTTCAAAGAAGAATCCTGGCAGGAAGCACTAATTGAGTCAGTAGAAACAATCTACAAGGCACGTGAACGTCAAGAACAAAAACAACATCAAGAAAAGCTTCTCAGTCACAAAAAGGCCATATCTGCAGTAGTAGCTCATATTCAAACACCAATATCTCAAAAACCAATAGAATCATCTCCTGATACCGTTATTCCTCCCCAAGGAGGCACAGTCTATGAACAAATACAAAAAGTAGAAGCAAGATCTGACACAGAATCAGCAAAGACTATCAAACTGGTATCCATCATCAAAGATCTATTTTCACCCTACAACATACCTTTTTACAACACTGATAGAATCTGGGATAATGCCTTAGAGACTGATTCAAATGAATATGAATGGGGTAGCTACTCAAATGCTACTAGAGATATCATTGACAATACTGGCTCCATATCCCTTTCTCAAGAAGAGCATAATGCAAAAGATAGACCTCTTGAATTTGGGCCGCAGAATATCTATGACGCCAAGGAAAGCAAACAGAAACATTATGAACAAGTCTATATGGAAGATAATACCATCAAAGACCTCGATGAAATCCTTGACTTCTTTGAAACCAAGACCCATCATGATGAAACCTTTGTCTTGACACTTACAATAGCAAAACTTGATCCACCAAATGATTCCTTACCACTTGTCTTTCCCAACCTCATTGACTGGGACGAACCTGAAATACATGATATACCAATTTTCCTAGACAATGAATCTATTATCCACTACCTATGTACCGTTAACCCAGAAACGGGATCTACCAATGAATGAAGTAATGATGTCTGCAAACCAGGGAGTGCCAAGTCTCTCAGTCACAAAAATGAACCAAATAAAAGATCTAATACCAAAAACCAGTCAATGGCAGCTCTAGATCACAAAAAAATTAAAAATAAAGGATGCATATGAGGGTGAAAACCTTTTTAAGGCACATAAGTATGGGAGACTTGACACTCTTCCTGAACATTTTCATGAGCGATCACCCATATTGATTGAGCCCACTCAATCAATCAACATTGGTACTATAGAAGCAACCAAAAACATACACCTAGCAGAATCTCTGACAGAGGAGGAAAGATCGACATTTCTCATCTTTTTTAAAGAGAAGCAAATTAACTTTGCTTGGTCATGTGTAGATATGCCTGGGATTGATCCACACCTAATCATGCATCACTTGTCCATCTCTCTAGGAGTTAAGCCAGTCAAGCAAAAACTACGAAAGATGAATCCATAGGTGGCACTCATGGTCAAGGCTGAACTAAAGAAACTATTAGATTTCGGATTCATCCGACCCATCAACTATGTAGAATGGATCTCCAACATAGTACCAGTATCAAAACTAGATGACAGTATCAGGATCTACACTGATTTCAGAGATGTCAACAAAGCCTGTCCAAAAGATGACTTTCCTCTACCCAGTATCGACATAATTATAGACCTCATAGTAGGCCATGCAATGCTCTCACTAATGGATGGTTTCTCAGGCTATAATCAAATAAAAATAGCCCCAAAGGATCAAGATAAAACAACATTCACCTATCCTTGGGGAATGTACTGTTGGAATGTTATGCCTTTCGGCTTAAAGAATGCAGGGGCTACTTATCAAAGAGAAATGACAACAATCTTTCATGACATGATGCATACCTTCATGGAAGACTATGTGGACGATCTACTAGCTAAAACCCTCACCAGAGCAAAACATCTTAGCATCCTAACAAAGATCTTTGATCGATTGGAGAAATTCCAAGTCATGCTCAACCCTAAGAAGTGTGTCTTCGGGGTTACATCAGGAAAGTTACTAGGCTACATCGTCTCAGCTAAAGGTATTGAAGTGGATCCAACAAAGGTATAAGCCAGTATGGAGATGCCACCACCAAAGAATATCAGTTAGCTTAGATCTCTACAAGGATGACTCTAATCAATCAGGTGATTCATTGCTCAACTAGCCGATAAAAGTCTACCATTCAATCATTTGCTCCGTAAGAATGTACCTTTCAGATGGGAAGCCAAGTGTGCAGAATCTTTTTATCAAATCAAATAGTATCTGATGAACCCACCAGTTCTAGTACCACCGATCGCAGGAAAGCCCCTTATTCTATACATTTCAACAACAGATATATCACTGGGGGCACTATTGGCACAAGAAGATCAACAAGGAAAGAAGCGAGCCATATACTACATCAGTAGGACATTGAATGGCTATGAACTCAACTATACATTCATTAAGAAGGCTTGTCTAACCGTAGTCTTCGCATCTCAAAAGTTCCGACATTATATGCTAGCACACACAATTAAGCTAGTAGCAAAAATTGATCCTCTCAAATATCTACTTAGTAAGGCAACTCTCACCGGCCAGTTGGCTAAATGGGTTATGATTCTTAGTGAATTTAACATCCACTACACAGAATGAAGAGCTATCAAAGGGCAAGCAATTGCAGATCAACTAGCTGAAGCACCGCTACCAGGAAAACAAACTATGGAGATTGAATTTCTGGACAGGGACATTCTTTCTAGTTCTACCACACAATGGACCCTATACTTTGACGGATCCTACACCCAACATGGTTCAGGTGCTGGCATTCTCTTCATCACTCCTGAAGGACACACTATACCAAGATCATATCGGCTTATGTTCCCATGCACAAATAATGTGGCTGAATATGAGGCATTGGTTATAGGCATCAAAATGGTTGTAGAATGGAAAATCACAGAGTTAATGGTCTATGGAGATTCACAACTAGTCATCAATCAAATCAACAATGATTATCAGACAAAGGATGACAAGCTACTACCCTACAAACGAATGGTTGATGACTTCAAACTAGAGTTCCGTGACTCGAGGTGAGTCACGCGAGTCATGAGAGTTAGCGGGCCAGGTGACCTCCGTCGGGTCACGGCGACCCTGACCCAGGCCCGGACGAGTCACAGGGTGTGACTCGCCTGACTCGCCGAGTCAATGAGTCACCCCCTAACTCGCCGAGTCCGAGGGTCGTGACCCGGGCGGCGCAGCTTGCAAAAAGTGGACGCAAAAACAAAAAAAATACAACACATTTATATTATGTTTTGTGCCATTTGCCTTTGTTATAACCCTAAAAGGGATTGCTATTCAGTTTTATGAGTGGAAGAGAGGAAAAAAGAGAGGAAGAGAGGGAAAAAAAGAGCCATAGTTTTGCAACTAGCTGAGAGGAAGAGGTGAAAAGCTTGCACAAATCACATTGGGGCAGCACTACAGTTGCATTGAGAGCATCAAGGAGCTCATTTCAAACACTTGTCAAAAATTTTGAAAGAGGTAAGTGTTAATTTTTATTGATTATGTTGGTTTTTTTCTATATTTATGGATTTTTTCATTTTTTTGTTATTTTTTTTTTAACTTCAACTTTCCAAATCTGTATTGCTGCTTGCATACTTCAATGATTAAATCACAATGACATAAATAGAACAATAGCATAGCAAACCCTGGAATTTATTTTTGAAAAAATTGTATACATGTATTTATAATTTTTTCTAAAAGAAATCTAGGGTTTACTGATTTTTCTGAATTGTTAATTTCTTTCTTTGAAATTTGAAAATTTTCAAGAAAAAACACAATGCACAAATTAGTCTTTGCTGATTTTTTTTAATTAGTTTAAAATTTTAAATTTAAAACTTTGTCAAACACAATGCTCAAATGGTGATTTGTAAAATTGTCTTATTGCATTAGCCCTCATGTTTTGAAAACAATTTTTTTTTCCTAATGGCTCATCCTAATCCTGCACCTAGGAAACATGGTCAAAAAGATGAGGCGTGGAAATACACTGAAGAATTCCCTGGTAGACAAAGAAATCAAACCAAGTGTATGTTTTGTAAGGAAATTAACCATGGGGGGATAAATAGATTAAAATATCATATTGCTAGCATACGTGGTCATGATACTGAGCCTTGTGACAAGGCAACTCCCAAAGCAGTCCATTTTTGTTACGTCCTATTAGAAAACTTTGAAATACATAAGCAAACAAAAAAAGACAAAGAGAGGAGTTATGTCATATTGGTTCCCCTCCACCCACATCTGCATCCGGCTCCGCATCCATAGGTTGTGTTGGAGAGGGTTCTTCTATGCCTCCCTTTCATCCTAGTGCTTCTGCTAGTGCCAGTACTTCTATTCCTACTCCTAGTCACACTTTTGGTCCTAGAGTGCGAAAATCCAAGATAGACAATTTTTTTGTACCATGCACTACTCCTGGCACACAACCCTCGCTTGAGAGTATGTCTTGGAACAAGGAGGTCCATGATGCAAGAAGAAAAGCAATTTGCAAGTTTTGGTACTTCTGCAACATTCCATTTATTGCAGCCAGGTACTTTTTTATTTGATTGTTTTAAATTAAAATTTAAAATTTTATGGTTTGAATTTGAAAGTTGAAATTGAAATTGAACTTTTCTTATTTAATCTATTTCAATTTGTGACAGGTCTCCTTATTGGCAAGGCATGATTGATGCAGTAACCATTTGTGGGCCAGGGTTTAAAGCCCCTAGTGATACTGAGTTGAGTGGACCTCTCTTGTTGGAAATGGTGGAAGATATGAAAGTTGACCTAGAGGACCACCGCCAATCTTGGAGCCAGAAGGGTTGCACCATCATGACAGATGGTTGGACTGATAGGAGGAATAGAACACTCCTAAATTTTCTTGTTTCCAGTGGAGGTGATTGATCATTTTACTTCTCTATATGCATTGTGATTGAAATTGAATAATTTACATTCTAATTTATTGATAATTCATTTGTTTTATTTTTAGGATCCACCATGTTTTTGAAGTCCATCGATGCTTCCTCAAATGTCAAAAATGCGGCATACTTATGTGAGGCTATTGAGAAAGTTATAGATGAGGTGGGGGAAGAAAATGTGGTGCAAGTGGTGACGGATAATGCAGCAAGTTATGTTGCTGCAGGTAAACTTTAAAAGTTTTCTTTTAACTTTTAAGTTGTAACTTTTAAACTTTTAAGTTTTTAACTTTTAAATATTAATGGTAAAATTTCTTGATACTTGTCACATCTAATTCTTTAACTAATTTAAAATTGTTGCAGGAAAACTTTTGATGGAGAGGCACCCAAAAATCTTTTGGTCTCCATGTGCGGCCCATTGCCTTGACCTCATGTTGGAGGATATAGGTAAGCTTGGATGGGTGAAAGAATGCATTGAAAGGGCCAAGAATATATGAAAATTTATTTACAATCATGCATTGGTCCTTAGCATTATGAGGCAATACACGAGGGAAAGGGAGTTGGCTCATCCTGGTATAACGAGATTTGCCTCAAATTTCCTCACATTGAAATCCTTGTTAAAATCAAAGGCATCTTTGAGGCGCATGTTTGTTGGTGAGGAGTGGACTTCCTCATCCTATGCTACGACCACTGTAGGGATGGATGTAGTAGATTGCATTTTTGATAAGCCAGGTTTTTGGATCCCTTGTGCAGAGATCATGCAGGTAATTTTATAAATTTATAATATTATATGCATATTTTTGTTTTGTTTGCATTGTGCAATTTTGCAATTTTTCTTATTTTCATGCACACTTGTGAGTTAACTATTTTTGTTTAACATTATTTGCAGGTCACTGAGCCCCTAGTAGTTCTCCTATGAGTTGTTGATGGGGAGAAGCCCGCTATGGGCTACATATATGAGGGCATGGATAGGGCCAAGGAGGCCATTAGATCCATATATGCTGGAGTTGAGGATAAGTATAGGCCCATTTGGGACATAATTGATAGAAGATGGCATAACCAACTTCACAGGCCCATCCATGCAGCAGCTTATTACCTCAATCCATCATTTCATTTCCGTGTTGATTTTAAAGTGGATGAGGAGGTTCTTAGCGGGCTATATTCAGTAGTACAACGGATGGGCACTGATACCATAGCTACACTTCTTGAGATGGATGCATTTAATAATGCATCAGGGGCAATCTTTGCCAGCCAATTGTGCAAAGAGGGTCAGACAAAATTGCAACTAGGTAGAAAATTCTAAAGTTTATGACATGCATTTTCATTTTTCATTTTTTAATCTACCTTTAAAGTTGGAAATGAGACTAATATTTTTTTCTTTTCCTTATCTCAGATAGATGGTGGCAAATGTTTGGGCCTTCAACCTAAAACCTTCAAAAAATTGTCATCCGCATATTGAGCCAGCCGTGCAGTGCTTCTAGATGTGAGCACAACTGGAGCATGTTCGAGCACATCCACTCAAAGAGGAAAAATAGATTGTCTGTGGAGAGGTTGAATGATCTAGTCTTTGTTCATTACAACCTCTGTCTCAGGACCAGACAGATTTTGGACGATGACTCCTCTCTAATCACTCTAGAGGAAGTCGACCCCGAGTCCAATTGGCTCACTGAGTCCACCGATCCAGTCTTCACTGATGAGGACCTTGAGTGGGTTGACCAGGCAGACAGAGAGGCTGAGGTTGTGGCTATGGCAGAGGAGGAGGATAGAGCACGATCAGGCACAACACCTATGGCTACTCAGAGTGGCACATCATAGGCAGAGAATATGGTTACTCAGTCATCCAAGACCTACCTTAGACGCCTTTGTACGAGGCAGATAGACGAGGCTGAGCTAGAGCCTGAGCCATAGACTTGTTTTTTTTGACACTTTACAGTTAGATATATGTTTGGGAACATTTGAAGTCATGGATTTTATATTATACATTGGACAACATTTATAACTCTATATATCTATGTTTTCTAATTCCTTCAGCTACAATTTACATTTCTATGCATGTGATGGATGTATGTTTATGTATGTGATCAAATTAGCTTCTATTTGATGATGTTATAGTGTCTTTAAGCTTAATTCAATAATGGGTGTATGAAACAAGTTTTAAATCATTAAAAATCTCTAAATTTCAAGGGTTTATTTTGCTGAGTCGTTGCCGAGTCATTGCCGAGTCTGAGCCGAGTCACGAGTTGAGTCAGCCTTGCCGATTCAGAGCCGAGTTCGAGTTTGGGAACTTTGCTTCAAACAATATTTTGTACACATCACCTTCGAGCAAATACCAAGGTTGAACAACAAAGCAGCCTATTCCATGGCTACTATCGCTTCATTACTACAAATTCCAGAGCAATAGAGTCATTATGAGTTTCTAGTAGAGCAACTATTCTCCTCGGCCTATGACCACTCCGAATCCCATGTTGTCTATACCTTAACCGGTTTGGATTCTCCACTGTATGGACCGATATATGATTATCTAAAGAACAACATCCTACCCATTGACCAGTCCCGTAACCAAAAACATAATTTTATCCGACAAGTCACCCGTTATACCCTTACTGCTGATACTTTGTACCATCGAGGTCTAGATGGTACTCTTCTTCGTTGCCTTGATCGGAATGAATTTGATTCTGCTGTACATGAGCTTCACAAAGGTATTTGTGGCACACATTCAAGTGGGACTACTCTTGCTAAAAAGCTTCTAAGAATGGGATACTACTGGCCTACAATGGAAAAAGATTCTGACCACTTCGCCAAGAAATGTCCTAAGTGCCAAATCCATGGCAATCTGATACATGCACTAGCATAGGAACTACAGTCATTTACAACATCCTAGCCCTTTTGTTAGTGGGGACTAGACTTGGTTGGCAAAATTCATCCTTCATCTTCAAATGGACACAGGTTCATTATAACTGCCACATAATACTTTACCAAGTGGATATAAGCGGTCCCCATGACCACAGTAACTGGAAAACAAATTGTGTCTTTTATCCTGAACTATTTTATCTGCAGATATGGTATTCTAAGTTCCATCATCACTGATAATGGATGACCATTCAAAAATCAAGATGTCTGAGAACTATGTGAACAATTCAAAATACAACATCGGTTCTCTACGCCATACTACCCCCAGGGGAATGGTCAGGCAAAAGCATCCAACAAAACAATACTGAAAATCCTCAAGAAAACAGTAAATGATGCAAGAAAAGATTGGCATATACAACTCAATCCAGCACTTTGGGCATATAGAACTAGCATCCATACACCTACAGGAGCAACACCTTTCTCATTGGTCTATGGATCAGAAGCTATTTTACCGCTGGAGGTAGAAATTCCATCTCTCAGAGTCTCTCTAAAAGGCTTAATTTTAGATGAAGAGTATTGAGTCAACCGACTGCAAGAACTTGAACTATTAGATGAAAGATGTCAGCATGCTTACACTCATCTCAAAGCATATCAGCAACGCATGTGCAGAAGCTACAATCACAAGGTCATCCCTCGCAACTTCAAAGTTGGTGACCAAGTCCTCAAAGAAAATCCAAGAAATCAGCAAGATCGAGAAAAGAAAGGGAAATTTGAACCTAACTGGTTGGGTCCCTATGTCGTCATATCAGTCTATGGATCAGATGCTTATCAGCTTACAACTTCAGAAGGAGATGTGCTTGACGAACCAACTAACAACATTCATCTGAAGAAATACTACACTTGAGTAGTCTAATGAACGGAAAAAGTCAATACAAAAAAAAATCAAAAAATCAAGAAAAAGCAAATAAAAAGGTACAATAAAAACAACTGGTGAAAACCTGGTAACAGGCGCTATTATGAAAGAACAACTCCTCTATCTATATCCATATCCTTATCTCCATAGTAAAGCACTATCGGCCATCGCCTGACACTTAGCAAATATCCAGTCAAGACATACTTAGCATAGTCACTATCCTAGTTCATCCATATATCCTTTTACCACATCTCACCATGGCTTGGTAATCACTGTACATATTCACATCAAGAGGCACACTCAGCTAGGGGCAATAAATCATCAAAACTTGTAGTATGTTCAAAACATCAAGATTATTTGCAAAACTTAGAAACACCACATCCAACAACCAAAAACTTACTTCATCGCAGAACAAAACATTGGATCGCTAAAACAAGAATCACAAAAATACTAAGATGGATGATTTTCTGAAGTACTAAATGTTGCATTATCACATAAAGTCTTGACTATTTTTGCATTTGAACTTTTTAAATTATTGGATTCTCTACATTTTCTCACTAACGCTTCAAAGCTAGAGATCATGGGAAAACTCCAAATATTTTCTTAGTCTTCTATCTGTGAGGCGATCACTTGTACTATGTAAATACTTGTCTCAAGACGTGATACATCGAATATCACAAAAGACATGATTCCATTTTACGCATACAAATGGTTTAATCTTGTCTGTTTATACGCAATCTGCACTCTGGTCGTCTTGGTTCAATTATACCTTGACGCTTGAGCTATCTTGCAAAATCAAACATCATGTAAATTTTTCTTAGGTCATTATGGTTCAATTATACCATTATGCTTGTATAAATTTTCAACATATACCAAACAAATCAATGCTCAATGACGATACCTATATCGAAAGCAAATAACATATGGTTATATCAGGATGACAAATACAGAATGAGGATGCTCCAAAAACAAATAGTTGCATATCATTTATAAATAGTTGCATATCATTTTACAAATAGTTGCACATCATTTTACAAATAGTTGCATATCATTTTAAATCTTTCATTTAGTTGCACATCATTATCATTATCATACATCTCACAGCATATCAAATCATACATCATACATTTACATCATGCATCATATCATCTATCTAAGAATTGCATCATCATAAAGTAAAGAAAGAACATATAGAACATGCATCCATAACACATCACATGATCAAAGAAAATGGTGTCATCTATATATATATATCAAAAATGATCAAAATGTACAAAATTTGTCATGTTTGTGCCCAGTACAAACAAAACAATGATCTAACAATACAATAGAGACGTCATCTCTCAAGTATGACTATCTCTTGAGGGGGATGGTCTCGCAGCTGATGTCCCAGCTCTTGGATCTCTAGGAGGATCCTGTCTTGAGGGCGCTGTCACACCTCTGCTCTTTGAATGTGACCCAGTCTCTTGAGATTGACTTGATCTCGCCTGCGTAAAGCTCTGCACTTTGCGCTCCCTAGGCACGACATCCTCATAGTGGCGTCGATAATACTCTGCCTCCCTCACTCTCGAGGACAGCTCTCTCATGATGTCCCTCATCAGACCACTTGTTGCCGCTCTTTGAATGCTCCCTACCAGCTCCTCCGCTCGACTGCACTGCTCTATTTTTGTATCATGCTCTAGGGTCAGCTGGGTAATCTGACGCTGCTGCGTCAATAGTTGTGCCTGCAGCTGCTGAACTGTCAACTGCATAGTCCTAATCTGAGCATCCTCCACATGTGTCGGGACTCAAACCCGTAGGGGCACCTATGAAGGGGTACCCCCTATCCCTTTGCCTATCCTAGGTGCTGGTGGCGGTAACTCATCAGTCCTCCTCCTCTATGCTGGCCACCTCCACTCATCCATCCCTCCCACCACTACCATCACCTCTCCCACTCTCCTCTCCTCCCTTGCTCTGATCGCCAACCCTCCTCTCCCTCTGTCCATCATAGCTTGTCAAACTGCTCTCTCCACCCGACCTCCCCCATCTCTACCCCTATCTCCTCTCCTCCCCCATCACCCTCCTCCACTTCCATCATCTTCATCATCACCATCTCCCCCTACCTCCTCCTCATCATCATTGAAGGCAGGCTGTATCTCCTCAGGATCTAATATCCTGGCCATAGCACAAGCTGCAAACAAACCAGCAAACTCATGGGTCATACCCGCATCTAGTATCTCAGGAGCATAGTCCCATATCTAACCCGCTAAGCTGAAGAAATCCTCTACAACTGCTCTGCTATCAATAGTAGGGCCCCAATCCGGTATGTCATGTCTCCAGCGCGCATACAAGCAGGTCCCCTGTGGTATACCCTGCTGCCGACCGTACTACCTCAAAACCCTGCCAACCTGGAATCTCTCAATCACAAAGGGTGTCCGCCCTATCAAAAATTGGCTCATGAAAACAAAAGGCATCTCTAGCCCATCCTCAACCCAAACCTCACAATTTGTATATGGTCGTCAGACGACCATATCTATATCATCTAGCACCCTCCTCCAGTGCTCCAGTTTGTCCAGTTTACGTTGGACAACTAGACCCCTATAGCCATATGCATATGCCCACCCAGCAGGCCTGTCTCTATCCACCAGTGGCCTTGCTGCTGGAATGTGCTACCAGCACCATACCTATAAAAGTGTCACACCAGCTGACAAACTATCGTAACCCAGATATACAACCTCATGTAGGTCCCTGTACAAGTAAGCTAACATGGTTGATCCCCAAGAAAACCTAAGGCCCTGAGTCACCATCTCCTTGAGCACCAATCCCCAACCCACAAAGAATCCCTTCGACCTATGGTCAGGACAAAGGAATCCACCGATGAAACCTGCTAGTACTGATGGGAGAGGTGCATAGTCCAAATCCAAGAACTCCTGCCAGGGGATCTCATACCCACACATTGTCTCATCATGGAAAATGCACCACAATGCCTCAGTCCCACCCTCCTTGGTCTGCTCATATGGCAATAAAGCACCTGCTACGAGAATCTGCAAAATCTTGTAACAGTCCTCTGGAGTGATCATCATCTCACCAATGGCAAAGTGAAAGGTGTTCATATCACTATGCCATCTCTTGGTGAGAGTTGTAAGTAAACCTTGGTTCACAGTGAACCAAGGCATATCCAACAAAGATGACAAGCCGCATCTCTCAATAACATCTAGGTCAGCCTGTGCCAACCATGGTATCAATGCCCAAGGTCTAGGGAACTGCTCCCATGACTGAACTACTCCCAATCACTCCTGTCAAAAAGCAAAACAAGTCCAATATCAATTTCCACATCAAAACAAAGATATCAAAATCAAAATCACATCAAAAACATGAAATAATTTTCTCATCTAATCAAGTTCCACATCATATCATTCCATATCAACTTGTAACACAACTCAAGTTTTCAAAAACCATATCAAAACTTGTAAAACAACTCAAGTCTCCACATCACATAAAATTGTAAAACAAATCAAGTTTCCCACCCATATCAGCTTGTAAAACAACTCAAGTTTCCAACCCATATCAGCTTGTAAAACAAATCAAGTTTCCAACCCATATCAACTTGTAACACAAATCAGGCTCCACACATATGAACTTGAAACAGTGCAAATCAAATCATGGTTTGATCAAAACAATATCTACATCAATAACTTGAACAATCGCAAACTAAACCAAGTGATATCAATACTCATATTGGACAAATTATCAAAAACGTGACAAAAGACACAGCAAATGGCAAAAATCCATCTCCCCAGGCAAAATTGACCTTTTCCTATGTAATTTTTCACATTCAAAATCACTAAATCTTGCAAAACTTGATCCATGCACTAATTAAACTTGGCTACATGCTAAACTATATCCATGCACTACCCTGTTTTCTCTACGTGTTAATCTATCTACCCTATGGGCTAGACTAACTCTATGCGCTATCCTTTTTTCTCCATGCAACAACCAATCTACCCTGAGTGCTAGAACTGACCCATGCGCTACCCTATCCCATGCTTGTGCTACCTATTTAACCCTATGCGCTAGGTCTAACCTACATGCTACATCACCCTACCCATGCGACCCCCTGTGGACCCTATGTGCTAGGTTTAACCTATGCACTACCTTTTTGACCCAAAGCGCTACCCTATGTTCATCATGCGCTAACCTAAGAAGTTCATGTGCTAACCTATGCATTTTCGGATGCTACCCTAAAATGCTACCCTATGCGCGACTGAATTTTTTGTATGCGCTAAACTAAGACTTTTATGCACTAAAATGTTAAAACCGAATTTCAAAAATAAAAAACAGACCAAAAATGATCAAATTAAAAATCAAAAAGGGGTCAAAAGGGTTGACTTACCGATGGTCCATATGCGGCAGGCCTTCGATGCCTCCGAACATGCTCGAATCGATGCATAGAATAGGGAATAGGCATTTTGTCTTCTCTCCAAAAGTCTCTTTCTCCAAAGTCAACAAGCACAAATGAGACAAAACAATACACTTTTTTCCTTTTATAGGGTAAAATGAAATTAGGGTTAGTGAAATGAGCATGTAATTTTCTCGCAGTCTCCCTCATACCCTCACACACATCAATTATCGAAAGATGAATCAATTTACACATTTCACCTAGCCAAAATTTTGCACTGCAAACTCAATTATCAAATCAAATCAATTTTTTTAAAATTTTGATTCATCTCCTGAGGGGGCATTATCTCCATCACACATCAAACCTGGGGCACGACATGAAAATCCATAAAGACAACATTGATCATAAAATCGCAACGACACATCATTTTCTTTGAAATAACATGTGCACACACGTCACTTCAAAGAGGGGCAAAATGTAGACGTATAAAAATGACCATATTTCTAAATGAATATTTTATGTTCATTTCTCTATTTAATTAAATCCAATTTAATTAAATTACCCACATTCCTCTATTTAATTAAGTAAATTACTCAATTAAATTCACTATACCATTTAATAGGATAAATTCATTTTATTCAATTAAAGCCCCTATCCACTTTTTAATTAAATTCAAATTTAATTAAAAAAGTTATCCTAAATTAAATAAATCTAATTTATTTAATTGCAACCAAATTGAATTAAATTCAATTAATTCTATTTTCCCTCACCCACTTGCAAAATCCTACACCTCCCATTTGCATCCTAACCCTCTTTCTAACCTCTTCTAGATTCTTCTAATCCTGATTAATGAACCCAAACCCATCCATTATCTCTTTTCCCTAAATTTGAGGAGGTCACTGTTCAAATTTAGCCTTTATCCATTCAACAAGCTAACTTGTTGAATACCCCCAAATTTGGAAGGACTCTTACAAATTTATCCCCAAAGTCTTCATAACCATTAATGGTTAACTCAACCCTCTTACATGGTTAAAGAATTTCCATAAACTCGACCTCCATGTAACCCAAGGGTCTCATCAAGCATTTATTTATTTGACCATGGTTATCCTTAAACCTTTGCACAAGAGTTAATCCTTTGGGTAAAAGATTTATCCAATGGATAACCCTAACTTAACCTTAACCCTTAACCCCTAGGGTAACCATGAGGTCTTCTCAAGCATTTAATGCTTCTTACATCTCCTCTCAACCAACCTTATGTTGACAATTGTCACCATTTCATTGGTGCCAATTGCAAACATGGATTCCCAACTTTCAAACTTAGCCCTTGATTAATTCTTTCAATCCTAGCCATCCATTGCCCTATTTTTTCTATAAATAGAGCTCTCATTCCTCCATTTTCATCATCCAAGTCTTTAGCATCACACTTATACTCAAATCTATGTAAGTTTTAATATATCATTTTTGCTCATCATTTAGCCTCTCTTTTCAATAGGAATTAATCTAAATATGCATGTTTAGAGTATTTTCCTTATCATTTAGCTTAATCATAGACAAATATAGTATGCTAGGATAGTCTTGTTTACTAACCTTGTCATCTTATAACTAGTTTATTGCATTTGTAGGATCATGCATAGCGTAGGATGCATTTCATTTTAAAATCAACAAAAGCATCCCTCGTTCTTGCATTTGTCATTCCTAAACCATTTTGCTCAGTGATCTGAGAGTAAAAATATTGGTTTGAGGGACTGTGTAAGACAGAGAACCATGGAACCAACCTTGGGAAGCTGAGCCATACTTCATGACTCCATAGCTTGCACCAAGAAGTCTTGTGGGTGTGTGAGCAAGGCTCCCTAGAGCTCCATTTTTTACATATTGAGTTCTATCGACCCGCTTTTCCTGCATACACTAACCATTACATTACATCTAATATTCAAATAAAACATATGCATTACATTAAATTTCCATACATACATTGCTTGCATCATAAGATAATAATTACACTGCATTTCAATAATCACTAAGTTACAAAATCAGATAATGTTACATTACAATTTACATCTTATCATGAAGGCATACATATCAAATTTATAACAACTGACCATGAAAGGTCCCTGATATACAAGAATGATCCATGACAAATGGGATCCAACTGGATAACAAGACTGTTGAATCCAATCGCACCTGGAACACCTGAAAAGACAACTCCACAAGAAGGGACGAACACAGCCGATGGAAATTGGCACTACTACCCAACCATATGGCTCAAAAAGAACCAACCCACCATGCTAGGAGATAGAATGAAGACCCACTAGCAACCTATAGGTATGCACACACACATGGTTGAACTCACAACATCGGATAGGCACACATGAAGTAACACTCACTGAACATGACTCCACATCAAAATCAGGTGAAATCAACAAGACTACATACTAGTGACCATAAGGGAAGAGTGTCATCACATAGCTTGGTATGGTTACCCTGGTAGGCCTCCATAGGTCCTAGCCCCCATCTTGGGTTACCTTGGTAACCTCTCTCAAACCTTCGGCCCCATCCAAGTCTAATGTGGACCCAAACAATCCTTTCATGAAGACAAGGTTGTTGTTTTGCCATTCCAGGCCTTCTCACTGCATCTTGAGTATATCCTGGAACTCAACCATGAGAGAGGTAAATTATCTTATTAGTATTTCATCTACCAAGCTCCCTAATGAATTATTAAGTTATCACTTAAGAAAAATTTTAATGGGTTACCCTGCTAACCACTTTGGGCGCGGCCCCCAATCGAAAGCCACTCTCCCTTATGACACTTAACCAAAAATCATACAAACTCCCAAAACCAAGGTATAACATGAAATTGTACACGGAGTTCAAAACAACAAAAAACCACTTGACCCAACAAGCCCTTATACAATGTTAACCAGATAACAACTGCTTGACTCAAGACATGAATAGCCATGAAGACCACCACATGAAAACATCTAACAATCTGACCAAGGACTTGTAGTTCAAAAAAAAATGCGAATATAGTAATTAAACACGCATCTTCACTAATCTAAATTGACAATAATTTTCCATTTCGTTTAACATACAAGTTGACCAAGGTTTTCTAGTTCATCTATATTTCAAAATACAACATTCAAAAATCACCATTACACAATAAACTAAACACCAAAATTTCATTTATATAATTAAACATATTTTCTAATACATATAAAAATATAAATTAATTTATATATTTATTCTACTAATATTTATATTTCTCCAAAAAAAATTTTAAAAATATAATATTCCAACAATAACTTTTTTCTTTTTCCATTTTCAAAATTCTACACCATATATATATATATATATATATATATATATATATATATATATATATAGATATATATATATATATACATACATATCTATGTATATATATACATATCTATGTATGTATATACATACATATGTATATATACATACATATGTATGAATATATATATATAGATATATATACATATGTATATATATATATACATATATATACACATATATATATGTATATATATACATATGTATATATATATATATACACATATATATATATATATGTATATATATATATGTATATATGTATATATATATGTATATATGTATATATATGTATATATATACATAAATACACATATATATACATATATACATATATATATATATATACATATATATGTGTATATATATGTATATATATATATAAAATAAACTTTATTAAAAAAATAATAATAAACAAAATTTAAAAAAAAAAACTTATGTTAAAAATACCATGCACAACCCCTTTGAAAGGGGATGCGGTGGCTTGGGGGCCACGACGTGATCCCCCACCATAGCCCATGGGTTGTGGGGAATCACGGCGTGGTCTCAGCCATGGTGCCCCTCCCATGGGAAGGGGAAGCCATTGGCTTCCCTCCCATGGGGTACGTGGTGGCTGGCCCACCACGTAAACCCCAAACAACCCAAGTTTTAAAAATATTTTATTTTTTTATATATTTTAAAAAATACATTCCCAGCCACAACAAACTCAAAGATTTCTGAGTTATCACAGCAAAAAAAATAACAATTGAATAAAAAAAAAATTAAATAAAACTTTTCCAATCAAACCCCCAACACAAAGTGAACTCACAAATTTTGTGAGACAATAAACAGAGAATGAACCACAATACCACTTCTAGGCAACCAAATCTACCAGTCATTGGAACATTCTCAAACCTTGATTTTTCATATTTATATGAGCAAACTTATGAAAGTTTTCATGAAGGAATATCTAATAAGCTGGAAAGTGAGCCTGATTGCATGTTGGAGCCTGAGATGGAAATGTTCAGGTATGATGTAAATGATGTTGATCAAGTTGTTTATAACATTAATCCACATCAAGAAAAATGCCACAAAGAGGATGTCTTTGAAGGATTACCCTAAGATTTGTCTGAGGTATCATATGAATTTATGAATGAGGAAATGAGTTCTGATGGGAAGAATGAGTTATATTTGGACAGTAGACCAAAGATGCAAATATTTTTGCAAGAATGTGATGTTGAGGATTTATTGTGGAGTTTACAAATCGATGATCATGAAAGTTCTAGAAGTTGTATGCAAAATTGTCTGAAAAATCATATGTGATGATGCCATTTTTATGGTAAGGAGTGAATGCTTTGGCTATTCAGATGATCAATTGGGGGAAAATTTTACAAAGTATGATAGTGTTACTAGCAATGAAGGGTATTCCATTGAATTTGAATGTGCATTGTCTTATGGGTATGAAAAATGTATCTCAAGATGTGATATATTCCAGCATGTACATAATTTTTTGATGCCCATTAAAAATGTTGGCAATGTTAATTATGATGAATGGATAGGTAGTGTCAGCAATGATGTGTGTGATCAAATGATTTTTAGTGATTATTTTAAATTGGTAATATTGGTATATGATGAGAATCTGACCTTTGATAGGGGTAAATTTTGGTTTTACCTGTTTGCTGGCCCAGGGCCACCCAACGAACATTAATGTTAGGTTTCTTAGAATAAAGTACGCAGTGGTTATGAGCCCAATGGATAAGGCCCGGTCTGTGAAACAAGAGATCTGAATTCTTTCTATGTCTACAGGAGGCATACATCAACAACCAAGGACATTGTTAACCCTAAATTTTTTGACCCCATTGAAATTCAATCAAGCTCCAATAAAATTTTGAATCAGACTGGCAGGAAATAAATCCTTGTCGACCCATGCCAAAGGTGGGTCCCGAATCTTGTGATCCCACTCAGCGTACTTAATTTTTTCAGGGTGTCCCTCGGGAAAGAACTTGGCACTTGGAAAAATTTGTTTTTTGTTCTGGCCGAGTCCCGAGTCATTTGGAAGAAAATTAGTTTTTTGGCTTTCGATGGGTCCCACTTTGTTGGTTGGGCAAGCTCTATGTTTTGTGGTGTGGGACCACTCGCAACTCGATGGGAATGTCTTTTCCACTTCGGTGAGTCCCGAGTTAAAGAGAAAGCATTTGTTACATGTTGAATGGAGTCCAAGATGGTAGATCAGCACTTGATAAGATGCCCATTTTAATCTCACTGAGCTCTGAGTAAAGGGAGAAAGTGGGTCGTATGCTAATTTTAAGTAACATGAGGTGTCAATTTGGCACTAGGCAAGATGCAAAATTTGACTTCAACGAGCGTCAAGTTCATGCAAATGGTATGCAAGTATATGAAGGAAGTATCAATCAGGTGACAAGTGTTGTTCTCAAGTGCTAAGGTAGGTTATACGAATAGTTGTAGGCGGTAATCAAGTAAATAATAGAGACTGAAGTTGGCACAAGTGAAGTAGAGGCACACTACATTCTAGGGTGTGAAATGTATGATCAAGAAGCATGAAGATCATGACAAAATCATCCGTTTATGATGAGTCTTAGAGAATAAGTAGTAGTTGTTTACAGATGATGGGACAAAGAGATCATGGTGACGGTGATTAAAAGATTGCATGGATAAATACAACGATGATTTTTGAAAAGAAAGATGACTAAATTGGCAATGCGAATGAAATAGGGATAGTTTTAAAAGCATAAAGCAAGAAAGATAGCATGCATGTGTGACTATATGAAGATGAGATATTTTGAGTAATCCCAAATCCTTATAAAAGGAACATTGAGTTGCGTCTCAGGCAAGTAGTTGTCAAAATAATTCCGCATGTTATCATGAAGATGGTTACAGAAGGAGGATTTTTGTTTGCAAGGCTGTATTGTGCATTCATGGGTTTTAAATTCTATGACATGGGATGAAAAGCATTGAGACTGATTGTTTTACAACCAAAGGGGCTTTGAAAATATGTTGGACAATCGAAGGGGAATTGAAAGGCCCTTTCAGTCGCAAGGAACCTTTCAAGGGTTGTCCACATTTTCCCCTGCACCACTGAATGGCTCAAAGGCAATGAAAGAGGATTAGTAAAAAACAACTGGGGGAAGTGGATAGTTCAGATGCAACTTTGGAATAATGCTGCAAGATTATGAAATTTGCAACCCCTCCTCTACTTATAATATTCATCTATAAGCTTCTCCTTCCACTTTCATTGCTGCCAATCTAGCACCGTGAACTCTTCCTCTAGTTGTAAGGATGCTCGAATTGTTACTACTTATCAAGTTGCCATTAGTTTTATGTTCAAAGTTATTCTATATACTCTAGTCGGTTATCTCTACCAAGATATTCAGTCGGTATGCACAATCCAGTCAGTTATTAAAGAAAGTAGTCTCAGAACGTAGTATACACCGAGTTGTCTACTGAGTATCATTTCATGTCTACCGAGCAGCAAAGATGACACATCAAGTTGATATACATTGAGTGAAATGTGTTACCAGATTCATTGAACTTGGGCATACACATGAAAACGTGTTACAAGATCAAGGAACATCTAACCGTTATCACATTGGAAATTGCACTTAAAGATTGTGTATGATTTTGAGGTCATCTAACCAATGAAATATTTTGCATGGTTATTCATTCAATAAAACATGTTTGTAAGATTGAAGCAATGAATGGATCACCGACATAAGAGATCTATTTATATAGCATGAGTTAAGAATTAAAAAGGTGTGTGCATGAGTGTAAGAAGACTGTTACAGAGACACAGAGGTCACCAAGAAGGATTTCAAAGAACAGTCAAAGAACAGAGTAAACAGAAGGGTTTACTGAGTTACTATATGGGTTACCAAGGTATGTTATAAGCAAGGTAATCTATTCTGAGCATATAGAATTTGCTATAACATTCCAGATGTAAATTTGCAGATATTTGTAATGATTTATTGTAATATTTTGAAGTTGTAAGAGAAACATTTAACAGGGTAAAAGACTCTAATCAAGTCTATAAATTGTAAAGCCTCTAACCAGGTGAAACATTTAGTTTGAGTGTTGTAAAATCCTTTAGCAAGGTAGATCTAACAGATCTTGTTACTCCTAACAGGGTAAGTTATCAGAAATAGCTAAACATGTATCTCTAACCGAACACTCTTTAATATTGTAGTAGTGAAGTTGTGGGTGCCATCCCCACCACAGTTTTTCTCTCTAACCAAGAGTTTCTGCATAACCAAAATATATGTGTTATGGAGTGAATCATGTATGATTGTTATCTATTTGTTTTAGCTTTATATTATGTTACTGCACTATTTAATTTATGCATAACAGTAAAGTTATTATTGAAGAAAAGTTTTGAAGTACTGATTCACCCCTCCCCTCTCAGTACATTAGCTTTCCATATTGGGCCTAACAATTGGTATCAGAGCTTCAATCTTGGAAAAGGGTTTAACTACCTAAAGAGAAATATCTTATCAATGGAAGGCTATAAACAATCTCAGAGGATTGTGTATCTGCAAGAAGAGTTGGATCATGCTAATCAAGTGATTGCAGATATGCAAAGGCAAATGCAAAAATCTATGAAAGTAAGAAGAAGATTATCTGATGATTTGCAAGACTCTCAAGAGTTAGTGGAACAAATTGAGACATCATCTAAGAATAGCATATCTGAAGAAACTGAAGAAATGATTGGAGTATTGAGAGAAAAGAACAAAGCACTGGTTGATTAACTAAAAGCAATGAAAAGAGAACATGAACATTTCAGCACACAGATGACTGAAAATCTTGATGCATTAAGGACAGCTGAGGATAAAGTAAGAGATCTACAAAGAGAGAAACAACAACTTGAAGTCTTAGTATCTGATAAGAATGATGAAATCACAAGGTTGACTAGAATTCAACAAAATCTGTCAGATCAACTAGGTTATGCACATCATGAAGCAAATCTGAAGGATGATGAGAATCAAGCATTGAAACTTGAAGTATCAAGGTTGATCGATGAACTTGAAACAGAGAAGAAATCCAAAGAAACACTAAAGAAGAGTTATGAAGAATCTAAGATGTTGGATGAGCAACTGAATACAAGAAGACCCAACAAAGATGCAGGACTCGGTTACAAAGGAAAAGACTCTACCAAAAAGGGAATTCATACTACCGAGAGAGGAGAATCATCAAAGCAAGCTGGAAACAAGAACAACATCAAAAGAAATAAGCTTATTTGCAACTAGAGTGGAAATCAAGGTCACACTGCCAACTTGTGCCACATCAGATAAGGTAAGCAACCGAATGTCACTAAGTCCAACAATTATTGTTACAATTGCAATAAATATGGTCACACATTTAAACAATGTAGGACAAAGTCTGTAAACAATTATCAAAAGGCAAAATTCAAAGGGTTTTGTAAAAACTGCAATAGCTATGGACATAGTACCGAGAAGTGTTGGCTTAAGCAAAAGAACTATATGTGGTATGCACATCGAGAAAATGCTAGAGGTTACCGAACTCACACAAATCCTTACCGACAATATTCTGCAGTACCATGGGATTACAATACAAGGATATGGTGTGAATGTTGTGGAAGATATGGATATATAAGTGCCAACTATTTTATAAGGTTTGGGATGTACAACCGAAGATCATGGAGAAATCCTAGTATGGCATGTTTTCATTGTCACAAAGTTGGACACTTAGCTGGAGATTGCAGAGATCAACCTAGAAAAGACACTGAGGAAATAAAAGACAAATTAAAGATGATTTGGAAAAAGAAGGAAATTGTGTCAAATGAAGAAAGCACCTTACCTATCGAGTTAGGTGCTCCTATTCCAAATTAATCGGTAAAGGTATGAAGGGACTACATTCTATCAAGGTTAAATCTTAACAATTCCTATTTTATCATGTACTTAATTCAAATCTACATAATTAAGATGTAATAGTAAGTTTGAAATTTTGTCAAAGTCTTTTGAAGTACTTTATAGGAAACCTGTCAAGTCGGTGAATAAAGGAAGCCTGTCAAGTCGGTGAAGGAAGTTTGGTTACTCGGTTAAAGCAGAAAAAGGAAAGAAAGTTAAGTGGAACCGAGTGCATTTAATATTTTTGACCTAACCTGCATGGAGCCTAATAAGGCATATTGTGTACTTAAAAGCATTTTCGTGGTCATTTTCAACTCACCAAGTTTTTGAGAGAGCAGAGAAAAGCGAATCTAAGGCGATCAAACCTCCTCCAAAGAAAATTCAAGGTATTTACATCAATCTCAATGCATTGTTAAGCTGGTTTACCGATCTTATCAAGTTGCTATTATTTGCTAAGTGTGAAGTGTCTGTCATTTGAAATCTTGAAACCCTAAGGATCCTTTGTTAGCTTTTATATGAAATCTAAAATGGTGCCTAAGATCCAAGATCTCATTGTTGTCAAGAATGTAGAGAAGCCCTCACTAAAATACTCTTTGACTCCCAAAGTTGCATCTGAACCGGATGACAAAACCCCTTCTTCACTCATTCCGGATAGAGTGTTGTTAGTCAAGGATGTGAGATTCTTCACCAAATGTCATGTTGAAGAACTCGGTCATGTTGAAATTAAAGACACCTATGATGAATTATGCACAAATGATAAATTAAATAGCAAGTATGAGCACATCAAGATCAAGGGATTGACTGAAGCCCTAACCTATCCCCGTGTGTTCAAACCCCAGTGGGTCAAGTTTGTTCTGAGCAGAGTTCATGATGATTTCATGTGGCTAGAAGAGAAACCATTTAAGATTACCAAGGAAATCATTCATCTGATTACCGGTTACCCCATTTATGATCATGCCTGAGCCCAAAAGATGATATCATAGAAGGAATTGAACAGTTTAACTGGAGTGGAATCAGATTGTAGAGGATTAAAATTGAACAATGTCATAGATGAAGAACTAAAATTTGCCATAAGAGTAATAGGTTACTGTTTCTTCCAATCAACAAGGGAAAATAGTGTACCCTATGCAGCAGTAGACCTAGCATGCAAAATTGTGAAAAAGGGAATGAAAATTGGTCTATGTGAGGTGTTGCTGAAGAACCTGTTTGAGAATCTGAATACCATTAGGAAGCCGAAGAAAAACAACTCGGCTAATACACTAAAGTTTGGATCATTACTTGTATGCATGTTTTTCTATTTTGAAAAATTATTTCCATCAGTCGGTAAAGTTGTTTGGGAGCTACACCGACCAATCACCCATCAAATCAATGACTTCATCAAGAAGTTAGGTGATAATTTCAATGATATTATGGATGATTAATTTAGTAAATTTCAAGAAAAAAATGCATAATAGGTAGAGGATTCCACCCCAACTAGTGGAGAAATACAAAAATGACATATGCTTTGAAGTTGACATTGATTACTGTTATGTAAATGTTGTGGAACCAAGAACTCAATCTTTGTCACCGATGGGTTATGAGATTGATTTTGACATCACACAACAGTAAATTGATGCTTTTATTACATTGCCAAGACATGCTACTGAGATGAGGTATGGAACCTATGAGGAAGTAAAGGAAAAAGTAAAAATGAGCATTATAGTACCCAAAGCTACAAGAAAGGCAACAAAGATGATAAAGGCATTATCAGAGAAATTCAAAGAAGACTATTCCTCTATGCCTGTCAAAGGCACTATTGCCATTACCAAAGAGGAATCTGAAGCCCAAGAGGCAGCTATAACATTGAGCACCGAATTACCTAAGGGAAAAGTGTTGAAGAGAAAGAAACAGGACACATCAAAGGCCTCACTGACTCCACCTCTAAAGCGACCTAACACAAGAGCATCAGCAGCTTCACCGAGTAAGAAAACAAAGAGTGTTACTATTCCCAAGGTAACAAAGATCTACAAGAAATCTACTCAAAGACTCATTTTGACAAAAGAGTCTAGTGATACGAATCAGAGAATGCAAGCAAATTTCAGATTGTCAAAAGCAAGAAGGTAAATGTACATAGTGTTGAAAACTTCTGTACTAATCTGAAAGAATATGGAGGATTTGGATCATTTAGATATGTTAAATATGAAACTAGAAATAATGATGAGAAGAGACAAATTGAAGAAGCTATCATTTGCACACTTCTAAAATTTTGGTTAGCTCCATTGGAACTAGCTAAGTCACTTCCAAATGAAATTTATTTGCATATTGATAATAGGTGGAAGTATGCAATGGACTTGGAGAAACAGATCAAAGAAAGAAGTCAGGTTCATCTCTTTCCTGACATGTCAGTAGCTAAATAAAAGAACATCTGACAACCTACAACTCAAAGTTTCTTGTTAAACAAAGAGCCTTAAAACTAATGAATGGGCTATATATTGAAGTTGAAAATGAGACAAAAGCAAAATGGCAGGAAATCTAAAAAATCAAGGATGTCGGTGAGCAAGCTACAGCTGAAATTGTTGATGTCACTGAGCAAGATCCTAATGTTATCGAGAAAGATCCTGAAGTTACCAAGCAAGACCCTACTGACACCATTCAAATAGATGAAGATGTCATGGAGACAGAGGCACCGGAATAGGAAATGATAGAAGGCAATCCATATGCAAAACTTGTATCTAGTGAATCAGTCTTGGAACAAGTTCAGCCTTATCCACCGGTCAAACAACTTGTCTCAACCGAAACCCCTCAGGACACGGAGCAAGGCATCGAAGGCCACAAGTCTACAACAAGAGAAGGTACTACTCAAGAACAGACATCTCAAGCACCTTCTAGCACTGAGAATGTTGCAACTGAGACACCGAGTATCAAGACACCAAAGGAATCTATAGAGGCTAAAGAAACCGATCAAAGTGTTGCCTCTACCGAGAAACCTACCAAGGGTCATCAAGCCTCACAAGCTATTGTCTTAGTTCCATCGGTAAAAGGTAAAGAAAAGAAGATGAAAAAGCATAGTTTTAAAGTTTTTTTGTCAAAACCAATACTGTTGCCCAATATAGATATATCAAAATTAAAGGGGCAAGCACTCATTGATTTCGGTGAACTATGCAAAGCAAAGGTTGAACAAGAAAAGAAAATGGCGATTCAAAAGAAAAATAAGGTACTTCAGAAGGTGAAAGCACTCTTAATAGATATGCTACCTGAAGCTATAGTGTCAACAGATGCAGCCATCCACATTCAACTAGATGAACTCCTAACAAAGATAGAGACATCTAAAGTAGATGCATCAGAGTATTTGAGCAAGCTAAAAGACAAAGAGCTCACTGCAAAAATGATAGAAGAGGTACATAAAGCTATAGCTATTGGCAAAGTTAAACTTGTCAATTTTATTGCTGAGTTGACTCCTCAACTCAAGCACATTCTTTATTTATTTCAGAAACTCTACACATTTTATTTATTCATTAAAGACATTAAGAATAAAACAGAGGCAATTGAGAAAGAGATCACCGATCTCTCAAATAAGTTGACCATAGAGCCAAATTTAGTTCAGAATTTCTATACAAGGTTACAACAGCTCATGGCTCAACAATTGGACCTAAGAAATAAAGAACACAAGATCAAGATGGACATAATGACACTTCAGACATTATTCCTTCCTCATCTTTCATCCGTCCAAGAACAAATCAACCGAGCCACCTCCTTATCTACTACACAAGAGGGAAGCACTCTAGATGGCTTAATATCATTATTGGCTAATATTCAAGCACAAAATTCTTTAATGGACAGTGTAAAGATTGCACTCTCTGTCATTCTCACCAAAGCACAGACCAAGTACAAATCTATTTTTGACCAATTACCACCCCCGAATGGTAATTAAGTTTTGATGTTTGTCAAAAAGGGGGAGTGATATAGTATTGGGTGATTGTAGTATTCAAAGTATCAAACAAAAGGAGTAAAGTATACAGGGGGAGTAAATCGAGCAAAGCAAATAGAGTATCCAAGAGCAGTGAACCCAGCAGTGAACAGGACAGTAAGCAAAGATCAAGAGCAGCACACAAAACATTGATCACCAAGCATGCAAAATCAGAGTTTTGTACAAGTATATCGATAAGGGGAGTATATCTGGATTTACTATTTCATTGACTATTGTATATACTGTCAGCATAGTCAAATTTTGCAAGTATATAGATTATTGAGTTATAACTTTGAAAGTAGTTTTTGTCAAACATCTCAACTAATGTCAAAAGGGGAGATTGTTACTACTTATCAAGTTGCCATTATTTTTATGTTCAAAGTTATTCTATATACTCTAGTCGGTTATCTCTACCGAGATATTCAGTCAGTATGCACAGTCCAGTTGGTTATTGAAGAAAGTAGTCTCAGAATGTAGTATACACCGAGTTGATATACACCAAGTGAAACGTGTTACCAGATTCATTGAACTTGGACATACATATGAAAATGTGTTACAAGATTGAGGAACATCTAACCGTTATCACATTGGAAATTGCACTTAAAGATTTTGTATGATTTTGAGGTCGTCTAACCAATGAAATATTTTGCATGGTTATTCATTCGATAAAACATGTTTGTAAGATCGAAGCAATGAATGGATCACCGACATAAGAGATCTATTTATACAGCATGAGTTAAGAATTAAAAAGGTGTGTGCATGAGTGTAAGAAGACTGTTACAGAGACACAGAGGTCATCGAGAAGGATTTCAGAGAATAGAGTAAACAGAAGGGTTTACCGAGTTACTATATGGGTTACCAAGGTATGTTATAAGCAAGGTAATCTATTCTGAGCACATAGAATCTGCTATAACATTCCAGATGTAAAGTTGCAGATATTTATAATGATTTATTGTAATATTTTGAAGTTGTAAGAGAAACCTTTAACAGGGTAAAAGACTCTAATCGAGTCTATAAATTGTAAATCCTCTAACCAGGTGCAGCATTTAGTTTGAGTGTTGTAAAATCCTTTAGCAAGGTAGATCTAAGAGATCTTGTTACTCCTAATAGGGTAAGCTATCAGAAATAGCTAAACATGTAGCTCTAACCGAGCACTCTTTATTATTGCAGTAGTGAAGTTGTGGGTGCCATCCCCACTGCAGTTTTTCTCTCTAACCAAGAGTTTTTGCGTAACCAAAATATATGTGTTATGGAGTGAATCATGTATGATTGTTATCTATTTGTTTTAGCTTTATATTATGTTACTGCACTATTTAGTTTATGCATAACAGTAAAGTTATTATTGAAGAAAAGTTTTGAAGTATTGATTCACCCCTCCCCTCTCAGTACATTAGCTTTCCATATTGGGCCTAACATGAATATTTTTGTTGTCTAACTCCTCTGCTAGTTTTGGAGTCTCTTTTCTAGTTGGATAGGTTCTCATCTTGCCTGCATGGAAGCAACAACAATGAGATTGTGGCACGGCTCAAAATAGTTAGGTGACAATAGATATTCATTCTCCATCAGATGATTAAAGACGTGCATGTCGATTTTTTGTCTCTTCTGGAACCAGCGAGGTGGTCTCTTATGGCGCATAGGGATGATGTATCAATTTTAGAATTAATCAGTTGTCAAGAAGCCTATAGATTTTGCATTCCTTGTGTTATAAAAGGAATACTAGGGCTATAGTTAAGCGGTTGGAAAATTTTAATATCTAGGGGCTGAGTAACGATAGGGTAGTTTGAGGGTTTTGGGAGTTTATTTATAGAAGGAATATATGGCTTCCACAATTTAACATTGATTAGAAATATAATATTTTTATTGTTGCATGATTTGTCTCCTCATTTTGTTTTTGAATTCATGCTAATTGATGTATTAAGGATACACAAGTTAATCTTGATATGTTACTATCATTGTGTGATTATGCTTATGGGTTTCTCTCAAGGAGAGGATTAAATTATGTATGCAAATTACAGTGAGTTTTGAAAATGTTTGTAAGATTAACAAGAATGAATAAGTGTGATAGTTGGTTGAATTGTGTTAATGCCAGGCATTAACATTGAAGTATTCTCTAATTCAAATTATTTACAAAGTGGGGTTGTGTTTCTGTCTTGTGGGTGTGACTCTGTTCCCTTGGATATGCACTGGGTTACTTTGTTTCTGATATATTTCCAAGATCTTTGGGAAAATTAAAAAATCCTTTCTCTTTTATTTTATTTTTGTTTTGCACGGTCAGTGGTGTGATTTCTAAAATGCGAGTCAGAAATCCCCTATTTTGTTTAAGGCATCACATAAATAAGTTTCTCCTGTCAATTGAAGAGTATTTCGAGATTAGGGATTTGTATAAACAATGCAAAGGATGATCCCCTGTGTAACTGAAAACCACCTACCCATGAGTATTTGTTTATGTCATGAATAAATTTTGACAATCCCAAATGTATGAGTCATAAACGGAATACCCTCCTGAATTGGATAGAGCTCAAAGTGAATAAGGTTATGAAAGCCTTGTTATGTTGCATTTTCTTGTCCTTAGTCTATCAATAATGCAAATTGAATTCTCTAGGTCTCTGTTCCCATAACCTAAAATTTAATTTATCCTTAGGACAGAGGGTTGCAAGAAAAATCACCAACACCAATTTTGACAAGAACTCCAACTATGTAAAGGAAGGTTAATCATGCTAGCTAAATAATTGTGGACTCTATAAAACCTTATACATGGATTTATTGGAGATTTTATAGACATCTCTTACAAATTATAGACCACTAGATTTACCTTTATATATTATAGAAAGGATTGATAAAATAATTGTTCATTATGGACTAGAAATGAACAAAAAATTATAGCTATAAAATATATATCACTAGGTAACCATGAAAAATATCATTACCCATGACATATGAAATTCATATGCATAAATACCAAGGCCTAACAATAAATAAGATGACAATTAATATTAATAAAATAGTACTTGACAAGGCTTAACATTTACAACTATATATAAAATTAAATCAATAAATATCCATAATTCCAACTATATAAATCAATAAATATCCATATATAACCAACATTCTTTTTTTATTTCTTATCTAGAATACACAATAATTTATTCACATTTATCAAAAGGAAAAAAAAACCTCACCTACAATTAGTGTCATTACATAATAGATTGAAGTATGCAAATTCCAATATGATCTCTCTTCCAACTAGTCTTTCAATTTATTCTTTTCATTTTCCTCTTCATAATATAGAATTAATTTAAAAAGAATCCCTTTTAATTAATTGACTCAAATGTTTGTGATGTATAAGTGCATATTTTCCTATCACCTCCTTATCCACATTGCTTAAAATAAAAATAACTACAAATTTATGACTTTAGTTGAATAACATCCTATTTCAATACATAGCAATGCAAAGAATTAAAGATAAATGAATTCTATAGTCTACAATATTATCTTGAATGTTTCGAAATTTAAATATGTAATTTTTTTTCCTCCATTAATATTTGAATCGCACTTTATGATCCATCATTAAGATGTAGATGGAAGGAGAAGAGAATGTAATCATGTTATCTACACCTTTGATGATGGATCATGGAGTGTGATAATTTTTTTGATAGAAATGAAAGATTTACAAATTGAATCTAGACACATTCAAGCTAATAGGAATAAATCCAAAGAAGTTGTCCATGCTAAATTCATGTACCAAAAGGTCAAGACCAACTAGAAGTAATTAAGGTAAATGAATGTTATATTGAAAAAAAGTTGAAGGTATTACAAAATAATCCTTCACTAACTCATTTGACTGCAAAATCCGATGAAACTTTATGATGAAATTCCAATAATTAATTGTATCGTCGGGTACCTGTGTATTTAATGTGAAGTTTTTTGTTTTGTTTTTTAAATTTATGCTCGACGTTCGTCAAAATTGCGATGCTACTTGATTTTCGTTGCTATTTTGAAATACACTTAAATTTGTGGGCCGACAAGGTATATGGTTAGCGCCACCTTAATTTGTGGGCCGATGGGTATATGGTTAGCGTTCATTGGGGTTCTTGCACTGGACATGTTTTCATAATGGTTTATGCCCATGTTTTTGTTGCAATTAATTGTCAATAGTAGAGTTAGTTCTCAAGCTTGCGATTCATGACCTTTGAGGGTCTTTTACCTTTTGTGAAATTAAATGTATGCACTTATGTAGCTGACTCTTCAACTTGATCCATTGTAATCAAATTTTCATATACTTGGGAGATTTAATAATGGTAATTCTAAACTTTATTGGTTGAATGTTGAGGTCTTTAATTGCAAACTTCAAGTTGGTGTTGCTTTGGCTTTAATCATAGTTTATGGCATCTTGATGAAAATGTTAAATTCTTCTATACTTGTGATTTTCTATACTTACGACAGTTTGTTACAAGCTGAATTTTTTTGGTGCAAAATATCATAATTATTAGATTTTGTTACCTGTCTATGATTAAAAATTATTGGAGTTTGATTTTGATATTTTTTGAAGATCTAAATATTCAAGCTTGGTAAAGAAAAATCATGTCATATAATATTATTCCAGAACAAAATAAAGAGATAATTGCTAGATTGTGGTATAGATTGAAAATAAAGGGTGATGGGAAATGTTATTGTCCTTGCAATAATTTCAAGGGCTTAAAGATGAGAAGACTTTTAATCACAACAACTGAGAAACATTGTAGGCAGCATGGTCACATTGAAGGGGGGCATGATTATCGTCCATTGGTAAGTTGTTCATTATATTTTTTTATATTGATTGAATTTGTAAATGTTTATATCGTTTTAACATTTCTTATATATATATATAAAAATCACTTGATCATGATCATGGTTTATTTGTGTTGATCATTACTATAAAGGTGGGGCACCCTAGAGCACATGATATGGTTATCATGGCCTGAAGAATGTGGTTTTGCAAGTGAAGGAACATAGAGCTATGAATATCAAAGATGAAGTTAATGATCCTATGGAAGAAAATGATTATGTGCCAGAAAAAATAGTTTAAGGTGATGGTACAAATATAATGATCCATGACACATTTAGTGGCGCAACTGATCATGATGATCGAGATGACTTTGATGATGTTCATCATTTACCTGTACTTGAGAAGGCATACGAGTCCCTTTATGAAGGCTCCCAAACAACTCTTCTCTCTGTTGTATTGTTGTTGGTGAGCTTGAAGGTTATGAATGGTTTATCCAACATAGAAATCTCACGAATGTTAAGGTATGTCATATATGTCATCTTTTTTCATCTATTTGTGTTGTTAGTTCATCACTAGTAAATAAAGGATGAAATATGTACCATTAATATTCTTTGTATTAACAAACTATTTTTTTGTTGTAGATTGATAGGTGAATTTTTGTTACCATCATCAAATATTTTACCTCACTCATACTGAGATTTATCTACCATTATGAAAGATATTGGAATGGAGTATCAGGCAATAGATGCATATCCCAATGATCATATTATATATCATAAAACAACATGAATTTGCAACAGAGTGCCTAGAATGTCATATCAGTAGATATCGAACAAATCAACTAACAAAAAAGGTGTCTTGAAAGGTTCTTCATTATATTCCCATTATTCCATGTATGCAATGATTATTTAGGTGTGAAAGTTTAGCGCAATTTATGGATTACCATGCATTGAATAGAAGTGGAGATGGCATTCTTCGAATGCCTGTGGATGGTTCTGCATTTAGGGACATGGAGGAAAAATGGCCACACTTTAAAGAAGAACCTCGTAATCTCAGACTTTCATTGGCAGTAGATAGTGTCAATCCATTTGGAGAGCTGAGATCTATTTACTCGATGTGGCCTATTTTTGTTATCAACAATTACATTCCTCCATGGATGTCAATAATGAGGGAGCACATAATGTTGGCAATGATTGTTCAAAGTATTTATTTACATAAATTTTCTTTTGTGTAGTAGCATCTCATTTGTCTTATTTGTTGCATAATGACATATTTTTTTAATTTAATAATCATGTACATTAATTTATATATATTGTAGTAAAATGGCTATAATAATTATGTAATGTTTATGTTCATTCAAGTAGGTGAGTACCAAGTTAAAGATATGAATGTATATATCGAGCCTCTTATCGATGAGTTACTAAAGTTATGGAATGGCATCACTATGTAGGACATCTCTAGACCAATAGGACAAAGACAAATTCAATTCTATGCAATGCTTGTATGGACAATTCATGAAGCCCTAGGGCTAACATATTTTTGTGGTATGTTATAACGTTTGACTGCACTTTAATACCAAAAAATTCTAATACAAACACATTAGATACATCTAATGAATCTATTTGTAGATTACATTCTTTTTATATCAAAATTATAAATTATATAATACCTTTTCACCTTTGTTTTTTGTCAACAAGAAAATAAGTTTTAATTCCAATGCAACTAATTTTAGATGTTATTTTACAAATTAAACTTTATAAATTAAATAACATATATTTCATTGCATCCTTTCATTTATATTCACTGACATATTAATTAACATGTTTTTAAATGTTAATTGCACCAAATGAACAATGCAACAACTAGATATTGAGTATGGCTCCAACTCACACTCACACATCCATTTTGAACTTGACTCCTGCCCATGTATTTGGTTTGATAATATCTCCTACTGCAATGAATATTTTATTGGATATTAGAGTTGTTGGAATGTGTTGTTGTCATTGATGTCAACATATTCATGTGTTCTTGTGCTTCAGTGTTGCAGTGAGTCGGTTTGGTTGGTATATTGTAGATATGCTGATGAAAATTTAAGGATTCAGAGATTGGTATGCTCGGTTGATTCAGCATGAGTTTCAGTGTTCCGGAAGGTGATCTGATCATGTTATGAGGTCCAGTATGATGACTGGTTTTTCTGTTGGTTCTGTATTGTAGAGTTGAGATGTAATGCCCTGTCAGGAACCCTAAAGGAAAACAACACAACTAGGCAACTAAAGGGTGAAATATATATTTTTTAAAAGATTAAGTGCATTAAAGTGCTACCGGTAGTAGCACCTGCTACTGTAAGGTAGCATGTACTACCTACCGTAGTACTTGCTACCGTCCGGTAGCAGGGGGGAGGGGGATTTTATTTTCACTATTCCCTAAACAAATTTCGTGCAAACCAAAATATGGTACTTTTGGATTTCCATGCCAGAGATATAAAATTTGGTTTCTAATTAAATTAGTATATATATAATATATATATATATATAAATAAATATATATATATATGTATATATATATTAATATATAAGTTTATTTTAATTTTTGGATATTATATCATTTAAGTATTATTTTAATACTGTGCTAATTAATTTAGAATTTAGCTATTTTCAAAAAAGCTTATAATTTAAGATTCTATATTTATGCTTGGAAATACATTAGGGGATTAATTTTAATGTGATTTTATTTAACCTTATTGACAAATGACAACATTGATTTCTTTGTATTAATATAGTTGTATTTTCTTATTTTCTGGAAAATCTTTAATTGCAAGTTATTTATGCTTTTGGTTGTTTAAAAAAAAAAGATTGCCTGTATTAGGACCTTGTGTAAATGGTATTTGCAGTCAAGCTTAATTTCATTGCAATTCCGGTTGAGTTGTCATTATATCATATATTGTTATACCCCTTGGTCAGGTGTTGTTGTATAACCTTGTTGATGTGAGCCATTGTGTGTTTTATTCCAAATGCTCAATCTTGAGTTAGTGATTGTGTATCCTTCACCTGTGGTTTGTCACGATTAGATATGGTTGTCTGTTTCACCATAGAGTTCTCATAGAGAGACCTTTCTTGTTACTTTCCTATGAGAGAGGGTGGCTTTTGAGCGAGGGTCACGCTCGAAGTGGATGGCAGGATAACCCCTCGAAAGTCAGTAAAGAAGTGATAACCTAATAATTGATTAGGGGGTGGGTAGTTAAAATATTAATTAAGATAATGTGCCTTGCACATGGTTGAGTGCTTGTATAAGCTCAAGATATGGTGAGAAGGCCTAGAATGGCAAACCTATCACCTTGTCTTCACGAAAGGATTGGTGGGGTCTGCATGAGGCTTAGATGGAGTTGGAGGTTCGGGAGAGGTTAGCAGGATAACCCAGGATGGGGGCTGGGACCTATGGAGGCCTACCAGGGTAACCACCATAATCCATGCGATGACACTCTTTCCTTAGAGTCACTAGTGTTTGTGAGTTGAGTCACATGGATGTTTGCGGAGTCATGTAGTTCTATCGTACTTGTCTTATTTTGCTTGCTTGAGGGTCTTCTACTATCTCCTAGCACGGTGGGGTGGTTCCATTTCAGGATCACATGGTCGGGTGGTAGTGCCACTTCCCATCAGATGTTCTGGATTATATCTTCAAGTGAGGAAAGGCTTTGCTAGTGTTTCTTGGTTTGTGGTTCATGTACCAGCTATTTTTCATGATCATTGTTCACTTGAGACCTTGTGGTTATTGTATCAGACTTTTATGTAACCTTGATATTGTAACTTTTGGATTCCGTGGTATTTTTGGAAGCCATGTATTTATGGATATTGTAATATTATGTCAGTGGAATGTATGTTAATTCAGTTACTTTGATCTTATCTATAAATGAAATATGGATAAATAAATGCATTGGAATACTTTGATTCTTTCCTTATGGAATTTAGATGTATGTGTAGGTTTAATCTTAAGCATTTAATTTATCTAATTAAATGGACAATTGGATTAACCATGGTGTTAATATAATCAGCGAATTAATCTTCGTTGGTAACCCTTAGGAATCATGTGTTAGACTTCTGTTGTGTTATTAAATGTGCAATTATTATAATTAATGCACTTAATCTTTAAAAAAAAAAAATTTCACCCTTTAGTTGCCTAGTTGTGTTGTTTTCCTTTAGGGTTCCTGGTAGGGCATTACATGATATTATGGTTTGTGTTGCTCTGAAATTGATTCATTATGTTGTACGGATTTTGCAGAGTGTTTGGGACATTCATGTGTGTCCTCAGTTCAAGTGGTTCATTGGAACTTCACAAGCGTATCTTTCATTTTGTCGGCAAGTAATGTTGGTGTTCTTGAGCTCTAGAAGGGAGTCGGTGATTATTCTAGTAATCTGAGTTGTTACGGAGGAATTCGCGTTGCTTGTTGATGTTTTTGGATCGTGCTCTATTCTTGTTGCTAGTCCGCATTGAACGTTGTGCGCGTTATAGAAGATTTTATTGGTCTGGTGGTGTTCTTCATGTTCTTGGTCGACATGATGATTGTAGCGTATTGCAGATGATCTTGGTGCTTTATTTGGTGGTGTTGCATGTTCAAGGTTTTATTTTAGGTGGACCATGCTATGTCCTTGCTGACATTGTATTGGTCTGCATATTGATTTATGTATCGTGTGATGTAATTTTGTAATTAGGTCTTATGAGTTGAGCCAACCTTGAGGTTAAGGTTGATGATTTATATAAATAAGTGTAATATCCATGTAAGTTGGATGTTTGCATTGTGTCTGTGTTCTTATAGAGTATTGTATGTGCAAACAAGCGAATTGATCTTTTGGTAGTTTGAAGTGAAGAGAAGAGAAGTGTTGCAGAGAAGACATTGTACTTAACCAAAACTATGATCAGGCATTTGGAGATGCTATTCTTTCAGTTCATGTAATCTGGATTGGCGTCCGATCTTTGTAAGGCAATGAGCCTTCCCTGGGTTGTAGCCCTTTTGTTGTTTTTAGTAGTGAGCTCTAGGCAGTTTTCCTAAATGCATGTGCATCCCCCATTGTAATATTTTTACATACTACTGCAGAGTATCATCATATTGTGGGTAGGTTCCCGCCATGGTTTTTCCCTTAACCAGGTTTTCCACATCAAAATATGTGTGTTATGTGTATTGTTGTTGTGGTGTTCATCTCTTTTCTTGTTGTTGATGATCATATCTGAAGTTGTGCTTAATTTGTTTAAGTTTGGTGAAAACTAATTCACCCCCCCTCTCATTTTTCCTTCATTATTGTTGCCAGCATATTTTAGCGCTTTAGGTTTCAACTCTTGTAATGGTGTTTGGCCTTGACTTTTATTCTTCCTTGGTGACGTCTAGTTTGGTGCCCCTTGTGTGCTATGCCTCTCATGTTGGGTTTTTTTTACCCTCTTGTGTTGTTGTTGGGTCTCGTTTACCTAGTCCCCCTACAGCTCTTACTAGTTTGGTGGTGGGTGATGCTACTACTTATGGGCGTGTTTTTCCCTCTAATGTTGGGGTCCCTCCTCCAAGGCCTTCTTGTATTGTTGGTGGATAGAGCTTTGCTCATGTTGCTAGATATGTTGTTGCCCTTCCTCCCAAGAGGAAAGCTAGTCTTCGTGTTTGTACCAATACCACCCCTATTGTGGTTTGTGGCCAAGATGTTGTGGAAAATGTGGATTTCTATTAACACTATGGGTTTGTGTATAGATTTTCTAGTTTTTGGAATTCTTCCTAGATCTTAATCAATGGGTGATTAATTCTTGGAAGGATTTAGTAGTTGGTAGCACTGATCTTTTCCCTTTTGCTAAGGGTTTTTTTATTGCTTCTTTTATTTCTTTTGCTGACCGTTATTTGGTGTCAAGCAAATTGTGGGCTTGGGGTGTTCATTCTCTCTCAATCAAACCATATACAACCTACTTCAACCCTCTTACTAGACCACTTAGTGTGTGTCTAGTATAATTGCACTTTTCTCCAAGACTCAATTAAGTAATTGTAGCAAAATTAATAGATTAGATACTTATATTAAGATCAATTATAAGTGTAGACACCCAAAAATGGTCAAACGCTTGCGAGGTCATACTTTAACATTTGCGCATTGCCTCATTTTAGGTTTTTGCGTCGCATTAACATTTCTCCTATGTCACGCACTTGGTATTTATCATTTGTGAACATCGAGTCATTCTTCTATATTCTTCATTCATCTCGTTCTCGAATTTGGTCTGGTCGACAACACTATCTAGTCATGATTTTGATCGATTGCATCAATGTGTGTGCTAATTTGTCATCATTTTGGACATCGTCAATCCTAATTAGGGTTTTTTCCTCCTGTCAATCTTGCGATCAATTTGTCATCGATCGTTGTCCTCTTTTCAATCTTATCATCTGGTGATCGGTTTATCAATCTTGTCGTTTTACGATCGATTTGTCATCGATCGTTGTCATGTTCGATCTTGTCATTTGCGATCGATTTATCATCGATCGTTGTCCTCTTATCAATTTTGTCATTTTGCGATCAATTTGGTCATCGATCGTTGTCTGTCTCAATTATGTCAATTTGGATCAATTTGTCATTGTTCCTTGTCAATTGGCGCATTTCTCAATCAAATTGTCTATCGCATTGGTCATTTATCAATTTAAAATCATGATCGACATTAATTATCTTCAATCAGGACCTAATTGTCATCCTCGCATTGCTAATTCGCCTTCTAAGGTTTTATGATTTATTCATTTAACCTAATTTGTCATTTCTTCCTCTAGGATTACTAAATTATTTATTAATCCTAAGTTTTCTCATTACAATTAAATATTCATTTAATTGGCTAATTATTCCTCTTTGTGAGTGAATTAATTAATAAATGAAAAATTATTGATTAATTCACTAATTCTCTAATTTCCTAATTTTCTAAATTCTCCTATATTCCTAAATGTCTATTTCTATTTCAAATTCTTGTCATAAATCTTTGCATAGCAATTTGTCATAAATTGTCATAAATCGTCATAAGTCCTTGCATAGCAATTTGTCATAGACATGTCATAATTTTGCTATTCTTGATTTGAATTTCCATTTGAATCTCATCATGCTAATCTTGTCTTTTTCTCCAATTTCTCTATAAATTGGATGATTTTCTTCAATCAAATCCCTTGATCCTTGATCCCGAAATCCGAATTTTCTATCAAACTACCGAACTTACGCTTCTAGTACTCTTGAGCCTTTCATCAATCTTGCTTTCAATTGTGTGAGCACTTGTAAGTGAGATCCACAAACCCATTGAAGAGGAAAGAACAACAATGGAGCCGCATGGAAGAAGCATCCGAATTGTTATATGGTTTGCATGACATTTTCTTTTAAATGCTTTGTTTTTGTGCCTCTATTGAATGTGCTTTGGAATTAGGTTCATTTCAATGAGAGTTCTTTTGATTGAGTTATCATGTTTAGTGTTTTGATTGATCTACTTGTTTTGATGATTCCTAATTTCTGATGCTACAATAAGATGTCATAAAATTAAACTAGATGTAAATAAACATGGAGTAATCTAATAAGAATTATAAAGTCAATTGTTAACATAATAAATTAAATAGCATAGCCACATAACTCAACCATATTATCATCAAATCATATATAAAACCTTCTCAATATCTTATAGCATCAAGGTTTCCAATACTTATGTTAATCTTGAGTACTTGGAATGGTCATTCTCACTCTTAAAAGATTCCAGTGGCCTTGGGTCCTTTATGGCTATGGCACCCCATGAAGGAAACTAGTTTTTACACAAAACCCTACATACCTTCACAACAAGAAAAACACATGTATATATGTATATATGTATATATGTTTATATATATATATGTGTGTGTGTGTGTGTGTGTGTATACATATGTACATATATACATATATACATATATATATACATATATACATATATGTATATATGTATATATATGTATATATGTATATATGTACATATGTATACACACACACATACATACATATATATATATACATATACATATACACATATACATATACACACATATATATATGCATACGTATATATGTATGTATATATATATATATGTGTATATGTATATATGTATATATATATGTATATATGTATATATGTATATATATGTATATATGTATATATGTATATATATGTATATATGTGTGTGTATGTATATATGTATATATATGTGTATATATGTATATATATGTGTATATATGTATATATATGTACGTACATACATACATACATACATACATACATATATGTATGTATGTATGTATGTGTCTGTATGTATGTGTATGTATGTGTATATGTGTATATATGTGTGTGTGTATGTATGTATGTCTATGTATATATGTGTGTATATGTGTGTGTGTGTGTGTGTATACACAACCCTGATCAGGACACTCTCGAGTGTACATTGTACCTTGAGTTGGACACACATTGTGTGCCCCTTCTCACTAATGCACATAGCCCACCAAGCCACCACCTTCTTCTTCTTCCATGAGTGATTTCCGTGCCCCTTCCAAGTCTCACATAAATGACTTATATAACCTTTTAAGGGGTGGTCTCCAAACCATCACACCCTTTTGAAAAGGTCACCATTATTTACCCTTTAATAAACATAATTATAACTCTCTTTTAAGAGAGTTTTTTCATAATCATTATTTATTAACCTTTATTTAAACTAAAGGATTATAATATCCTTAATTTTTTATCTCCCTTTTTAATTCTAAATGAGTTATTTCATCACTTCATCTTCTCTTGGAGAAAAAGTCACATAGTTCAATTATCCCCTGTAATTTAGCTATTGTCCTTAGTAGCATGAGATATGTATTTGCATCACAATTCAACAAATATATAATCAATAATCAAACATGCCAAGATTGAATAATTATATTGCATCAAATACATTATTTTCTTCTTTTGATTTATTGATCTCTTTTACCTTTATTTATTTATTTTAAACTAATAAATGATTTCAAGAGAATCATTTTTGTCATTCAAAACTATGAGTAAGAACTATAAATACATATATTACTTATAAGTATATTCCAAATTTACAATTGAAAAAATTAAGAATGCTTAATCTTATATATTTCAACTTCATCCATTTGTCTTATTACACAATCTATTTTCTTTAATATGGATATTTTTAACATGTAACTTCAACATTAAATTTAAATTTATCATCCTATGTTAACATGACATTACTTCTTGAATGGCATGCATATCCCATACTATGTAGTCACTCATCATTATATATTCAACATATATATCAAGATGATAATCATGCATTCCAGACTATATGAGTATCCTCTTTTACCATTAAATAAATCACATGTACAAGGTTATTGGGTTGATCAAGTCCAACAAAAAGGTACATTAGATAAGAATAGTACTTAAAATTTATATATTACTACTATCTTAAAAGAAACAATAATTATGCCAAGAGGCATCTACAATGACATCTAAATATCTGTAAATAAAAATTCAGTTTTGAAACAATTTGACATGCAAATGATGGGTAAATGCATGAAATGTGTCATCTTTAAGTTTTTGTGGAGGTGTTATATTATCACTCCAAAAACAATAGAACCCTCACCACTTGTCTTCAACTATATGAAACCGTTACATTCAAATGATAGTGGAAGAGTGTCATAATATTTAAAAGGGAACAATCAATTATTATCCATACTTAAGCAGCTCTATTATTATCTTTGTTTGCTAAACTCTTGTACACTACTAATATTGTGGCAATCGTCAAATTTCCTATTATTATAAGACATCTCTCGACATAATTTACCTATTTTTTTAAAATATGGATATACTAGTAGGTTATGACCACCCACAAAGTTCTTCATAGAAAATGGTTCTAACATTTCTTTTGTTTAACTCAGGTATTTTTATTTTTATTTTTATTTAAAGGTCATCTCTCCCCCTGTAAAGTTCAACATGTCCCCATGTTTCCTCCTAAATTATTTTCACTAATTTAGATATCTTATTTTCTAGTTATAAAATTGATCCTAAGACCTATGGAATATGGGCTCACAATGTAGCTTATGTTAAACAAATACAAATGTTGGTTTGGAATAAACATAACAAGTATAACAAGACCACTCAAAATTAACACAAAACCAATTGAGAAAATAGTATGAGTATTAATGCACTAGCTTTTATGTCAAAGTCAAGTCTTTATATTAGAGGTTACTAGCCAAACAAGATTATGAACCTAACACCACTAAAGTGGCCATCTCTTATTTGAATCTTGTGATAGATACATCAATCTTTCAAGAGCTTCATGAGTCATCCAAACCTATATGCGAATTTGATATTAAGCTTTCCTTTTTTGTATTGTAAATCTCAAATAAAAATAATACTTCCTTATTCATTGAATAATTCTAGGATGTTGTCAATTAACATGGTTCCTCACTATCAACAATAGTTTCTTGTTTATTTTTTGGGTTGGATTAAATTTAAATGTCATTCTTACATATAAATTTGTTTTTGAGAGATGTCTCACTTCTATTTTATTATTCTTTAATAGAAAAATACTTATGCTTCATGATCTAGCTCACTTCTTAATTGAATCTATTAAGATTTGGTTGACCAACTAGAGCTACATAAAAAATTGCCATATTAAGACTTCAAAGATCCAAAGGTTTGTAACTTATTGAATTTTGTTCAAAATATGTAGAATAGAATAATTATTTATGCATAGGAACAATAGTTGTTGTAATGCCCCACCAGGAAACCCCGAAGGGATAAGGCTAAAACTCAAGAATAGAGTGCAAATATATATATTTTTAAAGAGTTTTAAACACAACATAACGGTACAAGTTATAATGAGATCAAATAACACAGTGGAAGACTAAACAATACCTAAAGAATTTCCCAACATGATTACTTAACTTAACCTTTAATTAAACTCACGACAATTAATCCAATTAAGCAGATTAACTTAATTACATGTTATTACTTTAAATAAGGATATAATTTATTCAATGAATTAAAATTATAGATAACATGATAAGGTTCATCCATTATAATTTAACCATACATTATGTTCAAACTTTCATTTAAACTTAATTTATGCATCTAGTTTTATTACATACTTTAATTTCATTATCAACAACTGATTACATTCCATTAATCAAATCTACATTCTCTCATGATCCAAATTACTGCATATATGCATTTAAGATTAACTTCATCTAATCCACATTTACATTCTAACATAATGTCATCCATACATGCTAATTTAAAAAGGGAACATAAGAACATAAACATCACATAACACCGAAATGATCTCGGAGTTCTCCCCTAGAGGGCTACATCTCTGGGTTTGCTCAACTGCAACACCCCTCTAATACTTAATCAATAGTGAAGAATACATAAGGCTCACATCATTTACAATCCCGCCATCAAGGCGAACATAACCAATAATACATATGACCACATTGGTCAAATAAATACGTGAATGATCCCTGAATAGGAAAGGATCCAACTGAACATAATAAGAAGCAATAATAAAAGATCAACTGGAGCATCTGCAAAACTAAATCTTTGCAACCCATCATAACCATCCCATGGTCTCACATGAATATCAAGCTCTCATGAGGGCAATAAACATCAGGACGACTCCACAACCATGCTCCTATCAAGACAACACAACAACACACTAGCGAGCATAAGGGACAAGTGTCATCACATAACTTGGTATGGTTACCATGGCAGGTCTTCATAGGTTTCAGACCCATCCACTGGGTTACCCTAGCAACCTATTCTGAACCTCCAGCCCATCCAAGCGCCATGTGGACCCACACATCCTTTTGTGAAGACAAGGATGATGGTTTGCCATTTCAGGCCTTCTCACTGCATGTCGAGTCTGTACTAGCACTCCTCCCATACGCGAAGCACAATTAACTTACTTAGTGATTCAATAACTAACTCTCTAATATTCTATTAGGTTATCACTTATTTAGACACACTTTCGATTGGTTACCCAACAACCACTTTGGGTGCGACCCCCAATTGAAAGCCACTTTCCCATATGACACTAGACCATAAGCCAACAACTCCTAAAACCCAGGAATACACAAGGTCAAGAAAACGAAATTCAAAATGGTAGGAATACCGACTTGGTCAAACAAGACTTCATACGAGGTGCACTGATTGATGATACTCTAATTAGAGACCTGGCCATCTATGGTCAACCACGAATCAACATTTGACACCTGCATAAAGGACATGACTGGTTACAAAACCATCACAAGACAATAAACAAAACTCAAGATCAAGGACATAAGCAGGTACCCAAATCAATCATACGACAAGGTCAAACAAACAAAATCAAAGACTTGTCATTTCTTAAGAAAATGCGAATACAGAAAATTAAACATGCATAGGCATAGATTGGAAAAGACAATGTTTACACACAACAATTGATCCAATTTTCTAAAGGATCTAAGTTGATTGCAGTTTGTTTACCTTTTCTAGGTATAGGTTGTTTATGGTTTTTCTATCTCGCTAAGATCATATGCATCATAACATAACATAATTCCTTCATCCTGAGCTTTAAACCAAATTCACATGAATATAATTAAATAACCATTAATCAACTAAATATGATATTATTGTTCAAAATAAAATATCATTCTTATTCTTTTTAGAAATAAATAAACCACTCTGATATCTCCAAAACCAGCATATAATTTTCAAAAATGGAAATAGACATATAAAGAAACAAAAGAAATAGATAAACATTTCCCAATGAAATATAATTTCCCTTGCATATATTAAAACAAATACACGATCTAAAGATATTAATTAGTATATATATCTCTCTATTTATATACCTAAATTAATAAATTAATTATTGAACAATAATTATTATATATTTGAAAATATACGTTAATTAAGAATCAGTAATTAATATATAATTAATAATATATATTAATATATAAATTATCGCAATTAACACATATTTACTAATACACATTAATTAATAATATATAATTAATAAAATAAATTTATTAAAATTTAATAATAATAAAACATTTAAAAAAACAAAATTTAAATGTAATAAAAAAAAATTGTTTTAATAGCCACGTGGTTTCTATCATTTCTCAAAAACCCAGAACTTGATTTTTACAAAATTTATACACAAGTTAGAATGCAAAGTCACCAAAAAACCAAAAAACTTTCGTAGAAACTCAGTTTGTAAATTTGGAGATATCGTTGACATTCTGAAATAGCATAATAAAAACTTCTAGAGGGGTTTCATTTTGGAACAAAATTTGGCAGCATAACAACATGCGAGGGAATCATTTTTAAACCAAAATAATTTCTTCCAGTTCAAATTTAATGGAAATAAAACATGAATCAAAACCATATTCAACCAGAAATTGGAAATCAAATAACAAAATCATGAAAAGTTTTCCTGTCCATTTCATTTTTCCCCAAATTTAAAAAATGGAAACTAATTAAATTTAAACCCCCAAATATGTTATATCAGTTGGATTTTTTAATTTTTTTTCAGGTAGATTTAATGAACAAATTCAAACAATCAAAACAATAAAACAAACAAGAATTCACAAAGAACATTTCATTTCCCAATTTATTTATTTTATTAAACAAAATAACAGATCAAATAATCCAACTTGGTTAAGCTTTCCTGGATGAAAGTTTGGGAAGAGCTACCAATTTTCCCGATTGTAGAAATCCTTCAACCAAACTGGTTAAGCTTTCCTAGATAAAAATTTGGAAAGAGCTACCAATTTCCCCCCCTGTAGAAATCCTTCAACCAAACTAAAAAAAACCCCAAATTTTGGAATGCAAAATTTTCCTCCAAAAGTCCTCCTCCCAAAATATTTCCAAAAATGCTCTCCAAAAAAAATTTCCCAAAATATTTTCAAACCTAGGTTAAAATGGAAGAATATTTGACCTAATCTCTTCACTTTGAATTTAAAACAATTTCTTTTAAATAAAATGAAAAATCATTCTTTTCAAACTATTCAAATATTCTAAACTTGCTTTTCTAATTAGAAAAATCAAAATGCTTTCTCTTCCTCATTTAATTTCTAATTTTCTCAATATTACAAAACTAACATTTATATTTCAAAATATTAATGAGCGTAAAATATTTTTAATTAAAATAAAATCCCAAAAGCAATCTTTCACACTATATATATATTTAAGCCATGCAACGCTCGTGTGGCAAGGGGTTTCCACCTAGAAACGTTCCAATCGAAAGGGTTATGGCCGTAACGTTTCTGGCCAGAAACCCCTTGCCCTATATAAAACCCAAAATCCACCCAAGCCCCTCATTTTGCATTAAGTGGCTCGGAGATGAGTAGGAGGGCGAAAAGAGTTCCAGAGGTTTGACCGAAAGGCTTTCAATGGTAAGTACTTTTAAAAAAAAAATTAATGTATTTATTATATCATACTAATTTATGCTTTTTTTTTTAAATAGTTTTTAGTAGAAAATTAATTTTTTGATAGGAAATTATTTTTTTAATTTTTTTTAAAATAGATATTTAATTTTTTGGGGGGCATTTATTGTATAATATTAGTTTAGAATATTAGAAAATAAATACATACATGTACATAAATACACACATACATATAAATACATACACAAACATACATACCTACCTACATACATACATATACATACATATAAAATAATTATATGTACACCTTGGGACATACACATACATGTAACTAAAAATACATACAAATACATAGATAAGCATACATACATCGGTCTACATACATACATACACACACACACACACACACACACACACACACACACACACACACACACACACACACACACATATATGTACATATCTACATGTACATAGACATACATAAATACACATAAAATAATTATATCAACACTAGGACATACATAAACCTCCGAACATGCTATCAGGGGTCGTGTGTGGTCCTGAGGGGTCACACACGTGTGACCCCTCAGGACCACACATGACCCCTAATAGGATGTCCTGAGGTGTATGCATGTATGTGTATGTATACATCCTAAGGTGTATATAATTATTTTATATGATCCCTTAGGACCACACAAGGCCCCTTAAGACACATGTGCACCCCTTAGGACCTATTATGACCACATAAGACCAAATGGTGTCACAAGGGGTCTTATATGGTCCTAAGGGGTCACACATGTGTTATAACACATGGGTGATCCCTTAGGACCACACAAGGCCCCTTACTACACATGTGTACCCCTTAGGACTTATTAGGACCACATAAGACCAAATGGTGTCGAAAGGGGTCTTCTATGGTCGTAAGGGGTCACGCATGTGTTCTAACACATGGGTGACCACTAAGGACCACAAAAGGCACCTTACAACACATATGCACCCCTTCAGACCTATTAGGACTATATAAGACCAAATGGTGTCCCAAGGCACCTTATGTCGTCCTAAGGGGTCACACATGTCTTCTAACACATGGGTGCCCCTTAGGACCACACAAGGCCCCTTACGACACATTTGTACCCCTTAGGACCTATTAAGACCATATAAGACCAAATGGGCTTGAAAGGGGTCTCATGTGGTCCTAAGGGATCATGCATGTGTTCTAACACATGGGTGACCCCTTTGAAGGACATAAGGCCCCTTACGACACATATGCACCCCTAAGGACCTATAAGGACTATATAAGACCAAATGGTGTCAAAAGAGGTCTTATATGGTTGTAAGGGGTCACACATGTGTTCTAACACATGGGTGACCACTTAGTACCACACAAGGCCCCTTACGACACATCTACACCCCTCCAGACCTATTAGGATCATATAAGACCAAATGGTATCACAAGGTGCCTTATGTCGTCCTAAGGGGTAACACATGTGTTCTAACACATTAGTGATAGCTTAGGACCACACAAGGCTCCTTATGACACATATGCACCCATTAGGACCTATTAGGACCACATAAGACCAAATGGTGTTGAAAGGGGACTTATGTGGTCCTAATGGGTCATGCATATGTTCTAACACATGGGTGACCCCTTAGGACCACACAAGGCCCCTTACGACACATGTGCACCCCTTAAGATCTATTAGGACCACATAAGACCAAATGGCATCGAAAGGGGTCTTATGTGGTCCTAAGGGGTCACTAATGTGTTCTAACACATGGGTGACCCCTTTGGACCACACAAGGCCACTTACAATACATGTGCACCCCTCAGAACTTATTACAACCACATAAGACCAAATGATGTCGAAAAGGGTCTTATGTGGTCCTGAGGGGTCACAAATGTGTTCTAACACATGGGTGACCCCTTAGGAACACACAAGGTCCCTTAGGACACATCTACACCTCTTAGGACCTATTACAACCATATAAGACATATGTTGAAATAAGTTAAATTTTATATGCAATTGTAAATTAATACCCCTTACGACCACACAAGGCCCCTTGGGACTACACAAGGCCCCTTATGACACATGTGCACCCCTTAGGACCTATTAGGAACACATAAGACTAAAATGGTACCGCAAGGTGTCTTATGTCATCTTAAGGGGTCACGCATATGTTCTAACACATGGGTGACCCCGTAGGAACATACAATGCTCCTTACAACACATGTGCACCCCTTAGGACCTATTAGGACCACATAAGACCAAATGGTGTCGAAAGGGGACTTCTTTGGTCATAAGAGGTCATGCATGTGTTCTAGCACATGGGTGACCGCTTAGGACCATACAAGGCCCCTTACGACACATCTGCACCCATTAAGACCACATAATACCAAATGGTGTCACAAGGGGTCTTATGTCCTCCTAAGGGGCCACACATGTGTCACCCCTTAGGATGACACAAAGCCCCTTATGATACATATGTCTTATGTGGTTCTAAGGGGTCACATATGTGTTGTAATACATGGGTGACCCCTTAGGACCACACAAGGCACCTTACAACACATGTGCACCCCATAGGACTTATTAGGACCACATAAGACCAAATTGTGTTGAAAGGGGTCTTATGTTGTCCTAAGGGGTCACACATGTGTTCTAACACATGGGTGACCCCTTAGGACCACACAGGGCCCCTTAGGAGCTATTATGACCACATAAGACAAAATGGTGTTGAAAGGGTCTTATGTGGTCCAAAGGGGTCACAAAAGTTTTCTAACACATGGGTGAACCCTTAGGACTAGACAAGGCCCCATACGACACATTTGCACCCCTTAGGACTTATTACGACAATACAAGACATATGTTAAAACTAATAAAATTACATATGCAGTTTTAAATTAATAATCCATAGGACCACATAAGACCACATGTGTACCTTTCATACAAGACCCTCGTGAACATCCCTTGTTGTGTAAGGTGGTTAGCCTCCAAGAGATAGTCACCACACATAGGTAGGTAGTGGATCCTAGCTGTATCATAGCCTCACATACCCCCATCCTCAAGGTTCCCTACGTCTACTTCCTCATATACACTCAACCAAGACCGTCTCCTACATTCTTGGAGAGGAATTCAAATTTCAACACAAGACCAGCATACGAAAACAATAAGGATAAATCGGTTTAGCCACAAAAGTACAGAAGAAAAAGGATAATAATCATCAATTCCAACAGTAAGGCAATAAAATAATCTAGAATTGCAACACCAAATCAAGTAAGCAAAAGATCACAAGATCATGGCTAAACCTTCAAAGTCAAAATAAAATAAATTACTGGTCCACAAGGAAATAAATAAGAATATGATAATTGCACATAGCATCACTATGTGACTAGCATCTAGCCACCAACAAGGAAGGAAGGAACAATCGTCTAGCTATCCCAGTAGCTCATCATATGTTGTGGCCTAGTCATACATCCACATGGCATGGCAGTGTGCACCTTGACATCACCCTGCATCACGTCGTCACGCAGCATGGCTCTATCCTAAACCAGTCGGTAGGCCGCATGGCAATGTCTACTACATCCTGCATCGTGTCTTAGCACAACATGGCTATAATCCAAGTGGAAAAGGCACACAATGGACGTATCTCACATGGTAGTGTACCTCACAAAAAAGGGCATGTGCAGGTCACACCCCGCATAGCGACGTACCTCTCAGGATACTTGTCGTAAGCCAAAGGTATACATGGCTAAGGTCCACCCACATGTCTACCAACACCTACTAACTGGCAGCTCATGTGGACAAAACCTACATTTCATGAAGACAAGGCAAAAGATCCTCAAAAATACACCAACACTATGCTCAAGAACTACCATCAGAATGCTCAGATAAAGGGGAGGGATGGGCTGGTACACATAAACCTTATAAATAGATTCATCAAAAGGAAAAGTATTGAGGACACCTGTAATACAATTTCATTGTATAACTATATTTTTCCTTGAAATAGAGAAGCTAAAGTCGCTTTGTGCTGACATTGTAACTCATACATTGATCCATACTATTTAAGGAATGGTGACTTCTAATACTACCCCTTAACATACTAAATTACCATCAACCCGAGGTTTGGTACTCAGTAGGGTAACAAATAAGAAACATCACATAAACAGTATGGTTTCCCATGCTCATAAGCAAACATATCCTCCATGGCTAATTACTTCACCATCCCATGGGCACATATAGCAAGAAAAAGTTTCTTACAATACACAAAAAAAGCACCAATACTGGTTTAGTCACATTTATGAGGAGTACTTTTCAGTACACTATCATCTACTCAAGTAAGGTTTTAATTATGCTTTCCACATGAATAACTGAATAAATTTTATTCTAGAATACAAGTACTGAAATTCTTTACAATTCAAAATTACATAAAGAAATAACGTCATTCATATATCTTTCTCTAATTCCACTAAGCATTCATAACCACATTAGTAACTATGCAAATTTCTTTCCAAAGCGTAAGACTTTCATCTTCCAATATGAAGCCAAAATGCAAAAATATAATTTCACATGTTTTATAAACATTCTATTTAAAACAATGCACCCTTTAGTAGCATTTCTAAAAATCTTATAATCTAGGCAAAGAGAAGGGAAAGAGAGTTTGATAGTCAAACCATTTCTTACATAAGCACAAGATTTAACAAGATCACACAACATTATAAAATTTCTCACTATAAGTTTATCATTTTAATTGCACGGTTTTCATTTCACTGCCAATTTTTTTTAAGAATGCCAATAGGCCTAACATGACATTTTCAATTATTATGGTTGCAATGTAATGTTCTAGTTTTCCAAACAAGAAATCAAGTCAAACAATCTTTTCGATAATACAAAACCTCATGCGAACACTCACTACTTTTAATTCAATACAAAACATATCATAATCTGTAACCTTTCTTTGAAAATCTAAGGTATGATGAGAAGGTAAACAAGAAAATATCAACTAAATAATATATATTAACGCATGCACATCAGACAAGCTTTTCATTTTCACTTTCTAATCATAATAAGTCAATTATGTCCAAAAGCAAGTTCAATGTAGCATTGTTAAAATAGGTCCTCAATTGAGTCGGTATAATGAAACACATAAAACAATCTTTCATGGAATGCATTAATACACTCTTAGCCACTATAATATGTTCCCTTTTTTTTTTACATCTTTTACATACCAGACAGTTTCACATAACAACTATTCGCACATTAATGCACATTACTTAAGATAGAATTTAATTATGTTACTCCTACAAGACACATGGAGAATTCTTTAATGTAAACATACAATTTTGTCCCAATAATCAAAATGAACTTTTAAACCCATAGCCATTTTATTATTTAAAAACACAAAAGCATCATAAGGTTCACATAAGAGTTCAAGAAGTCACAGCCTTTCTCTTGCAATAAGAAACTCACATAAGAGATAATTACACATATAACAAACATTTTATTTTCTAGAGAGAAAGAGGAGGAAGGAAGATAATCATTCAATTTGCTACAAAATAAGCATTCAACATCTACCATACAAGTCCTTCAAGTGGACAACACTAAGCTAGATCATAACCTTAAAACAAGCACATATAATCACACGAAAGTACTAATATCAAGAAGGTGAGAAAAAGGTGTGAACACACATGTCACACACATTTAAGGTTTGCTCAAAAGAATATGCAAAAAGAACAAAGCACAAGCCCTACAGATCTTCAAGATCCTATGTCTCAATCACACGCATACAAAAGGAAGACAAGCAAACAACATAAGGTCTATACACCTCACACCAACTAAGGGCTCGAGCGACACTAGAGATCCCAGTGTTTGCAACTTGGGCTTTGATACCAAATGTAATGCCCCGTCAGGAAACCCCGAAGGGATAAGGCTAAAACTCAAGAATAGAGCGCAAATATTTTTTTTAAGAGTTCTAAACACAACATAATGTTACAACGAGTTATCATGAGATCAAATAACACAGCGAAAGACTAAAAATTACCTAAAGAGTTTCCCAACATGATTACTTAACTTAACATTTAACTCAACTCACGATAATTAATCCAATTAAGAAGATTAACTTAATTACATGTTATTACTTTAAACAAGGATATAATTTGTTCAATGAATTAAAATTACAGATACCATGATAAGGTTCATCCATTACAATTTAACCATACATTACGTTCAAACTTTCATTTAAACTTAATTTATGCATCTAATTTCATTACATACTTTAATTTCATTATCAACAACTGATTATATTCCATTAATCAAATCTACATTCTCTCATGATCCAAACTACTGCATTTAAATAAGATGACTGCATATATGCATTTAAGATTAACTTCATCTAATCCACATTTACATTCTAACATAATACCATCCATACATGCTAATTTAAAAAGGGAACATAAGAATATAAACATAACATAACACCGAAATGATATCGGAGTTCACCCCTACAGGGCTACATCTCCGGGTCTGCTCAACTGCAAGACCCCTCTAATACTTAATCAATAGTGAAGAATATATAAGGTTCACATCATTTACAATCCCGCCATCAAGGTGAACATAACCAATAATACATACGACCACATTGTTCAAATAAATACATGAATGATCCCTAAATAGGAAAGGATCCAACTGAACATAATAAGAAGCAATAATAAAAGATCAATTGGAGCATCCGTGAAACTAAATCTTTGCAACCCATCATAAGCATCCCATGGTGTCACATGAATATCGCATTCTCATGAGGGCAATAAACATCAGGATGACTCCACAACCATGCTCCTATCAAGACAACACAACAACACACTAGCAAGCATAAGGGACAAGTGTGATCACATAACCTGGTATGGTTACCATGACAGGTCTTCATAGGTTTCGGACCCATCCACTGGGTTACCCTAGCAACCTATTCTAAACCTCCAGCCCATCCAAGCCCCATGTGGACCCACACATCCTTTCGTGAAGACAAAGATGATGGTTTGTAATTTCAGGCCTTCTCACTGCATGTCGAGACTATACTAGCACTCCTCCCATACGCGAGGCACAATTAACTTACTTATTGATTCAATAACTAACTCTCTAATATTCTATTATGTTATCACTTATTTAGACACACTTCAATGGGTTACCCATCAACCACTTTGGGCGAAACCCCCAATCGAAAGCCACTTTCTCATATGACACTAGACCATAAGCAAACAACTCCTAAAACCCAGGAATACACAAGGTCAAGCAAACAAAATTCAAAACAGTAGGAATACCCACTTGGTCAAACAAGACTTCATATGAGGTGCGCTGATTGATGATACTCTAACTAGAGACCTGACCAGCTATGGTCAACCACGAATCAACATTCGACACCCGCATAAAGGACATGACTAGTTACAACACCATCACAAGACATCAATCAAAACTTGAGATCAAGGACATAAGCAGGTACCCAAATCAATCATACGACAAGGTCCAACAAACAAAATCAAAGACTTGTCATTTCTTAAGCAAATGTGAATACAGAAAATTAAACATCCATAGGCATAGATTGGAAAAGACAATCTTATTTCTTATTGTTTACACACACCAATTGATCCAGTTTTCTAATGGATCTAAGTTAATTGCAGTTTGTTTACCTTGTTTAGGTACAGGTCATTCATGGTTCTTCTATCTTGCTAAGATCATATGCATCATAACATAACATAATTACTTCATCATGAGTTTTGAACCAAATTCACATGAATATAATTAACTAACCATTAATCAACTAAATATGATATTTATTGTTCAAAATAAAATATCATTCTTATTCTTTTTCGAAATAAATAAACCACTCTCATATCTCCAAAACTAGCATATACTTTCCAAAAATGAAAATATACATATAAAGAAACAAAAGAAATAGATAAACATTTCCCAATGAAATATAATTTCCCTTGCATATATTAAAACAAATACACGATCTAAAGATATTAACTAGTATATATATCTCTATATATATATACCTAAATTAATAAATTAATGACTGAACAATAATTATTATATATTTGAAAATATACGTTAATTAAGAATCAACAATTAATATATAATTAATAATATATATTAATATATAAATTATCACAACTAACATATATATAATAATATGCATTAATTAATAACTAATAATTAATATATAGTTAATAAAATATATTAATTAAAATTTAATAATAATAATAAAACATTTTAGAAAAACAAAATTTAAATTTAATTAAAAAAAAAATTGTTTTAACAGCCACACGGTTTCTATCATTTGTCAAAAACCCAAAACTTAGAAACCTAGTTTGTAAATTTGGAGATATCATTGACATTCTGAAACAACATAATAAAAACTTCTACAGGGGTTTCATTTTGGAACAAAATTTGGCAGCATAACAACATGCCAGGGAAGAATTTTTAAACCAAAATAATTCCTTCCAACTTAAATTTAATGGAAATAAAACATGAATCAAAACTATATTCAACCAGAAACTGGAAATCAAATAACAAAATCATGAAAAGTTTTTGTGTCCATTTCATTTTTCCCCAAATTTAAAAAATGGAAACTAGAATTAAATTTAAACCCCCAAATATGTTATATCAGTTGGATTTTTTTTTTTCTCAAGCGGATTTGATGAACAAATTCAAACAATCAAAACAATGAAACAAACAAGAATTCACAGAGAATATTTCATTTCCTATTTTTAATTTTTTTATTAAACAAAACAATAGATCAAATAATCCAACCTGGTTAAGCTTTCCTGGATGAAAGTTTGGGAAGAGCTACCAATTTTCCCAATTGTAGAAATCCTTCAACCAAACTGGTTAAGCTTTCATGGATAAAAATTTGGAAAGAGCTACTAAGTTTCCCCCATGTAGAAATCCTTCAACCAAACTAAAAAAAAACCCAAATTTTGGAATGCAAAATTTTCCTCCAAAAGTCCTCCCAAAATGTTTCCAAAAATACTCTCAAAAAAAATCCCGAGAATATTTTCAAACCTAGGTTAAAATAGAAGAATATTTGACCTAATCTCTTCTCTTTGAATTTAAAACACTTTCTTTTAAATAAAATGAAAAAATCATTCTTTTCAAACTATTCAAATATTCTAAACTTGCTTTTCTAATTAGAAAAATCAAAATGCTTTCTCTTCCTCATTTAATTTTTAATTTTCTCAATATTACAAAACTAACATTTATATTTCAAAATATTAATGACAGTAAAATATTTTAATTAAAATAAAATCCCAAAATCAATCTTTCACACTATATATATATATATATATATATATATATATATATATATATATATATATATATATATATATAACTTGTTTTTCTAATTAAAATTGATTTTCTTAAATAATTAAAATTAACCTTTCTATTCCAAAATGCAAAAGAGATAAATTATTTCTATTTCGAATAAATTTAAATATTTCCTTTCAAAATGCATAAACTGAATAAATTTATTATTTAAAAGTAACCATTAAATTGAACTTGGTACAAACATGAATAAAGCAGTTTTTAATTAATGATTAATTACATAAAAGAAACCTATTTAATTTAACTCCTTAATTAAAATGCGTAAGCACACATTAAATCAAATTAAATACTCAACTTTATCGCACGCAGCCCAAGAAAGCCAACCAGATACGCAACCTGCAAGCCCAAACAAAAAGGGAAACCAACGGACAACTAACGACGCTCACTTGAGCATGACTAAGGTAAAATGAGAGTTTTACGACCACCTAATCCAAACTCCAAGGACCAAAGAGGTACACTCAAACCTACGAATCCAAGTGAAGACGAACCTCGCACCTAGGTGGTACTTTACCTGCAATCTCCTACAACCATGAGTCGCACAAGCATATATATACATTTAATGAAAGTGTTAGCCCGAGATTAATAACATGAAACAAGAGAACAAATAAACTTACATAAAAGTCGATGCAAAAGCACATTAATGGATACACACAATAATCATAATATATTATTACAACATTACATAATGGTAAATCAACCACCCAAGAATGCCACATAAAAAAGTCAACCAAGGTCAAACCAGTTTTACAAAGCTGACTAGGGTAGGGGCACTACAATTGTGGCTCCTTATTAGGTGAGATCCAACCTATATTTGGTCAAAAGAAATTCCAAATCCATGAGAGTACTTGTGTTATAGATAGGTTGAAAGGATAGTGCTCCCTTCATTCTGATGCAGGAGCATCCCCGGTTCACAACAATCTTGCATCAACCAAAAACATTTTCCTTTACGCTTTGTTTTTGTTTGCAGTTTCAGTTTTCTTTCTGTGTGTCCTGGTTTTGGCTCACCGAATCTTGTGGAGTTGGATTCTACTTGAAAACTTGATCATCTTTCTTGCTTTCAAACCACATCTCATTTGGATCACTTTCTGGCAAGATATCAACACTGATTTTCATGACAGTTTCTTGTTACCGGTTGTTCCTTTGTTACCAGTTGCTTGAGACCTATTTTGGTGATCTACCGGAACCCATTCCGAAGCTTGCGGATCCTTGAGTGTTTATTTCGATATTCCTTGGTGTGTGGCCGATCTTCTACGTTTCATCCTTTGGATTTTCTGGAAGAATCTCTTGGTAGAGGTCAACCTTGTTCATTTTGCATGTTAAGTCTTGTACTTCGAGTTTTGATCCCTTTTGGGCCGACTATATCCTTTGGATCGATATATATATATATACACATACACATACACATACACATACACATACACATACACATATACACACACACACACACACACACACACACACACATATATATATATATATAAAATCATCCTTTAGAATGTAAGCAATTAGAATAAATCATAGTATCAGATAGATAGACTGTGCCTAGAAGATAAATCTTTTGATTCAAGGTCTCGGTTGTGACCTATTCTACCAAGCTTGTGTGTCGGTATGTTGTAACCAGGTTGTTACCAGTTGGATGTAATCAAATTTCATGTAATAAAAAATTATCTTTTCTGCATTGCCTCCATCATATCTATGTGTTTTTGTTGTGTTTACTCTTGTTGACCGGTCTGGATTGATCTCCTTGAGGTCCCCCTCATCGGTGACTGTTTCACATTCTCTTGGGAGCGAAAGTGTACTTATACTGATTCACTTATAAAATATCAATGATAGTATGCGTAAATTGATATTTGTAGAGCTTCATTAACCATCTAATAGTTAGACTTATGTGACTTTCCGATCAAGGTTACCTTTATAAGGAAGTAAAATTTAAGTTTGAATAATAAAATTATGACTCTTAATATCATACTTTGAATTTCTATGACATAACCTAAAATTTGGCCATTGCAATTTAAAATTAGTCACGTCATTGATAATATATAAGACAAGATTACTCCTAAGGTAGGATATGATTGATTTTTCATAATGTGAGTGCCAAAGTAACTCCACATTACATTAATTCTAAAATAAGTAATAAATAAATAAATCATTTTCATCGTCATTAAGATGGGAAAAATCTGTAAGTAAGAAAATAATAAGTTGAACCTTATTTCATCTTGACACTCAATGAGCTATATTATAGCTCACATAGTTTACCAAAACCTTTACTATGTTGACATTCTACACTCATATGAGAATATTTGATGTTGTCATTGATGGCAACCAACTGGAAATAGGTTTCTACATGCGTCAGCATCACAACCTTCATGCACCTGCAAACACCAGCACCGACAGGCACTTACATCGGCAGGCACTTACACCGGCATTTAGATTACATCGACAACAAAGCATACTAGTAGTCGGGCCGACATGGGATGAACTTTTGTTTATTGTAATATAATTATCTTTTGTAAAGCCAACATGGTATATTGTAAAGACTCATATATGTATGAGATCTTATAAATCATTTTGATATGATATGTATGGTAGAAAATAATTATTTTTGTGGCAGCGAAGTTTTTTTTTGGTTAAGGTATCTATTTGAGTTTAAACCGGTACGGAACCTAGCATTAGAGATGCTATTTTGAGCAGTACATTGTATTGGATTTAATTATCCATTTTGTAGTCAATGAGACTCTTCATTGAGTAGTGAGCTCTAGGCTGTTGGCCTCCCTGCATGTGCAGGCCCCTATTGTAAGTAGTATTTATTCATTGGCCAGTGAGTAAATATTGTGGGTCACAAATCCCACAGAGGTTTTTCCCACACCGGGTTTCCTTGTTAAAATATCTTGTGTTATGGTATGTTTCTATGTTGTCTCAGCTATTTCTGTTTACTGCATTAATTCTTGTTTACCGGTACACTGTTTTGGGTTGCAAAGTTATAAATAAGTTTAAATATTCTGCTAACTGGTTAGACACTGATTCACCCCCCCTCTCAGTGTCTTTGGGATTGTCATTGAATCTAACATACTAATTGTCATACTTGATGATAACACAACAAAATGGCGTATCGTTAGTATCATCAAACTACATACAAGAATGTGTATATTTGACATTTTTAATAAAATATGTAAAGTATTTAGATATGAAATAAATTCATACACAAGGCTCACAATGTTCATAATTTGATTATTAGATATCACAATTCATTTCTACTTATTTATTGTTCAAGTCATATTACGAATATCCATGTAAACACTTCAAATTCGATGTTTGAAATACCAAAATAACATGAAATCTAAGTTTTGGTCACCACAATGATATTGTGGTTGCACTCAACCAAAAGCTATAAATAGTTTTGAATTGGAATCCAATGTTCCCTCGTTGAAGTTTCAAATAGATGAAAAGTTTATTGATGTGCACAATGTACAAAGTCTTGATCTTGCACTCAAGAACTCTTGTTATACATGATGCAAGAATACTAATCCCACAAGAATAATAACATAGTTTCTTCCTAGAGTCAATTACTAATCAACATGAATTTATACACCATTCTTAGTGTTCCACAAGGACATGTTTAATACTGTCTAGGGGTACGGGATGTTCCCTGTTGTTTTGGGAATGTGGAAATGGAGACGAGCAACCCCCTTTGTGTCCTTATTTTTTCCTAAAACTATTTCCAACATCCATGGGACGCTTTAGTATGTTTGTGTGCCACCCTAAGGATGTTCTCATTTTCTTGCTTTCGCTCTGATCGTATACTTTTTAATTTGGAGAATAGATATTAGAGAAGAGGCAAGATTAATATCCATAATCTTAGAATCGAGGGGACCATTCCAAGGGCGTTCTTTGGTCTTGCAAATTATACATCATTCTAGAACTCATATTGTGGCTTAAGTTACTCTTTTCTGTAACATAATATACTAATGACATGTATAGACTTAACCATGCGTACATTATAATTAGTGCCATATATTAATATCCATAATCTTAGAATTAAGAGAGTTATTCCAAGCTCGTTGGTTCTTCCAAATCGTAAATTCATGTTCAATGCTAGTTCTCTACAAACACATAGGGCACATACAACATATTTAAGATTTTTGTAGTGTTCCATGGGGACACATCTTGTTTCATTTCGAGACATAGGGGATGTTACTGTTTGATTTCTCTGTTTTGTGATACAGATTAGTGTGGAACATGTCGATAAGAGCAAAGTACTAGACTAGAAATATATAATATAGGTAATGTTCATCATTCATCTAGATATATGTATTTATTTGTCAACATTTAGAGACATAACCCATGAGGGAAGAGGTATCAACCCTTCAAAATGAGGTAGACATCTTTTAGTGAATGAGCCTACAAATGATATATAATTTCTCAAATATTTGAATGTTAAGCACTAACAACTTGAAGCTATAGTCTAGAGGGGCAAGTCATAGGCTAAATTCCAAGTAATTAAATTCTAAGTGTATACTTAATTGTGTATTTTATAAGTCGTAGAAATTTTAGTAACTTATTTTCTAAATTTGTCAATATTTGTGTTGAACACATTTCATTATAAGGAAAGATGTTGTTTATGTATGTATTTTTTGAAATGCAAAGAAACAAATTTTGGTAGTATGAAATGTAAACTAAGTTATTTTCTATAAAGAATAATTAGAAATGAAATATAATTTTTTTAACATTTTGATCATAGATGTGATCTATAAATAGTAAAAAGGACTAACTATAGTCATGTGGACCACATAATACATTTTATCTAGTGTGATTAGTAAATTTTATTAAATGGATTAAAGAGCATGTATAATGTAAAGAGTGTACAAGTTACACTATATATATATATATATATATATATATATATATATATATATATATATATATATATATATATATATATATATATATATATATATATATATATATATATATATATATATATATATATATATATATATATATATATATATATATATATATATCATTAGCCTACCATAGATCAATATCTTACTTCAATTCACATATAGAATCCTATTGTTAAGCTATTGATATGGTGCTTTCAATTGAGTTCCCATAACAACGTAACTTTGAACTAGATTCTACATGGATGTGAACATATATGGGATATAGGATTTTCAAAAATACCTAAAATTAATGCCAATGAACAAAGAAACAAAAATTAGTTAAAAGTCTTATAGAATAAAGTATCAAGACACAAAGGTTATGAATAATGTATATACAAGGAAGATTTTAAAGATTAGTTAATGTTGAAAACATAAACAAAATTTCAAAGGTATGAAGGCTTGATCATTAGGCTTTAATTCCAAATGTAATTGCACTTTTCTCCAAGACTCAATTAAGTAATTGCAGTGAAATTAATAGATTAGATACTGATGTTAAGATCAATTATAAGATGTCATAAAATTAAACTAGATGTAAATAGACATGTAGTAATCTAATAAGAATTATAAAGTCAATTGTTAACATAATAAATTAAATAGCATAGCCACATAACTCAACCATATTATTATCAGATCATATATAAAACCTTCTCAATATCCTATAGCATCAATGTTTCCAATACTTGTCTTAATCAAGAGTACTTGGAACGGTCATTCTCAAAGATTCCAGTGGCCTTAGGTTCTTTATGGCTATGGCATCCCACGGAGGAAACTTGTTCTTACGCAGAACCCAACATGCCTTCACAACTTGAAACACACAACGCTAGCCAGGACACTCTCGGGTGTATGTGGTACCCTGAGTTGGACACAAATTGTGTGCCCCTTCTCACTAATGCACATAGCCCACCAAGCCACCACCTTCTTCTTCTCCCATAAGTGATCTTCATGCCCCTTCCAAGTCTCACATAAATGACTTATATAACCTTTTAAGGGGTGGTTTCCAATCTATCACACCCTTTCAAAAAGGTCGTCATTATTTACCATTTAATAAATATAATTATAATTCTCTTTTAAGAGAGTTTTTCATAAATATTTTTTATTAACCTTTCTTTAAACCAAAAGATTATAATATCCTTAATTTTTTATCTCCCTTTTTAATTCTAAAGGGGTTATTTCATCACTTTATCTTCTCTTGGAGAAAAAGTCATATAACATCTAGTATGGGTTCATCTTCCCAACCTTTCTCTTCATTTTTGGGAGAAGTATTGTTTTGAGGCCATTGGCAACTCTATTGACCACTTCTTGAAGGTTGATTTTACCACTTCCTCCATGGGTCTTTCTACTATCTCACGCATTCCAATCAATATTGGCATCTCCATACCTCTTCATGTGGATGTGGTTCTTATGGTAGGGGATAGGCCATGGGCTTAGTTGTTGGATTATGAGGGCCTCCCCTTCCATTGTCATTGTTTCTTCTCTATTGACCACTTGGCCACAAAATCTTCTCTCTCGCACTATAAAGGCACTACCACTTGGTGGAAGGATGTTCATGGTGATCACTTGACTATCCTGGCTTCTAATTCTTCCTCTAATGACTCTTTATAGGATGGTGATGATTCATCACACGATTTTGTTGTGCCTTCCACTACTAGTGTGGCGTCCTTAGGCCCCATGGATCCTCCTTTGTCTCATGCTACTAGTTTGTTCATGTAGAGGCTTGTGGACCCTTCTCCACTTGTTGCTTCTATTCTTCTCTAGCTTGAAGAGTGGTGGATTTGTCTCCTAGTCAACATCCTACTCTTGGTGCTAGAAGTCTCACTAAGGGGATTCCCCTTGCTCCCCCTTGTGTTGGTCTTCCAAATGATGGTATTGTATGGATTTTTGTTTGTCGACAGAGGGAAGATCACTCTCCCTATTCTTCTTAAACTCTTCTTCAAGTTGTGGGTGAAATTTCTACTCACCCTTTATGTGGGTTACTAGGTACTCTCCTAGTGTGTTGTAAGTGGGTTGTTTTGGCCTTTTTTATTAGAGGTTTGTTCTTGACCAATTGTATGTAGCCTTTTTGTCTTGTATTTGTATAGGGTCAACACCCTTTTTTTGTTGCTTTATTAATCAAAAACATTATTTTTATGTTATAATTAAACCTCCTTAAGGTACAAGTCTAGTTGTAAGATTAATTCACGAGGGCTTCACTGGCTAGGGAGTATTATATCACATGCATTCATATTGGGTGGTTTAATATCTCCAAAAATGAGCTCAATATATTGCCTATCTGGTGATAATAGGGGGTTTTTTATTCCAGCTCTGAAAAATTGCAATATCTGGTGAAAATAGGGGGGTTGTTAATTTGAGTTGAGTATTGGGAGGGGTTGACAAAAAAGGAGTTTAGGGCAATATTTTTTGAAAAATAGGGGGATTCTTTAGTATGCCACAAACGCATGTGATATAACCCAGGTTCATTAAGTGAAGCACCATGTGGATTAATTATCAACTATTTGCATATTGAGAAGCACAAAACTATAGAACAATGCCAATCCATTTCATTTATCAATTATTATTATAGTATTCTAATGTAAATTATAATCAATGATTTTATTATTAGCCATCTCAGCCAAAAACATAAAAATAAGAAAATACAACTCTTTGGTCCTTTCACATTCGAAACCTTGGATCCAAACTTAGAATGCAATCAACCAAAGTAAGGAAGTAGAAGCAAACATTTGATTGAAAGATCAACCATGAGTTCAACTCAACAAGAAACATCCAAACAAGCGATCTCTAGAGTATGCTTATTCAAATCTATTTTCTCTTGGTCACACTTACCATTTCATGCTCATATGTCTAGGCATAGAGGAGGATTGGATTAGGGCCCTTCAATGGGAATTAAGAGAGAAACTCCCCTAATGAACTCATTGAAGAGGAACAAACATAAAAATAGTCCAAAGAGTAAAAAAAAATCTCACATATTGTCAAACTACCATAACTTGAGGCATTATTTGAGACATAGGCTATTCACCTCAATAACTTCTTAGCAAATGTTGATCAAGAACTTGTCATCATATAATCTATTTTTGTGAACATTTATGCAAGAATCATCACCACCATACTCCTAAGGAGGTAACTTGCAAGAGTGAATCCTCATATTGACATCACCATACAATGACCTAACATCCCCATCCTACAACAAACACTCTTTACTCATAAAGAGAGTAATCTTCATCACAACAACTCTTCTAACAAACTTCATTACTAGATTTGACACACTTCTCTCTCGCAAATAATGTAGTCCTCTAGAAATCTCCCTTACAAACAATGTAGTACTTTAGATACTTTCACTTATCCTATTGTTGCCATGTGAACAAGAGTGATTTGGTCAAATGTGAAAACACATGTCTAATGCATGTGCTCACCACTATATAATGAGTCAAATTTGAAGCCCATAAAATCTAAATATGTTATAATTAAATTTAATACAATAAATTGATTTGAAATTTGAAAACTATTATTTTTCAAAATAAACATTATATAATCTGTTATGATATGTATTCATATCACTATCATTCCATTGAAAGTTAAAATCAATCAAAATCAGTTTTAAGAATAGTTAAAATATACTTCTTGTCTTGGGTACTCAATGAGAACATGTGATGAAGGTACGCCAATTGTCTGGTCCAATCTGAACAGGATAAAGAAGAGAACAAACAAATGATTTTCCTGTTGATTCCATATCAATTACGTTAAGTCGGCAATTAGTGTAGGACATTAAATGTCTACTCAAATCAGAACCTATGAATATTAACTCGAGCTCAGTAGAGACCAATTTCAATGAATCATTCAAAAAAGGTTACCTAGTACAATTAACTTACGAAGTAAAATTGTCATTAGGTTTGATTATTACAATAACAAATAAACATTGGCTTGGATATTATTTCATTGTGGCTCAAATGATGTAGAGCTCAAAAAGAAAACAAGTCATGTAGAGTAGAGTTTGATGAAATTGTAGCTATTGACGAGATGGAAGTCTAAGCATTGTTATAATTTTTCTTGCTATTAAAGTAGCATTGGAGGTTACTGGATGCTCACAACCCTAATCCAAATCATTATTTTTGTTGAATCCTCTTCTAATTAGCCTTTTGGAATTTGTTGGCTAAACTATCCTATAACAAGTAAAATAATACAATTGTAGATAACTTAACCTGCAAAATGGTTGGGCATTTTTCAGCCTCAACTATTGCTACAACAGCTGCAACTGCCTCAAGATTGTATACATAGAATGCCCGTACAGTATATTGACGTCTTTTAGCTTCCTGAAGAAATAAGTTAGCATTTTTGAGTAAATATAGTCTTATATTTTGACAAAAATCCATGCAATGATTATGAGCTCTTACCAGAAGGAGATCTTTCATAGAAATCAAACCACTTAGATGGTTAAATCAATAGACAGTGATAAATATTAAATCATATTGAACTGAGTTTGCTGATTTTAATTAGCACATATTAAACTCTTTCGAGAGTATACTGTATCTACTTTTCCACCGATTCATTCAAATGTATCATCTCTTACAATTTTCAGCTAAACATAAAATTCATTTCACCATTCAAAATATCCTTGGGAATGACATCAACATACGAAGATGGTTTGGCCTCCTTAATGCAGTTTAGAAAAAAACCCAATTATTGTTTCCCGAGCCCAACGTATATTACCGTGTGTATTCTGAAATCAATTTCATGAATTTTATATTGTCTGACATTGTGGGTCCCTTTATAATCATAAGGGATAAGTTTGAAGACAATGCTGCATGAAAACACAAAATGTTTGACATTATCAAAATTACACAAAAGATTCTGGAAATTTCACTAAACCTAATTAGTTAAAAATTGTAGATTAAATGTAATTGTTATCTTGAGGCATTTTTGGGGTTATGGAAACTATATCCGTGGCATCTTTTCACCAAACCTATTAATCTACCACAAAACCAAAACTGTTTTTCCAAGTATTGGCAGGAACTACGCTGCTTGCAGCCCTTGTTAAGAATAAGGATTTTTGGTGTTTTTATTCAAGAAGAAAAGGAGGAGAGTTTAAATAAATTTATGTTTATCATTATAGAATTCATACAGTATTGGACTATTGTGAAACCCATTTTTGACATGGAGAAATCACAAATAAAATTTCAATTTTTATCAATATATTGTTTTTTGGGGCTAGAATTCAAAATATTGAAATAAATATATTCACTTACTCGACATTTATATGTTTTATTAGTTAATCTTAGTAAGAGGGTCACTTTTTTTTGACATCATCTCATCACCATATAAATCATGATGTATAGGACTACTATGACGTGCCTATCACTCAAACAACAAATATAATTCCACTTTTACAAACCTAATTTTTTTGTTTGAACTTAAATGGTTGCAACTTAGTGTATTTTAATTTTTTTTTTTGTTACAAAGGTGAAATATGTAATGGTGGCTCTTGGAGAAGACTTCAACATAATACCCTCTACTACATGGGAGAAACTTGGTAGACCTAAAGTAGTAAAAACTCTTGTGATCATATGCCTAGCAGATGGATCCAAGATGAATATATTGGATACCTAGAAGAATGTATAGGTCTTTGTAACAGGCATAAAACAATGTGATGACTTTGAAGTGGTCCAATTGAAAGAACCTTTTAATACATTCAAGGCTCTACTTGGGCTTAGGTGGTTTGTGAATGCAAATGGTATTGTGGATTCTCAAAAAGAAGAAATATTATTTGCTAATGATACCAAAATTGTTAGAATTCCCTTGGATGACCTAGAAGACACAACTTATGTTGAACAAACTAGTGAAGATGCAAAGAATCTATATACCATATCTAGATTTATGGATGAACAAGAAGGAGAAAATATAAATAGTGAAGGAGTAGTAGAGCTTGAAAGTGACACCGAGAGTATAGGAAGTGATGAATTATTGGAGGCATGGATGTACAATGAACCCGAGATTACATCTCAAAGAGTCTATGGCTTTCAGAGAGTATTTCTCATACACAATAGGCCAAATTAATACAGAGAAAAAAACTAAAAAAAAATTACACCAAAACTCAAATATAAACCAGCTAGGATCAACATACTAGACCATGGAAATTATGGGTGGCTACTAAGATATACCTTCGAAAGTAAATTATACACCACAAGAAAGTCAAGGTTAGTCAAAGAATAGACTGAGGAGTAATAAACATCATTATGGCTTGAAACCCTTGAAAAGTTTGGCATGACATGATGGTATGATGAAAGAATAATTATCCGGTCAATTACTAAGAGGGGGGGGGTGAATCAATAAATAGAAAAACTGATACAAACTTCACCAATCTCAAAATCAATCTCTCAAAGTAAACTATCAATGAAATACCACTATTAAGATAAAAACTCATAAGATAAACCAATTAACTGTTACAACAAATTAACAGTAAACAACTTCAAACTCATAAATATCCAAATACTTTATCATATGTCAACAGACTTCATTTCTCAATGCTTTCGGTTATCATGACTTATCAAAGTAGTTTAAGTAGTTAATAAAATCAACCATAAGATCATAACCACAAAAACATTCACCACTTGACACAAATATTTTTGACGTGGAAACCCAAATGGGAAAAACTACGGTGAGATGAGACTTACAAGATAACTATCTGAACTCTTTTGAAGTTCACCCTATTAGGAGCCAAGCTTGTTAAAGCTTTACAGAAGTCTTGTTAAGAACTGATCCTATTAGGAACCACTCGGTTAAGGGACTGACTACAAATTCCTTGTTAGAAGCAATACCCTGTAAAGAGTAACCTCGGTAGAGGATTTGGAAATCCAAGCTAATGGATCACCTTGTTAGAGGATTTGAATAGTCACCAAACTTGTTAGAGCTTACCTAGTTAGGGGATTTCAATTTTGCTGTAATTGTTAGAAAACAACAGGAGTTTGTTGATCTGTCTGAATAGCACTACACTTGCTTGATCAGATCCTTTTCATGCTCCTATCTGTCTTTACTCAAACTGCAAATACATCATCCAATTCGGCAACCACACACTCAACTGATCTTTGCCAACTCACTAAAACTAAACAACTTCATCGACCTTATAAACAAATCAATTAGGTCAGTAACACAACATAAATCTAATTATCATATAGATTATAAACAAGTCGGTTCAAGTATGACCATTGGATTACATAGCAATCTCTGCACATCAATCAAGAAAGCCTCAACCGCTCCTTGATCTCCACTTCATCGATCTCAGTAACTCATCACACACTTTGCATTATATGAAATACACTTTCTCATTCCCTAGACAAAAAGTCGTTACATCAACATGCCAAAATCAATTGAAATTGTCTTCATACAATAATCATACGCGTCATAATCATTATCACTCATCCTCAGATCATAAACCAATATAACCAATTCACCAAAATTAATCAGTTAGGGTTTAACAAAAACAACAGGTAGGGTTTACTAGTTACATCAATAGATAGGGTTTTACCGATTACCAGTTCAACTCACAAACTTACATATCGGTTTATAGTTTCCTTCACTTAGCTCTTCCTACCAGTTACAAAACAGTATTACAACAATATCATTACTGGTTAATTGACATCAATAACAACATAACATATCTTTAATGCAATCTTCATGTAAATTCCAACAATCTCCCCCTTTGGCATTGATGGCAATACAAATATCAATACCATGATTGTTGTTGTGATTGTGAATAGGAATCCTAGTTTACATTACCAAGTATTCACTATGCTCTCCATGTCTTCAGCTTGTCACTGATTCTTCTCCTCATAATCACATAATTCTTATCCCCCTTTGATAGCAATGCCAAAGTGAAATTAAAACATGTAATGTCAAATTTCATTGTGCAACATCAACAAACTGCAACTTGATGTTGCCCCTGTGGAATAACTTCCACTTCTACACCAATCCTTTTGTAAAATTTTGCAAGTAGTTCAGGGACTGATGTAATCTACATCATTCTCAACTAACCTCATGAAGGGGTACAACCCCTAGCTGACTTCTAAGATACTAAAATGTAATCTTAGGTAGAGGTTTAATAAAAATATCTACAAGCTGCTCCTTGGTAGAAACATGCTCTAAGATAACATCTTTACTCTACACTTTTTCCCTCAAGAAATGATGCATCAATTCAATATGCTTGGTTTCTGCATGCAAAACAGGGTTCTTGGAAATATTTATGGCACTTGTATTATCACATAAAATCTTTATAGGTTCTGAAATCTTCATCTTAAAACCTTCCAAAATGTGCCTCATCCAAATAGCATGTGTGCAATTCATGTAAGTTGCAACATACTCAGCTTCAGCAGTAGATTGTGAAGTACAACTCTGCTTCTTACTACTCCATAAAACAAGTCTTCCTCCAAGAAAAAATGCTCCACCGGTTGTGCTTTTCCAGTCATCAACATTTCCTGCCCAATCTACATCTATGTACAGCTTTAAGTCAAAGTTTCCTCCATATGCATACCATAATCCATTATCAACAGTACCTTTCAAGTATCTAAAAATCCTCTTGGTTGCTACTAGATGTGTTTGCTTAGGATTCTTCTAGAATCTAGCAACTATGCCAACTGCATGAGTTATATCCAGTCTGCTATGAACAACACAGTGCAATTTGCCAATCATTGACCCGTATTCCTTCTCATAAACAGGCGTAGATTCATCTTCCTTAGACAACTTACAACTTGTAACCATTGGTGTCCCAACTCGTTTACAGTCACTCATGCCAAATGTCTTCAAGACCTCTTTCACATACTTAGACCGCGTGATGAAAATACCATTCTTTATTTGTTGTATCTGCAAGCCTATGAAATTTTTTATTTCCCCCACTAAAGACATTTCAAACTCATTTTTCATTTCATCTACAAAACTATTGCTCATGACATCATTACCTCCAAATATGATATCATTTACAAATACTTCGCTGACCAGTATTTTGTCTCCTTCATATTTGAGATATATGTTACTATCATAGCTGGTTCTTAGAAAGCCTATCTTCATCAGATGTGTATGAAGCCTTTCATACCATGCTCTGGGTGTCTGCTTTAATCCATATAAAGCCTTATGCAATCTGCATACCATATCTTTCTCATCAGTCAAAGCATAACCATTTGATTGCTCAATGTATACTTCTTCTTCCAGTATCCCATTCAAAAATGTTGACGTAACATGCATCTAGTATACCTTGAATTTCTTATGTGCTACAAATGCAAGTAAAGTTTTGACACCTTCCAGTCTTGCCACTGGTGCAAAAGTCTCACCATAATCTTATGCTTCCTCTTGTGCATAACCTTTGCAAACCAACCTAGCTTTGTTGCAGACTACAACACCATCTTCATTCAACTTGTTCTTGAATACCCACTATTACAGTTCATGTACTAGAGTTCATGTGTTGTTATTCTCAATTTGATCTAATTCCTCCTCCATAGCTTTAACCTAATGATCATCACCAAATGTTTCCTTAGCAATTTTTGGTTCAATATTGGAGATCATGCAAGAATTTTCTCTGATTCTTCTTCTAGTTAGTACTCGAGCATCTTTATCCCCAATAATTTGTTCAAGATTGTGATTCAATCTCACATATCTTGGAATAACATGATCATTATCTTCAGGTTCAGCTTCTTCATTATCATCATCTTCTGAATTTATCTGTTTTGGTTGAACTAGTGCATCAATATTTGCTTTGCTGGTTTCAGATTTCACAGTTTCTAGTCCCAAAAACAAAAAGAAAGGATCTTCATCCTTCTTCTCCAAACTGGTTTCCTCTGAGACTTCAGGATACTTATCCACTTGAACATCAACACTCAATAATTTTTTGTGTCTGGTTGTTAAAACACTTATAGGCCTTACTCTTGGTGGAATAACCAAGAAATATACCTTCATCACTTTTAGCCTCAAATTTACTAATATAATCACCTCTCTTAATAAAACATTTGCTTCCAAATATCTTGAAATAACTAACATCAGGTGATCTTCCATACCAGTATTCATAAGGAGTCTTATCCTTACCTCTTTTTACCAAAACCCAGTTCATAGTGCAGATAGTTGTACTGACAACTTCTCTCCAAAAGGTTTTTGCTACACCTCCTTGTATCAACATCATCCTAGCAGCTTCAACAAATGATTAGTCGTTCCTCTCTGTGATACCATTCTGTTATGGTGTCCTCGGTACATAAAGTTGTCATTTGATACCATTTTCCTCACAATACCTAGTGAATTCCTTAGAAGTAAATTCACCGCCTTGATCTATCCTTAGACACTTTATCTTCTTACCGCTCTCCTTCTCAGATAAGGCCCCAAATGTCTTGAACTTACTAAAAAGCTTTAGTCTTATCCTTCAAGAAGGTGACCCACATCATCCTTGATCAATCATCATTGAAGATCATAAAATATTTGTCACCTTGAATACTTTATATTCTTATTGGTCCACAAAGATCTATATGAACCAAATCTAACAAATGTTCCGCTGAAAAAGATTTACTCTTGAAAGTTGAGAATGACATCTTTCCCAACTAACATTCCCTGCAAAGAACATTAACCGCTTTATCCAAGTGAGGCAAACCTCTCACTGTCTTGGACTTACTCACTTTAATAATGTTACCAAAGTTTATATGACAAAATATCCTATGCCAAAGCCAACTATCATCTATTTTTGCAATTAAACAGTTGTTGACTTTAGGATTAAGGTGAAATAGGTTACCTTTAGTTTGCTTCCTGGTTCCAATCAGTTCACCTTTGTTGTCATAGATTTTGTACATACCATTTTTAAACTCCAATGGGTATCCTTTGTCATTGAGTTGTGCCACACTCAAAAGATTGTGCTTTAAACCTTCAACTCAATAGACATCATCTGCACTGCTCTTTCCATTAAGATAAATAGTTCCCTTACCTTTAACCATGTTGGGTGAGTCATTAACAAATATTACAACTTCACCATCAAATTCCTTCAAAGAAAGAAATTTGCTCGGATCACCAATCATGTGATGTGAACAACCACTATCAATGATCCAATCATGAGAGTTATCCATCTTGGATACTAATGCCTTCTATTATGATATCTCTTCCTTAATAGCTACAAACACAATATCTTCATTAGCATCACAATCAAATTCCTCATCAGTGATACCACCATCAACAACAATAAGACAATATCTTTTACCTTTACCCTTATACTTCTTCAATTTCTCTCGCTTGTGCTCATTATCACCATTAGGATAGTTAGTAGCTATGTGTCCAATCTTGTTGCATGCAAAACATTTCAAAGGTAATTTACCTCTATATTTACTAGTGCCTCTGGGCAACCGCTTGGCCAACAATGCTTCAATCTCAACTAAACTATCTTCATCATCAGCTTCTCTGTTGGATCTGGATTCATAACTGTGACTGGCATCTCTACTTTTTCTCACAGATGGGTTAGAAACAAAAGCTCTAAATGCAGACTCAGTTTTTTGTACACTACCATCTGTAGCATCATAAATTGTACACACTTGCTAGGGTGGTACAATTTCACACCTAGTTTAGCACCCGCCTTGGTGCATTTTGCATTTTGCATTGCATTTCCCCTTTAGCACTTAATTAATTAAATTAATTAGGTCTAAGGTTCTATTTTATCATCTCCCATATCATAAAGTTGGGCTCTTTTCATTAAAGTGTGCCCCTTTCATTTTATTCTTCCAATACATCATTTAATCAAAAACCCTAATTAGGTCCTATTTTGAACTTGGGGGTTGGATTTCGGGGGTCAAAACATCTCGAAATCACCTGTAACTTCGGGATTCGCTCTAAAATCATCATATCCGACGGCCCTGAAAATTTGGTGAAAAGTTGTCGGGACCATGGCGCCCGGAGTGCACATGGTCCCGGACATTTTTCTCGAAATTTAAGGAGCACGATCCAATCATAAAATAAAGCTTAACCCCAAGAAATTGGTGGGAGATTCAATCTCTAGGTCGGCCAAAAGTTGAAATTAAGACCTAGGGTTTCATATATAAGAGCTCTCTTTCTTCATTTGAAAGGATCCAAATTTTTGGTTTCAGGGACCTCCTATGCAGCGAAAGAGCAGATGTTTGAAGACTTCAACAACATTCAACATCCATCCATCAAGCATTCATCAATTTCATTCATCCATTTAGGGCTTTGAAGACATTGAAGAGCAATAGGGGATCACCGACTGAAGATTGGCTTGTACCCCTCCCTTGGGGTTGGGTATGATTTTATGTTGTTTTCATGTCTTTGTATAAGCCTCATTATATCATTTGTATTCATGCTTTAGATCACTTTGCATCTTGATTTGGAGCATTTACATTATCATTTACAAGCAATTAGGGTTTACTTTCTAGGTTGCTCTAGTTTGCTTACTTGCATTTTAGGATCTTGCACACACACATTCCTTTGACAATACAACTTGGCTATTCGTGGAGGTGGAAATCACCAAAGTGGGGGTTTGACTAAGGCAAAACCCTATATAGCCGCCCACCATACCTTTTCAGATATAAGTGCAGATTTCGGGATTCGGACGACGCCGCAAGTTGCAGATCTGACCGAAGCAGACAGAAACTGAGCTACGCACCAAATTTTTGGGCAAAAGACCAGGACAGGGGCATGGGGTGCCCTGGTCCTACCAGGACAGGGGCGCTGGGCACCTGGTCCCTGGGACAGGGGCACTGGGCGCCCTGGTCCTTCTGTCAGACAGCAAGTTCAGCATTTCCAACAGCTTTTCAGGTTGCAAAACAGCAGTTTCAGGTGCAGAATCAGGTCAGTGGCGCATGTGCCCCGTCCTGAACATTTCCACTCAAATTTTAACCCCAAGTACACATCTGCATTCTCCTTTTATCCTTGTGTTTATAGCTTTTCATCACTTAATCTTAATCTTGCAATCTTGTTACTAGTTCATACTTGCACTCTAGGGCTAGTAGTTGAACTTGCATCATTTTATCTATCATTTGCAACAAAGGAATAGAAATCCTAATAGGTAGCCCGTGGCTCTCTCTTCCACAAAAAGAAGTAGCCAATTGTGTGATACCTCTAGGCTCTTTCGTATTCCACAAGTGTGTGATTGAAAGTGAGATTAGGGCATGTTTACTTAGTGTCACTTTTTCCCCTACACACCATCATAACCATTTAATTCAAAAGCAGTAAGCTTGCCAATGATGGAGTCAAGAGTTACCTTAGTTTTGTCAAAGGACTTCATCTCCTGAATGGCTACAACTTAGATAGCGTAGACCAGTAGTTGGGTTCTCAGTACCTTACTAATCACTGTGGCATCTTCCACTTTCCCTCCTGCACTCTTAATTTCACCGCCTATCTCTTTTATCCTTTGACCATACTACTAGATATTCTCACCTTTAGCCATCCGCATGTCATTAAAATTTCCTCTTAGACTCTCTTCTTTAGCAATCTTAACATGTTCATCACCGTTATAGATCTCTTCAAGTTTTTGCCATACTTCATGTGCAGTCTCTAGACCATGAATATCTAAATATTCAGCATCATACAAGGAACTGATAATGGCCTCTAATGCTTAATGGTTTTCTTGTTGCTCTTTCTTCTGATCATCAGTCAAAATCCTAATAGGTACAACATATTTGGTGTTGACATGTTCCCAATACTGACTTCCCACACTCTTGATGTAAATTTTCATTTTGTCACTCCATATCCTATAGTTCTCTCTATTAAACTTCGGACCTTCCTTCTTAATCATGATCTGCAAGATCTTTACCTCAAGCTGTTATGTTTATATCTTAGAGGACCTGAGATGATCTGATACCAATTGATGGTATGATAAAAGAATAAGTATCCGTTCAATTACTGAGAGGGGGGGTGAATCAATAAATAGAAAAATTGATACAAACTTCTCCAATCTCAAAATCAATCTCTCAAAGTAAACTATCAATGAAATACCATTGTCAATATAAAAACTCATAAGATAAATCGGTTGACTGTTACAACAAATTAACAGTAAACAACTTCAAACTCATAAACATCCAAATACTTTATCATATGTCAACAAACTTCATTTCTCAATGCTTCTGGTTATCATGACTTATCAAAGTAGTTAAGTAGTTAATCAAATCAACCATAAGATCATAACCACAAAAACATTCACCACTTGACACAAATATTTTTGATGTGGAAACCCAAATGGGAAAAACCACGGTGAGATGAGACTCACAAGATAACTATCTGAACTCTTCTAAAGTTCGCCCTGTTAGGAACCAAGCTTGTTCAAGCTTTACAAAAGTCCTGTTAAGAACTGGTCATGTTAGGAACCACTTGGTTAAGGGATTGACTACAAATGCCTTGTTAGAAGCAATACCCTGTAAGGAGTAACCTCGATAGAGGATTTGAAAGTCCAAGATAATGGATCACCTTGTTAGAGGATTTGAATAGTCACCAAGCTTGTTAGAGCTTACCCGGTTAGGGGATTTCAATTCTACTATAATTGTTAGAAAACAACAAGAGTTTGTTGATATGTCTGAATAGCACTACACTTGCTTGATCAGATCCTTTTCATGCTCCTATCTACCTTTACTCAAACTACATATACATCATCCAGTTCGGCAACCACACACTCAACTAATCTTTGCCAACTCACTAAAACTAAAAAACTTAATCGACCTTATAAACAAATCAATTAGGTCAGTAACACAACATAAATCTAATTCTCATATAGATTACAAACAAGTCAGTTCAAGTATGACCGTTGGATTACATAGCAATATTTGCACATCAATCAAGAAATCCTTGACTGCTCCTTGATCACTGCTTCATCGATCCTAGTAACTCATCACATGCTTTGCATTATATACAATACACTTTCTCATTCCCTAGACAAAAAACCGTTACATCAACGTGCCAAAATCTCTTGAAATTGTCTTCATACAATAATCATAGGAGTCATAATCATTACCTCTCATCATTAGATCATAAACCAATATAACTAATTCACCAAACTTAATCGATTAGGGTTTAACAAAAACAACAGGTAGGGTTTACCGGTTACATCAATAGATAGGGTTTTATTGGTTACCAGTTCAACTCACAAACTTACATACCGGTTTACAGTTTCCTTCACTTATCTCTTCCTACCGGTTACAAAACAATAATACAGCAATATCAACAATATCATTACCGGTTAATTGACATCAATGACAACATAACATATCATTGATGCAATATTGATGCAAATGCCAACATGACATCGGCCAGGGAATAGGACAAAATTAATATGTCATCTTTGTAACATATTGTAACATTGTTGTACATTAAATGCTAGCAGGTAGTAGTTACTAATGATTGAAAAGACTATCCATAGTAGCTAACAAGAAAAACACAACAGGGAAAAGAGATAATGGCTAAAAACCTCAACATGACCACTGAAAACAATTATAAAGGGGTTACACGACCACTCTAAACACTCCACTTGCATTCTCTCAGCTTATACTCATATAAATCTAATCTTTCTTATGCCCTTAAGCTAGATACAACTCGTACATACAAACCGTAGTGTCCAGTTCTTCCATTTTAGCTTCATCCACTTGCCATGGCTTCTTTTGTTACCCCTACTCTGATAGCCACCTTTTCTAAACCTCACCCTATCCTTTCCAAATTTCAAAACAAATCCCTATAGACAAACCCAATTGTATATTTCTAACAGGTTCTAGGAGATTTAATCTACATTAAGGATATTTAGAGGTATATTTTTTGCACCATTGGAGGAAATCAATCACATCACTTTCAAGATGCTCTAGGGATAACTCTTGAAGAAAATCAATGAATATAAGTAGGAGTACATGAGATGTAGAGAAGAACCTCAACATATTCAAAGACTTCATGAAGTGCACACAGGAGCATGACTGGGCCCACCTGGTTCTAAGAAGGCTACATGATGATGTTTTATCCTTGGACAAGCCTCACCATATAACTAAAGAGGCAATTCAAGAGAACACCAAGTTGATGGGAGAAGGAGCCCTACCTCCTAAGAAAGGCACACAGAATATAGAGGTTAGGATTAATTTTTGTTGCACAAATGAATTTTTTTCTCCTTAGCTTAGGATTAATTTTTGTTGCAATCAAGAACAAAGGTTTGATACAAAGAGAAGATATTTCTAAAATGGTGGATCAATATAGCAAGGAATATCCTATTTCAATAAAGAAGATCATAATTTGATGCATGATGACAGAGCAATTAGGTTCAAGATATCATTGTATGCCTTGAAATAAATGAAGCAGTCATGGAGGAGTTTTAGGTCCTGAAAACACTTTTAGGCATGAGTTAAGACTACCTCATGGGTAAACATGCATATTAGCAACAATTAAGAGTCAAAATATCTCATTTTTGAAGCTTTTTGAGGGCTCTCTTTGCATGAACATAGTTATATCTCACCCCCTTCTTTGTGCAATTAAGATCATCAATCATTTAAAAAAAATGCAAGGTGAAGTTAGAAATTTCATGCTACAGTTAGAGGCCCAAAAAGGGAAGTTTTGAAGTACTTTAGAGCATTTCTGACTTAGTTTGGGCCCACATAGATGATACATCAGTTGAGAGGGTATTTATAACAGTTAATCTTTAATTTGCAGTGGTTCCACCTCCTTTCTTGCATGCCTTTTCTCCAAATTTGATACAAGAAGAAAAGATATGCAAAGTTGAAGATAAAAGCAAGGAAGAACAATCAATTTTCTAGTAGTTTAAAGATGCACATCAATTATTCTTGAACTCTATCAGACTTCTTCTTTTATAAGTCTTTCATTATTTCTCTTTTCTTCTCTAGTTCTTTCTATCTGCATGCACACGCAACAAAGCTTGCATTGTAACTCAGAAATTTCATGTTTTAGAAGCATTGTAATAGAATTCCTTTTAGTATTTAATTAAAGGGCAACTTTTCCTTATCAATTATTTGGTGTTTTGGTATTGTGGATGAATTATTTGATGTATTTCATTAAGTTTCTTTCTTGTAAACCTCTGAATACATCTTATTTATACACTAGAAGATATCATGTTAGTGGAGGTTATGGTTTGTGTTTGTTAGTTTTAGGCAAGTTTAGGTTGTGAAACATTGTTTCCTTCTATGCAAGTGTTGAAACAAAACCTTTCTATGAAACTTTTATGCATTACATGTTCAAATATGAGTTGTGAACATTAAATCCTTTTTGTTTAAGGTCAATTGTATGAGTTTGAGACAATGAATAGAATCAAAATCATTTAGGTGCATCACCTCTTGTAGCTTTAGCATTTCATTTTCAGTATTCTCTCTATCCCTTTTCTAGCCAAGTTAATAGTTTTAGGAGGTGTTTTCAAAGGGAAACAACCCTTCATCTGGAGGTTTTTTTCCATTATAAGCAACCCACGGGCCTAGAAATCATCCCATGTTTCATAGGATTGTTGAGTTTTACACTTAGCATTTAGGGTGCAATCCTTGTGACAACACTAACTTAATCATCACCCAAGATTTCATCTAGGGTTTTATCCTATTTCTTTTATACGCATTCATTATAATCATTGTAATCTATCTATTTTAATCAATTCAATATAGGTTATAGAAATAATGTCTTATCCATCTTCATAAGATGTTCTAAATTGTGAAGGAGGAGGATTTTATTATGAATCTCTTCAAAAAAATTGGTGTAAGGACACATAGAAGTCTCAAAGGGATAATTAGATGAAGAGAAAATATCCTTTGTAGGGAGATTTTCTTTTCTATCATCATTATTTATGTCCTCTTTGATAGGTGGGAAAGAAGCATCCTTATCATCTAAGGCTTCATCTTTGCTTAATGTTATTTGAGGGGAATGTTATGTGAGGGGAGAGATCATGAATAAAATGCATAACATCATCTTCCCTACAAATATATTGATGATTAAGATAAGCTCTAGGAGAATAAGGGGGATCTAAAGGGATTGATAGACTAAAATTTTGACATTGTCGCCCTTGCACTTGAGTATGTGTATGAGAAGAAGATGGTACCATGTTGCTCTTCAATGCTTGCTCTGATCAAGACTCCAAGTGAAATGGTTAGTCAAATAAAAGCATAAAGCATTCAAAACACTAAACAAACATAACCATTATACCTTGAACTCTTGTCTTCTCCTTTGGATTGAGCCTTGGATGAAGTTGAAGATGCGCCCCTCTTCAACTTGTTTGGATTGGCTCCTTGTAGGCTTGTCAATTTCTCTCCACACAACAACACTATAGTGGATGGATGGATGAATTGATAGTAGATGATGGTCAAGTGATTATGGATTCCTAAATTGCCTATAGTGATGATGTATAAGGGATGATTCTAAGCACAAATTCTAGCAACGTGTAATTGCATGAGGATGAGATATGAAAGTTAAGGGGAGGAGACCCCAATTTATAGATTTGAGAGAGGAAGAATGGACAGTCAAGAATGATTTGAAATGGAAGGCCAAGATTGAAAGAGATGGATGAAGTGGATTGAGAGGACATCGTGTGGACACCAAGAGATTTTTCATAAAAAAAATTCTTGTCTTCACACTCCACAATCTGCATGGGGAAGATATCCTCAAGTACATTGGGAAGAGAAAAAGGAATAAATAATTCCTTGGGGAAGGACAAGGGAATTAAAAATTCCCAAATAATGAGATGCATAGAAGAATGGGGAGAGAAAAGGAATTAAAAATTCCTTGGGATATGGGAGTGCATAGGAAAGTGGGAGAATTTTAAATCCTTGAAATGAACAAAGTTGGTACATTTAAGGTTTGGAAGGTGAGAGGGAAAGCCATTTATGGCAAATGGTTGACTTTGCTTTAATCATGATGAATAATATTGTGTAAATGATTAAGAAGGGGGATTAAGTGGGTTAATGAAAGATTAGAGTGCAAGTGGGAAAGTTAGGAGGATGTGACATGAGGAGAGAGAATGAGTGGAGAAATTAAAAATTGGAGAATAATGTTAATAAGGCTTCTCGAAGAATTAATTAGCTTAAGTGGGGATTAGCGAAAGTGATTTGTAGGAATCACTTTAGCTAAGTTAATTAATTAAAATTAATTAACTTGAGAAGGATTTAGAAGAATTAATTATTTAGGATGACTTTAGAAGAATGGGCATAATTAATTTATTTGAAAAATTAATTATTTGGGCTATAGTGACAAGATTAATTAAATTTAATTTAATTAATTCTAAGAGGAATAAGGATAGCATAGTTAATTAATTATGCAGAAAGGATAAATTAAGTAAATATTTAATTAAATTAATTTCAAACGTCTACATTTTTTTCCCTCTTTTATGCAGCGACAAAATTGACGATGGGTAAAAGATAGAAAAAGATGCCCCAACGTGAAGACGCGGGTGATATATGCCCCCTTGATAATTTAACCTGAAATTTTGAAAAATTTTGGGGAAAATTCTCGAAAAAGAAAAAAATAGTAGCGAGATGGAAGAAAGAGGATAAAATAGGAAGGAAAGAGAGATTTGGAGGGGAACCAGATGAAAAATAGTGAAGGGGGAGAAAAAGGGCGAAGGGGGGGCCTTATATAGGCCATATGGGGCCCAAGGAGGGGTCATTGTCACACATACACCTTGGAGATTTAGAGAGCATAAAGAACTTGAGGAGATATGGCACGCATCCCGCAGGAAGAGCACTGCATCAAGGGAGTCAAACACTTCCAACGACCGATCGAGTACAACCCACCAGTATGTACCCCAATCCCACTTTGTCGTTTAGTAGATTAGGGCATTTATTAGGGTAATAAATGAGGAGAAAAAGGGATCGAGGTGCAAACATTGATTGCTAGATCGGTGTCTGTGCAGGGGATTTATGCCTATTGGCATTTTGATGATGTTGTGATTGCCATTGATGGACACACACTTGCTTTGTGAACACTTTCGTAATGTATGAGTTATGCTCAACCGATAATTGTTCCAACTGGTATTATGTATTATAGTCTTTAGACTATCGGTGTTTTGCAGAAGATGTTTACCGGTCACAAATTGACTAAAGACCTCAAGCGGTATGGACACCCCAAGTGGTATGAAGACCTCAAGCAATTCGAGGATCCCAAGCGGTACGAAGGAACAAAGCGGTTCCAGTCTTCATTTTTGACAACCGATAATCGGTAAATTGTATGAACCGGTATTACTCTGTGATGAGTTAGCAATCGGTATTTCTGTGATGAGTTATCTTCCACCGACACTTTGGCGGTGATTTTGTGTCATGCTACCAAATGGGTCTAGATGCACTGAACCTAGGAACTTGTAGTTTAATCCTATTGGACCAACATGAAATCAGTTTCCTTTATAAGGACATCATGTCTAGGGTTTGTATGTATGAGAGATATGTGTGTATGTGAGATAGACAAGGTTATGTGCGATCATTGAAGAGAAGATTAGGTCTGTGTGAAGAAACAGAGTGTGGAGATATTGAAGACTGAAGTAATGCTTAAGTGCATTAACAATGAGCTAGCAAGGATCTAACGAAGCATACTATGCTAGTATCTAGATCAATCACTTGTTGATTACTCACATCTTTGACAAGTCTGAAACCCTTAACCAAGAAGGCCTAGCAAAGCCTTTGTAAATCATCTAACAAGGTGGTTCACAACTGTGGATCTGAAATCCTCTCACAAGGTAGTCTTTGATAGGACTTATCTCCTAACAGAGATCTAGATTCCTAACAAGATCTATTCTAGTGAAGAACATTGTATGACCTTAACCAGTCTGGTTCTTATTCTGTAGATAGTAACTTGTGGGTTTTTGGTCACCGTGGTTTTTCCCATTTGGGTTTCCATGTCAAATATCTTGTGTTATGGTGATTGTGCTTTTGTGGGTGAATGCTTTATTTGCTACTTGGTTTGCATTTAGCTTAACTAGTTTGTTAGTGAATTTGTTATACTGGTTATCTGCTAACCTGTTTAAGAGTTTGAGTTCAGTATTTTTTGGTATACTAATTCACCCCCCCCTCTTAGTATTCATCAATTGGTATCAGAGCCAACCTTTCTATAAGTCTAACCACTTGGAAGGAGATATGGGGGAATACACTATGAGGGAGCTTACTCATCGTCTCGCTTAGACTAAGAGATCCTATGATGAACTCAAAGTCAAGTATAAAGCCTCTTTGGCCAAGAAAAGAGAGCATGCTGAGAAACTAATGGAACTTACTAAAAAATTGCTCTTCTGATGAAGCAGACATGGATGCCCTAGTTGAAGAAGTTGAAAAACTGAATGAATCTAATGCCAACCTGAGAAGGTAGTTGGAAGGACTGACTATCAAAATGTGTCAAGAGCTTAAGAACTGAAGGAAAGCTAAAGATCTAGTAAAAGACAAAGATCATGAGATCTCCAAGCTGAAGCAAGAAATCAGTGCCCTTACTGCTCATCTCCAAGAGAGTAAAGTGGAAAAAGAAGAAATGCAAGGTCTACTAAACATGGCTATTTCTGAGAATGTAACCTTGAAGGAATCCAATGCTTCTATTTCCAAAGAACTTACTGAGTCAAAGGAGATACTTGCCAAATTCAATCAGAGTACTGCTAAGCTAGAGCAAAAGCTTTAATCAGAAAAACTGGTAAAGAATACCACTGGACTTGGTTTCTCTAGGTATGAGGAAGGTGAGACCTCCGGAACAAAAACTGAAGCATCAAAGAAGCAACCAACATCCAAGGATAAAGGTAAGCAAAAGTTTAAACCTATTTTCTTTAATTGTCTCAAAGAGGGACATACTGCTAATGTGTGTAGAAGCAAGGCCTACAATAATTTTCCTTATTTTCTAAACAATAAGCCTAGATCCAATAGATTCAATGGAAACTGCTATGCATGCAACAAGTTTGGGCATATCGCATTTGAATGCAGGTATGTTTTGCACAACACTGGGAGATACCCTCCAAGGAGTTATCCTAGAACCCTCTGTGAACCAGAATCCAAACTGATATAATACCTATGACCATCGGTCAGCTGGCTATCAAGCAACAAGTTCTGGTTGGAGAGAAACCTGTTTGATCTGTCATGGTAGCAGTGACACTACTGTAACATGTAGAAGGAAGAATGGTAGTATGAATAACGGACCATGGAGAACACCTAGAATGGTATGCTATCATTGCAACAAACCGGGACACACTACAAGAACTTGCAGACTAAGAAAGAATCAATCGAATGATATACAATCACTCCAGAAGAAAATATTGATGTTGAAACCATTCAAGTGGGAATGAATAAAATGTGGAAAAAGAAATCTGAAGATGTGTCACAAGATGAACCGGTTTCTACACCTAGTGTGGAAGCCTCTGAACTGGCAAACTGAGCTACAGAAAAGCTTAAGGGGAGTATATCGGTGAAATATTTGAACCCCCGATTTATATTAGTAAAGACCTAAACTAGTATATGTTACCTGTCAATCCACAGAAGATTTTGAAGTGGTAAAAGGAAAAATTAGGGTTTGTACCCTAGCAGTGGAGCATTTATTATGGTAGGTGAAAGATTGTTTAAAAGGGATTTTTGATGCCATTTTCACTTATCTATTTTTGAGCGAAGAATTTTTCAAGTGCAGAGCAACAAGAGCGATTCGTCTAGTGATTCAAAGTGAATTCAAAATATTGTAGAAGAATCTAGAGATCATGTTCAATCAATTAAGTGAAGAACACTAAGCGGTAACCCAGCAACCAAAGTGGTGTGTTGTGAGCGACATTGCAAAAACCCTAAATTTCAAAGTGTGAAGGTATTTCTCAAAAAAATTGTTTATCATTTAATCATGGCTCTTGTATCGCACTCCAATTCTAGTGCACCTGTAGACTCAGGGGATTTTATTCAAAAGAAGATGAAATATATTGCCCTATCCCATATACCCACTAGAGTTATAGTTGAGGAAGATATTTCAGGATACATTGATTGCAAATTGGAAGACCTTGGATCCCTAGTGATCCATTCCCAGCTAGGTTTGTTCTATGGGGATGACAACAAAATCAAACCAGCATATAGCATCCTAGAGAGGAAGAAACTACACAATGCGGTTTATTTTCTGGAAGAGTTTACTGAAGATCACATCCGCATCATCCTGAGCAAAGTACACGGTGATAAAATGTACCTCGAGCACACGCATGACATCACACTAGAAGCAATTCATGTCATCACCAATTTCTATAATATTGGAGAGGTGTCAGCCCTAAGGAAGGTCATCAAGGTTGAAATGACTAAGCTCACCGGTTCTCTAAGTGACCAACGGGGAATGACTGTCAACACCATCAAAGATTATTTGGTTAAGTATGCTTGCATGGTGACTGGCTACCAGGTGTTTTATGCTAGCAAAATAAACTCTGTCCCTATTGCTGTAGTGAATGTGGCCTACAGAATGATTAAGGAAGATGCCTCTTTTGATTTATGTACCTGTTTGTAGAAGAAACTGCTATTGAACCTGAAATCCATCAAACAGGATAATGCTCTAAGGTTTAGGTTTGGACAACTTTTGATCGGCCTATTTTTCTACTCTCAAGGCTATTTTCCTGGAGTAGGTGATATTCAATGGTTTGCTGACCAACTAGTCTTTGAGAAAATTAGGGAAAGTCTTCAAGTGGTAGGAACCAGATATCCTAAGGTTCTGAACAAATACTTCGATGAATTCAAGTGGAAAATGAGCCAGAGAATGAGGATTTCTGGAGACATTGTGAAGAAATATGAAGATGACATTTGCTTCACCATAAAAGTAGATGAATGCATAATAGAAGTAGTAGAACCAAGAAAGGAAGTAGTAGAACCTATGGGGTATGAAGTGATGTATGACATGTTGGATGGGTATGCCTCTACCCTGCTTGCCTCACCTCTAGATGCCAAGAAAAAGAGAACCGGCACTTACTTAGAGAGGGTAACATTGATTGAAGATCCTACAATGAAAAAGGGCAAGGCAGTGCCATTGGTATCGGCACCGGTTACCTCAGCAAGTCCAAAAGTGACCAAGCGGTCACCTGCCAAGAAGAAACCTGAGGTTGCTCCCACTAAAGTGTTTGAGAGGAAGCGGAAGACCAAAAACAACTCACTAGAGTCAGAGGATACTGAACCGGAAGTACAGCCTAAGAAGACTAGGCAACCAAGCAAGAAGGCAAAATCTACTGGTAATGCACCTACAACGTCGGCATCGGTAAATATAGACATCTCTTCTTATAAACCGATGACACGTTTTCAAAGGACTATTAAGAATATTAAGAGGAAGGTGCTTGATGACTTAAAAGAATATTTTGATGATTTTTTCGATAATGATAAAGAAGAAGTAGAACAAGAGGTTATTAGATATTTGTGTGTCAATGACCGATCGCCATCTGAAATCAGATTGGTCACACCTGATTCTTTATACAATTCTTTGGATAATAAATGGCGCATTGCGATTGAGAAAGAAAAGGAAATATGGGAAAAAGTCTTTGCTCAATACTTTCCCGATGCCTCTAATTCTGAATTGTTTGAGATAATGGACAAGAATAAAGGTCTCTTCTTCATGAGAAGAAGAATACTTAGACTACTAGAAGGTAGAACTTTTGAAGTAGAGAAGGACACACATTTACATGCCAAAGCTGATGTCCGGTTACATCAAGTGTCTGAGGCTAACAAGAAGGTCGAAAAAGAACCTGACCTATCCTTAGCCAAACCAGATGAGGTATTTAATAGTGAAGGAGAAAGAGTTATAGAACAGGTTGACATTATTGATGTGGATGCATTGGATGTTGAAGATGTCACTCTGGACATAGGAAAGGAGAAACAAGACAAGGAAAAAGAAGAGAAGGAGAAACGAGACAAGGAAAAGGTTGATAAAGGCCAAGCAGAAAAAGAAAGGCAAGAGGAAATAAAAAGGAAAGAGGAAGAGAAAAAGAAAGAGGAAGATAAGAGAAAAGAGGAGGAGAAAAGGAAAGAAGAGGAGAAGAGAAAAGAAGAGGAGAAGAAGAAAGAAGAGGACAAAAGGAAGGAAGAAGAAAGAAAGAAGGTGGAAGAAAAGAAAAAGCAGGAAGAAGACAAGAAGAAGGAAGAACTAAAGAAGAAACAAGAAGAGGAACAAAAGAAGAAAGAGGAGGAAAAGAAAAGAGCAGCAGAGGAAAAGGAAGCAGAGAAAGCTAATCAAGCGAAGACTCCCAAGGCAACCGGTGGTCAAGCCAAATCGATTGACATAGCCAGTCCGATTAACCTTTAATCAACTGATGAGTCTGAGTTGTTGCGAGGCATTAAACTAGCACAAGAAACACTGGAAGAGTTGTAGAGGAAGAAGGAAAGGGATGTCATACAAACTGTGGTTGACACCCTTACTAGTTTGATTCCCGGTACAAACCTCCCCAGTACCGATTCCTCTCTATCTAAGCTAAAACTCCTTTGTAGTGTTGTAGAGGACCAAGTACAATGCTTGGAGCATGTTGTTGCAGCCACTACCAAGAAGAACCATGAAAAGGAACTCAACATTGCCTTAGTTAAGAAATTGAATGAGCTTCAGTCACACCTTTTGAAACAACTAAAGGATATAAGTGTTGCTATGGATGAGGGCAAACTACTGCTGAGTAAAATCAGCCAACCCCATTTATTTTGTGATGATGTGCTCACACAAAAAGATAAACTCCAATTGGAGTTGCAGGCATACATAAGCAACTTCAAGATGTCATATGATTCCTTCACTACATATGGGCAAATGGTTCATCATTATCAGTTTCAAACTGCCATGGTAGAATTGGAGATCAGCAACCGGTCAAGAGATTTGCAGGAGCTCCAACTGGTCTTATTACCTAGACTATAAATTCTTCAAAAATGTTTTCTCAATCTAGAAGGCATCACGGTCACTCAAGAGATGAGTACCATTGACGCTATGGAAGAACTGGTATTCCAGATGCAGACAAAAAGTGAGGTTGTTACCTCATTACTTGAGTCATGGTCATTAGCCATGAAAACTTTTATGTAGGATTTTAAATATGTTTTTGATAAGTTTCATTCCTTATTGTCATAAACATTTACTCAATTTTTGATGATAATGAGAAATAGGGGTTATTCTGCATTACTTTGTCATTGTTGGAAAAGGGGGAGTAGTATTTATAATTTTTGTGAATGTTATGTATGTTAGGTCTCGGGGACAACTAAGAGGGGGGGGGTGAATCAGTTGTCTTATAATATTAAACCAAAAACCACTTAATCAAATTATTGTTTGATATTGGTGGAACAGTCTACAATACCGATGGACAAATTTAATAGATAAATGCAATATCGGTGAAGATTAATGCATGAAACTAAAAGACAAAGTCATCCACAATACATAACACTAATATTTGTACGTGGAAACCCTGTAAGGAGAAAAACCACGGTGGGAAACCTTACCCACAATCAAATGATACTACTGCAAATAGTAAGTGTACATAAATGGGGGCTGCACATGCAGAAAGGCCAAGTGCCTAGAGCTCACTGCTCAAACACAAATGGGAGTCACACTAACTACAATTGGATGGTTAAATCCAATAAGAATGTATTGCACAAAATAGCATCCTCATATGCTGGATTCAATACCGATGTAATGCTGATATGCTTTCACAAAACCGTAGCTTTACCTTCAAATGATGTCTTCATGTATAGCTCTGCTTAATCTCACATATACCTTCACACACAACCTTCTTCGCATTCCACATTCGATCTTACATTTAAGATCTTACATTTATACCATAACCTAAGACCAATTTTAGTAGGTCAGCTCTACAAGATATTACAATAAAATCATTTTACAAACAATACAATATCCGATGCAATAACCGATTGAAAATGTCAGCTTAATGCATTTACAATATTAATTAATCATCTCCATAGCGTGCCATGTTGATCTGGAAAAGTTAAACCTGTCGGTGTAACCCTAGATAACCCTGGACCTATTTGCTGGTAAAAGCAAATATGCAAATATGAATATACTGATAAACAACTCTCCAAGATAAGATGTCCAGACAATGTCTTTGACATTACCAAGTGTCTTCCATGCTATTCCAAGTTTCGGTGATCACTATATCCTATCGGTGTACCGTATACTGGTGACTATGCATTAGTCACTTGCTTGCCCGTGAATGTTGCTAGATCTCCAAAGTGCCAGAGTTGATAATTGTTTAGTAGGGGTTGACATCAATGACAAAACCATACCAAAATACCAATAATCTCCCCCTTTGGCATTGATGGCAACACAAGATGGAAAAACCATCAAAGTGCCAAAACAGAAATGCCAAATACCAAAAATCAACAATCTCCCAAAAATATCATTACAGAGTTAAAAACCAGAATAAACAATCTCTCCCCCTAGGAGTAATATGTATCTTTTGTGTTTCTTTTTGTTTTTTTCCATACCAATCTCTCCCCCTTTGACATCAAATGCCAAAGTTACAACAAAATACCATTTGTTAGTTTCATATACAAAATACCAACTAATTTCAATATACCAACTACTCCCCCTGAGAAGTAGCTTCCTCATCAAAGCCGGATTAAGAATATATCTCTGTTAATTCTGTCAATTGATGACAGACATCAACTCTCTAAGTATCTACCAGTGGGGGTATGACCCCAAGCTGTTCTCTTAGATTTTTAAAAGTCTCGTTAGGTAGAGGTTTAGTGAAAATATCTGCAATATGCTCTTTAGTGTTCACATAAACCAGTTTGACTTGTTTTGCTTCAACATTTTCTTTCAGAAAGTTCATCTTGATAGAAACATGTTTAGTTTTAGAATGTAGTACCGGATTCTTGGATATATCAATTGCTGCAGTGTTATCACAATAGATAGTTATAGGTTCCTTGCAATTCACCTTTATGTCCTTTAACATTTGTTTAAGCCATAATACTTGTGTACATTTTGTTGCTACTGCAACATATTCTGATTTTGTTGTTGATAAAGATGTGCAACTCTGTTTCTTACTTAACCAAGAAATTAATATGTTTCCAAGGAAAAATGCTCCGTCGGTGGTGCTTTTCCTGTCATCTACATCTCCTACCCAATTTGCATCTGTATATGCACATAATTCAAAGTTGTCATCTCTAAGATACCATAATCCAAGATTTGTAGTGCCTTGTAAGTACCGGAAAATCTTTTTCACTACTGATTCATGATTTTCCCTAGGATTACTTTGAAATCTTGAAACAATACATACTGCATTCATATTATCTGGTCTTGTTTGTGTTAAATACAGTAAACCTCCTATCATAGATTTATACCTGGTTGGATTAACAGGTGTTGATTCATCTCTTATTGATAATTTTTCATTTGTAGTCATAGGTGTACTTACCGGTTTAGAGTTCTCCATCCCAAATTTCTTTAGCAGCTCCTTTAAGTACTTTGATTGACTCAAGAATATACCACTGTCGGTTTGAGAAATCTGCAATCCTAAAAAGAATTTTACTTCTCCTATCATAGACATTTCAAATTCTTGTTGCATTTTGATAGAAAAATCTTTGCATAATTCATCTTCTCCTCCAAAGATTATATCATCAACAAAAACTTCTATAACCAAGATGTCATCATTAGTCACTTTATAGTATAAATTATTGTCTATATTACCTTTAGAAAAACCAATCTCCAAAAGATACTTATCTAATCTTGCATATCAAGCTCTTGGAGCTTGCTTCAATCCATACAAAGCTTTCTTTAACCTACAAACCATATCTTTGTCTTCTGTTAAAGAAAATCCATCAAGTTGTTTAATGTAAACTTCTTCTTCAAGAATTCCATTCAAGAATGCACATTTAATATCCATCTAATATACTTTGTAGATCTTATGAGCTGCAAAAGCCAAAAATAATCTAACTGCCTCAATTCTAGCTACCGGTGCAAAGGTTTCATTATAATCAATTCCTTCTTTTTGAGAATATCCCTTACACACTAGTCTTGCTTTATTTCTGATTATTTTACCATCTTCATTAAGTTTGTTTATAAATACCCATTTGGTTCCAATAACATTTTTATCTGTAGGCCGGGGAACTAATGTCCAAGTGTTATTCTTCTCAATTTGTTCTAATTCTTCTTCCATAGCTTTAATCCAAAATTTATCTTCACATGCCTCATTAATTGATGATGGTTCAATTTGAGAAATAAGGCATACCTCTTCATTTGCCAATCTTCCTCTTGTCATAACTCCTTTATATTTGTTTCCAATTATCTGATCTTAAGAATGATTCAATCTTACATACCATGGTGTCTTTGTTTGCTGTTGTTCCTCAGTTACTATGGAATTTTTAGATGATACTGGTGTAACTGGATCTTCATTTTGTGTCTGTGGGTTCGGTGTAGATTCATTTGACAGAATTTCTGTTGCCGGTTCAAAATCCATATACCTTGAAGTTCCTCTGAATTGTTCATCAATCTTTACATTTGTACTTTCAACAATTTTCTGCAATCTTTTGTTAAAACATCTATATGTTTTGCTTTTAGATGAGTAACCAAGAAATATTCCTTCATCACTTCTAGGATCAAATTTTCCAATATACTCATCTCTTCTAATATAGCATTTACTTCCAAAAATTCTAAAATATTTAAGAGTAGGAGTAATACCAAACCATAGTTCATGAGGGGTCTTACTGGTTTCACCTTTGATATGAACTTTGTTGAATGTATAGACCATTGTACTTACTACCTCTCTCCAATATACATGTGGTAAGTTTTCTTCTGATAACATACTTCTTGCTGCATCCAAGATAGTTCTATTTTTCCTTTCAACAACTCCATTCTGTTGTGGTGTCTGAGGTGTTGATAGTTGTCTTCTGATTCCATTTACTTCATAGAATGGATTGAATTCCTTAGATGTGAACTCACCTCCTTGATCTGATCTTAAACATTTGATTTTCTTACCGGTTTCATTTTCTACCATTGCTTTGAACAGTTTAAACTTTCCAAGTGCTTTTGATTTTTCTCTAAGAAAAGTAACCCAGCACATTCTAGAATAGTCATCAATGATTAGCATGAAATATCTATCACCTTGTAAGCTTTTAGTTCTAGCTGGACCACATAGATCAATATGAATTAAATCAAGAACATTATTTGATTTCTCTAGAATACTTTTAAAACTAGCTCTAACCTGTTTTCCAAATTGACATTCCTTACTTACTGTGTTGTGAGGTTTGACAATTTTAGGTAAATCTCTAACTGCCTTAGTAGTACTAATTTTTATCATGCAATCAAAGTTTACATGATAGAGTCTCTTATGCCATAACCAACTTTCATCAACGTGTGCAATCAAACATGTCTTTTTACTGTTATTCAAATGAAAGATATTACCTCTAGTATGATTACCGATTGCAATTTCTAAACCAGTTCTGTTTATAATTTTGCATTTTGCATTTTTGAACTGTAACTGAAATCCTTTCTCAACTAATTGACCAACACTCAAAAGATTATGCTTTGAACCTTCAACATAGTAAACATTGTCAGTGTTATGCTTACCATCAAGAGATATTGAACCCTTACCTTTGATTGAACAAGCTTTGTCATCTCCAAATCTTACCAGACCTCCATTATATTCTTGAAAGTTCAAGAATTTGTTTTTGTCGCCAGTCATGTGATGTGAACATCCTGAATCAATGATCCATTCATCCTTTACTTCAACTTTTGCTGCCAAGCCCTGTTGTACCGGTTGCACTGCAGGTGTCGGTTGATCTTCTGTTATAGCAACAAAAACCCGTCCATTGTCTGTTGGATCCTCATCAGAATCATCAGTCATTCCTTCATCAGCAACATAACAAGATTTGTCCTTATTCTTCTTGAGTCTATATCTCTGATATTCAGGATTGGGCTTGTATGTCCTTCTAGCTTCTTCTCTTAACCTAGCATGTCTATTAGGGCATCTTGAAGCCATATGACCAATCTTATTGCAATTAAAACATTTAAAGGGTGCTTTACCTTCATATTTACTTCCAACTGGACCTTTAGGCATTTTTCTTGCAAATAGTGCTTCAAGTTCTTCAAGTTCTTCATTTTCTCTCCTTCTTTCCTCAAGTTCTCTTGCATAAAAGGCTTTCCAATCAGATTTGTCAAATGATGATGCAAATGATGTTGATGCTTTGAAAGCTAAATCTATCTTTATAGTAGTAACAGGACCAAATTCCTCAATCTCAAAGGCTGATAATTTTCCAATCAATGTATCCCTAGTTACTGATGTGTTAGGCATTGTTCTAAGTTCATTTATTGCAGTAACCTTCATTTTATATGTCGGTGGCAATCCTCTTAAAAGTTTTGAAACAATTTCATCTTCACTTAAGGTTCCTCCACAACATTCAATACCCAAAATAATTTCATTTACTCTTTCCATAAAAGCATAAATTCTTTCATCCTCTTCCATTTTCAGACTTTCATACCTGACCCAGAAGCTTTCAAGTTTTGCAATTTGGACTGTGGAATCTCCTTCATTTAATGTTTCCAAATGATCCCAAATAGCTTTAGCAGTAGACCTATCTGATAGTCCCATGATTTGCTGATCTGATAATGCTCTCAGAAGTGCTTCTCTTGCCTTGCAATCATTTTCATCTTTAGCTAGATTTGGTGGATTAGGTTGACTTGTAGTAGTAGCAGTATAGCCATTCTTTATAACCTCCCAAATATCTTTTCCAATACAGTTCAGATGTGTCTCCATCCTGATCTTCCATATCCCATAGTTGGTTCCATCAAGTTTAGGACTGTCCTTCCTGAAATAATTGCTAGACATTGGATCTCCTCAAGCTGTTAAGCTTCTGTAAATAAAGGACTAGGCTCTGATACCAATTGTTAGGTCCCGGGGGCAACTAAGAGGGGGGGTGAATCAGTTGTCTTATAATATTAAACCAAAAACCACTTAATAAAATTACTGTTTGATACCAGTGGAATAGTCTGCAATACTAGTGGACAGATTTAATAGATAAATGCAATATCGGTGAAGATTAATGCATGAAACTAAAAGACAAAGTCATCCACAACACATAACACCAATATTTGTACGTGGAAACCCTGTAAGGGGAAAAACCATGATGGGAAACCTTACCCACAATCAGATGATACTACTGCAGATAGTAAGTGTACATAAATGGGGTCTGCACATGCAGAAAGGCCAAGCGCCTAGAGCTCACTACTCAAACACAAATGGGAGTCACACTGACTACAATTGGATGGTTAAATCCAATAAGAATGTACTACACAAAATAGCATCTTCATATGCTGGATTTAGTATCGGTGTAATGCTGATATGCTTTCACAAAACCCTAGCTTTACCTTCAAATGATGTCTTCGTGTATAGCTCTGCTTAATCTCGCATATACCTTTACACATAACCTTCTTCGCATTCCACATTCGATCTTACATTTAAGATCTTACATTTATACCATAACCTAAGACCAATTTTAGTAGGTCGGCTCTACAATATATTACAATAAAATCATTTTACAAACAATACAATATCCGATGTAATAACCGATTGAACATGTAGGCTTAATGCATTTACAATATTAATTAATCGTCTCCATAGCATGCCATGCTGATCTGGAAAAGTTAAACCTGCTGGTGTAACCCTAGATAACCCTGGACCTATTTGCTGGTAAAAGCAAATATGCAAATATGAATATACTGATAAACAACTCTCCAAGATAAGATGTCCAGACAATGTCTTTGACATTACCAAGTGTCTTCCATGCTATTCCAAGTGTCGGTGATCACTATATCTTGTCGGTGTACCATATACAAGTGACTGTGCATTAGTCACTTGCTTTCCGGTGAATGTTGCTAGATCTCCAAAGTGCCAGAGTTGATAACTGTTTGGTAGGGGTTGACATCAATGACAAAACCATACCAAAATACCAACAATGTATACTTTCATGTTACCACTTTAAGGGAGTAGTATACATTGTAATTTCTGCAAAAGGGATACTGTATATGCTTAGGGGGAGTAATTTTGATTATGGCATATTTTTGTTGTAAAAACACTTCGATGTCAAATATTTTTGTTGTAAAAACACTTAGATGTCAAAATTTTCCTAAGTGTTGCCATGAATGCCAAAGGGGGAGATTGTTGGCATTTTGATGATGTTGTGATTGTCATTGATGGACACACACTTTCTTTGTGAACACTTTCGTAATGTATGAGTTATGCTCAACCGGTATTATGTATTATAGTCTTTAGACTATCAATGTTTTGCAGAAGATGTTTACCGGTCACAAATTGACTGAAGACCTCAAGCGATATGGAGAACCCAAGTGGTATGAAGACCTCAAGCGGTTCAAGGATCTCAAGCAGTACGAAGGAACAAAGTGGTAGTTAACATTTTTTCCAGTCTTCATTTTTGACAACCGATAATTGGTAAATTGTATGAACTAGTATTACTCTGTGATGAGTTACCAACCAGTATTTCTGTGATGAGTTATCTTCCACTGACACTTTGGCAGTGATTTTGTGTCATGTTACCAAATGTGTCTAGATGCACTGAACCTAGGAACTTGTAGTTTTATCCTATTGGACCGACATGAAATCAGTTTCCTTTATAAGGACATCATGTCTAGGGTTTGTATGTATGAGAGATATGTGTGTATGTGAGATAGACAAGGTTACATGCGATCATTGAAGAGAAGATTAGGTTTGTGTGAAGAAATAGAGTGTGGAGATATTGAAGACTGAAGTAATGCTGAAGTGCATTAACAATGAGCTATCAAGGATCTAACGAAGCATACTGTGCTAGTATCTAGATCACTCACTTGTTGATTACTCACATTTTCAACACGTTTGAAACCCTTAACTGGGTAGGCCTAGCAAAGCCTTTGTAAATCATCTAACAAGGTGGTTCACAACTATGGATCTGAAATCCTCTCACAAGGTAGTCTTTGACAGGACTTATCTCCTAACAGAGATCTAGATTCCTAACAGGATCTATTCTGGTGAAGAACATTGTATGACCTTAACCGGTCTGGTTCCTATTCTACAGATAGTAACTTGTAGGTTTCTGCTCACCGTGGTTTTTCCCATTTGGATTTCCACGTCAAATATCTTATGTTATGGTGATTGTTCTTTTGTGGGTGAATTCTTTATTTGCTACTTGGTTTGCATTTAGCTTAATTGGTTTGTTAGTGAATCTGTTATACCAGTTATTTGCTAACCTGTTTGAGAGTTTGAGTTCAATATTTTTTGGTATACTAATTCACCCCCCCTCTTAGTATTCATCAATGCCTACGTAGACAAATAATGTCTGCACAGATGTTGGACTAGATAAAAGGGGGAGATCACCACCCACATAAATGAATGACATCTGCATAGATGGTGTTCTATGGGTAAAGGAGGATTGGGAGGGGAAAGTATGTGGAGGATCAACATCTGTGCTTGTGGCATGACATATTCACCATGGTTTCGGTGTCTTCATTTAGGAGAAACATTATATCTGTTGAGAAGGATGAAAAGGGAAAAAGGGGGTTACAAGAGAGAAAGAAATGAGTTTGAGGGATCACGTAGATGCCCCAGGGGTAGAATAGGATAGGCTAGGATAGAAATAGGCTAGGATAGGCTAGAATAAGAGGCTAGTGAGATGATTCAGTTGGATGCAAGTGGACCTTGGTCCTATTACATCTCAAGAGCATTGGTCATTAACAATGAGGTTGTTCCAGTAGTTGAGGAGTGATGAGTGGGGTATTATTAGTACGGTTGGATTGGGGTTCATGGGCAGATGGCCACAAATCAGAGCCCACACAACGATGATGACAACGCTCATAGTGCGCTAGGATAGTGAGACCTACACCTTTCACTTATCGACGGGTGAGGCGAGCATCACCCTTTTGGATGTCTGGAGGATCTTGAAGATCCCCATCAAAGGTGTTATCCCACAGTATTAGCTAGACCACGGGGACCACTACCTACAGAGGATTTGTGAGTGTGAGCAACTTCCAATGGACTAGATGAGGATGCAGCTGGGAGAGGCCATGCAGATTTAGTGAATTCCATGCATGGTGCTATTTATGTGCAGATTGGTCAACGAGCGAGTGATGCCCAATTTGAGTGGCCATGGATGCTTGATTGGATGGGCTCGGTGTATCTACTATATGATAGAGGATTGTGTGGAGTATGCCTGGGGAGCGGCTATGCTGGGCCAACTTTATCATGACATACACATGTGTGTCTATCAGGGTTATAGGAACCGCATCACAAGTGTTACCTTGCTCTATATCTAGGCTTGGGAGCATATAGCAGCTACTTGACCTATTGGAGTTCAAGATCGATGATGACAATTTTCTTATGTGGATAGCTACAGAGGCCTACTACACTATACTCAAGTTGGAGGGTTGTGGTTTTGGTGACGAATCTTTGTTGAGCTGGTGTTTTCTATATGGAGGTCATTTTTGGATATTGAGAGGTGGAGGGAAGACAACTAGTTGGCTTTTGTTCAGATGGAGTGTTGGCTATTCGGGCACTTTGCTCATGTCATTGAATAGTACCTGCCTCACCTCATGATGAGACAGTTCGGCCACATACAGGACATCATGGGGAATGAGTGCACCCACCCACATATTACATGAGAGACTGCCACATGGGGGCAGTTGATTGGGCCACTAGAATTTAGGGTTAGATGGACCAGTGTAGAGATGATCCCATGGGATGAGTGGCTACAAGACGGGGAGGATCCAGGATGTGCAGGTGAATATGCATGTTGGTGGGAGGCCAACAGACCAATTCTCTTGAGTATACCTGGAATCCTAGAGGAGGATGAGCTCACACCATCAATTGATGAGGTGGTCAGAGGGGAGGGAGATGGTCTTGAGGAAAAGGCCACTATTGGAGGGAGGAGAGGACAAAGGCAGGCAGGAGGAGCTAGAGGGTGGAGATAGGTACCGTGAAGGGGGAGGAGGGGACAACAAGTACCTCAAGTAGAGGTACCTTTATAGGTACAGGTACCAACAAGATAGATTGGTGTAGGGATAGGACTAGATGAGGGTGGGGTGGAGGGGCAGAGCCTATGGATATTATCAAGGTACAAGGATAGGAGGAGGGAGAGAGACAGGTTGGACAGGTATCCCAAGAAGATTTTGACAGGGTTACTGTCAAGTGACATATAGAGAGGGTGAGGGGACAGAGCTTGGAGGATCAACTCATTATGGAGATACAAAGGGTTGAGTAGGAGAGAGCCTGGGTGGATACCCTTTAGTAGGAGATAGAGCGGTTGAGGAGGGAGGATGAGTCATTAAGGGAGGAACTACAGACTTCCCTTATAGAGGGACATGATCTGAGGAGGGACGGGGATGAGACATAGCAACTATTAGAGGAGGCAAGGAGAGGAGGATCCATAGGGTAGTTGCGAGATGAATTGTAGCGGATGGATGATGAGCTCGAGACCCTTTGAGCCTGTCTCAGCATAGAGAATTTAGATGTCACCAGGTTGAGGAGTGAGAGAGACATTGCTCAATAGTTGCTAGATCCTGGTGGATTGGACCCCCTTCTGATAGAGATAACAGTACCAAGGCAGTAGGAAGAGTGGATGGGGAGGGAGATCCAGTATTATAGTGGTCTATACTATCAGATCATACTCAGAGATCAATGAGAACCCCAATATGTTGTGAGAACCCAATCCCACAAGACATAGAGTCGGCAGTCAAGTGCCTTCGTGGGGATGAGGGCTCCACGAGAACTAGGTGGACCTTCAGGTTTGGGAGCAGGTGGAGGTGACAGAGAGAGCACAGGGTAGTTCTCAATGATTTATATGTGATATTTTTTACCCTTCGAGGTTACACCACTATACTATGATTAGACACATTTGATTTTTAAGATATATATGAGGCATGGTTTTTGGCGGCAATTATGCATGTGTTATTTTATTATGGATTGTACATGGACTTATTATTTATATGTTATGGATGATGATTTATGATTTGATTATATGATTATGCATGTGGTATAGCCTATTTGTGTTGCAGGATGGATGGTTATGATGGGTATATGCATATGTGTTTTATGTGATGTTTTTAACATGTTTGTGGATGTAGATGTGATGCATGCCTACATGATATGCAATTTTGATTTTTCGTGATGTATGTTTATGGATGAATGATTATGCTATATGGATACTTGTGATGTATGCGATGCAAAATGGATAGTCTTTATGTACTTAATGTTTATGATTTTATGTATATGCAATTGGCTAGATGTGCTATGCAAATGTGATGTAATAAATGATACTAAATATGAATATGCAATAAGGATGGAATGAATGCACCTAATAGTAATGGTGAATGAATGTCATGAATCTAAAATGAACGTGATTATGATGACTTTGACTAAATGTGAATGAGATATAATTAATAATATAATGCACCTAAATGCAATTGCTAGTATGAATGCATGAAAATGAATTCGAGTAATAATACAATGTACCTAAAATGCAATGCAATTAGTTTCAAACCCTAATGAGAACCCTTATTTAGCCAAAAAGTGTGTTGAACTTGTTCTCGACTAACTTACCAAAATGTGATTAATGGCTCAAATTACCATTTGTGTGAGATATTAATATAATGCTAAATGATAATTACAATGAACCTAAAGTGAGCATGAGATATGGAGCTAAACAAAAATGCAATTACATGAAATGATAGTGTAATGATTTTGGTAATGTGTTAATCATAATACAATGGTATGGGACTAGATAAAAGGGGAAAGTGGAAAGGGGAGGAATAAATAAATTGAGGTCTCCAAAATACAAAAAGGGAGGATTGGGATAAAATGCAAGTGAAATGGGGGATAATTTGTTGTTGTGTATATGTGGAGAGAAAACCTAGTTTTTAATTTTGTCGAGGACGATCTACATCACTGATTATAGGAATCAGAATGTTGATGAAAATCTAAGGTGTGAACTAGACTCTTAGACAATAGGTATCTCTTGCACACAACCTCACAAACACCATGATGGTGTAGATGTGAGGCTAAAGGTTCATACAAGAGAAACCCTCAAACATGCCATACCTCAAAACTATGCCCCAGTATACACACAACCCAGACATACCAAGATATAGAGTGATCGTGGCAGCCTTAGGTAGGAGTAGTCATGTGACATAAAGGTGCAAATGAAAGCAAAAAGACCAAACCACATAAATGACATGCAAATGGCCAACTAACATATCTTGCCAAGAATAGGAATAGGACTAGGATGATGAATAAACTATTAGACATGGGAAGGATGCATCCCAATGGCCGGTAAGTGTAGCTGACAAGACTAATTAGGCAATAGAGTAGATGGGATGTGTAGACGAATGCAAATATGGGACTGACTACTTGGATCTGGTTAAGATCATGTGGATGGGTGCTTAGATAACGCGCAAGTCAAGAAGAAGCTTAGTTTGTTGGGACAAAAGCTCAGATAATGGGGAAATTTTAGTGTGATGAGATAAAAGCTCAATTTACTGGGACGATCCTTATTCATAGCTCAGACAAAGACTCATCATCTTAGGGTCACCGAATCAATTTTCTTAATGAATATTCAATTAACCTTAATATTTGATGGTGATGTGTTTGAAGGTTTATGTAGTGGTGTATATTGAAGATGGATCGCGATCTGGAATAACCTAATGTCTTTCATAGTGTGCAATACAGCGCAAGGAAATGGTGGGGATAGGTGGGTGGGAGCAGGTAGGTCAGATATTATTCTAATTCTGGTTGTGAATAGGAGCTACAGTAGATGGGAGAGTGATAAAAAATGAAGAGTCTATTGGAATCCAATAGCACTGAAAGGGGGGGATGAATCAGTGTTATATAGGGAAGTCCAATTTTAACCTTATTAAAACATGCATACACCAATTGGTATACCGGTACATACAGAATTGAAAGAAGTAAAGAAACCAATAAGCCAATCACATAAATGAGAACCATAACGTACAAAATTATACGTGGAAAACGTCAAAAAGGAAAAACCACGGTGGGATTTGTGACCCACAATATCAATCCACTGGCCATATGAAGAGATATTATAAAATATAAGGGGCCTGAACTTGCAGGAAGGCTTACAGCCTAGAGCACACTGCTCAATCACAAAAAGAGCCTCACTAACTACATATAAATCCAAACTACAATCCGGAGAAGTGTTGAACTGCTAAGAGAGCATCTTCTATGCTAGAATATAGTTTCGGTTTAAGCTTTGTCTGTTCCGGTCTGAAACCCTAAACCCTTTGTCTGGATAACCCTTACAAAAATATCCTCACATACATAGTCTCTTTGATATATTTCCCATCATATCACATCCAAATATTCATCACCATGTCTATATCAAAATGATTTAATCTAACTGACCTATATACCCTATACAACTTATCATGCCTTATGTCAGCTTACAAAGATTATTACAATATCAAATTACATGTCGGCTAGATAACATAAATACATGAATATCAAAAACAATTTCCAATATTGGATCTAAGAGATGTCATCCTCCAATAACAATAACCTTATTCTTAACCATGTCAGCCTGCATTGCCAGTAACCAAATAAATCCTTCTATCATGTCGGTGTTGGTGTCGGTGCTAGTGTAGTGTCTGTGAAGTGCCTGTCGGTACACAACTGAACCAAAACATGAATCCAGAACAAAATAAAATGTTTCCATCAATGAAAACATAGTGAAACCATCCAATTGAGTGTCAATTGCCAACAATATCCCCCTTTGGCATTGATGGCAACACTCATTTGAAAAAAATGGTCAAGGTTTCATCCTTTCTACTCCCCCTGAGTTGAATATTCATTAATGCAAAATACTCCTTGTCTCCCCCTAATGTATACAACTCCTTCTATTATTTTTCACATCTATATCAGTCCCCCTTTGACATCAATGCCATCAAAAATTTAAAAAAATGTCAAAGATCCAAAACTGTACCATGAGTATCCCAAAAATATCTTACCAGAGCTTAACAAATTTCAAAAATTTTGGATAAGCCTTCTCTAATAGCTCAAGATAAGTATCCCAACAATTTTGAAAGTGTCATAAATGGATACAAGTCCATTTAATATATTTGCAAATTACTCTTTCTCACTTACCTCTGTCAGTGTGGGCTTTCCAACCATATCCATACATTCCTTCTTATGTACACTGAGTGAATCCAATCGGGGACTCGCCAAGCCTCTCAGAATTCTGGCTCTTCTTATGATTTTGTCTTTTTCCTTCTCAAGAACAAAAATTTGGGCTTCCAAAATCAAAATTTGACCATCAATGGATGTAGTCAATGAAGTCAATCCACCAAAATAGTTAGCTATATTTGCAATTTTCTCTTGAAATTCCTTTATCTTCTTATCCACATTAACTGTAAGTACATCTATGTTGCAACATACCCTATAAATATTTGTACACTATTTCAAATAATTGTCTATCAATTTCAACTTTTCATCAATCTTCTTCTTCTCAGATTCAATCACCTGATCAAATGCAGCCCTTTTAGCTTGTGTGAATCTCTCTAGTGTTTGCATGTTTGTGATCTGCTGCAAGGATTGAAAATCCTTTGAAATGTGCTCAGTAATTGTCTTAAGCTTTCTGGATGGGCTTACTTCATTGTCAATCTTGCAATCTGGGACTAGTCTGTGTAAAACAGTGATTGACTGATCAATAATCCCTTTATCTGTAGATCCCTACTTCATTAATTTATGTGCAGCCATCATCATGAGTTCAGTAGGACTCATCTCGGTTATGGTTTTCTTTACAACCTGTGAGGTGTCAATTGACAATAATGATGGACTTACTATCGATTCCCTGTTACATTCCCCTTTCTTCTCCTCTAATGATTTATCCTTTATAGCTTCCTCACTTGCACCGGTGGCTTCACCACTTGGTGCAGTCACTGTAACTATCAGTTCCCCTATAGGAACTGTAACCTCAACCTGTACATTTGTATCTGGAGTACTGTTATCTTCAACATTAGTATCTTGTCTATCATCAACATTTTCACTTTCTATATAAGCTGGTATCTCAACATTTGGTTGTATACTTGTATCTATCAAGGGCTTAATTTTCACTATCTTAATGTTTTTTAAAATTTAGGGTGAAGTACCCATAATACCCTTTCCTTTTCCTTCAGTCAGGGTGTATGCAGTGTCTGTCTTTGATTCCAGTGAAGTAAAGAAACCTATGTTATCTCCTAAGAACTTAACTCATGCCTTTTGAGTCTCCTTTATTATCTCATTTACCCTTCTTAGCATTAGACTAGTTATTCTATGCTTGCTATTAAAGACTTTTCTATCTACCACCTCAAGTGTCCTTTCCATTTCCTTTGGAGAAATAGTAACACAAACAGATAACAACTCTTGAATTTTAATATGCTTGTCTTCTTGCATTGCTGATAGTCTTCTAGCATCTAACATATTATATAATTGTGTCGGTATTTGGTTTTCAATTTCTATTAAGGCTTTCTTATAAATATCCAAATATAATAATAGTGCTTCCTCTACCTCTCTTTGTTCATCATCCTCTAAATGTTCATAGTAAAACTATACATTCTTTAACTTGCCAACCTTAGTTATTATATCAACTAATTTTGCACAAGTTTTTGGTGGAATGATAGTTACATTACCAGATTGAATAGCCACACCAATGTCATTCTTCTTATTCCTTCTTGCAGTACCAGATGGAGTTAAAGGTGTTACCTTTGGTGCTTTCTTTTTGTGCCAGTATTTTGAATGTAACCTTCCTAACCGGTTGCTTTTTAGCCTCTACCTTTATTTCCTCTATTTTCTTCCTTACAACCCTATTGAAAGCCAAGGGTGTGTCATCCTCAGATTCAGACTCATCTGTAACAAGCTCAATGTGTACTTTTGGATCCTTCCTCTTCATGCCTTTCTCCGAGACAACATCAATCAATTCTTTGATGTCTTGTGAAACCTTCTCAACAAATTTAATAGCCTTTCCATCCTGCTTCTCTCTCTTCTTCTGGTTGAGCTCTATTTCAACCTCTTGTGTTTTCTATTTTGCAGTACCATAGGGCTTCTCTGCCTCATCAGCAAGTGCATGAATCAATATTTTTGCATAGGCCTCGAGGATCTATGCATCAACTTCATAGTCCATTTCCTCAAACCAAATCTTCTGGGGCTTAATCGCTTCCATAAGTGTTTCATCCTTCTTCACCATAAAGCATATGTCAGTTGAGTATTTTTCAACAATATGCTTAGGAACCCTTTCCCTAGATTTCATAGACTTCTGCAATCCCTTAAAATAACCCCATACTTTATCATCTCTCTGAATGCCTAAAGTAGCAATTGACTATTTCAATTGTCTCCCCACTGGGATATCAAATTCGCATTGCCTCTTCCCAAAACTGGGAGTGTCATTCATGAAAAATAAAATTAAGAAGAAAATTAAGTTGCCATACCGGAAAGTTCCTTTCTTTTCACTTTTAATCTTTCCTAGGTTTATTAACAGTTCATCTAATTTCCAACCACATAGATCCAATTTATCATCTTACATGTTGCAAAAATGCAAGAACTAGAAACAGGATTCAATTGGTTTGACTGAGTTACCTTATGCCCGATGATCATGCTACCGAATCTGATGTCTATGTCTATAATAGTTCTTATTCTCATAGATCACCTATCAAATGTCATGTCGGTGATTTTGTTGACATAATCATTCAAAACCTTCTTGTTTGGACGTTGCCCAACCTGTGGTAAACTAGTGATTGCCGTGATGGATTCCTTGGTGATCTTGTAAGGTCTATCTAACCAGATAAACTCCCCATGTACTCTGCTCAAAACTTACCTAATTATTTCATCTTTGAATTCTGGAATGTCTAGAATGTCGATAAACCCTAAGTCTTCAATGTGCTTGTATGTCGGTTTGATCTTTCTAGATTCTCCCATAAGCTCTCTCGTGTACATGCCCTTTATTTCAAATGTCCCCAAGTCCTCAATGTGACAATGTATGTATTCCCTAACATCTTTGACATAAACAAATCCCTCCAAAACACTATAAAATGCTCCAACTAAATCTTCCAGGGTAGCCACATGTGGATATTGCTTGAAAATTTTCCTGGGATGGTCCTTGACCTCTACTACAGTTAGATTTGCAAAAAAGATAGGAATAGATGATGATCCTACTTCTATGTTTAAAAATAAATACCTGTTGATCGCTTTCGGTGAAAACCCTTAACAAACTCTTCCAGTCGCTGGTGAAATCGCTCAAGAAGAAATCTGATTGCTCTGAAATGCCTTTGATCGCTCTTCGTCTCTCTTAATCACATTGAAATCACTCTGAATGCAAGGTGTGTTGGCATTTTCATGAAGATTGCATTAATGATATGTTATGTTGTCATTGATGTCAATAATCGGTAATGGTATTTATGATATTGTTGATATTGTTGTTGTTATTGCTATTATCTTGTAACCTGTAGGGGGAGCTTTATGGAAGATGTTGTAAACCGATATGTAAGTTGAACCGGTAAACCGGTGTATAAGGTTAAACCCTATCTAACCGGTAAACCCTACCAGTTGATTTTATTAAACCCTAACCGATCAATTTTGTTGAAATAAGATATGATGTTGAGTGGTAATGATGGTGGCATGTGTGGTCATTGTATGAAGTTAAGTACAAGTTATTTTGGTGCGTTCGATTGTCTAGGGAAGGAGCAAAGTGGACTGCATCTAATGCATAATGCGTGATGAGTTACAAGTCATATTAAGCGGTGATCATGGAGCGGTTGAAATTTTCTTGAAGAATGTGAAGAGATGGTTATGAAATCTAACAGTCATGCTTGTACCGACTTGTTTGTAATCTCGATGATGAGAATTAGGTTTTTGTTGTGTTACCAACCTAATTGATTTGTATTTAAGGTTGATGAAGTTGTTTTATTTTGGTGTTGGCAAAGTTGGCAGAAATTAGTTGAGTGTGTGGTTGCCTAACCGGAGAATGAATCTGTAGTTTGTGTAAAGGCAGATTGAAGCTTAAAAAGGATCTCATCAAGCAAGTGTAGTTCTATTCAGATAGATCAAGAAAAGAAAAACCTGTTGTTTTCTAACAATCATAGCAAAACTGAAATCCCCTAACTGGGTAAGCTCTAACAAGCTTGGTTACTTCTTAAATCCTCTAACAAGGTGATCCATTAGCTTGGATTCTCAAATCCTCTACCGAGGTTACTCTTAATAGGATACATGCTTTTCATCAAGGCATTTTGTAAATCCCTTAAATGGGTGATTCCTAACAGAATCAGTTCTTAACAAGACTTATTGTAAAAGCTTTAATAGGCTTGCCTCCTAACATGGCGAACTTCAAAAGAGTTTAGATAGCTATCTTGTGAGTCTCATCTCACCACTTATAAATATTTGTGTCATGTGTGTGGTAAATACTTTTGTGGTTATGATCTTACTTGTTGATTTGATTAACTACTTAACTATTCATATAAGGCATGATAACTGGAAGCATTGAGAGATTGAATATGTTGACATATGATTAAGCATTTTGATGTTTACAAGATTGAAGTTGTTTACTGTTAAGTTGTTATAACAGTCAACCGGTAATCTTATGAGTATTGATCTTGACAGAGATATTTTATTGATAAGTTTTATTTTGTGAGTTTGAACTTGAGTTTGAGAGTTTGTATCAGTTTTTCAGTTTACTAATTCATCCCCCCCCCCCCCCTCAGTAATCTACTGGATACTTATTCTTTCATCATACCATCAATTGGTATCAGAGCGTCTCGGGTCCTCTTAAATCTAAAATCCTAATATCTTGAGGAAAAGATCTTGTAGATCATGATGAAGAAGGAAGGTCTGAAGTTCAACAGAGAGAACTATAGAATTTGGAGAGATAGAATGAAGATTTATATCAAGAGTCTAGGAAGTCAGTATTGGGATCATATAGAAACTAAGTATATAGCACCTACTGGAACTCTAACTGATAATCAGAAGAAAGAACAACAAGAGAATCATCAAGCATTGGAGGCTATTATTAGTTCCATGTCTGATGTTGAATATGTAGATGTTCATGGTCTTGAAACTACATATGAAGTATGGAAAAAACTTGAAGAGATTCATAGCAGTGATGAACATGTTAAGATTGCTAAAGAGGAGAGTTTAAGAGGAAAGTTTGATGACATGAGAATGTCTGAAGGTGAGAATATACAGCAGTACGGTCAAAGGATAAAAGAGATAGTCGGTGAAATAAAGAGTGCAGGAGGGAAAGTGGAAGATGCCACAGTGATCAGTAAGGTACTGAGAACCCTGCTACCAGTCTATGCTATTTGAGTTGCAACTATTCAGGAGCTGAAATCCATTGACAAAACAAAGGTAACTCTTGACTCTTTCATTGTCAAACTTACTTCTTTTGAATTAAATGGCTATGATGGTAGTGTACAGAAATCAGAATCTTCTTTCAAAGCTTCTGTCTCTAACCCATCTGTGAGAAGAAGTAAAGATACCGGCCATAGCTATGAATCTAGATCTAGCAGAGATGTTGATGATAAAGACAGTTTAGTGGAGCTTGAAGCATTATTGGCAAAACGACTGCCTAGAGGCACTGGCAAATACAGATGTAAGCTACCTTTAAAGTGATTTGCATGCAACAAGATTGGTCATATAGCAGCAAATTGTCCTAATAGTGAAAATGAACACAAGAGAGATGAATTCAAGAAGTATAAGGGTAAAGGCAAGAGAGATTGTCTTGTAGCTATTGACAGTGGTATCACAGATGATGAATGTGAAGATGATGCTAGTGAAGATATTGTGTTTGTAGCTATTAAGGAAGAGATATCAGACTAGAAGGCATTAGTGTCCAGGATGGATAACTCTAATGATTGGATCATTGATAGTGGTTGTTCACATCATATGACTGGTGGTCGGAGCAAATTTCTTTCCTTGAAGTAATTTGATGGCGATGTTGTCAAATTTGGCAATGACTCACCCTGTATGGTTAAAATTAAGGGAGTTATTTCTCTTAATGGGAAGAGCAGTGTTGATGATGTCTATTGGGTTGAAGGTCTAAAGCACAATCTTCTGAGTGTGGCACAACTTAATAACAAAGGATACCCACTGAAGTTTACAAATGGTATGTGCAAAATCTTTGACAACAAAGGTGAATTGATTGCAACTAGGAAACAAACAAGAGGTAATCTATTTCATCTTAATCCTAAAGTTAGAAACTGTTTGATTGCAAAGATAGATGATAGTTGGCTTTGGCATAGGAGATTTTGTCATATAAACTTTGACAACATTGTTAAAGTAAGTAAGTCCAAGACAGTAAGAGGTCTACCTCAGCTAGACAAACTGGTTGATGCTTTTTGCAAAGAATGTCAGCTAGGGAAGATGACTTCTTCAACTTTCAAGAGAAAGTCCTTCTCAGTGGAACACTTGTTAGATTTGGTCCATACAGATCTATGTGGACCAATAAGAACAAGAAGCATTCAAGGTGACAGATATTTCATGATCTTCACTGATGACTGTTCAAGGATGATGTGGGTCGCATTCTTGAAGGATAAGAATGAAGCTTTTGGTAAATTCAAGGCATTCAGGGCCTTAGTTGAGAAAGAGATTGGCCAAAAGATAAAAAGTCTGAGAACAAATCAAGGCGGTGAATTTACTTCTGAGGAGTTCACTAAGTATTGTGATGAGAACGATATCAAGCGGCAACTTTTTGCACCAAGGACACCATAGCAGAATGGTATAGCAAAAAGGAACAATTGGTTAGTGGTTGAAGTTGCTAGGACAATGTTGATACAAGGAGGTGTAGCAAAAACATTTTAGAGAGAATTTGTCAGTATAGTTGTCTACACAATGAACCGTGTTCTGGTGAAAAGAGGTAAAAACAAGACTCCTTATGAATATTGGTATGGAAGATCACCTGATGTTATCTATTTTAAGATATTTGGTAGAAAATGCTTTATTAAAAGAGGTGATTACATTAGCAAGTTTGAAGCTACGAGTGATGAAGGCATATTTCTTGGCTATTCCACCAAGAGTAAGGCCTACAAGTGTTTCAACAACCAGACACAGAGAATTCTTGATAGTGTTGATGTTCGAGAAGATGAATGCCTTGAAGTTTCAGAAGGAACCAGTTTAGAGAAAAATTATGAAGATCCTTTCATTTTGCTTTTGGAACCTGAAACGGTTAAATCTGAAAGTGGTAAAGCAAATTCTGATGCACCTGTTCAATAGGATCAGATAAATTTAGAGGAAGAAGATGATAAAGAAGTTGAACCTGAAGAGAATGATCATGTTATTCCTAGATATGTGAGACTGAATCACAGTCCTAAACAAATAATTGGGGATAAGGATGTTGGAGTACTAACTAGAAGAAGAATAACAAAGAACTCTTGCATGATCTCCACCATTGAACCAAGAAGTGCTAAGGAGGCTTTTGGTGATGATCATTGGGTTAAAGCAATGGAGGAGGAATTGGATCAAATTGAGAAGAAAACAACTTGGACCCTGGTACCCTGACCAGTAAACAAGAATGTCATAGGTACTAAATGGGTGTTCAGAAACATGTTGAATGAGGATGGTGTTGTAGTTCACAACAAGGATAGGTTAGTTTGCAATGGTTATGCACAAGAAGAAGGAGAATATTATGGAAAAACTTTTGCACCAGTAGCAAGACTGGAAGGTGTCAGAACTTTACTTGCATTCACAGCCCATAAGAAGTTCAAGGTATATCAGATGGATGTTAAGTCTACATTTTTTAATGGGATATTGGAAGAAGAGGTATACATAGAGCAACTAGATGGTTATGCTTTGATAGATGAGAAAGACATGGTATGAAAATTGCATAAGGCTTTATATAAACTAAAGCAGGCACCCAGAGCATGGTATGAAAGGATTCATACACATCTGATGAAGATAGACTTTGCAAGAACTAGTGATGACAGTAACATTTATCTCAAGTCTGAAGGAGATGAAATACTGGTTAGTGAAGTGTTTTTTGATGACATTATATTTGGAGGTAATGATGTCATGAGTAATTGTTTTGCAGATGAAATGAAGAATGAATTTGAAATGTCTTTAGTAGGGGAAATAAAAAAATTCATAGTCTTGCAAATACAGCTAATGAAGAATGGTATTTTCATTACTCAATCTAAGTATGTGAAAGAGGTTTTGAAGACTTTTGGCATGACTGAATGTAAAACAGTTGGAACGCCAATGGTTACAGGTTGTAAATTATCCAAGGAAGATGCATCAAAGTCTATTGATGAAAAAGAATACAAGTCAATGATTGGCAAATTACACTATGTTGTTCATAGCAAACCGGATATTGCCCATGCAGTTGGTATAGTTGCTAGATTCTAGAAGAACCCAAAGGAAGCACATCTGATAGCAACCAAGAGAATTTGTAGATATCTGAAAGGTACAGTTGACTATGGATTATGGTATCCATATGGAGGAAATTTTGATTTGAAGGTGTATATAGATGTCGATTGGGTAGGAAATATTGATGACCGGAAAAGTACTACCAGTGGAGTATTCTTTCTAGGAGGAAGGCTTGTTTCATGGAGTAGTCAGAATTAGAGTTGTACTTCATAATCTACTGTTGAAGCTGAGTATGTTGCAGCTTATATGAATTGCACATAGGATATTTGGATGAGGCACATTTTGGAAGGTTTTAAGATGAAGATCTCAGAACCTATAAAGATATTATAAGATAATACAAGTGCCATAAATATTTCTAAGAATCCTATTTTGCATGCCCACACCAAGCACACTGAATTGAAGTATCATTTCTTGAGGGAGAAAGTTCAAAGAAAAGATGTTATCTTAGAGCATGTTTCTACCAAGGAGCAGCTTGCAGATATTTTTACCAAACCTCTGCCTAAGACTACATTTGAGTGTCTTAGAAGACAACTAGGGGTTGTACCCCTTCATGAGGTCAGTTTAGCATGATGTTGATTACATTAGTCCCTGAATTACTTGCAGAATTTTACATGGATTGATGTTGAAGGGGATGTATTCCATAGGGGGAGCATCAATTTGCAGTATGTTATTGATGCACAGTGAAAATTTGCAATTACATGTTTTACTTTCAATTTGGCATTGATGTCAAAGGGGGAGAAGAATTATGTGATTAGGAGAAGAATTATGTGATTGACAAGGTGAACCAGCGACAAGATGATGATAGACGCAGCATGATAGTGAATACTTGGTATGTAAACCAAGATTCCTATTCACTATTCACAACAGCAATTAGAGGTATTTGTATTTCCATCAATGCCAAAGGGGGAGATTGTTGGCATTTGCATGAAGATTGCATTATTGATATGTTATGTTGTCATTGATGTCAATAACTGATAATGGTATTTATGATATTGCTAATATTGTTTTTGCTTGTCTTGTAACCGGTAGGAAGAGCTTTGTGGAAGATGTTGTAAACCGGTATGTAAGTTGAACCGGTAAACCGGTGTATAATATGTTATGTTGTCATTGATGTCAATAACCGATAATGGTATTTATGATATTGCTAATATTGTTTTTGCTTGTCTTGTAACCGGTAGGAAGAGCTTTGTGGAAGATGTTGTAAACCGGTATGTAAGTTGAACCGGTAAACCGGTGTATAAGGTTAAACACTATCTAACTGATAAACCCTACCAATTGTTTTTGTTAAACCCTAACCAATCAAGTTTGTTGAAATAAGATCTAATGTTGAGTGGTAATGATGGTGACACATGTGGTCATTGTATGAAGATAAGCTCAAGTTATTTTGGCACATTTGATTGTCTAGGGAAGGAGCAAAGTGGATTACATCTAATGCATAGCGTGTGATGAGTTACAAGTCTGATGAAGCGGTGATCATGGAGCGGTTGAAATTTTCTTGAAGAATGTAAAGAGATTGTTATGAAATATAACGGTCATGCTTGTACCGACTTGTTTGTAATCTCAATGATGAGAATTAGGTTTTTGTTGTGTTACCGACCTAACTAATTTGTATTTAAGGTCAATGAAGTTGTTTTATTTTGGTGTTGGCAAAGTTGGCAAAAATCAGTTGAGTGTGTGGTTGCCTAACCAAAGAATGAATCTCCAATTTGTGTAAAGGCAAATTGAAGCTTAAAAAGGATATAATCAAGCAAGTGTAGTGATATTCAGACAGATCAAGAAAAACCTGTTGTTTTCTAACAATCATGGCAGAACTGAAATCCCCTAACCGGGTAATCTCTAACAAGCTTGGTTACTTCTTAAATCCTCTAACAAGGTGATCCATTAGCTTGGATTCTCAGATCCTCTACCAAGGTTACTCCTAATAGGTTACATGCTTTTCATCAAGGTATTTTGTAAATCCCTTAACCAGGTGATTCCTAATAGAATTAGTTCTTAATAGGACTTATTGTAAAAGCTTTAACATGCTTGACTCCTAACAGGGAAAACTTCAAAAGAGTTCATATAGCTATCTTGTGAGTCTCATCTCACTGTGGGTTTTACCTATTTGGGTTTTCCACGTATAAATATTTGTGTCATGTGGTGAATGCTTTTGTGGTTATGATCTTACTTATTAATTAGAGTAACTACTTAACTATTCAAATAAGGCATGATAACTAGAAGCATTGAGAGATTGAATATGTTGACATATGATTAAGCATTTTGATGTTTACAAGATTGAAGTTGTTTACTGTTATGTTGCTATAACAGTCAATCGATAATCTTATGAGTATTGATCTTGACAGAGATATTTTATTGATAAGTTTTACTATTTGAGTTTGAATTTGAGTTTGAGAGTTTGTATCACTTTTTTAGTTTACTGATTCACCCCCCCCTCTCAGTGTACTTATTCTTTCATCATACCATCAAGGTGATCAATAATGAAGTGAATTATACCTTTTATCCTCCAAGAAAAACCCTAATCTTCCATTGACATCAATGACTATTGGTGAAAGTGTTGGGATCTAAGAACACTGAGAGGGGGGGTAAATCAGTGTTCTGCTGGTAAGATAAAATTTTATACCTTTATACCATACACATATAAACCAGTAAACAAATAAACATATAACTTGAAGCAAATAAACCATCCACATGAATGAACACCATAACACACAGAATTTATACGTGGAAAACCTCAAAGAGGAAAAACCACAGTGGGATTTATGACCCACAATATCAATTCACTAGCCATATGAAAGATATTACATAAAGAGGGGGCTTGCACATGTAGGAAGGCACACTACCTAGAGCACACTACTCATCACTAAAAATTCTCACTGACTACAAGCTTATATTGAAGTAAAACAACAAAAATGAACTCACAAAATGCATCTGCTATGCCAAATAGAGTTTTGGTTATATCTCTGCTCTGTACCAGTTCATAAACCCTGAACTCTACTACCGGTATCACCTTCCCTCCAAGAATGTCTTACAAAACATTGACAGATCATTGCATGATACAACATTCACATACAAATGATCTTCGCATTCCACAATCCTCATCCACATGTTCTATCCTCACATAAATTACTTATTTTTCATAATGACCTAACACACTGACCTATATACCTATTACAATCAACATGCCTTATGTCGGTTTACGATACATTACAAAAGATATACAATGTCAGCCTTATACAATAATTACAAAATGATTTTCTAAATAAATCTTCCTTGATGTCGGCTTCCACGAAGTGTTGGATGTCGGTGTCGGTGTCAGTTGTAACCTTGGATGCTCAATGTCGATTTTTTTGGTCAATGCCTTCTAATGCTGGTATATGACTCCCATCTAATCTTGTTGCCATCAATGACAACAAAATGAATCCAATGAGTGTCAATTTCCAATAGAAAGATACCGGATCTCGAACAAAACATATCCATGTCGGATAAGCATCTCCAATGTATAGAACATCTTCCAGAACCTCTTCCCGAGGTATATGTAGTATCTTCATGAATTTTTCCTACCCCTAAGGTATATGACTTAGTTACTGGATAACCTAACTGTCAGTGCAGGAGCAAACTCCTCTGTCGAATAAGTAACTGGGGCATTCCCATATGTTGATTGTTCTTCAATCTTCCCGACCCATCTCTGAATATGTCTTGCCAGATTTCACTAACCTTTTCTTTCCCTTTCTCATTTGATCCTCCATTTCCAACTGGTGGATTTCTGCTTCTACAGAATTTAGCAATATGTCCAACCTCATTATATGCATAACATGTAACATTATTCTTTTGAATTGCTTTTCTAAAACCGGTATAATTTCATGACCTGCACTAATTAGTCATATGTCCAAATTTTCCACATGCATATCATTTAACATTCATTATGCAATCTTCTTCCTTATGAGCATACTTATTGCATTTAGAACATTTACCAGGAGTAGAATCAGGGTTCTAATTTGCTCTGTTTCTACATTACCTAGCCATGTGACCAAATCTATTGCAAACAAAAAATCTACCATTAAATTTATAAGCATTAAATTGCCTTACCGGTGCCTTATGGTTTTGATTTTCATTAGCAGTAGCAAAACTCCGTCCTTGCTCAAATCCAAGTCCACTAGAATCTCCAATCTGCCTTTGTCTCTTCAACAACTTATCAAGTTGTTTTGAACTAATCTTGAATTTCTCTTTGTACTCACTTACAATAGTTAGATCTTCTCTCAAAATTATCATTTGTCTCTCGAGCTCTTGTTCATTACTTTGGTATTTTACTAAATTAGTTCTTAACATATCATTCACATGAACCAACCTACCACATTCTTCAAAAAAAAAATTCAGGGATACAGCAAGATTTTCTTCTTTTTTCTTCCGGTTCTCAATCTCTTTAGACATTCTCATAGTTATAGCTTGCATTTGATTTCTCATAACTATGTTCTCCTGACTCAACTTCTGACATTGTTCCTTAAGTGCATCTTTTTCTTCATCATCCTGACTTTGCAAAAGTTCCTTCCTCCTAGCTTGAACAAATGATAGCCTCTCTTGTAGGACAAGAATGAATTCCTTAGCAGAATTCAATTCATCTTGTAGCTTCAATTTCTTCAACCTTTCAGAATCATAATCTTCAAGTGCCATCTCAAGTTCCTTCTCCGAACCCATGTCCATGGATTTTGGATTCAGGATCTTCCTCAAGTTGTTAAACTTCCTCCAAGGCACAAAGCTTTGATACCAATTGTTGGAATCCAATAACACTGAGAGGAGGGGATGAATCAGTGTTATACCAGGAAGTCTAGTTTTAATCTTATTAAAACACGCATACACCAACCGGTATACGGGTACATGCAAAATTGAAAGAAGTAAAGAAACCAATAAGCTAATCACATAAATAAGAACCATAACGCACATAATTATACGCAGAAAACCTCAAAGAGGAAAAACCACAGTGGGATTTGTGACCCACAATATCAATCCACTGGCCATATGAAGAGATATTACGAAATATAAGGGGGCTGCACTCGTAGGAAGGCTTATAGCCTAGAGCACACAGCTCAATCGCAAAAGGAGCCTCACTGACTACATATAAATCTAGACTACAATCCGAAGAAGTGTTGAACTACTAAGATAGCATCTTCTATGCCAGAATACAACTTTCCAATTTAAGCTTTGTATGTTCTGGTCTAAAACCCTAAACCCTTTGTCGAAATAACCCTTACAAAATATCCTCACATACATAGTCTCTCTGATATATTTTGCATCATATCACATCCACATATTCATCACCATGTCTATATCAAAATGATCTAATCCAACTGACCTTTATAACCTATACAACTTATCATGCCTTATGTCGGCTTACAAAGATTATTACAATATCAAATTACATGTCGGCTAGATAACATAAATACATGAATATCAAAAACAATCGCCAATGTCGGATCCAAGAGATGTTGGCCTCCAATACCGATAACCTTATTCTTAACCATGTCAGTCTACATTGCCGATAACCAAAGAAAACCTTCTATCATGTCAGTGTCGGTGCTGGTGTCGGTGCAAGTGCCAGTGTAGTGTCTGTGAAGTGTCTGTCGGTACACAACTGAACAAAAACATGAAGCCATAACAAAATACCATGTTGCCATCAATGACAACATAGTGAAACCATCCAATTGAGTGTCAATTTCCAACAGAGTTATCCTACACAGATGGGGCAATAGGGTTTGCGATGATGAGAAGCGGAATTTTCTCACTAACACTGGGTGAAATCATAGTGATGTGTCACACTTTTGGTTAAGTGTGAGCAAAAAAGAAATCCTACTCGATCAAGTCTGCCTAATGCCACATGGCACCTATGTGGAGGACGGGTGGTGGGTTATACTCAATCGAGTAGGACTCAGCTGAGTCCTACTCGGCCCTACATATACCTGTCGACTGCACTTAGCCCCCCATTTCCACAGTCTGAAATAGTTGGAGCAGGAGGGGGGCTAAGAAGTCTTTCGGTCAAGCAAGGTAGGGCCGAAAGACTTTTTTTCTTTTTAAATTTTGTTTTGTTTTGTTTTTTAATTGTTTTAATAATTTATATGTATACATTTTTAATTTTTTAATTGCTTTAATAATATTATATGTATGTATATATATATATATATATATATATATATATATATATATATATATATATTGTTTTAATTTTATTTTTTTAAGGTTAGAGGGATTTCAAAAGCATCTTTCAACAATAGTAAATACATTCAATGATTTTAAATGGCTCAATCAATGTATCCTCAAATAGAAAATTATACAACCATAAAAATATATAATTACAAACAATATAAGAGAATATAATTTACAAACAATCTCTGTAATTACATTCAGGCATCCATGTATACCTTCCAAGAGTTTAGGAGATCTTTTAGTTTCATGGAGTACCAAAGAATATCATATTTAATAAAGGTAAGTTTGATAAGATCATATTTGAGACACCTAGATAATGTCAAGGTTTTGGAAAACCTTACACAGAATTGAGAAGTAAATTGGACTATAGATCAACCCATCACCTTAAGATTGATCAACAAAAAGAGAGTGAACCAAATTCTTGAGGACTTGTGAACAAAAAGATGGGAACTTACTTACCATTAATTGAGTTTGCATATGATAACATTAACCATAAACACACTTCTCATTTCTTCATTGGAGGTTCGTAAGCTCAAGTATTGTATGCTTAACAAATAGGCTCAGACATGGTAGTTGTGGATCCAAATGAACTAGAAAAGATGAAAGACCAAACTTAGATTGATTAGCGATTGGGAAATGTAGTGGATTTTTAGAAAATTTATAAATGACAAAAATATATACATAAAAATAGTCATGTATCGGAGAGAGTGTTTCTAATAAATTAGCCACTGACAAGCTTGATTAATTTTTGTCTTCCAAACTTGCATATCACTTTGTGGAACCTTTTGAGATCCTAGAACCCTTTGGTGCAATAACTACTATATAGTGAACTTCATCATTTCAACTTCTAATTATAACTTTATTTATTTAAGTCTTGGCTCCATATATCCCCTACTTCTCTCAAGTTCTACCCCCAAATCATGATTCTAAATGTTGGTTCCCTCCCATTAATCATTATTTTGATTAGAATTATTAGAACATTTTAATTGCTTCATTGACATTTCCTAAATGTTTTTGGTCCTTTGATCTTTGGTTCAATCCTTTTGTGTGAGTTTGATTTTTTTCGTCATATTACCATGGTTTTGGGAGTAGGCTAGTGGGTTGATTTGATAACTATAAGGTAATGGGCTAGAAAATGGAAAAAAAAATTAACAAATATCCTAAAGGGGAGAATTTTCTATAGTTGGGGTAAAGATTTGAAGCACTTATAGATAGAATATTAACATGGTGTAAAAATGTGAAATGTAAAATTTTATATCTAGTTTTAAAATGTGCTTTTCTATTCTAATACTTAAATGATAATCTAAGGTATTTAGGTAAAACAAATAAAAATGTTACATCAAAGGGAAACACGTGCATGTGGTCGCCACATAAAAAGTAGTAATTTATAAAAGTATTCTTCAAAATTATTGTGTAGATGTGATATAGGAGAATCTCAATGCAGCTTATCACATTTCACCATATAACATCACTTTGGATTCTGATAGTGAATAAAAGTTTAACAATAACTCATACAAATTAAATCCAAAGATCAAGAGTTTTGTATCAAATTGTGAAAAGTTAAACTAGATTAGCTAGATTACATTTTACACTAATGAATTTGCTTATAAAAGAAAAATGAAAACCCTAGATAAAGTAAAAGGAGACCTAATTAATCATTTATTAATAAATTAGGTGATTGTCTATTTTACTCCAGCATTATATACCTATTATGAAATTTTATATTTGAAGTACAATTATGCTAGAATGATTATTATTTGTAGACACTAAAAAATGGTCAACACACGTGTCTCCTATTTTTAACATATCATGCGCATAGTGCCTCTTAGGTTTAATTAATTAATTAAACCCCCTTTTACTAACAATTCTTCTAAGTCCTAAATAAATGTCCCCTTTGTCCATTAATTAAATAAATTCATTTTATTAAATTAACTAATTCATAAATATGAGTAATAAATCAATAAATCATTTTTATTAATTTATCATATTTATCTTCCTCCAAAATAAAGATAATTAATAAATTTTATTTATTAATTCATCTTTATTTCCTTTTTTTCTTAATTTTGTATTCTTCCATTTTATCCTCTTATGTGGAGATATAATATAATTTTTAATTATTAAATCTTCTCATAAATCCTCCTAATTTTCAAAATTTGGAAACCAATATCTTTCCTTGATTTTCAAAAATCAATCTTTTTGGCAATATCTCATTAATCTTAATTTTTAAATTAAAAAATGAGGTATGCATCTTCAAAAATCTGCTTTTTGTGATAGGATATTTTATTTATTTTTAATTCTTCTATCTATCTTTTTGAATGAAGATATTTAATAATTTTTAATTATTAAAACCTTCTTGATATTTTCAACTTGCTAATTTGGTATTTATGAGAAGATAATTAAAGATTTTATTATTTATTTTCATAATATCTTCTCATTTGCTTTCTTTTATTTTCATCCTTTCTTGAATAGCAGCTTTGTTGTGCACTCAATCTTGTTTGTTGATTATTTTCAGTCTCAATTCAATCTTGGTCATCCAATCAATCCTAATTCTTCTATAAATTGAACCCTTTTTTTATTCAATTTCAACCACTTCTCGAATATCCTCATGCTGTCGAACACATTTGCAATCTTTCTCTCTTTCTCACACTTGCATTTTGTAGGTGAAGCCCACATATTTGGAGGAAAAAGAGAAACGATGGAGAATCATGGAGGAAGTACTTCGTTATGGTTTGCATATTTGTTTTAAGTGCTTTGTCTTCATAGCTCTATTGAATGTATTGGGATTTCTTTCATAGCCTGTTAGTTTTTGTGGTTAGCTAATATAGGTTATGAATCTTATGCTCAAATTTCCTATTACATTTTCTAGTGAACTCGACGTGAAAATTCATAAATGTTCTGAAATAATCCAAAAACATTCAAAAAATGTTCTGAAATAATCCAAAAACATTGAAAAATGTCCCGAAATAATTCAAAAACATTCATTAAATGTCTTGAGAAAAAGCCATAAAAATCAAAATGTCCAAAAACCTTAAAAATTTCAAAACATTAAAAATTCAAAAACAATCGCTTTTGTTTCATTTCACCAATAAATTGTCCCTTTTGTACATAGACAAATAGATTGCATGTTACAACACTGCACTTAACAAATCATGCATTAATAGATGAACTTTTCAATCAAACCAGGCATTCAAACTAATCAAAATTGTCATGTCAATCAATTAACATCAATATCATTTTTCCTTGTCAATATTATCATGGGTCTTATAGAGGGTGTGGTATACTCGAAACTAGATTGTGTCCTATCTTAGATGGATTATTGCATTCCCTGAAACTAGACAGCATGATCATCCTTTTATCACGACATTATCACTTTGGCAACGAAGATCGGAATGCTTGTTTGACTTGTTTGAATTTGTGAGTCCTATCTTTTTATTGATTTATTTTTGGCTTTGATCATGTTCCTATGTTGCTCGATGATGTCACTAGGTGATTTAGAGTGGTCAGGATGGCTCATGGTCCTTTATTATTTTTGTCTTCTATTTGTGGAGTGTTTCATAACAATTTGGGGCAAGTATGTCTTAGGATTTTTGAACCATTCCTTGTATGTGAACATGTCTATCTTACGCAAAGGGATTGCATTATCATTCTGGCCTTCATTGCCATGGTGCACCGCATCCATTTTGCCATATCAAATCCAAAAAAAAAAGATTCTTGAGTCCTTCTTCCATCCCCTATCATGTGTCCATCTTCTATTGAAAAAGTCAATATACAAAAAAAAAGTGAGAAAAAAGAAAAAATAAAAAAAGTAAAGCAAAAATAATTCATCCACTGGTGACAACCTAGAAAACGGGTGCCTTGGGCAAGTACCATGATGAAAACCTAGCAAACAGGCATCATGCGTAATCTACGAACTTCTTGCATACCATACTTGGGAACAGGTTTTATCCTATCATATCCTTTTTTCCCTCAATGTTTCATTATCCTATCGCACCCCTGTCATTACCCTTCATATCCTATTGTCCCTCATGTACATATCCCCTTTTCCACCTTTGATCTTGACAAGGCTAAGGATCTTCATGAGCATCATGCATCCTATTCATAGCTTTCAGTCTATCATAGCTTTTGTTCATTTATCTATTGGCTTATTACAACTTTTCATCCATATTCCATTGGCTTAATTATCACCAACCCTTTGTCCATATTCCTTGGCTTATTGTAACCTTTTGTCATTATCCCTTAGTCTATCACATCCTTATCCTATTCATATCCTTTATCCATTTTTTATCTTGGTTATCTTGTCCATATCCTGTCATCATCCATACTCTCTTTATGTCCCTTGATCTTGATCTGACATAAGGAAATGAAATGCAAAACATGTTTTTCAAAACCTCTTGACATATCCCTCATGCCATGTCACTGCTTTACATTGTCATATCTAGTCTCTTGTCCCATCACGCAATAGCCCTTAAAAATTGCATTCGTATTGTCTCCATAATAAAAGGCCTTTGTCTTCCCTCTATTATCTATAATGTTTGTTAATATATTTCTTCCCTTCTTATTAACATTTTTCTCCTTCATCATATTTTCTCTTTCTAAAATTTATTTTCTTCTTTTGAGAGATCATATATTTCTTTCATACATAAACAATCTCTCGAGGGGACATCCTACCTCCATTCCTTAGTTTGCTGGGGCATGATCATTTTTCCAGTTTTCTTTGAAACAATGCTCAAAATCACATTGTCTCAAAGAGGGGCAAAATGTAGACACTAAAAAATGGTCAACGCTTGTGGTGTCATACTTTAACATGTCTGTGTGACCTTATTTTAGGGTTTTCACATCCTATTAACATTTCTTCTATGTCACACACTTAATCTTTATTATTTGTTGACATTTTGTCATTCTTCTGTGTTTCTTTCATTTGTCGCATCCTCAATTAGGTCTTGTCAACATTATCATTATCAATTGTGATCTTTGATCATTATCAATATTATCATGTCAATAGAACATCGTCAACCCTTCTCAATGTCGAATAAGGTTTTTGTCTTGATCAATCATCAATTTTATCATTTCTTGTCATTCTAGATCGATTAGTCATTGGTCCTCATCAATTGGCACCTATCAATTGCAATCCTTGTCAATTTTGATCAAATTGTCATTGATCTTGTTCAATCAACTTCGATGCTTTATCAATTGTCTAATTTTCATCATGATAATATCAACCCTACATCAATTATCTTTTTTCAAGACCTAATTGTCGTTCTTGCATTTCTAATTCATCTCCTAGGGTTTTCTAATTTAATCATTTAATCCTTTTGTCATTATCCTTCTAGGTTAAATAAATTTATTTATTTTATCCTAGATCCCTTTGTCACAATTAAATATTTTTATTTAATTGGCTAACTATGAATTAATGAATAAGGAATATTTATTTATTGATTCTTTCTAATTTCCTTTTTTCAAAACTTTCTAATTCTTAATTTCTTCTCATTTTCCTAATTTTTAATTCATCAATATCCAACTAGTTCCTCAACTTTCTATTTTGATTTTGCCAACTAATATCCTTCCTAAAATCTATCCTATTTTATGGATTTTTTTGGAAGATATTACTTCTATAATTTTCAAATTCAAGGATTTGGAAATCTTATCTTGACATGATCTTATCTTTCTTGCATGGGAAGGTGTGTCATGGCATTTCTTTTTCAATTTGATTTTTCCCTTGTTTGAAGTAAATTGCAAATTTTATTGATTTTATTCCAATCTTTGATCAATCTCTCCAATTTCTCTATAAATTGGATTCATTTCTCATTCATTTTTCAACCACTTCTTGAAGATCCTCATGCTATCGAACTCATTTGCAATCTTTCTCTCTTTCTCACACTTGCATTTTGTAGGCGAAGCCCACATATTTGGAGGAAAAAGAGAAACAATGGAGAATCATGGAGGAAGTACTTCATTATGGTTTGCATATTTGTTTTAAGTGCTTTGTCTTCATAGCTCTATTAAATGTATTAGGATTTCTTTCATAGCCTGTTAGTTTTTGTGGTTAGCTAATATAGGTTATGAATCTTATGCTCAAATTCCCTATTACATTTTCTGGTGAACCCGACGTGAATCTAACAATTGTGCTAACATTTTTGATGTTTTTTTTTCATGAGTTCTTGATTGCACGTAGGAACTAGGAGGTAGATTTTAAAAGTGTTTTGTGCAGGTTTTGAAGTGTTTTGCATCCACCAATATAGTTTTGAGCCCAAATCTACATCTCAAATTTAGTCTAATTAGGAGGTTTAAATCACTAGTTTGGACTAATTATTTTCATTTGGGATTAAAATTAACATAAATTTGATTTTCATTTTGGTTAAAATTAACAACAAGTTGCATCTACTTTCATTGCATGGGTTAAAATTGAACACAATCTGCATTTTCACTCATCTAGTTTAAAAAGAACCCACAGTCTGCATTTTCAATCAATATTAGATTAAATAGGGGATCAAATTAACCACAATCTTCATTTTTATTTTACAAATTGGTTAAATGAACCCTATAGCCTCTTTTTAGTTGCATGCTAGGTTTTTGGCTGCATATTAACTTTTTTTAAAAATTGCACGTCATTTTTTTTATTTTTTATTTTTTTTAATTGCATGTTAGCTTTTTTTTAAGCTTTTTTGCATGTCAGCTTCCTTAACCTTTTTGCATGTTAGCTTTTTTAGCTTTTTTTATCGCACGTTATCTTTTTGAGTTGCATGTCAGCTTTTTAAGTTGCATGTCATTTATTTTAAGTTGTATGTTAATTTATTTTTAAGTTGTTTTGTTGCACATTAGCCTTTTTAGTCGCATGTCATTTTTTATAGATTGCATGTCATTTTTTTAGCTTTTTTTATTGCATGTCAACATTTTAGCTTAATTGCATATCCGCTTTTTTATTTGCATGTAGCTTTTTCTATTGCATGTCGCCTTTCTCCACTTGCATGTTGCTTTTTAAAAAAAAATTGCATGTAGCTTTTTTCATTGCATGTCACTTTTATTTGCTTGCATGTTGCTTTTTTCTTGCATGTTGCTTTTTTTTTGCATATTGTTTTTTCTACTTAAGCGGGTTTTATGTGTTACTAATCATTTTGTGCAGCACCTTGGCATTTGTTGGGAGAAGACAAACATTGAAACTATTGACATATTTGTTGCAGGATGCGGCCAAAGACATATTTGAAACCATGTGTTTTTTATTTCTAGCTTAATTGCACACTTCATTTTCTAAGGGATAAATGAACACCATGTATGCCATGTTTTTTTGTTTTTTTTCATTTCCTTGTGTGTTTTAACCTTTAGATAGTGGGCCTGCCTCCCGATTTGCCTGGTACCTTGACAAGCATTGGTGAGAGGGAACGACTCTAAGTGGTGATAGGGCTAAGGCCAAGCCTCTTCCAAACCACTATAAATAACAGTGGTTGTAATGAAAGTTGTAGACAATGGGTGTTGGAATGGCGTAGAGATGATTAAATTTTCCAGATCTACATCCACCCGAACGGATTCCCTGACTAAGAACCTCTGCGCTTAGAGACCAAAAACCTTCTAGTCATTGGTACAAGAGGTCGGACCTCTAATGTCATCTCACACTTTTACGGCTCTTAGTAGAGATACAAAGTTCACCATGGGGAGTTTTCATGGGAACTGATGTTTGGCTGCCCCAGAGAAGTGAGTGTCGTGGAGTGGAGCCAATGGGGTCAAGCATCTAAGTATCCGCTCTAAGTAAGCGTAACTAGGAAACCAAGTGAGATCCAATGACTATTGTCCTTGCCAACCATAGGATTTGTTGTTGAAGGTGCATGATTGTCTTCGGTCAAAGTCAAACAAACATCTTGTCTTCTATGCTTGTAAAAGGTTGAATTAAAAACAATTGTCACAAGTGGTCCTAAACAACCTTGTTTTCAAAGTTCAAACAACATTCAACAAGTCAAAAACAAGATTCAATTGTCCAAACAAGATTCAAACAAAGTCAACCTTGGTCCAAAGAACTTCAAAATATTCATCCAACAATTTGCAAATTTTTTATCAACATGGCTTGTCAAAATATTGGAAATCTTTATCTCAAAATACATGTCACTTAGGATTAGACTTCGCATAGTCCAAACTTAGGTCTTAGGACATTCACATTGCCTTTCATATTTAGTCCATTGTATTGTCATAATTCCTTTGCACTTAGATTTGGAATTATTTTCCTAAGTCTCCATTGCATTATCATTATCATTATCATACCAAAATTAGGTCTTGTCTTAGATTGTATTTTTCATTTCCAAAGTCATTGGTCTTCACATATCCCTATCACATTAGCTTTGTCATTGCATAGTCCAAACCCTAGGTCTTTTCTTAGGTTGACATTGTTAAACATTTCTATTTATATCCTTGGTTCATATCATTTTGTCATATCATATCATATCTTGAGACCATATCATATCCATATCATATCCTTAGGTCATTGTCCTCTGGTATTTAGTCTCAAAATTAGGTTTTCAAAACTTGAAAAATTAAAAGTTTAGATTAAACCCTAAGTTGTTGTTAGGGAGTCTTGACCTTGCCCAACATTTGTCCTTTTGTCATCAACATCATTTTGTCAAACCTATCTTAGTATCCAAACGTATAGGTGAGACATTATCATTGTCCTATCATCATTTTGTCCTTTGTCCTTTTGTCAATTAAGGTCTTGGCTTCATTTCAATTTCCCAAGGTTGTGTCTTTAGCTTTGCATTTCAAAAGTTTGTCTCCAAAAATTCAAAAGGTACAAAAACATTTAGTTGCATTGTCAATCACCTAGGCTGCATTAGTTGCATACATCATTCCTAAAAATCAAAAATCCCAAAAACATTGCATAGTGACATGTCTATTGAAACAAGGTTCCAAGCTCCAATCATGCAAAAAAGTTTGACATATCAACCGAAAATGCAATCAAATTTTAATCCAAGGCAATCACAATTATATCCAACCCAACAACAAGCCAATATCAGTCAAACTTTTTATGATGAAACAAGTCTCCAAATACAAAAACTAGAGGAGAAACTAGCTCAAGAAACAAAGATCATTGAACAAAAGGTGAAAAATAGTAAGAACATTAGATCCCAAATGTCCAAAACATTTCAAAAATTTCAAGGTCCAAACCCAAACTTTGAGCCAATTGATGTAAGATTTCTTATCGAATGATCAAACATACCATCTCTCCTCTCACAAATAGAGATGATGAAACAATTTCAAGAAAAGAGACAACAAAATTATGTGCCTCCACAACAAGAACAAAAAGGTGTTTACTATCAATCACATTTTCAACCATCACAACCAATTGTTCAACAGTTCGAACATTTCCAACAGACACAACTAATGGTCCAATTTCAACAATATGTCCAACCAACTATACAATATCAACAAATGGTTCAACCAATGGTTGAATATCAACAAGTTCAATCAACATATCAATGTCAACAACCACAACCAAACATTAAAAAGCAAAGGTTGCAGCACACACCAACCCAAGTTTCAAACATGTCAGAACAATTGAACCAAGTCCAATATCAAAACATGACATCAAACCAAGACCAAATTCATGTCAAGCAAGTTCAAAATATAAATCCAATCATGTCAAAACCTCACAAGGATTCAAATGCATCTCTAAAGAAAGGTGGCCTTATTAGACAAATCTTAAAGAGAGTCCTAAGTGATTTTCCTAAGGATGATCAAAATCATACACCAATGTCTAGCAATGGCTCATCCATCCATCAAGAATTTGACCCTCAAGTGGCCTTTACTTCCCCTCCCATTCCATCATATTCTAAAGTTTCACAAGAGAAATTTACACCATCACCTCCAAATGATGCATCAAATAATACATCCTCCCAAGGGTTGTTTGCCACAGAAATATATGCTAATCAAATCCATTACATAAATCCCTTGTACAATTTGGAAATGTAAGATTTAACACCATCGAATGCTTCTCTTTTAGAGAGTCCCATTCAAAGTCCATCCCCTTCATCCCAAAGCATTGATCCCTTGCCAAAATCCCCCATGCATATCAAAAGTCCAACCCCATGTCAAGAGGCTAATTTAGAGCATGAAGAAACGTGTCTTAAAATAGATCAAGATCAAGATCTTGAAACCTTATCATCTCATCCAATTATTGACCAGGACCCCATCTTCCCAAACACTCATGATGATTCCCCTATTCTTGTCCATCCTATCCAAAGTCCTATTGACACTCCATTCCTTGAGCAAGATCAAGATATCCCAGTCCATCCAATCCCAAACAATCCCCTTCCATTTCATGAAAAAAATGTCCTTTCAAATCCCATTGACATTCCACTTCCTAAGAAAGATCAAGATATCCTTTCCATCCTTTATGATGATCCCATTGAAAGTCAAGAGAAAAGCGCCTTTAAAGAGGATTCCAATGATCTTCCTCCTTGTCAAGATCAAATTATTCATTTAAATCCTCCACAAGATCCTTTTGTTCCTCCATCTCCTCGTCTTAATCCTCCATATACACTCCAAGATCTCATTTCTTTTGATGATCCCATTATTCATCCCATTCCATCTCTTAAAGAGCATGTCATTGATCCATGTCCACCACACAATCCTAGTTCCCCGCGTGATCCTGATCCCCCTAGTGATCCTAATCCCCCTCATGATTCTAACATGTTGGTGCAAGATGTTCTTGAACCCCCTATATGCACAATGGGTTCTTCCACTTTGGTCCATTCCGATCCAGTTTATGATCTCATTATTTCTCTCATGTCATGTCCACCTAATAATGGACTTGCATCTTCCTCTAAAATCATAAAGTATCCTACAAGTCAAAATATTCATAAAGGCAAAGGGGTAGACCTTCATGAGAAATAACCCCTCCATATCAAAGAAGATCTTAAGGGTCATGTCTACACAACTCACTCTCAAGACGTTGGTATCCCTCCATCAAAATCAAAACATACACCTTCCCCATCATACCTTCCATCCATCTTAGGTCCTTATATCCCTTCATCCTCTATGCAAGGTCAGCAAAGACACACATCCTTGAGTAAATTTCATCCATCCAAAGAACTCAATTTCATTCATATCCATCCATGCATTCCTTTCCCCCTCCAAGCAATTTGGATGCCAAGTATAAAAGTCATAAGTCTAGCAATCCACATGTATTCAAGGATCAACATGACCAATATAATCAACATGTCAAAAGAAAGAAAAATATGATCTATAAAGAAAAAGAAAAATCTAAAAGGTCACAAAGGCCCATTGCTCAAAAACAAAAGTCAAAATCTATATGGGTTCCTAAATCCCTTGTGCAAGCAATGCACTCCAAGGAACCACAAAAGTATTAAAAATCAAAAACCATGTGGATCCCTAAGCAGCTCCTTGAAGCACAAAAGCCTAAAGAAACATCAAAATTGGCATCTAAAATTTCTATTCCTCCATCCAAACCTCTCAAATATATTCCTCCATTACCTTCATCATCTATTTTGGGTCTTGATGTCCCATAATCACCATCCTTTCCTCCATCCAAATCTCACAATTTGAGATCAATTTTTCCTCAATCAATCCACCACCCCTCAAGGTGTGTTCCAATGTTGATCTTTCCAACATTTCCATCCACTGAAGCCCAATTCTTCCAATACCCTATCCATTATCCAATGCATATTTTCCATCCTTCCATCCCTTTGGTCCAATCCTTTGCATAAATCCTTGCCTTAGTTTCATCTTATTTTCCATGTCCTTATCCTACCAACATATTTGAGCATGCTTTTAAAGGTCATGGTCCTTTTTTTCAAGGATACTATCTAAACAACAAGATGCTTGAGTCCTTCTTCCATCCCCTATCATGTGTCCATCTTCTACTGAAAAAGTCAAAATCCAAAAAAAAAATTGAAAAAAAAGAAAAAGAAAAAAATAAAGAAAAAATAATTCGTCCATTGGTGAAAACCTAACAAACATGCACCTTGGGCAAGTACCATGATGAAAACCTAGCAAACAAGTGTCATGTGTAATCCTTGAACTTCTTGCACACCACACTTGGCGGCAGGTTTCTTCCTTCATTATCTTTTCACCCTTCATTATCCTATCATACCCCTGTCATACCCCTTCCTTGTCCTATCATCCCTCATGTCTAGTTTCCCTTTCCACCTTTGATCTTGACAAGGCTAAGGATCATCATGAGCATCATGCATCTTGTTTGCACCTTTTAGTCTATCATAGCTTTTGGTATTTATCCATTTGCTTATTACAACCTTTCATCCATATTCCCTGGCGTATTGCAACTTCCTGCCACTATCCCTTAGCGTATCCTGACCTTTAGTTTATGTCCCTTATCCATTCTTGGTCTTGCTTATCCTATCCATATCTTATCACTATCCATACACTCTTTTTTTGTTCCTTGATCTTGATCTGACATAAGGACGCAAAACTTAAACATGGTTTCAAAAACCTCTTGACATGTCCCTCATGCCATGTCACTGCTTTACATTGTCATATCCATTCTCTTGTCCCATTGTCTCCATAATAAAAGGCCTTTGTCTTCCCTCTATCCACCAACATTCCAGCAAGCCTATTTATTCACCTGTCATATTCCTTGCCTTGCTAGACACTGGGGGCAAAATCATAAAAAATCCAAAAAAATCAAATAAATTCCTAAAAAAATGGAAAAATGTCCTAAAATAATAAAAAAAACATTCAAAAAATATCCTGAAATAATCCAAAAACATCAAAAAATGTCTCGAAATAATTCAAAAACATTCATAAAATGTCCTAAAGAAAAAAGCCCTAAAAATCAAAATGTTCAAAAACTCTAAAAATTTTAAAACATTAAAAATTCAAAAACAATCGCTTTTGTTTCATTTCACCAATAAACTGTCCCTTTTGTACACAGACAAACATTTGTGTAGACAACAAACATATAACATGTTACAACACCGCACTTAACAAATCATGCATTAACAAATGAACTTTTCAATCAAACCAGACATTCAAACTAATCAAAATTATCATGTCAATCAATCAACATCAATATCATTTGTCCTTGTCAATATTATCATGGGTCTTATATAGGGTGTGGTATACTCAAAACCAGATTGTGTCCTATCTTAGATGGGGTACTACATTCCCTAAAACTAGATAGCATGATCATCTTTTTATCACAACACTATCACTTTGGCAATGAAGATCAAAATGTTTGTTTGAATTATTATTGATATTTGGCATAACTTTCTAGTTTAATAAATGATCATAATCATTATCTATAATGTTGTGTCGCATATGCATATTATAATTTTTATGTTAAATAAGTTCATGTGTGTGTTCATGTAATTTGTTTTGCAATGTAATCTTTAAGCTTCAATGTCTATAGGTCGCAATTCATTTGATTCGTTTGGTTTAAAATGTTTAACTTCCATATTTGTACAATGTTTCATCTTGTTTGTGGCATACATTGTATATGAACTTGTTTTTAATTTAATTTAATGTATACATGCAGATTCACACACACACACATATTCATACATTTCACATCACATCTAGATATGGCTTCTAGTGGTTCACAACATTTTTCTTTTGAGTAGAGTGTGCATCCTGATCCTCAGCAGACCTTAGGTAGGTCTGAGACTCCTCAAAGTACTCTTGAGAATTCAGAGACTGCTCGTACTCAAACTATTTTGAGAATGCAGTCCTCTCTAGCACAATTACAATAGACTTTAAATAACACTCTTGTGTTGACCAATAGGGATAAATTAGAACATATTAGAGATGAGTTGATGTGTATGATTGAGCTACCCATATGATGACCCTCACATTGAGCATTTTAATAGGACTTTATCTCACACTGTCTATGGCATGGTTAAATAAAAAACAACAAAGAGAGATGTTTTTGCAGTGAATGTGAAATCCATGTTCCCATTTTACATGGAAATTGCTGTGGTTAGAGGATATTGGGTCACTGGATGTGAGGATCCTATTGTCGCAACATTCATATATCCTATATGGTTGGCGACACATCATAGGTGGTCGCAGAAGGATGAGTTGCCATAGTATTTCTGCAAACAATTGTATGCAAAATTTCATCTAGGATATGATGTTGATTACATAGACTTTCCATGACATGTTCGGCAAGGTAGGGGCAAATTTGTAGATAGATTTAGACACCATGATACACAACCCCCTAGTAAGAGGGCACTAGTGGGTCAGAACCTTTCAGTTTTCCTAAAAGGTTTGGATTTGGTCATAGGTGGTGTTGGTGATATGGCAGCTGAGGAGGCACACATTGGCATGTATTCTAGCATTGCCAACATTGCCACTCAGGTTGATGATATGACTTCTTATCATGTGGGGAGATATATGTTCCGTTCTCGTACTGCCCCTATTGTTGTTGAGATGGATCCATTTTATGACCCATATATTCTTTATGAGCTACCGTTGCCTGCAAAGATCGCAAGTTTAAAGGAGGATCATCTATGCCAGATGAGCTCCTATTTAGTGAGTGATCTTGTGGATGTTTATTAGGTTGTCTCTATATTACATGGGATCACTCCTCAGTAGCTGCCTGAGTTCATTAGACGAGTACTTCAGAGATCCTCGACTAGTACCAGCCATGGTGGAGGAGATTCAAAGCATGGTAGTTCTAGGCAGGAGGATATTTCAATACCTCCTACTGCTCCCGAGATGACAATGCATCCTAAACCATAGACTCCACGAGTTCGGCGATGAGGTTTTTCATCTCTTCTTATGGATGACATTATTGATCCAGATGTTGTGTCATTACACTCTTCAGAGATATCTGGCATCAGGCATGCATTCGAGGAGAGGAATAAGGTAAGAAACCAAATTTTAATTTTAACTTTGTTGTATATATAAAGTTTCTATGTATTCACTACCACTAACATATTTTTTTAATTTTAAATATATATTATAAGAGATTATGATGGACGCGAGATATGGAGATTTGTAGGCACCTGGTGATCCTATTCATCAGGATACACAGGTAAATTAATACTTAAATTTGAAATTAAATTGATGTGTCTTATTTTTTCCTATTCATCAGGATCTAGTATATATATAATTTTTTTAACATGAAAATTGTGTACACAATGTAGGCCCCTAGAGCAAGTGACGGATCAGATCGAGGATCGGGACATGGCACGACATAGCTCATTATTGTTATATACATGCATGCTTCTTTTATTATGTATATCTGACATTTCTATTATACGTGTTGTGGACATTTCTATTATACATGTTGTGAATGTTATATTTCTATTATGCACTTGATTTCTATTATACATGTTGTGGACATTTAGATATTATACATGAACTGTGGACATTGCATTTGTAGCCTTATTTTAGACATTATACCTAGACATTTCATACATGTTACATGTTTATCTAGACATTTCATGTGTTACATGTTTATATCTACATTTCATGTGTTGTACATGGTTATTTTATGTGTTACAATGAGCTCTCACTCTGAATTAGGTTTACACTCTCACTCTCCTAATTCATCAACACCTTTCCTTAATATTTATAATTTATTATTTAGTGTCATATTTAGTTGAAAAAGGATGTCTTAAGGGGGTGTCTTAAGGGGATGTCTTAAGGGGATCATAATACATGCTAAATTAGTATTCAATTTCTTCGAACTCATTATTATTGAATTTGTCTACTTAGTTGTGTTACATGTTTATAGAAATTTCATAATTCTGAGTTACATGTTTATTTTATGTGCTACAATGTTCAAATTTCATGTTACATTTCAGTTAGATTGATATGCAAATGATTTTTACATTTCAGTTAGATTGATATGCAAATAATTTCTACATTTTAGTTAGATTGATATGCAAATGATATATACTAGGTTTTATGGTTGGTATTTGTATTGGTATTTATATAGGTTTATGGATCATTTTAGTAGGTTTTGGAAATATTATTAACAATATTACATGTTGTGTTTATTGTAACACTTACTTTAATGGTGATGACCACAAGTAGTATGGGATGCTTGCTTTTATTCACAACTAGTGTTGAACTAAGAGCTAAGTTTGATATTAATCTAGAGTTTAACATTATTTAAGACTACATCCTAGGACTATACCTAAACTCTTTTTATGAGGATGTCTTAAGGGGATGTCAATAAAATGTCAATGACAAACCAAAATGTATTTTCTAAATCAAGTAATATAAATAATCACTAATAAATATGAATAGTGCCTTGTTCTTAATCAAGAAAAATAAATAATTACTAATAATTTCTTAATCAAGCAATATAATTTTTTATTTTTTTTTTGAGAAAAGGTGGAAGTGCCACTTAATATATTGTATTTATATATTTCTTTACATAAGCTAATTCAAAGAGCTCCCGGAGAAAAGAACCAGAAAGAAAAACTTTGATCCTTGCTCGATATTACATAGAAAGGTTGTGAAAATTAAATCCCTAATATGCCACAAAAGTACAATATATCTCATAATGTCCAGAATACCAAATGTCGCAAGTCATCTCCAAGTATCAAATGCTTCCTGAAGTATGTTGACCAAGATGAAGTTTGAACCAAAACATCATGAAAGTTGTACACATTTACATAGCAGTCTACAGTCTGCCTCGCTTCATAGATGCCCAAATCAACATACATTCACATCATTAAGATACTGCACAACCACGGAACCTTGCAATTATAATACCTCACATACCAACTTTTTATCATTATGAAAACATCTACATAACCATGTGCAATATTATCCTGTACTCATTTCCTCCAAAATTATTTTTCTAAGGATTGGAAAAGAATCAAGATCACAATTCGGACCCATCATACTAAGTTCTACCTTGGAACTTCCCATATTTGCCAAATGATCTGCAACACGAATTCCTTCTCTATACACATGTGAAATAGTAAAATTTACAAATGTATCAATGAGTGTCCATGCTTGTTAAAGCAAATATCTTATCTACCAATTGTCAATATTTCTCTTTATGCAAGCGTTGATAATAATAGTTGAGTTGCCTTCGATGTGAATATAAGAGATGTTCAATTTTTTACGAGTAGAATGCCTTCAAACAAAGCATATGCCTCTGCATAGTTGTTAGTACCCAGAGGAATGGAAATAGATTTCAAAGCAAAAACACACCCTGTGTGGTCCCTAATGCATACTCCTACTCCTGCATCACCCAGGTTCCCTTTAGAGGAGCCATCAAGATTCAATTTAAAATGTGGTGAATTCAGAGGACACCATTTCACTTTATTTCTATCAATTTTACTAATCCTCACTCTTGAAAAGCAAGGTGATATGGGAATAGAGATGCCCTTCCCACAATTGATAACTTGACCATCCCAAGAAGTAAATTCCCTACTTGGATTGAACTAATTTGAAACATGAGCATTAACCAGTTTTGATACTAATTTTTTAATGTAATTGAAAACATCAAAAAGAGGAGATGTTTGTTTTCTAAAAATACGTTTATTTCTTTCCCACCAGATTGGCCATACTACTGTGGATGGGATCACTTTCTAAATACATGCAAAAAGAGAGGATGAGTATAAGATTGGCCAGGACTGGAACAAATCCCATACATTATTTGGAAGAGGGATGCTAAAGGAAAGTTTAGCAAGCACAAACATCCAACAATTATGAGCAAAATCACATTGGAGGAGATGATCTAACATTTCATTATGCTCACCACAAAGTACACAGGCAAATGGAGGTGCAATATTCAATTTATCAAGTCTCTCACTGGTAAGTGTTCTCTTGTGTAGAGAAAGCCAAGAAAACATCCCCACCTTGGGAAGAATATTGTTGTTCCAACAGAAGTTATAAGCTCTTTGTGAATAGGATTGAACTAACATCTGATGAATTGCCTTATACCCTTCCTTGATAGAGTACTTTCTATTCTTCGCAGGGCAAAATATCAATTTGTCCGAACCATTAGAGATAAAAATAATGCGGTTCTTGAGAATCAAAGAGAATTTTACCTTTTGAGCCGGGGAGATTGGGAGTGAAGCTAGATTCTTCCAAATGACATGATTTGAAGGCTTCTCAAGATCATCTATGTAATCATAAAGGTAAGATCCCCATTAAGTAATAAATATGGGGATTGCATTTACTATAGATTCCTCAAGATTAAGAGGGGGGAGACCACTCCATGAATCATGTCAGAAGTTGACATCTTTGCCATTATATACTTGCCAAGATAAATATCTAGTAATCACATTCCTAGAAGCCATCATGAAGTTCCAAACTACAGAGCCTGATGGAGGATCAAGGATAGTAAAAATGTGTGATGGGGTAGGAGTATCTAAATACTTTTCTTGCATAATTTAACACCAAAAAGCATGTGGTTTTACATAAATATTCCAAACCAACTTTCCCCCAAAGGCCTTGTTCCTTTTTGAAAGATCATGTAGACCAACCTTGCTCGTAGATTTACTTGTAGTCATTTTGTTGAGAGATACAAGCAGGATATTTTTCTCTTCTAAAAGATTACCTTTCTAAATAAAATTCTGAATAATTTTCTCGATATGGGAAACAATAGATTTTGGAGTTTGAAGGACTGAAATGTAGTAGTTTGGGATTGTAGCCAAAATAGTTTTGACAAGAAGGATTATGCCTGATAGAGATAACCATCTAGCTTTCCACACATAAATTCTTCTTTTTAATCTGTCAATCACAGAATTCCAAAAAGAGGGTTTCCCTACTCCCATAAAGAAAGGGATGCCCAAGTACAAAGATGGAAGAGAATCCATTGGAAAACCCAATGTCTAGATAATGTTGTTAGACACCTTTTCAGAAGTATTAAATATGAATAGTTTAGATTTCTGAGCATTGATTTTCTACCCAGATCCAGAAGTATATATGTCCAACATTTTCTTAATATGCCTTGTTTCTTGAATGTTGGAACAACCAAATAGAAGTGTATCATCTGCAAATAAAGTGTGGGTGATGGAAATTGAAGTATTAGGGATGCATACCCCCTTCTAAAGACCCAGAGTCTGTTGTTTATTGACCAATCTGCTAAAAGCTTCTACCATGATAATGAAGAGAAAAGGTGATAGTGGGTCACCTTATCTAACTCCTTGAGTAGCTCGAAAAAAACTAGAAGGATTACCATTAATAATAACTGAGAAATGTGCACCAGAGAGAAAAATTTTGATCCATTTGCACCACTTCTCTGAAAAGACAAACTTTTTAAGCACTCTCAAAAGAAAAGACCAACATACTTTATCATATGCTTTCAACATGTCTAATTTAGCTATGAAAGTAGGGGACTATGAAGAGTTAATTAAGTGCAAAGCTTCATGGGCCACAAGTGCACCTTCTAATGTTTCCCTACTAGGAACAAAACCTCCTTGTTGAGGAGATATTACTTTAGGTATCAAGGATTTTAACCGGAGATAAATAACTTTTGTGAAGATCTTGTAAACTGTATTACACAAGGAGATAGGCCTAAAGTCTACAAAAGATTGAGGGTTGTTGGATTTGGGGATAAGAGAAAGACGGGTTAAATTGAAGTTCTTGAGTATAAAATCTTTTTGTCTTGACTCCTCCAAAGCCATTAAAAGATCAAAACTTAAAATGTCCCAACACTTTTGAAAGAATAGCATGGTGAAACCATCAAGACCTGGAGACTTGTTAGGAGCCATCGAAACTACCACCTCTTGAAGTTCAGCAAGAGAGAAAGGTTGCATCAAATAATCATTATCATGTTGTGAAATTAGACAAGGGATGGAATCTAGCAATACCTTGACACTGGACTCCTCACGAACAAAAGGAGGATAAGGAGAAAGAAGATTTTTAAAGAAGAGTTCACCCTCTTCCCTAATTTCTTTTTCATTAGTTAATTTTATCCCCGAAGAAGAGGCATTTATAGAAAAGATAGTAGATGTAGCTTGCTTAATCTTTGTAGATGCCTGAAAGAACATAGTATTTTTATCCCCATCTTTTAGCCATAGCTCTCTTGATTTTTGTCTACAATATTCCTCCTCTCTAGAGCATAATTCTTCCCAGTATCTTTGTAAATGATTTTGCCTTGAGAAGGTTTCAGGATTAATCCCATTAGAAAAGATAAGTTCATTGATGTCCTTTAATTCCTTCTCTACATTTGATTTATCTGCAAATATGTTTTTGAAAACTTCCCTATTCCAGACTTTGATATTTGCTTTTACAAACTGCATTTTCATATAAAGTTGAAACATTTTATTCCCCCTACAGTAGGGGGCACTTACCCACCATTGACAAAGCAGAGCATGAAAGTGTGGGTGCTGAAACTAGATTCTTTCAAATTTAAAAGAAGATCTATGATGAGAAGCTTCATGTTTATCCAAGCATAATGAGATAGGAAAATGGTCAGATCCAGAGAACAATAGAATATTAGAACAGAAAGTATATTTCTAAAGGATGCATTCATATGAAGTGAAAAACCTATCCAATCTTCTTGCTATTTGAAGGGAAGTTCTCTGATTTGTCCATGTAAATTGACCATTAGAAGGTGGAATGTTAGAAAGGGCATTATCAAACACAAAAGATCTAAAGTCATCAATCACCTTAGAAGCAGTAGGGTTGCCTCCTTGTTTCTCATCCTGAGACAAAATGGCATTAAAATCATCTCCTAAGATGATTTTCTAAGCTCACTGTTGATGGATTTGATAAGATAAGGTATTCCAAAGAGCATGTTTCTCATGGGGAGCTGTTGGACCATAAATATTAAAGAGAAGAAAGGATAAATCAAAATTTTCAATAAGAATAAGATGCCAATTTGTCTCTTGGTTTAAGGTTTTTGCTTTGATTGTCCTAGGATTCCACAATGTCAGAATACCACTAGAACCCCTATTGCAAGAACATGTATGAAATCCCATAAAGTCCATTTTTTAAAAATCTTTTGAGAGACTTCATCAAAAAGCTTTGTTTCTTGCAATAAAATGATATCTTCTTGGGAGGAATCCAGTTGCTGCTTGATATGTCCCCTCTTGTCAAAGGCATTCAAACCTTTGACATTCCAAGATATGATCCTCATTGCACCTGAGAAGAACAACATGTTCTTCTTGGTCTTGGGTAGGGTGAAAACTTGTCTACAATTGTAGACTGGATACCAGCTGCGATCTCTTCTTGGATTTTAAGAATCTTGGGCTTTCGACATCTTTTTTTAGGTGTTTTAGTTAACAAAGGAGATGAAGAGACTGATTGAGCAAGAGAGAGATGTTGAGAAAAATCGAAGTCAATCTATGTGGGAGGTTGAAAAGGCTAATATGAATTATGTTTAGCCATGAGGTGATCAACAAGACTAAACTCCAAAATGGGTGGTGAAGTATTAAGAGTGAGAGGCATAGCATCAATAGAAGGGACATCCTGCATTTAAGGGAATTCCTTGAGAGCAATTTCAACAATCAAGTTCGATGCAATAGAGATAAGGATATCATGTGCCATTAATTCGATATTTGGAGCATTCGATAAGGGTCCAGCAGTGGGAAGATTGCGATCAACCACATGCAAAGGTTGGCAATTAAACATCAAGCTATGAATCAAATTATCCTTTGCATTCTGTGAAATAGAGATTTCTTGGTCTTGAGAATTTGAGGGTCCCATAGAAGTTAAATTCAGAAAAGAAGAAGTGACCTGCCTAAAGAGAGAGGAAGCAAATATGTTCTTGTACAACCAATCAATCAAGATTGGAGAGCAGTGGATCTTAAAATATATTTTCTTGTATCTACCCACAAATTTTTGCAAAGAACATGAACCAGAGATAACAACCTGGTATTGAGGAGAATTCTTCCAATTGGAGGACCTTTTTATTTTTTCTTTTGGAAGTAAAACATCTGTCATACAACCCGAAAAGAATTGAGAAGGAATCATAGAAAGAGGAGGATCTTCCTGTAACTGAACACCCTGGAAAGGTCTTGTAATATTATCAACACTATTCAAAGGTACGGGACTCTCTGATAAGTCAGTTACACTTGTTGTCCCACTTGGTGTAGAAGAAGGAGATGCAATAGACTGATAAAAGGAGCATTTATGAAAATCAGTCATAAAATCCTTGCAAACCGTGACTGCATCAATACCCGATCCTTGACACTGCGAATTAAAATGGCCCAATTTATCTATATGGTCTTCAACATCTCTAGTACCCTATATGAAAATGACTTGATTCCATTTCCCTATGGAGGAAGTCATTAAAATAGACTTGGGAAGTGGCTTTGTGACGTTTAGCAATAGGCATACCCTGACAGTTAAATGGGAAAGTTCATATGGGATAAGGTCATGCTTGATTAAAATATCCATTTGATTAGCCAAAATTTCCACAATATCTAGATCTTGATACTCAAGCAGGAGCCCCAGGAGAGAAATCCAAAAAGGCATAAAAAGGGGAGGAACTGAATCCAGACTAAAATTTGGAACCCACGCCAAAGTGATAATACCAACCCCCTTACAAAAACACCCCTTATATCTATGCACGCAATTTCTATGTTCTATGGAATAAAAAATGGCAATAAAAAAAAGAGATTGCTTATCCATCAAAAAAATATCCTTCAAGCCCAGCCAATTCTGTTTAGCCCAAAATGAAATTTGCATAAAGGAAATAGTAGAATGTAGTTTACCGATAAGGGTTGTGGCGTGTAACAAATCTATTTGAGGTTGAATGAGATGGTCTGGCAAAATGATCTTATACACACCCTCTGATTTGCCTGATTCTCCAGTATTAGCAGCGTTCTTGACCTTTGGCAAGACTGGAGCCTGACTACCATCTTTAGTGCCCACTACCTTCTGCATCCAAATTTTGTGCTAGTGAATCAGGAAGAGATGTGCAAGGGGTTTTCTTTCTCCATTTTTGTGTAACCTCTTTTGGTTTGAAGGGTTCTCCTTGGCATAGGTTGTTTATTGGAAGATTGTTTGGGGTTGAAAGAAATTTGGGGTTTATCAACTAGGTATTGTTTGGCTAGGTCACATATGCTGGAAGATTAATAGGATTAGCTTGCGAATCGGATAGAGAACGGAGTGATAGCGGTGATGTCCCCTCACAAATCTCAAAAGGGACCTGTGGTGTTTGATCTATTCAGTGTTCAAAACAATGTCGTGAAAATATTCTTTCTCTCCCCTTACCCTGCAACCTGCATGTAAACCGCTAGACTCCACCAAAAGAATGCCTATCCTCTGATATAACATCGTGTAGCTGCCATGAAACCTGCCTAACTCCCACAGGTCCAGGCCCTAGCAACCCTGGTTGCATGGCTCGCTGCATCACTCAGGGTTACTCAATCCCTCTAGATGTAGACAATCGTTCACCTACCCACCATTTGGCCATTGTCTGGCTTGTTACCTTGTGAATAGGGTTGCATGCAAAATGATTCGACCCTACTAGTCTCACCTAGGGCATGCGATGGTTGCATAGTTTTCTGACGTTGATACTATGACAACCCTTCTAAGTGTGGTTGATGGAAGCAGCTCCCGCTGCCACCCACCCTGTAGTTCCCGCTACCGACTTCTATCACCCACCCTATAGCTCCAGTCGCCAACCTTGTTGGCCTTGTCACCTCCCGACCTCACGCCTAGGGCATGTGATGGCTGCCGCCCACCCTACATCTCCCGTTGTCGACTTGTAGAATCAATGTCAAGCATGCAAACCTGCAAACCCTACCAGGATTGCCATGATCGTTCTCTCAAAGGCATATTCGAGATTCAGAAAAAATTAGCAATATAAATAATTACTAATAATCTAATTCAAGTAATATAAATAATCACTAATAATCTAATGTAACAAAGAAAGGAATTTACATGTGTGTGAACTCGTGAAAATTCAAGTAAAAATGTATATATAATCTAGCATGCTTAGTTCATAAGGGGATCTAAAATTAGGACCTATTAGGATGTCTTAAGGGGATGTCCAAAGAGGATCTCTTAAGGGGATGGCCAAAGAGGATGTCTTAAGGGGATGTATAACATAAAAGAATACATTTAAAATCTTTTCAATCAAGCATGAATATGTAACAATTTATATAATTTAGCATACTTCACATAAGGGGATCTAAAGTTAGGACCTATTCGGATGTCTTAAGGGGATGTCCAAAGGGGATGTCTTAAGGGCATGTCCAAAGATGATGTCTTAACGAGATGTCTAAAGAGCATGTCTAAAGGGGATGTATAACATGTAAAAGCATGTATGTCTGTAATTGAAGAATACATAAAATCATAAAAATAAAAGCATTTCAACCTTGAGTATGCATAAATATATATGAAAACCATTGTTCACCATGTCAAAAAAAAAAAACTACATATGATCCAATATTAAAAAATCATCTCTAAGTTTTAATATGGTCCAAAAATATATATATCTAGTCCTAGTTCAAATTAAAAATGAGTTCAAACTCTAGTTCAAATATAAAAGTATGAGCTACAAAAACAAGTTAGATAGCCTAAGTTAGCTCCTGATACAAATAGTCTAGATCCTCTCTATCTTTTATTATCTCCAGAAAAATTTCATGTTCTTCAAAAGGTAACCTCCACTTTTGGTTGCCATGTCCTTTTTTTGGCAATGTCTCAAATTGCATCTTTGTCGCTATAACCAAGTGACTGTAATGTAGAACTATTTTTCGAGGCATGTATTCAATAAATTGAACACCATTTTTGTCTATCTTGGTTTGTTGATAATAAGTGCCTTCTATAACAACTAAAGTAGTTGGATATGACTGTCCATCATCGTCTATAGTTACTTTTGGCAATTTTAATTTTGTTTTTATGCATCTTAGTAGATAATAATCTACACCTTCCACATTGTCAGGATCCGCAACCACAACAAAAATATCACCTACATGTATGTACATCCAGATGACACCATATAAATTTACAACAAAAGTAAGATGTAGATAAAATTTTAACATGTCACTACATTATCTAAATTAAAACTAAATAAAAGAACATGTATGCACACACGCACCTGTAACGACTAAATCAGAAACATGTCATAATCAGATGAATATATAGGATCATTGAATGTCTATGTCATTTTCATCATCTTCATAAGGAGGCATTTTGATTAACTCTTTCATATCCCATTGTGAGACATATCTATTTACAATATTCTCGCATTGACTCATTGGATTGTCCTCAACACAGTCAGTACAAAAGCATGATTTTTCTCTTATTTGAATCAATGGAGGCTTGTGGTGTCTTGTAGTCATCACTTGATGTAAACTTCTAATACCAACAATTGTTTGACAATTGTAAGGATTAGATCGATCAATACCTATTACATATATGAAATGAAATTTGCACATTTTAAGATCAACAACTTTAGGATAAAAGTGAAATGCAGAGCTGATGAATTTTTTTAAGAATTCTTGAGAACAAAAATATTTTACCTTTCACTTCACAAAAATAATGTTTGTTGTATGGCGTGTCCCGACTAGCAAAATGACTTTGACACCATTAAACAATTTTGTTTGCATTCTCTATGCTATTACCTACATAAAATAACTTAGAGATGTTGTTATGTGCACTTGTTTTTAAATGAAAGTATATTAAGAAATAGATACAAACAAATTGAAAACAAAATTAACAGTACCTGCACATTCATGTTGGCAAAGTGCACACTTCACACATGCTCCTTCTCCATCGTGCTCTCCTTTTCCATGTCCACTATGAGGCCCTACCCCGAGCCATCATAACATTGCAGTTATTTTTCATGTTTTGGACCTATTACTGATACTTTATTTTGATGCATTATGGACATAGATTCTATATGATCTAGTGATTGGATAACATTGATATGGTGTATGTCATATATCGCTTATTTGCAGTACTTTATTTAGGATGTTAGAAATTATGGATGCATGTCTTATGAATGATTGAATTTCATGATGATTATGATGATTCTATTTAGTAAATTATTTTATGTGGATTTTATTCGATAAATGGTAATTTGAATTATTATAACTCAAATTGTATGCAAAGTGTCTGAATTGTATTTTTTTCATATGTTAATATTATATGTGATTATTTGGGATTACTAATGTGCAAAGTGAGATGTGCAGAAAAACTAATCCATGTGACCATGGAAACTATTCGGAGAATCAAGCTAAACCTATGTGTATTTGTGAAGCCAAGGGTTGTCTATTTGGAGAGACAACACCTCGTGTGTAATATGTTTTATTTGTAAATGTTTATGCTTGAATGTGTGTTTAAATTGAATTTGTTAAATTTGTTAATTCAAAAAAAGGGACATTTCCATGTGTATTTAAGTATTGTGTATTTGTGTGGTGTCACTTGACACGTGTTGTGAAGTGAGTTGGCAGTGACATGTCCCTTGGAGGAAATTTGTTTAACCAATGCATTTTTCAAATATCCTAGTATGGTCCCAAGAAAGACTTGGATAGAGAGCCATTAGAAAGGTCAACTTAAGGTTGACCCATAGGTAAACTTTGGGTGAGTTTCTAGAGGCTTAAACTAACTCCTAAGGTTAGGTTAGGGGTATTTTTAAAGGTCCATATGTTATACCTATGGGTAAAGGTCAATTTTAGCCATGTGTCCACTCCCTGGTGATTGTCAAGTCACCTCAAAAGTTGAGTTTTCCAAGATGGCCGAATTTCAACTTTTGAGGATTTCTCCTAGGTTAGACAACCTTCCAATTGAGTGATATTTGTTCTTCGCCATTTTTCTTTTACCTTTTTGGGTTGCCTTTTTTAGAGAGCCTGTAAGATGTTGGGAAGACCAACCTATGAAATATCTCACCCTTTCTAAGAGGTTTGAAAGAGTGAGAAGAGTCTTCTTAAGGAAGGGTTTAAGAGGGAAAATTTTGATCACCCACTCTCCATTTTTGGAGATTTAGAATTCTTGTTGTAGTTTTCTTTTGGTTTTCTTGGAGTTGGATTTTTCTAAGTACGGAGGAGGAAAAATATTAGTGGATTGGGCAACTCTTCTTCAACTTCTCCTCATTTCCATTTGCAAGTTTAAGGTTGGTAGATATTCATCCTTGTAGATGCTTTTATTGTCAATGTGAAAATGAATGTATGTGCTTTTGAAGGTTGATTTCTTTGTAGTTTTGGGAAGTTCATCTTGATTCCTTCCTTTTGTTTTTCCTTATTTGTTGAATGATTTATGTTTTTGGGTGTTTCAAGGCCATACTCACCCTTGGGAGGGTAGAGTAGCCTTGGGGGTGAAGGGTTGCTTGATAGCCTAAGAGTGTAGAGACTCTCTTCTTGGAAGAGAGAGATACGCAAGGGTTATGGGACCCTTGCTACATTGTATTTTTATGTTTATGCAAAGGGGGTCATAAGGGGATATTTTGGGCTTGTATGTCATGGGAGATATAAGGGTATTTTGGGACAAGTATGTGACTTGTGGAGGTTCTATTTTGATAGCCTTGTAAAGGCACTGTGTTCTTCATATTGCATATTCTCCTCTTGGTACTTGGTCCACCTTCAACCCACAAAAAAAATAGTCACTTGGTGACTTTATTTATCCTTGGGTTGGGAGTTCAAATGTTGTGAGTCTCTCTTTTGTTGTGTTTGAAATGTTTGTGTCTCATTTAGCTTTGGTTCTCCTAGTTCAGGGGTGGCTTCATGTAAGCCTAGGTTGGGAGGTGAGCCTCCATGGTAACCTATAGATTTTATTGCAGGTTTGTTTGGGAATAAAGGATGGAGTAAAGTCTACTTGCAAGTTCTTATTTAATGTATTGAGTTTCAAAGTAAAGAAATATATTTTTGACAAGCCCTCATTTGGCAGAAATGAAGAGGCTTGAGTTGTAACCTTCCTATTATTGTGTAAAGAAACATAAAAAGAAATGTATGTTTACTTGAGTATTTTTATTGCAAGAAATATAAGAAAAAAAGAGAAAGGCATTTGTATTATTCTCTTATATTTATTCATTGCTGGAAATAAAGTAGGAAATGAAATCTATTTTATGTTTTATTAGCTATTGAAATAAATGCATGTTGAAATAAAATAAAATAAAAAAGTTGGATAAATATTTAAGTTGTTTTCATTCTTTTAATCTTATCATTTCCGCAAAATGAATGTTAGATGTGCAATTGTTAGTAGAAAGAAAATGTTATTTTTTGTCTTTAGTTTAAACAAATAGAAATGCATGTAAATAATTTTTAAGTGTTAGTTTAAATCCCTTTTAGTAAATGCATCTTGTTGTTTATATGAACAAATGAGAAAAGTGAAAGATTTAGTTACAGCTTTAAAATAAAATATTTCTGTTAAATTTATAATTCTAGAAATAAAAGTTCATCATTGCATTTCTATAATACTCTACATTTGGTAAATATGGAAATGCACATTTTAGAGGAATTATTTAACCTATGCATTCTTATTTAAAATAGAAAAAAATTAAAAAAATAAAAGAAAGTCATTCTGGTTGTTAAAACATACCTGCTCTAAGCTAGTGTAAAAGAAAATAAAAGTGCATATTTAAGTATATGTATATATGTATATATATTTTAAATATCTATTATTTTACTTCTAACTAAACTGATGTATTAAAAAAAAAATTGAAATGTATGTTGCATTAGAATAACAAAAAAAATACATATATTAAAAACCTGTAAATGGAGATTTTGCTATTTCTATTCTGGTTTATGCAGAATGAAATTTTATATTCACAGTCATATATGTTATATATATAAATATATATCTATACATATAAAAATGTATATATGTATATTTATACATACACACACACACACACACACACACACACACATATATACATATATACATATACACATATATATATGTATATATGTATATATATACATATGTATATATATATGTGTGTGTATATATGTATATTTATATATGTATGTATATATGTATATATGTATATATGTATATTTATATATAAATATACATATATATGTATATATATACATATATATGTATATATGCATATTTATTTATATATATATATATATGAATATATATATGATATATGTATATTTATATATAAATATACATATAAACACACACACACACACACACACACACACACACACACACACACACACACACACACACACACACACACACACACACACACACATATAGATATATATATCGGGATCAGAAGTCTTCAAGTCTATATGGAAGGCTTGGAACCATGTTAGACAATTCATCAGCAATAGGAACATTATTGATAATAGGGGTTCTCTCAACTTGGGCAAGTCTATATGGTGGAATACTCTTCATAATGGGAAACAATTGGCCTATCTTCAAGAGTGTTCTGCCTTGAAATGGCACAACCTAGGACTGGTCACTTTTGAACATATTTTGGAAGATGGTACCCTGACCTCTTGGGAGACTCTGAGCTCCAAATTCAGCCTACCCATCTCCCAAGCCAAAACCTACAATGTCCTCAAAGTTGCACTTGTCCCCATCCTCTCCTCTCCTGCCCCCTCCTCGCTCTCTCCTAGCTCCTCCCTCTGTTGGAAACATGGCTCCCCCCTTCCTCTAATAAAGGCCAAACTGATCTACTCTACCCTTGCTAACTCTGAAGATATTCTTGCCCATCTCAACAACATCTGGAACCTCACCTGGGACTCCAAAAAATGGCACACCTGGCTTTTGAGATTCTGGTCTAATCCGACTGAACCAAAAAAGAAATTTTTCGCCTGGAAACTCCTACTCCACAAACTGTCGCTTAAAAATAATAATGGCGACCCCCTACTGTGTAAACTTTGTCGTCTCCCTAAGTCTGTACCTCATATTTTCTTTGAATGTCATTTTGCCAATGAAGTATGGAAATTGTTTGGCATCTCAGTTAATAATAAATGTTTTTCTATTGAAGAGGTGGTACTTGGTTATGTTAGAGGTGGCAAGAAATGTGCTAATCTTTTTTGGTCTATTCTCTCCTTGGAAATTCTTTGGATCATTTGGAAATCTAGGGATGATGATGTGTTTAATGGAAAGGGTAGATACCTCACTGAGTCTCTTAGGAGACTCATTTGTTACCTTGTTGCTATGCAGGTCATGTGGTTCTACGGCTGGACGAAGACAAGTTTGATAGATGGTTGAAGAATGGAACAACTCTTGTATTCATCTGAGAGCTCTCCCATGGCTTCACCTGGGACCGTATGGGAAGCAACAAGACACATTTCGAGTAGGCATTAATAAGATTCATGCAAGAGATGGAGGCAAGATAGCAAAGGGAGGATTTTATCGAACTAGAACTGGAAGGTCTGCCTTCCCACCCCTTCAGAGATCAATTTGCTGAAGGATATGTGTTGGTATGGTGTGAGGGCGAGCTAGGATGGACTGCATGGCTCCCCCCTATGGGTGACAATAATGATCCTGACTCTTCCTTCCTATTCAGCTAGTTGTCAATCCTATATGTTATATTTTGGTTATGGGACTCATCTCTGTAATTTTGTAACTCAGTGGCATTCTATGTATATGGCCTCATAATATGGCCCGCGATCCTTCCTAACATGGTTTTATCTACACTATGTGTTTTAAATCGTTAGCTGGTTGTGTGTTCTCTAGCCAAGACTTTTGAATTTTGTACTGATATTATATGATACTTAATACAAAAATATATATAAATTTAATTATTTATTTATGCTTTAAAAAAAATGCTCACAAAAAAATATAGGTTAATGCATTTGGCATGTCGCAGGTCGTGACCACACAATGGTCTACAACCACTATGTGGGTCACGACCCACACAGGTGGTTGCACACCCTATGCGGGCCGCAACCCTCATAGCGGGTCGTGCCCACTGTGTGGGCCACAACCTACATAGTGGTCAAGGCCACTCTATGGGTCGCGACCCACTAGTGGCATCGTGGCACCACCAATGGCTACTCAAACAAAGTCACCCCCTCGCCATAACCTCTGCCTCTTTGTGCCTTCATGCCTCCCTTTGCCCTTCCTCTGCCTCTTTCGGCCTCCCTTCGGCCATGCCTCCGCCCTTCTTCACCTGCACATGCACACACACACACAACCACAAAAAAAATAATGTGTTGTTAAAATAAAACCCTAACCCAATTTCGGGTTAGGGTAAATGAATAGCAAAAAATAAAAGAAGAAAGAGGCATAAGGATTTAAAACAAACCCTAGTTAGGGTTGAAATAAAAGAAATAAATTAATAAAAAGGAGGGGGGAAGTTCTTTAAAATTTGAAATGGGAGAACCCCATTTGATTTAAGGTAATTATTTTAGGTTAAGTATTCTCTTATAGATATTAGGGATTTAGTGGAAAATATAAATATATATTTTTATATAGGCAATATTATACACATGTATGGGTAATTTTCTTAAAGAGTTTACTAGTAGATATTTTATATAGTAAAATGAGTAATTTTAGGTTAAAGGGGTAATTTAAATGTTGGATATTAAATAATTCATATTTAATGTTTAAGGGGAAATCACCTCGACATTAATGTGAAGTTATTGACTAGGAAATTTTTATTTTGATTTAGTCAACTTTAATAGGCGAATTTTAAAACAATATTTACTATTGCTAAATTCATTATTTTTGAATACCACGGAATATGTGTTAGAATTATTTTAATTAGTTTCAAAAGCAATTAAATACTATTAGGAATGAATATTATCTCTTGATTAGAAAATTGAAGAATTATTTGAGGTAAATTAATTAATTAATAAATTAAGTTGTGATGACTCCTTGGGTAAAATTATTTCAGTATTAAAAATGTAAATGTTATATTTGTTGCATTAATTAAACTAACTTTAGGAACCCATTCTTTTAACGCATAAGTTAACCCTTAGTATAGACAAACTTATTTATCGCATCTTTTACCGAATAACATCTAGTATTTTGTGTAGTTTAAAAAAAATTGTTGTTGTGTTTTGCCCAAAAGTTTGGGCATGACATCCACTTTCAAAGAAGTTCTGCATAAACTTAACATTGTGTCTAGAATGTTGCATGGATAGCCCATTAAAGGCTTTTGCAGATTTAAATTATCCTGCTCCATAAAGTTGTATGTCATGTACATGTACAATTGAACATTTAAAATAAAATTTATCAAATTGAAATCAAATACAAATTTACATATAAATGAAAATGAATTGAAACTTATGTACTCACTTGCATAACCATCTAGCCAAATCCAGTATTGTGAAACATTTATCCCGCGATTTGCAAGATATTCAAAAAATATTGCAAAACAATGAGCTGCATAGCTCCTATCATGAACCTTATCATCGCTGATATAGAAATGAACCTCCTTGATGATAATGCGTTCATTTGGATCAGTACAGTTTTCTACCCCATCCACATCAAATTGTGCATGTCTATAGGTCACTTGCATAAATATTGCAACTTGATCAAAATGATACTATTGAGCTTGAATCTACGATTGAGGGGCAAATATATAGTTCTCGGAGAAATCTACAATTGAAAGAATACAACCAGGTGGAAAACAACTTTTGGAATCACGAAATTTTTTAGCTTGCCATCGTGCACCATGACAATGTTGGATATGTGGATAAATCATAGTACGAAATCTATTCATAAATTCAAGGTAGGGAAATTCGCTCTCCTTCAATGCAATTTTTTTGGATTCATCTCCTGACTTAGTTCGATATGTCTCATATTGAAATCTCTTTCACAAAACTAGCATTGAAATATCAATATTCTCAATTTGTAATGGAATTTTTTGCAAATCTCTACAATCAATGCATGTACATTTTATACACTCTACATTGAAGTCACCTAAATCTTCTGTTTTATCACATAAAATTGATTTCACAAATTGTGTCATACTTCCAGGGATGATCATATCTGGATTAAGTATTGCCATAGATTTTTTATATGACTCTAAGTATAGATGAAACTCAACATGATTTCAACAACAACAAGTTTCACGTACCTTATTTATGCGTACAAAGCAAGGGTGCAACCTCTCAAACATTCTCTGACATATATTCACATTTAAAAATTCTTCCTTGAATGCTTCAAATAGTTCACTTTGTATTGTATCTACAAAATGTTTAGGATATGAAATCTTCATCCTAGTCTCTTCATTTTCATCTATATAGTGTCCCTTCTATTGGAAGAAACACGAGAGTGGGTGGTCCAATATTCAATGACCAGTCTTCTTACATCTTCAAAAATTTTATCTTTTCAAGGAAGTCTACAAATATTTACCCAATTCATTTCAATGTTTTCATCTAACATATTTATCCTCCTAATATATCTTTGAACATTTTTTCTATGCATTAATTTTCATAAATTGATGTAACTTGTCTTTTATGTGACAACCTCTTACTAGAAATCGTAGTCATCAATGCTCTACGTGCAGCACTTGAATCAACTCCTCGACTTGTGGTATCAATAAGGTTCAATGCATCTTGCAAATTTTCAACTATTGCTTCTTTTACATGACCTCCTACGCTTTTGCTATTATTGACACCCAACAACTCCAAAAAAAGAGTCATTTCTCTTTTCTTGAATAACTTTACAAATAATTGTGCTCTCCCGACCATAGATTTTTTTTCAAAATATTCCTCCCACATGTTTTTGCAATGCAATTTAATTGTGCTCTCAGGTACCATGTGTTCAGATGAAATTTGACTGAAAAGAGAATCCTCATTCATCTCCATCAAATTTCTCATGACAAAAGAAAAATTTGTACGTCGACTAGTACCAATTTCTTTCGCTACTTCAGTTGCATCATCTTCAACATCAACAAGATCTTCTTCAACATCAATAGGATCTTCATCAACATCAACAAGTTGCTCTTGATTATGTTTTGTATGACCTTTCTTTGAATCATCCCTTATACGATCATATTTTTTTGATCTATTTCTTTTATTCCCAATTCCACAAAGTATTGAAATTTGCTTTTTTTAAATCGCAAGTGAATACTCCTTAAGAAAAAATCAACTTCTTTGCAAAAAATCACCTCCTTCGAAAAAATCGCATCCTTCCTAAACAAAAATCAACTTCCTAGAAAAAAATTCGAAGAATTCATGAATTGTTTTTTGTTTTTTGTTTTTAAAAAATTAAAAAATCACCTCATTAATATATGAGGGAAAGGGTGGGGAAGTGAGTGGTCGCTTCCCCACGCGACCGCTTGTGGAGGGTCCTGCAACTTGGGGACTCGGCTGAGGCTGCCTATGTGGCATCTCACATGGTAGCCTACTCAACAAAACCCCCCCAATTTGCAAAACTTTCAAGTGTTGGCAATATCACATTATTACAGACAATGAAAGATTGTTGACATTTCAATAAGGATATTGAGAAGGTTGTTGATGATTATGGACATAACTGATTAAAGATGTTTTACTATCTTGATATTATTATTTTGCCATTGATGTCAAGAAATTGATTTTCTAATTCAGTATGATGTTGCCATATCTTGAGAAGTATGATATGAAGATTATAAAGAAGTTATTCAAAGGGCAACTACTACCGAGTCAGACAATGATGAGATCATGATGTTTTAGATTGTTTTAAACATCATACATATGTTGTAAAATGTAAAAGTTAATACTATACTATGTTATCAGGCAAAGAACCTAGTCGGTAAACCCTAAGGTTATCGCTATCGGTTAATGAAGGCAGAATGTCTACCGAGTGAAGTTTAGTATTCACCGAGTTGCAACCGAGTTATAACAGAATGCATTAAATGTTTACATGTGATATTTAATGAAAGAAGCTGATGAGCTGGAGTAGATCAATGATTGCTAAGTCGTGGAAGAAGTTTGTTAACGAATCTAAGGCAATGGAAAGTCGGCAGGAAGATCTACAACTCAGATTGAACCGCATTACCCTAACACAAGTTCCAAGGTGAATATGAAAGTTCCAAGGTGGGGTAAAACATTTTCAGATTGAAAGATACATTGAACCTAGACAAGATTGAAGATCGGATGGCTATGATTGATCATGGGAAATGTGATCAAGAAGATTAAGCGGTTAGAAGATTGTTTATAAATAGGAAACTGTTGATAAACAATGTATGCGGGCAAGTGTATGCACAGGGATGCTACATAGTGATTACCGAGCACAGAAGCTTGAAGACCTGTTAGAATAACAGAGTATTGATGCCTAGCAGATAGACAAGATTAGTTCTATGTCTAGATTGTATTGAACAAATAGGAATCTGCTTTAGCATTTTAGATGTGAAGTTGCAGATAGATTTTTATTATTGTTATTTTGTGAAAGTGACAGGAAATCTCTTAACCGAGTGGACTTAACAGTCTTATATGTAAATCCTCTAGCAAGGTGACATTTTGATTGAGTGTTTGAAATCCTTTCACAAGGTCACTTCTAACAAAGTGAAGATCCTTACAGATCTAAGGGAAATCCCTTAACCGGGTCACATCTAGCAATGTATTTGTAATCTTTAATAGGATTTTCTTTTAACCGAGCATACTCTAGAAGAGTATACTTCTTAGTGGGTCCGAAATCCCACAGTGGTTTTTCCCTATTTGGGTTTCCACGTTAAATCTGGTGTTATGAGGTTTATATTGTTCATATGCTTTTGAGTTTGCATGTTTGATAGTTTTTTGTTATATGACTGATATATATATGTTTGATAGTTTTTTGTTATACTGAGTTTTCTTTTGAGAACTTCTGGCATAATTCCTTAACATCCTAATTTTTTAAAGTCTTTCCATTATCTATGATGATAACCTTGGGAATTTTGTAGCGACATATAAGGTAATTCAGGATAAACTTAGAAATATGTTTACCAGTTTTGAAAGTGAGTGGTATGGCTTCCACCCACTTGGTGAAGTACTCAGTAGCAATGATTATGAATTTATGTCCGTTGGATGAGGCAAGGTGAATTTTCCCTATGAGATCGATACCCCACTAAGAGAAGTGCCATGGTGTGATGAATGGATGCAAATTCTAAGAAGGCGCATGGATTTTTTCACCATTTTTCTAGCAAGGAACACATTTCTTCACATAGTGGTATGCATCTTCTTCCATAGTCGGCTAGTAGTATCTTGTACACAAGAGCTTCTTATCCAATGTGAGGCCACTTGAGTGTGCTCCATAGATACCTCCATGCACCTCACATAGTGCCCATTCAGCCTCCTCTTTGTCTAAACACCTTAGGAGGGTTCCATCGAAGTGCCTTTGGAAGAGGTGTCACCAAGGATTGTGTATTGGGCAGATCGGCGGATAAAGGTTTGTTGTTGGGTTTTAGTGAGATGGGGTGGGATGATGCTATCTCAGAGATAGGTGTAGGTTTCTTGGTACCAAGGGGATTGAGGACCAATGAGAAAATATACCATTTCAGATTTGAGGACATCGTATGTTGATATCAAAAGTTGCTTAACCAAGAACTCACACTTTTGACTGTTTGTCAGCATTTGCAGAAGGGAACCAATGGTAGCGATAGCATTGGTAGCACAATTGTTTTCTCTAGGAACCTAATCAAACTAGATGAGAGTGAAATATTTCTTGAGGTCTTCTACCATGCTGCAATAAGGAAGTAACTCAACATCCTTTGTTTGATACTCATCGTTGACATGTTTAATGACAAGTTGTGAATCACCATAAACTTGTAACTCAGTGATGAGAGATTCATACTCTGCGATGTTGTTGGTGCATGAAAAGGTGATCTTGTATAACTTAGAAATACAATCTCATTGAGGGTTTATTAACAAGATACCTACCCGTGATCCATTTTGCATGCAGGAACTGTCAAAGTATAACTACCATTTGGTGGAAGTTGAGACAGTCATAATGGCATCATCAAGAAACTCTATTACAAGGGGTGGTTACCTTGAAGAGGGGCATCAACTAGTTGATCCTCTATAGATTGTCCTTTGATGGATTTCCAATCCATGTACTCAATGTCAAATTCACTTAAGAGCATGAACCATTTAGTTGTGTGACCTGTGAGATAAACTTTAGATAACAAGTATTTGAGACGATCAATCTTTTCTATTAACTTAGTCTTGTTGTTGAGCATGTAGTGTCATAGTTTTTGTGTGTTGAATACTAATGAAAGGCAAAATATTTTTGTAGGCATGTAATTAAGCTCATACCCTACGAGAGTGAGACTGATGTAATAAATTGCATGCTCTTTACCCTTGTCATCTGCTTGTGCTAATAATTCCCTGAGTGCCACTGTAGTTATCGATATGTACAAAAGAAGGGGTTTTCCTGGAATTGGTGACATCAATACTGGAGGGGAGGCCAAGTACTCTTTTAGTTTGTTAAAATCCTTTTGAAATAAGCAGTCCCATTTGAATTTAGGGTCTTTGCAAAGGAGGTGTGCAAATGGGTGTCACTTATCTTTCAACTTTGTGCAATGAATCTGTGGATGGACTGAAGTTTCCCCTATAGACTATGCAACTGTTTGAGTATCTTAGGAGGAGGCATTTCCATTATAGCTTTCACTTATGCGGGGTTCACCTTGATGCTTCTGTGAGAGACTATAAACCCTAGGAGTTTTCCTGATGTAACTCCAAAGACACATTTCTTAGGATTCAGACGTAGCCAATACTTCTCAAGTCTTTCAAATATCTTCCTTAGCACTGGGATATTTTTTTCTCTTGTCTTGGACTTGCCTAAAATATTGTCTACATAATCTTCCATTGTGTTGTGCAAAAGATCATGGAAGATGGTGGTCATGGCTCCCTGGCAGGTTGCTCCTCCATTCTTGAGACCAAAGGGCTTGACTTGATAACAGAAAGTGCCCAAAGGTGTTGTGAATGTTGTCTTATGTTGATCTTCCTATGCAATTTTGGTTTGGTTGTAACCTAAAAATCCATCCACTAGGGAGAGAATTTCATGTCCTGTTGTAAGATCTACAATCATATCTATATTTGGCAATGGGAAGTCATCTTTCAAACATGCTTTATTCAGGAATCTGAATTATGTACATATTCTGATGTCCCTAGAGGCTTTGTTGATAGGTACAATATTAGAAACTCATTCAGGATAGTCTATGGGCTTGATGAAATTGACTTCCAACATCTTCTACAGTTCTGCCTTGACTAGAGAGCCACCCAGGGATGCATCTTGCGTAATTTTTGCTTGACAGGTTTTGCATCAGGTCGAACTGCAAGATTGTGCACTACTAATTCTAGATCAAGACCTGCCATGTCAGCATAAGACTAGGCAAAGTTGATTTGTGTTTCCTGGAGAAAGCTCATGAAATTCTATTTTTCTTGATCTGTGAGGGACTTAGTAATGAGCACATTCTTTGGTTTTCTTTTTGTTCCCATGTTGATGGTGTCAGTCTCTTCTATAAGCAGAGGTGATCTTTCCTGATATGTTGGAACCATGGTAGACAAGTCAAGATCCCCATTTTCTAGCACTTGTTCCAAGTTTTCACTAGAAGATGCATCCTTTATTTTTACTTTTTCCATGTCCAAAGGTGCCTCAAAGAGGTTTTCACCAGGGGACCTTTGATTTTTATTTTTGTTTTCATTTTTGTAAATGAGAGAATTGACTTGACTACAAAAGTAGGCTTTTGGATGAAGTTTAATCCCATTGATAGATGTGTGGTCCTCAAGGTCTTTCATGTTGAGTAATGCTATGAGAGCATCATTATTAGCACAGATTTCTAAGGTAGGTTGTCCTCGTTGGCCCCAATCAATAAGTTCAGGATGGACAAGTTTAAGCTCAAATAGAATATGAGGAATGACAGGTGTAATAGTGTTCATGTAGGTATCGTCAAAGACATTGTTAAAATATTCAAAAGGCACTTTATGGAATTCATCTTTATTGGAGTCTTCGACTTTAGCAGGAGGTTCTGACCGGATGCTAATGATGATGATCTTAGGTACAATAAAATAACCCAAGCCTCTATTGTGTTTGTAATAATTTGGATAGATGGGTGCCTTATGCCTTTGTCTTATGGTCCAAGACCATGTCCTTTATAACCCATCCTATCTACAATAGTGGAGGCCTTTGGATACATTTGCTTTGGGATATTTGTTGGTTCTTCATCCTCTTCTTGGTACAACCAAGAGTTGACATCAGTCTCCAAACTTTCCTCATCAAGTGGACCCCATTGTTGGAAGGCAGTTTCCTTGCAATTTGTAGTGGGTTTATCTTGTTGCTTGAATTCCTTCGTCTTTTCATATGACTTGGGAGAGGGTAGGAGTCGACCCACATAAAGGGCCTTTTGAAGTGTATACCCTTCACAACTATTGTCTATGATCTTGACCTTGATCTCAGTTTGGGATGAGGTGGATGCAACGTTGGATGGATTAGATGGAAGGAGTGGAGTGGGTCTATTGAGCAGGTAATTTAGGGGTGCTTCCCTTCAAGGAGTTTGCAATATTGGAAGGGTTGCGATTCAATGTGAATGGTGATTTCTCTACCATTGAATGAGAACTTGAGGCATTGATGGTATGTGGATGGAACGGATTGAATGGAATGGATCCATGGGTGACCAAGAAGGATATTGTATGAGAGACCAAGGTCTAAGACCTGACATGTTGCATACACAATTGTAGGGCCCACTTGAAGAGGCAATGTAATGCTACCCTTGGAAACTCTTTTTGCATCATTGTAGGCCTTTATTGTAATTTTACCAGATGGATCAACTATGTCTTCAGAGATTTCCAGTTGTTTGATTAACTTATATGTACATAGATTTAAACCAGATCCATCATCTATAAGGACCCTCTTAACTTTATATTTTTGTACAAGGGCTTCAATGTGAAGGGTTTTTTTTGTGAAATGGGTCATCAGCAGGTGCATCTTTGGATGTGAACATAAGATGAGGTTGCATAGCAAGGTTACCTATGAGGGCTTGGAATTGGGTTTCATTGATGTTGTTAGAGATGTAGGACTCTAGGAGGGCTTGCTCAAGGATCTCTTTATGGACGAGGGATGTTTTGAGGAGCTCAAGGATGGAGATCTGTGTAGGATTTTTCTTGAGGTGATAAATGATATCATATCGGTGGGTGGATGACATTGGAGGTTGGGGAGGAGGGGGAGGATCTCTCTGGATGGTCACTCTTCCTCTGCAAGTGGTAAAATTACAATCATTCTAGGAATTTGAAGGTGCAACACCTTGAATAACTATCATTGCTTGAGAGGATCAGTTTGAGGATTGTGGAGGACAGGCACCTTGGATGGTGACTCTGGGTCTATGAGTGGTGGGAGGGGGATTAGCTCCTTTGATTGTGATGGTGTTAATGGAGGTGTCAGTAGGCTTTATGTGACCCACTAAGGAGTCAAAGTTGGATATGTGATTGGTATAGTCATAATTGATAGCATGATATGATGAGGCCTTGTCTTTACCATACTTAGGGAATGGGTCCTAGTACATTTTGAGTTTATCATTAGAGTTACCAGGTTTTGCAACATCAACCTCAATATCACCCTTATCAATAAGGTCTTGGATGTAGTTCTTGAGTTTCATACATTTACGTGTGTCATGACCATTGATACAATGGTAGTCACAATATTCATTCTCATTATACCATCAAGGCTTAGGTTGATTTGGATCGAAAGGGCACATCCTCAAAAAAATAATAGTGCTAGCCTTTACAAGCTTTTGGAAAATAACCTTAATAGGCTCATTGAGTGGAGTGCACTTGTGTTGATTATTGGATTAGGGAGGGTGACCTTGGATAGAGGTGGTGTTGTAGGGTTGTGATTGATTACGCATATTGAAGAAATTGTTGGTGGTGGTGGGTTTGGATGGGGCGGCAACAGTTTGGACACGCTTGGCGTTGGTGACTCCATTTCTTACAATATTTTTCTTCTAGACCAGAATTTTGGTTTGTCATTATAAGAGGAGGAATTTTGATTTGATTTTTTATAATACTTTAAAGTTCCATCCTCTAAGAGCACATGCTCTAAAGTTAAACCTTTCATAGATATTTCATCAAAGGAAGTCAAGCATTGACAAGTCAAAGATTTTGATAATTTTGGCAACAAGTTGCATTGGAATAGCTCAACTTGATGAGGTTCTGGTATTTCCCACAAGAATTTTTTGATGACATGTCATCGTCTTTGAAGGAAGTTGGCGAAAGTTGCTCTAGGCCTTTGCTTTGTATTGCATAAGTCCATCATAGAAGTGTCATTCTCAATGTTGTAAGCATAGTGAGACATAATTTTTTCTACCAGGTCTGGAAATAATGTGATGGAGCCACGAGGTAGGATGGAAAACCAAGCAAGGGCATCCCCACCAAGGCTTTTTGGGAAAAGTCTTCTAAGGTATACGTCACTATAGGAAACCTCTTGGCATAAGATGTGAAATTCATGGACGTGGTTTCTAGGGTCACCCTCACCTTTGTACTTTTCAAATTTAGGTATTTCAAACCTAAGTAGATAGGGTGCGACTGAAATAGATGGGTCATAGGGACAAGGACATATTTCTTTGAAATTGTAAGGTCTTTTGTTTGTCCCATTCTTGAGGTTCTTGATGAGGTCCTTCATGTCCTAAATTTATTTTAGGAGATCAAGTTGTCAATTAGGGATATTAGGGACGTAATGACACATGTTGGGTATTGCGATTTGATGAGACAAGAAGAGGATTCCACCACCACCACCAATGTATTAATATAAAGAGCGGGGAGGTTGTGAAGTGTGTGGATCTTGTGATCCTTGAATTGTGCTAGTGGGAGGCAAGCTTGTGTTAAGGTAGTTAGCCATATTGTGAAGGGGAACATATGACCTTGGTGGATTAATAATATTTGGTGGAATAAAAATTGGAGATAGAGTCGCTATGGGGATGGAAGTTGCGGGTGTAGATGTTGCAGGTCGAGGATGGATAAGGGGGTCAAGAATGGAATTGTTTATGAGATCACCCTTCGGCGACCTATCAAGGATAGATCTATCAAAACTCGGGGGCATTCGTGCCCCTTGCATGATTAATTGAGCGACAATGCCATAAGGGTCATGTTTGAAAAATATCTCCATTATGTTTTGATTGTAAGGGTTGTCAACAAAGGATTGGACATGTGGAGAAAGATCAGGTTGATCAACAAGTTGTTCCTCTTCGAGTTAAGGATCTTGAGTGAAGGGATCTCTGAACTCGGGCACATTATTGGTGTTTCCTTGGGAAGTCATCTTCGCCTTTTAGGAGTGAGTAAAGACCATGCACAGGTAACCTTTAAAGTGAGTGATGTGAGATTTAGATTGGAAGGAATGATGAGTGGACTTAGCAAATTTTAGTGTTTATTGGGGCTAGATTGAAATTGATTTAGATGGGATATTTGGATAAGGACAAGATTGATTTGATTAGGATGACACGTTAGACCTAGATCAGGACCTATATGTGGGATTGATGATGTGGACCACAAGAAAGGTGGCAACCAAGCTAGGTACAATTTAGACCTTTGTATTAGGATCAATTGATTAAGCATTCTCCTACATGGGACAAACTTGTGTTCCCAAGCAAAATAGGGCAAAAGGATTAGGGTTTTGATCAACCCAAATGATTAATAAAGGGTACTTTGGGGAGATTCTTTACCAAGCACAAAAGACAAATGAAGATTAATTAAGGATAAAGGTATAAATTAAACTTTCACAAAGTGTGAACCTTAGGATGAGGTTGATTTGATTTATTGGATGATTGGGATTAAGGTTAATGACTGATTGATTGATTGGTCTTGATTATGCTAAGTCCTTAGGTGATGATTGGGTGATGATTATGATAGAATGGGGATTGATTGAGGGAGAAGAAGTGTGATGAGAAGAAAAGGTCACCTTAGATGGATTAATAACTCAATATGTGATAGGCAAGTCGAGCAAGTAGGACAAATTGATAGGACCACTCCTATTGATACCTTGGGATAAAGCACCTCTTTGTTGGAAAGCACGGGTTCTTAATGACTCCTCATCAAACTCATTGCAATAACCATGAAGGTAATCATGGAATTGGTGCATGAATTTTCTATGCTTTAGCAAGAGTTTTTGATTGATGTAGAAAAACTTTTAACGCTTGAGGAGTTGATTATAACTGGGTTTATTCTTCTTGACTTGATGGTATATGGAATTTTTAGGATGCTTAAGGGACTTGGTCTTATGACGCATGAAATATTGAGGCGAAGACATTAAAGCACAAACTTTTGACAAGTAGAGACGTTGAAGGACACTTTGCAGTTGGAAAATAAAAAATTTGATGGGAAGTTGGTAAAATTTGGTCAAACGGGAAAATATCGATTTTGTGTCTACTCTTGGCAAGAAAACATCAGACAAAGTATACACATTGGCCAAGGATAATGCTTGATAACAAGTGCAAAAGAGATTGGGGGCCTAGATTAGCCCAAACAGATTTTACTGGTATCTCACAAAATGTAGACACGCTTTCAAACATACAACTTGGGATAGAAAGTGGAAACCATTTGATGGCCCCCCTACAACATATAAATACCTCCAACAAGAAGACAAATAAATATTCTAGTAGCAAGGGCTCCACTCCACAACACTCACTTTTCGTGCATACTAGATTCTCTTACCTCAAAGATCCAACGATCTATGATATGGGGAATTCTTGTCTCATCTTGATGTGGTACATGAGGGGTATCTATGGGGTACAATCCTCACACCTTGAACCATCAAACGTGGGATTTGGGCTACTAACACAAACGTTATTAGTAATTCTCCAATGGGTCTAGTCCAACAATGGTTTCACAAAGCAAGCCATTAAAGGTGTTAACTGAGCTTATTGGTATAGGGAAGGCCCCCACATACGTCGAATTCACTCAACACTTCATTCGTTTGACCAGGTTTTAATTATAGTATCCCAGAAACACACCACTCGAGATTGCGTAGGGAGAGTCGATAACTCCGACATGTCCCAATTCAATGTACCCTTATGGGGTGATGAAATCCTCAATCAAGAATACCCCTCTCTACAAAAAGAAAAAAGTCAATTACCTTTCTCATCACCCAAAGTCCAGAAAGGCAAGGGGAGAGGATAATAGGTGTGATGGTAGGTCCACCCTACACAATCACAAGCACTCCAAACATGGAAGACATCAATTCTTTTTAATCCCACATGTAAAATGTTATCTAATCTAAGAAAGCAAATAAATAACTAACACTAGTGGAAAAATCAAAATCTTGGACAAACGTGTTGCAGAAAATAGATTAGTAGTCTGATAAATGATCATGGACAAACAAAATAAACCTGCAAGACTCAAAATTGATTAGTATCAAAAAGTCCTAACTACCTCGGTGCAAACGTTGAAGTACAGGCATAGACGTCAAACGTCTGTCCAGGCATTGAAGTAGGCCTGAACTATGAAATTAAAAATACAGAAAGCGAGAAACAAATTTGAAATTCAAATTCAAAAATTGATACTTGCGGAGACATTGATTTACAAGCTTACAGTGCAGACGTTAAGTGTCTGCGCAAACGTTGAAAGACTGAAAACAACAAACAATTACTCCAAAAATTAAAATTTAAAAATTTGAATGTAGGCGGGAAATCATGTCTGGTGGAGACGCAAAACCAGAGCATAAACATTGACTATCTACGCAGACACTGATGCATTGATTTTCCCGAAAAACAACTAATTTAGCCTTAAGATTTGTAAATCCTGCTAAAAAACAGAAATTAAAATACACATAAGTAGTTGTTTTTGTTTATTTTAACCAATTTTTTTAATTTTTTTGTGTTTTTAAGTTGTAAAAACTGAGAAATAGCTCAAAAAATTATGTCAAAAGACATTAGATGGAGATGTCAAATCACAGTCGGAGACGTTGAAGCAAGAAACCTGAAAAAGGCAGGTTCAAAAATTTAAAATATGTGCAGAGATGTCGATCTAGTTCGTAGACATTGAAACAGTGAGTCAGAGATGTTGTTTTACAAATGTGGACGCTGTTCTGGAACTGCAACTCAAATTCTCAAAAAACATCAAAAATGAGATTAGTAGTAAGGGATGTGGGTCCCACCAGGTGTGCCAAAATGAAGAGGATCAAGACTCCAAGTGCAATGGTTAGTCAAATAAAATCATAAAACATTCAAAACACTAAACAAACATAACCATTGAATATCATGGGATTATCAGACAGATCTACTGCAAAATCTATTTGGGACAAACTAGAAACATTGAATGAAGCAGATTCCACTATCAAAATTGCAAAACTGGAATGTTACCGGGTCAAGTATGAAAATTTAAAAATGCAAGAGGATGAAAGAATTTATGCATTTATGGAAAGAGTTAATGAAATTATTTTAGGAATACAATATTGTGGAGGATCTTTAAGTGAAGATGAAATTGTTTCTAAAGTTTTAAGAGCTTTGCCACTGGGTTACAAAATGAAAGTGACAGCTATTAATGAGTTGAGAACAATGCCTAATATATCAGTATCTAGAGATACTTTGGTTGGAAAACTTTCGGCATTTGAGCTTAAAGAATTTGGTCATGTTGCTACAATCAAGACTAATATAGCCTTCAAAGCATCAACATCATTAGCATCATCATCATCATCATCATCTGACAAATCTGATTGGAAAGCACTTTATGCAAACGAACTTGAAGATATCAGAAGAGAAAATGAAGAACTTGAAGAACTTGAAGCACTATTTGCAAGGAAGATGCCTAAAGGTCCAACGGGAAGTAAGTCTGAAGGTAAAGCACCTTTCAAATGTTTTAATTGCAATAAAGTTGGTCATATGGCATCTAGGTGTCCTGATAGACATTCAAGACTAAGAGATGAGGAAATGAAAACATATAAACCTAACCCTAAATATCAGAGATACAAATTTAAGAAAAACAGAGATAAGTCATGTTACTATGTAGATGAAGGTGTTACAGATGATTTTGATGAAGACCCAGCAGATAATGGATGGGCATTTGTAGTCGATGCTCGCATCATATGATTGGTGAAAAAAGCAAATTCTTATCATTACAGGAATATCATGGAGGTCAAGTAAGATTTGGAGATGACAAAGCTTGTTTAATCAAAGGAAGAGGCAATATATCTTTGGATGGTAAGCACAATACTGACAATGTTTATTATGTTGAATGTTTAAAGCATAATATTTTGAGTGTTGGTCAGTTAGTGGAAAAATGATTTCAATTACAATTCAAGAATGGAAAATACAAAATCATAAACTGAATTGGATTAGAGATTGCAACCGGTAATCAGACTAAAGGTAATATCTTTCATTTGAATACCAGCGATAAAACATGTTTGATTGCTCAGATTGATGAAAGTTGGTTATGGCATAAAAGACACTATCAAGTGAATTTTGATTGCATTGTAAAGATCAGTTCAACCAAGGCAGTAAGGGATTTACCTAAGATTGTGAAATCTCATAATCCAGTATGTAAGGAATGTCAAATGGGAAAGAAAGTTAGAACAACATTTAAGAGCATTTATGAGAAATCCAATAATATTCTTGATTTAATTCATATTGATTTATGTGGTCCAGCAAGAACAAGAAGTCCTCGGGGTGATAGATACTTTATGCTAATAATTGATGATTATTCTAGAATGTGTTGGGTTACTTTTCTCAGAGAGAAATCAAAAGCTTTTGGGAGATTCAAGATATACAAGGCAATGGTAGAGAATGAAACTGACAAGAAAATCAAATGTTCGAGATCCGATCAAGGAGGAGAATTCACATCTAGGGAATTCAATGCATTCTGTGAAGAGAACAGAATCAAAGGACATGATGGAACAAAATCTACCTCATATGTACTAGAGAGAAGCAGTAAATACAACGGTTTATACTTTCAACAGAGTTCACATCAAAGGTGAAACCGGTAAGACCCCTTATGAACTATGGTTCAGTCATATTCCTACTCTTAAATATTTCAGAATATTTGGAAGCAAATCTTATATTAGGAGAGATGATTCTATTGGCAAATTTGATCCTAGAAGTGATGAAGGAATATTTCTTGGTTATTCAACTAGAAGCAAGGCATATAGATGTTATAATAAAAGATTGTAGAAAATCATTGAAAGTATTAATATGAAGATAGATGAACATTTTAGAGGAGAATCAAGATCTATAGGTTCTAAACTGGCATTAGAATTGATTGTAAATGAACCAACATAGATTGCACCAGAACAAAAGGTAGAACCAATCACACTGGCATCATCACAGAACTCAACTATGACTGAAGAACAACAGCCTGTGAATGGAAATCAGAGTAAACCTAGGTATGTAAGATTGAATCACTTAGAAAATTAGATAATTGGAAATAAAAATCAAAGTGTTATGACAAGAGGAATACTGGCAAATGAAGAGGTATGTTTAATTTCTCAAGTTGAACCAGCATCAGTTGTTGAAGCATGTCAAGATAAACATTGGATAAAAGCAATGGAAGAAGAATTAGAACATATTGAAAAGAATAATACTTGGACATTAGTTCCTCGGCCTAAAGACAAAAATGTAATTTGAACTAAATGGGTATTTAGAAATAAACTTAATGAAGACGGTGAAGTAATCAGAAACAAAGCAAGATTAGTTTGTAAAGTTTATTCTCAGAAAGAAGGAATTGATTATAATGAAACCTTTGCACCAGTAGCCAGAATTGAAGTAGTAAGGCTATTTCTTGCATTTGCAGCTCACAAGAACTACAAGGTTTATCAGATGGATGTAAAATGTGCATTTTTGAATGGAGATCTTGAAGAAGAAGTTTACATTGAGCAGCCTGATGGATTTTCATTAACAGATGATAAGGATATGGTTTGCAGATTCAGTAAAGCTTTATATGGATTAAAGCAAGCTCCCAGAGCTTGGTATGCTAGACTGGATAAATATCTTTTAAAGCTAGGATACACAAAAGGTAATGTTGATAGTAATTTGTATTAAAAAATTACCATTGATGACATTTTGGTTATTGAAGTATTTGTGGATGATATCATTTTTGGAGGAGAAGAAGAGCTATGCAAAGATTTTGCTAATAAGATGCAGGAAGAATTTGAAATGTCTATGATTGGAGAGATAAAAAAATTTCTAGGTTTGTAGATTTCTCAAACAGATAAAGGATATTCATTTGTCAAACAAAATACTTGAAGGAACTTTTGAAGAAAATTTGGAATGGAAAACTCCAAACTGGTAAGCATTCCTATGACTACAAGTAATAAATTGACATCAAAGGATGATTCTGCTCCTATAAATCTGACAAGGTACAAATTTATGATTGGAGGGTTATTGTATTTGACACAAACCAAACCTGATATAATAAATGCAATGTGTATTGTTTCAAGATTTCAAAGCAATCCTAAAGAAAATCATGAAATTGCAGTAAAAAGGATTTTTCGATACCTGCAAGGCACAACAAATCTTGGTTTATGGTATCCTAAGGATGACAATTTTGAGTTATATGCATATACAGATGCAAATTGGGTAGGAGATGTGGATGATAGAAAGAGTACCACTGGAAAAGCATTCTTTCTTGGCAGAAGATTAATTTCATGGATCAGCAAGAAGTAGACCTACATATCATTATCTATAGAAGAAGCAAAATACATTGCTGCAGCAACTAATTGCACTCAGGTATTATGGATCAAGCAAATGTTAAAGGATATCAAGGTAAAATGCAAAGAACCGGTAATTATTTACTGTGGTAACTCAATAGCAATAGATATATCAAAGAATCTGGTATTTCACTCTAAAACAAAGCATGTTTCTATTAAGTATAATTTTCTGAAAGAAAACGTTGAAGCAAATGAAGTGAGATTGGTTTATGTGAACACTAAAGAGAAAATTGCAGATATTTTTACAAAGCCTTTGCCTAAGGAAACATTTGAATATCTCAGAGAGAAGCTTGAGGTAATCACCCCACTGGCAGAGACTTAAATGATGCAGATTGGAATCAAACTAGCAGGGACTAATAGAAAAATCTTTTTCTAGCTTGATGAAGGAGAGCTACTGCTCAGGGGGAGTAGTTAGTTGTATGTTATGTTTTGATTTTTAACTACTTTGGCATTTGATGTCAAAGGGGGAGAGATGTCTATGGAAAAACATTGTACTTTGGAAAGATGTATTTTGGTTTTGGTTATATTGTTTCTGTTTTTGGTACAGAACTTTGTGATTGACCTATTTAGGAGAGATTGTTGGCATTCTGTTTTGGCACTTAGATGTTTTTCCATCTAGTGTTGCCATCAATGCCAAAGGGGGATAGTGTTGGTATTATGGATGACTTCATCATGTGTTGCATTGGTTTTGTCATTGATGTCAACACTTATCTTTCTGGAGGTCTACATTGTTGGTTTGACACTCTGGTTATATTGGTTTGTTGATGCACTGGCACATTGTGGTCCCTGTATGGATATTGGCTTATGCACAGTTACCGATATATGTTTCACCAGCAGCTCAGGAAGTTGATGATGACTTTTTATCATCTGGAGATCATTTGGTTATGTCGAAGACATGGATTGGATGTTTGCATTTGGCGTTTTGCATATTGGTCTAATCAGGTTCACATATTTGCCATAACCGACATAGGAAATCATGTTCCAGATCAACACGACATGTTTTGGAAATGATTTATTGATTGGATAATGTGTAAATGTATTGAGGCTGACATATTGTATTGAACCAAGACTTATTTTGTAATTAATTTAAATGTAATATCTTTTAGGAGCTGACCTAATGATTAGGTCTTAGGTTTTGTATAAATAATTGTAAGATCTTATTTGGAAGAAGTGTGTGCATATATTGAAGATCATTGTGAAGAGAAAAAAATAAGTAGATCCTTGTGTGAATCACGCAAATATTATCTAAAGGTTATGAAGGTATTTGGTCCTCATGCGCAGAGCTTAAACCGGTACTAAATCTGGCATTGTAGATGCTAAATTGAAGCAGTACGTTGATTATTGGATTTAACCATCCAACTGTGTAGTCAGTGTGACTCCTAATTTTGTGATTGAACAGTGAGCTCTAGGCGGTTGGCCTTTCTGCATGTGTAGACCCCATTATTGTAATTCACTTACTATCTGCAGTAGTATCATCTGATTGTGGGTAAGGTTACCCGTTGTGGTTTTTCCCTTACAGGGTTTCCACGTCAAAATCTTTATGTCATGTGTTGTGGATGTTGTTTTGCTTTTTATTTCATGCATTAAGTTGTACTGGTATTGCTATAACTTTTAATTTGTTTTACCGACACTGAGTTTTAAGTTGGAGTAATTTGTTTTGGGTTGTAATTTATTAACAACTGATTCACCCCCCCCCCTCTCAGTTGTCCTTCCCGATTCCTCACATATACCTTGAAATATTGTCTTCTCCTTTGGATTGAGCCTTTGATGAAGTTGAAGATGTGCCCCTCTTCAATTTGTTTGGATTGGCTCCTTGTAGGATTGTGGATTGCTCTCCACGCAACAAAATTATAGTGGATGGATGGAAGAATTAATAGTAGATGATGATCAAGTGATTATGGATGCCTAAATTTCCTATAGCGATGATGCATAAGGGATGATTCTAAGCACAAATTCTAGCAGCATGTAATTGCATGAGGATGAGATATGAAAGTGAAGGGGAGGAGACCCTAATTTATAAATTTAAGAGAGGAAGAATGAACGGTCAAGATTGATTTGAAATGAAAGGCCAATATTGAAAGAGATGGATGAAGTGGATTGAGATGACATGGTGTGGAGACCAAGAGATTTGCTATAAAGGCATTTCTTATCTCCACACTCCACAATGTGCATGGAGAAGATATCCTCGAGTACATTGGGAAGAGAAAAAGGAATAAATAATTCTTTGGAGAAGGACAAGGGAATTAAATATTCTCAAATAATAAAATGCGTAGAATAATGGGGAGGGAAAAGAAATTAAAAATTCCTTGGGAGATGGGAGTGCATAGGAAAGTGGGAGAATTTGAAATCCTTGAAATGACCAAAGTTGGTGCATTTAAGGTTTGGAAGGTGAGAGGGGAAAGCCATCTATGGAAAATGGTTGACTTTTCTCTAATCATGATGATTAAGATTGTGCAAAGATTAAGAAGGGAGATTAAGTGAGTTAATGAGGGATTAGAGTGCAAGTGGGAAAGTTAGGAGGATGTGACATGAGGAGAGAGAATGAGTGGATGAATTAAAAATTGGAGAATAATGTTAATAAGGGTTCTAGAAGAATTAATTAACTTAAGTGGGGATTAGGGAAAGTGATTTGTAGGAATCACTTTAGCTAAGTTAATTAATTAGAATTAATTGACTTAAGGAGGATTTAGAAGAATTAATTATTTAGGATGACTTTAGAAGAATGGGTATAATTAATTTATTTGACAAATTAATTATTTGGGCTATAATGAAAGGATTAATTAAATTAAATTTAAATAATTCTAAGAGGAATAAGAATAACATAATTAATTAATTATGTAGACAGGATAAATTAATTAAATATTTAATTTAATTAATTCTAGACATCTACATTCTCAATTAGAGAGGTCATCGATAGGAGTAATGATTCTTTCTCCATGCTCATTAGATACCCTAGGAGAGGCACAATTGTTAGCCTTTTCAATATTATTTTTAGGATTATCATTATCTACAAAAGCTTTTATGTGATCTACATATGTAATGCATTTTCTTAAGACTAATGTAGACTCTTAAATTTGACTAATTATTTTAATCAAATTTAATTTTCTTAGTCATAAATAATTAATATTATTTAATTAGTTATGTCATCTTGTCTAGCTAAATTAATTTAATTAATTGATCCATGCCCTATTAATTGATTAATGTAACTTTAATAAGTTAATTCCCTTTAATCCTTCTAATAAATAAAATAATTCAAAGATAACCCTCATCTAACCCTTCCTCTAGCCTAACCACTAACTAACCCAAGTTGCTAACAACCTTATTTTCTAACCTCCCTTGTCACATGTGTGCACTTTCCTATTTTCCTAAATATTAGGAAAATAAACTAATTTTGGGTGTCTACCTCCCAAAATGGGCATGTGTACTTGTTTACACTTGCCCTTCTCAAGGACACTTGTCATTCCTTGCATTGCCACTTGTCCTCAATTGAGACAAGTGGCACATGCTCAAGAATCACCCTCATCTCATCAAATCCTATTTAACCCCCTCATTTTCCTTTGCAAATCATCCATTTTCATGCAATCATACTGTTACCATGTCATATTGTTTACTCACATCCAACCACCCTTGCATCCATTTTTAGCTTAATATCTTGCATTTTACATAATCATGGAAATACTTTTGAGCACCATTGGACATCAAGCAAGCATGCATCAAAACTAAATTGAAAGGACAAATCCTTAACAAAAGGATCTATTTGAGTTTGCATTTTCTTTGTTTATTAATCATATTTTAGCTTCTTTTTATTGTCCTATCTTGAGTGTTTGGTAATTTGTGTTTGTTTAGATTGATAGTTGTCATTTCTATCTCTTTGGTTTTGTACTTATATTTTTACTCACACATTTTTGGCACACCCGGTGGGACCCACTTCATCGGTCATTTCTCATGTTTTTGGTTGTTTTAGTGTGCTATTTCACATATTTTGGACACTTGTAGGTGAAAACATAGGATTATAGTTTGATTTCCTCTTTGAGAGAAGTCAGTTTGAGCCCCAAGTCGATTTGGAGAAATGACGAGATTGACACTAGAAATAGCAGGAATGTGCTCCTACTGTCATATAGATGATATAATTCCAAATTTTTACTCTCATTTTTTTTAAAAAAATTCTGTCAGTTTTAAACAATAAAATGGTAAGAATGACAGTAGAAATAGTGAGGGTAGAAATAGCAAGTTTGTGTATAGAAGCCGCGAGATTGTATATTTGTCTGTATTTTCCTAATTTTTGTTTTCTGTTAGAATTTTCATTTACCAATAAAGTGGCAGTTTTAAACTATGTAACAACAGGTTTGCAAGTATATATTTAGAACAACAGGAATGTGTTGGCAATTGACACTCATTGGATTCATATGTTTTCATTGATGGCAACAAGATTCATTAGGAAGCATACACATGCATACATCGACAGACATCGACATTGTGTATTCAGGGTCACAACCGGCACCGACACCGACATCCAGCACTTCAGTGAAGCCGACATCAGTCTAGGATCCGAAGGAAGCTTTATTTGTAAAATCATTTTGTAATTATTGTATTAGGCCGACATTGTATATCTTTTGTAATGTATTGTAAGCCGAAATAAGGCATATTGTTTATAAAGGGTATATAGGTCAGTTTGTTAAGGTCATTATGATAAGTGACATGATAGATTGTAATAAGGATATAGGAGACTATGTAATGTGAAGGATATGTATGTAGATCATTTTGTATGTGAATGTTATATCGTGCAGTGATCTGTAGATGCTTTGTGAAGCATTCTTGGAGGAAAGGAGATACCTGTAGAAGTGTTCAGGGTTTATGAACCGGTACAGAGCAGAGTTATAACCAGAACTCTTTTTGGCATAGCAGATGCATTTTGTGAGTTCATTATTACTATTTTATCTCAGCAGAAGGTTGTAGTCAGTGAGACTCTTTTGTGATGAGCAATGTGCTCTAGGCAGTGTGCCTTCCTGCATGTGCAGGCCCCCATTTTATGTAATATCTTTCATATGGCTAGTGAACTGATATTGTGGGTCACAACTCCCACCGTGTTTTTTCCTCTTTGAGGTTTTTGACGTATAAATTATGTGTGTTATGGTGCTCATTTATTTGGATAATTTATTTGCTTCAAGTTATATGTTTCTTCATTTACCGGTTTATATGTGTATGTTATAAAAGGGTAAAATCATATCTTATCGGCAAAACACTAATTCACCCCCCCCCCCCTTCTCTCAGTGTTCTTGGATCCCTACAATTGGTATCAAAGCCTGGTACCTCAGAGAAAGTTTAACAGCTTGAGGAAGATCTTGAAACTAGAATCATTGAACATGGCTATGGAGAAGCAACGTGAGATGGCACTTGAGGATTATGATGTTGAAAGGATGAAGAATTTAAAATTACAAGATGAATTGAATTTTTCTAATGAATTCATTCTTGTCCTACAAAAAAGGTTATCATCAACTCAAGATAAGAGGAAGGAACTTTTGCAAAACCAGGATGATGAAGAGAAAAATGCACTCAAGGAACAATGTCAGAAACTAAGTCAAGCAAACATGCTCATGAGGAATGAAATGCAAGACTTGACTATGAGGATGTCAAAAGATATTGAGGATAGAAAGAAGGAGGAAAATCTAGTTGTATCTTTGAAGAACAAATCTGAAGAATGTGGCAGATTGGCTCATGAAAATAATATGTTGAAAACTAATTTGGTACAATCCTAGAATAATGAACAAGAGCTTGAAAGACAAATAATAACTCTGAGAGATGATCTGACTACTGCAAGTGAGTACAAAGAAAAATTTAGAATTAGTACTACACAATTGGATGATTTATTGAAAAGGCAAAGGCAGAGTGAAGATTCTAGAGGACTTGGATTTGTACAAGGTGAAATCTCCAGTACTGCAAATGAAGATCAGACAACCGGTATGCAAAACTCATCAGAATAGAGGAAATCGGTAAGGCAATCAAATTCTTATAAATTCAATGGTAGATGTTTTGTTTGTAATAAATTTGGGCATATGGCTAAACAATGTAGAAATAGAGAAAATCAAAACTACAATTCTGTTCCCGGTCAATGCTCAAATTGCAAAAAATATGGTCATAAGTCAGAAGATTGCAGAATGAATGTTAAATGTCATGCATGTGGAAAGTTTGGAAATTTGACTAATCAATGTAGGTCAAGAAATGATGTCGAATATGTTAAAGCAATTCAAAAGAACAATGTTACATGTTATGCATGCAACAAAATAGGTCATATTGCTAAGTACTGCAGAAGCAAGACTAAACCAATTAGCAATGATAAAGAAAATGAGAAAGAAAAGAAGAAGGTAGATGAAATACAAAATGATCACACCAAGAGATGGGTTAGAAAATCTGAAGAGCCAAGTGGAGATGCAACTACACCGGTAACTCCACCGATAAAACAGAGCAACCCTGCACTGGTAAAAAAACTCAACCAGTAACTAAGGCATACGCCTTAGGGATTGGCAAATTCATTGAAAATATTTCATATTCCCTAGAGGAGATCTAGAAGAGATCTCAAGAGTTGTATTGATCATTGAGGAAGGTTTACCCGACATAATACTATGAAACCGGCATCCGGTAAGGTACATCACTAAGCATTTATGACAGTGAAGGATTAGGGTTTACTTGCTGGAAAAGGGGGAAAGTCAATTCATTTTCACTCACCAAGCATTCAAGAAATCCAGAGTGAAGCAAAGACAAATCTCAATTGATTAAGAGTGAGCAAAGGCATTCTGAAAGGATTTCTAGCAATTATCAGAGAAGCAATCAAATCTTCAAACTGGCGATCATTTTTAGGTATCTCTTTAAAATGGCATCTGGATCATCTACTCCTACTTTCATTGAAAATCCCACCATTTTTTAAGTCAAGGATAGGTTGAGACTCATTTTCAAGGAAGCTCCCCAGATAGCCAAGAAGGAAGACTTTATAGATGCATTCTCTAGGGTTCCTGATGGTGTAATATATGTAGAAGACGTAAGGGCGTATATTCACTACACCTTGGAAGATATAGGCACTGAGGAGATTAAGGGCATGTATCAATCTGTGATACTGGGAAGCTACAAAAAAATCAAGCCGGAATATAAGGTCATTGAATATCTAGGGTTAACTAGTATCCTATACATACCGGAATTCAAGGATGAAGTGATCAGATATGTTCTGAGCAGGGTCCACAATGAGTTCATCTAGCTGGATCGACCCTACATGATCACCCAGGAAGCAATTCAAGCAATCATCGGCTTACCTAAAGTCGGACAAGAACCTAGCAAGAATATTTCCAACACTGGGGTTGAGAAGCTCACCGATGCAACCCATGATGGAAGATCAATGAGGATCAACACCATCAAGGACATAGATGTGAAATTTGTCAATATGATCATCGGTTACAAGGTAACTCAATCTAGTGGATTGAACTATGCTGCCAGTTCGTGTATCCATGTTGCCCACCAAATGCTAAGGAATAATGGAAAATGTAATTTACGTGAATGGATGAGAAGTGAAATAATGTTGAATCTTGGGACAATCAAGAGTGTGAAGAAAGGAACTTTTAGGTTTGGGAATCTCATTGTCTATTTAATGTTGTACTTCATGAATGAGCGACCTGGTCTAGGTAAGAAGCATTGGGCTCATGACATACTGGTAGGTATGTAAATCAAGGATGCAATCACTGGTCTTGGTACCAACAAAGATGAGAATCTTTGGGGCTTCTTCAAAACTTTTCAGAAAAACATGAGACACAGGGAGAGGATATCAAAGCACATTGTGGAGAAATACTCCATTGATATTTGTTTTATGGTAAAAACTGATGAAACTCTCATGGAGGAAGTAGAACCTAGGACCATTAGGGTCACTGAACTTGGGTATGAATTAGATGACAACATCTTGGAACTTTATGCAAAAATGTTGTTTGAAGCTCCATTATATGACAAAACTAAACATTTTGGCACTGCGGAGGAAAAGGATCTTGAAGTCAAAACTGGCTTCAACAGGAAAAGAAGAGAAAAGAAAATTGATAAGATGTCAACATTTGTTTGGAATGTAATTCATACGATTGATACAGAACTGGGTTTTGGATCCAAACTGGTAAATCAACCAGCAGTGGCTATTGCTCCTGAGGCAAAGAGGCCTGAAACTTTCATTTATTCTATCGCTTCTGACTCTAATCCAGAGGATAATGAACCTCTAGCATTTAGAAGGGTACAGAGGAAGAAAGATGACTAGCCTTCAGTAGAGGAGAAGAAGGTGGAGCCAAGGAGGAAGTTAGTAAGAAAGGTAACAACTACACCCACACCTCCAGCAAGGAAACCTTCTCAGAAAAGGAAACCAGTCTCATCCACTCCGACAACCCCTAGCAAGAAATAAAAGAGTGATGAAGCTACTGAATCTGGTAAGGTTACAATGACTTGTGCTGAATTAATAGATGACATAATAAAGGATGGTATTTTGAAGAATGTATCTTTTTACAATGAAAACTTAGAAGATAATGAGCAGGATGAGATTGAAGAGGCAATTTTGTTACACATAGATATATATAAGAAAACTTTAGTAGAAATTTTCAAGGAAATTTCTCTATCATTGTATAATAAGTTAGATGCAAGAAGACTTGATGCAGTCAAGAGGGATAGAGAAATTAAGGAAGTAGAACTTTTAAGTATGTGTGGCTCAATAAACAATGAGGAAATGAAATGATGCATTCATGTTGCAAACAAAACAGTTTTTAGCAGCAAACCCCGACAAATAAGCCTAATGATGGGCAGGGTAAATGAGGTAGTAAATGAGACCAGAAATGGTTGGTCCAAATTCTTCCAAAAGAATCTAGATTTTCTCTCCTCCCATGAAGAATTTGTTAAGGCAACTACTCCCACCATCCCGGACAAATATAAAGGGAAAGGTATTTTGGATAGTTCAGTTCATATTTTGAATAAACCGGTAGTAACTATGAGTATATAGACACCACTGGCAGTAAAGGAGAGTGTACAGTCAATACCGATAGAGACAACTTTTGTACAAGGCAATGTAGATAATGTACATGGTATTGACAATATTGTGGATAATACTCCACCAACAGTAATCGATACTGCACCAAGTGGTGAAGCCATCGGTGCAAAAGAAGATAAGGTAAAGGGAATTGATAAGACTATACCGACAGTTGATGTTGATTCCCTAGCAAAGGTTTTAGCGATTGACACTTCTCAAGTTGAGAAGAAATCAATCATTGAGATGAGTCCCACTAAGTTAATGATGATGGCTACTCAGAAGCTAATAAAGGAGGAATCAAAAGATAAAGGAATAATAGATCAGTCAATTACAGTTTTACATAGACTAATTCTTGATTGTATGATTGAGAATGAAGCAAGCCCTTCCAGCAAGCTTAAGGCATTAACTGAGCATATATCTAACAACTTTCAATCATTGCAGCAAATTTCATATCGGCTGGCACTTGAGAGATTTGCTTTGGCTAAAAGAGTCGCTTGCGATCAGATTATTGAAACAGAGAAGAGGAAGATTGGAGAGAAACTAATTCTTATTGAAAATTCTTGAAATAGTGTACTAATATCTTCAGGGTCTATTGTAACATAGAAATTCTTACAACAAATGTAGATAACAGGTTAAAGGAGTTACAAGATAAGGTTGCTAATATTGCTAATTCTTTTCATGGATTAACCTCACTCAGAACATCTATTGATGGAAAAATTTTGTCTTTGGAGAACCAAATTTTTGCTTTTGAAAAAGAAAGAGACAAGATCATTCAGAGAGAAAAGAGTCTCAGAGGATTGGTGAGTCCAAGATTGGATTCACTTGGTGTATATAAGAGGGAATGTATGGATATGCTTGCAAAGCCCACACCGGCATAAGTCACAAAGAAGGAAACATTTGCACACTTACTGAGTGGACTTGTATCCATATTTGAAACTTTTAAAACTAGTTGGGATACATATTTACAATTGCTAGACAAAGCTTACCCAAAAATTTTGAAATTGGTCAAGCTCCAGTAAAGTAATATGTATTTATTCATTTTTTGCAAAGATTTTGAACCAATTCTTTCAATTCTTTCACTGATCTTTGGCATTGATGCCAAAGGGGGATTGTATATAATGTGAAAAATATCAGACAAAAAATATGGGAAGGATATCAGACAGAGTGTATTGCTCAAGGGGAGCATACTTCAGTTGAACTGATAGGGAATCCATTTTTCACATGAGTGTTGCCATCAATGCCAAAGGGGGAGATTGTTGGAAATTGACACTCATTGGATTGATATGTTGTCATTGATGGCAACAAGATTCATTAGGAAGCATACACAGGCATACACTAGTAGACACCAGCATTGTGTATTCAGGGTCACAACCGGCACCAACACCGACATCCAGCACTTCAGTGAAGCCGACATCAGTCTAGGATCCAAAGGAAGCTTTATTTGTAAAATTATTTTTTAAGTATTGTATTAGGCTGACATTGTATATCTTTTGTAATGTATTGTAAGCTGACATAAGGCATATTGTTTGTAAAGGGTATATAGGTCAGTTTGTTAAGGTCATTATGATAAGTGACATGATAGATTGTATTAAGGATATAGGAGACTGTGTAATGCGAAGGATATGTATGTAGATCATTTTGTATGTGAATGTTATATCATGCAATGATTTGTAGATGGTTTGTGAAGCATTCTTGGAGGAAAGGAGATATCGGTAGAATTGTTCAGGGTTTATGAACTGGTATAGAGCAGAGCTATAACCAGAACTCTTTTTGGCATAACAGATGCATTTTGTGAGTTCATTATTACTATTTTATCTTAGCAGAAGCTTGTAGTCAATGAGACTCTTTTGTGATGAGCAGTGTGCCTTCTTGCATGTGCAAGCCCCCATTTTATGTAATATCTTTCATATGGCCAGTGAACTGATATTGTGGGTCACAAATCCCACTGTGATTTTTCCTCTTTGAGGTTTTCCACGTATAAATTATGTGTGTTATGATGTTCATCTATGTGGATGATTTATTTGCTTCAAGTTATATGTTTCTTCATTTACCGGTTTATATGTGTATGTTATAAAAGGGTAAAATCATATCTTACTAGCAGAACACTGATTCACCCCCCTCTCAATGTTCTTGGATCCCAACAAAATGAACTATGAAATGGTGAGAATGCTCTATCTTTTATTTTCTATACTTTTCTTGAATGTTAATTTTGATTTAGTTTGTATAGTATGCTAACTTGCCTCTATTTTCTAGTTTTTTCCTAATATTTATGCATATTTGATTGTAGAAGACCCCAAAATCTAGACAACTAACATGTTTTTTGTACAACCGCTAAAGAGGGGTGCACTTGAAAATAAAAGCTTTGGGTTAAAATGAATAATGTGTCTTCTTTCTAGTTAGAAAACACTTCAATTTCTTAAGGGGAATTAATCGTGTTTGTCATGTCTTCAATTTGTTTAGATTGCATCCCTAAAGTAGCACATAATCATCCTCTCCCCTTGCACTTCCAGGTGATCTTGGGTGTAAGAGAACGTATACTATCTTATTAGTGAGCCTACCTCCCAGTGCTATATTTTGATGAGAGGGAACGAGTCAAGCGATACTTTAATCTGATCCACTATATAAAAAAAGGGTGAGATGAAAGTCATAGCCCACTGGTATTAGCTTATGTCAATCTTGTCAATCCAAAACAAGTTTTCATACTCAAAGTACAATTGCCTTAGCCCACATAGGGTGCTATATTTCCTTCAATTATGACTAAACACCTTGTTTTTAGTGGCCAAAAATACCCATACTTTGTGGTTTAAGGAGTGCATGTCGTACCTCAAAGATTCTCTTCGTGTACCCTTTGTAATGAGATAGAAATTCCACATATATTTTTTAATCTTAGAGGTAAGAGAGAAAGTGTGTTGGTGTCGTGGAAGGGAGTGAGTACCACTTAATCTCTATCTATATATTGCATCTAAGGTATTCTATTGTAATAGCTTCACAAACTAGTATCTTTGTTTCCAAGTCGAAGTTGTCAAGTGCCTGATTTGTCTTCATATTCATACTAGTAAAATGTTATCATTTGGGATAATCTAGGCCCTCATCTTTCAGTTGAGTTAGACACTTTGCTTATATGTTTGCTATGTTTTTTATGTCACCATCTTTTGCTAAAAGAGTCAAGTACAAAATTGTCCAAAAAACAACAAGTTTTATAGTCTAAAACATCATCATTTTCACTTAGTCCAATCAAAAGTCATGGGTTCACTATCATGAAACCACAAGATTGCACCATAAAGTGGTGAGAACAACATTTATTCAAGAGTCAGTTCACCCAATGCAGAAATAGTGGGAACATTATGTTTCCCCAATCAGTTTGTCAAGATCTTAAAAGTAGCAGGTTTGCATCTTGTAGTTCAGGGAGAACATTCTTGTTTGCTCAATTAGTGTTCTAAGTCATGTAATGGAAGGAATGTTGTTGTTTTCTCATTCATTTTACTGAGTCAAGTAGTAATGGCTTCACACCTAGAAATAGTGAAAATGTTGTTTCACAATTATCAATTTGCTACTCTGTAAAAACCATGAGTTCCCTGTCACGGACTGCGGGATTGTGCTATAACCATTAGGTTTGCACCCAGAAGTGGCGGGAACGCCGTTTGTCTCATTATTCTACCCACTTTTTCTCAATTTTGGGCCTATTTACCTAGTCCAATAGGTTTTCTACTTACCCAAGTAAGGTTTTATTCCATTTGTGTTGTCATTATCATTTGTTAGGATCTTGATTTCCATTATCGCTTTTATCATCCCCGTTTTCACGTCATCTCCTTAGTTGTCATCATCTCAATTCTCACGTCATTATTATTGTCCATCGTCACCTCTCATCTCCCAATTCGCATCATCATTGCATTTTTCCTAATTCAAGGATCAATCTTTCAATCAAATTGATCTATTAATCAATCCAATTGAGTCATAAATCGATCTATCCAATGTCAATGAATTTTTTAATTGATCGTCAAATATAGCTGAGTCAAGTCAATAAATGCATCAATTCCAATCATCTTGGTTGGTCACCTAGTCAAATCGATCATTCTTCTCATCAAATCAATGGATCAATCATTTAGTCATTCATCTTATTCATCATCCAATCAATCAATTGGTCAAGTCAAAAATTAATCCTTCTTCCAATGTTTGGTCTCACATCCAAAAATTGCAATATAGTCTACATTTTCTTAGCATCCTTTATCACTAACTCTTTGACTATATTGTGTCAAGAGTTTAGTCTTTTGTGTCTTTGTGGCTTTATCACCTTGAGCGAGAGGTTTGGTTCACATTGATTCATCTTGTTGCATGATTTCATCCTCTTGAGTAACCTTTTGTGTCTCAATCATTCAATTAGACTTGTAAAATTGCAATTTGAGTACCAATTTTCCAATAATTCTCTTTTTGATTTAGTATTTGCTCTCATCTCGTCAATCTTTCATCTAGTTGATCAAATCAATTATCAATTCCAATCCTTGACTTTATTGTTACATTTCATCATCATCATCATCTCCTTTCACTTCATGTTTCATGCCCATCACCACTCGGTCTAGATCTAAGCAAGAAATGGAACAACAACCTTTGCAATTCAAACCAGTATTTTCTGACTCACAACCAAATTTCAATTTGGGTATCATGCCTATTATGTCAAAAAATATTCCTATTAGTTATGATCCATTTAATCCAACTATTTTAGATGAGACCATGGTCAACCAACCTGATGAAACAAATGTTCAAATCAATCTCGTTGATTTGTTCCTCCAAAGTCCTTACAATGCTCAAATGGTGGATGACATTATTGAGAGTCGTAAGGATCTTATCTTTGTTAAAATGGTTTCCCAAGGTGTGACTGTTGCCTCATCTACCACACCTGTGACTAATAGTCCATAGGATTCTCCTCAACAACAAATTAATCTCCCAATATCATCGCAATCACAACAACAACATTCCTGTTGTCATCATTCCCAATTCAACAACAAGTCCAAATGTTAACATTGCCACTAAAATATGGCAATAAATTTACATCAATGGGATTACTACCTATGGGCACGCTTGGAAGGCATTACCAACCTTTTTATGCCAACTTGTCAGGGTTTTGTACCACCTCCATCTTCAGGGGGAATCAATTGCAACGAACCAACTACTGCACCATACACACAACTTATCACTTTGATCCCCATCATGGCTCAAATTCCCATGACTTCTAGTGTGGTTCATGTTACCCCTTTCATCAATTTGGTCATGCAACCCTTGAACTTATCATCCATGCAAGCACCAACTTGGACAATTGGCATGCTTGGTTGTTTGCCACCACCCACCTCGCAACTCATGACTGGGAGCATCACTATCATTGTGCCAACATCATCCATGTCCCCACCTATGTATTCCATGGCATAAGTTACCAATGCATCGTAGTATCAATCACAAGTACTGGAGCAATTGGCCATCTCACAACCTTGATTCAACTACTTTCAAGTACCCTATCACGTGGAGCTATCCAAAATCCCCCATTATATAATCTACAATTGAATGTACCACCTCATAATCATACTAGGGGAAGCTACCTTCATGATGGTACTCAACAAGTTCACCCATCTCAAAATCAGTAATATCAACAACAACATATCACTTAACAACATAATGTTGCAGCTTAGTTGCAACCACCTCAATATTAAAACAACCCTGCTTGTCCAACATCATGCTCATATTTATAAGAATGCAACAAGCTATTAATGCCCACCACAATGATAGAACTACACACTCTCATCAAGTGGCATACCATATGACAAATTATCAATCTGATATGATTAATACCAAGTAGAAGGAAATCAAGGCAGCTCTTAAAACCTTACAAGTTAGTAACTCGGAATGAGTCTTTAAATTTGATGAGCTTTACCCATATCCTTTTGACAAATTAATAACAACAATGCCATTCCCTGAGCCGTTTTGAAATGCCAAAGTTCAATAAATACAAGGGGAAGGGTGACCCATGACATCATATCAAAGAGTATTATATGGCCTATCAAGAGGTGGTGTATTACGACAATTACCTCTTACGATTTTTTCCTAAAATTCTTAGTGGACCATTCTTAGAATGGTTTTCTAAGTTACCATTTAGCACGATCACTATGCTTGCAAACTTATCTGAGAGGTTTGTGGCTCACTATCATTATAACACAAAAAATGATGTCTCCATGCTTGATCTTTATCAAACCAAGAAAAAAGGAGTTAAAAGTCTCTTGGACACATTCAAAGGTGGAGAGGCCTTGCCAGTCATCTCCAGTGCATAGTACCAAACACTAAATCGGTCCCAATGTTATTTAGTAATCTCCATCCAAAGCTTGCATATCATATACGATTAAATTGTGCAAGCATATTTTGGGATATCATGTCCTAGGGACCATCGATGGAAAAAGCCCTAATCGACAAGGGAGTTATCAAACTCTATAAATACTATTTTGACAAGTTGAATAATGACAAGAAAAGGTATTGGAATAAGAATAGGAATGTTGTGTGAAATAGGGTCACCAACTCCAAAATGGTTCAAATGTTCATGGTTGCAAAGCCATCGCCTCCACAAGCATGTTTTAATCCCCCACCGCAATCATATGCTAATCCTTCATCAACAATGCATGTTAATTTGCCACCTCAGGATTATCATAACTCTCAAGTGCAAACACAAAATACGCAAGAAAATTAAACAAATTCCATCACCATTTCTCAAGATCCTCCTCTATAAATGGACCATAATAATCGAAGACGTCAGTTCACACCCATAGGAGAACCACTAGAGGTGATATTCAAGTAAATGGAGTGAAATAATATGGTTGTATATCCACAAACACAATTGTTCAATGAATTTAAATCTAAGACAAACTAGTATAAATAGAATAAATAGTGTGCCTATCATCATATTAAGGGTCATGCTACAAACAAGTGCATGAAGATCAAACACCTAGTCCAAGATCTCATTGATTGAGGGGAAATTGATGTTGACTCCATCACAGGAAAGTCATCCAACGCAAACCTAGGCATGTACAAAGATGTTCTTCCCATGCATCAAGGGGAAGCTAGCACATCTAATGTTGGCCAGTCTCATACAACCAACAATATTAATTACAACAATTTTTTGTTCGATTATGGTAGTACGATTGGTTGTATTACCCATTCAGAGGATCATGTCAACATGATTCATGTCAAAGGAGTTGATAATCAATGTGCAACAACTACCAAAAGAGCTCGCATGACAGTTCTTGGGGCCATAGCTCCTACCCCACACAAATCTCCATCCTAGAACACTTAGGGAAGGCCCTCACATAGATTTCCATCTTGGATTTGCTTAAATCTTCACCTTCTCATTAGAAGATCCTTACTTATTCTCTACAAGAGACCCACATTCCTAATAACATAGAACCTACATAGTTCCAGGCCATGGTAGCACACTTATCTTCTACGTATCACCTTAATTTCACCCAGTCAAATGTCATGGTTCCCGATCCTAATCACATCTATCGACTCAATATCGAAGTCATTGTCAAATGCTATAAGGTAAAGTGAATCCTGATCAATAATGGTTCCACCCTGAATCTGTGTACATTAAAAATTATCATTCAAGTGGGGTACACTAGTGTGGATATGCATAATCAATGCATCACAATCAAACTATATGATGACATTGAGAGAAGCTAGGTCAGGGTGATTAATCTGCCAATCCAAGTGGCCCCAATCACACAAGACACACTATGCCACATTGTTGATCTTAACCTTCCATTCAACATCCTCCTTAATCGCCCATGGATCCATTCTATGCATGTCATCCTGTCAACTTTCCATCAATGCCTCAAATTTCCATATCAAGGTTGTGAGTTTACCATTCATGGTGATGCTCAACCATTCAAGTATTGTCGTGCTCTCAAGGCTTCTTCACCCTATTCATATCACTGCTCAAGGATTAACATTGGAACCTCTCATTCTACCTCATCATCCTCATATGTTGACCTTGATTCCATACTCACTGCCACCAAAGAAAAAAATTCCATCTCATCCTCCTTCTCCCAACTCAAGATCAACAATACCAGCTATGGAGAATATGCTCCACAAGGAACCTTCACAGTGGGTGATTTGCGCCTAGATCCTCGTGCTCATAGGAAACCCACCAAGGAACAAAAGAAGAAAGAGTTTGTTGTTAGAAAGTGTGGTTCCACCACATTCAAATCTCATGGTGAACTCAATCATGAGGTTAGAGAGGGATATATCAACTAGTAGCTTTTTAGAGATGTATTTTTGGATAAGGATACCTACCTTAATCACTTCAAAGAGAAATATCTAGCAACCCATAAATTGGCTACTAAGTAATGACATTACCAAGCCAAAGGATTGGGATAAGAAGAACAAGGAATCAAAAGAATTATTGATCCAACTCCTAATGTATTCTATCAAGGGCTTGGTTTTGGATGTCCCTCACACAAAAAGTCAACTTCAACGAGCACTACTAGAAACAATGAGTGTTTTGATTGATATTGAAGATATGCCTAAGGAGGTTGTCAAACAAGCATATGACAATATAGGTAACTCCTCTACCTTTGGAACTTCCACCCTTTTTGACACATCCATCCTCCTAGTTGATCTTTGACTTTGCCATCCTGAGCTCATTGATCGGGGCCAAACTATTGCACACCTTGACACATTCCAAAATGACATAGTGATCCTTCAGTTCTTGGGGGCAACTGAGTGTGCACCATATTATCATCCAGCTTATAATGCAGTGTACAAGCTAGATCCTCAATGTTACTTTGGGGAAGAGGGGATCCTTAACCACAAAAGTAAAAAAGAATTAAAAGATCAAGAGTTTAATGGTGAAAACCTTTCACAGACACCTATAGACCATAAAAATAGTAAAAATAAAAGGTGTATCATGTGGTAAAAACCTCTCTAAGGTGCCAGAAGATGAGGTCTCCCCCCTTCCTCTCATTGACATGCATGTTCCTAACAAATGACCAATCCTCATAGATGATATAAGAGAAATAAACTTGGGTACCACAGAAAATCCACATATCACTCATGTGGTTGCCTCTCTATCCAATTAAGAGTTCTAGGTCTTTTCCCAGAAATGCACAAGTGGCTTATTAATGTTTCCTGGTCCTATGCAGATATGCCAGATCTAGATTCTGATCTCATGGTACATCATTTGGCCATTAGTCAAGATGCCAAACCTGTTAAGTAGAAACTAAGAAAGATGCATCCTAGGATCGCACTTTGGTTAAAGCAAAATTGGAAAAATTATTAGAAGTCAAGTTCGTCAAGACAACTGATTATTCATAATGGATCTCTAACATGGTACCTATCTCCAAACCCAATGGGGATATCAGAGTGTGTACAGACTTCAAATATCACCACAAAGCTTGTCCTAAAGATGACTTTCCACTTCTTAACATCAACGTCCTTGTTTTTAATTAAGGAAAAACCAGATTTTTAAGGGACCCAAAACCCTTTACATAAAAGCTCCATGAAGTCTCAACCATCAGTTAAGCCAGCAAAGAACACAACAACTAAAAAGCCCCATAATAGAGATAAACCACAAAATAACAAATGGGGCACAATCTAGAGAAAGCAAAAGGACAAAGACAGGAGAAAACACAAAACACAAAAAATCTAGCAGAAGACTAGAACAGAAGCAACCTAGAGCCAGCCCTAATCCAATAGTTTCATGGTTTGTTCCATCTCTTTCTCAATCTCAATCATAGTATCAGTAATCTTGCTGAGTTTCTAAAGCTTAGGAGGAGGTCCAACTGCCTTTCTCTTCAACGTACCTCTAGTGCTTTTGCTGGGTCCCGAAGAAGTGTCCTCTTCAACATTAGCTTCCACATCCACCACATTCTTCAACTAAAATTTCTCTTCAAAGCTACTAATCATATTTTTAAAGCTCTCCATGGTGGAACCAAGCACCCCACGACTAGTCTTAACAACATTCTTGATGGACTCCTTTATTTTAGCATTTTCATTTTTTAGAGGTTCTATCCTGGCTTCATAGCCTCTTTTGAAATTGTCAAAGGCCTCTATCATGGTTTTAAGGCAATCAATGATAGAGGTCATCTCCTTCTTAGACCTGGGGGAGACCTCATCCAACACCTGCCCTTTATCCATCTGCTTAACCTTATCTTTAACAATTTCCAGGTTGCTGCTACCAACTCTTTGTTTGAGTTAAATATCCTTTATTTCATGGAAGACCCATTTGAATATTTTAAATGTATCCACCACCCCATCTCTAGAAAGAGCAAGAACATCAGTAACAAACTCCTTCTCAGAGCACAAAAATTGTGAATTGGGTTCAAGAGGGGTTGGGAAGGGTTGTCTTTTCTCAAGGTTTTGAGCAGGACGAGAATCACTAGAAGTAGAGGGGGAAGGGCTATTACCCTGGCTACATAGATTACTTGTCGAAGCACCAACATTAGCAGAGGGAGGGGTGCATGAGGTGTGAGGGTTTTTACTTTTAAGGCTTTTACTAGCACAAGCTTTCCCTTTATTTTTAGCCGAAGAGGGAATAAATTCCTCATCCTCAAACTTAGTAGCAAAGTCATCCTCCAAAGACTGAGAGTCATCCATCTTAGAATTGACCTCATGGATGGAGGCAACCAAAAGCAACATAGCTTTCACAAGATCAAAAATAAGAAGGATGAGGCCTTCATGCAGAACAAGGTTTTTCATAGGATGCTTTGTATGATTAGAAATGCTTGCATTTAGGTATTTCACAAGAAAAAAGGGAAAAGAAATTCTCACCTTATGTTGGAAATGGTTAAGAAGAGCAAAATGGTAGGCAAAGGCATGGGTATACCTCCCATCAAGAGTCACATACTCCATGATCACCTTTAGGATAACTCTCCAGATAGACTTTATCTTCAAAGTATTGTAACTAGTTGTTCCATCTCTCACTAAATTTATCTTCTCCATCTCCTTCTTAGGGAAGAGTTTAATTGCCTCCTCAGAAAATTTCTCGTCTTTATAAAATTTAGCTCCATCTGTAGAAAGACCAGTAACCTCAACAATGAGGTCCTCATTAACAACAATGTCTCTGCCAAATAGTTTGACAAAGCCCTTATTGTAATTTTTGACAAAGTCCTTAGTCACCTTGGCTTTTATCCCATGCAACTTCTCAATGTAGATGGTAAAACTGCCTTTCTCCAAGATCCTCCAAATAGTTTGATTTTTTCTCAAAATAGTTCAATCCATGGGCTCCACCCTCTTCAAATCTTCCCCCATTTTACCACACCTATACCCCACAAACATTCTACAAGTTATTCGACCACTGCAATTATTCGAGCAAGAATAGGAAATGTTTTTTGATCTCAATTTCACCCAAAAATTGTGCTGGAAGAAGGCACTAGAATAGCAATACATTATGAATTCCCATGATATGTCCTTCGCATGCCACACACCAGTACTTCTAATAATAAAAAATCTCATAGGCAATTCATTAATCATTTTTATCATCATTATAATTTAGCTTCATGGCTGGTGAGGTTATCCTGCCATATTAACCCCTCATGCATCATCATTCAATTTATCCCCTTTTCTCCACCTTAACTTTTCATTGGCCTTAATACCTAGGTTGGCAAAATATTCCGCCACCTTGTTGTTTTTTCTATAAGTGAGATATATAACACTGTTCAAAGGATTGAATAATTGAAAGTGAAATATTTATCCAATTTGCTATGTTCCAAGAGGGACTTGAGACTTTTTAAAGGCATTGTATAATATTTTTTGAATCCCCTTCAATCCAAACCTTAGAACAATTCATCTATTTAGCAATCAGGAGTGCCTGGTAGGCTCCAATGGCTTCGACAATGTGGTTGGTCTAGGTACCCAAGGGGAGTACCACAACCAAGATACAAATGCCATTACTATCCCTTATCACTCCCCCATACCTAGCAGGACCCGGATTACCCTTTGTCGCCCCATCAAAATTAATTTTGAACCATCCCATAGGAGAACCAAGCCAAAGAGTCCCAACACGGGGTTTTCTTTCAGCTTGAAAACTCTAGAGATATCCATTTGAATTTATCACACCTTAGCCATCTTATAATCATAATTCGAGAAACTTTGAGTTTCTTGTCTAAGATTGGCACCATTGAGACAATTAAAATTTTCCTTAATAACCCTCTGAATTTTTTGAAAGACAATCTCAGCAGATAAGGCCATATCTCTGAAGATTTTGTTGTTCCTCTCTTTCCTTATACCCCAAACAAGATGTAGAAGAGATTAGGACCATAATCTTCTGATAATTTTATTGTTGCTAGGAGACCTCCATTGGTTGAAAAGATCCAACATAGAAGAAGGTAAGACCCAACTGAGATCCCAAAATTGTAGCATTCTTCCCTAGATTTCCTGAGCAAAGGGGCACGAATTGAAGAGGTGGAGAACAGATTCTACCTCAACCATAAGAAGAATACAAATGTTGGGTAATTGAAATCCTCTCTTACATAAATTATTTGTGGTCATAATTTTGTTTTGGAGGAGAATCCAAAAAAAAATATTGACCTTTGGAATAAGATTTTTCATCCAAGCTTTAGCCCAAATAGGTCTATAAGGATTTTGATCCTAAAACATCATAGCGAAAGTAGAAGAAACTGAATACTTACCAGAAGGGTCAACCTTCCACACCATCATGTCCTCCAATCGAACCATAGAGATCAAATTATGCAAAATTTGTAAAGGGAGAAGCTTCGGACTAATCTGAAGCAAATTGACCCAGCTACCATTCCTCCAGTAGTCTTCAACCATATGACCAAATATTCTAATGCATTCATCCCTAAAGGGATTGAATGAGGAAATAAGGACCAGAGGATCTTTACCAATCCAATTATCCTCCCTGAACAGGATGCTCAACCCATTACCCAATTTCTGACCATCACCTTTTGCAGCAAAACTTCTAGCTTTGTTCCAAAGATAAGATCCTTGAGGTAGACATTCAGAAGTTATGAATTCTTTAAATGAGGTGATTTAGCTTAAGTATTTATTGTGTAATATTGAGTTTCATTCTATTCTCTTTGAGTAAATTCTCCACACCTGCTTCACCAACAAAACCTCATTAAAATATCTGATATCCCTTAGACTAATCCCACCTAGCTTCTTAGGCTTATACACCTCATTCCAAGAAATTAGTAGAATTCTCTTCTTTTCATCAACTCCTGACCACAAGAATCTCTTCTGAATACTATCAATGGTGTCTGCAAATTTAACAGGAATTCTAAAAAGATTCAAGGCATAAACTGGAAGATTCTGCAAGGTAGCCTTGAACAATTGAATTTTTCCAGCCTGACTGAGAATGGCACCTTTCCAACTAGCAATTTTTTTATTGAATCTCTCCACCAAGGAAACCCAGAAAGAGTTTGGTGGTGAAGATCCCAAAGGGAGCCCCAAATAAGTGGAAGGGAAGTCACCAATTAAACAACCCAATAAATTTGCAATTTTATTCTACCTTTCACTAGGAGTTTTGAGAAAAAAGAGAGAACATTTACCTCTATTAATAAATTATCCTTAAGCATCTTCATAGCTAGCAAGGACTTTTTAAAAAGTTCTATCCTCTCCAATAGAAAAAGTTCCCATCAAAATGGTATCATCAAAAAATTGTTGATGAGAGCAAATAGTAGAGTCAGAGGAAGGGTGGAGGCACTTTAGGCTTCCCTCTCTAACCATCTTCTGAAGATACCTTCCAACACTTTCCCCCATAATAGTGAAAAAGACAAGGGAGATGGGATCCCCCTTGTCTAATGCTCCTAGAGGACCGAAAGAAATGAGAAGATGACCCATTGACTAAAATAGAGGTGTTGGTTGTAGAAATAAGCTGCCATATAAGCTCCCTTACCTTCTTTCCAAAGACAAAATCCTCCAAAATCTTAAGAAGAAAATCCCAATCCGTCCTATCATAGGCTTTTGAAAAATCCAACTTAAGAAGAAATCCATGACTCTTAGACTCAACAAGAGAATGAGTATTTTCGTGCACTGTAACTATTAAATCTAGGATTTGTCTCCCCAAGATAAATCTAGTTTGCTGAGAAGAAATGAGAAGAGGAAGCACAATCAACAATCTAGATGTGAGCACTTTGGATATGATCTTGTAAAAAGAATTACAAAGACTAATGGGCCGAAAGCATCAAAAGAATCAGCTCTAGGCTTTTTCGGGATAAGAACAATGAAAGTCGAGTTAATTTCTGTAAGGATCCTTCTAGATCCAAAAAACTCATTCACTACATTACAAATGTCTTCATCAACAATCTCCCAAATGCTATGAAAGAAAAACATAGGAAAACTGTCAGGGCCAGGGGCCTTATTGCCTTCAAAGGAAAAAAAAAGAATTTTTAATCTCTTGACTAGAAGGGATAGCTGATGACATTTTGTTATGCTCATTATTAAGAATATTTGGAATGGAGTTAATGAGACACTGTTGAACCTTAGGTCTTAGTCTCGTGTCAGCAGATAAGAGTCCACTAAAATAGAAAACAACCACACTACTGATATCAGCCTCAAAGTCAAACATAGTGCTATCCCTAAGAATGTGGTTGATCCTATTTGAGGCCCTGTGTTTCATGGTTGAAAGGTGGAAGAATTTTGTATTCATGTCACTAGCAGCTAGCCAAATAGCTCTCGACCTCTTCTTCTAGATTTCATCTTCCTTCAAAATAATATCATGTAATTTTGACAGGATCTCATTTTCTCTTGCTAAGTAGTCATCCTTATAACCTTCCGCCTAAATTTTGTCTTGACTTTCCTTCAAATCCAAATAGATAGCAGCCTTGTTAGCAAAAATATGCCCAAAGGACTTCTTATTCCACTTTGTAATATTCTTCTTAACCTCCCCAAGCTTCTTTGCCAATTTAAACATGGCAGAACCATTGATGTTGATATTCCACCACTGCTTGATATTGTAGACACCTAAAATTGTCATGTCTAATTAAATAAATATTTTATTTATTTAATTATTTTAGCCTAACTCTTCTATTAATTGAATAAATCTTTATTTATTTAATTAATTCATTTATCCTCTTCTAGCCTTATTTCTCATTTAAATAAATACATTTATTTATTTAAATTATCCTTTTCCTAAATTAAATAAATACTTTTATTTAATTAATTGATCCCACTTCTTCTATTAATTAAATAAATCTTTATTTATTTAATTAATTCATTAACCTTTTCTACCTATGACACATGTCATTCATCTCTTAATTCCTACACTACCTACCCTCTCATTATTTTCGTATTTCCTCTACCTACCCTCTAATCCTAGCCGACCATTTATCTTTTACACCTCTCAATCTTATCACTCCATTTCTTATAGTGTCTTCTATATAAGGAGATGCTTCCTTTATTATCAACCCTAATCAACCTATTATATTCTAATCAAACCCAACTACTCTAGCATTTGAACTTTCATATGTGATCAAGTCTACTTGCAACCACATTTTTGTTCTTTGTTGAGCTCTTGTGCACACATAAAATCTGAGAGCAAATATACCAAGCAAGATCAATGGAGATAGGAAGAATGGAAATCCAAACCCTATTGGACATGTGATGGTATAATCTTTGTGATTTCATTTGATTTGCATTGTCTTAGGTAATCTTCATATGTTATGGTGGATCTTTCTTGTTGTTAGGATAGAGTTTTGTGGTTGAATCTATTTAGTCTTTCAATATTGTTCTTATCCACTTTTCACCATAAACAGATATTATCATAAAGAGAGGGATGTGAAAGCCACATTTTTTCAAACCTAAAGGGAAAGTTCCTTTTCCTAGACACATAATCAGCAACAAAACTTATAGGGTAATGTTCAGAGCCAATTCTAGATAGAGTTGAGAGAGAGCACAAGTAATTACAGATCGAATCATTAAAAGCCAGAGCCTGATCAAGTCTAACCTGAATAAGGTCATTACCAACTCTTCTATTGGTCTAGGTGAAGGAGGCTCCTTTAAGATCCATATCAATCAACCCTTGGTTATTTATAAAATCCATTAGATCCAACTTACTATCCATCTGCACTTTGGATCCTCCAAATTTCTCAAAATCACTGATCGGAGTATTGAAATCATCTATGACCAACCAGACCTTATTCAAAAATTTGGCTTTGAAGTCAACTAGGGACTTCCAAAATTTTCTTCTCACAAACTTACTATTTGGGGCATAAATGTTAGAGAGAATCCAACTAAAATTATCTCTAATATGATGAAATTTAGTGGCCACATGATTAGAATCTTCCTAGACCTTCGAACCTGTTATAAAATTTAGATTCCAAAAAGAAACAATTCCTCCTGAAGCACCATCAAAACTATTATCATGAACCACACAATTAGCAAATAACTTCAATTTCTCGATTCTTTCCTTAGGCATTTTAGATTCTTGAACTAAAATAATATCCGGCCTGTGATCTCTAACAAAGTTACGCAAAATTTCTTGTTTATAAGAGCTATTTAGCCCCTGCAAATTCCAGGACATAATCTCCATTGCTAAGAAGGGGTTAAATTCTTACAAATCTCAAGGATAGTTCATTGTATCCCATCAGCAATATCTTGGTTGTTGTCTTATTCTCTATGCCATCTTGAAGATTTCCTCCCAACACTTCCTTTTGTCCCCACATCAGCCCTAACTTTGTTCCTAGTAGACATCCCAGGTGCATGTTAGAACTTGCGACACTCACACGAGTGGATATTTTCTTGCCAAATAGATCTTATGAGTAGGATACTATTGGCCCGCCATGGAACACGACTGTTGTGAATTTGTCAAGAAGTGTGTGCCCTGTCAACAACACGAAGACCCGATTCATGTTTTAGCACAAGATTTGTAGCTGATTACTACACCATGGCTTTTTTCTACATGGGGCCTTGACCTCATTGGTAAAATCCATCTCCCTTCCTCAAATAGACACAAGTTTATTATTGCATCTACTAAATACTTCACCAAGTGGGTTGAATCCATTCCCCTCACCCTTACCATTACTGTTCAAGTGTCCAACTTCATACTCTACCACATTATTTGCTTCTCTGGAGTTCCTTCCACCATCAAAACTAATAATGAGACACCTTTTAAGAACCAACACATGCATGATCTTTGTTCCACTTTTCATATACAACGTCATTGGTCCACCCCATATTACCCATGAGGAAATGGCCAGGGTGAGGTAACCAACAAAACTTTGCTACATATCCTCAAAAAGGTTGTCAATGAAACCAATCATGATTGAGACCTCCACCTCCACCTTAATCCTACACTTTGGGTATATCACACTAGCATCCGAACTCCAACTGGAGCCACTATGTATTACCTTGTCTATGATGCAGAAGTGATCTTACCAATCGAGGCTAAGGTGCCTTCCTTGCAGTTATTCTTAAAAGAGTTTGTTTTTTATGAAGATTATCAAGTGGCAAGGCTAGCTCAACTAGACCTTCTTAATGAACAATACCAGAAAGCATATGATCACCTATACGTTTATCAAACTAGGCTCAAGAGACAATATTAGAAGAAAGTTTACCCTTGTAAATTTAAGGTGGGTGATCTGGTGCTCTGAGAAAATTCATGAAATTAGCAGGACAAAGAGAATAAAGGAAAGTTTGAAGCTAATTGGTTGAGCCCATATGTAGTCACAACAAAATATGGTTATGGGGCCTATAAATTATCTACACCAAGGGCCCCCCTTAGCAATCCCCTCAATATCCTGCATCTTAAGTGGTTATATGCATAATTTGTGGTAGCTTAACTCCTATTTAAAAAAAATTTAAAAAAATGAAAAATGTAAAAAAAATTCAAAAAGCAAAAATAAAAAAAAAATGAAAAAATAAAAAAAGTATCAAAAATAGTAAAGAGAAATAAATTTGTCCTATGGTGAAAACTACTTCCTGTGGCACCTTGGGCATGTACACATGGTGAGAACCTAGAAACAGAAAGGGCAGTTTCATTATCCCTTATAACATGAATAAAAGCTTTGAGAGATGATTTTCAAGTAGGAAATATCTTTGAAATTCTAATGATGCCATATGCAAGAGTACTATGAACAAAAATAAGTAATGTAAAGTGAAAGAAACCATTATCCAACACATGATTTTGATAAGTGTAACTAAGAAATAAAATAATCATATGTGAAATAGAAAACCAATCAAATTTAGTTAATTCCATTATGAGAATTGGATTTGAAAACACAATTGAACAATTATGCAATCGACAAATTAATTTTTAAAAAAAAATTAGGGTTTTAAGAATTTAACCTCTAAATTTATGTAATTTAATTGCAAATATAATCTATGAATGTGAATACAAATCAAATCTAAGATAATGAATAATAAATAAGCATGTAAGAAGTTGGGCTCAGCAAAAGGTAATGGTATAATTTAGAATTAGGGTTTCACCGATTAAGATAATAAAACCACTAACTAACCAAATTAACCATTCATTAAAAAGGAGAATGAATCCAATAGATCTAGCCACAATTCAATTAGAAAAAGGGTTGTAATATTGATCATATTCACTTATAGGTTGTCTCTCCTTTTTGAGTTAAAATTGGATGGAAATTGTATAGTTTAAGGCATAACAAATAATTGATATGAAATGACAATACCAAACTACTACAAATATCAAACAAAGCCACATGCATAGATCTGAGCAAAAGAGAATCAGAACTTATTCTTGAAAGTTTGGGCTAATTTTTTGAGACTGGGGAGGTGTGTTGTCCTGGTCCTTTAATTCTGAGGTAGACAAGTAGGATCTATTTTGGATTAGGGAGATGCACTAGATTCATTTTTATAAGCTTGAGCCTAATCTCTAGGATGGGGGAGGTGTGTCACCCTGGTCCTCTACTTTTCGCTTCATCAAAATTTGAACCTATTTGTTGTCATCAACTCTATCAAAATCTCAGACTACAACTCTTGAGTCAACTGTCAACACATAGAAATAAAGGAAAAGTGTTGTGGATAGAGGTTTTCCTTAGGTCAAACCCCAGTTTAGGAATTAACCTTGAATTGAATAATGCAAATACTGAAGTAAATGTTGTAATATACTTTACGTCTGTAATGTAGATGATAAGTAGATTGATGATGCAATGCTCCTTTGATATGATCACAAATGTTGGATGTAATAGCATGGCAAACACATGAACATGAAAAACCTAAATCAAACACACATGCTTGCATGAAGATTGATGTAACTTTGCTCCACAATGCTTGAAGGATGAAATGCTGCCTTGAATTCCTGAAAAAATGCTTGATGATGAATCTTTGATGGATGCACAAATGATGGGGTGTGTGTGATCTTAATATATTCTAGGTGAAAATGAATTGATAGGATGTCTTTATATAGGATTTACTAGGTAAATTATCGATTAGGCCAACCTTCAATAGTCACATTAAGGCACGAGGACCAAAATTCATTAGTCAGGGGGAGTTCTCACTCTCGTTTAAAATAGGTCCTAATCAAGGGGGATCGGGATGCCATGGCATCCTAGTTTGGATAGGGACACCATAATGCCCCTATCCTTTGAAAATAGGACAAGTAGCTAATAAATAATGGGGACACTACCATGGGATGGGGTCCACTCAACCATATATGCAAGTGACATCAGGTCCAGAGTAAATCGGGGCCAAAACGGGCCTAGGGGAATGAAGATAGGGCACACTAAGGTAGGAGCACAAATATGAGGTGCAAATTGTACCAATTACAATTTACGATGCTATAGGTACTACTAATCTTTGATCATCTAGCATAACATAACTTTTTAGACTACGATCTATCTTTTTAATCATTATCATCTCTATGACTCCTAGCAATAAATTAGCTAGTGCCAAAATCATGTAGTCTCTTTGACATTGGTCGATTCTCTATCTTTTGGGCACATTCTTCCTTAAAATAATTATCACTAAATTCTTCTCTTCATTTTAGAATTCTTCTATGTGTTGTTTCTTGTTATTTTGGGGATGACACATAGTATTGAGACAACCTTTTGCATCAGAGTCTCTTTCACTCCATTGACTCAAAATTTTAGTTAGTTTGTTATTTACCTCTTTGTATGTGTTATGCATATTCTTGTATAAATATCTATATGTTGATCATGTTCTAAACTCATGGCTTTGTGACTTTCATATTCCAATCTTGTTGTCTTGTGCTAATTTTTTTGTGTAATATATTTATTTTGTAGGTCTTCACCCTGGGGGCATGCTTCCTTGGTTCAAAGAACTTTATGCTTCCTCCAAAATATCCTTTTGGCATCATGATGCTATTTATTTTTATTAGATTTCCTTTACCATGCACATTCATGTTGATTCATAAGCCCACTAAAGTGGAGGCAAAATGTAGAGAAAAAAATTGCATACACATTTGATATTTTACCTTCATTTTTGTATTCACTTTAGTGTCCATTTCCCTAGCATTGTGTAGGGTCATTTCAACCCTTGCATCAACCTTTTCCATTCTTTAGACAATAGGAAATGGTTGAAAATTTATAAATATGTCATCCAAATTCAAATGCCAGGGTTGGTGAAGAAGGGAATAAAAGAAAAGTGAAATTTGACATGAAATGGGGTTACATTTTCCAAATTTTTACTATTTTTTAGTCTGAGTTATTGATGGTACGACCATGTATGGTACATTACAAGCCTGAAACCAATGGGAAGAGTTGAATACATGAGTCTAGTTTAATCTAATTTTGGTTTGAGCAAATTTCGTTTGGTTTTGAATGAGTTATGCCATTTTTGGTGAGTGTGGGTTTGTTAAAAAACTAGGGTTTTCAATAAGTAAAATTAATTCATAAAATGAGTTTCCATGATTGAAAATTGATGAAATCTTGTGGAAATATCTATACCAACACTACCCAAAATCCTCCAAAAGGAGAGCTCTTGATTCATTTATTTCTGCGAGTTGTTAATGAATGCTATTTTTAGATTGCAGTGTGATAGTTTGAAAATCTAGTTTGAAGAGGGTTTAGTGTTAATAATGTTTTGTTTTGGTTTTCTCAATGGAAAAATTGGTAGGACAACCTCTCAATGCATTGTATAAGGCTTGGGTAGGCCTGGTCATATATGAAATTAAACAAAGTTGAAGAATGTGCTACTGCTAGGCCTAAAAAGAGAATTTTCAATCCTTGGCAATGAGAGTTTGGTGTGTTAGTGCATAGTTTGAGTTGCTTAATTGGGAGTGATGTTTTGAAAGGTTATCAAATGCATGGGAAAAGGATTAGTAAGTTAATATTGAATGGGATTGGGCAATGATTATAGTAGTATGTGTTGGAATCCAAGAACATTGAGGGGGGGGGGGTGTGAATCAATGTTCTATTGGTGAAATCAATTTTAACCTTATTAACAAAGTATTTTAGTAACCGGTAACCATAAAAGAATATAACAGTAAGTAGAAATGAAGTGACCACAATAACATACACCATAACAAAAAGATTTATATGTGGAAAACCTCAAAGAGGAAAAACCATGGTGGGATTAGTGATCCACAATATCTATCCACTGTCCAAATGAATAAATATTACAATAGGAGCCTGCACATGCAGGAAGGCCAACAACCTAGAGTGCACTGCTCATCACAAAAGGAACCTCACTGACTACAAACACCAAATATGGAGTTACAAACAAAATTCCAAACTCAAAGAATGCATCTACTATGCTGGATGAGTTTCGGTTCAAGCACTGTCTGTATTGATTTTCACTGTGCCCTCCCTTACCGGTAACCTACTTCGCATCCCAAACCTCTAAACCAATAACCAAGACCAACTACAAAATATTATATTCGCATTCAGTTGATCAACATTGTTCACATAATATCACATCACTATACATTCCATCTATCTGTGTATATCTACAAAATAACCTAACTGGACTGACTTAAATGCCCTTCCCAATCATAAACATAAATGCCTTGTGTTGGCTTACAATGATATTACAAGTTATTTACATGTCGGCCTAGACAAAAATAAATGCATTAAACTTCGTGACCGATGCCGCTGATCGCTATTGTGTAAACCTACTGGATCAATCTCCTATGTCGGCCTCATATACCAGTTCCTAGTTTGTCAGTTTCCTTGAATGATGGTTGTCAAATCATGAATATCGGTGAGTACTGGTTAAGTGTCCAACCCAAGATGATGTGTGTTGCCATCAATGACAACACAACTAAACCAGATGAGTGTCAATTGCCAACAATCTCCCCCTTTGACATTGATGGCAACACTCATGTGAAAAAATGTATCGCTAAAGTGTTATCCCAGTTCCTCCTGAAACTGATGACCAAAATTGATCTGGCTCCCCCTGAGCTATACATTACTTCTTATGTCCCTTAACATTTTTCACAGCAATTTCTCCCCCTTTGACATCAATGACAAAGGTCGGAGCAAATAAATGAAAGAATTAAATCAAAATGTGTTTACCAGATCTAGATGTACTTGAATATATCCGGGTAAGCGCCCTTTAAAAATCCTAAGTAAGTATCCCAACCCGTTTTCGATGTTCCCAAAATAGATACAAACCCATTAAGAATGTATGCATGTAGTTCTTCTTCTGTTAGATCTGTCGATGTGGGTTTATTCATCAATTCTTCACTTTCCCACTTATGAAGTAACAAAGTCTTCAACCGGGGACTAACCAATCCTCTCAATTCCTTGCTCGCCAGATTAATCTGTCCATATCTTTCTCCAAGGCTGATATCTCTGATTTTGTAACCAAAATTTGACCATCAATAGCACTAGTCAATGATTGAGTACCATCAAAATCATTAGCTAGATGTTCCAACCGGGCCTTTGCCACTTTTATTTTTACCTCCAAGTCAATTGTAACTTTGTTGGTGTTAGTACAAGACCTATATATACAATTGCACTAATTAAGAGCCTCATCAATCTTTGTTAGTTGCTCTGTCATCTTGACCTTGTCTGATGTGATCATATTGTCATAGGTGACCTCCTAGCTGCATTGTACCTCTCTATTAACTATCAGTTTGATATCTGTTGAAGAGTTTGAAACTCTTTTGCAATGTGATATGTCAAACTCTTAAGCTTACCAAAGGGGCTAACTACCAGACTAGTGTATCCTGGAACTAGCTACTGCATAACTGGAATGGCCTACTCAATGACTTGCTTGTCTTCTGATCCTTCCTTCCTTAACTTCTGAGCTACAATAAACATTAATTCAAAACTGCTCAGTTGCTTAATATTCCTCTATCCAAAATCAACTTGATCGAATGAGCCAAGTGCCAACAATGAATGACTAGACCCTCCAACTTGTTGACTGGCACTGGTGGCTTCGCCACTTGGTGCAGTAACTTGCTCAACCTTAGCCTCTTCTATATATGTACACTTGTTGTCGAAGGTTCAATATCCTCAACCTATTTATTGTTTGTATTCACATCAATAACCTCTACATCTAGAATGTTCTGTTCTGGTGTATCCTGTTTATCATGCACAACTTCAATGCTACCTATCGGTTTCTCTATATTATGTATAGGTGATACTGCTGGAGGAATATCCTCTGTTAGTTTCTGTTCCAAAACCGGCGAATCCAAACCTAATATACCTTTCCCCTTACCATCAACTGAGATGTTTTGAATACCGGACTTAGGAAAAGAATATCGGTGGAGTAAAGAAATCAGGTTTATCTACAAAGAATTTTACCCATACCTCGTGGGTCTCCTTAGCTATTTCATTTACTCTACCTACCATGAGACTCACATGCTGGTGTCTGCTCCATAATTTTTTTTTATTTGCATATTCCAAACACTATTGCATCTCTTCATCAGTTATAGCACCACAAACATTCAATAACTCCTGCATATTTATATATTTATCCTCTTCAACTGCAGATAATCTCCTAGCATCTAACTTATTGTACAAATCTCCCAGTATTTGTTTTTCAATCTCAAGTAATGCTTTCTTATATATATCTAAGTATAACAAAACTGCTTCCTCAATCTCTATTTATTCATTATCATCCATATGTACATAGTAATGCAAGATATTGCTCAAAATTCCATCTTTAGTTATTTGATCAATCAATTCAGTAACTAAGGGAGGAGGAATGACTTCAATACTCTTACTAGATTCGAGAGCTATATCTATATCTAATTTCTTCTTCTTGCTGAGAGTAGAAGTAGACTCCTTAACCAGTTTTCTCTTCTCTGTGGGTTTCCTCTCCTTCAAAATTTTCTTTGGGGCTACTGGAGGGGTGACCTTTACTTTCTATTTCTTTCCTTCCTCAGGCTTCTTCCTCTGTATCCTGATGTATTCTGGGGAATCTTTGGGGGCACAACATCAGTATCGAACTAGATTCAACATAGGCAAGATAAGTTTTTCGGTTTCTTTCTCTTCAATACACCCTTGCCAGTTGTTGTTGCCGGTGGAGTCTGAACTACCATTGGAGATGACCCTTCTGCTAGTCCAATGATCTATTTGATTTCAAGGGACATTTTCTCCACAGCTTCCCCAACCTTCTTGATTTTTCCTTCCCTTCTCTTCTTGCTAAAACCTATGTGAACTTTGGATACCTTGTTGTTTGCTTGATGCTTTTCTTTTTGAATGAGTTATCGGGATCCTAGTAAAACACAATGGGCATTTGATATGCCGGTAGGGAAAAAAAAAAATGCTATAAGAGGTTTGGGACAGGACAAGGAGATAGACTCCATTTTATGGGGTTATTTCAAATCATTTTAGAAGGCAATGAAGAAAAGAGAAAGAGTGCTTTAACACATTGTTGATAAGTACTCTACAAAAATATGCTTTATGGTGAAGAAGGATGAAACATTGATGGAGGCAGTGCAACCAATGCCAACACAACTAAACTAGATGAGTGTCAATTGCCAACAATATGTGCCTAATAGACCTAGTGGTAAGGTGTCTAGGAATGAGAACCTAGGATGCATCTAGATTGCATTGATGATATCATTATGGATCTTTGTGTATTTTTTTGAATTGCAATCCTTCCTCTGCATTAATTCTCAAGATTCTTAGGACACCTTTTCAGTAGCTACTTTTCTATGTCATTTTTGTGTTAACTGCATGTTTCTCTTGTCTCACATTATTTTTTAGTGTGATTTGTTTAGACACTAGCACGTTGCATGGATGTCCATGCATTACACTAGTGTCCCATGACATTTTAACATTAACAACTATTTATGAGCATTTCTCCACTTATCACCTATCTAGGTGAGTGGAAATAACTTGGAATATTTTGAAACAACTCAACAATCAACAACCCTTTTTTTCCCTCGTATTCTCACTTTGCAATCTATATCTTTCATTTTGCACAATCTCTCTTGGTTATCTTTTGCATTCTTTGGCTTTCACAACTCTCTCTGTCTCTGTCTCTATCTTTGTCTCTATCTTGTCTAGCTTGCACAACTCCATATAGCTTTCTATAATTGTCTTTGCAACACTCTTGGCTTCCTCAAGACTTGCTAGTAATACCTTTCTTATGCATTTGAGAATTTTGGGATTTATCACATCCATTGTCTACTAAATCATTTATCATTTATTTGCCTATTTGCCTATTTGTCTTTTGATCTATTTATCTATTTGGCTATTGTGGAGGTGGAAACACCAAAATAGGGACTTAACTACGGCAAGTCTCCAAACAACCCCAAACATTTTTCCTCTTCTTTATGTGTGCAGGTATTTGGAGACATTCAAGTTCATAGAGTTTTTCTTGTATCTATTTATCTTATTTATGCTTATTTTTATTATCTAACTTCTTTGCTGCTACAGTTTTTAATTTTGGCTTTTGTAGATTGGTCAAAGTATAGAGTTGGGTTTTCATACTTTTCAGTCTTTTCTATTTCAGTTTGTACAAGATTATAGTGCATCATGAAAATGTCTATGTGCTGCACTAGCGTCCTTGGTTGAGACACTTAGATTTGGATTGAAGATTCCCTATCGTCTGCACTTTATGTTTCTATATTTACCACCATTTTATTCATCTATAATTAGATATCTTCACCAGTTTAACTAGTTGTAGATATCTGAATGTATGTTGTGAAATTATCTCTCAAAGGAATATAGTTTTCCTTTTGCGAGGTCACATTTCCTCCATTATAGTAGGTCCTTGTCTCTCTTCCTAGATATCCAACTACTAATAGTAGAAACATTGTCATTGCAAGGCCTTGATAAAACTATGGCATAGCTAATCTTAGTTGTCACCCTAAAATCTCTTTCATCTACATTGAATTACATAAATTTTGAATTTTATTATCAAGATGCCACTACTAACAATTGCATCCTTCAATGCCCATTCTATGCTACCAACCTTCCTTCAACTCTACTATTTAGCCTTTTTTTAGCATCACCAACATTACCAATACAATCCTTATTACCAATCTTAATCTAACCGCTTTGCTAAATTGAAGTGAAAACTATTGTCTTGTTTATTTCTTCAAATTTTTCGCTACAACACCCTCATTTGAGATTTATAACCCATTATCATGAAAACATTAAGCTTTAACATTGTAATTGCTACCACAAAATGTTCCAATATAAATTTATGTTTGTTAGATCAAATAATCAAGAAGTTCCTCCCTCAATTCAACAACATCAACTTTGACATTAGTACTAATAATGTTGCATTTGATTTGTGCACTACTGATATAAAACATGATAAACAAAAATTATTAGTGCATATGTACTTAAAAAACAATATTAGTAAGTGTAATTAGAGAAATATACCATGAACAACAAGATCGACACCAACAAATTCCCAACTTGCCATCAATGCTTTAGTTCTTTTGTAAAAAACATAGCTACTCTTCTTTGGGAGCTTTTACAAGAAGCCACTTCAAAGATAGTTCACATGACCACTTAAACAACCTTAGATACTCTTAAACATTATTGCCTCTTTATTTATTTAATTTTTATATCTCCACACTTTACATTAAAAGCATAAACAGAGGAAATTTTGAATGACGAGGATTTAATGTAGCTCAATGTTTTGCTTTTGCAAATTGTAACATAGAACCAAAGCTAACATTTATATTGAAGTTCTTCCTACTCCCTTTTGACTATCATGATGCCATTTTACCTATAGCTATCTCACTTTATAATCATTTCTGTCTTTGGGATCCTTTTATTCTCCTACACTAAAAAAGTCATATAGTATGGATATAACAACTTCATTGTCATTAAAAAAGTATAACAAATAAAATACATAGTTAGATTCTATATTTTGTTTAGTAATTTTATAAACACTTAATTCATTACATATACTTTCGTTTCCTTTCAAATTTTTACATTATAAATCATATTGCTAGATTACTTATAAATTTGAGATAGTCATTGTAGGAATATTTAAAATGTCTTTATGAAAAGATCAACTAAAAAAAATGGCCATTCCTATCCTGCAAACTTTGATTGTCATTCAATTAAGACATGTGCCACCTTTTCATTTATTCTTACGTCACCCTCAATGCATTAAAAATGAAATAAGCAAATTGAACAATCATCTACAAGGACAACCACTTCATCTGCTTTTATGATCACCCATCATTTATGCTAACCCCACCCTCAAATCATTGAAAATGAAACATATATTGCAATCAACCATTCACTAGCACAACCACTTGATCTAATTTTACTTGATCCCCAAATTTATTAGTTCTAGTTATATATGAATGCTACTATAATCATGTATCATATTACCAAAAACATATTTTCTTTTACATTATAATTATAACAGTATACTATATATCAAAATTGTATCGACTCTATTCAATTCAAAACAAAAAATTATTGCTCAAAATCGTAGACTCTATTCAATTCAAAACAAAAAGTTATTGCTCAATATTTGAAATGAACCCATCCTTGTATGAAATCACCTATTTTTAATATATAGTTTGACATGTTCCAAATATTAGCTCAATCCAAATGCACTCACATCATAGTCGAATGCACTTCAAAATACAACCAAAAAAAACTACTAAAACACATTAAACTAAATAACTATAGTGTAAGCAATTTAAGGTCAAAATAGTAGTAGGAGCTTAAAAAACATGAGAGATCCTCTGGTGGGAGTACAAGAGAACCTTTTTAAGCTCGATACAAACCTAGTCAAAGAGTTCAGTCCAATTGTCCCCTGCCAAACGCGTAGGATTGCGCGTGGTTCGAGAAGAAGTTTCCACTCTGCTCTAATCGCCTCCACTGCACACACAAGAATGATTATTAATGAATAGAGTCCGACTTCATTAAATAGCCGCACCATTCGCACCATTGTTGTATCAATATCATCCCTCCATAGGCCCTTCCTCATACGTACCACTAACATAATGTCGGTGGAAGAATTGTATCAATCAATTACAAATAGATTGTTCGTGAAAGGATTGAATCAATTATTGCTAGCTGTTGCACTCCAGGTTTTAGCACTGATTGTTGAAGGGTTGGCAGGATGGTTTTTGTCGATTGCCAGCAGGATTTTCTTAGGGATTTTCTCATGGATTTTCTCGTTTGCAAGATGGATTTTCTCCTGCATTGGAAAATTTTGCAGCAGGCGTGGGTCATCTTTTCAGCCTTCATCTTCGAAGACAAGCTTACCCATTCCAGAAGTAACTGTTCCAGAAGCACCTCTTTCAGAACTATCCGTTCCAGAATTACCCAACAATCCCGTGGGTTTGGATCATCAAGTATGGGAGTTGAAAAGACGGTTGTTTGAAAATCGTTTTAACAAGGTGGGAGTGAGCGCAATGGGGGGCAGTGGCAAAACAACCTTGGCAGCTGCTCTCTGCAGGGATCCTCAAGTCAAAGGTGCGCTAATTTTCTGTATTGTATTTTCTTTCTCGATTACCAAATTCTTTTTAGTGCACTTTTATATTGACTTGGCTATAACAGAAATTTGACGGGACAATGAGGGAGGTATTTTAGATCTGGTCTTTCTCAACCCAAGTATTGGACAACCTCAGGGATTTGCTGCAAAGGAAAATATTAGCGGGCTTGTGATTCCCTTGCTTATGCCAGGGCTTAACTCTTCCGAGTTTGGTCAAGCAGGGTAGTTCTCTCACTCCTCCAAGAGCAGAAAAAATTCACTCCTTAACCTGCTTTCGACGGTGCAGTTTTCTCTCTTTCTCCTCCCCGATTTACAGTGTGGGTTTTCTCTGCAATGAAGACTCAGAAATACATTTCAGTCCCTGTGAATAAATTCCATGGTATGCTCTGTTCCTACAAGTCATGCATTTCAAAAACAGTATATAGGCCAAACATCACAGAAAATTGGATCAATAAATCCAAATGAACAGATGATAACCAAAGGAATAGAGACAGCAATATTGGCATATCCTTCATCAAGCAATACCAAATTACAGATAGGAAAACTCCTCTAGATAAGAGCAACACAGAACCTAAAAAATCCCTAAATAAGGAGTCACAAAAGCCCCCAAAATAGGAACTGCCAGAAACAGCAGTTACAACTCAAAAATCCACGAACAGTTATTAAGGAGCAAAATTGATGGGTAGAGGGGACCTATCAATTAAACAGCTGTTACATGATCTTCCCCATCTTCAAAAAGTCTGAACCTCCTTGTTTACAAAAACTGGACCATATTGCCACCAGTATGAGGGTACAGACCTTTCAGAAGGCATGTCATCAAGATATTCTCTTGGAAATCCTTCGCACAATCCGAGCCATGCTAAATTTCGAACCCAATTTCAGGAGTCCAGTACTGATTCCATCATTTGGTTTGGCAGGCAAAACTAGGCAAAGTCCCCAATGTAGAGCCAACAAAATAATCACTGCTGCTATCACCAATAGATTTGAAATTTACCCCTTTGTCATGTTGACGTGTTTTTTAGAACTACGCCAAACACAGAATAAAGTTTCCAACGGTCACTTCACTCTCTCTTTTTTAAAATCAGACTGTACGCTAAGATTGCAAAGAAAGATCAAACGGTTAATCTCAAGGTTCCTTTTGCGCATGGACGTGACTCGGTTAATCTCAAGGTTCCTTTTGCGCATGGACGTGACTCGGTTAGTTGATGGGTTTGCTGTTAACCCAAGGGGCCTTATGTATGCTTATAGAAGATCTTAACAAACTTGCGGGTTCAAGGATTTCTATGCGAATGATTTGCAATGAAAGCTCGATTTTTAGATTTTTTTGGGTTTAAAATGTGCGGAAAGTAATTGAGTGAAGGGTTTAGAAAACTAGGTTAACACTAATCTAATCTTATGAACATGGAGACGGGACTACTTATGTGAAATCCAACCACGCTTCGCTTCGCCAGCAGATCACAACTACACGAAGGTGGTGCAATCTTCAGAGGGTGTGTTAAGGATTTTCAAATCACCAACAGAAACCATCAAATTGAACAATCTCCACTGGTAATTTAAGTTAAACATACACATATAACAGAGGCTCAGGCTAACTTTGCACAGTATGCAACAATCAGCTACACACCAAAAGTATGAGCATGAACTTTGCAACAAGCAACCCTATCAAAATTCAGGTCATCTAACAACATGAAAGCAAATCTAATCTATATGAAGAGAGTGAGACCATGCAAGCTTCAAAACAACACAAGAACACACCAATAATTGAACAATGTATTAAGTGTTTGCTTCAAAAACTCTTAGCAACAATCTCTCCTCTCTTTACAAATGAGGGGGGTCACCCCTTTATATAGGCCTTGGGCAATGAAAACATGCAAACCCTAATTAGGGTTTCACCCTAAAAGATTCTCCACTCGAGATGCAACAAGGTGGGAATCAACAATTAATACCCATCATGCCCATATACTATTAATTCAATAAGCCCAAAAATGGCATCCATTTGTGCATTAAATGCACCCCATTACATCAAATTTGCCCAAAATATTCCCCATGCAAACATAAATGCCCATCATTCTTCATGCGACGACTGCATGCAAAAAGATTCCTCATGCATTCAACATGCATGGACTGGGCCATCACTAAGTCAAAATATTCCAGCAATAAATGCGCCACGATTACTCATGCAAACATAAATGCCCATCATTCTTCATGCGACGACTACATGCAAAAAGATTCCTCATGCATTCAACATGCATGGACCGGGCCACCACTAAGTCAAAATATTCGAGCAATAAATGCGCCACCACTACTCAGTCAAAAGATTCTCGTCCAAAAATGGATGACCATTATCCCGTTCACTAATTGCATACGCAATGAACTTACCGATGACGACTTCCAGCTCTCCTACGGAGAGACTTGGCACACTTCCAATGTCAAACTCCATCAAGGTGATTTTTCCCTCGCTCATGGAGAAGAAGTTTTCCCATTCCATAATCATTTCCTGTGCCTTTTTCATTGTGTTGGAAAATGAGGAAACATTCTAAAAATGTTCTTTAGAAAAGAACCTAAGAAGAAGAATTGATTTCAAGGACTTCATCGTTATTCCATCCTCATTTAGCCTCTTTGCGAACAGTGCTTCGATCACATTATTGACTTTCTCCCGCACTCTTCTAATTGAGTCTTTCAAAGTTAAAGACTCCATGCTGAACTTTTCAAAGGTATTCTTCCCTAAGCAAACAATGCAGAACCATCAGGAAAAGTCATAAATTTCATTCTCTTGGATAACTTTTCCATCAATATGTGTTTGCTTCGGAATCTTCATTAGAGCCCCAAGTCGTGGAATGGTTAAGTCTTGATAAATGTGGACATCTTCCCACAAACCTTCTGCTATCTCCAATCTGTTTAGGAGGGCCACAAATCTGGTATGAAGTTGAGCCAAATCTTCAATGAACTTTCCAGCCACAGTAAATACGTCTTCCACCCATTTCCTAGAACTCTGGGCCATCACTCTGATTACTTTTGTGTCTTCAACAACTTCCTTAGGGAGGGAGGAAGGAGGAATGAAAGATGGATCTGCTTCCCTGAGTGGCTGCTTGAGACTTTTGATATATTCACATAATGCCCTATTTTCTTCCTTCAATCTTTTACATTTTGCTTTTGTTTTCTGCATCTTTTCCCTCATGGCCAAGGAAGATCCTTCGAAGTCTTCAATTACCTGTCCGGTGGAAGCGTGCCCAAGGTCAACTTGTCTAATCACATAATCTTCCGGCCTAATCTTATTCCTTCCTTTATCTATTGCAGGCTCACTTATATGCAAGGTTCAAGATCCAGATTCATCCCTCACAACCTTGGAGAATTTCCAGGGAGCCTTCTTCTTTGCTGGCTGATCCATTCTTTTTAACAACTCTTCTAATTCCCGTGCTGGATCAATTTCCTTTTCCAGCTCCTTTCTTAATCTTTCCATTAGCCAATTAGGATCGGGAATGGAGTGATTGTGAATTTCCATCTGCTCTTGCTCCTGCGATACTTCCTCCATCTCACCAAGGATGGCCTCCACGAAACTATCCTGATGAGTATCTTTCTGATGAGGAGGAATTTCTTGTCTCTGACGTCCTAGCTGATTGGGTCTATGTGAAGCACTGACGCTAAGAATATCTTGTGCTGGAGCACTGTCGAGGATGTCGCTTGGAGGTGGATTTACTGGATTTTCTTGCGGAAACATTTCTACCTCCTACACATTGGAAGAACTTGCTGGTGATTGCATTCCTTCTACCCTTGCTCTCTTTTGCAGTGGTTCTTCCTGTTGCATTTCCTACTGAACTTTCTGATGAATTTCTTGTTGGACTTCCTGTTGGGCCTTCTGTAGGGCTTCCTTTAGGACAACCTTCTTCTTTGTTGTCCTCGGCCTTTTTGGAGCACTTTTCCCTCTATCAAGCCGGATTTCTCCTTCTTCCTGAGCTTGTGAAGATCCTTCAGTTGCTTCACTATGGGAATCTAGACTTCCCATCAACTGAAAAGTCAGGTGAACATTTCCCTCCTTCAACCTTATGATGTGCCTATCAACCCAATGTTTGGTAAACTTTAAAATAGGTCTGGCCAAGATGTCTAGATTGTAAATTTCAGGTTTTGACAAGTCTGGCAATTGAATGGGTTGATCTTTCACCCTTTCGAATTTTGGTTGCACCAAGTCCAAATCTTCCTTCACTTGATCCGGCACCTGCATTATTTCACCTATCCTGATGGTGTCAAGGGGCAGTCTGGAATACATTTTCTTCCGAACTTCAAGGTCATCCTTGGCACTTGCCCAATAGTCTTCTAGGTGAAACTTATGTATAAATTTCACCCTAGCAACCTTTCTGATTTTGCAATAAGGATCATATTGAGCTCTAGATGTGTAAAATGCTAGGCGATAGAATGCCAACTCCTATGCTGCTTTCTCATCTGCCTCCAAACTCGGGCACACCTCCACATAATCACCTAGGACAACCGAGAATTCAATGGACTGCTTCTTCTTCTTCTGTAGTTGATCATAGGTTGTTAACTGCCTCATGAGTTCAAGCAGTACCAATTTGTCGGATGGATACCTTGGCAATTTGTATGACAGGAATGAGAATCCCTGTGTCCTGATATAGGTGAATTTTGGAAATTGCAAGGACTTGGCTCCATTTTTTTGGACTAGGGCCCTAGCCTATGGTGACACGCTTGTGTGCAATTCATTCTGCATAAGTCTTGTCAAGTACATAGTGAGGGTGTCATTCGCTAGCTTGTAAGAATTAGTATTATGAAGATGTAGTTGAGGATAACACTCTTGCACTTTTAGCTATGCCAGTCCGCAACCCATGACTCCTTTGGCCGATAGACCGTCAAAACTTCCCCTTCTTGCGAGCATATAAATCACGTAAGAGCTCATGAAGAAGGATTGGGACTTCCTTTCTTTCAAATCTCTCAGCTGTTCGTGCAAGTAGTGGTTGATCAACCTGGCCCAATCCACTAACCCATTAGAATTCATGATTTCGCCGATGTAAAAGAACTTCCATGGTTCAAAATTCACAGTATGTGAACATCCCACTATCCTGCTTAGCATCTTTATCAAGTCCACATATTCCTGTTTGAATTCGAAGATAGTGAGAACCTTAGGCATTTTGGAGACATACGGCCTAGGCTTTAGCAACCACTGTTTATTGATCATATCCGCACATTTGCCAGGTTCTGCTTCATAAACTGCCTTAGCTCCATTTATGGTCCTGTATGTCATGGAATGGTTTGAAGGAATTCCGAAGGCTTCATCAATTGATTCTGGAGTCAATGTCACCAACACCCTGCCATCTGACGTTGAAATTGTCTTCCGCTTCGGATTTTAATGCTTTGCACATTCAAGAATCAAGTCTAGACACTGGCTAGCAAGAGGAAAACCAATTGCTGCAACAATTCCACTTTTGACCAACTTGATAGTTGTAGGGAATGGATTGTGCCCTGCTGTTCCAAACACCTTGATCTTGAAGGCAACCAAGTTGAACGTGCCTAAGTTTGTATCACTAATCTCCTTCCACCTAGAAGCAATCTTGGAATCTGGAAGAAAACCCTTCATTTCTGCTTTTATCTATGCTTGCCTGGTGATAGTAGCCGCCTTGCTTGATTCCGTCATCTTGGAAAAGGTCCTTGAAAATGATGAAAAACTCTCTAAGTATGACTTTCTTCACTTCTCCAATTCTTCTTTCTTAAATCCTGCACATGAGAAATGAAATGCATCTTCACGATTATATAGAATTTCTCCAATTGCACTGCTAAGTTGGGAGGAATCCAATTTGGTAGTTTCATTAATTGCGCGTCATACCTTCTCAATCATTGCGCCATGCAAATGGAACCTTCCTTTATGGCATTGAGTTGCATGTCTTGTTTAGAATATTCTTTTGCCAACTCACTACTTTCCATTTTTAAAATTTTGGAGGGAAATTGGAATATTCTTCAAGATTCACCTAATTCGTCTCCTTGGCTTGACTTTTCTTGCTCCGGAAGGAATTTTCCATGCATTTTTCTTAAGGGGATTTCCACTTTTCCATTCCTCCTTGACCCTTGGATTTTCATACCTTAGATAATTACCCTTGGATTTTCATACCTTAGATAATTTCCTTAGTTTTTTGGCTTGAGTGTGGAATTCTGGTGGAATTTCATCATCATTTCCATGCCTTAGTCGTTTTGAAGCTCATCTTTGTGCATGGGCGTGGATTCTTTCCTGCCATGGAATTTAGCCTTTTGAGATTTTGCATGCCTTGTGTGTTTTGGCGCCTTTGTTTCACCTTGAGCACTATTGGCATGCAAGGAAGGAATTCACTATTTCTTGTGCTTTCCACGTCTTCCTTTGTTTGGTGCCCTTGTCAATTTCTTGGGTGGAATTTCCTTCAAGGTAAGGATTTCATCCTTTTCCCTATTTTCCATCCTTACCCCTATTTGGCGCCCCTCCTTGGACTAAGGCACAATTCTTCACAAGGCATGGAATTCAATGTCTTCTATGCTTTCCTTCACTCCTTACCTTTGGTGCCATGACTCATGCCTTGGGCGCTAAAACTCAACGAAGGAGAAATCCCTTTATTTTCAATTTTTCCTTGACATTGCCACTTTAGTGCCCTAGTGGCTACTTGGGTGCTATTTTGCCTTGAAGGAGGATTTTATCACTTCCTTTGAATTCCATGAGCATTAGAGTTTAGCGCCCTATTGCTTCCTAGGGTGGGTTTTTGACTTTGGCTTGGAATTTTGCACTTTCCTCACTTTCCATGGAATGCTTCTTTTAGCGTCCTATCCAAGACTAGGGCAGAATTTTGCGTTGGGGATGGAATTCCATCCCTTTCCTGAATTCCAAGGATCCTTCTTGGCGCTCTATTTTCTTCATGGGTGCAATTTTGCACTATGGAAGGAATTTTAACATTTCTTCCTTCCTTGATGCCAGACTCCTTCACTTGGGTGATTTTTGAACTTTCCACTTCAGGACTTGATGCCAACACTTAGCCATTCTTGATCCAGTATGTTTGCTTCTAGCTTTCTGGATTTGGAAATAGTCGTGAATTTTCAATCTTCATTGCTTGCCTGAATGGTCTTTGTCAAAACAAACTTTCCAAAATAGAAACTTTTCAAAACGTCAATGCTAGAGCCCAAAACAAGATGCAGGATGACTTACTATAAATAGAAACTTTCTAAAAATAGAAATTACTAAAAATAGTAAGTTTGATTTTTGGCCAAATGAAGATATTTCGGGACACATTAAAATCCCTAAAAAATAGAAAGTTGCTCCGATTTCGCTCAAATTTTATTGGGAGGTTCCACGAAGGGTCCTGATTCCAGTTATGCATTCGGTTTTTCAAAAACCCTAACAAAAACCCCTAAAATCTAGGACTAAAGGCAAAAACCCTAAAATTGACAAAACGAGCCCTAGACTTCACCAAATTCACTCAAATGAAAAGCAGACTTGATAATTCAACCCCCAAACACTCGCAAAGCAGAGAGACTGACAAGACTGCCACCAAAAGACCCCCAAAAAAACAAGACAAAAGACCGAGAGGGCCTAAAAAGTAGGGGGTCCCCATTTGGAATGGGGTGATGTGTGATTAAATCACAACATGTCCCAATGATACTTCATATCGCTGCTCTCAGACTGAGTTATGAGTCATTTTGACCAAACTCTTGAGCACATTCTTGGGATGTTTTCCATGATTATCCTTATAATCCTACAACTCACCATCCCCTTCAATCCAATGAGAGTAAAGGCTACAGTTAACTAAAACTTCAACATCTATCTCTTGAGGCGTATCTGTAATCTTGTTAGTTGAATATTGTTGCAATTCCACATCAAATTTTGGTTGTTCAAATTATTTGTCTTTTCTGCTCCCAAATCTGCCTCTAGCTCTATTTTTGGCTCACCTAGAAATATTTTTTTTTCTCTTCAAACTCAAATTTGGCTTCTGCTAGAAGAGACATAGCTGCCACTTTCAATGTTCCTACCTCTTTCCAAAATTTTAGGAGATATCTCCTTCTTTCTTGTTGTATCTCATAAGAGAGCTCCCAATTATGATGGATAACTTTCCGATCATATTGCTAGTGTCTTCCTAATAGAAAATGACACACATCCATTGGCACCACATCACATAGCACTTCATCCACATGAGGACCAATTTTGAAAGCAACAAGACCAAATTTATCCATAAGTACACTATGGTCCTTATTCAACTGGACAAGCTTGTAAGAGTTGGATTTTAGAATATAAGTAAACCGTAATTTGCTAACCATTCTGTACTTACCAAGTTGTCAGTAGATCTGTCATCTACGATCACCTTATACACCTTGCCCATACACTGGCGTTTAGTTTTAAGGACACTTTTTCTCCTCCAATCAGCTTTAGGGGCCTCTTTGTTCCTGGATATTAATGTTCTTGGCAACATTAAACTTTCTCCTGTCTTTGCTTCAATGTCGCCAGTTGGAGGTTCCTCGTCTTCTTGGGCCATCATCACCCTTATGGGGTTTTGAGGGCACTCTTGGGTTTATGGGGTTTCATTACAAATGAAAAATCTCAAGGGCCTCCAATCGCCAAAAGATTGATGTCCTTGTCCTCTACCTCTAAACCCAAGACAGTCTTCTCATTCTTACCTCCTAGTTCTTCACTCATGGCAAGTTCTGAAGAGTTTTCATTTCCTTTATAAATTATGTTGATTGTTATTTCCCCTTTAACTGACCATTTTATTTTTCCGGTTCAGTTTTTCCTTTTCCTTTAAAGCATACACATAAGCTTCATATACTGTAGGTATTTTCACCAATGCAATCTTGCCTTGAAGTTGAAACTTTAGTCCATTCACATATCAAACTGCCACTTTCTCTTCACTCTCTGGTACATCTGTTCAAATTTGAAACCTCATAAACTGTTCAGTATAAGCTTGCATTGATTGATCCCTTTGTTTCTAACTTCAAAATTCTTGAAACAATTTCTGCTGGTAATTAGAGGGCAAGAATCGAGCTCTCAAATGTTTCAGCATCTTAGACCAGATTTTAATTTTTTCTTTTTTTCGTCTTTATCAAACTCTGCATGTTCTCCCACCACAGGGCTGCGTGCAACTTCAACCTGGACCCAGAAATTTTCATTCTTTTTGGATCATCCTTGTTGATGTCTTGCATGTTGAAGCACTTCAACTCTTGGACCCAGTCAAGAAATACATCAGGTTTGAGCTTGCCTTTAAAATTGGAAATAGCAACCTTTCCCTTGGCAATTTGGCTTGTCAAGGCTTCAGTAAGCCTCTCCGGAGGGTCTAAAACCCTAGCAGCATTTCTTTGAGGGTCTGCATTCCTCCTGCACTTCCAACCTAATTCATGCGGACTCCCCTTTGGGCCATTGCTGATACGAAAAATGATGCAGATAGAATCTCTGTTTCCAGCAATTAAGACTCAGAAATGCTGTTCAACCCTGTTAACAAATTCCATAATATGCTCTGTTCCTGCAATTCATTCATTTCAAAAACAGTATTTTGGCCACACATCACATAAAATTGGATTTACATATCTAAATGAACAGATGAAAACCAAAACAAATAGAGACAGCAATATCATTCTTCATTAAGCAAAAACCAAATTGCAGATAGGAAACATCCTCCAGATAAGAGCCACACAGCACCAAAAACACCAATAAAATCGCTAACACCAAAAACTCCTATTAAGGAGTCAACAAAAGCCCCAAGGAATTTTTGCTAGAAACAACAGTTACAACCCAAAATCCACAAACAGCTACTAAGCAGCAAAACTCATGGGTAGTGGGGACATATCAATCAAACAGCCATTACAGTAGAGTCTAAAGGCTCCTAGTGCCTCAAACCATTATTTTTTGGGGTTGTCTCTCTTTCCAATGTTTGGTATTTCAATCAGATCCTTATCTGTAAAGACCTTACAGTCAAGTTCCCTGGCCAATAGGACAATTCCTTATGCTTAGATTAGCTTTAATTATCAGTGTGGAGGTGATGTGGACCTTAGCTCATTGCTTATTGTTTCAGCTGAGGAAGTGGCATGTTTCGATTTTGTCTCCTACAAGGTTATCTCAAATTTATAGAGAGACTAGAATATATGACCTCTCATTTACTGTATGGAGCTCTCTCTAGTCATGAGTGTGGATTGTTAACAAACTCCAAATTGGGATCAGACTTGCCTATCCAACTCTCAATAAAGAAGTCAAATACCAGTTCTGATGCTTATACACCCAATGCACCCAATGCATTCTCATGACATTGGTGGGAGAATTTGGCAGAATTGATATTCTGCCAGGTGTTTTCTAAGCAGAACATTAGTTCAACCCATGTGATTTGTTAGCTATTGCATTCAAGAAATAAACAAGTGTCTTAATAAGACAGAAAGAAAAGAAACAGAAATGAAATACAGATTCAATCAATTGGTAAATTAGTAAATTATGTTTGTTAAATAGATTGGTAAATATACCATATATTGTTTATTTGTAAAAATTGGGCTTTATGTTGTATTCTAATAATCCATTCTTCTATTCGTTCTCAGCATATTTTGGAAACAAGATCATTTTTCAAAAAGTTTCACAGTCTCCAGATATTCAGAATATTCTTGAGAGCATATGGGTGGGAATTACTGGAGAACTAGAGCCTAATTTTCAGAGCATTCAAGATGGTCGCAGAAGGCTTAATGAATGGCTTAGTAGCAAGGAGCCACAAAATATTCTTGTTGTGCTAGATGATGTGTGGCCAGAAGACAGTAATCTGCAATATTTGTTGTTTGAAGCGAAGGGATACAAGACTGTTGTTACAGCGAGGCACACTTTCAGATGGCTTGACGACACTTATGATCTACCTTTACTCAGAGAGAAAGATGCTCTGTCCCTGTTTTGTTATGAGGCCTTTGGGCAAAAAAGCATTCCAGATAGAGGATATAACAAGACACTAGTGAAACAGGTATACCTCTGTCTCCCCGTGTACCCATGTATTCATTTTAATGAATTTGAAAGTCCATTGAATTTGCCACTATAGGATGACATGATATTCATTAGTTGAATCTGATGTAGCACTGAATCAGGTACTAACTAAATGTCTTTTCCAGGATTGCTAGCTTAGTGGAGAAATGGTTTGGTGGGGGGAGGGGGAACGGACATTCTTATAATATTATAGTGTTGTGAACTGCCCTATTCTTTTTCTTTAAGGGAAAAGGGAACAAGTGTCATCTGCAGGATTAACTATTTGGTTAATTAAGTAGAGTTGTTTCAGGGGACTGATGCTGTTCTGGCACTTTTTAAAATTTTTGGCTGTATATAGGAACTTCTTCAACTAGTGGTGATGGGAGGTACAAGTTATTTGGAGTTTTCATTTTCTGATAATGTAAGTTCTGTGTTTTTGCCGATAGTTATTGTAGTATTGTTTATCTTCTCTGTATTTTGACTTATGATTCTGCTGTGCTTGATTACTATTTTTATTTCTCGTTTGCAAGATTTGATTTTCTCTTGCATCAGAAAATTTGTGAGCAAACGTGCATCCTCTTTGCTGTCTTCAGCTTCAAGTGCAAGCTTATCCATTCTTGAACTACCTGTACCAGAACCACCCATTCTGGAACTTTTTGTTCAGAACTACCTGTTCCAGAACCATCAATTCTGGAACTATTTGCTCAGAGCTACCCATTCCAGAACTACCCAACAATCCTGTGGTTTTGGGTGATAAAGTATGAAAGTTGAAAAGATGGTTAATTTGAAGATAATGTTAACAAGGTGGGAGTGAGCACAATAAGGGGCAACTCCTCTCTGTAGGCATCCTCAAGCCAAAGGCGTACTAACCTCTTGTATCGCATTTTGTTTCTCAATTTTCAAATTCTGTTTAGTGCATTGTTATATTGGCTTAGTTTTAACAGGAATTTGATAGGACAATTAGGGAAGTATTTTAGATCTAGCCTTTTGTAGCCCAAGTGTTGGGCAACCTCTGGGATTGGCTGCTAAGGAAAATTTTCAGCAATTCACCAACCTGGGCAGAGTAGATATTCCATTGTCTCCAGGGTAAAGGCCATCCTTTGAAACATAAATAATACCCACAAAGTTATCTGTGCTGCAAGGAGATATTTTAGCTTTATTTGCTTGCTATTCCAGCACTTAGGTAATGGTTTAGCTTTAGTTTTAGCATGTAATCTAATGCTTAGATTGGGGGCTTCAATTATTACCTTGCTTATGTTAGACCAAGTCTGTAAGCTATATAAGATATTTTAGCTAAGAAAATGGTGCCAGCTTTTGAGCTAATCAAGCTGGTATGTATTTTTCTATATGTCAAACAGAAGAGTCTAGTGGTTAACCTTAGATTTCTTCAACATAAATAACATAAATAACATTCATTGAACCATTTGTTGTGGGAGAACTCTTTAGAGTTGGTTAAGTGGGTTAGTCCTCTCCCTTCTCGTCCTAGAGCCTAAAGACTTCATTATTTAACCTGCTTTCGTCAGTGCAGTTCTCTCCATTTCCCCTCCTTGATTTATGATCGAGTGTGAATGTAAAGGTCCTTAATACCTCTACTTCATTTTTTGGAGAAGTTGTCTCTCCTTCTTGTTGACGGGTGTTTTGTGACCACACCAACACAAATAAAGTTTCCCAATGGTCACCTTATCCTCTCTTGATCAAAATCAAATGTATGCTAATACTGTAGGAAGATCTTACATTGACTCCAAGGTTCCAACTGCATACTAGTGACTTTATGTGGATATAGGCTTGTGTGGGAGATGTTTGCTGGTAATCCAAGGGGACTTACGTTTATCATTCTTTCACATCTTTTCTGTGGCTGGAACTTCACCTTCAGATATGGCAACTTTGTGATGCTTCTACTTTGAATGAACTAAATTGGAATTAACTGAAATTAAAGGGGAAATGGTTTATGAAGACTAAGCTAAAACTAAGAACTTAGTAGATAGCAATGTCTAGGATAGGATCGACCACACTTCACTTCGCTATGTTGAGACAATTACATGAAGCGGGTGCAATCTTCAAGGTCGTGTTTGAAAGATTTCAAATCATCAATGAATACCATCAAAGAGCAATATCCATTCAATAATTCGGATTTAATGGCTCAGTCCAACCTTACATTGTTGATAACAATCAGCTACCAACAAAAGGTATGAGCATACGATCTTTTCCTTATAACATTGCAATCAATTTCATTTATCTAACTGCTTGGAAAATAAAATTCTAGTCTAAGTAAGAAAGTTGAAACCATGCAGGTTTTGAAAAATAACTTAAGTGAACACCATCAGAGAACAATTTATCACTGTTATAATTTCAATAACTTATCGCAACAATTTCATACAAAACTCCATGCTTTACAAATGAAGGGGTCACCCCCTTATATAGGCCTCAAGCCTTGATTACATGCAAACGCTGATTAAGGTTTGACCCAAAAGATTCCACACACATGATGCAACGAGGTGGGAATAAACATTAATGACCCATTATGCCCATTATTAATTAATTACATTCCTGCCAAAAATGGTTTCTATTGTGCATTAAATGCACTTCTTTCAAATTTGCCCAATATGTAAGAAATGCCCCATTAAAGCTAGAACTGCCCATTGTGCAATAAATGCACCATCACCTCCAAATTCGCCCAATGTGCATTGAATGCACCATCACTTCCTAGAATATCGTAGCCGCCATGCATTAAGTATGCCACCACTTGGTCAAGATGTCCACTAGCAATAAATGCACCATCATTCTGCCATGCACTCAATAGATTCTCACCATGCAAATAGACCCCACCATCATAGGAACTTTTATAATTTTCCGGGTTGTGCTTCACTAATACGGAATATTCTCTTTGCATGTTGCTAGCTCATCCTTTACAAGAATCTTTCTAGGCTCACAAAAGACATTTTGGAAGATTTTCTTGCCTTGGAAGAATTTTAACAATCTTTTCCACTTCTAAATGATCCCTATATGTCTGGAATTCTAGGAGAGAGAATTTTTGTAGAGAATTTTTTTTGTCCTAAAAGAATTTTTTCACATTTTTGTGCTTATCTTCTTCTGAAGGAGATTTTTGACCAATCAATCACTTTTCCTATTTTTTAGGATTTTTTTCATTTTTTGAGCTCTGGAACTCAGGAAAGGGCAAATTCTATCTTGGACAATTTTTCCTTGCCTTGAAATTTCCTCACCAACTTTGGCGAATTTTCTTCCTGAGAAGGAAATTTTGAATTTCCTTCCCAATTTTGGTGAATTTCTACCTTGTCTGGAATTCCATTCACCTGGAAGGAAATAAATTAATTCCTTGTCTTGTTTTGGCGATATTCTTCATGTCTGGGTGCTGAAACAACCTTGTGGAGGAATTTGTGCTTTGGAGAAAAAATCCTCCAAGACCCCAATCTAGTGCTCTACCTTTGAGTCTGGGTGCAATTTGCATGTTGTGAAGGATTCTTGGGAAACGTGAAAATTACTCCAAGAGGCCACTTTGGCGCTCTACTTCCATGCATGAGTGTTGAATCCATGCTATGGAGGAACTTGTGTTTGGAAGACATATTCCTCATGACCTCTACCTTGGCTCTCATGCTCTAGCTTGGGGAGGGGGGAATTTGACTAAGTGAAGGAATTTGGCCTTGGAAGGAAAAATCCTTCCTTACCCCATTTGGCACCCTGACCCCTGATTTGGGCATTAGAACCATGTGATGGAGGAATTTTTCCTTGAGAGGAAATTCCTCCTCAATTTGGCGGCCATCCCCCTTACTTGAGCGCTAGAATCACATTGTGGAGGAAAACTTGACTTGGAGGAAAATTCTTCCATGACCTGAATTTGGCACTATGTCTCCTTTTAGAATGCATTTTTGCCATGGTAAGTGTTGTCATTTTTATGACACCCTTGGTCCATTAATAAGAATCAATCAGAGATATGTTCCATGGACCACTGATACCCCAGTTGATCAAGGATAAAAGCAGTGAAATCATGGTTTGAAGTGTTGCCTTATCGGAAGTTCCTTGGCCCTCTTTTTCTCTTCTCCGGAACTCCGGAACCCCGAGGTTCCGAGTTTCTCTACCTTAGCCGCTTTCTTTCCTGCTCCGGAACTCCAAGGTTCCGAAGTTCCCTTCCTTCCCTTAGCTTTTCTTCTATTCTCCTCCTTTGGAGCTCCGGAACCTCGAGGTTCCAAACTTCCTTCCCTTTGCCGCCTCTCCTTCTCCCTCGGAACTCCAGAACCCCCAGGTTCCCAAGTTCCTTGTTCTTCAACCCCAGAACTCCGGAACCCCTAGGTGACCTAGGTCTCCGAAGTTCCCCCAACTACGGTGACCCAAGTCTTCGAAGTTCCCCAACTACGGTGACCTAGGTCTCCGAAGTCTTCCAAACTTCCTTCTGGCTGGCAACACTTCCGGATGGCGTGATCGACACTTAGCTTTAAATGCTCCGACAGTTTTGGTGACTTATGCACTTTTTTTTTGTGGAGCCACAGGGGTGCATTTAATGTTTTTGGCAGGATTTCCATCAAGGGAGGTACGGGGCCATGCTTGGTGACTTGTGTCATGACTGCATACTCTGACTTTGGAAGGTCAGTCAATCCACCTTCTCAGGGTTTCCCTTTGTGGGTATGGCTAGGTTGCTTGCATGTACAAGCCAAGTGCATGCACTTCCAGACTGATAGCAGGGGTCATGATCACCCTTGTGACCATTTTCTATATATTGGCTTTTAAGCCTCATTGTAAAGGGTTCTCTCCTTGCTGCCTTGAGCTTTTTCTATGCTCTCCCACTTCTCTTGTATTTATCTTGCATTTATGCAACTGTAAGTTTGGCCTTTGGCCTTTGAATGAATTGAAACTACCATTCTTGCCTTACTTTAACTTATGCATGCTGTGTATGTGTTCTTACCTCCATTATAAGTGTATGTTGTGGTTTTCTTTCACATGTATGCTGTGTTAGCTTGTCTTCTGAGTGTGACTTGTGGGAATCCTTCTCCCCTCTTGACACCTAGTAAATTCTAACCTCCACACATGTATTGGGATCATTCATACAACCAGTGTTCCACGGATGTTGGGGACGGGGAGATGGGGGGATGCCGGACGGGCTTCGGGGATGGGGGGACAAAGGGAAAAAGTTTCGGGGACGGGCTTCGGGGACGGGGGGACTTGGGCCTAGGAGGGGGAAACGCGTTTCCGTGGAACACTGCATACAACTGAAGTTTTGCATTTCCAGGGTTTTTCAGTTAATTCCTTGTGTCATTTCGGTAGGGAGAGAAACAATCTCTTCTTGGTGCATCACCCCCCTTTATTTCAAGCAATTCTCTCTTCCTTTACACCTGCAAGTTGTTAGGATAGGCTTAGGAGTTAGTTTTGAAGTGTTGAGTTGGTTCAACACCTGCACCTAGATTGAGAAGGAAGCCGGCCTTCTTCGAAGATTCAACCCCCTTGCGCAAGGTTCCACACTTCGGGGTTGTTTCAATGTTTCACAAGGTTGTTGAGTCGATAGCTTAGCAAGGGTGCAAGCTTTTGTGATAACAGTAAGGAATTCATTGCCTTGAGAAATTTTCATGCTTTTACCTCCATTTTTGCTCATTTTCCAGCTTTGGATGCCATTTTGGGATTGAAGTAGATTTTCTGTGCCTTCAGAGATTTTTTGATGCTTTTCCATTTCAGGAAAGGATTTCACACTTAGTCATTTCTCTTATCAACTGTTTGCTTTTTTTTTCAATTGGATTTAGACAAAGATTTTCAGGAATGCTCTGCCTTTAGTGTCGGGACCTCTGCCTGTGATGAACCTGCCAGAAATAGACTTACTAAAAATAGTAAGTACTTCAAAACGTCAAAATTAGGGGAAACTAGGGTAGGACGACACTTACTAAAAATAGACTTGCTGAAAATAGAAATTGTTAAAAACAGTAAGTTTGATTTTTGGCCAAATAAAGACAATTTGAGATGCAGTGAAACTTATTGCTCAAATTTCATTGGTAGGTTCCTTGAAGGGTCTTGATTTCATTGCAACACTCAATTTTCCCAAAACCCTAAGAAAAAGACCTCAAACCTAAGTTTGAAGAGGAAAACCCTAAAATAGACCAAACGAGTTCGACTTAGACAAATTCACTCAAACGACTTGCAGACTTGATCAGAATTCATTAGAAACACTTGTAGACTGGGGAGACCGAAGGGTTGCTGTGAAAAGACCCAAAGAACCAAAACCAAAAGACCAAAAGGACCTAAAAAGTAGGGGGTCCCCATTTGCAATGGGGCGATGTGTGAAAACGTCACAACACTTCCCATGACCTATCTATCACATCCTCATCTATGAAGACCTTATGGTAAAGTTCCTTGGCCAATTGGCCAAGTTACCATGCTTGGTTTAGCTTTTTATTTTTTATGGGGAGGTGGTGTGGACATGTCATCCCAATGCTTATCATTTCAGATGAGGAAGTGGTATGTTTGGACCCTGTCTCTTACAAGGCTATCTCAAGTTTATAGTGAGACTAGAATATACTCTCTCATTTTCTGCCTAGGGCTCTTTCCAGTCATGAATGTGGATTGTTAATAAACTCTAAGTTGGGATCAAACTTCAACATCAAACTCTCAATAAAGAAGCCAAATTCCAGTTTTGATCCTTATACACCCAATGCATTCTTGTGACAGTAGGGGGAGAATTTGCAAAATTGATATTCTGCCATGGTGTTTTCTAAGCTGAACATGAGTTCAACCATCGTAATCTGTTAGCCACTCCATTCAGGAACAGCCCTCTTAATAAGGCAGAAAGAAAATATATTAGTAAATAAACCTTCTTTATATTTGTTTATCTATTGAAAGTAGGTTTTATGTTGTTTTCTTATTATCCATTCTTCTATTGGTTCTCAGAATGTTTTTGAGACTAGATCATTTTAAAGAAAGTTTCAAGCCTCCAGATATCAAGAAGATTTGTTAGAGCATATGAGTGAGGATTCCTGGGGCTCTAGCAGTGACTAATTTACTGAGCATTCAAGGTGGTCATAGAAGGCTAAGGGAATGGTTTAGTAGTGAGGAGCCTTAGAATATTTTGGTCATGTTAGGTGATGTGTGGCTTGGAAACGTTAATCTTAAAAAAATGTCATTTGAAGCAGAGGGATACAAGATTACTCTTATGTCCAGGCACACTTTCAGATGATTTTACAACACTTGCGACCTACCTTTGCTTGGGGAAAAAGATGCTCTGACCCTCTTTTGCTATGAGGTCTTTGTGCAGAAAAGCATTCCTGAAGGAGGATGTAACAAGCCCTTAGTGAAAGAGCTATGCCTCTGTCTACCCATGTACCCATTTAATCATTTAAATGAACCTGAAAGTCCATTGAATTTGCCATTATAGGATGATATGATATTCTTTAGCTGAATTGATGCACCACCGTATCAGGGACTAACCAAATGTCTCTTCCAGTATTGTTATCTTAGTGGAGAATAGCAATGTTTTGAAGTGCCGTTTTCCTTAGGGGAAAAGGGAACCAAGTTTCATCCGCAGGATAAACTAGTTGATTAAATAATTAGAGATGTATTAAAAGGCTGCTGCTGGTCTGATGCCTTTGTTTGGCTGTACGTAGGAATTCCTTGAATTAGTGCTGAGGGGAGGTAGAGAGGTATGAATAAAAGAGTTTTTGTAGTTTTCATTTTGTGATAATAATCTGCTGATAGTTATTTTGGTAGTGCTTATCTTCTCTGCATTTCACTTCTGATTTTGCTTTGGTCAATTTCTGTTTGATATTGCTCATCTACACCGTATCTCTTCTCTTTTGCTGTGTTCATTTCTGTACCTGCATCTGTTGGGTTACTTTAATTTGCAGCAACATAGGTTTTCTACATAAATTTGATATCAGAGCATTCAAAGATGCTGGATGTAGTGACTTTGTCGGACAGCCTTTGCTGTTATGGAGGACAATACTGAATAGCTCAGATGAGAGCTGTGGTTATGGCTATGAAGTTATGAACGTAGAGTTGCAGTTGTTATGTGATGTGACAGAGAATAATCAAATTGGAACAATTATGAAAGGAAGAGGCAAAAACAAACCTTTGTGAAAATTGGAGTTTTAGTTGGGGAAATTATGTTAGATGTTGGAGCAGTATGAGGTAAGCGATAAGAAATCAAGATAAGAATACTGGTAAAGAAAAAGAAAGGTGAAGCAAAGGTATTTAACAGTTGTAAAAAGAAGGGGCTTTTTCTGTGATACCATTGACTTCAGTAAATCTCAGAAGGATAAGAAACTCACGGAGATGATTAAGATCTACAGAGAATGCCTTCACTTGAAAAATATGGAGACTTTTCTGAAGTTTGTTTACTCAGGCAACAGCAATCTACTATTGGCTGAGCAAGTTGAGCATATGTTAGAACTGGCTAGTGGGTTTAGAACACTGTACACCCATAAGCCCAAATAGGCATATAACACTGAACATTCAAACATGTAATTTTCTCTTTTTGGTATTAATTTTAAGGGAGCTACCCCCACTTGTAGCGTTTGCCAAAACAAAAAAGTTCTGAAAAGATGGTAAAGATTGGTGGCAATACATACCAATCTTGTGAGCAAGAGCTGCTTTAAGAGAGGCAAGCCATAGAGTCTAGGACGCTAGAGATTGAACTGTTAAACAATGATGTCATGTCCCTTTTTCAATTTTTTTTTTCCAAACATAGCAAGTCCAACCATCCCAAAATAGTAAATAAGGATCATATGATAGTTTGGGAAATATTTTTAATTTAATACTTGTTTGTTGTTGGAAATTCATATTTCTTACAACAACCAATTTTAAATTAGTAACTTCTTATTTTGGGTTTTGATTTTAGAAGCAACTTGTTGGCTTTGGAAAGTTGGCTAGTAGTGCATGTTTTCAAAAAGTTTCCTTGGCACCTTTGGGCAATTTGGCAGCTAATGTCTTTGTAATGAATTCTTATGTAAGTTGCCAAAAATGATTATTTCCATTTCATGCAAGTTTCCTCTATTCTAAGAGGTGGTTTGTTGTTATATGGAGCCTAATCAGACTCGGAGGTTAAATTAACCCCTTTTATCGGCGCAGTTTCCACCCAAATTATTCAACAAGGGTTTGGGGGAAGCGCCCCCCAAGACGGGGTCAAGGGGCAATGGGAGTTATTTTTCTATTGGCTGACATATACTAACCCTATTTTTTGTAACCGACATAAGTCTCGATAAAACAGCTAAGGGTTTTCATTGAGATTTTGTAGCATTTTGTAGCAGTATTGAGTTGCAAGAGATTGCTATTTGTAATCGGTTCGATTTACTGGATAATAATATTGGACTCTGTTTGGTGGATGTAGCTCGAGTTTGGGTGAACCACATTAAAAATTGTCTCTTCATTGTTATTATTTCTGTGTTTTTCATTCTTCTGTTTAATCTTTATTTGCATTTAATTGATATTTTCTGCATGCAATTCCTAAAATGGTTTTGGGCCAAATTTAAGTTTGAAAGTGTTTTCATATATCCTTGGATTTGGCTCCATTTTGGAATGATTCATGTTGCAGATTTTATCAAAGCTTATGCTTGTTTTTCAGTGGCTGATAAACCAGTGGAGAAGGAGACTATAGAACGGGATGTTTGAAGGTTTCCAAGTGATTTAAGGATGGGATTACCAGGTGGTCTAAGACGGGAGTCAAGTATCACCATAGAATAATCTCGCTCAAAGATTATCATTGTGCTTAAGGATTCAACAGTTTTAGAGTTTTGGCTTGCAAGCGAGGGTTTGAAGTGGCAGTTTGGGATTTGAGTTCTCTATTTGTTGTAGATGTTTATGGAAGATTTTTGGATGTGGATTTGTTGGTATTTCTTTTTATTCAGTGTTATTTTATCATAATAAACCTTGGTGTGGAGTTTGGATAGTTTTCTTGCAAGTTAGGTAAAGATCAGTTTGTGTTCGGGTTTCATTTTGCTTCCTATTTTGTGAGAAGTCGCAGCAGATGTAATTTGTTATTAGCAGCAATTTATGACAGAAAAATTGGTGTATTTTCAAGATGCAAATATGTTATAATAATTAAATATCAGTTCCATGAAAGCTTGCTATAGTTTAGGGTTTTTTTAGAATTCATTTCTATTGAAAGTTTGTACCATTTCTATTGTTTGCAAATTTTAATAAAGAAGTTTCCAAAGGGTTTTCAAATCTAATATTTATTTTCCAAGGCACATTACAAATGAAAAATTCAATCCTTGAGGAGATGGTAGGATTACTAGTGGATTGAAGACCATAAATATGCTCTGCAAAGAGTTTGAGAGAGGAAATAGTTAATGCTTGGAATTTTTTTCCTAATGAAGTTGTGATGAAGGTTAAATCTGTGTTATCCAAAATAGAACTTAAGATGAGGAGAATGAATAGGATGAATGGGATGAATATGTTAAGCTATTTTATCCTAAAGAAAGGTAAAGTATTTATGGTTACTATTGAAGTAGGAAGATATAAGAGTGTGATGAAGAAGAATGCAGCCTATCATTAGAGGTTGCTCAAGGTATTGCAACTATGGAAATAGTTGTTAGTAGAGATGAAGCAACAATAGAAATGTAGATCTTTGGAGGCCTCATATTTGATTAGGGAGAAGATGAAGTTATATTGACTTTAGAGAACACAACAGAGGAGGATCTAGAGTGTCGTCTTTGTTACAAGGTGTGCGCCCTTGGTCTCCTTGTGCTGTGTAGTGCAGCACTCGGGTTTGTGACATGGGTTAACTGCCTCCAATGGATTCTATAAGTCTAGTGGTTGTATTGGGCATGAGCAGGTCGATCTTTTGGTGCAACGGCAACAGTACTTATAACAAGTGGTATCAGAGCCTGGGTCATAGGTTCAAACCCCCTCGCTTGCGCGGGGGGGGGGGGATTGGTGGGGTTGTTTGGTCTCCTTGTGCTGTGCAGCGTAGCGCTTGGGTTTGTGACATGGCTTAACCGCCTCCTGCTGATTCTATAAGTCTAGTGGTTGTATTGGGCATTAGCAGGTTGATCTTTTGGTGCAACGACAACCGTACTTCTAACAGTCTTGAAGATCCCAATTCAAGGAAAAGAGAAGTAAAGTTAAAAGAACTTTGTAAAGCGCTAATAAATGGTGAAGCTAAAATGAAGCTTGATGTTGCAATACAAACAACAGAAAACAAAGAAATGAATGCTAGCTTAGAAGCAGCCATGAGAAGAATGGGTACCAACTTGATACCCAAAACATAGAGGAGAAGAAAACTGAAAAGAGAGAAGAATAGCTTAGTTGGGCCTAAATTGGTTGGTTTAGAAGTCCAACAATAGGCTGGACAAGTGATGTGAAAAGTCTGACTGGCTTTCAATGGAGGACAGATAGATTTTGGTCTAAACATGAAGAGGCTAGAACAATAGAAAGAGAACAATTTGGAGGAGGTGGATGGACTATGCCTCGGAGATGGGCAAGGGGACAAGGACAAGGAAAAAAGAAAGGCAATCAGAGCTAGGCCGAGAATGGTTTATGGTTCAGCAGGAGGCTAGAAGCAGAGGAAGAAAATATGTGAAAATTGTAGAAGTACCTAACATGGTGGAAGGGCATGCCATGCCCTTCTTTGTGTCAAAAAGATGGATTTTGAGCACCATGCTCACAAACTCTTATATATTGCTTTTGCATTTTCTGGGTGTTTTGGACTTTCATGAAGGCAGATTTAGGGTAATCTGAACCAGGAGGTCAAGAATTCAAAATGTGAGGGGAATCGCTTCCTCAATTGTTAGCTCAGTGGAGAAGTTGGGGGAGGGGGGCAGAAGCGGGGGCCCAACTGTTATTCTAATAATAGCATTGTTTTGAACTGCCCTGTTTTTTGGGGGAAAAGGGAGCAAGCGTCATCTGCAGGATGAATTTGGTGGTTAAATAAATAGAGTTGTATTAGGGGACTGCTGCTGCTCTGATTCCTTTATATAGCTGGATTTGGGAACTTTTTGAATTAGTGATGAGGGAAGTTAGAGGTACAAATAAAATGGTTTTTGTAGTTTTTATTTCCTGATAATGAGATTCCTGTGTTTTTGCTGATAGTTATTTTGCTATTGCTTATCTTCACTGTATTTTCACTTCTGATTCTGCTATCGATTTCTATTTGGTATTACTCTTGACACTATATTTCTCATCTATTCTATTGTGTTTAATTCTGTACCTGCATCTTTCGGGTTACTTTAACTTGCAGCAACAGAGGTTGTCTTCATCAGAATCTGTGTAGATCTAATGGCCATCATAAGATGGCATGGTATTGTTTGGTTCAATCTGTATAGATCCAATGGCCATCCTTTGCGGTTATGTAGGGTGCTAACGAAAATTTGTTAACAGGTAGCAGCAAAATGTCAAGGATTACCACTTGCATTGGTGGTGATTGGGCGTTCTCTATATAAAATGAGCGATGATGCATACTGGGAACATGCCCGAGACAAGCTTTCAGAGGGAGGATCAATTGATCAAGCTCATGAAGAGGGGGTTCTCAAGAACCTGGCTGTCAGTATAGAAATGCTTGATGAGAAAATGAAACAATGCTTTTTGGACTTGGCATTGTTTCCAGGAGTGAAAAAAATCCCTGTTGATATGTTATTCGATATTTGGATTTATGCTCACAACTTAAAACAGAGCCATGCTCGTAAGAATCTGCTTGAACTCGAAAGACGAAGGCTATTGAGCCTTGTAAATAATAATATAGGGTGAGTGTCTTATGTTACATTTTTGTTGAACTTGTGTTTAAAAATGCAACATAGAAAGATATACGCAATGATGAAAATGCCACAATTATATCGTAAAATTAACCATCTGAAAGAAAAAATCTTGCAGGTCTTTCAGCACAATCTAAATAGAGGTTGGTTTCAGTGATTTCAAATCAGAAATTTTAATAATCAAAATGCTACTACTCTTGCTTGAAAATAAAATACAATGCTATATATCTTCTATAGAAGACTGAATATATCTTGACTTTTATGTTTTTTCAGAGAACATCTAGGGATTAATGAAGGCAGCACTTGTGAACTATATGTAGTTCAACATGATGTTTTGCAAAGCTTGGCTATTTATTTGGCGGAGCGAAACCAACCTGCAAACATATGCAGAAGGCTGAAATTAGATCCACTCTGTAGCTGGGAAAACCACTCACATGAAAATATCAAAGCTGCTGAGATTATTGCTATTCGCACAGGTGGATTGCTTCAAATTGGTTTACTGATATACTCATATGCATCAAGCTTCAGCCAATTTAGTGTGGCCCATATTCTTCCTCATTTTTTCAAAATATTTTATAATTTTGCAGGTCCAAAGAAAGAGAATCGATGGCCTGAGGTGGAGTTTCCAAAGGCCCGGGTTCTTGTATTAATATTTGCTGGAAATGAAGTTTTTCTTCCTGCAGTTGTGCAGACAATGCTTGAATTGAAAGTTCTCATTATATTCAACATGAATTCGACAAACACTAAACTTTGTGGTATGTCAGCCTTTGGTTCCTTGACTCGACTGAAATGTCTTCATCTTGAAAAACTGACTGTCCCTCCACTTCAAGATTATTGCTGCTGTTTAAAAAATCTCAGAAAACTATCATTGTGTTTTTGCAAAAGTGATAATGAAGCATTAGACCTAGAGGTGTGTTCACAGCTGAGTGCACTAGAAGAGATTAATGTTAGCTACTGTATGGATATCAAGGAATTGCCTACTAGCATTTGTGATTTAGCTTCCCTAGAAAAACTAACTATCACAAACTGCCATGAGCTTGACAAGATACCTGGAAATCTCGGGGAGGTTGGAGGATCTCTGGTAAGGCTGACGTTGGGTGCTTGTCCGGCACTCGAAGAATTGCCCGACTCAATTTGTAAGCTTGGAAAGCTAGAATTCCTTGACATTTCAGATTGTCAGTGCTTGGAGACACTTCCGTCGCAATTTGGTAATCTAAGCAAACTACAATATCTTGACATGAGGGAGTGCAAAAAAATTATGAGAATTCCTCAATCGGCTAGTGGGCTTACATCTTTGCGGCGTGTGATCTGTGATGATAATTTGGCGAGTCAATGGTCTGGCCTCCTTCCTAATATTGAAGTGACAATTGCAGAACAAAAATTCGATTTGAAGTGGCTGGAATGATAATTTTGCTTCAGCAATCAGTTCTACAGGGAGTTCGATATCAAGACCAGAAAGAAAAGAAAGTAATTGTCTAATGTGTTTAGTAATTTTATTTATTTATTCTTACCGTGGAGTTTGAAACAAAGACCAAAAAAGGTTTAGGAAAAAGTGATGTGTAATATAAGTTAAAGGGATTTAACTGGCTGCTGTTATTGTAAGAAAAGTATAATTTATATAATTGCTTTGAAATATACTAAAAAAAAAAATTTAATAATTGTCAAATTTTCCAGATAAAATTTTAACTTTAAGAAAGTTCATTATTACAGATTAATTTGACAAACAAATGACTATCAAATCCATTATTTATACGTTTTAATTTGACAGACAAATGACCATCAAAATTCTTCTTGTAACAAAACTTTATTTCTTGATTCTCTACTAGCATGAATTAATCAAGATGCCATTTAAAGATATGCATGTGCCTAAGCTTGGAATTGGTTTTAGTGTTTGTTTAACATTCTTTCACCATTGTGCATTGTTGGGGAGTCTATCTGCCACTTTGATGGAATGATATCACTACTTGTAAATCTTGAACCTACCTCAAGTTAAAAACCTTTGAACTTGCCTCTTTTATGCAAACTTCAACCATTGTTAGGCAAATTTTCTAGGGAATTCATTCTTTATATGCTTATCTCCACTTATTATCCATTAATATATTTGCTTGTTTCTTGCATGGCATTGCTTGCTACAAGATGATTGTAATTTGAAACATATCAAGATTTGTAACTTCCAATAAACTGACCAGTTCGAAATGTGGAGAAGTGTAGGTATTCATTGTTTTGCAACGAACAAAATTGTTGGTTAGGACATGTTGTATTGTCAAAAGAAAAAGTGGATGAAATGAAACCATAATGTAGTTACATAAATAAGTGTTAGTTTTGAAATTGATAATGATGGATACGGTAGTGTCAAGACATTTTTGGAAATGACATGCAACAAGAAGATCAAAAAAGAAAGGTGAACAATCGACTCTTTAGATATGGTTAAGTAGAGGGTCAGTAATAGATTGAGTGAAAAGTACACATGCATAGCATTCAATTTGATTTATTAAATAGACAATAAGTATCCATTTTGCATTAGATGATTAATATTACATAAGTTAGGATTGCTATTTGGCACCTATCATGCAACGTTACTCCTCTCAAATTTAAGATGTATTATGAGTCCAGGGTATTTGTTTACATTTTAACTAGTGGTTTGTAAACCTAGTTTTATTAATACATTCTAGTAGATTGTATTTCTATATAAGTGATTTCACAGTCACAAATCCCAACATTTATAACAATAACAAATCATTCTGGTATCATAGTAGATTCAAACATGAGGGAATTTCACCTCTCAAAATTTAGGTGTTTTTTAAACTAGCAATTTGTAAGCATAGTTTCATTCCATATTTTAGCGAGTACATTATAGTAGATTGTATTTCAATATTTAAGTGATTTCATTGTCACAAATCTCAACAGCTATAACAATAACAAATCATTTTGGTACCAGAGTAGTTTTAGACTCGTGGGATTTAGTGGAAAGTGGATTGCATGACAATAATGAAAGTGAGTTGTGACAGTAACAAGATCTTCATGTGAGCAGAAAATTAATAGATAGGAACTCATTGTTAGAATCGTGTAATTTGCATGTGGGTGATATAAATGCAAGGGTTTTAGCCTTAGAGATTCATGTAGAGTAGCCGATGAAGCATCAACAATGACTAATTTAAAGACATAAGCAAATGGTGAAATAACAAGCTAAAATATTCAAAATTACTTATCTACCAATATCCTAGTTTGAGCTTTAGCAAATAACTCTGGGAATGAAAATACTAGAGAAGACATAAGGTGTAGCAATGATTGCATTTGTGAAGAAATAGACCTTGAGGTAAGCATTGTAATTAACCCATTTATAGTTGAAACCAAGGTAGATATTGAATATTTTTAAGGTTATACAAATTAAAAAAGTTGATACCTGGAACAAGAATGTCAATATGTATACTTTAGTGTCCACATCACTAAAATATGAAACTTTTTTTTTGCTCATCTAAAATGAGTGGACTTGCACTTGTATGGTAGGAAAGCTATCCCTCTGTGTGAGAAGAAGAAAAAACCAACAATACCAGTTGAGTGTAATTTAAGAACTTTAGATAAAGTTTTTATTTGATGGGTCATGAAATAGATCAAAAATAAAATGGCTCTTTTTAAAGCAAAGCCATGGTTAAAGTGTACAAGATTTATAGTACATAGTGTGATAGAGAAGCCATTAAGTTGAGCATGGACTTGGAAGAAAAATATACCCTCACTAAGTATCATGGAGGTCACACATGAACCTAAGAAGGAAAGTCATCATAATCAAGCCAACTAATTTGGATGAGGTTTGCTTGTTGGCTCATTACATAGATTATAAGAAGAATAGAGGTGGAGGGGAAACTTTGTAAAAATGGACAAGAATACAAAGAACAACCCAAGGAGAAAAAGGGAAAGGAATGTAAAGGTAAGAAGACCAATGTTGTTGTCCATAAGGGTAAAGGATTAAAGAATCATTGTTTGCATTATAAAGTTGAAGGTCATAGAGAAATAAATGTTGGAAGTTGCACCTTGAGTTGCATCCTAAGAATAGGCTCTAGGAGGACTCCAAGAAGCCCATAGCTACCATTTAAAATGAAATGGAATTAGAGAGAAACTTGGATTCTAAGGAATAATTGGGTTGCATAGCCACAAGGATTGTCATGAGTGAACAAGAAGAAGCAATGAACTAAATTTTCTTTCTTGCTCTCCTAGTGAAGAAAACAAGGCTAATAGAACTTGTAGACCTCAATTCTGAATATAATTTAATTTTAGTTAACATAGTAAGAAAGCTTGCTTAGAAAAAATATGATCATCCTCAACCTTATCTATTAGGTTGGGTTAGGAAGGGAGTAGAAATTCGAGTAAAGAAAATGTATAGGTTATTTGTTGCTATTAATGCTCTATATGTAGATGAAGTAGAAGTAGATGAGATTTGTCTTGATGCGTTTGATATTATGCTTGCGTGTCTATATTTGTATGTGCTAGATACTATATATAGTCACGAGGAGGAAAAACAAGTATCAATGGGTTAAGGATGAAATCAAATATATTGTTAAGGGACACTAGATAAAGCTAAGATTGCCATGTTAAGTTCCACTCAAGCACTTAAACTCATACAAGAAACCAAACAATTTTGTCTTTTTCTTTTGAATGAGAAACAACAAGAGCATGTTGAGATTTCTTCAATGTCTCATAGTAACAAGATAACTTAAGGGTTAGATGAATTTTTGACATTCATTTGATGATGTATATTGTGAACTTGAAGGGTTGCCTCCTAGAAAGGATTGCATGAGGTTCATTCACCTTTTATATCTTCTCTACCAAATATAAGATTATATAGATAATCCAATAAAATAGGAGTGTCTAAGAGTTGTTTTCAGCAAGGTGTCATAGATTCCAACACTCCACCATATGTGGATCACTTATAGTGATGGGTGTCAAGAGTTGTTAGAGCAAGGTGCCATACATTCCAACACTCCACCATGTGGATCACTTATGGTGATGGTAAGGAAGAAGGATGGTATGTGGATCACTAATAATGATGGTAAGGAAGAAGGATGGCCTTGGCGAATGTGCATAGATTATCATTCTCTCAGCGAGATTACTAACAAGAATTGATTATCATTTTCGTAAATAAGAAAAAGGAAAGGGGTTGAACTGTGACAAAACAATGAACCTAACTTTAGGCGAGGAGGCCAATATTCTCCATAACTCAAACAGGAGGAAAGTTCCATCCGGGCTTCGCAGGAATCATGTTGTTGGTTCAAGGAAGCCTCTCGATCACTCTGTAATATGTATCATGAGCTCTAATACCAGTTCAATAACTGAATACTAGAAGCTTGCAATCTGAAATAATTTGCCGAATTTCCTGAGAAAATTTTCGAAATTTATCGGATTCTTCACGGTACCTTCTATACAAATTGTGTCTTTCGAAAATGATGAAAGCAAAGAGGTTGAACTGTTACCTTCGTTTACGCGAGGAGGTAAATATTCTCCATAACTCAAACACGAGGAAAGTTGCATCCTAAATCTGTCGATTACTCTGTAATATATATAATGAGCTCTAAGAAGAATTCAATAACTGAAAAATAGAAGCTTGCAATCTCAGAGAATTTGCCAAATTTTGTGACACAAAGCTCGACGTTTTTCAGAGAATTTGCGAAATCTTAGACTGACAATTTCATTTCGGCAATATCGAATGCACGATGTTGTGAGAGAGACATAGTCTCATTTCCAGGATGCAGTCCTTGACATTTGAGTTTGTTTTCCAAAGATGGAGATGAAGATGAGGATGCCCTAACAGAAATCTTTTGAATCCAGTCGGCAATAAAAAAAAATTGAATCATTGGATATCTAGGCACTAGCTTGCTTTGGTTGATGGTAAGATGGAGATCTACCCCTTGTGCTAGAGATTTCTTTGTTATTTTCGTTGATTATTTTATTGATAGTGATTTTGTTTTACAGGTTGGAGACTGGATGCGGGATTTGCATCCCCTCTTGCTTCATCCATGGTCTCCTTTTGACCCTCTTTTGGAATTGAGGGGTTTCACCCTTTTTTTTTTCGGGATATTTTCTTTATCTCCCCTTAAAATTCTAGTGTAAATATGTCTATGAGATGATTGGAAATGCCTTGGGATATTTTCTTTATCTCCCCTTACAATTCTAATGAGGTGATTGGAAATGCCTTGGGACATTTTATGAGGGTGGGTGTATTATTACTAGTTTTTTTCACATATCTTTTTTTTCTTTTTTTTTTTTTTGGTGGATAGTGATCAATCAAAAGCTCTTATAAGTGATATTTTTATAAGTGGATGATCATCCTTGGATTCCGTTAATTGATTATGAAATAATTTCATTTCAATGTAGATGTCACTTTGCTATGGGGCATTTGGCCTCTAGTTCTTCTCATGGTTCTCATAAGCCCTCTTTTTCTTTGTGGAATAATTCTCTTCCCCAAAATATTGTAAGGAAGCAAAGGTGTGCGGAAACGCTTCCTACGCTAATCTTGAGAGGATGATTTTGCAAATTTCAACATAACTATCACAGAGATCACAAGAAGCAAATAAAGTAGAAATAAAACAAGAAACACATAACACAGTGATTATCATGGGGAAAACCCATACGGGTGAAAACCCCCACACTCTAAAACCTGCATAGTATATTAACAAATCACCAAGAGATTACAATACACTTGCAATGCAAGTTCTTACAAGAGCATCACCTCAACTCAAGCTCAGAGAGACTTCACTAGCATCCTTCTAGCATCCAGCCTTGCAAACCAAAACTCCATCATGCAAACTCCTCTCCAAGCCCTCATTATATAGGAATTTTACAACCTGGAAACCATTTGTGGTTTTACAATACCATGGGCAAAACCTCCATGACACATGTTGCCCACCCTTGACATTTGTTTTTCCAAGATAAGAAAACTAGGTTAAATATAGTTACTCACGTCCAAACTCTTATCCTCTATTTTTGACCCAAATAACTAACATGAAATGTGTCATATGATCTCTATAAAAGGCCCCCCTATATTATACTATGGACAGGGCATCTTTTGACAACTCATATACCTTTTTCCAAGGCACCGACACATGGAAAACCTCCCAACTACATTATGAACAATTTACTAAAAATTGCAAGGTTGAGACACATGTATCTCAACATTCTCCCACTTGTCGAATACCTTGCAAGAGTCAGGGGATCCATATTACCATGGACTCAACAGTCAGGGGCCAAGAGGCCCATAGACTCCAAACACCATCTGAACTTCTCTGTGCTCACGGGCTTAGTTAATGAATCAACAACATTCACCAAAGTTTCTACCTTCTCTAACTTCACCCTGCCATCTTCAACCATATCTCTCACAAAATGATATTGTACATCAATGTGTTTGGTCCTGGCATGAAAAGTCAGGTTCTTCGCTAGGCAGATTGCACTCTGACTGTCACTATAAATTGTCACTGCACCCTGTTTAAACTCTATATCTGAACACAATCTCTTAAGCCAAATGGCTTCTTTGTAGGCATGAGTAGCTGCCATATACTCTGCCTCTGTAGTGGACAAAGCGACCACAACCTGTTGCTTGCTCATCCAACTAATTGCACCACCAAATTATGTAAACACATATGCACTGGCGGATCTTCTTCTATCAACATCACCTGCCCAGTCTGAATCCACAAAGCCTCTAATATCCAAGGAATGTTCATTTCTTGTTCCATGAAAACATATAGAGTACTCTGAGGTACCCTACAAGTATCTAAAAACTCTTTTTACTACATCCCAATGTGCTCTTCCTGGATTAGACATGTAACGGGAAAGAACTCCCACTGCTTGGGCAATATCTGGTCTTGTGCAAACCATAGCATACATTAAACTTCCAACAACACTTTGGTATGGTACTCGACTCATCTCTTCCATCTCCAATGGCGATGTAGGACACTGTGGACTAGAAAGCTTTGTTCCCATTGTAACAGGAACACTCAGTGGTCTAGAATCTTGCATATTAAATCTTCTCAGAATAGTACCAACATACTTACTTTGGCCTAGCCAAAACTTTTTGTTTTGTCTATCTCTTACAATCTCCATTCCCAAAATGTGTCTTGCTACACCAAGATCTTTCATATCAAATTTTGCCAAGAGTTGAGATTTTAATTCTGCAATCAAACCTTTTCCTTTCCCAATAAACATGTTATCAACATACAAGGCAATAACCAAAAAACGATCACCATCAGATTTGAAATATATACAGTGATCAAATTTAGACCGCACAAACCCCAAACTCAATACATATGTATCAAACTTTTGGTACCACATCCCAGGACTTTGTTTTAAACCATACAAGGATTTCTTCAACTTATAGACCAAATTACTTTTACCTTTTACCACATAGTTCTCTGGCTGTGTCATATAAATTTCTTCCTCCAAATCTCCATGGAGGAAAGTAGTTTTTACATCCATTTGTTCGACCTCTAGATCATAAGCTGCTGCAATAGAAAGTAAGAAACAAATGGATGTCATTTTGGCTACAGGAGAAAAAATCTCACCATAATCTACTCCCTCAACCTGGGAGTAACCTTTTGCAACCAAACGTGCTTTGTACTTCTCTATTCTTCCATTTGAACCTATCTTCCTTTTGAACACCCATTTGCAACCAACAGGCTTTCGTCCTTCAGGCAATGGTATAAGGTCCCATGTGTCATTCTTCTTAGGAGTTGCCATCTCTTCATCCATGGCAATTTTCCAAGACTCTGAATCATTCATACCAAGAGCCTCTTCTACAAATTTCGGTTCATCAATATTAGCATTCAAAGCAAATATACATCTCCAATCATCAGGAGAATATCCATACCTTTCAGGTGGTTTTCTTTGTCTAGTAGACCTTCGAACAAGTTCAGGTTCAGGTTCTTCTTCTTCCTCTGATGATTTAGAACTCGTAGAGCTCTCATCAACTTCCTATCTTTCTAAGGGCCTCGATTCAACTTTTTCAGGTGTAGCAGGTAGTTGAATCACATCTTTCTTTTCTTCCTTTTGTTCTAGCTGCACTGTAATAGAAGAAGACTTAGTTTCTCTAAAAATAACACTTCTGGAATAAAATACCTTTTGTGCAACAGGATCCCAAAGCTTGTATCCTTTCACACTATAACTGTATCCAATGCATATACATTTAACAACTTTGTTATCCAATTTTGTCCGCTTCTCCTTTGGCACATGAGCATATGCCTCACAACCAAAAACTCTCAGATGATTAAGTGAAGGCTTGTGGCCCAACCACGCTTCCATTGGTGTTTTATCAACAAGAGCTGATGTAGGAGAGCTGTTTATCAGGTAGCAGGCAGTGGCTACAACTTCAGCTCAGAACTTTTGTTCTAGACCAACACCATTTAGCATACTCCTAGCCTTCTCCATCAAGGTCTTGTTCATTCTTTTTGCAACTCCATTCTGTTGTGGAGAATCCAGAGTTGTCTTTCGTCTCTTAATACCACAATCTTTACAAAATGTGTCAAAATCATTGGAGCAATATTTACTGCCATTATCTGTCCTTAAACATTTTATTTTCTTTCCAGTCTACAACTCAACCATTGTTTTAAATTCTTTGAAATGACTAAAAACTTCAGCTTTACTCTTAAGAAAATAAACCCATGTTCTTCTATTGAAATCATCAATGAAAGAAACATAATAAACTAATTTACCAATAGAAGAAATATCAACTGGACCAAATACATCCGAATGGATTAGATCCAAAACACTTGAAGACTTATAAGAACAGGAGTAAAACTGAATGCGGTTTTGTTTTCCATAAATACAATGCTCACAAAAATCAAATTCAAGATTGCAATCATTCAACCCATTAACAAGGTTCTTATTTTTCAAAGTTCGTAGACCCTTCTCACCTATGTGACTGAGTCTCAGGTGCCACAACATTGTCTTCTCTGCAGGCAACTTTGATTCGATAGACAGAGCACCCTTGGGTACCCAAAAACCATGACCATCTGCTGAAAGAGACACCCTCTCCTTTTCCAACATAGTCTTTATCACATTCTTATCAGAAGTGCTATTACACTCAACTGTGCATGCATCAAGCTAGTACAATGTACCCATTCTGCTTCCTCTTGCTATTACCATAGCACCTCTCACCATTTTCACACCTACTTCAGAAAACTATACATGCACACCCACATCTATTAGTTTGCTAACAGATAACAAATTTCTTGCTAGTCCCGGGATATGCAAGACACCATCAAATCTTCTAGTTCTACCATCAGAAAATTTAACATGAACACTTCCACGACCAACAATATCAAGAAAGGAGTTATCACCCAAATACACCTTATCACCATCAAACTTTTCATACTTACTAAACTAGTTTCTAATAGGAGTCATGTGGAAAGATGCACTTGAGTCTATCAATCATGCATTGTCACCTACACGAGTGGCCAAGGCTGCAATAAAAGCATCTCCATCTTCCTTCTCGGACTCAGAATCAGAATCTTGCTTCTTCTTCTTTTTCTTCTTTTCTTCTTTACAGTCCTTTCGGAAATGTCCAAGCTTTCCACAATTCCAACAAATTACCTTGGACTTACCAGGAGATTTTGATCTCCTCTTATTCTTGGACTTAGAACGACCATTCTGCTTTTCATTCTTGCCTCTTTCTTTTGGTCTTCCTCGAACACTCAGAGCCTCTTTGGCATTCAGAGAAACCTTCCTTCTCATCTCCTCATAAAGTAGAGAACCAACAACATCCTCCATCTTCAAGACAACTACAGTGCTCCCTATGGCCATCACAAGGTTGCCCCATGAGTCTGGCAACGAACATAGCAGTATTTGGCACCTTTCTTCTTCATCCATTGGTACCCCAACTAAGGTCAACTGAGTCACCAACATATTAAAACTTTCCAGATACTCAAAAATTCATCTACCTTCTTCCATTCTCAAGGAATGCAACTTCTTCCTCAAGAAAATTTTATTCACAAGTGATTTTGCTTGGTAGATCTCACTTAGCTTCTTCCAAAGCTTCTTTGCAGTAGATTCTTCATGGACATTAATCAGAATTGAGTCTGCAAGGCACAATCTTATGAGACCTTTAGCTTTTCTATCCATTACATCATATTCTGTAGCTAAAGTCGGATCTGCGAGCCTCGACTTATTCTCATCGACTGCATCCCATAGATCTTGATCAATCAATAGATCTTCCATCTTCAGCTTCCACATTTCAAAGTTTGTGCCAGAAAACTTCTCTACATCAATCCTCCCTGATATACTTGCCATCTTTACAATCCTACAATACAGAAATGAAATACTCTGCACAAGCTCCCACTCAAAACTTGATTAGCTCAAAAAACCCTGTACCCAACAAATAGAACCAAAACTGGCCAGGCTCTGATACCACTTGTAAGGAAGCAAAGGTGTGTGGAAATGCTTCCTACGCTAATCTTGAGAGGACTATTTTGCAAATTTCAACATAACTATCACAGAGATCACAAGAAGCAAATAAAGTAGAAATAAAACAAGAAACACATAACACAGTGATTATCGTGGGGAAAACCCATACAGGTGAAAAACCCCACACTCTAAAACCTGCATAGTACATTAACAAATCAACAAGAGATTACAATACACTTGCAATGCAAGTTCTTACAAGAGCATCACCTCAACTCAAGCTCAAAGAGACTTCACTAGCATTTTTCTAACATCCAGCCTTGCAAACCAAAACTCCATCATGCAAACTCCTCTCCAAGCCCTCATTATATAGGAATTTTACAACCTGGAAACCATTTGTGGTTTTACAATTCCATGGGCAAAACCTCCATGACACTTGTTGCCCACCCTTGACATTTGTTTTTCCAAGATAAGAAAACCAGGTTAAATATAGTTACTCATGTCCAAACTCTTATCCCCTATTTTTGACCCTCATAACTAACATGAAATGTGTCATATGATCTCTAAAAAGGCCCCCCTATATTATACTATGGACAGGGCATCTTTTGACAACTCATATACCTTTTTCCAAGGCACCGACACATGGAAAACCTCCCAACTACATTTGGAACAATTTACTAAAAATTGCAAGGTTGAGACACATGTATCTCAACACATATTACTATGTTTCTAGATGATTCTAGTGATTCAAAGGATTCTAAGTTGCTATCTCCTACATCAGTTTCCTCTAAACCTAACATTGCCTCTTCTAATCCGATTGTTAACAAGGTTGATGCTCTTTCTGTTGTTTCCACTATTGCTAAATTTTATTCATCTATTTTTGAAACTCCTATTAAAGTTGTTTTTTCTCAACACGTTATTTTTCCTTAGTGTTTTTCTACATTCCCACCTTCTTATGTTGGTGTTGTTCCCTTAGTTGAAGCTATTGAAGGAGTTTCTTCTTAACCTTCATCCAGGTCTTTGAGTTTGTAAGGTATCTCTGGTTGGACAGAAAAAATAAAGATGTGAAGGTGCTTAAAATTTATTCAAATGTTGTTCAATCCTAACCTTGGTTACCTCTTAGGTAACCTTGTTCTCTTGTCCTTATAAATGGATTTGAGCTTTGTCAAAAACCCACTTATCTTAATAAAAAACATCCTCTATAGTGCACATTTCCATTTTTGTATTTAATTTAGTGTGCATATTTCATATAGTCCTTACACATAGTAATGTGGTAGCAAAACATAACATCAAATATTGCATACCCTTGCAATTTTAGTCGTATCTTGCATTCACTCTAGTGTCTTAGCTTGCATTATCGTACTACCATGTTTTAGCACCATTATTTTGTGTTTTTCTTCGTTTTTGTGTTATTTTCATTGTTTTAAATACTAAATTAGAGATTTGACCTCAAGGTAAATCTTCAAACAAGTAAAAAAATATTTCTTCTTCTTTTCTTTTGTTGTAGGTTTCATTGAAGATTATAATATTTTATCTTCCATGTTATCTAATGTTATAGTCTTCCTTGTCATTTCATCAATTTCTTTAATAAACTAGTTTATTTCATTGTTCTTATTTCTAGTAAATTCCATTGTACTCCCTATTTTTTATTTCATGTTTGTAGATGATGATTTTGTGTCCAAAGTAGTGTTTTGAATCAACTACAAACATACAATTTAAGTTCCTTTTTTATAATCATTTTCACTTTTTCTTTTAACTTGTGTCTTCTATTTTTTTTTGTTATTAGCATTAGTTTCTTTCTTTTAATTATTTTATTTTTTATTTATTAAACAAATATTTGTTTAGAATTAAAACACTAAAAAGATTCATTTGCATAATCTCAATATTTGTTTTCTCTCTTTTGCTGCCTTTGAGCTATTGTATTAAGGGTCACCCTTGTTTTACTGCCTTCTTAATTAAATACAATAGATTAGTTTTAAATAAAACCTAGACTAATTGACCCTATTATAGAGTAATTGAAATCATTTGGTAAGACAAGTAACTCTCATTTAATAGTCAGATTTTGATTTTTACAATTGTATACACGCCAACACAATTTTGTGTTGAGTTGATTCACAATGACTAGTAAAATAACAAATGTTTACACTTGAATTTAAATTTTGAAAATTTAATGAAAAAAATTATGAATGTTAAAAAAATGTGGATCAAGATTACACTCACATATTTGATCTAAAATGACAAGCATTACAAATAATAATCTAAACTAAATCTATAGAATTTAATGATAATGAAATTAAATATAATAATACTAAAACCACAATAATATAAATAGATACCCTTCAATCAAAATGAATGTAGGTATGAAATCACAATATTAATGAATCTCTTTTAGAAAACTGAATTTCTAATCTTTTGGGCTGTGATGATGACATTAAATACTCTCCGTGATTTCCAGTGTGCCAATGTGGACAGAAAAATGGGATTTGCTAGCAAGGGAACGGAAAATGAGTCAATTTATGGTGATAAAATCGTGGCGATTTAAAAAATAGTCTTTTTCTTTACAACATTAAAATTACAAGTATGTCAAATGAGTCATCGTAGTGACAAATGCACATTAAATGCTTCGCGTCCGATTTCAGTTCGTTTGATGTAAATGCCGGGATAATTCGAGATGCTTGGCTTTTGTCTATTTTATCCTGAAAGCCCAGCAATTTTATTCACAGTGGAACTTGCCTGAAGTAACCTGATGTTTATGTAATTCATTTTCTTAATTCTAGTTGCTAGAAGAAACCCTGTATCAAGATTTAGATGTATCTCTACATTGCTAACTAATGCTATACTGGAGAAGCTGTTATATATAACTAAACACTAAATGATGAGGAAAATTGTGACACAACCTACCTTCTCTGGAGCAAATCTTTGTATTATCAATATCATGGGCTCTTCTATGAGGTTTTTATAGTTCTTGCAACTTCAGTTTATTTTTGTGATTGGCTATTTTTACTTCTAGTTAAAGATTGTGTTGTACAAATAACTGATTGAATGTGGTGCATGGGCAGAGATATAGTTGGAGAGATATTAAAGCGGGTGGACGGTCCTACGCTTGCCAGCACAGCATGTTCATCTTATGATTTTCTGTCCATTGCAAATGAAGAATGGAAAATAAGTTTAATCATCATTCAAATTATTACATTATCAAAGTCTAATTCATGATCTTGATACATAGATAGATGACATATTTCATTGACCCTTATTATACAAAGTCTTTTCCATTTAACAGATATCACCAACTCCTGTCCAACTTCATAAAGTGGTCTTATCAATTGATCTAGAGCTCTTTTAGTTGATTCTATATCTACTCTACCTATCTCAAGGCCAAACCAAAGCCTACCCTTAGACTATCTTACAATGTGTGAGTGAGATTTTTCATATAAAGAGAGATATTCTAGTAATATTGATTAAAAATTGACTTCCAAAGGGAAAATTATAGTATGAAGTGCATTAGAATACTTTGATTATGATAAAACAAACGATTTTCTTACCAAAAAGTGTCAAATACACCTTTATTAGATAGAGAAACACCTTTCCTAATGTTTTTCCAAAGTAGTTCTCTATTAAAGATGGAAGTAAAGTTGGTAGAAAGAATATTCTAGGCACAAGCTTTGACCTAAGATTTCTTAATGCATTATTTTGGTAGAAGATGAATAGGGTAGATTATTATAATGGAAGTAGGGGTATTTTCCAATGAGCATAGGGTTTCCATGTTATGAGTCAAAATTGGATATTGTTCAAATGAGTTTGATAAACATTAGGTTGGAGAGAAAACACTTCCATTCAAAATTGGATCTAAAGTCAGAAAGGAGAAGAAAAATCAAGGAAATGGTATATATCTTTGAGGGGAAACAAAGCAATCTTGGCACCATTCCTTTAGTGCTAATATTTAACGAAGCTACAAAACTATATATAATTGTGTTATCCTAATTAGGAGTAAGGACTAAATGAGGGTTGTAATTTCATAAAATAGTAGCAAGATTTGTAGGAGATGTGTTAAATTCTTCTTTCAGATGCATTTGATTCTTCTAGCTAGTAGATGTTAGAAAAAACTAATATGTCTCTGAAGGCTTCAATTTATTTCTTATAGAATTTTTAGCCCCTATTACGCTTGAATAAATATATAGGTTAGTGATTAATTTGAATATATGATTTGACCACACAAAGGATAGGAAAGATAAGCCATACCTCAAGGAGTGATAAATTTATTTGAGTTGAAGAGACATTTATTTTTAGGCTTTTCAAATACCATTAATTGCATAGAAGCTAATATTTTTAGAAACGATTCAATGTTAGGATCTTTCCTTTAATTTACTTCAAGAACCATGAGTAGCAGTACAAATAGTTCTATGTCAAATGAGATTTATCCATTGAGCTTGTTCTCGAATAGCCTAAGTAATCCATGTAAAAAGTAAACATATGTATTGTTTATTATGATCAATAATAGCATGCCTTCTATATCTTTGGATAATCTTAATGTTGATTGGTGTAACTTCTAGGAAGTAAACAACACCCCCTTCTTCTTGTCTTATTTGAATTAAAAAAAATTACATATTAAGTAGGTGAGTCATAGTTGTAATGATCCTTAAAAGGAATAAATAAAACAAGTAATAATTTGTGTGGTTGGATATGATTATCTTGTTGGTGTCTTTAATTCTATGCACTACTAAATAATTTTTTTTAATCTAATTAGGAATTTTGCCCTAAAGTTTGTTAATGAATCATTTTCAAATGTTTGGAAATTTGACATTGATCTCAAAAGGGATGCCAAGGTATTTGGATATAACCCCGTGTCTAATAATTTTCCATTCTTTATGAATCCACTCTAGTGAATAGGAAGTAAAATCTCTAATTAAGTACTTAGTGTTCTGCATGAAGAGGTAGGACCTAAAAATGTAATAAAAGAGATCTAGCAATTCTATAGTAGTAGGAATCTATTCAACATAAATAGAAATGAAATTTATGTAAAGGCATCTCATTGGTCATGCAATGCACCACACAAAAATATGTTTGGTGGAAATGTATTAATTATACATATTTAAAAAAAAAATTGTACGCCTTTTGAAATGATTACCCATCAATACTACTATTGGGCTAGTGAAATTATTACAAAATAGGTCATCTAATTTCTTTAGCATATATGTTTTGTCTACATATGCATCTCTTTAAGGATGCAACTACTTTTTATCATGCATGCTTTAAATGGTTTCAAGTGATTCTTGTTTGTGTGCATAATGCCCATGTACTTTTTTAGTTTTCAATGGTTGAAAACTATTACTTGATTATTTGGTCATTGTATAAAGATAAGTATTTACTAGGAATGTAAAATATAACTATATTTCTCTATTAATTTTATTATCTGATATATTGTGGGTACATTCTCTTTTCTAGTTTTATAAGTTGATTGAACTATTGAGTGAGATTCAAACATTTTGATAGAAGTTCTCTATTATTCTAGTTGTACAAACAACAATGCTTGGAATAGATGTTGTGTGACAAACTAATGTGTTAGATGGTGTTATCCATCTTTGGGGTGCAAAGTTCCTTATTTTCTAAGATTTGTGCTTTAAAGTTACCTAATTTTTTAATTTGTATTCTAATAAATTAGCATTTTAATTCCCAACTTGTATTTATGTAATTGAATTTAAATTATATATATTTTTTTCACCTATTATGGTTCCTAATCAAACAAATAATACATCTCTAGTTAGGGGGGTATAACTTTTTGGATGTAATTTGTGCTAATTTGATTTCCTCAAGATTTGATATATAAGTTTTACCCCCTCTTCTAAACTCATTTAAATATCTAAGTTCTCCCCCTCTTTAAGTCCTTCATGAACTTCAAGTTATTTTTTTCAATCTTTAGGTTTGGTTGAATTAAATATTTCTAGTCATCATTTTTTGGTTGGAATGTAGTAGAATAAGGATTAACTTCTATAAAAATGACACTCCAACTAGATAAAAATCTTCTTGTCTACAAGATAGAAAACTTGCACCCTTTCATACCAATACCATAACCAATTAAGTATATTCTTAATAACTTTATTCTCCAACTTTAATCAAGATTCTTCTAAGGGACATAGGCATATTCCTCATAACCAAAAAATTTAAGATGTCTCAATGAGATATTTCTTTCCAACCATACCTCTACAGGTTTCTTCTCAATAAGAGATGATGTAGGAGACCCATTTATCAACTAACAATTCATGGTAACTACTTCTACCCAAAAATTTTATTCTAAACGAGTCCCACTAAATATACTCTTATACCTCTATACCAGTGGCATCTCCATGCTTTATGAAAATCCATTCTACTAAGGGTATATGGAGTTGTCATTTGCATTTTTATTCTATGATCTTTATAGAAGAAATATCTTTAAAAAAGCACCATCACTATAGTCCTTAAATAATTAATCTTTAGTAGAATAAATTAGAATGTATTTTTTATTTTTCATATATGCAATGTTTACAAAAAAAAACTCAATTTTATAATCATCCAACCCTCAATAAGACTTTTATTTTTCATGGCCTTAAGATGCTTCTTACTAATGATCTCGATCCTACAATGCCACAATATTGTATTCTTTTTAGAAAGTTTGTTTTACAAAGAATGAGAGACCTTATGTACCTTAAAATCATGACCATCAGAAGTAAAATCGACAGACCTCTTTGTTGTTGGATCCAATGGTGAAAATTAAGTTTGTATATCTTCTTATTATAGTAGAAGAAATATCGCACTAAACTATGCATGCATTTAGATGAAACAATGTGCCTATTTGAACACCCTTAGCAATCACTATAGATACTCTAACTATATTATACCATCCATTTAGAAAAATAGCATTCTCAACAACATTAATTAATTAACTTATAGTTAATAGGATGCATAGTTACTGTCTCCACTTGTCCATCAAGGAATCTAATCAAGAATCTTTTAAAACTAATGATATTTTCTATATAATCATCATCAAAGTACACCTTCCCTCCATCATATTCTTTATATTTTTATAAACCAACTTTGATATGAGATCATGTGAAAAAATACACTACACTAATAAGTCACACACCTTTTGATGCATGTGTAGCTAAGCCTAGGAAAAAGATACCACCATCATCCTGGGATGATATATAAATTTCATCATCAAAATATATATTTTTTCTTCTTCTTTTATTCCTTTTTACAATATTTTCAAAAATAACTAGCATTATTGTAGTTCCAATGTAACAACTTGGACTTTCCTAGATAATAAGATCTCCCATAGGATTTATATATAGATTTATCCTTTTTGGGCTAAGCGAGGAAGGGATGCGACATCTATCAATGAGGTAGCCAAATTTAAGGCAATTTTGGCAAAATAACCCTGCATTCTCATACACAATAAGTTGACATCTTTTCCCATACTTAGAGTTAAGAATAACACTCTGAGGGAGGGGCTTATTAATTTCTACCTTAACAAATATTTTGCCAAAAAAGAGATGGGATTTTTGAATAATGACATTTTTTATGGTAATAAACGTCCCAAAAGTATCAACAATACTTTTCAATTTGTCAAGGCTCTAGTATTCCAAGGGGAGTTTCTAGTAAATGAACCTAGGTAGTGACTAGTCTACCTAGGTTCATATTGGGGTCAAAACCAAGCTTCCAAGTTTATAAAGAGAAAAAATATTACAATGTCCCTTATAAAAAAACCAGGTGTCTTTCAAGAGGACCCTAATCATGTGTTCCTTTATGAAAAATCTGAAAAAGGAACAACCCTTCAACCATAGCACTAATCAAAACACTAGCCTTTGATTTTAAAAAATTAGAATCCCATTGACAAAAAAGATCCACATTGGGTCTAAAAGTATAGAACACACCTATCAAAGTTGTAGATAGGTCCATACTAGTGTCATCCAAGAAACTGTCTCGAAGAGAAATCTCAATGTCAACTTTAAAAAAATTAACTAAAGAGGAGACAAAATAATTGAAACAAGAAGTAATTTTTCCAATAAGTTTATCCACTGAAGTAGTGGGGACCACTCCTCCAAAAAAGGATTCCACTTTTGAAAGATCCTCATTCTCTTCTAGAGAGACATCAATCACTTTTTTAGAGAAGACAAAGTATCTTTTCTCTAACACTAGCATTAATTGTAGATCTTATCTTCTCTCCATTAGTGACCACAAAGTTTCTCGGGTCAAGTTGTACTTCCTAGGAGGCTAATAATAGCCCCTCCCCCCCACCTTGAATGACATTTCCCACAAATGACCAAAAAATTGAAAACTAGCGAGCCAAAAGCTGCATATCATAAGTTGCCTCATCTTACTATTTACAATTTGTTACTTGATGAAAATGAAATGCAGTATAATTGACATAAATTTTAAGTCATAGAGAATAGAAAATGGTAAGATTGATTGTAAATGATAGAAACTTTGAAGGTTGTTTCCTAGGATGTTTCATTACTTAAGAAAATCTCCTACATATATTATGCAATAGGTGTGGGTTTAACATAATTAATGCAACATTAACTTTGAAGGTCATTTTTTTTAATAACCACGATCCTATAACATTAACTTTAAAGGGCATTTTTTTTAATAACCACGATCCTATAATTATAGTGTCATTGCTTGTTTTCTCTTTATTTATTTATTTTAATTTTCATGTGTACCTAGGCCAAATACTTAACATTCTTTCATTGCATGTAGACATTGATTCATGATTATTAGTATATTTTTATTGCGCTTAAAATCAAATGATTTAACCTTTTCATAAAACATGATAGTGACCATTATTATTTTAATTGTTTAATATGAAGTGAAGCTCTTTTTATCAAAATAATTTAAAACAATCTCTTATATTTTTCAATAATGGAATATAATGTTGAACTTTTTTTTGTTTTTTTGTTCTAGTCTTTATCTTTTATTATAGTTGGTTTTAAATCAATTGTCATGCTCTACTCACATGGATTTATTAAATGATTGTCTATTTTTATTCTTTTGTGAATAAGTGTTAGCATAAAAATACACATATGCACAAAAAAATGAATTATAGGTGGATAAAAGTTCACACCATCTATTTTGAGTTTTTACCTAGTTTAAAGTTTGATTGTTAATTTTTTTTTATCTTCATCTTTATTGTATTTGTCATCCTCAATACTCAATAGACAAAATTATTTTCCTAAATGTTTTTACATATTTAATATAACATAGACACTTTTACATGTCATCATATGAATGCCAAATGACAGTGTGTGTCATTGTAGAAAATTTTGAAGTTGCTCTCAAATGAAACACTCTTTTCTATATATCTACACATTTATATGACTTCCCAAATATTTAATAAATACATTGTTATTAGATTTGCAAGGTGGAAATACCTAATCTTAATATACATTTCAGTAGAATGATAGTTACCATAAAATTATTTTAATCATTAACATCAACCTCACTTCATTGAAAAACATAAAGTTCCTATCTTTCTTAAAATAGAGATACATGGTCAAGAAAATTATTTAGACAAGATTCAAGCATACATCACTATATTGCTTCTCTAAGCTGACAATGATTCTACTAGTTAAATAACACAGAAGTTGGAAGGTCCATATGAACCCGTGGAAGCAATAGATATTCAATTATGTGTGATGATCCTCCATCGTCTTTAGCAATAGATATTCAATTATGTGTGATGATCCTCCATCGTCTTACTTCCATGTTTGTGAGAGGTTAGATTATTTGAAACACTCACTTTCTCAATTACCTATATACAACCTCTTATGGTAAAGAGACAACTTATCACACACGGTTATGAGGTAGGATTACTCCCTTTCTCTTGAACAACTGGCAACAAGTGCTCGTACGTAATCATGCCATTACTCAACATACACCAATATTCAATTAGGAATCAATCACATGTCAATTTGGCAAGGTAAACATCAACAACATCGTTCCAATTAAACAGGTTGGGAACGAAAATATTATAATTATTATAATACATATAATCCAAGACTAAAGGCTAAAGCCGTCCCAATCCAAGGTGAATACCCTTCCAATTTTCTATTCTCTGAACTTAAATCAAACCAATTTCTAGGAGATTCTAGATGCTTGTGATGAAATTGGGTGGAGTGACGTACGATTGATCTGGATAACCACTAAACACCCATGACGTAGAAGACCTAAATAAAAGCATTTATAAACGTGTAATATCTATCTAGATTTCATTATACGTATTCATCAAACCACAGAATTCAGTGTGTTTATTTTTGTAATTGATCCAATTGCAGTATTATGTCATCGCTGAGCAGTATTAATCTGGGAACTGACTAAATGTCATCGCTAAGCAATGATATAGTGGTTGCAGAAATATTGAGGCGTGTGGATGGAATCTCCCTTGCAAAGGTGGGTTGTTCATCTTGTGACTTTCGATCCATTGCAAGAGAAGAATGGTTGTGGGAAAATATGTGCAACTCTCTTTGGCCGTCCACACAAAAGGAGGAAGTGAAGCAATTGATATCTTCATTGGGAGGTTTCAGAAAGTTTTATGGAGATTGTTTTCCCCTACTTAGTGTGTCCACACATCCCATTGCCAATTTTGAAAAAAATTTCAATGTTACGTCTGATGAATATGATCAAGAAGAGCCTGATGTTCTAGTTTCAGTTTCTCCCAGTGATTTATTGTCGCTTGTAGATATTCAGTATGACAACAAATCAGTATATTCAAAAGTCATAGCTGCAAATGATATGATTGATTATGATCATTGGAGGTCTTCCATCTACCCATTCCAGGTAAACCTTCTTTGTGATTCTGATGACATCTTTCCTTCGATTGCAGCTGATTTTATTCAGAGTGATGAAAATTCTGAGAGCAAAACATTGGTGATGAACATGAGGCTCAGCTGGATCTGCATTAGCACTAAAACAAAACATGCTGTGAATCTTTCCAGTTGGAGGCCTCTGCAAGCACAGAAGAACGATTGGGGATATGATAATCATTTCACAGTACGTTTTGGGTCCATTCTCCCTGCTCCTTACACTCTTCCCTTGGAGTTAGCCGAGTGTAATATTGTTGTAAGGTGTAGATTTACTGGTGGGTATTTGGAGAACACGAATTTGCAGATAAGTGAAGTTAGTATCCAATTGGAAAACATGATGGGCAATCGGATGGATCCTCTGCTTAGCCTACACAGAGCAGTGGAATGGCGTAGGAGGAGTATAGACCATGATAAGGTTATGCAAGTCCTCCATGAGTTGTTACAAATACAGAATGATTATTTGGTGGAAGAGAAGGTATCAACAGGTCTAATGAATCCGCTTTACATAATGATTTCAGTTGTTGCTGTAGCTCTGCCTTATTATTTCATTTCAGCGTACTTGTAAAACAATGAAAGAAATACCAGAATGCTTCCAACCTTCGGAGAGATCTGGTGTTGGAACTTTCTTAAATTGTATTTTCTGCCCAAGTTTTCCTGTCGTGTGTGAATATAGTTTAATTATCTGTTTTATGTATTTGCTCAGTTCCAGCAGAAAAGTGAAAATTTGGCCGGAGTTTATCAAAATTTATGACCTAAAATACTTTTACACAAGCATTAAAATAACGAGATAAAGCATCATGCATTCCCATAAACGTAAACTACATTAGATTGCAGGTATGGTGATTGTTATGGGATAGTGATGTTTAATGGGGTGTCGATACAATCCATCAGAGTTGCTTATAAATGATACATAAGATATATAGAGTAAGGAAGAAAAGTGCAGATCATTCATTTTAATAGTATATAGAGTTTAGATTAGATTAGTTCGGTAAGGGTTCAGTTTTATTTGCATCTAAGGTAAAAAAAATTAAATTTCTTAAGGACTGAGATTAGGAAAATAGAAGACATTCAAACAGAACAAATCAGCAGAAACAACAAAACATAAAGGATCAATAGAAAATCAGAAGGCAGTAGAAAATCAGAAGGCAGTTAGGAGTCGTTGAGGGACATCAAGCCCTTAATTGCCTGCCAGTCTTTTTGTAGAAATTTGAGATGCTCTTCAAAACACACCTCCCTCAAAAAACAATGGAAATCGCCACAACATACGAAGAATGAAAAGCAAGGAGGGTCTCTACCATTTGCTTGATCTTTTGTGATGATTCAAGGGCTATAAAGAGCATGAAGCTCCAGATCCCTTTGCATGTGTTTCTATGTTATATAGAGTTATATCATAAATAAATAATTATATTTATTTATTAGATTTATTTTGTATGTAAACTGATTTTCATTTTAAAATTTATTAGGTACTGAATTATCATTATAGATTTTTTAGTCTAAACTCATTTTAATTCATCACATTTTATATATGAGATTATGTTGCAATTGCAATTTATTTGTGGAGAAGGCTACATGGCATTGTCTAGTTCAACTCATCTAAGATTATTATTTTTGCTCTAAAATTGACCCTTTCTAAATATAGCTATTATTTGTCAACTTACATACAAAAAAATATTAAATTAAGTAACAAAGGACATGCATTTATAGATGGTTAAGTAACAAAGGACAAGCATTTATAGATGGTCTTAGATCATTAGCAAACTAATTGAAACTACAAAGGATTGACTATCATTCATTAAATTGCTTAAAAGGACAATTTTACTTCACAAGTACTCTAGAACTACATTTATGTATCTATAAGTCTGATTCACAAAAAATTTGCATTTCATCACTTGTAGTATGACTAAAACAAATTGTTCAATCTCTTCGAGGTTTGACATGCTACTCGGAATATCCCAAAGATTACTCTTCACATATGAATGAAGGAAAAAATGTGCTTTCCAACACAAACCTCTTTAAAAATAAATTCAAAGCACATTTTTCTATTTTTTTTGTTTGCATTTTATACCATAACACTCAAATATTTCACACCCCATCCTTACACCCTTTGTTATGCAAGGCACATTTACGTAGTAATATATTTTAATTTGTTTTTTCAATGCATGCTAGTGAAATAGCAAGACAGTTTATATCTGTGAATTAACTTTATGCAGACTCCTTATCCTTTTCATATATGTGTCTCACGATGGACATGTTTAGTTAGCGCGATCACATGCTAAAGTAGATTAGTGTGAAGTGCTAAAAGAATCATTTCTCTATTATTTTTTTATTTTGTCTGAGAAGTTCATGAGAAATGGTTTTCCATTTTATGGGTATTGACATGGTGTCTTGTGATTGAGCAATTTCCCCCACACGGGGTACTCACCCTTAATGCAACCCTTGATGTTCACGTATCAACAATATATTTTAATTATTGCAAGGTTGAACATGTCATTTTACTAACGCGTAATAACTTCAATAGCTAAATAGTAGTCTTGATTGGGTAATCATTTTAAAAGGTGTAAAAAAAAAAAAAAAAAAAGTGTTTAGTTAATATCTATCCACCAAATATATTTTTGTTTGGTTCATTACATGACCAATGAGATGCTTCTAAATAAAGTTCATTTATAAAAATGTTGAAGAGATTCCTTCTAGTATATATTTTCTTGACCTCTTATTTAATTTTTAGATCCTACCTCTTCATACAAAAAACTAAGTACTTTTAGAGGTTCTTTTTCCTATTCACTTGAGTGGATTCATAAAGAACGGAAAATTATTGGGCATGGGGCTATCTCCAAATTGAATCCCTTTTGAGATCAATATCAAATTTCCAAATGGTTCCTCAACAAACCTTATGAAAAATTCTTATTTACATAAAAATTTCATTTAGTATTGGGTAGGATTTAAGACACTAGCAAGTAACCATATCTAACCATACAAATTAAGATTCATTTTTATTGCTTCCTTATAAGAATCATTACAACTAACTCAACAACCTAATATGTAATTTCTTTTTATTCAAATGGGACAACAATAAGGGGGTGTTAGTTTCTTCCTGGAAACACCAATCAACATTAAGATTATCCGAAGATATACATCACATTCTATTATTAATCACAATAAGTAATACATATTTTTAATTTTCAGATGGATCACATAGACTATTTAAGGACAAGCTCAATGGATAATCCTCATTTGACATAGAATTATTTGTATTACTACTCATGGTTCTTGAAGCATTAAATGCAAGATCCTAATATTGAACCATTTCTTAAAATATCAACTTCTATGCAATTAACGATATTGAAAAATCTTATAAAGAAATGTCCCTTCAATGCAAATAAATTTATGACTCCTTAGGTATAGCTTGAACTTTCCTCGACTTCCTTTTTGTGGCGTAACCATATCAAATCTATCACTAGGCTCTATATTATTTCAAGCACAATAGAGGTAAAAAATCTTTAGGAAATAAATTGAAGCCTTTAGAGACAGGTTAGTTTTTCCTAACATATGTTGGAAGAATCAAATGCATCTAATAGAAGAATTTAGCACCTCTCCTACAAATCTTACTACTGTTTTCTAAAAAGCCAACCTTCATTTAGTCCCCACTCCTAATTAGGATGATACAACAATATAAACTTGTGCAACTTCATTAAAAAATAGCACTAAAGAAATGGTGCCAAGATCACTCTATTTTCCCTCAATGCTATCTACCATTTCCTTGATTTTACTTCTCCCTTACGACTTTAGATTCAATTTAAAATGGAAGTGTTCATTGTCCAACACAAAGTTTATCAAACAAGTTCCAATAATATCTAATTTTGAATCACAACAAGAAAACCCCATGCTCATTGGAAAATCTCCTTGCTTCCTCTGTAATAATCTACCCTATTCCTCTTCTACCAAAATAATCCATTAGGAAATCTTAGTTCGACCCTCATTCCTAGAATATTCTTTCTACCATTTTTACTTGTATACCATCTTTAATGGTGAACTACTTAAATGGAAAAACATTATGAAGGGTGTTTCTCTCTCTAATAATGGCGTGTTTGACACTTGTTCATAAGGAAATTGTTTGTTTTATCATAATTTAGATGCTCTAATGTACTTTAGAATATAATTTTCCCTTTGGAAGTCATTTTTTTTATCAATATAACTAGAATATCTCTCTTTAGATGATAAATCTCACTCAAACATTGTAAGATAGTCTAAGGGTACACTTTGGTGTGGTCTTGAAATAGCTAGAGTAGATCTAGGATCAACTAAAAGCGATCAAGATCAATCATCAAGACCTCTCTATGAAGTTGGACATGATCACTAGAGAAGATGGCAATCTCTCTGAAATGGGAAAGACTTTGTAGAATAAGGGTCACCGAGACTATGCCAAGTGTCTATATATCAAGAGCAAACATTAGATTGTCAATTACATGATCAAATGTGTTGATACCTACATAAAGACTTGTTCTCCATTGCCTAGCATAAACATCTAATGATTAATGTGCTAACTATATATATGTGGAACCTACTTTCCATATAAAGAACTGTTATTGACCACAACATACCAGAATTATAGTCTCTTCTATTCTCTACAATTATTACTCACTCGTAAAAACTCTATGCTTGATTGCTTATACTGATGAATTTAATGTTTAATTCCTCTTATTTTGCTGCAATAATGCACTTTCATCCTTCCACTTATAATGCAAGATCATGGAAATGAAAAATGAAAACTAAATTCTCTCCAACTATGTCTCTTCTCACGCACCACATTTAATCAGTTGTTTGTATAACACAATCTTTTTGTTAAAAGAAAAAACAGCCAATCACAAAAAAATTAAGTTTGCAAGAACTTTAATAAGCTCAGAGAAGAGTCCATGATATTAATGATGCAAAGATTTGCTCCAGAGAAGGTAGGTTGTATCACAATTTTCGTCGTCATTTAGTGTTTAGTTATATACAGCGGTTTCTACAGAGCCCAGCATATCATTAGTTACCAATGTAGAGATTACATCTCAATCTTGAGACAGACATTCTTCTAGAAACTAGAATTAATAAAATGAAGTACATAAACATCAGATAACTTCAAGGAAGTCCACTTTTAATAAAATTGCATTATTCAATCAGTGCTGGGCTTTCAGCATAAAAAAAGACAAAGAGCCAAGCATCTAGAATTATGTGGGCAGTTGCATCAAACGAGCTAAAATAGGACGCGAAGCATTTCAGGTGCATTTGTCCCTACAATGACTCATTTGACATGCTTTAAATTTAACGTTGTAAAGAAAAAGTCTCTATATTGTTTTATATTGCTACGATTTTATCACCATAAATTGACTGATTTTCTGTTCTCTTGCAATTAAATCCCATTTTTGTGTTCACATTGGCACACCAGATCAAGGAGAGTATTCATGTCGTTATCACAGCCCAAAAGACTACAAGTTCATTTTTTAAAGAGATTTCAATGATGTTGTGATGCTGAAAATTTCATATCTACCTGAATCTATTTATATGATTTTGGCTTAAGTATGATTATATCATATCTACCTGAATCTATTTATATGATTTTAGCTTAAGTATGATTATATATAATTTTATTATCATTGAGTTTTATAAATATGATTTTGATTCTTACTTTTTATGTTTCTATCATTTTAGATCAAGTATGTTGACAAATTTTACTATTAAACTTTCAAAATTTAAATATTTGTTCCTATTTTACTAGTCATTCTAGTGAATCTAACATACAATTTTGTTGGTGTATACAATTCTAGAAATCAAAACTTGACTTAGTAAAAGAGAGTTACTTGTCTTATCAAGTGATTTCAATTACTCTATACTAGAATCAACTAATCTAAAATTTATTTAAAATTAATTTATTATTGAAATTATGCAAATGAATCATTTTAGTGTTTTACCTCTAAAAAATATTTATTTTCTAACTAAAAATAAAATAATTAAAAGAAAGAAACTAATGCTAATAAATAAATAAATAGAACTCACAAGTTGAAAGAAAAAGTGAGAAGGGATATAAAAAAGGAACTTGAATTGTAAATTTGTAGTTTACTCAAAACACTAACTTGGACACAAAATTATTGTGTAAAAACATGAAATGAAAAATAGGGAGTATAATGGAATTTACCGTAATAAGAGTTCAATGTAAGAATAATGAAATAAACTGGTTTATTAAAGAAGTTGTTGAATTTATAGGAAAATAAAGAGGTAGAATATATCATTGGATAAGATGGAAGATGAAATATTCTCCTCTTTAATGAAACTTATAACACAAGAAAAGAAGAAGAAATATTTTTGTAGTTGTTTGGAGATTTACTTTGAGGTCAAATTTCTATTTTAGTATTCCTACCTTAACAACAACCCATTTTTGAAGAATATTTAGAAATAAAATGAAAAATACAAGAACTATGTTAAGGATAGTGTGAAAGAATAATTTTAATAACACTATATATTGTACATGCAGTCCTAAATGTTGACAAAATCCAAGATACAACAAAAAAAGTAATGAGATACTACGAAGAAATTGGAGAAACTACCAATTATGATGTTGCACCTAGTAAATTGAAATAGAAGGTAATTACATAAGAACATGGTTGTAAGCCACTAGATCTCATGAACAAGATCCATTAACGAGTTCCACTAAAATGAAAGAACAAAGGTATCACCTCATAAAACCCTTGCCTACTCATTAGGCACCAACCACCATCCCTATCTATTCACCACAATAATAATGTAAAACAAAAGACAACCTATTAACATGTTACAAAACATCAAAATACCTTAACTCTTGCCAACAAAATCAAAATCTCCTTTGAATAGGAAATAAATTTTGGGACAACCATAAAGCTACGAGTCTAAAGATTTGCTCCATTTTTGGTATGGGAGTGAAGATTCTTACTAAAAATTGTCTCACTTTTCTTCTTTTTCTTTTGCACAACTATTTAGGAACCTCCTAGAGCCTCACCCCTACTAACACTTCTGCATCCCTTGAGTTAATTTCTTGGTCTCCAAGGATCAAAGATCTAGAATTCCCCTCAACCACGACCTAATTGGAGATGTATTGTTTCTTTGATTACTAGAAAATATATACTTCACCTAATTGGAGATACATTGTTTCCTTGATTACTAATCATAAAAGATAAAATTTCATCTAATTTAAATTTAAATTTAAATCAATATGAGTTGGAAATAAACATGCTAATCTATTATGAAATAAATTATAAAATTGAAAGCTTGAGTTTAAGAGAATAAATCTTAGAATAAGGAACTCGACACCCCAAATATGGAGAACACGATCTAAGACACTAATGTGTCACATAGACATTTATGCTAAGCATTATTTTTTGTACAACTACAACACTAAAGAAGTTTGTAAAAAAAAATGAATCTCATTCAAAAGTTCAATAAATTTATAAACACTGCAAAATGGAAGTACCAATAATATACTACATAATAAAATTGATATAGAAATATAATTATGTTTTATCTTCCTAGCTACTACATAGCTTTCTACAATGACCAAATAATCAACTAATACTTTTCAAATACTCAACAATTTAGATAGTACATGACTATTATGCATACAAAAAGGGATCACATGAAACCATCCAAAATGTACACTACACAAGTAATTGCATCCTCATAGGGAAGTATATATAAACACCACACCTAAAGGTTAAACGAATTACAAGAACTATTTAGTAATAATTTCACTAGCCAAGTAGTATTTTTAATTAAGCAACCATTTCATAAGGTGAGTAAAATAAAAGAATTAATGTGTAGACAATACCTATGCAACATATGTGGTTTAAGGTATTGCATTGCATGACTCATGAGATTCCTCTACACAAGTCAAACATAATAATGTTGAAGAGATCCCTAGTACGATAGATGTCCTCGATCTTTTTTTTTTATTTTAAAATCTCACCTTTTAATAAATAAAATTAAGTATTTTTAGAATTTTGATTGTCTATTCAATCTAAGTGTATTTCTAAGCAATGGAAAATTATTAAGCATGGATAAATATCTTGGCATCCCTTTTGAGATCAATCAATTTTACAAACAAGTGAAAATGACTCCTCAACAAACTTTAAAATGAAATTCTCAATTTTATAAGAAAATTCTTTTGACAATCAGTAGGATTCAAGACACCAACATGATAATTTTAGCCAATCACATAAATTATGGTTTGATTTTCTCAACTTCCTGTAAGATCATTACAATTAACTTATCATAGTAATATATAATTTTCTTTGATCCAAATGAAACTAAAAGAAATGAGAGTCTCTTCTGAAAAAACATCAATCAACATTATATATATATATTATTAACCACAACATACCAATAACATATATATATATATATATATATATATATATATATAAACAACTATTATTGACCACAACATACCAATAACATGCACTCTTCTATTTTCTCAAATACTCACCTTCTCGTTAAAAATGTATCCTTGATTGTTGTATTAATGAATTTAATGTTTAATTCCTCTACTAGTTTTCTGTAGCTTATTCAGTAATAATTAAATAATTGTAGGAAATGCACTTTCGTCCTTCCAATTATAATGCGACCTAATGGAAATTAAAAATTGAAATTTAAAGTCCGCTCCTAATGCAGGGAGAAGTAAAAACGTCATATTGCATGATGCCACTGAATATAGAAACCATTTCAAATTTCAATGTTTCATTTCATTTTCCCTACTCACACAACCAAACAATAATAACAAGACAGGATTACTACAGCAACCGAGAATAGTAGCCAAATCGGGTACATGAATCCTTGAGTTGCTTGCCTCTTCTCTTCCATCAAATTGTTCTGGAAAAAACCATCATATCTTTGCTTAAATTGATTGTAGTCCTCCATCCTCCTACCCCACTTCATTGCTTTCTGTATTGTAAGCACACCATCCCTTGCATTTAACTGATTACCCATCTCATCCTCCATGTGTAAGCTGATTTCACTTATCTGCAACTTCATGCTCTCTGTATCGGCATTAGAAAGCCTACAATTCACCGTAATATTACATGAAACCAACTCCAAAGGAAAAGAATTATGAGCAGCTACCAGAAGGCTTCCAAATCCTACTGTGAAATCACCCTCACGACCCCAATAATTCTTCCGTGCTATCTGAGGTCTCCAACTCGAAAGATTCACAGCATGCTTTGTTCTTGTGTTTATCATGATCCAGCTTAACTTCATCTTCTTCAGCAACAACGTCTCACTTTCAACATCTTCCTCTCTCTTTATTGTAATTGAAGGCACAGTGCCATCACAACTGCAAAAAAGATCTATTACAAATGGGTATATTGGGAAGTTTAAGAATGATCTGCAATAATGATGGCTCATGCAATCCCCCTCTATGATTTTTGAAAAGACAGGTTTGTTGTCATAGTGAAGATCTACAAGCGACACAAAATCAGAGGGACAAACTGAAACTGCATCTGCAAGATAGTCACCAGGGACATAATTAAAACTTCCTCCAATACTTTTCTTGGAATTGGCATCAAGATATTTGGAATCTGCATTTAGTGGGGGAAAACAATCTCCATAGAATTTTCTGAATCCTCCCAGTGAAGAGATCAATTGTTTCACTTCCTCGTTGTTTGTGGAAGGCCAAAGAGAGATGCACATGTTTTCCCACAGCCATTCTTCATTTGCAAAGGACAGAAAATCAGAAGATGAACATGCTGCGTTGGCAAGCGTGGGGCCATCCACCCGCTTTAATATCTCCCCAACTATATCTCTGCTCATGCACTACATTCAATCAGTTGTTTATATAACAAAATCTTTTATTAGAAGTAAAAACTAGCCAATCACAAAATAGACTAAGCTGCAAGAACTATAAGAACCTGAGAGAAGAGTCCATGATATTGCTGATGGAAAGATTTGCTCCAGAGAAGGTAGGTTGTATCACACTTTTCCTCAGCATTGAGTGTTTAGTTATATACAACAGCTTCTCCATTACATCATTAGTTACCAACGTAGAGATTTCATCTCAATCTTGATGCATGCTTTCTTCTAGAAACTAGAATTAATAAAATGAAGCACATAAACATCAGGTTACTTCAAGGAAGCCCACTGTGAATACAATTGCCTTATTTAAACAGCGTTGAGGCTTTTAGGATTAAAAAAGACCAAAGCCAAGCATCTAGAATTATACCAGCTTGATTTTGCCCCATTCACCATCCACTGAAATAGGACGTGAAGCATTTGATGTGTATTTCTCGCTACAATGACTCATTTGACATACTTGTAATTTTGTGGTTGTAAAGAAAACGTCTCTATTTTCTAAATTGCCACGATTTTATCACCATAAATTGACTCATTTGATGTTCCCTTGGTATTGAATCCCATTTTCGTGTTCACATTGGCATATTGAAAATGCCTCTGATTATCTCATCTCGTTATCACAGCCCAAAATATTAGAAGTTCATTTTCTCAGACAGATTTCATAAAACTGCTTACTTATGTTTTTGGATTAATTTGGATTAGGGTATTATTATATTTGACCTTGTTATCATTGATTTTTATAGTTTTGGTTTTGATTATTATATTTAATGCTTGCTATTCCACATCAAATATGTGGACGTGGAACTGATTGAGGGCATTTTTATGTTCACAAGTTTGGACACCAATATTTCAAAATCTAAAAATTTAAACATTGTTGCTATTTTAGTAGTCATTGTGATTTGACATAGCACACAATTGTATTCGTAGAAATAATTGTTTTGATTTAGTTAAAAAAGTTACTTATCGTATGAAGTGATTTCAATCACTCTACATTAGGGTCAACTAGTCTACATTTTTGTTTAAAGCTAATCTATTATTGAGATTATGTAGACTAACCCTTTTATTATTTTGACTAAAAATAAATAATTATATATGATAAATAAAAACAATTTAACACTTAAAGAAATAATTGAAGCTAATAACAAAAAAAAAATAAAATTGATTATAAATTATAAGAAAAGGGGAAAAAGATTGTAAAAATGAAATTCTTATTTTAAGTTTTAAATTATCTATGTTGGATGCTAACACTTTGCATGGACAATATGACACATTGAAGTTTCACATAAATAGAAAACTCAAAACATTGGTCTCGACACAAAATTATCACCTACAAGCATGAAATGAAAACTAGCTTGTACAATGAAATTCGCAAGAAATATGAATAATATATAAGGATAATAAATTAAACTATTTTATTCAAAAATTTGATATAAAGAAAACAAAGTAAATGGGAAGAAGGTATCATAAAATAACAAAAATGAAATATTCTCCTCTTTAGTGATGAAAGGAAGCTAAGGTGCGGAAAATGCTTCCTAACACTAATCTAGTGGGGGAGATAGTGAAAATTTTCTTACAAATCTTCTATTATAGAAACAGAAACACATTCATAGGTAGATAATAAACATGCATAAAGATAAACACAATGAACACAAGATATATCATAAGGAAAACCCTTTCGGGTTAAAAACCCCACACTCCAAAAGCAACAGTACTTTGTATTCTAGTAATCAAATTCTTGGTCAGCACTTAGCTTCTTCAACAGGGGTCTACAACTACAACCCACAACCTGGATTAATTCTTGCAGCATAACACTTCACTTGCAAACATTACATGACTACAACTCTCCAAGGCTACCTTTTATAGAGAAATACAACTCAAGAGGACGCTTCTAGATGAAGTAACAAGATGGGGTCGTCCAAAGCATTTGGCCCTATTTTTCGGCCACCAAAAAGCATGCAAATGACATGTGTACATCTCCAAATGAATCCCCATTCAAACCTCCTAAGTTGGGCACCCAAAATTTACTATTTTGAGGTATGACAGATGCTCTTACGCGTCTTACACCAGTCATAACTTACAACACTTACAACTGTAAGAGAATCCGTCATAAATGACTAATTTAGCTTGTTCTCATACAACTCATCATAACCCAACTTGGGCACCCACCTTCTCCATGCAAAAGGTATCTCCTGCCACTTGTCCAATATGTCATAGAACCTATCATAGGCTGACACTTGTCAAGATCCTCAAAGTGGGAAGCCTACCTCCACATGTGCAACATATGTGGCATACAGTTATCACCAAGTAGGATGCCACCAAGCATAACTCTCACTAGATTACTAGACATTTGTAGGCAAATAATAATTAAAATAATAAATAAATGCAATTTTCAATGTTAGGAATTGCAAAGGTTGAGACACCTTAATACCAACATTCTCCCACTTGTCAAAGACCTTTCAAATAGCCCTTAGATCAACTGCAGGGGGTCGAGAGGCCCATAGAAATAGAACAACACCTAAACATTTCTGTGCTCACTGGTTTCGTCAATGCAACTGCAACATTACTCAAAGTGTCAACCTTCTCCAATTTTACCTTCCCATCCTCAACCATATCTAGAACAAAATGAAACTGGACATCAATGTGCTTTGTTTTGGCATGGAAAGTCAGATTCTTTGCTAAGAAAATAGCACTCTAACTATCACAATAGATAGTAGTCAATCCTGCATCAAACCCGATATCTAAACACAACTTTCTAAGCCAAATGGCTTCCTTACAAGTATGAGTAGCTATCATATACTCTACTTTTGTCATGGATAAAGTGACTACAACTTTCCGCTTACTCATCCAACTAATAGCACCACCATTCATAGTGAAAACAAACCACTAGTGGATTTTCGACTGGCAATATCACCTGTCCAATCTAAATCCACATATCCACGAATACTTACTGAATGTCGAGGTCCAATAGGATAACGATGGTAGCACAAAGGATACTCAGATGTACCCCTCAAATATCTAAATACTCTCTTAACTGCATCCCAATGCACCCATCCAAGATTAGCCATATATCAACTCAGGACTCCCACTGCTTAGAAAATATTTGGTCTTGTACAGACCATAGCATACATGAGACTTGTAATTGCACTCGCATATGGTACATTGGCCATGTCCTCCACCTTAGAAGGAGATTTTGGACAATCCTCCACAAATAATTTCATTCCCACTGCGACAAGAACTATTATGGATCTACTACAAGTTCTCATGTTGAATCTCTCCAACATCGAATTCACATACTTACTCTGGCATAACCAAAGCTTTCTACTTGATCTGTCTCTTTTGATTTCCATTCCTAGAATGTACCTAGTTGCACCTAAATATTTCATCTCAAACTATGCTGACAATTGAGACTTCAATTCAGAAATCAAATGTCCATTCCCAAACAGTAACATATCATCCACATATAATGCAATAATGAGAATGTGACCATTATCAATTTTAAAGTAAATACAATGATCGGACTTAGACCTCTGAAATCCCAAACTCAACACATAGGTATCAAATTTTGGTACCACATCCTTGGAGACTGTTACAAACCATAAAAAGACTTTTTCAACTTGCAAACTAGATTTTCTTTACCTTTCACTATGGAATGCTCTAGTTGTGACATATAAATTTCTTCCTCCAAATCACCATGAAGGAATGTTGTCTTCACATCCATTTGGTCGATTTCCCAATCATGAGTTCTATAGAAAATGATAACAAGAACTGAATGGATTTCATCTTTGCAACGGGAGAGAAAATATCACCATCATATATTCCCTCAACTTGGTAATACCCCTTCATGACCAACCAAGCTTTATGCTTCTCAGCACTCCCATCGGGACCTAATTTTTTCTTGTACACCCATTTGTATCCCATGAGCTTATGTCCTTCAGGAAAAGGTACCCGATCCCAAGTATTCTTCTTCTTCAAAGATGCCATCTCATCTTTCATGGCTTCTTTTGTTATTTTATGACATCCTTGGTCCATCAGTGAGAACCGATCAGAGATATGTTCCATGGACCAGCGCTGCCTAGTTGATCAAGGAGAAAAGCAGTGAAATCATGGTTTGAAGTGTTGTCTTGTTAGAAGTTCCTTGGCCCTCTCTTTCTCTTCTCTGGAACTCTGGAACCCCAAGGTTCCGAGTTTCTTTTCCTTAGCCACTTTCTCTCTTGCTCTGGAACTCCAAGGTTCTGAAGTTCCCTTCCTTCCCTTAGCTTTTCTTTTGTTCTCCTCCTCCGGAATTTCGAAACCCCGAGGTTCCAAAGTTCCTTCCCTTTTCCGCCTCTTCTTCTACCCCGGAACTCCGGAACCCCCAGGTTCCGAAGTTCCTAGTTCCTCAACCCCTGAACTCTGAAACCCCCAGGTTCCCAAGTTCCTTGTCCTTCTAGCCCAGAACTCTGGAACCCCCAGGTTACGAAGTTCCTAATTCCTCAACCCTGAAACTCCGGAACCCTAGGTTCTAAAGTTCCTAGTTCCTCAACTCCGGAACTCTAGAACCCCTAGGTTCCCAAGTTCCTTATCCTTCTAGCCTAGAACTCCGGAACCCCCAAGCTCCGAAGTTCCTTGTCCAACTATGGTGACTCCGGTCTCTGAAGTTCCCCAACTATGGGGACTCCGGTCCCCGAAGTTCCCCAAATATGGTGACCCAAGTCTTCGAAGTTCCCCTTCTCTCTTTAACCCTTTCCCTCTCTATCATGGAATTCCAGAACCCCAAGGTTCCGAAGTTCCTTTGAGTAGTTCCCTGGAACTCCAAAACCCCGAGGTTCCAAAGTTCCTTCCCCTTTTTCCTTCTCTCCCTAGTTTCTCTGGAACTCCGGAACCCTGAGGTTCCAAAGTTCCTTTCCTAGCCCTCCTTTCTCCTATCCCGAAACTCCGGAACCCCGAGGTTCTAAAGTTCCTTGCTCCTTCCCTTGTCTTCCTCACTTCGAGAGTCTGGTCTCCGAAGTCTTCTAGGCCTACTTCCAACTTGCAACACTTTTGGATGGCATGATCGACACTCAAGGCTTTAAATGCTCCGACAATTTTGGTGACTTATGCACTTTTTTTGTGGAGCCACAGGGGTGCATTTAATGTTTTTGGCAGGATTTCCATCAAGAGAGGTATGATCCATGCTTGGTGACTCGTTTCATGGCTGCATACTTTGACTTTGGAAGGTTAGTCAATCTATCTTCCTCAGAATTGCCTTTGGAGGTATGGCTAGGTTGCTTGCATGTACAAGTCAAGTGCATGCACTTCCCTGCACTTCCAGACTAACATGCAGGGGTCATGATCACCCTTGTGACCATTTTCTATATAATGACTTTTAAGCCTCATTGTAAAGGGTTCTCTCCTTGTTGCCTTGAGCTTTCTTATGTTCTTCTCTTGAAGACTTGTAATCTTTTGGATTTCTGCTACTGTAAGATTGGCTTTTGGCCTTATGATTAATTGAAAAAATCACCATTCTTGCCTCTTTTCAACTTATGTATGTTGTGTATGATTTCTTACCTCCATCATAGGTGTATGTCTTGTGACTTTTTCTCTTCATATATGCTATGTTAGATGGTTTTCTGAGTGTGACTTGTGGGAATCCTTCTCCCCTCTTCGTATTTAGTGAATTCTAACCTTCATATATGCATTGGGGTCACTCATACAACTGAAAGATGTGCATCTTCAGGGTGTTTCAGTTAATTACTTGTGTCATTTCGGTAGGGAGAGGAACAATCTCTTCTTGGTACATCACCTCCCTTTGTTTCAAGAAATTTCTCTCTTCTCTTTTCCTCTGCAGATTGTTAGGATAGGTTTAGGAGTTAGTTTTGAAGTGTTGAGTTGGTTCAACACCCGCACCTAGATAGAGAAGGAAGTCAACCTTCTCCGGAGATTCAACCCCCTTACGCAAGGTCCGACACTTCGGGGTTGTTTCCATGTTTCACAAGGTTGCTGAGTTGATAGCTCAGCAAGGGTGCAAGCTTTTATGATAACAATTTTTGGCACGCCCGGTGGGACCTATTCAATTCACATGCTAAGGATTTACTGCTATTCTTAGTGTTTTGGCCTTTAGAGGCAGTCATCTCTCAAGCACTTGGCGACTCTACTCAAGGACCAGTTCGTTCTCACACAAAGTTCATAACTCTAGGACCCCGGGACCCCCAGGTTCCCAAGTCATCATAACTCTTCTTAGACCCAAAAACTCAGAACCCCTAGGTTCCGAAGTTCTTAGACCTGGAAACTCAGAACCCCTAGGTTCTGAAGTGCTTAGACACAAAAACTCGGAACCCCCAGGTTCCGAACTCCTAAGCATCCTCACTTCGGACATCTGAGCTCTCGAGGTGCCGAATTGGTCACACTTCGCAACTTCAAACCTCCGAACTTCTAAAGGCGGTTGCAGATTTCATGCCCAGAATTCATACAAGGGCATATTCTAGGGGTAGTTTCTAATTCATATAGCTTCCATCTGCAACCTCTAGAAGGAGGAGAGGTAGACCTTCATTATCACCAGTCAGGGGTGACGAGGTTGTAAACACTCCATCTCCTAGGTCTCATTCTACTCCTCCTTTTATAAGACCTTTGCTATCAAGGGCTCCCACCACTCATATCAATAAACCATTGTTTCACATGGCAGTAAATCAAGTCTTTGTTACCTTCAATGGGGGGAGTCCCCTTGTTTTGACTCAATGGAATGACATACCTGTGGCTGCGTTGAAGAGTATACCATACTTCACTGGTGAAACGGCTACTACACCCATTGAGCACATTCAAGACATTGCAAACATCTACTCCATCCATAATATCACTCAGGGTGATGTTGCCGTTAGACTCTTAGCCACATCTTTGAAAGGCAAAGCTTTGCAGTGGTATAGAGGGTTGCCGTCTAGCTCCATTCATAACTGGGATGAATTGGGGGAGAGGTTGTGAAACCATTTTAGAAGACAAAAGTGATCACCTTTCACTTGTGGAGCAGTTAACTATGATCAAGAGGGCACCCCACGAGTTCATGGGAGATTTCAACTTCATATTTCATAATACATGGAATAGAATTCCTGCTCTAGTGAAGCCATTCCCAAATCATGCCTTCTTATATTATCTTAGAGCCCTCAATAGCGATATAGCCGTCATGATCCAATCAATGGGTGAAGCCTCTCTACCGGGTGCATACGACATAGCTATAAGAGCATAAAATTGTTTGATTTAGGCTAGGAAGATAGCTCCAGGGCCTCCAATGCCTCTCTTCCCATAAGCTTCTACTCAACAACCAACCTTGGCTCCTATTCCCATGGTACTTGCAAGTCAACCATCCACACCATCTACATCCTCTAATGAGCTCCATGAGGTCAAGGCTCTATTACAAAGTTTTGGAAATGAGTTGGTAACACTAAAAAGGCAACAAACTCAGTATATCAGACCTTACCAAGCATAAGGTCAAAATTATCGGCAAAACAAGCCACCCTTTCAAGGGAAAAACCAATGGAGCAATGCCAGGCCTTTAAATAGTGTGAACCCCACAAACGCAAGCAACCCAAAGGCGATAGTTCCAATGCAAAATAACCTTGCCCAAGAGAAATATTGGTGTCAACCATGTAATCAGCAACACAACCAAGGTGTATGCCAAAGTGGAGGGTTTGTCCAAACTTTAACAGTGCAAGATGAGCCGACCACTTCTGGCTAGTAATATGACCCAAATCAGCCTAGTGCTGGTCCCCAGGCTCACTTACAAGGGGATTCTACCTTTGTCAATTGGTAGGAGGTGAAATTTTGTGGTTTGAACCAAACAAATGGTGAGTCCATGCTACAGTATGCAAGGTCAAAGAAGAGAGCCATGGAGGCTACCTCACCTTCAACATTAGTCCAAGCTCCAACACCCAATATAGCCATCCATGATACAAGACAAAGTACCATGCAAGGGAACAAGAGGCAGGAGGAGACCCAAGTCGTCCAAAGAGCAAAGACAAACCTTGTAGCCTCAAAGGGGCCTCTAAAACCAACTAGTATCCCTTTCAACATAGTTGATCAAATGAAGAAGGCCAACCTCAATGTCACTATGTGGGAGGCCATTTCAATCCCATCTCAAAGGGATTTGCTTAAGGAGGAACTGAAGGAAGTCAATCAATCAGGTGAGGAGGCAACAGTCAAAGAAAAGGTAGTCTCCACTAGTTTGGTGCAACCCAAGGAGGTGGAAGATTCAAACAAGATCAGCAAGCCTCCCCCTTTCTATCTCTCCTTAATCATAGGAAACAATTTGGTTCACAACTACATGATAGATTCAGGAGCTAGTAGCCCAGTCATGCCTAAGAAGGTAGGTGATCTTCTTGGCATAGAATATGAACCCATGACCAAAGGGGTGGTTGAGTTAGATGGTACTTCTATTAAGACAGTAGGGGCGGTAAAAAAATTGAAATTAACATTGCATGCATGCCCTGGTTGCATTGTCTTGTAAGATGTATCCATCATCGACCTCCTTGCCTTCTTCACCATCTACCTGTCTAAAGACTTCACGGCCAAGATAGGTGGGTACCTATCTTCTGACTGGTCCCATATGCTATTTCGAACAAGGTATGGTACCAAGGTCACCATAAGGGTAGAGCCCATTGCCCAAAACCACATTGAGCCCTACACCCCTAGCCCTATAAACATGAATTGCACTTTGCATGAAGAAGGAGAGGAGTGTGCTATCTGTGAGCCTGCTACTCTCTTGCAAGAGGTTCCTGATTGCTTGCTAGATGAATGGGCTAATTCTTTTCAATTTGATCCATTAGTTGAGATTGAAGAGACTAGGCTTGGCACCTATTGTATCCATGAAGAGGATACTCCTATTCCTAACCTCATCAAGAAACAAGGAGATTCAAAGGGGTTATGGAACATGTTTTTTGATGGTTCAAGAAACAAGAATGGTGCAGGTGTTGAGGTGATGCTTGTTTCTCCTAAGCAGGAGAAATATTTCTTCTCTTTTAGGCTTCAATTTGGTTGCACTAACAATGTCGCTGAGTATGAATCCTTGATCCAAGGTCTCCAACTTGCACAAAGTAGGAAGATTAGATCTTTGCAAGTATTTGGAGATAGTGAGTTGGTTGTTAAACACATCCAAGCCCAAAGTGTAGCAAAAAACAACCTACTCAAGTCATACAAACACAGGGTTTGGGACTTGATTGAAGGATTTGAGGCCTTCAATATCCAGAGTGTTCCCAGGGGTCAAAACAAACATGCTGATAGGCTTGTAGCGGTTGGTGCTCAATTCGATATACCGACACATGTTGCTACTGAGAGGGAGAAATACATCAGGCTTGTTGTGAAATATGTTGTCCTAGATAATCAAGTGAAATGACAAGTATTTGAAAGTGACCAACAGATCGTCAATTTCTTGCAAAATGAAGCAGAATTTTCTCCTAAAAATCAGTCCAAGCTGCAAGACCAGTATGGAGATCAAATCATGCAACTCAACTCCAACAAGTTGCCTAAAGGTCTAGTTACCTTGGAGGGCATTTTCAACTCGGATGATCAGTTGAAGAAGAGGATGAACTTGGCTGCAAAGAGGGGTGATTACAAACTAGTTGTTGTTGCCGAGGGTAGGTTCTTGAAATTGGGCAAGGTGTGTTCCTCAATCGAGCAAGAGGCCTTCATTGAGATTTTCCAACAATATGACAACATAGTTGCTTGGACCTATGAAGAATTCAAGGGTTTTGATCCTAGCTTAGCCCAGCATACCATAGAGCTAAACCCAGATGTAAAGCCAGTAAGACAGAAGAAAAGGCCAATAAACCCCAAGATTGAGCCACTAATGCGGAAGGAGTTGACCAAGCTAATAGAAGCCAATATCATCTTCCCTATCAAGCACTCCTCCTGGGTGGCCAACCTTGTCCCTGTAAGGAAGAAGAATGGGGAAATCAAACTATGTGTAGACTTTAGGATCTCAATAGAGCCTCCCTCAAGGATCACTATCCCCTTCCCTCTATGGAGAAGATTCTCCAAAAGGTCAATGTCTCATAAAGATTTTCATTCTTGGATGGGTATTCAGGCTACAATCAAATCTTGGTCCAGGAATCAAACCAATACAAGACTGTATTTACTACTAAGTGGGGCACCTATGATTATTGTAAAATGCCCTTTGGGCTAACCAATGTAGGTGCCACATTCCAAAGAGAAATGGACACGACCTTCAAGGGTGTATTAGCAAAGTTTGTGTTTGTATACCTTGATGACATAACTGTTTATTCAAAGCATGAAATTGACCATATTGGTCATCTTGAGCAGGTTTTCCTGAAATGCAGGGAGTATGGTGTGTCTTTGAACCCTAGCAAGCACGTATTTACTACTGATCAAGGAATATTTCTAGGACACATCATATCCAAGGAGGGTTTGACCATTGATCCAGAGCGAGTGGAGGATATTCTTTCTCTTCCACTCCCCAGTCACAAGAAAGGACTATAAAGTTTCCTTGGTAGGATCAAATTTGTGAGGAGGTTCACTCCCAACCTTTCCACCATGGTAAAACCCCTCACTTCCATGTTGAAAAAAAACTTGGCTTTCAGTTGGACCAAGAAGGGAAGGGCCGGTTTTGAAGAGATCAAACAAGCAATTGCTCAGGCCCCTACCCTCGTCAATCCTAATTATGAAAGGGATTTTATCCTCTATACCTTCGGAGGAGAATCCAACATTTCAGTTGTCCTAACATAGCTGAATGATGAAAAGTTGGAGCAACCTATTGCTTTCTTTAGTGAGGGGCTAAAGGACTATGAACTTAGATATAGCTATGTAGTGAAGCAAGTCCTCATTGTTGTAAGGGCATTAAAAAGGTTCAGGCACATGTTGTCCAACAATAGGATCCAACTCTTATTTCCGCATGCAAGTGTCAAGGATTTCCTTCTAAACAAGGATATCAGTGAGAAGAGGGTTGGGTGGATAACCAGGGTCATGGAGTATGACATCAACATCAAGATCACCAAGCTTATAAGAGGCAAGAGCCTATGTGAACAACTTGTCTCATCTTTTGAGACTACTTCAGAGGTCGCCCTTGTGTTACAAGAAGATCAAGCAACTGACAACAACACTCAATTCAATTGGGTAGGTGACATGACCACCTTCTTAATGGAAGGTAGATACCCCCGAGGTCTAGACCGGACCAAAAGAAGACATTTCAGGTTGCAGTCCATTCCCTATGTCTTAGTGAATGGCACACTTTTTTGAAAAGACTCCAATGGAGTCTTACTAAGATGTATCGAGCAAAACCAAGTCAGCAGATTGTTAGAGGAATTTCATGATGGCTTTTCAGGGGGCCACTTCTCCACAAAGACTATGACTATCAAAATAATGAGGGTTGGTTATTACTGGCCATCCTTATTCAGTGATTCACATAGATGGGTGAGGAATTGCAAGAAATGTGCTCTCTTCTCTGGGAAGCAAAGCCTAGATTCCCTACCTCTTCATCCCATCCAAGTAGATCAACCATTCACCCAATGGGGTTTAGACTTCATTGGAATGATAAACCCACCTTCTAGTGTTGGCCATAAGTGGATCTTGGCCACAACAGATTACTTCACTAGGTGGACGAAGACAGTTGCATTGAGGGATGCCATTGAGGCCTCTGTGTTGAAATTCCTTGAGGGAATTGTGACAAGATTCAGTGTCCCCTCCACCATCATATCAGACAATGCCAAGGCATTTGTAGGAACCCAAATCAATTCTTGGGCAGTTAAGCATGGTGCATACTTGAAGACATCATCCAACTATTACCCTTAGGGTAACAACTTAGCTGAATCTTCCAACAAGAACCTCATCAGGATAATTAAAAGGACAATTGAAGACAATCAGAGGGCATGGCACACTAAGTTGAAGATAGCCTTATGGGCTGACAAGATCACACCCAAGAGGGCGATTGGTAACTCCCCTTTCATGCTAGTATATGGGAAGGGAGAAAAACTCCCAACTTTCCTAGATTTACCCTCTCTTGAACTAGCACATTAGCTGGAATTAACAGAGAATGATGCCATGATAGTAAGACTAGCTGAGCTGATGGATCTAGAGGAGGTTAGAAGTCAGTCTATGCATACACTTAAGACTCATCAAGAGCAGGTTAAGAAGGTTTTTTCACAAAAATGCTACTAATTGGTTCTTCAAATAGGGAGATCTAGTTCTTAAGTGGGATGCAGACAAAGCCAAAGCTGGGTGACACTCCAAATTTGATGCTATCTGGAGTGGTCCATATGTCATCACTAGTTGCAAGGAGGTCAATGCATTTCATCTCTCCAAGCTTGATGGCGAAGTTCTTCCAATCCTAGTGAATGGGATTCATCTCAAGCCTTGCTTCTAAAGAGAGTGTTGATGACTATGTAAATATTAGACTAGAGGTCGATTTTCTTTCATAAGTGCTTATGCACATGTTGCATTCTCCTTAAGAGGTGTATGCTCTAGTTTTCAGTTTTCCTCCAAGTGATGGCACACACATGTTTGGGTCTTCCATGACTTAGTGCCCAATGGATTCTTAAGGCTTCTGGACTTCATGCTTAGCAGGCAAGCATCCCGCAGAAATTGCCAAAAAATGTTATCATTTTATGACACCCTTGGTCCATCAGTCAGAACCGATCAGAGATATGTTCCATGGACCAGTGCTGCCTAGTTGATCAAGGAGAAAAGCAGTGAAATCATGGTTTGAATTGTTGCCTTGTTAGAAGTTCCTTGGCCCTCTCTTTCTCTTCTTTGGAACTTTGGAAGCCCGAGGTTCCGAGTTTCTTTGCCTTAGTCGCTTTCTTTCCTACACCAGAACTCCAAGGTTCTAAAGTTCCCTTCCTTCCCTTAGCTTTTCTTCTGTTCTCCTCCTTCAAAATTCTGTAACCCTGAGGTTTTGAAGTTCCTTCCCTTTGCCTCCTCTTCTTCTACCCCGGAACTCTGAAACCCCCAGGTTCCGAAGTTCCTAGTTCCTCAACCCGGAACTCCAGAACCCCCAGGTTCCCAAGTTCCTTGTCCTTCTATCCCAGAACTCTGGAACCCCCAGATTCTGAAGTTCCTAATTCCTCAACCCCAGAACTCTGGAACCCCAGGTTTCGAAGTTCCTAGTTCCCCAACCTCAAAACTTTGGAACCCCCAGGTTCCCAAGTTCCTTGTCCTTCTAGCCCGCAACTCCAGAACCCCCAGGTTTCAAAGTTCCTAATTCATCAACCCCGGAACTTTGGAACCCCCAGGTTCCCAAGTTCCTAATTCCTTAACACCGGAACTCCAGAACCCCTAGGTTCTCAAGTTCCTTGTCCAACTATGGTGACTCTGGTCTCTGAAGTTCCCCAACTATAGTGACTCCAATCTCCGAAGTTTCCCAACTACGGTGACCCAGGTCTTCGAAGTTCCCCTTCTCTCTTTAACCCTTTCCCTCTCTATCCCAAAATTCTGAAACCCCGAGGTTCCGAAGTTCCTTTGAGCAGTTCCTCGGAACTCTGGAACCCCGAGGTTCTGAAGTTCCTTCCCCTTTTTACTTCTCTCCCTAGTTCCTCCAGAACTCTAGAACCCCGAGGTTCTGAAGTTCCTTTCCTAGCCCTCCTTTCTCCTTTCCTGGAACTTCGAAACCCCGAGGTTCCGAAGTTCCTTGCTCCTTCCCTTGTCTTCCTCACTTCGAGAGTCCGGTCTCCAAAGTCTTCCAAGCCTACTTCCAACTTGCAACACTTCCATATGGCATGATCGACACTCAAGGCTTTAAATGCTCCAACAATTTTGGTGACTTATGCACTTTTTTGGTGGAGCCACAAGGGTGCATTTAATATTTTTGGCAGGATTTCCATCAAGAGAGGTATGATCCATGCTTGGTGACTCGTGTCATGACTACATACTCTGACTTTGGAAGGTCAGTCAATCTATCTTCCTCAAAATTTCCTTTGGAGGTATGGTTAGGTTGCTTGCATGTACAAGTCAAGTGCATGCACTTCCCTGCACTTCCAAACTGACATGCAGGGGTCATGATCACCCTTGTGACCATTTTCTATATAATGGCTATTAAGCCTCATTGTAAAGGGTTCTCTCCCTATTGCCTTGAGCTTTCTTATGTTCTTCTCTTGAAGACTTGTAATCTTTTGCATTTCTACAATTGTAAGATTGGCTTTTGGCCTTATGATTAATTGAAAAAATCACGATTCTTGCCTCTTTTCAACTTATGTATGTTGTGTATGCTTTCTTACCTCCATCATAGGTGTATGTCTTGTGACTTTTTCTCTTCATATTATATTGTGTTAGTTGGTTTTCTGAGTGTGACTTGTGGGAATCCTTCTCCCCTCTTGGTATTTAGTGAATTCTAACCTTCATATATGCATTGGGGTCACTCATACAACTGAAATTTGTTCATCTTCAGGGTGTTTCAGTTAATTACTTGTGTCATTTCGGTAGGGAGAGGAACAATCTCTTCTTGGTGCATCACCTCCCTTTGTTTCAAGCAATTTCTCTCTTCTCTTTTCCTCTGCAGATTGTTAGGATAGGTTTAGGAGTTAGTTTTGAAGTGTTGAGTTGGTTCAACACCCGCACCTAGATAGAGAAGGAAGCCGACCTTCTCCGGAGATTCAACCCCCTTGCGCAAGGTCCCACACTTTGGGGTTGTTTCCATGTTTCGCAAGGTTGCTGAGTTGATAGATCAGTAAGGGTGCAATATTTTGTGATAATAGCTTCCATCCAAGAATCTGTATCATGCATATCCATAGCCTCTCTAACAGTCCTAGGGGCATTAGTGTTAGCAATCAAAGCAAAAATACAATTGGAATCTAACAATGAATAACCAAACCTATCTGTGAATACCCATATCTATCAGGTTTTCACCTATCACGAGTATAACTCCTCAAAGGCTGAGGTTGAGGTTCTTCATCTTCTTTATAACTTTTAGAGCTGCTAGAGCTCTCCTCATCATCAATTCCACCAGGAGCTCGTAGTTCTTCTTTCTTAGGGGTAGAAGGAATTTGAACTACCTCCTTACTTTGTTTCTCCTCTTTCTCTAGTTGTAGCTCAATAGTGGAAGGTTTCATCTCTCTAAAAATAACACTCCTAGGTATGTGCAGGATCATGGTGTGCCAAAATAGGCCCTTAAGTGGCAATGAAATTTCAAAAAATTAGAGTTATGCAACTTGACATGAAAATTTGAATAAGTTGTGAACATTATTTTTAAAATATGTAAGAAGAGAATCTATAGAAAATTGAATGTAGTTTCTAAGCTACTAGTTGTTTTTTGGAAAAAAAAAATCCTATTTGATGAATTTTTTTAATTTCAATGCAGTGGTACTAAAATTTTAGGAAAAAGATAAGAAGTAGGCGTATGTCTGACCACCCTAATCACAATCAAATCATAATATTTTTTTATAAGATTTATAATATAAGTATTAGACGGGGGAGAGGGAGAGAGAGAGATTAGGGGGAAGGGGGAGAGATAGAGAAAGATTAGAGAGAGAGAGAGAGAGAGAGAGAGAGAGAGAGAGAGAGAGATTAGGGGAGAGGGGTCATATGACCCCTTAGGACCCATAACGACCCAATATGGTGTTCTAAGGGGTCATATTGTGTCTTAAGGGGTCATATGACACAATATGACCCCTTAGGACACAATATGACCCTTTACAACTCTATACGGTATCGTTATGGGTCATATGACCCCTTATGACACCATATGGTGTCATTAGTGGTCATTTGGTGTCTTAAGGGGTCATGGGATACCATATGACCCCTAAGGACAACATATGACCCATTATGATACAATGTTCGGTCGTTGTGGGTCCTATGGTGTCCTAAGGGGTCATATTGTGTCCTACGACCCCTTAGAACACCATATGACCCCTTACGACACCAAATTGTGTTGTTTTGGGTCATATTATGTCCTAAGGGATCATATTGTGTCATATGACCCCTTTAAGACACCATATGACCCTTTAGGACATAATATGACCCTTTACGACTCTATACAGTGTCGTTATGGCTCATATGACCCCTTATGACTCCTTATGACACTATATGGTGTCCTTAGGGGTCATATGGTGTCCCAAGGGGTCATGGGATACCATATGACCCCTAAGGACAACATATGACCCCTTATGACATCATATTGGGTCGTTATGGGTCCTGTGGTGTCCTAAGGGGTCATATTGTGTCGTACAACCCCTTAGGACACCATATAACCCCTTATGCCACCAAATTATGTTGTTATGGCTCATATTATGTCTTAAGGGGTCCTATTGTGTCATATGACTCCTTTAAGACACCATATGACCCCTTAGGACACAATATGACCCTTTACGACTCTATACGGTGTCGTTATGGGTCATATGATCCCTTATGACACCATATGGTGTCGTTAGGGGTCGTATGGTGTCCCAAGGGGTCATGGGATACCATATGACCCCTAAGGACAACAATGACCCCTTATGACACCATATTGGATCATTATGGGTCCTATGGTGTCCTAAGGGGTCATATTGTATCCTACGACCCCTTAGGACACCATATGACCCCTTACGACACCAAATTTTGTTGTTATGGGTCATATTGTGTCATATGACCCCTTTAAGACACCATATGACCCCTTAGGACAATATGAACCATAACGACCCAATATGGTATCATAAGGGGTCATATGTTGTCCTTATGGGTCATATGGTATCCCATGACCCCTTCGGACACCATACAACCCCTAATGACACCATATGGTGTCATAAGGGATCATATGACCCATAACGACACCGTATAGAGTCGTAAAGGGTCATATTGTGTCCTAAGGGGTCATATTGTGTCATATGACCCCTTAAGACACAATATGACCCCTTAGAACACCATATTGGGTCGTTATGGGACCTAAGGGGTCATATGACCCCTCTCCCCTAATCTCTCTCTCTCCCTCTCTCTCTCTCTCTCTCCCCCCCTCTCCCCTAATCTTTCTCTCTCTCCCCCTCTCCCCTAATCTTTCTCTCTCTCCCCCTTTCCCCTAATCTCTCTCTCTGTGTCCCCTAATCTCTCTCTCCCCTACCCCCTCCCCCCCCCCCTCTCTCTCTCTCCCCTAATACGTATTACATAATATATAATATAATATAATATTATATATAATGTAATATAATAATATATTATATAATATATAATATATTATTATATAATATAATTTATTATTATATTATATAATATATTATTATACTATATAATATATAATTTATTTTTTAATTTAAAATTACCTATAAACATCTGATGTCTGATATTCTCGGATATTCAATTTTATCCGATATCCAATTTGCCTAGGTGTTTACCATGCCAAGGTGTACTGACACCCAAGCCAAGCAAAACGTCAACATAGATTTTCACGTTTTTAGGCAAGTGGAAAAGGCTTTTTTTTTACATTGCCACTTTTTGGCCCCCCATGATCCTGCACTAACCCCCATCTACTTTCATGAAGTTATTTTCGCCTCAAGGCCACTTGATTTATTTCTTCCTAAGGGGAGGAATGTCATTTGCCACTCTTGGATCTCTATCAACATTCATCCTCGAGCCTTCATCTTCAATATCAAAGCTTCTTCATTATGGGGGGATACATTGTCTCTTATTTTCTCTCATATGAGGGAATATTGATTGTACTTATGTGACTGATTCAGTACTTGGGAGGCCACTTGGATTCCTTCATCTTAGTCACATGTAGTACCTTTTTCATTTCATTGCATCTCTCACTTTTGGAGAGGGTTTTTTTCCCATGTGATTTTTCTCCTTTTCTCCATTTATAGAGACCTCATTGGTGTTAGTTGCATTGCTTTGCATTGGCTTGTACATGACTAACTGATCAGGCCTAATCATTGGGACTATTTCATGCATGCATTTTGCTTTCATCATCAACTCTTTAGTTTATCCCTAAGTTAATCTTAAGGGGGCGTGTTGGAGTAATTAGGACATTTATCTAGTTATTTATTAATGAGGTCCTTTAATTGCTTTTTCACTTAGTTTAAATTTAGGTGGTTTATGTTATCTTGAGTTTTCTTTTTCATTGTTAGTTCTAGATGTAGTTGAGCTTAATTTAGCTCCTACTTTGCATTGCTTTAGTTCTCCTACAACAACATTAATTTTTGCACCTAGGGTTTCATTCATCCTTCATAAGGATCCATTCATTCATTATAATTGTATCTTGAATATTGTTTTGTGCAATAATAAAAAATTCTCTAGTTGTCATAAAACTTACAATTTTTGCTTGATTTATTTTGTGTGATAGGTGTTTTGCTTGTAGATGAATCTTGACTCTTGTGGTTGATCATCAACTTCTATAGTTTCTTCCTTGTTTTCCAACCTATTAGTATCCTTGAGTATAAGAATAAATAGAGAAAACTAGGTGATCAATTATAGTAACCAACATAATGTATGTGACTTAGGTTAACTATATACAAGTTGTGGTAGCCAAACTCAACCCAATGGCCAAATAAGCATTGCTTACTTTTTTATTCTCCAATGGTTGCTAGTTATCCAATCCATTTATGCCTCCATTTGAACCATAGATCTCATGCAACATGTTCACTTTTTAACCCTTCATTGTTGGATAAACTTGTATAGCATGTCATTAAGCCCACATTGATTACCTCTTATGTAATAACTTTCACCCTTTTTATCCACATTATTATGTAATAAATAAAAAATATTATTATTTAATGATGTCACTCATGTGGAAATAACTATTACAAGGGATTTTTCAAGTGAAATTTTTTTAGCCATTCAAAATATATTTCATACATTTAATAGTCATTTTTATTTTAGCTTTGATTTTACATATGATGTGTACTATTTACTATTTTTAGTAGGAATAAGGTGTAAAACTATTATTAATTGTTTGACCATTATAAAATGTGATGTTTAAGTAGTATGGTATGGTATGTGTTCACCTTAGTTCTATTTAAACAAAGTCTAGTGATAACAACACAACAAAAATTGATATTGTAATACTATGTTTCACAAACTTTATTATTTTGGAATCAATATAAGTGATTGACTAATCCAAACAAACTCAATGTTATGCAACCACCATTAAACCATTAAATTGTAGATTCTTCAAAAATAAGTATATAAATTAAAACATAATTCCATTTGTTTTCATTAATGTGTTGAATAGCATAAGAAAAATGTATTAAGTAGTCTACTATATAGAGATGTTTTGTGCACAAGTTCTATAATATCTCTATTGCATGTTCTTCCAATTAACGAAACCCACTTCTTTTCTAAATATGAGATTTCAATAAAGGAACTCATTTTTTTAAGAATGCAAGGTGTAGATTCATTCCCATGAACATGGACTGCATGTATACCATCATGTATAAGAGAAATTTTCAAGAGCCAATTTAATCATTTTTTTATGAATTTTAATTCAACACATAGACCTAGAAGGTACATCCATGTTGAGGTCAACTATGATTTATCATATTTTAAAAATATAAAATTTAGTTCTAATAAACTATTGAGAGTTTAGTTAGCTAAGAAATTCATATATTTTGTATCATTTTCAATATAATTAAGGATTTGATAATAGAAAAATGATCTACATAAATAATAGAGTTTTAATACATTTAGGAATGCATATTAGAAAATTTCTCTTTTCAAGCTCAACCTAATCTCTTTCCCTTTCTACAATTATCGTCTTTAAACATATGTTCAATATTGTTACAAAAAGAGCTTCAAAGAGATGATCAACTAGATTCTTTCCCACACCTTCTCCCCTACAACTCATCGACACGTGATGAATGACTTTGGACATGAAAGATTAGTCGTTGGTTTGAAGAGGAAGCCTTACTAATAATTAAAAGAAAAAAAAGGATTCAACTCTACATTTTGTTGCAAGGTGTGTGCCCTTGGTCTCCTTGTGTTGTGGAGCACAACGCTCAAGTTTGTCACATGGCTTAATTGCCTCCCATGGATTCTAAAAGTCTAGTGGTTGTATCGGGCATTGACAGGTCAATCTTTTGGTGCAACAACAATCGTACTTCTAACAAGTGGTATCAGAGCTTGGGTCACAAGTTCAAACCCCTTCGCTTGCTCTAGGGGGATTATTGCAAGGTGTGTGCCCTTGGTCTCCATGTGTTGTGCAACACAATGCTCAGGTTTGTGACATGGCTTAATCGCCTCCTGTAGATTCTATACGTCTAGTGGTTATATCGGGCATTAACAAGTTGACCTTTTGGTGCAATGACAACGATACTTCTAACACATTTTAAATATTGAACTCAATCATACATGTGTGTAAACTCCAACCATGTAATTCTATACCATAACTACTTGTCGATAGCAAATTATAATTGTCATATGGAGCTCTCTAATCTCAAAATTTCTAGATGGATTCAAATGGAATATGGTTTTCATTTCCATACTTGATTCTAACCTAGCTACCTCCAATAGGTCTCAGCCATGAATAGGTGTCATTCTTTCATACTTTTATAAAAAGTTATACCTAGCTTGGTGAAACATACATGGGTAAACAACTTATGAGTTCAAAAGTTTCATCAATCTGAAATAGTCTACACTTAAACTATTGATGACTACACAATCCGTTTTCAAATAAACATTGAACAACCAAATCTATTGTCAAACTTAATGAATTCTCTTGAACACTTAAATCTCAAATAATTACCATATCATTTTTATATGCTTCTATAATTTATAATCTATTTTTTAAAATATATTAATTCAAATATGATAGAATCTTAATGAAAAATTCATAGAATGTTCATTGAACCTATGAGTCCTACTGATATTTTATTTCAATTATGATAGAACCTATATGAAAAAGTAATAGAATGTTGATTAAACCTGTGGGCTCAATTGCTAGTTTAGTATCTCGTGAATGTAGACAATTTATGTTTTCAACAAGGTTTGGCTGTATTTGATGAAACCATGTTCAAGCCATGTCTGCTGCGATTGAGAAACTCGTGGATTTCAAGGATGCGAAATGGTATACGTATCCTGTATTGCAATTTAAACCCATGACAAAGATTCGCTTCGTCAGGCGTGACGGAAGGGATTTTGATGTTGGGGGAGTGAAACAATTTTCTTTTGCGTGGCGAATACGCTGCTTCATAAGTTTCAATCATTTTATGTAGAAATCCGGCCATATATGTACACCAGGACGAACTCGGTTCAATGAACTATTTTGGCAATCGAAGATGAATGCATTTGAGAAGCCTCACGTTGTGGCGGTGCCATTTCCAGCACTGGGTCACTTCATCCCTTTTCTCGACCTCGCAAAGCTCCTCGCTTCCAACGGCCTCACCGTCAGTTATGTCACAACACCTGCTAATGTCTCACGCCTGCAGGGTTACCTTGTTCAAGCTCTGAATGACGGTCTCGATATTCGCCTGGTAGCTCTTCCCACGCCCCCCGTGGAAGGTTTACAAGGATGCGAGAGTAATGACCTCCTTCCTCCCGAATCGAGGAATCTTATATTCGATCTGGCGAAAAAGCTTCAAAACCCTTTCGACATTTGGATGGAGCAGCAATTCCACCAACAAACAGCAGCACCTCCTGTGTGTATTGTCTACGATATGTTTATGGGATGGGCTGTAGACACGGCCCAAAAATTTAACATTCCCAGTATTCTATTCAATACCTGCGGAGCCTTTGCAATAAGTCTGCTGCATTCCATTTCGTGTTCAATACTTCAGAACACCTTGGAGAAAGACGGGGAGGACAGTCTTGTGCTGAGCTTCAATATGCCGCGTCCTGTCAGATTGTTTAAACATGAGGTATCCCCTGCTTACTTTAATCCAGACCTTTCAAGCTCCATTCAGCGTTTTGTTCGTCAATGTCACCAAGAGATTGGCAAATGCTCGGGAATACTGATTAATACTTTCAATGAGCTCGAGCCCTTATTTGTCCAGCACTTGAAAACTTTGACTGGTAAACCAGTTTGGGCTATAGGCCCTGTTCATCCACAAAATTTATCTAGCGGAGCAGGAAATGTTAACACGAGGGGTAAAATGGCGGATATCGATGAGCAAGAGCTGGTTTGCTGGCTGGATTTGCATAGCGCTCGCTCCGTGGTGTATGTTTCGTTTGGAAGCTTTACGGCCTTATCAGAAGAGCAAACGCATGCCTTGGCCAGAGGTCTGGAAGCCAGCGAACAGCCATTTGTTTGGACTATTAAAGTTACCCCAAAGATCGAATCGGCATCTTCAGAGTCAGAGACTGATCATATTAGCACATATTTGCCAGAGGGTTTTCTGGAGCGAACAAAAGGGAGAGGGTTAATCATACGCGGTTGGGCGCCCCAACTTGTAATTCTTTCTCATCTCTCAGTGGGTGCCTTCATAAGCCACTGCGGATGGAACTCTGCGCTAGAAAGCATTTCTCTTGGTGTTCCAATACTCGCATGGCCCATGTTTGGAGATCAGCACTTCAATTCTAAGCTTTTTGCAGAATTAGGCGCGGGAATTCAGTTCTGCCAGAACAGAGATGAGATTCCGAAAGAGGAAAGTATAAAGAAGGCTGTCACAATGGCTCTGACTGGAGACAAACGAGAAGAGATGAGAGAGAACGCAGAAAAATTGAAGGTGATGGCTACAAACGCTGTCAAAGTGGAAGGATCTTCTGCCACGGATTTGAGAGCTTTTGTAAGTGAGATGCATAAGTTGAATACCAGACCAAGCAAAGAAAAGGAGGAGACGGAATCGAATTCTTGAGTAGAAGTATTGAATAAGGCTTTATCACTTTTAAATCGTGCTTGTCTATTGTAGCCTGGTTTCAATTCTTCGTTCTGTTGTCTAATTTGTTTAGCCTAATTTTATCAAGTACTATTTTTTGAGTTTATTAGCTTTCAAAGCAATGTTAATGAGTCCTTGCCTTGCAGATGCTCTATTTTTTGCTACGTGCTATCTTTTCCCCTTTAAACTGTGGGAAGCTAAATTTCAAGTGGATATTAGGAATCCGATGGTTTATGAAATTTGTGGTTTTCCGAAGATAGATAATTTTGGAATGCAGAGGAATTTTCCTATGTATATCACGCAAGTAAAAACTTGAGTTATTTAAAAAGCATTTGCGTGGGATGAAATGGCCGGGGACCGGTTTGGAATTTTCATGCATACTTATAATCGTCATCTTTCAAACAACTGCATGGCGATTTCATTCCTCAATGGTGATTTTCGAGAAAACATGGGTTTCTCTATTAACCTATGAAATTCTGCAGGTTCTGTTTCCCTCTGTCCACAATATGATTTTACAGCCATAAACATTTTGTAGGGTTTCGAAATATGACGATTTCTGTTTTGGATGCAAGTACAGAGCTTTCTGGCGCAATTTGGATCATATTGAGTAGGTTTGAGAAGGTTTTTTTCGCATATTTGTCTTGACATTGTTCCTTCTTTGTTGTTCTAGTGCTTAATTTTAAGTTCCTGAATTTCCTTTCTCCTTCATGCAAACTACTCTTGTTTCTTTTAAATTATGTGTCTGCTTAGGGTTTGAACTTGTGGCCATGGCCAGGATGACGCATTTTCTTCCTCTGCTTTTAATTTCTCTGTTTTTGGATTTGATGGATCCATCTCCGGCCTCTGCTTTTTATTTTCTAGTATTGGAATCACGTGTATTAGGGTTATTGCCATATTTAAGTCACTGTATGTTTATTGCTAAAATTCAGGGCAATAGGGAATCAGGGGATTCACTATGAATTGCCTGTTAACTGCTCTCTGTACATTTGAAAAAGGTGTGATCTGAAACGTGCAAGTATTTGGCATAGAAGTTTTTTACTGATGAGTTAATTTACTAGCTGGCATTAATTGATCTTCCTAAAAGCTAGAGCATTCCCCTTTTCAATGGACAAATCCATCTACGGTTTCTGGTTGGACTGTAATAATTAATTACAGGCAAGCTACCGAAAATAAAGCCATAATGCTAAACTTACAGGAGAATGAGATAGACATCAATGCCCACAGACTTCGGGGTTTACAGCTTAAAAAATGTGTTCGAAAATGCTAAAAGTTTGTAAGTCTCCAAGCAAGTTAACAACATTTTGGTACCATGAGTTCGAGTAAATAGAAAAGAGATTTCTTTTCGTGTTGGATAGGGTCAGGGATGCATGGAAATATTTTAACAAGAGCTTCATAAATACAAATCTTCAATGAAATTTTGTCGTAGGAAGAGATGCCAAAGCACATATCAAGACTTATCAAACATAAAGATTGACTGCAGTAAGCAAAAAGGTTCAATTTTTCAACCTTAGGCGGCCTCTGAAACCAACCCAAACTTATTTTCAACATATATGCATTACTGCAAATGCCAAAATGATTCCCTCCATCTGCTATAACATCTAAAAGTAGGAGACTGATGAATCCCATTAAGGGGACTAATCCAATTTTATGCACTTAAATGCCAGGCTTACAACAAAAAACGTACAAATTCATGACAAATGCCCACTAGAAAATGTTTTCAGTTTTTGCTTCGTATCCAGGGTGAGCATCGCTAAATTTGCAGTCTGAAATCTAGGTATAGCCACAAAGAATGGTGCCTTGCAGGAGATCTGGGCTTCCACATCCTTGAAGCTCACTAGTATATGAAATCATATTCAAATGACAAGAAGTACAAATATTTCCTCCAAATCTTATGCTTTGATATAGAATCCAATTAAATCTTATTCTGTTGAAAAGTACATTGCTGTTTCCCCTGAAGAAGAAGAGTGAGTGATCTTGCTGGTGGGGACAATTGTTGAGTTTGCTAAGATCTATAAAGAATACTTTATGTTTGTAGTTCTAGATGTTATTTTATATATTATGATTGGCATATAGATCTGTCATATCTATTAAGTATCTGCATGGGGAAATAATCATAAAATAGCTGCCATGTGAATGGAGCATGTTGTTATATAAGAAGAAAATCTGGTTTGTTTTGCTAATGTTTGTTTGTTAAGGTCTTACAGGTCTAATGGCAGCATTTATAGCATCAGTTCTATTTAGGAATCGATATAAAATGAGAGACTTAATCAATCAAATGGATCATCAATTTTGTGCAGAAGTTTATCCTCTTTGTTTTTAGCCGATAGGCTATATTGTGTTGGGTTTTCACCCAAACCTTTCTCATGCCTGAAACAAGTTGTCTCGCTGTGAAATCAGTGTTTAGAATACAAGCTCGGTAAACTTTCAGTAGCTCAAACAATCCTTCTATAAGTCTGATAACTTGCAACCATTCACATCTGATTGATTTGAATATATTTATGTCTGCTGATTTGATTTGATCTTTATCAGATATCTATAGCCCTAAAATCCCTAGATTGAAGATTGGTTTTGGTTTGTCTCATTTTAAAAATATCTTCTATGGTATGTTTTCGTAGTTTTTCCTTGCAAACTCTGCCCATTTGTTCTGTCGGCATCATTTTTGCGTAGGATCTTGAGGTAAGTCATTTACCATGGACTGACTGAGTTTTATTGTTTGGAATTTGTATGCAATTGGAATGATGTTTTTGTTGTGTTTTATTTGATTCTAAAATGATTCTATTGTTGCCTGTTGAGGGTGTTTTTATTTTTCACTATGGAAGCTCAGGGTTTTGAGTTCAACAAGAGTTGAACAACAAATATATCTTGCATTGTGGCATCAGCAACTGGTTCCCCTGTTTTGGGCTCCTGCAGGTCTCCTTCTGTAGTGATGGGTCAAAATGTTGTCTCCTGCCGGAAATGTTGTACATTCCACAACAAAACTTCCAGTCTGTGCCAAATCAAGAGCTTTGGAACTGGGCGTGAAAATACATTAGAGTATAATGGAAAGGGGATATTTGTCAGATGTTGTAGTTGCAAGTGCTCTTAGAGACATGTATGCAAAATGCGGAAGCATATACGCAGCACATGAACTATTCGACAGTATACCTCAGAGAAATGTGATCTCTTGGAATGTTATTGTTGTTGGATATGCACAAAATGGTTTTCTTGACAAGGCTTTAAAGATTTGCAGATTTATGCCTAAAAGAGATGTGGTCTCTTGGAATTCAATGATTGCAGGACACACACAAAATGGATATGCTGAGAATGGGTGATATGAAACAAGGTATAGGCATACATCAAGCCATAATCGAAACCAGACTTAATCAACTGTTGCAGTTGCAAGTGCCCTTGTAGATATGTATGCAAACTGTGGAAGCATAAACAAAGGAATGCCTAACAGAGATGAGGTTTCCTGGACTGCAATAAGTGCGGGATATTCTCAAAATGGGTTTGGGATATGCTCAAATGGGTTTACCAAAAAAGCCTTGGAAATTTTCAAGCAAATGCAATTGGCAAGTGTAAAGCCAGATTCAATAACCTTTGCAAGTGGCAAGTGTTTTATATATTGGACGTAATAACTTTTGTTATGCAGCTTTAAATTGGTTGCTAAAGCCATCCCTCTCTATGGGGCCTTAACTTCTCATTTTGGATTGGATTGAGAGGAAAAGGTTGAACCCAAAATTTTCATATTGGATGTAATAACTTTTGTTAGACAATTTTAAATTGGTTGCCAAACCCATACTTCTGTATGGGCAAAGCTTTATCAAAGGCTATTGGAGGCAATTTCTAGAACCCAACAAAAATTGAAAGTAGGATATGCCAAGGTATCACCACATATGTGTTAAACTCATGCCTCTCATACCAACGTAAAATGTAGGTGTTATCCACAAAGTAACGAGAACACATATTAAACAAAGGGATTTGACAGATAACAACATAATTGTTTTAGAATGTAATAAAACACAAGAGAAAGAAATATGCCCGTGAAACCAAGGCAAGTAACTAACCTCAATCTCCCCGCTGGCACGGTTAGGGCCGATCCTTCATGGGCATCGGTGGCCATTGGGGGCCCTTGCCCTAAATCTGATCGGAAATCTGGTAGGGTTACTTCTTCACGCAAAGGGGTTGGGAGGTTTATCCCTGTCTCCTGTGCTGTTTTTGTTAATGCGAATAAGGAGTTTGAACAGGAAATTGAGAACAATGTGAAGGTCTTCACGGAGCATAGTGCTATTTGTAGAACAAGGGTATCTGGCCCAGTCTCTTGGAGTTGCATAAATGGATTTCCCAGCACTGGGATCCCCTCATTTCTGGTACAGTTCACATATTCCCTATGGCTAAAGGTTTCTTTGTTGCTAAATTTGAGGATGCTAATGATAGAAGAAAAATCCCGTGTGAAAGGTTTTTCTATGAGAAAGATAATATGTCGCTTTTGGCCAAACCTTGGCACTCTGATTTTAACCCCCTTTCAAAAATGTTCAACAAAATTCTGGTATGGGTTAGGCTTCCTTACCTTCCTCTACACTTGTGGGTTGATTCTCTCTTTGAGGAAATTGGAGATGCTATTGGAAGCTTCATTATGGTGGATAATGTCTCCTATGGGCTTATCATACTACTTTTGCCCGCATTCTGATTGACCTAGATGTTTCTAAGGGTTTGCCAGCTGAAATCGCCATTAACTCCTCTTTTGGCAGCTGGGTCCAGACCTTGGATTATGAGGGTATTTCTTTCAGGTGTCGTAGATGCTTCAAAACTGGTCATGCGGCAGAAAGATGTGGGCTCGAGAAGAAAAACTCTTCGACCTCATGGTGGTCAGGGGCCTCCCACCGGCATTATACGGTTAGGAAATCTCCTAAAGAATCGTTGGATGTTGGGGTTTCTACTTTGGCTGGATCGGAAATGAAAGATTCATCAGATGCCACTAAGGATGCTACTAAGATTAAAGATGATGTGATACAGGATGCTGTTGTCCCTTCTACTGAAATTGGATTGTTGTCTCTTACCCCATCGGTTGCACCGTGTGTTGACACATCTTTTGCCCCACCTGTTGGTTGCAGTTCAATGTCCGTGATGGTATCTCTTTTCTCGCCGGTTGCTTCACAGGGTTTTGGCACAACTTCTGATGTTGGTTGTGACCCTGTGCCTGCGACAGTTGTTGCTCCCTCTCCTAACACTCTTTTCTTCAGTTCAAAAAGATCGGTGTTGGGCCCTTCGGATTGGTTAGTTGCGGCAGCTAAAGTTGAAGATGGTTGGATTACTGTTAAAGGGAAGAATTCAAAGACGTCCAAGACCTCTTTTGACATGTCTCTTCGTTCCCACAAGGCCAATTGCAAATCTTGAGGGCCCTTGCAGTTGGTTGTTTGGGTTTGGTTTTACTGGCCCTTTCTTTGTATGGATTGCCTGATGTCTTTAGGGACAGTCCCTGTTTCTTTGGTTGTTCTATCTAGCTGGGCTTTCAATGCTTAATCTATTTTTTTTTATCCGATGTAAAGGGTTTTGAGGCCACTTGAAAACCCGCTTTTCACTTAATCTAAAACTAACCTCAAGGATCTGCTAAAATTGTGTTGTGTTGTCAGTAGTGCCAATGAAAAAATGGCTAGTCTTCAAAATTTTTTTAGCAAACCATACCACGGTTAAAAAATTTCAAAATGAAGAGCACCCAGTGAAAACTTTAGTGGCTAATATTCGCCAATTGGCTATTTTTTGAAATTTGGGAATCAAATTTGGCTTATAATTTCAACTTTTAAGGTGACTCAAATCGCCACATTTTAAATTTTTTTTTATTTTAATGTTATTTAAATCACTAGAGAATTTATTTTATTAATTTTTTTAACTTAAAGATTCGCCACAATATTTGATACATGATTGGATCAGATTTGCCAACATTTTATAATTTATTGTAGAAATCCAAATTAATTCACCAATAATATATCATAATTATTAGTTACTTTTAGGGTTATATTAACAATCTTTTGTTTCCACCATTGATTTAAAATATATTTTAATGACCTTCATTGTATTCCACGAGGTAAAATGTACCTACAAGTTGTAATGCTTGTAGGATTTGAAATTGCTTTTGAATTGTTGACTTCAATGAAAACCAATGGTCTAAAAACAATTTTTGGCCCTATGAGTATTACAAATTGTTTGTAAATTTTATCTCACAAAATAGAAAGAGGGCTATTAGATTATTTTAAGTTAATGGTAGAAACCAAATAAAGTATAGTCTAACCCTTAAACTCAATAATGATTTCAACCTTCATGCTTTTACTTTTTTATAAAATATTATTTTTAAATGAAAGGAAATGCAATAGTAATTAATGCGTACAATGATTATTTTCTAAGATTCACCAATAAAATTAATTTTTTTTATAAAAAGGGAAAGATTCACCAATAAACATTATTATTATTATTTTTAGAAAAAAATTAAATACTAACCAATATTTTATACAATTTCTTGAGAGGGGGTTTCTTAAAGTTATCACTAAGAGTACGAAACCAATCTCCACTAATCCTGCATTTCTGTAGGCTATAAAACACAAGCGAAGCTTACATGGTTAGGTAATTTTGTCAAACAGTTCACATGCTAAGTTTATGCTTCCACATTTTGCATACATGTCTACCAGGGCACTTGCAACTACAACATTTGACAAATATTTGCTTCGAATGATGCTTTGGTGGATATCTGCAACCTATTCTAAAGCTCCCATTTTAAGAGAATACATGAGAAAATTTCATTTAGTCTATTGCATTAAGTTGTAGGTTTGTAAATAATACATAGTAACATGTCAAAATAGGTTAAAAATCTAATAAAACTATTACATTATTCTTGTGGCTGATAAGTTGGATACCCAATTAATTAGACTTCACCTCATATAAATAGATTTTGACCACACACCACTTTTAAGTTTACATTCAACCTAAAAGTGGCCTTTAGACTTTTGAATAAAATTTTTTCATGTCATTTATGTTTAAGTATCAGCTGAGTCAAACATTATGTAAGCACTCCATACCAATGTGAAATGTAGGTGTTATCCATAAAGTAACAAGAATACATTAAACTAAACTAAAAACCAAACCAGTTGAAACTGTACCTCATGGTTCTCAAGTTGTAATTCTTCTTTGATATCCTTCACCAAATCCTCATGATTTCCTAGAACCCACTCACAGGAAACATGGATAATCATTATAGAATCAGGGTAGCTGAATAAGAGAACATAATTGGTAATTGCAAAGATGTGAATCTAAAAGAATCCCTATCATAAATGAGGGAGCATATCTATTTCACACTTATATAAATGGAAAAAATGTGGTTCCTCTATGAGTAAACATAAAAACAACACTTTTCTATTGTAAACAACAAATTAAGTTTACATCATGACACAAATAAGATGCAGTGCATTTTGACTTTAATATAATTCATAACATAAGAAAAATAGAAAGGTAATTATGGAAATTGGCATCGGAAAATTTAATTGTTTCAAGCCAACTTACACAGTGACAAATGCACTTATGTGACATAAGCAAAACTTCCACCATCGATAAGTATTTTTGTTGAAATGGCTAGTATTGGAACTTCATAGAATCTAATTTTTATTATTAATACTATAATTCTAATGAGATTTTGTCATGAAAAAGCCAAGTAATTGATATAAAATAGCGCTTGTAGAGCTACAATAGTCAGAGGATCTCTAGATGACATTAAGTGTGATGATAGTACAACTTGGAAGTTTTTGTAAGAGAATGAACTAAATGGTTGATAATGAAGTGAGAGAAGTATTCAAGCTTAATTTGTTCAAAAAAGATGCAAGATGAAAAGAAATAACAAACAAAAAAATATAAAATTCATCGTTAAAAATTCAGTCAGGATGCATGCATCTTCCCTTATTTTGTTTAAATGGAAGATCTGGGCATCTGCTTTTGTACAAAAACAAGAAACCAATTGATTCAATAATGCTCTTTTGCACTTTTCTTCCAACAAATCTAATCTTCATACATAAAACAATATTTCTTAATGTTGCAACTGCAACATTGATTTTAGAAGAGGTTGCTCTACATTTGGTCTATTAACTTATCTGATATGTTTAATGCTAACCAAATGGAAGAATAAAAAATATCCTTTTTAGATCAGTTAGCTCAATGGAACACTGCAAGCTTTTGTTTTACTGTTGTATCTTCAATGTTTTTGGACTTTGTTGAGTTTGTATGGTAAATATGGTTGAGTTATTTGTCTCAATATAGCAATCAACTAAATACAAGGTTTAGATTCAGGGTGCATTATGGGGCATATTCAATTCAATATAGTTTGAATATCCTCGAAACAATTTACTACATAGCAACAATGGCAATTTTTATTCATGTCATTTATTTCTGCCTTCCAATATATTACCCAAAGTATAGCTTGCTATCAACATAACCCTTGCACCTTCTTTTGGTGCAAGTGCTAGTATGTATTTTGTGGAGTGACATACTTGAATAAGAACCAAAATGGGGTTCTCTGTCTTGACTATTATATTTCAACTTGCGATGTTTTTCGTGGTTGTTGCTAGCTGCAATCACCTTCAACATAAGTAATGCACCTTTTGTTTATCTATGCTTCTCATATGGCAATTAGAATTATGGTTAGTTTTTGCCTACATTGCAATTAGGATAAACTGCTCTGTTTAGACATTTTAACAAACGTTTTGCATGCTAATCTACACCTCTGCTACTTCTTCTGTATTTTCTTAGTGAAGGTCTTATTCAATATCCTCACCCTTAAATATTTTTTGTGTCTATCTTTATTCAAGTAGTCTTTCTGTCAACAACCCAAAAAGATCACATAAATTTATTTATCAATTTCACAAATAGAACTTTGAAAATTTTATCCTAAAAAATAAATCACATAATGACATAATAAAAATACAACTAAAACTAATAAAATGACATTAAAACATTGTAGTGCTTTGTCTCCCAAAAATAATAGGCTATATAAGTCTTTTTTTGGTTTGGGTTTGGATCTCAATGTATTAAAACTTATTTTTTATGCTCCATGATCTAGTTGTCAATCCTCTCAACAAGGGGAGAGTAAGTTGGATAAATGATATTTCAACAAGGAGAGAGTAACTTAGATAATGAAATTCCATCCAATTTATGGAGAAATTATTTTTAAAGTAGGTGCTAATTTTTATTCCATTTTTCTTATTTTGTCATTGTTTTTATTTTTAGAAAGAATTAGATGCAATTTAGAACTAGTTATTGATGTTTTTAGAAAATATTAATAGACATAGTTTCAATGGTTTTTGGTGCTCCATCTACAACTTTGAAACTCATGTGATTAATACATGAAATGAATGTTTTTACTTGAGTATTAGAAAATAATTTTAATTGCTTTTCTTTATCACTTTGGGGATTATGATTCTATAAAATTTGTTATTCATTGTATATGTAATAAGATGGTAAAAAATGGTATTAAAAGGCTTCAATATATGAACTTGCAATAGAAACTAGGGATGCCAATGAGGACCTTTTAGAGTTTAGTTTGCAAACCCCTAGATCTTATTCAATGATTGTGATAGAGTTGAAAGATACGCCAAGCAACCTTGTAGTAGGCCTAGGTTGTTGCTATAATTTTGATGCTAGTTGAAGATATAATTTGATGTCGGCAATACTCCCTAATTGATAATGAAATCTTCATAATAAGAGAGAGGATCTAGGATCTTTTTATAAATACTGAGAATGAATTAGAGTCTGTCCTTTTTAGATTGGATCTCCACATACAAGTCACACATTCATGTTTAAATTGATGAACACCAACTAATAACAATAAATTTAACTTAAACCTAAACATAAATTTAAATTTAATCATTAAAAAGCCATTTTTATATTGTAAATTTATTTATTAACTTTGAAAATGTATGATGACAAACACTAAATTAATTTTTAATTAAACACCTATTTTTTTAAAAAGTGTCTAAATATATAGTAGTCATCATGCTTTTTTATAAGAAACAAAAATGAATCTAAAATAAACTCTCGCCCAAATCTACTCTTATCTTACAAGCAATGTTGTGTATGTGTATATATTTGACATTATCCAAAATTCATAAGAATTAGTGAAATTCAAAATTAGAATCTTAACTTATACTTAGAGTGACAGTTAGTCCACAAGATCAATTTTTGAATGTATGACACTTAGTTCAACATCTTTCTAGATGCACTGCCCTTCCCCACTACATGTACATTTGTCATTACACCAAAACCCACAAGGGTTAGTGAACTTATAACATTCTTATTTTATGATGTCTTTGTGTAGATTTGTTGTTACACCAAAATTCATAGGTGTTAATGAACTTCTAAATCAACAACTTCACCTATACCTAGAGTGACATTTAGTCCATAAGATTAATTTTCAAAGGTGTGGCGATTAGTTCAACACTCCTCTTCCCACTACCTTCAGTCCACGAGATCAATTTTAAAAGTTATGGTAGTTAGTTCAACACCCCTATAGATGCACTACTCTCCTCCACACATGTAGATTTGTCATTATACCAAAACTTACAGGTGTTAGTGAGCTTGTAACACTCTTATCTTACAAGCAACATGGTGCCTTTGTGTAGATTTATTATTACACCAAAATCCACGTGTTAAGGAGCTTCTAAATCAGCATCTTCACTTATATTCAGTATGGTATTTAGTCTATGAGATCAATTCCAGATATGTAAAAGCTAAATCTGAGTCTAGATCAACACTCCTTTTCCTACTACCCTCCCCATAAAATGTAGATTTGTCATTACCAAAATCTATAAGAATTAATGAATTTCTAAATTAACATCGTCTACCAGATCAATCCCCAAAATGTGACAATTACACCAACATTTCTCATACCAAGATAATCCTTCATTAAATGTATGTCTGAATTGAACACTAATTTCTTTGTCCCTCCGGTACTGAAAAAATTCATGCTTTCAACGAGTTTTGACTGCAATTAAGGAAACCATGTGCGCGCCAAAGTCTGCAATCGAGGAAACAGTTTAAAGAATGCCCGCACAAGTCTGCAATCGAGGAAACAATTTAAAGAATTCCCGCACAAGTCTGCAATCGAGGAAACAATTTAAAGAATTCCCGCACAAGTCTGCAATTTTAAATACGAAATGCATACGCACCCTAGGTATTGCAATTTGAAACCCATGACAAAGATTCGCTTCGTCAGGCATGACAGGAGGAAAAAAGTTAAAATACATTGATATTGGGGAGTGATTTGATCAAGCCAAAATTGAGCGTATTCTGTAAAATTGAGAAGCTCCCTGACAAAAAGAGGTGACCGAGATGCAGAAGCCACACGTTGTGGCGGTGCCATTCCCAGCACTGGGTCACTTCATCCCTTTTCTCGACCTCGCAAGGCTCCTCGCTTCCAATGGCTTCGCCGTCAGTTATGTCACAACACCTGCTAACGTCTCACGCCTGCAAAACCATATTGTGAAATCTGCGACCAATGGTCTCGATATTCGCCTGGTACCCATTCCTACTCCCGTCGTGGAAGGTTTACAAGGATTCGAGAGCACCGATCTCGTTGCCCCAGACTCAAAGTCGAGGAGACATATATTCGAACTGGCAAAATACCTTCAAAACCCTTTCGACACTTGGATGGAGCAGCAATTCCACCAACAAACAGTACCACCTCCAGTATGTATTGTTTACGACATGTTTATGGGATGGGCTGTAGACACAGCCCAAAAATTTGACGTTGCCAGTATTCTATTCCATACCTGCGGAGCCTTTGCAATAAGTCTGCTACATTCCCTTTCCTGTTATATACTTCAGAACGCGTTGGAGAAAGACGGAGGACAATCTTGTAGTGAACTTCAATGTGCCACGTCCTCTCAGATTGTATAAACATGAGGTAGCCCCTGCTTACTTTAATCCAGACCTTTCAAACGTCACTCAGCATTTTGTTCGTCAGTGTCATCAAAACATTGCTAAAGGCTCGGGAATGCTGATTAATACGTTCCACGAGCTCGAGCCCTTATACGTCCAGCACTTGAAAAAATTAACTGGTAAACCATTTTGGGCCATAGGTCCTGTGCATCCGCAAAATGTATCTGGCAGAGCAGGTAACGTTTTCACGCGAGGGAAAACGTCGGACATCAATGAGCAAGAGCTGATTTGCTGGCTGGATTCGCATATCCCTCGCTCCGTGGTGTACGTTTCGTTTGGAAGCTTTACTCCATTATCACAAGAACAAGCGCATGCTTTGGCCAGAGGTCTGGAATCCAGCGAACAGCCATTTGTTTGGGCTTTTAAAGTACCTCCAAAGATCGAACCGGCATCTTCAGAGTCAAAGACTGATCATATTAGCATATATCTGCCGGAGGGCTTTCTGGAGAGAACAAAAGATAGAGGGTTGATCATACGCGGCTGGGCGCCGCAGCTTGTTATTCTTTCCCATGTTTCAGTGGGTGCCTTCATAAGCCACTGCGGATGGAACTCTGCCCTGGAAAGCATTTCTCTTGGTGTTCCAATTCTCACATGGCCCATGTTTACAGATCAGCACTTCAATTCCAAGCTTTTTGCAGAATTAGGCGTAGGAATTCAGTTCTGCCAAGACAAAGATGCGATTCCAAAAGAGGAAAGTGTAAGGGAGGCTGTCACGATGGCTCTGATTGGATATAAACGAGAAGAGATGAGAGAGAACGCAGAAAAATTGAAGGAGATGGCTACAAACGCTATCAAACTGGAAGGATCTTCTGCTACAGATTTGAGAGCTTTTGTAAGTGAGATGCATAAGTTGAATACCAGACCAACAAAAGAAAAGGAGGAGACGGTATCGAATTTCATCATTCCAAGTACTGAATAAGCTTTATCACTTTTGAATTATGCTTCTCTACTGTAGCGCTATTCCAATTTATTCGTTCTATTGTGCAAAATCAGTTTATTAACACTCGAGAAAATATTTATTAGTTCCTGCTTTGCAGAGACTATAATTTACTTTTGAAGGTATTAATCAATTAAAAAAACTCCAATAATTATTGGAAAGCGTCAACACACAGAAATGCACACCTAAAGTTCTCGTTCAAATATATTGAATCATTTTCACATTCTGGTAGGGGTAAAGGACCACCACATTGAATACAGGACTGATATCAAAACCTTCAGGTAGATCTAACAAATAGACATTCTCATTAATCTTCTTAAGTATTTTGCATGGCCCAATATCAAGAAAATCTATAAGGTCAACAACTCCCTTAGGATTGCTCCCCCAAATCTAGTCCCACTGTCCCGAATTTTCCCTAAGCAACAGAGCAAATTAGCCAAGCTTCTATTTACCACCTTTGTTTAACCATTTGTTTGACGGTCGTAAGCTGAACTATATTGCAATTTACTATCAATTTTTTTTCCACGAAGTCCTTTAAAAGTGACTCAAAAATTTCGCATTCCAGTTACTAGTAATAGTCTTAGGCAGTCCATGTAAGTGGACAATCTCCTTAAAAAATTCAACAACCTTCATGCATCTGTAGTTTTTTGCACGGAATAAAAGGGGTCACTTTAGAAGATTGGTCCACAGCAACAAAGATAGAATCGTTTCCTTGTTGAGTATGAGGCAAACCCAACACAAAATTTGTGGAGAGGTTAATCCACAGTTCCTCAAAAACTGTTAAGGGCCTGTACAAGCTAGTGTTCTCTTGTTCACCTTCAGAAACTTGACAAAATCTACATATCGAAACAAACTTATTCACATCATTCCTTATTTGAGGCCAAAAAAATTTCTCACTTGCGAAGCTATAAGCTTTGTTCCTTCCAAAGTGTCAAGCCATTTGAATGCACTTTCCATATCAGCTTTTCCCTCCTAGATTATGTGGGTATACAATGCTAAAGTCTTCTAAATAAATATCCATTTGTCAATAAGTAGTCTTTTAGAGTATTTCCTTTCTGTAATAGGACTGTTGAGACTGAGAGTAGCAATAACTTTGCTGCAATAAGAATCAACCGCATACTCTCCCTTCATTTGTCCATTGCCCAACAATCACATTCGCCAATGTGACAAGTAGGTGACCCCTCCTACTTAAAGCATCAGCCACCATAGTAGTTTTGCTATTCACATGTTGTACCACAAATGTATAGCTTTGCAAAAAGAACATGCTTATGTGATAATTTGGCTTGTGAGAGTTGATATAATTCAATGCTTGTTTCTTAGTCAACAAAATTCTCTTTGTAACAAAGACGTTTCTCCATTTTTTTTGAGTTTGAACAATAGTAATTCTTTACCATAAGTACCATACCTTCTCTTAGCATCATTTAACTTTTCCCTAAAATAGGCAATCAACTTACCTTCTTGACTCAACACACCACCTATGGCTACCATAGAAGCATCACGCTCAGTGGTAAAAATCTTCTCAAATTTTGGTAACAGAAGAATCAAGGCTTATGTTACCTTCTTTTTAAGCTGTTCAAAACTCATCTCTGTTGCTTGAATCCAAGCAAAGAACTTCCCTTTAGTGCAATTAGTCAAAGGAGCACTTATCCCACTGAAATTTCTAATGAATCTTATATAGAAGTTTACTAACCTATGAAAACCTCATTTTTTTTATTGCTTCGAGAGACAGACAACTCAAGTATAGCGTCAATCTTTTCAAGGTTCATGCTTACTCCCTTTGCTGAAATCACATTTCCAAGGAAAAACTATCTTGTCTCTACTCAAATCACTTTTTACAAGATTTACAAATAATCTTTCCCTTCCAAGTGTATCGAACAAAAGTTGTAGGTGCCTCAAATGTTCTTCCATGTTCTTCCTGAAAATAAAAATATCGTCCAAGGTAGGGACTAAATACCTAATTGATCGTGCACATGAAAGTAGTAGGGTATTAGATATTCTGAAAGGCATCACCAACAATCCATATAAACCATCCTTGGATTTTGTTGTCTTCTATTCATTTCCTTTTGGTTTCAAATTTAATGATACTAACTTCTGAAATCCACCTTGGAGGAAGAGGGTAATGGTACTTTATTGTGATTTTTAGTGATAACTCTAGAATCTACACACATTCTCCATTTCCCTCTTTTTTGGGCGAGCCTTTCTTTGGGTGAGAGTAAAGCTAGTGTCGCATAAGGACTCATGCTCTCCCTTATGAACCCCTTTATTAACAATTCACAAATCTGCCTTCTCATCTCTTCATTTTCTTTTGGAGATAATTGGTATGCTACTTGAATAGGAAGCTTCAGTCTTGACACTAATTCAATATGGTGTGTAATACCTCTTGATGGAGGCAAACCAACCGGCAACTTTGATGGAGTGATGTCAAAATATTCTTTCAACAATCGTTGCACCTTTGGTGGATTTTGCATCCTACTAAGCTCACTTGCTTCTGTCAGGCATAGTAAATAGCACTTGGAGCCATTGTGGATTGCTTTGATACCAAAACTGATGTAGATAAGGCCTCTACTCCTGCAATCAGCTCTCAGAGAAGTCTAAAGATCTCACTATAAACTGAAAAATGATTACCATTTTCCTATCACAGAGAATCAACAAAAAAATTAAAAACTGCAGCATTTTATTTCTATTAGATATCAGATCAAAACATAAAATCTGTGTAGAAAAAAAAAATGGCCCAGCTGGAAACTGATACGGTGAAGGAGAATTCCCCTATCAGTTACGGGAGTCATCCTTTACATTAGCCAGGATGGATGCATTTTCTTTCTCTGCTTTTAATTTCCTAGTATTGGGATACATGCTAGGGTTGTCACCTCAATTGCAAGGCACTGGTGCTTGTCACTAAAATTGAGGGCAATGGGGATTCACTGAATTGCCTGTTAAGTGCTCTCCGTGCATTAATCTGAAAGTGCAAGTAGTTGGGCTTAGACATTCTTTACCAAAGAGTCAATTTACTATTTAGCATTGAACGAAGCAGTGATTGTATGATAAGTGATGTTCCTAAAAGCTAGAGCATCCTTCTTGAATGGACAAATCCATCTATGGTTTTTGGTTGGAATTAGAAAAACTAATGTGCAGGCAAGATACCGAAAACAAAACCATAATATTAAAAATACAGAAGAATGAGATAGACATCAATGCCTGGTCCTACAGACTTTGGGGTTATGAAACATTGGAAATAAATTTATTTCAAAAAACCTTTAACTTGTCAATATCATTTACAATTCTTCACATTCCAGCTCCTTTAGGAACGCAACCCTCTTTTGGAATAATATTTGTATATATATATTGGATGATCAGGCCTGCAAATTAAAGTTTGCAATGGCTTCCAGTTCCATACAAAGGTACTGGTATAAAAAAATGTGTTAGGAAATGCTAAAATCTTATAAGTCTGAAATCTAGGTATATCCACAAAGAATGGTGCCTTGTAGGAAATCTGGGCTTCTTGCATCCTTGAAGATATATCTCTAATATATGAGATCATATTCAGATGACAGAAATACAAACATTTCCTTCAAATCCTATGCTCCGTGTTAGAGTCCTGTTTAACCTTCACACTTTCAGCATTCACTTGTACAACTTTATAGCATGTTGAAACTTGCATTGATGTTTCCCTTGAAGAAGGGCGAGAGAGCTTGCTGATGGGGATGGTTGTTGAGTTTTCTGAGATCTATAAAAAGTACTCTATGTTTATAGTTTTAGATGTTCATTCATATATTATTGGCATTTAGATATGTCCTGTCCATTAAGTATTTGCACTGGGGTGGTATCATAAAATAGCTGCAATGTGAATGGAGCATGTTGTTATATTAGAGGAAAATCTGGTTTGTTTCTTCATGTGTGATTGTTAAGGTCTTACAGGTCTAATGGCAGCATTTATAGCATCAGTTCTTTTTCAAAATCGATATAAGACGAGAGATTTAATCAATAAAACGGATCATCAATTTTGCTCGAAAGTTTTTGCTCTCTGCTTTATATACTTTGTGGAATGACATACTTGAAATAAACCACAACGGGGTCATGTGTTTTGACTCTTATATGTCAACTTGTGATGTTCTTCTTGGTTGTTGCTTGCTGCTTTCTGCAACCACCTCCAACGTAAGTAATGCATCTGTTGTTTATCTATGCTTCTCATATGGCAGTTGGAATTATAGCTAGTTTTTGCATATAATGTAAATTGGATTACAGTACTCTGTCTTGCACATTTTAACAAACACTTTGTATGCTTTTGTACACCTCTTTTGGGAAAAGCTGCATAGCTTATCGTTTCAAAGTGAAGGTATCATTCAATATCCTTGCAGTTAAATATCTGTCCATCCTTATTTGGGTAGTCTTTTGTCGAGAGCCCAAAAAGATCAAATACTTTTATTTATCAATTCCAAAAATAAAACTTGAAAATTTTATCCCCAAAATTAAATCACATAATAATAAACTATTATAGAAGATGACAGAGTCTTATTCATTTAGCCACCTGTATGAATCATTATTTATAAGAGACAGTTGTGATCTATGCTTACCTCAATGCAAATTACTCGTTAATTAAATATTTGGGAGCGTGGTGCAAGCTGGTCATGAGTTTGCACTCACACTTGCAGCTTTCCATCCAGTAAGGAAATGCTAGACCTTTATGCCAAACCTCCAAAAGTGAACTGTAAGTGCCATTTAAATCATAAAACAAACCAACTAATGTATTTGAATCTCTACGCCTTGCCAAGCAAGCCTCTGGCGGTCTAACAGCAAATGTCCTTCTCTACTCCTTAGCTCAATTAGAACATTGTAGTCTTTTGTCTCCCAATCATAGTGTCTATAAAATGCTTCATAAAAATGAATACGTAGGAATCGTTCAGGAAAATTTTCCTTTGGAAATGTTTATTAATCATATTTCATCACAGAGGAATGGAAACAAAAGTTCAGATGCATTGATCAGAGTCCGCCGATTGACTTGAAGCTTCATTTTTGTTGGATCCTGTTTGATACCTTTTCGATGTACTTGTTAAATCCTGATCCAACTATTTCAAGGCTATTTCCTGCAACCCTAAAATTGCTTTTACCGTCGTCATTTTCTTGGAACTTCAGCTGGTATCTTTTGTAAATCTCTCATCCATTTCGAAAACCATTTTTCGTAGATTCGTTGTAAGGCCATTCATTGAGTGATGCCAATGACTACTTGCATGGCACTTCATAAAACGAGAGCAAGGCTAACATTTCAATTTTACGCTATCACGCTGGCAATGTGTTCATTGTTCAAAAGAAGAGAGTTTGTTTTACCACCTGTTGCTCTGCTCTCTTAGCATTTAATAAACTAAAAAGCTAAATATGCTTTAGGGTGAATAGTTTGGATTTCTGCTGATAACTATCTTATATTGCTTCAAAATCTTATCAGATAATATAACTTCTCAAGAAATTGGACGAGTGGTCCATGCTGTTAGACAAATAATTTTGCGGCTAATGAGAAATTAATTTCTTATATAATCCATAGTAGAAGATCAGAAATAGAAAGGAGTTTGAAGACAATCTACAGCTACAATACTTGGTCTCTTAGACTGGATAAGGATCATTAAAATCATTCGTTCATTCACACAAGTTTGTCACAGTTTAAAATTAATTATTGTCATTTTAAGGAAACCATGTTCTATTTACAGAGTCAGGCGGGACGGAAGGAAAAAAGAGTGAAAAATGACTTGTCCATTAGTGACCTTGTTGTCATCGAGTCAAAATTGAGAAGTTTCACTAGAGATGCGGGAACTTTTTCGTTTACGTGGGCAACACGGTACATAGAGAAACCGGCTCTTATGTATACAGGAGGACTAGCTTGATTCGGTAGATTGTTTTTGGTAAAAGAAGATTGAGATGCAGAAGCCTCACGTTGTGGCAGTTCCATTCCCAGCGTTGGGTCAGTTCATCCCTTTTCTCCACTTGGCAAAGCTCCTGTCTTCCCATGGCATAGCCGTCAGTTATGTCACAACGCCAGGTAGGCCTGGTTGACGGTCACCCCTACCTGTCATGAATTTTTGATGACGGTTTAGTCATTTCAATGTCTTTCATTTGACGTTTTAAGAAAAATACTATCTGTCAAAAAATATAAAAGTAGAAGATTGAGGCAATGAAAATCAATGCACATCTTTGGGAAGAAATGAGAATCATTATGAAAAAATAATGATAAATTAGTAATATATGTAAAAATCTTAAATTTACTAAATAAGTTTCTAAATTAATACACTAATATATATTATATATTAAAAATTAAATGATAATCAATTAATAATTACTAATTCAGTAATAATAAACATTTAAATTTTAAAATTATATATATTATGACAAGTTTCTATAACAATCTTATTAAATATATTTAAAAAATTAAATTGACCAAGTTTCTAAGTTCATATATAAAAAAATAGAATATATTGTAAAAATTCATATTAAAATATCTTATCAATTATATTCTATCATTTCAATTTTGATAAGTTTCTAAATTCATAATAAAAAATAGAACTATTCTAAAAAATCATATTAAAATATTATAAAATTAAAAACAATTACATCCTTCCATATTCTAAATCCTTCCATTTCAAAATATTCTAAATAAATTTGTATTTTTATAATAAACATTCTAAACTAATATATATATTACCTACTATATTTTTTTATGGTTTATTTATAATTTAAAGTATCATCTATACGATTTTAGAAAAAAATAGCATGTCAATGCATACGCTCTACTAATTTTGTTCAAAAGTGAAAAAACGGCCATTTTGACTGTCAAATTCCAGGCCTGACGCCAGGTAACGTCTCCCGTCTGCAGAGTCTCCTTGTTCAACGTCTAAACGATGGTCTCGATGTTCGCCTGGTTGTCCTTCCCACGCCCGCCGTGGAAGGCTTACAAGGACAAGAGAGCACCGATCTCCTTTCCCCGGAATCAGACGACCTTATCTTTGAGCTAGCGGAAAGCCTTCAACACCCTTTCAAACATTTGGATGGAGCAGCAATTCCACCAACAAACAGCAGCACCTCCTCTGTGTATCATCCACGATATGTTCATGGGCTGGGCTGCAGACACAGCCCAAAAATATAACACTGCCAGTATTCTGTTCAATACCTGCGGGGCCTTTGCAATAAGTCTGATGCATTCCATGTCGTGTTCGATATTGCAGAACGCATTGGAGAAAGAAGAGGAGGACAGTGTAATGGTTAGCTTCGATCTTCCGCGTCCTCTCAGATTGTTTAAACATGAAGTGTCCCCCGGTTACTTCAATCCAGACCTTACAGACATCATCCAGCATTTCATTTTTCACCGTATGCAGGAAATTGGCAAAGGATCAGGATTACTAATTGATACGTTCCACGAGCTCGAGCCTTTCTATGTCCAGCACTTGAAAAAATTAACCGCTAAACCAGTTTGGGCCATAGGCCCTGTGCATCCCCAAAATTTATTTAGCGGATCTGGTAACGTTAAAACGCGAGGGAAAATGAGGGACAACAGAGAACAAGAGTTGGTTTGCTGGCTCTATAAATCACAATAATATATACTCGAATAAGATATATTAATAAAAAATGTTTATTAATATATCTTATTCGACTAGTAATTATATATTGAAAAATTAATATATAGTCGAATAAGATATATTAATAAAAAATGTTTATTTCAATATATAAATCACAATATGATTTCTACTATTTTAAAATTAAATTTTTAGATTGACTTTACTATTTTAAAATTATATTTTTATATTGAGAATTAAAAAAATTAAAATTCATAATTTAATATTATATTAATATTTTTAATCAAATAATTAAATAAAACTTCTCTATCATTTTGATTCAAAGTTTGACTGTTTGCATATTTATGTTTGGAAATTGAAATAATAACATCAATTTTAGAGTTATCATGGTCTTATTTTTTATTAATTATCTTTCAATGGTTATTTATTCAAAGTCATTTTTAAATATTCAATGTATTTATTTTTTAATGAATTTAAAGATAAGTTAGTGATGAGAATGGAATCGATATGTTACTTTTGATTACCTTATTGTCTTAAAATCAACATGTTGAAATTTATAAAGACATAATATTAAAAATTGTAATTTCTTATTTTTTGTTTTATAATATATGAAAAAAATATTTTCAAAATTAAAATTAATTGAAACAATTAATAGTTAATGGATACTAATTGAAATGTTAAGATTAAGCTAGGGTGTCGTACATATCCCATATGATAAAAGAATACACACTAATATTAAAGAATACTTAGAGGAGGGATACACTAATATTATTACAATTGAGTTTCATTTTCATCCTCCTATAAGATAAATGTATTATTTTTTAAACAATCTCACTAATTTCTACAAGTAACTTCAAGTGCTCCAACATTTGTGTAAGAATCACAAATTTATTTATAAATATCAGAATTAATAAAATATTTTAAAAGAAAAATAAGGTTTATGATCGATCAAATAAAAAAATTGTGAAATTTTACTTAATATTGCTCTTTGTATACTACTATATAAATAATAATATCATTCAATACTTTTAACTATTTGGTTGGTTTTTAATTTAATGTGAGGCTCTATTTTCATGTAGAATTATAATTTAAGTCTTTTAAAAAATGAGATCTTGTTTTTACAAAAAATGAATAGTTTTCAAAAACTTTATGTTGTGGCAATGCCATTCTCAACATTGATGCACTTCGCCACTTTTATTGATTTTAGAGTGGTCATGGTTTCTCATGGCCTTGCCACCAATTATATCATGATTTTTTCTAATGTCTCTTACCTAAAATATTATGTTGTTGAAGCTAAAAATAATAGTCTTGATATTCCTACAATATCCTTTCCCATGCTTACTATGGGAGGCTTATTTAGGGTCATAGGATCACATAGAATCAAGTACCCGTATCTTTGAACTAGATCAAAAGCATTGAAACATCCTTTAGTAATTGGATGGAATGATGATTCTTATCTAGCACCAAGTTTGGTTCAATACTAATGTATGTGGAAGTGGGGACCACAAACATCCTCTTAATATCTCTCCAAAAAAAACCCTTATGATAAAACTAACATGATTATCATGTAGTGTGTTCACTCATAGTGAATATCACCTAGTTTTGACTAACCACTACATTACCACAAAACTCAAACTTGGTAGTTACTCCTTAAAATATAAAAATAAAATGTGATCCAGTATTCATAAATATACATTTAAAAAAACATGAACAAAACATTGTGTTGGTATGTGTATAAAGATAAGGAGCCAAAAAGTGGCCAAAGTCTAATAATTCAAAATAAACTTATTTTATAGCTCCTAAATGTTGTTAATCATGTAAACATGTTATAATGTGTATACATTTTAGTTTGGAACAAGTTTGAATTCACTCATCCTAAAAGGTTGCATGCAAGTAGGGTGCTAAAAATGTGTTTTAAAAAATCTCTTAAAAAACAAGTGTGTATTCTTTTCTAAACATGAATATATTAAAGCTTTGTTCTTTAATTATTTTTAATATTATGTTTATTTTTTCAAGAACATATGCATTGCTTTTTCTATGGAATGTTTTATTTATTCATCCGAATTGGACAAAAACAACATTCACTTTCTAAAATTATTTCTATAACCATTGGTTTTTTTTTTCAATTTTCTTTTCAAATTTAGATACTTTAATATATTTTTTGAAGTTTTTTTAAAATTTATTTTCACTTCCAAAACTAACAAATTGAATACAAGAAAGATACATATGTGTGAGTTCCATGACTCTCAATCTTTAACTAGGATATATATATATATATATATATATATATATATATATATATATATATATATATATATATATATATATATATATATATATATATATATATATATATATATATATATATATATATATATACTACTTTACTCTCAATATCAACATCTAATTGAGAATTTGTGTTTTTTATTTCAATTCAAGAAATCAATTGTAATATAATATGATTATACTTTATTATCATTGATTAATGGATTAGATGCCAACTCCATAAAAGTTTTACAACTCTATTCTAGTAAAAAAATTGACTTGTATTTCCCTACATAGCTACCAATGTGGTTATATAAATCATAGATATGGTGTGCATACTTGTATTTAAGCCCTATAAGAGTGAATAAAGAGCTAAAAATCAATTATTGGTGTGGATTTTTTTCGTGTTGATACAACTTATTTTTATTCTTTTTTCATTGTTTCTAATTATAAAATTGTAGGTAACAATTTTCCAGTCAAGAGCCAAAAATCAATTATTGGTGTGGATTTTTTTTGTGTTGATACAATTTATTTTTATTTTTCATTCGTTGTTTCTAATGATAAAATTGTAGGTAACAATTTTCTAGTCAAGATATTTTTTCATTTTTTCCACTTTCAAGAACATGTATACATGCTTACTTTTAAGATTTGATGATTAAATGAAGCAACAATGTGATGTGTGTGTGGTAGAGCACTCAAGTAACTTCTAATCTATATGCATAATTTTAAATAAATAATATTGTTTAAATTACTCTTATAATATAGTGTTGATTCAAGCATGCCCTCATGTTATTATATTTCAAACTTGCATCATGTTAAGGGAAAGAGCCAAATAACATATAACTTATTTCCCTCTTAACAACTATGGCTCATCTTCTATATTTCCATATGTTATATTTCCCAAATCATTCCACCATTCATAACTAATATAAATGTTGAATTTTACCTACTAAAAAATAAATTTTAATATTTTTCAAAACTAAGTTTCTTGCACTAGGTTATCAGATCATTTTTCTCTCACAATGTCTGAGCATCAAGTTTCACATACTATCATTTTCATCTACATTGCTACTTGTTTTCTTCAATATTTTCTTAAAAAAATTCAAATCCTAAAGCTTGACAAATGACAATATCCTTGAAAAGAAGCTCCAAAAGATGTTCATCGACATTATCAATTTTTATTATAGGTACAAACATCCAAGGTAAATCCATGTTTACACATACTGACGTCTACAAACATTATGGTTGAATTGACACTTAAAACTATTTTCATAAGTCAGGATCAAGTATATGGGCAAATCTAAGTTGGTGCACAACCACAAAACTCATAAAGCATGATCATCACAATTTATTCTCTCAAATCCAAGATCAAGTTTTAGATAATAGTCATTTATCTCAATCTTATCAACCTTCAATTTCAAGATACACATTTTTTGTTCATATTCTAATCCTATTTTATATCCAACTAAATATGTGGTGCTAACTCTTTGTCTATTTATTTATTTACTTATGATTATTGATTTCTTATTTACGTTAATATTTATATATAAGGGATGTTTTATTTCCTTACAATTATTTTACCTCATAATGAATTATTCTTTTATAATGTCTTTAATCTATTAGCTCACATTCTCGTTTGCTTTATTATTCTAGCCTCTTTAGGTAGTCCTTTAGTTGATCAATTGGATTATATATGTGTCAACATGAAGAGTTGGAAAGCTAACTCCTCTCTTGAAAGGAACCCAAAAATATCCCCAAGGCCTCAAAGTTACTAAGTCTTAGTTTTGGAAGAGACTTTAAATGTATGTTATTTCATCAAGTGGCCTATTAGATTCCCAGTTTTAAATTATCAAGTGGTTAAGTTTTAATCTCAAATCTATAAGTTTTGAAATTTTCAAAAAAGACATATGACTATAATTTTAATAGATATTGAATATGTCATAGTTACAACTAGTTTAAGATTTATATTAACCAAATGAAACTTATGTGCTCATTTTCATCAAGATAATACAATAAAAATGAACTTGCCAAGATAAATGTTTCTTTACATTCACAAGAATGTTGTTGATTTCATTTAAAAACTAAAACTAAAAAGTAAAAGATTAAAATCTATTACAAACAACTTTGAAAAGAAAAAAAGTTTTGGAAGAGGAAGAGGAAGAGAAAAGAAAAGTATGTATTATTATGGAAGATGAGGTTGCATTTTAAGATAAAGCATGTGGGAGATACTATCTTTGAAAGATTAGATAATCACCATCATTTTATACCATCATCCACAATATGCAAAATGAAACTTCAAACATAAAGAGTTGACATGAAATGCATAAGATTCAACTTGTATTCTATGAAAATTTGATTTGGTATGTCTCACAAACAGATGCAATTTATCAAGAACATAAGCTAAAATACAAATTTTATTTACAAAAATAGGAAAAGGGCATCAGTTACTATTCATGTTCCAATAACCATTCACTCCTTGCACACCCAACCCCCTAGTTACTAACCTAAAATAAAAAACAAAAATCAAATAACTATAATCCCATTAATTAATTTCACATGTACCAATAGCCGCTCATTTTTTAGCTTTTTTGGACCATAATTGGCCAATTTATTCACCTTTATTGTACCCATAATGCACAACTGCTAGGGCATTTGTGCATAAGTATTGGCATATTTAAGTGCATGGTTATTGAGACATCTTTAAGAAAGTATCGGGCGACACTTTGAAATGTGAATTTTTTGATATTTGCATGCATAACAGTCTCATAATGTGCATCGTTATCACCCAGAAGCCAAAACAATAGCTAAAAGCAGTTAAATCACATGCAGAGACAACCAAAAAAAGATCATCAAAATCTAATGTACCATTTATAGTCTATAGGTGTGTGAAGTTAGCTATAATGACTACTAGTACGCTTCTCCTAACATATTACAAAATAATAAAGAATTATTACAACTATCAACAATCCTTTCTAGGAATTAAAACCTAATTCCACCTATGACCTTGCATCTTTTTTTTCATTAAAGACAAATTCCCTCCCGTCTTTTAACATATCCATCCAAATCAATGGGCTACATATCAATCATGGACTACATTGGTACTATGGATCAAAATTTTTTAAGGACCCTGATAACAATTCCTCTCTGTTAATTTTAGCTACAAGTCCTCTACTAGACATCAAAATAGGTATTGACAAAACCATTATCAAAATAGATATTGACAAAGCCATTATTTAAATTTAATAATTAAATCAAATACTAGTCTTGTCAATACCCATTTTAATGACATAATCAATACCCTTTATTCACCTTTTATCTCCACTTCTCATGTGAGTACTACTTTTATGTCTGCGCGCCTCTATTTACATTCCTTTTTAAGGGAAGAGCACCAGTAGCCGTCATAGCTAACTTCACGCACCCACAGATCCTAAATGATACATCGAATTTTAATTTTTTTTTTTTGGTTGTCTTCGTATGCGACTTAACTTCTTAAACCTATTGATCTGGCTCTTGGGTAGTAATGATTCAATCTCTGGGGTCATTATGCATCGAAAGGTCAAAAAGTGGTCATTTCAAAGTGTCGCCCGATACTTGACCTCTTTTGCACCAATACCCGCACACCAAAAGGCTAATATCCATTTATAAAATACCTAAAAAGTAATATATTTTTCACCTATCTATAAAAAATAATTAACCTAAAAAATTTATCATATGCATATAATTAAAAATATTATGAATATACCAATGTTTAAAATGGGTGTTCAAAAAACATTTTCACCACCCATAACCCCCTTCCCGCGTAGGTATGGTGGCCCCACGTGGCACGAACTCCCGCTATCTTTTTTGCCCTCAAAACTTAGGGAAATGAAGAGTTTTAGTTGCATTTTCGTCACTCGCAACCTCATGTCTCCGTCGACGGCCTCCTCTGCAACCTCGTCTTCACTCGCAACCTCGGCCTCCTCTGCATCCTCCTCATCAGCTTGCTCCCAGGTAACAGTCACTCTTCCTCCTTGCATATTGGATGTCCAATGATGGTTTTGCTCCTTCGTAGCTGCATTATGCTTTGTCTATTGATGATTTCTTCATATGCGGTTTAGGGTTTCGTTTCAATGCTCTGTTATAGTTTAATAATGCCGAAATCCTGACACAAAACGGCAAAAAAATTGAATATCTCTTCGTTTACTTCGAAACCCATTCATTATTTTTCATTTCATCTTTTGGTTGCACTGTTAAATGGTGTTTCTCTATTTATAATGCCGAAATCATCACAGAGAATGAAAAAACAATTGATTATTGTTCATAATTGTTCGAGACCCCTTCATTATTTATCATTTCTTTCTATGGGTGCACTGTTAAATGGTGTCTCTCTGTTTATAATGTCGAAATCATTACAGTGAATGTGAAAAAAATTGATTATTGTTCATAATTGTTTGAAACCCCTTCATTATTTATCATTTCTTTTTATGGGTGCACTGTTAAATGGTGTCTCTCTGTTTATAATGCCGATATCATTAGAATGAATGCGAAAAAAATTGATTATTGTTTATAATTGTTCGAAACCCCTTCATTATTTATCATTTCATTTTATGGGTGCGTTGTTAAATAGAGTCTCTCTGTTTATAATGCCGAAATCATTACAGTGAATGCGAAAAAAATTGATTATTGTTCATAATTGTTCGAAACCCCTTCATTATTTATCATTTATTTTTATGGGTGCACTGTTAAATGGTGTCTCTCTATTTATAATGCTGAAATCATTACAGTGAATGCGAAAATAATTGATTATTGTTCATAATTGTTCAAAACCCCTTCATTATTTATCATTTCTTTTTATGGGTGCGCTGTTAAATGGTGTCTCTCTATTTATAATGCAGAAATCATTACAGTGAATGCGAAAATAATTGATTATCATTCATAATTGTTCGAAACCCCTTCATTATTTATCATTTCCTTTTATGGGTGCGTTGTTAAATGGTGTCTCTCTATTTATAACGCCGAAATTATTACAGTGAATGCGAGAATAATTGATTATTGTTCATAATTGTTTGAAACCCCTTCATTATTTATCATTTCTTTTTATGGGTGCAATGTTAAATGGTGTCTCTCTGTTTATAATGCTGAAATCATTACAGTGAATGCAAAAATAATTGATTATTGTTCATAATTGTTCGAAACCCCTTCATTATTTATCATTTCCTTTTATGGGTGCGCTGTTAAATGGTGTCTCTCTGTTTATAATGTCAAATCATTACAGTGAATGCGAAAAAAATGGACTATTGTTCATAATTGTTCAAAACCCCTTCATTATTTATTTACATATATACATATATACACACACACACAGATATGTGTGTGTGTGTGTGTGTGTGTGTGTGTGTGTGTGTTTGTATTAAATGGTTAATGGGTGTGTTGTTACATGGTGTCTCTCTGTTTATAATGCCGAAATCATTACAGTGAATGCAAAAAAAATTGATTATTGTTCATAATTATTCGAAACCCCTTCATTATTTATCATTTCATTTTATGGGTGCGCTTTTAAATGGTCTCTCTGTTTATAATGCCAAAATCATTACAGAAAATGCAAAAAAGATTAATTATTGTTCATAATTATTCGAAACCGCTTCATTATTTATCATTACATATATACATATATACATATATACACATATATATGTATGTGTGTGTGTGTGTGTGTGTGTGTGTGTGTGTGTGTGTGTGTGTGTGTGTGTGTGTGTGTGTTATTGTCGACATATAACAACCTTCTCACATACACGTGGCACAAACTCCCGCTATCCTTTTGGCCCTAAAAACTTAGGGAAATGAAGATTTTTTGTGGCATTTTCATTGTTTGCTCTGCCTTCAATTTGTTAATATACTCACTATAAATAATATTATCATGCATACCATATATTACTTCCAATAAATTTCATATGAAAAATAGAACAACATCATTCAGCCATTTACTCATTTGAGAAATTAATTTGCATCTTAATACTATATCAACAATATCCACTTTTTAATCACATCACAGTTACATCTTCCACTCATGCATTTCGTGCTTCCAGTTTCTCTCCTTGTTATATAATGTTTCAAGTTTTGTACCTATACACACACACACACACACACGACACCATTTTTTTTTGTTGAAAGATGTTCAATAATGTAATTGTTCACTATCTAATAGAATATCAACAATATCCAATTTTCAATCACATCATAGTTACATACTGAACTCCTGCATGGCGAATTTTGAGTTCTCTGCCTATATGGTTATTGTCTATATTATCATGCATACAGAAATAGAGACACATTACCATTTTATTTTGTTCAAAGATGTTCAATGATGAGTTACAGAAATAGATTTGTTTTTCATCATTTATCTCAATGGCATTGAGGGTTTCATTTCAATGATCTGTCTCTCTCTATATATTTATACAGTAGCATTTTTATTTTGTTGAAAGATGTTCAATGATGGAATTGTTCACTATCTAATAGAATATCAGCAATATCAATTCTCAATCACATCACAGTTACATATTTTACTCCTGCATCTCATGCTTTTAGTTTGTCTCCTTGTTATATACAGTTTCAAGTTTTGTGCCTATATGGTTATTGTCCATATATATGTATACACATACATATATATACACACAATCACATATACATATATATGTATATGTATATATATACATGCATACATATATATATATATATACATGCATACATACATATATATATATATATATATATATATATATATATATACATGAAGAAACACACAATAGCATAATATGTTCTGTAACGATGGTTGTTTCGAGTTCTCTGGCTATATGGTTATTGTCTATAAATATTTTTATATGTATATGGACAATAACCATATAGTCACAAAACTTGTTGTAATTGTAGTCACATAAATCTGTCCATTTTAATTAAATGAATACTTGCTGTTTATTTGATTAAAAATCCACTAGCTATCAGTTAATTAAATTAATATTTAATTAATTCATCTTCAAACATTCTCTTATTAATTAAATAAATTATTCAATTTATTTCAATTAACTCATTAAGCCAAATTCACAATCAATTAAATGAATAAATCCTATTTATTCAATTTAATCCCCTTTCCTCTTTTAAATAAATTAAATAAAACATTTATTTAAATCATTAAATGCCCCCACTTGCATTCTCCTAAAAATGCAACTTGCATCTATTTGTTGAAATTTATTTTAATAAAAATCATATTTTCTCTCACCCAACTTGCAATCCTAACCCCCTTCTAGATTCTTCTAACCCCTTCCTAATTAGCCTAATCCATCCCCTAAATATTGTCACATTCCTAAGCAACTTGGAGTCACTTCTCAAAGAATCCAAAGTCTTTGAAAAGCATTTATTGCTTTGTGTGTTTAACAATTTAACCTCTAAAGTCTTCCAAACCACTAATGGCTCTTACATGACCATTTATGGTTAAATCCACTTGTACCCATGGTTAGGGACTTTGACCCCTAACTCAACCCTCATGCAACCCATGTGTCTCCTCAAGCATTTATTACTTTGACCATGGTTATCCTCACTAACTCTTGCACAAGAGTTTATCCATTGGATAAAAACATTATTCTTTGAATAATAAATTTATTGACTCAACCCAACCTTAACCTTAACTCCCAAGTTAACCCTCAGGTCATGTCAAGCATTTAATGTTTCTTGCCTCTCCTCTCAACCCCTCTCATGTTGACACTTGTTATCCTGGGATTGGGTTGATAGCCCTCACATGGATTGAATATCATTCAATCCTGACCCTTGTTGAGATTACTCAATCTCAACCATCCATTGCTCCATTTTTCCTATAAATAGAGCCCATTTCTTCATAATCCAGATCCTAAAAACTTGTATGCATTTACATTATAGGGTAAGTGCACAAAGATGGTAGTCAAAAAGGGGGGTATAAGTGGACACTTTTTTCTGAAATCAGGTGAACCTGAACTTGGAGGAAAAATTTGAAAGTCATCCACTCAAGATATGAAGATAATCAAAGAACAAATATTGTAGTACTCTTAATCTAGTTTCCAAACTACTAAACTTTTTCAAAATTGGATAAAATTAAGGGGGTCAAATCCTTCGTGCACGAAAAACTGACCCTGATTTTTTCTGAAAAACATAACATAGTGTCTAACGTGCACATCAAAAAGTCATAGTTAGATTTAGTATTTTGACAAATCCTTTGGCAGAAAGATAGTTAAGAGTGAGCACTAGAAGATGTGTATTTTTTTGTAATTTTTTGTTGAGTATATTTTTTTTAATGATTTTTCCAATCGAGCACATCCTGAAAAATTAGGTACATGTTTGTGCACGAAGCATAAGTTGCACTAAACAAATCAAAAATACAATTTTTTTTTTAAATTGTAAAGAATCAAATGCACTACAATAATATATAAAGTTTTTTTAATTTGGATAAGTATATCAAAAGTTATTCAAAAAATGGTGCACCTATGTCTATGAGAACTATGGAGACACGAGTAAAAGAAATTCAATAATAATATGTTGTTGTTGTTCAAATTGAAAACAAATTATATGGTTAGAAAGCTCAGAAGATGGGTGAAAATATGGTGGCAATTTTAGAAATACCCACTTTATGAAGTATAAACCTGATGATGACAAAGTCGATAAACCAAGTTGATAAAATAAAACACGTCAAAAATGAGAGAAATGGAGGGAAATCAAACTTCCAATCCATAGCTTTGTCATCCAGGCCTATTTCCAAGCCTAAACAGTCAAAAGCGCGTACAGGGTACTTATGGTTTAAAAAGCACGTACGGGGTACTTATAGTGTAAGCAGTGCGTACGCGCTACTTTTACTATAAACAACACGTACGCGCTATTGTATAATATGGTATTCTATGTATAATATGTGTATATACATATAGTATATGTAATATATAATATGTGTATATACATATAATATATGTAATATATAATATGTGTATAATATGACATTGTATATATAATATGTTTATATACATATAATATATGTATATATATAATATATTAAACATATATATACACATGTAAGTGTATCATCTCTCTCTCTCTCTCTCTCTCTCTCTCTCTTTCTCTCTCTCTCCCTTCCTCCATACCCCATCCCTCTTTCTCTTCTTCTCTCCCTCCATACCCCACTGCAATTGTGTCTGCACTTCTATAGAAGTAAGTGAATTTATTTCTTGTCTACAACTTCCTCTTTGATTTTTATCATGTATCCTCTCCTAAAAAAATTGACTGATGGATTTTTGTGTGTATATTGAATAGGAGGAATAGGGTTTGAAATTAAGCCACGGGTGTATTACTGTGACAAACAAGGAAACCTGTAGCAATATTCTTATCGAATGTGTTTTTAATGAGTAGAGTAGATGTGGAAAATAGTGTCAACAAAGCAACATGATGAGTTAGAGTACCTACAATATGTTTTTCAGAAGAAAACAATAGGTAGGAAGAGAAAGAGGAAGAGTAACATAGATGATGTCTTGTAGAATGATAGTGGTGGGTATGTGAGAGTTCCCATGTTGTTACACAACACCTGTCACCTAAAGAAATTAAAGTTTGTTGTATGCATGGCAGTGGTAGTATATGATGATCATCACTTGTCAAACAGCTTGGAACAATACATACCCATGAAAGAAATCAAGTGTGTGATTCCTATAGTCACAATCGATTTCAGTCTTATAACCTTGCAAATTTAATAGCATCATATGTTTTAGAACTTAGGCAGTACTCTTAGGGTTAGGTCAAGCTCTTACACTTGCTTTTTAGTGAAGCCTCATTGTTTGTTCCCTTGGAGTCTCATTGTATGATGTTCTATTCATAACTTTAAATTTAATATATCATTTTATTAGCCCACCATATGACCCCTTAGGTGTCATTAGAGGTCGTATTATTTCCTAAGAGGTCATATGGTATCCTGTGACCCCTTAAGACCCCTCTTCTTTCCCTCCCCCCTACTCTCCCCCCCTCCCTCTCTCTCTCTCTCTCTCTCTCTCTCTCTCTCTCTCTCTCTCTCTCTCTCTCTCTCTCTCTCTACCTTCCCTCCCCCCTCTTCTCTCCCTCTCTCCCTCCCTCTACCTCTCCCTTCCCCCCTCTTCTCTCCCTCTCTCCCTCTCTCTCCCTATCCCCTCTCCTCTCCCTCTCTCCCCTCTCCCTCCCTCTCTCTCTCTCTCTCTCTCTCTCTCTCTCTCTCTCTCTCTCTCTCTCCCTCTCCTCTCTCTCCCTTCCCCCCTCTTCTCTCCCTCTTTCCCTCTCCCTTCCTCCATACCCCTTCTTCTCTCCCACTCCCCCTCTTCTCTGTCTCTCTGTCTCTCTCTCTCTCTCTCTCTCTCTCTCTCTCTCTCTCTCTCTCTCTCTCTCTCTCTCTCTGTCTCTCTCTCTGTCTCTCTCTCTCTCCCTCCCTCTACCTTTCTCAAGAGCGCGTACGAGGTACTGAAACTATTAGTTCCCTGCCCTACCATAACTTTTTTAAGGCTTAGTAGCGCGTACGCGATACTTATTACTCATAAGCGCATATGGGGTACTATTCCCATTATTCGTCACCCTATGATAACATTTTTAGGCTTAGTAGTGCATACGGGCTACTTATCAGCCCAGAATGGGAAAAAAGAATACCATTGGGCTTGTCAACATTTTATGGTCTAACAGCGCATACGCAGTTATTAATGTAGCATGTACACAGTTTATAGAAATAGTTTTAGTTGCCCAAGAGCCTCAATGACCTCAAAAGAAGTTTTTGATGTCGTTGAAGGCCCCACTGGAACTGTGTCTGCACTTCTATCACTATTGTATACATAAAAGTAAGTGAATTTTTTGTTTTTGCATGATTTCAAATGATTGAATTTTTGTTTTTATTAGTTTTTTGTTTTTGCATGGTTTCAAATGATTGAATTGTGATTGTTTAATAGTTTGATTCCAAAAAATAGTGATAAGATGCATATTTATGGTTCTTTATTTATTTTTGACCTTTTCTTTACATATATATAATATGATTCTATTTAGGTCAACTGATATCAACCATGGGAAAGAACAAGTGAGGAACGATGGAACAACGAGAGGCTCAAAAGGAAAGACAAAGGCAGCGTATGAAGAAATTGTGTGACATAAGAACAATGGGAGAAGAAGGTATGTCATCCTCAACATCTCAATTTGATTTACCAAACAAATATAATGCACCTAATGCAATTGAAGAAGAAACATTTGATAATTTACCATTTGAACCTAATGCAATTGAAGAAGAAACATTTGATAATTTACCGTTTGAACCTAATGCAATTGAAGAAGATACCGCATTGAATAATCAATTAAATGATGAACATATTACACCTTCTCTACTTGATGAATTGAATGTACATAATGCACCGATGTTAACACCTCCTAGAATCATTCATAGGAAACCAAAGTATCTAATTGACATTGATGAGAATATATTGAAGTCAATGCCCAATAAAATGAATGAACGAACTTGTAGGAGAATGGTTAAAAGAATATGGCAAAACTATTTTAAAAACTAAAATCAAACCACAAGATGTCAATTAATTGTTCAAATGATTAAAAATTTGAATTTTAGAGAGAATGAAAATTCTAGGCCTAAGATCATCTAAAAGTAACAGTGAAAGAACAATTGTCAGAAATCTATATGATGCATATCAATCTATTGGTTCAAAATCACGTAGTAAAGATTCTAATGCTACTCGACATATCATTACATCAACTATAATGAGCAAGAAAATTAAAAAAGATCGTTTGGTAAGCAAAACAAGTAAGTCATTAAACATTGGTAGAACAACATTAAGTAAAGCATTAAAGAGGCTAGAAAAAATAGAGGAACCTAACAATAATTCTCTTTGGGCATTCTCGGGTAGACTACCACGCAAAGACAAGGTTGTTGTAGATGCACTAAAAACATTAATTGAAAATTTTTGGCATGACAACACAAGAGTATCGTCCAACCAAATAGATGTTGTTAGAAGACGAATTGGGTCTAAAAATCATGAGCCACATGCGAAACACTATTTGGATATGACTCAAACTAAATTTTATGAAAGATTCCTTCAAAAGTTTCCTCAAATAAAAATTTCTCAAAGATTTTTTGAAATGGAAAAACCTTTTTATATTAAGATTAATCATGTACGCACCACGTGTTGTTGTAGGATGCATATTGAATTTTCCATGCATTATGATATTTTTCATCATATTTGTTCTACTTTGCACACTAACGATGTTTTGCAAGAATGTAATATACAAGCACCTCCTAAGTCAGCAAGAGAATTTATTTCAAGTGTGTTATGTAATAGACATGATGGTTGCATTAGATGCCTTGTTTGGAAGGTTCTTGTGCTATATGTGGTGGTTTGCAACACTTACCAAGATGCATACATTTGGAGAGCACACATGAAATTGGTACGAAACTAGTTTCTTTCAAAAAATACAAGACAGTCACATATGGAGTTAAAGATGGAAAATATTTGAAGAGATGTGAGCTAGTGAAAAATGATATATGTGTAGCTCAATTTATGAAAATGTTTCAAGAGAAACTAGTTTATGAGTACATAATGCATACGCATAGAGCTCGATGGTTAGATGAGCAATTCAAGTTATGTAAGGACACATTTCCTCTTGGCACCATTGTCTCTATCATTGATTTCGCTGAAAATTATATACTACAACCTCAAAATGAAGTGTAATCCATGTATTATCACTCTACACAAGTTTCTATTTTTGTACACATAGCATTCATGCATGTAGATGATAGCACAGAGGAGGATAGAAAGGTTGTAAGAGAGTATCACTTCTACATAAGTGATGATCATACTCATTCATCAGAGTTTGTAGAAGGATGCTTTAAAGTTTTCTATGATAGTTTAAGGGAAAGGAACATACGATACAACCAACACTTAATATGGTCAGATAATTGCACCGCACAATTAAAAAATGAAAGGATGTTTTATTGGTTGACAAGGATGCATGTGACAAGTGGTGTACAACATTTTTGGAATTTCACTAAGGCTAGACATGGCAAGGTAGAGCACGATGGTGCAGGAGCATGTGTGAAAAGAGCCCTAGCCAGGGAAGAATTCGAGTACGAAGGTGGTGCTGAGTTGGTAGATGCAGAAACAATTGTGCGATGGTGTAAGTCTACGATGGGTCCAGGTAATCCAGGTACGTCATTGGTTCATAGATATTTTTGGTTGATCACTGAATCTAACATTGAAAACTATCTAGATTGTTGTACAGTTGCAGGATTGAGTGACATGCACTCATTTATGAGTTCAAATTCAAGTTCACTGGTATTTTATACGAGACATATGGTATGCTTTTGCTCTTCATGTATGTATTGTTTGTGGGAATAATGTGAATCAGAAGAGTGGGTTGACAAATGGTCTTGTAGACCGTTGGTTCCCATTGATTCATATCAAATTCCCAAAGCACTACAATTGAGCCAGATGGAGACATCAGTGGATTTTGACCATGTATCCGACCTATTGGATTTAGGTGATTTTTTGAGTTAATTTGTTTGCAAGTATTCTTTTTGGTTCATTTTGTTGTACATCATACTTTATTTTTGGTATTAATTAACACTTTATAAAATGAAGGTCATGTGTATGCAGTTGTTGCAGAAGAGAACAATGAAGAAGGAACAAATTACTATTTGTGTCGTTGTGTTGAGCCTAAAAGAAAATTGACAACCACAATCATTGATGGAGAGGGTATTGAGTACCCAATAGGGTCTGTTGTCGTGATAGGAACATGGCTTCGGAGATACCCTATCAAGAATTATGATGTTTGGTTGTTCGAGGACTTTGAAACACACAGACATATTCTTCATTTCTCTAACCTTGTTGTTGCAACAAATATTCATTTGATGAAGTATCGTGGTAGACGTCATAACAAGATTTTTTGGAAAGTTCGTGAATCTAACCATGAGGCAATACTTTACACAATACGGGTTAGACCCGATCCTGAAGGCTCACTTGATTGATTCTACGGTTTAGTGTAGAATGATTTTGAGAATTTTGTATAAATCATCGCCGAATTGTTCTATATTCATTTTTTGTATATATAAATGCCTATGAGATGATTTGTAAGACAATTTTTTGTATAATCAAATAGCCAAGAGCTCATTTGACCATATTTAGAGGCAAATTTTTGAATAATATGTGACAATGTTTTGTGACTATTTTGTGTGTCAATGTTTTGTGACTATGTTTTGAGTATATGTGATGTGTCCCTGGTCAATCATGAGCATTCTTGATTCTTTTATAATCATGTATAATTATTTGTCATTATCGGTTCATAGGGGTCATAGATTGAGACTAGATACAATTTGAGCAAAAATTGTCATTGTTGTCAAAAAAATTATCAAAAAAGTTGTCAAGCAACTTCTACATTGCATCGGTAGGGTATGACTCTCAAAGTTTTGATGCTTTGGGATGCACAACAGGGGCATGCCTAGCGTAAACTTTCTCACCTGGACGCGCTCGCGACGTTGGTTTGTGCATATGATGAACATAATCAATTCTAGCCAATCTTGCAACTTTTCCTTGCAAGCAACTGATGGTTTTTTGAGCAGGCAAAAAAATGCTACTAATTGAAAATGGCTCCGAGTCGTCGAAAACTGAGATAGGCCATTGTAGAGGAGCCTCATGAGACCTCATAGGATCAAACAAATTGACTGTATGTGTCATGGATTGGAAGAAACAGTCCGTCAAATTTTGACAATTTTTTGGACTCAGGGCACTTGAGAGATCGCACCGGTAGGATATGACTCTCAATGTTCTGGTGCTTTGGGATGCACGATAGGGGCATGCCTAGCATGAACCTGCCCACCAAAACACGCTCGCGATGTTGGTTTGTGCATATGATGAACAAAATCAATTCTAGCCAATCTTGCAACTTTTCCTTGCAAGCAACTGACGGTTTTTGGAGCAGGTGAAAAAATGCTACTAATTGAAAATGGCTTCGAGTTGTCGAAAATCGAGATAGGCCATTGTAGAGGAGTCTCACATGATCCCACGAGATCAAACAGATCGACTGTATGTGTCATGGATTGGAAGAAACAGTCCGTCAAATTTTGACAATTTTTTGGACTTAGGGCACTTGAGAGATCGCACCGGTAGGGTATGACTCTCGACGTTCTGGTGCTTTGGGATGCACGATAGGGGCATGCCTAGTGTAAACCTACCCACCTAGATGTGCTCACGATGTCGGTTTGTGCACATGACGAACAAAATCAATTCTATTTAATCTTGCAACTTTTCCTTGCAAGCAATTGACAGTTTTTGGAGCAGGCGAAAAAATGCTACTAATTGAAAATGGCTCCGAGTCGTCAAAAATTGAGATAGGCCATTGTAGAGGAGCCTCATGCGACCCCATGAGATCAAACAGATCAACCGTATGTGTTGTGGATTGGAAGAAACAGTTTGTCAAATTTTGACAATTTTTTGGACTCAAGGCACTTGAGAGATTGCACCGGTAGGGTATGACTCTCAATGTTCTGGTGCTTTGGGATGCATGAAAAGGGCATGCCTAGCGTAAACGTTCCCACTCGAACATGCTCATGATGTTGGTTTGTGCATACGATGAACAAAATTTGACCATTGCGAGCGTGAGGGTGCTCTCGCACCAAACACATTGTTGTTTATATTCATATTGTCAATTTTTGTTGTTTATATTCATATTGTTAATTACATATGCAAATATTCATTTAAATTTATAAAAGGGAAGCCACCATATACAGCAAATACACATTAATGAACTGAATACAAGGATTTTTGTAGGGTTAATTCAACATTTTAGAAATTTTATCAAATCATATTCCACGATTGCAATGTTTTATATCATATATTTTTGTTGTTTATATTCATATTGTTGATTACATATGCAAATATTCATTTAAATTTATAAAAGGACAACCACAAAATACAACGAATACAAAATAATGAACTCATTACACATTTATTGGATCGAATATCGATATTTATATATATATATATAAAAAGGCATGTCTGCCAAGTCAATACAAGTATTACACAAATGTGGCATATGCCATGTCCAAATCGATATACAATAAAAATGTAGAATATATCTACATGTATTAGTCATTATATGACCAAAACTAACACTATATGATCCTAAACTTGTGGTGGATCATCAAAATCAAGCCTCTTCGGTGCAGTACGCGGCTCTGTAGATGGCTGCAAAACCACAATTCAAAAGCCAAATTAGAATTCTTTTGTAGAAAATAGTTCACAATTAACAACATAACTATGCATTTAACTTTAATTCCTTTGCAATTGAAATGTAGATTACCTCATCGACTGATCCAAGAGCTAATGTCTTCGCTCTCCTCTCCTTGTCACTCTTAGGAGTTTTCTTGAAGACATACTTAAATGGATCCACGTTATGGCCGTACCTCAAAGGAGTCTATTGTAGATTAAATGTACAATTAATACAATGTACTAACATAAATATATCAAAAACACTTAAAAGCTATAATATAGAGAACAATGACGTACCTGTGCCTGAGATGCTTCTCCAATGGATTGAGGATGGCTCACCATCGATGTAGAAACTATCGTTGTTACCTATACAAAAAATGTACAAAGATTAAATACAATTAATATAATGATAAGTATTGAAGGTTGAAAACAATTAATTTTACATATCAAACAAAAGTGTACTGGATCCTGAGATGCTTCTCCAGTGCAAGGAGGAGGGTTCGCCATTGACGAAATAGGTATGGATATTTCCTGTATGAAAAAAAATAAGATTATAATATATCACAAGTTCACATGTACGCGTGCATATAATCATGAAATCAAGAAAATAAAGTAGAGATACATACCTCCACCCTCTCTTGATCCGCGGGCGAATCAGGTGCATTCAACATATCCACAAAGCTCAATGGCCGTTGTACATGTAAAATAGACAAAAAACACTAATCAATCTACAAACCCCAACTAATAGTTGATTTCAACATTTTCAAACAATTGTACAACTAAAAATGTGTTCAATTACCTTCTTCACACATTTTGGTGTCTTCGAGGAATTATTTTTCTTAGGACAAGCCCTAGACGCGGAGGGGGTACCCTAAAAATACAAAATTAACATGAGATATTAGTACAGATAATAAATTAAACATAATTTTAAAAATCTAAACTGAAATGACTTGCATATTCCATCAAAACAATACTAAAAAAGAGTTGTACAAAATATGATACCGTATAGCCTTGTAGGCCAAAATCGATCTCTGAGAGCATGATGCCATCAATTTGGGACATTTTGTCCCCTATCAACACCTACAAACCAGAAATTGGACCAAGCATTAAAGATAGTTAGTATATCTTGTATTTTTTTGAATTCAAAGTGTACTGTTCTATTTTAACATGTTACAAAATTTATACCTCAGGCATCGAAGTTGCAGCTATGGTAACTGGGGGAGGTGTATGGGATACCTTTGCTACATCCTGAAATGCATATTATTTGTCTCAATTTAAATGATGTATAAATGAAAATTCATTTATGTAATTACAAATTTAAAGTGACTGATAAATAAAATGTTATGAATTCAGATCAACACACTTGTTTGTGGCTCATGGGCAAACACCATGTCCATCAACTCATCTGTCAGCGTGACATCTTGAACCGTGTGAATCTGTCATCTACAACCACTAATCGTGCACAGATGATATGAGTATCCATTTGCACCGATTGCATGATCTATCACCAAGCATATCCCCGAGCAACTGACACACATATGCTCGATGGGCTCTCTATCGCCCTCTAACGGTTCATCATCCAATACAATAGGGTGTGCTAATGACCTCCCATGTTGGATGATGGCACCAGTCAATGATGTGGCCGCCTGAAGAGTCTGTAGCTCCATCGACTCTTTCAGCTCTAATGGGACAGCCTGATGCACCTTGGGTCTGGGTGCTAGGGGGCGGCAACTCCCCGCGGCTAATCGCCTACAAGCTCTAGGTCTATCTTGGGCGAAGCCACCACCTATACCATGAAACTCTCTCATGTCAAAATAGTTTGGCCGCACATGGAGCACAAACTCACAATATATTTTTCTCAAAAAATATAATGGCACTTCATAATTATTACAAGGTGGATCATCAAAGACCATCCACCACCTCTACTTAAAAAGATTCTTCATTTGTGCATTGGTACACTAATGTATGGGAAACCTCTTTGCATTAAGAGGTAATGACTGACCAATTTTGGGATCAACAAAAAGGGCACATATTTGTTGTTTAGAAATATTTTTGTTTTTTACTCTATTGTATGATAGCCCATTGGCATAGAATTGACGACACCTATCCCTAAAGCTTCCCCATTTGGTAATTTATGTGGAAACAACTATGGCACCACTAGCTAATGTTTCTAGGCTAGTGGCGAGGGATTGATGATGGTCAAGTTCAAAAGTTTTCAATTTTACAATCAGTCTATTGATTTTAGACGTATTTTGTCCTAACTGATTAATTAATTCTTCCTGTGTTTCAGCTATGCGATCAAAAGGAGGAATTGAGGGTTGTTCTTGTGTGTTTTCAGGAGGTGCATTTGGTTGTTCTTGTGGGTTTTCAGGAGGTGCATTTGGTTGTTCTTGTTCTGGATTAGAAGAATCTGGTTTTTGAAACAAAAAATGAAAACACCTAATCAAAATTAATGAAATTAAATTCAAAATGTAAAACAAATTGCATAGATCGGAAAGAAAGACAAAAATAAACAAAAACTAACCTTGATCCATATCCTGGAGGACAAATCTAGCACCCCGTTCACGGTTTAGGTGAGAAAATGGGGAAAAAACAAAGTTAAAAACACGATTTACAGGTAAATGAGACCCAGTTTTTTTTAAAACTTTTTTTACCAGGCACCGCGTATGCGGTTTTATTTGGATTATTAGTGTGTACACGCTCATTTTCCTATGAGCAGCGCATATGCGCTCATTTTCCTAAAAGCAGCGCGTACGCGCTACCTTTTCTAGGCTCGGGAAGAACAAACCTAAGCGCATACGCGAGACTTTGAAATTTTAAAACCGCGTACACGCTGCTTGTTTTTCCAAGTTTTTTTGGGTGATGTCCACTTTTCTGACCACCATCTTTGTGCACACGCCCTATACTGAATTTTAGAGAAGAGTATTTAGCATAAATCACTGCACACATTGTTATTTTGGTCTAAAACTAATCATTCTCATTTCATAGCATCTAATTAGTTTGATTACACTTGCATAGCATTTTAGTTAGTCATCTTTCATCTTGAATCTCCATAAGGCATCCATAGTGCAAGAAGCTGCTGAGAGCTACACTAATTTGGAACTTGTAGAGGAGAGGAACAAGGGAGGAGCTATGAGCATGGTAGAAGGCATTTGGAGATGTTTTCTTGCATTTATATTCATAGTTAAATGCTTTACTTTGTTTTTAGCGTCTCTCTTGGTATGCCTGCTTAGACTAGTTTTTGGTTGATTAACACTAACATTTGTCTTTGTTTCTTGTGTTTTTCTGATATGTGTTATACGACCACAAGTTTTAGTCTAACAATCTCTCATTTTGCAGAGTATCATTTGGTGAACACGACGTGAATCGAAGAACAAATTTTTGAAACTACTAACTTGTTTGATTGTTTTAATTGACACACAAGTCGTGCTTTGGCATTTTTGTTCGCGCTTTAGCACTATCGTTATTTGGTCTTTCAGCACTTTTGTTTCTACAATAGCGCTATTGTCCAAAACTTAGCGTTGTTGTTCATAGTATAGCGCTATTGTTCATTACGTAGGGCTTTTGTTTCTATATTAGCGTGTTTGTATTGCTGTATAAATATTCTATTTTAGCGCTTTTGTCCTTACTTTCATGCTTTTGTGTTAAGTAGAGTTTCTGTTCTCACACAGAGTAGCGCTATTGTAACATAGCATTGTAAAAAATGACTTGTAACCGATAAATTAATTTTTCTTAGGCTTGTGGAAGCCCACCATGTGTTTGGATTTTACTGACTTTTCATTTCTTGTGTAGGTGTAAACTAACCCATTTTATTGCTCAAAATTTTAGAAATTCCTTTCTTGATTTTATTGCAAGTTAAAACAAACTCAAACACTTCATTTGGTGCTTAAAAAATCAAAATTTTCATTTGGTGCTCTAAAAACTCACAAACAAATTTTGTTTTTCATGCAAGATAGGCAACTTGAACACTTCATTTTGGTGCATAAAACTCAACCAAACAAATTTTGATTTCCTTGCATCAAATCAGGTTAAAAATCACAATCCACACTTGGTTTTTTTTGGGCAAATAAAAAGAAATATCAACTTGTCTTGTTTTTGCAAAGCGATTTACTTCAAGCAAATGTGTTTTTCATTAAGTTGACTAGGATTTCATTTTTCCTAGTTTACTCAACATATTGCCTTTGAAGGATAAAAAGAACACCATGGTTGTTGGAGCAACATCTCCAAATAGTTAGATCACCATTGCAATGACAAGTTAAAAGGAACAAGTGTATTTTGTGTTTGGCACACTTGTGCGAAAAGAGTTTGTCAAGTGGTCCTACTTCTAACACACACTTTCCTCTCCCTTGGCTTTCGTGGTCCTAGGTGCAAGAGAAAAGTGTTACTAACACTCAAAATTTTATCTTTTTAAGAGAGGTCTGCCAAGAGACACATCACTCTTGGGAACGACCTTGCCCGGTAAATCCTTCAAGCCACTATAGAAATCAGGTGTGAGTGAAAGCTGTAGCCTTGGGTATAGTTGTTCCTACAGTGTAACTTGCCGAAAGGACAAATGGGCCCCACCACAAGTTACATGGCTCTTAAGTGAGTCATTGAAGAATGAACTTATGTCCAAAGACATCAAAAATTACTAAACACCTTTAAGTAGTAGCCCAACCATTCTATTGATTGAGGATATTTGTGAGAAGTTCAATGCAAGAGCATAGAAGGTTTTGCTCCCAAGATACTCACCATACATATTTCCTTGAGTAGAAACATAACTTTTTGAAAGGTTACTTGTAGCCTGATAAAAGTGGTGACTCCCCCATCATAGGGATCATCTATTTGTTATGCTCATGTAAGACTTAGTATATCACATCCTTACCTGCCACGATGGGATTCATAAGGTATGTAGTACCAAAGTTGAAGAAATATCAAGATGTGGGCTGAAATTATTGCAACTGGCCATTTGACCTTAGGGATAAAGAGTGTTTGAAGTGTCTTCGTTGCGTGTCAGACCTGTACAAATTGATCCAACTTCAGGCTTTGGAAAAACACCTAAAATTCCAAGGATTGGGTTGATCTAGACCCACACTTACTTGTGCCTTTTGAGGCAGCATTCTTGTGTTTGTGTGCTTGCTTTGTTTTCTTGTCAAAGAAAAATTAAAAAACCAATTCCAAAACAAGTATTCATCCAAACACAAAATTTTCACAAACATTTTCCAATACCAACAGAGATCAAAAACAAAGAGCAACAACAAAAGTATCAAACTATATGACCATTCTTCACATCTTGAGAAAGAAGAATCTTCATCAAAATATCAACTTGATGAAAAGACCTTTAAGCTCAAAGCCTTTCATCAAAAGAATGAAATTCTTCTATCTTAATAGACAAATCTTTGTCTCTCATAGAACCTTCTTATGTCACATGCGTCTCTATCTTCAAAGAAAATCAAATGAGTTTGATCAAGAGTCATTAAAGCACAGAGCTTTTACTCAATATCGAGCTTTGAGTTATCATCAAAACAAAGGAGGCAAAATCAATCCTGCTTTCTTTCTAGACATTTGTATCACATATAACATAGCTCACGAAGAACCACCAATCCTCGAGAGGGAAGAAGAAGAATTCATCCCATATGTGACACAAAGTTTCTATTGAAGTTAAACATTTCATCCATTATCCCATTCACACATCATCAATCCATTTCAACTCTCAAAACACAAAGAGGTTTTTGTCCTAAGTTCTCTTTTGATATTGCTTAAATCAAACACAATACATCACCTTTTAGAGTGTCTCGACATCTAGGATAAAATCATTCTAAGAGACATTTCTATGCAGGTTAAAACTAGTCTATGAGTGAATCCTCTCATTACTAGTTAGTTGAGTCTATAACACATCTCAGATCTTTCTAAACCTTATCACATCAAACATTGTCAATCAAACACAACAAGCAATTCAAGAAAGAACTTTGGTAACATCCACCTTTAGTGCTAGAGATCCATATGCAAAACACCCCACCAAACATAAATCTCTCATTTCATCAACAACTCATCATCATTTTCACCCAACTTCAACAAAAACTTGTGAACAAAATGGCTCAAACCAAATCTAGAACTAGACAAATGGAAATTAAGGAAGAAGAGGAGGAAAATATCAATGAATTCCAAGAAGCTCTTGGAGGAAATCCAAATGATGAAAATCCAAGTACTCCTACTCCCGTGGCAATAGAAAGGGCACAACACAACCCTCTCTTTAATAGACTTTTTGATGAAATACTCAGGAGAAATGCCAATGCTCACTTTTTAAGACTTGCTCAAGAGGGAGCCAAACTACCCTCTGAATTTGATGTTGCACAACTAAGACAAGCATCAGAATGACAAATTCATAATGAGGATGAAAGAGGTCAAGATCACATCAGATACAACCTTCATCAAGGAAATCCCCCTCCTCCTCCTCCAAATGACATAGACATGTTGTGGCAACAAGTCGAGAATCTCGCGCAACAACTTCGTAGTGGTGTGAAAACTAATCAGTTTTCACTTAATGATATTTGTCCCTATACCTTTGATAGGAATCTTCATATGCCACCTTTTCCACGAGGGTTTGAAACACCCAAGTTTAAAAAATACCAAGGAAAAGGAGACCCTCGTGATCATGTCAGAGAATTCCATTCCGCTTGCCTCGAAGTAGCATACGAGGACACATACCTCATGCGACTCTTTCCCCAAAGTTTGGGAGGAACAACCATATCATGGTTCTCCCGACTCCCAGGTGGCATTAGGACCTTTGAAGAAGTAGTCCAGAAGTTCCTGGCACATTACTCAGACAACATTGAACGTGATATCACAATGGCTGATCTATGTAACACTAAACAAAAAATAGGCGAGCTATTTTCCGTCTTTCTGCAATGATGGTGTCAAATGTCTAGCAGACGTTCTCTTCAGTTACCTGAACAAGAACTAGTGGAAATATTTATTTCCAACTTAAACGACAAAATGGAATTTCACCTAGACATAAAAGACACAGACTCCTTCAATGACATGATCACCAAAGGTTTAAAATGTGAGCGGGCTCTCATAAAAAAAGGGCTTATCAAGATATACAATGAGCCAAAGGGTGGCCCTTACCCGCGCTTCAATAGCGATAAGCCTAACTTTTGGAACAAAAACAAAAATGTCATCAATGATAGGGTTGTGGATGCTAGAACTATCAAAAGTGCACAACCTGTGGTCCGATTTGTAGGACAGAATCCCCCACCCAAGAATAACATAGTTGCTCCCTCAAATCAAAGACGCAATGTACCTCAAGAGGAACCCAGACAGTGCCAACAAAATTTTAAACCAAAATGAACATACACTCCCTTAGGGGAACCTATTGAAACGGTGTTACATCAGTTGGTTTCTCAAAATCTGGTGACCTTACCAAAATCATCAAATTACGAACCTCAAGTCAAACCTTCATGGTGGAGGGATACTGAACATTGTGATTTCCATCAAGGGAAAGGATATAAGATAAGCACTTGTCACAGATTGAAAGATCTTATTGACCGAGGTGAGATTGAAATAGAAGGACATGACCCAAAAACAAAAAACAATGATCATCTCATGTTTAAAAATCCACTTCCATCACAAGATCAAAGGGGTCCTTCCACTTCAGAGAGAAACACAGATACCACTGATTATACGCGAGCCGCATATAATACCACTGTGAATCACTTATATGATGTCAATGAACAAATTGCAGCTATTACCATAAAAAATCTCAGCTCCACCTGCAATGTTGTTACAAGTCACGACAAGATCACCATAAAAGCAGCTCCACAAGGCACCCCATCTATCCCAAAGTAGTATAACCTTGTGGAACAGTTAGATAAAATGCCCGCACTGATATCTATCTTAGAGCTACTGCGCCTATCCCCATCTCATAAAACAATCTTGGATCAAGCTCTCCAAGAGGCATCAGTCCCTACAAATCTAAACATAGATCAGTTCCAAGCTATGGTTGGAAACCTAAGGTCATCACCATGTCTCACTTTCTCTGAAAGTGACAATACATCCTTCCAGCAACCTCATAATGCCTCACTCCACATTGAAGGATTTATCAACCAACATAGGATCAAACGAGTCTTCATCGACAATGGAGCAGCCCTGAATATCTGTACACTCCAATTGGTCATAGCATTGGGATATGCAATTGAATCAATGGATCCCCATAAAAAGATAACAATCAAAGCCTATGATGATGTAGAGCATTCATCCAAAGGAGCAGTTGTGTTACCGATTCAAGTGGGCCCAGTGGTGAAGCACATCATCTGTCAAGTTCTAGACCTTCCTCTGCCATATAATTTATTGTTAGGAAGACCTTGGATACACACCATGCAAGCCGTTCCATCCACCTACCATCAGTGTATCAAGTTCCCTCATAACGGTGTGGAAATTACAATCCTGGGTGATGCAAATCCATTTGCATATTGTAACAATAACAACCATCAACCAGAGATTACCGTTCCTAACAATAGAGAAGCCACCTCATCCACCTCATACGTTAGTCCAACCTCTCTTTCCATTTCAAACACCACTATACCCAAGCAAGCGAAGCTCAAGATGAAAATAGCAGAGGAAGGTCTTGGGGAGTACAATTTAAGCCAACTCTTTTGTGTTGGACAAATGCCTACTTCTCCTAGAACTCATGGTAAACCTCAACGGTTACTTCAAATGCCACTAGTCAAGCCAGCATGCACTTTGACGCCTTTCATCCTTGGAAAGAGTCAAAAAGAAGAAACCAGAGATGAAGACATAGCAGAATGGATCTATAAAGACCCTATCACCACAAACATCCCACAAGCTAAGCTTCCCACAGATCAATATGGAAAAGGCCTTCTCATTATGCAAAGAATGGGTTATGATGGTCAAAGTTCTTGGGACCTTGCAAGCAAGGAAGACATGAACCGCTGTAGCTATAATTAAAGCCCAAAGATAACACAAGATTAGGCTTTCAAAAGGAGATTCTTCCTAGGCTTAGATTCAAAGAGAAACCCAGCAAACCTCTATATTAGCCTACTACAAAGAAGTCACCTTTGATTATACCAACAACACCACGCACCATAGCAACTACCCCATTGAGGCTAAAAATCCCAGCAAAACCATCCACAATACCAATCATCCCGCCAATCAAACAGGCAACCTTATCAGAAGCAACAATAACATCAATAACACTGTTAGCAACAATAACTATCAGAATTCCTAGCAGTATCGAAAACACTGACAATTTCAGCAGAAGCAGCAGAGTCAACAACGCTGATACTCCCCATATCAGATTCACTGATCCCTATAATCCTTCCTGCAGCACCAAGCATTCTGTCTATCCAGGTACACCAGCCGATCACACCTGCAATTTTTAACTCAAGGATATCCCAGTATGGTATAGTAATCAGATACTGGAAAGTGACTCAAAGACTGACTCGCATGAGTGGGAATTTGATTCAGTACATCTCAATACTTCAGATGAGGAAGATGCATCACTACCTCCACCTCACAAAGACATCCCTCTTTATGGAGAAGCATAGATAAAGACCTCTTGGAATTCCTGAACTGGAAAATTCTTCCACAAACCCTATGTCACATCCTATGCCTGATTCTGACAGGGAGAGTACCATCAACAACCTTCACCAAAACGTCTTAACCCTCACTGACACATCTAACGAACTTAACCTAGTTGATGAGTTAATGCCCATTATCCATCCTGAATTCATCGAATGGAACCAATCTAATTCTCCAATATCCATCCTTGACCACTTATCCATCCCTGACCACTTCCAAAATGATGAGGCAATCATTGACTCTTTGGAACTACGAGATAACATAATAAGTGGGAGATACAAAGTTGGATTTGCCATTATCCATCCTTGACCACTTCCAAAATGATGAGGCGATCATTGACTTTTTGGAACTATGGGATAACATGCCAAGTGGGGATCACAAAGTTGGATTCGCCATTGAAATTAATAGCACAACATAATTTGGGGCGGATGCCAAACCTTTCAGCTACAAAAATATAACAATAAAACATGGATCTTCCAGTGAAAACCACATTGTGGCACTATTTGATCCCACAAAAATAAAAAGAAAGAGTGTATCCAACGGTGAAAACCTCTCTGAGGCACCTAAGGATGAAAGGTTTGACATCCTCCCCTCTAGTACACAACAAGAATGATCAACAATCCTTATTGAGGAGACAAAAGAATACAACATGGGGAATCCTGGAATTCCTCACCACATACACCTGGCATCTCTTTTAACTCCAGAGGAACAACCTAAGTTTGTCAAATTCTTCCAGAAGCACCAGATTAACTTTGCATGGTCATATGCAGACATGCCTGGTCTTGATCCGGATTTAGTCAGCATCACCTCACCATCGCAGAAGGAGCCAAACCTGTCAAGCAGAAACTTCGCAAGATGCACCCTCAGATTGTGGTACTAGTCAAAGCAAAACTTAAGAAACTCCTGGATGTTGGTTTCATTAGACCAATTGATTATGCAGAATGGATCTCCAATATGGTGCCTATCGGCAAACCAAATGGGGGTATCCGTATCTTTACCGACTTCATAGATCTGAAAAAAGCATGTCCTAAGGATGAATTCCCCTACCAAACATCGACATAATAGTGGACCTAACAATAGGACATGCCATGCTTTCACTCATGGATGGATTTTCCAGGTACAACCAGATAAATATCGCACCAGAGGATCAACATAAGATGACCTTCACATGTTCGTGGGGAACATACTACTAGAATGTAATTCCTTTTGGTCTAAAGAATGCAGGAGTGACCTACCAATGAGCAATGACCACCATTTTCCATGATATGATGCATACCATAATGGAAGATTATGTTGATGAATTATTGGCAAAATCCTTAATACAAGAAGATCATCTAGAAATATTATATAAAATCTTTGATCGACTAGAACAATATCATGTTTGACTCAACCCAAAGAAATGTGTCTTTGGAGTAACCTCAGGGAAGCTTCTAGGATACATTATCTCAAGCAAAGGCATTGAGGTCGACCCAGCCAAGGTCAAAGCAATCATGGACATGCCACCTCCAAAGAACATCAGTCAGCTAAGGACATTACAAGGATGGCTACAATCCATTTGAAGATTCATTGCACAACTGGTAGATAAGTGTCATCCCTTTACACACCTGCTACACAAGAACATCCACTTTCAATGGGATACCATATGCCAACAAGCATTCTAGATGCTTAAATATTATCTCATGAATACACCATTGCTGATCCCACCAGATCTGAGTAAACCTCTATTACTCTGTATTTCAGCAACTACTACAGCATTGGGAGTACTATTGGCTCAACACAATGCAGAAGGGAAAGAGTGTGTTGTTTACTACATCTCTCGCACACTAGTTGGCTATGAACTCAATTATACCCCTATTGAGCGAGCTTGCCTAGCAGTAATCTTGGTAGACACTAAACTAAGGCACTATCTGTTAACACACAAAGTACAACTCATTGCAAAGATTGATCCACTAAAGTACTTACTCAACAAAGCAGCATTGACTGGTCACTTGGCTAAATGGGTGATAATTCTGAGTGAATTTGACATAGAGTATGTGGACCATAAGGCTATCAAGGGTCAAGTTATTGTAGATCAATTGGTCGATGCACCTCTCATAGGCGATGATCCTCTCATTTCCAATTTTCCAGATGAAGAGATTTTCATGATCACAACAGCACAACCATGGAGACTGTACTTTGATGGTTCATACACTAGACATGGCTCGGGGGTAGGCATTCCGTTTATCACACCTCAAGGTGACAACATCCCGAAGTCTTACAGGCTCACATTTCCATGAACAAACAACATAGAAAAGTATGAGGCCCTAATCATAGGACTCAGAATGGCCATACAATGGAAATTGAAAGAGTTACAGATATATGGTGACTCCCAACAGGTCATCCGACAAGTAATCGATGAATATCAAAACAAGGATGACAAACTCATGCCATACAAGCAAATGGTGGACAGTTTAAAAGCATCATTTACTACTATCACCTTTGAGAAAATACCCAGAGATCAGAATCGAGTTGCTAACATTGCATCTCTCCTAGATCTTCCTCAGAATTCAACATGCTACGAGTTCTTGGTAGGATAGCTTTGGATTCCTTCTTATGATATCCCCAAATCCGAGATGATATGTTGCCTTGTTGGTTCTAAATCCCCATGGTATGGTGAGTTCTATACCTATCTACGCAATCACACACTTCCTCCTAACCAATCGAATAACCAACATAAAACCTTCATTTGCCAAACCACTCGATATACCATTATTGCTGAAACCTTATACCAACACAGTCTTGATGGTACTCTCCTTCGATGTTTGGAACAAGATGAGATAAAAAAGGCCTTGGAAGAGGTACATGAAGGAATTTGTGGAACTCATGCAAGCGGTCCTTCACTAGCCAAGAAACTCATGCGCACTAGATACTATTGGCCATCCATGGAAAAAGACTCCTACTACTTTGTCAGAAAGTGCAAGAAATGCCAAGCTCATGGAGACCTGATACATGCACCAACATAGGAATTGCAATCCATCACAACACCATGGCTTTTTTGTCAATGGGGACTTGACCTTGTGGGTAAAATCCATCCATCTTCATCCAATGGACACAAATCCGTTATTACCACCATCATATACTTCACAAAGTAGATCAAAGTTGTTCCACTTACCCAAGTCACCGGCAAGAAGATCACCTCATTCATCCTTAATTACATCATCTGTCGGTATGGTGTACCCATGTCCATCATCATAGATAACATGATTCCTTTCAAAAATCAAGATATCCGTGAACTCTTTGAGAATTTTTACATCCAACACCACTTTTCCACTCCCTATTACCCACAAGGAAATGGTTAGGCCGAAGCATCAAACAAGAACATATTGAGAATCCTCAAGAAGATAGTCAATGATGTCGGTCGTGATTGGTATGTTCAATTAAATCGAGCACTATGGGCAAACCAAACTAGTATTCGAACCCCTACAGGCGCATCTCCCTACTCACTGGTCTATGGAGCAGAGGGTACTATCTTACCTATTGAGGTTGAGATACCATCTCTACGGGTTTCCTTGCATAATCTCATAGATGATGAAGCATACAGAGTATTATGTCTTCAAGACTTAGAGCTCCTTGATGAAAAATGACAAGCTGCATACAACCACCTCAAAGCCTATCAGCAGCGAATGAGAAAAAGCTATAATCATTAGGTTAGACCTCATACATTTGAGGTAGGTGATCTTGTTCTTCAAGAGAATCCTCGTAACCAGACCAACCAAGAACATTAGGGAAAGTTTGAATCAAACTGGCTGGGTCCATATGTTATCACTGTTGTATTTGGATTTGGGGCATATCAGTTGGCTACTTCAGAAGGAGAACCGCTAGCAGATCTGATCAATAGCATGCACCTCAAACAATTTTATACCTAAGTTGTACAGAGCATTAGGCTCCCATACATATCAGAAAAACACCAAAAACATTCCGAAAAATGTCATGAAGAAAATACAAAACCATCAAAATAGTAAAGAAAAATCATGCATCCAAACGGTGAACAACCACTCCGGTGGCACCTTGGGTAAGTGCGATGGTGAAAACTGGCAAATAGGCGCCACTCGTAAAGGATATGGCTCCATTGTCTTTTGGACTAGTTGCGATCACATTCATTGCATCCACACATCCATCAGTCCAAAACCATGGCTTCTTATTGATCTGCAATCAAAGATAGTACTTCATGCATCTTCCATCCCACTTTTTCATAGTCGTCTAAACTGGGGGCAATGCTCTTTACTTATTGATGGAAGTGGATTCTACATTACTTGTGATTCATTGAGTTCTTCATTCAAAACTGTCTCACAAAATCCAAAAACAATCATCAAAATACCAAAAAAATTGGAAAACTATCTCACAAAATCAAAAAACATCATAAAATATCAAAAATCAATTAAAAAAAATGGCAACACCTTGTACCTACTCATCGAAGCAGATACCGAACAAACATTGGGAAATACTCAAACGATGATCACTTATCACATCAACCAAATAATCAACATCAACATGCAAACTGTCTTAACAAGGATGCATCCTTCCTTACCAAAACAAAGACATGATAAAATTTTCTTTGACAAGAATTTTTTTTTTTAAGCTATCAAGTACTTGGTTGATTTGTTATTTATTTATTCATTTATATCAGGTTCCTACGCTACTTCGGGATATCCACAAGTGATTAGAATGGTCGGGATGGTTCCTATGCATTGTTTGTATGTCTTTTGCGAATTATTCCAATGAAGTTTTGGGGCATGTACTAATGGTGTCTACATGGGAAGTTCACTAAGCTACGCGATCATATGCAAAATATAGCCATGGATCACTACGGCTTGCTGACTACAACGTATACCTCGACCATATGAGCATGAACCATTATTGAGGGTCCATATTCTTTATTCTTTATTTATGATGTTTGTTTGCAGGTACAATGCTCCATCCTTGGTTCCTACTATCTCATCCAAGCTCAATATCACCATGCTCAATGATGAAAATTAAGCACTATGGATCATCATTCCATCTCATCAGTTTATATTTCATTCTGTTGCGTGTCACCCATCCATTTAATCCTTCATTATTCATATGCATGGTTTTGTATGCAAGTTGTGAACAAGATTAATATGAGAAGTTATATGAAAATTGAGTTGGTATTGGATACAATCACAATAGAGTTCTCTGATACATCATCAGTGCATCATGCAAAAGTTTAAACAACCTTGCACTCATTATCATAATCACATCATCATTTCATTACATTTAGTTGCATTTGCATAAGCCTAGTTCATTATCATTTACTTGCATATAGGTTTATTAAAATCTTAAATCTTCATTAGAGTGCATTTAATATCATTTAGTTGCATTTTTATACATATAGTTCATTCTCATTTACTTGTATTAGTATCATTATATCATTTCATCATTGCACAATCGTGACATTCAGATTCATTTATATGATAAATTTGTCCTTATTTACATTTACTACCATGATTATCCATTACAGATGCATTCATTTAGTACCATTTAGGATTCATTAAAATACATTCATTCTCCTTTTAATTGCATTAAGGTGCAATTACTCATTACCCATGAGTTGCATTATCATTACATTATCATTTTCACTTAGCTATATGTTATCAACATTTGGATCATAACACACACAAAACCATTTATATCAACATTGGTTTATGCATTGCACATATGCATTCATTTAGAAATCATCATATAAACATTTGTACTTTACATTTGTTTATCCATATAAGAATTCATTTTTAACTATCTAGATGCATTTACATAAATCATTCATTCATTACATTTTAAATATAGTCGAACATCATTGCATATCATTATCTCATCATCGCATCGATATAAAGTACAAGATACTATTTATCTCATCATTAAACATCATGTTCATTATTCATACATCATCAGCCTCATGGCATTACATACATAAAGCATTACATCAACAAATCATACACATCACCCTGCATCCATATATTAGCATCACATCATAAAATCATGCATATAGACATTATATAGGAATAAATCATCATAAAACATGCATATAGGAATCATCTCATCAATGCATACATATAGAAAGTATAAGTATCCATCTAAGCATTATCATAAGATCATCATCCTGCGTAAAATCCATACATATCATCAAACATGCATATCATCACAAAAAATGGGATCTCCTCATATATCATATCATATCGCCAAAAACATACATATATCAGAGTACAATGAAGTCCAAAATATCGGCTACCAAGAGCTATCCAAGACACAATCTAATACGACAATGTAAAAGCATTCAAAATGCTCTCTCAAATGCCATCATCACCACTTGCACAACCATCATCACCTGCACCACCATCACCACTTGATCCCCCACTACCCCTTGCACCACCTGATCTATCTCATCATGGAGGACCCATCACACCACCACTACTCTGCCTCCTCTGAGACCGCTCTGATCTCATTCGCCGCATCTAGGAATAGCTTAGTGCTCGCTGACTAGCTGGAACCAGCTTCTCATATAAACCCCACTAATAATCTATCTCAGCCTGTGCTCGCCGCATCTCCCTCATCACCTCCCCAGTAGGACCTTATGCTCCTACCCCAACCTATACTCTCTCCTACAACTCCGCAAATCTCTCCACGACCTGATATCTCCCCCGCAACACTACAATCAGCTTTGCCTCTTGTGCAAACAACTGCACATCTCTAGCTGCAACCTCCACCTCCATATCCTCTAGCCGAGTCTTCAAAAATAATATCATATGATCTCGCAGATCTCCACCACCTGTCGCTCCCTCCCTTGTATCCATAGGTCCCTCTCCAGTGGCTCCCTCTCCAGTGGCTCCCTCCCCTATATCCATAGGTACCTGTCCCTCACCTACATCCCTGCCACCTAATCTCATGCCTCCCTGCATCAAAGGTCCCTATGATATCTGCAATGGCTGCCCACCTCTCCCTCTATGCTATAACCATCCACCACCCCCACCTCCTCTGCCAAAACCACCACCCCCTCCAAATCCCCCACCCCCTCCTCCTCCTCCTCCATCACCACCTCCTCCATCCCCACCACCACCATCCCCTCTCCCTTGTCCACCTACTACTTCGTGACCTCCTCTCCTCCTTCGTCTCTATCTCCCCTCCTCCTCAAAGGATGGAATAGGCTCTGCTGGATCTGATATCCGAGGAATTGGATGTGCCACAATGTACTATGTATACTACTCTGTAACCCCTGCATCTACCATCCCCGACCTCATCTGCCATGGTCTCGCCTATAATGTGCAGAACTTTACCAGAGCCTGATCATAAGGTAACACTCGTCCCCATAGGAACCTCTCTCGGACCACCTGTGCATACTTTCCCGATCCACTAGGCAATCCCTGCCTCCGCCCAAACTATCTCAGAACTCTACCAGGAAGCTGTCTCTCCACATTTTAGGTTGTCCTACTAATGAGGTATCATGTCATAAACACATACGACAACACCTTTGCATCATCCTCCCAAGGCTCGCACTCAATATACGGCCTCCAGATCACTGTATCCAAATCCTCCAGTGCCCGCTACCACCACTCTAAAGGTGGGGCTGACTCATTATACCTCCATACATATATACATATGACTGTTCCACTGCTCGGAATCTCAAACTAATTGGTCGGGTAACAGGTAAGTGCTCCCACGCCCAAATATGTATCAGAGTGATCCCCACTCCCAATGAGCTCACCTCTCGGTATACTACCTCATGTAGCTCCTGATATAAGTGCGATAGCACACACGGTCCCCATGCAAACCAAGTCCCCTCTGTCATCATCTACTCGATCACCTGACCCCAACCAATGACAAGTCCATGCGATCATCGATCTGGACATAGTAGTCCCCCAACAATCCCTAATAGCACAGATGGTAATGGCTCATACAATGCCACTATATCCTCCCACGCTACTGACCATCATCAATGAAGACATCCTCATCAAAGAATCTCTGCATTGCTGTTGTCCCCCACGCTTGGTCATAGGTCACTAGCTCTCCTTGAATGGGAATGTGCAGGATGCACCATACATCCTCCAGTGTAACTATCATCTCCCCCTGCGCTAAGTGAAACGTGCATGTCTCACTATGCCATCGCTCTACTAATGTTGTGATCAACCTGCGATTTGTCTAAATCGCGGGCATATACATAACATCGTACATGCCAGTCGCTGCAATGCAATCCACCTAAGCCTCTAACAAATGATCACGTAACACCTGTGTGGTGGGATGCCTCTCGCGCGTCTATAAGATGCGAAGCTCCTCCTACAGATGTGCATAAACTATCATCATCAGTTGTTTTGTTTCAAACTTTCTTAAGTTTAAACCTAGACTCTCAATAGATACTTTGATCAAGTATCTTCGGGTCTCAACAGATAAGCAATCATGGCACACCTAGACTACAACAGACATTTATCCTAATGACCTAAGTCTCATCAGGGCTGCTATGGTTCAAAACAACTCTCAACTCACATCTCCATCCATCCATCATTGGCATCATGAGATTCTTTTTTAAACACACTGGGGCATCTACCTTTCTAACGAAAGTGCTATTTTGCACACAACAATGCTAAAGTGCTGACAAACGCGCTAAATCAACTACCCAATAGCGTTAAACCAACAATAGCACCACAAAAAAAAACAACGCTACAAGCCATGCTCAATAGCGCTAACAACACCCATGCACTAAATCAACTATGCAATAGTGCTAAACTTGACCAACGCACTAAAACGACTATACAAAAGCACCATAGCAGCACAAAAAGGCTACTTTTGTTGACAATAGCGCCAAAACACAGTTTTAGAGCTATTGTGTTGACTCAACTTGGACCAAGCAAAAAACCTATCAAAAATGCATGAAATTCAAAAATTCAAATTCACATACTGCTGGTCCATAGTTGTTTGGCCGCTAGAATCAATGAACTCGCTCTAGTCAATGATCTGCTATAGGCACCGACATCCTAACTGCTGCTTGCTCTTTCAAAAGGTCACTATCAAAGCTCAAAATTCACTATAAAGACAAATACAAATGAACCTGTTTTCACCCATTCCTTCCCATATATACCCTTCACTGCAACCCTAATTTTACCCCGCTCACCGTCGTGGTCCCCGTGAACTTCCCGAGCCTCCCATTTCTTCATTTTATCTCTGATTTCTTCTATTTTTTCACCAGTATTACTAAAATCTTCTCTTCTACCTCCTCGCCAATTTTCATTCTTTTTCGAGAGATTGCCCGATTTTTCAAAAAAAAATTGGCCCATCTCTCAAGGGGGCATACCACCCATTAAATTAACATTTTATGGGGCAGATTTCGTCACACCTATTTTTCTTTCTTTGAAACAACACGATAAACCGCACCATCTCAAAGAAGGGCAAATGTAGTCACATAAATCTGTCCATTTTAATTAAATGAATATTTGCTATTTATTTGATTAAAAATCCACTAGCCATCAGTTAATTAAATTAATATTTAATTAATTCATCTTCAAACATTCTCCTATTAATTAAATAAATTATTCAATTTATTTTAATCAATTCATTAAACCAAACTCACAATCAATTAAATGAATAAATCCTATTTGTTTAATTTAATCCCCTTTCCTCTTTTAAATAAATTAAATAAAACATTTATTTAAATCATTAAATCCCCCCACTTGCATTCTCCTAAAAATGCAACTTGCACCTATTTGTTGAAATAAATGAATTTTATTTTAATAAAAATCCTATTTTCTCTCACCCACCAAACCCACTTGCAATCCTAACCCCCTTCTAGATTCTTCTAACCCTTTCCTAATTAGCCTAATCCATCCCCTAAATATTGCCACATTCCTAAGCAACTTGGATTCGCTTCTCAAAGACTCCAAAGTCTTTGAAAAACATTTATTACTTTGTGTGTTCAACAATTTAACCTCTAAAGTCTTCCAAACCACTAATGGCTCTTACATGACCATTTATGGTTAAATCCACTTGTACCCATGGTTAGGGACTTTGACCCCTAACTCAACCCTCATGTAACACATGTGTCTCCTCAAGCATTTATTGCTTTGACCATGGCTATCCTCACTAACTCTTGCACAAGAGTTTATCCATTGGATAAAAGCATTATTCTTTGAATAATAAATTTATTCACTCAACCCAACCTTAACCTTAACTCCCAAGTTAATCCTCAGGTCATGTCAAGCATTTAATGCTTCTTCCCTCTCCTCTCAACCCATCTCATGTTGACACTTGTCATCCTGGGATTGGGTTGAAAGCCCTCACATGGATTGAATATCATTCAATCCTGTCCCTTGTTGAGATTACTCAATCTCAACCATCCATTGCTTCGTTTTTCCTATAAATAGAGCCCATTTCTTCATAATCCAGATAATGAAAACTTGTATGCATTTACATTATACTGAATTTTAGAGAAGATCATTTAGCATAAATCACTACACACATTGTTATTTGGTCTAAAATTAATCATTCTCATTTCATAGCATCTAATTAGTTTGATTACACTTGCATAGCATTTTAGTTAATCATCTTTTAGCTTGAATCTCCATAAGGCATCCATAGTGCAAAAAGCTGCTGAGAGCTACACTTATTTGGAACTTGGAGAGGAGAGGAACAAAAGAGAAGGATCTGCAAGCATGGTAGAAGGCATTTGGAGATGTTTTCTTGCATTTATATTCATAGTTAAATGCTTTACTTTGTTTTTAGTGTCTCTCTTGGAATGCCTACTTAGACTAGTTTTTGGTTGATTAACTCTAACATTTGTCTTTGTTTCTTGTGTTTTTCTGATATGTGTTATATGACCACATGTTTTAGTCTAACAATCTCCCATTTTGCAGAGCATCAGTAATCAACAACAATTTCCTTATTCAAGGGCGGTCATTCAGATTGGTACACATTGAATAACTAAATTCCTTCTACAGTCAATGTTAAATGTTATAAATCTTTCAATTTAAATTATACTATTTCAGTAAACCAACATTTCTTTCAATATAATCACTATAAATAATATTAACAGCCATATTGGATGCCCAATGATGGTTTATGCTCCTTCATAGCTGCTTTGTATATTGACGATTTCTTTGTATGTGGTTTACAGTTTCATTTCAATGCTCTCTTACAGTTTAATGTGCCTATATATTTATTGTCCACACACACACACACATACATATATGGTTATTGTCCATACACACATACACACTCACACATATACATGTGTGTGTGTAGAAGAAAGTTGAACAATTCGAAGCAATGGAGGTCTGCATATTCAATATGACATGAACGACTGTTTCCCACAAAAATTCAAATTTGAAAATTGCTAGCTACCACAATTGAATGCATTGCACATTCAAATTATATTATAAGACAAAATTTTCCATGTCACTTTCATTACAATCCAATTCATTGCATATTTCTGAGTTCTGCAAATTCCCTTTGCACATTCCTTACGTAACTATTTATTTGCAATAAGTATGTACGTTATACATATGCATATGCATATGTATGTATATGTGCATATGTGCAATTCTATGTACATGTGCATATGTATGTAGGTGGATATGTATATGTATGTACTTATGCATTTGAATATGTATGTATGAATGTGTAAGGATTGTATGCATGTTGTCAAATGTTAAAGACGGTCAAAAAGTTGTTCTGCATTCAATAATGTATGGATGATTTGTTGTTACAATGTTACGCTACCCTCGATTATTACTATTGTTTGCAGGCGTGCTAGAGCATCAAGGGAAGAACCATACTTGTGGAAGATCATCATATCAATGTAAATGTGTTTATTAACACACTTCAATTCTTTGGAGATTATTCCTTTAATGCTTACATTTTATATTAATTTGTGTAGATATCTTAGCTAGTTATGCATTTCTTATTAAATGTGTTTCTTAACACACTTTAGTTTATTTTGCATTTTGTTGTGATTATTATGGCAGGAAATGATCTAGGAGTCACTATGTCGAAGACAACAAGCATTCCTCTCAGGTAAAGTCGATATGACTTTACTTTGGCAATGATCTAGTAGACAATGCAATTTGTGAATTGTTTATGTTTCAATTTCTGAATTGTTTGTGTTTCAATTTGTTTAAATTCCTCACGTAGTTCATATATTTCAATCTTCTCTTTGTTGGACCTGTACTTTTGCAATGATCTAGTAGACAATGAAATTTCTGATTTGTTTATGTTTCAATTTCTGAATTTTTTGTGTTTCAATTTGTTTAAATTCCTCACTTAGTTCATATGTTTCAATCTTCACTTTGTTGGACTTGTACTTTCTCAATGATCTAGTAGACAATGCAATTTCTGATTTGTTTATGTTTCAATTTCCGAATTGTTTGTGTTTCAATTTTTTTAAATTCCTCACTTAGTTCATATTAATGCAAGAAACACACTTAGTTCATATTGATCAAAGGGAAGTGCCCTATTTGAGAAAAAAATCAGACAAAGAATTGTCTTATTGTGCCTTAAAAGATCTCTTGTTAGATACTGCCAACAAGGAAAACTTGGCAGCTAACAAGATATCTTGTAAGGTAGTAGAAAATAGTTCTTTGTCTGGTCCCTTTTTACAAATAGGACACTTCCTTTTATCATTTTGATGCAATGACCTAGTAGACATATTAGACACTGCAATTTATATATGATGACTGTAATTTGAATACTTATAAGTGTTCAAATTTCTCACTATCAAAAGAGGACATATCAGTGGAATCTGAATAATCAAATGCCATTGATATGGCCTTTTTGATAGTGAGCAATTTGAACACTTATGTGGCCTTTTTGATAGTGAGTGATGTGAACACTTATGTGGCCTTTTTTGATAGTGAGAAATATATGAGATCAATTCAACTGATATATGAGAAATATCACATCACAAAAAACAAACATATGAGATTTACAACAACACCATCAATTCATTGGAATATCCATCTGAGATATCTGAAAACAACGGAGTTTTGATCACATTACAAAATATGGCAGTATGTCATTCTATAGTCACATCACAGTTATATCGAAACTTAAAATCTGCTCTTCGGAGGGTTCACAAAATATAATTCATAATACTCGATCAATTCTCCATTTGGGTATTAAATGGAGGAGGTGTCACAAATCCAACCCCAACGAACTATGGCCTACTAGGGTCTGGCCCAACAACATTGTTTTCTTTGCTGGGAGGGGTTTGTAAGCAACTTGCTATTTGAGCAAGGAATGCCTGGTTTACATCTGAAGTAAGTTGCATGGTGTCTGAGGATCCAAGTGCAGTCCCAACTTGCATAGTATTAATAGCTGCAAAGGCTGGAGACAAGAGGTTCATCATTTCCATGAGAATTGGGTTTCAGATGGGTAGAGGTTCTGTGACTGTGGCCACATCTTTTGTCCTCTTCGCACGCTTGGCTGCCTTTTCAGCTTTCATCCTCTCCTTCTCAAGATTTTCTTCTACATCTTTCTTTGCCTTGCCTTGTCTTCGAATGAACTTGTCTTGGGAATCCTACAATTTTTTGGCTTGTTTTTTCACCCTCATAACCTCCTTTTCTATCACTTCTACTTCACGTTGTGCCTTCCTCTATCTCATTTGTTCTTTCTTTCATTTTGCCAATTCCCCATCTCTTTTCCTTTCAGCCTCTTTATCTTTTTCCCTTTGAATGTACTCATCAAATGTCAAGATCTGTAACTCGCTACTAAGACGTAGCACCCCTTTCCTACCTCCACGTGAAGATTGATTCATTCTCTGCACTGGAAGTCCTAAGAATTTGTTGATTTGCCTTGGCACTTGCTGCCCATCCTCTTGTGTGCATGGCACAAACTCAGGTTCATCTTCACTTACGTGAACTTCGTCTTCACAATCAACACCATGTTGTTGGTCCCAGTTGACTGCATTGGTGAAGTAATGTATCACATCTGCTAGATCAATTTCTGGCAGACTTGGCATGGAAAGCGTTACATCATCACAGTTGGATGCTTCTTGGGTCCACTCCGGTATGTCATCTTGTATTTGCAAAGACATGCATGTTGATGTAATTTCAAAACCCTCATATGGTTGGTTGGTTTGTGGGGACAGAACTGCTTTGGTAGTTTTTGGTGTCAAACTTGTACCCTCAACCATTGCTTGTGTTCCGCTATGGATCTCTACAAAAACTTGAATGTCTTCCTCATTAAAACCACCCAACCGCAAGCAAGCTTCCACTGCCATATACTCTGGTTCTTCATCCCTTGAAGCGGCATCATATTTTGTTCCAACAGCTGGTTGTATATCGACTGCAACCTCAAATGCCTCACTTGGTCTCATATCATTCTATAATGCGTTTCAGTTAAGTGGCCAAATCCCTGTCCTACAAAAGCCACTGATTATATTAGCCGGTGTCAATGCTTGGGCAAAGGCCTTGGTTGCAAGAGTTGCCAACTCTTCCCTTCTAATTTCAATTTCTAGGAACTTTGACATCCATATACTCCTCTGTTGTTTGAAATAATTCTTGAAAGGTGAGAATACAGAGATATCAAGTGGCTGCAGTTTGTGGCTTGTATGAGCCGGAAGGGTTACCAAATCTATACCTATCTACCTTGCTTCTTCAATTGCCTTGAAGGCTACATGGCTGCCATGACCGTCGAAGATCAGTAGGGCCCTATGTGAGGGTGAAACTCCACTAGGGATTGAACATGCAAAATGTTCCAACCAATTTAAGAACAACTCCTTTGTTATCCATGCATGTTCTTGGACTGCCATGCATGCTCCTGGTTCGCAGTTTGCAATGTAGTTTCAGATATGCCTCTTAGATTTGAACAAATAAAATCTAGGAATGTTGAAACCACATGCACTAGCACATGCCAAAACAATGATCCACTCTCTACTCTTCGAAATTAGGTGTGGTACACACCTCTGGCCCAATTTGGCTATCACTCTCATTCCACAATTCCTCCTAGCTTGCACACCAGTCTCATCACAATTCCAAATTTGACTGGTACCATAGTGATTGAGGTTGTACATTACCTCCAAGTTGTCATAGAAAGAGGCAACAATAGAAGGTCAAAGCATAATAACCCTATCGGAGTCCACTCCTTCTGTTTTTCTCATCGTCAGATCAGGGTGCCTTCATCTAAAACTTGTCCACCATGACCTCCCTAGCATCCCATTTTTGAATGGATTAGGCCCATTCTCGGTAATTTGGGCAACAGTTGATTGAAGTTGACTGATTTGGATATCGTGACCAATTTCAGCCATGTCTTTGCACCATTGGACAACTTCATCCTCCTCCTTTGCTAATAAAATGGTGCATGGACCCCTCACAGTCATAGTTGTGGTTCCCATTAGCCATGCCCTCAAAGAGGCAATGGGGATACCATACTTGATTGATGTGCCTCTAAGAGACATGTGCCTATCTTCTATGCATGATATTGCCTCTTTCATGTCAGATATGCTCCATTTTGGTTTGGGAGCCTTTGAGGCCACCTGTACTTGTGGTGTTTCTGGAATAGGATTACAATCTGCAGTAGGATGGTCATGTACAACAACAGTTTCCACATCAGTTGCATTATTAGGTGAATGGTCATCTACAAAAGGAGTCACTGGGTCTTCATTTTGGACAAAATTATCTTTATCAGGGAAGTGCACCCCACGAGTGACTCTAACTGTTCCACGTCTAACAGACCTATTTCCCTTTCTACCTCGTGCCATTATGTTTAGTGAACCTACAACGATAAGGTACCCATGATAAAATGCTATCGTGTGTACTTGTATAAATATATATAGAGAGACAGATCATTGAAATGAAACCCTCAATGCCATTGAGATAAATGATGAAAAACAAATCTATTCCTATAACTCATCATTGGACATCTTTGAACAAAATAAAATGGTACCGTGTGTCTATTTCTATATGCATGATAATATAGACAATAACCATATAGGTAGAGAACTCAAAATTTGCCATGCAAGAGTTCAGTATGTAACTGTGATGTGATTGAAAATTGGATATTGTTGATATTCTATTACATAGTGAACAATTACATCAATGAACATCTTTCAACAAAAAAAAATTGCTACTGTATAAATATATATACAAAGACAGATCATTGAAATGAAACCCTCAATGCCATTGAGATGATGAAAAACAAATATTTCTGTAACTCATCATTGAACATCTTTGAACAAAATAAAATGGTATTATATCTCTATTTCTGTATGTATGATAATATAGACAATAACCAGATAGCCAGAGAACTCAAAAAAGCCATGCAGGAGTTCAATATGTAGCTGTGATGTGTGTGTACACACACACACACACAGAGGTACAAAACTTGAAACATTATATAACAAGGAGAGAAACTAGAAGCACAAGATGCATGAGTGGAAGATGTAACTGTGATGTGATTAAAAAGTGGATATTGTTGATATAGCATGAAGATGCAGATTCATTTCTCAAATGAGTAAATGGTTGAATGATGTTGTTGTATTTCTCATATGAAATTTATTGGAAGTACTATATGGTATGCCTGATAATATTATTTACAGTGAGTATATTAACAAATTGAAGGTAGAGCAAACAATGAAAATGCCACAAAAAATCTTCATTTCCCTAAGTTTTTAGGGCAAAAAAGATAGCAGGAGTTCGTGCAACATGGGCCATAACGGGTCCGCGGGAAGGCTGTTATGGGTGTTCAACATATGTTTTGACCACCCATTTTAAATTTTATAATAAAAGTTGCATGGCCTGGTGTGTGTATATATATATAAAACCATATAACCAATATATAGTCACTGTAAGTCATAGTATCAGGCATACACATTATTGTAATGATAAAGAATGGAGGGGTTTCGAAGAAAACAAAAAGATATTCAATTGTTTTGCCATTCTCTATGAGGATTTTGGCATTATTAAACTGCAAGAGAGCATTGAAATGAAATTGTAAACCGCATACAAAGAAATCATCAATAGACAAAGCATAATGCAGCTACGAAGGAGGTAAACCATAATTGGACATCCAATATGGTTGTTAATATTATTTAAAGTGACTATATTGAAAGAAATGTTGGTTTATCGAAAACAGAATAATTTGAATTGAAAGATTTATAACATTTAACGTTGATTGAACAGAGGGAATTTAGTTATTTTGTGTGTGCCAACCTGAATGTGTGCCCTCGAGTAAGGAATGTGTAGAGGGTATTTGCAGAGCTCAGGAATATGCAATGAATTAGATTGTAGTGAAAGTGACATAGAAAATTCTGTCTTATAATATAATTCAAATGTGCAATGCATTCGATTGTGGTAGCTGGCTATTTTCAAATTTGAATTTTTGTGGGAAACAGTTGGTCATGTCATATTAAATATGTAGTCCTCCATTGCTTCGAATTGTTCAATTTTCTTCCATGCTTTGAATGAAACTTAGTTTTTTTAATTTGATTTTATGCAAATTCTCGGATATTGGGGAGCCTTACACAAGTTGTTGCAAATGCAAGTACCAAATGTAGATCCATTTAATGCATGAAGTTGTGAAGTGGTATTTGGAAGAATGTACACTTGAGTGTCTAAGAAGTCTAAAATTGATTGTTTTTATCTCATGTAATGCACCAATAGCTGTGCATATGTAATTGTAATTGGAGTACATTTGTACTTTTAAGCCAGGGTAAGTGCACAAAGATGGTGGTCAAAAAGGGGGGTATAAGTGGACACTTTTTTTCTGAAATCAGGTGAACCTGAACTTAGAGGAAAAATTTGAAAGTCATCCACTCAAGATATGAAGATAATCAAAGAACAAATATTGTAGTACTCTGAATCTAGTTTCCAAACTACTAAACTTTTTCAAAATTGGATAAGATTAAGGGGGTCAAATCCTTCGCGCACAAAAAACTGACCCTATTTTTTTTCTGAAAAACATAACATAGTGTCTGACGTGCACATCAAAAAAGTCATAGTTAGATTTAGTATTTTGACAAATCCTTTGGCAGAAAGATAGTTAAGAGTGAGCACTAAAAGATGTGTATTTTTTGTAATTTTTTGTTGAGTATTTTTTTTTATGATTTTTCCAATCGAGCACATCCTGAAAATTCAGTACCTGTTCGTGCGCGAAGCATAAGTTGCACTAAACAAATCGAAAATACAATTTTTTTTTTAAAATTGTAAAGAATCAAGTGCACTACAATAATATATAATTTTTTAAAAATTTGGATACGTATATCAAAAGTTATTCAAAAATGGTGCACCTATGTCTGTGAGAACTATGGAGACACTAGTAAAAGAAATTCAATAATAATATGTTATTGTTGTTCAAATTGAAAAAAAATTATATGGTTAGAAAGCTCAGAAGATGGGTGAAAATACGGTGGCAATTTTAGAAATACCCACTTTATGAAGTGTAAACCTGATGATGACAAAGTCGATAAACCAAGTTGATAAAATAAAACACGTCAAAAATGAGAGAAATGGAGGGAAATCAAACTTCCAATCCGTATCTTTGTCATCCAAGCCTATTTCAAAGCCTAAAAATTCAAAAGCGCGTACGGGGTACTTATGGTTTAAAAAGTGCGTACGGGGTATTTATATTGTAAGAAGCGCGTACAGGCGTGTTTCCCATTAAACAACGTGTACACGCTATTGTATAATATTATATTCTATGTATAATATGTGTATATTCATATAATATATGTAATATATAATATGTGTATAATATGACATTGTATATATAATATGTTTATATACATATAATATATTAAACATATATATACACATGTAAGTGTATCGTCTCTCCCTCTCAAACGCATACAAGGTCTCTCTCTCTCTCTCACTCTCTCTCTCTCCTCTTCTCCCTTCCTCCATACCCCATCCCTCTTTCTCTTCTTCTCTCCCTCCATACCCCACTGCAACTGTGTCTACACTTCTATAGAAGTAAGTGAATTTATTTCTTATCTGCAACTTCCTCTTTGATTTTTATCATGTATTCTCTCCCTCCCTCTACCTCTCCCTTCCCCCCATGTTCTCTCCCTCTCTCCCTCTCTCTCTCTCTCTCTCTCTCTCTCTCTCTCTCTCTCTCTCTCTCTCTACCTTCCCTTCCCCCTCTTCTCTCCCTCTCTCCCTCCCTCTACCTCTCCCTTCCCCCCATGTTCTCTCCCTCTCTCCCTCTCTCTCCCTCTCCCTCTCTCTCCCTCTCCCCTCTCCTCTCCCTCTCTCTCCCTCTCCCCTCTCTCCCTCTCTCTCCCTCTCCCCTCTTTTCTCCCACCCCCCCCTCTCTCTCTCCCCCTCTCTCTCCCTCTCCCCTCTCCTCTCACTCTCTCTCCCTCTCCCTCTCTCTCTCTCTCTCTCTCTCTCTCTCTCTCTCTCTCTCTCTCTCTCTCTACCTCTCCCTTCCCCCATGTTCTCTCCCTCTCTCCCTCTCCCCTCTCCTCTCCCTCTCCCCCTCTCCCCTCTCCTCTCCCTCTCTCTCCCTCTCCCTCCCTCTACATCTCTCTCCCTCTCCCCTCCCCTCTCCCTCTCTCCCTCTCTCCCTCTCTCTCTCCCTCTCTCTCCCTTCCCTCCCCCCTCTTCTCTCCCTCTCTCCCTCCCTCTACCTCTCCCTTCCCCCCATGTTCTCTCCTCCTCTCCCTCTCTCTCCCTCTCCCCTCTCCTCTCCCTCTCTCTCCCTCTCCCCTCTCCTCTCCCTCTCTCCCTCTCTCTCCCTCTCTCTCCCTCTCCCCTCTCCTCTCCCTCTCTCTCCTTCTCCCACCCCCTCTTCTCTCTCTCCCTCTCCCACCCACCCTCTCCTCTCCCTCTCTCCCTCTCTCTCCCTCTCCTCTCCCTCTCTCTCCCTTCCCCCCTCTTCTCTCTCTCTCTCTCCCTCTCCCTTCCTCCATACCCCTTCCATAACTTTTTTAAGGCTTAGTAGCACGTACGCGGTACTTATTACTCATAAGAAGTACTATTCCCATTATTCGATACCCTGGGATAACATTTTTAGACTTAGTAGTGCATGCGCACTACTTATCAGCTGTGAATATCGTTGGGCTTGCCAATATTTTATGGCCTAGCAATGCGTACACAGTTATCAATGTAGCGCGTACACGGTTTAGAGACATAGTTTTAGTTGCCCAAGAGCCTCAACAACCTCAAAAGAAGTTTTTGAGGTCGTTGAAGTCCCCACTTGAACTGTGTCTGCACTTTTATCACTGTTGTATACATAAAAGTAAGTGAATTTTTTGTTTTTTGCATGATTTCAAATTATTGAATTGTTGTTTTTATTAGTTTTTTGTTTTTGCATGGTTTCAAATGATTAAATTATGATTGTTTAATAGTTTGATTCCAAAAAATAGTGATAAGATGCATACTTATGGTTATTTATTTATTTTTGAACTTTTCTTTACATATATATGTAATATGATTCTATTTAGGTCAACCAATCTCAACCATGGGAAAGAAAAAGTGAGGAACGATGGAACAACGAGAGGCTCAAAAGGAAAGACAAAGGCAGCGTATGAAGAAATTGGGTGACATAAGAACAATGGGAGAAGAAGGTATGTCAACCTCAACATCTCAATTCGATTTACCAAATGAATATAATGCATCTAATGCAATTGAAGAAGAAACATTTGATAATTTACTGTTTGAACCTAATGCAATTGAAGAATAAACATTTGATAATTTACCGTTTGAACCTAATGCAATTGAAGAAGATACATCAATTAAATTATGAACATATTACACCTTCTCTACTTGATGAATTGAATGTACATAATGCACCGATGTTAACACCTCCTAGAATCATTCGTAGGAAACCAAAGTATCTAATTGACATTGACGAGAATATATTGAAGTCAATACCCAATAAAATGAATGAACAAACTTGTAGGATAATGGTTAAAACAATATGGCAAAACTATTTTAAAAACTTAAATCAAACTGCAAGATGTTAATTAATTGTTCAAATGATTAAAAATTTGAATTTTAGAGAGACAATGAAAATTCTAGGCCTAAGATCATCTGAAAGTAATAGTGAAAGAACTATTGTCAGAAATATATTTGATGCATATCAATCTATTGGTTCAAAATCACGTAGTAAAGATTCTAATGCTACTCGACGTGTCATTACATCAACCATAATGAGTAAGAAAATTAAAAAAGATCGTTTGATAAGCAAAACAAGTAAGTCATTGAACATTAGTAGAACAACATTAAGTAAAGCATTAAAGAGGTGAGAACAAATAGAGGAACCTAACAATAATTCTCTTTGGGCATTCTCAGGTAGACTACCACGCAAAGACAAGGTTGTTGTAGATGCACTAAAAACATTAATTGAAAATTTTTGGCATCACAACACAAGAGTATCGCCCAACCAAAGAGATGTTGTTAGAAGGAGAATTGGGTCTAAAAATCATGAGCCACATGCGAAACACTATTTGGATATGACTCAAACTAAATTTTATGAAAGATTCCTTCAAAAGTTTCCTCAAATAAAAATTTCTCAAGATTTTTTGAAATGGCAAAACATTTTTATATTAAGATTAATCATGTACGCACCACGTGTTGTTGTAGGATGCATATTGAATTTTCCATGCATTATTATATTTTTCGTCATATTTGTTCTACTTTGCACACTAACGATGTTTTGCAGGAATGTAATATACAAGCACCTCCTAAGTCGGCAAGATAATTTATTTCAAGTGTGTTATGTAATAGACATGATGGTTGCATTTATTATAAGATGCCTTGTTTGGAAGGTTCTTGTGCTATATGTGGTGGTTTGCAACGTTTACCAAGATGCATACATTTGGAGAGAACACATGAAATTGGTACGAAACTAGTTTCTTTTGGAAAATACAAGACAGTCACATATGGAGTTAAAGATGGAAAAGATTTGAAGAGATGTGAGCTAGTGAAAAATGATATATGTGTAGCTCAATTTATGAAAATGTTTCAAGAGAAACTAGTTTATGAGTACATAATGCATACACATAGAGCTCGATGGTTAGATGAGCAATTCAAGTTGTGTAAGGACACATTTCCTCTTGGCACCATTATCTCTATCGTTGATTTCGTTGAAAATTATACAATACAACCTCAAAATGAAGTACAATCCATGTATTATCACTCTACAAAAGTTTCTATTTTTGTACACATAGCATTCATGCATGCAGATGATAGCATAGAGGAGGATAGAAAGGTTGTAAGAGAGTATCACTTCTACATAAGTGATGATCGTACTCATTCATCAGAGTTTGTACAAGGATTCTTTAAAGTTTTCTATGATATTTTAAGGGAAAGGAACATACGATACAACCGACACTTAATATGGTCAGATAATTGCACCACACAATTCAAAAATGCAAGGATGTTTTATTGGCTGACAAGGATGCATGTGACAAGCGGTGTACAACATTTTTGGAATTTCACTAAGGTTGGACATGGTAAGGGAGATCACGATGGTGAAGAAGCATGTGTGAAAAGATCCCTAGCCAGGGAAGAATTGAAGTAGAAAGGTGGTGTTGAGTTGGTAGATGCAGAAACAATTGTGCGATGGTGTAAGTCTACGATGGGTCCAGGTAATCCAGGTACGTCATTGGTTCGTAGATATTTTTGGTTGATTACTGAATCTAACATTGAAAACTATCTAGATTGTTGTACAGTTGCAGGATCGAGTGACATGCACTCATTTATGATTTCAAATTCAAGTTCACTGGTAATTTATACGAGATAGATGGTATGTTTTTGCTCTTCATGCATGTATTGTTTGTGGGAAGAATGTGAATCAGAAGAGTGGGTTGACAAATGGTCTTGTAGACCGTTGGTTCCCATTGATTCATATCAAATTCCGAAAGCACTACAATTGAGCCAGATGGAGACATCAGTGGATTTTGACCATGTATCCGACCTATTGGATTCAGGTGATTTTTTGAGTTAATTTTTTTGCTAGTATTCTTATTGGTTCATTTTGTTGTACATTATAATTTATTTTTGGTATTAATTAACACTTTATAAAATGTAGGTCATGTGTATGCAGTTGTTGCAGAAGAGAACAATGAAGAAGGAACATATTACTATTTGTGTTGTTGTGTTGAGCCTAAAATAAAATTGACAACCACAATCATTGACGGAGAGGGTATTGAGTACCCAATAGGGTCTGTTGTCATGATAGGAACATGGCTTCGGAGATACCCTATCAAGAATTCTGATGTTTGGTTGTTCGAGGACTTTGAAACACATAGACATATTCTTCATTTCTCTAACCTTGTTGTTGCAACAAATATTAATTTGACGAAGTATCGTGGTAGATCTCATAACAAGATTTTATGGAAAGTTCGTGAATCTAACCACGAGGCAATACTTGACACAATACGGGTTAGAGCTGATCCTGAAGGCTCACTTGATTGATTCTATGGTTCAGAGTAGAATGATTTTGAGAATTTTGTATAAATCGTCGATGAATTGTTCTATATTCATTTTTTGTATATATAAATGCCCATGAGCTGATTTTTACATGTTTAGGGGCATAATTTTGTATATTTAAGTGACAATGAGCTGATTTGTACATATGTACATGCCAAATTTTGTATATTAAAATGGCGATGAGCTGATTCGCACATATTGTAATGCCAAATTTTGTATAAAAGCCCATGAGATGATTTTTATATTAAAATGGTGATGAGCTGAATCGCATATATTGTAATGCCAAATTTTGTATAAAAGCCCATGAGATTATTTGTAAGACAATTTTTTGTATAATCAAATAGCCAAGAGCTCATTTGACCATATTTAGAGGCAAATTTTTGAATAATATGTGACAATGTTTTTTGACTATTTTGTTTGTCAATGTTTTATGACTATGTTTTGAGTATATGTGATGTGTCCCTGGTCAATCATGAGCATCCTTGATTCTTGTATAATCATGGATAATTATTTGAGTCATTATCAGGTCATAGGGGTGATAGATTGAGACTAGATACAATTTGAGCAAAAATTGTCATTGTTGTCAAAAAAATTGTCAAAAAAGTTGTCAAGCAACTTCTACATTGCATCGATAGGGTATGACTCTCAATGTTCTGGTGCTTTGGGATGCACAACAAGGGCATGCCTAACGTAAACATTCCCACCCGAACATGCTCACGACATCGGTTTGTGCACACGAGGAACAAAATCAATTCTAGCCAATCTTGCAACTTTTCCTTACAAGCAACTGATGGTTTTTTGAGCAGGTGAAAAAATGCTACTAATTGAAAATGGCTTCGAGTCATCAAAAAATAAGATAGGCCATTATAGAGGAGCCACACGTGACCCCATGGGATCAAACAGATCAACCGTATGTGTCATGGACTGGAAGAAACAGTCCATCAAATTTTGACAATTTTTTGGACTTAGGGCACTTGAGAGATCTCACCGGTAGGGTATGACTCTCGACGTTCTGGTGCTTTGGGATGCATGACAGGGGCATGCCTAGTGTAAACATGCCCACCCGGATGCACTCGTGACGTCAGTTTGTGCACATGAGGAACAAAATCAATTCTAGCCAATCTTGCAACTTTTCCTTGCAAGCAACTGACGATTTTTTGAGCGAGCGAAAAAATGCTACTAATTGAAAATGGCTTCGAGTCATCAAAAACTGAGATAGGCCATTATAGAGGAGCCTCATGCGACCCCACGAGATCAAACAGATTGACCATATGTATCGTGGATTGGAAGAAATAGTCCGTCAAATTTTGACAATTTTTTGGACTCGGGGCACTTGAGAGATCTCACTGGTAGGGTATGACTCTCATCGTTCTGGTGCTTTAGGATGCACGAAAGGGGTATGCCTAGCGTAAACATGCCCACCCAGATGCGCTCGCGACATCGGTTTGTGCACACGAGGAACATAATCAATTCTAGCCAATCTTGCAACTTTTCCTTGCAAGCAACTAACGATTTTTTGAGTAGGCAAAAAAATGCTACTAATTGAAAATGGCTTTGAGTCATTGAAAATTGAGATAGGAAATTTTAGAGGAGCCTCATGTGACCCCACGAGATCAAACATATCAACCGTATGTGTCATGGATTGGAAGAAACAGTCCGTCAAATTTTGACAATTTTTTGGACTGAGGGCACTTGAGAGATCACACTGGTAGGGTATGACTCTCGATGTTCTGGTGCTTTGGGATGCATGACAGGGACATACCTAGCATAAAAATGCCCACCTAGATGTGCTCGCGACGTTGGTTTGTGCACACGAGGAACATAATCAATTCTAGCCAATCTTGCAACTTTTCCTTGCAAGCAATTGACGGTTTTTTGAGTAGGCAAAAAAATGCTACTAATTGAAAATGAAGCCATTTTGATGCTTGGATGGATTACCAATTCTACCAACAAAAAGCAGTACCTACAATGTGTATTGTCTATGATATGTTTACAGGGTGGGCTGTAGACACAACCCAAAAATATAACATTTTCAGTATCCTGTTCAATACCCATGGGGCCTTTGCAACAAGTCTGTTGCATTCCATTTCCTATTCAATATTGCAGAGCGTGTTGTAGAAAGATGGGGAAGACAGTCTTGTGGTGAGATTCAATCTGCCTTGTCCTCTCAAACTATTTAAACATGAGGTATCCCCACTTTACTTCAATCCAGATCTTTCAAACTTCATGTAGCACTATGTTAGTCAGTGTTACCAGGAGATTGGCAAAGGCTCAGGAATACTGATCAATACGCTCCATGAGTTCGATCCTTTCAAAATTGATATTTTTTTATAGATTCAAAGATAGATTTTTTATTGCTGAAAAATCCCGAAATCAAGGGTTCTAGTCGGCGTCACTAAAAAAATAAAACTTATTTTTTCCTAATTTTAATTTTTTGAATAGATGACATATATATGCAATGTTAAAAGAAAAAGAAAAAATAAATTTTGATGTATATTTTTCTCGTAAAAACATTTTAAAGTCCAACATAGCTGAATTTGGTAGTTTTCATTTGGTGTCACCTTTTATTTATTAAATTTATCACTATAAAAAAATAAATTATACCCTTTTGGAGAAGATTCTCTCATCTAGTGAAAAAAATATTTTGTAAATTTTTTTAATATCAAGTAATATTTTTTTTAATTTCAAATCAGCCTCTTCTCGAACTTAAAAAACCTACTTGCAATGTTTAAAGAATAAAACATCTTAAAATTAACCAAAACATTGAAAAATTATGTCTAGATTCTTGACTTCAAGCGTTACAAAAGAATATTTTTCAATTTTTTAAAAATAATATTATTCCCAAAGAAAAATACAACAGAAGTGGAAATATTTAGAAATGTAAAGAAAGTTGTGATTTGACTGCCACATCACATGACACTGTATAGACATGTTCAGCCGAAATAGGTTCAGTCAAACTTTTTGTGCAGAAAATAGGTTCGGGCAAACTAATTTTGACCAAACTTATTGTGCCATTTAGGCACCACACAACTGCCACATAAGTTCAACCGAACCTATTTCGGCTGAACTTATAAAGTTGGCCTCAATTGCAACACAACAATGTTCTTTAGCCCTTTATAATGAATAATTTGTGTACCTATAGGTAGAGTGGTTAAGTCGAATTGAAAGTTGATCCCAACACTCAATCAGTGGTGGAAAAGAAGTTTCATGATATGGCAAAGAAGCAACAACATGTGTCAAAGACGAGTTTGGCTAACTCTCCAAGTTTCCACATTACCTAGATCTCAGATGGCTTAAAGCCATGTGTAGAAATAGATGGGATAATTATTTAGTAAATTATAATAAGTAAAATATATTCTACATTTAACCCTCCACTTATGTACAACTTAGGGAGTAATGTATATTATGATGATGGGTCCTAGCTACTAACTATGTTACATACTCGTGTACAAATCTCTCATAAAACTGAGTAAAGGAGAAAACCACTTAGGAAGACAACTCCAATCTAAAAGAGAAAGGATACGATGTGATTGTACAAGCGAAGAAGATAAGTGATAGTAGGACTGAGCAGGACCCCGAAATACTACTTTAACATAATGTACAATGAATGTTCTACCCCTAAGAAAGAAATGAGAGATTATGCAATGCCTCCATATTGTGATGTCTATAGTGTTGGTAGATGCTTGAAACTAGATGTTATAAATGATCCAAACTTGCTGACCAACACCAAAAATGTGTGCAAGATGAATTTCCAGTTTGAATACATAGGAATTAATATTAATGTCTCTAAATTTTGCACATGAGTCAAAGACTAAATGTTGCCATAGTGACTTCCAAAGGTCTACAATGTTGAAAACTAGTATGCATATATCTTGTTGTAAGGAATCAATGATGCTTTCTATGAAGCATTTTTGGATTCATGTGCAACAATAAATGATGAGATCACAACACATGTTAAAGGACTACATCGTTCATCTCCATATGATGTAGTAATCAAGGTGCAAAGTTCTTAATAAAACAAATTCACGAAAAAGCTCAGAGACATGACCCAAAACAACCTTCCAAATAGAATACTTATAAGGGAAATGTGAAAGTGTTCATAAAACTACTCACTAAAATGCTTAGAGGCACCAATCAAGACAACCCCCTTGATGCAATATTTGAAGTTATTTGTTTATTTTCACTTCTAAAACTAACAAATTGAAGTCAAGAAAGGTGCATATTTGTGAATTCCATGCCTCACAATCTTTAACTAGGAAAAAATATATAATTTTCTTTTAATTAATACTACTTCACTCTCAATATCAACATGTAATTTATGGTTTTTTACCTTAACTTAAAAAATAATATGATTATAGTTAACTATCATTGATTAATGTGCTAACCTCGTAGAATTTCTACAACAATATTCTAATAAAAATTTGACTTGTATTTACATACAATAGATATATCAATATGGTTATATAAATCATATATATGTGGTGCATAATTGTATTTAAGCGTTATAAGAGTGAATAAATAGACAAAAAATAATTATTGGTATGGGTTTTTCTCGTGTTGGTACAACTTATTTTTATTCTTGATTCATTGTTTCTAATGATAGAATTATTGTAGGTAACAATTTTTCAACCAAGATATTTTTTTTATTTTTTCTATTTTTAAGAACATGTATACATGCTTACTTTTAAGATTTGATGATTAGATAAGCAATAATATGATGTATGTGTGTTAGATCACTCAAGTAACTTCTAATCTATATGCATAGTTTTAAATATGTAATATTGTATAACTTAATCTTATAATATGGTGTCTCTTGATTTAAGCATGCCCTCATGTTATTATATTTCAAACTCGCATCATGCTAAGGGAATGAGGCAAATAACATATAGTATTTCCCTCTTAACAGCTTTGAAATCTTCTATATTTCCATATCTTATATTTCCCAAATCATTCCACCATTCATAACTAATACAAATGTTAAATTTTACCTACTAAATAATAAATTTTAATAAATTTCAAAATTTTATTTCTTGCACTAGGTTATTGCATCACTTTTCTCACACATTGTCCAAGTATCAAGTTTCACATGCTATAATTGCCATCTACAATGTTGCTTGTTGTCTTTAATATTTTATAAAAATAAATAAAATCCTAGCCCTTGACCAATGAGAGGAACCTTTAAAAAAAGCTCCGAAGGATGTTCATCAACATTATCAAATTTTCATTATAAGTCCATACATCCAAGGTAAATCCATGTTTACACATACTAAAGGTCTATAGACATTATGGTTGAATCCATAATTAACACCATTTTCATAAGTTAGGATTGAGTATATGGGTGAATCCAAGTTGCTCCACAACCACAAAATGCAATAAAAAAATTATTTTATTTCCTATAATTTTCACCTAAAAATATGCATATCATAGCGAATCTCTATGAATTTGTGTATAATAGGCAATTTTTTTTGGCCAATCAGATAGTCGTAAAATATTTTTCTTTATTAAAAAAGTTAAAAAATATTCATATATATTATAAAAAACTTAAATTTTAAAGTAAAACAAAAAAATACCAGATTGCAATTGATTTAAATTGAAAAAATAAATAAATAGTTAAACATAAAAGTGAAAATTCATTGCAATAGTACTATGCCTAACTAACTGCAAGTACTAAAAATCCTCATAAAGTCCTACATATTGATGGCATACTAATTGAGAATATCTTTTAAGCCCATGCAAATCACTTAACAAATCTATCTAATGTTATTATCCTCTTAAAACCCATGCTAGAGAAATTTGATGTTTCCTTGGTCTTTTTGGATTCTATGCAAAGAAAAATCTTACATGATCTCACAACAATGCCTAAATATTTCAGTAGTCTCAACAAATCGTTTATAGAGCACGCTAAAAAAAAAAAAGGCAAAGGAAGTCTTTTCTAACTTTAGAACACTACACACTCTATTTGTATTACTAGTATAATTAAATCGTCACTTTTTATTAAAAATCTTATAAAAAATAATAGAAAAAACATGAAGAAAGAAAGAAAATTCTCTCCCATCTTTTAACATTACCATCCAAATCAATAGGCTACATTTCAATCAATATACTACATTGGTATTATGGATAAAAAATATCAAGGACCCTCACAACAATTCTTCTCCCTTAGTTTTAGCTACAAGCCGCCTATCCGCACATCAAAATAAATATTGACAAGATTGTAATTTATATTTAATAATTAAAATAAAAATCAGGTTATAGTTTATAATTAAAGTAAAAATTAGATACAAGATCGTAATTTACATTAAATAATTAAAATGATAATCAAACCTGATTTTTGCTTTAATTATTAAATGCAAATTACATTGTCAATATCCATGCCGGCATAGCCAAATCCCTTTATTCACCTTTTACCTCCACACCTCTCATGTGAGTAAAAACTCATGCTTCTTTTATGTCCCCATGCCTCTACTTACATTCCTTTTTATGGCATTATGTGGGCGCCTATGCGCTTTTGTCGTATGAATGCCTTCAATTTTGGAGTCGTTTCCTTTTTTGGGGGTAGGCTCCACCTTTCTAGTCACCTTTGCACACTAATTATTACTGGTCCAATAGCTTCGTCATGAATGACGGAAGGACAACAAAAGCCAAAATTAGCAAGTGTCAGAGCAATTGCCCCAAACGTATCCTATACACAACCAAATAAAACACCACACAAACTCATAATCCGGTCTTACATGTACAAGGGGACCAACTCATTTCAGGAGAGCTTGTTTTGGTAAGCCAAGATGATTGGGTTGCAGAGGCCTCACGTTGTGATGGTGCCATTCCCAGCACTAGGTCACTATTCCTTTTCTCGACCTCGCAAAGCTCCTTGCTTCCGATGGCCTCACCATTAGTTATGTCACAACGCCTGGAAGTGTCTCTTTCCTGCAGGATTACATATTATTAGTTCCTACCCATGGAAGGAATACTTATGCATTCACTATGTTTTTAAATAGTGATTAAGCATTGTGTTTTCAGCCAATCAATTTTTAGAAGCACGTTCCAATTCTTGTGATAGAAGTTGTTGATTTAATACCCCCATACTTGTTGATATAATGTCCAACTTTTGTACAACATTGCACCAATAGTTGTATGATAAGTACCAATGATTGAATGAAATATACCATTTGTTGTGAAAAGTAACCAATCATGTGATGCCACATCAGCTGCACAAGTATTGGGGCTCTTTTGCACACTTATTGGTCTTACTTTTTTTTTGGGTTGTTTTGGACACCTTGACAAAAAACATGTTGATGTGGCATCATATTTGATGATGTGACCCTGAAACCCTAGTTATAAGAAGAGGACTTGCCAAGTAAGCTGTTGTAAAAAAATTTGGAGTGATTTGAAATTTCCACATAAGATTTTGAGAAGTGCGAAGTTAGGGTGCACAACTACTGGATCCTCTCCCCTAAATTTCTCTTTTTTCAAAAGATAACTTGCTTATTTTTTAACAAAAAATATTTTAAAAAAGATTTCTTTATGTTGTGATTGGTCTATATGAATTTCTATAGACATAAAATTTAATTTTCATGAACAAAAATAACATAATTTTTATGTACTGTTACAATTAAAAGCTGTCAGAAATTTAATGCATCCACAGCAAAAAATATTAAAAATTATTTACGTCAGTTATTAATCTCAGTTTATGTCCCCATAGTTTATGAGAGCACATAAGTTAAAAGTGGAAATCGCAAAGTTGTCGATCGCCATTCACTATCATTTTCGTACTCACCATCACTTATCCGATAATTTGCTCCGTGTGGGACCCAGTAATTTTCTAGCTTACGTAAATACATTTCAAATCTCATTAATAACCAAAAACATCAATGAGATATGTTAATGTACTTTATCTATAAATAAATAATAAAAACACTGGATTTACCATTATTTAAAGCATTTCTTTTTTTTTTTAAATGAAGCCACCTCTATTACATTTGGATTATAAAGTTAAATTTATAATAAATATTTTTATTTTCATAATTTTTTACTAATAATTAAATTATATCTAATAATAATTATTAAAAAAAGAAATTTAACAAATATAAATATTTAATTTTTTATTATATTCTTTTTTAAAATATTGATTTTTTAATAGATTGTATTTCACTTTTTTACTTTTTAAAATTCAGTTTATTTATAATTTTAAATATTAAAGATAAAAATTAAAATTAATTTTTTTTTTAATTTTTTTAAAATATTTTGTTTGGAGTAGTGTTCAATTTTATAATATTTTTTAAATTGTTAGTATTGATTTTATAAATTTATTATTTTTTAATTTTCATCTTTATTAAGAATTGTGGTTTAGAAATAATTATAGTAAATTTTAACATCTATTTTAATTATTTATTTATGCAATCTAAAAGTAATTTAATAAAAATGCTATTTATGCAATGCAATTACAATTGTACAAAGATTTTTAAATTTATTTGTATGATAATTTATAGTACTAATGAAAGAATCATATTTTATAATTATCATTTAAATAGAAAACACAATGACAATAATATTTGTTTATTTTTTAATTACATTTAAAAAATTAGAATTCACTTTTTACAATTTTTAATAAATTTTATTTAATTTTTAACTTTTAAAGTTTGGTTTTACTTGTAACTCTTAATGTAAAAGTTAAAATTTTAGCTTTAAGATTTTGAATATCATTTGATTTTATTTTTAATATTTTTATTTAAAGACTATTCAACTTTATAACTATATAATCAAATCAACTAATGAAATGAAAACTCTAACTTTGATATATCATATTAATCATGTAATAAAACATTTAATATTCTATACAATTCAAAGTTTCAAATGAAAACTATAACTTTGGTGTGTCATTAATCATACAAGGAAAAATCTCTTCTATATAATTGAAAGTTTAAAATGAAAACCATAATTTTGATGCATTTTATTAACCATGTAATAATAAAAAAATTGTTTTATATGATACAATTCAAACTTTGAAATTGAACCTGTAATTTTAGTAATATGCTTAGTCATGACTCTTATTATCTATCTCTATGTCCTCTCTAACTATTGTAGGAACTTGACACATTGAATATCTTGTTTTTCCTATCAAATTCTTTTTAAAAAAAAATTAGCTAATGAAAATTTTAGTAATTAAATTAAATTGATTAGCTTAAAATAGATATAAACATATATTTTATAACATTCTTATTGATTAAATTTTAAATCCACCTCTTCACACTAAAAATTAGTTAATACACCTTAACATTTTTAAATGTTAATTTTATACTACAAAATAGATAAACTTAAAAGAAATTAAGCCATTTGATTTATGATTTTTTCGAGTCATTTTAATTTATATAATCATTTTGATTTATATTTTTAATTAAGTTGAAACATATGTTAGTGGATTTTGGAGGATAAATGGATTCATTAAGAAAGTTTTATAATGAATAGTTTATAAGTTATCATATTTATTATAGGTTTTATAAATAATCTAAAAGTTAAGTAGTTTTTTTAAAAATAAAATTAATGATTAAATATATTTAAATTAGAGTAATATTAGAGTAGGCATATGATCTCTTTTTCACTATAGAGCCACGGGCAAGTAATTTTTATTGAAGTGTATTCAATGGCACGCAAAATGAACATGCATTCGATATCACAGGTTGAAAAATGGATATGAATTATCACTAAATCCAAATTGTGTGTAAATTAGGTTTAAAGTTGTTTCACGCTGCTAGTTCTTTGTTTATTTCATGCAACTCTAATGTTATTTATGTTACATTTAAGATATTTTATTTATTTATATATCTTATATCTTATTTTTTTTACTAATGTACCTATCAACTAATAAGTTGTATGGATGATAATATTTCTAATTTTAATTATTTACATTTTTAAAATTTAAGATTGTAATGATTTATTTTTTATATTTTATTTTATATTTTGTAATTATATTTAGTTTATTTGTAAACATTAATATCATTATCTTATTTATAAGATTAAAATAAATTTATATCACATGTCAATAATGTCTTGGATGTTAAGATATCATTATTATTATTTAATTATTTTTCATAAAATTAATAATTAAATAATTTGAATTTATCAAAATTAAGATTAGTTTTCTACCTATATTTAGAAATTATTTTATTATTTGTTTGGAAGTCTACTTCCCATTTCATTATGAATTTTTTAAAATTAATGGAAGGGGTGATATGGTTATTTAATAATAGAAATTAAGGAGGGATTCAGAATTCGTGTTTGATATGATATAAATTTTATTTATTTGTAAATAAAGTATAAATATTTAAAAATGTATAGTCTTTTTAGAGTGGGTAAGAGAAGGGAAAAATCTAATCATAAAATATTATGACAATTTTTAAACATCATAAATATCTAGTAGAGAGGTAGATGCACTTATAAATGTGTGAGAATAAAAAATGCATTTCCATGTAATTTTACCATATAGATTCATTTGCAAACATGCTTCATAACTAAAGTAACCATTAGTCTTCAAAGGAGGTGCTTCAACAATTTACAAGTTACATGTAGTTATAGGTTACATTATTCCCTTGCTCTAACTCTAGAGGTCGAGTAGAGTATGCTAAACTTGAAGGAAAAAAGACCAATATTCTAAACTAATAGTCATGGGAAGATATGTAATAAAATTGAGTCAACCAATATTCTAATTAGATTTCTAGTGGCTTCATAATTTTTCTAACACCAAGAACGATTAAAGGCAACTATCCCAAAGGTTGACCAAATTAACTTCACTGTAGAGAGCAACATCGTACTTTTGAATATTCACTTTTGCAAAATTCCAATTTGATTCTCTTTTAACTTATTATAACTCAATAACTCTTGCATCAAAACTTTTAAATTGTAAACCTCGGGGATAAATTTAAGAAACCACCCCCCGGGCAACTATGTAAAATCCTAGCGAATCAGACATTATTTTCGGGGGGAAATTTTCATATGGATGGCGAATTTTTTTTTTTAAATGGGGAAAAAAATAATTTTGTATTGGCGATTTTTTTCTAGGGTACGAAAATTCCATAAATTTCTGGCGAATAATACCTTGTTCTATGGGGAAAATATTTATTGTGGGAGGTGAATAATTTTTGTTAAAAGGAACAAATATATAATTGTATGAGCGAAAAATTTTACTCCGAAGGAAAAATTATTTAAATGTATTGGCGATTTTTATCCACCGCTTGAAAATTATTTAAATGTATTGGCGATTTTTATCCACTGCTTGAAAATTATTTAATTTGTTTTGGCGATTTTTTTGTTATTTATGGAAAAATATATAATTTATTGGCGATTTCATGAATTCATTGCCATTAATAGACAAGGCACATCACATCACATCACATAATACATTGAGTCCGGACTCTACACGATGTATCAATAAGCGTGGCCTCTTTGACACGTGAAGGGTGACACATACCTAAAATCTATCAATGATTTTAAACCGTTCGATGATCGTAGATCAATGGCTGAAGTTTTATTTTGGCCCAATTTTCTGAAGAGAACATAGCTCACCAGAAAGTGCTCGGAATGGAATTGGATTCAATAGACACGTATCAAATGTCACGAATCACGATCGATAATTTCGTTCATTTAATATATATATTTTCACTAATTGCAATCCACTCTGTCCCCACGACTTCCAATGTGATACTTGCAAATTTGGTACTGGTTTATAGCTGTTTCCATTTTCACACAATAGTGCATTTATGGGAAAGATTTGCAGAGATACGAAAGATTTAAATTTTTTTATAGCAATTAATACAGTTAAAGAAGTAATTATTACAATCAAGAGCTTCAACAATTTATATATGATCTCTGCTTCTTTCATCTTCAATTAGCCTTTGCCATTTGGTAGATAAATCGTCGGAGCTCATGGTATTTAAATTCTTCCTCTAGTTTAGGTTTATAGGCTCAGGTTGTTTAATTTGTTAATTTGTTTTCTCAAGATGGACACTCCCATCCACTTGAGAAGCATTTTTGCAGAGGACCAGAGGGCCTTTCTAGGCTCCGTTAGAGACCCAACCCTCCAATTAGTCTGCAAGGAGGTTGGGTTGTTCACCAATGAGGCTGTGTGGATGGTGTTGGGCAGAGAGTTTCTGCGAAACAAAAAATAGGTACCATGTTAACACAGACAATACATCCCACTTCTTAGTGTCTCTTCTAGACCTCAGAGGAGACAAGGTGGATATGCTGATGTTGTTGAGGAAGGTTTTTAAGGAAGACTTCCTTGGAGATGACATTACTCTTGTCGTCCTTGCAGAAGTAGGGGTGGGGATCCCTTGGGCGAGTGAATTATCCAAGCTTCTCCTCCCTGACCAAACAGTGTCAGTGGCCAGGCAACCATTTCTCTTGAACCTGAATGCAGAGCAATTGACGCGTCACAGAAAATGGGCGCGGATTGGTAGGGACTTCCTCTGGAAATGGTTGCTCCTGGATGACTTTCCAAACTACATGTGGCTTGAAGAATTCTCTCAGCTTATGCTGTCTAAAGAATTATACATGGAAGGAGGGCAAAATTCTTAGGGCAAAATTGTAAACAATTCCACTACCTAAGCCCTAGCCTTGCCCCCTGGGCCCCTAGTAGTTTTTTTTTCCTATGTCCTTGAACCCTAACAAGCTCAGTGCTAGTGGCTCACTCATTTTGGCTTTTAAGTTTTTGAGGGACTCAAGTCTCAGACGTAAAAATTGTAAATTTCCAAAGCATAAATATTAATGATAATTTTTTAAATTCCAGTTTGTTTCAGTTTGCCTCTTAGAGTCTTATAGATATAAAAATGCTTTCTATAATTCTATTTCATTTTGTGAGATTTTGCCAAGATCAAGAGCTCAATGAAATGTACAAAATGGAGACATAATATGGGATAAGAATAAACTGTATTCTCATCAATAGAAAATGATCAATAATCAATTCAATAGTTTCATACAATGTAGATGAGCTTGATTATATAGGCAAGGCTAGGGATATGTGAGCACACAAACATGACATGTGGCTCAATAAGAAACAAGGGTAGGTAGGAAATAGGTGTGGGTAGGTAGGAGAAATAATATAATAGTCCACATGAGGTGGATCACCCACTGAATGTGGAGTGTAACAATAAGAGTGGAGTGTAACAACAAGATCAACACCATAAAAGGTGGAATTTCTCCTACACACACTATCCCAATGTGGCACAAACACCCAAGTGTCTCATACCCAAACTACTATGAAATGCATTATCCTAAGTAAACTTAAGTAAAGTGTAATAATATCCAAGATGAATAATTATTTACACCAACACACCCCCTTAAGTGCAACTTAGGGGAATGCACTTAAGTCTACAATGCAACTAAGAAATGCAAGATGGGTCCCAGCTATGAGGCCATATTAGGTACCCATGTACAAATGCAAATGCATGCAAACCAATGCAATGAAATCTCTCACAAAGTGGGGAAAGAGAGAAAAACCCAATGGGAAAAAACCCTCCCCCAAAAGAGAGATGAAAAACATACAAGAGAACTCTCATAGAAGAATGTGAAGGACAAAACCCCATGTGAGGAAAAAGTCCCTCCCATATGAGAGAAGAAGAGAAGCTAGGAAGCCCCCCCTCAATGTGGAATCTGCACCAATGATAGAAGCTCAATGTGTGAAGAAACTGCTCCATGAACGTCGAACAACATTCCTCCCCTTAGGAAGAAACAAAACCAAAGGTGTATCCATGAAGTGTCCCCAATCATGAAGGGAAGATGTATGAAGAAAACTCATGATGAAAGGAATCTCTGAAAACTGCTCAATTGTCCCCATGTCGATGTTGAAAGATACCCCCTCCAAAGGTGGTAAACTGTGCCACACTGCTGAAAAAGGCACTCCAAGATCTAGTGGAGATGGATGTAGAACATGTCCCAAAGACTCACATGTCTCCTCAAAACATAAAGAGAGCTCCTCCAACTGCTGTACATAAGTATCCACAATCATGTCAACCTCAAAAGAATGATCATGTAGAGAATGAACAAGAGGGTCAGAGTGTGCCCTCGCAACAATCGAAGAAGGATCACCTTCATCAAAGAGAAGATGAATGTCATCAATGATGTCTCCCAAATCTGCAATGTAGGATTCCACAAACAAACTTGTAATATCTGTCAAGTAATCATCCCATGAATCTGAAGCTGGAAGACAATGAATATCTTGCTACACTGAATCACATGAAGGCAAAACTGTCGCACTATCCGCATCATCAGGTGCAATAGGTGATGTGATATCAATATGAGGAGATGAAATACAAGGCTCAAGAATGGGGTCACATGTGAGAATCCCCATGTTCAAGTGTCCAAAGTTCTCAAAATCTGAACCATCACAATAAGTGTGATCATCATGTGTAGAATCATCAAATGTGAAATCATCATCATCAACAAAATCTGAAAAGGAGTATAACTGAGATGCATGATCAACCACCCCAGTCGCAATGATAGCTCTAGTCTCCAAGTCTCTAATGAAACCTGAGTCAGGTGTGAACTCCACAACTCTCTTAGTTGCGCCATGTGTGATTTGATAGATAGAAAGGAGATTGTTTGTCAAGTGGGGTACACACAACACATCATTGAAGGAGTTATCCCCAATGTCAATAGATCCTTTCCCAATCACATCCATGTATGTATGATTGCCCATCAAAATATGTGGCATGGTGCAAGGCTCAAATGTAGAGAACATAGACTGCGAAGATGCCATATGATGAGAAGCCCCTGAATCTAGAAGCCATCTCTCTGAATCATGACTGATAGTTGCACATAAAGCTTTTCCTTTTCTTGTTCCAAAAGAGTGAGTCTTCCCACTTGTTGAAGCCATGAATGCTTGCCCTTTTCCTTTTGAATGTGAGGAAGTGGAAGTTGATGAATCATCCTTCTTGTAGACTTTAGGCAAATCAATGTTATGCTTTTTGATGATATGTGTGAGCTCATCAATCTTCTTAGAATGGCAATGATGCTCCTCATGACCAATCTTTTTACAATAAGCACAAGTAGGTCTCTCCCTCTTTGGTGAATTATCTCTCTTGGAAGAGAATGAATCTCCTTGTTGTGGAGAAGATGTTGCTTTTTCTTTAGGCTTTGATTGCCATTTCTTCTTGTTTGAGTTGTCCTTTCCTTGATTTCCTTTGTTCCCTTGATTTGCCACTAATGCTTGAGACTTAGAAGCCTTAAGAATGCCCATGCTTATCAACTTAGTTTGTTCCATCATCGACATTTCATTGAAAGAATCAAATGTAGGCATTTTGTAGCTTGAACCCATTGTCATCCTATGGGTTTGGAAACTAGAAACAAATGCTGCATATTCTTGTGGAAGCTTGCCTATCAAGTTAAATATCAATTTAGTATCCTTTTTATCAATGCCACAATCTTTGAGTTGTGCCCTCAACTCATTTGCCTTAGTGACATAATCTTGTATAGTATCAAAGTTCTTGGGATCTAACATGGTGAGATCACTATCAATTTGATATCCCCTAATCTCATCAACTTGACCATACAAGTCTTGAAACTTTTGCCAGGCATCCTTGATTAGAGTACATTTCTCAATATGAAAAATGAGATCCTTTGATACATACTTTCTTAAGGTACCAATTGCCATGATATTTTTAGTGAGCCAATCTAAGTGACCAACTGGATCAACCTTAGGATCAACGGGAGCAACAATAGTTCTATCAATGTAATGAGTGAGTCCTTTTTCCATAAGTTTACTCCATGCATCAATTTTCCAAGTAGCATAATTATGTGGAGTTAAGAGAGGAAACTTAGAATAACCCATAGCAGCAAAAAGGAAGGAACACAAGAGCACAAAAATATAAGAGACACCCCCCCAAATTCACTCAATCAAAGTACCCCCCCTAAAGTGATGATTTTGGCACTTTATACTTAGTGCGATTACAATGAGCCACTTGCAAAACAAGGCAAAGTGTACTTATGATGCAAATTTTACAACTTCTCAAATGAGATACAAGAGACTTCAATCAATAGTGCAATGAATCTAACTGAGATTCAAGCAAATATACAAGTACCAAGAGAGACAAAAATGGCCAAAATCTGAAAGTACAATTTCTACTTACAATGGCATCAATCTGATAGCATCATGTGAAAGTAGACAAAAAAATACGCACTTTCAAAAAAAATGACACCTGAAAAGGAGGTCGTATGACCCCAAACGAAGCCTCTGAAATTGCAAAAACTGGGATTACTCAGGTATAGTCACCAAAAATTGCATTTTCTGAAAAATCCATGTATCAAAATCAAAAAATTTCTTCACCACTATGGAGAGCACAAAATTCTAGCCCATTTCAAAAAAAATTGCTCGAAAAAAGGAGCAAAAATGAGCAAGTTATGGCCATTTGAAGTTGAACTGCAAAATAAAAAATGCAAATGAGAGGGGCCTGCCAAATTTTTGAAAAATGCTGACGTGGCGCTGATGTCAGCAAGTCACTGGGTTAAATTTGATGGTCGTATGACCGTTGCAAAAACTTCACTCTCTGCTGACTGGGCATCCGTATTGTACGGACATGTGACGTGACAGATAACTATGCATGTGACTGTGCAGTCCGTACCGTACGGATTTGCTGACTGGGTGAGCCGCATGGCATCTGTGTGGCAGTCGTACGGATGATGTGGCACTGTGTACGGAGGTGACGTGTCGGGTGACTCGGCTGCCATACAGACGGTTTTACCCGCGGGCCAGTGGCCGCCTGCCACGTGGCGGGCGCAGGTCCTCCGGTCTGGTTGTCGCCGGCGGAGGGAGCAACTGGAGCCGACGGTGCGCCGGCGGCAGAGGGCGGCACTGAGGGTAGCACGAGGAGGCGGGCGACGCGACTGCTGCAGTGGAGGGACCTGCACCGGGGAGCGGAACAGCTCAGGGGTGGCGTGAAGGTTGTTGGAGGAGACCGCCGGGAGATGGACGACCGGAGGGTACATGGCGCGGCGGTGGCGACGGAGACCTACAGAAAGGGTATGGGCGCGGGCGGCAGCACGAGAAACAACGCAGTGGCGGGTACAACGCGACCTGCAACCTGCAACACGCAGGTACGGGGGGGTCTGCGGACCCCCAAAATTTGCTTTTTGATTTTTTTTTTTCAAAATTTTTTTTTCAATTTTTTCAATTTTTGATTTTTGAAAAATATTTTCAGAAAATTAAATTTTTTTTTTCCGAAAAATATAATAATTTTTTTTTCGAAATCCGTACAATACTAGCAAAATTGGAGAAAAAAATTTTCTCACCAAAATAGGCCGACTTTATAACCAAAATTCATGGAAACGGCCTTCTGGACGCAATGGCGGGGTCGGATCTGGTCTAGGACGCCTCCAAAAGATGTTGCTCCTCAGATCTGCCTCTTGACGTCGCAATAATGTCTCTTCAAGACGAATCAATGAAGCCCCAATGGCTCTGATACCATGTGAGATTTTGCCAAGATCAAGAGCTCAATGAAATGTACAAAATAGAGACATAATATGGGATAAGAATAAACTGTATTCTCATCAATAGAAAATGATCAATAATCAATTCAATAGTTTCATACAATGTAGATGAGCTTGCTTATATAGGCAAGGCTAGGGATATGTGAGCACACAAACATGACATGTGGCTCAATAAGAAACAAGGGTAGGTAGGAAATAGGTGTGGGTAGGTAGGAGAAATAATATAATAGTCCACATGAGGTGGATCACCCACTGAATGTGGAGTGTAACAACAAGAGTGGAGTGTAACAACAAGATCAACACCATAAAAGGTGGAATTTCTCCTACACACACTATCCCAATGTGGCACAAACACCCAAGTGTCTCATACCCAAACTACTATGAAATGCATTATCCTAAGTAAACTTAAGTAAAGTGTAATAATATCCAAGATGAATAATTATTTACACCAACACATTTTTATTAATTAAAGTTTTTCAAATGTTTTTTGTATATGAGCTACGTTATTTCAATTATTTGTTAAACAATGGAAATAAATTTAATACTGTGATCTTTTTTATATAATGCTTCTTCCTCTATATTTAATATATTAAAAAAAAAAATTCAGTTCGTTCCATTAATTATTTGTACATTGATTATGGTTGATTACAATTTTATAAATATATAGTTAAGATTTGAACTAAAACTCCAACTTACTTATATTAAACTAAATTTAATTATATTAAATTTACTTCTTTTTTTTTTTATCGGTAAATATTTTTTCATTCTATTGATTCAGAGATTTCAAAATACAAAATTTGCAGTCCATGACCATGCATAAACTCAGACAGAAAGAGATCCATACTGCCCACAGTCCAAACTTGTAAATTATCCTACCCTACATCTAGTAGCAGTAAACAAAAAACCAGTTCGTGGCTAGTTATCCAACAAATGTTCTAGCATTGATAAAAAGTTTTGGAATTCAAAAACTAACAGTTGAAAACATTTGGAAGCAAACTAAAAAGTACTGGCCAATAGGCCACTCACTCGCTATCCCCTTGGGTCGCCTCCTCTCTTCCTTCCTCGGAGGTCGATGCTTTCCCTTTTGTTGCTTCAGCTTTCTTTTTTGGAATGCAGTCTAGGCACCCGAAGTCGGGGTTGCCCTCCAAACTTGCTAGTAGTTGTATGGCCATGCCTTCTTCAAATCTATCTCTCAATTCCCTACCAACCTCCATCCTTGCCACCACATGCAGAGCCTTCAAGACTTCATCCACCCTGGTTAATTTCACAAAAAGTTTCATAGCTTCCCACCCCACACGAGCTCGTTCACGGCACTGGTATTTGATTTCATCCTCTAGGCCATGGATAAAAGAGAGCAATTCCTCCTGGTCGTCCCCTTCCTTAATTCAAATGCCAACTCGTGGCACCACCCACTCCAAAATTGAGTCCAGGTTGATCAAAAAATCCCCATCTATCAATTTGACCAAAGTGAGTTTCACCTTTTCCACCTTCGGTTCGAATTCACGGGTCCACCCCATAATCAAAGAGTATACCTCCATGTTGGTTCGATATCGATGATAGATATGTGCTACCTCCTCCGCAAGCATCAGACGAGCTGTCACCCACAATTTCTCATCCTTAAACCAGAATAATCCTTGCATTCATTTATCCAATACTTTGCCCAAAAAGGGCACCAATTTCTTTTCTGTTCCCAGTGTGAAATTGGCCTTCATGGTCACCCGCAATTTCAAAAAACACTTCCTGCAAAAAAAAATGTAATACAGAAGCTACAAGATACAAATTTGCTCTTCTTCAAAACAAAATCTGGCATGTAGATCAAAAGGTAATAAATTCAGCCTCCGTCTAGGGTGGGTAATGAGTGTAGAGGATAAGGCATTAATGCCATGAGATCAGGAAAAATATTTTTTGCCATCCTCTCCTCCCTCTGTTCATGCGACCTGTCGCAAACAGCTTCCTTCTGCAACAAACATTTGCCACCTTGACAGTTGTACTTGCCACATTTATTCACTTAACAAGTTGAGGGCTGCACATTTTTGAAAAGACTGCACATATTTACTTATTTTAATTATATTAAATTTAATTATTTTAATTATATTAAATTTAATTATTTTAATTATATTAAATTTACTTATTTTAATTATATTAAATTAAAATCTATATTAAACTAAATTTATGTTGAACTTTTATATATATTTTTAAACTATTTTTTAAAATTATATATTGTAAACATATTTTTAAAGAATTTTGTTAAACTTTAAATTAATACACTAAATTTATGTTGAACTTTTATATATATTTTTAAACTATTTTTTAAAATTATATATCGTAAACATATTTTTAAAGAATTTTGTTAAACTTTAAATTAATATTTTAGATTTAATATTGAATGTTTTCTTTTTTATATTAAACTTTTACCTTTCAAATTGTATATCAAAAGTTATATTTTTATTTAGTTATTTGTTTTATTCTAGAAACTGAGTTTCATGTTTTATACTATTTTTCAATTTCATATTTTTACAAATAATATTAACATTAGATTTAATAGTTATCTCAAACTATTGCACATCTTTAAAATTTAAGTGTCTCTTATTATGGGACCGACAACATCTAACAACACTCAACAGGTACCATCATCCGTTGGATGAGAAAAGATCAACGACTTAGGGTACATTTTGACCCAAATGTGGGAAGTGAACACATTTGTGAGAACTTCGCTCAGAATTTAACATTTTGAATTTAATTAAATATAATTAAGTCTATAAAACTCTTTTTTCGGACGAAATTTTAAAATGATTAAATAGACTTAAAAAATAGACCCGAAAAGTGACACGAGTATGGTGACGTGCCAGAAAAATGGCAAAAGTCATGGGACCCACGACATTTGACAACAGGTACAATCGTCCGTTAAATGAGCAAAGATCAACGACTTAGGGTGGATTTCGGCCCAAATGTGGGAAGTGAACACATTTGTGAGAACTTCGCTCCGAATTTAACATTTTAAATTTAATTAAATATAATTAAGTCTACAAAGCTCTTTTTCAAGCGGAATTTTAAAATGATTAAATAGACTTAAAAAACAGACCCGAAAAGTGACACGAGTATGGTGACGTGCCAAAAAAATGGCAGAAGTCATGGGACCCACGACATCTGACAATAGGTACAATTGTCCATTGGATGAACAAAGATCAACGACTTAGGGTGGATTTTGGCCCGAATGTGGGAAGTGAACACATTTGTGAGAACTTTGCCCGGAATTGAACATTTTAAATTTAATTAAATATAATTAAGTCTATAAAGCTCTTTTTCGGGCGGAAGTTTAAAATGATTAAATAGACTTAAAAAATAGACTCGAAAAGTGACATGAGTATGGTGATGTGCCAGAAAAATGGCAGAAATCATGGGACCCACAGGCTATGACATCTGACAACAGGTACCATCGTCCGTTGGATGAGCAAAGATCAACGGCTTAGGGTGGATTTCAGCTCGAATGTGGGAAGTGACACATTTGTGAGAACTTCGCCCAAAATTGAAACGTTTTAAATATAATTAAATATAATTAAGTCTAATGTCCTCAGAATTTATACTGAAGTAATGAATGTTTTGTCCTTCGGCATGGAATAGTTATTAATAATAATTAATAAAATTACAACATGATTCTAGATATTTTGCCATCGTTCGTTGGATGAGTTAAGATCAACGGCTTAGGGTGGATTTTGGCCCGAATGTGGGAAGTGAACACATTTGTGAGAACTTCACCCAGAATTGAATGTTTTACATTTAATGTCCTCAAAATTTATACTGAAGTAATGAATGTTTTGTCCTTCAGCATGAAATAGTTATTAATAATTAATAAAATTACAACATGATTCTAGATATTTTGCCCTTTAGGTATTACTTTTGTACTTTTCAGAGTTTTCAAAATAAGAGATTCGTAAATCATAATCATATTTTATTTCATGAACAAACCTGTAAATCGAGGGAGATTCAAAAACAACTACTAGATTGAGGAATGCAAGTTGCAACAGAGACTGTCTGTGCCAATCTAGTGAAATATAAATTTCGGGTAAACTCTACAACACCTACATCCCGCCTTTTTGCTTTTTTTAATCTCGTGGTCCAATTTGAGGGTTAGAATTTTCAGGTTTTTATCTAGAATTATTTTGAATGATTAATAATAACAACAATGGGGAAAACGGGAAGCAATAGTTCAACAGGAAGCCAAGTGAAAAACAAAATTTACCTAACCGAATTGGTTAAAACACCAGGTTTCACTGATGAATACCATGATATGTATGACCCTGCTATCCATGGTGAAAAGCGTATCATAGATATTAGATATGCATTGTCTAGTAAGGCGGCAGATGCATGCAGGGCAAAATTTACTGTTTTCAACCCAATGTTACAACAAAGAACATATAAAATCGCATCGTGGGATGCTGGATTGGGAAGCATGGTGTTACCTGAAGTATTCCCTTGCCCTGATTTTGTTATGGTCTGTGCCGAAAATTATGATGAAGATAAAAAAACAATTGTCAATAAAAATACAAAACAGGAAATTCTATCCATAAACGAGGGAGAATTTGCTCGTTTGTTGAACCTAGGATTTGAATCCCAAAACTCAAACATCCAAATTGACCTTGGAAAACTGGCAGGGAATTATGAGAGTCTCGATCCAAGTCACAGAGATTCATTTATTAAAGCTCTAATAAAGAGTGGTACTGGTATTGTGTTGGATCAAAATCATAAGCCTCCTTATGATTCTAATATTTTTGTTCCATGGGTTGGGGATACTATTTCCTTGTTGTCGTTTTGCCTAGGATTGTAAAATAATAGGGAAGTGGGTGCAAACCTTCTTGAAATGATTTATAATATCCATTGTGTAGGTCAGCCAATAAGATATAATTTTATTGAGCACATTGTTCAATCCATGCAAAAATAATTACTAATGATCAAAAAAGGTTCCTATAAGACATTTAGGTTCTCATCCTACTTGTGCTATCTCCTTCTATCCAAGTATCGTGCAATATTCAAGACCAACAAGCTTCAAATTGTGAACTATAAGATTGATGAGAAGACTGGGAAGAGAACAGAGTGTCCAATATATGAATGGACACCAAAGATAAGGATGCATGATAATAGAAAGAACTACAACCATTTTGTAGACTTCTTTTTGGCACCAATGTATAATGAAATTACAAGCACTCCAATGCCTAGGTTGCATGTGTCTTGTAGAGATTGCATTCAACTCGAAAGTCAAATAGAATTGGCTGACTGGTTCTTCATGGAAGAATTCACTGTGTTAAGGTTTTACGGATCGGTAGTAAAACCATACAGACTTCCAATACATGTGACAGAGAGGGTATTTGTATTGGAGTATGTACGACAATTGGAGAGCACAGATAGGCACTTCCATGGTCAGCAAAAGAAGAGCATATTTCCTTCCTTGCCTTTCTCATGTGGAGGGTTCACATTTGAGAGAAAAGCATTCAATGTGGCACATGATTTTTTGACAGTTTTTAACTTTGGTGATGAAGGTCTTTGGCAGTATGATCCAATCGGTGTAGTTCACGCAAGGCTTAAGAAAAATGGGAATTCTTCAGCGTTATGTCAACATGAAAGTAAACCATTGCTAGAAAAGCTTAGAAACATGGACTCTTGGGATGAGGTTAAAAAAGAGATGGAGAAAATTGCAGCTGACAATAACATTTCAACAGAAGAAATTTCATCACAAATTATGGCATTGCACATAGAGAGGACAGTAGAGGAGGGCCAGGGCATCCAAAATAGGAAGTCCTACAATTTCTACCTAAAATCTGCTAATCCATCTAAGAAATCTATTCCCAAAACAATTCTGCAAGAATGTAAAGAGAGGTTTTGGACTCAAACCAAAATAAATAATTTTTGGACTATGAGGAAGAATCTCGGTGAATCAAAGACTAGTGCATAATTTGAGACCATCGACGAGGATGAAGAGTTTAGCAAATTGTGGAATATGGAGCATCCCACAACAACACATGATAGGAGTGAAGATGATGATGAGTATTAGGTTGAGCCCACTCCAACAACTACTACAGTCCCTAAAATATTAGGTGCAGTCCATGAGTCCATGAAAGAAAAATATAGCAAAGGGGCAAGCATTGTGGCAAAAATGGGTTTTGAAGGTGGTGGTCTAGGTGCCAGAGGAGAGTGCATTTGGTATCCACTTTAGGTACAACTTCCATCAAGGTCAAAATCAAAAGCTCATGTTAAACCAGTCATTGGACTTGATTCTTCAGATTCATCACGGATGGGTACTACTCATTAGCCTCAGGGTCCACCTACATTTGTTTCAGGTTCAAATCCACAATCACCACCACATCATGGTATTCCCATTGGTGGTGAATCAAGTGCCACTGCCACAGGTGGGGAATCTGGGGATAGTATTTCCATTATTGTTCAGTCAAGTGATGTTGTGATTGGTGGGGTTGGCATGGGTACTATTAGTACTGCTGATACTAGTTATCTAGTTGTTGGACAAGGGCTACAACAAAATATCTCTCGCAAGAGGCCACTAGTGGTAGATACTAATACTATTCAAAATCCTATATCAAGTGTCACTGACACTACAAAACAATCATTTGCAGCTTCAAATCACACACCTAAAAAGATTATGAAAACTACACATGAAAGTGTCAGTGGGAGTGGGACAATATCAAGAATTGTTGTTGGTAATCCTAGTCAAGCATTAGTTAAAACCACAGGAATACGTGGAACTGGAGCCTCTGATATTCCTATGTCACCTTTCAAATATTCAATTGCTTCAGCAAGCCCAGATTTTCAATATCGTGACTATGAAAAATATGAACACATAACAAAAGAAAATAAAGAAAAAAAGAAAGCATTTCATAGGGTTTTCCTGACTGAAGTTTTAAACGAAGAGCCTGCAAGGAACATGGTATTTCCAATATATGACCCATAGAAAGATATGATGGAGTTCATGGTTGTTATGCCCCCGACCCTAACTAAAGATAAAAATCCACCACACAATCAGATAGATCCCTCTGAATTTCAAGTTAGCACCCTCCAAATGGATTTTTCCAAAGTACATAATGTGGACAAAATTAGTGTGTCAAAAAGGACTAACGAAGTGGTCTACACTTCACTGCTAAAGGTGGAGAGAGAAAAAAATAAACTGGAGAAACAAATAGAAAAATTACAGGCAGACCTGACAAACGAAAAATCAAGGAGGAAAGCAGTTGATAGCAAGTGCAATGATTTACAGAAAAGGATAAAAAATTTGGGCTCTGCAGTAGAAATTGCAGAGCAGGAGAAGATGGATGTAGAATTGAAGGACCTAACAGAAAAACCGGCTAAAAGCAGTAAAAAAATTGATGAGGAAAAAGCCAGTTTTCAAAAATTATACAAAAGTTATGAGTCTGTTGTTGCCGAAATGAGAAAATTACAGGACCTATTGGATCATGGGAAGGAAAAAGAAAAACATTTGCAAGAGGAAGTAGAGGAAGAAAGAAAAAAATGTGCACAAATGAAAGAAGACGTGCACAATGCAAATGATAAAATAAAAATTTTGGAGGGTAGATTGAAAGATAATATGAAAAATACAACGAAGTATATACAAGAAAATATTTGGCAGCAAATAATGCAGAGGAGTGACAAGTTGTGGGAATGGTTTGAATTGAATGAAAGTTTGAGAGTAATTTATATGAAAATCAAAGGGCACTTTGAGAAGAGCACACATGTTTATTCAAAAGAGGATATGGCAAAAAAGATTTTGCAAGTAGTCTACAGTTCCAATGACAGCTACTTGGCATCCAAGGGAATTAAGAGCCACATTGATGCCATAGTTAAGACATAATCTATCATTCAAAAATGCCAAAAACTAAGGGAAACATCATAAGTTATGGAAAATTGTGGAAAAAAGATATTGAAGCTGCAAGAAAAGAAAAATAATTTGATTAATCTTGGTTTGCCTAAGACCGTTGATCCATCAAATCAATTCATTGGAAAAGAAGCTTACAAAAAAAGCATGGAGATAAAAATGAAGTCTGATTTAGATTTGCTTCCTAAGGACACAACTCCCCAAAGCTTTCTAGAATTCATCCAACTATTTACAACTCTAAATTTGATATTGGATGAAACAATGATGCCAAGTCTATCTTCTAAATATGGAATGTTGATGAAGTTGCAGTTGACTTTCCATAGTTTACAGAATATTGACCTTCTGTCAGAAGAAGAGTGGAGCACCCTACAAAAACTGGCACATAAATATTAAGAATCATAGTATGTATTGCACAATTTTCTTCATTTACTCTTAATTTCAGGGTTTTATGTTTTTTCTATTTGGAATTTGGCATCACTTGACATAACTATTTTGTGAATAGGAAAAAACCAGCACTTGCACAACTATGATGCATAGTGCAAAACTTCAGCTAGTAAATTTGTATTCTCAAATTCTCCCTTGCTTTAACATTTATGCATTTCTCTATTTCTAATTACTAGGTTTTAGGCACTGCTATTATCTATATTTAATTTGTCATGGCGTGAATTAATATTTAATTTTGAACTCTATTTTTTGAACAGGAGACATCAGACATGTAGCAGATGTTAAATTGCTAATACGACTTGTGATGGCCATATAAATCTGTGCTGAGTGTGTGATATTGATGTTGAGTCTTCACATGTTGCAAACTTGCAATTCGACCTGAAGTTGTTGTTGCTCCCTTGTTTCTATAAAAGGGAATTCAGGGTCATTTGCAAAGGGTTCTAAAACTTTGTATTCACTTTTGCATGGACATTGGAGAATCACACATGAGTTGTTGTTGCTCTCTTGTTTCTATAAAAGGGAATTTAGGGTCATTTGCAAAAGGTTCTGAAACTTTGTATTCACTTTTGAAATTTTCATGGAGAATCACATAGATTGGTGTATTACTATTGAATGAATTGTATCATATGGCTAAGTTTTGAATGAATTAAAGAAAATCTAAGTTCTTGACATGTGTATTACTATTGAATGAATTGTATCATATGGTTTTGAAATGTATCACACAGATTTGAGACTCAAACATGTCTAAATAAACAATAAACATCTTTGTATCAATGAATACATTATGGTCTTTTTTTTTATGTTATTTTAAATTTGGAAAATTGGAAATAGAAAGTTAAAAAATACAATTACAATTCAATATTAAATTCTAATTGCAAAAAGTAATATGCTTTTGTAATATGAATGATGAGATACAGTAATAAGATTAATAAATACCAATCTCTTACAGTTGCCATTCATCCTCATCAAATTCAAAGCTTTCTTGATTCTTGTCTGTGGTTTCTTCACTCCGAGTTTGCATACCTTCGCCGAACTGCATCTCAATGCTACCAGTAGGTCCAGTACATGAGTCAATAGTCCCACTGACACTTTGGTTTGAAGTTTTGCCCAAACCTCTTCTTTCACATTTGGACCTCCAGATTTGCTGTGCCCTATCGTAAGGAGAAGTGTGGACATCATACCTAGATGTATAGAGCCTCAAGCAATTTTCCAAATTTTTGTCTAGTTTATTTCTTAGCTTTGATTTTAGGAACCCCAAAGCACTGAAAACTCTCTCATCTTCCACCGAACCCAATATCATGGTAAGACATAAATCAACAAGCTTCACATATTCTGGCATTGAATCACACAACGCTAAGTTCTCGACTATATATTTCCAAAGCCTTGTTACTGATCCCTCTTCACGAGGGTTCTTCATTTTGGCATATTGTTCTCTCATAGTGTATGCAAAATGAGATGATTTCTCTCAAAGATGAGTTTTGTCTAATATTCCATTTATAGTTACTCCATTCAATTCTCTGGATGTGCAAAATTGTTTTATCAAAATCAATAGCTTACTTCGAAAATCAGATGCATTATTGAGGCTCCAATAATGAGGAAACACAATAGACATGGCTTCGAGAAGTTCGTCAGGAGGGAATCTGCTTCTAATTTGTGAGGAAAGATCATATGCAATTTTCTTCACAAAAGTAGTTACAGTTTCAACAATCTTGTCGAAATATTCCCTTGTAACTCTTGCTAGTTGCTTCCTGGGGCGCTTTCCTGGTTCCTTGGGGTCAACCGTGGCATAGAAGTGCATTGGTATCTCAACTCCCCATACATTGGCACATACCTCCCCGTCTGCACTGATTTGTAAAAAGTTATTAGGATTGTTCAAATCTGTGAGTGTCCGCCACTTAACAAATTTTTTCATCAGATAGTGTTGGTTGATTTCGATAGAGATTATTGAGGGTCATGCATGTCATCTTACGCAGTGTAGCATATTCTGCAATATACAGAGCTCTTTTTTGGGTAGCCTTCATAATATTCCTCATTTCCTCTAGCATGGGCAGAAGAGCTGCTAAAGTTAAGAGTGTCTCTAAATTGCTTAACCTCCGAAGAAGGTCAGGAAATTTAGGTTGATCTGATTCGTCGCAAACTATGTGAAATAGTCCAATCAAGGATGGATATTCTGAAAACACTCGATGCGTTAGACCATCCAAAAAGATCCATTTGGTATCATTATCCTTGAGAAGCTTGTTCCCATCAGTTATTCCATCAACAAAGTGTTGAAATTCCATAAATCGCTTGGGACTTCGACAAAAGTGTGAGTAGAGTTCTCTGATTAAAATTTCCATTTTTTTAACTGAACCAAACTTGCTCACAATTTCAAAAGCTAGATTCATTATGTGAGATATGTAGTGAATTGCAATAATGTGCGGTGCAAATGAAGTTTCAATCTTTGTACAAAGACCATTTTTGTGACCTTGCATTACTGAAGCTCCATCTACTCCAACACAAACCAATTTTTTTGGCTACCATCATATCATCCATACCTCCATATTCAATTAAACTTCTCTTTACTAGTTGAAATAAATTTTCCGTTGTCGTACTCTCCTTCATTTTAGCAACAGATAGTAGATGAGGTTGGTAGGTATGATTCTCTACAGTATAAACATGCATGCATACCCATGAAGTATTGTCTACTGCCATAACTTCATCTAAAGAAAATGCAATAAAGTTTGACTCTCTTATTTTTTCCTTTACATCTTCTTTTTCAACCTTAGCAAGATAACTTGCCCATTCCCATCCACTGTTTACTAACCAGTGTCTATTAGGATAGTTAGGAACTTTCAAAAAGTGTAATAAACCACTAATTGATGGGAAATCTATCATAGCACGCCCTCTGCTCAAAATATAAAAAACAACGCTTAATTGAACAACTTTTCCCAGTTGTTCTATTTGCATTGCTTTTCCAAAAGTAGCTTCAATATAACCTTTAACTTCAGTAGGCTTCATCTGTATTTTCTCATGAAAATAATACTCTTTGGCATTCCTCACATGTTGACATTCCTCCTTTGTTTTCCATCTTATCACTGATTTTTAAACCTCGTCTATCATTTGTTTTTCATAAACTTTACCCATATGCTTTTCTATGGTGTCAAATTTTAGCTGCAACCTAATTTCCTTGTTATGTTTCCAAGTGCAAATCTTACACCTACATTCTATTGGAGGCTCGCCTTCAATTGGATTCTCCACTGGTTCAATGAATGGATACTTTGATGCCCAATTAATTTGAAAATTCCTCACTAACATATCCCACTCCAGATCCTTTTTTGATTGTGGTTCACCCTTTTTTGATTTGGCCTTTCTTTTCCCCTTTCGTGCATTATCATCAATGGTATTATCACCCATGTTGATTATATCATTCTGGCTAACTTGGGCATCTACCAGATAATCTTCTTCAAGATCATCCTCATTTGAGATATCAGGTTCACCGTCGTCTTCAACATACGGTGTAGGTGGTGAATTTTGTACTTGTACTTGTGATGATGTACCTTCCTGATTTTCACCACAATATTTTCTAATGCCAAAGTATGAAGACAACATTGTGCTTTTTTTTGGCCTCTCATGGCCTTCCCCACATTCAGGTTTCCTACCCCTATTCCTCTTCGACATCTCCAATGAAATAAAGGCTGGCAAAAAAATATCAATTTGTTGAAGAAGCAATAATAGACTATAATGTATAATATATATTTCATTGGCCCTATGACCTACAATCTAGATGTCTGAGGTCTGAATGTCCCCTCTAAGTCCTGACTACTTGGCACTGACGGGTCGCCACTGAATAAAAATGAACTCAACAATGCAAACAAATATAGATAAATTTAGAATAATATTATAACACTTCAAAAATATGATCGCTCACCTTTAGGTCACTGGCAGTCGCCAATGCAGTCAACAACAATGATTTTCCTTGGTCTGAAACTTCTCTATTGATCAGAATTCAGAGCCTAGAACCCACTAGATTGTGTTGAGATAGATCTGATCTTTGCATGTATTTATATCAATCCTTATATGGCGAACTCCGCGGAAACTTTATATGGTATACAAATATTTGGCGAATCTCGCATAACTATAACACGACTTATGTAATTTTCGAGGCGATTATAGGTCATCCAAATATGACTTATGTAATTTTTGAGGTGATTATAGGTTGTCCAAATAATTGGCAAATACAATATAGTTGGCGAAAGTTGGGGTGAATGGAGACACGCATCGGCAAAATGTCGGGCGAATTGGGTCCTCTTGGCTAACAAATTTTCACATGCCTATAGGTGAACTATGGTCATCTATTACGGCAACCTCGGAGAGTGTAGGTGAAAAAATTAAAATTACCGTGTGTCCACTATATATTGTATTGGCGAAATCATCGCATAGAAACATTTAATTGCCTAAAACATATGGCTATCGGGCCGTGACTTTGATGAAAATTGATAATGTTCTGACGACATGGCCACTCCCAGTCAATACAAAATATTCACCATTTCCCAGGTCGCCGACGTGAAAAATTTGCCATTGGCGAATATTCGCCACTAAAGTAATCTCTGAGCCCAATGCATGTACGTGTCCATCTTACCTTGGTCTTACTTACTGCCAAGTTGGGGTCAGAAAGCAGTTGAGGCAAAGGAAGGGGGCTTATGTTGCAAGGGTTATTTATAATTATTGATTGTGCATTATTTTAGTAACAATTCATACTTTTTAAAAAAATATTCATAAAACATTTACAAAGGGGGCTTATGTTTTATTTTTTTACCCCGTGACGCAGCCCAAGGCCCTTCTGCCTTACCTTGGTCTTACTTACTGCCAAGTTGGGGTCAAGAAGGAGCTAAGGCGAAGGAAGGGGGCTAAAATTTATTTTCAGAATTGTGATTTTTAAATTTAGTGTTGAGATCAAAATTAATAAATTCTTAAATAAAACATAAACTAAAAAAATGCAAAAAAAATGAGATACAAACCTTAAAGAATAACCTTGACCTATTAAGAAGGGGGCTTATATTTGTTTTATAAATTACAGGCATTCCCCACGACCCAACCCAACGCATGTCCATCTTATCTTGGTCTTAATTACTATCAAGTTTGAGTCAGGAAGGAGTTGAGGCAAAGAAAGGGGGCTTATGTTGCAAGGGTTATTTATAATTATCGATTGTGCATTATTTTAGTAACAATATTTTTTTTTTTTAAATATTCATAAAACATTTAAGAAAGGGGCTTATATTTTTTTTTTACCTCTAGAGTATCCCCGTGACCTGGCCCAAGGCCCGTCTACCTTACATTGGTCTTACTTACTGTCAAGTTGGGGTCAAGAAGGAGTTGAGGCAAAGGATTGGAGGCTTGTGTTGTGAGGCGAAGGAAGGGGGCTAAAATTTATTTTCAAAATTGTGATTTTTAAATTTAGTGTTGAGATCAAAATTAATAAATTCTTAAATAAAATATAAACTTTAAAAAAATGCAAAAAAAATGAGACAAACCTTAAAGAATGGTCTTGGCCTATTAAAAATGGGGCCTATATATATTTTTTATTAGAGACATTCTCCATGACCTAGCCCAATGCATGTCTGCCTTACCTTGGTCTTACTTACTACCAAGTTGGGGTCAAGAAAGAGTTGAGGCAAAGGAAGGGGGCTTATGTTACGAGAGTTATTTATAATTATCGATTGTGCATTATTTTAGTAACAATTCATACTTATTTTTAAATATTCATAAAACATTTAAAAAGGGGGTTTATAGTTTTTTTTTTACCTCTAGAGTATCCCCGTGACCTACTCAAGGCCCGTTTGTCTTATCTTGGCCTTGCTTACTGTCAAGTTGGGGTCAAGAAGGAGCCGAGGCGAAGGAAGGGGGATTATGTTGTGATGCGAAAGAAGGGAGCTAAAATTTATTTTCAAAATTGTGATTTTTAAATTTATTGTTGAGATCAAAATTAATAAATTCTTAAATAAAACATAAACTTAAAAAAATGAAAAGAAAACGAGATGCAAACCTTAAAGAATGGCCTTGGTCTATTAAGAAGGGAGCTTATGTTTTTTTTTAATTAGAGGCATTCCCCACGACCCAGCTTAATACATGTCCACCTTATCTTGGTCTTACTTACTACCAAGTTGGGGTTAGGAAGGAGTTGAGGCGAAATGAGGGGGCTTATGTTGCGAGTGTTATTTATAATTATCGAGTGTGCATTATTTTAGTAACAATTCATACTTTTTTTTTAAATATTCATAAAACATTTAGGACGGGGACTTATATTTTTTTTTTTTAACCTCTAGAGTATCCCCATGAACTAGCCCAAGGCCTATCTGCCTTACCTTGGTCTTACTTACTGCCAAGTTGGGGTCAAGAAGAAGCTGAGGCGAAGGGAGAGGGCTTATGTTGTGAGGTGAAGGAAGAGGAATAAAATTTATTTTTCAGAATTGTGATTTTTAAATTTAGTGTTGAGATCAAAATTAATAAATTCTTAAATAAAACAAACTAAAACAATGCAAAAAGAACGAGACACAAATCTTAAAGAATGGCCTTGGCCTATTAAGAAAGGGGCTTATATATTTTTTAAATTAGAGACATTCCCCACGACCCAACCCAACATCTATCCGCCTTACCTTGGTCTTACTTACTGTCAAGTTTGGGTCACAAATGAGTTGAGACAGAGGAAGGGGGCTTATGTTGCGAGGGTTATTTATAATTATCGATTGTGCATTATTTTAGTAACAATTCATACTTTTTTTTTTTAATATTCAAGTTGGGGGCTTATGTTTTTTTGTTTTTTTAAATCTCTAGAGCATCCTCGTGACACAACTCAAGGCCCATCTATCTTACCTTGGTCTTACTTACTGTCAAGTTGTGGTCAAGAAGGAGATGAGACAAAGGAAAGGGGGCTTATGTTGTGAGGCAAAAGAAGGGGGCTAAAATTTATTTTCAGAATTGTGATTTTTGAATTTAATGCTGAGATCAAAATTAATAAATCCTTAAATAAAACATAAACTAAAAAAATTTGTAAAAAAAATGAAACACGAACCTTAGAGAATGGCCTTGGTATATTAAGAAGGAGTTTTTTTAATTTATTTTAAATTAGAGGCATTCCCCACGACCCAACCTAACGTCTGTTTGTCTTACATTGGTCTTACTTACTGCCAAGTTGGGGTCAGGAAAGAGTTGAGGTGAAGGAACAGCGCTTATGTTGTGAGGGTTATTTATAATTATCGATTGTGCATTATTTTAGTAACAATTCATTTTTATTTTTTTAACCTCTAGAGTATCATCGTGACCCAACCCAAGGCTCGTCTGCCTTACCTTTGTCTTACTTACTGCCAAGTTGGAGTCAAGAAGGAGATGAGGTGAAAGAAGGGGGCTTAGGTTGTGAGGCGAAGGAAATGGGGCTAAAATTTATTTTCAGAATTATGATATTTAAATTTAGTGTTGAGATCAAAATTAAAATAATTCTTAAATAAAACATAAACTAAAAAAAATGCAAAGAAAACAAGAGACAAACCTTAAAGAATGACCTTGGCCTATTAAAAAAAGGGGGTTTATGTTTTTTTTAAATTAGAGGCATTCCCCACGACCTAGCCCAATGCCTGTCCATCTTACCTTGGTCTTACTTACTGCCAAGTTGGGGTCAAGAAGGACTTGAGGCGAAGGAAGGGGCCTTATGTTGCGAGGGTTATTTATAATTATCGATTGTGCATTAGTTTAGTAACAATTCATACTTTTTAATATTCATAAAACAATTAAGAAGGGGGCTTATGCTTTTTTTTTTAACCTCTAAAGTATCACCATGACCCAGCCCAAGGCCCGTTTGTCTTACCTTGGTCTTACTTAGTGTCAGGTTGGGGTCAAGAAGGAGCTGAGGCAAAGGAAGGGGGTTTATTTTATGATGCAAAGGAAGGGGGCTAAAATTTATTTTCAGAATTGTGATTTTTAAATTTAGTGTTGAGATCAAAATTAATAAATTTTTAAATAAAACATAAACTAAAAAAAAAAGCAAAAAAAAACGAGACACAAACCTTAAAGAATAGCCTTGGTCTATTAAGAAGGGGGTTTATGTTTTTTTTTAAATTAGATGCATTCCCCACGACCCAGCCCAACGCTTGTTTTCCTTACCTTGGTCTTACTTACTGCCAAGTTGGGGTCAGGAAGGAGTTGAGGCGAAGGAAGGGGGATTAGGTTGCGAGGGTTATTTATAATTATCAATTGTGCATTATTTTAGTAACAATTCATTTTTTTTTTTAAATATTCATAAAACATTTAGGAAAGGGGCTTATGTTTTTTTTTTTAACCTCTAGAGTATCATCGTGGCCCAACCCAAGGCCCGTTTGCCTTACCTTAGTCTTACTTACTACCAAGTTGGAGTCAAGAAGGAGATGAGGCAAAAGAAGGGGGCTTATGTTGTGAGGCAAAAGAAATGGGGCTAAAATTTATTTTCAAAATTGTGATTTTTAAATTTAGTGTTGAGATCATAATTAAAATAATTCTTAAATAAAACATAAACTAAAAAAAATGCAAAGAAAATGAGAGACAAACCTTAAAGAATGACCTTGGCCTATTAAGAAAAGTGGGTTTATGTTTTTTTTAAATTAGAGGCATTCCCCACGACCCAGCCCAACGCCTGTCCATCTTACCTTGGTCTTACTTACTGCCAAGTTAGGGTTGGGAAGGACTTGAGGCGAAGGAAGGGGGCTTATGTTGCCAGGGTTATTTATAATTATTGATTGTGCATTAGTTTAGTAACAATTCATACTTTTTTAAAAATATTCATAAAATAATTAAGAAGGGGGCTTATGTTTTTTTTTTTACCTCTAAAGTATCACTGTGACCTAGCCCAAGGCCCGACTGCCTTACCTTGGTCTTACTTACTGTCAGGTTGGGATCAAGAAGGAGTTGAGGCAAAGGACCCCAGTTTATGTTGTGATGCGAAGGAAGGGGGCTAAAATTTATTTTCAGAATTGTGATTTTTAAATTTAGTGTTGAGATCAAAATTAATAAATTTTTAAATAAAACATAAACTAAAAAAATGCAAAAAAAAAAAGACACAAACCTTAAAGAATAGCCTTGGTCTATTAAGAAAGGGGTTTATGTTTTTTTTTAAAATTAGAGGCATTCCCCACGACCCAGCCCAACGCTTGTTTGCCTTAACTTGGTCTTACTTACTGCCAAGTTGGGGTCAGAAACGAGTTGAGGTGAAGGAAGGGGGCTTAGGTTGCGAGGGCTATTTATAATTATCGATTGTGCATTATTCTACTAACAATTCATACTTTTATTTTAATTATTCATAAAACATTTAAGAAGGGGGCTTATGTTTTTTTTTACCTCTAAAGTATCCCCATGACCCAGCCCATGGCGCATCTGCCTTACCTTAGTTTTACTTATTGCCAAGTTGGGGTCAAGAAGGAGTTGGGGTCAAGAAGGAGCTAAGGCAAAGGAAGGGGGCTAAAATTTATTTTTCAAAATTGTGATTTTTAAATGTAGTGTTGAGATCAAAATTAATAAATTTTTAAATAAAACATAAATTAAAAAAAATGCAAAAAAAATGAGACACAAACCTTAAAGAATGGTCTTGGCCTATTGGTAATTCTTTAGGCTGTTAGAAAACATGACCTCAAGGAATAACCATCATTCCTATCAAGGCAATCTATTTTTGGCCCCTAACAAATTTTATGCAAAGAATAAGCTACTCTAACCAATCACTCCACCCATGCCTTTAGAATAGTCGAATCATATTGGTGAACCACTAAACTGTAATATTGTAGCTCATAGAATCTATACTTTAGTTGCTAAAGGGAAAATAAAATTACAAGTTCAACAAATCAACAAAACACAAACTATGGATTAAATTTTCTAGAAAGGCTTGTAAAACAAAAATAAATCCCCATGGAATTAGAAAGGAAAGGGCTATTAATGAGTCTTTAATTTTGTAACAGATAAACAGATTTCAAAAAGGTCCTTGACAAAACTATAACCTAAAGTAACAATCATTGGAAGCAGGAGAAGTGTATATCCTATTAGGGAATCTTTACTTTTGTAACAAAAACAAATTTCAAAATGGGTGTCTTGACAAAAATCCAAACTAAAGTAAAAGTCATTGGAGGCAGGAGAAGTTTATACCCTATTAGGGAATCTTTAGTTTTGCATCAGACAAACCGATCTCAAACAAGGCCATAAATAAAATTTCCACTTAAAAGAAAAAGTCATTTTAAGTAGGTTAAGTTTTGAACAAATAATCAATAACAATTTTGCATTGTATTCATATTGAAAAGTAACAAATAATATCTTATTTTTATCATAACAAATGTTCTATTGTGGGTGCAATACAATTTTTTTGAATCATAACATCAAAGCATTGCATTCTTTGACACTAGAGTTGCATTACTTAAAAGAGTGTGGTAACATCCTCTTGCATCAATTAGAACATAAACAAAGGTAACATGATCTGGATATGGACCTTTCTCTTGCATTTATTATTAATCAATCAGACTATACTCTATGATTCACATAAAGGGAAATCTGTTCAATTTCTTGAAGGAATGTTAATCATTTATTATGCACCTAAATTGAGAAAATTATTCATCACAATCTTTGTTCATGTTTCATATCAAAGTGTTTTCCATATTTTTAGACATCTATACCATATTCAGTTATATATCTAGTGTCCCATCACCTGTGTTGCTTTGATTTCCCAAGAACAACACTACTATAAATGACTTAGCAACTAGAGATGGGCCTTGAAATATTGTAAGGTTCATTCTCAAGTGTCTGACATTCAACATGTATATACACTGATATTAAACAATAAAATATTTTACAATTAAATATGAGTTATTGGACCATTGTGGCATCTACATTTTTTCTATGTGGAATTACTTTCAATCTAGGGTCTATGCACTTAATGGAAAGAAGATTTCTAAGATTTAAAAAGGTAAATAATTATTAATGATGTCATGTGTGAGATAGAGACAATCATGAGGGTCATAGCAAAATAGAGAGGTATGGGATGTGAAAATAAAAGATCAAGAATCCATAGGCAGTGACATTATTGGGGGAAAACAAGTGTGAAGATAGTCCATCCCATTGCTTTGGGAGACAAATTGATGGAAAAATAAAATCCAGTTAATTTTAAAGAAGAGCAGCATGAACGAAAGAGTGTAGGAACCTGAACAAAAGTCCCAATCAATAATAACATTAAAAGTAATTGTTACTTATTTTTTTCTTCCATGTCAAAAATAGCCTCCTTGGTATTATTAGTCTACATTTTAAAGAGATTTTAATATAAGAAAGACAAAATTATAGTCAAAATACCTTTAGTCCCTATATATCAAGTCATAAACATTAAATTTCCTCCTCATTTTGATTAAAAGCTTTGACTCTCCAAATTTATGTATTTTCACGTTGAATAAAGGCAAAAAAACATCTTTTGAGATTTGGAGGGAAGTTGGAGTTGAAAGCTATAAGTTTTTGTCATGTCCCCTCGTTATAAATTATTACATCCTAAATGAAATAATTATTATTCATTAATATAAAAATTATCAACAAATGATTACTTGAAATCATTAAATATTTAGTTATTTATTAAATATTATTATTTAATAATATTTATTAATTAATATTCTTGAAATATTTAAATAGAAATAAATTAATATTATATTTGAAAATATTATAAATAAATATTACATATTAATTTTTTAGTGATTTAAATGTTTGATCAATAACAATGTGTAACTATAATTGATCAATAATTAAGTAAACATTCATTCCCATAAGAATGTAATTATAAATAAATATAATAATAAATAAGTTTAGAAAACAAATATTCAATAAAAATAATAATATATAATAGAATAGCACTCATTTTTATCAATAAATAAAATTAATATTAAGCAAACTATTGGTGTCGGAGGTTGTCCCCTCAACAATAGACATCGATATTCAACAAGAGTGGATTCACAAGGCAACGTATCATGAAAGGAAGAATACCTATGTTTCAGAATGAATTTTATATATTAGCAAGCATGAGGCAGTAGAGGACAATAAACAACATTGGAATATTGACAAGTCTACAATGTAATCAAAACTAGTTAGATTTGACTTAGTCAAGGAGGCAAACGATGATTGATATCCAACCGATAAATAATTAAAAGGTGCGATGGATATTGGAAGAGATGTGATCCCTCTCAAGCAACCATTCCATCGAGGGGCAAAGATATATTAGGAACCAACTCTCATTTGTCAATGGGTGGGAATGCTAGGAAACACACAAATCTGAATATATGACTAATAAACATCGCTTAACACAAAGAGGTACGATTTCTTCAAGACAAGGTCAGGTATTAATCAGGTAACACACACAAACACACCAAGAGGGACGAAGGAAAATGAAGGTTAATATCATCACTGAGAACGATTTGACTAATAAACCAATATTTTCCCTAAGACGACATCTATAAGATGAAAAGAATAATCAACTTGGTAAAGTATAGATTAACATTGTAGTTGGCAGCATCAAACCAGTTGATATGCCTTATCAAACCCAAAGACCGATCATATGATTAATTATGAACATCGGATTATAATTAATAAGTAAATATACTCATAAAAAACAAGCGATACATGCAGAAGAATTCCCAAATTCATGGCCAAGGAAATATAATAGATGCTTACATCAATTAACTAATCATTAGTGTCAATTAGCTTTTCATATGGGATGTGATCTCATGTTGGGAGGGAAACTATTCACATTCACATCTTTTCACTTCTTACTTAAGAGACATCAATATCATTCCAATGGGGGAAGATAAAAGAATTTATATATTCATTTTATTCAAATATGAATGCACCAGTATGATGACAAAAATACCAAACACGGATGCATGAGGAGTTGACGTTACCAATCAAGGAAGACTTTGTCGTAGAAGTTCATATCACTGATCAGAAGGACCCAATACTATATTGATGCTCCACATTGAAGGGTGAAACAAGTTATGCAATGCGAGATTTCTGAGCATATGGAAATCAATATATAATATAGGAGTAGATAGTGAGGAATTTAATGAAAGATTTATGAGGAGATTGTAAGAGTTCTAGAGCAGTTTGTAAGAAGATGATAATCAATTTATGGGGGAGGTTTATGATCAGCATAATTAGGGAAAGTTATTATGATAAGTTCCATCTTCTAAAATTATTTTTAGCATTATGATAGTAAAAATATCTTTAGAATCCATTAAATTATATTTATGAATGTATTACAAATCTCATTTTAAGTTAGAATTATTGATTCGGGACTAAATTAAGATAAATTCCAAAAGGGGACATTACAGTTTTGCATGCATTTAGGGCTTCATTTTATGTCTACTCTGAGTTCTTTCATGAGAATGAAGTCTTGTTGTGAGTAGGTTCTCATGCAAATTTTCACATGTCTACTACAACATCAAAGATAAATATCTCAAGATTCACAAAAGGCTAGTTATCTAATCTATGTAATGGGTCATGTGTAAAGGAGAGAAGTCATAAAATGAAGGAGCAATCAAAGGGTTACTTCAAAGAGTTTGAACGTGAAGTTACCCTCTTCAATGAAGTAGTTTGCATGAAAAGGTTAAGAGAAGCCACATGCCAACTACAAATGACCATATCATGCAAAGGCTCAACAAGCTCCATGCAGGTTCTTCTTTTACATTCACACCCTCTTTGTGTTTCATGATAGAGATTAATTTTTGCATGTATATAGAGGATTTTACCTCTTTGTTTTTGTGTTTTTAAAGCAAATCAGTCCAAAATCTGTGATAAAAAATGAATGAAATTTCTTGAAGAGAGAATGAATGAAATTTCTTTAAGAGTAATTCACGTGTTTCAAAACATGGACTCGCACCTTTGATAGTCTAAACCCTTGAAGGAAAGAATGCTTGATAACTTATATTAGACTGTCATAGGAATAGGACAAGTTTGTTGATAATTTTTTTAAGTCATGAGCAAATAACAATCCATCTTTTTATTTCCAAGCCTCCACATACAAGAACATCAAGATCAAGGTGAAGACAGTCATATGAAGCTTCTACAAGACAAAGAGAGTCCAATCAGAGATATACATAGATAAATGACAGTCAAAGGCAACCATTAAAGATGGAAGGATAACCTATGGCAGGCAATGAGTCAACCTATTCAAGGACAACAATAGCACAACCCATTCTAGTCCACCAAGCACAGATATCACTATCAAAAAAGCATCCTTTGAGCACACAATGACATAACTCTACCCAAAACAAAGAGAGAAGCACCTATATCAAAAGAATGAAGAGTTGAACAATGTTCATTGTTGTTGCATTTTTAAACAAAGCATTAATAAGTAGTCAATATTATGACAAAAGGAGATGTGATCAAGGATGGATCATCTTCATAGTGAAATGATAAGGATACAGAGCAAGCTTTTGTCCCAAACATAACAGAGGATAATCTTAATAGTAAAGTGATTTGTTATATACTTGAAGGCTACATGTATTATGAAAAAATATATTTGTTGAAGCAAAGTTGTTGCAACAGTCTCATCATGATTTCATGAAGTAGTAGCAACACAAAGAACACAACATCCAAAAGAATCAAGTCAACAAATAAAGAGACAGTTGCAACCCTCAAAGTTTGAAAAAGCTCAAGCAAAGGATAAAAGGATCAACTTCAAGGCATATATGGCTATCAAGTTAGTCCAAGGATATTAAACGAGCATGAATACTCATTCACAATGGTTATATGACATGGAGAGTTTTGTTGTAGACCTCGCATAGTCACTATTAAAGAGAAAATACAGTGATAAAGTCAAAAAGATAGTATGATAAGGTCAAAAGCAAATGACAAGGGTTGTGTGAGCAGCCTACATAGAGTGCCTATGATACAACCCAATAAAGAAGTTTATCATAGTGGTATACAATGAGCAGCCCTAGATCATAATGAAAGATGAAGAGCAAAATTGATTTACTTTATTTGAGTGGATTGGAGATTAAAATACCAAACGTGACAGTGAATAAAGGCTGAAACAACATCAAGAATCATAAGGCCAATGCTAACTTTAATCAACATACACAAAGCAGAGATGATTCGCAAAATAGAGATGGGTGTCAAATGACATGTATGTATTTATTTTTTACAAGAAAAGACAGTAAAACTATCAAGCTGTAGTCCCTTTCAATCTCCTTGAAATAAATAATAGATTCAATAGAAAAATAGGGAAGGTCTTAACAGTAAATAGAGTAGTATATAAAAGTTGTGATAATGAATTTCTTCATGATTAAAGAGCTGACAGTGAATAAGCAATAACAGTGAATAAAAGAATGAATTTGTCTCATAAATATTAATGCTTAAGAGTCCAAGTATCAAGATTTCACCATCAAAAGAGGTAAAGAGTAGTTCATTCTCAAGGCATAAAGAGTCAGCCTTAGTCATAAAAAGCCCTAAAAAGACAATTCTAAGAAGCAAAAGGTATAGTTCATGACATTGATGATTGACAGTCAGCATAAAGGATTGAGCATAGGGTAATCATTGTGATATCAAGATTGAAGTCATAGTTTAGTGTATATGGTGTATATTAAAGAGGATGCATTATAAAAATAATATTGTAGCATTTGTGGTAGAACACAGTCAATCCTACCAGATATCATGGAGGCGTGACATAAAATGTTCACCAAGGATCATTACATACATAGTCATAAAGATACATCGTTGTCAAAGAAACAGAGCATAGTATCAAAGCCTCAAAGTAACACCAAATCATTGAACAAAGGCAACTTCAGGGCCATGAATGCCTTCTACAAAGAAACTACCAGACTTGTGAAAGTGCTTTGATCATTTCAATGGACAAAGAACACAGATAGATGAGAAAAAGGTTTTAGTCACATATCATTGCAATCAATGCCTTGACAAGCCCTTTTAGCAGCAAGCAAGATTACTTTCAATAATCATAGGAGTCCCTAATGGTAGCCTATCCATCAAAAAGGCTCAAGTAAAAAATGTATAAAACCCAATACTCCAAAAGCTCAATCACAAGCTTTAAGGGGGTTATCAATTTTTAGCAAAAACATCTCTATCAAAGCACAGTGTTGCTTCTACAAGAAAAAAGAGTCAAATTTAAAAATGTGAGCATACCTAATCTTAGATCCAAGGTAAGAGGTAAAGAGGATAATAATTTCTGAGACAAAGAAGTGATAGCAAGTCTAAATGATAATAGAGACAACCATATTCAGTCTAAAAGAACAAAGCAAACAATCACCGTCCTAGTATATTTTCTAGAGCTATTGAAGGTCACAAAGCATTTAGAGGTTAGGGATGTTTTCTTTACAAAACTTCAGAGAAGTTCAATATTATGATGCAAATATAGAAGCAAGGACCTCATGGCTACGATAGCAAGAAAGAGCCACGCGACAGAAGATAGAAGTTGATTTCACATGGCACATGATAAAGACATCAATGACAAGTAAATACAGTGACTATTCTTTATGAAATGAGTCATTGTCTCTGAGAAATCATGAAAACAAATGGACAGAAGACAATGGAGGAATGGAGAAAGATGCAGTCCATTCAAGGAATACCTAGCAAGGGGAGAACTATCGAGGGGAGACAGTGACTTTGATAGAGAGAAAGGCAAAAGAGAAAAGTCAAAACTACTAAAAAGATTTAAGACAAGGCTTCTAGGGTATATAGTAGCAATATTGTTATAACAGTTCCAATAAAAGCCATTTCTCAGAGCAATCTTTTAGGGACACTCATATCATCCTAGTTTGACTTTTTTCCAACAATTAAAAGAAGGTTTAAAAGACAGTTCATAGCCTTATAATGAGTATAAAGACAATGATTTAAGAGTGTTGAGAGAAAAGAAGACTAAAGAAAACTCTTGGTTAAGTCAACAAGCTCCTAGATCATTCATTAAATCAAGGATAATGCAACCACTTGATAGCATCAGACAATCAGTTCATGATCATTTTTGGAGGCAAAGGTGGAGCTTTTAGTTTGAGGCCTAAAAATGGGGATTTTGGAAGATAATGCAGTAGTTTGTCATCAGTTTAGCAGCCCACATGGATTATGCATGGCATCAAGGAGAGGTTTGGGCCCACAAACTCTCAGTTTGCAGCTATTATAGGCCTTTCTCTATCTCATTCTTCACAAAATTTGACCTAGGATGAATCAATCATGCAAGATAAAGATAGAAGAAAGAAAGGACAATTAGTTAGAGCTCAATCCCAAGAAGCACAAATAGTTCTTCATCAGCTTCTCTTCAGTTACTCTCAAGGCTTCTTTTATATTCTTTCCTAGTTCTTTTCTTTCTCTCAGCTGGTATTGTAGCTTTTTCAAGCTCTTTCAGGATGAAGAACAATGTAATGTAGATTTTAGAAGCATTTTCAGATTTGTATCAACAATTCCTTCCAATTTCAATAAAAGAACAATAGTTTTCCTTCTTAATACTTCATGACATAGAGAGTTTTGTTGTAGACAAATATTAAGGGCTAATTTCAAAGTTTTCTTTGTTTCAATTTCAAATATATTAAAAACTATTTTGAACGAGTGTTTAGAGAGTTTGAATGTAAATGATGTTTGCAACATCACAAACTATAAGATAAGATATGTTTTGCAAAATAAAAATAAACATGTTTGAATTTTTTATTGCTTACTTAGATTATGGTCAAGGGAGTACTTGTTGTAGATTAGACTCTCTCTCTCAATTTGATCTATATCATAGTCAATATGAGAAATGTTTTTTTAAAGGGTTTTTCAGTCTATTAGATAAAATAGATGTGTGTTGGACATCTTTTATAAAGATAAGGGAAATAGTATTATAATAATAAATTATCACATAAATGATTTAATCTATCAATCTCAATTTTTATTGTAGTTCATTTATATTCAAAGTAACAAAATAAAGTAATGAAATGCATACCAATATTAAAGACCCCAAATCTATAAAATTACTATTAAAAGTTCATCATAGAGGGGTATAAACAAAAAACACAGAACAAAGCATGGTGGTCACGCAAAGTGATCATGAAAACAATCTAGACATCAAGCACATGTACATACCAGGTTTCATGTTTAATCATTCACATCAACCTCACCAAACACATCAAATTCAATGATAGCAACTTCCTTGTAATTATTACCATCCATGGAAAATCCTAGTAGTTGATTGTCAATCATAACAATTTGACAAAAAAGTACTTAAAATAAAATAAAATAAATACAAAAATACATGCAAAAGACAAAATTCCACACCCTAAGTTTTTAAATAAGGAAAAAGAAAAGGGCAAAAGGAAAAACCTAAGTTCATGATGCAGCTCAGTAATCCTCTGTTGTCAATGGCCTGTGAGAAGTGCTAATACCAGCATGAGAAATGGGCCCACCCATGAATCCAATGTCAGTGCCATGAATGGCTGAAACATAAATATGAGTCAATCTATAAGAAATTAAAACAAATCAAAATATTTATCCTCAAGAAAAATAAAACGATGTGAAAACTTAAAGAATAAGAGAAAAATATCCTTTGAAGTGGTCAAATCTAAAACTTATTATCTACAAATTTATACTAATTTTATCAAAACATTGAATTGCATCCTAGATCTAACATGTGATGCTCACTACTATCATGGTAATGGCATAGAGAGTAATCCATGTCAAAAGCAACAAAGATAATAATAGTAAGGATGAATAAACTAGGGCTGACAACTTCAAAGATAGATGGCTATTTTATATTATTATTATCATAATATAATCAACTGTCTATATATAAACAATCTATGATTCCTATTTGTTCAGATGTTTAAATAGGGAAAACAATCCATTAGTTATTTGAGTAAAGATAACTTATAGTAAGATATGTGATTCCTATTCATTCTAGTAGGGTAAATAGTCCATTAGTTTTTATACTAAACATAATCTATAAGAAGATCTTTGATTCCTATTCATTTTGGTTGGACAAACAATCCAATTTCTTTTTATATAATAAAATATTTTCTTAGTGTTTCTTGTCAAAGTTACGGGCCTTTATCTCCAAGTACCATTTGCAAGCCACTTCAAACTCCCCAAGGTCTGTCAATTCCTCAATACATTTTTTTGGCCCTTAACCTCAATGCCTTGTTTAAATTATGCTTAACAACTCTTCCTCGAGTGCCCTTCCTTTGTCAAACTTTCCTCATTCAATAGTTGTTTCTTGGTATGCCGTCATCCTTAATCCCTATTAATCTAAAGCCTTGCATACCTTAAGAGGTAAGAGTTAATCGTCAACCCTAATCCGCAATTCCCTAATTTCAAATATTGACTACATAACAGCTCACCGTAATGACCCAAAATGCCACATGCATGCCAAATAAGCTACTAACACCTAAGAAGGTACAATCAACTATCAAATATCTTTCCTACCTATAAGAAACTATAGCGGAGGCTTTCCTCACTAACCAGTGATTAATCTGATTAGAAGCAACCAATGAGAAATTGCTCTGTTTCTACGGTTTTGTTTGTATTTATTTTAAAAGTATCTTCAAACACTAAAAGATGCACATTTTTCAAACCTAAAATTTAACAAATTTATTTTTCTATCCTTCGATTGGGCTAAGCTGATAGGAACAGATTGTCAGCAAAATAATGCGAATTACAATAAGATAGAACGCAAGTTCTACGATGTCATGTCAGAGGCTTGTGCAGTGGACGAGAGAAGAGAACTCGAGATAACCTAGGTATTCTATTTTGAAATCTGTGGCATTGCAGGAGCTATTGTAGAATACAGAGAAGATGTGGTGTTCACGAATTAACATGCTGGCATGTCTGCATGCAAAGGAGACTTCACTGAGCGACACTACAACAGTGGACAATCTATAACTTTCACCAAATAGACAATTAAAATAGACAAATGGAGAACAACATTAAAAACAACAGGATTAAGAATGGTTTTTGACGATATTTGAGTAGTCGAGCAAAACTTTTGCGATGTGAAAGCATCAAAGTTGCTTTTGTTCAATGCTAAATTTGTTATAGCATACCTGTTAATTTTTCTTTATAGCATTCTTTGACATTATTTAAATCTCTGGATAAATTCAAGAAGGGCAACTGCAACATTTGAAAAATGTCCTTTATGTATAATACAAAGAGAAAATGGTTGTTAAGATGTTAAAAAGTAGATAAAACAATGCAAATCAAACTTTGTGTTTCAAGGATTGTTGTTTCAACTGAAGTTTAAAGATGCATGAAGACAATGTGAACTGTTTCAGATTATTCCACACAATAAAATAGGAAAGAGGGTCATAGTTGACAAGGACTGATGTAATTGCATATAAATCTGATAAGAAATTGCAGGAGCATTTGTACCACTTCGTGTGATTTAATACTGGTAAAGTATGTTTAGTGACCATGCGCAGCACAAAAGAGTTTTAGAATTCTTTAATAAAGATTTTTGAGCCTTAAAAATTGGCTTTTCCAGAGTTCAATAAAGTATTCTATGTGGGACATTATTACAATGGCTTTTGAACGGTAGTAAATGGTTTAATAAGCAAAAAGTTATTTCAACAACCAAAAATAGTAGAAGAGAATTTTATAGGGTGAAAAAACTGATTACTTAGGCTCCTTATTTGACGTCCCCAACTTTGACAAAGTCTTTTGCGTGGAGTATGATTTCAGTGGCATTCATGACACTCTCAGTGATTTACTACAAGAGAGATATTTTCAGTAAGCAGAGCCAGCCGAAAAGACTTTTAAAATGCTTAAAGTTTTCATCACTGAGGGTCCCATATAGGCCTTCTCAAACTTTGATAAAGTGTTGCATATGGAATGTGATGCTTTAGGAACAATGACTGGAGGAGTATCAAGCCAAGATGGGAGGCCTTCCATTAGGTTCTTACCAAATTTCTGTTGGAAATTGGAGCGTCAATGCCTGCATTAGATTGTTCTCTGCAGTTTCTATTTGGTTTCATAGTTTCTAGTTTACATTTAGCAATTATTTTGTTTAGAATTTCCCTCAAACTCTTCAACATGACATAGTAAGTTTGCTGCGGTGTAAAGGAAACAATCCTCTATTAATTAATTCTATTTAATGACAATGTTGTTTCGAGCATTGCTTATGAAAAGTTGCTCTGTTTTTGTAAACGCTTAAAATAATAAAATTGATGAATGTTGTTCATTAAAAAGACCCCACAGAATTGTACAAATGTTTTAAGTCTTTTAAATTCTACTTGTGTTTTGTGTCTGATTTAGAATTTACAATTTCATCATATTCTTATCAGTAGTTAATGAAAGCCCAAGTTCATGCATCAGTCACATCCCACTCTTCATATATATTAGAAGGTTTGAAGAAATCAAAGTTTTTAAAGTTACAATTACCTAAACATCCATCAACAAGGTACATAAAGATACCAAAACCTCTTAAGTGTCCAAATGGACCAGACAGAGAATAATTGCATTCTCACTAGGCAACTCAGGTATAAACCCAGTCTCAAAAGAGTTGATCAAAATATTATATTTTGTCAGCAGTTGGAAATTACATCTTAATTATTTGTCTTTTATAAATGCTGCAATGTCTAGTGGGATGGTATCGTCCATGTCTAAGATTACTTCCTACCACATAGGGCTTCAAACTTGACTTTATCCTATCATATTCAAATGGATTTCAGTGCAATACACAGTAGTCTGAGTTCATTTTATTTAATAAATTTAGATAATTCCAGTGGTATTCAGATCCCTAGCTTACAATGCACCTACAGAAGTATTTTAGAAAAAATCTGGTAAATATTGGACTACCATCAATTTTAGGCTATCAAACATCCACAAGAGTATCCTGATCAATTTATAAATAGCATTTTCTTAGACTAAATGAAAACAAACACATCAAGAAACAACAAATTTGAAGCTATTACAATGAAAAAAGAGATCGATGTACTACAAAAATGGCTCTCGAAATGTACTTAGAAGAAATTTTAACACAAGTAAACATTTGTTGAACGAAGCTTGATGGGCAAGTTAAAAGCAAGTACAAAATGAAGAGTCAGAACACATTGATGCCAGCGTATGTATGCATTTCATCTTATTAACCAACATATGCAATTAAGCCTTGTTTAGCCTAGGTGTATTGACAACAAATACTTTCCCACCTTTACACCCTTATTTTTCTTTATTTGAAATCCTTGGATAGGAAATAAGACTATCTATAGTCAAAATAATTGATGTCATATGAGAGAGCTTCCATTTGGAGGAAGATAGAATATTTATTCTGAAGACCTTGCTTAACAAAATTACCAAATGGAGATATAATGCTAGCACTTTAGGCAGCCTACTATAGAAAAATTGACTGGACATTAATCTTACTACTTTTGTAATGTGGAATAGATTTTATGTGGTAGACCATTGATTTAGGTAATATTGTGTGACATCGAGTCAACTTCAGTTTTTAATGACAGCTTTTGATGTTTACCAGGATGTTTAGAAAATGTTACTACCAATGAGACTATTATCCAGTGCGAAGCACGTGCACCAAGAATATCTAGATAGGATAATGGACATACAATCTCCTTCTGAATGTAGGAGGTAGAGAAGTTCAAAACAATTTAAGAGACTAAAAGTCCTTGGCATCTACTGGGTGGATAGTATGTCTATCTTATGGTCATTAGAAGTTTCTGGTAGCTCAAACAGTGAAGGATTTCTTTATGGTTGGGGAAAGAAACGCAAATGTTTCACCTGCATTGGCAAACTCAGCAAACTTGACAAGATTATCAATTCCCCTATTTTTTAAATTGCCCTGCAAGATGCTGGCAGGAACTTCGCTGCACTATAGCTCTTGTTATACATGGTTTTAATGCAAATTTGAAATAGTTTTCAATGGTGGAAAATAGAAAGTGATTAGGGTTACATTTGCTGGCTATTTCAGCTCTACATCTATGAGGTGCTTTTGTGCCCTAGCCTCATGAATTCAATGAAGCAGAATGCCATGATAGCCAAAATTAATGCAAAGAATTAAATCTTGGAGAGGTCAAATTTTCATGCCATTTTGAGCAATCTATTATTAAATTTCATAGGGTGTTTATCAATGCACAATTTTATTGGGTAGGGTAAACAATACATTACTCTGCTGCTGCTACCACATATATGTAAAAAAAAAAATTTTAAAATAAAGATAAACTCTACAAAGAATTGGAAGAGGGAATTTGATCTCATTTGATTGCTATTTTCTGATCCTCCGTTTTGCCTCTTCATCTTTTACCAGCCAGAATGTGAAAAACAAGAAAACAAATAATAGATAATTATCATGAACAGATGGACCAGGGAGTTTTCAGAGTTAAATAATGTTCATAAATGTGATCAACGCATCTTGGCGTAACAAATCGAAACAATATATGATCTTTGACAGTAAATAAATTATGTATTAGCTTACAAATTTTGAATTCGAACATGTATGTCCATATTTGATGTTGATTCATTGAATGAAGCTATAAGAGGTATTTAATTCCAGGGTTTGAACCTTCACAGGGTCGAATCTCGGTATGGCTGAAGAATTCAGAGAAGAGAAAACCGAAGATTTACTTTCAACGCCTACTACTCCGCTGGATCGGCCTATGAGAGAAAAGAAGCCTGTAAAAACCTTTGATCCTTCCACCATTAGGAATAGCTCCAGAGAATTCATCATTGAACAGGGCAAAGGCACACAGCTTAAGAACATTCCAAATGTGGCATATAAACTATCCAAGCTCACCAGAAGTGATGAAATGCCAATCATTCACAATCTTCTTTATGGAAGGCGCGGAAAGGCTTATCATTTTAAGAGGGATGTTTTGTAGTTTTCAGGGTTTGTTTGGTGTGAAGAAGAGGAGAATAAACTCAATGGAAATTGAAATTGAAGGACAAGCTCCAGAAGATGAAGAAAGGTGATTTGTGGAGGATATCTGATGTAATTGAACTAGAGAAACTCTTACCTTTAAAATGCCAAGGGTTATAATGTTAACTTCACATGCTTTTCCCCGCTCCATGCCATTTGAATTTTCATTACCATTGTAGGTTAGATTTTTTACATATTTTTAATTAATTTGTGTGTAATTTGATTATTATATTAAGATTTATATATAATAGTAATTAATATTAATATTTTTAGATGTGTAATGGATTTGTTATAATAATTTATATTTTGTATGTATGTTTATACGATTGATTAAAACGATTCATTTGTAAGAGTAGTGATAGAGAAAACACTAAATCTTAAAAACAACATATAATGGAGGCATGATGCTCTATGGGTTGACCGGTAAATATTAGTGATGGCATGTTACAAGTACACAGACTCAAAAAAAAAATCATTTAACTTAATCAAAACTTTTAGAAATGTTATCAACATTGTTCCAACCAAAAATAAGGAAAATTCATCAATCATTGTTCAGAAATATGTAATATAAGGAAACTAAAGCAAATATACCTAGCAATTCAAATAGAACACAATATTTTTTTAACAATACAAAGTTTTTATGCATTCAGATGTGCTTATGTTCATTTCTTTTCTTACCAGGGTAATTTTGGTGAGAAGTGAATAGCAATGACAATAGTAACTTTTAAAAGATTTAAAATCCATGTGGATGCTCTTTTCTTTTCTTACCTTGGTAATTTTGGTGAGAAATGAATAGCAATGACAATAGTAACTTTCAAAAGATTTTAAAATCTATGTGCATGCTCTTACTTAAGTTTCTAATTCTTTGCAAGACACCCACTTCCTCTACCGTCTCCACATCTCTTCCTTGCATACTTTTTTTATTTTATCTTTCTATATATTTGTTATATTTTATTATTTAGCAATAGGAAGTATCCTAATTTTTAGTATTTCATCTTTAAAAAAGAAGAGTCTCTACTTATACCTTTATTATTATTAAATTGAATAGGCATTTGCTTTTCTTCTTTCTTTTGGAGAGGAGATGAATAAGATTCTTTAACATTCACTTTCAAGATATTTAGCAATAAATTTATGATTCCCTCAATCAAATACATGGATCCTTTAGTGAGCTATTCTACCCTCCACCTAGCATACTTTTCTCTAGGGGCAAGTCATGAAATGTCACACTTCCCACCATATTTTAGGAGTTTCTAGATTATTGGACCAACAACTATCCTCTCCAAGAGGATGCCCATGCGCATAGAATGCTGTTGTTTTGCAAGATTCCTATCTTCTAAAAGGAGTTCAAACTCAACTAGACAAAGAGGTCCCCATGACTTGGAAGATGTTCCACATAGGATACTTCTACATCCCTAATAGAACAAAGAAATTTAAAACTTAACCCATCTATAAATTTGTAAGATCCCAACTTGGAACAAAGTTGTGAAGAAAGGTGAAGATGTGACTTCAGCCTAGGGGAAGACATGAAAAAGTGTATTGTAGCATTTGTGACTTGGCGAAGATGGTTGAAGAGGTAGTGGCGAAATGTTTGGGCATGTTACATGGCTTAGGAGGGGACCCTTTATTTCATGTCAGTAACATCCTCATCTCTCTCATATGCCTTTATGCATCATATTATTCCTTGTTTTACATCACTAAATCATCCCTATCACAAGTGGTGGGATTTTGAAACACTACAACTACCATCCCCACCCTCAAATTTCCTCTTCCACCTTCCTTCATTAGACTCAATGATTGAGCTATTGTAAACCTATTCGAGCTCCACTTGATTTTGAAAGATTTGGAAATTTTGGTTAATTTTTCTCCTTCTACCTAAATTTATGTTCTTATTTTTCCTACTCCTTAAAACCTCAAACTATCAACCCAATTTGTATAGAAATCTAGCTAGGTTATACTTCCAAATTATCTACAAAATATAGCATGAGTATTTTTTTGTGAAGGTATTGAAAATCCTCTTTTTTGTAATGTTTGTTGTAAATATGATAGTTTTAGACAATCACCAAGGTCATGGTGAAAAATAAATGGAGAAAGTGGTGGAGGAAGAGGAGAATAAACTCAAATTGGTAGAGAAAGGAGAAATTCAAATTGCTTTCATGTGCCTATATGATTCGTCAATGGCATCCAAGTGTATAAGCAACATTTTTTATTTAGTATTTGTCACTGATTTTAATCTTTTTGAAAAATTCAAGTTTGGGGGAGTTATATCTAGTTGTTAAATTTAATATTAAGGTTTATCCAAGTTGATAAGAGATTTAATTTTTTCTAGTAAATCTTGGTAAGGCTATGAGCAATTTCAACCATTTGTTGTAGTTTATGATCAAAGTATTTTTAGTAAGGATGATTGTTAATAGCTAAACAAATACTTTTACATTCTGGATAGACTCATTTAATGGTGGTACATACATTAACCCATTCAAATTTTTTATTATGATACGCAAGAGTTTCTTGATTTTTTTTAAATGTAATTTTTTATATAGTGGTGCATATAAAATAATATGCGTGCCTTGTGATTTGGTGTGAAGGGTTTGTGTGATAAGTGACATGTTTCCAGTGCAAAAATATGTTTATATGTGATCTAATAAACATACAAAATATATAGAATGTCGTATATAAACTAAAGTGCAATTGGGTCAATAGAGAAGTCTACCATTTAATAAGAGGTCTTTAAAAATGTTATTTCTTTCTAATTTGAGATAAAGTTTCAAACTTAAATAATTATATTTGGATATTTACTAAACAAGAGTGCTCAATGGAGCATAAATGTTGTCCATCATTTAATAATTAAATAATCAATATGTTTACCTTTTGAGGGATGAGAGGTTCACTCATAGGAGTGATTATTTCCCTACTTGAGTAGATCTATAAAGCTAAGGTTCTAATTATAAAATGTAAGTATTTCTCAAGTACCACATAGTGTTTACTTAAATCTAATGACATAATTGACTTTGTAAGAGGCACAAGTTCTTTGTAGTAGGAAAAGAAATTTTAAAAGAAGAAATAAGTTTAACACAAGCATTAAAACAATCTGATCCAATATTCTCGAAGCATACTAAAGCTAAGAATTATATTAATATAATAAATTCAAAGGGACACACAAGATACGTAGAATTGGAGAATCTAATAAAGTTCATGAGACTTACCCTTAAACTAACTTTGAAATTGAAACAAATTAACATGTTGTATGACATTTTGATACATAGTTGCACTAAAAATGAATAAAGATGAGAAAGAGCTCTACTCTAATATTAAAATTAGCTTCTTTAAGTACAAAGATTCCACTTAAAAAAAATATTGTTGTAATGAGACCATATTAATACCTATGAATTGGTGTGCACCATTTATCATACAAAAATGGAAGAAATCAAATCTTTACAATAAGAGTATTATAATATTTTATGACATGAAATAATATAGTTAAAAGAAATAGGAAAACAACCTCCATGGAGGGATACTTCTTAAAACATGAAGTGAAAGTTAATAGCCAATGACAAGAGGAACACAAAATTTAGCAAGGGAGGAGATGATTCCTCATTGATGTTACTCAATGAGTGATACATACATACATACATACATACATATACAAACTTATATATATATATATATATATATATATATATATATATATATATATATAAGTTTGTATATGTGTGTGTGTATGTATATATATGTATGTATGTATGTATGTATGTATGTATGTATGTATGTATATATATGTATGTATGTATGTATGTATGTATGTATGTATATATGTGTGTGTGTGTGTGTGTGTGTGTGTGTGTGTGTGTGTGTGTGTGTGTGTGTGTGTACCCTACCAATAAATGAGAATGTTGATACTAAAGTTGACTACATCAATGGTGGAATAGATAGAGATTTTTAGCTTCGCATGCTCTATGCAAATCATAAATACTGTTTGAGTGGATATGATTAGGTTCTAGCAAGGGAAATGCTTGCCACATCACCCAAATATGAGTTTGTCACTAGCTATTTGACATACAAATTGAGAAATTTGTTCCAGGTGTCAAAGTCATTTGATAATCAGTTGCGAATGAGTCAAAGAAAAAATAATTAAGCATTTTAAAGTATGCATGTGGTTGAGGAGCAAAGGAGAACTAGACATTAGACAATTGAGGAATCAGTGCATAAAGGGATGTGACAGTGGATAAATTTACTAATAAGAAGCCATTAATTAATTTATTTTAAATTATAAAAAGCATTTGAAGGAAGCTCTAAGATACACATTCAAAGATAAATGTATTGATCATCATATATCCTCCCTTGCAATATTCCACTTTTTCTTTGTGTCCAAATATGCATGATATCGTGTGCTTCAAAGCTCCTTTATACATAGTCCAAAGATATTGGACTATGTATAAAAGTACCAAATTTATGAGCTTTGACACGACATCAAAATAATACCTTACTTGCATTGATTAAACCTATAGCCTACTCTTCTAGGAAAAATAGTGATCTATATTTTGTGGTTCATTCTATGTGTGAAAATGAAACCCAACTTTCTCATTTAAATAGGAACACCTAGGTTAACAAGATCATAGTGCATAACTTGATGGTGACCATCACTAAACAAGAGACGCAATGCGTTGAGTTCTTGTCTATGGTGTGATGATTTGGATTATTTATAAAATTTAGTAGAGGATTTAATACAAGAGTACAATAAATTGGAAAATGTAATCCATTGAATAAGTTAGTTGGGAAATTAAAAGCATGAAGTAAGGTGATATTGAAATAGATACAAAGTACGAAATCATATAATTTGATTGCTTTACAATATATAAAAACAATTGAAATATAGAAAAATTAAAGGTTGACAAATAAAATTTAAGAAATCATCAAGCAAAGTTATTCCATTGCGTCAATGTTTTCTCTACTTTAGAGATTCCTTGAAAAACTAGGATATAGATTTTTAGATAACAATTTCTAATACCTTTTAGATATGTTTCAACAAATACTAGATAAGATAATGTAACGTATGTGTAAAAATTATAGTGTCAAATGCATGAAAGTCAAAATCAATGACATACCGATAAAAATACGCAAACTACTTGATGAATGACTGTTTAAACTAGGTGACATGATAAATATAAAAGAAGACAAAATGTTTAACCCCAAGTAAAGATTAATGAAGACAACACTAAAAAATTATACATATTTTGACAAAATAAAATCTAGTGTATGTGCCTTAGTAGTATTTATTTATACACCATATAAAAAATATTAGAAAACATCATAAAATCATATGAAAATATAACAATTGCTTTTTATAAATGGTAGAAAAAGGCACGACAAAGAAAAAGAACACCAAAAAGCTCTCTTATAATGGTATTTAACTGTTATAACTGTGAAAGCAATTTGCTTGGTTTCTTGCAAGTTCTTCCACTGTTCTAATATTATAATAATGAATAGTCATTTAGTGTAACAAATTACAATATGAAAGTTTGAAACTAAGTTTGTGATACTTACAAAAGCCCTCTTGACCTAAACAAAATTCTTATAACTAAAATCTCTACTTACAAGAATAAAATTCCACCTTGAAAGCACAATCTCAATGCTTGGAAAAACTAAATTATAAAAGATAGTAAATGTAAGACAAAAGAAACAAAGACTTTCTTACAAATACATGAAAAAATTGTAGAACAAATTTAAGACCAAAATAGTACCCTGAAAATTTCGTTGAATGTCCAAAACTAAAATAAATACCATTACTCTTATATACAATATAGCATAAGTTGTTATAATCAACGTGCTTTTATGCTCATTTGTATTATAGGTTCATTTTGGAGCAAATTGGTACTGTAGACACATAGAAATTTCCATTAATTTGTCCTCAATTAATTTCAAATTTCTCTAAACATCAGGCGAAGCCTTATTATTACAATATTATTTCTCCATAATTCATTATTCATAATTTCCATCTTTCATTATATTATTATAATATCTCATCATTTATCTATTAAATTTATTAAATAAAACATTATATCATATTCATTTCTAGGCCTTCATGCATTCACCTTATATACATTTCTCCATTTATTTAATAAAACCCTCTAATATCCCCTCCTACCACTTACCATTTCCCATTTACCGTTCATCCTCCCTATACCACTTATCTAGCATTATCCCATATTCATCCCACAATATGAACTTGCCTAGAGAAAATGTATTTAAACAAAGCCCCCTCTCTTATTTGAGCATCTCATCTTTATGCACCAAACTTATGTCAATTTGCATCCCATTATCTTGACATCTTATCGGTTGTCTTTGCATTCTCAAATCTCCATTTCCTCATAGCTTTTTGCATAAGTGCTTCTGAGAGAAAATATATTAAATGTGAAATCTTGAGGAATAGGAGGGCAATGGAGTTAGATGTGTAGTTGCATGCATATGCTTTGATAGTAGATAATGGTGTTTTTCTTTATTCAGCTTGCATGTGTGTGTTTACTGCAGGAACTCCATTGTTGGATGTTGGAAGATTGAATCTTGTATTCAATCCATTTCCTCCATCTTCAGGTACAAATTTGAGCTCACCATTTCGCCTTTTGATTATCCATATTAAATATGTGAGGGCAAACTTAGAAGAGCTTGAAGTTGGAGGTGGTTTCCAAATCCATAATGTAGCTACAATTTTTGAGTTTTTTGGATTAAATGCAACCCTACCATTGAATGTAGAATGCCTAAGAACCTAAAGATCAACTACTAATTCATCAAATTCCAAGATGCATATGGTTTTGACTTAATTTATCCAATTTTAAAATTAGTTATGGCCTTGTGCTTACTCAATCCAAACCAGTAGCTATGTGCCAAGTTCCATGCTAAAAGGCTCAAATTGTGTTCTTAGGACATGTAAGAAAAGGAAATTAGCCCTAATTCATCATCACAACCACATATAATTAACCCCCATCATTAGGAATCATTCACTATTAGATTCATCCTATCTAGAATTATTCATGACCTTTTTGTAACATCGTCTTATGTTAGTCACTCCTTATTGTATCAACCTTTATATCAACAAATAATAAAGCCCTAGTTCTTGCACTACTCACTCCATAAATCATTATAATTTTATTGAATTCTTAAAACTCTAGTTATTATAATTTCACGATCTAATAGCTTGCATATGTAATGCCTGCCAAAATACCCTAGATAAATAAACCAGAATATAGTAACAAAACAGATAAAAAAAAAATTCTTTTAAGTTAATCACCACTACAATGCTAACATCAACTTCTTGAATACACATTACTTCCTTAAATCATTATTGCATCATAACGATATACACAAATTACATAAAATTAACCATGGAACCATATTACGCAAGCCGGATATCCATTCAATCATTAACTTAACTCCACCACTAAATCATACAATATATATCCATTTCCTAGGGTATCTCAAAGTCACTACTTGACATAAAACCAACACATATCATAACCATATAAAACATCATAAGCTATCATATAACCTATCATTAACTTTCCATTCAACTATATCAATTTCAGTAACTTCTAATAACCTTTCTTTCAATCATTATAAAAGCAACATAAATATTATAGCCATTCTCTTAAACAAACTAGATAATCCTTTAACTTCAATACCTAACTCAAGATAACTAGCTCAATCAAATAAGCAACATAATCTCTTACAACTAAATGATTTCCAATACCTTAAACAATGACTATAATAGCAAATACTATACTTTCTATTAATTTTCCCATAAGCTTACACATACAATTTCCTTCATACAATATCAACACAATGCAGGTACAAAATACTATCTCTTTCTTCCACATAAAATGATGATCCAACATTACATAAAAGAATAGCTAAAACATCAATGAATACATCATATGAACTTCTATTAACTATTACATCATATCCCTTTCAAATACATCATATGAAGATACATATCATAAGGGTACATGTTTTCTTTCACGATTACGTAGCATGGAATACATGATCTCTTTTACATATATATAGCTTCATGATCCAATGTTTCATTCTCCAAGTACATAGAAATCATCTCCAAGAGTAATCCCATGACAAAGAATCCAATCCATGCACGCTAGCATCCAAGAAGAATATCCCAATGGAAGAAGGCATCAAACCACCCGACCATGTGGAACCAAATAGGAACCACCCCTTGTGCTAGGAGATAACAAATGTTCCAACTCACACTCAAGACCTAAGATGACACCTAACAACCATAGGATACAACATGACACCACATTTCACCAACACAGGAAATATAACATCAAAACACATTACATGGCTGAAACAAAGAAAACAATCTCTAGAGGCACAATCAATAAATCAAAGCATATGGAAAATGGACACATGTGGGATAGAGTGTCATCACATACTAACCTCATGTGGCATCTGTCTCCACCTTGGAGTCACTCAAGGGAGATCGGGTATACCGCTCCAATGGTCTACCCAATCTAGGATCCCAAAACCATCTCCCTAGGTCCGTCCAAGTGGGGCATACATCATCATATTCTTTATCTTGATTAGTTGAATTCCTAAATACCCAACCCACTAGTAAATTATTAATAATTTTATCACTTGCAAATTAACCGTAAACTCTTCATGTGGTTCCATAGGTCTAGACCCCCTTCCTAGAGATCTAGTGCTCATAACCTAGGTCCAACACATTCAAGAGTCCACTCTCCCAAACATGGACCAAGACCATAGGGTAAAAACATGACAAGATACATCACAATAACAACATAAAGCTCTATAGAGGATTGATGCAATTGAAACTCAAGATGAACATTATCATAGAATCTGAGAGATAATCATCAAAAGATAAACCATAGGCTCAAAATGCCATATTGCAACAATAAGGAAAGCCTCCAAGAATATAAAATATACATAATCAAGGGAAACACATGAATCCAATAGCATAGAATACTTCTCTATAACGAGGCACAACATATCATTTCGTTGGAGTTGTACATAAACCTCCTCAACAACAAGGATACACTCAACTTGCTAGAGAAACATAACAATCCCTCAATGGAAAATTACAAAACCTCTTGCTGAAGCCAAAATGGATTCATACATATCACAAATGAATAGCAAAGTGCCCAAAAATCATCAAAAGCAACAAGACATAGCCTCTGGAGTCAAAATCCATCAAAACCAACAAAACCTAGAAAGCGAAAATAGCTCAATGCATGCAAACTATAGAATGGTGCATTGGGAGTGAAGAATGAAGCATACACCCCAAACATTGGCGCATAGGGGTTAAGAGAAAAAACAAAGAGTTTTGGGTATTATGCGATTGACAAGTGTGCCCAGGTTCGGGTAGAGGCATAATTAGGGCCTAAAATCAACTCAGAACACAAAACGGAACCTCCTCTAATGTTGATTAAGGTTTTACACAAGCCTGAAGAGATCATAAAGCCAAGATTTTGATCACATTTGGCAAACATATACAGCAAAAAGTGTTATAGAGATATCCAACCAGGTGCAGACCTTAGCAAGGGGTCTCCAAACACTATGGGGACCTGAAAAAGGGTATACAAGGCAATACAAAACCACACAATACATATGCCATTGCATAAAGCAATCACAAAGATTTAAAAGCCACAAAAAAACACATTCAAAACCCCCATTTCTACCCAATGCATGAAATTTGAAACACAAATCTAAATACAAATTTTCCCAAATCCTTCCTTGAATTCAACAATGATAATAACTAAAAATAAATTCCTATTTCCCAAACAACCAATCTTGAAGACACTTGCAAACAATCTTTTCAAATACAAATGCGGAATGCAAAGAATCACAGATACAACCTAGAAAAGAAGCAAAAGGAAGGAATCTGAAGATGCAAATCCAAACTCCAGCAAAATCCTCCAAGCGATTCACATCCAAATCCAAAGCAAAAATCCTCAAGAAAAATCTCCAAGAAATACTGAAAATTCCAACCCCCATGAATGCACAGGAAGCTGAATATATTCAAAAATCAAAACCAAACTATATAAAATCTCAACCAATCAAAATATTTCGTTATATCATATATTATACCCACCTTTTCATAGTTTGAAGAACGCATTTAATAAATATATTTTATTTACCTACCTCCCCCATCCAACCAATCGAATAAAAGGGTAGGTAGATAATATCAATTAATCAAAGGGGTAGAAAAACAAATAATTAATTAATAATTTATACACCCCATAATTAAATTATTATTTACAAATAACAATATAACAAAATGTCTTAAATTACTATTTACAATAACAATATAACAAAATATCACATGAATTAAATAATTATCTAATAATAATATTCATTCAATAATAAAATACTAATGCATAGGTAAAAATAATATTATATGCCTGGTTCCTTCCTACCGGTGCTCTTTGAACCAGGACTGTGTATAAATTTTTTAAATATTAATAAAATTAGTGGTCTTCCACTTTTATTGAAAAAAAAAATATTAATTAATAAAATAAAAATTATTAAATAATTAATCATAAATATATTATAATAATAAGGAATCAAAAGACACCATCAAAATAATTAAAATAAAGTAAAATAAAATAAAATAAATATGAAACTCATTTAATCAACATTAAATAGAAACTCAATTAAAATAAAATAAATTAAACAATAAATAATAATTAAACCTCAATTAAACATTAAATCAAATAATAAATTAAATCAATAATTAAACATTAATCAATCTAAAATAAATATCAAATAATTAAATAATCACACATCACAACTAGGGGTATCATAGATTCAACATCATACGCCAAAGGGAAAAGAACACAACTCAAGACTCTAACCTCAACTTACATCGTGGCACAAATGAAAAGGTACACAACTTAGACCTAGAGTGTGTGAGGGGAACTATGTCATCTCCGACAACTTGCCATTGGGATAGAGACACGCTCATACTTGTGAAGCCAAGTGGAGTCGATGTCTAGTGTAATAACCCACCTTAATTGTCCCAACAAAATTGACCATTATTTTTTTTTTGTTTAATTTAATCATTGTGTTTGATTCAATTGCATACTCTGGGCATCAGTCCATTTGGATTAGGCATTCATCCATCCAGGATAAGCATCTAACCATACGGGTTAGGCATTGGTCCATACAGGAACATAAGATTTCATCTATCCAATACGGGATAGGCATCTACCCATATGGGGTAGGCATCTATCCAATTGGGATAGGAGGTGCTCTGGCCAAAGACTTAGACTCATCGGGACCATTCGGGTCCTAAGCCACTCACTAAGTACTACACTCTTCGAATAGAAGTGCACCAAGGTCGTCGTCCTTAGGAGTAATTAAATAACATAATACAAGCTTGAATTCCGCCTCGGAATTTGGCTTAAAGGCTTGGGAAGTCAGCGAATCGAATCCATACGGGATTCCTCTTGCATGATTTTCCTTGATTTACTTATCTTTTCCATTTATATTCTACTTCATCTTCTATACCAAGCCTAGACCCCACCCACGAATGCCTGAGTACTAGGGACAACTCCATCCCAAGACTGCCTACATACCCGTTTCAACACGGGATCAAGGCGTAAAATATGTAGTTCTATTTTCTACTCTATGGTTTGATGTAAACTGATTAGTGGGTACGCAACCCTTTCTAGGGTCAATGTCCCAGACAGTTTCTCTGTGGTTGCTACCCACGGTGGTAGCACTTAAACAAAGGCTCAAGATGGCCTATTGTTTGTGGCCTAAAACAACTACATCCTAACACCTATCATAAGCGTCACCCTTGACCAAATTGTCAATCACCAATATCTCTTCAAGATTAAATCAATTTCATAAAAGCATTTTACTTAATCAACCCTAAAGGGGGTTTACTATGGTTTAACTCAACGGATGTAAAAATCATTTAAGGATTATCTTGTTAGATTATCGATCCAAGAGGGATTACCTGCCCCTTGGATTTTAACTTCCAAGTGTCCCTTATTACTCCCCGATGATTTATAGGGACGATGCCACAGACGTCGTTGATGCAACTTTATTAGGTGTTAAGTGCAGTAGTTCAACACGACGACATTACCTGTAAGTGTGACCCAGAGGCACTGTATATATCGAACACTGCTAGGTTTTGGTTTTCCAACTTCCTTTGTTCAGTTTTCTTAACTAAGAGCTTGCGAAGTTTAATTAATTGAACAACTACTTTGATGGCATTCAAATACCATTTGATAAAGAGAAATACCATTCTTCTACAACTAAACAAATTAATACATGTATTGGTATGATAATGGCAATTATGAACTCATGTGCAACTTGCATGAAGATGATGGAAATGTGACTTGCTCATCAATGGATGCAAATTAATATATAAGTAATGCAAAAATAGTGTCATTTAAATACAAAATGAAGAAGTGTTTACTTCTATCGTGAGAATGATTTAATTATAGAGTTACTAGCTCCAAATGAGCAATTAGTTTATACTTTTGGAAATTTTGGATCAAATCATAATAATAAGACTTATTTGTTTTTAAGTGAGCCTAAAATCACCAATCAAGAAATTAAATAAATCCTCAAAGGGATTAAGACAATAATTTTAAATTTCAAATCTTTTACACAATAATCCTAATTTATTAACTTAAATTTTAACTAAAATAATTATTAGCAATTAACTTAAAATTTAACCCAAAGTAATTACTAAAAATTCCAAATTGCGATTTAAAAAGAATATATTAAAAAAACTAACTACAAAAAAAGATAAGCGAATTGTTTGTTTTAATAGTAAATAGGGGGGGTGGGGCCCACGGGTCCCATCACCCCTGCGGTCCTGCATGCGAAGGCCCGCAGGGTTGAGGGGACACCATGGGCCCCTCCACTCCCCTTGCGGCCACTACCGTGACAGTGACCGCAGGGGTAGTGGAGGGTACCACTGCCCCGACAGTTACAATACCCGCCTCCCCTGCACGCCATCCATTATTCATTCGAAATAATTTTCGAAGACCGTGTCGTTGCTAAATTATAATCGCCTTGCAACATTTAATATATTTTATAGTTTGAAATAAATTTTATTTATATATATATATATATATATATATATATATATATATATCTGTGTGTGTGTGTGTGTGTGTGTGTGTGTGTGTGTGTGTGTGTGTGTATGTGTGTGGTTTACATTTCCAGATTATTTAATGATATACAAAAAAAGAGTATTTATGAAAATAAAAACAAGAATAAAATAGATAATCAAGTTATCACAGAGGTAGGCAATTGTTTTAATTTGATTCTACAATAATCAGAATATTCACAAAAAGAGAGGGTTTATTTTTGCATTCACAAAGAGAAGTATATAACCAGATATATAAAATATTAATGTAGCCAAATGATAACAAGAATTTAGTCACAGGAAAGAAGATTGAATGCAAGAAACAGATTTTTATATATTAAAATCCCCAATCCAGTGATGAATTTAGGAGGAGAAAATAGGGACAAGATTCATACACAAATGGTTATCTTTAAATCACACAGAGAAGATTTTTAGTCTCAGAAAAGGATTTTAAATAAGGGGAATATGATTTTTGCACAGATCTAGAATCCTTGCAAAAGCAAAAGAAAGATCATATGTATATTTTCTAAAGGAAATAAAATAATAATAAAGCTATCTTTTACATGCATTATGTGAAAGTATTTTATCAATATTTATTCCTAAAAAGAAAGGAAGAAAAGATTTACAATAAAGGAAAATCTAGAAACTATATTTATTTGATAATGCAAATTTCTCATATGTAAATGAGAGATGCCAAAAGGAGAGAACCTGGCTTATCGAAGCTTGATGTTGAATCCTCTAGCTATCCTTTTTAGATCCTTCCTTGCAACTCGAGAGAAATCTTTCAAACAATAGCATAAAAATCTTGCAACAAAAATGAGACTACCAAAGAAGATCCTACTCCTAAAAAATTGGGAAATTTTCTCCAAAACATAATCAACTCCCTTCTTTGAAACTTGCATACAATTTTATAAGAAAAATCCCTCAATTCCACTATCTAGAGAATTTAATTAAAAAAGGAGATTCTTTTCCAATATTGGACTCATGCAAATTGATTAAAAACTTAGTGGGGGAGTTACATGCAAGGTGGTGGAGATTCCTCTAGAAGCTTCTAATTCCTCCTACAACATGTGCCATAATTGGGAGTGGGAAAATAAATAAAAATAAAAATAATGCCTTTGAATAATACTCTCCAAGTGTGTGTATGTGTTTATTATTATTTTATAACATTTATTCAATCATTTTAAATAGCTTAACCAAAAATATAATAGAATTGTACTTAAATCAAAAAGTGATAAAGGAGGGTTGTGACATCCTCCCCCCCTTAATTTGTGCATCGTTCCGATGCACTTATTGAACCCATCCAAAAGAGTCTATAGTTCATTATTAGTTTAAAACAAAAAAGGAAACAATTGTTGCATTTCCCTAGTATCTTCCCATGTGGCATTCTTTTCATCATATTGTTTCCATTGTACTTTGCATTAATCAACCTCTCTATTGTGCAATTGGCACTGGCGCCTCTCCAAGATTTTGAATGGCTCTATCATTATTCCTCCCATTTCCTGGACCTGTAAACCATCCCAATTCAAAATATGTTTCTCATCAGGTACATACTTTTTAAGAAGAGATACATGGAAGACATCATGGATTCGGCTCAACTAGGGAGGTAAGGCCAACTGGTATGCAACTGGATTAATCCTTTCCAAAATTTCAAAAGGTCCAACATAACAAGGTGCAATTTTGATCTTTTTCCCAAATCTTATGGAACTCTTGTGTGGCCTAACCCTTAGGAAGACTTTCTCTCCCACCTCAAACTCCCTTGGCGTCCTGTTTTTGTCTGCGTAACTTTTCTGCCTATCTGAGGCTTCCTTCAATCTCTGCCTAATTTGCTTAGTTTTCCTTTCCATCTCCTTCAAAATATCTGGTCCAACAATTACTCTATCTTCAAGACTATCCCAACTCAAAGGTGTTCGACATGGTCTACCATACAATGCTTCGAAAGGTGCCATTCCCAAGGATGTTTGATATGTATTATTGTAAGAAAATTCTACCAGAGGTAGGTACTCTTCCCATTTCTTCTGTTGGTCCATGTAGTACATGCAAAGTAGGTCTTCCATAATCTAATTTGTCCTTTCTATCTAACCGTCAGTTTCAGGATGGTATGCAGTGCTAAATTTTAGTTGAGTTCCCAGAGCTGATTGAAGAGTGGTCCAAAACCTTGAAGTGAATCTAGCATCTCTATCTGATATGATTTTCTCTGGCATTCCATGTAACCTAAATATTTCCTTAACAAAGCGCCTATCCAAGGTAGGTGCATCATCCGTCAAATTTCCAGGTATAAAGTGTGCCACCTTGGTGAGTTTGTCAATTACCACCATTATTGTATTGTGCCTAGAAGGTGACGTGGGCAATCCTTGCACAAAATCCATACTAATAACTTGCCACTTGTGTTGAGGTACATCATGTAACTGTAACAATCCAGTTGGATGTCTATGTTCTGCCTTTACTCTTTGACACTCCAAACATTTAGCCACATATTTGACTATGTCATTCTTCATCCCTTGCCAAAAGTATAACTTCTTTAGGTCTGCATAAAGTTTGTTAACTCCCGGGTGCCCTGAGTAAGGGGCATTGTGAGCCTCCGACAAGACTACTTCCCTTAAGTTTCCTGAATTAGGAATATAGGTTCTATTATTGTATCTGAGCAACCCATCCTCATCCAATGTATACCCTTCAACCTTAGGATCAGTTGGATCATATTCTAAAGTCAATTTGAATTGCTCATACCATGGGTTGTGACCCTGCTCATCCATTACTTGCCTTTTAAAAGAATTTTTGAATGTTGCTATAGTCATCAAGTGTCTCCTCCTACTCAAAGCATCTGCCACCCTACTTTCCTTCCCCTTAATATATTCAATTTCAAAATCATATTCACTTAGAAACTCTAACCACCTTCTTTGTCTAGCATTTAAGTGGGGTTGGGTAAAGATGTACTTTAGTCCTTGGTTATCTGACTTTAACTCAAAGGGCTTCCCTAATAGGAAGTGCCTCCATTTCTGTAGGGCATGCACAATCGCTGCTAACTCTAAGTCATGGGCTGCATAATTAACCTCATGAGTCTTCAGCTTCCTGGATTTGTAAGCTACTACCCCTTCATCTTGGACAAGAACTCCTCCTAAACCTTCAATAGAAGCGTCAGTTACGACATTGAAGTGTCCATTCGGATCTGGTACTTTTAGAATGGGTGCTGAAGTTAGTTTTCTCTTCAAGATTTGGAACGCCTTATCACTTTGTTCTGTCCACACAAACCTTTTACCCTTCCTCTGTAATGAGGTGATGGGGTTTTCTATCTTAGAGAATCCTTCCACAAACCTCCTATAGTAACCTTCTAGCCCCATAAAGCTTCTCACCTCTGAAACATTTTTAGGGATCGGCCATTCTACTATTGCCTTTATCTTATCTGGATCAACTACTATTCCTTCCTTTGATATTATATGCCCAAGGTAGTGAATCTTTTCCTCGAAGAAGGAACATTTTGACAATTTCCCATATAACTTATGTTCTCTCAACCTTTGCAAAACAATTTGTAGGTGTACTAAATGTTCCTCCTCATTCCTAGAGTAAATCAATATGTCATCCAAAAATACCAAAACAAATTTATCCAAGTAGTCATGGAGTACACTATTCATTAGATTCATAAATGCAGCTGGGGCATTGGTTACACCAAAAGGAACTACTGTGAACTCATAATGCCCATATCTAGTCCTGAAAGCTGTCTTCGGGATATCCTCCTCCTTAATTCTGAGTTTATGGTACCCTGATCGGAGGTGTATCTTTTAGAAAACTGCTGCTCCTTTCATTTGGTCAAAAATATCCTCTATGCGAGGTAAGGGATACCTATTCTTTATTGTGACCTTTTTCAACATCCTATAATCGATGCATAGTCTTAAGGTTCCATCCTTCTTCTTAACGAATAAGACTAGCGCTCCCCATGGTGATACACTTGGCCTTATTAATCCCTTAGCTAAGAGTTCCTCTAATTGCATTTTGAGCTCTTGTAATTCAGTTGTGTTCATCCGGTAAGGTGCCCTTGACACTGGTTCAATTCCCGGTAGTACTTCGATACAAAAGTCAAACTTCCTTTTAGGGGGTAAGTCGGGTAATTCTTCTGGAAAAACATCCTTGAATTCTTTTAAGAAAGGGGTATTTTCAAAGGTCAGGGTATTTTCCTCCTTCCCTTCAACAATTTCGACCATATAGATTAGGCCTCCTCTTCTCCTTTCCTTCTTTAATTGCATATGTCCATATGTATCAAAATGCAAGTTTAGAAGGGGCACTACAGCATAAATGGTGCTTGTGTTTTCCAACTATTATAAAAATTATTGAATCATAAGAGGGTTTGACTAACAAAAACTGGTGAGAACTTGGTCATCTTCTTTTTCTACCATATAAAGTTCTATAAATGTTCTTCCACATTAATTAGTCTTCTCCTTGCAAGTGTATGCACAAACAACTATTTATTACAAGTATCAATTGTTTGAGGATCATAGGTTCAAGATTAGACTATTTGGGTCAAATTCACAAATATGAGGTTCACAGTCAAGGGTATGAATTTCATGAGGTTTGCATATAGTTTTTTTTTTGCCATAATCTTTTGAATCTCCCTTTCTCCAATACTAAGGTATACCTTTCTTTTTATTATTTTGTTTATATTTTAATTCTAAATCAAGTATATGTTTCTACTTTTATATTGATTATTTGTTTATATAAGTTTATTACAAATATATTGTAGGAATAACTTAGCCAATAGGAAGGGAAAAAAAATGGCGAGCGAAGCACAAAGGGATTGCGAGGTACAGAGGTTGTGTGAGGAGCAGAAGGAGTACGGAGTGCAGATAGCAGTGAAAAACACACAAAGGGTTCTTCATAATAGCCAAACACAGGATGGTGGAAAGCAGCAGGATGCGCATTCAAGGAAGGCAGAAGACCTCAATGGCGATCAAACAAAGAAACAGTCATCGGTTTTTTAGTCAAAATGGCGAGTACCGGAGGGGGATTGGAACAATGAACAGGCTGCATTCATCAAGGTGGTTGAACCACAACCAAGATTTACCGAAGAAAGTAGCATTGACAATCCGATATCAATTGATTTAACGGATGAAGTGATGGAGGAGAAGGGTATTTGGGAAGACCTAGCATTTATTGCCTAAATTATTTGCCCCAAACAGCCAAGGAAATGCATCACACCCTGGGTTGAGAAGAATTGGGGTAGCCAGGTAGTGGTAAAATACCTCCCAAAAGGCTTCTTCGTCATAATTTTTGGAGATAAAGAAGAAAGAGACAAAGCCCTAAATGCGAAAAACTGGTATTTTGAAAAGTTTCCACTATACATTCAACCCTGGACACCCAACTTTAATCCATTAAATTTGGTGATCTATGAATCACCCGTATGGATTAGACTATTCAATCTACCAATTGAGTATTGGGGGGATCCATGTCTTGAAAAAATTGGCCGATCACTGGGCACCTTATTGGAATTAGATGAAGGCATTGTTGAAAATGATTCTTATGTTTATGCGAGGATGAGAATTGCAGCCGTTAAACAGATTCCCTCTTGTTTAGATTTAATCACAGTGAACGGGATTTGGAAGAAGAATATAGAAATTGAGAAAGATTTGAAGGAGTGTCAAATGTGTGGAAGAAGATCACATCCAACCAAGAAATGCAGAATATATGTGTGAAGGGAAAAGAACAAAATACAGAAGGATGAAAAAATGGTTTGGTTGGAGAAAATGAATGCCAGGCCTCGGATGACTCGGGAGGATCTGATGACACAATCTAAGGATTACATCCACACAGAGCCTATCCCTCAGCCTTGTCTAAAGGACTCTGAATTAGACAACCAAGAGTGGGAAGACACCACAAACCCAGGTATGACTCACCCTATAGAAATTCCAGCTACGAATGAAAATGATGATTGCAACATAGATTCTGACACTAGCAACTCAGAGCTAGAAGATGATGGAGATACAATTGACATTTTAGATCCCATATGCATTAGCCAATCCGCTAATGCTCTCCTAGGCCAAGCTAAAGGAGGTAAAGGTAGGAAAAGCAATCGGCAAATTAGGGAAGAAAAAGCTAATGAAAAAGGGATAGTTAGCGTTCGAGACTTCATAAAGAGCTCCAAGGGAGGCAGCCCCTCCCTTGGGAAGAGATGAAAATCGCTTCATGGAATGTCAAGGGACTTTCGGCTCCTGACAAAAGACGCTTGATCAAAAGAGCGTTGATCAAGCTTGAGATGGACATGATCTTATTTCAGGAAACAAAATTGTGTGGTGATAAGGTATAGGAATTCATTAAGTATTGCTCAAAATGGGAAGGATTGTTCCAAGACGCCAGAGGTACAGTAGGGGGGCTTGGAATGCTATGGAACTCAGAAATATTTGAGGTAAATCCAATTGCATCCAATGAATTCTGGATGGTCTGTAACATCAAACATAAAATAGAGGGCATATACTTCCCTCTTGTCAACATTTATGGGCCAATTAAAACAGACGATAAGCTGAGGGTATGGACAGAGATTTATGATCAATTACAATTTATGGAAAAACAGAAAGTTATCCTGGTAGGGGACTTCAATGCAATTCTCGATATAGATGAGAAGGCTAGTGGTCTTAGAAAGAGCACAAGAGTAATGGAGGATTTCAGAGAATTCATTTCGAAATGTCAAGTAATGGATGTGGTTCTTAAAAATGGTAAGTTTACGTGGACCAACAGAAGACTCAACTTTTCTAATATTTCTGAAAGATTAGATCGTTTCTTTGTAGGTGAATGGTGGACCAATGGCAGCTTCTCCATGGACACTAACATTATCCCACAAGCGGGCTTGGATCACTTACCAGTTATACTGTCTATCAACCATGAAACTCCCAAGAACAGGAATTACTTTAAATTTCAAAGCATGTGGTGGAGAGATCCCTTTTTTCTGGATTCATTAAAGGTATGGTGGTAGGAGAGAAATTCATACATGGGATCTCCTAGTTACCAGTTTGTCAAAACAATCCAATACATTAAAAACAAAATCAAACAATGGAATAAATTGACATTAAAAAATATCTTCACAGAAAAAATAAGATTGGAAGAAGAACTGGAAGAGATTAATAACAAAGTTATGTCGGTAGGTATGGACCGAGAAGATTACATGAAAGAAAAATCACTTAAGGTACAATATGCGGAATTATTAAGTAGAGAAGAGGAATACTGGAGGGACAAATCAAGGGAAATATGGATTGCAGAAGGGGATCGAAACACAAAAAATTTCCATGCTTTTGCTAAAGGCAGAAGAAACAAGAACAGAATAATATCAGTCCTGGATGACAATGGGATGCTGAGAAATACTGAGGTTGGTATTGAGCAAGCTGCACTAGAGCACTTCGAAAAAGTTTTGGGGATTAGCAATCAGTCTTGGAGCGCATCAGACAATAGGTTATCAGAAATTCTACATAGGATGGTATCCGAGGATGAGGCTGCAATGTTGTGCAAACCGTACTCTTTGGATGAAATTAAAATAGCTACATTTGAACTGCACCCCCATAAGACCTCAGGCCCAGATGGAATGACTGTGGACTTCTATCAAAAATGTTGGGATTTTATGGGCCACGACATCTAGATGGTTGTAGAAGAATTCAGGAAAAAAGGTGAGTTTGTTAAAGAGATGAATAACACACTTATAACATTAATTCCCAAAAATCAGGATTGCAATACAATGAATGATTTTAGACCCATATCGCTATGCAATACCATATATAAAATAATATCGAAGGCTATGGCTATTAGACTAAAGAAAACCCTACCTCACCTCATCTCAAAAAACCAAAATGGGTTTACCCTTGGAAGGGAGCTAGCAGATAGCATCATTCTTGTGTCTGAAGTAATGCACTCTATACACAAGGAAAAGTTAAAAGGCATGGTCATAAAGCTTGATGTTGCAAAAGCATACAACAAGGTGGTATGGAAATTCTTGGTCAAAGTATTAATTTGTTATGGCTTCCCAAAGGAGTGGATAGACTGTATTTCCTTCTGCATATCCACAGTCAATTTCTCCTTACTGGTGAATGGGGCGGTGTGTGGCTTTTTTAAAGCAACTAATGGGTTGAGGCAGGGGGACCCCCTATCCCCTACTCTTTTTTTCCTAATGGTGGAGGTGCTTGGGAAATTGATTAATTCGAAGAGAGCAGCAAGGCAGTGGAATGGCATTTGGGTCCATAGAGCTATGGAGCCCATCACACACTCGCAGTTCGCAGATGACACAATCTTGTTTGGAGAAGCTACGGTGAAGGAAGCCAAAGGAGTGAGGGAAGTATTAGAAGAATACTCTCAACTTTTGGGTCAAGAAATGAATAAGGATAAGTCACACATTTTCTTCTTTAATACAAATAGAGGGAATCAAAATCACATCGCTCAAGTCTTGGGTTTCAGCAGTGCCGAGTTGCCTCTTAAATACCTGGGGATCAAAATTGATAAGGGTAGTAGGCAAAATCAAATATGGGACGATGTATTAAATTCATGCAAAATGAAATCAGAGCAATGGAAGAATAGGTGGCTCACTCATGCTGGTCAACTTCTAATGATAAGGTCCGTGTTAGCAGCAGTTCTGATTTACAGCATGCAATGTTTCCACATGTCGAATCAAGTGGGAGCCATATTAGATGGACTTTTAAACAAATTTGCTTGGGAAGGGGCCAAGGATCATAGAAGGATACCACTGATCAACTGGGATACCATGTGTCTGCTGAAAGAGGATGGGTGTGCAGGGTTAAGAAAAATGAATCTCCAAAACACGGCCCTTGGTGCAAAGTTGTCATGGAAAATGTATAGAAATCCAGAGAAGTTATGGTGCAGAATTTTCTAGAAGAAATATCTGGACTCTAATGCGCCGGATCGAATTTTCACGATGGCTGATTTGGAAATGGGATCTCCCACGTGGAACTTTCTATGGAGAAGCGGAGACATTATCACAAATCACATTTCCTGGAAGGTAGGCAATGGGTGTAGGGCTAAGTTCTGGTGGGATTCATGGGAGGGTGAACCGCCACTGACAGAAAGCTTCGAAGATCTGAATTGGATTAATTCCATTGAATCAGCCTTAGGTTGGCAGGTGGCTAATTATTTTGAAGAGGTCGACTGTCATGGCATTAGGACATGGAAAAGGATAGCAATAGGCAACCTTGAGTTGTGTAAGAGGCTGGACCAAATACTAAATAACATAGCAGTCTTAGCCACAAATGAGGAGGGTTGTTTATTCTCGTGTGCTACCAAGTTAGGGGAATATAGTGTTAAGTTGGGATACGAAGTACAAAGACATAGAGTGGTCAATCCGAACTGGCCTGGCAAGTTATGTTGGAATAAATGGGTGTTGCCTAAAGCAGGGGTGTTCCTATGGATCACCCTGAATGGCCAAATCCTTACTGGGGACAGACTCAAGACAATTGGTATTCAAGGACCAAGTTGGTACACGCTATGCAACACTGACGAAGAAAGAGTGGATCATTTACTTTTCAACTGCAAGTTCGCTCAAGGGTATTGGGATTGGTTTCTAGGCATGATGAACCTTTGCACAATGAGGAATGTGACACTGAAGGATTTTCTAGTTTCATGGCCAATTTATAGCCAATCTAAGGGGTGCATTGTGGCTGGTAGGCCCAACAATGATTGTCTGGTAGATTTGGAAAGAAAGGAATAAGCGTATATTCAAAGAGATATCTAATCCAATAGCGGTGGTAATTAGCAATCTTAAGGCCGGCATTGAGGAAGCTCTTAGTGGTAAGTCTAAAAATGTCAGAAAGCTCAGACTCAATGATTGGGATCTAGAAATGGAAAAGATTTGGTCTTTTAAGAATGTAATCTGTCATTATCCAAATAAGAAAATAGATAGGAAACAGGCTCGATGGACTAAGCCTCACTGCAACTGGGTAAAACTAAATTTTGATGGGGCCTACAGAGGCAATCCTGGATAGGCTGGTTATGGGGCATTCATACGAGATGAGGCAGGGAATATTGTGGCAGGCACTTATGGGCAGATTGGACATACAACAAATAATGACGTAGAAATTAGAGCCTTAGCGGCTGGACTGCTTCTTTGCAAAAAGAAAGGCTTAACTAATGTGCAGATTGAAGGAGATTCTCATATTATCATAAATGGAATTATTAACCCCAGGTTCACAAATTGGCAATTGGCCAGATGGCTACCTCGGATACACAATCTATTGCATTCAATCAAGCCATATGAGATATCTCACATCTATAGGGAAGGTAATCGATTGGCAAATCTTCTTGCCAATCTGGGTGTCATATCAGATAAGGTTTATGTGACAGTTGACCTTGAATCGATAAGCTCGAAGATTAAAGAGCTGAACATAATGGATTTAATGGAAAGGAACATAGTTGGGATCAGGTAATGTCTCCTGGGTCTAGGTCTATGACTGTACCTGCAACACCATGATGTGGTGGCAGAGGAGTTGTGCATTCAAAGCAGCAGTGACGGTGGAGCAAGTAACATCTAATCAACAAAGCATTTGTAGGACAATATGGTGCAACCTGCACGATCTTGATCTTTTTAGCAAGTGGGATTCATTTGGAAACTACTAGAAAACTCAGAATCTATAATAGACTCAGCTCCATTGGCTCGGCCTCAAGAAATTTGAGTGTGGAGCAGAATATTGGGAAGGAGAAGACTTTCTTCTAATGGCATACTTTGGTAGAATTGACTACATGAACTGTGAAGAAACTCTTGATGCTCAAATTTGCTCTCTATTTATTACAGAAGAGTATGTCTATGAGGTGATCAAAGGACTGGTAGGGATAACTCTTAATTTTGAGTGGTATTGGTGCGATTCCATAGTCTATGAAGCAGTCCTAATGCCTTTAGTGGATGTCATTGAGAATAGGGAAAGGGTTGTGGAGCTGTTGTGTGGCTTTGCTAAACCTGTCAATGGAAACTGCATTGCCGATACCATTTTAAATCTATCAGAGAATGAGTGGTTTAGCATCCTAAAAACATATTTCCAGCCAAACATCCCCTTAGAGAATACCCAAATATTGTTCTTCTCAGGTTATTCAGAGGCCACATCCATATTTTGAAAAAACTATTCATTTCAACCACTCAAAACAAAATGAATAAGATAAGATGGCTTTTAATGTCCTCTGTAGGCCAAATTCATGCAGTACCTAGCTATTTGTGCTTACTTGTTTAGATGATTTCCTACCATTCTTTTGTTCATGTATAATTTTCTATTTGATTTAGGAATTTCATGTGTTAGGTCAATGATTGCAAATATATGTTGTAATTAAATGTATTAGTATCTACAATTGTGGCCTATTTGGGCAGTTAGCTATTGAAACCACTTGTGCCTATTGTGCTAGTAAAAGGTTCCAATTGGAAACTGGAGAGCCCTCCCGCAGATAACTGGTAATGAAAAACAAAAATTGTCTAAACAAAATTAGCATCCATTACAATCTTTTTGAAAATTTCTCCAGCAGAAGCAGTTTATAAATTTGTTTTTAGTTTGGAAATAGCAATAAATTATTTTTGTAAAGATTTTTAATTGTTAATGAAATGTCTCAATGTGTCAAATCCCAGCTCAGTGTTTGTAATTTGCATTAGAATTGCAATATCGAATTTCAAAGCAACAATGATTTTGAAAGAAAATGTTATTGTGATTTGAAATTCTTATTTCACTATTATCTTGAATTTCAAGAGTTGGAAGATCATATGCAAATTCTATCTTTAGCATTTTCAGAAATTCCACTGGTTTAATTATTTGCAAGCATTTTAAGAATTTGTAACTATACCTTCATTTATTGAATCTGTAAACAAATAAACTAAAAAATCTTAATGGTCGTTCTTTGATTTCTAATTTATTTTCCCTCATCTATATATTGTTCAAAGAACTGTCCTCCATGTTTGTGTGTTTTGAATGAGGTCTCTAGCAATATATATGGGTATCAATAATAAGTACAATAACAACTTGCCATACAATTGTAATATAAAATTGTGGAGACGTTTGCTTATTTTTTATTGGTAAAGCATAGATGAGATTTTGGGTATCTTTTGCACAATTAATTTGTAATTAATTGTTGTAACTACTTGTTTCCATCATTTGGACTTTGGATTCTTGTTGGGGCAATTATCTGTTCATATTGGGACCTCTCTGGTTAATACAACCACTAGTATATTAGCTATTGAAGTTCATACTCAAACTCAAGAAAAAACAAAAAACTTAAAGGTGATTTTTAGCTCAAATGTCGTCTACTCGCTTTCAAATTTTACTAAATGAAAATTCCAGGGAAATCTTAGTTGACATTTTGGGTGCCTTCAAAAGTAGTTTTCCAAATTAAAGAAAAGAAAAGAAAGAAGAGTATCTAAATTAAAGATCAGAGCATGGGTAACAATAAATATAGAAATCATGATAATTGAAATAATAGCTCACCAACATCTGAGAAGTCTACTGCTTGAACAATTTGGAGAATCAAATGCAGTTGGTTCAAGAACAAAGGGAAAATGGGATAGATGCGTAGGTCAGATTTACTACCTATCCGCTGCACACAATTTTTATTTAGGAACTCGAGAAACCAATACATATTAAATGTGCATTAATAAGATCATTGAATTTTATGCACGGACAATGATATATGCCTTCAATATGTACAAACATGTCAGACTTTGTATTTGTGAAAATATTTAGCTAGATCTAGCTCTGTATTCATTCCTGCTTTTTTCAATAAAAAATATTTAGCTAGATTCCAAAAACATCTTAAATAAAATTAAAAAAATTATGATAGAACAACCAATAGAAGAATAGATAAATAATATTATGTAAATAAAAAAATATGTAGTAAATTCAAAAAAGAATTATGCACCCACTGTTACTAATTTGAGCCAATAGAAGAATAGATAAATACTATTATATAAATAACAAAAAAAAAATGTAGTAAATTCAAACTATATAAATGTAAATACTAAATTAAAATTTTCAAATATATTGGTCAACATTAAAAACAAATTGTATCCAAGGGATGCATAAATAACCTAATAATAATAAGAACAGGCTATGAATCTAACCCAAGACTTCAATTCTCATTTATAAGAGAAAAGCATCCTCCCCTAACAACAAGAAAGATAGCATACAATAATGAGAAATAAATTGGGAATTATTTTTTGAATAATGTCATTTGGTTTCTTAAAGTAGGCCAGTGTATTTCATTATACTTCTACTCCACCTACAACATTTTGTCACTTACTTTCTCATTAAACTATTTAATTTACAATAATCATAGCTCAAAATATTAGAAACCTTACCTAAATTGGACATGTTTAATTAATGAAACATTTAAAAATACTAACCACTTTATTGAATTTCCTAAAGATTATTTATTTCATGGGAATGAGTTTGTTATCAATATTATTTTTTTCTAGAAATATTTGTTCATGATATTCAACATGAATTACTCAATACCTTTCACATGGAAAAATTCACTAAAAATGGCAAGATACATAGAACAATGGAACAATTGATAGAATGAGTATGTTGTAACTAGTAATTTTTTCTACCATTACTTTTCAATATTTATCCATGAAATACCTTATGTACGGAAAAATCCACTAAAAATGGCAAGATACATAAAATAGTAGGGCAATCTATTATCAATTTCTTAGATAGCCAAGATTATAATGATAATTGAAATATGGGTAGGTCATCCTTTTAGAATATGATTATATTACTCTTATGGTACATAATGACAGTTTCATATTACACTTATGTTGCCTCTTATTTTCTATCTACAAAATTTATTTTATATCACAATTAATAAGTTGCTTCCCAAGTATTAGTACAATCCTCTTATATTACAATTATGTAGCTCATCATATAGTTGTGATATGCTCCCAAGTATTGTCCAAAATTATTTCTTATTGTTCTTTCTTTGAGCCAATGAAAGAAACTTGTAAATAAATAAAAAAATAACAATAGATATTATTATCATATCAAAATATAAGTTTTTTTATTTTGAACAAAGCAATACAAGATTACAAAATTAGAGCTACAAAGGTAGCTAAAATACGTAGCTGAATTACTAGTTGTCCAGTCGCAAAGGCAACAAGAAAAAGACAAGAATTACACATAGTACATAACATTTTTACATGGACTAAACTTGTTTTGACACTAAAACTTCATAATTTGATCTTTGATCTATTGTAGTTGTTGCTTAACCCTGGCATTCCTCTTGCATAATGTTTGTATCTGCGAGAATAGAAAGGCCACCTAAAGAAATATGTCAGAGTAAAGCCTCAAATTACCAGTAGTCTGATGAAAATTGCTAGAAAAAACTGCAGAAAATTTGTTTTTTCATATATTTTTTAAAACCACTTGCAGAAAATAGTGTAGAATAGTTGTTTTCCAATTCAAATCATGATGAAATATAGTAGAAAAGTCTTTAAAAAAAATAGACCATTGCCTTCTAACATATAAGAAATCCCAAAAAATATGCTTCAAATTCTCAATGCAATTACAAAAGGGACAAGTAGTTGGTTGGACCATAATACATTGCAATATATCTCCCAGAGATAGTTTGTAATGTAATATATTCTATGCCAGAACTTGTGTATCAAAATCAGTTTTAGTTTTCCATATTTGAACACTCATTTTGATCCAAAATTTGGCACTAAATCTGCATTTTCACTTTTGATTTAACCGAGGAGTAGGCTGCCAACTAGGAAGTAACTGTATATATATTTTCTTGAGAGGAGGGTGGTTGAAGTGACTATAAGACATCCACTTCTAGTCTTTAAAAAAATAACACTCTTAAAATACAAAGCTTCATAGTCAACTCAAGAGGAACTAAAGACTTAACAAAAATTAGAAAATGTTCATATTTACTGTGCAGGCCAAAATTGATTTGGATCTTATTCCATGAACCCCAATCAAATGTTTCAAAATCCCAAATGTCTTTAAATTGTCTTCTCCCCTTTTTGAATAAGTAATATGCATATTTAGGAAAGCACATGGCCAAAGGCTGGTTATGATATTCTGCAAGTCTATTCCACCAAATAGAAGCTGAAACAAAACTAAAACCATGTTGTAAAGAGGACCCGTTCCACTTCAAAAACATACAAACAAATTGCCAAGTAGTCCATATGGGCTGAAGAGGAAATGAGGCTCTGATTTTGAAGAAAGGAGCCATAAGCATTTTGTCAAACCAATTGACATCTTGCCACTTTTTCTTTATTGCAACTTCTATGATTCACTGACCAACTAAAATTTTCCATGGTTCCTCTCCACTAGAAGCTCTAACAATCCATTTAGCAACAAGACAAGTCCCTTGAGTTTTGGGATCTATAAGCCCTAGGCCACCCTTATGCCTTGGTTGAATACAATGAGACCATGAGGAAGCAATGAATCCAACACTCCCATCTCACTTATACCACAAAAATTTACTAATTATTCTATTAAGTTCTTTGTAACTTTTCTTGGATGGCATCCAAAAAGATGAGTAATACATGTGGGTTGCAATAAGAATCTTATTGGCAACTTGAATTTTTCCAGCCAAGGACAAAATTTTATTACCAATGTTAAAAAGTTTATTTTTGAGTCTATTTAGAAACCAAGCCCCCATATCAGAAAGAGAAACTCCCAAACCAAAGGGAATGCCCAGATATCTAGTAATTTTTCAATGTTTGATTTGCCTCCATTCATTTGGTATCCAATGAGGAATAGGACCAAGCTAAGTCATTAGATAATCAATTTTATTGTGAGCTAAAAGTGAACCAGAAACTTCACAATACAAGTTTAAAATTGCTAGAGCAGTATTCAGTTCCTCTTCAGAGTTGTACAAGAACATACTATCATCAGCAAAGTGGGAATTAATAACCACCTTATTTTGAGAAATAGAAATTCCTTTGATCATCTTCATATGATTGGCTTTTTGGAGCAGATAATCCAATGCATCAGTTGTAAGAACATATAAAAAGGGTGATAAAGGGCATACATGTCGTATGGAACGTTGTAGCTCAAAGGAATTTGACATAGTCTTGTTGATAATAAGGTGTGCATTAGCATCTTTAAACAACATTTGAACATGTTGCTGAATTTTAGGCCCAAACCCCAGCCATTGCAATATTTTAAGAATGAAACTCCAATGGATTCTATCATAAGCCTTATCAAAATCCAACTTAACAACCAGGGTATTTTGGCCTGATTACTGAAGCCATTATGTGGTTTCCCAAGCCAACATGAGATTGTCAATTATATATCTTTCTTTTAAAAAACATGTTTGCTCTGCCCTCACAATCACTTTGACAATGGGTCTGATCTTGATAGCTAAGGCCTTTGCAATGATTTTATATGAGGTATTTAACAAGGTAATTGAATGCCAACCAGCAATGCAATTCTCATTCTTTCCTTTAGGAATGAGTTTGATTATGCATTTATTGATAATAGGACCCAATGACCCATTCTGAAAGGCTTCTAATTAAAACATATAAAAATCATCCTTAATATGATTCCACATAACTTGATAAAATTCAGCTGGAAGGCCTATGGTTTCATAAAGAAAAGAGCATTCTCAATCTCTTCCAAGGAGAGAATACGGTCCAAGAACTTACTGATGGTATGATGAAAGAACAAGGATCCAGTTAACTACTGAGAGGGGGGGTGAATCGGTAGATAGAAAAACTAATAATAACTTCCACCAATCTCATAATCAACCTCTCAAAGAAAACTCTAAACTCACAAGTTAAACAAATGAACTACAAATGCAATATCACTGTCAAGATAAACCGATTGACTGTTATAACAGAATAACAGTAAAACAACTTGAAACTTCACAAACATCCAAATAATTTACTGACATAAGTAAAACCTCATTTCAAATTGTTGTCGGTTAACATAACTTATCAAACTAGATTAAGTTGTTAAGCAATTCAATCATAGTAAACATAACCACAAAAATATTCACCACTTGACATAATATTTTTTATGTGGAAACCCAAATGGGAAAAACCACAGTGAGATGAGACTCACAAGTTAACCATCTGAACTCTTCTAAAGTTTGCCCTATTAGGAGCCAAACCTGTCAAAGCTTTACAAAAAGTCCTGTTAAGAATAGATCCTGTTAGGGACCACCCAGTTAAGGGATTGACTATAATGCCCTATTGGAAGAAATACCATGTGAGGAGTAACCTCAGTAGAGGATTTGAAATCCAAGCTAATGGACCACCTGGTTAGAGGATTTAAATAGCACTAAGCTTGTTAGAGATTACTTGGTTAGGGGATTTTACTATTGTAATTGTTAGAAAACAATAAGGGTTTGCTGATCTGTTTGAATAGTACTACACTTGCTTGTTCAAATCCTTTTCATGCTCCTATCTTCCTTAACACAAACTGCAGATACATCATCTGGTTTGACAACCACACACTCAACTAAAAATTTGCCAACTCTTCAACAAAACAACTCATCGACCTTATAAACAAATCAATAGGTTGGTAACACAACAAAAACCTGATTCTCTCATAGAGATTACAAACAAGTCAGTTCAAGTATGACTGTTGGATTACATAACAATCTTTGCACATCATTCAAGATAGCCTCGATCACTCCTTGATCACCGCTTCATCAAACTCAGTAACTCAACATGTGGTTTGCATTACATGAAATATACTTTCTCATTCCAAAGATAAAAACCGTTATCTCAACATGCCAAAAACACTTTGAAACTCTTCTCATACAACATGCATATGTGTCATAATCATTACCGCTCATCATCAGATCATAAACCAATACAACCAACTTAATCAGTTAGGGTTTATCAAATCAACAGGTAAGGTTTACCAGTTCAACTCTCCAATACTTAGCAATACCAGTTATAGTTTCCTTCACTAGTTTTTCCTACCGGTTACAAAACAACATTATAACAATATCATTACCGGTTAATTGACATCAATGACAACATAAAATTTCATTAATGAAATCTTCATACAAATGCCAACAATCTCCCCCTTTGGCATTGATGGCAACACAAATATCAGTACCATTGATTGCTATGATTGTGAATAGGAATCCTAGTTTACATTTTACCATGTACTGTCCTTGTCTTCAACTGGTAGCTAATTGTAGATCTTCTATTTGTAAATCATACAATTCTTCTCCCCATAATCACATAGTTCTTCTCCCCCTTTGACAACAATGTCAAAGTGAAAGTAAAACATGCAATGTCAAACTTCACTATTTAGCATCAACAACCTGCAACTTGATGCTCCCCCTGTGGAATAACTCCACTCCTACATCAATCCTGCTATTAAATTTTGCAAGTAGCTCTAGGACTGATGTACTCTACATCATGCTCAATTGACCTCATGAAGGGGTACAACCCCTAGCTGACTTCTAAGATACTCAAAATTAGTCTTAGGCAAAGGTTTAATAAAGATATCTACAAGTTGCTCCTTGGTAGAAACATGCTCCAAGATCACATCTTTACTCTACACTTTTTCCCTCAAGAAATGATACTTCAATTCAATATGCTTGGTTCGTGCATGCAAAACAGGGTTCTTGGAAATATTTATTGCACTGGTATTGTCACATAAGATCTTTATAGGTTCTTTAAACTTCATCTTGAAACCCTCCAGAATGTGCCTCATCTAGATAGCCTGGGTACAATTCATATAAGTTGCAACATACTCAGCTTCAGCAGTAGAGTGTGATATACAACTCTACTTCTTGCTACTCCATGAAACAAGTCTTCCTCCAAGAAAGAATGCTCCACCAGTTGTGCTTTTCCTATCATCAACATTACCTGCCCAGTCGGCATCTGTATACACCTTCAAGTCAAAGTTACCTTCATATGGATACCATAATCCATAGTCAATGGTACCTTTCAAATATTTCAATATCCTCTTGATTGCTATCAAATATGTTTTCTTAGGATTCTTCTAAAATCTAGCAACTAGACCAACTGCATGAGCTATATCTGGTCTGCTGTGAACAACATAGTGCAATTTTCCAATCATTGACCTGTACTCCTTTTCATTAACAAATGTGGCTTCATCTTCCTTAGACAATTTACATCCTGTAACCATTGGTGTCCCAATTGGTTTACATTCACTCATACCAAATGTCTTTAATACCTCTTTCACATCCTTAGACTTTTGATGAAAATACCACTCTTCATTTGTTGTATTTGCAGCCTATGAAATTTTTTATCTCTCCCACTAGAGACATTTCAAACTCACTTTTCATTTCATTTGCAAAGTCATTTCTCATGTCATCATTGCCTCCAAATATGATATCATCTACAAACACTTCACTAACCAGTATCTTATCTCCTTCAGATTTGAGATATATGTTGCTATCTTCACTAGTTCTCTAAAAACCTATCTTCATCAGGAGTGAATGAAGCCTTTCATACCATGCTCTCAATGATTGCTTTAATTCATATAATACCTTGTGCAATTTGCATACCATGTATTTTTCATCAATCAAAACATAACCATCTAGCTACTCATTGTATACTTCTTCCAGTATTCCATTCAAAAATGTTGACTTCACATCCATCCGACATACTTTGAATCCCTTATATGCTGCAAATGCAAGTAAAGTCCTAACACCTTCTAGTCTAGCAACTAGTGAAAAAGTCTCACCATAATCTTCTCCTTCTTCCTATGCATAACCTTTACAAACCAATCTAGCTTTGTTTTGGATTACTACACCGTCTTCATTCAGTTTTTTCCTAAATACCCACTTAGTACCTATCACATTTTTATTAACCAGTCTGGGTACTAGGGTCCATGTATTGTTCTTCTCAATTTGATCAAGCTCCTCCTCCATAGCTTTGACCCAATGATCATATCCAAATGCTTCCTTAGCAATTCTAGGCTCAATAGTGGAGATCATGCAAGAATTCTCTCTAATTCTTCTTCTGGTTAATACTCCAGCATCCTTATCTCCAATAATCTGGTCAGGATTGTGATTGAGTCTCACATACCTCGGAATAACATGATCATTATCTTCAGGTTCTTCTTCTTCATTATCATCATCTTCTTCTAAATCTAGTTGTTCCGATGGAACTGGTACAACAACATTCTCTTTACCAATTTCAGGTTTCACAGGTTCTGGTTCTAGAAACAAAATGCAAGGATCCTCATCCTTTTTCTCCACACTGGTTTCCCCTGAGACTTCAGGATACTCATCCACTCAAACATCAGCGCTCTCAATGATTCTCTATGTCCGGTTGTTGTAACATTTGTAGGCCTTACTCTTGGTGGAGTAACCAAGAAATATACCTTCATCACTTTTAGCCTCAAACTTGCTAACATAGTCACCTCTCTTAATAAAACATTTACTGCCAAATATCTTAAAATAACTAACATTAGGTGATCTACCATTCTAGTATTCATAAGGAGTCTTATCCTTACCTCTTTTTACCAAAATCCGGTTCATAGTATACACAGTTGTGCTGACAGCTTCTCTCCAGAAAGTTTTTGCTAGACCTCCTTGTATCAACATCATTCTAGCAGCTTCAACAATTGACCAGTTGTTCCTCTCTACAATACCATTATGTTGTGGTGTCCTCAGTGCACAAAGTTGTTGTTTGATACCATTTTCTTCACAATATCTAGTGAATTCCTTAGAAATAAATTCACCACCTTGATCAGTCCTCAGACACTATATCTTCTTACCACTCTCCTTTTCAGCTAAGGCCCTGAATGCCTTGAATTTACTAAATTCTTTTGTTTTATCCTTCAAGAATGTGACCCACATCATCCTTGAGTAATCATCAATGAAGATCATAAAATATATGTCACCTTGAATACTTTTAGTCCTTATTGGTCCATAGAGGTATGTATGAAACAAATCTAACAGATGTTTCACTGAAAAATATTTGCTCTTAAAAGTTGAGGATGTCATCTTTCCCAACTGACATTCCTTGCATAGAGCATTAACCAGTTTGTCCAACTGAGGCAAACCTCTCACTGTCTTGGACTTACTCACTTTAACAATGTTATCAAAATTTATATGACAAAATCTCCTATGTCAAAGCCAACTATCATCTACTTTAGCGATTAAACAGTTGTTGACTTTAGGATTCAGGTGAAATAGGTTGCCTTTAGTCTTCTTGTTAGTTGCAATCAATTCACGTTTTCTCCCATAGATTTTGCACATAGCATTCTTAAACTCCAATGGATATCCTTTGTCATTGAATTGAGCAACACTCAAAAGATTGTGCTTTAATCCTTCAACCCAGTAGACATCATCTACACTACTCTTTTCATTAAGAGAAATAGTTCCCTTACCTTTAACCATGCAAGGTGAGTCATTACCAAATCTCACAACTCCACCATCAAATTCCTTCAAAGAAAGAAATTTTCTTTAGTCACCGGTCATGTGATGTGAACAACCACTATCAATGATCCAATCATCAGAATTATCCATGCGTGAAACTAAAGCCTTTTCATCAGATGTCTTCATTAGCATCACCCTCAGATTCCTCATCAGTGATACCAACATCAACTGCAATAAGACAATCTCTTTTTCCTTTTCCCTTGTACTTCTTGAACTTCTCTCGCTTATTCTCATTATCAGCATTAGGGCAGTTAGCTGCAATGTGTCCAATCTTGTTGCATGCAAAACATTTCAAAGGTAATTTACCTCTGTATTTACTCGTACCTCTAGGCAACCGCTTGGCCAACAATGCTTCAAGCTCAACCAAATTATCTTCATCATCGACTTCTTTGCTGGATCTAGATTCATAACTGTGACTGGCATCTCTACTTTTCCTCATAGTCATGGATGGGTTAGAAACTGAAGCTCTAAATGCAGACTCATATTTCTGAACACTACCATCATAACCATTTAAATCAAAAGTAGTAAGCTTACCAATGATGGAGTCAAGGGCTACCTTAGTTTTGTCAATTTAATTTAGCTCCTGAATGGATGCAACTCGGATAGCATAGACCGGTAGAAGGGTTCTCAACACCTTACTAATCACTATGGTATCTTCCACTTTACCACCAACACTCTTGATCTCACCAACTATATCTTTTATCCTTCGACCATACTATTGGATATTCTCACCTTCAGCCATCCGCATGTCATCAAACTTTCCTCTTAGACTCTCTTCTTTGGCAATCTTCACATGTTCATCACTGCTATAAATCTCTTCAAGTTTCTTCCATACTTCATATGCAGTCTTCAGACCATGGACATCTACATACTCTGCATCTGAAAAAGAACTAATAATAGCCTCCAGTGCTTGATTGTTTTCTTTTTGCTCTTTCTTCTGATCATCAGTCATAATCCCACTAGGTATAACATATTGATTACCAACATGTTCCCAGTGTTGACTTCCTAGACTCTTGATATAAATTTTCATTCTATCACTCTATATCTTGTACTTCTCTCTATTAAACTTCAAACCTTCCTTATTCATCATGTTCTACAAGATCTTTACCTCAAGCTATTAGGCTTAGACCTTAGAGGACCTGAGAAGCTCTGATACCAATTGATGGTATGATGAAAGAACAAGGATCCGGTCAACTACTGAGAGGGGGGGGGTGAATCAGCAGATAGAAAAATGAATAATAACTTCCACCAATCTTAGAATCAACCTCTCAAATCAAACTCTAAATTGACAAGTTAAACCACTGAACTACAAATGCAATATCACTGTCAAGATAAATCGGTTGACTGTTATAACAGATTAACAGTAAAACAACTTGAAACTTCACAAACATCCAAATACTTTACTGACATAAGTAAAACCTCATTTCAGATTGCTCTTGGTTAATATAACTTATCAAAGTGGATTAAGTTGTTAATAAATTCAACCATAGTAAACATAAATACAAAAACATTCACCACTTGACGCAATATTTTTGACGTGGAAACCCAAATGGGAAAAACTGCGGTGAGCTGAGACTCACAAGTTAACTATCTAAACTCTTTTGAAGTTTGCCCTGTTAGGAACCAAACCTGTTAAAGCTTTACAAAAAGTCATGTTAAGAACAAATCCTGTTAGGGACCACCTGGTTAAGGGATTGACTATAATGCCCTATTAGAAGCAATATCGGTGGAGGATTTGAAATCCAAGCTAATGGACCACCTAGTTAGAGGATTTGAATAACACTAAGCTTGTTAGAGCTTACCCGATTAGGGGATTTTACTGTTGTAATTGTTAGAAAACAACAGGGGTTTGCTGGTCTATTTGAATAGCACTACACTTTCTTGTTCAGATCCTTTTCATGCTCCTATCTTCCTTTACACAAACTGTAGATACATCATCCAGTTCAGCAACCACACACTCAACTAAAACTTTGCCAACTCTTCAACAAAACAACTCATCATCCTTATAAACAAATAAATAGGTCGGTAACACAACAAAAACCTAATTCTCTCATAGAGATTACAAACAAGTCGGTTCAAGTATGACCGATGGATTACATAACAATCTCTTCACATCATTCAAGATAGCCTTGACCGCTCCTTGATCATCGCTTCATTGAACTCAGTAACTCATCACATGGTTTGCATTACATGCAATATACTTGCTCATTCCCAAGATAAAAACCGTTATCTCAACGTACCAAAAACACTTTGAAACTCTTCTCTACAACATGCATACGTGTCATAATGATTACCGCTCATCATTAGATCATAAACCAATACAACCAACTTAATTGGTTAGGGTTTATCAAATCAAAAGGTAGGGTTTAACCGTTCAACTCTCCAATACTTAGCAATACTAGTTCACTCCACAAACTCACCTACTAGTTATAGTTCCCTTCACTGGCTCTTCCTACCGGTTACAAAACAACATTATAACAATATCATTACTGGTTAATTGACATCAATGACAACATAACATTTCATTAATGCAATCTTCATGCAAATGCCAACACTTACTATAGCCTAGATCAATCATGTTAGGGATGTAGTCTTGGATACTTTGTTCCAGGGCTTGCTGAATATACATCCAATTAGCATCCTCTCTGAAAATTTGTCCATAAAAGTTGTAGAACAAACTAATAATTTCAGCATTATCAATATGATATCAACTCTCATCCTTTATGGCATCAATCCTCTCTTTTTTGTGTTTATAATTGAGATAATTGAAGAAAAAATTAGAACCATTATTTCCATCCTTGATCCAATGAATTTTTCTTCTGATTTTAGCACCTTGCCCTTTATAATGACCAATTTTACGCGATTGGGCTTCAGTAGCAGCAATGTGATTTTGCAAAAATTCATTATGTGGGTCACAATTTAATTTTATTCTAGCTTGTTCAAGCTAACCCTGGAGGGATTTCTCTCTTTGTTTACATCTCTAAGTCATTCTTCTTCCAAAGGAACAAATAAATTCAACACATTGAGAAATTGCAGCATTCCACCAAGCAATCCAAGACTCCCCATCAAGAGGTTTGGGGATTAAGTTCTAGATTCCCTCAAGGACTAAAACACATTCAGGATTTTTCAAATGAAAATATTAAGTTCAAAGGGGAGCAAGAAGGAAGGTTCCACATTTGGAGAGAAAGAGAGGCAACAAATGATAGGAAAATGGCCAGACAAGGTAGTTGAATAGTCCACTTACACAAAATAATCAGAGAGAGACTTGTCCAATTGGATATTGTGGGAAACATAAAAATGATCCAACCTGCTCAATTTTCTATCACTACCAATTCTACAATTAGACCACGTAAACCATCTATTGGCATGACTGAAGAGCTTTTTATGGATGGGATCAAAAATACCAAGGAAATTCCGACAGTAAAGCCATTTTTCAAATTCCTCTTAGGTAAGTTTGAAGTAGCTAAACCAGTTGCGATCCTCATGATTCTCCACCGTATTAAAATCACCACCCAACACCCAATTAGCATTAGGAAGACATCTAGACATCCAATCCAACAGAGCAACTTATGTCCACTCTTTTTTAGTTAAACAATCAACATACAATAATGAAACCATATGCTAAAAATAGACTTTTAAAAAACTCTAAACCTTTATCAATTTTTTTAATCATCTAATTTTTTTCATTCTTCATAATAACAATAGAGCAACTAATATAAACTTTATCAGCACTTTTAAAAAAAGTTATATATCCCACATCTACCATGAGGCCAATGGCTCTGCTGACTGGGTTGCCTACGCAACGGTTAACAAAGATGAGATGATTACGTGGACGGGAGAACAAGGACTCCCTGAAAATGTCAGACTAATCATTTTTAAGGACTGATATAGAAGCACTTCAAAGATTTTTGATGGACATAATAATAATGAAAAGGACTAAATGGAGTACTTCGAGTTATTATAATAATCAGAGCTTCATTTATTATAATACTTATTCCATCACTTCCCATGCTTTCTGGGTTAAATTGATAGTTCTAATAAGTTTTCTGGCTAAAACTTTCTGCAAGTTTCAAAATTCAGCTCTGAACAGTGAAAATATGAATGGTAACAGGTGGCGATATGAACCAAGTAGCTGCAAAGAATGGAAACAAAAGGAGGAGGTCTGGAGCATCCTGCAGAAGGTTTTTTTTCAAAATTCATGGAGAGACTCCATAGACGGGATGGCACGGTTACCAGTTTTTTCTGCAAAAACTAGAGAAAGGGTATGCTAAAAATGGGAGACCAGACTGTTGAAATTGATGAAGACCTTATTTCCCAAGCCACAGGCCTTGGGAGGGAAGGATGCAACTTCTATAGAGACAGAAAAGTCAATAAGGAGGCCATTGACAGATATCCGGAAATCAAGAAGGAGAAAAAATGCCCGGTGAAGTTAAGTAACACTTACTACCCCCCTAGGGCTTTTGTTAAACCCTAGCGGGAGGTCCTCTTTGTTTTAATACACTACATTACCTTAGATGGTAGGTTTACAAAATTTTATGGCTACCATTTCATCTTGCTGAATCATTTTAGCCATGATGAGAAGGTTAATTTTCCTTATTTTCTGCTATGCTCAATGAATGCCACTATTAAGGCCTACAAAAAGAACCCTATGGGGGACACTACCATGCCTCAAGGCTTAATGGTCCCTATTTACGACCATCTCAAGGCCAATCAGATAGCCCGCCTGCAGCCCTCTATAGAGTCTGAGGGGGATGGGTCTGACTCTGCCTTTTTAGTGGATGAGGAGTCTGATAGTGACCCATCGAGTGATTCTGAGGAGAGCTTGGATGTCTCGGATTATGAAATTGGTAAGAAGAGGAAATACATTAAAACAAGACCTTCTTCCTCTAAGGGTAAAAAACCTAAAGGCAGAATCCTCCAAATTAGCCCTTCCTCAGAGGAGGAGGTCTATGAAGACTTAGAGAAGGAGAACCCTCAAGGTTCGCTGAAAAAGAAAACTAAAGTTCACACCCAGACTAGAAATAAGCACAAGAGGAAGGAGGAGAATGTGAAGGAGCTGGAGGTTTATAAGCAGGAAAGGACCTTGGAAGCCGAACAGAACCCGGAGAAGGTGACCATGGGCGAGGCTCTTAGGGTTGAAGACACAACTACTATTTGGGACACCCCAAAAAAGGAACAGGATATCCCTGGTAAGGCTGATCCACCCCCTAACCCTCCTCTAGAGGGTATGCAAGGTTTCATGGATACTATGGAGTGGCTTATAACTGGTTACAAGAAAGTTGTGGACGACAACAAAAAACTCAGCAACAGAATTCAGATTTTGGAAACCATCAACACTAGGGAAGGGAAGACTATGGCTGATTACATTGAGGACCTGAAAAATACCATTGCAAAACCTGAAAACATAAGAGACTCCTTCAACCCCAGATTTGAGAAAATAGAGAAAGATCTGCTGGAAAGGAAAAATCTTGCTGACGCTAATGATCAATCTATCTCGGGTACCGCTAGTAAAGTCAGCAAAATTGAGGAGTGAGTGAAGAGTATTGTTGAACAGAGTTTAAGAATCCTGAAGGTTTCTGCTAGCAACACTAATACTCTCATCAGCAAACTGGATGAAGAGAAGGAGACCCTGTATATTGACCCGGACACTAAAGGAACAGGGGATGCTCAAGGACCCAGAACCTGAACCAGAGGCAAAAAGAAAGAAAAGAAGCCTAACAAGGACCTGGAAGATCTCAAAGTTGTTGGGGCCACCTATGACTAGTTGGTGAAAAAGGCGGAGGACCTGTTGAAGACTATAGCTGTCTAGTACTTTCCTTGTTTCTTTGTTGTTTTTTTTCTTTAGCTATATTTTTGGTTTGCTAGTTTTTTGCCAATCGTTTTGTAAGCGGTTTATTAGCTCTGGACTTTTTATTGTCTTATCTTAATCTCTTTTGTTAAAGGTTTTGGGTCCTAAAAACCTGTTTTTCTTAATTAATCAGAACTAATATAAACTTTAAATTATTCTAAAATAAAAAATGCATATATTTAATGCATGGTATTAATTTTAGCACAAAAAATGTTAAAACAACAATCTCAAAAAAATCTATGCTTTAAAAAGCACTCCTAGATATAGTCTTATATATTATAAACAATATTTTAAATTAAGACAAAATAATATGAAGAAAGACTGATTTACAATTGTACAAAATAGGATGCAACATCATTTATCACCATACTGACCCTTCATATTTATCAAACTCACAAAATGACCTTAGAGCTAAAAAACTAAACTTTTGCAATTACTTTTTCAAATATATCTACAAATTATTCTTGAATCTTTGTAGATTTCACTTCTACTACTTTATTTGAGACAAAATCACAAATTTAAATGCTTTGTATTACTATGATGGACGTGATTCTTGGCTAGCTTAATTGCACTTATGTTATTACTAAAAAGAAAAAGAAAAAAGTAGTCATAAAGTGACTACAATACACTATGGTTTTGTGGCTGAAAGATCAACTAAATTTGGTTCTTTAAGCTCCATGTAAGCTAACCTAAACCAATAGAAAAATGATTATTATATGTGGAATTTTATCGACCAAGCTACCTCCCAATCAGAATTAGTAAAGTCAATAATTTCATAGCTTTTAGAAACATGATAACAATTGTTAAGATTTGTAGTACCTTTTTCATGCCCTGATATTCTTTTGGCTTCCTTTGTATGAACTTTAGATGGATGAATCATATACCTTGAAACAAGGTAAACTAAATCAGAACCATATGGTCTTGTGTCAATTAGACACCAAACTTCTATAACTTATCTCATCATTCATTTTAGCACCATCTTCTCAAGCTAACCCAACTCCATGAGAATTTGCAGTGGATGATAGCTTACAATTCAACCATACCAAACTTATTCAACATATCTTTTGCATACTTTGAAAAATAAAAAATCCATACTTATTTTCATAAACCTTCATTCCATGAAAGTATTGTATTAAACCTAAATATTTCAATTCATTCATTATAGGGTGAAACATCAATAGTGTGTCTCATTTTTAGGACATTTATCTTTTCATGGGACATTACAATAAATTTTAAAAACACCTCTATCAAATATTTTTGTTCAAACAAATATGCATACATTTGAAGGTCATGCAAAATCACCTTTAAATGAAGGTAACCTCCATTCAAATATTTTTTTAATATTTTTGTACTCGTGACTAAAGGATACCTAATGGTACCTTCCAATGAAGGTCCTTAGATAACTTGGAATGAAGGTACCTTAGATGTCATTCCCATTCTATTCACACAATTATTTGAAGATAATATTATTCCAAACCTTGGGTTAGAATATCAAGCTAAGTCACCAAGACATGAGATTTTGCAAGAATGTAGCCTTCAAAGAAATATTTCCAAAAAGTGTGATTTCAATTATATTTAATTTAATTATAATATGTATTTTATATTTCCTACCAAACACCAAGCTATATTCCATGCACATGGAAAAATAGTACGTGTGTATGTTCCTCTTTCAAAATCTATACATGTAATCTGAAAGCACCACTTCACATTATCTTCAAATTATTGATGGTTTAGTTGCTATAGATGACAAAAAGTGAAAATTTGGTTTAAAATATTGATTCAATGTCCCACTTTGGCCAAAAAGTGGGACACACCACTATGGATCCATGACACAAAAATTTATAACCCATCTTTCATCTTATAACTACTGTCCATATACAAAAACTCATCAACATACAAACATACAATAAGGATATCATTATGTTCTTTCTTGTAGTAATGAGTAGGCTAACTCTTTTTTCTCTTGAAGACATTTTTCTAAAACTATCCACCAATCCTCACATTCCATGCTCTTGGCTCTTTCTTAAGGCCATACAAAGCCTTCTTGAAGTTGTAGAATTGGTGTTCTTTGCATTGCACTTCAAAAATTTGTATTTGTTGGACATAAACTTCCTCTTCTAAGTACCCATTCAAGAAAGCATTTTTCACATCCATGTGATGTGCTCCATTCATTTTAATATGCTAGTGAAACCATCATTCTAATGGTCTCTTATCTTTTTAGTGGTGAAAAAATATCTTCAAAATCTATTAGATTCCTTTGTGTGAAGCTTTTTGCAACTAACTAAATACCTTGTGTCTTTCAACACAAGAATCATCGTTGTTCTTAGTCTTGGAGACCTACTTAGTACCAATATTTTTATTATCATTTGGGAGAAATGTAACCTTCCAAATATCATTCATTTGAATTATATCTATATATCCTTACATTTATTACACTCAAACCTTATCAATACACGCACATTCAAAACATGGTGACTCAAAATCTACTTCTCAAAGTAAAACGAAATTTATTGTCTCACCTCTTAGAGTTTCTTTATGTGCTTGGATTGTAATTCTCTAATAAATGTCATTTAATATTCTTATATTTCTTTTATAAATTGGATTTGAAGTAAAAAAATGCACTAAAATTAGAAGAGGGGCTTAGCAGACTAGTTGTATTAGGAACTAAAATATTAATTGGATTATCATTAACAATATTATTAGCAGTACCACCATTACAATTAGTTTTTAACTTCTCAACGTGGCCTTTTTTATAATAGTAAAATCCCCCTTCATAAAAATCACATCACTTGACACAACAATGTTATTAGCGAGAGGATAATATGCAACCTATAAGCCTTACTTTGTTGATTGTACATAACAAAAAAACATGATTTACTTTTTGCATCTAACTTTTGTCTCATTTGATCAACTAAATGAACATAGGCTAAAAAACCAAAAAAATAAACAAATGATTGTTATATTTTTTCTCATACCAAGGTTTATAAGGAGTCATCTTGTTGAGTGCAATATTAGGATTTTGATTAAGAATACTTGTTATTATAGTATCGATCCAGCCCACAAAGAATTACTCAATCACTTAGTTTTGCACTTCTTGCTATTTTCACCACTATATGGTTCTTCCTTTTAGATGTAGTCACATTTTTATGAAATGTGTAAGTAGTGATAAGTTAGGTTTTGATGCCATTCATATTACCAAAAAATTCATAAAAGATCTGAAAAAATTATCCTCCATGATTGGTCCTTAAGCACTTTATTTTGCAATCACTTTCATTTTCCACAAGTGATTTAAACCTTTTGAATGTATCAAGGGTTTCATAATTGGCCTTCAATAAATAAACCTAACACTCTCATGAATGACCATAAATAATTTAAGTAATAAAATATGATGGCTTATCTAAACCTTTTGTTTGCATAGGGCCACAAATATTAGAGTGGACTAGCCAAGTTGGATAATGAGCCCTCCATATATTGCTTTTGTAAATGTCTCTCTTGCATTTTTCCTTCAAGACATCATTGGGAAACCTCATTGTGCTCATCAGACTAGGAACATCATAAACTAATTATTTTAATGTTAATATCTTTACACTATAAAATTTCAAGTGCCTATACCTAAGATACAATAGCTAAATTTTGTCTTCATATGCTATATTTGCAAGATTGTTGTTATGTTCTCCAAATGTAAATGGGAAGGTCCATTTCTTCAACATAATAACATTAAACACTCTATTTCTCTATTTATTTTATTCTTATCATAAATTATTTATTTCTTATTTTCAAATGCCACTTTGTAATTCTTTTCACACAATTTTCCAACACTCAAAAAATTATGTTTTGTAATGCTCACCAAAATACCCTAGAGAAACAACTAATCTAGCTAACAAATAGAGATAAAAAAATTTATCATCAATATAATGTAACATATAAAAATACCATTATGTTGGCAACAACAATGCAGAAAACTGAGAGGGGGGGTGAATCAGTTTTCACCAAAACCTCAAAACAACTTAACACAACGTTACATTTGATCATGAACAACAAAAGCAAAGATCAACACCACATCAACAATACACATAACACACAAATTTTGACATGGAAAACCCGGTTAAGGGAAAAACACGGTGGGAACCTACCCGCAATATGATGATACCCTGTTAGAAGTATATGAATTTATATTATAATGAGAATGCACTTGCATTCAGGCACACTGCCTAGAGCTCACTACTCAAACATAATAAAGAGGGCTACAACCCTTCGGAACACTCACTGTCTTAAAACAACAATCAGACAACAATCTGGATTACATGAACTGATAAGGTAGCATCTCCTAATGCCTGATTACAGCTCCAGTTAAGCACACAGTTTACTCTGCCACACTTCTTCACTCTTCTTCACACTTCTAAAGGATCAAAACACTTTTTTGCACACACAAATCGATCATACACACTCTCAAAGATAGTAGACACATCTCTCACAAGATTACATCACAAATTTATACAAATCATCAACCTATATTTCAAGGTCGGATCAACACTCAACTCCTAATTATAAAATGAATTAAATCCAACTCATTACAACATGCAAACTAATACAATGTTGGCTAAGACATATCATGGACCTAAATCAACACCTCGAACATGAAGCGCCTCCAAGAATTATGCCTCAATCTTCTGCAACACGCTATAATCACCAAGTCAACTAACATAGTCAATAACATGCAAAAGCGAGCAAAATCACCAATAACGAGCACAACAATAAATGCAGACTAACAACACAAATAGGACATGACCTAGAAACATCCACAAGCATCTTGAATTCCATCAGCAACAACTGCACCAACACCACTTACTAGAATCTTCATCATCATCATACAAATACTCAAGAACACTTAATAGTAACAACTGAAACTTAGAAATACAACTTTTGGAACATCGAATCATGAACCACTTGAATTGAGGACACACAAGAATGTCCCAAACACTCTCCCAAATCTACAAAACAAGATATAACATTTTTAGATCAATACAGATCAAAATCCACAACTCTATCAACCACTGAACACCTAAAAGACCAACAACAACACCGAATCCCATAACTTGATCAAATCAACATGTGGTACATTGAAACTTATGTTGAATCAACTAGAGATAAGTATCTCTAAACCCTTTAAACCACAACAACTCAATTGCAAATGTAGTACCCCTGCCCTAATCAGATTTTAAATTCCAGTTTGACCTTGGTTGATTTACCATGATGTAATGTTAAAGTCAGATATTATGATTATTGTGTGTACCTATAAATGTGGTTTCTGCATCAATTCTTATGTAAGTTTATGTGTTCTTCTGATTTGTATTATTAATATCGGGCTAACACTTTCATTAAATATATATGTATGCATGTGTGGTTTATGGTTGCAGGTACAATACCGCATAGGTATGAGGTTCATCTCCACCTAGATTTACATGTTTGAGTGTACCTTATTGGTCCTAAGGAATTGGATTAGGTAGTCGTAAGACCCTCGTTTTACCCTAGTCGTGCTCAAGTGAGCATTGTGAGTCGTCCGTCAGTTTCCCCTTTAGTTGGGTATGTGGGTCGTGTATCTAGTTGGCTTTCTTGGGTTGCATGTTTTGTGCATGGTAAAATTGAGTATTTAATCCTAAGTATTTAATTTGATTAAATGTGTTCTTTTACACATTAGTAAATTAAAGGACTAAATTAAATAGGACCCTTTTGTGTGATTAATCATTAATTAGAATTGCTCAATTCATGTTTGTAGCAAGTTCGATTAAATGGTTATTTTTAAATGATGAATTAATTAAGTTTATGCATTTGAAAGGAAAGGTTAAATAGTATTGGAAAATTAATATTTACACTCTTTGGCATTTTGAAATAGAAATAAATGTTAGTTTTAATTAATTGAGAAAATCAATTTTAGAAGAAAAAAACAAGTTTTGCATATTTAATTGTTTGAAAAAAAAAATTATTTTGGAGAAAGTATTTTAAATCCAAAAAAAGAATTTTGGTCAAACTTTTCCCTTTTAACCTTGGTTTTGAAAATATTTTTGGGAGACTTATTTTTGGAATGGAAATTTTGGGCATTTGGAGGACGGAGGATTTTCTTGAGCTTGCAGGTTGGGCTCTTCATCAAATCATTTTCCAGGAATGTTGAACAAGGTAGGATCCTTGTTTATCTCCTTGGTTTCTTTGTTTAAATAGAGATTGTTTTGGATTTTGAATAAATCTAGTTGTTCTTGTTGAAAATCTCATATATTGCTATGGAAAATGGAAGAGTTGTAGGTAAATCTCCAATTCAAACCCTCCTTGCTTTCTTTCCAAACCTCCAGATTTAATTTTGGTTGCTCAGGTTGATTTTTAGAAATCAAAGATTGGGGTTGGTTGTTCATAATCAAATTTTGTTAAAAACTCCAATGAATGTTCTCAGATTTAAGTTTTAATTTGGGAAATTAGTTTGTTTTTGGGCAAGATTGGTTGGATTAGTTGGGTAAATGTGTGAGAATTAATTCTATTTTCCCACATATGGTATTTGGATGGAGAGATTTGCCCAATTTTTGATGAATACTAAGAGGGGGGGGTGAATTAGTATACCAAAAACTACTGAACTCAAACACTTAAATAGTTTAGTAGTTAACCAGTATAACAGATTTACTAACAAACTGGTTAAGACAAATGCAAACCAAACAGCAAATAAAGCATTCACCCACAAGAGCACAATCACCATAACACGAGAGATTTTGACGTGGAAACCCAAATGGGAAAAACCACGATGAGATGAAACTCACAAGTAACTATCTGCAGAATAGTAACCAGACCAGTTAAGGTCAGACTGGTTAAGGTCATACAATGTTCTTCACCAGAACAGATCCTATTAGGAATCTCAATCTATGTTAGGAGATAAGTCTGATTAAAGACTACCTTGTGAGAGGATTTTAGATCCACAGTTGTGAACCACCTTGTTACAAGATTTACAAAGGCTTTGCTAGGCCTACCCGGTTAAGGGTTTCAGACTTGTTGAAGATGTGAATAATCAACAAGTGAGTGATCTAAATACTAGCACAGTATGCTTGGTTAGATCCTTGATAGCTCATTGTTAATTCATTTTAGCATTACTTCAGTCTTCAATATCTCCACACTCTTTTTCTTCATACAAACCTAATCTTCTTCTATGATCACACATACAAAAACCTCATCAACCACCTAAAACCCTAGACATGATGTCCTTATAAAGGAATCTGATTTCATGTCGGTCCAATAGGATTACATTGCAAGTTCTTAGGTTCAGTGCATCTGGACACATTTGGTAACATGGCACAAAATCACCGCCAAAGTGTCGGTGGATGATAACTCATCACAGAGTAATATCAGTTCATACATTTACCGATTACCAGTTCAAACATTTTACCAATTAACGCTTTGTCAAAATGAAGATTGGGAAAAATAATAACAACCGATTTGTTCCTTCGTACCGCTTTGGGATCCTCAAACCGCTTGAGGTCTTCATACCTCTTGAGATCGGTAAACACTTTCTGCAAAACACCGATAGTCAAGACTATAATACATAATACCAATTGGAACAAATACCAGTTGAGCATAACTCATACATACAAAAAGTGATCTCAAAGCAAGCATGTGTCCATCAATGACAATCACAACATCATCATCAAACATGCCAACAATTTTATCTATTCTAGTTCTGGTTATTCTAAATTTTAATATATGTGAAAACCATGAATTCTAGAAATTTGTTTTTTTTGTTTTTGATCTCTGTCTGAGACTCTACAAATTGGGGGTTTTGTTGTTTTAAAGAAATTAATTTATAAAAAAAAAATATTAAACTACCCCCCACGTGGCGGGAAAAACCCCACCACATGGGATGGCAGTAGGACTACCAAAGGTAGCGGCTGCTACCATTTTGTAGCAGCACTACCCAAGGTAGCGATCTGCTACCATTTGGTAGCAGCGCTACCAATGGTAGCATTTGCTACCATGTTATCCCTTGGGGAAAGGGGGGGGAGAGGGGGGGGGTGGACACGTGGGTCTACCCCATGATTTTTGCTACTTGGTTTTTAAACCAAAAAATATATATAATAATATATATTTTAAAATAAAGTATTTAAATATTATTTAATTCAAAATTTATTAAATAATATATGGTTATTGGTTAATTATTAATTAATGTATATAGATAAATATATGCTAATTAATATTTAAGTTTGTTTTATTGATATGCAAGGAAATTTTATTTCATTGGAAAAATGAATATCTTTTTGGTTTCCTTTTTAAATGTATATTTCCATTTTTAGAAAGTATATATATTTGCTTTGCGAAGATGAGAATAGTTCAGTTATTTCAAAAAAGGAATGGGAATGATGATAACTCAATGATGAACAAATAGTACCAAACCAGTACTGAGAGGGGGGGGGTGAATCAGTACAGACAAAATACAGTCCAAAACTGGTTTGATAGCAAATACTCCAAATGACTGGCAAGCAGTGACACTGGTTGAAACAGAGTGCAACCGGTAAGACCCAGAACAACTAAAACAATCATAAACCGGTTACTCACTTAGCCTTCCTCTTAGCTCAATACTATAGTACCATTACACCCTCATGCATGAATAGGTAAACTATCATCAGATCTTCACAATAGTTAGTTCAATATGTTTTATAGACAGGCATAAAACACAGAACCATCATATGCTTAACAGGTAATAACAAAGCATCACAAGATAAAAGCATCACACATGACACACATATTTTTCACGTGGAAACCCAGCTGGGAAAAACCACGGTGGGGATGAATACCCACAAGCTTCTTTTTGAACTCTTTAGAAGTCCGCTCTATTAGGAGCCTTGTCCGATTAAAGACATTACAATAGGTTTTGCTAGGAACCGATCCTATTAGGGATCACCCAGTTAAGGGATGGCTATAATACCCGATTAAGGGTTAAACCTGGTTAGGGTTACCTTGTTAGAGGATTTCAAGAACTCAATAGCTAAAGGATCTCCAGAGCTCTATAGCTTCCCAGAACTCAATAACTTTGAGTTACCCTGTTAAAGGATTTGTATCAAGCCGGTTAAGGCTACCCTGTTAAGGGATTTCACAACTGTTGAAGTGGTTAAAGATCAATAGGAATTATTATGATCTGGCAACAACACTCAATGCTAATGCAGATCCATTTTGGCTCCTCTTCACCTTCTGCACATTCACTTTGTAGGTATATCTTCTCTCCTTTGGTTTGGCAAGAATCACATATCACTTCCCTTGGATACACACATACAACTTTTGCCAACAACTTTAGAAAGAAACACAACATCAACCTTATAGGAAATAGACAGGTCAGTAGCAAAAACCCTAAACCCTAAACCTGTTAGGTTAAGCAATTCAAACGGTTCAATCCTGACCGTTGAATCATACTGCATTAAATGCAACAATCTTGAATCGATCTCAAGATATTCTCCATCATCCATTATCCACCGATTTCATGGTGGTTGATAACCCATCACGCGTTATCACCATTTGAAAAACTTCGCACATTCCCAAGGTGGATAGGTATAGTCTTCTTCATGCAAGATCCTTCACGCGCACAGGGCTTACGTGGCAACACAATCTGTTCTCCATTATACTGCTAACTCATCACACAAAGATCACCGATTGAGTCACACATGCTTGAGGTACTTCAACCGAAAATCCTGAAGTGGAAACTACCTACCAACCGGTAGTCACACAATGCTTCCATGTGTCGGTTCCCATAACTACATGTCAGTTCACCTTGACATACCGGTTCACCTTGAACAAATATACCGCTTCACTTTGGCATATATGTCGGTTCACACATATGTTGGTTCTCTCTTCTCACATATCACATATGTCGGTTCACATCATATCACATATTGACATCAATGACAACATACAATATCATTATGTCCTCATACCAGTTCACATAATGCCAACAATCTCCCCCTTTGGCGTTGATGGCAATATACAAAGATATCTCTCCGCTTCACATTTTCTCCCCCATTTTTTCTAGATATCTTTTCTGCTTCACTCCTTCTCCCCCTTTGACAACAATGCCAAAGTGGAGGAACAAGCATCCATGTTCCATTATGCTGCTCCCTCTGAGGAGTAGCATCCTTCAACACATCAATCAACAAAAATTTGACTATGCAATACCTGACTGATGTGGAACAAATACTTTTAGTTCACCTCCTAAAGGGGTAGTACCCCCAATTCACCTCTTAAATGCACAAATATAGTCTTTGGGAGAAGCTTGGTGAATATGTCTGCTAACTGCTCCTTACTGGAAACATGTTCCAGTGCAATCTCTTTATTCTGAACATTTTCCCTCAAGAAATGATACTTAAGCTCAAAATGCTTGGTTCTAGAATGTAAAACTGGATTCTTTGAAATATTGATAGCACTTGTGTTATCACAGAATATACTTACCGGTTTAGATACAGGGATTTTGAAGCCATTTAAAACATGATTCATCCAAATTGTCTGAGTGCAGTTCATGAAAGTTGCAACATACTCCACTTCTGCTATAGACTGAGAGATACAACTCTGCTTTTTACTCATCCATGAGACCAGTCTACCACCAAGAAAGAATACACCACCGGTTGTGCTTTTCTGGTCATCCACATTACCTACCCAATCGGCATCTATGAATACTTTCAGAATGAAATCATTGTTGTATGGGTACCACAATCCATAGTCAATTGTTCCCTTCAGATACCTAAGAATCCGCTTGACTACAACCAAGTGGGATTCTCTTGGAATTTTCTAGAACCTTGCAGTAAGGCCAACTGCATGTGCAATATCCAGTCTGCTATGCACTACATAATGCAACTTACCAATCATTGATCGGTATTCCTTCTCATCAACCAGTGCGGAATCATCCTCTTTTGACAATTTGCAACCGGTCACCATCGGTGTACCAACCGGTTTTCTATCTTCCATGCCAAAGGTCTTCAACACCTCTTTGACATATTTGGACTGAGTGATAAAGATTCCATCTTTCATCTACTAGATCTATAATCCAATGAAGAACTTAATCTCCCCTATGAGTGACATCTCAAACTCTTTCTTCATCTCATCAGCAAACTCATGACTCGTCTTGTCATCTCCACCAAAGATAATGTCATCAACAAAAACCTCACAGATTAGGATCTGATCTCCTTCAGACTTGAAGTAGATATTGCTATCTTCACTTGTTCTCTCAAATCCAATCTTCACAAGATGGGAATGTAGGCACTCATACCAGGCCCTAGGTGCTTGCTTTAGACCATATAAGGCTTTATGTAGCCTACATACCATGTCACTGTCTTCAGATAGGGCAAACCCATCTGGTTGCTCAATATACACCTCCTCTTCAAGTACACCATTTAGGAATGCATATTTTACATCCATTTGATATACTTTGAAGCCTATAAAAGCTGCATATGCAAGAAGCATACGAACTCCTTCCAATCTGGCTACAGGAGCAAAGGTTTCTCCATAGTATTCTCCTTCTTCTTGAGCATATCCTTTGTACACCAATCTGGCTTTATTCCTAATCATTGTGCCATCATCATTCAGCTTGTTTCTAAACACCCATTCGGTGCCAATGACATTTTTATGCTTTGGTCTGGGTACCAAGGACCATGTACCATTTTTCTCTATCTGATCAAGTTCCTCTTCCATTGCCTTGATCCAGTCTTCATCTTTATGAGCTTCTTTGAATGATTTAGGCTCAAATTCAGAGATCATACATGAGTTTTCTCTGATCTTTCTTCTTGTAAGGATTCCTGCATCCTTATCTCCTATGATCTGCTTAGGATCATGAGTCAGCTTGACATACCGAGGAATGGTCTTGACTGGTTCTTCTTCCTTTTCCTCTTCATCCTCATCTTCATCAGTATTAGCATTCACCGGTTCAGGAATACTGTTACTGGTACTTGGTTGACTGGAAATTGGTTCCCAGAACGTTGCAACTAGTTCATTTAATACTTGCTCACTGCCAGTTTCCTCAGTTTTCTCAGAGGATTCATCAACCCTTACATTGATACTTTCCATAATTCTCTGAGTCCTATTGTTGTAACACTTGAGAGCTTTACTCTTGGTGGAATATCATAGGAATATTCCCTCATCACATTTAGCTTCAAATTTGCCCTGATGTTCACTCCTCTTGATGTAACATTTGCTACTAAATACCCTAAAGTAGCTAACCACAGGTGTCTTACCGGTCCAATACTCATAAGGAGTTTTATCCTTACCTTTCTTGATAAGTACCCGGTTCATTGTGTAGACTGCAGTGCTCACCGCTTCTCTCCAAAAGGTGTGAGCTACCTTTCCTTGAATCAACATGGTTCTGGCTGCTTCAACCATAGTCTGGTTATTCCTCTCTGCTAGGCCATTCTAGTGTGGAGTCCGGGGGGTAGACAATTTCCTCTTGATGCCAAATTCTTCACAATACTTGTTGAATTCACCGGAAGTGAATTCCCCTCCTTGATCAGTTCTGAGACACTTGATCCTTTTACTGCTTTCCTTCTCCACTAATGCTCTGAAAACTTTGTACTTCACAAAGGCTTCAGACTTGTCTTTCAAGAATGTGACCCACATCATTCATGAGTAGTCATCAGTGAGAATCATGAAGTACCTATCACCCTGCACACTTCTAGTTTTCATAGGACCACACAAATCAATATGCACAAGATCAAGCAAGTTGTCAGTAGTGAAAGATTTACCTTTAAAGGTTGAGGAAGACATTTTCCCCAATTGACACTCTCTGCACAAGGTATTATCCAGTTTTCTTAGCACCGGCAACTCTCTAATTGCCTTGATCTTACTAGCCTTCACAATGTTATCAAAGTTTACATGGCAGAGTCTCTTATGCCATATCCAACTATCATCAAACTTAGTCATAAGACATGTACTTATATTTGCATTAAGATGAAATAGGTTACCTTTGGTCTGCATGCCGGTGGCCACCAATTCACCATCTTTTCCTTTGATTTTGCAAACTCCATTCTTGAATTCCAGAGTGAGGCCACTGTCATTCAGCTGGGCAACACTTAGAAGGTTGTGTCTGAGAACATCAACCCAGTACACATTGTCAGCATTGCTCTTTCCATTCAGAGAGATGGACCCTCTACCTTTGACCATGCATGGTACATCATTGCCAAAGCAAACCACACCTCCATCATACTCCTCCAAGGATAGAAACTTGCTCCGGTAACCAGTCATATGGTGAGAACAGCAACTGTCAATGATCCACTCATTGGAATTATCAAACCGGGAGACAAGAGCCTTCTTGTCTGACATATCTTCTTTGACAGCAACAAACACAATATCTTCATTTTCTTCATCCTCTGATTCTTCATCTGTGACACCTTCATCAACTGCCACAAAATAGTTTCTCCAGTTTCCTCCTTTAAATTTCCTGAACCTTTCTAGTTTGTCCTTGTTGTCACCATTAGGACAGTTTATAGCAATATGTCATATCTGATTACAAGTAAAGCATTTCAAAGGTAGCTTACCTTTGTATTTACCGGTTCCATTAGGAAGCTTCCTGGCAAGGAGAGCTTCAAATGCCATCAAAATCTCCTCATCATCCATTTCTCTGCTCTGTCTAGGTTCACCACTGGTGCTAGCTTCTTTTCCTTTTCTGGATGGTATAGCAGAGGCTTTAAAAGCTTATTCAGTATTTTGAACACTGCCATCAAAACTATTTAGCTCATAGGCTGTCAACTTGGCTATGATGTAGTCCAAGGATACCTGTCTTGTCTATTGATCTCAGCTCCTAAATAGAAGCAACCCTTATTGCATAGACCGGCAATAGGGATCTCAGGACTTTGCTTACCATAGTGGAATCTTCTATTTTACCACCTACACTCTTGATTTCTCCAACAATTGTTTTGATTCTTATTCCATACTGTTGGATGGTCTCACCTTCAACCATCCGCATATCTTCAAACTTCCCTCTCAGGCTTTCTTCCTTAGCCTGTTTTACATGTTCATCACCACCATAGATATTTTCAAGAGCATCCCATACCTCTTTGGGATTTACCTTGTCCTGAACATCAATAAACTCAATGTCAGATAGGCTAATAATGAGGGCTTCCATGACTTGCCCATTTTCTTGTATCTCTCTTTTGGTTATTGGTGAGAGTACCGGTAGGGACAACATAGACATTCTCAACATAACTCCAGTGTTGAGCACCCATGCTTCTGATGAATATCTTCATCCTATCTTTCCATATACCAAAATTTTCCCTGTTAAACTTTGGACCTTCCCTCTTCATCATTTGACTGGGATCTTTACCTCAAACAGTTAAGCTTACAACACAGAGGACCTAGAGCGCTCTGATACCAATTGATAACTCAATGATGAATGAATAGTACCAAACCGGTACTGAGAGGTGGGGGTGAATCTATACAGACAAAATACAGTCCAAAACTGGTTTGACAACAAATACTCCAAATGACTGGCAAGCAGTGACACTGGTTGAAACAGAGTGCAACCGGTAAGACCCAGAACAACTAAAACAATCATAAACCAGTTACTCACTTAGCCTTCCTCTTAGCTTAATACTATAGTACCATTACACCCTCATGCATGAACAGGTAAACTATCATCAAATCTTCACAATAGTTAGTTCAATATGTTTTATAGACAGGCATAAAACACAGAAGCATCATATGCTTAATAGGTAATAACAAAGCATCACAAGATAAAAGCATCACACATGACACACATATTTTTCATGTGGAAACCCAACTGGGAAAAACCACGGTGGAGATGAATACCCACAAGCTTCTTTTTGAACTCTTTAGAAGTCCGCTCTGTTAGGAGCCTTGTCCGGTTAAAGACATTACAATAGGTTTTGCTAGGAACCGATCCTATTAGGGATCACCCGGTTAAGGGATGGCTATAATACCCGATTAAGGGTTAAACCCGGTTAGGGTTACCTTGTTAGAGGATTTCAAGAACTCAATAGCTAAAGGATCTCCAGAGCTCTATAGCTTCCCAGAACTCAATAACTTTGAGTTACCCTATTAAAGGATTTGTATCAAGTCGGTTAAGGCTACCCTGTTAAGGGATTTCACAACTGTTGAAGTGCTTAAAGATCAACAGGAATTATAATGATCTGGTAACAGCACTCAATGCTAATGTAGATCCGTTTTGGCTCTTCAGCTTCTGCACATTCACTTTGCAAGTATCTCTTCTCTCCTTTGGTCTGGCAAGAATCACGTATCACTTCCCTTGGATACACACATACAACTTTTGCCAACAACTTTAGAAAGAAACACAACATCGACCTTATAGGAAATAGACAGGTCGGTAGCAAAAACCCTAAACCCTAAACCTGTTAGGTTAAGCGATTCAAATGGTTCAATCCTGACTGTTGAATCATACTGCATTAAATGCAACAATCTTCAATCGATCTCAAGACATTCTCCATCATCCATTATCCACCAATTTCATGGCGGCTGATAACCCATCACGCATTATCACCATTTGAAAAACTTCGCACATTCCCAAGGTGGATAGGGATAGTCTTCTTCATGCAAGATCCTTTACGCGCATAGGGCTTATGTGGCAACACAATCTGTTCTCTGTTATACTACTAACTCATAACACAAAGATCACCGATTGAGTCACACAGGCTTGAGGTACTTCAACCGGAAATCCTGAAGTGGAAACTACCTACCAACCAGTAGTCATACAATGCTTCCATGTGTTGGTTCCCATAACTACATGCCTGTTCACCTTGACATGCCAGTTCACCTTGAACAAATATACCGCTTCACTTTGGCATATATGCCAGTTCACACATATGTCGGTTCTCTCTTCTCACATATCACATATGCCGGTTCACATCATATCACATATTGACATCAATGACAACATACAATATCATTATGTCCTCATACCAGTTCACATAATGCCAATAAATGATATGTTATTTTGAAAAATAAATATCATATTTTAGTTGATTAATGAATATTTGTTTTATCTTTGTATGTTTTGCATATAATTATAATTATACTAATGTGATTTTGGTTTGAAAACTCATGACAAAGTGATTATATTATTTTTATGATGCAAAATGAATTTTATTGAGTTAGTAAACCATGAGTGACATGTACCTAGACAAGGTAGACAAATTGCAATCTAATTAGATCTTTTAGAAAACTGGATCGATTGTAATGTTTAAACGATATGGAAGAAGATTGTCTTTTCCGATTTATGTCTATGAATGTTTAATTTTATATATCCGCATTTGATTAAGAAATGGCAAGCCCTTGATTGTGATTGGTGGATATTGTCCTATGTTTATTTTGGAATCTACTTATGTTCTTGATCTCAAGTTTTGGACTGTTCTCTTATGATTGTTTGTATCTAGTCATGTTCGTCTATGTGAGTGTTGGATGTTGTTTTGTGGTTGACTGTAGCTAGTCATGTCCCTAGTCAAGGAATCGTTAGTCAGTGCACCTCGTATGAGGACTTGTTTGGCCAAGTGGGTATTCCTACCATATTGAACTCCGTATGCTTGACCTGGTGTATTCCTTGGTTTAGGAGTTCATTGGATTATGGTCTAGTGTCATTTGGGAAAGTGGCTTTTGAGTGGGGGCCACACCCAAAGTGGTTGCAGGGTAACCCATCAAAAGTGTGTCTAAATAAGTGATAACCTAATAGCATATTAGAGAGTTTAGTTAATGAAAACACTAAGTAAGATAATTGTGCCTCATGCATGGGATGAGGGCTAGTACAGACTCGGCATGCAGTGAGAAGGCCTGAAATGGAAAACCAATAACCTTGTCTTCACAAAAGGATGTGTTGGGTCCACATGAGACTTGGATGGGCCGGAGGTTCGGGAAAGGTTGCCAAGGTAATCCAGTAGATGGGGTCAGAACCTATGGAGGCCTGCCAGGGTAACAATACCAAGTTATGTGATGACACTTGTCCCTTATGTTCGCTAGTGTGCAGTTTGTGTAGTCTTTACTAGGAGCACTATTGTGGAGTCATATCTGGTTGTTTATGCCCTTGTGAGAACCTGATATTCATGCTAGACCATGGGTTGCTTATGATGGGTTGTGAGGACTTAGTTTCATGGGTGCTCCAGTTGTTCTTTTGAGGTTGCTTCTTTATCATGTTCAGATGGATCCTTTTTCCTTTTCTGCGATCATTCATGTATCTATTGGACCAATGTGGTCATATGTATTATTGGTTTATGTACGCCTTGATGGCAGGATGTATGGATGTGAACCTTATGTATTCTTCACCCTATTATTTATCAGAGGGGTCTCGCAGTTGAGCAAACCCAGAGATGTAGCCCACTAGGGGTGAACTCCGATTTCATTTTGGTGTTATGTGCTATTTATGTTCTTCCGTTTCCTTTTTGAAATTTAGCATGTATGGATGGCATTATGGTTAAAATGTATAATGTGGATTAGATGATGTTGATCTTAAATTCATGTATGTACTCATCTTATTAAATGTTGTAATTTGGATCATGAAACATGTAGGTTGGTTTAATGGAAAGCATTCATTAGTTTATAATGCAATTAAAGTATGTAAGGAAATTAGATGCATGACATATGCTTTGAATGTAAGTTTTTGAATGTAAGTTTGAACGTAATGTATGGTTAAATTGTAATGGATGAACTTAGCATATTATCTATATTTTTAACCTACTGAATGAATTTATCCTTGTTTAAAGTATTATCATATCATTAAGTTAATCATCTCAATTGGATTAATTAGCATGAGTTGAGTTAAGTGTTGAATCAAGTAATCACGTTGGGAAACTCTTTAGGTGCTATTTAAGTCTTCCATTGTGTAATCAGAACTTAATGATAATTAAATGTATCATTATTTTGTTTTAACTTTTAAAAAAAATATTTGCACTTCATTCTTGTGTTTTAGCTTTATCCCTTCGGGGTTTCCTGGCGAGGCATTACAGCAACATACTGGTCGAAACAACTCAGTCAATCTAACTGAAATATACAGGAATATGTTGACATCAATGACAACAACACATTCCAACAAACTTCTTCAAACTTCTCAGCAACATCCAACAATCTCCCCCTTTGGCATCGATGGAAACATATGAAAGTGAAAACAATCAATACAAAGAAAGAAAGCAATCCGCTCCAAAAGTCTTCCCTTGAGATCAACAATAACTTTTTTTTATCAGAAGAACAAATGCATACCTTTTCCAAAGGTCTAGAAGCTAGCAAACAACTATTTGTTTGGACTATTAAAGTTCCCCCAAAGAATGAACTAACATCTTCAGAGTTAAATACTGATTATAGTAGTACGTATATGTCGAAGGGATTTCTGGAGCAAACAAAATAGAGAGGATTAAACATACGAGGCTGGGTGCCCCAACTTGTAATTATTTCTCATATCTCCATGGGTGCCTTCATAAGCCATTGCGAATGAAAATCTGCACTCAAAAGCATTTCTCTTGGTGTTGAAATACTTGCATGGCCCATGTTTGCATATCAGTACTTCAATTCAAATATTTTTGCAGAATTAGGCATAGGAATTTAGTTTTGCCAACACAAAGATGGGATTCTAAAAGAGGAAAGAGTAAAGGAGGTTGTGACAATATCTCTAATTGGGCATTAAAAAAGAAGAGGTGAGAGAATGTGCAATGAAAGCGAGGGAGATGGCTGCAAATGTATCAAAGTGGAAGGATCTTCGATTGCCAATTTGAAAGTTTTTGTCAGTGATATATATAAGTTAAATTCCAGACTAACATGGCACAAGAGAGGCGGAATAGAATCTTGAATTATATTGAAAAAGTGTTATGTATTGATTAGTATCTTCAAGAGTAGAATTTAATTTGTAATATAATTGTACTCGCACTAAAAGGGGTGTAAGGATTGTTTCATAATAAAAAGTATATTAAGTCCAAGCATATTCAATATTGTTAGTCCCTGCTTATTAGGCAAAAACTAATGTTTTCAGTGTTCCTTTTTTTCAATTAATTTGGTCTTGGAAACTGCGTTAGTAAATTAAAATTCATTTACAATAATTTCCAACTTCTAAGTCTTCTAATTTTTTATTGATTTAATTTTATGAGTTTTTCACTTTTTTCTGATTGGCTGATCATATTTTTGTTGAATTTTTTATTTTTTCCTAAAAAAACAAATCTAATAGCCAATGAAAAATGAGCAGTGATAATTTTGTGATAATTTTCTAATGTTTTGCAATCAACAAAAAGTTGTCAGATCTAATGTCCCATCAATAATTCATTAATGTTCTTTTTTATTGGGTGGTTGAGAAGGTAGCTAGGGTTTTTCATCATAAACGTGGTTGCATAAGAGGAGTCAATTCACTTCTCCATAAGTTCACATTTTATTTGTTTAGTGTCATTATCTATTTTTGTATTGTAAAAATGATGAGTAATAAAAAATCTGAAGGAATTACTCTGCTTTCTCTATATAGTGCTAAAGACACGAACATTGATGAAGATATGGAAAAAGACGAAAAAAATTGAAGATGAAGATAACTCTCTAGTTTTATTGTCTTTTTCGTCATAAGCTTCTATAGTTGTTGAAAAGAGCCCCTCGAAAAGGATTTCTCCTATGATTACAAAACTCGTTGAGGCACAAAGACCCAACAAAGGCGGTGTGGAATCATTGATTATGCTCACGATGAAATGGTTGTGTCTCTTGAGCCCGAGGTAAGTAGAGTTTGGAAAGGATGTTAATTTTTGTTTTAGGGTTTGAATTTTGAGCGAAATGAATGTTAAGATTTGAGTAATAGCCTACATTTTCATCCTTTTTTAATTTTTTATGTCTTAAATGGGAGATCTTTTATTTCACCCATACTTATTCTTGGTGACATAATTAGCTTTAAACTTGGAGGCATTGTTCTTGCAGAAACTCATCTTCTAGAGGGAGACCCACTAAAACTTGACAAGGTTTGGGCCAAATGCCTTCTTTTCTCCTTTCATTGAATGCATATGTCGAAATATTTTAAGTGTATTATATAGTTTGTGGGAATAAAAATGAAACTACTTGGTATTGTTTGGCAAGTCATTTTTAAAAAAAAATTCAGACTAAACAATTTGTAGTATGCCCTTATTAGCGAGTCTTTGTCCATAACCAAGTGTCCTAGTGATGAGGTTTATTCTAGATCCATTTTCAAGCATGGTCAAATTGAATTTGTTGCCAATGCCATAGGATTCCATACCTTTTTTTGGCAAATCAACCTGGATCATGTGGACTCTACAAATCAAGTTGGTCATTTCCAAAAAGTTTGTATTTAGATTAGATTTAATTTTTTATGTGTTCATGTATGCCTCTATTGTTGTCATTTGTCCATATTTATGTCCCTAGTGTATTGTAATAGTAGCAATTTGTAACTTGATTATTGTTCTAAGATTTTAGGGTTATGGTGGATGATTGTGTTGGTAAACTATTTGAGTTATATTTCTCATGTTAATGCAATTATTTACTTGAAATGGGTTACAAGTTTTGATAGAAATTAGGAATTTTTGCATTTTCTCAATTGTCATGGGCATGATAGTTGAAATTATTGTCATGTGCCCTATTCAAGATCACAAATATTGTCTTGGAATTGACAATCTTATAGTACTTATAATTTGCAGGATTCCAATAGAAATGCACACAAAGATTGTTGAAGATAACAACAGATCCAATGCCTCTAACATGCCTCACAACAAGTGATATGTTGGGAGTTAGTTTTGCATGAGTATAGAGAAGGTGACTATCAATTTTAATGCAACTTGCTAAGAGAATGCCTATGTTGGATAAGGCTTGTAGGTTGATGTGGGTGTTTGGAATGATTGTCGCACTATAAAAATACCTTATGCCAATTTACAACAAATCTATAATTTTTGCATAACATTTTTTTTTCCACAAACTTTCAACCCCGTGCACCTCTTTCAACACCTTGATTTATCCTTATCATACTAATATCTACAATACCTTTGAAAATGAACCTACAATCTATCTTAGTTTTTCTCTAATACCATGTTAGGATTAGGGTCACTAAGCATATTGCTAGCATCAAATCTAGAGTATCTTATTTCATAATGAACAATATGTGCATATATAGGTAGAATATTTGGTTGAATTGAAGTTTATCCCAACACTTAATGAGTGGTGGCAAACACCAAGTGGAAAAGAAGTGGCAACATGTGTCTTAGATGAGTTTGAGAAACTCTCCAAGTTTTCATATTACCTACCTAAGGTGGCTTAAAGCCATGTGTAGAAATACATGGGATAATTGCTTATTAAATAACAAGTAAAATATATTATACACAAACAAACCATAGCCCACTATCCCATCTCTAAGGTAAAAGGTGAGTAACTTCCCAATAATAATCACTTACTAATACATCAAGAATTTAAATCTAGCCAAAAGTTGCCTAGGGTTAGGTTGAGAAAAAATCATATAGAGTTTCCCTATATGCCCAAGGGTAAGTAGAAGATAATAATAGTATATAGAGGTTATTTAAGGCCTAGGTATTAGAGCCAAAACATTCCTCAATTCAGTAGACCCTTTATAGGGAACCCGACTAAACTAATAGCTCATTTTAGTATATTTTAAAACTCCTAGTATAGGGTTCCCAACCTTAAAAATGATTAAGAAAACTACTTGCAAGGGAATTTTTTTGGCAAAACTAAAGCAAGAGAATAATTGTCACGACAATTGTAACTACTTTCTAATCACCAAGATCCCATGAGAATGAGGTGCGAGAATTCAATGGAGAATGTATTAGAAAGAGTGTTAGTACCACTTGTAATGAAGTTGCCAAGAGAATAAGACAATGCACAAAAGAAGATATTGAATAGAAAGAAACATTATGCTTTATATTTTCTTTTTAGTGCCACTTCAAGAGGGAAAACTTAATAGAGATTACACTCTAACTTAAAATATCTAAGGTGCCTTCCAAAAGGTATCGTCATTGCAATATAGAGAGATAATAAAGATAATTACTTCAATTCCATGCATGTGGGATAATTACTTAATTCTAGTTATAACTAGTGAGATGGGTTAGAAAGCGCATGCATCCACACATTTATTTTTTATTACTTATGGGCGAGACTTGCAAAGCACATGCACCCATTTAATACTAGCTAATATTTGACATTTAATGGGATTAATAACAATTTGATCCAAAGCAAGAAAATGTTATTATTGGTCATTTTGGTCAAGAAGAGTGAGAGTAGTGTCCAAACAAAAGGGGAGTTTAAAAGGTTCTCTAGACAAGGATGGATTAACTACATAACTTTTGCTAAAAAATGAAGCGTGGTACTACTACTTGTTCTTTTTAAGGATATGAGGTGAGACAGGAACTCTAGCTTCATTTCTCTTGTAAACCACCACCCACTTTGTATTTATTTTCTCATTGAAGTGGGAAGCGCTCAATGAATCTAAGCTAAATTGAAATGGGATTGTGGAGAGAAAGGTGGTTGTTGAGTTATGAGATGTATTATTAATATTAGGTATGTTGTATAAGTTACCTAGAGTAGGCACCTAGTTGGGCATAATCAAGACAATGGCTACATTTTGAGCGTAGGGCTAAGCCAAGGATAAGATAGAATTTCGAGAATTGCAAGTTTGTTCACTTTAATAATGGAGTTGTGACATAAGACTTTAGGAAAAGGAGGTGACAAGGTAGTTCTTGTTGTTTGGTGGAGATGAATCAATAAACTTGGCTTGAAGCACAAGTGGGTTGTTATTAGGGTTCTTATATTTTTTTATAGAAAAATCACTAAATATCTTTATTTATGATAGTTGAAATGCACATTCAATTTATTCAAAAGCTAAATGGCTAGACCACTCCTTAGACAAGGTTGAGTATCTTGATATGTTCTAAAAGTGGTTGAATTATGACTATCATAACACATATCATAAGATTATAGTCATATTTATTTATTAAAATTACTCTTGCAATAAATTACTCTACCCAAGATGCAGATGAATTAAGGGGTAAGGAAAAAAAATGGAAACTTGACTAACATAAGTTAACATGATCTAGAGAGTCCTTTACGATGGAACTCAAAGTTCTATGCTTGTAAGTAATAGTTCTTCACAAATCACCCATATCCTTTGTTGTAGCATTGCTTAAGCATGTTTTGGAGATAAGGAAATCTAAGAGATGCAACCTTCATCAACCCCTTCATGGTTTTGATACTCCACCATTACCCAGCCATTTGCTTTCCTAGATAGATTTTCCCCATTTATAAAAAAATATTTTCAATTGAAACATCTCTAAGACAAAAAGAATAACTATTTTTCTATGACATTAAAGGCATTCTAACATCTATGATATCATATGGGAGATGATATTATGTTTCAAAGATAGGGACATGCAGGTGTAGTAAATATAATTTAAAGTATTTTGAGCGAAATGGCGGCACTGGATGGTAGCACGATCAGTATTGCCGATAGGAGCAGGGTTACCGATAGGAGCTATTCCGGCGCTCAGTCTTCGAAGGTTGGATCTTGGAGTGATAAAGAGGACATTGCTTTCCCCATCGAGACAGGTAGATTGCAGGTTGTTCAACAACCGATTAATGCTGAGAAAGCAGATATGGTCCAGGGCAACAAACATTCCAGACCGCGGTTAAACTTTGGAAACCCTTACTCAAATGGTAACCAGTGCCCTATTGACCTACATAAGTGGAAGGAGAATGGTTTCATTTGGAATAAAAAGGGTTGGTTTCATAAGGCTAAGCATCCCACATCTGAGACTCCCCAAAACTAGTATCCACTGCCTGAACCTAGCATTTTCGGTGCGGCACTCGAGAGAGGCAATCCTCACACTGACTCTTTTTTTGTTCCCCCGATTGATCACGTTAATCCCCAAAAGCGGAATGGGCACTTCAGGCAATACAACTCAAGGGAAGACCAAGCCAGGTTCTGGAGATCCAATATTCGCCCTAACAATTGGAACCCTTAGTCGAGCCACGAAAGACGCCTTGACTTTCAGAGAGCAGCCTCCCTCCCTCAGCGATCCCGTTTTCATAAATAGGTAAGAAAAACCTCAAGACCCACCATCTTTTTGGATGAGAATAAAATTAATTCTGCTAGGTCACATTTGCTTGAGTCTTGCCTTTTCATCAAGTGGGGTGGTGGAAAGCGGGTTAAGGATAACTTTGAATCCTGGTGTAGAGCACAGTGGGGTAAGGATATTAATATTAATATCCTCCCGAATGATTTCTATATGATTGAATTTATGAGCAATAAGGATAAATGGCAAGCGAAAAATAAAGGTCCATACATCTTAGATGGCATTAAAGTTCACACCATTGATTGGCAGCCCAATTTCAACCCCCGAATGTATGTACTGTCAGACAACAAGGTATGGATAAGACTGTATAATTGTCCCTCGGATTATTGGCACATTGATGTCATCAAGGATATATGCAAAGACCTTGGCACCTTTGTATCAGAAAATGATATCTTGGAGGATAAATTATGGGGAAGTTTCCTCAGAATTTGTATTAGCACGGATCAAATCACCAAGATTCCCGATGAAGTCAGAATTATTGGGGCAGGGAAGATCTGGATCCAAAAGATTGATAGAGAGGATAAACTGCATATTTGTCCTAAATGCTTTTCCTTAGATTATACCAGTATTAGTTGTGATGTTTCGGCTATGATTCAGCAAAGTTATTCATGTATGCAATCTCCTATTGAGGTCAATCTGCAATTGGAACCTTCTATTGCCTTTGACACCGGGGAAGCTAGTTGCAACAACACTCTTGACAATGAGAATGTTCCACTAACGGAAGCAACCTCTTTGATCATAATTCCTCCCTCCTCTGGTCAATGCAAGATTTAACAAGATCTTCTCACACTTTTGGAGAAGACCAAAACCCTACAGGCAGATATTGAATCCAAGTTAGCGGATTCACTTCCACCCTCCCCTTGTGTGCCTAGGAATCAACTAGTAATTGAAGATGGCAATCTTCACTCTTTGGTTATGGAGACTGGCACGTTGAGGGAAATGGGAGGGCAGATCTTCTCCTTGACAAGCATTGAGCTGGAAGATGGTGAAATTGAAACCTTTGCCTTGGAGGGGGAGGAAGACTTTGAACCGGACTCAGATCTTATTCTAGAGGGTACTCCAAAAGGTTTTGGTAAATCGGATTCAACTATTGACAAACCTAATTTTAAGCCAAAAGGTGTGTGGGGGCGCAAGTCCAAAAAAGTTATGCTTGCAGTGGCTAGTGTTGCCTATGATCAAACCAAACTTAATTTAGGGGAGGGAAATACCCTTCCCCATGAGCAATGAAACTCCTATCTTGGAATGTTAGGGGCATCAATGCCCCTGACAAATGGCACTTGATTAAGCGCCAGATTGATGACACTAAAGGAGATATTTGGCTACTTCAGGAAACTAAATGGAGTATGGTTGAGACTGCTGCTAAAATGAGAGTTTGGAAACAGTGGAATGGGCTTTTTAGGCAATTGGATTGGAGCCTCTAGTGTCTTGGGTATCATTTGGAACCCATTGAATGTTAAGATATCACTTGTAGGGAAAGATAAGTATTGGCAACACTTCTCGGTTACCATTCTTGGACAGAATGAGAATTTCAATCTTTTTAATGTGTACGGACCATCTACTATCGGTGATAAACGGGCTCTCTGGGCTCTCTTATCCAGCAAACTAAACAATATTACCGATGGTAGTTGCATGGTAGTTGGGGACTTCAATGCGATCCTCTCTGGCACTGAGAAAATTGGGGGTATTCAGAGAACTGGTATGTCCCAGAAGGACTTTTTGGGTTTTGTTGAGCAGAATCACCTTTTAGACATTGTTCCGAAAAATGGTATTTTCACATGGACGAACTAAAGAGCAGGTTTTACTAATATTGTTGAACAGCTTGACCGGTTTCTTGTCTCTGGTGAGTGGTTAGGTCAAAATTTAACCTTAAAATCATCGATTCTCCCACTTATCGAATCATATCACTACCCGATCTATCTAGAGGTCGCCTTGGGTCAAGCAAAGGGGGGCACCCCGTTCCGGTTTGAGAAAATGTGGTTCAGAGTGCCTGAACTATATGACCTTATAGCCGCTTGGTGGAATGAACCGGTTTTTGGGAATTATTCAAGACTTCTCATTCTCAATAAAAAGATCAAGTATATTAAGGTCAATCTCAAAGAATGGAATAAGAGTCATTTCAAGAATATTCATATGGAGAAATTAAGAATTAAGGCTGAACTGGCAGACTTAACCAACTCTATTATCACTTTTGGAATGACTGAGGATCTATTTATCAAAGAAAATTCTCTCAAGTCTAACTTAAATTAAATCCTTCGGTGTGAGGAAATTCACTGGTGTCAAAAATCAAGGGAGTTATGGCTTAAGGAAGGTGACAAAAATACCAAATTCTTCCACCGATTGGCCATTGCCTATCGAAATAGAAATAGAATATTGGAGTTAATGAGACCGGACGGAGTTACTGTCAAGAATTATGAGGACATTGTGTAAGAAGCTATAAGATTCTTTGACTCTTTGTAGAACGGGGTCCATCAGATCGATCATGAGGCAAGAACCAGAATTTTAAACTCAATTCCTTCTGTTATATCTGGTGATCAAAATACAGCTCTCTGTACTCCTATTTCAATTGATGAGGTAAGGATTACCACCTTCCAGCTGAAACTGGATAAAACTCCTGGCCCGGATGGCTTCCCTATTCCTTTCTTCCATCATTTCTGGGACATCATTGCTGAAGATCTACATCTTGCAGTAGAAGAATCAAGAAAGAAGATGACTATGTTAGGGGATTTCAATCACACCTTTTTGACTCTAATTTCGAAGAAGCAAAATCCACAACAGATGAGTGACTTTAGGCCCATTTCTCTATACAACACTGTATATAATATTGTAACACAGATCATAGTTAACAGATTGAAGCCCCTCCTTAATCACATTATATCAGATGAACAAAGTGGTTTTTCCCCTAGAAGATCCATTGTGGAAGGCATTATTGTTGCTCATGAAACGCTTCACACAAGCAGGAAGACCAAGGACTCCTGTATGGTTCTAAAACTGGACATCCTTAAATCTTATGACATGGTGGACAAGGTTTTCTTATTTGATGTTCTTAATAAATTTGGTTTCTGCAAGGAATGGCTCACTTGGGTCACAAGTTGTCTTTCTTCCCCCAAATTCTTTGTTCTGGTTAATGGCTCATCTCATCCCATGGTTTTATCTCTTTGACAAGAGGAATCAGACAAGGTGATCCATTATCACCTTTTTTGTTTATCATAATGGTTGAAGCTCTAGGTCGATCTATTAGAGCTCTTCAACAAGATGACCATTGGGTTGGAGTTAATGTGGCAACAGGGGTTGAAAAAATGACTCATCTCCAGTTTGATGATGACACCATACTATTTAGTTCGGCTTGTAGGAGGGAAGCTAGAACTATTAAATCATGCCTTGATGATTATTGTTTGGCATCCGGGCAAAAAATCAACTGGCATAAATCTAAAGTATTTTTTGTCAACACCCCGCTTAACCTACAAGCTATATTATCAAAGATTCTCAATCTCAGAGTCGCTAACTTCCCTGGGAAGTTTCTTGGTACTCCCCTCTTCATTGGTAGCAATAGATCTCACTACTGGAAGCATCTTATTGATAAGTGCAAATCCAAACTTGCATCTTGGAAAGGCAAGTGGTTATCCTCTACTGGGAAGCTTACTATGATAAAATCGGTTCTTTCAGGGCTACCGGTTTTTTCCATGGCTTGCCTGAGATTACCTGTGGCAATTGAAGATGAATTGATTTCTCTAATAAGAAACTTCCTTTGGAATGGTCCGGATGACAAAGGTAAAATCCCTTTGATAGCCTAGAAAAAGATCTGCCAACCAAAAAAGGCAGGAGGTGCTAGCATTCGCCAAATCTCAATTATGAATTTAGCAATGGGTGCTAAGTTGGTTTGGGAGATCTGTAGTGGCGGGAAGCAAAAATGGGTAAGGCTCTTGAAACATAAGTATCTGGATTCCCTGGAGCCTAAAAGGATTCTGACTATCAACAATCCTCCCAGAGGCTCAACTATCTGGAATTTCATTATGGACAGCAAGGAAATCATCAGTGATCAGGTTACCTGGGATGTCAGGAATGGCAAGGATGCCTCCTTTTGGTTTGATTCTTGGTCTGGTGATGTTTCCCTATGCTACAACCCCTCTCTGCAACATATTATGGTAGAAACCTGTCGTCTTTAGGGGCACAATATCTATGATTATGGTTATCCAATCCAAGAAAATGGTATTGCCAAATGGAAATGGAACTCTTTGGATCAGCCGGACTTGGATCATCATCAGAAGGACCTATTTAGTGACATTCTCAACAAAAGGTTTATTTTCCCTTCCCCTGATAAGGATATTATTAGATGGTGCAACTCCTCTGATGGTAAATACAAAGTATGTTTTGGTTACAAACTGAAAGAAGCGGCTATCGACAAACAAGATTGGCCTTTTAATCTTTTTTGGCATCAACATCTCCTTCCCAAAGCGGGCTCCTTTGCCTAGCTAGTTTGTCAGAGAAAAATCTTAACTCAAGAAAGGCTCCAGTCAATGGGTATCAATGAACCCAACACATGTCCTTTATGTTTGGAAAAGGAAGAGACTGTGGATCATCTTCTTCTCCACTCCAAATTCTCCAGTCACTGCTGGTGGCATTTCATGGGTAAACTGCAAATCTTTGGCCCCTTCCCAGCAGGGCTAGACAACTAGTTTTTGCAATGGCCTAAACTGGCAAGTAAGGCTGTTTTTGCTAATTTGCCTTTTATCCTCCCATCTCTTCTAATCTGGGAAATTTGGAAAGAAAGGAACCACATAATCTTCCAGGGTAAAGAAATGAGCCTATTGTCTCTTTGTGGGAAAATAGAGAACCACCTGACTGAACTCCTGAATGAGGCTGCCCAATCCAAATCATTAACAAAAAATTTGTTCACAGACTGGGATTGTAAGATTAAGTTGGTTTTTACAAACCTCCTCATCCCTCTGATCTTTGGACTGGATACCCCGGTTGATCAGATCAATCCAAGAGTGGGGTTGAAATGGGATGCACCAAAGGTTGGGTGGTGCAAGGTAAACTTTGATGGTGCATCTTTAGGAAATCCGGGTCAAAGTGGAGTTGGTTGTATTTTGAGGGACTCTGATGGTCTCTGTTTAAAAGAAATCTCTAAAAATATTGGTGTGGCCACTAATAATGAAGTGGAATTCAGAGCGGCTTTAGGGAAGGAGCTAGGGGTGCAGAGAATTCATTTGGAGGGAGACTCAATAAATGTTATTAATGTGATCCACTATAATAGCATCCCTAGTTGGTGTCTTAACCAGTGGCTTCAACCGATCTTGGTGCTACTAGCTACCTTTGCGAAATTTTGGGTTAGCCACATCTATAGGGAAGGTAATGGTGAAGCTGATAGACTTTCTAAATTGGTTATAGCCATAGGTGATCCCACCTGATTATTCACCGATGATGTTTTTTGGGCTGGTTGGTGATGTGGCATTGGTTCCACCAGTTGACATGCTATCCTCAATCTTCATTTAGGGGGTCGCTCTTTGGTTGGGTCTATTGATGGTTGTGCACTCTCTGGTTAATTCTGCAACTTCTAACTGTGGAGCAAATTGCTACTTTGCTCCACGGTAGCCGCTTTACCCCCGGTCATGGTTTCCGGTGGAGAGATCGACCGTTTTCCCTATTTACCTATTATGGTCTCTTCTCACCAACATGATGTGACGCTTTGCCGACATCATTGATTAGTGTCAGTTTTGGCCTCGGGGCAATTAAATATAAGTGTACTTTAACATCTAGTCACGACTAGATTCTCTCATGATTTGTTTCCAATCACTTGATGCTTAAAGTCAATCGATGTAATAACCCACCCATAATTAACTCAACAAAATTGACCATTCTTTTTTTTTTGTTTAATCATTTATGGGTGGGTTATTACATGTGGTATCAGAGCAAAGGTTCAAATCTAGGACTTGTGCTCACTTCAATTTATTCAACTAAGGGAATGTTTTGCAATAGTAGAAATTAAATTTTAAAATCCTAAACCAAGAACTAACTACATAATTTAATTTTCAGGTAAAAACCTAGAATGGCTAGAGGAAGAGGAAGAGGAAGAGGACGGGGTAATGGAAGACATACTAGGAGTCAAAGGGAAGAAAACCATGAGGAAAACCATGAGGAAAACCATGAGGAAAACCATGAAGAAAACCATGAGGAAGACCATGAAGAGGATCGACACAACCTAGGAAATAACGGAGATGGGATCCAAGCTATAATCGACCTTCTAACTGAGAAAAGAGATAAAATCAACTTCTTGGAACAATCAATGCAGGACCTTAGGGAAAGGCAGAATGACTTTGAAAATAGAAGTGGTACTGAAAAATGGAAACCCTAGTAGCAATCAAGGGAATATGGTGGGTAATAGAAAGGAAAATAACATATTGGAACTCTCCAAGGACTTAAACAAAATCACCCCTCCTAAGTTCAATGGGAGGCAAATTGGTGAAGGAGCTGAGAATTGGCTAAATGAAATGGAAAATTATTTTGAACTAAGAGATTTTAGCGAAACAACCAAGGCCTTATGGGGTTCCTATCAACTCACAGGGGAGGCAGCTAGTTGGTGGACCAACACCAAGGAACAAAATGGGTATAGCAGGGATACGGTCACATGGGATCAATTTGTTCACCACTTCCAAGATAGGTGGCTCCCTCAATTGTTATTTGATGAGAAGGTGACAGAATTCCATAATCTACATCAAGGGCCCCTATCCGTTCAACAATATTGGGATAAGTTCGCCAAGTTGCTTAAATATGTACCTATGTACCAGAAAGATGAAGAAGGCCGAGCAAGGAAGTTCATTTTGGGGTTAAATACCAACATAGGGGCAAAGGTTGACATGCATGGACCCAAAAACATGAATCAAGTACTTGAAAAGTCCCTAAGGCAAGAGAGGAAGATTCAAACACTAGCAGGGCAGAACTATAATGGGAACCACGCATTTAAAAGGAAGTAGGAATTCAATGGGAACTCTAATTTCAACAAAGGTCAAAGGAATAATTCTTCGGAAAGAAGGCCACCTCCTAATCAATATCAAAGGAATGGAAATAATGATAATAATAACAGGGGCAATAATAACAAAGGCAACTATAATAGGAATGACCACCAAAACAGGGTAACTTATCCACCTAGGGCCAATGAAACAAGGGATGATCCCCCTAGAATTCAAAGTACGAGGGGTCCTTCAGGTGGATGCTTCATGAGTGGGGGAAACTATTTTGCTAGAGAGTGCCCTAGGATGCAAGGATAGATTAGGGCCAATCAACCCCAACAAGGGCCCCAACAAAGGATTCATGCAGCAGTTAGGAACTGAAGAGGAAGATACCAGAATGTCCCCATGGAAACTATAGGTACACTATTTGAACAACCAATTTCAATTCTAATTGACACTGGATCATCTGAATGTTTCATCTCACCTGAATTAGTAAGCAAATATGCATTAAAATTTAATCAAATGGAGTCATCATGGACAGTTCAATATGGGGATAAGGCAACTAGGGAAGTAACTAAGTGTTTGCCGAGGGCAAGGGTACAATTTCCTGAGTTTGAAACAAGGGTAGATCTCTATGTGGTACCCTTGGGATTATATGATGTAATTATTGGAATGAGTTGGTTAACAGACCATCAAGCCAATGTAGATTGCTATAACAAAGTTGTTGAATGTTTGGATGATGGGGGGAAAAAGGTCAAATTCCAACGAAAGTTTAAACCCATTAATATAGAAACCATCTCAGCCATGCAATTAAAGAAGGAAAGGAGAAGAGGAGGCTTAATCTATATGGTTTAAATTGATGAAGGAAAAGAGGAAAATACATCAACCTTTGAAAATACCCCCTTCTTAAAAGAATTCAAGAATGTTTTTCCAGAAGAATTACCCGGCTTACCCCCTAAGAGGAAGTTTGACTTTTCTATCGAAGTGCTACCAATCGCTGAACCAATATCAAGGGCACCTTACCGAATGAACACAATTTAATTACAAGAGCTCAAAATACAATTAGAGGAACTCTTAGCTAAGGGATTAATAAGGCCAAGTGTATCACCATGGGGAGCGCTAATCTTATTTGTTAAGAAGAAGGATGGAACCTTAAGGCTATGCATCGATTATAGGATGTTGAACAAGGTCACAATAAAGAATAGGTATCCCTTACCTCGCATAGAGAATCTTTTTGACCAAATGAAAGGAGCAGCAGTTTTCTCAAAGATAGACCTTCGGTCAGGATACCATCAACTCTGAATTAAGGAGGAAGACATTCTAAAGACATCTTTCAAGACTAGATATGGGCATTATGAATTCATAGCAGTTCCTTTTGGTGTAACCAATGCCCCAGCTGCATTTATGAACCTAATGAATAGTGTACTCCATGACTACTTGGATAAATTTGTTTTGGTTTTCTGGATGACATATTGATTTACTCTAGGAATGAGGAGGAACATTTAGTACACCTACAAATTGTTTTGCAAAGGTTAAGAGAACATAAGTTATATGGGAAATTTTCAAAGTGAGCCTTCTTTGAGGAAAAGATTCACTACCTTGGGCATATAATATCAAAGGAAGAAATAGCAATTGATCTAGATAAGATAAAGGCAATAGTAGAATGGTCGATCCCTAAAAATGTTTCAGAGGTAAGAAGCTTTATGGGGCTAGCAGGTTACTATAGGAGGTTTGTGGAAGGATTTTCTAAGATAGCAAACCCCATCACCTCATTACAAAGGAAGGGTAAAAGGTTTGTGTGGACAGAACAAAGTGATAAGGCATTCCAAATCTTGAAGGGAAAACTAACTTCAGCACCCATTCTAAAAGTACCAGATCTGAATGGACACTTCACAGTCGTAACTGATGCTTCTATTGAAGGTTTAGGAGGAGTACTTGTCCAAGATGAAGGGATAGTAGCTTACAAATCCAGAAAGCTAAAGACTCATGAAGTTAATTATGCACCCCATGACTTAGAGTTAGCAGTGATTGTGCATGCCCTACTGAAATGGAGACACTTCTTGCTAGGGAAGCCCTTTGAGTTAAAGACAGATAACCAAGGACTAAAGTACATCTTTACCCAACCCCACTTAAATGCTAGACAAAGAAGATGGTTAGAGTTTCTAAGTGAATATGATTTTGAAATTGAATATATTAAGGGGGAGGAAAATAGGGTGGCAAATGCTTTAAGTAGGAGGAGACACTTGATGACTATAGCAACATTCAAAACTTCTTTCAAAAGACAAGTAATGGATGAGCAAGAACATGACCCATGGTATGAGAAAGTCAAAATGACTTTAGAACATGATCCAACCGATCCTAAGGTTAAAGGATATACATTGGATGAGGATGGGTTTCTCAGATACAATAATAGAATCTATATTCCTAATTTAGGAGACTTAAGGGAAGTAGTCTTGTCAGAGGCTCACAATTCCCCTTATTCAGGGCACCCGAGAGTTAACAAACTTTATGCAGATCTAAAGAAGTTATACTTTTGGCAAGGGATGAAGAATGACATAGTCAAGTATGTGGCTAAATGTTTGGAGTGTCAAAGAGTAAAGGCACAACATAGACATCCATCTGGATTGTTACAATTACATGATGTACCTCAACACAAGTGGCAAGTTATTAGCATGGATTTTGTGCAAGGGTTACCCACATCACCTTCTAGACATGATACAATAATGGTGGTAATTGACAAATTCACTAAGGTGGCACACTTTATACCATGGAACCTGACAAATGATGCACCTACCTTGGCTAGGCATTTTGTTAAGGAAATATTTAGGTTGCATGGAATACTAGAGAAAATCATATCAGATAGAGATGCTAGATTCACTTCAAGGTTTTGGACAACTCTTCAGTCAGCTCTGGGAACTCAACTAAATTTTAGCACTGCATACCATCCTGAAACCAATGGTCAAACAGAAAGGACAAATTAGATTATGGAAGACCTACTTCGCATGTATTGCATGGACCAATAGAGGAAATGGGAAGAATACCTAGTAGAATTTTCTTACAATAATGCATATCAAACATCTTTGGGAATGGCACCTTTTGAAGCATTGTATGGTAGACCATGTCAAACACCTTTGAGTTGGGATAGTCTTGAAGATAGAGTAATTGTTGGACCAGATATGTTGAATGAGATGGAAAGGAAAACTAAGGAAATTAGGAAAAGATTGAAGGAAGCCTCAGATAGGCAAAAAAGTTATGCAGACAAAAACAGGACACCAAGGGAGTTTGAGGTGGGAGAGAAAGTCTTCCTAAGGGTTAGGCCACACAAGAGTTCCATAAGATTTGGAAAAAAGACTAAGCTTGCACCTCGTTATGTTGGACCATTTGAAATATTGGGAAGGATTAATCCAGTTGCATATCGGTTGGCCTTACCTCCCCAGATGAGCCGAATCCATGATGTCTTCCATGTATCACTTCTTAAAAACTATGTACCTGATGAGAAATACATTTTGAATTGGGATGCTTTACAGGTCCAGGAATGGGAGGAATAATGATAGAGCCATTCAAAATCTTGGAGAGGCACCAGTGCCAATTGCACAACAGAGAGGTTGATCAATGCAAAGTACAATGGAATCAGTATGATGAAAAGACTGCCACGTGGGAGGATACTAAGGATATGCAGCAGTTGTTTCCATTTTTGTTTTAATCATGAACTATAGACTCTTTTGAATGCGTTCAATAAGTTCATCAGGACGATGCACAAACTAAGGGGGGGAGGATGTCACAACCCTCCTTTATCACCTTTTGATTTAAATACAATTCTATTATATTTTTGGATAAGCTTTTTAAATGATTGAATAAATGTTATAAAAAGAATGAAAATAATAATACACACACACACACACTTGGAGAATATACATTATTTTTATTTATTTATTTTCCACTCCCAATTATGGCACATGTTGTAGGAAGAATAAGAAGCTTCAAGAGGAATCTCCACCAGCTTGCATGTAACTCCCCCACTAAGTTTATTCAATTTGCATGAGTCCAATATTGGAAAAGAATCTCCTTTTTAATTAAATTTTCTAGATAGTGGAATGGAGGGAATTTTCTTATAAAAATTGTATGCAAGTTTCAAAGAAGGGAGTTGTTTATGTTTTGAAGGAAATTTCCCAAGTTTTAGAAGTAGATCTTCTTTGGTAGTCTCATTTTCGTTGCAAGAATTTTAAGTTGTTGTTTGAAGGATTTCTCTCAAGTTGCAAGAAAGGATCACAAGGATAGCTAGTTGATTCAACATCAAGCTCGATAAACCAGGTTCTCTCCTTGTTATTTCACATTCACTTATGAGGAATTCGTAATATCAAAAATATAGTTATAGATCTTCCTTTATATAAATTTTTTTTTTTTATATTAGATTGTAAATCTTTTATTTAGGGATAAATAATAATGATAATGCTTTCATATAGTGCATGTAAAAGATAGTTTATTTATTTATTTTATTTCCCTTAAGAAAATATGCACATGATCTTGCTTTTTTTTCCAAAGATTTTAGCAAAAAAAAAATCATATTAAATCTCTTTTTCTGAGATTAAAATTCTTCCCTGTGTGATTTGAATCTTTATTTCTTCCCTCTAATTCATTTCTCTGGTTCTTCGAATGGAAATCTGAATCTCATTCTTTAATCTCTCTGTGATTATTTTAAATCTCTCTATGATTATTACTTAAATAAATCTCCCTATGAGTTGAACAAGATCTCTTTGTGAATATTAGTTGAATAAACAATCTTCCTATGAATACTGGAAATAAACAATCTCCCTGTGAATACTGGAAATAAACTCTCAATCCCCCTGTGTGAGCTTTGTATAAACATCTGCCTACTTCTTGATAATCTGGAGCAAATTATTCTTTGTTTATTTTATTTCTTTGTTAGACTTTCATCCCTGGAATTGAATTGTTATTCTCACTCTTACATTAATATTTTCTTATATACACATACCTGTTTATGTATTCTCCTTTTATACAATTTAATATTCTGGAATGAAACTATATATATATAAAACATATTAATAAATTTATGTGAAGTAATTAATTTTTATTCTAGCACGATATAGTACTTCGTACGTATCGGCTCGCAGGTGGGGAACATAGTTAATACTCTGCAGGGGAGTGGTACCGTAATGGTACCCCCCACTAGCCTGCGGTCACTGCTGCGGCAGTGACCGTAGGGTAGTGGAGGGGACCCGTGGGGTCCCACTCCCACTTGGCCTTTGTTAATGCCAATCAAACTTTAAATCCAAGGCAATGTTAATTTTTAAAAATTCTTTTTTTATATATGTATAAAATTTTAGTTTATTTAAATTCTTTCTTTTTATATATATAAATTTTAGTTTAATAAAAAAATTTAACTTAGGTAATTTTTAGATTTATAACTAGTTTTAACAAATTTATAAGTTGTAAATTAAATTATACTTAGATCCTCTTAAGATCTACTTAGCAATTAATCCATATTAAATGACTTGAAGCTAAATTCTATTTTGGGATTAGTGGCTTTATAAGCGATATTCTCGCATGTAACTTACCCTACCTTCGCCTCATGCAAATTGCTTTACATTGATTACATTTATTGGCGTTTACATCTCCATGCAAGTTTCACGTTTAAATATTATTATGCAAGTTTCCTAATCGTTATTATTATGCAAAGTTATATTTCAAGTTTTGAATAATAAATAATGTTAGTTATGGTTTTTATTCCATGTGATTCATCAAGTAGTTATTTCAATTAATTGAGCTTTGCAATGTCTAATTATACGTGTTCAATTCATAATTATTTTTCAAGCATGATGTTTATCATAAGTTAGAAAATTAAATAAAGGAAGTTGGAAAACCAAAACCTATTATCGTTCGGTATATACGGTACCTCTGGGTCACACTTATGGGTAATGTCGTTGTGTTGAACTGCTGCACTTAACACCTAATAAAGCTACATCAACGACGTTTGTGGCATCATCCCTATAAATCGTTAGGGAGTAATAAGGGACACTTGGAAGTTAAAATCCAAGGGGCGGGTAATCCCCCTTGGATCGATAATTTAATAAGATAATTCTAAAATGATCTTTCATTTGTTGAGTTAAACTATAGTAAACCCCTATAGGAATGATGAGTGAAATGTTTTTATAAAATTGATTTAATCTCGAAGAATTGTTGTCGATTGACAATTGGTCAAGGGTGACGCTTATGTTAAGAATTAGGATCTATTTGTTTTAGGCCACAAGCAATAGGCCATCTTGAGCCCTTGCTTAAGCGCTACCATCGTGGGTAGCAACCGCAGAGAAACTATCTGGGACATTGACCCTAGAAAGGGTTGTGTACCCACTAATCAGTTTACATAAAACCATAGAGTAGAAAATAGAACTACATACTTTACGCCTTGATCTCATGTCGAAGTGGGTATGTAGGCAATCTTGGGACGAAGTTGTCCCTCGTACTCAGGTGTTCGTGGGTGGGGTCTAGGCTTGGTAAAAGAAAGATTGAGTAAGAATCCTATTTTAAAAGATAAGATAATTAAATTGGAAAAAGAAATTCAACGCATACTCGGAAGGAATCCCGTATGGATTCGCTTTACTTCCCAAGGCTTTAAGCCAAATTCTGAGGCGAAATTCAAGCTTGTATTATGTTATTTAATTACTCCTAAGGACGGTGACCTCGATGCACTTCTGTTGGAAGAGTGTAGTACTTAGTGAGTGGCTCAGGACCCAAATGGTCTCGACGAGTCTAAGTCTCTGGCCAAAGCACCTCCTATCCCGAATTGGATAGATGCCTACCCCGCATGGGTAGATGCCTATCCCGTATTGGATAGATGAAATCTTATGTCCCGTATGGACAAATGCCTAACCCGTATGGTTAGATGCTCATCCCGGATGGATGAATGCCTAATCCAAATGGATGGATGCCCAAAGTATGCGATTGAATCAAACACAATGAATAAATTAAACAAAAAAAAAGAATGGTCAATTTTGTTGAGTTAATTATGGTGGGTTATTACAATCGACACCAAGTTGAGGAGCTTTGGCGCAGATGGTTTGTGGATACTGGCAGCTCACGCGTGTGGATATTTATTGGGTATGAATTTCTTGCAGGGTGTCATATTCTCTAGTTTGATGTCGCTCTATTTAACAATGGTATACCCTTCCTTCCATCAAACAATTGCTTTTCTTTTTGGCGATTCGCTATGGAGACCCCAATCCTCCTTGAAGCTACTTGTTGCCAGATGGCTTTCCTAGGCGAAATCACGGACAGACGTCTGCAATAGGTCCTCTTCTCTCGGCATCCTCTCATTCTCCACAGCGTTAAGAGGATTCTAGGAAAGGAATTCCTTATGACGTATCACAAGTACAAAGCCAATGCCGATATCCCAGCCTTTTTTCTTGCAATGATAATTTACGTGGGCACTAGTAAGCAAAAAGCAAAATTGTTAACACAAATGATGTTTAAGCATCGCTTGGTGGGGGAAATAGATGTTGTATTGGACAATATTGATGCCAATATTAGAATTTCGCTACCCCTAAACTACTATATGTCGCTAGGCAACAGAGTGGAGGTTAAGAAGCTTGTGATTGTTAATTCTCTGGGTTTCGAGTCTCTCCAAGCAACCTGGCCTGGCATCTCCAGGAACATTGATTTCCTATTTAAAGCGGCTAGCATACAAAGCGGTTTCACTTCGAAATGACGAGCAAAAAATTTTTGTGATGAAGATATTGCAGGTATCGATGACTTTGGGATTTTGGAGAACGGAGATCTGGTGGATAGAAATGACTGGGGTTTTGGGTTGGGAAAAGAGTAGATCCTAGACGACTATCGGCTCCCAAAGGAGAAGGCAGAATCAACTGCTCATTCGAATTGTGGCACGAAATGTCCCATTGTTATGGATGCAGCTAATGTGCTAGCAAATGATACTTCTAAAGATTCTCTTTGACTTTGGTTGTCACTAGGCCCTCCTGTCTCTCTGCTTTTTGAGCTTGTATGTTTTTAAACTTCTGTTTTTGTAAGAGGTTGGTTTATGTTTGTACTATTCCAGCCCTCAGGGCTGGTCTTTCTTGTCTTAGACTTGAGCTATGGTAGGGGGTTTTCTTCCTGATTATTTCCCCCTGCCACTCTTTTTGAATCAGGCCTTGTATCCTCCTTTTTGTTTAATCCAAGGGTGTTGCCCCTATGCAGCTATTTACTTATTAAAAAAGAAAAGAAAAGATAGGGACATGCAAGAGATGTAACCTCCCCCATTCCACAAATGGTTTGAACCTTCCAAAAATCCCACCCTTTTCTTTCCTAGTTATAATTTCCCTATTTATAAACATCGTTTGCACTTGGAATACTTCTAAGAAAGAAAAGAAGAAAAATCAAGATGAAACATCCTGTTATAATATCTAATATATCATATGGGATATAATATTCAAAAAGCATATATTTGTGACTATCTAACTTATGACCTTAATTAAAATAGTCCTTGGGTGGATGTTACACTTTGAATATAGTCTATGTCCAATTTTTTTGATCCAATTCAAAAAGTAGTTCTTGGGTGGAAGTTACACTCTGAATATAGTCTATGTCCAATTTCTTTGATTGAAGGGGAAAGAAGGATATTTACAACTATGAGTTACGAAAGAACTTTAATGAAAATAATCTTTCTATAGATAACCTTCTCTATTACTAGATCCCAAAGCTTGTAACCTTTTACACCGACACCATAGCTGATAAAGATACACTTCACTGCCTTGTTCTCCAAGTTAGATCTCTTTTTATTTGGAACATGAGCATAAGCTTTACAACCAAATACTCTGAGATGTCTCATCGAGGGATTCTTTCCTAACCACACCTCCATAGGTGTCTTATCAACAAGTGTTGATGTAGGATATCTTATTACTAGATAGTAATGAGTGGCTACTGCTTCAACCCAAAAAATTTGTTCGAAGCCGGCACCACTAAGAATACTCCTAGCCCTCTGCATCAACTTTCATGTTCATCCTCTCTGCAGCTCCATTCCGTTGAGGGGTGTATGGATTTGTCTTATGCCTCTCAATCCCATGGTCATTATAGAACCTGTCGAAATCTGCTCATAAAAACTTACCACCATTGTCAGTCCTAAATCACTTAATCTTTCTACTAGTTTGATTCTCAACAAGAGCCTTAAACTCCTTAAACCAACCAAATACTTCAGATTTACTTTTGAGAAAATAAACAAATGTCCTTCTACTGTAGTCATCAATGAATGCAATAAAATGCATAGATTTTGAAATCGAAGGAAAATTAACAGGACCAAAAACATCAAAATGTATCAAGTCCAACAACCTAGAACATTTGTGAGAACTAGAGTAAAATTGAACACAATTTTGTTTACCATAGATGTAGTGTTCACAGAAATTGAACTCAAGATTACAATCATCAAGGACCTCTATGAGGCATTTATTTTTCAGCACTTTGATACCCTTCTAACCAATGTGACCAATTCTTTGGTGCCATAACATTGTCTTCTTAGCTGGGAGTTTCATCTCCAAAGCATTGGCACCCTTAGGTACCTAGAAAGAATGACCATTAGATGTAGAAGCAATAGTCCTCTTAATAGCTCGATCTGATGGTGAGGATGAAGAATCTAGAGCCCTCTTCTTGGACTCCATAGAAGAACCATTTCACTGTACAATGCATGCATCTATCTTATACAAGGTGCCTATCTGAACACCCTTAGCAAGCACCATAGAACCTCTAGTCATCTTACATCCACCTTGTGAGAAAAAAAAATGCACACCCACATCGCTCAACTTACTTACATAGAATAGATTTCATGCCAAACACGAGATGTGCATTACACAATCAATCTACTTCACTCTTCCATCATGGAATCTAATCTTGACTCTTCCACGACCAACAACCTTCAGATGAGAGTCATCCTCGAGATACACCTTTCCACCATGATATTCTTCATACTTTGAAAACCAACCCCGATGTGAGGTCATGTGAAAAGATGCACCTGAATCTATCAACCACACATCTTCTGATGCATGTGTTGCCAAGGCTGCAACAAATGCTTCACCATCATCTTGAGAGGATTTTTCTAAATCTGAATTAGAGGGTCTCTTCTTCTTCTTTTTCTCATCCTTACATTGTTTATGGAAATGATCATTTTTGCTGCAATTCTAGCAACTTGCCTTGGACTTTCTAGGAGACTTAGATCTCCAATGGGATTTGAATCTGCCTTTGTCATATTTCTTGTCCTTCTTCTTGCCTTTCTCTTTTGATCTACCACAAACTACAAGAGCCTCCTTATCTAACTCAGAAGTCTTCCTTTGTATCTCTTCATAAAGTAATGATGCTACCACCTCATCCATCTTGAAATTGGTAGTTGTACTCCCAATAGCCATAACAAGGTGGTCCCATGAGTTAGGCAAAGAACACAATAGAAGAATGCAATGATCCTCCCAAATATTGTCACCAACAAAACCCAACTAAGAAAAAATCATATTGAATGCATTGAGAGGATTAGCAATGGATCCTCTATCTTCCATCCTTAGAGAATACATTTTATTTCTCAGAAAAAGATTGTTTACTAGGAATTTAGCATGATAAACATCTCCAAGATGCTTCCAAAGATCTTTCACAATCTTCTCTTCATGGAAATTCAATAATATGGAGTCTTACAAATAGAGCCTTATAAGGCCCTTAGCTTTTCAATCCATTGTATCCCAAACATCCTATGCTATATTATGAGGTTTTGTTCCAAATTAATATTGTCTTCGATAGATCTCGATCCACAAGCATATCCTCCATTTTTAACTTCCACAGTTTGAAGTTGTTGCCATGAAACTTCTCCATATAAACTTTTGTGGATGTTATTCCCATCTTCTTCTTGCAAAAAGATTTTGAAAATACTTTGCAAAAGCTCCCACTCAAACTGAGATCAGTACAAAAAACCCATTACCCAATAATGGAACCAAAGCTAACCAGGCTCTAATACCAACTAAAAGGAAGTTAAGGTGCAGAAAATCCTTCCTAACACTAATCTAGTGGGGGAGATAGTGCAATTTTTCTTACAAATTTTCTATTACAAAAACGAAAACACATTCATAGCTAGATAATAAACATGCATAAAGATAAACACAATGAACATGAGATATATCATTGGGAAAACCCTTCCGAGTAGAAAAACCCACACTCCAAAAGCACAATACTTTACATTCTAGTAATCAAATTCTTACAATACAATACTAACACTTAGCTTCTTCAACAAGAGTCTACAACTACAACCACAACTTGGATTAATTATGGCAGCATAGCACTTCACTTGCCAACATTACATGACTACAACTCTCCAAGGCTACATTTTATAGAGAAATACAACTCAAGAGGAAGCTTCTAGATGAAGTAACAATATGGGGTCGTGCAAAGCATTTGGCCCTATTTTTTGGCCACCAAAAAGCATGCAAATCACATTTTTACATCTCCAAATGACTCCCCATTGAAACCTCCTAAGTTGGACACCCAAAATTTACTATTTGGAAGTATGACAAATGCTCTTACGCATCTTACAACTGTCATAACTTATAACACAACAACTGTAAGAGAATCTGTCATAAATGACTAATTTTAGCTTATTCTCTTACAACTCATCATAACCCAACTTGGGCACCCACCTTCTCCATGAAAAATGTATCTCCTGCCACTTGTCCAATATGTCATAGAATCTATCATAGGTTGACACTTGTCAAGATCCTCAAAGTGGGAAGCCTACCTCCACATGTGCAACATATGTGTCATACAGTCATCGCCAAGTAGGATGCCACCAAGCAAGTGGCTCCCACTAGATGGCTAGACATTTGTAGGAAGATAATAATTAAAATAATGTTTAAATAAATAAATACAAAATCAATCTTAGGATTTGCAAAGGTTGAGACACCTTAATCCCAACAAGTGAAACCTACAACACATGAAAAGAAAAAGATATATATTTTTGTGGTTATTTGAGGGTTTAATTTTGGATGAAATCTCTATTTTGGTATTCCTACCTTGACAAACAATGCAACAAAAAGGTGATAAAATTGTATATTAGAATATGCAATATAAGATGCTAGAATGAGTGGAGGATACAACATAAAATATAACGGTATGCAATTTTTAATATTATATTTCACCCTCAACCACTACTTTAGTAGGTGCATGTAATATACTAAATATGAACATTAAATTAAATGCAAGAAATGTTGAGAAGAAAATATGTTGACAATACAAGATCTAGCATTATCTATCTACCTCTCTCTCTTACGCTTCACTCTGTAATATGTCTCCTCTCTCTTTACATACGTCACCTTCACTCCCTCCCTACCTCTATTTCTCTCCCATCCTCTCTCCTTCTATACCTCACCTACCCTCCTTACCCCCATCTCTATCCATGCCTCCTTGTCTCTCTCTCTCTCTCCATTCTCTTGATCACTACCTCTCCCCCCACACTCTCTCTCTCCCTATCCCCTGGTCTCTCCTTCCCTCCATCTTTACCTCTCTACCTCTCCCTCCATATCTCATTACGCACCTCTCTCTCCCTCTATCTCTCTCACCTCTATCTCTCCCCTAAGTCTCTCACCCCCCTCTCCTCATGCTCTAGGTCTCTCACCTCTATATCTCTCCCTTGTCTAGTTCTTTATCTCCCCTGTTTAGGCGAGGGAAACATGCCTTGAGATTTAAAATAGGCCCAAATGAGAATGCGATGAGGTTAAAATCAAGAGAGGATTCATATTTTTAAATTAATTATTAATTAAAGTCCTATAATGCATAGTATAATGAGACATACTAAAATGAGTGCTAACAGAGCATGGAATTGGACACCCAAATTAAAGTTGTACAATTTATGATGTTACACATTTTAATTTTCTAATTTGAATTATTACCAACAAATTTGAGCTTGGTTTGTAGTTTGAATGAATAATTTATAGGTACCATTATGTTGCTAGAATCACTATGAATTTGTACATTGATGATAATTTTGTAACAAAATTGTTTGCTAGTGTATTATCATCTATTGATTTACTAAATAACACATGGGGTTACTTTGTATTTTTTATTTTTATCCTAGAATTATTTTTCTCACATGCACTTGTATTATGATTTATTATTTCTTTTATGTTAATCTGTGTTTCCTATCTTTATAATTGTAAAGATAAAAAAATAACATATGACTCTCCTCGTTATATTAGTATAGGATGCATATAATCATTACTCATGTTCATAAACTATAGTAATCCCAAAAAATTGTTGAAAAAATTCACCTAGCTGATTTAGCATAAGCATTCCTCTACAATTTCAACTTCACAACATAGCCTACCTAAAAAATATAAAATATTTATGGACTAATTATTAGTTTAATAGGAAAGAACAATAGAAAAACATATTTATTCTTATAAGAATGCCTTGATTTGTGCATAAATCCATAAACAATTTGTTTCATCCAATATTTTTCCTTACATTATTGATGATATTGCATATAATTTTAGCAATTAACCTTGTGAACTAGGTGAATCAATTCATGATCGAGGCTTCAATATTCTTCTCTTAGTCATATTAGACTCCCCATCAAACCTAATTTGGTTTACTATTATTTAATAACTTGTAGCTTAGAAAGTCTAATTAACCTTTGAGTATTTTAATAGAAGATTCATAGTGTTTACACAAGGTTGGTAGTTCCATATGAGCCTATGGAAGACATAGTTGTTGAAATGTAAATTGTAGCTCTCAATATTTATACTTCCATGTTTGTGAGCGATTAAAATATTATAACCTTTGTCAACTAAATATATAAAATCTATGATGATAGAGAAACAACTCATCCAACAAAATTATAAGGTAGGACTACTCCCTTCACTAGAACAAATAATAATCAAGTATCCATACTTAATCATGTCCTTACTCAACATAAACCACCCTTTAGTTCTTGGATGTAAGTGTAGGTTCATTGTTGGTTGACAAGTGTACTAGCATTTAGGTTGATGGATAAATGCTTGCTAGGTCATAACTAGTAGAAATATGATATATAAAATAGATTATTAGCATAATATTTTGTTAATAGAATAAATATAAAATATATATATAATAGACATACATATAATATATAATAGAATAAATAATTGAAATGATAAGGTAGGGAATGCCAGTGTTATATACATACGAAAGAGTCCTAATATATTGATATAAGTATTTTTTAACTTAAGTATATTTAGGATTAAGAAGAAGTCGAGAATGAAAAAAATATAGTAAAAACAATATGGGGAGTGATAAATCCAAAATATGTCAAGAATGAGAAATATAGAGAATTATAATATATGTAGGGAAATGTAGGACTTTATATTGGAAATAAAAGTAAGGGTGTCTTATTCTAAGAATTAGAAGACTTCATAAGAAGATAAGATGAAATTGCCTCTATAAAATGATACAAAATTTTAAGAAAAATGTAATAACATGAATGAAGATAAGCAACACTTACATGTTTTATATTTATTGAAGTATGAATAGATGAAAAAAATCATACTAATGCTCACAATGGAAGGACATGAAAACTGAGCATTGAGAAAGCTAAATAACATAAGAGAAGGTTGGAAATTACAAGAATATTACAAGGTAACATGAAACTTTATGTATAAATTAGTCATGGAGAAATTGTCTAACAAAACTCCTTTACACTTGTGCATGCAAAAATTGTTAATATTAGATGAGGGAATGACAAAAATAGTTCTTGGAGGCATACACATTTTGGTTCAACAACAATTGTAAATAAACGACATAAAAAATGCCTCAATTTTGAATATCAAATATTATTTGTTTGACCATGTTATTGGGAGATGTTGGTTCAACTATTCAAATGCTTGTGTCATTACGGTTTTTTCTTAGACTAAAAAAAACACAAAGGAATTCAAATAGACATGAGATATGATGACACGAATGAACATAGTATTTTTAATACCAAAATTGTTAGGCATTGTGATTTTAGATATTATATTTTTTGTGGTCAATAGATTGTATAAATGATATGAATACTTTACTTTCTTGTATCACACCTAATAAGGGTACTAAGTCAACAACTTAAGAAAGATCGTGATAATGTAGAAATATATCAAAGATGGTGTAGATGATGACATAATTGATGTACTATGTGAAATGATCCTCAATAATTGTGCAAGAATGCACGTTGAGGTATAGATTTAGGTCAATCTTTAAATAAAGCAGGGTTATTTAATTTTAAATTAAACTCCAAGAGTCATAATGAAACATTTTTAAATTTTAGTTAGCTTACAATGCTCAAGTGAGAATGACAGGGTCAACCTTAATGTTGAATTTAAATTCTAAAGGTTTGGGAGTGATTTCACAACTGCACATCTCACCCTAGTCATTTATTCAACTAAAGATTTTATCTGAGATGTGAAATTGATGAATTTAAAAGTCAATACTTGTCCCTAGGAGATGAAAACAAATAAAGTGTGGGTTGTGTGTCGACTATCAATCTTTTCAATTGTATAAAGAAGGAAAAGCTAAAAATGTGTCCAACCAAAAAAAAAATACAAGATATGCAATTTTTACCATTAGAAATTTAAAGAATTAACACAAAGACACTTTAAATGTTGAAGTCTATTGAAAATCACACTTCAGTATTGCACTATGAAGGCTACATTGATTAGAAATCATTACAACATGTGATCTTGTACATATTATTAAAATACGGTGTGAATGAAGAGTCGGGAATTAATAAGACATTATTTTCTAAAAAATGCAAGATATCCAATTCTCACCATTAAAAAGCTGAAGAATCAACACAAACACACTTAAAATGTTAAAGTGTATACACACCACACTTAATTATTGAACTATAAAACGATATCAATTAAAAATTATTAAAACTTTTCCTTTTATACATTTTAAAAATCAATATAAATAAAAAGCTAAGAATCAACATGATAAGATTTTCTAATTCTAAATCTTCTTAATTTCATATTTGTGAGAGGTTAGACTATTGGAACACTAACTTCCCCAATCACCTATGTAGAACCTTTAATGGCAAAGAAACAACTCATGACGCAAGGCTATGGGATAGGATTACTCCCTCCTCTCGAACACCTAGCAAAAAAAAGTGCACATACGCAATTGCACAAAACTCTACTGGTTGGAATCAATCTCATGTCAATTAATGGGATTATATTAGATAATACATGGCTAAAATCGTCCCAATCCAAGGTGAATACCCTTTTAACCATTTTCCAAGAAATTATACTAATTTAAATATCATTTCTAATGCATTTAACTTAGTACTTTCTCCTCCTCCTTTTCTCCCAATTTTCTCATTCTCAATACATCAAACACTATTCAAGTGCAAGATTTAATCTTTGGAATATAATTATAAACAATAAGAGAAATAAATAAGTACAACATAAATCACATGCATTTACTAGTTTTCCACAATATGTAGTCCCTAGAATTACCATTGATTTGGAACTAGAAAATAATAGAAAACTAAGTCTATCTCACATTCAAAGTGAGTGTGCTAGAGGTTAACATACACATTTTACCAAAGTGATATATCTAATTAATTATTAATGGTGAAATAATTCATACCTACAAAAAATAGATGGGGAAATAACCTTGTACTTGTTCTTGCACACTCAATTCACATGTCTAGAGTATCTATTCCCCCCACACAAAGATAATGGTATTTATTCCATAGAATTAAGCACTATCATAAACCATCCATAGAAAGAATAATGAATGCATATTGAATAGTAGTGTACACGTCTAAAATTAATTAAGTTAATATTTAATTAATTTAAGCCTTTCCACATAATTAATTAATTGCATTGGTTCCTTTCTCCTTAAAATTAATTAAATCAAATTTACTTAATTTTATCACTATAGCCTTATAATTAATTTACTAAAATTGATTATTCACCATTCTTCTAAATCATTTCAAACTTCTATTAGTTCTTCTAAGCCTCTATTAGTTAATTAATTTTAATTAACTAGACTAATTACCTAATCCCTACAAATCACTATTTCTTATCATACCATCTAGCCTAATTATTCCTATCCTAATCAAACTTATCATTTCCTCCAATTTTATATTCCTCCACTCATTCTCTCTCCTCATGTCACATCCTCCTAACTTTCCCACTTGCATTCTAATCCTTCATTAAGCCACCTAATCATTCCTCCTAATCACTTGCACATCCATGATCACCTTGATTGGGGATGAGTCAACACCTTGCCATAAATGGTTTTTCTCATCTCACCCTCATAACCTTAAATGCACCAACTTTACCTCTTCCAAGGAATGTCATGCCTCATCTTCCCAAGGAATTTTTAATTCCTTTCTCCGTTTATTCTCTGCACACAATCTTCTATTTTGGAATTTTTAATTCCTTTGTCCTCCCCCAAGGAATTTAATATTCATTTTTCACTTTTCAGTGCACTTGGAGAACTCTTTCCCATGTACTTGAGAAGTGCGGAAACAAGAAATACCTTTATGGAAAATCTCTTGGATCCCCCACCTTGTCTTCTCAATCTTCCACTTTATTTCAATCCTAGCCCTTCATTCAAGGTCAATCTTGGCCTTCCATTTTGAACCTCTTCAATCTATAAATTGAAGTCTCTACCCTTCATAATCATATCCATCTTTCATGCAATCTTATGATGTCCATTTGAGCTCCAAATCCATCATCATACCTTCATAATGCCCAATTGTTGCCTCATCCAGTCCATCTCACCCATACTCATCATTTTAATCCAATCCATCTTATTGTGTAGTGGAGAGAAATCCACATATCCCTCTTCAAAAGGGCAAATCAAGTGGAGCATAGGGCACACATCCACGTCTAGCTCAATCGGAGGAAGAAATGAAAGCTAAGGTATAATGGTCATTTGTTTTGTTTGAATGTTTTTATTAACATTTCATTTGGTTCATGCATTTGATCATTAGCTTAGGTTTTCCCCTCTTCATTTTGGCACGCTCGGTGGACCCTCAGTCCCATGAATTTAACATTTTTTGAAGGTTTTTGTAGAAATTGTTTGAAGGTATCGCATTGATATCTCCGCCTATATTTCGACGTCTCCATAGGTCTGAATCAACGTCTACATTCAAAAAAAATTCCCACATCAGAGTTTTGTGTGCAGGAACTGTAGATCGACGTCTACGTCTGCAGACTAATGCCTTAGCCTCAGTTTTGATGTCTCCACAAGATTCAATTGACATCTTCGTTTAAATATTTTCCCTCACAGTTTTCTTATATTTAACAAAAATCTCTAAAAAGACAAAAAGAAATTACATACTATCACTAAAAAGCACAAAAAGAATACATTTTTTAATTTACTTCTTCATTTCTAACAGTTAGCATCTAGGATTTTAGTAAAAATCTTTGCATTTTTGCGGATTTTAGCTAATGATTTTTTGTATATTTTGTATTGATGTCTACGCAAATGTTTCGATGTCTACACGGACATTTTGACGTCTGTGCTAATAGATCAACATCTCCGCCTTAGTATTTTTCCCACTTAGTCTATGTTTTTTCATATTTTTGAATTTTTAAACTAACTATTTGGATACAAAACCTGTATCAACATCTGTGTTAAATCTTTTGGCATCTCCTCTTAACTGGTTTCCTACCTATTTTTCTATTTTTAAAATTTGAATTTTTTTGGCTAATTGTTTTCTGTGCAAATCCTTAATCAAAGTCTACGCAAACGAATCAACGTTTGCACCTGCACTTCAACGTCTCCATTGTAAGTGCTTATTTTTATATTTTTGCTTACTTCTTTTTGTTTTTGCAGCTTCCTCGTTTGACCAAGATTAAAAACTAAGACTACTAACAAGTGTTGCAGGATGTTTTGTCGAAAAAAGCATGTTTTTCCACTAGTTTAGATACTTTTTTGTCTTAAATAGAAAACATTTTGGGGGGTTAAAAAGAATGAGTGTAAATTTATGTGTCTTGTGTGCTTGCACATTATGGAGGGTGGACCCACTGTTACACCGAGTATCCTCTCCCTTTGACCTTCATGGATCTTGGGCACGGGGGCTTCACTAGCTAGGCAATATTATCTCGTGTGCATTCATATTGGGGGATTTAATATCCCAAAAATGAGGGTGCAATATATTGCCTATAGGTGAAAATAGGGGGGATTTTAATTCCAATTATAAAAAAATACTAAATTTGGTGAACATAGGGGGCTTTTAATTTGGGTTGTGTATTGGGAGGGGGTGACAAAAAAGGAGTTTAGGGCGATATTTTTTAAAAATAGGGGGATTTTTTAGTATGCCATGAATGCACGTGCTATAACCCAAGTTCATTGAGTGAAGCCCCTATGATCTTGGGTGAAACGGAAAGGTGATTAACAACACTCGCTTTTTCTTTTGAGTAGTGAATCACCTCAAGGGAGTGTTTTAAAATTGAGGTACATTGGGGATATCGTCTCTCTCAACGGGATCTCCACGGGGGCTTCACTCGCTAGGCAATATTATATCACATGCATTCATATTGGGGAGTTTAATATCCCAAAAATGAGGGTACAATATATTGCCTATCGATGAAAATAGGGGGATTTTTAATTCAAGCTATGAAAAAAAACAATATTTGGTGAAAATAGGGGGGCTTTTAATTTAGGACGTGTATTAGGAGGGGGTGACAAAAAAGGATTTTAAGGCAATATTTTTGAAAATAGGGGGATTATTTAGTATGCCATGAACGCACGCGCTATAAACCAGGTTCACTAAGTGAAGCCCTTGTGGGGATCTCGAGTGATGGTTTTTGAGTTGCTATACAAATAAATTGGTCAAATGGTCAAAGTGTTGAGTGAATTTAGCTATGTGGAGGCCTTCTCTGCATCAATAAGCTCATTTAATGTCTTAAGTGGCTTTCTTCATGAATCCATTGTTCAATTGGGATCCCTAGGAAACTTATTAGACACCTTGTTTTAGTTGCCAAAATCCTATTGCTTGTTGGTGCAGGAGGTAGAACCTCTGAAGCCACCCCAATTCATACCATTCAAAGTAGGGATAGATGTCCCTTGGTTCATAAGATCTTTGAATCTTCTGGGTATGATATTCTAGTGTATGCGGGAAAAGTGGACTGATAAAACTTAATATGTGAAAATATTTCAAAATACTAGTCCACACACACACACAGGACTTCTTGATGCAAGCTATGGAGTAATAACGTATTACTCAGCTTCCCAAGGAGGGTCCCATGGTTCTCTATCTCACAATGTCCCTCAAACCAATGTTTTGCTCTCAGATCACTAAGCAAAATGGTTCAGGGATGGCAAATGTAAGAACGAGGGATGCTCTGATAGATTTTAGTATGAGATGCATTATAGGCTAGGTATGATTCTAAAATGCAATAAACTAAATGATAAGATGACAAGATCAGTATGAGTACTATCCTAACATGATATATTTAATCTATGATTGAACTAAAATGATAAAGAAAGTAATCTAAACATGCATATTTAGTCTAATTTCTGATCTAAAAGAGGCTAAATGATGAGCATATATGAAATGAAAGCTTGAAAGAATTTGAGCATAAGTGTGATGCTTCAAATTTGAAAGATGATTGTTAAGAATGGAGGAATGAGAGCTCTATTTATAGCACAAACAAGGCAATGGATGGTCAAGATTGAAAGGTTTAATCAAGAGTCAAGTTTGAAAGTTGGGGATCCATGTGCACAATTGGTACTAATGAAATGGTGACAAGTGTCAACATAGGATTGGGTTGAGAGAAGAGGTTGGAGGCATTAAAGGCCTGAGAAGACCTCATGGTTATCTAAAGGCTAAGGATCAAGTCTAAATTAAGATTACCCACTGGATTAAGATTTAATCCAAGGATAAATCTTTGTGCAAATGATTAAGAGATAATCATGGTCAAAGCATTAATGGCCTGATGAGACCCTTGGGTTGGATGAAGGTTGAGTCAAAACAAATGTTTTAACCATGTGGGAGGGTTTGAGTTAACCATTAATGGTTATTGGAGACTTTGGGGATTAAGTGGTTGAAGGTTGAAAGCCTTCAATGGTTTTCAAAGACATTGAGGATTTAGTGGTTGAAGGTTGAAAACCTTTAATGGTTATCAAAGACTTTAAGGTTTTTGAGAAGTGACTTCCCTTTGCTTAGGGATGTGACAAAGTTTAGAGGAGGGTTAGGTTAATTAGAAGCGATTTAGAAGATTCTAGAAGGGATTAGAAAGGGGTTTGGGATTTTGCAAGTGGATGGGGGGGATAATAGGATTTAATTGAAATTATTTAATTCAATTTGGTTGCAATTTGGGGAAATTAAATAAATTAGATTTATTCAATTTAGGATAACTATTTAATTAAATTTGAATTTAATTAAAAGTGGATAGGGGGAATTTAATTGAATAAAATGATTTATTCATTAAATGGGTATAGTGAATTTAATTTAAATAAATTGAGTAATTTACTTAATAAAATAGAGGAAGGTGGATAATTTAATTAAATTGGATTTAATTAAATAGAGAAATGAATATAAAATATTCATTTAGGAATATGGTCATTTTTATACGTCTACATCTAGTATGCCCAATAAGTGAGTGTCGTGCTAGGGAGCCAATGCTGCCTGATCTCTATCTATCCACTTTGTCTAGGTATTTGGAGAAATTCAAGTGGGGATCCAACAAATAGAATCCATTTTCTATCCTAGGTTGTATGTTTTTCGCTTGTTTTTATTGTACATACCAGTGAAATGTTGTCATATTGGGCTAATCTAGGCCCCCCCTCTTTTACACTTGCTTTAAGTGTTACCTTGGCCAGCGTGTATTCATTGTGTGACATTTCTTGCCAAGACAAAACAAATCCAAATTCACTTTCCACTCAAGCACCATAAATCCAAGTCACTCAAATACCTCAAGAGATTTATTTATCGCCAAGTCAAGAAAAGGAAACCTAGTTACAAGCAACTCCTCAAGCATCTGAATTTATTATATAAGAACTGCAAACTCTTGTTGAAACATCATACCTTCATACACCGTTTTCATGATTATCTACATGGTTATGGTAATGAGTTTGACGAAGAACCTTTGAGAACCCATACTTTTCACCAAAGATCAAGATTATCCCAATCGCTTAATAGGAGTGGTTTTATTTCATTGTCCAATCTACCTATACCAAAGATCACCTATTGACTAGGGTAGTCTTCCCTCCATTCTTTTCCTCAACCCATCTCCTTTCATAGGGTAAAAGCACAAAGTTGTGTCATGTTTTTATAAAGGAAATGACTAATGTTGATTCAGTTGTTTAAATTGAATCAATAGAAAGAAAAGTGTATGTTTTCAATTTTGAAATGATGTAAACTAATAAAATGTATATTTTTTGTGTATTTTATGTTTGTAATTTTTTTTTAAATTATTTGAATATACGTTTTTATAAAGTAAACACTATAATTTAGTTGCTGATAAAATACTGAAAGTGAAGTTACACGAGGCGTCACACTTTATATAGTAAATTTTACCTTTTTTCTTTTCAATCTTTTTGTGTATATAGATAACTTGAAACTTTAGTGAAAAAATATATTTTTAACTATTTTTTATGTATATATATTTTTCAATAAATTTGAAAAGATACTAAATTATAACTCTTTCCATTTGACCTCACCATTTTTCTTAATTATTTATCCAAATTAGAAAAGAATTATACCATCTTGACATAGACTCTTTTCTCTAGTGCATTTTTTTTTCAAAAAATAAATTTTAGTATTTTTCCTTTACAAGATAATCAACCTTATATTTTAGCGATGATGACCTACTTTCAATAAAAATAAATTATAAAATATAAAAACTAATTAAAATATTAAAAGATATATTTTGAAAAGTTCACTTATAGATCTATAAAAAGGTATTTTTACATTTCAAAAAAAATATTATTTATAAGAGTAGGAGTTGTTGAAACATCGCGTTTTTCAAACAAATAAAAATTGGTAATTAGACTCAAAGTGGTATAAAATATACATTTAGTAGACAATTACAATTGGAAAAGTTGTAGACCATATATAAGATAGCTATAATGCATAGATATATAGACCATATGTTTGACTAAAAATAATTTTTAGTTAGAATTACATAAATTCACTTGTGTTGATAAGTTGGCCTGAAACGTGACACAATTTTGTGCTTTTACCCCATAATCATTCCCATTTTGCCCTTGAAGACTTATCACATCAACAAAATCAACATTTTAATCTCAATCCAAATCAATCAATCAATTTGTTGGTGTAAATAATTATTCATCATGGATATTATTACACTATACTTATTAAGTTTACTTAGGTAATGCATTTCATAGTAGTTTGGGTATGAGACACTTGGGTGTTTGTGCCACATTGGGATAGTGTGTGTAGGATAATTTCCACCTTTTATAGTGTTGATCTTATCTTGTTGTTACATTCCACCTCATATGGAATATTATATTGTTTCTCCTACCTACCACACCTACTTCCTACCTACCCTTGTTTCTTATTGAGCCACATGTCATGTTTGTGTGCTCACATATCCATATAGCATTTTCTATATAAGCAGGCTCATCTACATTGTTTGTACGGACAATGGGCATTCATTGAACATCTTGTAATGATCTAGTTGATCATATTTTGCATCTTGATAGAATACAGTTTATTCATGTCATCTATTTTGTCTCTCTTATTTGTGCTTTCCATTGCCTCTAGATCTTGGCAAATTCTCACACAATCATCAGTCTCCCAATCCAAGGTCAACACTTTGCAAATTCATACTTCCTTTATCATTTGTTGAACCCAATTAGCCTTGTTCTTGAGAAAAAAATATCCCAAGTACCTTGCTCAATTGATCTTTAATCATTTGGGTTGATCCAAACCCTAATCCCTTGTCTGTTTTTTCTTAGGAATGAAGTCTATCTTAAGTAGAAGAAAGATTAATCCTAATCTAAAGGTTTGAGTTTAGCCTAGCTTGGTTGTTACCTCACTTTGTGGCTCGTATCATTGACCCCTATACCTCATCTAGATCCTAATCCAAGGGCTAAGGTGTCATCTAAATCAATCTTGTCCTAAACTAAGGACCAATCCAATCCAATATAATTTAATCAAACCTAATCCAAATTTGCTAAGTCCTTGTTTTCATCTAGTGTCATCTAATCAATTTTCTCACCAAGTCCAAAATCCATTCAATCCTCCAAATTGTCACTTCATTCTCATCATTTTTGAGGTTACCTGTATATGGTAAAGACTCACTCCCAAAAAGAAAAGATGGCAACCGAAGGTAGTGAGATGCCTGAACCTAGTCTCCTTGTCGATCATGAAACCCAAGTGAAAGAATAGTTAGTTGGCCACCTTGAGCATTCCCCCGCATCTCAAGACCTTCATAGATGACCCTTACAATTAAGAAATGTTGGAAAAATTCTTCAGATTCAATCCTAATGGGATCCTAGTTGAGCTTATCAGATAGGGGGCACGTCTGCCCTCTGGCTTTGACCAAACAATCCTTGACACTTATGTGGAAGGTGACCTTGTAAACTTCCCTATCATCAATACTATTCTCCATCCACCACCTACCACTTCAACACCTACTATCTTTGAGTTTTCTAGTACATCTGATCCAAACATCTTGCAACCCCCTGCATCATCTACACCTCTTCATAATTCGACCAATTACATTAACACTATCTTACCTCCCATTAGCACCATTATCGCTTCACAACCCTTAGTCACTAAGAAACCTCATGTCTCCTCCTATCAATATATTGGTGACCTGGTATACTAGTTGTGTCTATAAACATTCCAAACTCTAACATAGGCTGGTACATTTCTAATGTCCAAAATCAACCCTACCTCATGAGAGAAATCCAAGACATGAAGGATCTTATAAAAAACCTTAAGGATGCGACATGAAATAAATTATACACATTTGAGGAAATTTGTTCTTGTCCCTATGATCCTTCTATTTCTATGGCTTTGTACCCCCTAGTTTTGAAATGCCTAAGTTCAATAAATACAAAGCCAAAGGGGATACTAGAGATCATGTGTGGGAATTCTATATAGCTTGTCAAGAGGTCTCTTATAGTGATGTCTACTTATGTTGAATTTTCCCCAAGAGTCTTAGTGGACCTGCCCTTGCTTGGTTCTCATCTTTGCCTCATGGCTCCATCAAGTCATTCTCAGACCTTATAGAAAAGTTTGTGTCCCATTACGTGAAAATAAAATTGACAATGATACCTCTATGATGAACCTATGCAACACAAAGTAAAATCCTGGAGAGACTTTCACCAAATTCTTGCAAAGATGGTGACACCTAATCAATAAATTCCCTTGGGACATACCGGAGTCTTCCAAAATTGAGTTGTTTTAATGCAACCTAGTGTCATAAATTTCTTGTCCTTTGACTTGTTAGTGCCTTGATTCCTTTGAGAAAGTCACTAAGAAGGTTCTAGCATTAGAAAGAGTTCTCCTAGAGGAAGGTACTCCAAAACCCTACCAAAAAGATTCCAAAGGGTCCTCCTCATACATTGACAAGCCTAAGTTTTGGTCCAAGAATAAAAATATTGTCAATGATGGAGTCACCGAACACTAAGCATGTGCAAATTGTGACCATCCCTACCAAACCCACCACCACCAATAATCAATCCAATAACCAATCTGGTTCATGCAACCAATCCCAACCTTGTAACAACATCTCAATTCAAGGTCACCACTCCTATTCCAACAATCAATCCCAGCGTGAGTAAACCCCACTTGCCGAATGCATAAAGGTCACCTTTCAAAAGCTTGTCAAGGCTAGCGTTGTTGTCTTCCTGATGACTCATCATTTTGATGCTAATCAATCAAAGCCTAGAATATACAATGAGAACGAATACTATGACTACCATCATCTCAAGGGTCATGATACATGAAAGTGTATGAAACTTAAGAATTATATCGAAGACCTAATTGACAAAGGTGATGTCGATGTTGCGATTTCCAAGCCTGACAATTCAAATGAGAAGCTTAAAATGTACTAGGACCCCTTCATCCAAATATGGTAAGAATAAAATCTCATCATCTCATGAGATCCATTATGATTACACCAATAACATCACTAGATTTGACTCCTTGGTAGGCCACATTGATCCCACTGACACCCATGTCAACACCATTACCATCCAAGGAGCTAACCCCTCATCCACTTCTTCCTAATCTAGGGTAACCATTTAGACTTCCCCTCCTTATACCCAACAATCCAAAAGCCCTAAGATAGTCATCCAAGGTCCTTCACCTTCTACCTCATATTTTTAGAATGATTGTAATGTCACTACATGCAAAGGGAGAGTTACTATCCGAGGAGATCCTCCTCTTCCTTCACAAGCCTCCACATCATGCACTAACCATTATGATATCCTTGACCATCTTAGCAAGATGCCTGCATAGATCTCCATTCTTTAACTACTCAAGACCTCACCCATTCACAAAGAGATCCTTGAACAGGCCCTCCTGGAATCTCGTATTTCAGGCAACATATACTCTGCCCAATTTCAAGCCTTAATTGACAACTTTGCTACACAAAACCATCTTGTCTTCACCTCCAAAGATGCTCCATCCATTGACCCGTCCCACAATAAACCCCTTCATATTGAAGCCATCATACATAAGCCCAAAATATAGAGTCCTTATAGACGGATGATCTAGATTGAATTCTTGTCAATTAAAATTAATCAAACAACTAGGTATTTCTGAAGACTTGGTTGACACATTTGACAAAATCATAATAAATCCTATGATGATGCAAAAAGGGTCTCCAAAGGCACAACCACATTACCTCTTCAAGTGGGTCTTGTAATGATGGAAACTACATGTTGTCTCTCAGACCTTGATCTCCCCTATAACATACTCCTTGGTCATCCATGGATCCATTTCATTCAATTAATTCCATCCGCTTACCATGAATGCCTTAAATTCCCTTACAATGGTAGAGAGATCACAATCTCGGCTGATCCATAGCCTTTCTAGTATTGCAAGTTCCTTGAGGGAAATCACCCTTACCACTGTCCACTCACCACACTAGTTGTGCCACCTCCATCTGAACCTTCAAATGTTGCATCCACTTTCACTCAACCTGAGATCAATGTAAAGATAGTTGATAATGGCCATGGAGACTATACACTTTACAATGCACTCTATGTAGGACAACTCCTACCCTCTCCCAAGTCATATGGAAGACCTAAATAAGTTGAGATTGAAAAGAAGCCTACAATGAAATGCAACAAGACCACCTTTGACTAGTGGGGCCCACTTGATGAAGAGAATCTAAAAACCGATGCCACTTCTTAGCTCTACTGAGAAGAGGATGAAGCACCAACAATATCCCAAAATAAATGTATCCTAAGGCATTTGCTATTATAAATAAGATGGGTTATAAAGGACATGGTCTTGGACCTCAAGAACTGATAACTCAATGATGAACGAATAGTACCAAAACGGTATTGAGAGGGGGGGGTGAATCAGTACACGCAAAAATACAATCCAAAACCGGTTTGACAGAAAATACTCTAAATGACTGGCAAACAGTGACACTAGTTGAAATAGAGTGCAACCGATAAGACCCAAAACAACTAAAACAATCATAAACTAGTTACTCTCTTAGCTTTCCTCTTAGCTCAATACTATAGTACCATTACACCCTTATGCATGAACAGGTAAACTATCATCAGATCGTCACAATAGTTAGTTCAATATGTTTTATAGACAGGCATAAAACATTGAACCATCATAAGCTTAATAGGCAATAGCAAAGCATCACAAGATAAAAGCATCACACATGACACACATATTTTCACATGGAAACCCAACTGGGAAAAACCACAGTTGGGATGAATACCCACAAGGTGCTTTTTGAACTCTTTAGAAGTCCGCTATGTTAGGAGCCTTGTCCGGTTAAAGACATTACAATAGGTTCTGCTAGGAACCGATCCTATTAGGGATCACCCAGTTAGGGATGGCTACAATACCCAGTTAAGGGTTAAACCCGGTTAGGGTTACCTTGTTAGAGGATTTCAAGAACTCAATAGCTAAAGGTTCTCCAGAGCTCTATAGCTTCCCAGAACTCAATAACTTCAAGTTACCCTGTTAAGGGATTTGTATCAAGCCAGTTAAGGCTACCCTGTTAAGGGATTTCACAACTGTTGAAGTGGTTAAAGATCAACAGGAATTACAATGATCTGGTAGCAGCACTCAATGCTAATGCAGATCCATTTTGGCTCCTCTTCACCTTCTGCACATTCACTTTGCAGGTATCTCCTCTCTTCTTTGGTGTGGCAAGAATCACGTATCTCTTCCCTTGGATACACACATACAACTTTTGCCAACAACTTTTGAAAGAAACACAACATCGACCTTATAGGAAACAGACAAGTCGGTAGCAAAAATGCTAAACCCTAAACCTGTTAGGTTAAGCAATTCAAACGGTTCAATCCTGACCATTGGAACATACTGCATTAAATGCAACAATCTTGAATCAATCTCAAGACATTGTCCATCATCCATTATCCACTGATTTCATGGCGGCCGATAACCCATCACGCGTTATCACTGTTTAACAAACTTCGCACATTCCCAAGGTGGATAGGGATAGTCTTCTTCATGCAAGATCCTTCACGCGCACAGGGCTTACATGGCAACACAATATGTTCTCCATTATACTGCTAACTCATCACACAAAGATCACTGGTTGAGCCATATAGGCTTGAAGCACTTCAATCGGAAACCCTGAAGTTGAGACTACCAACCGGTAATCATACAATGCTTCCATGTGTCAGTTCCCATAACCATATGTCGGTTCATCTTGAACAAGCACACCACTTCACTTTGGCACAAATGTCGGTTCATAGTGTTATACTGATTCACACATATGTCAGTTCATACATCTTCAACATATTGACATCAATGACAACATACAACGTCATTATGTCCACATACCGATTCACATAATGCCAACAATCTCCCCCTTTGGCATTGATGGCAATATACAAAGATATCTCTCCGCTTCACATTTTCTCCCCCAGTATATAGAGATGTCTTCTCTACTTGACATCTTCTCCCCCTTTGACAACAATGCCAAAGTGGAGGCACAAGCATCCCTGTTCCATTATGTTGCTCCACTGACGAGTAGCATCCTTCAACACATCAATCAACAAAAATTTGACTATGCAATACCTGACTGATGTGGAACAAATACTTTTAGTTCACCTCCTGAAGGGGCAGTACCCCCAATTCAACTCTTAAATGCACAAATGTAGCCTTTGGGAGAGGCTTGGTGAATATGTCTGCTAACTGCTCCTTACTGGAAACATGTTCCAGTGCAATCTCTTTATTCTGAACCATTTCCCTCAAGAAATGATACTTAAGATCAAAATGCTTGGTTCTAGAATGTAAAACCGGATTCTTTGAAATATTGATAGCACTTGTGTTATCACAGAATATACTTATCGGTTCAGATACAGGGATTTTGAAGCCATTTAAAACATGCTTCATCCAGATTGTCTGAGTACAGTTCATGAAAGTTGCAACATACTCTGCTTCCACTGTAGACTGAGAGATACAACTCTGCTTTTTACTCATCCATGAGACCAGTCTACCACCGAGAAAGAATGCACCATCGGTTGTGCTTTTCCAGTCATCCACATTACCTGCCCAACCAGCATCTGTGAATACTTTCAAAATGAAATCATTGTTGTATGGGTACCACAATCCATAGTCAACTGTTCCCTTCAGATACCTAAGAATCCACTTGACTGCAACCAAGTGGGATTCTCTTGGACTTTTCTGGAATTGCAGTAAGGCCAACTGCATGTGAAATATCCGGTCTGCTATGCACTACATAATGCAACTTACCAATCATTGATCGATATTCCTTCTCATCAACCAGTGCGGAATCATCCTCTTTTGACAATTTGCAACCAGTCACCATCGATGTACCAACTGGTTTGATATCTTCCATGCCAAAGGTCTTTAACACCTCTTTGACATATTTGGACTGAGTGATAAAGATTCCATCTTTCATCTGCTAGATCTGAAGTCCAATGAAGAACTTAATATCCCCTATGAGTGACATCTCAAACTCTTTCTTCATCTCATCAGCAAACTCATGACTCATCTTGTCATCTCCACCAAAGATAATGTCATCAACAAAAACCTCACAGATCAAGATCTGATCTCCTTCAGACTTGAAGTAGATATTGCTATCTTCACTTGTTCTCTCAAATCCAATCTTCACAAGATGGGAATGTAGGTGCTCATACAATGCCCTAGGTGCTTGCTTTAGACCATATAAGGCTTTATGTAGCCTACATACCATGTCACTGTCTTCAGATAGGGCAAACCCATCTGGTTGCTCAATATACACCTCCTCTTCAAGTACACCATTTAGGAATGCAGATTTTACATCCATTTGATATACTTTGAAGCCTTTAAAAGCTGCATATGCAAGAAGCATACGAACTCCTTCCAATCTGGCTACAGGAGAAAAGGTTTCTCCATAGTCTTCTCCTTCTTCTTGAGCATATCCTTTGCATACCAATCTGGCTTTATTCCTAATCACTGTGCCATCCTCATTCAGCTTGTTTCTGAACACCCATTTGGTGCCAATGACATTTTTATGCTCTGGTCTAGGTACCAAAGACCATGTACCATTTTTCTCTATATGGTCAAGTTCCTCTTCCATTGCCTTGATCCAGTCTTCATCTTTATGAGCCTCTTTGAATGATTTAGGCTCAAATTTAGAGATCAAAAATGAGTTTTCTCTGATCTTTCTTCTTGTAAGGATTCCTGCATCCTTATCTCCTATGATCTACTTGGGATCATGATTCAGCTTGACATGCCGAGGAATGGTCTTGACTGGTTCTTCTTTCTTTTCTTCTTCATCCTCAGCTTCATCAATATCAACATTCACCAGTTCAGGAACACTGTTACTGGTACTTGGTTGACTGACAACTGGTTCCCAGAAGGTTGCAACCAGTTCATTTACAGCTTGCTCACTGCTGATTTCCTCAGTTTTCTCAGAGGATTCATCAACTCTTACATTGATACTTTCCATAATTCTCCGAGTCCTATTGTTGTAACACTTGAGAGCTTTACTCTTGGTGGAATATCATAGGAATATTCCCTCATCACATTTAGCTTCAAATTTTCCCTGATGTTCACTCCTCTTGATGTAACATTTGCTACCAAATACCCTAAAGTAGCTAACCACAGGTGTCTTACTGGTCCAATACTCATAAGGATTTTTGTCCTTACCTTTCTTGATGAGTACCCGATTCATTGTGTAGACTGCAGTGCTCACCGCTTCTCTCCAAAAGGTGTGAGCTACCTTTCCTTGAATCAACATGGTTCTAGCTGCTTCAACCACAGTCTGGTTATTCCTCTCTGCTAGGCCATTCTGCTGTGGAGTCCGGGGGGCAGACAGTTGCCTCTCGATGCCAAATTCTTCACAATACTTGTTGAATTCACCAGAAGTGAATTCCCCTCCTTGATCAGTTCTGAGATAATTGATCCTTTTACCGCTTTCCTTCTCCACTAATGCTCTGAAAGCTTTGAACTTCACAAAGGCTTCAAACTTGTCTTCCAAGAATGTGACCCACATCATTCTTGAGCAGTCATCAGTGAGAATCATGAAGTACCTATCACCCTGCACGCTTCTAGTTTTTATAGGACCACACAAATCAGTAAGCACAAGATCAAGCAAGTTGTCAGCAGTGAAAGATTTACCTTTAAAGGTTGTGGAAGACATTTTCCCCAATTGACACTCTCTGCACGAGGTATTATCTGGTTTGCTTAGCACCGGTAACCCTCTAACTGCCTTGATCTTACTAGCCTTCACAATGTTATCAAATTTTACATGGCAGAGTCTCCTATGCCATATCCAGCTTTCATCAAACTTAGCCATAAGACATGTACTTATATTTGCATTTAGATGAAATAGGTTACCTTTGGTCTACATGCCAGTGGCCACGAATTCACCATCTTTTCCTTTGACTCTGCAAACTCCATTTTTGAATTCTAGAGTGAGGCCACTGTCATTCAGCTGGGCAACACTTAGAAGGTTGTGTCTGAGACCATCAACCCAATACACATTGTCAACACTACTCTTTCCATTCAGAGAGATGGACCCTCTGCCTTTGACCATGCATGGTGCATCATTGCCAAAGAAAACCACACCTCCATCATACTCCTCCAAGGATAGAAACTTTCTCCAGTCACCAGTCATATGGTGAGAATAGCCACTGTCAATGATCCACTCATTGGAATTATCAAACCAGGAGACAAGAGCCTTCTTATCTGACACATCTTCTTTGACAACAACAAACACAATATCTTCATTTTCTTCATCCTCTGATTCTTCATCTGTGACACCTTCATCAACTGCCACAAAACAATTTCTTCGGTTTCCTCCTTTGAATTTCCTGAACGTTTCTGGTTTCTCCTTGTTATCGCCATTAGGATAGTTTATAGCAATATGTCCTATCTGGTTACAAGTAAATAATTTCAAAGGTAGCTTACCTTTGTATTTACCGGTTCCTTTAGGAAGCTTCCTGGCAAGGACAGCTTCAAATACCATCAGAATCTCCTCATCATCCATTTCTCTACTCTGTCTAGGTTCACCACTAGTGCTAGCTTCTTTTCCTTTTCTGGATGGTATAGCGGAGGCTTTAAAAGTTGATTCAGTCTTTTGAACACAGCCGCCAAAACTATTTATCTCATAGGCTGTCAACTTGGCTATGATGGAGTCCAAGGATACCTTAGTCTTGTCTATTGATCTCAGCTCCTGAATAATGGCAACCCTTATTGCATAGACTGGCAATAGGGATCTCAGGACTTTGCTTACCACAGTGGAATCTTCTATTTTACCACCTGCACTCTTGATTTCTCCAACAACTATTTTGATTCTTATTCCATACTGCTGAATGGTCTCACCTTCAACCATCTACATATCTTCAAACTTCCCTCTCAAGCTTTCTTCCTTAGCCTGTTTTACATGTTCATCACCACCATAGATATTTCCAAGAGAATCCCATACCTCTTCGGGATTTACCTTGTCCTAAACATCAATAAACTCAATGTCAGATAGACTACTAATAAGGGCTTCCATGACTTGCCCATTTTCTTGTATCTCTCTCTTTTGGTCATCGGTGAGAGTACTGGTAGGGACAACATAGACATTCTCAACATAACTCCAGTGTTGAGCACCCATGCTTCTGATGAATATCTTCATCCTATCTTTCCATATACCGAAATTCTCCCTGTTAAACTTTGGACCTTCCCTCTTCATCATTTGACTGGTATCTTTACCTCAAGTGGTTAAGCTTACAACACAGAGGACCTAGAGGGCTCTGATACCAATTGATAACTCAATGATGAACGAATAGTACCAAAACGGTACTGAGAGGGGGGGGTGAATCAGTACAGGCAAAAATACAGTCCAAAACTGGTTTGACAGCAAATATTCTAAATGACTGGCAAACAGTGACACTGGTTGAAATAGAGTGCAACCGGTAAGACCCAGAACAACTAAAACAATCATAAACTGGTTACTCTCTTAGCTTTCCTCTTAGCTCAATACTATAGTACCATTACACCCTTATGCATGAATAGGTAAACTATCATCAGATCATCACAATAGTTAGTTCAATATGTTTTATAGACAGGCATAAAACACTAAACCATCATAAGCTTAACAGGCAATAACAAAGCATCACAAGATAAAAACATCACACATGACACACATATTTTCATGTGGAAACCCAACTGGGAAAAACCACGGTGGGGATGAATACCCACAAGCTACTTTTTGAACTCTTTAGAAGTCCGCTCTGTTAGGAGCCTTGTCCGGTTAAAGACATTACAATAGGTTCTGCTAGGAACCGATCCTGTTAGGGATCACTACGTTAAGAGATGGCTACAATACCCGGTTAAGGGTTAAACTTGGTTAGGGTTACCTCGTTAGAGGATTTCAAAAACTCAATAGCTAAAGGATCTCCAGAGCTCTATAGCTTCCCAGAACTCAATAACTTCGAGTTACCCTGTTAAGGGATTTGTATCAAGCCAGTTAAGGCTACCCTGTTAAGGGATTTCACAACTGTTGAAGTGGTTAAAGATCAACAGGAATTACAATGATCTGGTAGCAGCACTCAATGCTAATGCAGATCCATTTTGGCTCCTCTTCACCTTCCGCACATTCACTTTGCAGGTATCTCCTCTCTTCTTTGGTGTGGCAAGAATCACGTATCTCTTCCCTTAGATACACACATACAACTTTTGCCAACAACTTTTGAAAGAAACACAACATCGACCTTATAGGAAACAGACAGGTCGGTAGCAAAAACCCTAAACCCTAAACCTGTTAGGTTAAGCAATTCAAACGGTTCAATCCTGACCGTTGGAACATACTGCATTAAATGCAACAATCTTGAATCGATCTCAAGACATTGTCCATCATCCATTATCCACCGATTTCATGGTGACTGATAACCCATCACGCGTTATCACCGTTTAACAAACTTTGCACATTCCCAAGGTGGATAGGGATAATCTTCTTCATGCAAGATCCTTCACGGGCACAGGGCTTACGTGGCAACACGATCTGTTCTCTGTTATACTGCTAACTCATCACACAAAGATCACTGGTTGAGCCATACAGGCTTGAAGCACATCAACCAGAAACCCTGAAGTTGAGACTACCAACCGGTAGTCATACAATGCTTCCATGTGTCGGTTCCCATAGCCATATGCTGGTTCATCTTGAACAAGCACACCACTTCACTTTGGCACAAATGTCGGTTCACAGTGTTATACCGGTTCACACATATGCCGGTTCATACCTCTTCAACATATTGACATCAATGATAACATTAAATGTCATTATGTCCACATACTGGTTCACAGATTCACCAAGCCTCTCCCAAAGGCTACATTTGTGCATTTAAGAGGTGAATTGGGGGTACTGCCCCTTCAGGAGGTGAACTAAAAGTATTTGTTCCACATCAGTCAGGTATTGCATAGTCAAATTTTTGTTGATTGATGTGTTGAAGGATGCTACTCCTCAGGGGGAGCAGCATAATGGAACATGGATGCTTGTGCCTCCACTTTGGCATTGTTGTCAAAGGGGGAGAAGATGTCAAGCGAAGAAGACATCTCTGTATATCGGGGGAGAAAATGTGAAGCAGAGAGATATCTTTGTATATTGCCATCAATGACAACATACAATGTCATTATGTCCACATACCGGTTCACATAATGCCAACAAGAACAAGGAAGGAAAGTGCCCATCTCACCAGCGTCATACAAGTACAATAGGGCCTTGGTTACTTACCAGTGCCCAAAGTTATTATCATTGATGCTCTGATAGAACCTCCTAAAATCAAAGACTCTGATGAAGAGGAATTTCATGAGGTTCCCTTTGAATACCTTGATGACCTCTTTGATGATGCCTACATTAACACCTTCACCCTCGTCACTCCTTCCAATCCATCAAAACTACCACTTGTCCACCTAGAACTCATTGACTAGGACCACCTGCCCTTGACATCTATGTCGATGACAATGCCCTCTTGCCATTATTAAACATGTGAGACCTTGAGAATCGCAAAACTATAAATGGAATCCAACTCAATAGGGATGGCATAATTTGGTAGTCAGATCAACTCCCTTAGTTGCAAAAATGAAAACAAAAAGAAAAATCAGAAGTCCCCTGGTGAAAACCTCTCTAAGGCACCTTCTAACTCAAAAAAAAGTAAAAACAAAGGATGTATCTTCTAGTAGAAACCTGGATCAAGCGCTAGAAGATGAGGGACTTGACCTTCCTACCATGGTTGACCCATATTAAGAGAAATCATCATTGTTGATCAAAAAAATTGATGCAATTAGCATGGGTACAAATGACAATCCGAAGAATGTGCTTGTTGCAAAGTCCCTTATAGATCAAAAAAAACAAAACTTCATAAGCTTCCTTAATGAGACACAAATCAACATTGTCTGGTCTTATGCTGATATGCCAAGTCTAGTAGTACACAACCTTGTTGTTCGACCAGATGCTAAGGCAGTAAAACAAAGCTCTGCAAGATGCATCCATAAATTGCCCTTCTTGTCAAATCGAAACTATAGAAGATGTTGGATATTGGATTCATTAGGCCCATTGATTATCCTGAGTGGGTCTCAGACATTGTACCTGTCAGCAAACCCTCTAGGGGCATAAGGATTTGTAAAGACTTCAAGGATCTCAACAAAGCATGTACTAAAGATGATTTTCCATTACCTAACATCGACATGATTGTTGATCCAACAATTGGGTACACGATGCTTTCCTTAATGGATGGTTTCTCTACATACAATCAAATCAAGATCACCAAAGACAACCAATATAAGAGAACATTCACCACTCCTTGCAAAACATTTTGTTATCAGGTCATGCCCTTTGGACTAAAGAATGCAGGAGCTACTTATCAAAGAGAGATGACAACCATTTTCCATGACCTCACACATCATGTAAGACTATGTGGATGAATTCTTGGTAAAGTCTAAGACTCATGACGAACACATCTGTATCCTAAGAAGAATCTTTGAGAGACTAGAAAATTACAAGCTACGACTTAATCCTAAGAAGTATGTTTTTGGCGTCACATCTGGCAAACTGTTGGGATTCATTGTGTCTCGTAGAGGTATTGAAGTAGACCTAGCTAAAGTAAAAGAAATCATGAAAATGGCTCCCCCTAAGACACTTAGGTAGCTTTGTATTCTACAGGGAAAGCTTCAATCCATCCTTCAGTTTATAGAACAGCTTGTAGATAAGTGCCATCCTTTCACACATCTCCTATGCAAGGACACCAAGTTTAAGTGGGACTTCCTAGGTCAGAAATCTTTTGACAAACTGAAAGATTTTTTGGCCTCCCCTTTAGTATTAATGTCGTCCATTCCAAGACAACCACTTCTTTTGTATGTGTCAGAAACTACAGTGGCCTTGGGGGCATTACTTGCACAAATTGATGACAAAGGGAAAGATCATGCAAACTACTACATCAATCACTCTTTTGTTGGATATGAGCTCAATTACACTCCAATAGAACAAGCATGTCTAGTGGTAGTATTTAGCACTCAGAAGATTCACCACTACATGCTTAATAACAAGACCAAGCTCATAGGAAATATTGATCCTCTCAAGTACTTTTTATCTAAAGCTTCTCTTACATGACATGCAGCTAAATTAGTCGTATTGTTGAGCGAGTTGGCATTAAGTATGTAGACGGGAAAGCAATAAAAGGACAAATCATTGCAGATCAGTTGGTTGATGCTCCTCTTCAAGGAGACCACCCCCTCATAGCAGAATTTCTTAATGACTCCATCATGACCATCACACAACCTACATAATGGCAGTTGTATTTTGATGGTTCCTATATGTAACATGGATCAGGGGCATGCATCTTATAGACTACCCCTCAAGGTGATTGCATTTCAAAGTCTTATAAGAAATACTTTGCATGCACAAACAACATCGTGGAGTATGAAGCCCTCATAAAAGGAATTTATTTGGCTCTTCAATGGAGAATCATTGATCTGCATGTCTATGGAGATTCCCAACTTGTCATCAAACAATTCAATGATGAGTACACAACCAAATATGACAAGCTACTTCCCTATCACCGCATGGTTAAAGACTTCAAGCAATACTTCATTAGAATTCAGTTTGAGAAAGTTCCTAGGATAAAAAAGAGAGTTTTTTATGCAATGTCTACCATTGGTTCCCACATGCAAATTCCCACAAACAATTGGAAATGTGAATTCTTGGTTAAGCATCTTTTAGTGCTAGCATATGATGTCCCTGAATTAGACATGGTATGTGTCCTTGTTGGTACCGATTCACCATGGTATCAAGAAACCTTTTCCTACCTTCGAGACAACATGATTCCCCCTCACCTCACCAAAATAGAACAAAAGACCTTCATTCGTTGATCTGCCCGTTACACTATCCTTGGAGATACCCTATTCTGAAGGCACTTCGATGGAACCCTCCTAAGGTGTTTAGACAAATAGAGGCTGAATTAGCACTACGTGAAGTACAAAAAGGTATATATGGGGCACACTCAAGAAGCCTCACTTTGGCTAAGAAGTTACTATGCACTAGATACTACTAGCCCATAATGGAACAAGATGCCTACCACTATGTGAAGAAATGTATCCCTTGTTAGAAACAAGGCGACAAGATTTATGCACCTTTTTAGGATCTGTAGCCATTCATAAAAGCTTGGCTCTTCTATCATAGGGGGGGCTCAATCTCATAGGTAAAATGCATCCTACCTCATCTAATGGCCATAAATTCATAACAACCGCTACAAAGTACTTCACCAAATGGATTGAACCCACACCACTCACCTTTATCACTTGCAAACAGATTTCTAAGTTTATCCTCAACTACCTAATCTACTGCTATGGAATTCCTAAGGTCATCATTAAAGACAATGGAAAACCTTTCAAGAATCAAGAAGTCAAAAAATTTTGTTGAATTTCGCCATCCAACACCATTTTTCCACTCCATATTACCCGCAAGGTAATGGTCAAGATGAGGCTTCAAGAAAAACTCTCATCAAGATCCTTAAGAAAATAGTCAATGAAGTTGGTCGCAATTCGCATTTTGCAACTCCATCTTTCCCTTTGGGCCTACCACACTAGAATTTTCACCCCCACAGGAGCCGCACCATACTCCCTAGTCTTTGGCTATGAAGTTGGCCTACCCCTTGAGATCGAGATGCCCTCACTTTGGGTGTCATTGTAGAACATCCTCCCTAATGAAGAATATAAAGTGGCAGGGCTACAAGAGCTTGAATTTCTAGATGAAAGGCCTCTCAAGGCCTTAAATCACCTATAGGTCTATCAGAATGACCTCCAATTGAGCTACAATAAGAAAGTCAAGACCTGAGAATTTGATATCGGTGATCTCGTCCTTATGGAAAATCAAATAAATCTTCAGGATTGTGAAAAGAAGGGAAAGTTTGAGCCTAATTGGCTTGGACCTTATGTCATCATTGCAAAATATGGTTTGGGAGCCTATTAGTTGGCTACTCCTAAAGGAGATCCTTTGGATGAGTCGATGAACATCATGCATCTAAAGAAATTTTATGCCTAGTCTTCAGAGAATACCAATTTTTTAAAATAGGAAAAAGATCAAAAAAAAAAATCATAAAAATACAAAAAAATGAAAAATAAAAAAAGTAAAGATAAATCAATTTGTCCACTAGTGAAAACCACTTTGTGGTGCTATGGGCAAGTAACTTGGTGAAAAAATATTTACAAGTGTCAAGGTAAATAATTTAGATCCACCATCTGTTTGGACACTCATCATATCCAATCGCATTGCTTCACTCTGCATCCATATCCCTTCCATCCTCAATTACGCTCACACATATCCATATCCCTTTCCTATTCGTGTTGGCACTCTTTTCCCTAGTTGTTCACACACATCCTTACATTAATCTTTCATTTTCGCTCCCTCCTCTTAAGGTGATGAGCTATACTCTAAACCTTGAATAAGGATCACCCCAATACACTGAGCTTTTATCCCATTATATTGAGCCTTCCCTCGTATTCTCAGACTTTCCCATCAAATTGAGCTTCTTCTTGACTTGTGCGTCAACCAGAAACCCATCCACATGGTACTAATCAAATCTAGTGACAATGATCCTATCTTCATCTCCTTGCACTTCCATCTTCTCTATTGCCTATTTTTAGGCTCATCAATCACATGTGCCCATTGGGATGCATCCTTCCCATATCGGGTAGTTTATCCAAATTATCATCCTACTCTTGGCAAGAGATTTCAGTTGGTCATGTGTATGTCATTTGCATGATTGGTATTTTCCCTTTGATTTGCATTTTGTATCCTAGGACTACCTTTATCACTTTATATCTTGGTACATGTCTTGAGTTGGTGTATATTGGAGCATCTTTTGTGGTATGGGATCTTTAATGGTTTCTCTTGTACGATCCTCCAATTTCGCACTTACACCATCATGGTGTTTGTGAACCTATGTGCATTCAGATAAATATTGTCTAAGAGTCTAGTCCACACCTTCGATAAATTCACAACATCCTGATTTCTATAATGAGTGGTGTGGATAATCCCTAGCAATATCAAAACTATGTTTTCTCTCCACATCTACACAACAATAAATCCTATCCACCTACTCATTGCATTTCATCCATTTATCTTGCAGACTCTGATTTATTCATTTTCTCTTTCCATCCATTCCTCTATCCAGACCCGTTTAGTGTATTATGGTTGGCACATCATAAAAAAATGTCCATCTGAATTATGCATATTCATATCTGTTGCATTTTCACTTGCATTTCCATCATCAATCCCATTCATATTATCATTTTAGAATCACATTTAGTTGCACTCCATATCATATTAAGATTCATTTTATTATGCATTCATCTCATTAGCATATAGTTATCTTTATCATTAGATTCATTTGTAGTACATTCATTTCATTTTAGAAATTCATTATAGTTGTATATTACAAATATGTCAATAGGTTCTTTTTCATTAGGATTCATTACATATCATGTATACATGGCGTTCATTTGCATTATTCATTTTACATATTAGCAACATTTTTCATATCATATATTTGCACCTCATTTAGGTGTGATTTGCATACCATTTTCATCCATTAAAATTCATTTTCATTTGTCTGCACTAGGGTCATCACAATTCATTTAGGAGGCATTTTTCGTTCATTATAATAATCCATTCCTATCTCGCACATTATTTTTGTTTACATGTCATATTCATTTTGCATATCATTATGGTTCATATACATTTGCATTTCACCTCATTATCATAGTATGCATGCCATAATCAATTTAATCATTTGCATATTCACTTATCATTTTCAGATTGCATATCATTCATCTCATTCATTGGGTACTTATTATTCATTATAACAATCATTACACATTGCATCCATGGTATTCACATCATATATCAATAAATCATATTAATTTTTCACATCATATATAATGCATCCTGCATAAACAATCAAGTTAGACATTGTTGCATTGCATATATCATCACATATAGACATCATAAATGCATCCATCCTGCATCCATGGCATGTTAGAAACATAATCATAAACATGTGCATACATCCATCCTTCATCACAAACACATCAGATCATCATCATAATCATAAGCATCTATCATCATGAATTATAATCACATGTGTCAAAGTCCATAATAAGATCCATCAATAAAGTACATCAAAATGAATCGCCACCAAAACTAATGAGCCATCTCATATTTATCAAAAATAATGTGTCCAATCATAATACAATGAAAATCATCTCCCCGAAGGGTCAAAATGTCACACAAAACTAGGAGCTAGCCAATGCTCTCCCTATCTCTTGCACCTAGATCAGGCCACCTGCTAGAGGTAGTCATGGTGCCCTCATTCCCACTGATTCACCAGATGCCTACGAGTGTGTCTATCGTGTCTATTTCCTCTTTGCAAAATTTGGAGAGCTCGTTGGTCGAGAGGTTCCTGCATCCTAATTTAGCCCACAATAATACTAGTACTCTCACAAAGCTCTCTCTATCACTCTCCATGCATCCATGGCCTTTGTAAAAAGTGGCATCATTTGCCTAGGTACTATTTCTCATTGGGCTAGGTCCCTCTCTCCCCAAAGGTGGGTGACAACTGCCTCTGCCCTCATCAACCTCACCCTTAAGCCCTCCACCTCCATCTCAAGATCATCTCCCCACCTTGAGCTGCCTCTAGCATCTCTGAGGTGGTATCAGCCTCTGCGTGGAGGGAATCCCTCTTTGTCGTCATTGCCTCCAAATCCAACCTCAAAGCATCTCCCTCTCTCCTTAGCCTATCAACCTCTTCTTGCAAGTTGGCAACCCAAGCCCTCTCCCACTCCACCATCTCCCTCTCATTTGAGAGCTCATCCCCCAGACTAACTACATGGGCTCTCTCTATGTCTTGCTCCAAAATGGCCTGCAGTACCTATCCCCATTGTGCCTATCCTTGATATGAATCCTAGGGTTGTGGTTGTGGTTGTGGCTATACCTATGTTGGAAATAGGGCTACCACTGGACCTTGAACCTATAAAGGCACCTGTGCCTATGCATATGCCTATCCCCCTCTCCTTAATACTCACCTCAGGACCCTCCTCCCCCTATGTCCTCCTCCTCTTCCTCCCTCTCATAGTTCTTCCCCATATCCCCCTGCCACCTCATCTACCTCTAGGACCCTTGGCATGATCAGTCGTATTGGTCAGTGTGTCTCCCACCATGTAGCATATGCACCTATGCAGCCTAGGTCAACAACATCTTGGCACATTCATTCGTACTGACTAGTGTCTCTCTTCCCATACATTATTTCTATCATTCCTCCTACTTGGTAACTATACTTTCTTAGAATATTATAACTTTTATACACATATAGATGAAGTTGAAAGAAGAATAGGGTTGGTTTGTGATGTCTCCCACCCAAAACATTTCAAACTCTTCATCCTCTACTCGTGTCTCCTCTGCTGCTGCATTAGCTATGCAGGGCAATGCTCAGATGATTCCTAGTGTGGATCCTCATAAACAGGGGGAGCCTGATGCCTCTTGGCCCTTGGATGCTCCTGGGGGGATTTTGGGTGCAATGGGCTCCTCCCCGGTGTCCTCTCATCCTAGTGTTGTTGGTGTGTGGCCTGGTGTGACTCGAAAGCCTTGACCTAGACTGCTTGGTGGGTTCATTCCAGTTACTAAGGCCATATCTGTCAATCTGAAAGATTATACGACAAAGGAAATTGTTTATAATGCTTCTATCCTCTCTTTACATGGTATGGTCTTCCGCTTTAGGGGGTTTTGGCCTTCTCTTCTTCAATTGCACGCTTGGATATCTGAACACTCGGAACCTCTTATCACAGGTAAGGTTCATATTTTCCCCATGGCTAAGGGGTTTTTCATTTCAAAGTTTGATAATGCTCAGGATAGAGACAAAATTTTATGTGATAACTTTTTGAGCTGGAAGGATAATTTTTTGTTGGTGATTAAGCCTTGGCACTTTGATTTTAACCCTTCTACTGAATTGTTTAATAAGATTTCGACCTGTGTTCGGCTTCCTAATCTCCCACTTCATTTATGGAATGATTCTCTTTTAGAGGAAGTGAGAGATGCCCTTGGTGATTTTCTGATGGTGGATGTTGAATCCTTTGATATTTTCCACTCCACATTTGCCCACATACTTGTTGACCTGGATATCTCAAATGGGTTGCCTGCTGAAATTTTACTTAATTCTTAAAAGGGTTCTTGGGTCCAATCTTTGGACTACGAAGGGATTCCCTTTCACTGTAGAAGATGTTTTAAAACTGGGCATGCTGCAGAGCATTGTGGGTTTGAGAAACCGGTAACTAAAGCTACATGGTGGAATGATGCATCGATACAACATTATATGGCGTCGAAGTTTCCCGATCAACCTAGGAGTTTTTCTAAGGTGGCTGATTTGGATCCATAGGATCTTAAGGCATGCCCTTCGGTTCTCTCTCTTTGTGGGGCTTCCAAAACTATGCATGTGTCTCCTGATGTTTCCTATGTGAAGGAGACTCAAGAAGCTTCTTCTGGTGATAATGATTTGGCTAGCACTCCCATTTTTACCAAATTTGTTGACTTGCCTGTTGATATTGGGGTTTTGTTGTTTGTTGGTTCTGGTGAGGCTATGTTTGTTGGGTTGAGGCGGACTAGTGATGTTGGGGTTTTTCCTTTGTTGTATGTTAGTTCTGGTGAGGCTGAGACAATGGCTACTAACACTCACTCTTAGGATTTGGGTGTGTTGGATTGGCATGTTAAGGAAACGCAAGTGCAAGAGGGATGGATTTCTGTTAAAGGCAAAAAAGCTAAGTCCTTTAAGTGTTCTTTCGATATGACTCTCTATTCCCATAAGAGAAATTCTAAATGTAAATCTTGATGGTTCTTGGATAGGGGATGGTTTTTGGTTGGTTGTAGGTTGTTTTTTTTTGTAACTTTATTGTTTTTGGTCATGGGTGTCCTTTTTACCCATGGTTGTTCAGTGCTTTCCTGTTCCTTTTATTCAAATAATTTTTTGTTGAGGATTCTAGATCCTATCTTTTTTTGTTTATAAAGGGTTTTGGGTCCCTTCAAAACCTATTTTTACCCTAAACAAAAAGAAAATCCGATCACTCATCCCATGCCACTATCTCAATCCCTATCTAGCTGAGTTGGACCTCAAAGGGCCTGATAGCATCACCCCATGTCGTTGTCTCATGAGTAATGCAGGGATGCATACACTTGTCCCTAACTATATCTCGCTGGATACCAAACTATCTCATCACCCTGTAGGGTAGATACTGGTAAATAATGTGCACTATGCGGCCAAATAACAAACACTATGTATGCGCAAAATCTAGCTGGACATACTTGCTCCATCACTCACAATCTTGATAGTCGAGCTAGGTGAATTTCACCATCTCATTGATCAGACAATGCCAAAACCACACTGCTCCTACCCTGGTGTAATGCAACAATCCTCTGTAACTTTCAACATATGGATGTCATCGCCTTTGTGCCAATACTCCAAGTGGCTGACATATGGCAATATGCTCCCATGCCTAGATATGAAGGAGAGTGACATTTATCCTGAGATTCTTGTACCCTCAAACACACATGTGCATATCGTGATACAACTGCCCTGGTATAGTTGCTCCCCAAACATAATGGGTCCCATCCTCCATGAAGTATAGACATCGAGACCAACCAATCGAGAAACCATGTCCACTGAGGTCGGGCATCATACGTCCATTGATCAATCCACAAATATATAGCACCAATCAAGGAATGTATCTATGAGGTTCCATCACACGCTCTAGTGACATGCCTGTCCTATCCATGGGGAGGTCCTCTATCTGACACATATGTTGTAAGTACCACTCCTCACCCTTTAGTCAGTACTCGAGGATGACACCACAGATCGACACCTTCAGGATCCACCAAACATCAAATAATGTGATGCTAGCCTCACCTATAGGTAAATGAAACAAACAGGTCTCATTGTGCCATTTCTCAACTAGAGTCATCACCATGGCCACATGCACTCAAATCCTCAGCCACGAAGGCATGAACTCTAATCCACACCATACCTATGTGGCTCACTCATCTGAGTGTAACTCACTCTGTAGCCTCATGGTGGGAGGCCAATGCTCTCATGAATGCAAGGCAATGGGATCCTCAAGCATCTAAACAATCGCTCATGTCAGCCTTTCCTCTATCCGCTCTTCATTTCAACCCTCAGTGAATCCTCCAAAAGCCCCTTGTCTTTATTCTAGCATTTATTTTTCCCATCCTCCCATCTAGGACAAAACAAAATTCTCCTAGATGGAGACGATGAAATCATACCATGTGTATCGATCTGCAGGGTGCAAATGACACTTTGCAGTCTTTCCACCTATTTCCCCTTTGCTAACCCTGTAGACGTTGATCTAGTGATCAATTTATGCGCAAGCGTTCTTACGCATATGCCTACGGGGATAGTCCATGTAGGCGGTGATCCTTGGGTGTAGACATCGATCAGGCATTCAACATTTGTGCCCTACACCTATCTACCACCATTTATTACCCCAAATAAATGCTATTCACCAAAATGACTAAGCTAGGGTTAGGGTACATACTGATGGGCCATACTCAAGTGGTCTCTAGTACCTCCAGACCCTCTTGGCATGATGCTCATGAACTGGAATCCTCTACATTATGCTCCTTCACTTTTCTCTCTTTGGGCTCCGTGAATAGTAAGTGTGACAATGACCCTTCTATAGGCCCCATGAGGCCTATATAAGCCTTCTCTTCGCCCTTTCACCACACGTTCTCCACTCATTTCTCGATTCTCCTCCAATTTCTTCTTTCCCCTATCTTTTTCTTTTATTTCCCCTCTTTTCCTACCATTTTCTTCTTTTTCGAGAATTTTCCCCAAAAAAATTAATTTTTCGATTAAATTCTCAAGGGGACATACCTCACCCGCATCTTCACGTTGGGGCATCTTTATTTGTCTATTACCCACTGCCAATTTTTATGCCGCCTAAAACAAGGGAAAAATGTAGACATCTCAAATTAATTAAGTTAATATTTAATTAATATAAGCCTTTCCACATAATTAACTAATCGTGTTGGTCTCTTTCTTAAAATTAATTAAATCAAATTTAATTAATTTTATCACTATAGCCTTATAGTTAATTTACTAAAATTAATTATTTCCCATTCTTCTAAAATCATTTTAAACCTTTATTATTTCTTCTAAACCTCTATTAGTTAATTAATTATAATTAACTATAATTAACTAAGCTAATTACCTAATTCCTACAAATCACTCTTTCTAATCCTACTATCTATCCTAATTAATCCTATCCTAATCATACTTATCATTTCCTCCAATTTTATATTCCTCCACTCATTCTCATCATGTCACATCATCCTAACTTTCCCACTTGCATTCTAATTCCTCATTAAGCCACATAATCACTCCTAATCAGTTGCACATCCCTAATCACCTTGATTAGGGATGAGTCAACTCCTTGCCATAAATGGTATTTTTCATCTCACCCTCCAAACCCTAAATGCGCCAGCTTTTCCTCTTCGAAGGAATGTCAAATCCTTGCACATTCCCATGCCTCATCTTTCCAAGGAATTTTTAATTCCTTTCTCCATTTATTCTCCCCACACGATCTTCTATTTTAGAATTTTTAATTCCTTTGTCCTCCCACGAGGAATTTTATATTCATTTTTCTCTTCCCAATGTACTTGGGGAACTCTTCCCCATGTACTTGAGAAGTGTGGAGACGAGAAATGCCTTTATGACAAATCTATTGGATCTCCCACCGTGTCTTCTCAATCCTCCTCCACTTTCTTTCAATCCTAGACCTTCATTCAAGGTCAATCTTAGCCTTCCATTTTGAACCTCTTCAATCTATAAATCTAAGTCTCCACCCTTCATAATCATATCCATCTTTCATTCAATCTTATGTTGTCCATTTGAGATCCATCATCATACCCTCACAATACCCAATTGTTGCCTCGTCCAATCCATCTCACCCATACTCATCATTTGAATCCAATCCATCTTGTTGTGTAGTCGAGAGAAATCCACATATCCCTCTTCAAAGGAGTAAATCAAGTGGAGCATGGGGCACATATCCACTTCTAGCTCAATATGAGGAAGAAGTGAAAGCTAAGTATAATCACATCATTTGTTTTGTTTGAATGCTTTTATTAGCTTGTTTCACTTGGTTCATGCATTTGATCATTAGCTTAGGTTTTCCCCTCTTCAAATATAATAGTAATTAAATACATTAAGCAGTCACAAGAAAATTGGAAAATTGTTATAGATTCTTCTCAATGCACACAAATCATGTGATCAAAACAAAGAATATCAATAAAAATGGTGAAGCTGAAAAATACAAAAGCACAAGCATGAAATATGCATCCTTGATACATAGTCAAAAAATAATATTTATACCAAAACATGTCAAGGGAACAAACAGGTGGGAATTACATCCTTTGTCACTAATATTGAACTTACTCCTAGAAGCCTAAAAATGCAAGATAAGGTATACTTTGTATTTGGTCCTTTAAACACAATAGATCTTAGAAGATCAACCCTCCAAACTATCACCAAGTCTAGACCTCAAACACACACCACACACATCAAGCTAATGACACAAGCTAGGTGAAAACCAAATACTAAATGTGCAACCACCTTGGAGACCAAAACTCTCCATCCTCTAGCTACCATTATAAATGAGGGAAAGATCCAACTACACAGTCTAATCAACCACAATAAAACAAATCCTTAAACCAAGACTACTACTACTTTAGGGATTTCATCTAGCTACCCACTTGCCAAGGAAATGAACATAAATTACAAAATCTTCTATCCATGAAACTAATGAACACAAGGTTGCAATTCCTATGATTTTTCTTAAGACCAAGGCATTAATCAACAATGCTAAAACTTAAAATCTATGGAAAGCCATCCCTTAAGGCTAAATACAACACTAATTCACCTCTATGCTCACCAAAATCATGCCTTAATTCTAGCCGTGGGCTCACTCTATGAGATTTTACTTCAAGTTCCCCTCTAGAAAAGTGAGGATTTTCTTAGCATGCTAACTTCTCAACTTTTTAACTATTATTTGTCCAAAGGTTGTCATATCAAATCCAAATTACATTAACTCAAGGTTGGAGATCAACACTCCAAATAGTTATTTCAAGCTTTCAAATCTCGTCATACTTCACATGGTATTAAATAAATTAAAGATAGATGCAATATTAATTCAAAACTTCTTGATATTATTCAAGCTTTTATCATGCACTATGAACGATTTGTTAAAGAACAGGAAAATTCTCTTATGTGTGACCTTGTCTTACAAAAGTGCCTCAAAGATTTTCCCTATCAACTTTCCTCCACTCAAAAATATATATGTGATCAATTTCTCTCTATTGATAACCTCAAATAATTACTCCATACCACGACCAATAGAAAGGCCACTTGTTGTGATGTCTTCCCTTGTGTATTTAATAGGGCTTGTTTGGATTGTTTCAATGATGATATATATAATGTCTATCTTAAAGCCTTCCATTCCAAATCTTCAAAAATATTTGCTAATAAAGGTACTATCAAATTCATACCAAAAAAAGAAAGACTCGGAGGATATTTGTAAGTTGAGGCCCATTATCTTCCTCAATGTCTCTTATAAGATCAATGCCAAAGCCTTCACTCTAAAGTTATGTCATCACGTTACTCAATTTTTGAAGTTGTGTGTGTGTGTGTGTGTGTGTGTGTGTGTGTGTGTGTGTGTGTGTGTGTGTGTGTGTAATTATGTGTGTGTGTATGCTTGTGTGTATATATACACACACACATACGTACATACATACATACATACATACATACATACATATATATACATACATATGTATACATATACATGTATATGTATACTTTAAATATATGTATATATACATATATATGTATATATATATATACATATATGTATACACACACACACACACATATATATATATACATACATACATATATACATACACACATACACATATATATATACATATATATGTATATATACATATGTATGTGTGTGTGTACACACATACACACACACACACAAATATATATATACACACATATGTATGTATGTATGTATGTATGTATATACATACATACAACATATATATACATGTATATGTGTGTGTGTGTATACATACATATATACATGTATGTATCTATATATATACACACATATATATACATGTATGTATATACATATATATGTGTACATATCTATATACATATATATACATGTATGCATGTATATATATATATATATATATATACATGTTTGTGTGTGGGTACATATGTATATATGTATGTATGTACGTATGTGTATATGTATGTATATGTATGTATGTATACATGTATATATATATGTGTATATATACATATACATATACATGAACATATATATATGTACATATACACACATATATCCATATATACATGTATGTATGTGTGTGTGTGTAATACACATACATACATATATATATGCAAATTTGTGTGTGTGTGTGTGTGTGTGTGTGTGTGTGTGTGTGTGTGTGTGTTAAATAATATAGTTTGAGTTTGGTAAGGTATATAATTTCCTTAGCACTCTCATCAAAAGGCTTTGTTCATCAAAATTAATTTCATGAAGGCATATGGAAGAATCGAATAGATTTTTATCCTAGATATGCTATATCTCTAGGATTTGTGACTTGATTCATTCAATTTATTAAAATTAATTTAATATATATATATTCTTATGTTAATTTAATGGTTGTCAATCCAATTCTTTTGAAAAAAAAATGGTCAATTTGACAAGGTTGTCCTCTACCTTTAGCTCTCTAAAGCATCAAATAGATTTTTATCCTAGATATGCTATATCTTTAGGATTTGTGACTTGATTCATTCAATTTATTAAAATTAATTTAATATATATATTTTCTTACATTAATTTAATAGTTATCAATCCAATTCTTTTGAAAAAAATTGGTCAATTTGACAAGGTTGTCCTCTAGCTTTATCTCTTTATGTTCTTGTTGTTGAAGGGTTCAATAATCTTTTGGCTCATTTTGTGGAGCTCAAGGACTTGTTACAGGCATTTCTCTACTTGATTCCTTAGCTCAACTTGTTAATGGCTAGTTTATAGATAACTCTTTTCTCACTCTCTTGGAAGAGGAGAAAAATACCAAATAGTCCTTACATTTCATAGATATTTTTTGTAAACCTCCAATTCTATCTTTCAATGGCGTAAAAAACAATGTTATAGAGAATCATACCTATACCTTCCTAGATCAACTCTTTTATTTGTTAATAGATTTATGATGGTGAATGTTTCATGCTTTTGGGTATTCCCTTTGTTTTCTACGAATTATAGGTATTTTGTGGCAAGTTGTTCTTGCTAGAATTGAAAAGGAATTGGCTTACTAGCTCACAAAAACTTTATCTTTTGAAAGTAAATTCTAGGTTTATTCTAATATTGTTGCTACCAATCATTTTTATTACCCTTCATGGTAGGTTCCCTCTAAGGATTCCTACATGAAGTTCAAAAATTTTCTTCATGATTTTATTTGAGCATCTTTAGAGAATCATGCGATATTTCATCAAGTAGCTTGGGAATTTTGCTATGTCCCATAAAAAACTAGAGGATTGTAGTTACCATGCACCCACCAATAAGGAGTGACTCTCCATGCTAGGTGGATTATTCATACCCTTAAGGAAAATGAAGCCTAAATTTTTTTAGTTTGGCATTGCATCTCTTTTGGTCATCCTATTCAAGGATAACCTACTTGGAAGGGGATCAAGCTTCATATGCTTCTAATAATAAAAATAGTATTCAAATCTAAATTATTTTGTGATAAAAATCATTTGGAGGGCCTAGAAAGCCATGGAATCTTGGAATATCTAGAATGGTTTTTTCTTACATTATGATCTTTCTATAAAATAGAAAAATATTTGGTAATAACTTATTTTTCAAGGTAATAATCATCCTCTTGCAAAGATCACTTAGGTAATACCTTGATTTTTTTTCAAAGGAATTAAAACTACTCAAAACCCTTTTTCCAAATATTCTATGAGTCTTTTTTCGTGTAATGAAGGTAAATCCAAGCTGCACCTTTCCAATAAATATCATGAAACTTTTGATATAGTTATAGAGATCATCTTGACCAATATGATTCATAAATTTGGTATCATGAAAATCTTAGTAGTAAGATTAGAAGTCATGTCTAGACATCACTTTTTGAATTATAAACCTTGAAAAGGATATCATTGGCTCTCTTCTTATTTTTACATGGTGCTCACCTTGACTCAATGGTGGCATTTGTAGTCACTAGTTTTTATTTGGCAACATAAATTCCACACCATTTGGTTGACATTTCTAGAACTAAAATTGACTCAATTTACATAGTGTCTTGTTTTTCAAAGCCTTCTTATTAACTCCAAGTTATTAGAACCTTTTTCGTGGCATATGGTTCTTTTAGGGTATTGGCCTCACATGCCCCACAAAATCACTCACATTTGGCATGATTTTAGGTTGGAGATTCTTGTTGAACATATGGAAATATAGGAAATCTATTATTTTTTCAATTGTTATGTGATTTGTCATGTTTCACTCTATGCTAAAGCTATAATTTGTTCTAATTTTTTACAACAAATTCAAGAGCAAGCCAATAAATTTGTATTTAAGGTAGCCAATAAATTTGTATTTAAGGTAGCCAACTTACAAGTGCTACTTGATCACAAGATTTTTTATTTTTTTTTGTGTTGTTTTCATAGTTCATCTACCTCCCTCTTCCTCTTGGAATCACTCATCTCCTCATGGGAGGTATTGTGGATGTAGCCTCTCTACTCAAAGAAACCAAGATAACTACTCACAAGCTTCTCCATTTGTTTTGAGAAGGGATTATCGTTGGTGGGGTTTCTTTCAAAACTCCTCTCCACTCCCTATAGAAGAAAATTTTTAGTGGAGCTCGTAAGACGTGCTACTAGTTAGTTTGATTCTAGCAAATCCCTTAACTAGCTCTTGTTATTTCTCTTGTTCAATGCAAATGAAGAAGAAAATAATAATAAGAAAAAAAAATTAATGAGTGGGTTCATAACATTGATACTTCATGCCTCGCTAAGATATGAGATACACCAAATTACTAGAATCCTTCTCCTCCCAAACTACTATTGCTCTTGCCACTAAGTAGCTTTATTTTAAGTTTAAATGATCTAATTTGTTTCCTAGTATATACTTTACGTGTGGATATTTCCACCCACCATTTTTGTGAATATTTGTAAAATAATTTTATAAGTAGTGATATAGACACTTATTCACCAGAAAAATCTCTAAATTGTATTATTTGTTTTGAAATAATAGATAATTGATCAAAGCAGTATTGAGTCAAATAGTACTAGTATTGAAGGAACATTTTAAACTAGTTTCTAGACAATATTTTTTTCACTCAATTAAATCTAACGAGTGTTGATTTGAAAAAAAAAATTATAGATATTATTTTTATGGCTTGTATGGTTCTATTTCATTTTAATATAGGGTTGATTTGAATGGTTTTAGAGAATGTATCCACCTATTCTTATCTTACAATTTTGTGGTTGGGGTGATTTTGGATGGTTGAATATAGAAAATAATTATTCTTTAGTCTTTTTAAAAAAATGTTTAAGAGAAATATAATGATGATGTCATTTAGGTTATGAGTCAACTTTTGATTGTCAAAGCCTCCTAAAAGAAGGGGGAAATATGAGGACCATGATTGAAACAACTGAAGATGGTTGAAGTCATGTTTCTAATTTTTAATATAAATTTGTGTAGAATAGCATGAAGCTTTAAAAATAGAAATCTAAATATCTTTGGCTAGGTCTACAATTCTCTATTCTCATTGAATAATTAGCTTGTATTTTAGCATCTTGAAATGTCTCATGAGATAGACATTAAATGATATCCTTAGATGAGGAATATACATAGTATAAATTGATTATAAAATTCGTTTGGTAGAAAAAATTGAAGTTAGTAATTCTCAAGTTTGAGAAAGAGTTTAGTCTTTTGACATCTTTGGATGGATATTAGAGATTTACAAAGTGCAAATCAATTATTAAAATATTTTGGTAGAAAATCTTGAAGCTAAGAATTCTAAGATTTGGAAAAGAGTTTGACATCTTAAATGTTAGCAAAAAGGTTAATGTTTTGATGTGATTAGTAGCTTCAGATAAATATCTTCATCATTATAATAAAAAAAATGTGGGTTTCTTTCCTATAATAGATGGGTTGTTTGTCTTAAATATTAAGAGAATGGTAATCATCTCCTTTTAACCTATTTATTTGTCATTTTTGTTCTCCATTTATTGTGTTATTGGATGAAAATTTCATGGAAAAGTTGTGATTCTATCCAAGACTATCTTATGAATCAACCATGATCCTCTTTGAAGTTGAGATCCCTTATTCTATTGTATCATAGTGGTTCTTCTCTAATATATTAGAATATCTAGTGGAAATCTATTTAGAAATTTTTTAATGGTACTTCTATGCACATCAATTAGTGAACCAAGGTAAAATTATAGTTAATTTAAGGAAACCTATTAAGTTTGGATTCAATATTATCAAGCAATTTCTTGATGAGAATTTAAAGGATAAGAATTGGTATTAGTGTGATTTATCCCTCTTCTAATAATAATCATCCAAAAGATCAACTTATTAAAAGGGTACATCCCCCTCTAGGTTGATAAAAATTAATGTTGATGAAGCTTCAAAATATGATCCTAAAGAAACTAGCACATGAGGTGTTTGTCATAACTATAATGATAGGGTTAAGTTCTAGTTTGTTGGTAGTCTTTGTGTTGGTTCTAACAATTTTTAAGGCTATGTGCATTCACCAAGTTGTCTCAAAAGTTAAATCTAAAGCATTCTAACAATATTATTTTGAAATCTAACTCTAAAATTTTGATAGATCACTTGTAAAGGTAGTTCTCATCTCACTTCCAATAGAGGATATTAAATGAACTTCCTTATTAATGGTTTCAATGTTGTTAAGTAGAACTATACTAGAAGGAAAGAAATCATGTTGTTAATTTCTTGGCTAAATCAATTTCTAACTAGAATGACATCAAGGTTAAAGTTGTAAATTATTAGTCCATCAGTCTGTCTAAGACTTGAGCAAAGATTTTAGTTTTAGATTATAAATGTTAAATACAATGCCTCTCCAGATTCTTGATACTTGTTGGTGTTCTTATTGCTAGCATATTTGTTCTTGTGGTGTTCTCCCTCTTTATTCTCACTTGGTCAACAATTACTTATGCCATTTTAATGGGTTTTGAAGAGTTCCTCCTCTCTTATTGATTGTCTATTTTTAATCCATCTACATTTTCTTGATGTTTCAAAATTGGTATGTCATAAGCCCTTTAGGATTGATAGACCTACTTTGTAATTTATCATGGTTTCAAATTTTATTTTATTTTTGCATTTAATAAAATAGTACTTAATACATAATTGATTGTTTATCCACATGTTTGCAATACCTAATTTAAACTTCTAATGTGATTCATTTTCACCCACATTTTATATGATTATGGCACACAATATCTCTTTTTAAATAACATTTATTTGTCAAGAAAAGGAATTTGAACACTCATTTAAAAATAATGTACCAAGATTGTTAAACTTTCAATCTATAACAACAAAAAATTCAGTATCAAAATCATTAAAAAGTTTTTACAATAAATAAGAATGATATATTTTGTTTAGGAGATAAAAACATGTATATAAAGATCATCTTAATGAAATAGCATAAAATCATTGATTCAATCAACTCTATAAAAAAAAATTTTAAGAAATACTAATGCATATATGTTATGAAACAAATAGAGCATAAAAAACCCAACAGAGTAACACTATTACATAAAATTCCAGTGAGACTCTTTATCCAACCCTTTCATATACACAAATGTTAATAAACATTGAAAATGATCTTACATAGATCATGTAGAAATAATGAATACATAATTTTTAATGGGTAAATCTAATAAAACTCAAAATAACCACTCCAAAAGAATGCAAATCATACAGCACTAGATGAGATAACCTCAGTTAACTGCAAGTACAGAACACTTGAGCAAAATTAATCTCCCAGCTTCATGTCCATAACCCAGAAGATCAAATCGTCCTGTGACAACTATTAAATCACTTTTGAACAATCTAAACCTCAGAAAATTCTCACTAAGAGGCTTACAGAGTTGATCCTCTGCCATAGATCTCAAAAGCGTACATTTCCATCAACACTTTGAATTAGTGGAAGCAGAGGACTTCTGCAAACAGGGCAACCATCCTGATGCTGATCAATCCACTTATCCAAACAATTTCTATGAAATATATGACAGCAATTGTACAGCTCTCGAATTTCATCATCTCCTTGGAAAGAACTCAAGCAGATGGGGCACACAAAATCCTCCTCAATCTCAACCATTTTCTCTGCAAAATTTCGGAATGTAATAACATGCAACCTACTTTTGATCATCTCACCTGATGCAGAGGAAATGAGAGACGATATTTCTGGTAATCCTTGCCCCAAATAGATCTCCTCCTCCTGTGGGGGCTCGCACAGCCCAAGATCGGAAAGAAAGCAGCAGATTCCATTGTTTAAAGAAGCCATGGCTGATGCAGAGTACAGCAGGACTTTGGGTATCACCATAAAACGGCAACCTACTGGATATCCCATGGCAGAGAAACCTTCAAGAAAACAGAACTAAAATGGGAGATTCAGTACTTTGCTCTGGATTTTTCCACACAATATAAAATACCACATGAAGCATGTAAATGAAAAAGGATGATCCCACCGGAGGCATTCCCTAGTGTTGTTTGGACGGGAAAAGGTAGAGTCTCTCTCTCAATAATAATTGGCCTCAACGAACACTAAGGCTTTTTATAACATTTCAGTGTATAAAACATAGCATGATGTAATGTTTTTAGGTAAGCAGTAAAGAAAGTTGGTTTTGACTATGATAGATGAATTGTTTTTATTATTAGTATAGGCAGAGAATAAATCACTTTTATTCTATTAATTTCATTTTCTATTAATTTCAGTCAGGGAAGCACCGCCATCATAAAAATAAATCACTTTTTTAAATGTATGCAGCATTCAGATTTTAAAAATGTCTTGTTTCTGATTCGTCGCTCATATTTTGCTAGGGGTTTTTCGATTTTTGCAATTAAAATTTGGGAAAAAAAAATTTTTGGCGAATCAACAAAAAGGAGAGAAAAATATCCACCAATACTTTATTTGGAAGGTTCTAGATGACATTGGTAGATCAACAGTCAACCATCGGAGCTATCGCCATGGCAACGATCCGTTACTAATTGGACGGCTGAGAAGGAACCTAAGGTATTTCGTAAAAAATATGTGTTTAAGAGAGGATTGAGTTCTCTCCCTGTTACGTTTGGTTGTAGCTATTCTGGCTCCAAAACGACATGCCATGCCATGATGCAGCTCCAAAATCGCATGCCCTTCCATGATGCCATGAGACATGTTCTCGGACCCACCATCCGGCTGACGTGGAGGTATGTTACCATTTTGCGGTTGGTGGAAAAGATTTGAGCGCAACTAATTTGAAAATGCTCGCGTCGATTTGAAACGCCCGTGTTAATTTGAAACACCCGCCTCAGTTTGTAAACATGTCCAAAAATTTGAAATGTCTGCCTCAATGATCATTTTGCCAAAATAGTTGCGTCCGGCGAGAGAGAGAAATAATCTGGAGGTAGAGATTCTAGTTGAATGACATTGAAGTTATGTCCCAGTGGAAGACGTTGAGCTTGTTGTAGCTCATGGCCCTGATGGTCCTCAGAATTTCTTCTGTCAGAAAGATTAAAATCGGTATTTAAACTGCAGGGCGGTATTTATCAGAAAACATTGGCGCTATGGATTCCATCAAGGAGGTAAAACACATTTGAACATTTCTTTTTTATATTGGGTGGGTGAACATGAAAGTATTTACATGTTTGTTTTGGTGAGATTTGCAGGCGAAATCTTATGGACAACAGAGTCAACTCGATGAAGCAAACCCCGAGAATCCCTTGGAAAAGCAGCAAAGTGAACTAGAGGAAGCAGACTCTGAGAAGCCCTCGGAAAAGAAGCCCTTGAAAAAGCTACTGATTAAGACTGACGTTTCCATTCCATGGATGGTTTGTTTGATTACATATAGAACCATTTTAGTATGTAGTGGATCTCATTACCTACTCACTGCCATGAAAGTTAAGGGCCTTTTTTTTCCATATATTGTTGTGGGTGCTATTGTTGTATATTTTATTGTGACAATGGTACTTACGATTGGGAAATAAGATTTGAAATGTCGAACACAATGGAATCATTAATTGGCCTTTATTTTTCATTTTACAAAGATGGGCTTTGGCAATACGTAGATATTATCAAATGTCACAGTCATGCATGCAACGAGAGAGGAGCTCTTCAACATCTTTACAAGTTTTTGAGAAAATTGTCAATGCCTTCTGAAGGGGATATAGGCTTCATAATAGTAAGTCAAATTTGTTATAAGCATAACACACTAAAATTTGTAATGGCAAGCCTTTCGTTCGATGATGACAACCTATATACCTTGGTGTTTGATTTTCAATCAAATTTGTATAATATGGATTTGAGAAAAAAGACAACATTACTATTATGTGCTAGGTGTCAATTTTAGTATGTGTGGGTCTTCATTGACAGAGAGCAACGTGAATCTCACAGCCATGGATGCTGCTTTCATTAAGGATAATGAATCCTTATCTGTCATCCAATTGGAGATGATGGAAAAGTTACACAGTATTGTTAATGCATTTAAGTGGTATAACATCCTTTAGGCTTAAAAGTTCTTTAGCCCATATTCTAGAGTGGCTTTCATTATTTTTTACTATTGTGAAATACAAGATTGTTTCGAATATTATCGTGTTATAATCACCTTTGGAGATTTTCTTGTTTTATACTCTTGCTATGCATTATGCTTAGGTTGTGTTTCACAATTGGTGTCAAGTTTTATAATCCAAGAGGTTCTATTATTATTGTGCTTTATGATCAGGTTAAGTTGGATCATTATGCTTGATTGTGATTAAATTCATGATCTATTATTAGAAAGTAGAGAATAAGAGAAGAGAAGAAAATTATGGAGTTTAATTTCAAATAGTGTTAGGAAAAAAACTTATAGTCAAAACTAGAAGCTGTGTATAGGGAGGAGAAAATAATCATGGAGTTTGATCTGAAATGTTGTAGAGGAAAAATATTTATAGTATCAATTCTAGAGCTTATGTAAAAATATGTTATGTAATGTGAATATCATGTGTAAAGTTTTTCTATTACCAAACTACGTTATGATTAATTTTGTTACATAATTTATTTAATATTTTTTTATCCAATTTTATTTTTATTATAAAATATATAATTACAATAGTTGTTAAGAACTATAATATTAGTTAGAATAAAATAAATATTAACAAGTAAAATATTTGAAGTTGTTATACATAATTATTGCTTGTGGTTCATGTGATGTTATTGCTTGGGTTCCACGTTGGAATTATTTTGTATAAAAAAATATATTATATTTTGGTGAGCAACTGTATTAATGTATTATGTGTATGTGGAATTCTTGGAAGTGACTTTCTAATGATTGGCCATAATAGCTCACACAAGTAGTGTTATTGATCACTAATATTGTGGTTCATCTTTGACATCTTTATCTACAGTAGAAGTTATTTCAATAATCCTTTCCCTATTTCATTTTGCCCTGACGACTAAGAGAAATTTGGGCTTCTTCTGAGATTTCTCTTTATTTATCATTGCTTGTATTGCTACCAAATCTAATGATTGCACTTATGCAATCCTTTTTCTAGAAAAAAAATCTAGCTTAAGAAAAATTGGGCCCATAGACAAATTGTAAAAAAATAGGAGGAAATTGAGATACCTATTGTCTAGGTCATCACCTCTACATCCCACCATGTCTCTCCCCTCTCTAGGTTTCTCTGAACGCGTCTATTCTGGCTCCAAAAGGGACCTGTCATACCAACAACATGCATCGACATACATGTCCAAGACATGCATACCATGCCAATTTGCCGCAACGACCGGACCCACGGTATGTGACGTGGAGTTGTCGTGGACTCGTCGGTTTCAATTGTCGGGCCCCACGCAAAATTACGTGGCCCTGCCGGAGGACGGTCGCGGCTCGCTTAGTGGTTAGCGGTGGTATTTTGTGCATAACACGCACATTAAAAGGCAAAAAAAAAAAACAATCACCGACGACTGAAGAAACCATGTTCAAACGACATACCGACGGGAAAAAGAAGGTGCGAGCTTAAAAAAAGAGCCATAAAATTAAAAAAAACTACCAACGATTTAAGAAACTACGTTCAGACGACATACCGGTGGGAAAAAGAGGGCGTCGCTTTCAAAAATGAAATGGTTGTTTCACGGGGCAAAAGGAAATGGCGGCCAGGCAGTCCGCGAATCAGCAAAAGCGAATAACACGCCATGTTAGTCGAATTCATCATTTCGCAGGGAAAAAGGAAATGGCGGCCACACAGTCCGTGAATAAGCAAAAGCGACTAACATGCCATGTTAGTCGAATTCATTGTTTCACGGTCCAAAATGAAATGGCGGCCATGCAGTTCGTGAATCAGCGAAAGCTACTAACACGACATGTTAGTCGAATTTGTTGTTTCGTAGGGCAAAAGGAAATGGTGGCCATGCAGGCCACAAATCAGCAAAAGCGAGTAACACACCATGTTAGTCGAATTTGTCATTTCACGGTCCAAAAGAAAATGGTGGCCATGCAGTCTGCGAATCAATGAAAGCGACTAACACACCATGTTAGTTAAATTCGTCGTTTCGTGGGGCAAAAGGAAATGACGGCCACGCAATCCGCAAATCAACGAAAGGGACTAACATGCCATGTTAGTCAAATTCGCCATTTTGCGGTCCAAAAGGAAATGGTGGCCACACAATCCGTGAATCAGCGAAAGCGACTAACACGCCATGTTAGTCAAATTCATCGTTTCGTAGTCCAAAAAGAAATGGTGCCCATGCAGTCCGTGAATTAGCGAAAGCGACTAACACGCCATGTTAGTTGAATTTGTCGTTTCGCAGGGAAAAAGGAAATGGCGGCCATGCAGTCCATGAATCAATGAAAGCGACTAACACGCCATGTTAGTTGAATTCGTCATTTCGCAGTCCAAAAGAAAATGGCAGCCACACAGTCTGCGAATTAGCGAAAGCAACTAACATCTCATGTTAGTCGAATTCGTCATTTCGTGGTCCAAAGGGAAATGGCCGCCATGTAGTCTGCGAATCAGTGAAAGCGACTAACACACCATGTTAGTTGAATTCTTTGTTTCGCGAGGCAATAGGAAATGGTGGCCACGTAGTCTGCGAATTAGCGAAAGCGACTAACACGCCATGTTAGTTGAATTCGTCATTTCGTGGTCCAAAAGAAAATGGTGGCCACGCAGTCTGTGAATCAGCAAAAGCGACTAACACGCCATGTTAGTCGAATTCATCTTTTCGTGGTCCAAAAGGAAATGGCGGCCACGTAGTCTGTGAATCAGTGAAAGAGACTAACATGCTTAATTGCAAAATCGACGGTGTAAAACGCACGACTAACACGCGTGTTAGTCAATCCATACTATCATTTTGGAGCCAGAATAGATGCATCCTAAAACAAAATGTCAATCAGGCCATCTGCAAATCAGTGAAGACACATAACACGCCATGTGAGTCTAATTTGCCCTTTCGTGAGGCGAAAGAAAAAGGTGGACACGCAGTCTGCGAATCAACGAAGAGGCATAACACGCTATGTTAGATGCTTTCGCGGTTTCATGAGGCCAAAGAAAATGTTGGCCACGCAGGACACGAATCAGCAAAGGCACATAACACGTTATGTTATAGCTGGCACAGACCTTTTGTAAGTGATCAACAACACAGCTGAAAAATTTCATAAGTGATCGACAATGCAACTTAAAAATTTCATAAGTGATCGACAACACAACTTAAAAATTTCACAAGTGATTACCCTATTTTCAGCTCCAAATTCTCATTTGAGGATGAAAATTCGTGAGTCAGGGTCGACGGCAGAATTCGGGGACAAAATTCGGTGGAAACTTGCAAGTAACTATACAGTCTCTCCCTCAACCTGATATCTATAGATGCCATTTACAAATTATATTAGGATCATGGCGTGCTTTTCTTGATTGGTGAGGCTTCATGGAAAGTGTTTTGTTTGCCGAGTAGGACTCGATACTTGAAAAGACAATTATGGCCAACCAAACTAAATACCATCATGCTACCCTCAACCCTATCTACCCTAAACAATGTTCCATCAATCTTGTATCCTATACCCTATACCTAGATGGGAGAGAGAGGGGAGACATACATACAGGGGCATCCTCTCTCTCTCTCTCTCTCTCTCTCTCTCTCTCTCTCTCTCTCTCTCTCTCTCTCTCTCTCTCTCTCTCTTTTCTTATGGACACAATTGGACATCTTACCATCTCCCAATTCAAACTTTCCCTTTCTCACCACAACACTTTCCCTTTTCTACCCCAAAACCTTAATTTACCTCCAATGATCTAAGAAGCTTAAAAGACATCTCTCTCTCTCTCTCTCTCTCTCTCTCTCTCTCTCTCTCTCTCTCTCTCTCTCTCTCTCACATTTATCTATTGTCTCTCCCTCTCAGTCTCTATCTCACTCTCCTCCTCTCTTAGGTGTGTCTCTATCCCATTCCATCTCTCTCCTCCCCCTCTCTCCCTCTCTAGGGTCATATGGTATTCTTAGGGTTCATATTGTATTCAAAGGATCCATGCATGTGTCCTATAAGGTCATATGACACCATATGACTCCTTAGGACACCATATGACCCATAATGACACATAAGATGTCATATGGAGTCCTAAGGGGTCATAGAACATCATATGACCCCTTAGCAAACCATACAATATATAATGACACCAAATGGTGTCCTAAGGGGTCATATAACACTATATGACCTCTTAGGACACCATACGACCCATAACAACACCATATGGAGTCCTAAGGGGTCAAATGATGTTGTAAGGGGTCGTAGGAGACCATATGACCCCTCCCGTAATGACACATAAGATGTCATATGGAGTCCTAAGGGGTCATAGGACACCATATGACCCCTTAGCACACCATATAATCCATAATGACACCAAATGGTGTCCTATGGGGTCATAGAACACTATATGACCTCTTAGGACACCATACGACCCATAACAACACCATATGGAGTCCTGAGGGATCAAATGGTGTTGTAAGGGGTCGTAGGAGACCATATGACCCCTTAGGACACCATACGACACCATATGGTGTCCTAAGGGCTCATAGGACAACATAAGACACATAATAACACCATATGGTGTCCTAAGGGGTCATAGGACACCATATGACCCTTACGACACAATATGACCCCTAACGACATCTAAGGGGTCATAGGGTGTCCTAAGGGGTCATGGGACACTATATGATCCCTTAGCACACCATAAGACCTATAACGACACCAAATAGTGTCCTAAGGGGTCATAGAACATAATATGACCCTTTAGGACACCATATGGTGTTGTTATGGGTCATATGGCATCCTATGACCCCTTAGGACACCATATGGTGTCATTATGGGTCGTATGGTATCTTAAGGGGTTATATGGTGTCCTAAGGGGTCATAGAACACCATATGACCCCTTAGGACACCATACGACCTATAACGACACCATATGGAGTCCTAAGGGGTCATATGATGTCCTAAGGGATCATAGAACACCATATGACCCCTTAGGACACCATATGACCCCTTAGTACACCATACGACCCATAATGACACCAAATGGTATCCTAAGGGATCATAGAACACCATATGACCTTTTAGGATACCATACAACTCATAACGACACCATATGAAGTCCTAAGGGGTCATTTGGTGTCCTAAGGGGTCATAGGAGACCATATGAACCTACTAACACATAATGGATCATATGGTTTCCAAAGGGGTCATAGGACACCATATGAACCCTTAAGAGACCATACAAACCATAACGACACCATATGGGGTCTTAAGGAGTCATATGGTCTCCAAAGAGGTCATAAAACACCATATGACCTGTTAGGACACCATATGACCCATAAGGACACCATATAATGGCACCAAATGGTGTCCTAAGGGGTTCTATGGTGTCCTAAGGGGTCATAGAACACCATATGACCTCTTAGGACACCATACGACCAATACGACACCATATGGAGTCCTAAGGGGTCATAGGACACCATATGACCCTTTAGGACACCATACAACCCCTAACGACACCATGGTGTCCTAAGGGGTCATAGGACACCATATGACCCTTTAGGACACCATACGACCCCTAACGATACCACACAACTCATAACGACACCATATGGAGTCCTAAGGGGTCATATGGTGTCCTAAGGGGTCATAGGAGACCATATGAACCTACTAACACATAATGGATCATATGGTGTCCAAAGGGGTCATAGGACACCATATGAACCCTTAAGAGACCATACAAACCATAACGACACCATATGGTGTCTTAAGGGGTCATATGGTCTCCAAAGAGGTCATAAAACACCATATGACCTGTTAGGACACCATACGACCCATAAGGACACCATATAATGGCACCAAATGGTGTCCTAAGGGGTTCTATGGTGTCCTAAGGGGTCATAGAACACCATATGACCTCTTAGGACACCATACGACCTATAACGACACCATATGGAGTCCTAAGGGGTCATAAGACACCATATGACCCTTTAGGACACCATACAACCCCTAACAACACCATGGTGTCCTAAGGGGTCATAGGACACCATATGACCCTTTAGGACACCATACGACCCCTAACGATACCACATGGTGTCCTAAGGGGCCATAGGACCCCATATGACCCCTTAGGACACCATATCACACATAACAACACCATTTTGTGTCCTAAGGGGTCATAAGACACCATCTGACCCCTTAGGACACAATATGACCCCTACCAACACCTAAGGGGTTATATGGTGTACTAAGGGATCATAGAACACCATATGACCCCTTAGGACACAATATGCCCAATAACGACACCATTTGGTGTCCTAAGGAGTCATATGGTGTCCCGAGGGGTCATAAAACACCATATGACCCCTTAGGATATCATATGGTCTCTATCTCTTTCCCTCTAACATGGTCAATTTATTTTCTTGATCATGCTCTTGCCTCTTGAGATCCTCTCCTTCATGCTGATGTGAAAGTGATCTCTCCAACACCTCATTTGGAAACATGATATCATGCACTTCTCCCTCATGTTGTTCATGAACTACCTCTTTGAAAGATGTCGGCTTAGTGTCTGAATTTGAACAAAATCCTTCTAACTCGCCTAAAAAAGAATCTTCCTCCAAATCTTCTTCACTTTTATACATAATGGGATTGATTTTGACTTCATTGCAACTCTTTCCAATGTTTTCTTGACAAACTAGCTCTTGTTCTTGAAAAATAAGCTCTTATCTTACAGCTTGTTCAACTTGACTAAAATGTTCACCCACTTTAGAAGACTCGCTTGAAGGTTGAATAGGCTTACCTTGCCCAAAAATTTTAAATTTGTACTTACGAACCTCTACTTTCATAAGATGATCTATTGTAGTTGAGGGAGATTGTTTGAGGATAGGAATTGAAAGAGCTGATTAAGTCTCCAACCTCTAAAATTGAGCAAGAAAAACCTTCATCTACTTCTCCTTGGTTTTTATCTCACTGCAAGATATTCTTCATACTACTTCGTTTGATCCTCTAAACATTTCTCATGATGATAGGCTTGATAAGCCCACTCATCCTATTGCAAATCAAATTCTTGTTGTCTTTTGATCTCATCAAATTTTCTTTGAAAGTATATGGCCATATATTTTGGGCTCATTGTATCAGTACTTTGAAGTTGAGTACACTTATATTCAAGTTCCCAAGGGGTTTGAGCAGGGATGGGTGGGTGGTAAGCATATTGAATATGCTAATAGCTTGTTGTAGAAAGTTTGTCTGGGATAAAACTAGCAGTGTTTTAGGTATAATATAGATAATATGGTGTAGGAATATCATTCTCATGAAATAGGGTTTGATAAGACAAACTCTTATGAAGTATAGACATATTTATTCATTCAAAGAGCTAGAGAATCAAAATAAAATAGATTTCCTTTGAAACATACCAACACGTGGACTATTGAACCAATAGATTTGAACTCAGAGTCATTAGGCATGTGAAGATATTGCCTCAAAAGGAAGATACCATTGATATAAATACCAATATCAACAATGTATGGAAAATCCTTGGATTGAAACAATCCAAACTATCCCACTTGGTGTGCCAAAAGTTGTTGTTACTAAGGATTGTGCCCAAATGCTAAGATGTAAAATTCAGCAATCTTGCACAACATGGGGAGTTTCTCAAGCTATGAGGGACCTAAAACAAGGATGAACCTCCATATTATGAGATACTTCCCTTGGAGAACCTCCTAAAATTATTGCACTTGACAAGAGAAAATGATAGAAAGATTGCTTTTGAATTGAAAACTACTAGCCCTAGGAGATGATGCACTGAAATTTTGAGATTCTACTTGCTATCCTAAAATCACAATCAACTTCAATGGAGATCAAATTTTATTCGCAACTCAAACTAGAAACATGTAGTATATAATTGATTCATAGGAAATTTTTTAATTCAATAATTGCTTGAAGGAAAATGATTGTATTCACAACTTCAACTTGTCAAAACACTCAACACAACTTACAACCTCTACTAACATGACACTTCTTGCCTTGAAAATGCAGATGAGACAAAATTGAAGGATCTTTAAACAAATCATAGGAACATCATCATATCATCCATTTAGGAGTCAAATAACATGTTCAGATTCTATTTATTGGTTACATGATATCTCTATTAGCTACATCTATGGAAAACTATAAAATTTTGTGGGCTAGAGAAAGTGTAGATTATGTCATTGAAAGACTCATTCAAAATAAATAATACTGAAGCTTTAAATAAAAACACCATGCAACAAAAGAAATCAAGCTCGTGATTATAGTTTTTAAATTCATGATAAGTGTAAATGAGACACTGAATTCACTTATCAACAACATGTGATGTCAACTAGAGGGGAGATTCGTCAACAAGATATTGAATATTGGGACACATATTAGTGTGTCCAATTGTGATAAAATATAAGAAATGATTTTGTGTGTGTGTGTGTGTGTGTGTGTGTGTGTGTGTGTGATAGATTCCATCAGTTTTGATGCTAAACCATTTGTGCATATTTAGGATTAAGATTATATATGCTATATACACAAAAATGTGACTATACATAGACAATTAAAGCATGAAGTTAACCAATATAGCTCACATGGACACACAATTTAGTCACAACAAAAGAAAATTAATATAATGAAATCATACAAAATATTTTTGTCCACCGCACCTTATCAATGCACCAAGCTATGATATTCATATCCAAGGATATAGATTGGGTAGACTATAATATTAAATTCTCATAATGACAATACAACAATGTGTAACTGCATGACGAAGAGCCAAGAACATCAAAGGTGCTGAGACACATCATCATGAGGCGAATGTCATGAAAGGAACACTCACTTGACAAAGGAAGATGGCAAACAAAGGCAAACATCAACCCCCTCATGGCACTTGATCAACAGTGCATGTACAACAAGACACAAGATATGCAAGATTCCAAGTAAACAATGCATGATGGCACTTTATCTCAATGCATTTGCATAATTACAAGCTATAATGATAAGAAGACTGGAAATAGAAATGAGAATCAAAATAGAGACACCCTACTCAGAAAAGAGATCCCAAGACCTGAAACAACCACGATATCCACCAGAGTGCTGAAAAGCAAAAAACTGAATAAAATATGCATGGAGCAGAATCTGGAAAAAAAAACTCATATTTTTGGAAAGTACACAAAACACGCTTTCTGAAAATATAAAGTTTTCGAAAAACGAAGGTCGGATGCTCATTCTACGTCTCCCGGAGTGCAAAAAAGAGACCTCACTTTGACTATAAAAAAACATAGTCAAATAGAAAAATTGGAAAAAATTACCAACACCATGAGGTCAGCCTCAGAACCAGCTTTCCGATGCCTATTCCTTCACCAAAATCTGACTCCATATGCCCAAGATAGGGCCAAAAAACCAAACCCCCCCCTGAAAAAGCAAAAAAAGGGGGTCTGGTGGCCAATGGGTGGTCTGGTGGCCAGGGAGCAGAGCTCCAGTGGCGCACCGGTGGCGGCCCGGTGGTGAAGCGGTGGCTGGCAGGCCAGGCGGAGATTTTCCAGTGGTAAAGGAGGTTGGGCTGGGCGGAGCTTGGCCAGGGAGAGGAGCTGCGGGCGGCGGTCGGCGAGCGGAGCAGCGGCCGGAGGAACATGCAGCGGTCGGCGGGGAGTTGAGCGGGGAGCTAGCGGAGGGCCAAGGCAGAGCATGGCCGGGGAGAGGAGCTGTGGGCGGCGGTTAGCGAGTGGAGTGACGGCCAGAGGAACATGCAGCGGCTGGCGGGAGCGGAAGTCGAGGACCAAGCAGCGGCTGGCGGGAGCAACAAAGGTGGTGGTTGGCGAGCTTGCAGCGGACCGGAGGCCGGAGCGCAAGGGGACGAAAAGTGCTGGTGGCACGGGGCCCGAGGTAGGGGCAATGTCCGTGGGCTGGCCGTATTGACAACAGCAGCACCTACAACAAGGCAGGGGCCCCACGGTACCCTACGTACCGTGAGGGCCCCAAAAAACCTTTTTTTTTTTTTGCAAAAAAAATTTATCTTTTTTTGAAAGATTGTTTTTAAAAACAAATTTCGGCCTGCATGCCGTAAAAAGGCAAATTTTTATTTTTTTGAAAAAAAATTTCTCAATCTGCGTGCCAAGGCTGTACGACCTAGATCTAAGAAAAAAAATGCTCCCAGAGGCTCAGGAACCAAAATAGGTCAAATTTTATATGACCATAGAGGTTTTCAGGCCTTGTGAGCATGATGGTGAGGTCTATTTAGGCCCAAAATGCTCAGAAAAAAAGCTTAAACCCTAGGTACATAAAAAATTCCTGAAACCCCAAATCTGCTTCCAAAGCCAAAAATTCTCAAAACAAGAATAGGTAGCTGCAGATTTGAAGCTCTGATACCATATAGGAGTTGAGAAAATACAACACCACAAGAGCCTGAAGATCTTTTGCAAGCCGAATAACCTGTTACAAGGAGAAGCAATGAAGCAAAATCTGAAGAACATACAAAACACAGAGACTATGCTCAAAAAGAGAGAGCTCAATATTCACAAAAATATGTAATGTGATTCTTACAATGAAAAGAAAGAACTCAACCTTTAATAGGTCAAGAAACCCTAAAAAGGAAAACCTAGGTTTGCACATAATAATTAATTATATGCACCTAAAGTTAGCTTAAGTGTAAACGAGATAAAGGGAACTTAAATAATTAAACAAAGAATGTTTAATTAATCAAGTAAATACCTGAATACTCTAACAATAGGTACATTTTGGTATACTACCAATCATGAAATTATCAAATTTACTATGTTAATGTTGGAATCCTTTATATTTATTAAAATTATAAAGTTCATAACCACTACTACTTATCTATATATATTTTATAATCTTGACAAGTTTTGTTACATTTCTTTATTTGTTTATTGAACACTAGTTTGGGTATCCAATTTAATATCTCTCTATGGTTGGTGAGCCTTGTTGCACCATCACAAAGTAAAATGAAGGGGGAGAATTGTGGTTGGGAATTATTATCTTGATGAACAAAGAGCGTCATTCATTCCTTGTTTTTTCTTGAGATCCCAACTAGAACTTAACCACCCACCACTATAATTGGGTGGGAGCTAATAATATGGTTCTAGAAGGCTATTTTGTAAATTTGGTAACCACTTCTTTATATATCTATGTATATATTTTATATTTCAAAATTTACTAATTAGCTAAGAAAGGTATATTTTGATATACTACCAACATAAAATTGTCAAATTTACTATGTTAATGTTAATGTTGGAATGATTTATATTAATGAAAATTGCGAAGTTCCTAGCCACTACTTTATATTTATCTATATATTTTATAATTGAAAATAAAGTATTAATAAATTAAATAAATATAATGCAATAAATAATATAAGTAAAATAAAATAATTCTTACAATAAGTATATAATTCTTTTTTTTTTAATCGATAACAGGATAATATATTGCTTAAATTAGAAAAGATTTACATCCAAAAAGCAGATAGACAGTCTGCCACAACATGGGGTCTCGCCCCTACTACAAAAAGGAACCCGACTAGACACCACCCCAACAAGGCCAATAGCCACAAAAAAGGCCCACTTACAAACACAATCCCACCTAAAGGAGGCCCCGCTTAACCCAAAGTTCCTATCTACCAAACCACCCCAAAGCCTCTTCCCTTGAGAAATTTGGAATTCCCCGGCTAGGCCCTGCCTCCTGCATCACGCTCCCTCCACCTGGCACCGTTCCTGGCCTGCCACCACATAGAGACCCATGCTCCACCACCTTTGTCTACTTCTTTGGAAGTTGATGTCGCACCATAGGCCTCCCATCCTCATCCAGAGGGGCCTCAGACCAAATTGGGGTCACCTTCCCTCGAATTTTCACTCACTCAGCCGACCCCAATTTACGCACAAATTCCACAATCTCTCCCCATCCCTTCCTTGCGTCCTCCAACTATAATGCAATAGGCCTGGAGGCTGACCAAATGACAAACGGATGCAATGCCCCAACATCCACTCCAATCCTCCACTACGGTCCTTCCATCGACTTCAGCGCCTCGCCAATGGTGGCTCGATCCACCACTTCCTGCAAACCACCCACCCATTTGGGTCTCAACACCAAAGAGGTAATCCGTTGCACTTCCTCCACCGACTTTCCCACCTGCAAGGCCAAGGCAACAAACAGTGACGAAATGTCAAGGTTAGTTCTCGACCGCTAGTCCAAAGTCAAGAATTCCTCCCGAAACAACAACCTCACTGCCCTCCAAAAATCTTCTCCATCCACTCTGAATACATTCATCAACCTATTACTCAAGACTAGGCCACGAAACGCAGGCATTTACCCGTCCGACATCAAAGAAAAGTTTGCTTCCATCCTAACTCGCTACTGCTCCAAAACCTGATCACACCGCCTACCACCAAACAGCCACTACAAAAAGCCAAAGAACAAAACTCAAAGGCCTTTAAAATCCACCACCATCACATGCCATGATTACTCCACATGAATCGTAGAAAACTAAGCATCATTGCCAATCACTCACACCGATTGCGTCCATCATCATCCATCACCACTAGGCCACTTGTTGTAATGTTGTAGATCACAATCCACGAGGACCATAACTTCCCACAGGTCCATGGCTACAAATGGTAATTTCAAAAACAAGCTCGGGTTCACTTTTCTAAGATAAGCCATCTAACCAAAATCAAAATCATGAGGACTAAAATTTCTAAAATCCTTGAACAATCTAAACTTATTTTCCAAGGAGCCATTCGCTCCCACATTTGAAAGCTTGTTAGCTTCCAAGTTTGCTTCCCAGAGGACATGAGTCACCTTAAAATCTTTGAAACTGCCCAAAAGAAGTTGCATTCTTCGAACCTACTTGTCTAAGTGCCACGCCTCCATTCGGCCTCAAACTATCCTGTTCACCACAATCTGAGAGTCTCCCTCCAAATGGAGTTTCTTCACTCTCAATTTCTTAGCCATGAGAATGGCTTCTAACACCGCTTGGCACTCAACAACGTTGTTCAATCCATCCACCAATCTTTTAGCACCAGTGGCCAGAGTATTGCCCCAATCATCTCGAGCAATTAGCCCAACTCTAGAGACTCCTAGGTTGCCTCTCGAAGCGCCATCGAAATTTATCTTAATCCACCCCTTATCTAGTGGAGTCCATTCTGGAATTGATTCACCCTTACTCTGAAGATTAACCCTCAACTGCCCATTAATAGGCCTGAATAAGTATATAATTCTTAAGTAAACAAAATAATCCTTATAAAGAAAATAATAAAAAAAAAATTATTAAATACAATTAAATAACTTCATTAAGTATAATGAAACCTAATTAAAAATAAAAACATTCAAACACATTATTTTAACTCTAATAATAAATAGATGTATATCATATTTCACTTAATTCAAATTTATATTTTACAATTCATATCTTTATAATTGCTTAAGTGTCTGCCCCATGTCCCCATGTGGCTGCTTATGAGCATTTTCTGCAGCTGAGGTGTTCCCATGTAAAATTGTAATTAAGGGAAATGGATAAATTGAAATCTTTCCCTAGCTTTGGAAAAAAAGAGAGGGGCTAGAAATAAGCAATGGCTGCTTATTGAAAAAAAATGATTTAAGAAGATTGCATAAAATTAAGTAGCCATTTTACTATCCATGGGCCACTTGCTCCACAAATTGCTCCTCAAAAAGTTGAGCTGTTGCTGCTAGCCAAAGTAAGCCAACTTTTTGAGGAGCAATTTGTGGAGCGAGTGGCCCCATGGATAGTAAAATCGCTGTTTATTTTTATGCAATCCTCTTGAATCATTTTGTAAATGAAATTATTAGTAATATTTGTTGCAAATAAAATTTGTAGGCAAAATTGTAGGCAAATAAAAAGGAGAGGAAAAAAATATGATGAAGCCACATGTAATTTTTTTCAATAAGCAGCGGCTGCTTATTCTAGCCCTCGTTGCCTCCTACCCATCACCCCTCCTCCCCCCACCCCCCTTTTTTGAAAGCTTATTTTTTATTTTTAAGCAAGTGCTGCTCCACTAAAATAGTGAAAGATTCTATTTTATCCTTTTGTGCTAAATAAAATTTTACATGGGAACACCCCTGCTGCAGAAAATGTTCATAAGCAGCTACATGGAGACATGGGGTAATACTTATTCTTTGTTTCGGAAAGAAACAAATAAAACCGTTGATGCATGTGAGAATGGGAATGATAAAGAGAAATGGAAAAGATACCATTTAAGGGGATCCATACCCAATCACATAAGAGAATGGCAATGGCAAAAAGGAAATGGAAAAAAGTATCATATAAGGAGTTGTGGGCTCAACCACCTAAATAATCAACATTCAAACTCTAAAGTGTGCTCATTAAGGTTGACCCTATGAGTATATCCGCACCAATGTTCTCAAGGAAAAGATTGACTTATGAAGAAGATGTTGAGATGACTTAGACAACCATACAATATGCATTATCCCATTGATCAAGAAGTGCATCTAAACGAACTTTGTACTTGTATATAAGTGAAAATATTATAACATATTATGAATTAAATATATATAAAGAAATGGCTATCTAATTACATAGCCTCCTGGACTCCATAGACAGTCCAATTTCTAGTTAGCATAAGGAGGTTGGTTAGATTGGATGCAAACGATACACTTACTTGATCCACTCTCATGAAAGTATAATGGTGTGCTTCACGGATATTTATTTCTTGTCCTCCTCACGGGAAAGTTTTGAGGAATACAGAAATACGTATCACGTGAAAAAGAGCTGTTTTAGCAGTTTAATGAATACACGATAGAACAAAACAGGACAAATGCATACATGTGAGGGCATATGGAATAAGAATTTGCAGGCAGGCTACTGTGATCCCCATTCCCCATCAAATCATACGAAATCTGTTTTACCACATCAAAATATTTGGAAGTTTGAAGAATGATTTGATACCCACCTGTTCATCAATCAATCATCAGCTTGTACAGCAGATTCTTTTTTGTTTTCAACAGCAGAATTGCCTGAAAAATATTGTAAGCGACGGTGTGCATACTCTCCAATCTCTTTGGAATGAATCTGCAGCTTATACATTTGGAAATTCAAGAAGATGTAAGCAGACAAACTAGTGCTATGGAGATTAGCTTGCCTCCCCAGTGAGAGAGTCGCATGTTAGAATAGTTTATGGTATGGTTAGACTAACATAATTTATGTTGAAGTACAGTGGTTTCACATGAGCAAGTTTTGTTGAATGTGAAGTATTTTTAATTAATAAAATGGATGAGATAAGGATTGTGTATAATCTTTGACTCTAAGTGGACAAAGTATCAATTTGAGCTAAATGATGGTTAGATTTCAAACATATATAATATGTATAACTATCATGTTAATGAACTTTTTAGTGACTAGAAAAGATTTCGCTTGATTTAAAATTGAAATTATATTTCATTGGAAATAATTTATGAATAATATAACATTTATATATTTGTGTGAATATTTACCAGAATTTAATTATGTAGTTTTGAGTTAGTTCTCGTTGATTCATATTTTATGAATAGTGGTTTATATATGAACTTTTTTTCCTTATTTGAGTGGCATTTACAATGTGAAGCGCCAAAATTTTCTAGGAGGTCATCCATCTCAATACAACTCTATTTTAATTGTGTTTAACAACGGAGTTTCATCCACAATCAATACATTTAGCTTGTTATCCAATTTCGGAAAAGAAATTGCATGTTAAAGCTATACTAGTAGTATGATTAATGACCTCCTAAGAAGTTTTGTGTTTCACCCTTACAAGCATCTCCTAGGTTGAATAAGTACTAAATGGATCATTTATGATCAAGATGTGGATTCCTATAAACCATTATTTATGAAATATGGGTAAATGAATACTACCTAAAACTACATAGCTAATTCTTGATAAATCATTACATGAATTAATACGCCACAAAAACATTAAAATGAATGGGTTAAGGAGATTTATAACAAATGGTTCATAGGGTACAAAAATTATTTTAATTTTTTTGCAATCGGGTTGCAAGCAAAACGGCGTTGACTGAAGGGAAACTCGATGATTAATCACATTGGAGCCAAAATAGTGCTAGGATGACTAGCTTGAAACTCCATGGTTAAGCTAACTTGAGTTAAGGTAATACTAAGATGGATGACCTCTCAAAAAACTACAGTGTTTCACCCATATGAGCATTCATAGTCATAATAGGGATTCTTCATGAAATATGGGTTAGTGAGGACTAAATTGAAACTACACAACTGAATCTTAATAAATCATTGAACATAATTTGATACATCACATATGTAAAAAAAATGAACTAAATAAGTCTAAAAAAATAAATGGGTGGCTGCAAGAAGTTGAGTCCCACTTTTGGACAAAAAGTGGAAGTGTTTTCTCTATTTTTCAAATTTTCTGTCAATTGATGTCAAAATTTGATGCACTTAAAGATTGAATCTCAAAAAACTTCAGTAATAGAAAATGTAGTGCTCGGAGTCTAATTTTCAAATATGGTAGAAATTACTTTTTAGTATGCATGTTTAAAAACCAGTTTTTCAAAATGCCTGTTTTAGGACCATACCACACGTGTACGACCACCCTTTTTTTATGGAAATAAATAAATTTTTGCAAATCCTTTTGGGAAACGATACCTAAGACATCAAATATTGATGAGAATATTTTTTCTTATTTTTTTATTAAATATATTTTTTTAATTAATTTTTAACTGACAATAAAGTATATTTTCAAAACATCGGGTGTACGACCACCATAATTTGATGAAAATTTCATATTTTTCAATTTTCTTTTTTTAAATATTCAAAAGAATTGTATGTAGATCGATGTCATATAATTTATTTTTCTAAAATCCTAAAAACAAAATGTTCATAAGCAGCCGCATGGGGACATGGGTAAATACTTGCTCTTTGTTTCAGAAAGAAAAAAATAAAACCGTTCCAAGTGGTTGATGCATGTGAGAATGGGAATGATAAAGATAAATGGGAAAGGTACCCTTTAAGGGGATCCATACCTGATCACATAAGAGAATGGCAATGGCAAAACGAAAATGGAAAAAGTATCATATAAGGAATTGTGGGCTCAACCACCTAAATAGTCAACATTCAAACTCTAGAGTGTGCTCATTAAAGTTGACCCTTTGAGTATATCCACACAAATGCTCTCAAGGAAAATATTGACTTATGAAGAAGATGTTGAGATGACTTAGACAACCATACAATATGCATTATCCCATTGATCAAGAAGTGCATCTAAACGAACTTTGTACTTGTATATAAGGGCCAACCTTAAACATCACACACTAAGCGTTGACGCTTAGTGTGGGCCCCCAAATTTCCTCTCTGTGTTCTCGTTTTGTCATGCGTGCTGTAAAAAACTGTCAGATGTGGGCTCCATTTCATGCATCCCGTTCGCAGTTACCAAGCTTCTTCTGTTTGCTTAATCCCGCGCAAAGCATATTTTCAAATTGTTTATCCAACTACAACACACAAGTCTCCCACCGAGAATTTTTCATTTGCACGCATCGTGATCTTCCAAATCACCATGGGTGTAGAGACAGCTTCCAAATCTTTGGCAGCATCATCCCTGCCTTGCCTGTGCGAAAATAGAGAACTTGGGATGGGGTATGGACATCCGGTACAAGATGAACGATACTGCAAGCCCTTAAATATTTTAAGAATACTACAAGCCCTTAAAATAATATTATCGCCTCCCATTCACCACTTTTATAGTCAATCCAATACAAATATTTAGCTAATAATCAAAATCTTAGATAGTAAAATCTCTTTTAGTTGGAACCTATATTTCAATTTTGCTACTATCACAGAAACCATACCTCCTTCAACTAAAACCCATCCTCATAAGAAGCATCGGGATAAACCACGTTTTTTTTAAATATATTTATGTTATAAAAGACAAAGCATTAGTAAAAGGGACTAAAGAATGTGTCTACTTACTAATTTTAATATTTCCTTCCTAAGACCCTTGAAAGTTTGAAACAATCAATTTTTTCTTGGAGGGCCAAGGAAATCTATTTAAAAGAGTGGAATTTTAGCCTTATTCTTAAAAGTGTTTGCAAATGTTATGATTGACTTACAATGGTTTCCTTCTTCATAAAAAACTTAAGAACCTCTTTTTAAATTTAAAATTATTTTTTTCTATTTATTTTAATATTGTGTCAAGGGTTATTGTTAAGTTGCATCATTACCCAATACTTATTCCCTCAACAACATCTTTCTAAGATGAATATCAAAGTATATTCTTAGGATGATTGCTACAATATCATATTTTCTTGCCACAATCTAGTGTTGCATTGTTTATCAAGGCATTCTTAAGATGATTCTATCTTAGTTTAAAGTTGGATACATTTTCTTTGGTATAGAAAGGTGTTACATTGTGATCAATGCACTTTCTTATTGTCATGTGGTAGGGTCCATTAAAGTGGTTGTAGCCCCCCAAATTATGTTGAATGCATTTGTGACTCAAATGCTTAGAGACTTGTGTGTGTCTATGTGTATGCATGTTTGTGCATGTTTCAATTGGTTTATCTAGTGATATTGAATTCTAGATTGGTTGAGTGGTGGATACCATAGTTTCCCTAGAGATTAGCTAATTGGTCGATTCTTTGGTTTATTAGATTGGTTCTTGTAATCAGCAACAAAATTTCTTAGATGGTAAAAGCCATGCAATAATAAAATGGGTAGAAATTTTTTGAATGGTCACACACCTTAACAATACCCTTATGAAGTTGAATACCTCATTTTAATCGTGGATATGAGAAGTAGGAATTATAAGTGTTTTGGCCTTGGGCTAGTCTCCAAGAAAAGTAGTTTGTACTTTAATAATAAATATGTAACACATGTTCTTACATTCTTTAAATTAATTAAATCACTCTAGTTGTGATAAAGATTAATGAATATTAGATCTCTTAATTCATGAACCTAGCTACAATAATATTTTATTATTGTAATGAACTTTATGATCTTTGTTTACCCAATATTTCTATGTCTATAGGAGAAAGGGGTAAAATAAGAATTGGGTACTTTTGCATTATATGCATGCTTAGTGAATGGTAGTGAAGAATAAATTACATATGCCAAATTTAATGTTTCTTTACAATCCTTAATCACGTCTAAATTAAGAATTTTGCATTCTTGTACTTGATTTATGTCTACTTTTTATATGGGAGATTCATTTTATCATGTCCAAAGACTTATGTGTTGTGGCTAACATTAATCTCAACAAAAGGAGAGTTGGGTAGAGAGGGACTCCTAGAAGGTTGATCAATAGCAATAGTAGGGGATGAAACAACATCATGATGTTGTAGAACATCATGATTAGAAACAACTAGAGGAGAACACTGCAAATATGGAGAAGTCACAAGGATGGAGGATGCAATTGTCGAAGAAGTGAGAGGGTCTAACGTGTCAGAAGAAAAATTATCCTCAGAGGGGGCACCAACCTCTTGAGAGGAGCCCATAGAGTTAGAGTTTAAAGCATTGATTGTCGGCTATTCAACAATAACACTTTCCATCGAGTAGCAACACCTTTGTTTCGAGGCAACAAATAGTTGGAAACAAGATGATTCGTAGCGAAGCATCTCGGACAATGAAAGGGGGGGCCCTCAAAGTCCAACGATTCGGTCCAAGGCCTATTATCATAAGTATACATCTTTCTAATTTGGAATGTCATCATAAGCATATGTCTTTCTATTCAATGTAGATAAGGAAATAGATTTTTGGAAAGAATCTATAATAATGAACTTTAAGAGATGGATTTGTTCTTGACAATTTATTTAGATTATTGCTTCCTTAAAATTTGTTAGATCTCGTCACACTTTTAGGTTCCATTTTTTCTCATTCCCAAGCTATCCAACTATAAAATTTGTTAGTTTCCTTGGAAATACTCAATCTCTTATTTCATACCGACTGATGGGTATTCTTTTTCAATTTTGTTGGGTTCTCTCTACTCCTAGCACCCTTTCTATTTTCCATCCATATTAGAGCTTAGTAACTCATCTATGAACCGCTTTTATCCTTCTTCTAGCTTCTTTTCTCTTCTTCTTCCTTGTATTTTAAGTTAAACCAATTAAACCACAATGATAAACAAGTATTGCCTATTTTGATACACTACAAAATCTACTAACTTTCAAACATTAGATTTCATAATAATTGCATCATTATAGTAATTACATGAGAAATCCCTAATCAGTCTCAAAATTAAATCAAGATGTTTATCTTTAATGGAATGTTCGGTCCTTCATTTTCAACCATATTTTGATATCATACAGGATAGCCCAATGCAATCAGAAAAATGTAGTGTTTACTTAATTTAACTTCTTCAGTTTTTGCCCACACTATGTAAAGAAATATATTCTTACAAGATCAATAAATCCCTATTTAAAGTCATCCAAAAATTATGTTGGGTCCACATACATTGATTCTTATGTTTGTAAATATCATTAACTTGAGGCATGCATTGTCTAGGTCTAAAAATTTCCTTATTTTATCTTAACATAGGGTGACATTAGAGAGTTGGGCCTTAAAAAAATATTTAATATGGGTTGAGCCATCAAATTTAGTATGGGATACATGGCCAAATATCATTGGTACATTCTCACATTCATGAAATCTCAAGAAAATCTGACATACACAATTTTTAATTTTAATATTTGACATATGTTTTCTTAGGGTTAAGTTTAATACAAAAAATTGGCATACACTAATTGGTAGGTTTCTTCATCCTAGTTACAAACACATTATCGATCCTAACTTATTTGAAAGGTTGGATTTAGAATTTAAAGGATTTATCTTTAGAGTTCCACATACCCAAGATGCCTACTGACTTTCACTAATGTATGTACTCGAGTTTAAACTTGATAAAAATTAGCTTCCAGCCCTCATTGATACGGGAACACATGTATGTGGAGATTCACTTTGGCACATCAATGGATATAGATTCAATTGGAGCATCAATAGTTAGAAAATCCAATAGTACTTGCCACAAATGTTGGAATTTCATAAATTTAAACATGCATAGGCTCTTAGTTCCAAAACTATTATGGCATTATGAATAATAGCATACCATGGACATATGCATCCTTGAAAATTTTACTTATTAAATATCTCAATTTAAATTTTGAAATATGATGATATTTAAAAGTTCCTATAATTAACAAAATTAACTCACATGGATATACAAAACTTCATTACAACAAAAAGAAAGTAATATAATGAAAGCATACAAAACATTTTCACTTGTCTTCTTATACACCAAGCTTTGATAGCCATGTCAAATAATTTAAATTAGATATACCTCAATATTTAGTGCTCACAATGACAACAAAATAATACATCCAAGAGTTATGTTCAAATGTCTTAGTTTGAATCAAACATTGATTTTTGGATGAGAAAATAAAGGTGTGAAATGAGTGGAGAGATCAAGGGCTATCATGTCTAGAGAGGATAAGTAGCATAAGAAGAGAACAAGTTTCATGCTTGGAATGGAGGAACTATGGGAATATCCAAGATTGAAGGGGAATCAAGGGTGAGCAACATGTGTCTTGCATAGAGTAGATGATGAGGATCTAAGAAGCAATTTTTTGGAGGGCTATGAAAATATCTCCCATGCCTTTTGACATATGTACCCACTTGAGGAATTGAGAACATAAATATTTGAAGAATGATTGTTATGTATGTGTAAATGATTAGGTAACTTGATTAATTTATCTTATATGGTTAATAAAAAGTGCATAAAATAGGAAAATTAAATTAACATTACAGTTTATTCAATTTTTAGATGGGTTGAGATGGACTTATGTAAATAAGCATTTAGATTTATTTACCTAAGGTAGACTATAGAAAAAGCACGATTAGTTGGATTAAATCCTATAAATAGGATCAAATAATAATATAATTAATCAAATACAAATGATTAATTATAAATGAAATGGCAAGTGAGGAACAAAAATGCTAACATGTCAAACTTACTGTCTAAATATACTTTTCTAAATTGTTACGTGAATATTTAATTTCTTAGAAAAATATTGTTAAGATCCAAAATATGAGACACACTTGCAACATTAATTGCCAATTGATGGTGCAAAAAAGAAATCGAGCCATAAATTCAATCTAATTATCTCAAATATTTTTAAGTACCACATCCTAATCACAATAAAGTATGAAAATAATAATTAAAAGAATCACAAGAGGAATAAAACAAAACAATGGTAATGAGGACATTCAAGTTCTAAACTATAATTCCCACAAGAAAGGAAAGAAGAAGAATTAAAATTATAAGAACATCCTCATGTGTTCATTTGGTCCAATTCTTGCTTGTAGTATTTACATATTTTCTTCTCTTGAGAAATATTTAAAGAGAATTAAAATATTTCCTTGTCCAACTTGTTTAGGAGGTTTTAATAACTTTTGGTATCCTTCTATACCTTATTCTTTCTCTTATTCTCTCAATATATCTTGAATTATAATGTTCTTGCTTTACTAGGAATACCTCCTATGGGCTTAAGGAAATTGCTTCTTGTTCGTTTATATGTGCTCTATTGATAAATTGTTGTATTTGTGTTACATAAATTTTGAGTTTATATGGTATTCAAAGTCAAAGAAAGCATGTGAATTACTTATTCATTAGTTATAGTCCCATATTTGCAATAGCGATTTCAATGAAAATAAAATAAAATACAAAGAATGAGTTTGATAGACTATAATTGTGTTGTCTAATATTACTCCAGAGCACAACTAAATCTACAAATGAGTAATTGTTGGACTAAATTTTAGGAGTACATCTAAATTGGCTTTTGTCTATAGATGCTACTAAAATTCCTATATGAAATTCTTGTTTTTCCATAAGAATGGCCATATTCTTATTTTGATTATGTTGACTATCAAAAAGAAAAAATATTAAAGGTGGGTATTTTTTACCACATTGAGTATGTACATATAAAAGAAAAAGAAATAGAGAAATATGAAATTTCAGTTGAAAACCTTGTAATTAACTAATCAAATACATAATTTACCATTATATTCATAAGAGATGGTTAATAGATGATTAGCTAGGTATATGTAATATTAATTTTGTTATGCAAAAAAAAGAAAAATATTGAATCGATTGAAATTTTGAACAATTTTATGGTCATGCGTAAAATAAATTTTAAATTCCCAGCAAAAAAAGATTAGATAAAAATTATTGATTTTGTTTTATATTTTAAAAATATTTGCATTTATTCAAAAGTCCTTCAATTTAAACCACAATTTTATTTCCAAAAATAAATATCAAAATTAATCAAAGAAAAAAATCTAGAAAATAAAACTATTTTCCTTGTACTTTTTGGTGTTGTATTGCTACATTTTATTTATTTTTAGTTCGAAATTCATAACAATGGTTGATTCTAAAGGAGATTGTAAGAAAGATAAAAGAGAGACATTTTTGCTTAAAAGATAGAAGAGGAAGTGAACAAAACAAGAAGATAGGATGGTTAATAGATGGTCAATGGTGTGATTAATAAATGAGGTTTCATAGTACACATGTAATAGTTAAATAATGATAATATACTTTATTTTATATGATTATTTATAATTGTTGTTTACAACTATTGTTCTTTTATATTATTTTTCTTAGATTTTTTTAAATCATGATCTAATATTAGAATTTTATTGTTTTAGTTATGTATTATCAAAAGTTTTTTTTAAAATAGAATTTAATGTGTCAATCCAAAAGATAAAGTTGTATTTTGCAAATCTTACAAATGTTTTGTTTTGGGCATTGCTTCTTAATTCAATAATTAGATTTGAGATACAAAATTTGAAGGAAAATTGTATGTTATAGAATATCAATAATTTTTCATTGTGTTTGCGTTGAATCTATATTATTATAGATTGAGTAGACATATTTAATCTATTAAATTATTACATAATTTACCATTTTTATACAAGAAAATTATCATACATTTTAAATAATAGAAACGAAATTAAAGATGAGTGTGATATATATTAAAGCCTAAAAAGATATATGGTATCACGTGAAAAAGAGTTGTTTTAGCAGTTTAATGAATACATGATAGAACAAAATGCATACATGTGAGGGCATATGGAATAAGAATTTGCAGGCAGGCTACTGTGATCCCCATACCCCATCAAATCATACGAAATTTGTTTTACCACATCAAAATACTTGGAAGTTTGAAGACTGATTTGATACCCAACTATTCATCAATCAATCATCAGCTTGTACAACAAATTCTTTTTTGTTTTCAACAGTAGAATTGCCTGAAAAATATTGCAAGGGATGGTGTGCATACACTCCAATCTCTTTGGAATGAATCTACAGCTTACACATTTGGAAATTATCAACTTGAGCTAAATGATGGTTAGATTTCAAACATATATAATGTGTATAACTATCGTGTTAATGAACTTTTTAGTGACTAAAAAAGATTTTGCTTGATTTTAAATTGAAATTATATTTCATTGGAGATAATTTATGAATAATAGAACATTTATATGTTTGTGTGAATATTTACTAGAATTTAATTATGTAGTTTTGAGTTAGTTCTCATTGATTCATATTTTCTGAATAGTGGTTTATATGAACTTATTTTTCCTTATTAGAGTGGCATTTACAATGTGAAGCACCAAAATTTTCTAGGAGGTCATCCATCTCAATACAACTCTATTTTAAATTAAATAAATCTTAAAAATTAAATTATTAATAAATGTTTAAAATAAAATAACTATTTTTAATTAATTTTAAAATGTATATTTAGAATTTATGCACAAAATCTTTATATTGTCTTCAAATGTAACTTCAATGTCTCACTTTTTCCACCCCAATAAAAAACTTTTTAACATTTAAATTTACAAAAGTTTGAATCTCTCCTAAACCTGTTTCATAGAAACTACATTTTTTCTTGTGCTGTTTTCTTTTAAATGGAATTGATTGAGTGAAATTGACATTAATGATTAAGGTTATATCTTATATTGTGTCTCCTTAAATCTAGGGTGCTTTTAGGTGTGTTAGATTAGGTAGGATCTGTACAATCAATGTGCAGTTTCTAAGTTTCTAGGTGAGAAAGATGAAATGTATAATTATTATTAGAATTGAATAATTATTTATTATCTTTTGATAAAAATGAAATGTAAAATTATTATTAATGTATGGTCGCCTCATGAAAACAACCAAGAACTATTCAAAATATTTCAACCCTGCAACCCCTTCATTTTGACCCCACACTTTAACTTATATTACAATTCATGCACATATAAATACAATCAATTTGTTTTGACTACTATTAATTTTGCAATATATAGATTAAATAAAAAAATTCCTATTTAACTATTGAAAAATATGATATTTAAATAGAACCCAAAGAAGTACCAAATAATAAATAATAATTCCCTAAACCATTTAGATTTTTAATACTAAAGATATCCAACCAGAGCTTCAATTTTTGCATCAGTTATACTTGCATCATGAAGAGGCCTCAGAGTAGAAGCATATGAGATATGTTGTTGTTTTGGATTTTGAAAGACTTCTGCAATTGCCTCAAGGTAAAATCATATTTAAGTAGAAAATTCAAAAGAAAAGTGGTCATAGAAATATTTCCTTTAGTTATTAATATAGTATTGATGGTAAATTGTCTCTAGAATCTATTAAGACTATCTATATTGAAGTTGAAAAGTTTGATGTATTTTACAAACATTATAAAAAGAGGAAAATTAATAATGTATGTTCATGAATATGAGGATCCTGTTGGAGTAAGCAACTCCTTTGAAAAAGAAGGGCCATACAAAGATATTGAGTTAGACCTATTGTACGATAAGTTAAAATGGTCTTACTAATGAAAATTATATGTCATGTTTGTTGTTCTTAACATGTATGTGTTCTTAATAGTTTAAAATTAATAAATGAAAAAAATAGAGCAATAATTAAAACATGAAAACTAAGCAAAGAGTTGTTTCTAGACTTCAATAAGAAACTTGTATGGGTCGCCATAATTGGTAATGGTGTTGGCACCTGCATCTATGCCATGTCATTTCAGTTGGGCATATCTTGCAAGAAACACAACGTAGTTGTTCAGTTGTGCATCACTTTAGAGTTGAAATGAGATGAGAAATTCAAATTTCCTTCCAAGTCATCCACTTTGGTCTTTAGAGCAGCCATCTTTGTAGTACTCTGGCCATATTCAGTGCATCGCTTGTAGACAAGTTCAATAGTGAGAGTTGGGTCAGATTATTTTGAATTTTAGGAGACATTCATCTCTTCCCACATATTAGGACCCTTAATTTATTTTTCGTCATTTTCTTCATATTCTTTCTTATCTTTTTCTTTGTTTTGTGTCAAAACATTGAAAATCTCCTTAGCATTGAGATTGAGTGTTGGATAACCAACGATTTGGTTAGATCTTATTATGCTCAACCTAGGTCCCCCTACCCTATATTTTGTTTCAGTGATCATGATAGGCACCTTATCATCCACATCTATGGCTTCCTAATTCTCATTGGGGATAAACTCTTCCTCCCCGACAAATGTATCATCCTCCTCAACAAACTAAAAAAAAAAACTATTTTTTGGTTTTCTTGGCTTTGAGGCTTTTGAGATTCCCAACAAGACTTCGCTTAGCAAGTGTCTTATCAACAACATGAATTGCCAGAGGGATATTTTTTAGGTTTAAAATCCCATGACAACATCTTTATGAGGGTAGGAGATAGGGATCTTAGGAGATTTAATTTTGGACAAACTTGGAGAAGAGCATGGTTTTGCAATAACATGGCGGAGGACTGTGAGGTGATATCCAAAGAGGGGGGATGCATTTTCAAATTTTCTTTTGAGTGGGATGAGCATGGCACTACAATACATAGGGCTTTTAGTTTTACTCTTCACAAACACCAAGTTGTAGGGTAAGCAACTTTCTAACTGAAAAGACTCACAAGCAAGGAATTATCAACAATGCAAGCCTTAATAGGTTTTGAAGGTCATAAAGAAAAATGGAATCTATAAAGATGAAATATTAACCCTTTGATGGAGTGGGATAGAGGCATTACCAAGTTTTTTTCACAAATATAGGATTCTAGAGAAGAAAGCAAGTAAAGGGGAAAACTAATAACAGTTTGTTTTGAAAGTTATTCAAGAGAGTAAAATGACAATGATAAAAGCTCTTGAAATGGACCTCTAAGGTAAATTACTTCATGATCATAAAATATACCTTATCTTAGGGAGGCGAGGGACTCTCTTAGTTGAAACCATCATGCAATTTCATAGGAACCTTACCCTCCCTAAAGAAGGGCTATTACCGTGTTGTATAAATTTAATTTTAATTTTTTTATCCGTTATTTCATTATTTTATTTTATAATAATTAGTATGTGAAATGTATTTATTTATTTATTTCAATAAAAAGATAAATGTAAATTTTGTTTAGATATTATTATTTTTTATTTTTGAAAGTGTTTGGATTTGAACGTATTTATTTTGTGAAGTAATTATGGAGAAGGGTGAGTTAAATTTGGGATGTGAACTTTTTAAAAGAAATCTTTTAGATTTTGATAGTTTTATAAAACTTTTGATTAATTAGTTATTTTTCTACACTTAGAAACATGGTGTGTTGTCTATATTAAAACTCTATTAATGATTAGTTGTTTATTTTATATTTGTCATTTAACAAGGTTCTTTTTTATTTAAGCATAATTCATAATTCTATTTTTCTATTTGATATAAATTTAATTATGTTTCATTGATTTAGGTATCTGGTTCTTATTGATTCCATTTAATTAAATATGTTAAATTCAATACAACAAGAAAATATGGAGCCATATGCAAGCTTAGCTATGTATGTAGTATAACAAACTAATTGGACATCAAGTTTTACTTAAAAGATATAGAGGTTTAAATATTTTCATTTAATTGTAACAACACGACTCTAGCTCAAATGAATCAAGAAATTATGCAATACAAAAGTACAACAATACTTAAAGAAACATGAAGTTTTAAATCTTTTAATTTGATATTAACAGTTGAACTCTAGAGTAAGCATGAACCAAGGATTCAAGCAATAAAACAGTGCAACAAACCTATGATATGAATCTTCAACACAAATTCATTGATGACATAGTTTGGCCATATTATATATTTCATAAAAATGTGGCACTTCATCAATAAAGGACCAAATACATCAAGTTTCGAATAAATTAAGGTGCTCAATTGATAAATCAAGGAATAGGTAGCCCAACCATGTGTTTATTAAATTTTCTTAAAGGAATGAAATACAAAACTCCAAATAAATTGGTCACTTCATTAACATGGATAAAGGCTTGATTGATAAAACAAAAACTAGGTGCTTAAGGAATGAACTACAAATTGACCTTACTTAAATTAGGTGTTTGAATGGTAGGTTGAGGACTTAATTCTTGAGGCACATGTGAACTCACAATACTGGTTCCCACTTTTTGGTACATCCTGATTTTTACTGAAATCGTGCATTTTTTAGAAAATATAATGATTTAAGCTTTAAGAGGTCCCATTTGAAGTAATTAATTGAAGAGATTTAGATCAACGGCTCTTAGTTCAAAATTTCTTGGATAGAACCTCTCTACTTCTAAATCATACTTGCAATGGAGTCTCCTTTGCATCTATCAAATGCTGATAAAAAACCAATTTTACATTAGCTTTTGGGGGATCAAATGAATTCATTTAGAAGTTTTATTTTTTTAAGTATTTAGTCCTTATTATAAGCTTTCCAAATAGTATAATTTTTAATATATTTTTATATTACTTCTTATGAATCTAGGTTTTTCACTGAACATGAATTTCTTTGTTCAATGCATTAGAAAAAATAGTAAACTATTTCAAAAAAATTCTGAAAAAAAATCTATGCCCTAGGTATTGATGTCTTCTTTCTAACAAAAAAAATAAAATTGAATTTTGATATATATAGAACAAGTTGTGTTCAAACGTACACCTATATCTAAAATATAATTAGTCAGACTTCAAAACTAAATAAAATGAAAAATATTCAACATATCACTATCAAACCAACTACATGCCCTAGGTGTTGAGGTTACAAACTAAAATTCAAAATAATTAAGTTTTTATCATTTATAGAAAAAAAATTGTGTGTTTCAGGATGCACGTCACTCTTAAAAAATGTTGTTTACTGTAAAAAAACTACTTTTCGAGGGAGATGGAAAAATCAATAAAATTTTATTCAAAAAAATTTGAAAAAAATATATTTAGAATCTGCAAACAAGATGTTACAAATCACTAGTGTGCCTTTATCAAATGTTTATATAAAAACAAGCACAATAAATCTCACACAATTAAGGAAATGATTAATAAATTGAGGACTAAGTACTTGAGGCATGATAATATGATTTTTAATAAAGAGTTACTGCTCTAAATTAATAGCTCTATTTTGAATCAAAAAGTAATTATATAATGAGATATGGTGAACTTAATGCAATCAAATTCAATAAAAAATGTATCATAAATAGAATTGAAAATCCACCATAAAGTAGATACAAACCTTAGCATAAAAAAACTCCACACCCAAAGAGACCCAAACATTTCTTAATAATAATGGGGTGGCCAAAGGTAACCTAGGGCCAGAAAGATGTGGAGGATTGTTGCGAGACATAATGGCAATCTTGTTTCAACGGTGGTACTCCCCTTGGGAATTCAGATTAACCACCTTGCTGAAGCCATAAGAGCATACCAAGGACTCAATTTAGCAAGAAAACATAACTACAAGCTTGTGTGGGTGGAGGGTGATTCCAAAAATATTATTAACTATCTCAAAGGTATATCGAAGCCCTCTTGGAATGTCAAAGTTTAGATTAATAAGACTAGGGAAATTATTAACTCTTTTCATCAATGCTTCATATCCCACGTTTTTAGGGAGTCCAACTATGTGGCTGACTACTTAGCTACTAAGGGAGTGAGAAGTACTAGTCAAGTGAGTTGGACCATTAGGGATAAATTGGACATTGAACTCTATATGCTTTCTCTTCCTGATAGAAGTCGAGGTAGCTAAATTTATGGGCACTCTTGCCATCATTACTAGATATGTATCTAGAAAGATTGGCCCCTTCCTGCATATGGCATGTGTTTATAGAGGTCAGTGTCATTATTGCAAATTTAATTTGCATTCTTTGTGGGTCGATATTGGCTTCATTTGGGCTTTCTTTCTCAGTCTGAAAGTCATGAGCTTCTTCAGTCATAAAGTAAAGAGAAGAATGGGTGGAGCTAGGAAGAGAATTGAACCTCCAAGTTGTGTGCAACTCAAGAAGGATAAGAAATTATAGAGGCTCGTGGAGAAAAGGGGTGTCACCCCCTATATTGAGAGGTTAAAGGGGAGAAATAAGGATGTGACGACCTATTTCGAGAAGCATTGGAAAGATGGCACTATCACTCTTGCATGGGCACAAGACATTGCTTATTGATGAGAGTTTGATTGCATAGGTCACTAGCCTTTTGATTGATGGGATGAAATATTACAGGGACGGAAACTACTCGGAGATGGTGGTGCGGAACTTTCCTAAAAATGAAGAGGAGAAGGCCAAGATGGTGAAGAAAATGACAAGCTACTACGACATCTCTATCATCAAGGAATTATGGGCGAAACTCCTCAAGGTAATTATGGAATATTTCACTCTTAATGGTTGTTTCACTAGGGTTTATGGACATCAATTTGTGCTTCTGAACCACTTCCATCATGGTGTCAAGGTGTCCCTTCCATTTTATCTGTTGTCTTCCTTGAGGGCTAATTTTAGGGACAATAAAAAATAACCTTATTAAATTCCCCATCCTCCATGAAGGACTTTTGGTGCTTATTGACTCTCATTTTCGTGCCCTCCCTGCCCCGTCTGATTATATCCCTTCATCTTATGAGGATGAAACTAGCGTTGGGGAGTCAGGAGGTGAGGAGTCCAAATAGGACTCTGAGGTGGATTCTCCTCCCCCTCATAAAAAAGACAAATCTGAGATTTCCCTAAAGGCCAAATCTTCTTTGGGTAAGGGTGAGAATGTGCGGAAGCAGTTGGTTGTTTCATCTTCATCCACCTCGACTAGCAAATATTCCTCTGTGTCTAGTGGTAATAAGGCTAATTTTGATGGCTCAACGGGTGGTAATGGGGCTTGCATGAAGCCTAATAACTAGATCTTTGAGAAGGCCCCTTCGCTGCCTCTGCAGAATACCATCAAGGACCTTCATGCCAAGAGTGCGAAGCTGAGTGATAAGAGGGATGACTATGAAGATGTTCTTGGTATGGCTAGGGACCACGCCATTGATACTTTCAGCATGTTTAAGTGGCTCTTTCATGAGCTTAAAGAGGTCAAACTCAACCAAAGGGCCTTGGGTAGTAAGATGGAAGCTATTCATGTGGTCTCTGCTCAGGATAATCAGAAAGGTAATAGGAAATGGACGGAAGATGAAAAGAAATCTATGGTGGACTACGTCAACAGAGCAGTTGAGGGCATTGATTAGATTCAAAAAATATTTGAGGATAGGCTCACCCATGTAGAAGAGAACTATAAGAGAATTCAAGCCACTCTCATCATAATTATGACCACCAGTCACAAGATTATCAAATAGATGGTGGATGCCATGAAAGCTATGGTGAATAATCTTGACAATGTACAACAGGAGAAAGTTATGATCAATATTGGTGATGATAATGAGAAGACTCGGGCTGATCAAGGCCCTTGCAAGCGGACCTGGGACAACATGAAGAAGAAAGTTGCGACTCAAAGCGTGGATTACAAAGAGATGAGGATGGTTGCTAACAATATGAGCCTATTGGAGGTTGAGGTTGTTGAGACCCTTAAGAGCCTCATGTAATTGTGTTGTCTTTTTTGTGTTTTTGTGTTTTGTGTTCTGGTTTTTTGCTAGTTTTTTGTCAACCCGTTTGGGCGTTTGCTAGTTTCTTGACTACTCTATGTATTGTCCTATCTTTTGTAGCCTATTTTGTTTTGGATCATCTAATGCTTTGATTCTAAGCCTTTTAGAATCTTCTATGTAAAGGGTTTCAGGGCCCCTTCAAAACCTATTTTTGCCTTAATCCAAAACATTTCTTAATAATAAAATAAGTTAAAGTGCATTAACTTATCTCTTTGAACTCTATTAACATAGCCATGCTCAAATGACTATTGCATCCCTCTTTTTCACTAATATTATATTATGTTTTATTTGCACTATTGTGTGATGTTTAGACAATGTTAATTGAACAGCGGTTCAGAATTTCTTATGAGAAAATTATTTCATTTGATAGCTAATGAAGTTTTGTGTCGCTATCTAATCGGATGGCTTAAATCACACACACTAAGCTTTGACTTCTAGGTTTAAAAGTGTTAAACACTCGAAGTTGATTGACATTCTCTAAGCTTAATATGTTGTTTAGTGTGTGTGGTTTAAGGTTGGCCCTATCTAATCATATCCGTACATGTCAAAATAATTAATGAGATTATCACCTAACTACATTCTTATGACCTAGTGTTTGCAGAAACTCATTATCCTCTAAAAAGGGAGGGGAAGTATCATCAAGTAGAGGATGTAAATTGGTAAAAGGTCAAGTTTCCATCTGAGTCTCTTAATCCTGTAAGTATTTTCCATGTCATGAGATGTTAGTGTCTAGGGTTGCAAAGTCGTGATCTAGGTTTATGGTTTGTCAAGTCTAGATTGTCAAATGAATTGTTAAGATTCGTTCTTTAAAGTGAAATCATGACATTGACTCAAACTTTAATATAACCAATTGTAAAACTAAGAATCGATCAGATAAATCATTATGAAAATTTGCTTTAATCTTAATGCCATAGAATACAATACATAAATGATTATGTATACATAGTCATACACGTATCACTTGGTAATGCAAAATGAATCATATGAAATATTCTTTGCCTACAAAACAACCTGATTCTACTAGCATCTCAATGTAGCAATAGATAGGAAAAATGAATACAAAATACCATGAATGGTATTCCAAAACAAGTTGCCAATACCACATACCCAAAAGTAGAGGCCCAAATCCTTGTGGGATATCTTACACCTCACCAAAATGGTCAACATACCTTGAATAATAAGTAATTTCTCTTACACTCCTTAGATCTACCTCCTTTATCATGTAAACATAATTGATTCTATTGTAATGGTCAAATTGACCAAAATCCTAATCCTAGGCACTCCATGTGAAGATTGACCAAAGTTGTCATAACATCCAACAATAGAAGACACTATTATGCCTTCTTACATGTTATGATGTGTACCCAATTTCTAATAGCTCCCTAAAAGAAACTCTTGAGATAAAAGGCAAGAGGATAAATAATTAGTAAATAATTAACCTACCACATAGAGAGCCATACAAGTCTACCTTCTTCATGCTCCATGGAGATATAAATAATTATGTATTGACAATGTTAAACATAAATATTATAACTTGTCTACTTATCTAGGATTTTCAAGGTGAATGACACCTAATCTCAACACTCAATTCTAGCTATAAAAATTGATTGAGGGAGTTGTAAAAGAATTGGGTGTATCAAAAACCTTACATGAACTAGGTACTCAAAAAATAAAGAGAAGATTGATTAATAAATAGGGAATTCGACACCCATATCATGCCTTTATTAGTTTCTATCATAATTATACTTTTAAATTACTTTTACAACAACAAAAAAAAAAAACTCAATATCTATATGACAATCTCACTAAAAAATTTAAATTTATTTATATCTATGAAAAAAATCAAACATCTTTAAAAAATTACATTGGCATGAAATCCATAAATAATCAAGTGGCTCTTAGTTATTTGATAAAGTTTATTGAAGTTTAATAAGTATGCCTTTAGATTACTTTTACAAAAAACTCAATGTCTATGAAAAATCTACTACAAATTTTATTAATAATATATATATAAAAAAGAATTTGAACATCTTTCAAAAACTACATTAGAATGTGAAGATGAGAAAATATTATGGATAAATGCATAAAATAATAAGATCTAAAGCGCAATAACCATTATACCTTCTCTTGTTTGAGCCAACGTAGAGGCACCCTTCTCCATTTGATTTTCTCTTTTGATGTTAATGAGAGGAATGTGGTTGCTCAAAACGACAACATGATGTTATAATAAGGGTGGTTGAGTGATGAAATGGGCAACATAAGGATAGCTATGTATGAAGAGATGATGAAAATGAGAGAAGAGGCTTTGATTTATAAGCTTTTAATGAGGAATATCAATGGTCAAGATTCAATGTCAAATAAATGGTTACGATTAAATGGGGGTGCAAGCCTAGATTTAAAGGCTTAGCCTTGTGACAAGTTTCGTGCAAGGAGAAGTGAGATGTAAGGGCTAAGTGGCATGCATGGGGAATCTCATGAAAGAGACATGTCTATGACATGTGTAAGAGGTGGGGCGGCTATGATATGACTTTTCATGCTCACACATGTGTGAGCAAGAGGAGGGTAGGGACACTTGTAAAATGATGGCAAGTTTAGATATTAATCCATGTAAATGGATTCAAGGGCTAGGATTAAGTGGACAAGGATTGAGGTGAGGTGTAATTTAATAATAGGAAAAATGGTAATGAAGTTTAATTAGCTTAAACCAATTAATTCATTGTGTCACAACCCTCCTTTATCACTGTTGGATTTAAATCACAATTTTATTTTATCTTTGGATAAGCTATTTAAATGATTGAGTAAATGTTATAAAAAGAATGAAAAATAATAACACACACAAACACACACATGGAAAATATACATTATTTTTATTTATTTAATTTCCACATCCAATTATGGCACATGTTGTAGGAAGAATAAGAAGCTTCTAGAGGATTCTCCACCACCTTGCATGTAACTCCTCCACTAAGTCTAATCAATTTGCATGAAGTCCAAAATTGGGAAAGAATCTCCTTTTTAATTAAATTTTCTAGATAGTGGAATGGAGGGAATTTTCTTATAAAATTATATGCAAGTTTCAAAGAGGGGAGTTGATTATGTTTTGAAGGAAATTTTCCAAGTTTTAGAACTAGATCTTTTTGGTAGTCTCATTTTCGTTGCAGGAATTTTAAGTTGTTGTTTAGGGTTTCTCTCAAGCTGCAAGGAAGGATCATAAGGTTAGCTAGTGGATTCAACATCAAGCTCGATAAATCAGGTTCTCTCCTCGTTGTTTATCTTTACATTTACTTATGAGGAATTCGTATTATCAATAGTTATAGATCTTCCTTTATATAAAGAAACTCTTTTATTTGATTTTAAATCTTTTATTGAGGATAAATAGTAATGATGATGCTTTCATATAGTGCATGTAAAATATAGCTATTTAAATTATTTTATTTCCCTCAAGAAAATATGCACATGATCTTGCTTTTGTTTTTCTTCTAAAAATTTTAGCAAAAGAAAATCATATTCCTTTATTTGTTTAAAATCTCTTTTTCTAAAATCAAAATTCCTCCTGTGTGATTTGAATCTTTATTCCTCCCTCTGATTCTTTTCTCTAGTTCTTCGAATGGAAATCCAAATCTTACTCTTTAAAATCTCTCTGAGATTATCTTTAAAATCTCTCTGTGCTTATCTTTAAAATCTCGTTGTGATTATCTTTAAAATTTCTTTGTGATTATTTTTAAAATCTCTCTGTGAATATTTTAATCTCTCTGTGAATATTAATTAAAATAAAATCTCTCTGTGAAATGAGTTGAATAAAATCTCTATGAAATGAGTTGAATAAAATCTCTATGAAATGAATTGAATAAAATTTCTGTGAAATGAGTTGAATAAAATCTCTGTGAAATGAGTTGAATAAAATGTCTGTGAAATGAGTTGAATAAAATCTCTGTGAAATGAGTTGAATAAAATCTCTTTGTGAATATTGGTTCAAACTCTGTGAATATCAGTTGAATAAAATCCTCCTGTGAATACTAGAAACGAATTCTGGAAATAAACAATTCCCTTGTGAAATCTGGAACAAACCTCCTGCCTATGAATGCTGGAATAAGCTCTCTCTCTCTCTCTCTCTCTCTCTCTCTCTCTCTCTCTCTCTCTCTCTCTCTCTCTCTCTCTCTCTCTCTCTCTCTCTCTCTCTCTCTCTCTCTCTCTCTCTCTCTCTGTAAATGTCAACCTCCTGTTTACTGTAGAATCAATCTAAAACAATTGTTTGGTCATCTATTTTATCCATGTTCTTGTTCTCACAAATAAATTCTCTTTTGTTTTTATATATCATTAAGTAATTGGGAATATGAAACCATATATATATTAAGTTTAAATTAAAATGTATTAATGTTGCATTATAATTATATTAAGTTTATTTTAAATGTTAAAATATATTAATGTTGCATTATAAATATATTAAATTTATTTCAAGTTAAAATATTTTAATGTTGCAAGTAATTCACAGACTTCGAAAATTATTTGAATGATGCACGGAGGCGTCAGGGGTGGCGGTACCTCCCCCCCCCCCCCCCCCGCACTACCCCTGTGGTCACTGTCACGACAGTGGTCGTAGGGGAGTGGAGGGGCCCACGGTGTACTGCAGGGGTGATGGGACCCCGTGGTCCCCACCTACCCACCCCCCTATTGATTATTAAACATTAACCATTCGCCATGTTTTTTTTGTCGTTATATTATTTAGTTTTTTTTTAATAAAAGTATAAAATACAATTTAGAAATAAATGTATAAATTGCAAATTTGAAATCGTTAATTTTCTTTTCCTTAGTATAAACTTTGAGTTATTAAATTAACTTAGAAAATTAATAAATATTGGGGATTATTGAGGAATGAATTCACGATTAACTTATCTATAATAAATACTTGTAAATTATATTATATCAAATGTTATAATTAGAATCATTTGATCTATTAAGATCCATTGGGCATTTAGTTGGCATTAAGCAAATAATTCACATTAATATGATTAGAATCAAATGCCTAAATTTAATTGCTATTTTTGGATTGTTTAATCATGCATGCAAATTACTTATAGATTAATTACATTTATTGACGTTTTTTTTTACACATGTAATTATTAATATGCAAGTTTCATGATGGTCATTGTTATGCAAAGTTATATTTCAAGTTTTGAGTAATAAATAATGTTAGTCATGGTTTTTATTCCATGTAATTCATCAAGTAGTTATTTCAAGTAATTGAGCTTTGCAATGTCTAAATTCATAATTATTTTTCAAGCACGATGTTTATCACAAGTCAGAAAATTAAATAAAGGAAGTTGGAAAACCAAAACCTAGTAGCGTTCGGTATATACAGTGCCTCTGGGTCACGCTTACAGGTAATGTCGTCGTGTTGATCTACTGCACTTAACGCCTAATAAAGCTACATCAACGATGTCTATGGCATCATCCCTATAAATCATCGGGGAGTAATAAGGGACACTTGGAAGTTAAAATCCAAGGGGCGGATAATCCCCCTTGGATCGATAATTTAATAAGATAATTCTAAACGATCTTTCATCCGCTGAGTTAAACTATAGTAAACCCCTATAGGGATGTTGAGTGAAATGCTTTTATGAAATTGTTTTAATCTCGAAGATTGTTGTCGATTGACAATTGGTCAAGGGTGATGCTCATGATAAGAATTAGGATCTAGCTGTTTTAGGCCACAAGCAATAGGCCATCTTGAGTCTTTGCTTAAGCGCTACCATCGTGGGTAGCAACTGTAGAGAAACTGTTTGGGACATTGACCCTAGAAAGGGTTGCATACCCACTAATCAGTTTACATCAAACCATAGAATAGAAAATAGAACTACATACTTTACGCCTTGATCCCATGTCGAAGCGAGTATGTAGGCAGTCTTGGGATGGAGTTGTCCCTTGTACTCAGGCGTTCGTGGGTGGGGTCTAGGCTTGGTAAAAGAAAGAATGAGTAAGAATCCTATTTTGAAATATAATATAATTAAATTGTAAAAAGTAATTCAATGCATACTCGGAAGGAATCCCGTATGGATTCGCTTGACTTCCCGAGGCTTTAAGCCAAATTCTGAGGTAGAATTCAAGCTTGTATTATGTTATTTAATTACTCCTAAGGACGGCGACCTCGGTGCACTTCTGTTAGAAGAGTGTAGTACTTAGTGAGTGGCTCAGGACCCGAATGGTCTCAATGAGTCTAAGTCTCTGGCCAGAGCACATCCTATCCTGATTGGATAGATGCCTACCCCATATGGGTAGATGCCTATCCCGTATTGGATAGATGAAATCTTATGCCTACCCCGTATGGGTAGATGCCTATCCCGTATTGGATAGATGGAATCTTATGTCCCCCATGGACAAATGCCTAACCCATATGCTTAGATTCTCATCCTGGATGGATGAATGCCTAATCCAAATGGATGGATGCCCAGAGTATGCAATTGAATCAAACTCAATGATTAAATTTAACCAAAAAAAAAAGAATCGTCAAATTTTGTTGGGTTAAATATGGTGGGTTATTACATGTGGTATCAGAGCAAAAGTTCAACTCTAGGCCTTGTGCTCACTTCAATTTACACAACTAAGGGAATTTTTTGCAATGATAGAAATTAAATTTTAAAAATCTTAAATCAAGAACTTACTAAGCGTTTGTCGAGGGCAAGGGTACAATTTCCTGAGTTTGAACAAGGGTAGACCTCTATGTGGCACCCCTAGGATTATATGATATAATTATTGGAATGAGTTGGTTAACAGACCATCAAGCTAATTTAGATTGCTATAACAAGGTTGTGGAATGTTTGGATGATGGAGGAAAAAGGGTCAAAATCCAAGGAAAGTTTAATCCCATTAATATAGAAACCATATCAGCCATGCAATTAAAGAAGGAAAGAAGAAGAGGAGGCCTAATCTATATGGTTGAAATTGATGAAGGAAAAGAGGAAAATACACCAACCTTTGAAAATACCCCTTTCTTAAAAGAATTCAAGGATGTTTTTCTAGAAGAATTACTCGGCTTACCCCCTAAGAGGAAGTTTGACTTTTCTATCAAAGTGCTACCAGGAGCGGAACCAGTATCAAGGGCACCTTACCGAATGAACACAGCTGAATTGCAAGAGCTCAAAATGCAATTAGAGGAACTCTTAGCTAAAGGATTAATAAGGCCAAGTGTATCACCATGGGGAGCGCCAGTTTTGTTTTTTAAGAAGAAGGATGGAACCTTAAGGCTATGCATCGACTATAGGATGTTGAACAAAGTAACCATAAAGAATAGGTATCCCTTACCTCACATAGAGGATCTTTTTGACCAAATGAAAGGAGAAGCAGTTTTCTCAAAGATAGACCTCCGGTCAGGGTACCATCAACTCAGAATTAAGAGGGAAGACATTCCAAAAACAGCTTTCAGGACTAGATATGGGCATTATGAATTCAAAGTAGTTCCTTTTGGTGTAACCAACGCCCCAGCTGCATTTATGAACCTAATGAATAGTGTACTCCATGACTACTTGGATAAATTTATTTTGGTATTTCTGGATGACATATTGATTTACTCTAGGAATGAAGAGGAACATTTAGTGCACCTACAAATTATTTTTCAAAGGTTGAGAGAACATAAGTTATATGGGAAATTGTCAAAATGTGCCTTCTTCAAGGAAAAGATTCACTACCTTGGGCATATAATATCAAAGGAAGGAATAGCAGTTGATCTAGATAAAATAAAGGCAATAGTAGAATGGTCGATCCCTAAAAATGTTTCAGAGGTAAGAAGCTTTATGGGGCTAGCAGGTTACTATAGGAGGTTTGTGGAAGGATTCTCTAAGATAGCAAACCCCATCACCTCATTAAAAAGGAAGGGTAAAGGGTTTGTGTGGACAAAACAAAGTGATAAGGCATTCCAAATTTTGAAAGGGAAACTAACTTCAGCACCCATTCAAAAAGTACCAGATCCGAATGGACACTTCACAGTCGTAACTGATGCTTCTATTGAAGGTTTAGGAGGAGTACTTGTCCAAGATGAAGGGGTAGTAACTTACGAATCTAGAAAGCTAAAGACTCATGAAGTCAGTCATGCACCCCATGACTTAGAGTTGGCAGCAATTGTGCATGCCCTACAAAAATGGAGACACTTCTTACTAGGGAAGCCCTTTGAGTTAAAGTTAGATAACCAAGGACTAAAGTACATCTTTACCCAACCCCACTTAAATGCCAGACAAATAAGGTGGTTAGAGTTTCTAAGTGAATATAATTTTGAAATTGAATGTATTAAGGGGAAGGAAAATAGGGTGGCAGAAAGTAGGAGGAGACACTTGATGACTATAGCAACATTCAAAACTTCTTTTAAAAGGTAAGTAATGGATGAACAAGGGCATGACCCATGGTATAAGCAAGTCAAATTGACTTTAGAATATGATCCAACCGATCCTAAGATTGAAGGGTATACATTAGATGAAGATGGGTTGCTCAGATACAATAATAGAATCTATATTCCTAATTCAGGGAACTTAAGGGAAGTAATCTTGTCAGAGGCTCACAATGCTCCTTATTTAGGGCACCCAGGAGTTAACAAACTTTATGCAGATCTAAAGAAGTTACACTTTTGGCAAGGGATGAAGAATGACATTGTCAAGTATGTGGCTAAATGTTTGGAGTGTCAAAGTGTAAAGGCAGAACATAGACATCCAGCTGGATTGTTACAGTTACACGATGTACCTCAACACAATTGGCAAGTTATTAGCATGGATTTTGTGCAAGGGTTGCCCATGTCACCTTCTAGGCACGATGCAATAATGGTGGTAATTGACAAACTCACTAAAGTGGCACACTTTATACCAGGGAATCTGATGGATGATGCACCTACCTTGGCTAGGTGCTTTGTTAGGGAAATAATTAGGTTGCATGGAATACCAGAGAAAATCATATCAGATAGAGATGCTAGATTCACTTCAAGGTTTTGGACCACTCTTCAATTAGCTCTAGGAACTCAACTAAATTTTAGCACCGCATACCATCCTGAAGATGGTAAGACAGAAAGGACAAATCAGATTATGGAAGACCTACTTCGCATGTATTGCATGGACCAACAAAGGAAATGGGAAGAGTACCTACCTTTGGTAGAGTTTGCTTACAATAATACATATCAAACATCTTTGGGAATGACACCTTTCGAAGCTTTGTATGGTAGACCATGTCGAACACCTTTGAGTTGGGACAGTCTTGAAGATAGAGTGATTGTTGGACCAGATATGTTGAAAGAGATGGAGAGGAAAACTAAGGAAATTAGGCAAAGATTGAAGGAAGCCTCACATAGGCAAAAAAGTTATGCAGACAAAAACAGGACACCAAGGGAGTTTGAGGTGGGAGAGAAAGTCTTCCTAAGGGTTAGGCCACACAAGAGTTCCATAAGATTTGGGAAAAGGACTAAGCGTGCACCTCGTTATGTTGGACCCTTTGAAATATTGGGAAGGATTAATCTAGTTGCATACCGGTTGGCCTTACCTCCCCAGTTGAGCCGAATCCATGATGTCTTCCATGTGACTCTTCTTAAAAGGTATGTACCTGATGAGAAACACATTTTGAATTGGGATGCTTTACAGGTCCAGGAAATGGGAGGAATAATGATAGAGCCATTCAAAATCTTGGAGAGGCACCAGTGCCAGTTGTGCAACAGAGAGGTTGATCAATGCAAAGTGCAATGGGACCAATATGATGAAAATAATGCCATGTGGGAAGATACTAAGAAGATGCAGCAGTTGTTTCCTTTTTTATCTTAATCATGAACTATAGACTCTTTTGGATGCGTTCAATAAGTGCATCGGGATGATGCACAAATTAAGGGGGGGAGGATGTCACAACCCTCCTTTATCACTGTTGGATTTAAATCACAATTTTATTTTATCTTTGGATAAGCTATTTAAATGATTGAGTAAATGTTGTAAAAAGAATGAAAAATAATAACACACAAACACACACATGGAAAATATACATTATTTTTATTTATTTAATTTCCACATCCAATTATGGCACATGTTGTAGGAAGAATAAGAAGCTTCTAGAGGATTCTCCACCACCTTGCATGTAACTCCTCCACTAAGTCTAATCAATTTGCATGAAGTCCAAAATTGGGAAAGAATCTCCTTTTTAATTAAATTTTCTAGATAGTGGAATGGAGGGAATTTTCTTATAAAATTATATGCAAGTTTCAAAGAGGGGAGTTGATTATGTTTTGAAGGAAATTTTCCAAGTTTTAGAACTAGATCTTTTTGGTAGTCTCATTTTCGTTGCAGGAATTTTAAGTTGTTGTTTAGGGTTTCTCTCAAGTTGCAAGGAAGGATCATAAGGTTAGCTAGTGGATTCAACATCAAGCTCGATAAACCAGGTTCTCTCCTCGTTGTTTATCTTTACATTTACCTATGAGGAATTCATATTATCAATAGTTATAGATCTTCTTTTATATAAAGAAACTCTTTTATTTGATTTTAAATCTTTTATTGAGGATAAATAGTAATGATGATGCTTTCATATAGTGCATGTAAAATATAGTTATTTAAATTATTTTATTTCCCTCAAAAAAATATGCACATGATCTTGCTTTTGTTTTTCTTCTAAAAATTTTAGCAAAAGAAAATCATATTCCTTTATTTGTTTAAAATCTCTTTTTCTGAAATCAAAATTCTTCCTGTGTGATTTGAATCTTTATTCCTCCCTCCGATTCTTTTCTCTGGTTCTTCAAATGGAAATCTGAATCTCACTCTTTAATCCCTCTGTGATTATCTTTAAAATCTCTCTGTGATTATCTTTAAAATCTCGTTGTGATTATCTTTAAAATTTCTCTGTGATTATTTTTAAAATCTCTCTGTGATTATTTTAATCTCTTTGTGAATATTAATTAAAATAAAATCTCTCTGTGAAATGAGTTGAATAAAATCTCTGTGAAATGAGTTGAATAAAATCTATGTGAAATGAGTTGAATAAAATCTCTGTGAAATGAGTTGAATAAAATCTCTATGAAATGAGTTGAATAAAATGTCTGTGAAATGAGTTGAATAAAATCTCTGTGAAAAGAGTTGAATAAAATCTCTCTGTGAATATTGGTTGAAACTCTGTGAATATCAGTTGAATAAAAGCCTCCTGTGAATACTGGAAACGAATTCTAGAAATAAACAATTCCCCTGTGAAATCTGGAACAAACCTCTTGCCTGTGAATGCTAGAATAAGCTCTCTCTCTCTCTCTCTCTCTCTCTCTCTCTCTCTCTCTCTCTCTCTCTCTCTCTCTCTCTCTCTCTCTCTCTCTCTCTCTCTCTCTCTCTCTCTCTCTCTCTCTCTCTCTCTCTCTCTCTCTCTCTGTAAATGTCAACCTCTTGTTTACTATAGAATCAATCTAAAACAATTATTTGGTCATCTATTTTATCCATGTTCTTGTTCTCACAAATAAATTCTCTTTTGTTTTTATATATCATTGAGTAATTGGGAATATGAAACCATATATATATATATATATATATAAATATAAAGTTTATATTAAAATGTATTAATGTTGCATTATAATTATATTAAGTTTATTTCAAATGTTAAAATATATTAATGTTGCATTATAAATATATTAAATTTTATTTCAAGTTAAAATATTTTAATGTTGCAAGTAATTCACAGACTTCGAAAATTATTTGAATGATGCACGGAGGCGTCAGGGGCGGCGGTACCCCCTCCCACTACCCTTGCGGTCACTGTCATGGCAGTGGCCACAGGGGAGTGGAGGGGCCCACGGTGTCCCCTCAACCCTGCAGGACTACGCATGCAGGACCGCAGGGGTGATGGGACCCCGTGGTCCCCACCCCCCCTATTGATTATTAAACATTAACCATTCACCATGTTTTTTTGTCGTTATATTATTTACTTTTTTTTTTATAAAAGTATAAAATACAATTTAGAAATAAATGTATAAATTGCAAATTTGAAATCGTTAATTTTCTTTTCCTTAGTATAAACTTTAAGTTATTAAATTAACTTAGAAAATTAATAAATATTGGGGATTATTGAGGAATGAATTCACGATTAACTTATCTATAATAAATACTTGTAAATTATATTATATCAAATGTTATAATTAGAATCATTTGATCTATTAAGATCCATTGGGCATTTAGTTGGCATTAAGCAAAAAATTTACATTAATATGATTCGAATCAAATGCCTAAATGTAATCGCTATTTTTGGATTGTTTAATAATGCATTTAAATTACTTATAGATTAATTACATTTATTGATGTTTTTTTAACACATGCAATTATTAATATGCAACTTTCATGATGGTCATTGTTATGCAAAGTTATATTTCAAGTTTTGAGTAATAAATAATGTTAGTCATGGTTTTTATTCCATGTAATTCATCAAGTAGTTATTTCAAGTAATTGAGCTTTGCAATGTCTAAATTCATAATTATTTTTCAAGCACGATGTTTATCATAAGTCAGAAAATTAAATAAAGGAAGTTGGAATACCAAAACCTAGTAGCGTTCGGTATATATAGTGCCTCTGGGTCACGCTTACGGGTAATGTCGTCGTGTTGAACTACTGCACTTAACGCCTAATAAAGTTACATCAACGACGTCTGTGGCATCGTCCCTATAAATCGTCGGGGAGTAATAAGGGACACTTGGAAGTTAAAATCCAAGGGGCAGGTAATCCCCCTTAGATCGATATTTTAATAAGATAATTCTAAACGATCTTTCATCCGCTGAGTTAAACTATAGTAAACCCCTATAGGGATGTTGAGTGAAATGCTTTTATGAAATTGTTTTAATCTCGAAGATTGTTGTCGATTGACAATTGGTCAAGGGTGACGCTCATGATAAGAATTAGGATCTAGTTGTTTTAGGCCACAAGCAATAGGCCATCTTGAGTCTTTGCTTAAGCGCTACCATCGTGGGTAGCAACTACAGAGAAATTGTCTGGGACATTGACCCTAGAAAGGGTTGCATACCCACTAATCAATTTACATCAAACCATAGAATAGAAAATAGAACTACATACTTTACGCCTTGATCCCGTGCTGAAGTGGGTATGTAGGCAGTCTTGGGACGGAGTTGTCCCTTGTACTCAGGCGTTCGTGGGTGGGGTCTAGGCTTGGTAAAAGAAAGAATGAGTAAGAATCCTATTTTGAAATATAAGATAATTAAATTGTAAAAAGTAATTCAATGCATACTCGGAAGGAATCCCGTATGGATTCGCTTGGCTTCCCGAGGCTTTAAGCCAAATTCTGAGGTGGAATTCAAGCTTGTATTATGTTATTTAATTACTACTAAGGACGGCGACCTCGGTGCACTTCTGTTAGAAGAGTGTAGTACTTAGTGAGTGGCTCAGGACCCAAATGGTCCCGATGAGTCTAAGTCTCTAGCCAGAGCACCTCCTATCCCGATTGGATAGATGCCTACCCTGTATGGGTAGATGCCTATCTCGTATTGGATAGATGAAATCTTATGCCTACCCCGTATGGGTAGATGCCTATCCCATATTGGATAGATGGAATCTTACGTCCCGTATGGACAAATGCCTAACCCGTATGGTTAGATTCTCATCCTGGATGGATGAATGCCTAATCCAAATGGATGGATGCCCAGAGTATGCAATTGAATCAAACTCAATGATTAAATTTAACAAAAAAAAAAATGGTCAAATTTTGTTGGGTTAAATATGGTGGGTTATTAGACATTGATTTAGTTAGAGGGTTTGTTGGATAAGGTTAGGCATAATTAAATTATTTTTTATTTTTTTTAATTTAAAAGTTGGAGATAAAGGTGAAGGTTAAATTAAATAAATAATAAACATTTATTTTTAATTGGTTGTGATGGGCTAAAGATAAAGGGTCAATTAAATAAATAAGTATTTATTTAATTGGCTAGAATGGGATAAGGTAAAGTGTGGTCAAGTATGGACAAATTTAGATGTCTACATACTGGAATCCCTAAATATTTAAGTGGCCTTGAGTCTTTTGATAAAGTTTAATGATTTGTAAAGATTCCATTAGAGATAAATTCTTGATAAGTGTAGGGCCCAATACTATAAAAGATGAGATTGAGGTTGTCTCCCAAGCAAATAAAACCCCTCTATCTTTAACTTGTAACTAAAAAGAATATCGATTATATTCTTACACTCAATTCTACAAGGTACTAAAAAAATTATATGAATATTCATCCTCTCAATTAGAGATAATGTCCTAAGACAAATTTAGGGTTGCCTACACCTTGGGTTAGCTTCACAAAATAAATAAATAAAGATTTTTTTTTAAATATCTTAGTTATAAGAAGAGAGATTGTTGCATAAAATTCTTACCATAGTTTTGTGCATGAGTTAGAATTATTTCATGTTGATTGTTTGATATCCATGTTACATATGTCTTAAGAGCTAATAGTTCCTAAATTTTCTATTCTACACACACTAGAAATGAATAATATCAAAAGCATTAACAATGAAGCAAATATTTTTAAAAAATATTTTATAAATTATCATGAATATAAATATTTATACATATTTATTATCATCTAACTTAGCGGTTCTAACACTTTGGCTAACTATAAGTCTTCTGTAATGGATTTTTGGATGGGAAGGTCTTCTTCCAAAACTATTTCTTTGGAAGAGTAGATTCAAGAGCTAGATCCCTCTTGATTGCCTCTTGATAATACTATATAGTGGAAGAATCTTTTTGGTGTCCAAATTTTAGGTAAAAGAGAATGTCTTAAGAATATTCAATGACACTCCCTTGACTAGTCACCAATGATATTTCAAGACATATGGACATATTCAGGAGAGGTTTTCATGGAAAGGGTTTAAGGATGATGCATCCTTGCATATTAGAGAATGTGAAGTATGTCAACAAAAAAAAACATACTTTCCACATTGGTTTGCTACAACCTTTCTTTATTCCCTATGAAAAATGGGAAATTATTTCCATGGACTTCATCACCGAGTTGCTTAAGGTACAAGATAAATATTGCATATATATTGTTGTTGATAGATTGACCGAATTTTCACACCTATTTGTTATTTATTCATATTGCAAAGCTTCCCAAGTTGTTGGTTTATTATTCAAAGGAATATTCAAGTTGTATGGATCACCAAAATACATTCATAGTAATAGGGATAAAATATTCCTAAGCAAGTGTTTTGGCCATAGTTGTTTATCAATTGATTGGGACTAAGCTCATTCCCAACACTAGTTATCACCCATTAAGTGATTGTAAAACTAGAATTGTAAACAAGTGGGTAGAAGGTCACTTGAAAAATTATGTTTCGAGATAACAAAAGCCTTGGATAAAATGGCTTCATATCGAATAATATTATTATAATACTTCTTATCATATCTCAATCAAAATGTTACCTTTCATGGCATTTTATGTGATATAGAGTATTGGAGCCAAATATTTATCGAGGTAATGCCAAGATGTATTGAACTATACAAGATAATCTGCATCATGCACAAAATTAATAGAAGTTGTATATTGATCAGTATACATTTGAGCATACTTTTGAGGTTAATCATATGGTTCATTTAATGTTGGATCCTTATAAATAATCTACTCTTTAAAAGAATCGAACCAAGAAACTTAAGCCACAATTCTATGGTCCATTCAAGATCATAAAGAGAGTTGGAGAAGTGGCTTACGAGTTGGAGTTACCAAAAGGAAGTACTTGGTGCATAATGTATATCATGTTTCTCGCCTTAAGGAGACACTTGGTCACAATGTATTCGTTTCTATCAATTTAACTCCCTTGGATGAAGAAAGGAATCTCACCTTGATGCCTGAAGTAATGATTGAATTTAGAGAACACAAAGTGATGAATAAAAGCGTAAAAGAACTAATTTAGTGTAATAAAAGAAACATCCAATTGGGAATGTTACATGGAAATGAGAGTAGATTCTAGAGCATCTTGATTTGCTATTTCTTGGGGACAAGAAATTTTGGGTAGGTAGGACTATAATGTCCCCTTTTTACACAAGAGAAATTATTTATACATTAGCTTAGTTTCCAAAGTTTTCCTGGAAGCTAATTGATATTAGAAAAGGAAAAATAATTTACATAATTAAGTTGTCAAAAAAGTACTTTATAACATTTTAATTGATAGCTTACATTTGATTATTAATTAAAAAAAAGGTCTTTAAAGTGTATAGATAAAGTGTCACTAGGCTCAAGTTGATGAAAAGTGATCATAATGACACTATTATTTTAATAAGAAAAAATATATTCTCAAAAAATAAATGAAAAGGAAAAAAGAAATTTCACTTTTTAGAAAAAGAAACAAAAAGGAAAAATGTACTTTTTTAAAATAAAAGCAAAAATTTATAAAAGGAGAATGGGTCTTGGGAATAAGGGTTGTATTATTTTGTTTTCCTAGTCTCTCTAAACAAGTTGGATTTGGTGATTTCACCTAGAAATTACATTTGTGTTGCAAGTGAATTTTGTTTTAGTTGATGTAAAAGTTGAAAATTATTGTTTTAGTTGATGCTCAATTTCAAGTATAGACAATTATGGCAAGATATGACCTAATCTAATCTATAGTGAACTAAATATTTTTGTTACAAAAAAATTGTAAACTTACCATTTTTAAATAAAACTATAATTTTGTAACAAATCCATTATGTTTATGCCTTACATTTTCATTTCCCTTTACCCCTGTAAAGGCCCAATTTGATATGTATATATTTTTAAAGCTTAATCATTGAGTAGAAAATTCTACAACAAAGTTAAGGTCATGATAAAATAATAATCTTATATTAACCATCATTATATACATACATTCATTGTTGTCTTATTGATGCAAGTGTATTAAATAGACAATTTTCCTGGGATTTTCATAGTTATTCAAGTTTCATTTCAAAAACATTATTTATTTTTTGTAAATTTAACAATATTAAGAATTAAAATTGGGATGGTATAGATATGGAAAAAAGGCATTATCATTTTTTTTCATGAAGGATGTGGTAAATACAAAGTAAAAAGTAGTCATGACAGCCCCAACTCTCTAACAATATGAATAGGTTTTAATTTTTTCTCATTGATATTAACCTAACTCAACAAAATTACAAATTGTAAGAAGGGACAATATTAATCGAATTAAACACTAATATTTAACAACTAGAGAAATTTAGCAAGTACCTAATTCATAAATTAATTTTTGAAAATAGTCTTTTGTTGCTTCTTAATACTTTGGTTTTGTAAGTTTCAAGAGGATATGGTACATGGACACATCAATTCTTAGAGCTTGTGATCTTTGTAACTAATGTAAGTATAATTTTGTCTTTCTCATCTTGCAGTCTTAGAACTTGTATATAAAATTGAAAAGGTGTATTCAACTATAAGTTGCAAGTAAAATTTATAATACTTATCAAATGTTAATACCAAGTTCACACTTCTTTAATTATTTTCCCCAAACTATATTAGAAAATGGTACTCATTACATTTGTTTAAATTATAAGCAAATATAGAAAATTCAATTTGTTTTTGTTTTTTTCAAAACATTTATCTTTATAATATTCACATTTGTTTAATTTATATTTTTTATATGTTAGTTTTAGTTTTACAACATAATCATAAATAAAAAAGTGCAGCCAATATCTATAGCGTGTTGTAGAAAGAGATATTTTTGCCCTAAACTAATCAAAAACCGTTTTCGAAGACCTAATTATATGTAGAATGGCTTTTACTATATGGGTGATAGAGGTTAATAAACTCATAAAGTTTCTCCTTCGAGCATATCTATGAGACAAAAACTTATGGAGCAAGAAATATAAATCATTTATATTCTAAAATAATTAGTTTGTACTTAAAATAAATAGAGGAATTTGAGAGAGATAATCATTTTTATTATGCATTTTTTTCTTTCTTAAAATACTTTTCCTCTCAAAATTGACACAAAAAAAAACTTTTTTTTTTATTACAAAAAAAATTTCAATCAAATATTTTTTCTTTGTATATAGATTCTACTATGATAATTCTTTGTAGGATAATAATTTATAAATAATATTAACTTAAGCGAAGAGCACAAATAGTTGTTATAGTTCCAATAACCGTTCACTCCTTGTGCACCCAACCAAGCCTTCAATTAGTAATTTTAAAGAAATCCAAAAAATTAGAACTAAAAGCCTATTAAAAAAATTCACATGTACCAATAGCCGCCCACCTTTTAACTTTTTTGGATCATAATTGACCCATCTATGCACGACTACAAGGGCATTTGTGCACAACTATTGGGGCATTTGTGCATAAGTATTGACAATTTTAAGTGCACAGTTATTGGGCCATCTTTAAGTAGGTAGTGGACAACACTTTGAAATGTTATTTTTTTTTACCCTTGCATGCGTAACAGATCCCATAGCATGCATCATTACTACCCAAATCCCAAGAAAATAGCTAGCTATAAGCAATTAAGTTGGATATGAAGACAACCACCAATGTATCATTTAAAATCTGTAAATGCACAAAGTTAACTATAACAATTACTTACACGCTTCCCCAGCTTCTAAAAACAAATATTTTATCTCATATAAAAAATTATTTTCAAAACATGAAGTTTGAGTTCTTTTTATCATATAATTTTTTCAATTGATTGTTTATTCTTCATGGATAGATTCTGCCAAATTCAATCACGAGATCTTAATAAATTATTGTTATCTTTTCATTATAGGGTACTCTTTGAATGTGAATATTTTTGCCTACAAATAGGAGTAAGAATATTTAAGGCATAGCATTGAAAAGGAAAAATGTAAAAATGAATCCGTTTTGCCTGAAAAGTAAAGAGTAAAAAGGAGAGAAGAATAGGCGGGAGACAAGTCAAAGAGGAAAGTAATAAATTAATAATAGAGTCGCATAATCAAAGGAAACAGAAAAAAAATGGGGCTAACGTTGAAAACAGAAACAATTTATGCGTCCGTGAGTTGACAGATCAATCATCACGTCGGTTGCATCAGCATCCATGGGGTTGGTGGAAGTAGATTAAATCATGGATTAGCCAGCTGTCTATTTTGTTTTTTAGTTGGACCCTACCTATACTATAGTAGCTTAATACAGGGACACAAGATGTGTTTTAAATAAAAATAAATAAATAAATTTACCACCATTTAATATATATTTCAAAATGGAATAAGACATACTTGTCTATATGGCCAATTATATGAGGAGAGAGGTGACTAATATAGAGTTTGAGTTGGTCTAGTGGTTCCGAAAAAGACATCCAAGAATGGGCTATAAAAGAATCTTTAAATCAACCCTATCAATTTGGTAACGGGAAAAGACATCCATATAGACCACTTCAAGCAATAGCCAATGCATAATAATATTTGCTTAAATGCATTTGATCAACCCACTTCAAAACAAAGAGTGGAAAGGTTTCTCTGTTTTCTATATCTTAAAGATAAGACTAGCATAAAACATATGAGAGTCAAGCATGATTTGACCTCTTCTTCCAACATCAAATCCTTGGTGGAGACTCAAGTGAATAAACAAATTAAAAAATAGACAAAATTGGTTCATTTGACAAAGAGAAAATGGACAAAATTGGTTCATTTAACAAAATTAATGAAGAGGTCATAGCCCAGGCTACGGGCCTCTCTATGGAGGGCAGAAAATGGAAAAAACAGAGCCACATTGTGGACTCTACCAGCCTTAACCAGTTTTTCCGTCACGGCGAGAATCCTGTCAAGAGGGCCGGAGGCTTTAACAGAGAGGAACTCCCACACCCTTGGGACGAAGTCTGCTACATTGTGATGAAGTACTTTACGCTTGAAGGCAGGTATGGCATTTTTTACTATTACCACCTCCCCTTCCTGAACCATTTGAGGAACAAAGACCTCATTTCCATTACGTTCTTTTTGTTGCACTCAATGGATGCTAACGTTAAAGATATAGCTAAAGCCAAAAAGAAAGGAAAAGACTTTCCTATCCTGCACCAGGGCCTTATGCTCTGCTTGTTCAACTTCCACCTTGCCCTCTACCCGCCCCATTCCATTGTTGTGCAGAATGTCGGCCCCTCGATCCAACCTCTGGCCATTAATGATTCAAGCCCCCGTGGCACGAAACTTGGCTCCTCCAATAAGAAAACCAAGAATCACTCCCCGGAGGAGGTCAGAACCCCAAAAAAAAGTTAAAATCCAAGAAATTGATTCGGACCCGGATTTTACTGAAGATGCCAATACGCCCCGCCGCTCTACCAGATTGGCCTCTAAACCCTCTGATAAATCCCTAAGAGACCCCTCCTCCTCGCACGACACGGGAAACTTCATTCCGACTGATAAAACCCCCCAGGCCCAGCTCAAACATTCCCCCCTTTTTGTGAGCTCAACGCATGTTTCCGATAGTCTGATTGTCTCTTTGAGCCCGGAGTCGGCCAATTACCTGTCCCCAACCTTTAGGATTGAGAAAATGATGGTTGTTGAAGAGGCCAGTAGTGTGAAGGAAGAAGATCCCAACCTGTTGGAGCTCGGGAAAAAGATAGAAGCCCTCTCTGACAATATGCAGGTGATTACCAGCAGACTGGAGGCGACGAAGTCCAAGATGCATGATGTGTCTAAATTCGCTCTGAATGTCATGAGATGCTCAACCACTACTCTGTGCCTTTTGCAGGATAGCGCGGATAAAGGAAAAGCCAAGGAGGATGAGGACTTTAAAGGCCTATTCAAGTTCCTCACTAAGGAATGGGCGAAGACGCTGCTCCCTAAGAAGAGTCGTGGGAAAAAGAATTAACTATCTGCATGTGGAGGAATTTTTTGTCTATGCGATGTAGTAAGCTAGATAGGTCTAGTTTCGGTTTATGTTTTTATTTTAATGCTTATAATGCTGCGTGGCACTAGAAGAATACGCTGACTGGTAATATTTTATTACTGATAAACTCTCGTATGATGGTTTTTGTTTTTTATAGAGGTAAAAGGCTGTGTATGCGCTGATTGTTTGCGGACAATGGTCCTTCCATTGTTCTCCTATTTGTACCCATGGGTCAGCCCCCTCATTTTTGGCTACTGTTATTATCAAAAACAAAGAGAAATATTAAAATAATCCAAATAATATCTTGAAAAGAATTGAGCTTCATAAATCATGTAAAAATAGAATATACTCTAGTAGGATGAATGAATTTATCATAGAAATGAATAGAAAATATGTATCAAATTCAAGAGGTGGACTTTCAATAATTCACCCAAAAGAATATGGGAAATACGTAAACCAAGAAAGATTTAACATAATTTTTATAGGGTTTCCAAACATAGCCCTTGCCAAGCAAGTATAAGGGAAACCTTCTAAGATAATCTATGTAATTATTTTCTATCTAATAGTCTATCAAATCTTTAGTTTTCATGTATTGACTCTAAATATCAAAGAGATAAGGAATTATTTTAGTGACTAAAATTATTCAAAGCAATCCATTAGCATATGTACAAGAATCACTAGAAGGTGGAGTAGATGATTTATTGTTACATTGTAAACCATAATCCTAGAAGCAATAGCTATGTTTTGGATAGTTTAGCCAATAATGTAGGGTATATTTCATTGGAAACTTGATTGAGATGAGCATAACAAAAAATATTGAAGTTTTTTCTAACCCTCAGATGGTTGGATCCATTAAAGAAAAACTATTGGAATTTGTTGGATGACAGATTTTGTCACTTAACTTTTTATTTTGCCGCCCGCACAAGTGACAACTGTAACCACCAATTGAGTTGAAAGTAATGGTATTTTACATCAACTCTCTTCTTATTTTACAAGTTGCAGCTACCTTTTAATGATAAACAAAGAATTAAAAACTATGGATGTTTTTATCCAAAAGCAAATAAGGCAAAGCTTTTAACCAAAAAGCTTTAAAAGGCAGAAAACATAACAGAGATAAGAAAAAGAATACATAGATCCTTCTTTCTATAAATAAAATTCCTTACAATACCACAATATTACTACATCATTTGTTCAAAGCCAATTTTTCCACAACAATATTCACAATTTATCATAAAAATCTTTCAATAGATACCAAGAAGAACCATGTGAGTGATAGCATATTCAGTATAAGAAGAACAAACATCCATCAATCATAACACAAAGTTTACGATTCCCAAAATTGCATTCAGATAATCTCATTAATATCTATAAAAAAACTTGCAAAGTTCCTTCTTCAAAGAAAAGTTCTCCCAAAAAAGAAGCCCCTATCACTACTGATTTTCTAGTATATATAGATACTCAATCATATATGTCTCAAGAAGTAACGATTTCTTGAAAATGATGATTTTCACAAAGAAAACTAAAGCTTATTAAATCATGCATGGCCCACCAGTTCCCATAGTTTGAAGTGCCAAAATCCCTTAATCCAATGCAATTACACTAATTCAAAGATGATGACACTAATTAAAAAGGGGAACTAGATTCCTTTCAGCTTCAAGTACCAGTTGGAGTTGTGCATTATGCAATTCAGCCTTTTTCTCTTCTTCTGCTAGCACCAGGAGCATTCTCACATGCTCGACGAAACTCGTTTTGCACTCCCACACCAAAGTTGTCAATCCAAAGAGGATGTCTTATTATGGGTCTTCCATAAATTCCATATCAAGTTGAACTACTAGAGCAACATCATACCCTAATAGCATCATATTTCAAGATTGAATTTTCTTTCAACGACGGAAGGTACTCTATCCCGACAATATGTCATTGATCGGATACCAAAGAAATTTGTTGTTGCAAGGTGTGTGCCCTTGGTCTCCTTATGTTGTGTAGTGCAGTGCTCAGGTTAATGACATGGCTTAACCGCCTCTTGTGGATTCTATAAGTCTAGTGGTTGTACCCAACATTAACAGGTTGATCTTTTGGTACAACGACAATTGTACTTCTAACAAGTGGTATCAGAGTCTGGGTATCTTTTGTTGCAAGGTGTGCACCCTTGGTCTCCTCGTGTTGTGCAACTTAGCGCTCAAGTTTGTGACATGGCTTAACCTTCTCCTATGGATTCTATAAGTCTAGTGGTTGTATTGAGCATTAATAGGTCGATCTTTTGGTGCAACGACAACTGTAATTCTAACATTTTATTCAACCTAGATTTCTTGTTGTGACGATTTCTTCTTGTAGGCATTGATTATGATTTTTTGCTTGTCTCTCTTCTTCTCTTTATTTAGTAATTACCCTCTTGTATTTAGTGAAATCGGTTCATTCTTTCCAAGCCAATGCGCTTAGTCTAGAAATGATACCACTTTGCGACCAATTCAACTCAGGCTGAGTTACATGAAACTAGTTTTCATGGGGTAACACCATTGTGATTTGAAACAAAAGAATAATTCATACTGAATAGTGACTGGAATTGGGAATTATTGGGACCAACACTTGTCTCTATTTTCTCTGAGTGGGCATTGATACGTTGCTCTGACCAATTTTAGCAAGTAATAATGAGCTTAGAAATATACTATTTTTCATTAATGAATTAGGCTTCAAACTCAATAAATGTTGGCTTGTGAGAAGTAATATCACCTACTTTCAAAAACTGCACCATCACCTTTGCATGTCTTTCTCATCAGACCCTATCATCACATCTAGAAGGGCCAAAAACCATAATATTGATTTCAATTCATCAAAATCAAAGTAGGTCACTCTAGGCTATTATAAAATATTTTATCTTCATCGATGCTACTATCATCCATATAGTTGTACAACCTTGCTATCATCATTATTGCATAGTCGCTACATAGATTGGTACAAATTAGTTACTGTGAAATAATATTTAGATATTCCTTCAAGGGTTGTAGTCCAGCAAATATTTTGGAAGGTGAGATAATATTCTATTTATTGAGAATTGTTGATTTCATCATTTTGGCCCCTAACATGCACATCCTTATTTACTTTTTGTATTATTCATTATTGTATGACAAGTTGATTATTCTTTGAGCTACTATTATGCTATAAGATTTTCTCGAAAGAAGAGCAAGATGCAAATCTTCATATTAAGCCTATGAGCCTACAAGTGTATTGTAAATTATTTGTTGCATATTAATATATATTGGTTTGATGCTTAAATGGAGTGTGGGATTCTTTACCCAAAAGGCTTTTCCCCACATAAATTGGTGTTTCTCATCTTCCATCTATTTCTTCTTCTTCTTTCATGTTCTCAAAATGTTAATTTACAAGTTGTTATGATACTCAAATTTTCTTAGATCTATGAGTTGCATTATCTTTTATCTAAGAGTTAATGTAATGGTAGATTAACTATGTTTATTTTCACTTTAAAGGCATGGTATTATGTTCTTGTATCAACAATTAAAAATCAAATTTAAAGGAACATAAGATACTAAAGGTTCATATTGATTATCAGAGGTCATCCTGGGATACTCATTTCCTTTCACCTATCACATTTCATCACACTTCCTAATCTCACTTCATAGTTGAGAATATATGTTCTACACTAATTCTATAATATCCCATTCAATTTCAAAGATATTTTGATTATTGCAAATCCTAATTCACTTCCATACGAGCATTACCATTTAACGTAATAAGAAGACATACAAGTTTCACTATTCATAGTTTACAATAATTTTTTGAAGCCTACAATAACAAAGGAACACATTTCAATATATAGTAGACCTCAAAGAGATTATGATATGAACCACATGAATATTTGTTGATCTATCATCACTACATTCATTTTAGAAGATTCTTTCACACATTTGATTAACTACACATTAAACTTGGCATTGAGATTTGCACCTTCTTATGGTCAATTGTAATCATTCATAAGACTTAGAATTGCTATATAATACATTTGGTTGACTGCATATTATACTTGGAATTAATATTTTCACCTTCTTATGGTTGATTGCAATCATTCCCAAGGCTTGGGATTTCTATACAAACATTTTTCATTATCAATGGAAGGTAATTCACATCGTGGAGAGAAGAAAGTATAGTTTTGAACTCAACTTTTACACTATATTGCAATAACTTTCAAATTATATAATTTCTATATTTGCAATGAGAACTAACATGTTGGAAGCCAATTATGTCAAATTTTAATCCAGTCATGATTGTGAATCAAGAAAGATCATATTTTTGTTTTGTTGAGTTTTATTGTGTGTTGTTTTCTTTAGCTACATTGTTGAATAATCTTGCATCGCATCCTTTATCCATGACTACTTTAGAGCCTATGTTGGCATGACACGTAGAAGATCCTAGCCTTACATTACCATATGCAGAGCTCTAGTGAAATTATTCAACACCTCATATAGCTTTTAATGTTGTGACTCTTTCCATCAGAGTAGCAATGAGAACCTATTGGGTGGCTTTGATTGGTTAACCCAGATTATTTGCTTCATCATTTCAGGGGTGGATTTGATTGGTTAACTTGCATTATTTCTTCACAATTTTAGGGGTGGTTTTGATAATCAATTTGGGGCTAGTAACTTTGAAGAGGATAATTCATCTTCATTATTAGTTTAGGCTCCATTTTTTGTTGTAGCTAAATTATGGGGAGACTTGGTTGTTTTGGTAATTTATGATAAGATGACTACAATCCTTGACCAAGTCTAACTCTAATTAGTTCACCTTACTTTTTAGGTTGTTGCTCTTTCTCTATATGACAAAACATATATCGCGAGTATGATTATTTTATCAAAGAATGAGAACTTGGATCCACAAAGGTGAGAGGTTAGGTGTAATGATTGTGGTCTATGCCTCTTGGTTTTAGGTGTAAATCCACATGGGATTTGCAATGTTGTCATAACTCAATTTATATTAAATGACCTTCATGGTCATGTTGGGTATTATCTAAATTTTTGTTCTCGAATATACCTATTGGAGATAGGGGCAACATAATCCTTGGGAGGGACTTGCCCTTGGGTTCTTCTGAATCCAAAAATATACAAGAGTTTCATGGGTACCATAAAATAAATGGAGAGAGAAGAGGATGAAAGAAAATGAGATGAAAAAAGTGGAAGGTGAAAGACTTATCATAAGGGATTTTCTTCATGTTGGATTCACAAAAACATGTATGGTATGCAATTAACTTACAAACCTAATTGTTCTTATCAGTCAAATGATTAGGTAGTGATGCTCTGCAAAAAGGATTAGAAAATCTGTTTGATGGCAACACACACAAGAGCACAAGAAACAAACGTTAGTGTTAGCAACAAAAGATTATCCTAAACAGGCATATCAAGAGAGATATTAAGCATGAAATAGAAAGCATATAAACATAGAATGAAATAGCTAATCAAGATGCTCATAGTTGCTCCTCCCTTGTTCCTCTCCTCTCCAAGTCCCAAATGAGTGTAGCTCTTAGCTTTTAGCACTAGCCATGGATGCCATATGGAGATTCAAGATGGTTGAATATGATAAGCAAATACTATGCAAGAGTAGATAGTGATGCTAGGAAAAAGCTCTATGCTAATGCCAGTATAACAACAATACTCTAAATGCTTTTTTTTTTGCTTGAGGAGAAGGGTTCTATTTATAGAAGAAATGGGGAAATGAAGGGTTAAGATTGAATGGTTTAATCAAGGGCCAAGTTTGAAAGTTGGGGATCCATGTGCACAATTGGCACCAATAAAATGGTGACAAGTGTCAACATAGGATTGGGTTGAGAGAAGAGGTTGGAGGCATTAAAGGCCTGAGAAGACCTCATGGTTATCTAGAAGGTAAGGGTCAAGTCTAAATTAGGATTACCCATTGGATTAAGAGTTAATCCAAGGATAAACCTTTGTGCAAATGTTTAAGAGATAATCATGGTCAAAGCATTAAAGGCTTGATGAGACCCTTGGGTTGGGTAGAGGTTGAGTCAAAACAAATGTTTTAACCATGTGGGAGGGTCGAATTAACCATTAATGGTTATTGGAGACTTTGGGGATTAAGTGGTTGAAGGTTGAAAGCCTTCAATGGTTATCCAAGACTTTGAGGGTTAATTTGTTGAACACACAAAGCATTAATTGCTTTTCAAAGACTTTGGAGTCTTTGAGAAGTGACTCCAATTTGCTTAGGAATGTGACAATATTTAGGGGATGGATTAGGCTAATTAGGAAGAGTTTAGAAGAATCTAGAAGGGGTTTAGGCATACAAGTGGATTTTGTAGGAAAATGCAAGTGGGAGAAATTTTGGTATTTTCAATTAAAATAAAATCATTTATTTCAATTAAATGGTGTAATTTGCATTTGGATAAATATTCAAATAAATATTAATTTATTTAAATGAGAAAAATGAAGATAAAGCATTAAAATGCTTGAAGACTTTGAGGGAAACCATTAAAGGCTTGAAGACTTTAAGGAAAACCATTAAAGTCTTAAGAAGATTATAGAAGGAAGCCATCAAGTTTGAAGACTTTAAAGCCATCAAGTTTGAATACTTTAAGGGAAACCATTAAAGGTTTCAAGTGGGTGAGGATAAATAGGATTTTAAATAAATAATTTATTTAAAATAGTTGTGCAACTTGCTTTTGTAGGAAAATACAAGTGGGTGGAGGATAAAGGTGATTTAAATAAATTATTTATTTAAAATAATTGTGCAACTTGTATTTGTAGGAAAATGCAAGTGGGTGGAGGATAAAGGTGATTTTAAATAAATGATTTATTTATTTAAATGTGAGAGGTGGGATTTTGGGGGATTTAAATAAATATTAATTTATTTAAATGTGAGAGAATATTTAATTAAATAAATATGATTTATTTATTTAATTAATGGTCTGAATTTGGTTAAGTGAATTAAATCAAATAAATTGAATAATTTATTTAATTAATAGGAGAATAGGGTTAAGATGAATTAATTAAATATTAATTTAATTAATTATTAATTGATGGTTAAATAATCAAATAAATACTAAGTATTCATTTAATTAAGTGGACAGATTTATGTGACTACAGGTAGCTTATTGTTTCTCACATGGAAAGAGTTAACCAAGTGATGGTGAGTGAGGTGGACTTCCTTGCAGCTAAATAAATGCAAAAACCATCTAGAAAATAAGTCACACATTAAAAAAAACAAAAAAAACTTGCAAGGCATGAAATGGGTGCACATATTATACTAAAAAGGCACCAAAATCCATCAAAAAAAAAATTAATATATAAAATGTGGTTCACTATCAGCATGTTCAATGGAATTGGAATGGACATAGCCTAGAGAGCAATGTGGAATGTTGTTAATGTAGAATTGAATTAAAGTTAGGAGTTATGTCTTTTCAAAGGATTTAGTGAGCTCTTTCTCTGTTATGTTTGAATTGATGTCTCTCAACATATAAAGAAACTACTATTGGAAAAGATGGTGTAAGCTTCACTGCAACTACTACCATAGTGTTGATTCCTTTGTTTTGTCTCTATATAGATTCTTTAATCCATGACTTGTAAAAAAATATACATGAAAACAAAGAAGGAGAGGTAATAAAAATATATGAGTTAAACAATACGACTTTCCAATGATAATAAGCAAAATCTTTTGTGTTGAAAACAAATGTTGTATTACAAAGAAAAGGAGAACATGTAGGCTTTAGCTCTTACCAGGAATATTTGTTAGTTGTTAATAAATTAAATATGTGAAAAAATGGAACAAACTTAGTAGAAGCCCTCGTCCTCCACACCTTCTCTTACATTAAAAGTTGTGAGAATGTCTATAAATTGAAATCTAATTTTAAAAAATATAGTGAAATAAATTAATTTACCATATTTAACATAACAATGTGCAAATTCATAATCGAAACATTACCCTAAAAATATATTCAAACTAAAATCAAATTATAATTGATTAAAATTATACAGATTAATCATCCAATAATTCTATTAGCATGAATTAATAATACTAGAATGGAAAAAATAAATTAAAAAGACATAATTATAATAATAAATATTCATCATAAAAAGAATATTCTTTGAGCGAGACACCCCTTTGAAAAAAGAAGGGCCCCAAATAGATATTGAGTCAAAGAGACCTTGCAATAAGTTAATAAGAATCTTACTAATGAAAATTAAATGCATGTGCATTCTTAACATGTCATTGTCGATTTGTGCTAAATATGTCGCTCTCTTCACCTGCAACATCATCATAAGTGACAAATATATGCCCATCAAATAGAAAAGACACACCTTATTAGGTCAACATTAATTATTCTCATTCATTCCTCTCATAAAGATGTGAAAAGGATGGTTTACTATACAATCTATTTTAAAACCAAATTAACCTTTTATATAATTAAAAAAATATTCATCTTTTATAAGATAATAGAATATTATAATCAGATGTTTAATATTGTTTAATTAAAATATTATACATTAAAGTTGTATAAATATAATTTATTAATTTCTAAGTTTTTTTCCTTTATCATTTGTCTCATTGTTTTGTTTACAAGTATTTAGAGTATTAGATTTATGTGTTTATAATTAAATATATATCAAAATAATTATTTGAATATTATTTTATTGTTAAAACTGTTAAAGATTTGAATATATCTTTTGTGAAAGTAATTAAAGATATTATTTTAGAAGAAATATTTTAGGTTATGGTAGTTCTATAAAAATTTGATTAAATCATTTATTTTTTACAATTAGAAAAAAATGTATTGTAGTTTCATATTAAAACTCTATTGATGATTAGATACTTATTTTATATCCATTAAACTAGATTATATTTTACTTAAATATAATTTATAATTCTATTTTTCCATTTGATAGAATTGTAATTATAGTTCATTAATTTATGTGCTTAACTCTTATTAATTTCATTTAATTTATACCATTTAGTCAAGAAAAGATGAAGCAACATGCAAGCTTAGTTACATATGAAATATAGTTAACTAATAAGATATCAACTTTTACTTTAAAAGAACATGAAAGTTTAAATCTTTCCATTTAACATCAACAAAACAACTCTAACTTCAACATGAATCAAAGATTCAGACAATAAAAAGGTACAACAATACTTAAAAGAGATAGGAGTTTGAATCTTTCCATTGAATATTAACAATAGAACTCTAGTTGTACAATCTGAGTTGGTTTAGTGGTGGAGAACTTGTGCTCTTGAAAGAGAGGTCACAAGCTCAAATCCCAAAGAGAGTAGGGTTTGTACGTCTTATCAGTTTCGATCCGTTACCCATAAATAAATAAATAATAAAAAAAAAAAAAATAGAACTCTAACTTAAATATGAATAAAAAATTCAAGCAACAATAAATACATGATGAATTTGTTTAACTTGAAATTTGACTAAATTGTAACTTTCATACAAATGTAGTACTTTGCTAATAAAAGACCAAGTACAACAAATGCCAAATTAATTAAGATGCTCTGAAATTAATAAAACATAGAATAAGTGGTCCAACCATGTATTTATCAAATATTTTTAGAGAATGAAGTGTGAAACTCCACATGAATTGTCCACTTAGCTTGATTGATAAATCAAGAACAAAGTGCTCAAGGAATGAGTGTGTTAACACTACATAAATTTGATGTTTAATAATAGGTTGATGACTTTATGGCTGGAGCATGCCTTTGTCAAATATTTATTAGAAACAAAGAATAATATCTCTCACACAAATAAGATAATTGATCAATAAATTAAGGATTGAGTGCTTGAGGCATGATAATATGAATTTTGACAATTATGTTATACTCTAATCAATAACTTTATTTTATATGATCCATAATAGAATAGAGTACATCAAACCCCACATGAATTAGGCATAAGAGAGAGAGTAGATTAATCAATAAATAAAGAACTAAACATTCAAATCAAGTTTTTATTATTTTTTACCATTATCATATCAAATTATTATTTTTTCACAAAAATATCAAAAATATATGGTAAATTTATTACAATATTTTGAAAAATAATATAAGTAATAAGAAACCCAACACATACACATAAAACAGAATGAAAATCCTAAACTGTTAAATAACTCTTAATCTTTTGATAAAGTTTAATAAAATACAAAAAGTTCATAAAGGATCAAGTCCCATTAACTGCAAGATCCAAAACTAAATTATTAGGTCAAAATTATTGCCTAGCTAAATAATACTCTTCAATATTTAACTAAGTGATTATTCCTTTGCTTAAATTTTAAAAACTACTAAAAATATATACATGAAGGTTCACCCTCTCAACTAAAACATAATGTCCTAAGGTAGAGTAAGAGGTACCTAGACCTTAGGGTAACTTCCACAAAATGAAATGAGATTTTTTTTAAAATCGTAATTACAACAAGAGACATTTTTTCGTATAAAATGCCTACCATGATTTTGTGTAAGTTGGATTTTTTTTTTATTATTTGATATCAATGTTATATGTGTTGAACTAATGGTCCTTGAATCTTCTATTCAACACATGCTACAAAATGAGTAACTATAATAACATTAACCATAAATCAAAATTTTATAGAATTTATTTTGCAATTACTAGTTAATATGAAAAGTTATACATGTTTCTTTTAATCAATAAGTTATTACTTATTTGATTGTAAAAAGTAGAAGCAACATTAGAATTACAAGTGAGATACATTTTTTTTTTGATTACATATTTATTTATTTATTTATTTTTATGGCGATGACAATTAATTTTTTTTTTAAAAATAAGATATATATATATATGCCCATACAAAATTAAAAGAAAATTAGAAAAAAATTATCCTTCATAAAATTATGAATTTTTTTTTTGAATATTAATGTTTATTTTATATCATTTATCAATAAAATATAGGAATGCATTCTTGTCAAATGGAAAAAGAAAGGTGTAAAACTATTCCTAGCCCCACCAATAAATCAATTTTCAAACCTTGATGATTTATAATCGCGATCTTTTCTCAAGATATTTGATGTAGTTGGTGAAGAGAATCTAATCATTATATATGACTAAAATCTAATGTATAGAACTCAAGTTCAAGCCTAGACTTATGATAAGGAAGAACAATTTGACCTAAAGTAAGTTTCATACCATTTTTGTACAAAACTCGTTAACTTACCTTTTTTTTAAATTAAACTAGAAACTTGTCATACATTTGTTGTGTGTGCCTTGTATTTTAATTTTTCTTTAATCATACAAAGGTCCAACTTGACATGTATATATTTCTAAAGCTTTCACTGAGCAACAAAGTCTATAATAGAATACCTCGATCTATTTGACAAACAACATAAATGCTACAAAAAATAATATCACCTCATTACTCCTCTCCATATACGCATACCCATTGGTGTGTTATTAATACAAGTGTAGGAAGTAAGTGATTTATATCTAGGATTTTCATTGTTAGTTGTTCAAGTTTCACTTTAAAAAAATATTTATTATTTTAGAACTTTATAATTTTTGTGAATTAAAATTTGAATTGCATAGATATGACATACGACATTGAGTGCTCCTAGGGAGGATGTGATAAATGCAAATAAAAAATATATGTTGCACAATTTTTGAACAAATAGTTTTAATTTTTTTTTGTTATTATTACTAACTTGCTTCAACAAAATTGTAAACTGGAATTGAGATTCATATTAAGGAAATTAAATATTAATATTTCACAATGAAAATAATTCATCAAAGTATCTAATTCATAAACAAATTCAATATTTATCAAGCTAAAAAAAAGACTTAATTGTTCTCAACTTTTGGGTTTTGTATATGTTTCAAGAGGATGTAGTAAATGGACATATCAATTGTTCAAGATTCTTCCTTTATTTAATTTTTCTTATTTTGTAATTTTAGAACTTGTAGAAAAGGTGTATTCAACTAAATGTTTAGTAAAGTTTAGAATATTTAGTAATTATTAATAACCATTTTCTTCAAACTATGTTAGATGTCAACACTTAATACGCTTTGTTAAAGTATAAGTATATGTACAAAATTCAAACTATTTCTTTTTTGGTCCCTAAAATTTTTTAATTTATAATATTAGTATTTATATTTTATTTATCAATTTTAAATTGACAATATGATCAAGTTAATAAATTGCAACAAATACTTATAAGGTAGTGTGGGAAGAGATTTGTGCCTTGAACTAGTTGGAAAATTGCTTTCAAAGACCTAATTGTATGCGAAATAGTTTTGGTTATATAGATGATACATGTTAATGAACTGATAAAGTTTCTCCCTTACACATTTCTAAAAGAGAAAAAATTGCAAAGCAAAGAAATATAAATAATGAAAATTTTCAAATAATTAGTTTGAATTTGAATGAAATAGAAGAGTTTGAGAAACATAATATACCACAAGACAATGAGAATCAATTTAATAACTAGATTTCACTAATACAATACAATAAATCAACATGTATAAAAAAATAAGAATAATAATTCTTTGTAAAGTAATGATTCTACAAATAATATTGACTTACTTTTTAAAACAAATAATATTTAATTTTACAATATACCTTTTCCCTCATATAAAAACTCTTCTTAAAACATAAAGTTTCATTTCATTTTATTATATAATTTTTTCAATTGATTGTCTTTTTTTTTATGGATAGGTTCTACCAAATTCAATCACAAGATATTAATAAAAAAATATTATTATCTTTTCATTAATAAAAAAAAATCATTATCTTTTCATTATAGGGTACTCTTTGAATGTGAATATTTAAGCCTATACCAAAATATAAGTAAGAATATTTAAGGCATAGAATTGAAAAGGAAAAATGTGAAAGAGACATTATGAATCCGTGTTGCCTAAAAAGTGAAGAGTAAAAAGGAGAGAAGAATAGGCGGGAGACAAGTCAAAGAGAAAGTAATAAATTAATAATAAATTGATAGAGGAGCATAATGAAAGGAACCGTTGAAAACAAAAACAAATTATACCTAGGATGTATACGTACGTTAGTTGATGGATCAATCATCACGTCGGTAGTGCCAGCTGTGTATTTTGTTTTGTAGTTGGACTCTACTAGGTAGCTTAGAACATGTAGTATACTACATGTTTAGATCGTTCATCTAGGGAAGCGTATTCGTCGTCATTATAGTTAATTTTATGTATTCATAGATTATAAAATGGTTTATTAGATTTTGACGATTTTTTTTGGTTTTCTTTGCGACTTAATTGTTTATAGCTATTATTTTGGCTTTTGGGTAGTAAAGATGCATGTTGTGGGATCCATTATATGTGCAAGGGTAAAAAAGTACACATTTCAAAGTGTTGTCCAATACTTGGTTAAAGATGCCTCAATATCCGCACACTTAAAATTGACAATACTTATGCACAAATGGGCCACTTATGGTCCAAAAATGCTAAAGGCGGTTATTAGTACATGTGAAATTTATTAATGCACTTAATAGGTTTCTTTAAAATTAGTAATTGAGGGGTTGGGTGTGCATGGAATGAACGATTATTAGAACATGGGCAGTACAAAGTGCTCTTTACTCATTCTCTAATCAATCAATCAATGAGACATCGACTTTTTACTTTTAAAATACGTGAGGGTTTAAATTTTTTCATTTAATATTAACAACACAACTCTAACTTCAACATGAATCAAGTATTCAAGAAATAAAAAGATACAACAATACCTTTTTTTTTTCTGTATTGAACAAAGTTGTAATAAAATATAAATTATTATAAATAAGGTAATCGATCAATAAATTAAGCATTAAGTGCTTGAGCTGCAATAATATGAATTTTGAAAAATAGCTATTACTTTAATCAACAACTCTATTCTAATCATGAATCAAGTTTTTTATGAAAGGATTCATATTATAATAGAATACAACAAACCTTGTATGAATTATGCACTAAAAAAAGGGTGTAGATTAGTCATTAAATAAAGAACTTAACTCTCAAATCAAGCCTTTATTATTTTTTACCATTATCATACCAAATTAGATTTTTTTTTTCAAAAATATCAAATATCCATAGTAAACCTATTACAATTTTTAAAAAATAATAAGAAAAATATGAAACCCAACATCTTTAAAAAATTACAATGGAATGAAAATCCTAAACAGTCAAGTGGTCCTTAATCTCGTGATGAAATTTAATAATATAAAAAGAGTTGATTAAGGATCAAGTCTCGCTAAATGTATGGTCTAAAACTATAAATTATAAGGCTAAAATTATTACCTAAATAAATAATACCCTTCAATAGTTAACTCTTAGTTAAATAAAAGTGATTAATTCATATGCTAAAATATACACTTGAAGGTTTATCGTCTCAACTAAGACATGATGTGATGTCCTAAGGTAGAGTTAGAGATAGCCAAACCATAGGTTAACTTCCACAAAATGAAATGTGATATTTTAAAATCATAATTATAAAATGAAACATTTTTGTGTAAAGTACATACCATGATTTTTTTGTAGGTTGGATTATTTTATTATTTGATATCGATGTCATATATGTGTTGAAATAATGATCCATGAATCATTCAACACATGCTACAAATGAGAAACATCAATAACATTGATCATGAAACAAATATTTGTGAATTTCATTTTGCAATTACTAGTTAAAATGAAAGTTATACATATTTCTTTTCATCCATGACTAGTTAATATCGTAGTGTAAAAAGTAGAAGCAACATTAGAAAGACAAGTGAGATACATAAATTTTTAAAACTGGCAATTTAAATTTTCGAAATATATTTAATGAAAAGAAATTTGATCATTCATAAAATTATGAAATATAAATTTTACTAATGTTTACTTTTTATATCATTTATCAAAAAAAGACGTAAAACTATTATTAACCTCATCAATAAATAATTTTCAAACATTGATGATTTATAGTCAAGACCCTTTCTCAAGATATTTGGTGTGGTTGGTGAATAGAATCTAGTCATTATTTATGGTTGAACTCTAAAGTACAAAACTCAACTCCAAGCTTAAAAATTATGAGAAGGGATAACCTAATCTAACCTAGAATAAGTTCCATACCTTCTCGACACAAAACTCATTAACTTACCATTTGTTTAATAGAACTAGAAACTTGTCATTCTAATTTTTCTTTAGTCAAGCAAAGGTCCAACTTGACATTTATATATTTCTAAATCTTTCATCAATTGACAATCTATAATATAGTTCAAGTAAGAAAATTTAACGCTATAGAAAAATAATACCACCTCATTACCCCTCTCCATATATAGATACTCATTAGTATGTTATTAATAAAGTGTAGAAAGTAGGTGACTTATCTAAGACTTCCATTATTAGTTGTTCAAGTTTCACTTCAAAAAAATTGTTTAATAATATTTTAGAACATAACAAAATCTGAGAATTAAAATCTAATTAGTATAGATATGGCATAAGACATTGAATGCTCTTAGAGTGGATGTGATAAATGCAAAGCAAAAATTATCCCCAAATTGTAAGGTGCACTTTCTATTATTTTTAAAAAATCTCTTTAACAATTTTTATACAAATAATTTTTACTCTTATGTCATTAGTCCTAACTTGCCTAAAAATAAACACAAGTACAATAGGGGCCAATATTAAGGAAATAAAATATTAATATTTAACAACTAGAATAATTTATCAAAGTACCTAATTCATAAACCAATTTATTAATTATCAAGCCAAAAAAAGGTCTTTAATTGTTCTCAACCCTTAAATTTTGTATAGGTTTCTAGAGGATGTGGTAAATAGACATATCAATTGTTTCAGATTATTCCTTTATTTTATTTAGAAGAAATGCTAAAGTTCTTTGCAACTAGAATGCAAATACAATTTTATTTTTCTTATCTTGTTATTTTAGAGCTTGTAGAAAAGGTGTATTCAACTACATGTTTTAATAACATTTATAATATTTAATAATTATTAATAACCATTCCCTCAAACTATGTTAGATGCTAACACTTAATACACTTTCTTAAAGTATATGTAAAGAATTTAAACTATTTCTTTTTTGGTTCTTAAATTTTTTTAACTTTATAACATTAGTATTGATATTTTATTTATCGATTTTAAATTGACAATACAATCAAGAAATTATTTTTGCAACATATATCTTTAATTCAATGTGGGAAGAGATTTGTAACTTGAACTAGTTGAAGATTGCTTTTAAAGGCCTAATTATATGTGAAATAGTTTTGATTATATTTATGATAAATGTTAATGAACTCATAAAGTTTCTCCCTTACACATTTCTAAGAGAGAGAAATTTGCAAAGAAAAAAAATATAATTCACAAGTATTCTCAAATAATTAGTTTGCATTTGAAATAAATAAAAGAGTTTGAGAAATATAAATATACACAAGACAATGAGAATCAATTTAAGAGCTAGATTTCACTAATACAAGACAATGATTCAACATGTGCAAAAGATAGGGATGATAATTCTTTGTAAAGTAATGATTCTACAAATAATATGGACTTACTTCTTAAAACAAATAATATTTAATTTTACAATATGCCCTTTCCCTCATATTAAAAACTCTTCTTCAAACATAAAGTTTCATTTCATTTTATTATGTAATTTTACAATTGATTGTCATTTCTTCATAGATAGATTCTACCAAATTCAACCACAAGAATAATCTTTTCATTATAGGGTACTCTTTGAATCTTGATGGACTAAGGGTCTTGTATCTTGTCTTCAAACGATGCTAGCCACTCGTTGAGGTACAAGTTTTGCTCTCCCCCATTTATATACCCTGTTAGGAAACATGGTTGAGGTCAAACTCGAGGGTGATGAAATACCTAGGTAGGGAACCTACCAAAATGAATTAAGAGACTATCGTGTGTTTCTTTTACACCCAAGGTCTCATGGGCAAGTGAGGGGAGAGGATACACACACAATAATCTGGGTTAACATAGTGTGCAATTGCACCAAACATGGCAGACAAAGCTCATTAACCTTAAGATATCCAAATGTGAGCTAATATAGAAATCAAAGACACAACATTTCAAATACAAATATCTTTTACCAAATGTATGTTGTACCCACAAATAAGTTAGTAGTCTCTATTTCAAGCCTTGGATGCACGATAGGCAAGTTGCACGACTTGGTCTGTCCTAAAGGTTAGCTCAAAACAAAATCTAAATCTAAAAATAAACTTTCTGAAACAAAAGTGTAGGAACAAAAAACAAAAAATGTAGATATACCTAATGGGATGTGTATAGAGAAGGAGCGATTATGTGGATTTGTACAACAATTGCATAAAAACTTGAAGCAATTATGCAAAAACCTGGAGCAAATGCATAGGGACTTGAAGCAAATGCACATAAATAGAAACTTGCAAAATAGAAACCCTAATTGAGACAAATGTGCAACAATAAATCAAAAGTGCAGGATTAACTAGCTATTGTGCAAAAATAAAGGTTAATTGTAGATCTATGCAACAAATGCATAGAAAAATAAAAACCCTAAATGCAAAAAACTAAAAAACAGAGACTAATGCAAAAATAAAATGTGCAAATATGTGTTGTAATTGTGTGGGTATTATGATTAATAGCACCAAAACATAGTGCAGATGTGTAGTAGAACCCGACAAAGTGTAGAATTGGAAATCAAAAGAACGGTTCCAACCTGTAACTCCTCAAAACACTCAAAAACATAAGAAAATCACTAGAAAAATTGGGACTAGGGTCACACCAAGCGTACCAAAATGTGTATGCTTAAATTTGAACCTATTGTAAACTCCTAATTAGCTCAACCACAAGTAGAATCTACAAAATCATTCAACAACACCAATGGAGCTCTAAATTAAATGCATGTAAACAAAATAAATCACATGATACCTCATACAATTGATAAGATTGATTGAACCTTTGTCCTCCTATTCTTCAAGATCTTGTGATATGATGTAATTTCTCTCACCATTATGCACTAACACAAGATGACATGTAAAAATATGGAGTGTGGTTGATTGAATGTAAGGGAGATGATGAAAGATCTAAAAAGAATCTGGCATAATAGATGTAGACTCGAATCATGGATGTAGAAATGAGAGAGAAAAGCCTCTTTTATAGAAGTCTCCAAGAGAATCAAGGGTTGAGATTAAGAGGTTAACAAATGAATAAAGGGTTGAGATTAAGAGGTGGGTGAAATTTTTGACATGAAGAAGAGATAAAGCAGGACACTTGTCACGTGACTATGCATTTAGATTTGGAAAGAAGATGATAATGAATTGATTAAATAAATAAAAATATTTATTTAATTAATAAAGGAAAAGGTTAGGGTTAGAAATAATAAAATGAATAATAAATATTTATGTAATTTTAAGAAAGAAAAGGTTAATGAATTGATTAAATAAATACAAATATTTATTTAATTAATGATGGAAAAGCTAATGAATGAATGAATTAAATAAATACGTTTATTTAATTAATAGAAGAAATAAGGATAAAATAATTAAATAAATAGTAAATATTTATTTAATTAAGTTAGGACAATTTTAGGTATCTATAGTGTCCTTTTAGCATTCTAATCAGCTTAAGAAATGAATTCAATAAGTTTGATTATTTACATAGGCTATGGTCTCACAAAGGGATTTCTAAAACTTTTTTTAGTGACAACAATTGAGTAAATTTAGGATTATTCCATAGTAAAATGATTGCTTGTGGAATGATATTTTCTACACGAGCTACATGTTTTAATATTCCTCTCCAAAATACCTAATGTGAGACAACTTTCTTAACGAAAGTTGTGATAGAACTTGCCTCTTTCTTGGTCACAAGTGCTAATGCTAGAGCTCGCTGCTTCACCTTTTCCTGATGTTCTAGACTCAATTTAGAAGGTGATGCCTACCACTTCTCCTCCAACTCGTGACCAATTAGCTAATGAAAAATAAAAGAATTTGCGTTCCCCCTCTGGCTCAAAATTCTTTTGGGGTTTAGTGCTTCATAGTTATCTAAAATGAAGTAATCAAAACCAAATCGCCCTAGAGTTGTTCCTTCAATCTATTCAAGATCTAAAAATATTAGGCTTTTAGTGCTAGTGAAATTTGATTTGATTTAGAGATCTACTCTTTTTTTTTTGCAAAATGCTATTCATAATTTATTAAATATGTTTTTGATGAAATAATTTATTAAATATGTTACAACATAATAAACTATAGAATTGTTGCTCAAATTTTAATTATGTGTGATGATTGATTGAAGTCATGAAAATAAAAAAGTAATAATAATTTGACTTTTTATAGTGACTATTAACAACATGAACTAATAGCTAAAAAAAAGGACAATGATATTTCTTGGAAATTATCAAATAAGAATACTAATTAAAAGCTATAGAACTTTTGCTCAAGTTTTTAATTTTGTGTGATTCTGAATGAAAATACATATTGCATTGGAAATTTGATAATAAAAATAATAAATTGTAAATTTTGATTAGTTGTATTTTATTATACAAATAAAAAAACATATTTTAAATAAATATAAGATATTTATACATGTTCTTAACATTTTAAAAATTAATATATAAATACATTTGAAATCTATACAATTAACAAATTACTATTAATTTTTAATAATAAACTATAAAATATTTCCTTAATCCAATTATAAACTTTTCTTTATCCATAATTTATTAAAAAAAATTATTCACTATTTTTTCTTTAGATATTCATAATTTTCATCTCATTCCACATTTGAATTATGTGCCCACTTTAAGACTTCGAGCACTCTTGCACATTTCACTATATTTTTTTTTGTATTGAACAAAGCAAATTTACAAAGAATATAAGCTACCAATAGATAGCCAAAGATGAAAAAATTTTCTAGTAAAATGTTTTCTTAGTACATTTCATATATTTATTAATGTTGAAATTTAGAAATATAATATGATTTTGAATTAAACTAATTAATAAAAAATATAGTCCGAACTAATGTAAAATGTTTTCTTAGTACATTTCATATATTTATTAATGTTGAAATTCAGAAATATAATATGATTTTGAATTAAATTAATTAATAAAAAATATGGTCCGAACTAATGTAAAATCTCCGTTTGACCGTTAACGGTGACCGTCAAATTCTAGAGTCTCCCATAACTTATTGACACGCCGGAAAAGGGATTCATCCCTTTCCCCATCGCTTTTCAAGTCTCGGGTGGGAACACAAATCCAAATGTGGATAATTGTGAGCATAAAATAGGTATGTCGTTGGACCAGCACAAAAGGAGTGGCACAGATATATTAGGACGGAGGCCTTTTATAATTCACTTTGCCTGCTCTGATATACCTTTTCTTCTTACACAAACTCTCTACTTGTTTGTCTGATATGCCTTTTGTTATTCTACAGGGACTCCATACATGTTACGTTACGTTGACGATGAAGTGATTGAGGAAAGGTATTGTCAAATCTCTGTGATATGGTTGGCATTGGTCTTGTCCAACAAGGGAAGTGGGGGCCATGTCAAGTTAAAGTCTTCTACCCTGCATGGTCCACAAGCTCACCATGCACACCGATCAACGCACACCCAATTCCCCAGTTTTTTAAAAACTACCCTGCACGTTTGCACATAAAGTTAGGTTTTGCCTCCTTTTATCCGAGTTATTCATTTAATGCAGTAAAACGGGGGTGTGACTTTTTTAAATAGAAGGTATTATCAAGAAATAAGCATTGTTTGCAGCAAACCCGATTTGGACTTTGCACTCATTTATCAAAGTACAGAGTAAAGTAAACCAAAAGGAAAATGTCTTTAATGTGTTCAATCACCATGGGTATGCATGTTTGTCTGATTCAGTGACAGTTTGAATGGCTTTCTCTGCTGCATGGCACCATCTGCTTCTTCTGTGGATTTATTCTGTCATCTGGGTTGTCTCAGATCTGCCTTGCTGCTCATCTAGCAGTGCCCATGATAAGAATAAATGCAGTGAGCAATGTGGGTCCCTTGCAATTCCTTACCCATTTCATCTCAGTAGGCAATGTGGACTCCCAGGCTTCAAGCTGGAATGCATGAACTCATCCACTCTTGTCGTAAGGCTAGACAATGTAAAATACACCATTCTTAGCTTCTCATCCGACAGCATAGTCATAGATCCTCTGGGATCAACTTGTGAGCTCAGTGTGAAATCTTTTCGTTTCAGGGGCAATAAATACTATGGAATCTCTCTTGAAAATTTTCTGCAACTGTCAGATTGCAGAAACTCCTCTGCCTGTCTGGTTAACTGCAATATCCCCATCAAAAGAAATAATGCAGAGTGTAAATACAATGCAACTTGCTGCTACCCTCTTGCGAATGCCACATTGTGGCAAGTCGGTGATAGTATTTCGAACTTTTCAAGGTTTCACTGCAATGCGTTTAGCAGTTGGGTTTTGTCCAGCCCTTCTGCTCACACTGTAAATGCAGAGTATGGGCTGAAAATGGAGTGGGCTGTGCCCGGTAGTTGCTCAAATGTTAGCTGCTCTCCTAATGCACAATGTGTTGAAGCAAACACCATCAAGGATGGTGTTCGATGCCAGTGTAAACATGGCTTTGAAGGGGATGGATTTGCCGATGGAGTTGGATGTTTGAAAGGTAAGCCTGGCTTAACTTCCATTATTTACTTCAAATATATCTGAAAATGTAGTTGAAAGGGCCTTTGTCACTAGATTTTAAATGAGTTTTGAATTTTTTTCCTTTTCTTACGGTATTGATGGGCGTTATAAAAGAAGACAAACATGGTGGCTTGATATATGGCATGCAAGTGTAAAAAGCCCAGTTTTCTGACTCTTATGTTACAGTGTATAATATGTATGTACTTTTAATTCCCATAGGGGTTTCCAAATGTCTGTTACAATGGCACTTCCTATCTTAGTCATGACCCAGCGATCAGTGCAACCTTGATGGTAACGTTTATGAAATTTCTCGATTCTTATCATTGCTTAAATCTAAGAAAGTTTATCGTCAGGTCAAGTTTTTATTCTTCAAGAATGGCAGAGCTTTATAAACATGGGCCATGCACGTTTAGTGGATAGGGTATTGCTTTTTTTCGTGCGTTGATTTGTGCTGAAAATCGGCCGCATTTAGCAGTTTGGGATGAGCGAGTTCACGCGGTGATCCTCGGAAGAGAGAGGCTGAAGAGCCAACAGCAGGAGGAAAAGGACTTGGTGGGCCTAACTATGCACATCACTGCGAAATCAAGATTATGGGGCGGGCTGAAGGGTTCTGGGTCCAAGGCCCCAAAGTCAATCACCATGGGATGACAAACATTTCAAATATCCCCGATTGGCCGAAGTACTGAAACCACGTTTATATGGATGTCTGATCTAAATTTCAATTCAACCAAAGTTATTTTCCAGGATACATTAACAAGACATACGGAGATGCTGGAAAAGGCAACTCCTAGTAGCTCAAGTCTTTTCAATGGTTAATATATCTGGATCTAGATTCTACACCCAAGTATGCAGCAAGAGCAACTTTCCTAAATGTTTGCATGTTTTGGCAATCCATATGTTTTTCATGCTTAATCTTTTGGATTAATTGATTTCTTTGTTAAGATTTTATGGTTACCTTTGATAGTCGGGTAACAGATTGTTAGCTCTCCAGTGATCGATTATGTCAAATAAGCAGCATTTGCTTCCCCCAAATATTACTAGCACTACACGTGGGCCTGGCTTTTGGGATACTGAAACCTGGTCTCTTTTGCCCTTAATATGCAAGATAGTTGAAGCTTACCTGTATCTTGTTATCCCGTTTAGTAAAAAGTTAATGTGATTGAGCATTATAAGTACAAGTTCTTCGAGATTCTAGGATATTGCGAAGTGCGATGAATGGTAGATTTATGCTTCAAAAAGGGTAGTGTTATTAATTTGTACAAATGCAGTGGACTGTGACTGCTCAAAGGTGAAGTTCTATTAGTAGTTAGTGTAGTGTCTATCTAGTTGGTTATTTTGTTCACTTTCATCTTTAGTGTTAGATATGATGTGGTGTATGAAGGATAAGCTTTTTGTTATTTACTACCCCTTCCTATCTAGGCAACATTGCTACCAGTCAATAAATTTAGTGGCAATTTTTTTAGCTTTTTCTCCACTTCTTAAGTACTTAGAGTCACTAAAAACCAGGTAAATTATAGAATAAAAAATAAGAAGTATTACTAATATTGATATTGCAGAGAGAAAAATGTTATATAGAAGCAAGAGATTGACATTCTTTCCAAGGCGTATCAATACTGTCATTAATAGACTGCTACTGAAAGAGAACATAGCTGTGTGGGATCAACAAACAGAGACAAATTTCCAAGAAAAAGAGTGCCAATTATAGTTTGATGTGATCTTCAACACTGGCTACCTAGCTGGAAGCTGCAAGCATCTGTTTTTCTTGTTCTGCAGAACCTGATAACTCCTTCCTCTTTTGACGACACTTTTCAAGCTCCATTTCAGTACTCAAGAGTAACACCAGACTTTGCCATTGTAAACTCCAGAAAGAGATGTGTATGTAATAGTTTCAATTGTTTAGTGCTGAAAAGTGAGTTCTTTGATTTACATTGGCAGCACGAGACTTAGTTGTGTAAGGAGATAATGGCAGGTAATGTGACTAGCCAGTCAGAGGAACATTTCTTTCCATCTTGTGACACGGACCTGATCAACTTCTGGAAAGATGTCCAAATTAGGAACAAAATTGACATGCTGTGGGTTTTATAGTCCAGTGTTTGTACTTAAGTTAAACTCATAAGTTTCTAAAGTTCAAACATATTGTTATCTGCAAGGGTTCTCAAATTCAATGCAAATGCAGATGCAAGAATATGTCACAATTGTCCTTTTACAGTAAGTCAATCAATGACATTTACAGTTTACTGATGGAATCATCAATACAGCGAACTTCTGAAGCATAGTGTCATTTTAGAATTATAAGGTAATAACCAATAGCCTAATCGAGTTGGAACCCTGTCGAGATTATCTTCTAAAGGGGCTTTATCACAGGCATTATAGGATGCATATGAACTGATTATAAGTACCCTTCTCCCTGAAGAGATGGATGGGAATCTGGTAGCAAGGGATCTGATAAGGGAGGGCTGGAAAACATTTCCACTGTATCCCACAAGCTCTAATCTTCCCCTCGCTTCTCCCCCATCAGCTTTGAAATTGTGTACTGTCTTAAATAAGAAAGTGTGCTAAAAATCCAGTGTTTAATTTAAGTCTCAGAATACGATGTACATTGTAAACTCATATGATGGTAGAATGCATTTTGCATGATTGCAAGCTGTTCAAAGATTTGCACAGATCATATTCTTAATTCCTTGTCTACAAGTAACGAATACATGGATAATTTTTGTGCGAATTTCACATTGATACCCAAGTCACAGGATACAGCGATTTTCATGGATGAGGTTCGAATTTAATCGAATTTCAAACTTCTATAAAAAAAATCGAATTTAATCGAATTTCCTCTATAAAGCACTGCTATCCGCCTCTAAACACAACTCAGCTGGTCGTGGGTATTCTTTGTATATGCTTTGTATCTACTGGGTCATGGGTGTCTGCAACTGCTGGGTCGCCCTCGGATTTTCTCCAACAAGGGTCGCTATTCTGATAATTTATTAGAAGTATACATATATTTAAAAATAAACAAAATTATAGAAGGCGCGAATTTTATCCGAATTTTTTTTCGAATTTTTCCCTTGTCGAATTTCATCCGAATTTCATGGCCATCGAATTCGAATTCGAATTCGAACCTTGTGACTTAGATTGATACTATAAGATCATTACTGCGTGTTTAATTGTGCTTTTAAATTGTGATGCCAATGACAAGTCTATCGGAATTCTTGTTCCCAATATCATATATTGGTGTCCTTTTTTTCATCACCAGCACCGTCTGAACTCGATCATGATTTTTAGCAAATGTTTGTGATACATTTTGTACTTACTGTTGTGGTAAAAACAACTTTTTTGATTGGGATCTGTTTTAGTAAAGCTGTAGAGATCATGTTCCAACCATGACTTAACCTCTTCCACAACTAATAATTATCAGTCTCTTTATTCTCTCATTTAATGCACTTCATGCTTGGGCAAGATTTAGAAAAAAAGAAATACAAGATAAACTTCTGTAACAACCTTCACATGGATTCCCACCTAAAGCTTTTACTAGTACCTTTTAGTCACAAAAAATTTCTTTGCACATGTTTGTTGCAAATTATCTGCCAAGACTTACAAATTATAATTCAATGTGGAAATCCAATAACTAAGTTATTCTTAAACGTGATTTATTTAGAATGAGCCATGTGCTAGCTTGATGGAGACATGGAGAATGGCCTTTCTGTTCGGTTTCAGTTTTCCTTGTTATTTGTCTCTGACACTCAGAAAAACTTATTAAGATCATCTCTAGAGAGGATGAAAAGCATGTCAAGATCCAACATCAATAATTTCTTCAGAGTTATGCCATCATTGGTCACTAGCTCATTGGTAAAGCAATGACCATGCCTATTAATTTTCCAACATTTGTTTTTATTTTCCCCTTTTGCCAATCTGTTTAATTAGCAACTCACATCTTAATTGTTTGAAGGGAATTCCAGGCTGCATGACGTTCAGTTGATACAGAATACATTAATGGATATCATCAGAGAGTCAAATGCAATGGCTGCTTGTTCAGTCACCTGCCAGGAGCATTACTTTTGCTTAAGTTATTCATTTCTAGAAATGGAAACTTTTCAAATTTAAATTATATTATTGTCATTATAGGCTCTAATTCAAATCATTTACGAAGGCAACTTTCCTGAGTTAAGATATTCTTTTGTTTTCACTGCCTCAAAATGCATTCCTGTCTATTCCAGTCTTTCTTGCATGCCTTACTTCTGCTGTGTCAACAAACAATAATTTTTTTTATATTTTATGAACTTCTAACATTGGAAAGACCATCTATGACTCATGAAATTTGTTGATTTTTTAGACTCCATATTTAGATATACCTTTTAGCATTTAGGCAATTTGATTATTGCGCCTGAATAATTGTCCCGGCAATCAAGCTTATAGTGATTCCCTTAATTTTTCTGTATGAGAAGACAATCTTATTACAGATTTAAAATTAGCACAACAGAGTACACTGTATCTGGATACAACTGTGTAAAGATTTTTTATTCATGTATGTAGTAGCATTTGAACTGATATGCCGGTAATCTTCTTCAAGCTAATAACATCTTCTGCAGTTGATCTCTTCCTCCATCATCTGTTCTTTGGATTTATAATCCTTTGCTATGAGTGTCTGGTGGCATACTGTGCTTGTGACAGATTCAAATTACAGCCAGTTTATGTTTTCTTTACTTCAAAGAAAAGAGCACCAAATACATGTCTTTAGTTCACATGTTTTGTTTGCATGCCTTGAGTACATCTACTTCTTTCTCGCTGCAAAGGGCAAGCTTCAATTGCATTCCTGTCCATTCAGAGAGAAAACATCTTATATTGCTGTGAAAGACAGAATGACAGTACTTTATTGCAAAGCACAATGGATGCATAAAAATAACTTATGCATGATAAGTATACATTCTTGTTTTAAATTTTCTGGTTGCAATTATAAATGTCAGGCTCAAGTACTGTGTTGCAAATGTATTTGAAACTTCGGATATTTCCCTGTTTTGCAGCTTGCCTTACAAAGGATGGTCGTACATCATATGAAAAGGACTGTAACAGTGCAAGATCTGTCATAAATGTTGCTGTGTTAGCAGCTGGTATGCCCTCTTAAATTCTAGGATTCAGCATTTCACTATTTCTGTCGCTTAATGATAGTTAGCTGAAGTTAATAAGCACCTTAAGCTCCTGTTTGGATGCTTCGTCTCTGGGTTTCAGACGGATCATTAACTAATTTGTAATTACTAAGTAGTCAAGAGTGTATGAGAATGAATGCTATGTTGTGTCACAGCAATTCCTGAGATTGATTTGGAAATAACTTTATCACGTTCTTGTTAACAGGAATAGTGGGAACGGCAACTATTCTGGCAGGATTTATTGTTTCCTTTGCCCTGTTAAGGCGTTACAAGTATTCATCCTTGGAGATAAAAAGACGTGGTGATCCTAGCCAACTTGCAAGCCTTCTTTCTATTCATGGTAAAGCATGCACCACAAAATTATTAACATATAAAGAGCTGGAGAAAGCTACAAAAGGATTTGCACCAAGTGAGAAACTTGGAAATGGTGCTTGTGGTACAGTTTATGCAGGAAAGCTCCCTAATGGATGTCTGGTTGCCGTAAAGAGAATACATTATGGAAGTACTCAGGGCACGCAACAACTTATCAATGAAGTTAATGTCCTCTCAACTGTTAGACATCGTAATTTAGTACGCCTTCTTGGTTGTTGCATTGAAATGGCTAGCCCACTCTTAGTGTATGAGTTTGTTCCTAATGGCACCTTGGCAGAGCATTTGCAGCATGAAAGAGGAGAAGGTCTAAATTGGCTGACACGGATTACTGTGGCAACTGAGACTGCCAAAGCTATTGCATACCTACATTCTACAGTGAATCCACCAATATACCATCGAGATGTGAAGTCAACTAATATTCTTCTAGATTATGATTACACTGCAAAGGTTGCAGACTTTGGACTTTCTAGGCTGGGACTTCCAGAGGGATCTCATATCTCCACTACTCCTCAAGGTACTCCCGGGTACCTTGACCCAGAATACCATCAAAACTTCCACCTCTCGGACAAGAGTGATGTGTATAGCTTTGGTGTGGTACTTATTGAATTAATTACAGCCATGAAACCAGTTGACTTTTCTCGTGACAAGAAAGAGGTTAATTTAGCTGCCCTTGCACTGGCAAAGATTGGGAACAATTGTCTTGATGACATTATTGATCCCTTCCTCCAGGTTCAGAAGCAACCATTGCTCCGAGCACTGGTGCAAAGAGTTGCTGAGGTTGCTTTTCGCTGTTTGTCGTATGACAAAGATGCTAGACCTACCATGCTAGAAGTTACAGAGGAGCTTTTACTAATAAAAAAAGATAGCATGAATATAAGGATCCCCTCGCCACAGGAAAACTGCGAAGTAAGCTTAGAAAACTTAATTTTGCAAAAGGCTAATATGTCTCCCAACTCTACGCATGCACCTTGGACAAGCAATGATAGCTCGATGACAGCCAGTACACCAAGTACAAGTGGCTAGCAGCAAATTTAATAGGCTCTTGTATTCATGGACATTCTGACTTTATTTGTATGTATAATTACTAAATTTTGTGCTCTTGTGAAGGAAGCATCAAGATTACTGAATTCCTTCTTTAAATTTATGAATACCCTGCTTCTTGCTGAGGGGAAATCTCAATTCCTGGTCACTGAATGGGAAGCAAACCAGGTTTCTTTGCTGAACCTTTTCAATTTTGAATTCATTGATGCAGCACCACCTTTTTATTCGAAAGGTGTTAAGGTGAATGTTCAATGGACAATTACACCAGGGTCAAGGTTTTAGTGCATGGACATATAGTTTATTTTAGAGTTTAGGCCATTATTTTTCTCAAGATAAAAGCCTTTACAGTTCCTATGGAATGCTGATGCTAGGTTGTAATTCTGTGGTTGTCTTTTTCTCTTTTGGCCCACAAGAATTTTACTGTTGTGCACTTTCTCATTTTGTTCAGTTCAGTAGAAGATAAATTTGACTAATTGTTCAAACAGAACAGCTCTACTATTATTTTACCCGTTGATAAATATTCTTCTTCAAGAACCGAGAATTGTTAGTTTGTCAACTTCGAACAAAATATCCATGGTAATAGATAAGTGATATTGGTTTTGTACTGTAACACAGTTTAAACTCTTCCTTTCTCAAGCCCAAAATTTTGTGAATTGGTGTTTGCTGAGTTTGAAAAGAGTTTTCTTACATGGGCATATCCAGAACAAATGTATCTAGCTCTGCTTGTTAATGTGGCACTAAAATGCAGTTTAGGTGTAATTTCGTTAGGTCATGTTAGATACTAATACCTAATCTCTTCGAAATTCTGTGTTAACGAACATCCTTCTGTCATTTTTCTATGCTGGAGAAATGGGTGGCTAGTACTTTGATCTTTTCTGAGATCTTAAGGTAGCACTTGGATACATGCCATTGTATGAATCGGATATCGTTTCCTTTTCTTTTGTCTACTCTTGCGGGGAGTTAATCAGTTAGAAATTGAGGTATTGTTGAGGGCCTTGACGGTGCTTAGATTCCAGAAATCAGCCAATCATTCTTCGATGCATGCTTTCGGGTCTCAAATGTGTATGTTGCCACAAATACGTTTGGAAGTATTTGAATATTAGCATAGTTTTTTTTAAGAACTTATGGGATATGATGGATTTTATCACATTATTTTTTATGAAGAAATGTTAAGGTTTATTGGAAAATGGAAGGGCGTCTATATTTGTACAATAATAAATACAAATAATAATGTTATCGAGTTTATAAAGTGTTTTATAATAAATTATGCATGTGTATAAAGTATTGTATTTGTGGAACTTTACTAAATTATTAATGGGAAATTAAATCCCAACTAAATAAATAAGGTGATTGTATTAAATCTATATCTTAACATCCCAACTCTTTTTGTTAAGGTTTACATTATATACAACAAAACATGATTGAAAAATACAAATATATATATTTTAGAAGATTTTATATGAAAAATCAATTCTTTGGTGAGGCATAATTTTATCATCTAAACTAAATTATCACAATTATCAAACTCTTCGATTACTACTTCAAATTTCTACGTCATAGTTTTTTCAAATTATTGGACAACAATACATGTTGAAGATGTCTGAAAGGTATGATTCCCAAGATTCATAGGCTTTTAAACCATATGGATAAAGATCCATATTGAGTTTACATCAAACCACGTATTTTTTTTAGAAAAACAAACTTCAAAATATATACATTTTTCACTAAAAGAAGTTTTTCCATATTATTGACATGAAAAAAGGGCATATTCTTCCTATACAAAGCATCACCTTTTAAGAAGTTGGCTTGATATATAACCCAATTATATTTTATCCATTTCATGTGAATCTTTGGAGGCCCACTTGAATGTAACAAAGATGCAAGTCCAAGGATAAGGTGACATGATAAATAAAAATTAAAAAAAATTGATCCATAAACTACAATTGAAGTTGTGAGGAGTTGAAGAACACGGTCGAAGCAAAAAACCACCCCACGAGTTGTAATCAAGAAGGGTCTCAAAGGCCAAGTTGAAGGCGATCAGAGACCAAGCCTCCCTTGGGAAAGATATGTTACAAAGTAGGAACTGAGGAGAACAACCAAAATTCACCAAAAATTCAGAGAGAAGCCCAAAAACGATTCAATCCACTTCCTAATGGAACTCATCAGAGGCCACAACTTGAGGAAACAACTCAAGCCACAAAAAATTGTCATCACTGTCTATACCCACCATTAGGCAGAAAAAGTCGGCAATGTCTATCCAGCCCCTACGATGCACCTATATGCAAGCATGCAGTTATATATATGTAACATGTATTATATGCATAGGGTGTGGTAGACGTTGCCATGCAATTATATGTATGTGTAACATGTAATGTATGTATAACATGTATTGTATGCATAAGAATATAAAATTATATTCCCTCAAGTAATTATGCATGAAATCTATCTTCACAACCATATGATCAATCTCAAGGTTAAATGTAGTAGCACAAGATAGTAATAATCTAGTGGGTATTAGATCAACAACATGAGAAAAGAAACATAACAATAACTAGAGTATATATCAATGGCCTTTTGTTCCTTTTGAATTCTTGTTTCTCACCTAGTAGGTTTCCACTACCTTGACTCTAGCAATGGTTTTGGGTTTGATGGGGAAGACTACTTTAACTCTAGCAACATCCTCAAGCCCTATTTTTGGCTGCAAGGTTTTTGGCTCTACTAGTGTGGTGGTTCCTCTACCTCCTAGCTCAATTGAGACTATTATTAGAGTGAAATTGGTGGATTTTGTTGGTTCCCTAGTTGGTGTTGCCCTACCAAAAACCTATTTTTCTCATGCCGTACATGCCTCTACTACTTTTGGTGCTTCTATGAAGGCGAAGGGCTATATCAAGAGGATCATTCCCTATGCTTCTACTACTCTTGTGATTCCTTTGGGAAGAGCAAAGATTGAATGCAAATGCTTTCTCACTACGAAGGGTTTAATCTATAGATCTTATCATTTTTGGCCTTCTATTCTTGATTTGCACTCTTGGATTTTAAAGTCATGGCCTCCTTTAGTTGAGGGAAAAATGGATATTGACCCTTCCACCAGAGGTTCTTTTGTGGTTTTCTTTAATTCTTAGCATACAAAACCACCCATTCTTGAATCTTCTCCTCCTAGCTCAGTTGATGTGTTTGTGGATTTAGAGTTGCTCACTTGTTTGCCAATTACTTCCTAGTCACTCTCAAGTAAGACTCCTAGTTTTCCTTTTTTTCTTATTATGTATGCTCCTCTAAGATGGGAAAAGGGTCCCACATGAAAAGTTAACATAACAAAATATAGATGTTCAAATACAAAACTAGGTGCTACACTAATGCAGCCCCGAAACTATTAATGAAAAATAGAATAGCTAGAGAAAAGGGAAAAAAAACACAACACACTAAATAGACTTCATATTTTGGAGACTCATTAGATCATTCAAATCATTCACAACCAAGTTCAATCATTGATTCCTTTTTGTTGTAAAACAAGGTGAAGGAAGTTGCAATATGAACTTAAACCAAATGTAAAGTTACAAATATAAAATCAAGATTAACCCTTAATGTATGTGATTACAAAATCAAGAATAGACAAAGAAAATCATAACACATATAATGGTAGATATACATGGAGTAACCTTTTCAAAAAAAAATCCACCACAAAAAGAGAGTCATGTGTATTACTAATCTAATGAAGATTACAACAACAATACACTTCTTTGTAGACCTCTATAAATTTGTCAGAACCCTATTACCTACATAGTTAAACCAAACTTGATGGAAAACACAAGCTTAAGGCCTCAATTTATAGCAGTTTTGGGGAGTGAAAACCAAAATGGTACCACCAAACAAAAGGTAGAAAAACCATGTAGAAAAATCATTCATGCATATTGACCCATAATATTTTTTTTTTGCAAATCACACTCGTGTATCATCTCACCAAAATCTTAATTTGTACTACAACCTCCCCTTGCATGCATATTAGAATGCTAATATGTTGCACACGTGGACAAGACACTCATATAATGGCATCACACACAACTACATAAGAAAAAAAAAAAAAAATCTACATAGCTCAATATAAGATAGCTATGCATACACACACACTTACAATTTATTCACGTCACATGACTTGAAGAGTATATTTCAACTTTAACAATAGTATTTATAACTTTTAAATCAACCTCTTGGAATTGTGCATGTCTTTCATTTGGGAAACACATGTACCTATAATAATATGATCGCTTTAACTCCAACATCGAAAAGATGACCATGTTTACTCCATAAGATCGTGATAGCTAATTGGCACCACATGGATTTGACACCTAGCATAACCTTGGCCACATGAGAAGCACACCATATACAAATGACATAGTAGATGGTGGAAATATTTTTTGGAAACATATCATATAACCATAATTTATTACACTTCTTTTGATTGGAAATTCATTCACATCCTTGAACCTAACTTGGTTGTACTCTAGGGTTTCTATAGAAAATTAGATAGAAAAGCTTTTTTTATTTGATCACATGAGCTTTATCTGCTACTAGATTCTTTATAATTATGTATCATGTACCTTTGATGAACATATGACTATAAAACTCACATAATTACTTGATGAGTGATTGTATGAAATCCTAACTAGTTATTATCTCTCAAATCTCGTACCTTTATATTGTTAGTTATTTATTTATTGCACACTAGAAATCATAGTATAGTAAGGAAAATTATATAAATAATTATAAGAATACATAATGTAAAGCGGAAAAATCGAACCCTAGTTGTTCCTCCCACTCCACTCCAAGGAGAGAGAAAGGAGGGTCACTAGGGTGACAGTTTTCACTTAGGAGAGACTTTACATTCAAAAGAGGGGTTGAAACCCACAAGATCCAATCCCACGCAATGCAAGACTGGATTTTAAATGAGTTCCAAGGGTTGTGATAGCAAGGATACCCTCTTTTGTAAAGAATGTAGATGGAATGATTGAACTAGGAATGTATGTAGAAGCAAGAAAGATTCGCTTGTAAACAGAGATAGGGATACAAGATGAAGCTAGGAACCTGGAATTAGCAGTAAAATGTCGAGACGATGTTGTTCTGCAAATTTGAGCGAAAGTTGACAGGACGATGGCGCCCGGAGTGCACATGGTCCTCCAAAAAATCCACGAAACGAAGGTGGATCTGTTCGTCTCTGCACAAGGATTCCAGATCTTCAATTATAGCCGCGTACTTGCAACCTACACACAGAAAAGAGAGGACGATTGGGGGGTTTGGGATTAGGGGTTTGCCTTTAGGTCAAACCCCGGTTTTGGAATTAACCAAGAAATGAGAATGTTGTAAATGTAAATGTTTGTAATGTAAACAAGTACTGATACCTTGTTGTAAGAATGTTTGTATTCTTACATGCGAAGGTGTAATGTATGTTGTATGTTGTATGTGATCTCCTCTTCAATGGTTGAATCCTTGTCTTGAATGCAACACTTAGCCTTGAATGGAGACTTAGAATGCTCAATTGCTTGAAGGAATGCTTGAATGCTTGAATGTTTGAATGTTTGAATATCGCTTCCGCCTTTTGCACACATATGTCTTCCTCCCTCTTTTTGGAAGAGGAAATGTAGTTTATATACTTGTCAATTAGGGTTGAGAGACTGATTTTCCCGACCTTAGGCCGACCTAGAAACAATATTTTCCAATTTGCAAACTTAAAGACCCGATGCCCAATAAGAGACCGGGCCCAAAATAGGGCCAGGGACCAGGGCGCTGGGCGCCATGGTCCTGGGGGACCAGGGTGCTGGGCGCCCTAGTCCTGAAGGACCAGGGCGCTGGGCGCCATGGTCCCACCTCTCGGGACAGCAGGGTGCAAGGAGGGATCAGGCCAAGGTGCAGAAAAATGCAGTTTTTGGTGTCACAAGCAGGTTTCAGGGTCTCCATTCAGGTTCAATGTTGCGTCGCCATCGTGAAGACCCAAATGCAGTCGAAATTGCAAGTGTCGCAATTTTAGGACGCTACACATAAATAGATGACATAATTTTTATCATGGGAAACCATTTTGACAAAAAAACCTAGCCTCAAAATCTTGAACTATTATGTTATTAGTAACTTAATTACAATATGATTAGGCTCAATATTTCATAAAGGTCGCACAATTATACAATTATAGAGATATTTCAATATGATAATTGTACCTACAATTATATATCATAATATTCACATCCTATCCTGTATATATAGCAAAGAACAACACCATAAAATATAAGTATTATTTAAATCCATCTATTGGAAACCATTGACTAAATAAGCCAACTAAATTGATGCATAAAATTTAATGCCCAATTTATGATAAGTTAATTGAAAATCAAATAAAAACTACCATTGCCAACTATTGTGCTCCACTTGTGCTTATCTTTATTTTTTAAAATATGCTTCTTGATTTTCTCCTTTTTCACACTTAACTCTTCTTATAATTTATTTTCTATAACAATTATTAAACACCTTGAAAATTTTCATAGTTTGATTTATCAACTTTCATGATACTAATAGAGACTTACAAATTACCATATTCAAATTACAAGTGACATAAAGTGTCACTCCAAGTAGGATGCCTCATCTATGTGCATATAATAAATAAATAATTGTTTAAATAACTTAAAACATTAAGATTGGAACCTGTTTAATACATTTGTCCCAACATTTACCCCCATTTTGACTTGCATATGAACTACTATGAAGATGCATGTCAAAGTATAACAAGTAGCCAACATGAAAAAATATTTTGACACCCACAAAGAGGATATGGATAATGATGTCAAATTTCATAATTTCCTTACAATGATTTCTCTATGTAAAGAACTACAAGCACAAAATAAAAAGTTCAAATAAATTACATTTGTCAACAATTAAAAAAAATACATTAACATACTTTCTAAATTGTTCTTGAACAAAAATAAATAAATATAAAGAGATCTTTTTTAGCACATAAATAATAGGACTCTAGGTGATGTAGAAATAAGATTTTATTTAAATACATAAATAAGACCATATCTAATACAAAACTATGACTCCTAAAAATGAAAAAAAAAGTAAGGATCTATTTGACAATTATTATAAGTGGGAGCTCACCATTAAAACCATAATTATGTCGAGTAATAATAATGATATGATCTCCTAAAATTATTTGCACACATAGGATATAAATAATTGGAGGAGAAAATAATGTGATCATGTAGAATATAATAATCATGTAATAATTTTTATCAATAACATCATGTGACAAGTAATCAATTTGTTAAAATGTAAGTATGTAAGCACATATGGAAAGGGATAATAAGTTGCACCCAATGTTTCCCCTAATATCACAAAAATAAAAGAAATAGGAATAAACATAAATAGATCCTATAAGCACAAGGAATGCCTACAATAGAAAATGTGAACATGTAAGCCTAAATATGAAAGTATATCCAATAATTTGTAAGCATGAAATAACACATGACAATTATAGTAATAACAACACCTAGAAATAAACATATGACAATGATGAAACATAAGTGAAAGGATAAAAATAAGAATAGTAAAAGAGCTTGGAAGATCTAATACCATCTACAATTGCTCTATGTATTTATAACATTGTAAAAGACTAAAACCTAAATATATTAAAAACTTAAAAATCATTGAATACCATGTGAATCTATTTGACGCAATAACCTTGAAATATATCATCTATAACATTATAACTATGAGAATATGATTTTTGAAGATTATCCCCTAGGTAACATATAAAGTAGAGCTTCTCAAAATTTGTAGCTTCGAACAATTGTAAAAACTAAAGATTAGATCTCCTCTATAATAGTAAAGTGTAAAAAATATAAATATAAGTATGTGAACCAATATCAAATATATGGAGGATATCCTCCTAAAAATGTATACAAGTGTAGCATGCTCCCTCAAATCTTATTTATAGATATAACATCCAAAAATAAGTCGATCATATCACTTTGACTTTAAAAAAAAAAAAAGAAGTGATCTTGTTGTATAAATGAAGACAAACAAAAATATCATTGAAAAAATCAATATCACATATCATGATCAATAAGATAAATTGTGATGAAAAGTAATATCCACACAATTAGTTAGACCAAAAAGTTATAAGGGATTTACTATATATTTAAGAAGAAATTAAATACAAATTATATAAAGTTTTTACCTTTTGTTCTAATTTTTAAATCTATTAATAAACATTAATTTGTTTAAATAAAACATTATAATTCATACAGTTAGATCTTATATTACCATAAATTCTACCACTAAAATTCCTATGATATTGCTCTCAGGGTTCAGCTAAAATTCCTTGCAACTTCAAATACAAATTTTTTAAAATATACTATAATATTAAATTTTATACAAATAATACTAATTTGTTAAAAAAATATAGGAAATGTAAAGAGAGAACAATGAATATAAATGGAGTAGAATCCCTAGTGCACTAAAAAACTTATCACACAGAGGCGAAGTGGGAGATTATCATTGACCATGAACAAAAATGAGAACTTGCGCACGAACATAATTTCTTCAGCGAACGAAACCACCAAAGCCCGCCAGAATAGCTCGCCATCCATCCTAATTTCTTCAGCGTTGCAGAGAAATCTTTGTATTTGGCTGCGAATCTATCCTTGAAATTGATTGACATAGACGCCCAACTCTCTTGTTTTGATTGCATAGAAGAATTATTTGTTAGAAGGCCCTAAGCATTCAGGCTCACTAAAAGTCCTACCAAAATATGCTAGAAACTTGGAAACAACTCTCATACTCGCCTGTGAATTGGAGATGAATTTCTGCACTCAAATGCCATCTTCAACAAATATAAAATCTTATGGACCATTGCTCCTTTGGCGTGCTCTAATCTCCCATCTAGCACATCCTTTACAAACACGTCATCCCCTCCATTACATCATCTCTTCACTGGACAAAACCCCAATCTGCCATGTTCGTCTCCATTATCCAACTCTATGAGCTTCTTGACAACCGGCGTCTGACTTGGTCGGTGAAGAACCATATCAATGCATGGCCATCTATTTCTTTTAATTCATTTAACTTCTGCAGCACAAAAACCGCAATTTGAATTTGGTTTGATTTGTCTTATGGGCGGGAATTTGAATTTGGTTTGATTCGTCTTATGGGTGGGAATTGGGTGGGTGACTGCTAACTGTTATAGTTTACAAGGCTGTTTGGGCGAAACGGAAACAACAGTCGGAAACGGAAATAGCAATCAATGAAGTAATGGATTCAATGAGCCCCATACCAACGATACTAAGCGATCAACGCTTAGTGTGTGATGTTTAAGCCATGCCTATTTGTCATGTATTCCTGGTTGGGCAAGGTTGTGGAAAGGGGCATCCGTCCTGCCCCTACCATTACTTGAAAGTATCCATGAGACCTACTTTGAGGCATCAGTCCTGCCACTACCATTGCTTGAAAGTCAGAAATTATATTCTCTAAAATCTGCCAGCATTGTGTTCCATGAGACCTACTTTGAGGCATCAATGAATAGTTTGCACCCTGTCTAGCGTTGCAACCACATGAGGCCATTCTGTGTGCCATTCTGCGGTTCCATCAAATCTAGCAAACCAGTTTCCCTCGTACAATGCGTGTTTTGCTTAGTATCCACACACTCCCATCCCTTGGGCAGCCCACGCATTGATTTGGAGCCCCTGCAATCATCGCTCCTACGGCATCACTTTTCCATGAGGCATTCTGCAAATTCATGTGCTCGGTGCCATACTTTTACGGAAAGTGAATGCCCTCTTTCAGAGTTTCTTTCAAGCATCATACACGTTCGAGCCGCCCTCATATTGTGGAAAATGCTTCAAAATACGGTCCAGAGTAATCTTCAGATCGCTGCCTTTTAGCTTACTGCGATCCAGATCGTTTTCCATCATCGAATGCCTTTTGGCAAATACGACCTTGACATTGTTGAATGGGCGAATTAGGGGCTTGCATCTCCGTTTTCCCTATTAATATCCCTTGCACCCTAACTTTTCTTATTTCTCGAGGCTCATTTTCTTATGGCATTGTTGTTGGAAGTGAAGTCCAATGGACTCCTTCCTTTTACCACCAAAACTCTTGGCTCTTCAACTTCTCTTTGTAAGCTCTTTAAGAGCTGATTGCATATCATTTGTAGAAAGGATTTCTGGAGCTGCTTGCAGTTGTGTGTTTACAAACCAGACTTGGTTACTAATATATTGATTCCCCTACCTTAAGTGTGGACGTAGGCAAATGTCGAACCACGATAAATCTGTGTGTCTCATTTGTTTGTGTTGTGTATTTATAATTTTGGTTTTCTCTGCTCTTTTAAATTCATTTCTTCATCCTAACAATTGGTATCAAAGCGAGGTTAGATCGTTGTTAAGATTTTGGTGGTTGAAATTCCAGAATCATGAAAGAAGCGAAGATAAAGAAGTTCTTGAAGAATGGGAAAAATTAGACAAGAAGACAAGAGCGACAATTTTTCTCTTGCTATCCAACAATGTTCTCTTCAATGTCACGAGTGATGCAACAACAAAAGATGTATGGGATAGACTTACAACCATGTATGAAATGGGATGGACTGCAAATAAAGTGTTTATCATGAAGCGCATGTACAAACTGAAAATGAAAGAAGGTTGTGCTATGACAAATCACATCAATGAATTTAATACATTGATTAGTCAAGCGACTTTAGTGGGGATGACACAAGATGATGAGAGCAAGGCTGTTCTTTTATTATGTTATTTGCCAAGCAGCTGGGATGGCATTGTAATAGCAGTTAACACATTTATATCCGGTAAAAATAAGTTGGTTTTTAATGATGTAGCAGCTACTCTTCTCAATGAGGATTTGAAAAGAAATAATGATGAACCTTCATTCGATGAAGCCTTAACGGTGGTCAACACCGAAAATAGACGTAGAAGTCATAATAGAGGCAGAAATGACTATCATAGACGTTCGAAATCAACAAGGAGATCGAAGTCTAGAAACAAAAATGGTGATTGTTGGTTTTGTGGCAAAGTTGGTCATGTAAAGAAGGATTGTAGAAACTTCAAAAGGGCACAAGAGAGGGTGTGGGACAACGAAGCAAATACAGTCTACGATAAAGATGATAGTGTTCTAATTTTTTCAACAGTCAACACTACTCTGGATTCATGGGTGCTTGATTCTGGTGCCTCCCATCATGCTACCTCATGTCTTGAAGCGTTCATTAACTACCATGAAGGTCATTTTGGAAATGTTTTCTTATGAGATAACAAAGCTTGTGAGATTACAGGCAAAGGTGACGTGTTGCTGCCATTAGGAGGTAAAACATGGCCGCTCAAAGATGTTCTCCATGTCCCAAAATTGAAGCGAAATTTGATATCCGTTGGACAACCCTTTGATCAAGGTCTTAATGTAAATTTTCTTTCGGATACATGGAAGGTGACTCATGGTACCATGTTGATTGCAAATGGTAATAAAGTGGGTAGTCTATACATATTTAAGACTCATGGTGAAGTGGGAGCTGCAATGGTGATTGAGGACAACAAAGCGGATCTTTGGCATCAAAGACTTGGGCATATTAGCAAGAAAGGACTCCATGTTATGCATACAAGAAATCAGCTTCTGGGCCTCAAACTTGTTGACTTAGCCTTTTGTGAACATTGCCTTTATGGCAAACAAAAGAGAGTCAGTTTTTTGAAAGGTGGGCGTGACACAAAGACAACACTGCTGGAGCTTTTATACTCGGATGTTTTTGGGCCTACCAAGGCAACCTCCATTGGAGGAGCTAACTATTTTGTCACCTTTCTTGAAGATTGTACAAGAAAATTATGGATTTATATGCTTTCTAAGAAATCCGAAGTCTTTTCAAAATTTAAAATTTTCAAAGCATTAGTTGAAAATCAGATTGGGCATAAGATTAAGTGTTTACAAACCAATAATGGTGGAGAATTTTGTTCACATGAATTTGATATTTTTTGTGCTGATAATGGGATTAGAAGAATTAAGGTTGTTCCTTTCACTCCTCAAGAAAACGGTGTAGCCGAGAGGATGAATTAGATAATTCTTGAAAAGGCACGATGTATGTTGTCAAATGCAGGTTTAGGCAAGGAATTTTGGGTAGAAGCGTGTAACATGGCAGTGTATTTAATCAACCGAAGTCCCTCATCTAAATTGGATTTTGGTATTCCGGAAGAGGAATGGCAAGGGAAGAGGATTTCATACTCACATCTTCATGTGTTTGGATGTGAAGCCTTCTCGCATATACCCAAGGAGAAGCAAACCAAATTGGATCCAAAGTTGCTGTAATGTATTTTTGTGGGGTATGGTGAAGAGAAATTTGGTTTCAAATTGTGGGATCATGTTCATAAAAGAATTGTTCGCAGCAGGGATGTCATGTTTCATGAGACTTCCTTTCCCGCGCTACAAGGTTCCAAAGAATCAGAAAAAGAGTATGTCCCTATGTCTCTGTTTCAAAATTCTGCTACCAGTGCTCTGCCTCCGGTCTCTCATCCAGTGGGAGCCCCTATATCGTCTACTTCGGTTGAATACAATTCTCAGACTGAGAATGATGAAGAAGAAAGTATCTTTTATGACAACCCACTGCCATTTGATGTAATGCCCGCCAAAATAACCTAAAGAAACTAAACAATAATATACAAATGGAGAAATTTTTTTTCTTAATTAACCATCTAATAACAACCAATGCAACATATAACATCTCCATCTATTTACATTCATTAACCAATTAACCAATATGAACATACATCATTGTTCATTTCATCAAATAATGCAAGCGGAAATAACACAACATCAATAATCTTTCTCTAGGGTACTTTAACATCATTACTTAATTCATTTCCACAATAACATACTACACACACGATAGGTATATTTCACCTTCATTAATGCATCATATTCTAATTATTTAACCATAAGATATGTAACCTACAACATTACTTATTCCTCATGATATGCATAATTTCCTTTCTACCAATGCATCTATGTGAATCATTCCTATTTACTAGATCCAAATAACATCTTCTAACATATTCACTTATTAATCTACCAATATTCCTCTTTCAAGATTATTTAACATTCTAACTAGCCTCTAAACATTCCATGAAATAATACAACTAATCCATAATGCAATTCCATTCTATTCCAACTATAATCCACTTTATTTTCATGATTCATAAAATCACATCTCTACAATAGTACAAATACAATATCCCTAAATTCCAATTTCCAACTACAATTCATCATACAAATACAAGTACATTAAATACATCATGAGCATAGCTCTTTTTACAACAAGATTCCATCTATGATATACAAAAACATTACATTACATACATTCCATCTTATCCATTACATAAATCTGCTACAAGGTACATCCATAGTACATCATGAAGAAGAATCTGCATCCACGCAAGAAGAATCCAAGAGAACATCCCAATGGCTAAAAAGCACCAACCTCCCAACCATGTCGAACCAAAGGAACCACACCCTATCCTAGGAGATGATACAAAGTCCCAACATATACTCTAAACCTAACCCGACACCTATAACCAAGGAGACTAACCACACAAGGACTCTCAAGCAAGAACTCGCACATATAACAAGAACGAACTCCCAGAGGCATAAAACTCATCAAGACATAAATGCATCCAATAAGCATAATCATAAATCATAAAGGGGAAACACATGTAGGAGTGGAGTGTCATCACATGCCATCCTCATAACATAATAACATAATAACACAAGGGACTAGCCTGACGGACATGTGGAGCCATCTCAACCTATGAGAGACTAAGAGAGATTAGCTTACCGTCTTCACAGCCTTCTCATGCTTATCCTAAAACATCATCTCTAGGACTAAGTCATGAGGCACAAATCAATTTATCATCTTATTAATTAATCTAACTACCCAACCTATCAATTATTAGGTTATCACTTATTTACAAGTCACGGAAAACTCTAATGTGCCCTGGTGGTCTAGACTTCATGCATCCTTACAAGGAACCTCATGCAAGCCTATCTCTCGTGACCCTGGTCATCACAAGGAAGCCCACTCCTCCTAACATGGCCCAACAATAAATCACAAGAGGCTCTACCACATAAATACATGAAAATAATACTTAAAGCAGCCAAAAGCTTCCACACATACTCTCACAACATATGCAAGGTTACAACAACATCCATATAGCAAAATGAGCCTCTTGGCTAGCAATAAACAAAGGCATAACAAGCCATCAAATGCTGTCATCAAATAAAGAATAACATCACAACAAGGGCTACTCACTTGTTGGTCCAAAACAACATAAAAATCATCTCAATCATCCATGGCCTATCCACATGGAAGAGAGTCTAAAATATCGACAATGGTATAGAGAAGTAAATATACATAAACCATCAAAATACATCAAGACTAATAAAAGCCAAATTTAGAAAATATTAACAGACCTCAAAAATAGCCTCTGGTACAAAATCCATTCAGGAAAATACCTCAGAAATGACCAAAAACTCACAAAATACAACACATAGGCATGTTAGCGCTTTTGCCCAATAGGACAGCGCTTCTACAGAAAAGGACAGCACTTCTACCGAAAAGGACAATGCTTCTACCAAAAGGACAACGCTTCTGTCAAAAGGACAACAGTTCTGCCGAAAAGGACAACGCTTAAGTTGCACAGAGCAGCGCAAATGCAATACAAGACATCGCTTTTGCACAATAAGACAACGCTTTTGCAGAAACAACGCTTTTGCACAATATTTATGGAAAACTCAAAAATTTCTCGGGTAAAATAATAAAATCTAGACTTTACAAAAAGGCTCGAAAAACATATGCAAAGAGACGCCCAGAAACAAGGATTACTTGGGTATAAACACAATAAAATATCTCCAACTATAAATCAAGATTAAATCAAATAACTTCACGACATAAAATGAACCGAACCACTACAAAACTCATAGAGCATCAAATGCAGACAGTCCCAAACAATCACAACTGAAGGACTCACAAAGGAAGACCAATCTCATCTCATACAGGAGAGGATTAATCAACCAAAGATTTCCACAGCAAATTCACAGAGCCGTGAAATGCCATACACAGGAAAAACCAATAAATCTCCCAGCAACTATATAAAACCCAAATAATATAAAGCTTTCCTTCCCAAATATAAAACCTTCAACAATAATAAAACTATAGAGTAAAATAACTTCTCATCCCGAACCCAAAACATTGCAGACACAAAGCATACATGGAGAAGCCATTAAAAGAAAATGCAAAGTAAAAGAACTCCAACTTGCAACCTGAAGTAATGGATTGAAGCTGAAGAAGAGCTCCCACAAGTCAAACCTAATCCAATCCAAGCTCTAGCCAAATCCAAAAGAGAAGAAAACTTGTTGGAGAAATTTCCAAAAAAGAGTCAATCAACCCGAAAAACCTTACGGGAATGAAAATAAAAAACAACAATAATCCAAAATCCTAGCCTCAATCTCGACCAATCAAAACATTTCATTTTGGAGTATATTTTACCAACCCACCATATAATATAATTTATTCACCCATTTTGAATTTAACCAATGAGAGTGAAGGGTAGGTAAAGTAAATAAAATATACTTATCCAGCTAAGTGGGATTGTTTTATTTCTTTATTTAATTTAATGTGTTCATACACTCCACTTAGGAATAAAAATCAAACTATTAAATAAACATAAGATGTAAATAAATAATCCAAAAGGGGATTAAAATCAAATAAACTAAAAGCTAATAAAATAAATTAAAGAACCAAATAAATGTAAGATATCAATTAAATATCAAACCATAGAAGGTCCAATAAATAAATAAATAATTAAATACCATTAAAGATTAAATCACAAATGTAAAATAAATATTAAACAACAATAAAGCTTATCAAATATTAAATAATCGTAAAATCAATAAACATTAATTATCAAATAAATGTAAATACCAAATTGTAGTCACATAAATCTGTCCACTTAATTAAATGAATATTTAGTATTTATTTGATTATTTAACCATCAATCAATAATTAATTAAATTAATATATTTAATTAATTCATCTTAACCCTTTTCTCCTATCAATTAAATAAATTATTCAATTTATTTGATTTAATTCACTTAACCAAATTCAGACCATTAATTAAATAAATAAATCATATTTATTTAATTAAATATTCTCTCACATTTAAATAAATTAATATTTATTTAAATCCCCCAAAATCCCACCTCTCACATTTAAATAAATTAACATTTATTTAAATCACCTTTATCCTCTACCCACTTGCATTTTCCTACAAATGCAAGTTGCACAATTATTTTAAATAAATAATTTATTTAAATCACCTTTATCCTCCACCCACTTGTATTTTCCTACAAAAGCAAGTTGCACAACTATTTTAAATAAATTATTTATTTAAAATCCTATTTATCCTCACCCACTTGAAACCTTTAATGGTTTCCCTTAAAGTATTCAAACTTGATGGCTTTAAAGTCTTCAAACTTGATGGCTTCCTTCTATAGTCTTCTTAAGCCTTTAATGGTTTCCCTTAAAGTCTTCAAACTTGATGGCTTTAAAGTCTTGGTTTTCCTTAAAGTCTTCAAGCCTTTAATGGTTTCCCTCAAAGTCTTCAAGCATTTTAATGCTTTATCTTCATTTTTCTCATTTAAATAAATTAATATTTATTTGAATATTTATCCAAATGCAAATTACACCATTTAATTGAAATAAATGATTTTATTTTAATTGAAAATACCAAAATTTCTCCCACTTGCATTTTCCTACAAAATCCACTTGCATGCCTAAACCCCTTCAAGAATTTTCTAATCACTTCTAAATAACCTAACCCCTTCTCTAAACTTTGTCACATTCCTAAGCAAAAGGGAAGTCACTTCTCAAACCCTCAAAGTCTTTGATAACCATTAAAGGCTTTCAACCTTCAACCACTAAATGGCTCAAAGTCTTTGATAACCATTGAAGGCTTTCAACCTTCAACCACTTAATCCCCAAAGTCTCCAATAACCATTAATGGTTACCTCAAACCCTCCCACATGGTTAAAACATTTGTTTTGACTCAACCTCTACCCAACCCAAAGGTCTCATCAAGCCATTAATGCTTTGACCATGATTATCTCTTAAACATTTGCACAAAGGTTTATCCTTGGATTAACTCTTAATCCAGTGGGTAATCTTAATTTGGACTTGACCCTTAGCCTCTAGATAACCATGAGGTCTTCTCAGGCCTTTAATGCCTCCAACCTCTTCTCTCAATCCAATCCTATGTTGACACTTGTCACCATTTTATTGGTGCCAATTGTGCACATGGATCCCCAACTTTCAAACTTGGCCCTTGATTGAACCATTCAATCTTAACCCTTCATTTCCCCATTTCTTCTATAAATAAAACCCTTCTCCTCAAGCAAAAAGAGAGAAGCATTAGAGTATTGTTGTTATATTGGCATTAGCATAGAGCTTTCTCATAGCATCACTATCTACACTTGCATAGCATTTGCTTATCATATTCAACCATCTTGAATCTCCATATGGCATCAATGGCTAGTGCTAAAAGCTGAGAGCTACACTCATTTGGGATTTGGAGAGGAGAGGAACAAAGGAGGAGCAACTATGAGCATCTTGATTAGCTATTTTATTCTATGTTTATATGCTTTCTATTTCATGCTTAATATCTCTCTTGATATGCCTGTTTAGGATAATCTTTTGTTGCTAACACTAACGTTTGTTTCTTGTGCTCTTGTGTGTGTTGCCATCAAACAAATTTTCTAATCCTTTTTGCAGAGCATCACAAATAATTAAATATTCAAACGTATAAATTAAATACATTAAAATAACCATTACCAAATATAAAACTACACATCAAGAGCCACATAATTACTCTAACATAATCAAGTAAATCAATCAACATAAACTGAACTCACAATCAAAAGACCAAGCTTACTAACTGACATGGTGAATTATTTCAAGAGGCTGCAAAATCCCGCAACCACAAAATAACAATACAACATATACATATACATATATAGAACCAGCAAGTGATAGAGAATCGCGACGACACATCCCGCTCGCAATGAGTGACGTGGAATCGTCTCTATCACGAAGACAGTCAAACAAGAGTCAAACACATCTCATAAACATCTTATCATATGTAATCATGAAGTAGGGTTAGAGTAATCGTAATCATCATCAAAACCATGATAAATCTAATCTAGCAATAATCCATCACATAGTGAGCATATAAAATCCATCGAGTACATATATCATCAAATAACACGATCAATCATGATAGTACCAACAACCATATAGATAATCAAAATAGCATATGTCCAATATTGTCTAACATCAATCATAACTCACTGAAGCACATGAGTAATCATCATCCAAATCATCAAAATATAGTCTAGATAAGTCTATCAAGCATAATATAAAAGTCAACTCCAATCAAAATAAGTCAAATCAAGGGTGGACACTACATTTGAAACAACACATCGAAAAGAATTGGAGACCATTTCAAAGTCTTCAAAGGCTTGTAGGGAAAACCATTTTGTACCACAATCTGCATCGCAGTCAAACTTGCTTGGACGACATAGTCCACACACCACACGGTGCCCTGCATCACCATCTCCACACCCCGCAACTTACTCACCTCCCCCACGGGCTGCCTGCAGTCTTCCCTGCAGGCTCCCTGCAAGCATCTCTCCCTCTGCGGTAGCATAGCCATGGAGTCACCCTCCCATGCTGACCATGGAGGATGCTACCATGACTCCCCACTCTTTGCACTTTCCCCCATGTTCACAAGCCTCCACAAGGCTCATGCCACCACCACATGGCTTCCCTGACAACGGTGATGTGGCAACCTCCTTCGCTGGACCTTGCTCCTCCTGTAGACCCAGCTCCCTGCTCACATGCCCAACGTAGGCAAAGCAAAACGATTCTGCGGGTTCTCCCTCCTGCGAGCTGCCTACATCTCACGTGGATAAAAATCCACAGGCCTTCGATTACCCTGCAGACAGGGACATTACCAGACATAAAAACAGAGACATTACCAGGCAAATTAACAGTGGGAGTGATGTCAATTTGCATAAACAGGGAACACATAAATTGAATGATTCTACTACTCAAACAGAGAATCAATTGAGGAAATCTACCAGACAGAGGCGACCTCCTGCAAAGTTCTCCGACTATGACTTATTATTTTGTGAAGAAGTTGAACCTACTTTGCTAATTTCCGATCAAACAGAGCCTGCAACATACAAAGAAACTTGTAAAATTGTAGATTGTAATAACCGGCACGTTGCAATGTGCGAAGAAATGGACACACTATTGCAAAATCAGACATGGGATTTGGTGCTACTTCTGCCTGATAGAAAGACATTAAGAAATAAATGGGTGTATAAACTCAAAGATGAAGTCGGTGGTCGCAAAAGATTTCGAGCAAAGACTAGTTGTCAAGGGATATGCTCACCAGCAAGACCTCAATTTCAAAGAAATTTTCTCGCCAGTAATCAAAATGACTACCATCCGAGCAGTATTGGGATTGGTTGCAGCCTGGGATCTTGAACTTGAACAGCTGGATGTGAAGACGACATTTCTCCATGGTGATCTTGATGAGGAATTGTTTATGCATCAGCTTGAAGGGTTTATTAAAAAGGACCAGGAACACCTCTATTGTAGATTGAAACGCAGTTTGTCTAGGTTTAAGCAAGCCCCCCGCCAATGGTATCTTAAATTTGACAAATTCATGATTGATCACAAGTTTACTCGTACCGAGTCTGATCCTTGTATCTATTTTAAAAAGCTTCCTAATGGCGAATTCGTCATACTTTTACTTTATGTGGATGATATGCTAGTGGCCGGCACAAGCATGAGGATTGTGAGTGAACTTAAAACTCACTTAGCAAATGAATTTGCCATGAAAGATTTAGGGGCAACAAAGAAGATTCTAAGAATGACTATTTTTCAAGATAGGAAAAAGAGAGAACTCAAACTGTCTCAGCAAGACTACATTAAAAAAGTATTGGACATATTTGGTATCGTGGATGCAAAGTCTGTTTGCGTACTCTTAGCCTCTCATTTTTCAGTTATCTTCTCAATTGTGTCCAAAAACACAAGAAGATAAGGAGTTTATGGACAAAATTTCATACAAATCTGCAATTGGAAGTCTTATGTACACTATGGTGTCTACTCGTCCGGACATTGCTCATGCCATGGAAGTGGTGAGCAGATTTATGGCTCATCCAAGCAAATCACATTGGGAGGCGGTCAAGTATATTTTGCGATATCTCAAGGGTACTTCTGATTTTTGCTTATGGTTTGGGAAGGACAAGGCAGTTTTGCAAGGGTTTATTGATTCTAATTTTGCTAGAGATTTAGACAAAAGAATGTCTACTTTAGGTTATGCTTTCACATTTGTTGGGGCAGTGATTAGTTGGGCTTCAAAATTACAACATACAGTTGCTCAATCGACTGCGGAGGCTAAATACATAGCTCTTTTTGAGGGAGCAAAAGAGATGGTATGGTTGCAACTCTTGTTCAACGAGTTGGGTTTGAAGCAATCAGATTTTGCTTTGTTTTGTGATAATAGCAGTGCCATCTTTATGACTAAACATCAAACATCTCAACCTCGGTCAAAACATGTTGATGTTCGCAGCCATTATGTTCACCATATGGTTGAAGAAGGCAAGTTTCATGTAGATAAAATTCATACCGACAAGAATCCGACTGATGTGCTCACTAAAGTAGTTAAGTGGGAGAAGTTCGATTTCTGCCAAGCTTCTCTCGGCCTTTCCAATAACTGATAGCAGGACTGAGTGGGGGAATCTACTTGTTGTAGCAGTTCGTTGGCCTTCAATGGGAGATTGTTGGAAGTGAAGTCCAACAGACTCCTTCCTTTTACTGCCAAAACTCTTGGCTCTTCAACTTCTCTTTGTAATCTCTTTAAGAGCTGATTGCATATCACTTGTAGAGAGGATTTCTGGAGCTGCTTGCAGCTGTGTGTGTACAAACCAGACTTGGTTACTAATATATTGATTTTCCTGCCTTAAGTATGGACGAAGGCAATTGTCAAGCCACGATAAATCTGTGTGTCTCATTTGTCTGTGTCATGTATTTATAATTCTATTTTTCTTTGCTCTTTCAAATTTGTTTATTCATCCTAACAATTGTGTGCTTCTTTTTATCTTGCAACATGATCTCAATTTCTTCTCCACCCATGTGAGATGGCGGGAACTAAATTCCCCCTCCCCTTCTACTCACCCCACACTGCTCCCCTCATGCTAATTTGCGACCTGCAGGGTGGTGAGGAAGGCCTCCTTCCCACTAGCTCGCGGCCCCCTTGAAGGTGCCCAGAAGATCATGGGAAAAAGCTATCCAGCACCCAAAATTGGACCCATCATCCATCATCCATCATGCCTGATGATGGATATCACACATAATTCGAGCGCAAAATTAGTGATAGTAAAATCTAAAAGACTTCAGTTAACTCCATCAAAACTTCGAGTCGAGACTTGAGTGATGTGAAATCGGGAAGACTTCAGTTAGGCCAACTCCGTTAAAACTTGTTTTTTCAAATTTTAATTGCCGTAAATTATGATTTTGATTTTTCTCTTTCCTTTTTAGCTGTGTAAATTGTGAATTCTATCTTTCTTTCTATTGTTTACTGCTTTCTGAGAAAAATCATTGCAGGTTTTGATGAAATCAGCTGGAACTTCGTTTTGTGCATGTCGTCCTTCTGAATGGAACCTGCTATCATTTCCGTGAATTACGATTTTACTCTTTTTTGCTGTCGTAAATTGTGAATTTTCTTTACTTTCTATTTTATTGGCTTCAGAAAAATCATTGCAGGTTTTGTTGGAACTTCTTTCTGTGCATATCGTTCTTTTGAATGGAAGCGGCTTACCGTAAATTACGATTTTACTCTTTTACTCTTTCTTTTTCACTACCGTAAATTGTGAATTTCCTCTTTGTTTATATTGTTTACAGGCTTTGATGAAATCAACTGGAACTTGTTTGTGCTTCTAGCTGCAATTCATTCTGTGTATGTATTTCTGAATGGAAGAGATTATCTGTTTCAACAGAAGTTTCTTTATCCCCATTTAGCCGGGTGCAATTCCTTCATGTGCATGTACTTCTAAAATTGAAGCAACTATCTACTTCAATGCCTATTCGTTCATCCTTTTTTTTAATGTTAAAGTGCATGTAATTCCAAATGGAATCAGTTCCCCAAATCAGTGCATGTTAATTCTTTATTGCATGCATTCTTTGCATGTGGTTAAGTGTTAAAAATCTATACAACCAATTTTATTACTAAAAGAAAGAAAGAAGCGGATCACCTTCAAAGCTACAAATTCTCTGGATCACATTCAAAGCTTCAAATTTGCTGGGTTGCTCATCACCACCTCTATTCATTTCTGCGAATCCAAGCCACTCGTTTTCAGGTTGGAGTCAAGCCAATGCTATGTAACTCATATAAGTTTTAATATTATTTGATTTTGTATTGATCAATATGTATTTATATATTTAACTATGATTGTACAAATTTTTTTAACTAGAGTTCAATGGCTTTAATAAAGAATTGTATATCTTTGTTTTAACTGGAGTTTATAATTTTGATGTACTTTTTTGTATTTTTTCTATATAGAAATTATACACTTTAAAGGCAATGATTGCTATAGAAAATTAAAATTCCAAACAGAATGAAACTAAATTCAAGTTTGAACCATAAATAGATAGAGATAAAAAGATCACAAAGTTGTGGAAATTTCAAAAATATAAATATAAATATAAATTATAAATTATAAATAAATCAAATTTACACGATATTCATGTGCATTCATCAAATTATCAATACAAAATTAATTGGAAAGTAAAACTGAGAGAAAATTTACAGACATGAATGAAACAAATTTGGATTAGTTATTTTCAAAATAATACAACATTTTATCTTAATAATATTTATCTTAAAATAATGATTTTTGTAGAGCTAATTACTGCCTAGAACAACTAAGGATCACAACCTGCAGCTATGACTTTGGCATACCTGCAGCCAAGCCACTTTAAAATATTTTTGTGCAACCATGCCAACATCTTCCTTGTAGCCAATAGCCAACGATACACTTTAAAGCCCATTCTAGATTATGCTTCCTTTTCTTGTTTCCTTTATTATGCTTGTCCATACTTTGTTATCTGTGATAATTATGAAATTATATAGTTAAAGATACAACTATTCTCATATTCATTTTCTTTATATCAAAAACATATTTCTACAAGTTTGATGTGAAATGATAAGAATACTTATATAGTGATCAAGTCGTCATAAATCAAGTTTTATGAACTTTCTTATTTATTTTTCTCATTATGCAAATTGTAATTTAAGAAACATAATATATAATCGTTATTATTATTTTTGGATTACATTTTGTAAATTTTTATTACATCAAATTTCATATCAAACTCATTTATCCATCATATGAATTACAATATATAATTGTAATGTCCCCTTTTTAGCGCAACATGATATGAGGTGTTGTTAGCCTATTCTGACATGGTCCCGAAGGCTAACAAGGACATTGGTGGGATCCTGAGGTGTTTTGACCTAGGTGTTTTCAGTTTCAGGCCAATCGGTGCTACTCTGACAGGGTTTCTAGACACTTACTATTTATAGTAAGTTAGTCTCCAAGCAGTGACTTGAAATTTTTAGTGTTTCCCTGGTTGGCATAATTATCAGTAAAAAATATTTGAAGGCGACAATGATTTAAAGGGATTATCAACAATATTTTAATATTTAACGATAAGTGTAAAGTTAAATTAAATATTTAACTTTATCGTTATATTATAAGGTTGGGAATATAAAGTAATGTTTAAAATATTAAAAGTTCCTTTTAATGTGTACATTGTGGGAAATAATATTTTATTCTAAAATGTATTATCCCACATTTAGGAAATGAAGTGTTTTGCATCCAGGAAGAAGATATAAATGGAGGTTGAGAGCTCTCTTTTGGGGTATGCTGGGATGAGATTAATGTTATGCTATTGGATTTCGTAGAGATCTGATTATTAGGCTTGGAGGACGGAATCCCTCTTTGCTAGCATTCTCTTCACTGTTGAAAGACACAGTCAGGAGGATTAATGGTGTTTTCATTCAGGAAACACACTGGGCTTCATCTGGTGCTCTCGCATGAAGTTTTTACAGGGGTTTGAAAGTGTAGATTTGAAGATAGTGATTTTGCTACAGTACCGCGTGAATATTGTTTTTGCTACAGTACCACGTGAATAGTGTTTTTGCTACAGTACCACGTGAATAGTGTTTTGCTACAGTACCTCGTGAATAGTGATTTGCTACAGTGTCGCGTGAATAGTGTTTTGCTACAGTGTCGCGTTAATAGTAAAAATGCTACAGTGTGTGAACAGTGTTTCAACAGGTTCTATACTTGTGGAGTTCAGGTTTGAATTTGTTTATTATCATATGGTCTATAATGTTCTTCAGATCTGATTTGTATGCTTGAAGTTGGAATTAAATAAATACCATCAGCATTAATCTTCTTGTTTTTGGTATTTGATATGTCTGGTTGTTTTCATATTGAATAAACTTTGAAAGCTTTACAATAATATATCAGCTTATCCAATTTATCCTATTGCAAATCAAGAACCAAAAAATCTAGTAGTCAGCTTGCAAGCCAACTGTTTGACAAAATTACACTAAGTAAACAGGACATAAATTTAGTGCCGAACAGGGGGTGCCCATTACAGTGGTATCAGAGCTATAAGTCCTGCCATCCTGTGGAGGTCTTACAAAGACTTTGGAACAACTGGATAGAGGGAAAGTGTTTGACAAAATATCAAAACACTAAAATCAAAAATTAATGAATTAAAAAACATGCTAAGCATGTATGTTTAAGCATGCAACAGGGGCCTTATAACTTCCACCATACCAAAGCAAGACAAAACAGAAATTTGAACTCACAGAGCGAGCAGTCTAGTTCATCCATGCAGGTGGACATAGAATCCAGTCATACAGACATAGAGGAGATATTCTTTGATCAGGACAGCAGTATGGGTGACCGAGATGATAGGAATACCGATCCAGATTAGGGAGAGGTAATGTTCAGACAGTTACTGGGTACATTAGAGCAAGGGCAGCGTATGTAGCAGGAGCAGAATAGGCGAATGGACATGATGTTGCAGCTTATGGCTAGACAGATGGGCGTCAATATTAATCCAGGTGATGCCAACAATGGAAACAATAACAATGGGGGAAACGATAACAATAGGGGCGATGATAATAATGGAGGCCGAGGCAACAACAATGGCCCTGAGAATAACATTAATGGTAATAATGGACATGGCAACAATGGGAATGAGACGGATAACTTTAGACATGTTGCACGCCCAGCTCGAACAGCAAGCTCGAGACCTCTTCTACCCACCTTCCCACCTAGGGATCCGATTCAACCAGTGAATGAACCGCAGATTACTGAGTTACAGGGTCAGTTAAGGAGGGACTGGGAGGCCAGTGGACCCGAGTTTCAGGCAGATATTTCCCTCAAAGATTATATGGACTTGAGGATGAGACATATGCCTAGAGCAGGAGGGGGGAATTCACAGAAAGATTGATTGAGAGATTTGACACTAGGGATCCCGAGTTACATTTCAAGGAGCTAGCACAGTTAAAACAGTCAGGTTCAGTGGATGCTTACATCACCGAGTTTCAACGTTTGTCTATACTTGTTACTGATATCTCTCCTAGGAGATTGGTGGTGTTATTTTGTGATGGGCTTGCTGATCCATTACGTGGTTGGGTGAAGGGACATGATCCACTCACCTTAGCAGAAGCAACTAAAAAGGCACGAGATTTAGCCCCTTCGGTATACAAAGGAAAATACCATTCAACAGATTCTTCCTACCGCAAGGACAAAGACAAAAAACCATTTTAGAAAGAGTATAACAAACCCAAAGAAGGATCAAAAGGACTAGATAGTGAAACCTTGAATGAACTTCGAAAGAAGAAATTGTGCTTCCAGTGTAGAGAGCCTTGGGACTTATCTCATAAATGCCCTCTCAAGGCTAAGGCAAATCAAATGGAGTATTTTTCAGCAGAGGAGTCAGAGTCAGAGGGGGAGGATCAACACTCCGATTCAGATGAGGGTAACATGATAGAGGAGAGCAACATTCCTAAGGATGATAGATCGTTGGCACGCTTGACAGGGGCCCAAAAGGCAATCACATTTAAGGTCAGGGGTACTATCCAGGGGCAGAAAGTGATATCTCTCATTGACACTGGGGCTACACATAACTTTATAGATACACAGTTGGTAGCCAGGAGAGGTTTACAGACAGAGGAGCATGATGGTTTTAGGGTCATGGTGGCTAATGGCCAAAAGCTATTATGTACTCAGAAGGTTTCAAATCTTCACATTAGATTTGGAGATGGCTATGAGTTGGAGGATGATTTCTACGTTGTGGACATGGGAGATTACGACGTCATCCTCGGTATGACATGGATGGCATCACTGGTTGAGTTCACTTTCAACCTAGCGAAGTTGGAAATGAGGTTTCAGCATGAGGGTAGGACTATTGTTCTCAGGGGACTTTCAGATGGGAGTTGCAGGGTAGTCTCTTTGAAGAGAATGGAGAGACTTTTTTGACATAATGACATAGAGTGGGCAACAGAGTGCTTAGTTATGCCAACTTCACCGGAGCCTCGGGTGAAGAGTCATCCACCAGATATACAGGAGATTCTTGACAGGCATGCCAAGGTATTCAGTGATATTCCTCACGGGGTTCCTCCTGACAGGGGTGCAGAGCATGTTATTGAGCTTGAGGAGGGAGCCAAACCAGTGATGATCACTCCCTATCGTCATCCTAAGAAACATAAAGACGAGATAGAGAAGGCAATTAAGGAGTTGTTGGAAATGGGGCACATCAGGCCTAGCAAAAGCCCCTTTGCTTCAGCTATAGTTCTGGTAAAGAAGAAGGATGGGACAATGCGCATGTGCATCGATTATAGGGCACTGAATAAGAAAATAATTAAAAACAGGTATCCCATTCCTAGGATTGATGAGCTGATTGATGAGTTGCATGGGGCATGCTTCTTCACCAAAATTGATTTGTGATCCAAATACCATCAGATTAGGATGAGAGCAGAGGACATTGAGAAAACAGCCTTCCGATGTCACTATGGCCACTTTGAGTTTATGGTTATGCCATTTGGACTAACCAATGCACCCGCTACATTTCAGAGTTGTATGAACCAGGTATTCAGGGAGCAGTTGAGGAGATTTGTCTTGATCTTCTTTGATGACATCTTGGTCTTCAGTAAGACTTGGGAGGAACATTCACAGCATTTGGAGGAGGTATTATCTATCCTAGAGAGAGAGTCTTTATATGCCAAGGAGTCTAAGTGTGAGTTTGGTATGACAGAATTACTATACCTTGGGCATATTATTAGCGCAGATGGAGTTCGAGTAGACCCTAAAAAGATTAGAGCTATAGTAGATTGGCCTACTCCCACGAACCTCACACAGCTTAAGGGGTTCTTTGGTTTATGCGGGTTTTACAGGAGGTTTGTTAAGGGGTTTTCACAGACTGCAGCACCTTTGACAGACCTCACTAAAAAGGGAGCCTTCGTATGGACAGAAGCAGCGCAGCGATGTTTTGACCACTTCAAACAAGTGATGTCATCTTGTCCGGTTTTAGCTCTACCAGATTTCACGAAGCCATTTGAACTTCAGTGTGATGCTTCAGGTGATGGGATAGGGGCAGTATTGATGCAGGAGAAACATCCCATTGCATTCGAGAGTAGGAAGCTCCGAGGTGTTGAGAGGAGCTATTCTATCTATGACAGGGAGATGTTGGCCATAATGCATGCATTGGCCAAATTCTGATCATACTTAGTAGGTGGACGGTTTGTGATCAAAACTGATCACAATAGCATAAAATATTTCATGAGCGAGCGTGATCTTAATGATAGGCAGCAAAAATGGATCACTAAATTGCAAGCTTATGATTTTGACATAGAGTTTGTCAAAGGGAAGAAGAATGTGGTGGCCGATGCTTTATCCAGGAGACCACATGTTTGCGCTCTAGTTGAGATTTCAGGGGATTGGAGAGATCGGATTATAGCAGAGTATGCAGGGGATACTTGGGCTTCTAGGATAGTTGCAGGTACCATACATGATGATAGGTATATGGTGTTGGATGGGTTGATCAGATTTCAGGATAGGATTTATTTGATTCCTACATCACTGTTCAAGGGGGAAATTTTAAGGGCATTCCATGATGCACCTACAGCTGGACATCCTGGGATCTTCAAAACTTACAGGCAGATCCGTGAAAGGTTTACTTGGAAGGGACTTAAGGATGATGTGCAGAGATATGTGAAGGAGTGTACAGTATGTCAGCAGAATAAGGGAGAGCACACTTTTCCTGCAGGGTTGCTTCAGCCTTTGCCCATTCCAGATAGGAAGTGGGAAAGCATATCCATGGACTTCATCACCGGACTACCTAAAGTGCAAGGGCGAGATTGTATATATGTTGTGGTAGACCGCTTGACAAAGTTTGCCCATTTCTTCACTATACCATCTACTTACACAGCAGCTCAGGTGGCAGACCTCTTTTACAAGGAGATATTCAGATTGCATGGGTTGCCCAGGTTTATAGTGAGTGATCGGGATAGCAAATTTTTGAGTGCTTTTTGGCAGGAGCTCTTTCGGTTGTGTGGTACGGAGCTCACACCCAGCACTAGTTATCATCCACAGACGGATGGTCAGACAGAGATTGTGAATAAGTGGGTTGAGGGTTATCTGCGAAATTATGTGACTGCACAACAGAGGGCTTGGGTGAGATGGTTACACATGGGGGAATATTGTTACAACACGACATATCATATGTCTATCAGGATGACACCCTTCATGGCACTTTATGGCTATGAGGCGCCGAGCTTTGTTGACATAGTCTTTGGGGATAGCAGAGTACCCAAAGCCCGAGACTCATTGCAGGATAGTCAGGACATCTTGAGGGCGCTCAAGGAGAATATACATCAGGCACAAAATCAACAAAAGTTGTATGCCGATCAACATAGGGTGGAGCGTAGTTTTGAGGTTGGTGACATGGTGTATTTGAGGCTACAACCATATAGACAGTCATCACTCAAGAAGAGCAGAGCTGAAAAGTTGAAGCCTAGATTTTATGGTCCCTACAGGGTGATTCGCAGAGTGGATGAAGTCGCCTATGAGCTTGAGCTTCCAGAGGGCAGTCGGGTGCACAATGTGTTTCATGTGTCTAGGCTTAAGAAAGCCATTGGTCAGAGTGTAGTGCCTTATGCAGATTTACCCCCTTTGGATGAGGAGGGGAAGCTTGTGTTAGTACCCGAAGCTATTCTGGATGTTAGGGAAAGGACACTCACGAACAGAATTGTTAAGGAATACTTGGTGAAATGGAGAGACCTGCCAGATGAGGATGCTACATGGGCTCGAATGAGCAGGTATTGCAACATTCAGGACCGAATTTGCTTGAGGACAAGCAATTTCAAGGGGGGCAGACTATAATGTCCCCTTTTTAGCGCAACATGATATGGGGTGTCGTTAGCCTATTCTAACATGGTCCCGAAGGCTAACAAGGACATTGGTGGGATCCTGAGGTGTTTTGACCTAGGTGTTTTCAGTTTCAGGCCAATCGGTGCTGCTCTGACAGGGTTTCTAGACACTTACTATTTATAGTAAGTTAGTCTCCAAGCAGTGACTTGAAATTTTTAGTGTTTCCCTGGTTGACATAATTATCAGTAAAAAATATTTGAAGGCGACAATGATTTAAAGGGATTATCAACAATATTTTAATATTTAACGATAAAGTGTAAAGTTAAATTAAATATTTAACTTTATCGTTATATTATAAGGTTGGGAATATAAAGTAATGTTTAAAATATTAAAAGTTCCCTTTAATGTATACATTGTGGGAAATAATATTTTATTCTAAAATGTATTATCCCACATTTAGGAAATGAAGTGTTTTGCATCCAGGAAGAAGATATAAATGGAGGTTGAGAGCTCTCTTTTGGGGTATGCTGGGATGAGATTAATTGGGCTTGGAGGACGGAATCCTTCTTTGCTAGCATTCTCTTCGCTGTTGAAAGACACAGTCAGGAGGATTAATGGTGTTTTCATTCAGGAAACACACTGAGCTTCATCTGGTGCTCTCGCATGAAGTTTTTACAGGGGTTTGAAAGTGCAGATTTGAAGATAGTGATTTTGCTACAGTACTGCGTGAATAGTGTTTTGCTACATTACCGCATGAATAGTGTTTTGCTACAGTGCCGCGTGAATAGTAAAAATGCTACAGTGCCGTGAATAGTGCAGCTACAGTGTGTGAACAGTGTTTCAGCAAGTTCTATACTTGTGGAGTTCAGGTTTGAATTTTTTTATTATCATATGGTCTGTAATGTTCTTCAGATCTGATTTGTATGCTTGAAGTTGGAATTAAATAAATACCATCATCATTAATCTTCTTGTTTTTGGTATTTGATATGTCTGGTTGTTTTCATATTGAATAAACTTTGAAAGCTTTACAATAATATATCAGCTTATCCAATTTATCCTATTGCAAATCAAGAACCAAAAAATCCAGTAGTCAGCTTGCAAGCCAACTGTTTGACAAAATTACACTAAGTAAACAGGACATAAATTTAGTGCCGAATAGGGGGTGCCCATTATAGTAATTACAACCATCACAACTCTATTTGTTTTGTCCAAATGCAGTATCAACATTTAAGTAGGTTTCTCAGAACCATGATTTTGCTTCGAGCTATCAAGCAACCTCTTTTTTCATAGTCACAACTCCCCAAAATAAAGTACAAAGTAGAATGCTTATAGAATATTTTAGAATTAATAACAACAATTTTTTAAATTATTATATCAATAGTTTTTAATTGAAATTAAAAATGAGATGTAATAAAATGAATGTATCATGATTTGATAGTTCATTGCCTGTCAGTTTGCTCATTATTAGGGGGGGAGTGTTTATCATATGAATTCATTTGAATACAAATATGTAAAAAATGAACTCTATTAAATTTCTATATATATGATTTGTAAAATATATGGTTTATACTTCATTTGATTGTCAAAAATTGATTTTTTTTCTGTCAATTTGTTTTTGGAAATCTTCATTTATCATGCAATATCTCTAAATTGAATTGAAATTTTAATAAACACATTTGCATTATCTTACTCTAATGATTGAAATCACAACCTTATAACTTCTATATTATATTTTTATCCTCGTTTTTGTGTTAGTGCCTATAATATATCTGAGGTTGACTTTTACCTATTGCTAGTCATCTTGGTGATTATAGTTTAACAATGCAAACTCATTAACTCTTAGCCAAACACCTCTAACCACCTCTAAGAAGTAGAATAGGTCTATAACATGCAAGGTCATCTATGTCTTAAGGAATCCGTTGATCTTGTGGATTCTTCAAACCAAACATGTAAGGTCATCTATCTCTTAAGGAATCTCTTGATCTTGTGGATTCTTCAAACCAAATATGTAAGGTCATCGATGTCTAAGGGAAATGATCTTGTGGATTCTTTAATCAAATATCCCCTACATAATTTTCCTAAGCCTAACAATATTTTTTTAGTCATTTATTTTGAAACTTAGTATAAGTGCACATTTAAGCCTCTTTTTTATATAACATTTTATTAATTAGACCTCATTGTTAAAAAAACCTACTTTACTCCCTCCACTTCAAAAGGCATTTTGTAGGCACATTATCAAGGAAATATGGAAACATTCTTATGTGCAAGATTAGAAGCTGGGGAGTCTCACTTAAGTCCTTGATTTGGGATAACCTTGTAAAAAATTGTTATATCTCATATCATAGTGAATTTGAGGAAAGACTAACATAGATTCAATAGAAGGTTAGTTGAAGTAGTCTTGTAAACAACACAACCAATTTTTCTTATCCCAGGATTCAAACACAAAACTCTTATTTGGGAATGCACATAGGTTTATTGCAATGTAGAACAAGGTCTTAAAATGTGGAATTTCACAAAAAATGAGTAATATTGAGCGTAAGGTTATCTACACCCCTTAATGTAGTAATCATGTTCTACATCAATAAAGATTGCCAATTTTATTTCATATTTAACCTACACTCACATAGAATCCACAAAATATGATGAAATCTTCTTTGCCAGTTATAAACAATCAAGATCCTACTTTAAAACATGCAACAATATTTTTTAGTTTATTTGCAAACCTTGAAATTGAATCGAACAAGAATAAACAAGCCATCAAAGAACTTATTGTTTGAAAAGCCTATTTCCCTTATTTCATACATCAAGGGTTTCCAAACACTAGTTGAGCAAAGTAGAATAAACGTGATAGGCTAATTGAAATTAAAATGCTTTCTTGAAAAACTAGAACCCGACAGCTTCCCATATATCACAGACCGAGTCACAATCCATGTTGTTTTATGTATAAATCTGGAATACCGTGAGAAATGATGTTGTCTGGTTCACTTGTCTGAGACTTTGTGCTATTACTATGCAGATTCGTTTGACGATCAGACCTTGGACGGTCATCCAAGTTGGTTATCATGGGGTTTTCGTCCTAGGGCAGGCAGAGACATAAAAATCAAAATCATAAAACATAATCTGCCTTAACTCTTTCTCCAACCTTAAGAAGGCATCCAAACCTAAAATCCACGCCCACCCTAATTCCTATTAATCGGGCGATTTTCTTAATTAATTCCAGTGATAATTTTTGGATATCGAAATGCAATGGCCCCATCCTCATGACTAAAAATCAGGAGTCACTTAAGTGAACATGGACCCCGCCACCTTATTGAACACAACCTCCTCTTTATTCACTACAGAGGGGACATGACATATGAATTATTTTTTCTATTCATAAATTTACTCATAATTGGGTTATGTAATTTAAAAAGTTTAATTAAATATATGGAACAAGACCACAACTAGATTGTATTAAAAAAATTATTGTATTTTTTATGATATCCTCATAGTCAATAATATGCATTTAGTTCATGGAGTGAATATAAAAATCAATATAGTTCGTAATCTTTTAACAAGAGCAGGGACTATTGATCATCTTTTTTTTTCTTTTTTTTTCAGAATGGTCAAAAGAAATAAATGGGAATCATTCATTGAATTACATGTGCAAGATGTTTCTAACCAAGGAAATCACTATTTAAAGTATATTCATTTTATGAACTAGGCATCAATTGACCTTACTGGGTCATAGCTTTAGTAGGGCCCCTGGTGGGCCCGACTAAAAAAAATTGTTTCTACGCAACCGACCTTGGAGAAAAGATCTGAAACATCTGTCGAATGTGTCCTGAACGTGAACAATTGAGTGATCAACCATTAAATTTGACGTTTTGCAACTTTGAATTTTGGGCCGAAAACACCTGAGTAGCCCTCAGAATTGACTTCAAAAACTGACTCAAACACCTAATCAAGGCCTCCAGACTAGCACACTGATAGATTGTAATACAGAAAACCCAAGGCATTAGGCGGATCATCATTACGACTTCCGAGCCAAAAGATATTAATCTGCAAAATGGCCTACTCAGGCTCATCTGAAACTAATCCGGCTAAAACAACTTGAGACCCCTTCAAACACTAATTAGAAGAAATATTAAAACTCTGCTTCAGGAGCTGTCACTTGGCACGTTGGTAGATCCAGATACCCCGAACACACGTGCAAGAGGGTTTGACCTGATTAGATCACATGTGCAAAATATTAACCCTCAAAGTTGCTTCTTCTGAAAATTCTGGAACTGCTGCTTCTAAACCCTGAAAAAGTTCATTCTGAATGGGTCTTGAAAACTGATCAAATGATGAGTTGGGGGGCTACAAACTGGGAATCTGGTAGATAGTTTTACAGAGAAACATGGGGTACAACCACTTTGAATTTCAAGTCAACAGGGTATGAAATAAAAATTCACAAAGGGGGCTACAAACTATTGTTTGACACAGTCCAGTTTGCAAAACTGAACTTTTTGCACATGGAATCAACTTTGAAAACTCGTCAAACGGATTCATGAGGCTAAGAAATTTGGAAAAGGGATTCAAAAAATAGCAGAGAATCATAAACAACTTTCAGTTTGGCCTGAAAATCAACCGACATAAAGATACAACTGCTCAAAGTGGGCTACTTAGAAAAGAGCAATCACTGCAAATCAGCAACCTTAACTTCAGGACCTCCAAAGGAGCCTTCACAAACTCATCATAACTAATCATAGGAGGCTTAAAACAGGTATATAGCATCTCTACAAGGTGATTAACACCCTCCCCAAGGGAATTTCTCATGACAATCACTATATGCAAAAATATGAGCTCTCAAACTAAGCTACACAGGCCTATTCAAAAAGCTGATTCTGAATGCAATATACAAAATTTTGAACCTGGTCCTCAAATTTATGCAAAATTTGGAGGTCCCAACACATACCAAGCTTATAGCTTCAGTTATAAGTGGTAGAGGAGTTGTTCAGAAGATTTTGACGTGAAACGAGGAATCACACAGCAAGTTCAACACCAATGACGTGTGGGGATTCATGCAATATACACCTGTAAATCTTGCCACGCCTCTTTTCTTCATTTTGACAGAGTTAAGTGATGATAAAAGGGTTAGATGGTTGAAGATCATGCATAGTGGTAGGTTATAAGTCTTGCTATGCTTTATATGCTATCTCAAGGTTTATTTTTATCTTAAAGTTCATCAAGTATGCATGAATTAAGTAAGATTTGGGAAGATCAGCACGAAGAGTCAACATGAGATGCTTTCAGAGAGTCAAGCTCAATTTTATGAGTTTGCTCAACCATTAAGAGTCCCTTGTCCCATAGTTTGGAGGATTTGCATCTTTCATTAGGTTTGAGAGGACCTCACAAAAGAAAAAAGAAAATGCAGTTACATCTAATGATTTAGACTGTTCAAAGAATAAAAGAGTCCTGCAATAATATCGTAGTTTTTGTTTATAACAGTGCCCAAGATTCCTAAATACAATCACAGAGGGCAATGATTTCCAAAGACAAACTTCAAAAAACACATAGTGAGCAGCTTTTAGCAAACCATGAAAATATTGTGACAGTCCATCCCACCAAGGCAGACTGTGTAATAGTGAAAAAGAAGAAGCGGCATACATTCACAAGATCCAAAAAATTATTGCATTCACAGTCATTACATAGATGCAAGAGAGGAGATCCGAGCATGAATAGTCACAACCCTAATGGATAAGAAGACAGTCCCAAAACTTCTAAAGAAAAGAGTTACAACATGGTAGGTGACCCAGGGGCTTAAGATGATGGAAAGAGTCTCAGTGATAGGGGTATTCAAAGGCAGAGGTACCCTGCTCAATAGGATGCACAGTTAACACACCTGTTGTAGCATAGAGCCTCAACACAGTCCTTACTAATGAGTTAAAACAATGAAGGCATTAAATCTAGAAAAAGTATTCAAATATGATAGAGCACTCTTTCATAAGGTAGTCATAAAGATCTCAAAGCCAGATTAAGGAGATCAAAGATTGTCAAAGCCACAACAAACAGAGGACCAAGCAAAAGCATTCATACTCATGCTTCAAGATCAAAGAATTAACTTAGGATTGAAGATCTTTATCACACAATGGTAGATATATATCACAGTGAATGGCACCAAAGGCATAGTATCAAAGAATCACAGTCTCTACATGGTGAAGAGAAAGAAATACAAAGCTAAGACCATTCACACCAAAAAGCACATGAGGGTATTAACCACCAATGTCATAAAGAAATTGTGTATCAAGAGCTAAAAGTATGTTCCTGTAGCAGCATCTTCAGACCTCCCAAGCAGTGAGCATCCACTGTCAAAATCTCATGGAGCACTCATCATAAAGCTGAAAGCAATGAAGAGCAGGGCTAGAACAGTGAAGATAGTAAGCAAATCACTGTCATAGTACGGAGAAAGGCATAAAGGCTAATGGACTATGCAGCATAACACACAGCCATAACAAGGTAGAAAGACAGTAAGGTGCAGTCAAGAAGGTAGGACAGTGGGAAGGCAATGTTTGGCAGCCATAACCTAGCCCTACCATGAAGCATGGAGCAGCAATCTTAATCTTGTGGGAGTCCAAAGGGTGTGATCAACTCATCAAAGACCACCAGCCCCCAAGACTGTCTCAGTCTTAATAGCAGCCAAGGGACGAGTGTAGCCGAAGGCTAAGTTCTGAGATAGAGCAGCACAATCATAGCCTCATGATACAGCAATAATAGCAAGATCATAGCCAAAAGGCAGTGAATGATTAGACAACAGGGTATGGTAGTAATAACAAAGGATAAGCAACCATAGTTTCAGGTATCAAAGATAGTCAAAGGGTCAAGCCTTTTAAACCATACATTACAGTCAAGAAAACTGTACAAAGAGCAGTCAAATTCAGAAGAAAGACAGTCAAAGAACAGTCTATTTAAGCCTTCCAGCCATATAGCTATGTTACACATCTTACATGGAGTTATAGCTATGAAATCTTTTGTCTTAGTCACAAAGGAGCAAGAGATACAAGATAGAGAGCAGCCATTCATGACCACAGTAAAGAGTTTGTTTGAGCTACACAATGAAAAGTAAATGACAGACAGTTTGAAGGACACAGTCAAGCCTACCAACAGGCCTTGGTTTGGGGTAAAGTTAGATATTGAGATAGGGTTGTGTGTAATATTAATTGCAAAATAACATAGATTCAAATATGACAAAAACATAGTAAGTATCACTCCATCGATCAACCCAAGGCAGTCATGCAATAAGGAGGTATAGTCTTAGTACTCAGATAAGAGCACCCCTTTATCCTTTGTCTCAGAGTTCAGGATAGTCATTAGTACAAGTTCGCAGGCCAAGGATCTACAACAGTCACAAGGAAAAAGCAAGGAGAACGGGCAGCATCCCAGTCATATACCAAGATACAGGTCAACAAAGCACACAAAAGACAGAGACATCTTAAATTTGCAGTTCTAATGCATTCACTCATGCCAACAAAGGCGGCGTAGCAGCTAAAGGTACAGTTACAATCATCACAACCACATGAGCAAGGTTGACAAAGATGACAAGACAGTCAATACATCCATCATAAAATAGCAGCAAAAGTCATCTTATGAGAGTCCTCTGTCCAAGAAGGGAAATAGGGAAATAGCAGTCAAAAGAGGATTATAACAGTCCAAGCATTGAGCCAATCACATACAAGACAGTCCATACATGGCATAAGCTATCAATAGGGCAAAGGACTAGAACTGTCCAATAACAGTGTATTAGCAGCCATCAAAGCTACTTGCCACATGGAGTTGCAAATTTTAGTAAAAGGCATCTGACAGTAAAAGAGTAAGTAGTGTTTAAATCACATTAGCAGTCTCATATGCAGTCCATAGGGACACAGGCCCTAGAACAGTGATTGAAATGTCAAAAAGCAGCTCCATAGCAAGTAAGACATCATTGAAGACAGTAAAAAGACAGTGTACTTGAAGCAGTCGGTAAAAATGGTAGATAAGAAGCAGATACAAAGATGAATTCATTGTATTAGAGTAGTAAGTGCTTCATGACAAACCTTATGAACAGAAATAAAAATATGGACAGCTCATTTGCACAGAAAAGACAGCAAACCCTAAGGACAAATGTCTCATGAAGTATTGTTGCAGACCAAAGATGTGTAATCAAGGGGATCACCATTCAAACATATAGGGTTGATGGAAGAGGCTTAGCCCACTTTAGTGACAGAAGTCCTAAACATACCACAGAGGTGTATGGAGCCTTCAAACACAGTGAAATAAAAGATAGAGCATAACAGTTAAAGTGGATCAGTGACATAAAGGAGCAAGGTACAAGTTATTCAATGATCACCTTTAGTGTTGCACAAGTCAATGATGATTAAGCAATTCAAAGTAAAATAAGTGCGATTGTTGAAAAGTGTAAATGGTTAATGTTATGAGCTCTTGTAAAGCAATTACTCAAAGGAAGAGCAAGCAAACAGTTAAACCATATCATTTAAAGCTTCAACATTAGTTCAAGCGGAGTAAGGTGGAATTCTAGATCATGCAGCAGATAGGGCCCAGTTAGGAGAGCATTTTGGGGAAGACTAGAACGGTTCTACCATAGTTTAAGGTTCCACATGGAGCATGCACCACCGAAGACAACTTTTGGAGGTAAAAGCAATCAGTTATCTTCAGTTTGGACTCCTCTTTTGCCTCCATTTCAATCAAATTCGACCAAAGAAGATATTTTCACACAAATTGAAGGTGAAAACAAGAAAGAAGACTTCTATTTGAAGTTGAGATCAACAATTGGCATAGTAGTTCCTCTCCATCTTCTTCATGACTTCTTCTCTATAAGTTTTTTCTCTTCTTCTATCTTTTGAAGTTAGTTCTTTCTTTTCTTGCATATACAACAACAAGAAGGTTGTAGCTCATTTATTTTAAGCATACAAGCATTGTAATGAATTGTTTTATCAGATGATGAATAAAGAACAACGGATTATTTTCATATCTCTCTTGTTTCCAGCATTGTCAATGTATGATTTTGATGAGAATGTTGTGATTTATTGTTAAATCCTTTATTATTGTCTCATAGTGCTTTCTAGAAAAGAAAATTTCATTGTAGACTCAGGTTGTGTGTTGTGTTATTTGTTTTCAAAAGATTGAATGTTGTGAAAACTCTTTCCTTCAAACAAAAATTCTAAAAACTTTCAAGCCTTCACACAAAATACTTATGGGTTTGATGATCTTAGTTGATTTGTAATAAGGTTTTAGTTGTTTGATAGCTGATAATTCATTCAAGACAACAATTAGTATCAAATCTATTGGTGTATCACCTCCAATTAGCAATAGTATTTCATTATTTAGCAAGTTTCTCTCCCCTTTTCTCAGTCAAGCTAGTTTTTCTAGGAGGTTTCACCTGAGAACCAACTCAATCTAGAGGTTGATTTCCACCATAGGCAACCTAGGGGCCTGGAAATCATCCCATGTTTCACAAGATTGATGAGCTTTCAGCTTATGCATCATGGGTGCAATCTTGGTGACAATAGTTCTTAGGAGGTGTCATTTCTAAAATTGCTCTGACTTTGGTTGGATCTACTTCTATGCCTTGTTACGATACTCTGTATCCCAACAGTTTCCAAAAGGTCACCCCAAAGACACATTTCTTAGGATTCAATCTAACTTTGTACTTCTCCAAGCTATCAAAGACCGCTGCTAGAACATCCAAATGCCCTTCCCTTGTAACCGATTTTCCTAATAAGTCATCAATATAGTCTTCCATGGTGACGTGCATGTTGTCATGAAAGATTGTTGTCATGGCTCTCTGATATGTGGCACCTACATTCTTCAATCCAAAAGGCATGACACTCCAACAAAATGTTCCCCATGGATAATTGAATGTTGTCTTGTGTTTATCTTCAGGTGCTATTCTAATTTGATTGTATCTAGAGAATTCGTCCATAAATGACAACATAACATGGCTTGTTGTGAGATCGACAATCAAATCAATGTTTGGTAATGGAAAGTCATCTTTGGGACAAGCCTTATTTATGTCTCTAAAATCAATACATATCTTGATGCTACCATCTGGTTTACCAGCATGTACCAGATTAGAAATCTATTCGGGGTAGTCAATCAGTCTAATGAAGCCAACGTCCAATAACTTTTCAAGCTCAAATTTTGCTAATAATGCCACCTATGGATACATATTTTTTAGCTTTTGTTTTACAAGTTTGACACTTGGAGTTACTGTTAAATGATGCATAACCAAATCAAGATCTAATCCAGGCATATTCACATACAACCATGCAAAATTTATCTATCTCTCTTTGAAGAACTTTGTGAGCTTAGGTTTCTTTATTTCTATCAATTATTGAGTGAGGAAGATGTTATGAGATATTTCTTCTTCAATCCCAATGTTTGTTTTAATGGTCTCTTCAATCAACATAGATGGCTTCTCTTGATATATTATCATGGGGAGGGTGTCAAATCTTTTATTGTCCAGCACCTCAGACACACCTCAAAGAGCTTCATCACATGTATCCTTTATTTTTACCTTTTTGGGCTCAGAAATTGTCACGGTGTAGTTTTCACTAAAAGACCCATCATTTTTTTAAAAAAATATTTTTGCGACTGGAAAGTTTGGCACCCTCTCCAAAATATGCCACACTGTTGAGAAATGCTTTATCCTTCTTTATGATCCCCAAGGGGGAGATCATCTCTTATGCCAAGGTAATCAATGAAGGCCTCATCATTTTGGAATGTGTCAAATTGTGGAGTTCCTTGTTGGTCCTAATCAATGAGTTGAGGGTGAATGAGGGGAAGGCCATCATTATGTTCAAAGTCAAAAGGTTTAAGGGTAAAGACACAAGAGTCTTCGGGTATGTCAATGAATTCATCAGGATCATCGTTTGTACCCTCCCCATCGGTCTCAATTGTTAGAGAATCTAAATCAACCTCACTAGAAGGACACTCAACAATGGGAGTTCTCACTTTTCATATTTTTCGCCAAGAACCTCAAGACATAGAGAGTTCAAGATCCCAAAAAGTCTTTATCTATGCTTCACCACTATCTTTCTTGTCTTGGGGTGTAAATTTGATGATGCTTGACCAACTTTGAATAATTATGTTTAAACTTTTCTTCTTTTGTAGGTTCACTAGGTTCTCTGAAGGTTTATGCGAGCTCATAGTCACTAGATGATTTTTCAGAACCCCATTCCATTCATTTGAATTTGTGAAACAACGAACATCTTCTTGTTTATCATTGGTAGAAGCAGGATAAGTAATCTGTAATGTTACTTGGGATTCAAGACCACGTAGCCTTAATGGTGCAAAAAAAATTCCCTTAGTTCTCTATTTCTTTGGCATTAGTTGAGGTCGTAATGGTTCCACAATGCCTTTCTTTTGTAGTCCAAGGGGACCATTTCCATAATATCCCATAATTTTTAGTCGGTATTCTAGTGTGGTCTTGATTAGGTTGTTCTTCTGGCTCTTTGTAGAGAATCCGGTAAATGTCTTCTTCTTCCCCATATTTTGAAAGCAGTGGGCTCCCATTTTATGATTATTGTCGATATCTGCTTTGGGGGATGTGCTCTGCCATAAATCTTAGGGGAGTCCATTAGTTTCCTTAGGTACATGGTTTGATTTAAATTGTATTCTCTTGTACCTTCTTCCTTGAACTTTCCTTTGATCTCTGCTTGCTTTGAAGTGGAATCTTTTAGTGATTTGGGATCAATATATGCCGAAGATCAATTGGCTTCTCAATTTATAATGACTATTGTCTCAGGCCTTGGTCGAATGTTGTTGCAATACATGTATGGGTTTGGATCGCCTTTAACCATGAATTCAGTTCCATTGTATGGGAACTTGTTACATTGATGATATGTTGAAGGTATTTCTTTCATTTCATGTATCCATGGTCGTCCCAAAAGTATGTTGTATGTGAGATCAAGATCAAGGACTTGGCAAACCACATCCTTCATTACTGGCCCAATTCAAAGAGGTAGAGTGACTATTCCTTTTGAGGAGCATTCTTCATCATCATATGCCTCTATAATGATCCTCATTTTAGATTCCATGATGTTTTTAGAGAATCCCAATGCTAAGACAACTTTCAAAGTACAAATATTGAGACCCGCTCCTCCATCTATCAAGACTCATTTGATGTGGTGTTTATGTCGGAGGAAAGATTCAATGTGAAGTGGTGCATTGTGTGGTTGTTGTGAAGATTCCTCATCTACTTCGGTGAATGTAAGGCAATGAGGGGTAGAAAGGTGCCCCACCATGGCTTGAAACTGTTCCATGTTTAGATCGATAGGGACAGATGTTTCTTGCAAGATTTTGTCCAAAATGGTTGTGTGAGAAGTTGAAATGTGCAAGAGTTCAAGGATTCAAATGAGAGTGGGTGTCTTTCCCAATTGGTATACAAGGTCATATTGGTTGTTGGACAATGAATTTGTTTTGGATGTAGCACCTTGTAAAGTAACTTTACCTTGTTGAGTAGTGACATTGCATTTGGGGGTTTTGCCTTTTATGGTTATGGTAGACACATGGTTGTCCAATTTAGTGATATGGTTGATAGTGTAATCATAGGTTGCATTAGTGTAATTGGCATTATTGTTTATTTTAGGAGATTTTCCCTTATCATGTTTTGGAAATGGATCCTTAAACATCACGTGTTCTTCATTGGAATAGTGACCCTCAACTTCAATTGTGCCATGTTGTCAATAAGATCTTGAACGAGATTCTTCAATTTTTTGGAAATTGTTATTCTTTGTGGCCCTTGCTCTTGTGATATTCACATTCGCAAAATTCATTGTCATTCCACAATGAAGTTTTTATCCTTGGTTCAAATGATCTATTATTTGGTAGTGTAATGAGCTAATTGGCAACCAACTTCTTCAATGAACTGTCAATTGGCTCCCCCAAAGGTGTGTACTTCCTTGGAGGTCTTGGTGCTCTTTGGGTATTTACTTGATTATTAGATGAACTAGCACCAAGAAAACTTATCATTGGTTTGACCGTATAGGCATCAACAATCCCATCATTGGTGTTATTCTTGTAATTGTTCCAAATGTGGGTTTATCTTTCCCATTTCCTTCATCTTTGTTTTCTTTGAATATCTTGATAGTGCCTTGGTCAATAAGGACCTTCTCAATAGAGTGACCTTTTTCAATAACTTCTTGGAATGTAGACAATCATGCTTTATGAAGGTCATATCCAATGTCTTTATTCATATTTTGGGTAAACATATCAACCATATGCTTTTGTGGAATGTGACAAGAACATCAACTAGCCAATCCTCTCCATCTTTCTAAGAATGATGAGAAAGATTCACCATTTCATTGTTTAGTATTTCACAATGTTGTCACTGAAACTTCACACTAAATGTATGAAAAATATTGTATAAAGGCCTACCAATTCACCCCACGATTTGATTCTAGGTGGTAACTGTGAAAACCATTCCATTGCTTGTCCACCTAAACTTTGTGGAAAAAGTCTCATCAAATAAAAATCCTCTCTAGCAATTTCTATGCAAGTCATGAAAATTTTTCTGATATGTGCCTTTAGATCTCGTTTTCCTTTATACTTATCAAATTTAGGTACCACAAAGTGAGGAGGAAAAGGTGTCATAGGTATGCTTTTGTCATAAGGATAAGGAAAAATGTCCTCAGTCGTATAATTATTTACGTGCGCTCACATAATTGCCATTTGTTGTTGTAATTCAATTTTTTTTTGTTGCAAGTCATTATTAGGTGGTGCTTTGTCTCTTTGATTTGTCCCTATGCTTGATCCACCGGGAGGGGGAGGAGGGACATATTGCATGTAAGGATGATATTGATCATATATGTGTTCATGTGGTGGCGGAATGTAATTGCCATATGAGCCACTTGGTATGTTATTGTGATGAGGTACACTAGGCCTTGGGCGATTGTATGCATTGTGACCATGTGTATAATTGGTATTGTAAGCATGATCTTGGATATGGTCATCAAATTAGACACATGGTTTTCTATTATAAGAATTATCATGATTATGATCTTGAGTATCTTCTTGTTGTTGGGTATAGGCATTGGTATTCCTTCGACCTTCAAAAGTACATGCAAAAGGTTGTTCATAAGTTTGTCTAGCATAATTGGTATGAGATGAGCATTGGTAACTTCAGGTTTTTGAAAGAGGCATGAGGGTGACTCAGGCACTGTGTGCTCCTGTCTAGGTCCTCCATCATTACCATTAGCTTGATTTGGATATTCTTCCAAGATTTGTGTCACATCAAAATCATGGGGTAATCTTGCACCATCTTGAATTAACATGTGGAAAAATATTTAATGGTCTCTTCTCAAAATTGTCTCAAGCAACTTATTGAATCTTGCGTCAAACACGTGATCTTAAATTTCTGCAGTTGTAAAGGACTCATTGTCAAATTCTTGTGCATTATGTTGTGGATTATAAAATTATTCATCATCAAATGTATATGAATCCATGTATCAAGATCCTCGAGAGCTTCTCTGACTTGTCTTCTAGACCTTTGGGATTGGGTTTAAACCATGAAAGACCTTGGCTAAAATGGAGTATGGAAGAATAAATGGCAAAATGAGATTATAAAAGATAAAGTAGTTATGGATATAGAGGGAGAGTCTAGAGTTGTCTTGCAATATCCCAAAATGTTGTTCTAGAGTTGATATGATGATATAAGCAAGGTGTGGCTTCCTAGGAGATGACAAATTCCTATAGGTAAGTTGACCTTAACTCAAGATGTCAAAATGGTACCCAAGATGATAAATTTTTTGTGGGGACCACTTAGAGAGGTATACAATAGTGTTTTGCAAGATAAGATATGGACTACTAAATAACCTTTTGACTCTAGTTAGAAAATGTAAGTAAAAGTTTGGGAAATGATGTCTAAAACTGTCTAAAAGTGGATGAGAAAACGTGAAAATATAATGGTTGACTAAATAAAATCCTATGGAATTAGCCTTAGAATCTTGTTGAATCTCAAAACTACAGACACATTATTAATCAATAGGCGTGCCCTAGAATGTCTCAAATATGTAACTTAAGAGTCCAAAAACGCAGTTTGACAATTACAAAATTGTTCTTAGTCTTGTCCAAATATGTGATATGATATCTCAAAAATGCACCAGAAGGTTGCTTAAACATTACAGGATGTCTCAAAAACTTGTATTCTCAGTCTCAATAATGTCCAAAAATGTTGTCTATATATGCATCAGAAAATCTCAAAAACATGGTAGAAATGTCCAAAAATGTGTTGGAAATGAACACAAACGTGATTAGAATAATCAAATACATGCTAGGATGTGCCACAAACATGTTTCTAGTAAAAAAAATGTTTTCTCAAGTTTCTCCAAAATTTTAAGTTGTGAAAGTGTGACCATATCTTAAGGTTGATGTTTTGTGGCAAGAAGACGCAACAAACAAGAAGACACAATGTTTGAAAGTGTTTTTGTCCAGATGTGAGCATAATGTGTATGTTTTATAGGCTGAAATAGCCCAATTTCCATAGGTCTTTAACACAAAATAATATACTTCAAACACTTCTTAGCCCTAAGGTCAAGGTCTAAAGGCAATAACTCTAGCCCACATCTTGGAATCTTCGTCGACTCAAATGTAGGGACACCTTAATGGGTGTGTACAATATTTTGTATTTTTGAGAGAGGATAGGTAGGGGCCTCCAGGATTGGAAGGATGACCCAATCACCCCTACCTAGAAAGATACAAGTAGCTTATGCTAAGTCAAAGATTTATGTCTCATCTCAAGGGAGCCTTATGGTGAGTATCTTGGAGACAAAACCAGCTATGCCCTTGCACTGAAGTTATTGCGATGTTCAATCAAAAATAGGGTGGGCCACTACTAAGCTTCTAGTCACAATCTAGGGTCATCGGCACCCTACGGGCGTCCAAATCAACCTTACTTTAGTATGAAACCCCTTTTAGATTGAAGAGTATGACAAAAGCTAATACCAATTGGGTTACAACTTTCATCTCTGCTCTTTTTTATATAGTGGACCAAAGGAAAGTATCGCTTAAGTCATTTGCTCTCACATTGGGAGGTAAGCATTCTGAAAAAAAGAGGTGCTTAATGATTTATCTTACACCCAAGATTTGTGAAGGTGAGGGGAGAGGATACTTTCATTGAACAACTAGGGTTCTACAATAGATTGGGCAAGCACCCCAAACACTTCAAACAAATTGTTCTTTTTAGTGTACCAGTGGAAGTATTAGTAGTTTTCAAAAATACCCCAACCTGCAACCAAAAGGATTAGATTACAAAATCAAATCGAAGGGGTCTTCTACAAATGATTTTAGATGCTTCAATATTCAACAAACCTACAGAACATAAATGCAACAAAGCATACCATAGACGCATTAAGAGTTAGCAAAAATACAAAATAGTTGAATCCTAGATGCAACAGGACAAGCCACAAAACGCTACAAAATCTGACAAAAACACACCGGAAACCTACAAATAAAAAGAATAATCAAAACCAAAAATGCAGTAGGACTAACTGCAGATGCGATAAGATTAGCTAAACACGCGGAAGGGCAGGCCACAAACGCACTAATGCTGCAAAATAACCAAAAAACCCAATTAACTAGAAATGTGCCAGGAAAGCACATAAATGCACCAAGATCTGAAAAAAATGCACTAAGAAGAGACAAAAACATGCCAAAAAGGAACCTACAAAAACCCTAAGACCCGCAAAACCAGAAACGCGACAAAAAACTACAGACGTGATAGGAACTTGAAATTGGAAATTCAAAATATTATAAAACCTAATAAGATTCAACCACATAAAATCCTAGTTCTAAAATAAAATCCACAATGCACCAATGAAGAACCTAAAACATGCAAAACAACAAATATGAAAGATTATACCATTCACATGCTCATTAGGGTTTGATCTCCATTATTTCCTATCTCCATTGATCTTGCTTGATATTGATTATGTTTGCTCTCAAATTTGTATTGTGCACAAGAGCTCAATAAAAAAATTGATTGTGGTTTTGTAATTCGACAAAGTGTAGACGCTTGATTGATTGATTGATTGCTATTATAGAGGGATAGGGAGAGGATCTCTTTTATAGAGATTGCCCTAGAAATGGAAGGCTAGGATTAAGAGGTGAAAGGATAAATGGTCAGCTTAGATTAGAGGGTAGGTAGACAAAATAAGAAAATATTACAGAGGTGGTTAAAGGTAAATTAAGAGATGAATACCAAGTGTCATGGAGGGAAAAAGCTAATGAATTAATTAAATAAATAATAAATTTATTTAATTAATAGAAGAGATGGGGACAATTAAATAAATAAAAATATTTATTTAAATATGGAAATTAAATAAATAAAAATATTTATTTAATTAGGCTAGGATAATTTAATGTCTACAATTACAATGAAATAAAACAATCTAAAGCAACAAAGCATGTAAATGTAAATTCAATCTAAATACACACAAAGAAATCACACTAAGACATTTGGCCTAAAATTCCTATGGAGAAGGTATATTGTGACCAAATTTGATTTTTTTTTGAAAAAATGCCTGAATTCATCGGAATTCCGACGATAATTTCACATTTGGTTTCGACAGAGAAGGCATTACTAATGAAATTTTCTTTTTTTGAAAAAAAGTGCTCGCGTTCGTCGAAATTCCGACGAACACGGGCATTACTTAAAAAAAAAAAAAACACCGCAATTCATTTTAACCCAAAGCAATCCCACACAAGCTTGGCGTCGACCTCTGGCAACCCTGGGTGCGATCTCCTAAAAGGTTAGGCTCTACTTCATATGAATTTTCATTTTAAATTAAATATTCTTATGCCTTAAGCTTTCTACCCTGAATATACAAACCCTAGTGCCCAATTTGCTCAATCTAGCTACATCCATCTGCCATGGCTCAAATGCGTAAAAGAATTGGACAATGGAGAAATTCTAGGTTACATATGTGCTCCTTCCCTTGAGACATTGAGCTCAAAATGCAATTAACAACCCTCTTAGATGTGCCATCAAACGTTAAAATTAAATTATCCATTGGAGAAGGAATTCACTTGACCCTATTCTTGCTTTTGGACCACTAATGTCTTATTCACCAAGCTCAAGAGATTCAATCAATTGCTGAGAATATCCATATTTCTATGGAGAGAGTCCCTACTTATCGTAGGATTCACCAAGGCATTTGTCTTAGCCAGAGATCTATTGATCATTCTATAGACATTATCTATTGGTTTCATGCTAATTTGGATTTTCTTTTAATTCTTTCTAGCCAAAATGATCCACAATCATTAGTAGAACTATTCTAGAGATAGATTAAAGTGGAAGTGGTGTTGCAATGTAGGAAACATCTCAAGTCATCTTAATGGTAGTTATAGACAAGAGTTATGGCCTTGACAAATGGGGGTGCCAAATAGATAATTTTCCAACAAACATTTTCAGTTTTCCATTAGGTTTGTCCTTATTTGAATGCTCATTTCAACTTCCAAGGACACTAGTTAGTACTAGGTGTAATGAATCTTTGGTTCCACCAAGATCCCTAATATACTACTTTTAGTAAGTTTTCCTTTTTTTGAAAGCTATATAGTGGCTGAATTTGAATCATGTAGCAAGAATAAAAGGCATTCATCCCTACTACAAAGTTTACCCATTTTGTAAACATACTCGATTAAAATAAATATCATTTTGTTCAGCTATATTGTAATTATCAATTTTGTGTTTTATTTTGTTCAATTTTTACTTTTGGTACAATAAATTTCTCAACTAGTGTATTGTTCCCCAAATTACTAGCCTAATTTAGATAAGTGCTATCACAACCTAATTGCTCTTGCATGTACCATCAAATGCAGTCATATATTGGATATTTGAATTAAAGACGAGATTCAATGATATTGAACAACTAGCTACTAACTCCTTGAATTCCTTCAAGTTGTTGATCTAGGTGGCTTGAGGAAAAAAAAGATCAAGGATGATGAACTGATTTGTGTTGATGCTCCGAAGTAACCAAAATAAGTAATGGGCCCCATTGGAAAGGTCATTTGGCAATTGGACTCCCTTTAGAGCCTAGGTAAGTTGTGACATCCCTAAGTTTGACGGGAAAATTGATGTAGATGTTGATGATTATATTTTTAAATTGGAGATGTATTTCTTTGTAATTTTTTAGATTAGAGAAAATTATATATGCCCTACTTAAATTAGAATTCCAGTTCAACAATCTTGGATTGCTAGCTTGCTAGCCAAGGAGGAGTTGAAGGAACTCCATTTGATTTAGTGATGGAGGTGAATTTCAATTTGGGTGGTTTCATGGAGGTCATCAAGGAAGATTTTTCCAAAAGATACAAATGAAGAAAAGTAAATTTTGTGGCAACTGTGAGAGAAAATTTGTATTTGACTACATCAATACTTAACACACATTGTGTTCAAAACTTGGCATCAAGAACTCTAAGAAGCATTGGTTCTTTACAAATTGTAATGTCTAGCATTGGTCATCAATACATCTAGATGAAAATGACATCTTTAAACGTCAAAATATTGGTTGAAGATAAACTCAACCCCAAAGGTAAGAAAGGCCCTTTTGTGGGTGCCAAGGCAAAGGGAGACAACAACAATGGGTTTGTAGTCAAGCCATAGAGTAAGGATGTCTTGTCAAAGAAACAATCATAAAAGAAGATTGATAAGAAGACCCAAAATGACACATGCAAGTAGTGCAAGACTAAAAAGAGCCCATGCATAATTCTGACTTGCTCTAGGAAGAAAGTTGTCTTAGCATAGTCACAAGAGTTGGACACATATTTTTACATCATTACTAGTAGATCCATTTGAGTAGAGAGAAGCAAAGAAAATCATTGATATAGGTTCACATGTCATTGCAAAGGTCCTGCCACTAGAGGAAAAGGAACACTTATTCCACCTGGAAATGTGCGTGAATGGGAAGGCCCCATGTTTCATCATCGATAGTGGAAATTAGAAGATTATGATCTTTGTTTTGAGACAATCGAGAGGTTGAAGTTGTAAACAATACCTCATTTGCATCCATATGTCATTAGATGGGTGAGTCAAGGAAGAGACATTTATGGAATTTGATAGTGTTATCTATCCTATTTTATCAAATTCTTCAAAGGTGAGTTGATCTAAGATGTGGCACTCTTGGATATTTGTGATGGGGCAACTCTACATGTACAAGCACCATGTTGTTTCTAAGGCTAGAACTTTGAGTGTCATTGTCAAACTGTGCAAAAAGTATTGAAAACCAAAAGTGTCTCCCACAAAGTTAGGGTTCCTAATTATGTGAAGTAGTTTTGATGAGTAATTTCTCAAATTGGGAGATTTTTCCTATTCATTATTAGACCTGAAGAAGAATGGAAAGTTGTAATAAATACATGTGCTCAAACACCAACAATAACTACACAATAGAAGCAGATGGAGCATATGCTCTCAAGGTACAAAGGCGTGTTGATTTTGTTGATGGGTGCACCTTTGCATTGTTAGGTAAATATTTCAATTGATAATGTCCTTGGCACACCACTACTAAATTGGCCACCATATAAATGACCATTTTTGGACAATGATGATTTCTAACATAGTGTGTAGGCACCTAAAATATGATAGAGATTTATGCTATTGTTTAGGTCTGCATATAATGAAAGGACTACATATTGGAAGGAGACAATCATCCATACTTATCACAAGATTTTGCAGCTCATGTAGACTCAAGGTGAGTTGCAAAATGACCATCAAAGGTGCTCCATGTAGTTACAATGGTGAGCCATTTCTAACATAGTGTCACCTGAGACTTTTTCTATTTACCATAACAAGATGTTTTATAACATAGTGGGTAAGTACCTAAAATATAACAAAGAGATATATGATATCATTTAGGTTTTCATGCAATGTAAGGATTACATTTTGGGTAAGGAGATAGTCATGCATACTTATTACAAGCCTATGCAGTTCATGTAGACTTGAGGTGAGTTTTAAAATTACCATCATCAAAGGTTCTCCACGTACCTACAACATTTTTTTTCAATTGAACATTTGGGACAAGAAAGGGAGTCTTGATAAGGTTGTTGACTGCTTGACTTATCTTTCATCTACAGCTTTGATAACAACACTTGGTTCTTGCAAGCATGAAACATTAGAATGACCTTAACTTAACATTAGAGATCTTGAATTCTTTCACATATACCAAAAATTCACAGTTAGGTGGTAGGTTCTTGATTTTCACATAGAAAATGAGCTCCTATGCTACATGAGACTCATTTGTATTCCCACTAAGGAACCACCAAAGATGATTTGGGACTTTCACTATAGTTGGGTGAAAAGATAGTGCTACTGCTAATTTTACAAAATTATTCCTATTGTCTACAATAGGGTCATTGAAGTGTAGTTTCAAGTGACATATGCAAAACAATAAATTGTAGATAAAGAGCAAAACAAATTACTAGGGATAACCTCCTCCTCTTAGTTGTCTTGTTATAATTGTTTTTTGTTTTGAGCTATTGTCTTGTTTGGACTTTGGGATGTGACTCTTTCCACTTACCTTTCTTTTTGTGAATATACATAACACTATTCTGGAAATGATAATATAGATCCTCATCCATTAAAAAATAATTATAATGGTAAAATTCATAGACCTTGTGTAGGGTCCTCCAAGCCTAGAGTAAGGAGTTTGAAGCCTAGATACAGTGATTTGGCCTTGTGGCCATCAATGAGTTATGACCCAATAGGAGAAGTCTTGAGACTGATAATTTTGGAAGTGTGGCATTGTTGAGAGCCAACACTTAGGTGTGAACCCTATCTTCACAAATTATGATCAGTTTCCATGATACTTGACCCTATCCTCATGGTGTTGGCTCAATTCATATTAGTTTTCCTAAGCCTAGAAGCCAAGTAATGTATCCAAGGGCATCTAGAAGAATGGAGTGTATGATCATTGAATTTATATGTTGAAACCATTATACATGCCCCTCCATTCAGGGTATTGAGCAAGATTGGGAATAGTGTTTTTTGGTGAAGGAACATGATGTGAGAAGTTTGATGTAGAGGCAAGGGTAGAACTCAGTATTTCATATTAGGACAACAACCACATTGATTAGGCAAGTCAAATAAGGTCTCTCCAATGTTTAGGATACACAAGGGCAAAATTAGTCATGTAAGGATGCATGAGCATGGGAATGGATAGTTACATTCCTTTTAGACTAACTTGGGTCTATGACTCTCAATGGTGTTCATCCCAAAAGTATGTAATATCATTCACTTGCACCCAAGGTGTGACTGAGAATTTTGTCTTACATGTCACTAATTTGGACAGTATTGAGAGGATCCTATAAGGATGACTATCACCATACTCTCGATGACTTCACAACATTGATAATGAATTCACATAGACACTCATGGATTACCCCAATTAGACATTAGTCAACTTAAGATATGATACAAGGATTGCATACCACAAAGCCATTAGCATATCATCTGCTCTAAATCACCACAAAGCTATTAGATATGTTTTGAGATGAAAAAGAAGAGTTAAATGGTTTTGGTTCAGTTTGCATTATTTCTATGTTCAAAAAGAAGAGTTAAATGGTTTTGGTTCAATTTGCATTATTTCTATGTTCAAGTAATTTAATTTGGTATATTATATTGAAACATCATTTCATAACTAACATTTAAACTTCTATATAACTAGTTCTATAGCCTTATTTTTTTGCCTGTGAAGAAAGACCATGTCAGATAATATTAGTGAACAACAAAATAAGGAGACAATTGCTAGATTGTGATCTAACTTGAAAAGAAAAGGTGATGGAAAATTTTATTGTCCCTGCAAAATTTGTAAGGGGTTAAAGACTAGAAGACTTATAATCAAAACAACTAAGAAACATTGTAGGTTGCATGGTCACATTGAAGGGGGACATGATTATCATCCATTGGTAAGTTTTTTATTATATCATTTTAACAATTTATATACATAAGAAATCACTTGATGATGAGATCATGATCATGGTTTATTTATGTTGATCATTTTTATATAGGTTGAGCACCCCAGAGCACATGATATGGATCAACACAACCTGAAGAATAAGGTTTTCGAAGTGGAGGAACATGGAGGTGTGAATATCGAAGTTGAAGATAACGATCCCATGGAAGAAGACGATCTTGATCCACAAAACACAATTGAAGATGATGGTGCAAATACATTGATCCATGGCATATTTAGTACTAGCGCAGCTAATCATGATGATCAAGATGACCTTGATGTTGTTCATGATTTACCTCTACTTGAGAAGGCATATGAGGCCCTTTACAAAGGCTCCCAGACAACTCTTCTCTCTGTTGTATTGTTGTTGGTGAACTTGAAGGTTATGAATGGTTTATCCAACATAACAATCTCACATATGTTAAGGTATGTCATATATATCATTATAGTTAATAAATGGTGAATCATGTACCATTAATATTATTTTTATTAACAAATTATATTTTTTTGTTGTAGATTGATAGGTGACTTTTTGTTACCACCATCAAATAGTCTACCTCTCCCATACCGAGAATTATCTGCCATTATGAAAGATATTGGAATGGAATATCAAGCAATAGATGTTTGTCCCAATGATCATATTATATATCACAAACAACATGAATTTAGAACTAAATGCCCTGAATGTCATATTAGTAGATATCGAACATATCAAATAACAAAAAAGGTACCCCGCAAGGTTCTTCGTTATATTCCCATTATTCCACCTATGCAACAATTATTCAAGTGCACTAGCTTGGCATAATTTATGGATTTCCATGCACGCAATAGAAGTCGAGATGACATTATTCGAATGCCTGCGGATGGTTCAACATTTATGGACATAGAGGAAAAGTGGCCACACTTTAAAGAAGAACCTCGCAATCTCAGGCTTTCATTGGCAACAGACGATGTCAATCCATTTGGAGAGCTGAGATCTGTTTACTCGGTGTGGCTTGTTTTTGTTATCAACAATAACATTCCTCCATGGATGTCAATAAAGAGGGAGCACATAAAGTTGGCAATGATTGTTCCAGGTATTTTATCATTTAATAGTCATCTACTTTTAATTATAAATATTGCAGTAAAATGGTCATAATAATTATATAATATTTTTATTCATTCGATTAGGTAAGTACCAAGTTAAAGATATGAATGTATATATTGAGCCTCTTATCGATGAGTTGCTAGAGTTATGGAATGGTGTCACTATGTATGATGTCTCTAGACCAATAGGACAAAGACGATTTCAATTCCATGCAATGCTTGTATGGACAATACACAATGCCCTAGGGCTAAAACATTTTTGTGGTATGTTATAGTGTTAAAGTTGAGCATGATAATTATAATTAAAAATTAACATATTTAATCCAATTATACATTATCTTGTAGGTATTCAAACAAAGAGAAAAATTGCATGTCCAGTTTGTGGTCCAAAGATGAAATCTCGTCATTCAAAAAGTTTAGGAAAGTAGGTGTTTGATGAGTATGGGCACTTTCTCCACAAAAATCATAAATATCGAAATACTGAAAAACATCTTTTCAATGGGAAAGAAGAGAATACATCAAAGCCACAAGGAATGGCACCTCACTTGTGGAAGTTGGAATATAATAGAGCTAATCATCAAGGTAATCCCATTCCATCTAATGGTTTATGTCATAAAACATCCTTTCTATCGTGTTTTATTTACTGATGATGTGATTGATGATCTTGAAGGTCATCAAGGCATTAATGACCACCTTCCTAAGGGACTAAAAAGTTATCCCCGACAATTTAGTAGGTTGACCTACTAAGAGCAATTACAAATTGTGCATTTGTTTGATACTATGCATATTGGAAAGAATATAATAGAGACATTATGTAAAATATTGGATGGAAGGCGTGACAAAGAAAATATTGTCAAAATTTGTAGTGACATTCAAGAATCCAATCATGCAATGAAAAATATCATTCAATCAAATAGCCATGGAGACCAGATTAATATAAGTGACCTTCTTTGGTTATTAACGGACCAGCAAAGCAATTCTATAAAAGAAGTCATACAAAAAATTTGATTTCCCACAAGATTCGTTGCGAACATAAACGATCTCATATCAAAGAAAAGTGAATTTGGGCCAGGGATGAAAATGCATGATTGGCATACCTTCATTAAGATAATTCATGTTCTTGTGTATTTACTATATATTTGTATACTGTGTATGTAATTTTCATTATATTGTGTTAAAAAAATGAAAAGATAATTTTATAATTGTTGCAGTACATTCTACCTCTATCTCTCCTAGACCACTTCGACAATAATGTCAAGCAAGTCATATATGATCTTGAAAAATACATGAGGTAAGTAATGATATTTGTTCAATTTGTTGTATAGATATTATATTTGCAATTTGTTTTACTTGTTATGTAATATATATTTTTGCATCTTGAGTATCTTGTAGGTGGTTTTCATGTGAAGAAATCCATAAAGAAGATATAAAATATTGGAAGAGAAAAATTCCTCATCTAATGTGTGAAATGCAAAAGTGTCTACCTTCAGCTTTTTTCAATGCACAAGAACACTACCTCATACACCAAGTTGAGGAGATTTAATTGTGTGGACATGTACACACTAGGTCAATGTGGATGGTTGAGAGGCACATGAAATTTTTGAAGGCTTTGGTTCGACAAAGAGCACATCTTGAGGTTTCTATGGTGGAGGGATATATGGTATACCAGACTATGGTGTACATTTCTAAATACCTTCCTAAGTTTGCAGCAAAGATCCATGTGGATCACATTTGGGATCCCAACCCCATTAACAAATTCGAAGGGGAGTACTTGATGGGGAAAGGTATATTGAGGAAAGTGAGAGGTAATTATAAGATGTTATTGTAGTTAATTAATTTTTAATCTTCAAAATAAATCGGTTGTAAGTCATCTATTTATTTTTTGTATAGTTGGTCGAGAGTGGGATGCACTATATTTGTATATTGCAAACAATCTTGATTGGATGATGGTATGGATTGAACATTGTCAACATTTTATTCGCACATTAACATGGGAAGGTGTGGCTTCATTGGTTAAAGAAGCTCATCGTAATGGAGATTCCAATGTTACGCACAGGGAAATTGATTTAGCATATGGTTTAAGAGATAAACAGGTACATATAAATTTATTAATCACACATATGTTTATCAACTCACGATGCAATAATTTTTACATGTTTGACATATAGCAGGTCAAACACCACAATGCTATGTGTTGCAATGGTCATAAATATCGCATCAAAAAGTTGGATGACACGAAGAAAACTTGTGATTTTGGGATAATTGCAGTCTTTGAGGTGACAAATATTTTATCGATAAACGACATACATCCTTAAGAGTCTCAAAATCAATACTGTGGCATTTTGGATGATATACTTGAGTGTGACTTTAATTTCTTCGAATTAGTTTTGTTCGTCGTCAAATGGTATAGGCTACGATTGAATAAAAATGATCCTGATAGAATTATTATTGAACATGATAATGGATTTACAATGGTTAATACAAGGTTGTTTGAACCAGTTGGGGATGAGCTCTATGTTCTTCCAAGCCAATGTGAGTAGGTATTTTACTTAGAGGTTCCACATAAATCGAGTTGGTCATTTGTTGTTAGACATGATCCAAGAGGAAGGCCGATAAAGTATAATGTGATGGAAGAAGAAGATACCGAAGAAGTAGAAGATGATGAAGATGATCATGATCATGATCGACGGTTACTCGATGATGAGGAAGAAGAAGAAGCTAATGATGATGATGATGATGATGATGATGATGATGATGATGATGATGATGAAGATGATGGTGGTGATGGTGATGGTGATGGTGATGGTGATGGTGATGGTGACGGTGATGGTGATGGTGATGGTCATGACAATGACGAAGACGATGGTGGTGGTGGTGGTGGTGGTGGTGTGGGTGGTGGTGGTGGTGATGATGATGATGATGATGATGATGATGATGATGATGATGATGATGATGATGATAATGATGATGATGATGATGATGATGATGATGATGATGATGATGATGATGATGATGATGATGATGAATGACATGAATGAAATGTATGAGGTATGTGATTAGTATATTATCTATTTAATATTGATTTCTTGATAGAAACTTTTTTGAATTATATGGTTACATAATTAATTCAATATGTTTTTAAATCTAATGCCATTACATAATTAATTCATGATGCACCTTTTAATGTTTTTAATTCATGTTCCACCTCTAGCAGGTCCTAATAGTAGAACCATGCCACCCCGAGGAGATGGAGATAGGGAGAGTGACTATTTATGTGACATTTTTTAAACTTTGTGTTTATTTATGGAATTCAGACTGTTTATTAGCTATGTGATGGATGTTGATTTAAAATACATATGTGATGGGTTACATGTTTATGATGATACATGTGACATTTTTTGAACTTTGTGTTTATTTATAGAATGTGGATTGTTTATTACCTATGTGATGGATGGTGAGTTATGATACATATGTGATGTATTACATGTTTATGATGACACATATGTGATGCTTATGATACTCAATTACATATATGATGATACATATGTGATGCTTATGATGCTTATGATACATATGTATTTATTGTTTATCAACTTACAAATGTAATGCTTATGATGTTCAATTGATGGTGCTGATTTCATGTATATATTTTGTGTGATGTTTTCACCCTTGGTGGAATCAGGTAATTGACTACAGACATAGTCAACCCTTTAGTTGAGGATCCTACATAGTCTACATAAAGTAAAGGTAAGGAATTAAAAAATTTACAATGATTAATGATGACATCATAATTTTTTTTTGAATACTCTTCTTGTCTACAAAGTTCATGTTGTTCATGTTGTGTACTATGTAATTTTTAGTATAAGTATCATGTAATTTTTAGCTAGCATAAGATAATTGAATTGCATGTGTAGGAACCTAAACCCCTTTGACGAGGATCTTGCACAGTCTCATGGATCGACAGGTTTAAGTCAATACACCCTATAGAAACAATTTATTTTTAAAAAATTACTTGGAAAACAAACTTCCTCAATTTTTCAAACCTCGACATTAGCAACAAATCTAATATAGTTATCAACACTTGAGGCCCCAATTGGACTTATTCAAATTTTAATCTCAACATCAACTTTAGGGCCGACTTCTTCATCAACATTACTCTCATTTGCAAAATATCTCTCATTACCAACTAACTCTGTCATTTGATGGAGTGCAGGTACCACCAAATAGGTATTTATCAGATGTGTCTTCCTAGAGTGAGGGAAATGTAGGAAAAGAAAATGAAAGTGAGACATGTAGTAGGTCTACAATAGGGAGATCAACTAGAGGTCAAAAGATTAGAAGAAAATTCAATAAATGCATGGATTTTTTCCTTGCTCAAGGGGGTCATGTTCTTATGATGATGAGACCAAAGGTGACATCAAGGTGCCCTTGAGGTACAAACATCTACAAAAACAATGGGAACCCAAGGAACTTCCTCCAATAAACACTGATTTTTGTGTTAACAATAGGATATATCGCATATCACCATCGTTGTTACATGGTTTGGGCCTATTTTCCATGGACGACATAAAGGTTTGTTACAACAAAGTTACTGAATTGATGGAGTTTGTCAGACCTTGTTACAATTACAAAAATTGGATGTAGATTGTTCGATATAAAAAATGTATGCATATGTATGCACTGTCAGCAAATTATATACAATAGAAAGATAATGATCAAAGTAAATGAGTGGTTATATACATTGATGGAAGGCCAAAAGCAACAAGGAATATTGTAGTTTTTATAAATAGTACACGACCTGGGTCAACTAATAAGCAACCCAATTGCATATTTGAGGCGCGTGAGGGAAATCATGTATTCGTATGTGCGATAAAATCAATTAGTGTAGGAGAAGAGCTGCTAATCGATTACAATTTGAATCGTATAAATACAAACAAAGTTACTATCATGGGAGTGGTATGTACTATATACCATTTAAATTAACCAACCTCCAAATAATGACTCCAATATACCATTTTATTATTAAGTTTTTTTGCTAATTCTATTGGTTTCATTTCACTAACGTTTTTATATTTGTTCTTTGTCACAGAGCGACATGGATCCATCGTATAGCACAAATAGGGATGTAGGTCGTGACACTTCTACCGAGCAGGAAAACCTCATTGTAATTGTACAAATTAGATAGAAGCAAACCATTACATTATTATGTTCTTTTCTTGAGTGTTTTGGAGTAATTTTGATAGTCTTAATGATATTCTTGTCACAGATGGATGTTCGGGGAAAGGGAAAGGGAGCTGCAGTACCTGCGCACCTCTCTAGGGATGCAAACTCAACAAGATTAAGCGATGATGACATCACAAATTCCACAAACCCTATAGAAATGATAAAAAAAGTCTACTAGAAAAATTAGTAAAGAGATTGTTGCTTTGGCATCCGTGGAGCCTCAGATTGATGAGATACAAGAGAGGGTGCAAAAATTGATGCAGACAATAGAAAACTTGTAAGTAAGTAGTAATGAAAGCTTTAATTATAACAAAAGTTCACTAATGGTTTATATTTTATACTCTTTTATGTCTTTAACTAAAATATGTACGTGTTGTTTTTACATAAATTTATGCATCCTCGTTGACCTGGTGGCCATGATCAGGGTTTTGTAGGAAGTTCAGGTGATGACAATTTTCTATACATTAAAACTAGTCCTTATTTGGACTTGTGAACTTGCTTTTTTAATGCTAGTGTTATTGCTCATATATTTATTATGTAGTTGATGCAAAGGGATCTAGTTGATGCTCTTCATGATTGATCATTCATACCTTAGGGCAAAAAACCCCCTTACACATCCATTCACTTGTTCTCAACAAACCTCCAACACATCCTTTTTCTAGATCCTTGACTTGGATCAACCCCTTAATCATAGGACCTTGGCTATTTATCTGACTCAAAGGAAATTGCCACTTGCACTTGCTGTGACATTTGACTCCACTATGTGACAAGACAAAAATAACAATGAGATCATCATCTACCCCTAATGTAACTATCCTATTGTGATCCTACTGGCATACTCATCTTTCCCAAATCCATCTTGAGGACTTTCACTCTTTGAATCACTCCAACTCTCACAATTTGACTTTGATACGGTACTAATTCTAATTAGGACCACTAATGGTTTAAAGACGTATCTCCCAATGCTCATTTGTCACACACTAAACTAGTGGTTCCCAAGGACACATAAATGGACTTCTTTGCCATGAAAAAAAAACACAATTCTCAACCCTCCCAACCACCGTAAGAAACATCTTGACCCTCTGTTGTCTTCACACTATTCACAAAGATTAAAAAAACACCAATGGGATATTCTTACTTCATTGATCCATTCACTATTTTATAACCCTTAAACTATTCTTGGAAAAGACATAAACTCACCCAAACATTCCCCTAACATTCAACTCCAACATCATTCCTAATAAAATCAGGTTGATCCTACAAAATGAAAAGGTTTCAGTTTGTTGTCATTTTTGTGACAGTCGCTCACAAATTCAATAAACTCTTCCTTCCACTATTTTGACAGTCTAAGAAACAAATTCAGTCTTCTTTTACATGTTCACACATGCAAACTCCATTAAGAATCTACAACCTTCCTCATAATGTCAACTTCCAACAAGACAAGTTACATGTTCAAGCAACTCCATGTTAGCCATAACATTGTGAAAATGCCAATTATTTCAACCATCATACCTTAACATTTACTTACCCCTATCCTCCAAGAGTGTTCTTTCATTGTCCTCATCTCATTAATGTCCGCTCCAACTGCCCAAGTACTCATAATCTGCACTTACACATACAATAAGGAATCCAAATTCCAAAACTGCAAAATAAGGAACCCAAACTACAATTCATTGTGACTGTCATGATCGAACAAGTAGATTGAAACTTTCTTGGCTTATCACTTTGAGTACCCAAAACACATCATACTTGATACTGTCAATGTTCATAATAAAGGTTCATCCTTGTTTACAATTCTTGCAATTTTCATATATTTAATGTTTTATATATTTAATGTATTATTCTTCAAGTGTTGTCAATGTTCCTGTGCAAAAATTGCCTCATCAGAGGTTATTCCCATCTGTATTGCCGACTGCAATGTCAGCAACACGCAACATAAAGACATCCTCTACTGCCCGTCATGTTGGCCCACCCACTGTTGGTAGATCCCTCTTTTTCTCTATCTTTTGTTATGTGTTTATTTCCCTTGAAGCGTTCTTTCTTGGGGGCATTTCATAGTGGATTCATTTTCTACAGCAAGAGATGCACATGAGGATGCACTAGAGGCGACTACTGTTGATAACATACCATCACTTCCTGGATCTTCCCATATTGTTGGTACGAGAATGTTGCAAGCCACATTGGTGGTGAGCGACGAAGAATTGATTCCCTTAAAGATACAAAAGGTTCCAGGTACTTTAAATTTAATATTATATATAATCTAATTGTAATTTACTTACTGATCACTCATTTTGGACTTATGATCCCATGAATTTTTTGCAGGAAGTGATATTTTTTATAGAAATCTTAATGACATTGCATTGCAGATATTTGGGCCCACCATGCGTAAAAGGTGGAACATCATATGTGAACTAACCCTAATCCACTATTTTGATTTCATATCATTGCTAGAATAGTTTTCCTTTGATCCATTTCTTGAACTATAATAAAGGTAGCTTCAGTTCATTTCTGAATCTAACAGGTTTGTTTTTGCTTTAAAAGGTGGAATGACCAAGAAAAAGGTTAAAAGATGAACTGACAAACTGTATGGTTGATTTGTTTGGAAATGACACATTCGACAAAACCAAGCTCCTTGAAAAAGTTGGCACATATCTAAAGTATGTGAGGGACCAATACATGACACATTTAGAGAAGAACGTAAAGTACGAGCATCCCCCCATGATTCCAGAGAGGGAGTGGAAGGACCTGATTTTGGATGCCAAGGAGACAATTGAAAGGAAAAAAGGAAATACACCAGCAATCACCAAAAGAAGGTATGGGATACTATTAAGAATATAATCATGTGCTAATTACTCTTTATATTTATATAATCTAACATATTTCAAACTTTTCATAAACTGAGTGACACGTCAAAGGCAACCAAGGCAAGACAAGAAAAGCACAGGCAACACAAACTCGGCTCTGGTGGTTATATGAAACTTGTCGCACGAATTGTAAGTATCAGTAAATGAAATATCGCATCAAAATATTTATAAATTGCAAATAAATTTTTTTTTATCAAACAATACAAGCAAAATTCACGATACCAAGAAAAAATGTAGGGCTCTGAATTCAATAGAGTGCCCACAGAAGATGACAAGAGAATTGTCTACCAGCAAGGCTATACAACTGTGGTTGAATGACTACGAGAATTGAGTGGGAAAACACAAGATTTTGGTGCATCCATCACGCAGGTAAATAAGCTAAATGAAAATTGTTTCAAATTGAATACTTTACCAATAATCTAATTGATGTTGAGTTCCAACATAAAGTGACTATATTTGTTTTAAATAAGCAAGCAATGATAACAATGCGCATGTGATTGGAATGCAACCTGCTAATCATGAAACACGACCTGCACATGAAGGTCCAGATGTGCATCCGAGTATTGGAGGTATTCATTTTCTATTCAAATTTATTTATGTAATTATTAATACGATTAAACATCTTAAATTGTAATTAGTGTAGTAATTAATGTAACCATTTTTAAAAATATTTTAGAGCATGTAGTCGGTGGTGACCAAGTGGAGCATGATCCGGGTACACAAAATCAAGAACGTGATGTTCCCCAATCAGGTAAATAGGACCACTGTTATTCCTTTAAACAAATTTACTTGCAATTGGTGTTCAGCATTAATGTAACCTTTAGTATTTCTACTCATGAGGATCTAGAGGGTGTTCAACATGTTGAGGTTGAGGCTAGACAAAATGATGTGGAAGATGATGTGGCCCCACCAGGTAAAGAGTGACACGGTTATGTTCTTTAAATTAATGAAATACTTGTAACAATAATAAATAATGTTTTGAATTTAACCCATTTCTTTGTTATTGCAGAGGACCCCCCTTCGCTTTAGTGTCCTCGTCCTCAGTATAGGACTAGGCATACGTCAAGATCACGAGCAAAGGGCAGAACAACTGAAGAGGGGGGAAATGATTAAGAAAACGATGCTCCACTTATTCTTTACATAGCTTCAAAGAAAAAAGAAAAAAATAAATGATTGTAATCTACCTTATTTGATAATGACTAATTTTTATGTGTTAACGAATGTAATTATGTGCTAATGAATGGTTATGAATGATATGTGCTAATGAATATTGATAAATGTTGTGTGTTAATCAATGTTAATCAATGTTATGTGTTAATGAACATTATGTGAAATTAATGAATGAATGTTATATTTTATTAATGGTAGAATGAATGAATGAATGTTAGATGTTAATGGGGAGTTTAGAGTGATGTTGGGGGGAGGGGCCAAATGAGCTTCCACCTTCACATGGTTGGCCTTGTTAAGAAGAGAATATTAAAATATTCTCGAAACAAAGTGAAGCTCAATAAGATAACACAATTTTCAATATTTCATTATGTTGCACAGTTAATCTTATTGAAAAATGTATATTGAATCTTAATTGTAGGGTCCAACAGAGCCAATATGAACAACAACACCACAAGTTGTTGGGTATAATGAACTCCCATATTGTCTTGTATGTACACTAACACTATGAGTTTCTTCTAGTGCTGATATTGGTTATGGCGTGAGTGAAAAAGTTATGAATATGCCTCATCCTTGTAAGTTTTTTTATTAGTTGACATTTTTTTTAGCATTTTTAAATTTTCCTTATCATTTTCTATGCCACTGCATTCTATGGCATTGTATTTGATTTGTTCTCTATACTCACATGACCTTAATAGTCCTTTTTAATATAATCTTCAATGATACCAATGAGGGAATGCTCTCAATTGATTGCTCCAAATGGATTTGGCACCTCATTACTATTCTAAATACCTTGTAGCAAACTATGTTTTCTCTTATGTTGAAATAACCTCAATCACTATCTTATGTTTGTCTACAAATGGTGTTCATTAGTTATTTCATGTGTTTGATGGTTCATTTCATTTCCATCCAATGTGATTGTTGATCTATAGCTCTATAAATGATCCTTATAATGATTCACTTCAATGACAAACATCATTGTGTTGTTGATGACCATTTATGATTGCTACCTATTGAATCTAGCTCTTGTTGATAGGTTTCTTTCTTGTATATAATAGTGATTCTTGATTTCTACCTATTGAATTTAATGTTTGATGTTGTCCTATATGCTATCAATCATTGTTGGTAAAATCCACTGACCTACCTTTGCTTGTACACCAATCACCAAGCTTGGTGTTGTTAAAAGAAACCATACTTTCATAGTAGGAACCATTGTCAAGATTGTTTTACTAGAAAATTCCTTGGTACTAGAGCCACAAAATAGTCTTTTGATGGTCGATAACTAATCTTTTGATGGTCGATCAGTAGTATTTTGATGGCGATAAAAAACTCTTATTTCTTTGATCTTGTCATTATATTTGAAGCCTTGAAGATTTGCATTTGATGTTGCTCTAATACTATTTCATTTTGACTTGTTTATGCCCTTAAAGTCTTGTAACCTCTACTTTAATAGTGGCAAATAATTTCAATTTTGCCTCTAGTCAAACCTGTCTAGACCTAGGACTATGAACCTTTATCTTCATATGGCTTACTATGCTTGATGTTTCTCACTGTGTATATTTGTATCATTGTACTCAAAATGGAGAATGGATTATGCTATCACTATTGCTATCATCAAGTCTTCTCTTTGGGCACTCTTTATGTGAAGAATTCCTATCAATATGTCCTAATCATGCCTTGTGAAGGGGCTTAGTTTTTGTGTGGGATTGTTCTTCACTGGTGAAAGGCTCATGATTGTATTTGTCATTGTGAAGATTTGAGAATATTTCTCCTTCCATTATCAAAATCTTCTCATGGCACCATTTTATCTTTTCTTGCTAATGATTTCTTGAATAAAATAATACTCTTATTCATTATTTGGGACTGTGAAAGACAGTGATCGAGCTATATGAACCTTATTATCTTCCTTGAAGACTGCTCTAGCTTTCAAGGCCAAACAAATTCTTATTTGCTCCAAGATTTATTATATTTGTCCTTAACTATTATGGCTTGGTATGCGTATTGTGTTTTTGAGGTATCATGATGTAGTTCCAAGATGGGTTGGTCCCAAACTTGATGCCTTAGTGATGTAGAGATATGGGTAATACTCAACTCTTCATGATAGGGAAATATTCAATAATAACAAGATAAGACAATTTTGGTGACACCAATCCTTGATTTAGCCAAAGACAAATTTACGAGGTCTGACATTTTGATAAGGGATGACCCCAAGTTTCTTTCATCACATATGTAGGTAGGCATAAGGGTGATATTAGGCCTCTACCTCTCATTGACTGAATTGAACCAATGAATTTCATAAATACTCAACTCCAATGGCTTGGTGGAACATCACCCAATTGGACTCAAGACATGACTGTGATAGGTCTTGATGAATACTAATATGGACAGTGTTTGCAAGGATAAAAGTTCTTACAACAAAGTGATAAGAGTGTAATGAAACAATGACCTCATACCACCTTGCTCTTGGGAAGTTTTAATCCAATTTGGTATTAAACCACATTGACACACAAGGTTAAAACCTACCTTTAACAATTTTACCCACAAGAGTACAATCTGCTATCCTTAGGACTATGAGAGCATTCCTTGAGAGTACAATTTAGAAAAAAAACCATAAATATCTTGAAATCTTCAATGTAGGATAACGCCATTATGAACACAACAAATCTGGTTAGAAACTTGACTTACTAGACTTACAAAAGCTTGAACTTTGAAACAAGTGAATCTTGTGTTAAGATGATAAGAGAGTTAAGAAGCCAATATTAGTAGCGAAGGGAGGAAATAAAAGGGAAACAATTTCATGTGAATAGGGGGGAGAATTGTAGGGGGCCTCAACAATGATTTTGGGAGAAGGCTTGGGGTTCATTATTATTTTGGCAGAAAGATGAGAAGAATATGTTACAGGTCAGTGGAGTTGATCCTTTAACATGGGAAGAAAGGAAGTAAATAAGAATGCAAGGACGTGAGGGGAGAGACAAGAGATCCAGAGTAAGATAAAGAGCGATCTCAATTCGAATGAGATAAGTATGGCCATCCTTGATGATGTTATAACTGCTCCATGAATTTAGTTCTTTTCCATGTCTTTGATACTAGTCATTACCCATCTTAAACTGTAATTCTTAGAACTAATAAGAGTCTATAACTTAGATCTATGCCTTTTCTGTGAATCCTCATGCTTCATTCTATATTATGGTTATTGGAAAATCTATTTTCTTGAAAGTTCTAAAGCCTTTTCAACAAATTCATTTTATGCATGACCGATGATCACATTAGCTTGAGGAATATTGTCAAACAGCTCACACTTGCTCTCCTTGTTATCATATTTTGCATGCATACCAGTGTGTGGATCCCTTTATGAGTGTTAATGATATTCAAATTGTTTCTCATAATTTCTTAGAGGGAAATTAGATGCAATCTAGTTATTTAGGAAACCATTTCATTTGCAATTACTGTTTAGATTTGTACCTTTTCCTCCATCCCCTAGTTGACTTTATTGGCCTTGGCACATTGCTTATGACTGTCAGTTATAAATAGCTTATAATGGTGAAGCATATGTATGACCACCAAGGGCATCCTTTTGAAACCTTTATTATAGAGCTCACTATTTATCAAATGATACTATCTTATCTACTTTCATTTCTTTTAATACATATCGATTGACTAAAGCAATTATTTTATAAATAGACATATAGAGAGTTTTAAGATCAATGTTAGAAAGAAAAATGGAGTAGGATGCTTTATTCTCATATTATTGAGGTGATTCAAAGTATATTATATAATTTCTATTTTTATATACGAAATTATAGTCATAAAGAAAAACTATAGATACATATAGTATGTTGAATACAGTAGTATACTTTTTGTATAGACAAATTAACATAATCTTGGGTGCATAGTGTCGATAATGCTTATATTATCCAAATCTCTATAAACTATACTTATTTTAATGTTTCATGCCAACCCTTGGTGCAAGTCACATGCAATTATGATCATTAGATTTAAGAAAAATTAAGTAAATTTGTGCATTACATAACTAAAGAATCAAATATTTGAATATTGATTGACTCGTATTATATATGAGATCTTTAAAGAATAGATAATTGTTATGAATATGAAAAGTCTTGAGTAGGTAATGATTCTTGTGGTTGATTATAAATTGAATAAACATTAGGTTAGATATCATATGGTATGTTAGCCATCAAAAGGGGAGTTAAATGATTGTTACTATGTGGTTTGTTAATATGATGTTATTATAAAATCCTCTTGCATAGTTGTTAGATTGTGTTGCCTACGAGATTGTATAGTATTATTATCGGTACACATTGGTGTATAAGCTTGCATTTATATGACAATACCTATGTTTTGCAATGGTTATTGATTGAGTTCTCTAGAGCTTATCTAGGGATGTGATCTATTTCAGTAATCATTGAACCTAATAAGAAGAGTATCTTGGATTATAGGTGGGAAGTCCTATACTTTTTACTGAATCTAGTGTGTTTATTAGCATCTTTAAATATCATAACAATATCTCATATGCATTAATAAATTGGTGATATTTATGTTTAAGATTGACTTTATGAAATAAATGATGCCTTAAAAGTCATAATGGGAGTAGAATATTCACTAACTCAGTCTTTATTACCAACTCATAGTAACTTTGATGTTGTGTATATCTTTTAGGATTGTTTATGATTGATTTGTATTCATAGTCTTGGGAAGTTAGCAATTAAATATGCAAGATTGTTCATAGCTTACTTATAAAAGAAACTTTTTGATCCATTATCATTCATCTCTTGAACTAATGGGTCTATAGTTATGTCATGGTGCATTTGTATGCGCAAAAATGCTCTTTTGCTTGAGTAGGAGGCACTAACAAAAATATCAATGGGAGGCAATTTGGCACGTGTGTGAGAGGTTGCAGAGAAGGCATTGGCAGAATTGTTGAGTTCAAGTAGTATAATAGAATTTCTAAATCGAGGAAGATTGGTAGAATTTTTGAATTGAGATGGATTGGCAAAATTACTGATTTGGGATAGTTAGGTAAAACAATTGATTTGAGATAGTCAAGTGTAAGGCAATTGATGGTGTATCTTCTAGCACAATGGTTGTTGAGTAGGTGCAAGGAAGGGCTTGATTGCCATCATGAGTAGATGGGTAGAGGACAAGACACAAAGAATATGGCTCAATGGAGAGCAAGGGAAAAGAGCAATTGTGAGACACAATTGATGGCCAATAACAAAAAGATGATGGCTAGGTTGGATGTGATAATGGAAGAGGCCAACACAAAAAGAGAGGATAAGTACAACAAGAGGAGAGAAGGATGGTGTGAAGGCACCAACATTCTTAGGGGGAGGACTTGAGGAGTTGATGAAGTTGGTATTGGTAATGGGGCATAGCTTTATTCAAGAAGGGGTCACAGACACAAAGAAGGTAAAATTTCATGAAGAGGATGTTGTGTCATGGTGTAGCAAAAGGATAGAGAGATCTCTAGGAGGGGAGATCGTGTAGAGGTAAGGAATGATTGCAAAAGTGGGGGTAGATGGTCACAAAAATATTGGAGGAGGTTTTGCACTGAAGAGCGTGACCAAAGTGGTTGCGAAGGCTTGAAGCCAACAAGTTGAAGAGTGCATAAGAGATTACTTATTGAGGCAATGCATGTAGGGAACTATCAAGAAAGTATCCTAGTCCAAGTCCTTTGGAGCAACAAATAATAAAAGGACCCCATGGAGGTTGGAGTGGAAGCATAGGAGCTTGAAGGAAAGGCTCTAGAGGACTTTCATCCTAGTCCAAGTCCTTTGGAGCAACAAAGAATAAAAGGACCCCATGGAGGTTGGAGTGGAAGCATAGGAGCTTGAAGGAAAGGCTCTCAAGGACTTTCGTCTTGCCTCTACTGTAAAGACGTAGATGCTCTAACTTAATTAAAAGAATGACTACTCTTTATTCTTCAAACAAATCTATAATTCATTAGTAGAGAGGTTGCAATCTCTAAAAATCAAGGTAAGTGGGGATAGCAATCTAATATTTTCTTTAAGGCCTACCTCCTTCTCTCTAAAAGTTTTCAACATGATCTATCAACTCCTATACTTTAGGAAGATCGAGGTAAGTGGGGATAACAATCTATGCTCTCTAAAAATATCCACACATCTAATCAAACTGGCTCTATAGAATTTCGTGTGTCATCTCAACAATCTCTACTCTCATCATGACTTGGTCTCACTCTCCCTTGAGTGCAATAACTTTCACCATGAGGTGATATTTGTATGTATTCATTGCCTACACATTTGATACTCTTTAATCTTTTTTAGAAATGAGTGTAGATAGTGTGTGAGCTTGAATTTAATCCTCAAAATGTTACCTATAATAAATTGGTTTCACAAAATACAAATGGAAATGCATACAGGAAATCCAAATTCAACCAATGAAACTATATGAAATACATATTAAAATAAAACATTATTTTACCTTCATGATTTATGTCTCATTGTGTCCTAACTCCACTGTTCCTGGTTGCAGATGGTGTGCTCTCGGACAATGCACTGATGGCTTCCAAGATGGCATATGAAGAATGGACTGATAACTTGTAGTTACCTAATGCTACATGATTATGCTAAAATGATTATGCTAAAATGCTATATGATAATTGCCATTGCTATTTGCTATTTGCTTCAAAATTTCACGGATGCATATGATTAATTTGAAGACTGACTCTCTCTCAACTGAAGCTCTTGATTTTATAGACTTTGAGAGGATTAGATGATGTGGCTCAGATCAGTAGTCATGATCAGATCTGCAGATTTGGATGGTTGTGAGCAAAGGTGAAGGTTGAGAGAAAGGGGGAAGGAGAAGACAAGTGTCACTCATCTCACCTTGACTGGGTTGTTGACTGAGGGAATCTAGGGATGGTTGGAGAAGATTTCGGCATGGGAGGACAAGTGGACTCAAGTCCTTCCTAAGATGTAGGGATGTTGGAGAGAATATAGGAGAAGGTTATGAAATATGTGTACGTACACAATATTCATTGAATTTTGGAAGTTGGAGATAAATGATGAATTAATATTTAAGAAATATTAATTTCCTTAGCCACATGATGGATGAGTTGGCAAAGGGAAGATGAAGTGGAGATGAAGGGTGAGTTGGATAAGAAAGATTAAATAATTTAAGAAATTATTTAATATTTGAGACTATAGGATAGGAGAATAACTATTAAATATTAGATATTTAATTGTTTGGAAAAAATAATTAAATATTAGATATTTAATTAACTTGGTTAGAAGAATAATTAAATATTAGATATTTAATTAATTAGAGGAATAGGATAAATGAATTAATTAATAAAATATTAATTAATAGAAAGACATGAAAATGAATTAAATAAATTAATCTTTTCAAATATAAAATATCTATTTAATTGCTCATAGCCAATTTTATGTGTATACAGATAGCTTTATAGTCCTTTGACTCTAGCACACCCTAGAATCCTCATATGTCACTCAAATATGTGAGATGGGCTCAAAATTCTCTAGTTGTCGACCAACAATTTATTGTGATGTATATTTAAGTTGCACTACTCTCTTCAACTATATAATGGTGACCATCTTAGCGATGATTCAATTGATAAACCTGAGTCACTCTCATGTCCTCATTATAAAATGTAAATAAATATTTGTATCAATATATTATCATGTATCACAAGAACAGTGCATGAAAGAAATTATATTCAAAACATACCATGTATATAAACAAAAACATCATAAATGGTATATCACATGGTTCCTTGATCTAAGAGTTTGGATCTTGAGTAAAAGGTGGCCTCAAAAGAGCTAAAATGGTAGTCATAGATGATAGAGTAGAGGATCTCATAATGGTTGTACCACTCAACCCCCCCTCTCTCCATCTAGCTTAGCATGTTTGCCATTATAGATAGTGCAATTAATCTAGATTATAATCTAGGCCTCTCCTCTACTAGATTCTCCTTGTTGTTGATGATCTACTCCTCACTGAACCCCTATGCACTAGGATCTCATCTAGGATAATCCATGAAAAAATGGGTGTCAATTCAATAGTCTTCTTTTTTTTTAAATAATTTGAACGTTGTCGAAATTCCGACGGCAAAGAGTAACATGTCTGACAGGCATTCTATATGCCCGACGACAAAGAGTAACACGTCTGACGGGCGTGTTATATGTCCGACGACATTGTCTCATTGAATGGGTGGTAGAATATCGTCGAAATTCCGACGACAAAGAGTAACACGTCTGATGGGCGTGTTATATGCCTGACGGCATTAGCTTGTCGGAATGGTGGTCACGTTCACCGTCGAATGTGTCCATGTTTTTGTCAAAATTTTGATGGCCTAGAGTAATGTCGGAACATCCGACGACAAGTTTTTGACGATAATTTTGGTCGGTTGTCCGACAAAATGTAGTCAAAAATCCAACGAATTACTGCTGGAATTCAACCCCAAATGTACTAATGTCATAACAATCATGGAAAATAAAATGGTTTTTCTTTTTGGGGTTGACCTCACAACGTAGTACTTAGTTGTGAGCCTCCTACATGGTAGGTCTTGGGTTCTAATCTACTCAATTGGTTCTTCACTCCAGGGAAAAGCTAAAAAATACCACTTCGGTTGTGACTAGTCAAAAAAAAGTGTTTTTTTCTTTTTAATGTTTTTGAAATGAAAATGAACATACAAATCAGAAAATACAATGCAAGAATGTCGAGTTCACCAAATTGTTTAATTGTAAAAAAGGATAAGAGAGATGAAACCCTACAACCCTCTTTCACTTGAACATTAGAATATGAAACCACACAAGGATGGGAATATGCTTGACCAACTCTTGTAAAGAGGGTCAAGCACCACCTTAGGGTTCATATTCCTTTGTTGTTATCAGATACTGACTTAAGTTGACTTATGAATGCGAGACGACAATGATCTAAGCAAGTAGAACTAAATAATTGAGCTTCTAAAATGATTTAATATAGTAATAAAAATCTAAAGGATATGTACAAAAATAAAGAGGGGATTCTGAGGTGCACCTGTGCCTACAATTTGACTTGGAGTTGACTACACAAATTCACCCAGAATGCCCTTGTCTTTTGATGATCAGTTGCACATAAATTTGAATTTGGAACCTTGAAACCTATAACTGAGACCATGTTGAATCTGAGGTTGATCTAGGAGGACAATGGTTTCCAAAGCGCCCTTGTCCTGGATAGAAGTGCTCCACATGCCCTTGTCCATGGTTTTTTGGCTCAAATTTATTGTGATGATTTATCTCTATGTCCTTATTGTCTTTTGAACTTTTCATATGTGTCTTAAACCTATAGTTGCACCTTTAAGAAAAAAAATGGTATGGTTGTTGTGTGTGTGAAAAGTGGACCTGTATCTGCATCTGCAATACACAACACTTCAATCAAGTCATTACATGCATGGTTAATCAGATATAATCAATGAATAATAAACCATAACAAATCGACCCATTGCCTTCTAAAAGATGCTAGTTTAAGATTGCTCTCAGATTATTTAGCAATACCAGTGACTAGACAACATCAAGACGAAGGATTTTATCTATATGAACATGATGAATGCTAGATGGATGCAATATTAATCTAACAAGATTTAAGCAATAAATGAGATAAATGATCTAAATATGTATGCAATATTCTCAATAAAAATTCTCAATGAACCTAGAACAAAAATGGCATAATAACAATATATTCTCCAGGATCCTTTGAATGAGAGATGAGCGTGAATTTATAGAAAATTTAGAAAGAAATCAACGGCTAAGATCAAATGATGATGAGCGGTCGAGATTTTCCAAGAGGAAGCACAATCCAGGTGAATTGATGTGGTTGGATGCTTTTCTCAGTTTTAAAGGAAATTGAACTAAAATTAAGATAAAATCAAGAAAAACTGATTTATTCTCTATTTCATTCAATTTTAAGATTTAATTGTTTTAATTGCTTTCTTTGATTTTATCAATTTTTAATTTGTTTTTTTCAAGATTATCTCCAATTGATTTCTTTTCTCAATTTTTAATTCTTTTTTGTCAATTAATTCATTTTTTTATTTATTTCCTTTTTTGAAGATTTGTGCTCATAATTGATTTATTTAATTAAAATTAATTCCTCTTTTTGATGATTTAATGGCAAATTGATTTATTTAACTAAATATGCAAAAGATATTTAATTAAAATAAATAAGATAATTGTTTAAAATGATTTTCTTGGGATGATTTAATTAATTAAATAAATATTTAATTAATATTGATTGATTAATTTGCCATGTGACATTTGATGATGAATTAATTATGTGCTCAGGATTTATTTAATTGCCTTTGGTTAGGACCTTGGTGACGTTGTCGAGATTAGGGGCCCATGGTTTAGATGACCATTTTTAGGGTATTACATTTGCCCCTCTTTGAATTAATGTGCGAGCAGCGCGATAGTTCAAAGAAAATTTTATGTCTAGGAGATACCAGTTCTAAACTTGATTGATCACGAACTAGATGAAAAGCAAGGTGTTTAGCTTGATTTGAAGCGACGAAGCTGAATGAAGTCTGATTAAAGCGATACCGATACCGAACTTGATTGAACATAGGAACAATAGAAAACAAAAGATACCGAACTTGAACTTGATTGATCAAGAAGATGATCTTACTGATATAGAACTTGATTGATCTAGACACAGTGAGTGATGATAAAAATCGATCTTGAACTTGATTGATCAAGATACGATGAGCGAATATAAACTGTCCAGCTTGATCCAAAGCGACGAATACTGAACACCTGCTTAGATTGAGTGTGATCAAAGAAACTCTTTAAACCCTTGATTGAGTTTAAACGAATAATCAACTTGATGAAAAGCGATGAAACTGATTAACGTTAAAAGATTGATTCAAATAAAAGACAAATATCAGTTTGATATGAAGCGATGAAACTGATATGCCCCTAGAGATTGATTCGATTCAGAAATCTCAACTTGATATAAAGCGATGAAGTTGAGATGCCCCTAGCAATGAGGTCTTATTTGATTGATTTTAGTTGAAAAAGATTTTTTTGCTTGACTTTCGATGAAGATTTGAAAATTTTCTCGACATTGAAGAAAGTGAGATCATAAGGTCATGAGTATGCCCCCTCAGGAGTGAAATCGAAAGATAGCGAGGGTACATGACGATAGGCAATTTTTTAGCGACGATAAGTTGTTTGAGCACAAATTGAATTAGAGGATTTTTTTAATTTTTAGCGAGAAATTGACCGCAAAGTTGATTTGCAGAAATTAAATTGAGATTTGGCGTTGGTTAACAAGAAATTGAGCTCAATTAGAAGAAAGAATGAGCAGTTGATGAAAAGAGCGCTAAGTGGTCGAAATTCTGAAATTGACTAGCAAAATGATCTCAAATTTTGATTTCGATCCCGAAAATGGAATCAGAACGATCAAATTAGCTAAGGGTACAATTTTCATGTCCATCAGAGCAAGTTGAAAAATTAGGTTTTTGGCTATATATGGGAAAAAAGTGTCATTTTCAATTCATTTTAACCCTCCAAGTTTGAAAAATCAAAAAGCCTTCTGCGAAGAAAATGGCGGTCCCTACTCGTCAGCATCGATTCGAGCGCCAGAGAAGACATAATTGACCTCAAAACTATGAGCCAACGGTAAGTGATCGATCTTAAGCCTGTTTGTGTTTCCAATTTTGAATTTTTTTGTTCATTTTTCAATTTTTCCGCATGTTTGGGGTCGGGCATCATGTTTCATCGTGTGAGACAAGATCCTGTCTCGTATGAGAAACTAGCAAAATGTCTTTTGTCATTTCAGACGATTAGATTTGTCATTCTAGGGCCACCCATGTGTCATACGACAGGTCTGTAAAAAGACCATTTTGTCGTGCGGGGTCTAAAAGTTTGTCATTTGAGCTTGGTTTGTCGTACAACACCTATTCTTGACTCATACGAGATTCTTCTTCTCTGTGCTTTGTCGTTTTGGAAACAGTGAACATTTTTGAAGGTGTAAATGTGAAAATTTGATTTTGCATTTGACTTAGTTGGATTTGCGTGATGTTTTACTTCTCGTGTATGCTCACTTGGAATGTTTTCTGATGCTTCATTGTTGGATTGTTGCAGGTTTGATTACCTCATGTGTTATTCAGATGTGTGTACCCTCCTACCGTGGCATTAGTGCGACATTTATCTGAGGTTGAGTAGGCTCATATTGACTTGTGCGGCTTGACTCATCTGTTGGGATTACCTGATATCCGTGTGAATCACGGAATGCTCACGGCATTGGTAGAGCATTTTCATTCGAAGCATAACACATTTCATCTATCGATGGGGGAGTTGATGATCACTCCTGAGGATGTATACAGGATCCTCCATATCCCTTTTACTGGGGATAAGGTGGATTATGATTCAGGGCACCTTCCAGGATTGCAGCCCGTCAGGCATGTCTTTGGTGCGCCTAACATTTTGACACGGTCCATGAGATGGGATATTCTTATGAGCAGGTACAGTGAGGAGTATCCTCTGGCATGCGTCCTAGCAGGATTGATAGGTTGTTTTCTTATGCCAGACAGAGGGTAGCAGGGCTTCCAATGCGGATGGGGCTGGATGTTAGAGAGGTTGATAGAGACCCCTTAGAGACTTGGCTAGGGCTCTTGTTTATTGGCCCACATGTATCAAGAGATGCATGAGATCGTATACAGAGATGGGCGGAGCATGGCCGTTGGGGTATATATTTTGTAGGTGTGGGCTTAGGAGCACCTTCCCATGTGTCAATTGATAGTAGCTGATAGCAGAGAGCTTGGGCAGCCGATCATTTATAGGTATGTCAGATATATTACACAACCCCATCTAGGCAAGACAGATTTCTGGAGGTGGCAGCTCGATGACCTGATAGTCATCATGTGGAGACCATACAGAGGTTTGGAGCTGTGGGATGACTGGCGGCTAGTTCGCAGGGACCTATTTGTTACATGCCCACTGATTGGGAGGTCACAGACCATTGTGGAGCGATTCATCATTTCTCGGGTGATGAGGCAGTATGGCCGACCTCAAGGGATCTCACAGGAGTATACAGCTTATGCTCGGTATGCTTACGAGGAGAGACAGGGATGGTCTCTGTGGTTGTCATATGCTTTGGCGATGCAGGAGTTGATAGGGTTACACCGCCTGAGGTGGGATTACTTGGATGATGTAGCGGATGCGAGGGTATTGCCCCAGTATAGAGATAATTTTCAGCAGCATCCCTTCCCGCGTTTTACAGATCCAGGTGAGCATGCTCCTCATATTGAGGATGTTAAGGATGATGCCCCACACTAGCATAGGGACAGGGCCAAAGACAGGGCCAGAGGCAGGGTTGGGCATAGGGAGATGAGACTTTGCGACGGGGTAGTGGTGATCCAGGTGCTAGCAGTAGCAGGGTGCCAGCTGAGGGAGGACAACAGAGGGGTGAGGGTGGATCCCTAAGAGGAGTGGGTGTGAGATTGGGTGGGATGGAGGAAGCACGAGTAGCACCTAGGCAAGTTTGGTAGTGGAGAGAGGAGTAGGGTGGAGCTGGAGCTGGAGCTGGAGATGGGGGTGGAGAGCCTGCGAGAGAGCAGAGGACAGACGTTGGACGGTCGATGAGGTCACGTCTTGCAGAGCTGCAGTCACAGTTGCTAGTGGCTCAGACTCAGCTGGCGGAGCGAGATTGGTAGCTGGCCGAGATGAGGACTGAGCGTGATCACCAGATCGTCGAGGTGAGGATTGAGTGTGATCGTCAGATTGCAGCGCTGAGAGTGGAGATGAGAGCAGAGATGGAGCCCCTATGATAGGAGGTCCTTCACCAATCTAGTAGGGCATCTTACTATGTTGCAGCGTATAGTGTTGCAGTTCCTATTGTGCAGCAGGTGATACCCTACTCACAGTACATGGCATGGTCAAAGGGAGCACGGGTGCCTCAACAGGATCTTGGGCATTAGGCTCCTCATCCACCACCAGGCGATGAGGGAGAGGGAGCGAGCTAGATGATTTCTTTTTGTAGCTCGGATATTTTTTGTAGACACACCCATTTTTTGTAGCCTATACAATTCTTGCTCCGATGGGAGTTTGTATATGTCATTCAACATCATTTTGTACTCTTATACTTGACATGATATATATATATATGAGATCCGATTTGACTTCATCGTACTTGTGTTGATTCACTTATGAGATGTCCTTTATATGCTTTATTCTATATGTATGTGTTTCTTTTCAGCATGAATGTATGAATGCAAATGATCATGGATGTCTATTTTGTTTCTTTTCATATGCAAATAAACGATGATGCAAATAAATAAATAATGCAATTTTTTCATTTTCTATGCAATAAGATGAATGCAAATGAGTAAATAATGCAATGTTTTCATTTTTATATGCAATAAGATGAATGCAAATGAGTAAATAATGCAATGTTTTCATTTTTCTATGCAATAAGATGAATACAAATGAATGATAATGAATGTATGAATCTATATGAAATGTTTATGTATGCAGCTAAACATCTCAACATACAAGTACTCGATCAGAGAAATGATGAAAAGAGACCACTTAGCGAAGAAATGATGATGCTCCTGACTCTCGTTCAAAAGATTAAGAGATCATTGTTATTATACCAAAATCACTCCAAATGCACAAAATGCAGAATGAAATGCAAGATGAGATGCAAAATGAAATGCAATCCTAAACCTAGTCACTGGACTTTGAAAAGCTTAATTTTCATCATTGAGCATTTTACAATTATAGCAGGCAGAATAGAGTTCATTTCTTTTCATGTGCAATATTAATTATCTTGTCTGCAATGACCCTTTTTCGTTCATATCCTTGTACAAATTACGCATGGACCCGACTTGCACAATAAAGAAATACCCTCAAAATAGACAAAGAAATGATGGGAACCTCCCTGTAGCATTCAAATAAGCAGAGTCGAGGTATGTGAGGCGATTCCACCTTGATGTGAAGGCTCTTATCACAGACACCCAGCTAATTTTAGATGTTTCCAGATCATTGGGATCATTCCTACAAGCAGAAAACAAGAAAATATTATGCCCCCAATCCTTGCTCCTCTTAGTCACAATAGACTTCTTCGAGTTACTCAGAGGGATAATAATCCAAAACCAATATAAAAGACAACATACAAAGAAAATTTCATGCATATCTCAAACATTTTAGTGATTGTTTTCAGTAATGTTTTGCTTGTTAACTCAGTTATAAAACTCTTCAGTAGTCAGGAGACAGGTAACTGACTTGGAGTGGACGACCAGGTTTCACTGACGTAAGGTTGACTTGGTTGATACTGCTTGGGACGTGTAATGTGCTCTGTTGATTACCTAAGACTAGGACATTGATCGGTTTCAAGCCATGAAGGTTCCAACAATCTAGGATGTCACCAAAGTGACTGAAATATGTACATGCGAAAGCAAAGATGCATGAAAGCGAGAATGCCAATGTTGCATTGATAGATGGAGCGCTCGAGTACAAGAGGCATCTGTTTACTAGGTTTTTACCTGCTTGGCAGAGATTTTTTTATTTTTTTTACCAAGGTGCTTGTTTACCAGGGCATTTTCTCTTCTTCTTCTTTTTTTCTTTCTTTTTCTCTTTTTTTTTTTTTGAATTTCTGTAGGACTTTTTCTAATTTTTAGGATTTCTTCAGGACATTTTCTGATTTTTATGATTTCTTCAGGACATTTTCTGATTTTTATGATTTCTTCAGGACATTTTCTGATTTTTATGATTTCTTCAGGACATTTTCTGATTTTTATGATTTCTTCAGGACATTTTCTGATTTTTATGAATCCTTGAGGACATTTTCCGTTGTAAAAGCTGCTAGAGCAGAGAATATTTAGGTGATGAATTTCTTCATGATGTTAATCGGTTCACGGAGCTGTTCCCCTTTCGATGTTGAAAGTTGATAAGCACCAGAGCCAAAAGCTGCAGTAACAATATAGGGACCCAACCAGTTGGGTTCAAACTTCCCTTTGTTATCTCGAAACTATTGATTTTTAGGATTCTCTCTTAGAACTAAGTCACCAACCTGAAATTCTCGGTGTAGGCCCAGTAGATGTTATGATACTTGTTCTATAAGCCCACAGTGCAGGATTGAGCTGCAGATGCCAATCCTTCTCGGATTTGTTCACTGTTCTGTGCAAGATAGTCAATAGGTTTTTGTTAGATGCCTTTGCTTTTCCATTACCTTGAGGGTAATATACTGAGGACCAGTGTTGTTTGATTTTAAACTTCTCACAGAGTTCATCTAGATCTTTGTTCTTAAACTATCCTCCATTGTCTGTTATAATTGATGAAGGTATACCATATTTGCAGATGATATAGTTAAGAATAAATAGAGCTACTTGTTTTCTGGTTGCCTTGATGAGCAGAACCACTTCTACCCACTTAGTGAAGTACTCAGTGGCAGTGATAATAAATTTATGTCCATTAGATGATGCAGGATATATTTGGCCTATCAGATCAAATGCCTACTGTTGGAAGGGCCAGTGTCTCACAAAGCGTATGAGATCCCTTGCTGGAGCATGTATAAGGTGCCCATGCAACTGACACTTTTCATAGGTTTTAGCAAATTTTATAGCTTCCTTCTCCATGTCTGGCCAGTAGTAGCCAGCGCTTAGCAGTTTGTGTGCTAAAGTCAGACCGTTCAAATGAGATCCGGCAACACCTTCATGAACTTCAGATAATGCGCGTTGGGACTCCTCAGTTTCTAGACATCTAAGCAAAGTATTATCTAAACCTCACCTGAATAGGTCGTTAGCAATGATGACGTATCGTGACGCATTTCGGATTAGGTTCCTTTTTTCATTTCGGGAAAGATTAGCAGGGACGACTTGGTCATGTAGGTAAGAGAAAATGTGGCTAAAACGAGATGAGTCAAGTCCAACAATAGAACAGACTACCTAGGACTCGGAAGAATCATAGGTAGGGTAATGCAACTCTTCCACCTGGAATTCAATGTGAAAATTAGACTCATGTAGCTGTGGTATAGATGCCAAAGTGGCCATTGCATCTGCTGCTCTATTTGTTGTTCTAGGTATCTACTAAAATGATACGGAGGTAAAATATTTCTTGAGGTCATCCACCATCCTCTTGTAAGGAATCAGTTTCTCATATCTCATCTGATATAGGTCATTATTCTAGTTGATAATCAGTTGAGAATATCCATAGATGTGTAATTCCACGATCTTCCACCTGATGGCCAGCTTGATCCCATTTACCAAAGCTTCATATTCTGCAATGTTGTTTGTGCAAGGGAAGAGAAGTTTGTAAGCTTTTGGAATTGAGTATTTTTGGGGAGTAATAAATAGTATCCTGGCACCAGAACTATGTTGAGTGAATGACCCATCAAAGAACATCTTCCATGATTGTTCAGTAAGGTGCATGATTGATTCATCTGGGAATTCTATATGCAAAGGTTGATCATCTTCCAGTGGAGCTTCGGCAAGTTGGTCTGCAATAACCTATCCTTTGATGGCTATACGTTCCACATATTCAATGTCAAATTCTGTAAGGACCATGACCCACTCGGCCAGTCTTCCTATAAGCGTTGCTTTACTAAGAAGATACTTGGGTGGATCAATCCTGGCTACCAGCTTAATAGAGTGTGCCAACATATAGTGCCTTAATTTTTGTGATGCAAAGACCAAAGCTAAGCATGCGTTCTCTATTATAGTATAATTCATTTCATATGACACCAATGTTCTGTTGATGTAATAGATAGCTCGTTCCTTTTTATTGTCATCCTATTGTGCCAGAAGTGCCCCCAATGAAGTATCCGTAGTTGATATGTACAGGATCAGTGGCTTACCTTGATTCAGTGGCATTAATATGGGTGGATTAGAAAGATATTCTTTGATTTGTTGTAAATGTTGTTCACAATCTTCATCCCAGTTGTATTGAATCCCTTTCCTTAATACCTCCGTGAAGGGTTGAGCTTTGTCAACTAGCTGAGATATAAAACGCCTTATGGACTGAAGACGGCCTTGTAGATTTCTCATATGACTGATATTCTTTGGTGGTGGTATTTCCATTATAGCTTGGACCTTTTCAAGATCAACCTCAATTCCTTTTCTGGATATTATGTACCCAAGCAATTTTCCTGATATTACCCCAAATGCACATTTCTTTGGATTTAAGCGGAGCTTGAATCTTTCCATTCGATCTAATATGAGGCCTAGCTCTTAAATGTGTGTAGATCTCTTCATAGTCTTTACCATGGTGTCATCAATATAATCTTCCATGTTTTTATGCATCATATCATGGAAAATAGTGGTTACTGCTCTTTGGTAAGTTGCTCCTGCATTCTTTAGACCAAACGGTATAACATTCCAGCAGAAGGTTCCCCATGCACATGTGAAAGTTGTCTTCTCTTGATCTTCGGGTGCTATCTTGATCTGATTGTAACCAGAGAATCCATCCATTAATGAATACATCTCATATCCAACAGTCATATCTACTATCATGTCAATGTTGGGCAATGGAAAATCATCTTTTGGACATGCCTTGTTGAGATCCCTGAAATCTGTGCAAACTCTAATAGATTTGTCTGCTTTTGATACAAGTACTATGTTGGATATCCATTCTGCGTAGTCTATAGCTCTGATAAATCCAGCTTTTAGCAATTTCTCTAGTTCAACCTTGACTAGTAGTGCCACATGCGGATGCATCTTTCAGAGTTTTTGTTTGATTGGTTTAACTCCTGGCATAATAGAGAGATTATGCATGATGAGATCAAGATCTAGTCTTGGCATATCTGAGTATGTCCATGCAAAGTTGATCTTCTTTTCTAAAAACAGATTGCTGAAATCTTTTAACTCTTTTGCTGACAGTGATTGAGCTAAATGAATGATATGCGGTATCTCTTGAATCCCAATGTTCACTGGCTGAGTTGGCTCGATCAATATGGAAGATCTCTCCTAGAAGTGACTTGGTAGTATATCAAGTATCTCACCTTCAGGCACCTCAGAGAGGTTTTCACCTTTAGGTTCATCCTTTATTTTCTCTTTTTTAGAGTCTGACACCGCCACAATGTGGTTTTTGCCATCAGATCTTTTATTCTTATTTTTCTTGTTTTTGGGACTAAGATACTTGATATCTGCTTCAGTCATGTTTTCATTTTGTTCGCTGGTGGAAGAGTACATGGGTTCAACTGCATTGAGATAGTAGGCTAGTGTATAGTCATTGGCAAAAGTAGGTACGTTCAAGGGTTGGTTATAAAGGGTGCAATCAATCAGTTCTGGATGCATTAAGGATAAGGTTGGAATAGGCTCAAGGGAGTTCACAATACTATCATCATTGTTTCAGACCGACCAATCGAGTTCCAAAAGACTACCTTGCATATGTGTCTCGAGAGCAGGAAGAGTTATGACATGATTATTGTAATTCATGTTAGTATATATTGGACCTAATTCAACCTACCTACTTCTAGCATTTTTACCTACTTCAGACTGGGCTACATACCGTGGTATAACAGTAGACAATATCTCATCATTCATGACAGAGTAGTCATAATGCGTTGTTGAATAGTTGTTGTCATAGACAGAGCTCCTATCTGAGTCATCAAAGTCATAGGATGGAGTTGCTGACTCATCTGCAAGTAGTTTAGTGAAGGCATATATAGTATCAACACCCACATCCTTGAAGCTACAAGTTCCTTTGTGATTTGGTTCATTGATTGCTTGCATTTGACACACTTGTGGACATGACTTTGACGGTTCTGTTAATCCTTGTCGTCTGTTCCATTCAGCTTCTTCTGTACTGATGACTGGTTCTTTTTCTGTAGCTTCTAGTTCTTCTTGTGTAGTTCCGTACCTGATTTGTCCTATCTCATTAGGAGGGTTGGTAGGTGAAGGAATTTCTTGTGTCTTTTCTTTCTTCAGCTGTCGTTCATAGTCTTCTTGTCTTTTTAGTCTGATTTATTCTATTTCCTTTTGCATTCTTAGGTGTATCAGCTCTTGTGCATCATCTGTAATAACTCTAGATTCTTTAGGAGTGTCTGTAGTAGATGTATCTGAGAGATGGTTAGGACCCCATTCATACTCATTTGAATCAGTTTCGGAATCATCTACTTGTTGTCTACTAGTATATGTGACTGGAATGTTCAGTGGTGCAAACAATTCTCTGATTCTGTATACTTCATCTCTCATATCCTCGGGAACTTCTACTTCCTGTGGTATCATAGCTGATATAACTGGAACTTGATTACCATTTGTTTCCTCTCTCTGGGTGGGCAATTTTTTTTGTTCACCATCACATTTCTCCTGAGTTTTTTGAGTATCAATTTCTTGTGTTGTTAAAGGTAGTACCTTTTTCTTCCATTTACGTTGATGGTGAGATGTGTGCTTCTAATTTGATGACTTTCTTGGATCATATCCCAGTCCAGCTTTATCATTGGCAGACTTAGTTTGTAACTGAATAGGTTCAACAATACCTTTTTGACATTTGTCAAGAGGACCAGTACCTGAATATCCCATGTGTTGAAGCATCTTATAGCCTAGACCATATTGTGTTGGAGAAATTTCACAATGTCGTATTTCTTTATCTGCACTGTCTTCTTTGAAGAGTGATTTAAGGACATCATCCCCTTCTATTTCACCTGCAAGAGAAGTAGAGAACTGTATAAAGGTGCCATCATAAATGACTTTTGGAGTTGAAGTTTGTGGCCTCATACCCCCTGATGCTTTTCCCGGCTGTCTTGGTGATGGAGGAAGAGATGTTAGTGAGAGTATAGGCTCTATCTTGTAACCATCCATGCCAGTGTTTGTGATTCTCAGTTTCTTTTCCAAATCTTTCAGCAAAGATTCCAAACTTTTAGTTGCAGAAGCTCCTCTATTATTAGGAACAAAAGCATCAGCACCCTATGTTAATGCATTGCAGGTATAGCTTGTATCGGCCGGAATACTGACTTCTATTCCATTATAGGGAAATTTTAGGCATTGATGATACGTAGATGGTACTGCTTTCATTTCATGAATCCATGGCCTACCCAGTAAGATGTTGTATGAAAGATGAAGGTCTAGGACTTGAAAAATGACATCTCTTTCCATAGGTCCTACTCTGATTGGTGATGATACCAGTCCCTTAGAAGTTCTTTCCTCTTTATCATAAGCCTTGATTGTTATCTTCTTTGTTGGATCAATGGCATTCTCAGAAAATCCCAGCTGTGTTAATAGATTGTAGGTACAAATATTCAACCCAGCGCCTCCATCTATCAAAACACATTTAACGCAGTGTTTATGAATCATGGCTTCAATGTGTAATGGCTGGTTATGTGGGTAACTCAGTGAATTATCGTCTTCTTCAGAGAATGTGAGATAATGGGGTGAGGTTAGGTGCCTACCATAGATTGAAATTGATCTACGTCCAAATCTTTAGGGACACTGGTGGTAAGTAGAGCCTTGTCCAGGACCTCTTTATGAGCAGAAGAGATCTTAAGCAATTCTAAAATGGAGATTTGAGCATTGGTTCTCTTCAATTGTTCGAGAATACTATAACCAGGAGAAGACAATGAAGCTGGTTGTTTCGATTTAGCCATGATTGTGTCTATCTGTCTATTTGGTAGGTTTGTTTGATCGAAAGTTGAGGAACTAGTTCCTGGGAGAGTAGTCTTCCTTTGAGCGCGAGTCATAGCATTAGCAGCTTGTGCTTGATTTTGATGGTCTGGGACTATGATCACATTGCAATATTCAGCTTGAGCAGATTCAATCATGTTGATCATATTATCATTGTTAGTGTAAGTATAATTGACTCTAGCTCCTCCCTTGGATTTTGAGGAATCTCCTTGTTCATAAGTGGGTAAGGGATCTTTAAAGGCCTTATGATCAACATTAGTTGCGTGATTTCCAACAACGATCTTGCCTGCATCAATGAGATCTTGGATTTCATGTAAGAGTTTCATGCAGTAGTTTATGTTATGTCCCTTGTTCCGATGGTAGTCACAGTATTCGTTTTCTCTCCACCATTTGGGTCTAATTTATGGGTCATATGGTCTAGAATTGTCTGGTAATGTTACCAGATTATTTGCCAATAAAGTTTTAAAAGTCGATTCATATGACTCATCTAGAGGAGTAAACTCACGCTTAGGCTTTGAGACCCAAGGTTTGTCTTTAAACCACTCTCTTGTTTTCTTTGGGGGATTCTCTGTTGTAGTTTCAGCTGCCTTGAGTGCTTGTGTGCCACTGGCCAAGTTAAATATTGTGGATTGTGTTTTTGCTTGGACAGTATCTACCACTCCATCATTAACGACATTCTTGTTGTTGTCTTTGCCATATTTCCAGTATTTACTCTTTTCTTTAGAGCTAGAACCTTGCGATGTTTCTTTCCAAAGTGATATATCTCCCTTTTTTATAAGCACATCTTCCATTCTGAGGGTGTTATCTACCATTTTGTTGAATGAAGGGTGTACTCGCATTTGGACACTGTATTTCAATTCAGGGACTAAATTGTTGACAAAGATATCTATTTTCTCAAGATTTGGGATAGTCCATGAATATCTAGAGAACATCTTTCTCTGTCGTTGGAGGAAAGTGAGAAAGGGTTCTCCTGTCTTTTGTCTAGTATTGCAAAGCTCTATCATAGTGACTGGGTGACGAATGTTGTATGAGTATTGTTGTAAAAATAGTTGGATTAGTTCTTCAAACGTTTTTATTCCTTTGGGTAGGCTTGCGAACCATTCCATTGCTTGACCCCCTAAACTCCTTGGGAAAAGGCGCATGACGTATGTTTGATCATGCATAAACTCCATACAAGAGGCACAAAACTCTCTGACATGATCTTGAGGATCTAAGGTACCATCGTATTTATCAAATTTTGGGATCTCAACTTGTGAAGGAAATGGAGACATGTAAAAGTTTTTGTCAAATGGGAATGGGCATATTGTGTCCAGAGAATATTGTTTTGGTGTTTTATCTTTGTTTTCTATTCTTGTGACTGCAGTTTGTGTGAAAAGTGTCTATATAGGGGTTTGCCCCCTGTTTTAGTGATTTACACTACCACAAATAGCCGATATTGAAATTGGAATGATGTGTGTGCTCTTGAATCTTAAGTGTGTTTAAGATTGCTATGAGTTGAAGTAAATAAATGTAAACTAGGATCCTACTCAAATATGTTAGAGAAAAACCCTAAATGACATTGATTGAATGTAAATTGTAATGAAATCAAGAATGCATGAATCACATAACTTGAAAAGATAAATCTCAGATCTAAAGCTTAAATGTAGAAATATGAGAACAACACGAAATCAAACCCAACCCCTTAGGGAGAGGTACAAGACAATCATCGGTCAATGATACCCTATCATCCTCCAACATCTCCTAAAGCTTACATCATGATTGAATAAATTTGATGCAGATTTAATGCTTGTTGATTAGATCTTGAATTTTCTAGTATGAATCTTCACATAAGGTTGAGTCTTCACTTCACTACGATATCATAACATTATACCTTCAATTAGTACTTGAGCACTCTAGATTGATGTCACAAGTGAGGAAAGGAACTCACTTATATATGAAATCCTAACTTTGATTTAGTGAAATCACCGACTTAGAAATATTATTTTTTTCACATCAAGATAGTTTTATAAATAGTAAGACTGACCCTATAACCTCCCAAAAATTTAGCCAAAAAGCTTCGAACAATGGAGCTTGGACCAAATTTGTCTAGACAAAATAGGCCCAAATTTTTAAGGTTGTTAGATTATAAGATATAATTCCTAAAAAATGTAAGTTTCATGAAGAATTGTGACATTTAGGTGGGAAAATGTTATTATTTTTAAATTTTTGAAATGGGGTAGGACTTAATAATTAATTAAAATGATAAAAAGATAGAGGGCATACCTAGAATTAAGGTCCCCAATAAGAGTGTGATGATATTTAAATTAAGATAGGATTCAAACTATTGAATTAGTTATTGATTACATGCATATGATGGTCCTGTAATGCATAATAAAATGGGACATACTAAAGTTAGTGCTACAAAAATGTGGAATTGGACACTGGAATTAAAGGTGTACAAGTTATGATGCTACAACTTGTAACATTATCATCAAGCCTTGTGTCTCAAATTCATGGTTCTATTAATCACCAACACTTTGTCTCGTAATTTAGCTCTAATCAAGCTACCCAACTTTTTTAGTCACTATATTCAACACTACAACACCTATAAACCAACCTTTAGATCTCCTAACATATGATATGATAAATATTTGCCTCCTTACACCCTTTTCTAGGTTTAATCTATACTCTCCAAGTAATCTAGTCCTTTATGTGACAACTCCCAAAGTCTTCACATATTGCATGAGACAACCTCCTACTTACATGCAATGTGACCTATATACCAAGCAACTAGCATGCAATGACTCCTTTATTTCCTAATCCTTTGAAATATCTCCTTGAGTTTCTCCTTTAAATGTGAATAAATTAGACCTTATGTTCCACTCATTGACCCCATGGTCTTGCATGATCCAAGAGTCCCACCTTGTCAGATATTTCCAACCACCCTATTCCATCCTTAACTTAGTTTAACAAGACTCTTCAAGATTATTTGACTTCCAATTGATTTGGTTTTCCCATACTCACTAATTTAGACAACACACTTCCATTCTTGGGGAAAATTGAATCATCGAGATGATCTAGTTCCTTGTCCTCCTTGAATTGATTAAAATCCTCGAGTTTGTCTACTATCATATTCTTCTTGATTAGATTATACTCCTTGAAATTTTTGGATGACCTCCTTCATTAGATTGAATGCAAAATCTTATAAATTCCTCTCCTTACAGGCTATCCATCAAGTCATAGGCCCTAAACACGTCCATGCCATTTAGTCAAGCTCACATAGAATACTCCCTTTGCGAATTATACAAGCTTTACACATCTTCCACCTTCATGCTTCCTTCATCTATCTCCTTGAACTCTTCTTCTTTGTGGGCTAGCTATAATCCCCTTAGAGATAACAAAAGAAAATTTCCCAAGTCCTTATTGTTCTTGGGTGAGCTCATTAAGCTACTAATCTTGGACCATTTCCTGATTTACCTTAACACAATCCCTTTCCTTCCTTTCCCATTATATACTTCTAACTTTCAAGTCTTATATGATCCTTATGTACCAATAACCTCTTGCAATGCTCCCTATATTATACCCATGTCTCCCCAATCCTTGTCACCCCTTCTTCTTGAGGCTAATGTTTTGACTCCTTCAATTGCATGATTCGCCCCTAAACAACCCTAGGTAAGTTCCCAAAACTCCACCTAACCTTTAGATGGACCCTAAACATTAACCAACACTTGTTAACAACCCTTCATCCAAATGCATCTTTATAACTTGTCATCTTTTAGATTTTCCTAACTTTGTATCCTTTTCTAAGAATGGTGTAGCCATATCTTACTTTCAAGGATAGTGTTGATGGTCAAATCAACACATTTCAACATGGGTAGACCAGCTCTACTTCTCTTGAAAAGATAACTTGTTTATAGATTAGCTATCTCTAAGGTCTCAAGAGTTGGGTCACAACTATGTTTAATTTCTTATTTTATGTGATTTCTTATTTGAGGGGGAATTTGTTGGTTCTATTATAATATATTTTTAGAATAGTATATAAATATGATTATGAGAAATAAACTAAACAAAGTGAGTCTGATTTACTAACTTCAAACTTTGTATACTAAAAATATCAAAATTTAATTAAATCCATAATATCATGAACAAATCTAATTTAATCATAAATGTCATAGATGTAAGCTTCAAAATGTCTCACTCAAGAAATTAAATAATGCATTAAATTGTTGTATTGCATATGCAAATTTCATATAATTTCTTAGCAACTTAATCAACATATTTTAATTTGACATTCATAATATTTACATAATACAAAGCACATATACAAATAAAGTTAGTGCATTTCATCACTCAAAAGATGTTATTTTAAGATGAGATCTTTATAAAAAAATCAACATGAGAAGTTGACCTTCCTTAAGGAGACTATTATTTTTACAAAGAAATAACTTCTATAACTATAAAATGGATAGGGTAGGGATCGTTCTACAATGCTAGGAGCCTTCTTTTTAAAAAAAAAGGAAAAAGAAAAAACATTTAGTTACAAATAGTAATTTGCTACCTCTAAGATATTCTTAGAGCTCTATTTTTAAAGTAACTTAAAAAAACCAACTACGCCTTTTCTTATTTCACCTTTTCAAACATAATTCATTCCATAGCATGTTCATGCAAAATTCTTGATTAACCCTAGACATGCCTAAAATATAGAAGCCACATTATAAATATGGTGGAACCCATTTACATTTAGATCTCAAGTTAATAGCTTTAAGAGAATGAATCAAATTTAGAACAATACATATACTTTTATATTTTACTGAAATAGTAAATCAAAATTCAAATAAAAAATTCATTTAGTAATTTTTTTCTTTTTATTGATACTTATCATAAACTTTCATGCAATTTTCTAATCCCTCTACATTAGGTCAACTAGCCATTCAATTATAAACATATAGTCATGAAAATCCTTCAAGAAAAACTCTAAATATGTTTCAAAAGTTTTCAAATCTACTTTCAAATCAATACACATATGTATATTATTATCATCAAAATATGAAGCATTATCCAATCCTTCTACTTTCTTTTGCAAAGCTTCCTTAATAATTTATGGTGGTTTTATGTCATAACTCCATTCTTTTAGAATTGTAGGGCTCATAATATTGTACAAAAAATATTTAATATTTTCCATATGTTGGTATATTTTTTTTCATTCCCCCTTACTTTCAAAATATTAATATTAATCATCACATTGAAAATCAAAATTACTTTTATACTTCTATACAAAATCAAACTCATCATCTAGCAATATACCTTCTCCTACTACTTATTTATGAATCTCACTAATGGAACATTTTTTGTATAGATATTATCCTCTTCTTCAACTATTTTGCAAATAAGTTCACAACTTTTTTAGGTTTTCTGCTCAATCATATAGTTGATAATGAGAATCAATCAAATATATGGATCAATTCAAAAATTTGTCTACCCAACTATCTCTAATGTATGTCCTACTCTTCATGTGTTGTAAAGAATCAACCTCATGTTTAAAGATAAAAATTGGAGCCTTGATGGGTGTGCACTCTTTGTTAGTCAAGGAGTGTTTAGTTCATAAATAAGAGTATTCATTTGGGAAAATTTCTATTTCAAATCTCTTTTATTCTCTTTATCTTTAATCATTCTCCTCCTTATTATCTCTAAAACCCTAACTAGAGATATTGTTGAACGCTCTAGATACTGAGAGGCGGGGGGGAAGAGGATGAATCAACATTAACTAAAATTTTTGACTATAATCTTGCATCATTAATTAAATGAAGATTATAAAATCATCCATTCCAATCACACGTGAACACCAAAATTTTATACGTGGAAAACCCAAACTGGGAAAAACCACAGTGAGCGCTAACTCACGGAAATGATCCACTATATAAAAATTATTTACAAAAGGAGCTAACTGCTCTGGACTTGCAGACCAAGGCTAGCTGCTCTTGGGGCAAGATACAAAAATGACTTGCAAACCTAATGCTAACTACAACAGGGCAAGATATAGCATTACAACTTTTAGAAAAAGAATAGTATGACTAAAATCATCTTAGTATGTTGATTACAATCTCTATTATAGCACAAACTTTAACCTTACTAAAAATTTTGGATCTCCAAGTTTTCAGATTACTGCTCTTATATCAATTGTCACCTCTGCACCACAATCTCTTATGATATAGTAACTTCAATCACATCACCATCCTTACATCAAGTCTCACATGAATTCACCACTGCATTATGCACATACTCACTTCTACATTTTCTTTTCAACAAATCATCACATATATACCAATTTAAAACAAAAACATCAAATCAAATCAGCCGAAAAGAAGATTGTAACATGTATGCACATTTCCAACCCAAGATATACAATCAGACCAAAATATTAAATGCACGGAACATTATCCAGACCAAAAGCATACTGAACACTGGACCAAAAATATATGGTACATCTAATTTTGATATCATAACCCAAACACATGTATCAATCATATCATCTCATAATTGCGAAAGTCCGAACCAAAACAAGCAACACCTGGACCACAAAAATAAGGCTTCCAACTATCCTCATCATCAATAAGAAACCAATGCAAACTGCCTATGACCAAAGCATAGAATCAATCCATAGCAACCTTCGGTCCATAGATATAATTATAAACACTCCACCGTAGCAGCTAACTTAGATGATGTCCGAATCAAAACCCATTCAGAACACACTGTTTGACATCATTGACAACAAAGCATATATTTGTAACAGTCTCCCCCTTTGCCATTAATGGCAAACAACAAAAAATGTTTTACAAAAAATGTTTTCCTCAAAACTCCCCCTAACTAGAGAATCACCATACAATGTAACAATCTTCATATTTTGCAGATATAAAAGAGATATAAAACATTTTTTAGTATTTTTCTCCCCCTTTGCCATCAAAGACAAACGCCAAACCAAACAAGCACATAAAATTATTGAGAATTACCTAGCCAAATATCTTTGAACTGTTTTTTCAATCTGATCACAAAAGCATTCCAGGCATGAGTATTAGAAGTAAGAATCCTACTTTGACACTCACAGTCAATACACTTGTTCATCGCATCATCAAAAGAATCTATATTTTTAGCATCTATTTCAACATTTTCTGCATCCATCAACAATCTTGAGTAGGAAGAAATTTTTAGTTCTATGTCAGCTCGCAGCTCTCTAAACATCCTCATGTACTCATCTATTTGACTCCTTCTCAGTGCTAATTGATCATGCAATTCCCGAGCCTTATCTCTTTATTTGCCTTAGACATCTTCATAGACTTTATAATTCTTAGCCATTTCCACTAACTAGGACTCAATTTGATCAATTTCATCCTTGAAATTTTGTGTGATAACAAGCCACCTCAAACATAATTTATATAAAATGCAGTCACCTCCATAGATTTCCTGAAGATCATTAAATTAAGAATTAGCACCTAATGTGCTCTTTTACATTTTTAAATTAAGAATTAGCACCACTGTCATCTCCCTCAACAATTATTTCTACAAGTATCTCTACAAGCTCCTCTGAGAGAAAGTTAGCAACATCAGTAGCAACCAAATTATTTGTAACCAAGTACTTCACAAATGCTTTTTCAATAATATCTTGCTCATAAAAAGCATAATTGTGATACGAATTACCAACAGTCTACACTCCATCAGGTTTCCTAATCATTTCAAACACCTTTTCTTCTATAAGTTCATTATCATCAGTTACTTCATCGGGACCTTTCTGCTCCTTTTTTTCTTCCTAACTCTGAGCAACTTTGTGTTCTGCATTTATCTTCTCTTCCTCGTCATCACTATCAATAGTTACTAGCTCAATGTCTTTTTTCTCTGGAACCATTTTCAACTCTTATGAATCTTAGAACTGGAGGCAGAAGCCTATGCAGATAACTTCCTCGATTTCTTTACTCTTTTCTCTTGTTCCATCATTCCAAACCTTCCTAGAATCTCCTCTTTTGTTGCAAACAATTTGCATTCAAATCCTTCAACATCTTCAATATTTTTTCTACTAAACTCTTACATTCATTTTCAGATACTTCATATGGTAATCGGGTTACCCAAGAAACTCTCGGAACCACAGTTTCTAAAAAGCAATTATCTTTATCTACTATAAATACAATATCATTCCTATACCAATTTATAACCTTAGGAGAAATTTGGTTCCTCAAAATCAAATCACTTCTAAGCTTCTCAAATGAATTTCTACACAATTTCACACTATCATCCAATCCATATAAATAACTTTTATTCTATGACCCAACAATTATGTCGTTTCTCCATGCAACATTTTCAACACCAAGCAATGCATTCATAAAATAGAAAGCTAAACAAACAATCAAAGAACCATATTGAAATGGATACATCTAACTCTTTGATATTTTGATGTTGTCCAACAGTTACTGCCATAGAATCTCGCATAAGTCATGTTTTGCATTCTCCTTAACCATCTGGCAAGCCACACACAGACTGGTGGATGCACAGGAACCTTCTATGTTCCTGTAATAGACTTTATAAGATATCTCCATTGTCACATACCTAACATCCACATCCCTAATAGTATCAATCTTTAATGCTCTCCCATCTGAAATTACCCTGGTCAAATGATTCACCTCAACATTCTTTATAGATTTCAGCACTGGTATTTCTCTAGTCATGCACAACCCTGTCACAATTTGCAACACCTTCTTCGAAATCAAATGTGGTTTCTCAAGCCAGATAAACATCATGAATTATATTGAGAATGATTCTTATAACTTCTTCATTGTCAATCATTGGAAAACAATACCAAGTATCCAAACCCTTGTGCCCTGGATTACCAGAATCATTCTTCAAACTCTATGAATTGGCAACCAAGTACTTCTTCCTGAAGGCCCTAATCTTCTCATGATCATATTCCTCTATATCAACATGAATGTACTGAGAAACATTTTCCTTGTGAATAACACGATCATCAATACCAAAAAATGCGTAAACCAAATCTAAATCTATTGAAATGAAGGGTTTCAATTCATATTCAGGTCTGGGTTTATCATTGATACTTACAATTTTTGCCATTCTGCCAAACCACTGCTCTGCAATCTTCTTCTCACACTTTTGCTTGAACTCGCTCCTTTTCTCTTCTTCAATTCCCAAATTACAAGTGCACAAATTATTGTAATCACATAAATAAATACTCACAAGCTAGGTTTTCAAAAAGTCGATAAACTATTTACAAAACCATCAAGAATCACATATGGACCACAAGATATGCTCCGAATCTCTGAAAAGTCATCACATACACTTGTCATGCCGAGAAGAAACCCAAAATCAAACCAAGAGGGGTCGAAGGATGATTTTCGTTAAGGCTCCCCCTCAGACCTAACTGTCTGAGTCAATTACCGAAAGAGGGAACTGCATCCACAGTGGATGTCGAACCATCTTCAACATTTCCTTTAGTCTTCTCGTCAAATTTCTTCAACCACAACAACTTTCCTTTTCCTATAGAGTCCACTACATTCTCTAGACCAACAATCTTTCCTTTATTGTTTTTTACAAAATTTTGCAATATGCCCAACAACACTACAATTATAGCATACCAGACCATTCTAGTTTGTACTTCCATTCTCATTTCTTCTGAAGTTCTTATTCATCCCACATTCACCGACTTTGTTTTCATATCCATTGAAAAATCTAACATTTTTATTTATATTCATTTTGCTTCTACATTCACTAGCCTTGTGTCCAAATTTGTTGCAATAATGACAATTTCCATTGAAATAATAATGTCTTATCTAATTTTTACATTCATTTGCTTTGTGCCCTACTTGATCACATGAATTGCTCTGAAAGATAAATACTTGGAAGAAGCAAGAGGAGATCTCTTGTAGTACCCCTGCCCTAATCAATTTCTAATCTCAATTTTATCTTAGTTAGTTTATCGTAATATAATGATTATAGTCAGATGTGTTGATTTAATGCATAGCTGTCGATGTGGTTTTCGCACCAGTTTGTATGCAAGTTATTAATCCTCCTATTTCGTGTTATGATATCGGGCTAATGCTTTCATTAAGTTTATATATGTATGCATTTATGACTCTTGGTTGCAAGAGATTTCAGGTACAATGCCGCATGAGTGCGAGGTTCGTCTTCGCCTTGATTCACAGGTTGAGTGTACCTCTTTAATCCTTAGAGTTGGATTAGGTGGTCGTAAGACCCTAGTTGACCATAGCCGTGCTCAAGTGAGCATCGTCAGTCGTCGTCGGTATTCCCTTTTTGTTTGGATTTGCTAGTCGTCTGTCTGGTTGACTTTCTTGGTTTGCATGCTTGGTGTGTGTGGTTAAATCGATTAATTAGTCCGTAGTATTTAATATGATTAAATATGTGTTTGTGCATTAAGGATTATGGACTATTTTAAACAGGGTTTCGTTATGCGATTATCATTAATATTGAATTGCTCGAGTCAGTTTAGGAGCAAGTTAAATTACATGGCTGATTTTAAATATTAAATGCATTTTGTATATGCTGTTGAAAAGAAAGATTTAAATTTTAATTGAAATAGAATTAATTTTATCTTCTTGGCATTTTTGAAATAGAAAGGTTAAATTTCAGTTGAGTGAGAAAATCAATTTTAAATGGGAAAAGCAATTTAATTTGTTGATATAGTTGGAAAATAGTAATTTTTGGGAATTATTTTTAAATAAAAATTTTAATTCCAAAAAAATGAAATTTTGGTCACCTCTTCCTTATAACCTAGACTTTTGGAAAATTTTGGAGGATGGATATTTTTTTTTGGAAAAATGTTTGTTGGAAAAATATTTTTGGTTTGGATGAAATTTTTGGGGGTTTTGGGGAGGAAGAAGTTCTTCTGGATCTTGCAGGTTGGGCTCTCCTTCAAGTTCTTCCAGGAATGCATATGGAGGTAGGAATTACCTTCTTTGTCTTCCTTGTTGCCATGGAAATGGTCTGTTGGTTGAATGAAAAATGCTTGTTGTTAAAAATCCAATCTTTTTAAATTGATTTCAGATTTAATTTTGGATTTGTGGGTTTAGAACTATGCTTATTGGCTTGTGTTCTTCAAGAAATTTATATGGTGGAATCATTGTGATGAAAATGGTTCCTTTTTGGCCCAATATGGGTTTTGCTGGAAATTTATTTGAGGTTTTTGTTATTCCTCAATTCATTTTGGGTGTTTGAAACCCATTTGTGTTGGAAGGAAGTATCCCCATCAAAGAAATAAATTTAAAAGGAAACCAAAACACATTTCCTTTAAACCTGTTTTGTGGCAAATGGAAAAAAAAAAAAAAAAATTAAAACCATTTCTTTTTGTTTATTTCGGAATTTAAAATCGAAATGTTTTTTAATCAAAAAAATATATTATGGAATGGGGTTCGGAGGGTGGGGAGCGGAGCTCCACCCGCCTCCTCCTCCCCCCTCTCGCGCAGGCCGCGGCCACTTGAGGCTGCAGGGAGCGGCGTTCCCCGTGGTGGCCGCAGAGCGCTGCGCTTCCCCGCATGGGAGCCGCAGGTCCTGCGCCCATGGCGGCGGCGCCGCTGCGGCTAGGGTACGGGCCCGGTTCCCCACGCGCCCTTTGCAATTTAGTTTTTTAAAAATGTTTTTTTTTATGTATTTTTTTTTATTTCAAAAAATATATATATATATAATATTTTAATATCATTTAATGTTTAATATTTTAATTAAGTTTTTTTTTATTATTAATAAATATTGGCATTTAATTAAAAAAATTCAAGTATGATTTGTTATTAATTTATTGTATAATGTTAAAAAAAATACAATAGTTAATATTCAAACTCATCTTATTTTAATGCATATTTTGGTAATTAAATACTTAATTTGTCACTTTTGTATTAATTATTAATTTGTTATATTTAATTAATCATGGATTATTAAATATATTCATTAATTTATAGTTAATTTTAGTAATTTTCTGTATATGCTCAAGGAAACAATTTGTTAATCTGGGAATGGATTTTCTTTATTTGGCTTCCCTAAATATGTATATTTCCTTGATCTGTATAGGGTAAATTGGTTCTCGAAAAGACAAATGTGTAGGATTTACTTTGAACCAGTACGTCAATGATGTTTTAATTAAAGATTAAATATCTTATTTAATTGGTTAATGGTTGTCTGAGTATATTCTTGTGAAATTGGTTAAAGAACTCATTATGGCGTATTTATGTATGTTCGATGCAATGAACATCAGTGAGTTAGAAAACCAAGAATAACCTATACCTAGATGAGGTAGATAACTGCAATCTAATATAGATCAATTTAGAAAACTTGATCAACATTAATGTTTAAATCAATTTGGTAAAAGAATGTATCTGCTGAATATTACCTATGCGAGTTTGATTTCTGTATTCACTTTTGTTTAAGTAATGGCAAGTCGTGCTTGTTTGATAGGACCCTATTGTATGGATTGATTTGGGGTACCTGTTTCAGTCCTCGGTTCCGAGTTGACTGTTGTTTTGTGGTAGTGTCATATTGGTCATATCCTTTGTGTGGGTGTCGAATGATGATTCGTGTTTGACCATGGTTGGTCAGGTCTCTGGTTAGAGTACTGTCAGTAAGTGTACCTCTTTTGAGTCGTGTTTGACCAGATGGTTGTTCCCTCCTTTTTGAACTCTGTTTGTCTGACCATGTGTATTCCTTGGGTTTGGATTTCGCCCGAGTTAGTGTAGTGTCGTATGGGAAAGTGGCTTTCGATAGGGGGTCGCACCCAAAGTGGTTGTTGGGTAACCCATCGAAAGTGAGTCTAATAAGTGATAACCTATCAGTAGATTAGAATGTAATCTCTAAGTAAGATAAATGTGCCTCACACATGGGACGAGTGCTAACATAGACTCGACATGCTGTGAGAAGGCCTGAAATGGCAAACCATCATCCTTGTCTTCACGAGAGGATGTGTGGGTCCACATGAGGCTTGGATGGGCCAGAGGCTCGTATTAGGTTGCCAGGGTAACCCAATGTATGGGGTTGGGACCTATGAAGACCTGCCATGGTAACCATACCAGGTTGCGTGATGACACTTGTCCCTACGTTCACTAGTATGTGGTCATTTTGTCCTGTTAGGAGTACCTTTGTGGGTCGTCCTTTTGTCTATGCCCTTGTAAGTACTTGGTTTCATGTTAGACCTTGGGTGGTGATGACTCAGTTTTGTGGATGCTCCAATGGACCTTTGTATTAGCTTTGATTATGTTCAGCTGGATCATTTTCTTTTCAGGGATCGTTTATGTATTAATTGACCGATGTGGTCGTTTGTATATTGTTTATGTTTCACCTTGATGGCCGGATTGTAAATGGTGTAACCTCTTGTATTCCTAACTTTATTAATTATCAGAGGGGTCTTGCAGTTGAGAAGACCCGGAGATGTAGCCCTTTAGGGGTGAACTCCGAGATCATTATGGTGTTATGTGATGTTATTCTCTTATGTTTCCTTTATTCAGCTTTATCATGTATGATTAGCTTATGTTAGAATGGATAAGTGGATAAATGGAATTAACTTTAATTGCTTATATGAAGTCCTTTTTTGAATGCCTTTTTGATCGAATGCATAAGTGGTTTAGATAAGATTTATCGTAGATGCATGTATGCAATCGTCTTTTAAATGCAATAAATTGGAATATGGAAGAATGTAACTTAGAGTAATGGAATATATTCAGTTGTTGTTAGGGAAATTAAGTATGCTTGAAAAGATCTCATATGTTTATGATGAAATTCTAGTGTGTTAGAATATTAGATGTATGGCTTGTATTTTAATGAAAAGCTTGAATGAAGATTATGAATAGATCTTAATGGATGAATCTTTGCTTGTGATTTATATTTCCATCTTCTAAAAGAAATTATCCTGATTAAGAATTATCTCGTTATTAAGATAATCAGCTTATTGGATTAATTGTGTGAGTTAAGTGAATTGTGAAATTTAAGTAGTCTCATTGGGAAACTCTTTAGGTGTTAGTTGATGTCTTCCGCTATGTAATCTGAATCTTTGATATCTTGTTGTATCTTAATGTGGTGTAACTTTTTTTTAAAAAAAAATTATTGCAATCTATTCTTGTGTTTTGGCTTATCCCTTCGGGGTTTCCTGGTGGGGCATTACATCTCTGGTCCATCATAGACTTCTAATAATTTCGATCAAGCGTGAAATTCTTCTTATCTTTAGTAGTATTCTTTATTTATTTGCCCTTTTCTTTATTGATCTTCAAACATTCACCAAACTCTTCATTATTCTGAAACTACAAGACAAATTCCCATATCTCCTTTCCACCTTTCAGACAAAATTATTATTGTTCTGAACTTTAGCATCTTTGAGTTCCTTTTTCAGATTCATCGTTTCTTCTTCTAATTTCGAGCATTCTCTAGTATTTTCATCAATATTTTTTTCATATTCATAAATAGCCTTCTTTCCTTTGTCCAATAAACCCCTTAAGTAAGAAATCTTCTTAATTGCCTTTTTCTATTTGTCTCTGCACTTGTCAAGATCAGCTAGTGTAGATCTCAGCTCTCCTTCCATATCAACAACTCCTTCAACATCATCCCAATCACCTTGTTCTAAAAAATCCATGTCATTTAGCTCTTCTTCAAACACAGTGTTCAAAACTTCAAATCTACTTCAAGCAGTTAAGCTTACTCAAGAGGAACCTTTCTTTGATAACGATTGTTGAACACACTAGATACTAAGAGGGGGGGCAGGGTGTGAATCAACATTAACTAAAATTCTAGACTACAATCTTGCATCATTAATTAAATGAAGACATTATAAAATCATTCATACCAATCACATGTAAACACCAGAATTTTATACGTGGAAAATCCTAAATGGGAAAAACAGTGGTGAGTGCTAACTCGCATAAGTGATCTACTATATAGAAATTATTACAAAAGAAGGAGTTCATTTCTTCAGACTTACAGGCCAAGGCTAATTGCTCTTGGGGCAAGATACAAAAATGACTTGTAAACGTGATGCTAACTACAACAGGACAATATACAACATTACAACTTTCATAAAAAAAAACTGTATGAAGAAAAACATCTTAGTATGCTGATTACAGTATCTGTTATAGCACAAACTCTAACCAACTGAAAAATTCAAATATACAAGTTTTCAGATGACTTCTCTTATATCAATTGTCACCTCTGCACCAGAATCTCTTCAAATATGGCAACTTCAATCACATCGCCATCCTTACATCAAGTCTCACATGAATTCACCACTACATCATGCACAAACTCACTTCTACATTTTTCTTTTCAACAAATCATCACATATATACCAATTCAAAACAAAAACATCTTCATCAAATCGGCCAAAAAGAAGATTGTAATGTGTATGCACATTTCTGACCCAATATATACAACCAAACAAAAATGTGAAACATGTTAGAACATAATATGGACCAAAATAATACTTAACCCATGATTACCAGACCAAAAATATATGTTACATCTAATTATGATAGCATAACTTGAGCGCATGTACCGATCATATCATCTCATAATTGCAAAAGTCTCAACCAAAACAAGAAACACCCGAACCACAAAAATAAGGCTTCCAACTATCCTCGTCATCAATAAGAAACCAATGCAAACTACATATGACCAAAGCATAGAATCAAGCAATAGAGACCTCTAGTCCAAATATATAACTATAAACACTCCACCATAACAACTAACTCAGATGATGTCCAGACCAAAACCCATCCAGACCACATTGTTTGACATCAATAAAAACAAAGCATACATTTCTAACAAATATAACCTCTCCCTCTCTAGTTTACTTCCCTAAATTGAACCTAAATATCTACTCATCAAATTTAGTGGGTTCTCTCTTATCTTTATCTAATATTTGGGTAAAATTATCAACGATTCATTCACAAGGCTCATTCATTCTTATGGTAGAAAGTGTCTCGAGCTTCTTTTTAGGCATGTCTTTTTTCCATTTCAACCATTATTAAATACATTTCTAAAGGCTTCACCACCAAATTTTCTCTCTTGCATAAATTCATTCTTAGTCATGTTGGGATCTAAAGAAAATTATGTACAACTTGATTTGATGTTTTAGGAACCTCTTGCTACTACTACTATTGGTATTATTCTTGCTATCCTAAAGCCTCGTTATTTGATTTCTACTCGAGCAAATAGGATTATCACCCAATTAATTAATTATCAGGCTCCAATTCACTTTATCTTAATAAAGCTAAAATTAGGAGTGACTCTCTTTAGTTTACCTTGTCTCATAGCATAAGATGACACTTGTCATGATCTAATCTCTTTAGTTTAGTTTATCTTTTATAGGCATTCATTATTCTATAGTGTAATCATCCAATCTAATATTCATTTCAATATCATATACTTTTGTGGATTAATCAATCTCTCAAGGTTTCATAGCACACAATCATGGATTTTTCTCACTTTATGTGATAGAAATTTGATTGCAAATGATTCCTAGGAGCTATGGGGTTTGCTATGAACTCCATCGTGGCATCACCTATGAGGAATATTGTAAGATCTTTTGGAATATTTTGGCCCTCAAATAAAACCTAATAAATCTACCAGAATATACCAACCTCATAAGCATATACCAATGGATCTTAGGAATATTTTGATGGCTTATAAACCTTGACAAATTTTTTATCCACAAGGAATATTTTGGCTAGTTTTATCATATTTTAGCACTCGTTATTAACTGATATCAACATGATGCCACAACGACATCATGTGTATGTTAATACCCTCTAGGGCCCTTCCGAACCCTAATCTTGGTCAAAGGAGCAACTCTTTCTTTAGACTACAAATTGAGCATATGGTGTTGAAATTGGGCAAATGAGATATCATCAAAAAGTTGGTTTTGTGTACTTTGTAGTGGTGTAGGTCTCCTCATCAAATTTTATTGCTAGTATAGTTTATCACTTTCAAAGTTAGATCATTATTTTCTACTTTCAAGCTTTTTATTTTGCCCATATCTCTAATTTTCACGAGTCATGTGGTATTGGAAAAGGCATTTCAGAGCTCTTTGAATCTATGCATGTGCTTTTTCTAGAATATATCATAGATTAAATTTTTATTTAGTGTATCATTATTTTAAATTCTTGTCAATTACTTGGACATCTTGGCACTTGAAAATGTTACATTATCATAAGATGACATCATTTGATCTACTTTACATGCATTGAGATTATTGGTCTTTGATTTAATTATTTAAGGACATATTATGGGTATTTTTTTCATCCATTTATGGTCATCTTAAAAAAGGAAAAGTATGGTATTGGCAAAATGACTCTTCACATCTATGGCTTAATCTTTTGTCTTATCTTTTTGGACTTATACCTGGACCAAACACACTAAGGAGTATATTGACTTGGAGTAGCATTATTCACTATGTTATGTGGGTGATTTATTTTAGTGTTGATCTTAATACTATGTGTGCTATATCAAATGTTGATTATCTCCACACACTTTGGAATAGATTTTTGGACATCCATGGAGATATATCTCTCCATTCCTAGAGGATCATGTTGTAGATTGTCTCAATCCCCTTGATGATACAGATAACATACCCTTTGATGATAATCATTTAAAGTATCTTGAGTATATCATAGGTCTTGCATGTTTTAATGATTTGTAGGCTAACCTCCTTTTTCTCATTCTCTATATTGAGACCCAATATCCATATTCTATTGTTCTTGATTTGATTATGTGTAGTATAAAAATAGAATCAGTTAAACTAAGACCTAATCCCACTCTCATTCATGCATTGGAATACGAAAGATCCTAAGGAGATGATTCACTTTAACTACTTCTTGCAAGTGAGAGAGATAGAGAGTCAAGGAATATCTTTAGGGTTTCTATTCCTTTGCTTCTTATGAAGAGGAGATATGCAAAATGCATAAATGTGTTTAACTAAGCTAGAGAGATGACCTAAAATGTTGAAATAAACTGAAATACAGGGAAATTCAAAACTAAGAATGAGACACAAAGTACAAAACTGGAAATGGAATTCAGGTGTGCACCTATCACCAAAATTTGAGTTGGACCGAGGAGCTGGGCACCTTGGTCCTTGACATATGACTGACATGAGACTATGGAATTCAAAAGCTAAGACTCTACATTGTTGAACTTCCATAGAAAGCTAGAAAACTTAGAGGAACGAGGAGGTGGGCTCCTTGGTCCTGAACTTAAGAGTTTGGCACCTTGGTCCTAGAAGACTGAGAGTTGCTTTCAGATCTGGGTCCACAATTATGAGCTCTACCTTTTCTGAAGATCGTGCATCTATCAGATCTCTATACCTGCACCTGCAACTTGAAAAATGGTGTTTGGGTGGCTATATAGGGTTTTGCCTTGGTCAAATCCCTTGTTTTGGTGATTTTCACTTGCACAAATAGTCAATAATATATTGAAAATGTGTGTGTAGAAATCTTATGTGTTTATAAGATCCTACATGTGCTAAAATACAAGAATTAGAGTTCTACCCTACGATATGAGCATAAAACCCTAATTGAATGTAAATGCTTCAAATCTCAAATGCAATGATGGATCTAAAGCATGAGTGCAAATCTGAAAATAAGTGTTGTGAAGCTTCACATAAAGACATGAAAATAACATGAAACCGTATCAAATCCTAAGAAGTACAAGCCAATCAATAGCCAGACGTCTCCTATTATTATTCAATGTCTACAAAGCTTCAATTGATGGTACAAATGGTTGATGAACACATGATAGATGCTTGATTTGTTGATTGAAGACTCCACATAACCTGCACTTTCACTTCATAAGAGGCTCCTTCAATTGTTAGAGTTGTTGGATCCTTCAAATGAGGAAAGGAAAGGATATATGTATGAAACACTAACTTTGTTTTTATCATAGGCCAACCTAGAAATGATATTTGTTTGCACCAAGTTAGATTTAATCATTATAAGACCACCTGTATACACCTAAAAATGGTATGAAGATAGTTAATTAAATACGCAGTTATTTAATTAATCCCCCTTCCCAATTAATTGAATTCACAAGCAATTTGATTAATTTCTATTTTCATCTACTAATAAATAAATCTACATGATTTATTTATATAGTTCATTTCATATCCCCCTTTGATTAATTAATTCTAAATTAATTCATTCCCCTCATTTTAGTTAATTCTTCTAATTCCTGATTAAGATTATCAAACTCAAGTTTGTTGAGACTAATTACCATTTTCCAATTATTTGAATTTCTAAATTCAAATGAGCACATGGCTCCTAAATTTTAACCACCTAACCTAACCATCCCCTAACCTAACCCATTCTATCTAATCCTAGGGTCTAACTAACCCTATCCCTTTGTGCATCCTAACCTCTTGTATCCTAACCTCTTATGGGTTGGATATTCTCCCCTTGAGACACGTGGCACTTTTGCCACATGTCTCCTCCCTTGGACACTTGCCCTCTCATGAGCAAGGCTCCTTAACACTTGTCACCACAGAGATGACAAGTGTCCCTTCTTCCAACCTCTTCTCCAACTTCCTCAATCTTGACCCTTTATATCTTGAGATCAAATATGGATCGTTGATTCTTGCCACCTCAGCTTTGGCCTTGGAATTCCTATAAATATCCCCCATTTTGGAGCAATAAGGATCCCTTGCATTCATAGTTTTAGCATCATTACTATAGGCATTTCCATTTCAATCATCTAGTAATTAGCATTTTGGATTAATCATAGCATGTTAATCTAGTTTATTAGATCATGCATTTCATATCATTTACACAATCAATCATGAAGTAGCTACTCAGCTCTTGAGTTGCCACTTTGGAGGTTATTGCTCTGTTGAGAGCCAAATAATCCAGCACCTTCAAGGTCCTCAAGAATAGAGGTAAATGGGACATCTCAAAGGAGCTTATGGTTTGCTTTTGTTTAGCTCTCAATTTGCTTCATAATTTAATTTATGTTGTCTCATTATATGTGTATGCTTGCTTCTATTTACCACATTTTTAGCATCACATTAATTGGCCCCCATCGTGGGTCCTAGCCCCTTTGATCTTTAACAAGTCTGCTTGCAGTAAATCTCATTGACAGGTTGATTAGCTCTTTCGGCGCATAGATTAGCTCTCTTGGGTTCCAGATTCGCGTTCTTGGCCTCTTTTGTAGCATTCCGACACCTCAAATGGCATTTTTTGGAGATTTCTCAACTCTATTTTTATGTTTTTTTGTACTTTAGCTCTTTCAGTCTATACTTTAGCATTTTTGGTCTATCTTGCAGCGCTTCTGGTCTGTCTTGAAGCGCTTTTAGTTTGTTTTGTAGTGCTTCTGATCTGTCTTGCAACGCTTCAATTCTATAGCACTTTTGGTCAATTCTACAGTGCTTCTGGCCAATTATGTAGCGCTTCTGGTCAATTCTACAATGCTTCTAGTCAATTCTACAACGCTTATGGTTAATTTTGCAGTGTTTTTTGGTCAATTCGACGACATTTCTGGTGTTCAAAATAGAATTTTCGGTTAATTGGAAAGCGTTCTTGGAACATTTGATAGAATTCTTGGTCAATTTGATAGCGTTTTCTATTTTTAATTGATTTTTCTAATGTGGTATTCTGCATTTCTCATTTCTACTTTTGGACTATCATTTTCCTGAACCTAATTTGCAATTTGTTGATTTTGTAGGCACTTATTTCATAGTGAAAGATCAAAGTCATAAACCATTTCACCGTCAAATAATGCAATATAAACTACTAACTTTGTTTGCAGCCGCGGGATTTTGCACTTATTTTTGATAAATTAGGCACATAGACTAATTACAATGGAAATGAACAAACATGTCTTATGTGTTTTTTATGATAGGCAAGTATGCTCTCACCTTTCTTAGGTGATCAGAAAGACAGACTCATCTTTTCTTTTCAATAGTGCATATCTTTAGTGGGCCTACCCTCCCGAGGAGCCTATAAGGCCAAATCCATTAAGGTCGGTGAGAGGGGAACGGCTAACGCCAAGTACTCCAACCCACTATATAATATAGATGGTTTGATAAAAATCAAGTCAACGGCAGTGCTTGGGAATAGCTCTCTTTCGTACCTTTGGGTATATCAAACCTTGGTTTACAAGGTTGGGAGACCTCTTAATTGAGTTTATACCCTAACGCGTCGAATGGATCCCTTACTAGTTCCAATTAAAATTAGAAGCTACCCGGTTTACTTTTGTTCATTATTAAATTCTTAGTGCATGGAGGGGGAAGAATCTCTCCTTAAAACACTCACCATATGTCCCTCTTGAGCATATGTGTGAACTCCCCTTTTGAGACCTTATTGCTAGGCTCATAATGAGACTCCACTAGCTCTTGCAAAGGCAAAAACACGGGCGCCCTTTAGGGGGTGACAAGGTTGTGTGAGCTGGCAAGGTACCAAGTGTGGGCTAAGAACTAATAATGAAGCCAATCTCCTTAGGATAGACTAAATTGTGTGTTTTCAATTGTTTAAAACCCATGAAAACTTGGGCTTTCTTTGAAGCTTCTTGAACATACACTTTATGTGTCCTTTGGGATAAAAATACAATCTGAATTCTGTGTTTGTAAGTCAAGTCAAGATATCATCCATTGAAATACAACAAAAATTGAAAACTCAAACTTCAAATTGTCAAATTTACAAATTTCACAGCAGATTAGCTCTTTTGGTCCAAACAGTCGCTCTCACGGTCCAAATAGTCACTCTTTCAGTCCAAACAGTGGCTCTTTCAATCCAAACAATCACTTTCATAGTCCAAACAGTCACTCTCACAGTCCAAATAGTCGCTCTTTCAATCCAAACAATCGCTCTCACAGTCCAAACGGTAGTTCTCATGGTCCAAACATTCGCTCTTTTAGTCCAAACAGTAGCTCTTTCAGTCCAAACAGTCGCTATCACAGTCCAAACAGTAGCTTTAATGGTCCAAATAGTCACGTTTTTGGTCCAAACATTAGCTCTCTTGGTATGAATGTTAGCTTTCTCATATTTCAACATTAACTCTCCAAAGTTGAGCTTGCTAGGTATAAGCATCAATTTTCTTAGTCTACACATCAACTCTTCGAGTCAAAACAACCATTGTCTTGATGGATAATGATGAACAGTTAGTACCAAACCGGTACTGAGAGGGGGGGTGAATCAGTACAAGCAAAAACTTTCCCTGAACCAATTTAACTGCAAAGACTACACTTAGCTAGTAAATAGTAACACCGGTCTGAATCAAGGCACTACCAGTAAAACACAGTGAGAGTATGAAAGACATAAACCGGTAAACACTTAGATCTCCACACAATCTAATATCTCATTTCCACTTCACCTGTATGCATAAACAAGTAATATATCATCAGAAATATAATGACTGTCGGTTCAACATGCTTTACCACTTGATAAAGAATATTAAAGCATCACATGAAAAGCATGACACACTGATTTTTCATGTGGAAACCCAACTGGGAAAAACCACGATGGGGATGAATACCCATAAGCTGTTCTTTGAACTCTTTTGAAGTCTGCTCTGTTAGGAGCCTAGTCCGGTTAAAGACTTTTACAATAGGTTCTACTAGGAACCAATCCTATTAGGAATCACCGGGTTAAGGGATGGCTAAATACCCGGTTAAAGGTTAGAACCCTGTTAAAGGTTACCTCGCAAGAGGATTTGAAGAACTCATTGAATTGAGTCACCCTGTTAAAGGATTTACACAAAAGCCTGTTAAAGCTACCCGGTTAAGGGATTTTCCAACTACTGAAATGGTTAGAAGTCAACACATAATACACTGATATGATAACAACACTCAATGCCAAGGCAGATCCACTTTAGCTCCTTTACTTCTGCAATCACACTCTGCAAGTATCAACACACTTCTCTGGTCTGGCAAGAATCAAGTATCTCTTCACTTGGATACACACATAACATTTGCCAACAACTTTAAAGTGAAAAACATCATCAACCTTATAGAAAATGGACAAGTCGGTAGCATAAACCCTAAACCCTAAACATTTAGGTTTTACAATTCAATCGATTCAATCTTGACCGTTAATCATACTGCATTGAATACAACAGTCTTGAACAGATCTCAAGATGTTCTCCAACGTTCATTCTTTGCTGCTTCAGGAGGTTGATAACCCATCACGTGTTCTCCACCGTTTATAGAGACTTCGCGCATTCCCGAGGTAGATAAGATCAATCTCCATGCAAGATCCTCAAGGGAATCCTTCACGCACACAAGGCTAACATGGAAACATGATCTGATCTTCATTACAATGCTAACTCGTCACAAAATGTCATCGGTTGAATCACACAGGCTTGGAATGCATCAACCGGAAACCCTAAAGTTGAGACTACCAACCGGTAGTCATGTCAAATGAAACCCTGATACAAAACATCCCATATATCGGTTCTCATTCCAACATACCGCTTCACTTTTTCACATATACCTGTTCACAATATCATATCGGTTCTCTTGCCAGTTTGCTTACTTTAATATACCAGTTCATACTTCAGCATATTGACATCAATGATAACAAACAATATCATCATGTCATCAAGTTCTGCACATATGCCAACAATCTCCCCCTTTGGCATTGATGGCAATATACAAAGATATCTCTCTGCTTCACATCTTCTCCCCAATACTGCATATATCTTCTTCACTTCACATCTTCTCCCCCTTTGACAACAATGCCAAAGTGGAGGCACAAACAACTATGTTCCACTATGTTGCTCCCCCTAAGGAGTAGCGTCCTTCAACACACCAATCCTGAAAAATATTTATCAATGCAATACCTGATTGATGTGGAGCACACACCTTTAGTTCACCTCTTGAAGGGGTAGCACTCCTATTTCACCTCTTAAATAGGTAAATGTAGACTTCAGTAGAGGCTTGGTGAATATGTCTGCTAACTGCTCCTTACTAGAAACATGTTCCAATAGAACTTCTTTGTTGTGAACCTTCTCCCTCAAGAAATGATACTTGAGCTTTAAGTGCTTGGTTCTAGCATGTAAAACCGGATTCTTGGAAATATTAATTGCACTTGTGTTGTCACAAAATATACTTACCGGTTCAGATACTGGAACTTTGAAGCCACTTAATACATGCTTCATCCAAATTATTTGCATGCAGATCATAAATGTTGCAACATATTTTGCTTCTGTTGTAGACTGAGAGATACAACTCTTCTTCTTACTCATCCATGAGACTAGTCTACCACCAAGAAAGAATGCACCACCGATTGTGCTCTTCCGGTCGTCCACATTGCCAGCCCAATCAACATTTGTAAACACTTTTAGGTTGAAATCATTACTGTATGGATACCATAATCCATAGTCAATAGTTCCCTTCAGATATCTAAGAATCTGCTTGACTGCTACCAAGTGGGATTCTCTTGGACTTTTCTAGAAACGTGCAGTAATGCCTACTGCATGTGCAATGTCTGGTCTGCTATGTACTACATAGTCTAGCTTACCAATCATTGATCGGTATTCCTTCTCATTCACCAACGCTAAGTCATCCTCTTTTGATAATTTACAACCAGTCACCATTGGTGTACTAACCGGTTTGTTGTCTTCCATGCCAAAGGTCTTCAACACCTCTTTGACATACTTGGACTGAGTGATAAAGATACCATCTTTCATTTGTTGAATTTGTAGTCCAATGAAGAACTTAATCTCCCCTATAAGTGACATCTTGAATTCCTTCTTCATCTCATCTACAAAATCATGACTCATCTTTTCATCTCCACCAAAAATTATGTCATCAACAAATACCTCACAAATCAGAATCTGATCTCCTTCTGACTTTAGATAGATATTGTTATTTTCACTTGTTCTTTCAAATCCAATCTTCACAAGATGGGAGTGTAAGCATTCATACCATGCTCTGGGTACCTGCTTCAATCTATACAAGGCTTTATGTAGCCTACACCCCATGTCACTATCTTCTAATAGGGAAAACCCATCTGGTTGCTCTATATACACCTCCTCTTTAAGTATTCCATTCAGAAATGCAGATTTTACATCCATTTGATATACTTTAAATCCCTTGAAGGCTGCATATGAAAGAAGCATACGAACTCCTTCCAATCTAGCTACTGGAGCAAAGGTTTCTCCATAGTCTTCTCCTTCTTCTTGAGCATATCCCTTACACACCAATCTAGATTTGTTTCTTACCACTGTGCCATCTTCATTCAGCTTATTTCTGAAAACCCATTTGGTGCCAATGACATTTTTATACTCAGGTCTGGGTACCAAAGACCATGTACCATTTTTTTCTATCCGATCAAGTTCCTCTTCCATTGCCTTGATCCAGTCTTCATCTTTATGTGCCTCTTTAAAAGTTTTAGGCTCAAATTCAGAAATCATGCAAGAATTTTCTCTGACCTTCCTTCTTGTAAGAATTCCTACATCCTTATCTCCTATGATCTTCTTTGGATCATGATTCAGATTTACATACCTAGGAATGATCTTAGTTGTTTCCTCTTGCTTTTTCTCTTCATCCTCATCTTCATCAGCATCAACATCTACCGGTGTAGGAGCACTGTTACTGGTACTAGGTTGTTTTGCAACCGGTTCCCAGAAGGTTACAACCAATTCATCTACCACTCACTCACTGTCAGTTTCCTCAGGTTTCTCAGAGGTTTCATCAACTCTGACATTAATACTTTCAACAATTCTCTAAGTCCTATTGTTAAAACACTTGAGAGCTTTACTCTTGGTGGAATATCCTAGGAATATTCCCTATTCACATTTTGCATCAAACTTGCTCTGATGTTCACTCCTCTTGATATAGCATTTGCTACCAAACACTCTAAAGTAGCTTACTATAGGAGTCTTACCGGTCCAATACTCATAAGGTGTTTTATCCTTACCTTTCTTGATGAGTACCTGGTTCATAGTGTAGACTGCAGTGCTCATTGCTTCTCTCCAGAAGGTGTGAGCAACCTTCCCTTGAATCAGCATTGTTCTGGCTGCTTCAACTACAGTCCGATTGTTCCTCTCGGCTAGGCCATTCTGTTGTGGAGTCCGGGGAGCAGACAGTTGCCTCTTGATGTCGTTCTCTTCACAGTACTTGTTGAATTCACCACAAGTGAATTCTCCTCCTTGATCAGTTCTTAGGCACTTAATCCTCTAACCACTTTCCTTTTCGACTAGTGCTCTGAAAGCTTTGAACTTTCCAAAAGCTTCAGACTTATCTTTCAAGAATATGACCCACATCATTCTTGAGCATTCATCAATGAGAATCATAAAGTACCTATCTCCCTGCACACTCCTAGTTTTCATAGGACCACACAAATCAGTATGCACAAGATCAAGTAAATTGTCTGCAGTGAAAGATTTACCTTTGAAGGTTGAGGAAGACATTTTCCCCAGTTGACACTCTCTGCACAAAGGATTCTCTAGTTTTCTCAACACAAGCAAACCTCTAACTGCCTTGATCTTACTGGCCTTCACAATATTATCAAAGTTTACATGGTAGAGTCTCCTATGCCATATCCAGCTATCATCAAACTTAGCCATTAGACATGTACTAATATTTGCATTCAGCTGAAATAAGTTACCTCTGGTCTGCATACCGGTGGCCATTAGTTCACCACTCTTTCCTTTTATTTTGCACACTCCATCTTTGAATTCCAGAGTGAGTCCATTATCATTCAATTGGGCAACACTCAAAAGGTTGTGCCTGAGACCTTCTACCCAATACATATTATCAGCACTGCTTTTTCCATTTAGAGAGATGGACCCTCTACCTTTTTGCATACATGGTGCATCATTACCAAATCGGACCACACCACCATCATACTCTTCTAAAGACAGAAACTTACTCCGGTCACCAGTCATGTGGTGAGAACAACCACTATCAATAATCCACTCATTTGAATTATCAAAGTGGGAGACAAGAGCCTTCTTGTCTGACACATCTTCCTTAATTGCTACAAATGCAATTTCTTCACTTTCTTCATCTTCTGATTCCTCATCAGTGACACCTTCATCAACTGCTATGAAACAGTTTCTCCTATTTCCTCCTTTGAACTTCTTGAACTTCTCCAGTTTGTCCTTATTATCACCATTAGGACAGTTTACAGCAATGTGTCCTATCCTATTGCAAGAAAAGCATTTCAAAGGGAGCTTACCTCTGTATTTACCAGTTCTGTTAGGAAGTCTCTTGGCAAGAAGAGCTTCAAATTTTATCAGGATCTCCTCATTATCCATTTCTCTACTTTGTCTTGGTTCACAACTGGTACTAGCTTCTTTTCCCTTTCTAGATGGTGCAACAAATGCTCTAAAGGCTTATTCAGTCTTCTGAATACTGCCATCATAATTATTTAACTCATATGTGGTCAACTTAGCAATGATGGAGTCTAGGGATACCTTTGTCTTGTCTATAGACCTCAACTCCTGAATAGCAACAACCCTTATTGCATAGACCAGTAATAAGGATCTCAAGACTTTGCTAACAACAGTGGAATCATCTATTTTACCTCCTGCACCCTTGATGTCTCCAACAACAGTTTTGATTCTTATTCCATATTGTTTAATGTTTTTTCCTTCAACCATCTGCATGTCTTCAAACTTTACCCTAAGGCTCTCTTCCTTAGCTTATTTCACATGCTCATCACCACCATAGATATTCTCCAGAGCATCCCATACTTCTTTGGGATTATCTTTATCCAGAACATCAATAAACTCAATGTCAGATAGACTACTTATTAGGGCTTCCATGACTTGCCCATTCTCCTGAATCTCTCTTTTTTGATCATCGGTGAGAGTACTAGTAGGAATAACATAAGCATTCTCAACATAGCTCTAGTGTTGAGCACCCATGCTTCTGATGTAGATATTCATTCTATCCTTCCATATCTTAAATTTATCTCTGTTGAACTTTGGACCTTCCCTCTTCATCATTAGAGTAGGATCTTTTCCTCAAGCAGTTAAGCTTCCAACACAGAGGACCTGGAAGATGCTCTGATACCAATTGATGGATAATGATGAACAGTTAGTACCAAACTAGTAGTAAGAGGGGGGGGTGAATCAATGCAGGCAAAAACTTTCCCTGAACTAGTTTAACTGCAAAGACTGCACTTAGCTGGTAAAGAGTAACACCGGTCTGAATCAGGGCACTACCGGTAAAACACAGTGAGAGTATGAAAGACATAAGCCGGTAAACACTTAGTTCTCCACACAATCTAATATCTCATTTCCACTTCACCCGTATGCATAAACAAGTAATATATCATCAGAAATATAATGACTGTCAATTCAACGTGCTTTACCACTTGACAGAGAATATTAAAGCATCACACATGACACACTGATTTTTCACGTGGAAACCCAACTGGGAAAAACCACGGTGGGGATGAATACCCACAAGATGTTCTTTGAACTCTTTTGAAGTCCACTCTATTAGGAGCCTAGTCCGGTTAAAGACTTTTACAATAGGTTCTGCTAGGAAGCAATCCTGGTAGGGATCACCCAGTTAAGGGATGGCTAAATACCTGGTTAAAGGTTAGAACCCTGTTAAAGGTTACCTCACAAGAGGATTTGAAGAACTCATTGAATTGAGTCACCCTGTTAAAGAATTTACACAAAATCCTGTCAAAGCTACCCGGTTAAGGGATTTTCCAACTGCTGAAATGGTTAGAAGTCAATAGGTAATACACTGATCTAATAACAACACTCAATGCCAAGGCAGATCCACTTTAGCTCCTTTGCTTCTACAATCACACTTTGCAGGTATCAACACACTTCTCCGGTTTGGCAAGAATCAAGTATCTTTTCACTTGGATACACACATAACATTTGCCAACAACTTCAAAGTGAAAAACATCATCGACCTTATAGAAAACAGATAGGTCGGTAGCATAAACCCTAGACCCTAAAAATTTAGGTTTTACAATTCAATCGATTCAATCCTGACTGTTAATCATACTGCATTGAATACAAAAGTCTTGAATAGATCTCAAGACGTTCTCCAACATTCATTCTTTGCCGCTTCAGGAGGTTGATAACCCATCACGCGTTCTCCACCGTTTACAGAGACTTTGCGCATTCCTGAGGTAGATGAGATCAATCTCCATGCAAGATCCTCAAGGGAATCCTTCATGCACACAAGGCTGACGTGGCAATATGATCTGATCTTCATTACAATGCTAACTCATCACAAGATGTCATCGGTTGAATCACACAGGCTTGGAATGCATCAACCAGAAACCCTGAAGTTGAGACTACCAACCGGTAGTCATGCCAAATGAAACCCAATAAAAAACTTCCCATATACCGATTCTCATTCCAACATACTGCTTCACTTTTTCACATATACCGGTTCTCATTCCAACATACTGCTTCACTTTTTCACATATACCGGTTCTCATTCCAACATACTGCTTCACTTTTTCACATATATCGGTTCACAATATCATACCGGTTCTCTTGCCAGATTGCTTACTTCAATATATCGGTTCATACTTCAGCATATTGACATCAATGACAACAAACAATATCATCATGTCATCAAGCTCTGCACATATGCCAACATGTCTAATTTCCAACATCTTAATTTTAAACAGCAGAGTTTCATCTAAACAATAGTTTCTAGTCCAAACAGCAACACTCTTGGTCTCAACAGTAGAATTTCTGGTCTAAACAACAGAGTTTCTAGTCCAAACAACAACACTCATGGTCTAAACAATAGAGTTTCTAGTCTAAACAACAGAGTTTCTAGTCCAAATAACAACTCTTTTGGTCTAAATAATAGAGTTCCTAGTATAAACAACAGAGTTATTAGTCTAAACAGTAGCTCTCTTGGTCTAAATGCCAGCTCCCTTTGTCTAATCAACAACTCTTTTTGGGTTGAATGTCAAATTGCTCATGTTTCAACACTAGATCTCCTAGTTTGCACTTTCTAGGTCTAAATATCAGTTATCTAAGTCTAAAAATCACAAAGTTGGGTCAAAATAACAATCTCCTAAGTTCAAACACCAAATTTGTTGAGTCTAAACATCATTGTTTTGAACTTTAGAGTCACTACATTGCAGAATAGCATTTTTGGTCAGTATAGTAGCATTTATGGTCTGTTCCTCAGAGTTTCTGGTCAGTATATAGCAGTGTTTTTGGTTTGTTCCTCGATGTTTCTGGTCAGTATAGCAGTGTTTATGGTCAATTCCTCAGTGTTTCTGGTCAATTTGTCAGTGTTTTTGGTCTGTTCCTCAGCGTTTCTAGTCAGTATAGCAACATTTCTTGTCATTTTCTTAGTGTTTCTGGTAAATTGTACCAAAATCAAAAAATACAAACAACCCATTTCCTAGGAAGTCAAACATAGAGACTAGGTCATCTTCTTGGGTCATTCAGTCAGGTTATCTTCTATCAAAATAGATTCAAGACTAGACACGCTAAATGTTCTCAAGTATTCATCTCCAACAAGTTCAAGATCTAACATCTTAAAGTGCAACATCACATTTTCTTTGATAAACTGATCATTCAAACATAGTTTCTCATCGGGATCTATCATCTTTTATCATGAAACTACAATGCTTGATCAGATTAACCTCGTTCTCTATCATAGGATATATCATTCATGTTGAACTTGGTCATATCAAAAATCACAAAATTTGCACTCCAAAACTAAGATTGAAAAACTTGCAAACAAGCAAATACTTGAAAAGATCATTTTGTGTCTTATCCATCTATAATATTTACCTTAACAATTAATCACTTATTACGACACATTATAGAAGATTTAAACCTTGCAAAACATTCAAAACACGTGTATGCCCATTTTAACCAGGGCTCAGAGACGAAAGATTGTTGAAACAAAAATAGAAGCATTTGAAATGACTGAAGATTATAGGAACATGGAATACCAAAATCAAATACAAGAAGAAGAGGAAATAACATAACAACATCTCAGAGAAATCAAACAAGATCCTAAATTTGATAAATTTATGGAGAAAATATTAGAGGAAGAAAAAGAAAAATACTTCTTAATGTTAGCAAAATCTGGTGCTACACTCCCCCAAATTTTGATGTGAGCAATTTAGGACAAATGAGAAGTAACCTTTTCCATGATAATGAACGACATGAGGAGATTTTCGATCACAAAAAGGATGACACATCAATTCTTGATAACACAAGAACTAATGAGAAAACTTCCATTCCCAAAAAGGATGACGTAGAAATTCTCAACTATGTCAAATCTAATGAGGACACAAGAAAAATTCAGGATGATATGAGAAGAGACCAAGATCATACTAGAGCGCAAACTCATGGTTATGCAAGAATAAATCATGTGGATAATCCTCTCACAGCTCTTACACAACAAATACAAACACTGCAAACATAGATTCAAGATATGCAGAGAGGAACTGTTAGAAGATATTCGCTTCAGGAAATTTGACCTTACCCATTCAATAGAAATCTAAACATGATACCATTCCCTACAGGTTGTGAAACTCCAAGATATGATAAATATAATGGAAGCACTTATCCCCAAGATCATATACGAGAATTTTGCACGATGAGTATGGAGTTTGCACATGAGGATACATACCTGATGAGATTATTTCCAAAGAGCTTAAGTGAAATAGCTATGGAATGGTTCTCCAAAATTCCACCTGGAATTAGATCATTCACAAAATTGGTGGATAAGTTTGTTTCACAATACTCTTACAACATTCAACATGAGGTCACAATGCTCAACCTATGTAATACTAAACAAAAGAGTGGAGAACCTTTCATGACATTTCTACAAAGATGGAGACGGTTAGCTTCACGATATCCTCGTACAATGTCAGAATACAAGAAAATAGATATATTCATTAACAACCTAAATGATCAAATGAGTTATAATCTAAAAATGTGATGTCATCAAGATTTTGAAAAAATAATTGATAACGGAATCAGAATGGAGGAAGCCATGGTAAAGAAGGGTGAGTTGAAGCCATACAAAGAAGGAGTTCATCCTCCTAATAACAATAACAATAGCAACAACAATGATAAGCCAAAATTTTGGAATAAAAATTGAAATGTTGTCTATGATGGGATAGTGGATAACAACAATGTAAAACCAAAGCAACCGGTTTTTAATTTATCCAATCACTCAACAGTGGCTCAACAAAACAACAATCATCAAAAATTAACTTTCAACAATTTATTTCAAAGGAAATTTACAAACATTGGTGAACCACTTGGGTCAGCATTAAAGATGCTTCTCACAAACAAGCTGATTACCTTGCCAGAAGCAAGAAACTTTGAACCCAAGGTAAAACCTGCTTGGTGGAATGACAACCATTATTGTGATTTCCATCGAAATAAAGCACACCAAATAGATGCTTGTCAATGGTTAAAACATGTCATCCAAGATTTGATTGATAATGGAGTGATAACTGTGGATGGACATACAACAAACGAATCTCACACAACTTTCAAAACTTCACTTCCTAACTATGAGAAGGGTGAATCATCAACAGTGCATAACAATAAAGGTAAAGCAAAGGTGAACTATGTTCATACATATGACAACGTGGTAAATGTGATCCTGGTTAAAGAGAAACAACATCAAGAACCCGATCATGCTATCACAAGAAGCAAAGCCAAAGTTGTTTTGTCGGGTCCTACAACTAACACGCCATCGACTACAAAACAATACAGTCTAGTGGATCAACTACAGAAAACCCCTACGCAAATATCCATCTTAGAACTTTTAAAGCTTTCACCTGCATACAAAGAAATTCTAGAAAGAGCATTAGTAGATACAACAGTGTCCAAAGATCTTGATATAGATCAATTCCAAACCATGGTGGGACACCTCACAACCCCTCACTACTTATCATTTACCAAAGAAGGAGACATGTCCTTGTAACATCCCCATAACTCTCCCTTGCATATTAAAGTCCTCATTCACAAGACGCGTGTTAAACATGTCCTAATAGATGAGTTGGCTTAAACATTTTCTCATTGAGTCTTGTACATGCTCTAGGTTATTCAGAAGATGCAATTGATCCCCAGAAAAAGATCACCATCAAAGCATATGATGAAGAAGAGCGTTCCTCTAAAGGAATTGTGATATTATCCATCAGAGTGGGATCTTTGCAGAAAGACACAGCATGCCAAGTTCTAGACTTGGACTTATCATACAAAATACTCTTGGGAAGACCCTACATACATGACATACAAGTTGTTTCATCAATATATCATTAGTGCCTAAAATTTCCCTACAATGGGCAGGAAATAACGATCTCGGCATATTCAAATCCATTTTAGTACTGTAGTAATCTAAAACCAGCTCAAGAGGTCATTGTTCCTCATGATAGGGAGGCATCATCTTCAAACACACAATCTAAAGAAAAATCATTTGCCTCCAGCTAAGAGATTGAGGGAACAGAGAATATTCACTATCCCAATTACCACTTTCTCCTAAATCCTATGGAAAAGCATCAAACTCTAAACAACAACCAATTGTGAAACATCTTCCAATATTTGAGGGAGCATTTGTTAGTGTTGGGACCTTATCAGAGGAAACAGAAGACAAAGATGTGCTACAATGGCTATACAAGGATGAAGAAGTCCAACAAAAGATCAACAATGTCAGAATACCTACAAAAAATTATGGAAAAGGATTTAACATCCTTCAAAAAATGGGATACACTGGAACAGGTCTTGTAGGAAAAAGACAAGAAGGTGTCTCAGAACCTATCCAACCTCATACTCAGTAGGCTACAAACAATTCAAGCTTAGGGTATGGACAAGTTACTCTACCAGAGAACACATCTTCTAGCCAACAACAAGATGAATATGAAAACACACAAGAACAACTTGCAATTGAAAGGGAAGAAACAATTGCCAAACAACGAGAACAAACAAACATGAAATGGCAAAAGAAGCAAGCTTCTAATCAACAAGAAAAACAAACTAAAGGCACCTCCCAAACAACATTAACTCTCAATCAAAACAAGCAAGAAGCTAGTACAAATCAAGGAGAGCTGATAGCAAGGTTGACAGAACTCAATCTCGGTCCAGAAGAAGTTGAATATGAGAGAAGAAAAGATATAGCAAGAAAAATAGAAGAAACAAATCAAACGCTATATGAACAAATATGTAGATTATAAGCTGCAAGTGAGACAAATTCTAATGAATGGGAATGGGATTCTTACCATTCTAAAGAATCGGCTAAAGAAACTTGCTTTGAAGAAGACATAGGCATCGATGTAGTTCATACGTATGCAGGGCCAATGTTAGGAACTAGCCCACTTGAATTAGAATCACATTCGGTTGACTTGGGCTTAATTGAGGATAATCATAAGCTACTTGCAAGAGGTCATTCCAACAAGAGTACCATTCTAGATATTGAAGTGCATATCAAAAACTTTGACATATCTATCATGACCCTTGATACCCATGAAACATCTCAAACTAAGGACCCCTTACCTCTAATTCACCCTGAACTTATTGCATGGGAAAATGAAAGGCATACTGCCATTGATACCTTTCCTAATGACCATGCCATATTCGTATATCTTAATGCAATCGAACCTGCAACAACTTTCACCAGGAGTTTCAACAACGCATCTTCCAATCAAGTGGGTGCCAAATCTCCCAGTCGCAAAAAGGAAAATAAAGAAAATAATATCAGGTCTAATGCTGAAAACCATTTATTGACAACATTATACTAGGAAAAAATAAAAAGAAAGGATGCATCTACCGGTGAAAACCTCCTTGAGATGCCAGAAGGGAGATTTGACACCTTACCTGAATACTATCAAGAAAGGTCATCCATATTGATCAAACCAACAGAGGCAGTTAACATTGGGACAACAGAGAAACCAAAGATTCTACATCCAGCAACTTCTCTATCAGAACAAGAAATGTAGCAATATATGGAATTCTTCAAATGACGGCAAATCAATTTCACCTGGTCATATGCAGACATGCCAGGGTTGGATCCGGAGCTTATTATGCATCACTTAAATGTTAGTCTAGGAGACAAACCAGTTAAACATAAATTAAGGAAGATGCATCCTCATATCGCTCTTCTGGTCAAAGCAGAACTAAAGAAATTACTAGATGTAGGACTCATCAGACCTGTAGCATATCCTCAATGGGTATCAAACATCGTTCCTATTTCCAAACTAGATAAAAGTATCAGAGTATGCACAAACTTCAAAGATCTTAATAATGCATGTCCAAAGGATGAATTTCCTTTGCTTAACATTAACATCATTATGGAATTACCTGCTGGACACTCCATGTTTTCTCTAATGGATGGTTTCTCCAGATACAATTAGATTAAAATAGCACCTAAAGATCAAGAAAAGACAACTTTCACATGTCCATGGGGTACTTTTTGCTGGAACGTCATGCCATTTGGACTAAAGAATGCAGGTGCTACATATCAGAGAGCTATGACAACTATATTCCATGACATGATGCATACATTCATGGAAGACTATGTGGATGACATATTGGCCAAATCATAAAATAGAGAAGAACATATAGGGATACTGGAAAAGATCTTTGACCAGTTAGAACAGTACAAGCTACGACTAAATACCAAGAAATGTGTCTTTGGTGTCACTTCAGGCAAGCTATTGGGATACATTGTTTCAGCTAGAGGTATTGAAGTAGATCCAGCTAAGGTCAAAGCAATCATGGAAATGGCATTTCCCAGAAATATCAGTCAACTAAGATCAGTCCAAGGAAGACTGCAGTCAATCAAAAGACTTTTTGCTTAGCTAGCAGCTAAATGCCAACCATTTACTCATCTATTGCACAAAAATGTTAAGTTTAGGTGGGACCATCAATGTGAAGAATAATTCAACAAGATCAAGGCCTATCTCATGCAACCACCCATCCTAATGTCACCAATTCTAGGAAAGTCATTGTTACTCTATGTATCAACCACTGAAGTATCATTAGGAGTTCTACTCGCACAACAGGATAATGAAGGAAAAGAACGATCCATCTACTGCATCAGCAGAACACTAGTGGGATACAAGCTTAACTATTCACCAACATAAAAAGCATGCTTGGCAGTAGTGTTTGCTTCTCAAAAATTGTGACACTATCTACTATCTCACTCCATCAAGTTGATAGCTAAAATCGATCCATTGAAGTATTTTCTTAGCAAGGCGACATTAACAGGAAGATTAGCAAAATGGATCATGATCCTGAGTGAGTTTGATATTGAGTATGTGGACAGAAAAGCTATCAAAGGGCAAGTCATTGTCGACCAACTAGCAGAGGTACCACTTCAAGATGATCATCCTTTACATATTGAATTCCTCAATGCTGATATCCTAATGGTCACCACAAAAGCATGGCAATTATACTTTGATGGTTCATATACACAACATGGATCAGGAGCAGGCATTCTATTCATCACACCACAAGGTCATACAATTCCAAAAGCATACAAATTAAGCTTTCCATGCACCAACAATACAACATAATATGAAGCTTTGGTTACAGGTATCAAAATGACTATAAAATGGAACATTACACAACTTCAAGTCTTTGGAGACTCAAAGCTTGTCATCAATCAAATTAATGACGATTACCAAATAAAGGATGACAAATTAATGCCTTATAAAAAGATGGTAGAGGATTTCAAGAAGTATTTTGTAGCAATAACTTTTGAGAAAATTCTAAGGAATGACAACAAAGCAGCAGATGCCATGGAAACACTTGCTTCTCTACTTCAGACACAAGAAAATCAAGAGGGTTATGAATTCCTGGTGGAAGAGTTGTTTTACCCTGCTCATAATTGTCCTGATTCCCAAACTATCTATCACCTTGTTGGGCATGATTCCTCCCGCTATGTCCAAACTTATACATACCTGAAAGATAACACCCTCCCTTCCGATTTGTCAAAAAACTAAAAGAGAAACTTTATTTGCCAATCCTCCCAATATACTCTTATCGTGGATACCCTTTTTAAACGAGGTCTGGACGATACTCTTTTAAGATGTCTTGAGCAAGAAGAATCTGAGAAGGCCTCAAATAAGGTCCATAACGATATTTGTAGCACTCATTCAAGTGGTCTTACCCTTTCGAAAAAACTCATACGCTTGGGCTATTATTGGCCAACTATTGAACAAGATTCTTTTCAGATAGCTAAAACATGCAAAAAATGTCAGATCCATGAAAATTTAATTCATGCACCAACACAAGAACTTCATGCTTTGGCAACATCTTGGCCTTTCTACCAATGGGGTCTTGATCTAGTAGGAAAGATAAATCCTTCTTCATCCAATGGTCACAATTTCATCCTTGTAGCTACAGAATATTTCACCAAATGGATTGAGGCAGTACCTCTCATCAATATCACAGAAAAACAAATTGTTGCATTTATCTTAAACTACATCATTTGTCGCTATAGACTACCCATGACCGTTATCACTGATAATGGGTGACCGTTCAAGAATCAAGATGTACAAGAGCTATGTGAGAAATTCAAGATCCAACACATATTTTCCACACCCTACTGTCCACAAGGGAATGGGCAAGAAGAAGCATCAAACAAAACTATTTTGAAAATCCTCAAAAAGACAGTGAATGATGCTAGCAGAAATTGGCATATTCTATTGAACCCTTCTCTATGGGCCTACCGTATCAGATACCTTCTCTACGAGTATCATTAAAAGGCCTTATCCTAGATGACGAACAACAAGTATCTAGATTGCAAGAGTTAGAATTGATCCATGAATGAAGACAAAATGTCTCTGATCATTTAAAGGTATATCAGCAAATAATGTGTCGAAGTTATAATCACAAGGTCAAACCATGAGCCTTTCAAGTTGGAGAACTAGTACTAAAGGAAAATCCATGAAACCAATCAGATTGAGAAAAGAAAGGGAAGTTTGAACCAAATTGGTTAGGTTTGTTTGTGGTCACAATAATATTTGGGTTAGGAGCATATTAGCTATCAACACATGACGGGGATCAACTCGAGGAACCCATCAATAACATGCATATGAAGAAGTTTTATGTCTGAAAAAGCAGAAAAATAAAAAAAACAGTGGAAAGTAGAAAAATCCAAAAATAGTGAAAAAGCAAAAGCAGAAAAATCCCAAAAGAGTGAAAAAGTAGAAAAAACCCAAAACAGTGAAAAAGAAGAAAAATCCAAAAATAGTGAAAAAGAAGAAAAATCCAAAAATAGTGGAAAAGCAGAAAAATCAAAAACAATGGAAAAGCAGAAAAATCCAAAAAAAAGTGAAAAAACAGAAAATACAAAAACAACAACTGTGAAAAATAAAAATAAAAACAAATATGAGAAAAAGTGAAATAACAATAGATGGTGAAAACTTGGCAACAGGCGCTATCTGTCAGCTAGCTCTTCAATCTATTGGTTCATGCATCCTTTCGCTTCCATTCATTTCTATAAGCATTGTTCATATCCATAATAAAGCCTTTGTACATACGCAGACATCGCAAGTGATTTCTCACCATGGTTTGGATCATTGTATATGTCATAATAAAGTTTGTTTCTAGACTGGGGGCAAAATCCTGAACCTAGCTGGGGGCAAAAAATTTCTTTGTTTTGAGCTTAATCAAACAAGTAGAACAACAATTAGGCAACACTTGTCAAGCAAAAATTGTGACACATCCAACGTTGAGCACAAGATCAAATTGTCAACCATCAACTATCAAATATCAGTCTAAACATGACAAACATATATCAATGGATGATATCTTTTGACTAATGCTTTTAACACTTTGACAATAATGGTTCAACTATTTTATCTTGATTTTTCGCTATCATGATTTCTGAGTGACTTCAGGATGTCTTTGAATAGAAGAACAAGGAAGGAATATGATATTTTCTTGTCTAATGTCTATAAATTAATCGTTAATATGTGCAAAGTTATCTCGAGACATTTTTCATCGGAGTATCATAGAAGACATTTTGGACTTGCATATAGAAATGGTTAATACTGCCTGTTTTACACAAGCAACACTCAGGTCATCTTGGTTCAATTATACCTTGATGCTTGTGCTAACTTACAATATCAAACCCAGGAAAGTAGTGCTTAGGTCATCATGGTTCAATTATACCATTGATGTTTGCACTCACTTCCCACATTTTTAAAGGCTCAATGGTGAAACAAAGAAATGACCACATGACCAACCCGATCGCAGCATTGCATTTATATTTTTAAAGTAGATTTGCATTTCATTTTGCATGGGATCACAACACTCATCTTTTCCAATGCCAAAGGCTTCAACATGGTGTTATCTCTCTTATTACGTGATTGAGTACATTGGATAGTAACAAAAATAATCAATTCATTCATCCTGCATGATAAGTTAGTTCAACTCATGTAACAATTGCATACTAAGACATCATTCATGTAAGACATCCAATTGTTCATTTATTTAATTAGATCATTGCATTGCATCAATCTCATCTCAATCATATAAAGTAGCATCATTGCATCCATCTCATATTAACACACATAATTTTTTTATCAAAACACCATGAAGATAGAAAGAATTGCACATACATCACATAGTACTTATAACCATTACCATACGATATTCACATTTACATAACATCATGTAAATACTGCATCATCATATAAGAAGCATACATCCATCATCTAGAATCTGTAAGCATATAGAAAATAAATCTTACATCATGAAAGTAACTGTGCAACATAATCATATGACAAATAGAATGCATCCATCATCTCATAAGTCATGTAGAGCGAATAGGATCGACTGCATATCATATCATCAAAATGATCAATGTTCATGGTACATTGATATCACAAAAATATATGAGATACATCACAAATATACATCATAGGAATCATCAATATCTCATCACAAAAGGTGTGTACATGAACATATCAATGTCCCATATTAGTGTGACCACTAGGACGCGAAGAAAAACTCTGTCCTGATGTGGTAGGTCTGGTAGCACCAGACGATACCCTTGTACCTGGGGGATCTCTCTGAAGTGGCCCTGTCACTCCTCGACTCTCTGACTTGCTCTATCCTGATCTCCTCCTCAACTGTGAGAAGCCTGGAGCCCTCTAATCAGTAGGAACAACAATATAGTATAAGGTCTTGTAATACTCAGCCTCTCGAACTACCTGGCGTATCATCTTCAGGGTAGCCTTCCCTAAACTAGACTCTTCTGACATATGTACCTGTGCCTCAGCCTGTCGACGCCTATCCCTACCTGCATCTCTCTTGACCATGAGAGAGCCCATCTGGGCCTCTACCTGGACAATCTAGGCCTGTGCCTGTACTTGTAACTGTGTCATTCGGACCTCTAGCTAGGCTATCTGAGAGTCCCTCTCTGCTAGTTGAATCTCTAGTTGCTGAACCTGACCCTACAAATTGGTAATCTAAGCTTGTTGCCGATGAGACGACATCCTAATGAGGATCTGTTGAGGTGCCTCTTCCTGTGGCTTCTCAACCTGTGATACTCCCGTAGGTACCTGCTCAACCTGGGGAACCTCCTACTCTGGGACCTGATGCCCTTGATCCACTAGACTTGATCTCCTCTGTCTGACCACCTAGGTCATCCAATCCATATATACATCTCTAGAAGATCTAGAAATATTAGCTCTTGATGCTCTTGCCACTGCCACTGCTACTACCACTACTTGACCATCTCCCCCATCATTAACTCCCCCATCATCAACTCCTCCATCATCATCTGCAACATCATGATCTCCTGCGTCTCCTTTGTATCCATCTCTATCATCCTCTCCATCTCTGCCATCATCTCTGCCCCCACCTCCTCTCCCCCCACCATCCCTTGATCGTCTAGGAGCTCTATGTCGTAGCCTCTTGTGATCCTCATCTAGAACTAGCTCTGGCTCATCCAGACATGTCAACCTAGGAAACCTGTGTGTAGTAAAATATACATCGTACTCCTCTATCATCCCGCTATCTATCATACATGATAGATAATCCCAATCCAGTGGCCCCAATGATTGATACTCTGCACACGCCTTGTCATATGAAATGGAGGGCCCCCAAGTAGCCACATACAGTCTCTTTCGAGCATAATGAGTTGTACCTTGTGGTATCCCCTGTATCCTACCATCCTGTCTCAACACCCTCATACAAAGGAATCTCTATATAACATAGGATGTCGATCCGATTAGGTATCGCGTCGAGAATACATACGACATATCCACTGCATCCTCGGGCCAGATCTCGCAATATCTGTATGATCTCCATATCACAGTATCCAGATCATCTAGTGTATGTCGCCAATACTCCAATTTGCCTAGCTTTCGCTGGACAATGGTGCTTGGATACCCGTCAGCATAGGGCCTACCTACAGGTCTATCTTTGTCAACTAATGGTCGTGTGATAGGTAGGTGCTCCCAGGCCCATATTTGGAGGACTATCACCCCTATCGATAATCCAACCAATCTCTAGTACACTACTCGGTGCAAGTCATAATAGAAATGAGCCAGCATGCATGACCCCCACGTAAATCGGGTTCCCTGTGTCACCAACTGCTCAAGAAGGCGACCCCATCCAATAGATAATCCCTTTGACCTGTGATCGGGATAAAGGAAACCCCCAATGATTCCAACAAGAACAGTGGATAATGTGGCATAACCTAGCTCTAACATCTCCTGCCACACAATGTCATATCTACCAATCTCATCATCATCAAAAACTTAGCAAAGTGCATATGTCCCACCCTGCTCACTAAGATCGTAATATGCTAGCTCGCCCATCATAGGGATGCGTAGTATCCAGTATACATCCTCGGGTGTCACTGTCATCTCGCCCGTCAGTAAGTGAAAAGTATTGTGCTCACTATGCCAGCGCTCTACTAAGGTTGTCAATAATCCCCACTTAATCAAAGGTCAGGGCATATAAAGAAGGGAAGATAAACCACACCTGTCAATTTGGTCTTGCTCTGCTTGGCTAAGGCGGGGTATCAACATCCATGTCTTCGGGAAGCGCTCCCGAGACTGGAGGACACTAAAGTGCTCCTGCAATCAAATCATCTCATCATATCAGTCTCTCAATTTATCTATCTATCAAATCAATCTATCTATCAATCTATCTTGCTCACTTGAGATTTCTATCAAATCTCGTTGAGCCCCTATCAATGACACTCATCTATCATGAGGTCATTATCAATCCTATCTCATCTTGCACGTACATCAAGATAATCAGAACTGATCATCAAATTTCATCAATCAAGAATATCTAATTTTATCAATTAGATAGCTAATCAAATCTATCTTACCCTATCGAAATTTAAAAAAATAAAAATCAAATCAAATTGACAGCATTTCAGCATCTTTAATTGACAATCGTGACGTTTGGGAGTCAGAGGAGCAGCAAATTTTTTGTCAACATCATCCAAATCAATCATCCAAAATTACGTTAGATCATCCAAATTCATCAAAAATTCAATCGCAATCAAAAACTCAAATGATCAAGTCATCAAAAGTCGACGTAAAAAATCAAATTAATTCATCAAAAAATCAACTCAATAATCTGAAATAAAAAAATCAACTCAAATAATTCATCAAAAAATCAACTCAATCATCCCAAATCAAAAAATCAGCTCATTTTATCAAAAATTGAAAAATCAGCTCATTTTATCAAAAATCGAAAAATCAAGCCAAAATGGTAAAAAATTGAGAAAATCATGTCTAAAAATTTAACAAATCGCAAAAATCGAACAAATAAAAAATCATAAAAAATCGAACAAATAAATAAATAAATCAAAAAATCATAAATATCGAAAAATAAAATAAAATTATTTGGCCCGGCTCGACCCCCACACCGCCGCCGCCGCCACCACTCATGGCGCCTGCAATGTTTGTCGCGCTCGTGGTGGTGCCACCATGGCACCACCACCCACCCCCCAAATGCAACAAAAATAATAATAATAATAATTTTGGGGGGGGATGTAATTTTCACAAACCCAAAAACCCATTTTGGCCCACCAAAAACCCATATCAGAAATGCAATTTTTTTAAAAACACACATAACAAAAATGGAGAAAAACGAATTTTAAGAAAACTAGCTAAATTTTTCAAAAATCAAACTTAAAATTGACAAAGCTAGTATTTCTCGAAGAACGTATCGGTGGACCGTAGGCCGGAGGACGCTCGTGTTGTCGAACTCGCTCGAACTTATGCTGGTGATACGGGATCGCCATTCCTTCCTCCAGAGCAAAAAAAATTCAAACAACTGAAGTACACAAATGAAGAGTGATAAAAAGAATTCACCTTTTTAAACTCAAAATGGGGCATTTACGTGGGATTTTTATTCCGCTAATTTTTAATCATCTAATCAACTAATCAGTCTGCCAAGGAAACGTTTTCAAATTTCTTTTCGAGAAATGAATCGGATCGACTCTAAAAATATCTAAAAATCAGAAAATCATTAAAAATCTAAAAATCATAAAAATTTCAAAAATATCAACAAAAATTAAAACATCGCGAAAAATTCAAAAACATTGAGCAAATTATCCGATTCATCTCTCGAGGGGGCATCCTCGAATCTGAATCTATCAGTCAGCATCTGGGGCATCATATCGAGATTTATCATCTCAAAATCGAAACCACATCATATCAAAATTTATCATCTCAGAAAATCGTATTAGTATCATCGAAACCGAATCCGCATCTAAATCAAGATCGAATCTGCATCCTATCAAAATCAATATCAGCAACATCATCAATCGATTCTTCTTTGAACCAACACGTCGTCACACATCGCTTCAAAGAGGGGCAAAATGTATACACCTAAAAATGGTCGGAAGATAGTTAATTAAATACACAATTATTTAATTAATCTCCCTTCCCAATTAATTGAATTCACAAGCAATTTGATTAATTTCTGTATTCATCTACTAGTAAATAAATCTACATGATTTATTTATGTAGTTCATTTCATATCCTCCTTTGATTAATTAATTCTAAATTAGTTAATTCCCCTCATTTTAGTCAATTCTTCTAATTCTTCAAGATTAACAAACTCAAGTTTGTTGAGATTAATTACCATTTTCCAATTATTTGAATTTCTAAATTCAAATGAGCACATGGCTCCTAACTTTTAACAACCTAACCTAACCATCCCCTAACCTAACCCATTCTATCTAATCCTAAGGTCTAACTAACCCTATCCCTTTGCACATCCTAACCTCTTATGGGTTGGATATTCTCCCATTGAGACACACGGCACTTTTGCCACATGTCTCCTCCCTTGGACACTTGTTGTCTCATGAGCAAGGCTCCTTGACACTTGTCACCATAGAGATGACAAGTGTCCCTTCTTCCAACCTCTTCTCCAACTTCATCAATCTTGACCCTTGATATCTTCAGATCAAATCTAGACCGTTGATTCTTGCCACCTCAACTTTGGCCTTGGAATTCCTATAAATATCCCCCATTTTGGAGCAATAAGGATCCCTTGCATTCATAGTTTTAGCATCATTACTATAGGCATTTTTATTTCAATCATCTAGTAATTAGAATTTTGGATTAATCATAGCATGTTAATCTAGTTTCTTAGATCATGCATTTCATATCATTTGCATAATCAATCATGAAGTAGCAACTCAACTCTTGAGTTTCCACCTTGGAGGTCATTGCTCCGCTGAGAGCCAAACAATCCAACACCTTCAAGGTCCTCAAGAATAGAGGAAAATGGGACATTTCAAAGGAGCTTATGGTTTGCTTTTGTTTAGCTTTCAATTTGCTTTGCAATTCCATTTATTTTGTCTCATTATATGTGTATGCTTGCTTCTATTTACCACATTTTTAGCATCACACCACCAAAACATGATCCTGAAATTCAGGGAGAAAAAGTTGGGACCAAGGTGAATCGCCTCGGTCCGATCAACTTTTTCTCGAATTTTTAGGGATGAAAAGTATCGTGATTATAACGTGATCCCTAAGAGGACGTGACAATTCAAGATGATTTGATATGTGAAATTGGGTCTTGAAGATCGAAATAGGGCATAATTAGGGCTTTGATGAATTGATTAATTGAAAGAATAAAATAAAAAGGGGCACACTTAAAGTTAAGGTCTCAATTTTATGATGTGTAGTGGGATGAAAGAGGACTTTAGATTTAAATATATTCATTAATTAAATGCTTTAAGGGAAATTAAAAAGGCAAGATGAAACACACTAAGGCGGGTCTAACCTAAGCATGGAATTGTAACACCCACTTAAGGGTGTCCAATTTACGATGCTACAATTATCTCCAACTTTAGCAATCATATGACACTACATGCATATGCAAGCTAAAGTATAGAAAAGCAAACATTCATGAAAAAGGATATATCCACAAGGTGTCAGACAAAGCCCCCAATGGTATCTGCAGTACACTTGTTAGGAATCACAACCTACAAAACCACATTGTTAGACGAAAATCACAAAATCACCTAAATGCTTACTAAGGAAATGATGAAATTTGTAGGTAGCTATATGCCCCCCTTGTTTCGGCTTGCTAATTAGTGAGTTGAAACAGGGTATCATATTTACCACAGCGAATTGTGAAGGAAAATTGACGACAAATGCTCACAACGAAGCTTGATTCGAGATCAAAGCACATCATGGATCATTTGGTAAGAAAAAGAACTAAAACACTATCCCAATGTAACCAACAACGTAGAAATTGGAGCTCTCTAGCTCAAGATATGAACGTTTAAGTAGGAAAAGCAGAATTCGGGTTTTTAGAAAAAAAACTCAATATATTAAATAACAATGACACTATTCATTTGTCATTTTCACGTTTTTGTCTTGGAGTGAAAAAGAGAATCCCACGCAACACTAGAGATTCCTTGATGACGACCCGAGACGCCCACTCAAATAGATATCCTACGACGCGTTGTGATCGAGGATCGTTCACTAAATGAGGTGAGTCCACTCATCGACCTTTGTACTTTCTATTGACTTTTTGTTGACTAGATTTGACTTCATTAAGTAGGTAGGGGGCCTGATTGCACATGTGACCCTAGTAAGGCACCATGGTCCCTATGGGGCACCTTGGTCCCAGTGGGGCGCCCTGGTCCCTGGACAGGGTGACCAAAGGCAGTTACAAGATCAGGCTTTTAGATGTTGATTTGATTGATTTGATTTGCAGATAGAGTATTGATTCATGATTGTTGATTTTGCAAAAATTACCATATATGCGAGAGCACACTACTGGATTTACATATTGGAGTCTGTGGAGCTAGATTCCATGATTATCATAGGAGGACAAAGAGATACTTCAGGCAGTGGGCCTATGGTATATGTGTAATATACCCTCTATCAAGTTCCAGCCAGTGATGCTCATGGCATTAATGGAGAGGTGGGATCCGGATACTTCCACATTTGTTCTACTCATAGGGGAGATGACAATTATACTAGAGGACGTCTACCACATCTTCAGACTTCGTATTAGAGGATAGAATATGAGATATTAGATAGACCACACATTAACAGCCTTGAGACAAGAGAAAATGTATTGTATTGGCAGACCCACGCATACAGAGACGAGTGGGCTGATTCTCATCAATTGGCTACTTCATCCTACTAGCAGAGTTCCACTGGATAGGAGATTGATGATAGCAATAGCGGGGCTAGCCATATTCCCTAATGGATGAGGCAGTAATATGCATGAGGGCCTCACATATGCTATCCAGGCAATGGAGGAGCAACGTACAGTATTTGCTTGGGACGAAGCATGTTAGCCTCTCTCTACTTGGACCTAGGAGAATATGTTTATGGAGATGGATAAAGCTTGATGACATGCACCCTTCTATAGATCTGGATATTCAAGCATATCACATGCACCAGGTCGGCCAGACTTCCAGTAGATGTGGATATTGATGTGTTGACGTCATATGCTTACCCATTCACTAGACCATGGAAGATGGGTGATTTTCTCTATTGGAGAGTAGTTATAGATAGATTGAGGCCAGATGACATCTCATGGAGGCAATAATGACATATGGATACTTAGCTAGGTCAGTGCAAGCAAATTTGTTTCATTCAGGGGAACCACCTCCTAGAGGGTTGCTAGAGCTTCATTGTCATCCCATTCTACTTCGACCAAATGAGGTGGTAGTTTGGACTAGAGAAGGGCATTCCTCTAGATATATCAATCTACATATGACACTCTCGAGCTATCATGGGACTAGGAGAAGTTCCTAGGCCTACTATTGATGATATAGAGCTGACAAACTCAAATGATGAGGAGAGAGATGTTGAGGTCCTTTTTAATGATGATGCTCGAGTTTAGCGCAGTTACATCACATGGTGGGACAAGAATTACCCCTGAGCCATATTCCCATTAGACTATCTGAGGGGGAATCCTGGTCCATGGATTAGATCATTCGAGTCCATTAGTGAGGACCACGAGGCATCCAAGGATCCCAAGGATACTCAGGATTACCAGGATGAGAGAGAGGACGAGGGATATCAGGAGGAGGTTGGTCTCAAGGGAGAGGGAGTCTAGGAGGGAGATTATGATGATGATGATGATGATGAGGAGGAGGAGGAGGAGGAGGAGGAGGATACACCCAATCATATAGATCCTCACACCATAGCCCTCGATCCTCTAGCAGTAAAGGAGAGAGTAGAGGATGCAACAAGAGATTTAGAGGAGTCAACATTAGAGAGACCAATCTAGAGCCTACACTGATCATCTCAAGGGTAGGCCTACATCCTGAGGTACCTAGGCACTACGAGCATGGAGAGGGGAGCGACTCTAGACCACAGATGACCATGGCATATGCCCCTATTGTATTTGATCCACATTGGTAGGAGGGTGACCCCAGTACATGCTCACAATTATTTTAAGTTAGTCATTTTAATTCCTAAATAATAATGTTTATGTAATTAATCTTATTCTCTCTTCTATAGTCGATGTTCAGGAGTGGCGATCTCTTATCCAACACACCCTATCTGATATCATCACTACTTCATGTCTTCCTTGGTCTTCATAGATCATGCATAGACCTCAAAGGAGTGTGGGATGACATGAGGATATATTCGATTTGGTGCAGATAGAGCTAGAGCTCAAGACAGGAGCATCTACGACACAAGCTTCCAGCGGCCTAATTGGAGTTAGCCATGTATTGGGGCATAGTCATGGATCAAGATCGAAGAAGCTCATCTAGGAGTCACTCACAATCCTCTACCCACCGCTACACACCTATGGGGCCACCATGACAGGGGCCAAAGAGCTTGGGTAGCCACCATCCATAGATGGCGATGATGTATAGAGGCCACATTTTTCTTCTAGTGGTCGAGTTTATATATGATGTACCTAAAACTTTTGATGACTTCTAATTGCAAAAACAACATGTATATTTCTCTTATTAAAAATAACAAATTTGGAAATGTACATGTATGTCTAATTTAATTCTTATGTGATTTAGTGCTTAATACTTCGTGATTAAATTGATACATGTATGATTTAGATAAACAACTTAAATGTTTAACTAAATAGAAGTGATGATATAGAAATTTGTTTAAGTTAACTACATAGCTAATGTGATCTAATTAGGATTTTAATTAAACACAACATGATGTAACTTAACTCAAACACATAAAGAAAATTGCATGATAGCTAGCATAACAAAATGTAAATTCCTAAAAATCTACACAATAAATTCAAGACAACCAAAAATAATAAGATGTTTGTCAAGAATGAAGCAATATAGATTAAATGACAATAATTTAATACTACATGCTTTAAATGAAGACATGCTAACTCATCATACAATTAAGATCAAATAAATAGAAGAAAGAAAGAGAACATATCTAGGCATAATATCTACAAAGATGCATAGAATTTATGGGTTCCTTGAGAGGCATACCTTCCATATTTGCTATTTTATAAGTACCTATCCATAGACTTCATTAATGATATATGGTCCAAGCTAGTTCAGGCTAAACTTTCCATTTTCTTTAGGTAAAGCATTCACGTTGTGTTGATTCTCATAGAGCACTAAATCACCCATGGAGAAGGAATGTTGAATAACTTTATCATTGTAACCTCATTGCAAGGATTTATGATATGCTTAAATGTGCTCAAGAGCATTTATACGTTATTCATCGAGCATTTCAAGTTGTTGAAAGTGTTGTTCCCGATAAGAATCATCATCAACTATTCCCTTAAGAGAAATTCTCAACGAGGGAATTTCTGACTCTAAAGGCATAATTGCATCAACACCATAAACAATATTATAAGGTATGGTACCCGTAGCTATGCAGACACTTGTTTGATAGGCCAAAAGGGCGTAGGTCAAGTGAGTATGCCAATCCTTACCATGCTTCTTTCCATTCTTACAAAGAATCTTCTCAATAATTCTGTTAGAGGACTCAACTTGACCATTAGATTGAGAATAATAAGGTGTTGAAAAATGATGTTGAATGTGATATTTCTCAAGGAATTTCTTCACACATCTATTCTTAAATGCAGTACCATTGTTAGAGACCAAAGTGGAAGGTATACCAAATCGATAAATAATGTTCTCTAGGATGAATCAACATATTACTTCAGCAGTAGTAGATCGAAGAGGCATTGTTTCTACCCACTTTGTAAAATAATATGTGGTTGTGATGATGAAAGTATATCCTTGAGATGAAGGAGAGGAAATTTTACCAATAAGATCTAAACCCCATAAGGAAAAGGTCCAAGAGGCCACTTGTGACCTAAGTTCTTGTGTAGCAGCATGAATCAAATTATTATGTTGCTGACACTTTTTAACAAACACAAAGGAGTCTTTTTCCATGGTTTACCAATATTATCCCATTCAGAGTAACCTCTGAACCAAAGATCTTCCCCCAAAATGCCCCCCGCAAGAACCTGAATGTGCCTCCTCAAAGGCAATCAGGATCTTAGTTTTGTTAAGACAATGAAGGAGAAGACCATTATAGCCTCTTCTATATAAAACATTAGAAATTATAATGTATCTAGCAGCTAACTTACAAATTTTGGACCTAGCATTCTTAGTTATAGAATCTGGAAATGTACCATCAGTAAAATATCTTGAGATATGCGAGTACCATTCATCAGAATCTAGAGCACGACAATAAGCTACATCACTAGGATTATCAGTAATAGCTGGAGAGGAAAGATTGTGAATAACGAAATTTAGATCCACCACAGGATCCTCTAGGGATACAAAAGAGGCAACACATGCCATTGCATCAACATGTCAATTATCCTTTCGAGGAATAGGCTCCATGGTGTAAGAGGTAAATCTTTCTAACAAGGCTATGGCCAAGTCTTGATATTGTAATAATTTATCTTGCTTAGCTTGATATACCATCATAACTTGTCTAATGATTATTTGAGAATCTCCATAGATATGCATATGTTTAGCATTCAAAGCTAAAGTCGCTTTAAGACCAACTATAAGAGCTTCATACTATGCAATGTTGTTGGTACATAGGAAATTGAGGCGGTAAGACAAGGGGATAGGTTTTCCAATAGGAGATATTAGGATAACACTTGCTCCCGAACCTATTCGATGCCTAGATCCATCAAAATATAACTTCCATATTTCATCGACGTCAATAGGAAGAAAAAATTCATCAGGAAATGATTCTTGATTAGGTAATGTGAGGGGTGAAGGTGCATCAGCTAAATGGTCGGTTAATGATTGTCCTTTAATTTCCTTTTGAGAGACAAATTTAAGGTCAAATTCAGTCAACATCATAACCCATTTTGCTAGATGTCTTGAGATATCAATTTTAGAAAAGAGATGTCTTAAAGGATCGAATTTGATAATAACATGAACCTCAACATTCAAAAGATAGTGTCGCAACTTTTGTGTTGCAAAAATAAGAGTAAGACATTATCTTTCTATCGCAATATATCTAACCTCATAATTGAGTAAAGTATGACTTATGTAATAAACAACCATGCATTCTTTACCATCACTATTATGTTGCACCAATAAAGTTGTGAGAGCATGAGAAGAAGCAATTGTGTATAGAAGAAATAGCTGGGTAGGAATAGCAGGTTGCAAGAAAGGAGGATTAGCCAAATAATATTTCAAATTTTCAAAGGCATGTTGACAATCTCCATTCCATTGGAAGGTGGTGATTTTCTTAAGCAACCAAGTAAATATGAAAGCTTGATTCACAAGTTGTGATACAATCCTACAGATGGCTTGAATTTTTCCTTGCAAACTTCTTAATTGGGAGATGTTTCGAGGATGTGGCATGTTAACTATCTCATCTATTTTATTTGTATCCACCTCAATACCTGAGACTATAAATCCTAATAGTTTTCCACCATCCACACCAAAAATACATTTTCAGGGGTTCAAGCGCATGTTGGATTTGCAAACTCTTTCGAAGATTTGACGAAGGATTTTAACATGATCTTTGCGAGATATAGACTTCGCTAATATGTCATCAACGTAATATTCTAAGATTGTATGCATGTAATCATGAAAGATGTGAGTCATAGGACACTGATAAGTAGCACCAACATTTTTCAACCCAAAAGGCATTATAGCCCAACAAAACATGCCCTATGGAGTAGTGAAAGTAGTTTTGAATTGATCTTGAGGATTAATGAAGATTTGATTATATCCCGAGAAACCATCCATAAAGGATAAGAAAGCATGACCAACTATCATATCAATGTTTGGAAGCAGAAAAATCATCCTGCAAAGAATCCTTATTGAGGTCTCAAAAATTGGTTCACATCCTAATTTTGTTATTAGGTTTGGCAACAACAACAATGTTCAAAATCTAAGGGGAATAATCAATAGGGCGAATAAAGTCTGCGTCTAAGAGCTTCTCAATTTCAGCTTTAACAAGCCAGGCTATTTTAGGATTCATCTTTCAAATTTTCTGCTTCACAGGTTTAGCATCGAGAATTAAGACAATGTTATGAGTGACAATTTTAGGATCAATGGCAGACATGTTAGAATATATCCAAGCAAAGATTTTAGGAAATTCGTGTAGTAACTCAGAGTATTCTTTTTCTTCTTCCTCAGTTAAAAATTTCCCAATCTTTATGATCTTTTCTTCATTATAAAGATCCATCATGACATCAATAGTACCACTTATAAGAAGGTTACTTTGTTGAGGAACATCCATTAGCTGAGGGAATTCCTTAATCATCTCATTGTTATCTTTAGGTAATTCAATGTTTTCCCCAAAGTATGCTTCTTCATTCAAACAATAGGGAAATCCATGATTATGATGATATCGAGGAAGGTTATCGTAAGCTCCTAAAAACTCAACCAAAGAATCATCAGTAGAAAAGACATCCAAAGAAGGTGATTGGGAATTAGGATCAAAGTACTCGGGATGTTTTAATGAAAGAGAATTAGGAGAAGAGAAAATGACATTGACATTAAGGGATGATCTATTAGAAGATTTGGTGGGTCTGAAGGGATTATATCCAAGTCTGAAAGAAGCTTCATGAGCAGTGTTTTGTAAAGGAACTTTTATCCCTTGTTCTTGAGAACCACAACCATTGCCATTATACCCAAACTTAGCTAAGATGTGGAAACTAGGACCATAAAGGGCAACCATTTCCTTTAGGGAAGGCAGACTCCCATAAGTTTGAATGTCATAATCAATTGAAGTAGAAGTGAGTTGGAATATAGAATTTGAAGCAACCACAAAGTTGTTACTTAGTTGTTTAGACAAAGTGGGTTTCTTTTTAGGTTCATTCAAATATTTCTCCTTTTCTACATTAGGTTCTCTTGGAGGAACTTTATACTCTCCTACAAAGGTAGGTGTAAAGTCTAAAGATCCCTATTCATCACCTAAGAGCACCTCTTTGGCAGAAGAGGTTTCCTCGAGAGAACACTCAAATTGAGTAGAATCTTTTTCAGGAGCATTGGAGTTACTAGAAGAAACATGAGTATTCGGGGAACAAGGAATACTTAGAGACGCATTGGAGGTAGTTGAGGAAGAATCTTCTAAAGAAGATTTAGAAGAGGATGTTTGCAAGTAGGCTTGTAAATTGATATCGACAAACAAAGTATACATCTTGTTATTGTAAATGAACTTAACTTGCCTATGCAAAGTAGAGGGAAAAACTTTCATGCAATGAATCCATGGTCATCCTAATAATAGATTGTAAGTCAAATTATCGAGCATGACATGAATAGGTATGGGAAAAATAACGGGTCCTACCTTAATAGGTAAGGTTATAATACCTAGCAAAGACATAGCAACATTATCAAAGCCACAAATAGGAAGAGAATCTGGTTTGATGAGTGATGTATCCACCTTAATCTTCTGTAATAGGTTAATGCTACAAACATTGAGGCCAATACCATCATCTATGAGAGTTCATCGTATAGCATTGCAATCAATAGGGACAACAATCATAAGAGGATCATATTGGTGTTGGACCTCATAGGAGGGTAGTTCATCTTGTGTGAATGTAATTTGAGCTTTAGGTATCATCATGGAGTCAATAAAGAAGCAATATTATTAGGTGTCATGTGGGTGGGCAATCTAAGGTTTTTAAGGCATCTTGTAACATTCCATGATGTATGGAGGAAGTTTGAATTAAATCCTAAAGGGATATCTTGGCAGGAGTAGCTTTAAGTTGTTCAATAAGGCCATACTCCATACCAAGAGCTTGTGAGATATGAGGTGCTTGTGGAAGAATAGGTTGAGGATTAGGAAGTAAAGATGGAATAACTGGAGGAGGATTAGGTTTCCTATTGTTTCTTGTGTTGTATGTATGTGCAACCGAATTATAACTCTCTCTAGTTATTTGCTTAGCATACTCATAGGGACTCTTAGTGGGATATCCTCCTTACACAATAATAATTGTTTTGTTAGGAGTGAAAAAAGAATCATTATTCTAACCACCTTGAACCACAAATAGAGGCTTGTTAAGAGGTTGATAATTTGGAGAAGGGCTAGCACCTTGGACTGTGAAGAGGGGTTTGTTAGGTGTTTCGTAATCACACTGTTATCACATCGATCAAGGGTGGTTTGGAAACATGCAGGTTGAAATCATCAAGTGGTTCATAGAGAGGATAATCAACCTCAAACATTCCTTTATGAATAGGTTTTTATTCAGATTGAATGAAAGGGACTTCCTCATAGAGAGGATTGTTAATGATAGCAAACCCTTGCAACTTATTAACATTCTCTTGTTCTAAAGTGTCCTTACAAGGTGTATGCATTCTAGGAGAAGAATAAACATTTCTCTTCAAAGTTTCATCCTTAAGGGGGAGACCTTTGAAAGAAGTATTAATAATCTCTTCTTGCACACTGATGCCCTTATGAGTAGGACCAATTTTGGGAGAGGGAATATCACTATTTATCAATGCTTCATCTTTAGGAGAATGAGCATTAATAAAGGTGTTATTAAAATCATCCTCTTGCCTCAAAATATCCTTAATATGTTCTTTAAGAAGGAAGTCGAGTGTTGGGGAAAGGTCTAAGAAACTAGAATTGATAGCTAGAGAAGGGGTCTGGGGCAATGCCCCCAAAAAAATTGTGACATGAAAATATTTGAAAATGTCCCCTGAAATGTAATAAAGGAAATAATGCAAGTAAAGAAAGCAAATTAAAAGTCTAAAAAATGAAGCAATTACGTGATTACCTAATGCAAGCATAAGAATGCATAAGCAATATGAATACACAATGCATATGATGATTTATTTTTAATTTATTTTTCTAATTAAGAAATGTAGATCTAAGAAGATTGGATTCATGTTGGGTTCACCAAAATGTGTAGCATAAAAATGGAATCGAGTAAACTAAGACCTAATCCCACTCTCATTCACACATTGGAATATGAAAGAGCCTAAGGAGATGATTCACTTTGACTACTTCTAGCAAGTGAGAGAGAAAGAGAGAGAGTGAAGGAATATCTTTAGGGTTTCCATTCCTTTGTTGCTTATGAAGAGTGGATATGCAAAATGCAGAAATGTGATTAACTAAGATAGAGAGATGACCTAAACTGCTTAAATAAACTGAAATACAGGGAAATGCATAACTGATACTGAGACACAAAGTATAAAACTAGAAATGGAATTCAGATGTGCACCTATCACCAAAATTTGAGCTAGAATGAGCTAGACTAAGGAGCTGGGAACCTTGGTCCTTGATGTCTGACTGAGATGAAACTCTGGAATCCAAAATTCGAGACTCTGCACTGTTGAACTGCCACAGAAATCCGAAAAACTCATTGAGGAGGTGGGCGCCTTGGTCCCAAACCAAGGAGTTGGGCACCTCAGTTCTGGAAGATGGAGAGTTGCTTTTAGATATGGGTTTTCATGTGAGTGCTCTACCTTTTCAAAAGATCATGCATCTATCGGATCTCTGAACCTGCACCTGCAACTTGAAAAATGGTGTTTGGGTGGCTATATAGGGTTTTTCCTTAGTCAAACCCCTTGTTTTGGTGATCTACACCTCCATAAATAACTGATAACGTATTGAAAATGTCTGTGCAGAAATCTTATGTGTGTGTAAGATCCTAAATGTGCTAAAATACAAGAATTAGAGTTCTACCCTACGATATGAGCATAAAACCCTAAATGAATGTAAATTGAATATAAATGCTTCAAATCTCAAATGAAATGATGGATCTAAAGCATGAGTGAAAATCTGACAATAAGTCTTATGAAGCTTCACATAAAGACATGAAAATAACACAAAACCATACCAAACCCTAAGGAGAGGTACAAGCCAATCAACAGTTGATGATCTCCTATTATTCTTCAATGTCCACAAAGCTTCAATTGAGGGTACAATGGTTGATGAAGACTTGATAGATGCTTGATTTGCTAATTGAAGACTCCACATAACCTGCACTTTCACTTCATAAGAGGTTCCTTCAATTGCTAGAGTTGTTGGATCCTTAAAATGAGGAAAGGAAAGGCTATATGTATGAAACCCTAACTTTGTTTTTGATCATAGGAAAACCTAGAAATGATATTTTTTCGCACCAAGTCGGATTTAAACATTACAATACCACCAAAACATGATTTCAAAATTCAAGGAGAAAAAGTTGGGACCAAGGTGAATTGCCTCGGTCCGATCAACTTTTTCCCGAATTTTTAGGGATGCAAAGTATCGTGATTATAAGGTGATCCCCAAGAGGATGCGACAATTCAAGGTGATTTGATATGCAAAATTGGGCCTTGAAGGTCAAAATAAGGCATAATTAGGGCTTTGATGAATTGATTAATTAAAAGAATAAAATAAAAAAGGGCACACTTAGAGTTAAGGCCCCAATTTTATGGTGTAGAGGGATGAAAGAGGACTTTAGCTTTAATTAAATTCATGAATTAAATGCTTAAAGATAAATTAAAAATGCAAGGTGCAACACACTAAGGAGGGTGCTAACCTAAGCGTGGAATTGTACCACCCACTTAAGGGTGTACAATTTACGACACTACAAATTAGTATTATTGTATCAATGGGCCCTATTGATAAAATGCAGTAGGACATTCGTTCTCTTCCAAATATTACTTGGGATTCATATCCTACAAACAAATCGTCCTTTTTTGTGGAGTCTCATATGGAAATTTTGGGGACTATTTTGAGGACATTCATCTTCTCTTCATTAATATCCACATCCTTTATATAAGCCCATCATCATTGCCTATGAAGCTTCTAATAAATTAATATCCACAAGATTCTAAATTGGCATCATCTCATTCCAACATGTGGACATTTGAGTAATTTTCAAAGGCACATATTATTTGGATTTAGATCCCTATTCATGTAGATCATGGGAATGGCTTCTCCAATTACTGGTGGATTTGCTTCTTTTTAAGGGGATAATATTGTTTACAAGTAATCAAGCTTTTATCATTCGTATAGGAGCTACTTCTATATGGGGGTATTCATATCCTCATTTTCTCTGTTGTATTGAAGGGACATTTATTATACATTAATGTGACAAAATCAATCCTTGTGGGGTTATAAAAAATCTTCATCCTTTTCTTCTTTCACCAATGCATTTATTTATTTTTATCTCTTTTAAATAATTTTTCTCACAAGGTTTTATCCCTTTCTTCACTATGAAAAATTCTCATTTGTTTGTACAAATGGATACCTCATCAAGCCTTTTATTTGGGACTCATCCATGCATTCATCATTAGGTTTTAGCTTCTCCCTATGTTGAACTTTAGGGGAGGTGTCAGAGTAAATAGGATAATCATCTAACTAGTTAATTAATAATTAATTAATTATTACATCCTCTTTTACTTTATTTCAATTAAGCTAAACTTAGGAGTGTTTTTTTTATGTATTTTAGGTCATATTGTATCATATCATAATATGAGGACACTTTTTACTTTTATAAGCATTTATTATTGTACATTATAATAATCCAATCCGATCAATTAATTTCTCAAGGTTTTATAGCACACAATCATGGCCTTTTCTCTCTTCATGTGATAGGATTTTTGGTTGTAGGTGATTCTTAAGAGTTATAGGGTTCAAAATCAAGTCCAACAGTTGATTTTGTTTTAATTTTCTCTTCACCAACTATATCTATTTCATATTCCATACTTTACTGGTGTCTATTTAATTTGTTATTCTTTTTGGATTTATTTTGTCACGTGTTTGTCTTCTATTCAACTAGGAGGGGACTGAGGAGTTTTTAAAATTTATCATTCTCTAAGGATTGCACCTTAATCCTTTTAGCCATTCTAGAAACTTCATCTTGTTTGGAACTGCCAACTTATTTCTCAAGTAATTCAATACTAGGAGACCTTACTAGTGACTTTGGAGAAGAAATGATCTCTTTATAAGAAAAAAAATGTATGGAATATTAAATTTCTTCTTTCTTTTTTGCGCTTGTTGTTATTTGGAGTTGCACTTGTAGATTGTTCTTGGGTAGGCTTCCATGATTCATTTTTTTGGAAATACTACCTTCACTATTTCATAGGAAAATAAAATACTACTATATATCACTAGTATATGATCCAAAAGTAAATGAAAACTACACTCTTGGCTTGTGTTTCTTTGTGAACTTCTTATGCACTTTCTTTTTTTTCTTAGAAAATTCTAGTAGCACCATATTGTCACTACAAAGGAAAAAAGAATTGAGACCATAGTGAAACCTATTATTTTGATATATGTTGACTTTTATAATTGGATAAATCAATGACCCCAACCTTGTACAAGTTTCTTTGATTTTGAGGAGAGTCTTTCCTCTTGGTCTTGAGAATATTTGAAAATAGTTGTGAAGATAAACACACCATTCACCCTTTTATAATGCTTTTGAGATTCTTCATGTTCTAATTGTGGCTGATATTTCTATACCTTGCTATGGCCATCAACTTCCTCGAGTCTTCCTTTTGCAGTGAAGCCAAGAAAGACTATTTATCTCGTTAACACATAAATTAAACATGATGTCATTATGACCTTTTACTAGCCATGACTATGGTTAGTTGGACATGAAGATTACAATTGACTACTTGGCCTAATTAATGTACTCTTTTTCTTGGAAGATAGTTTGTATACACTAAAAAATCCAAGCATGATAAAGCATGGAATCATCTTTCCTCGTAGATCTATTCAGTGGGGTAATAATATCTCCAAACTTTGGCTATAAATTTGATTTAGTCATATTCTTGGGTATCTTGGTGACAACCTTTCTTTCTTTTAAATGTCTCATATTTTTTGTTTTAGCTTTCTTAGTTTCTTCAAGTGTTTATGCCTTTGTCATTATAGTTAATTAAGACAAATGGAACATAGAAGACATGGTAAATCATTAACGAGGTAATATCCAAGATGATATTTCTATAACGGTCCCCAAATCTTCTTGAGATAGGGTCATAGGCCTATGCACACACTAAGATTTAATATAGACTTTGCATTATAAATGAAAAACTTGCAATAACTTATAATCTTGAGTTTACTATGATTCTTGATCAAAGATATATCAAATCCTCAAAAGCCGTAAAATGAAAATCTTACAAACTTATGTGGCCCAAGTTCATGTTAATAATGTTCTAGACCAATGAAGTTATCTTAGATGCTTTCAAAATGTAAGTAAGTTATGTTAGTGGAACAACTTCCTACATTAATCTTGAGAGGAGGGTAATGCAAAACTTTTGCAGATATTTACAATAGTTACATAAACTTAACAAAAATAGACATAAATAACATGCATACCACAACATTGTGATTTACATGGGGAAAACCCTTTCTAGAGAAAATCCCCACACTCCAAAAGTCACCCAATATATTATTCTAAAATTAACAACAAATTACAATATACTTGCAGTGTTGGCAATTGACACTCGTCTAGTGATTTCTGGTGGCATCCAGTGACTGATTTTTGGTTTAGGGTTGTCATTGATGGCAACGCTTCCTGGTGATTCGATCTGGTGATCATGATTCATCTTATCCGGAAGTAAGAGTTAACCAGTAGGCAGTTAACCGGTAAAACATGGCATCTTAGTATTATTTTGGTCCAGAATTATTTTTGATGACTGCGGTGTTTTGGTGATTGATTTTATGATCTCGGTGAATGGGAAGATCCTTAGGAAGCATGTGATTATATTCTTTTGGTCAAGTGCTATGCTTTGTTCGAGATTGAAACCGACTTGAAGCTACACATTACACTTCTTGAAGCCGACTTGAAGAAGATTACTTTTGTGTTAAGACTAGATATATAAGATCAAATTGATGATTGATTTTTGGTGCATTAGCATTGTGGAAATCATTTTTGGTGCGATTGAGCACAGTTTCACGTGCGCATTTGATTCACAGACAATCCGGTAGTTGACCGAGACAGAAATAGAGTATTTAGAGTTACGACAGTCAAAGATTCAATGCTTAACTGGAACTCATTCTTGAATTATCAGATGCTACTTGAGAGTTCATTTTATTTTATTTTATCATTGTAATCAAATAGTAAGTCAATGAGACTTACCTAAAGGTTGTAGCCTTTCAGACAACTATATTTGAGAAGTGAGCTCTAGGCAATGAGCCTAAATGCAAATGCATTCCCCATCTATGTAATATTTATGTACTACTGGCCATAGTATATGAATATTGTGGGTTCCAGCCCCACTGTAGTTTTTCCCTTTCCGGGTTTCCATGTAGAAATTATGGTGTTGTGGAACCATGGTTTATTTGTTGCATGTTTATGTTCTTTTCTTATATACTTTGCTACTAGTTGGATAAAGAATAAGTTTGTGGATTTGTTATCAGGTGGATCACTGATTCATCCCCCATCTCAGTGATCCCTGATTCTAACATGCAAAGCAACCTTCTCATAGGAGTATCACCAACATAGATCCAAAGGCAACTCAACAATTATCAGACTCTTAGAATACATCACAATACACAACCATAATACAATGCCCTCATAAAATAGGGTTGCCTTCTAGGGGAAACAAAGTGCACAAAATATCCATCATTATATTTATGACCAGAGCCTGCAAGGGGGGTACGCCCCCTTGCAAGCCTCATGCTTGCATATCAACTGTAAAGTGGAATATTGAACCCTAGTGACTCCCCACCTAGGAGAGAGAAAGGAAGTCACTAGGATGATTTTTACTTGGAGGAACTTTACATTCAAAAGAGGGGCTTGAATCCACTAGTTCCAAATCCAAAGATGTGAATTCCAAGTGGATTGCAAGAGTTGAAGTGTAATTTGCCCTCTTTTGCAAATGGGAAAATTAACTTGTTGATTATGCAAGAAAGAGAGATGAAATGGGTGAAATGAGGAGCTAACGGTTCAGGATCGCGCTATAACTTCAGATCTGAGATATTTAGATTGATACATATCTGCCCTACAAATTTGGAGAAAAGTCGTCGGGACTGTGTTTAAAGTGCACACGGTCCTCCAAAAAATCCGCGAAACAAAAAGGGTTTTTCCGCCTCTGTAAATGGAGTCTAGATCTGAAAATATAGCTGCACACCCACAACCTACACACAAAAAAGAAGGGAAGAAGGGTTGTGGATAGGGGTTTGCCTTAGTCAAACCTTGGTTGAGTAATCAACCTTGAAAGAAACTAATTGCAAATGCTTGAATGTAAACAATGGAAATGTATACCTTGTAAATCTGCAATTTGTTGATGATGATCGCTTTACTTCTTGAATGGAATCACGAGTGTTGTATGAAATGGCATGTAACATGACAAAACCCTAACACACACAGATGCTTGCAAATGAATGTTGTAATGCTGCTCCAATGGATGAATGGAGAAGGAGACTTGATGGATGCTTGAAGGCTTGAATGCTTGATGAATACCTTTTGCTTGAATTTCACTTATTATCCTTATTTTGCTCATGTATCGCCTCTTTTGAATGAGGGAATTGAATCTCCTTTTATACATGCCTTGTTGATTAATTTTCATCCACTGAAGGCCGACAAAGACGAGTGCAATCCTCAAAGAACAAATTGTGCAAAAAGGGCCTGACAGACCTATCTTAGGGCCACCCTAAGAGGTGAGGACAGGGGTGCCATGCCCTTGTCCTAGGGGGACAGGGGCACCACGCCCTTGTCCTTCCCTATCTTGGGGCCCGGATAGGGTCCTGAGACTACCTGAGGGCTCAAACAGGAAAGGTTCATGGGGTGAAAGTGCAGGAAGAGGTCTTGGTCAAGGAAAGAGATGTCGTCACCAATGTGAGTGCCTCAAATGTGGTTAAAATTTCTAGGGTTGCAATTTTATGATGCTACATTTAGCCCCCACTTTAGCAGGAGTATGGATTGCGCCAATATTGTTGGTAAAGTATAAGAAGGAGAGAGATGAAGATGAGAGACACAACAACACCACAAGGAGTATAAGACGTCACTAATTTTGAGGAACAAAAAGTCCCCAATTTGAGGATCTTAATTCATTCAAATATATGCAAGAGCACACAAAACAAATAAAGAGCAAGGCACACAAACAAAGCACAAATACACACGACAAAAATAAGATACAAGATGACAAACCAACTAGCTGAAGAGGCCTCGACACTCAAATGTCTCAACAACTGACTGAAACACAAGGACCAATGTCACTACATAAACACAAGTGATCACATAAAAGAGAAAATCTAACATCATCCATGAACCATCAATAGTAAAACTATGAGTTCATGAGAGGAAGAAGAGAGAGAACATGAATACACACTTTGGTGATCCATGAGAAGAAAGGCGAACAAGAAAGAGACCATGGACATCTCGCCCCTAAAATTAGGTGATCCATGGAGAGGACATGTAAATCTAGCCCCTAGAGTCTATCTGGGTGATCTATGCAAGGGAGGATAGTGAGAACACTGTTAGTTCCACCCAACCTTAAGTGCGTGTGTGCAAGTGAGGTTCGAAGCGCCTCATAGGAGTCTATGCCCGAGTACGCTACAACCTATATGTATAGTACAAATGTCAAGAAAGGCGTGACATCTCTCTCTAAGAGTCTATGCTTTGGTTATGAGAATAATCACCCTGCATAAGAGAAAAGCAGCATCATCTCGCTCTAAGAGTTTGTGCTTTGGTTCCAAGAATAACCCATTGTACAAGAGAAAAGTAGCATCATCTCGCTCTAAGAGTCTGTGTTCTGGTTTTGAGAATGACCCACTGTACAACGGATAGGAAGTGGCGACATCTTGTTCTAATAGGTTGTGCTCTGGTTCTGAGAATGACCCACTGTACAAGAAAAGTGATGATAGCTTTCTCTAAGAGGCTGCCCTTTGGTTCCAAGAATATCCCATTGTACGATGCATGAGAGAAATATAGTACAAAGGAGCAGTGTGGGTGCCCTCCCCTTAAGATGTCAACATAGGTTGATGTTGATATTTGAAGGAAAGTAGAACAAGGATACCTACCTTCATCACAAAGAAGATATCCGCTATGCAACAATGTCATAAATCCAAGCAAGAGAGGGAATACTCTTCAAGCCAGGATAAGATAGTTGAAAAGAGATATCTTGTTGTAAGTGTAAAGGAGATCCTTCGAGGAGAAGAGATCTTTGTTCAAAAGACATCTCCCTCCAAGGTGAGTTGTCTTAGACAAATATAACATCTTCTAGAACAAAGCAAAGAAGAGAGCAAGAATTCAATCATTCCTCCAATTGCTAAGTGAAAGGGGTTCTTGATTAAGGATGACACACTTTTAGCTCCCAAGAGGGATGGTTGATCTCATTATAGATGTTCATTACCAAGTGTGAAAGAGGTTGTAGTCAAGGACTTACACCTCTTGTATAAGAGAGAATCCTTGAGCCAACAGCCAACAACTGCGCACAAGGAATGACATCAAGTAATAAAACTCACACCACCCACATAATAGGGCAAAGTGGATCCCTAGAGAAAGAGAGAGAGAGGGATCATTTCCCCCCAAGTTTAGGGACAATGAGAAGAACATACACTATCTTCTCGAGATAGATTAAACATAATCAAATGCATAATGTACTTGCATGCAAGAAAAGACATTCATATATGTAAAATACATGTCTCAAGAAGTGGTAATCTTCCAAGAGAAGAGAGAAAGAGTACCACATATTCCCCAAGGGGTATTAATCACAAGAGCATACCATTGTAAAATAAATGATAATCACATATGAAAAATGCAGCCCCTAAAGGAAATAGTGATGCATGAGATAAAAAGAAAGAAAGAAGGAGTGAAAATCCTTGCATCCCAAGTGAGGAGAACAAGGAGAAACATTACAAATCTTTTGATGGTGATTATTTCCAAGCGATATACCTTCCTAATGGAACAAATCCTCTCAAGGAAGGGATGCGTACTTCTCAAGAGGTCATTCCATGCTAAGGGGCATATCATACTTGCAAATAATTGAAATCATAAAAGAGGTAAGTTTTCCAAGAGAATGGAGACAAGATAAGAAGTGCATTACTCATTAAAGATGCCCCTCTCCAAGAAAAGAGGAAAACCAAAGAATAATTATATGCTCACATAAGAATAACTCTATGTAAGAAATGATATTTAATAATGAATAATTCACCAAGATAGAGATAAATGTATAGAAAGAAGAAGAAAAGTAGACTTCATGTTGCTACCCCAAAGTATTTAAAATTGAAACAACAACACCACAAATGATGAAAATCCCCCAATTAAGTTGACTATTTATGTAATAGGGTGAGGAGAATCATGAACAGAAAGAAAGTGCTAAGGCACTATTTTGATGTCAAGAAAGACATCTAGATCTATCACTAGAGAAATTTGTGCAAGATCATATTGCTTTTGAACAAATTTCTTAAATGTATAACGTTTACCAAGAGAATGTGAATGTAAATCATGAAAAAGGCAATATTCAACTCCTTCCACTTGCTTAAGATTTTTGTTTTTTATTTTGAGGAGGGAAGGAAATGTTCTTATCATACTTCAATCTCCAATAGATTCTTGCAACCAATCTTTCAAGGTGATAAATATGGTCTTGACATACAAAAGGTTTGTTAGAAGAGGAAGATTTATCATCCACAACTCTAATTTTGCCACTGTTTATGCCATCTTGAATATATTTTTGAAAATCAGGGCAATCATCAACATTATGGTCATGGGTTTGATTAAATGAACAAAAAGGACATTTTGAAGAAGAAGCATTCTTGCGGGCTCTTTTGATTTGTTGTTTTTGAAGATAGTTTTTAAAGTTTTGGAGACTAAGGAATTCATCCATAAAAAGAGGAGTATCATTTCCTAGGCCTTTTTTAGCAGTTTGTGTAGGAGGGTTTATAGGGACATGAAGTCCTTGTTCGAATTTCCCAAGTCCTTGTCCTCTAAAACCTTGTTTTGTTAGTATATGAAAGCCACGACTATAAGAATGTTGCAATTGACTAGATGGAGGAATAAGATCCTGGATTTCTTTGAAATCTGATGTGTAAGGGGGAAGAAAAGAATTTGTAGATGAAGGAGGAGTATCATGTGAAATGACAATCTCTTTTCCTTTATCAAGATTATCCTTTTTGGAAGATTGGGGATGAACATCTTCATCACCTAAAAGATCATTTTTAGTTATTTCTATGTGGGGGGAAAGGTCATGAATAAAATGCATAACATCATCCTCCCTACATATACTTTGATGTTGGAGATAAGTCTTAGGAGAATAAAGAGGATCTAAAGATGTAAGAAAGGTAATGTTTTGATTTTTCCCCCCTTGCTCAAGGGTATGTGGAGAAGAAGAAGATGGGTCCATTTACATTCCAATGTTTGCTCTCTTTTAGAAAGATCATTGGTCAAAGAATCAGGTTTCATCTCATCCACACAAGGTACCCTAGGAGAGGTACAAGGGTTAGGATCGCTAGGTTTAGGGTCTACAAAAGCTTTGAGGTAATTAACATAGGAAATGCATTTTGTTAACAACGTCACCATAATGCAACATAAATGATACATGAAAGCTTTGAGATCTATTTGAAAAGAGAATAATTTGGAAATTCTAACAACACAATATGACCAAGTGCTATGAATGAAGAGAAGGAACATGAAATGAAAGAAACCCTTATCTAACACATGATTTAAGTAAATATATGTGAACAACAATCTAATCATATGCGAAAGAGCAAGTAAATCCAACTTATTAATTGCCATTGAAAGTCTCTTAATTAAAATCTTAATTTGCTGGAAAAGAAGATCTAAAATTAGGACCTTTTTATGAAAATTAATTTAAAAGATGAAAGTAGTGAAATTTGAATTTGCTTTCGACCTTATGAGGTGTTAAAATTAATAAAGTAGGCCAATTTTATGGATTTAAGCAGAAAAATAGAGTCAATTCCGTCTCCCGAAATTTTGGGAAAAAAGCTAGGGATCGTGTTGAAAGTGCACATGGTCCAACCAACTTTATTTGAAATTTTCAAGGATGATAGATATTATAATTTTAATGCAGAATCCAAAAAAATAGTCGATTTGGAGATGTCTAGATCGGTCAAATGAGCAGTCAAAGGTCGAAAATAGAAGTATCTTAAAAATTAGGGTTTTGCTTTTTAACCACTGAATTTTCAGAATAAAAAGACAGATTTGAATTGCAATTTTGAAATAAAAACTAGTTTTGAAACAAACACTTAAAATTTTGTACTTCACAAGCTTAATTTCCTCAAAATGAAAGATTGGGGTTTTTATGCAAAGAATCTCTAAAATTTGTAAAAGGTCAAATTTGGAAATGAAAATTTGAAATTCAAATTGCAATTAATCAAATCTAATGATGAGAAATCAGAATTAATGTGTAAGACATCAGGTTCACCAAAATGTGAAGTAGAAAATTGAACCATAGTGACTCCCCACCTAGGAGAGAGAAAGGAAGTCACTAGGATGATTTTCACTTGCAGGAACTTTACATTCAAAAGAGGGGCTTGAATCCACTAGATCCAAATCCAAAGATGTGAATTCCAAGTGGATTTCAAGAGTTGAAGTGTAATTTGCCCTCTTTTGCAAATGGGAAAGTTAACTTGTTGACTATGCATGAAGGATAGATAAAATAGGTGAAATGAGGAGCTACCGGTTTGGTATCGTGCTGTAACTTCGAATTTGAGATATTTAGACTGATACAGATCTACCCTGCAAATTTGGAGAAAAGTCGTCGGGACCCTGTTGAAAGTGCACAGGGTCCTCCGAAAAATCCGCGAAATGAAAAGGGTTTTTCCGCCTCTGTAAATGGAGTCCAGATCTGAAAAATACAGCTACGCACTTGCAACCTAGACACAGAAAATAAGGGAAGAAGGGTTGTGGATAAGGGTTTGCCTCAGTCAAACCTCGGTTGAGGAATAGACCTTGAAAGAAAGTAGTTGAAAATGATTGAATGTAAACAATGGAAATGTATATCTTGTAGATTTGCATTTTGTTGATGATGATCGCTTTGCTTCTTGAATGGAATCACAAGTGTTGCATGAAATGACATGTAACATGACAAAACCCTAACACACACACATGCTTGCAAATGAATGTTGTAATGTTGCTCCAATGGATGAATGAAGAAGGGGACTTGATGGATGCTTGAAGGCTTGATGAAGACCTTTTGCTCAAATTTCGCTTATTATCCTTATCTTACTCATGTATCATCTCTTTCAAATGAGGGAATTGAATCTCCTTTTATACATGCTTAGAGGATTAATTTTCATCCTCTGAAGGCCGACAAAGATGAGTGCAATCCCTGAAGAACAAATTGTGCAAAAGGGGTCAGGTAGACCTATCTCAGGGCCACCCTAAGAGGTGGGGATAGGGGGGGCACCATGCCCTTGTCCTAGGGGGACAGGGGCGTCACGCCCCTGTCTTGCCCTATCTTGGGGCCCAGACAGGGTCCTGAGACTACTTGAGGGTTCAAACAAGAAAGGTTCATGGGGTGAAAATACAGGAAGAGGTCTTGGTCAAGGAAAGAGATGTCGTCACCACGGTGAGGGCCTCAAATGTGGTTAAAATTGCTAGGGTTGCAATTTTATGACACTACATCAACAATAACCTTTTATCGATAATACCTTTTATTGTTACAAGTTTGAGACACCATTTTTATGAGGCCATCTGATACATACTTACACAAAGTTCCAAGAGCTATGCAATTCTTAGTGAGCCATTCTAACTGAGCATTTGGATTAGCCTTAGGATCAGGTGGTGTTGCTATTGTTCCATCTATGTAATGCGTGAGACCTTTTTCCATTAATTTGCTCCATACTTTATTTTCCATGATGCATAATTATGTGGAGTTAAAGGTGGAAATTTATGAGGACTCATTGCAACAAAAATGAAAGAGCACAAGGAAAGAGAGGCACAAGCACACAAGACACCCCCCAAATTCACTCAATCAAAGAACCCCCCCAAAAGTGATGATTTAACACTTTATACTTAGTTTGTGTACAATGGGCCACTTGCAAAAAATGGCAAAGTGGACATCTGATTTCAATTTTACAACTGCTTTAATAAGGCCAAAAGAGACTAAAACTAATAATGCAAGAGATCTAAACTAAGATCCAAGCAAATTACAAGTACCAATTAGGCCAAATAAGACCAATATCTGAAAGTACAATTTCCACTCAAAATATCTGAAAACTGATCATAGATTATGAAAGTAGACAAAAAAACATGCACTTTCAAAAAATCGACACCTGAAAAGGAGGTCATATGAGCTAAAACGAAGCCTTTGAAGTTGCAGAATTGAGGATTGGACGGATTCAATTGAGAGAACCCGAAATTCCGAAAAACTTGTGCACCAAAATTAGAAAATAACCACACCACTGCGAAGAGCACAAAAAATTAGCCCAAATAAAAAAAAATGCACCAAAAAAGGAGCAAAATTGAGCAAGTTATGAGCCTCCAAAGTTGACTCAAAAATCCAAACTGCTCAATGGAGAGGGGTGTAAAAATAATTTTCAAAAAATGCCGACTGGGCGCTAACTGGGTAGATCTGCTGACGTGGCAGGTCATTGGACCTACTGCTGACGTGTCAAGCAAAGGTGGGTGATGTGGCTTGCTGATGTGGCAGGCAGACAGGCTCTGTCGGTCGGTCGCTGGAAAACTAACAGACGGCAGCCGGAAAGAGGACTGTCAGCGGTGGGGCAGCGGAGGTCGTGGCTGGGGTAGCGGAGGCGCCGATGGTGTAGCAGCGGTCGTCGGGGGTCGCGGGAGGCTCTGCAGAGACCGTCGGAGGGGCAGCACTGCACGGGGTCGTTGCTGTCGGCGGTGGCGTGACTGTTGCGGAGACCATCGGAGGGGGCTGCTGGTGGCGGAGTGGGGAGCTGCTGATGGCCGACAACTTGCAACCTGCGAGTACAGTGGGGCAGGGGGGGTCTACGGACCTAAAAAAACCTTTTTATTTTTTCAAAAAATTCCCTTTCGCCTTTTGAATTTTTTTTTTGCAGAATAATAGAATTTTTTTTTGCAAAAAAAAACTTAAAAAATAAAAATAAAATCCGTACCGTACCGTACCGCCCAAATTGGGCAAAAAAATCCTCCACACCCAAAATTTGATTTTCGCCAAAATAGGTCGAGTTTATACTTGATTTTTATGGAAATGGCCTCCCGGACATACCCATGATGTCCAAATTGTTGTAGCATGCCCCCAAAAAATGAAGATCCCCAAATCCAAAAATTGAAGCTTCCAAAATGCCTCCAAAAGACTAATCAATGAAGCCCTATAGGCTCTGATACCATGTGAGATTTAGCTAAGATCAAGGGCACAATGAAAAAGTATAAAAGAGAGACAAAAGTATGACAAGAACAAATTGTATTCTCATCAATATGCAAATGATCAACTGGATTAACCAATACGATGAATATAGGCCTACGTATATAGGTAAGGCCATATGGATGTACGAGCACACAATCATGACATGTGGCTCAATGAGAAACAAGGGTAGGTAGGATAAATAATATAATATTCCACAAGAGGTGGATGACCCACCGAATGTGGAGTGTAACAGCAAAATAAGACCACAAAAGGTGGAATTTCTCCTACAAGCTATATCCCTATGTGCACACTTCCCTAAGTGTCTCAAATCCAAACTACGAAGAGATGCATTATCCTAAGTTAACTTAAGTAAAGTGTAATAATATTCATAATGAATATTTATTTACACCAACAATGGCAGTGAGCTTATTAGTCTTATCAAGTTTCTTAGCTTTATCAATTTTAATTAGATATTAGACTAGTTAGCAAGATTTCATATTAAGTATAAATAATCCATCATAAACTCTAAACATATCCATTACTTAGTTACTTATCTTATATAATTATATTTTTGTAGAAGAAGCTAAATTTTAAATCCTCAAGAAGGTGTTCAGATGGTTATACAACTTTTATAATTATCATAAAAATTTCAAGTTTATAGGCCTTGGCAAGTTCAGAGGTTGGGTGGAAAATGGACTTGGAACTTAGGTATGAAGTTGATTAGGTTGAGTTTGGGTTTTATAAAGGAACTATAACTTGAAACTTAGGATTATAGGTTCCAAATCTAGTTTGAGGTCCATTATACAATCTGTTTTGAGGTGTGTTATAGGTTTTGAGAGCCAGAAGAAACCAAGGACTTGGAACTCAAAGTTCTAGGTCGAAATAGAAATGAGAATTTTAGAACTTAACACGGGAGTGGAGGGTGCATAAGAATTTGAACTTGAAACTTGAGTTTCGAGTTCCAAGTTCTTCTCAAATTTTGATTCCCATAATGATTCAAAACATGTTGTGGAATGTAGTTTAGGAAAAGGGTAATTAGGAATTTGGATTGAAAGTATTGGGTACCAAGTACAACTTAGGATCCAAGGTTTGATGCAGAAGAGTTTTTAACAATCATCAATTGGATCAAGCTAAAAGGAGAATGTGACCTAGATGTTACAAGCTCAAACCCCTAAAAGAATCTCCATCTAAAATAGTAATTCTAAGCTGCAAAAGCCAAATTGGAAAGGATTTAATATACATGAGACATAATTTTGTTTTTTAAACATATAGAAATAAAACAATAAAATAATTGAACTAGATTTGAATGAAACAAAAACTTAATTAAATTAGATGTTTTGAAAAGATCAATCACAATGAGAAAAATTAAAATATGTACATCCTCAACATACACTATTACAAAAAGCAAAGAGATTTTAAACCTACATAGAACGATTAATGAGAATGACAACAATGAAACAACAAAGTGTGCAAGGAGGTCAAGGTCCACAAACCTTAGGCAAGTCCATATATAAAAATCTCTACAATATTTTAAATCAATAGACTCGAATGTTTGATTGATCATAATAAATAAACAATGAATGAACTCAAGGAGAGAAAATGAGTGATTTTTGAATGCAAAAGTAAGGAAAAAGCGAGATAACGAGTATATAGAGCTACCTACTTCACACATTGGACCATTACAGGTCTCAACTACTTGGGTCTTGTGTCACAAAAGGGAATTATAATTTGGAATTTTAAGTTCTAAGTTCTCATTGAGGTCCATGGTCTGATAAGAAATATAACATGAACACTAATTGAGATGGAGGGTGAAGAGTGGAAAAAACTTAAAACCTAGAACCTAAGGTCCAAGTTTCCAAAATTATTTTGGAGTCTAAACTCCCAAGGAAACTTAAGACAAATTGAAAATAAAAGATGGGTTGTAGAAATCAAGGAGCACTTGGAAACTGGAACTTTAGCTTCAAAGTCCTCGTTGAGGCCTAATCTTTGTGAAAAATGTTAAGGGTTTTAGGTTTCTTTGAGAACTTAGGACTAATCAAAAGGATTCAAAAAGGGGTGTTACCTGAAGAACACTGAAGGGAATTGGAGAATGAGATACAAACCAAAACAAGATGAATAGAAAGAATCAAAACTGCAACAAAGAACTAAAAAAGTCTAAGGGGTTGAGCTTAATTGGTTAAAACATTGGGTTTTCATCGTGGAGACCTAAGTTCAATTCTCCATAGGGACATCTAAAGTGGAATTCTAAGTTGCGACTCTTGGTCTTCCATAATGGCTTCTAATATGGAGGTGGTTTCTAAAATAAAAATGGATTTCTAAGTGGCAACTCTTAGTCTTGCACAAGTAATTTCTAGCGTGTTTGCTAGTAGGGATCAAGTCTTGTTGAGTGCAAGGCTCTGACATCATAAGGGATGAGGTTGGGATTGTGTCTTGGGCGAATTTGACAGAATGGGTACCTCTTAGTCCTTGGCTCTTAGCCGAAGATGTTTTAGTTTAAGGCTCGTGCTCCCATATCGAGTAGCTAAAACTACTTTGTGGATGAAAAATCCTCCATAACAAAGTCCCTATACTTAACCAAGGAAAATAATAAAATTTATAGATAAACATAACAAATATCACCACTCACGTGGAACCATTCAACTATGCCACTACATTATTAAAATCTTTTTTACAATTGTGACAACACCCACTTCCTCAACGTCAAAATCCTCCCATGAGGCTACTCTTCTTCACCACCTCATATTCATAAAGAACACTGGGTCTTAGATGTTAGGTTTACTCTAATTCATCCTTCATGGAACATATAATTGCCTAGTCAAAAACTAACTCTCATCAACTTTGTTATGAAACTAGACATTGGAAAATGCCAAAAGAAGCTTGGGAAGAAAGAGTGTATTTTTTGCACTTTTGTGAAAGTGGAATAATTTTTTTTTTTTTCATTTTAGAGTGTGATGCCTTCAAGGACAACAAAGACAATTATGTAAATATTTTGACAGTTGGATTTTGGTATAATTTATTTAATGAGGGGACCGTTGAGAAGTTGGGGGTGCTCATTATTATATTGCATATGAAAAGAAATGAAATGTAGAGGCTAGTTTGATTAGGCGGTTTGTCTCATAGAGTAGGGGAAGGGTATGTGAGTAGTCATTATAGCTAAATTTGTGCACCCTAAGCTCCTAAATGGTACATTGGATATTGAATTTTTTTTGGGTTGTCTTCATACGTGACTTAAGAGCTTAAAGCTATTGTTTAAGCTTCTAGGTAGTTATGAAGAGTCTTGGATGATTCGTTATGCGCACAAAGGTCAACAAGTGGTCATTTAGAGGTGTTGACCATTACCTAATTAAAGGTGCCCCAATAACTGTGCACTACAATCACCTCAAAAATTTGCACAACTAATCTAATAAATATTCTTATAAGAACCAATACATTTTCCTCTAATAACTGTTTTTATCAATACTCACACACAAATGTCCCACTATTTGTATGCTATGGATACTAATAAAGTTGCACAACTCTTCCAATCAAACATTAAAAATGTTAACTATTAGAAATACAAATAGACAACTAATAGCACATATGAAATATTTTAATTAACTTTTAATTATTATTATTTTATTTTTTTAAAATTAGTAATAAAAAATTGAATGAACAAAAAGTGAACAGAAGAATAGACTATAAGTAGATCCCTTCCCCTATTTGTAACCTATTTACCCTTTAAAACTTCTTGAAGTACATTGTTTTTTTGTTCTATTTATTGTACTCACACGCAGTACTTCAAAGGGACCTTGGCCGGCGTCATAGAAAATTGTTTATCCCAACCTAGAGTGAAAAAATAACCGCTCAAAAGTATCTTTCACATCCACTACGGGCATAAAAAGAAAACGGCATTCTCTGAAGTGGCAAAAATTTGAAAACGTGTAAGACGCCGATTCATTCCAGTGGTCTTGGAGCGCATTCCATAGTGCTTGGCATGTGTTTACACCGTCCGTACAATTTATTGACACGAAAATTGCGCCGCTTTAGGCACTTCAGAAAAGATTTTGCTGAACCCCAAAACTGTCGTCATTTCAAGGAGCCATTACCAATCGAAGGACGCCGAAGCATTTAAAAGTTCTCCCATCCTTCCAAACCCTTGGCAATATTTTCAACGCACCCAAACATACAGCCAATGATACAAATTTAATGCAGTAGACAAACCCAAGAAACGACCAAACCAAACAGTCTTTCATATTCATTTCAAGTCCGCAAAAATATTTTCACAGCAAATATAACAGCAGAACTTGGGTTATAGAGCAGGGCAACAGTTTAAATATTCAGATTTACGCTATTTTGAGTTCTGCACTCTTCAATCATTCGCTCTCGCTAGTCTATCGTGGTTGTTGATTTTTTTTCGAGGCAAAAATTTGGTGAAATTGAGCTATTTTGCTGATCTTTTTAGATAGTCGAAAGTACGATGCAGGAGAACTAAGAATTTTTTTTCTATAGAAGAAAGTGGCAGTTTATTTATATTGAATCGTGTGGAGTAGAGAGTGGAGGGTTATTTAAGGATGGCTTTGCAGAAGAGTGGGGAAAGAGTAATGGTGGAGTCGATACAGTTCGTGTTGGCGTTTGTGTTCCTGATGGCAGCGTGCGTTGAGCTGGGGGATGCTGCTGCTGTGGTGGATGTGTACAGAATAATACAATATGATCTGGGAGGTATTCCCTTCGGCTCTCGTCGTGCCGGTGTCAATCATCACGCTGGATCGATGCTGTTTGCTCCCGGGACGGATCTCTCGCGTACCGTGGTCATAATGCCTCTTAGAGAACTCAACCTCACTTTTCTCAATGGTCAGCTCCTCTTTTATCCAACTATATCTTTAGAAAAGAAAGAGCATTTTAATATTTTTCTGTCAGGTTTTTGGTGAGGCTATGGCGGCCTTTAATCCATGGATCACATTTTCACACACATGGGTCCCTTTGGAATTTACCTTATGGAGTACTTCCTTAATATTTGTAAATTTGGGTCACCCTAAAATTTACGACATAATTTTTTCTACCTTGTTACCCATTCCTGACATTGAACAACAATATGCGGGTCCAGAGATATTTTTTATTCATTTTGATCACAAATTTCTGGAAGTTATATTCCTTAAATCATTGCGGAAGCTTGAAGTCTTTATCTTTGTTAGTTGTCAAGTTATATTCTTTAAATCATTGCAGGATTTGAAATCAAGCTCTACTAACCTTGTTATCGTTACACCGTGAGCCCTTGAACTTTTGTTATATAATTTTGTGGCTTCTTGATTTCTATTGAATAAACTCTAATGTTTTTTAATTTTTAATTTGCTTGATTACTATGAGATAAGTAGGGAGCAGAAAAATCTATGGAGAATAAACATCTAACATATCCATTTCATCCTGAGACAGATCACTGAGTGTGATCCCAAATGTTGATTATAAGTCTATTGCATTGTTTATTCTATGAGCTTGTGTCATATTTACATGGACTGTGAAAACATTATGTGTTTAATATTGAGCCAGTATTTTGTTTATTAAAATTAATTATCATACAACGTGAAACCCAAATTGCTGGAAATTAACAGTAGAAAATGGTGTGAACTTCTATGAAGATAAAAGTGACACGAACTAACTGGAAATTGATTTAGTGAGTGAGATGATACGGAAAAAAACCTATTTATTGTTTCAGGTCAGTTGGCCCAATATTGTCTGCAGGCAGGCTGGCCATCCAGATTCTCAGATGCCAAGGGCCAAAATGATTAAGCCAGGAGAGAGTGCAGCCTTGCTATATATCCGTGGACATGCTAGTAGAAGACTAAAACTAGACTAAGGTTTACAATGGAAAAAGAAGGTGAAGAAGTGCATCTGCAGATCTTTGTCCAAATTGTCTAGGCTTGATTGACGCCAAATACTTGTACAACTGAACATTATACACTAAAAAAGGCAAATAGTTATGTACTTGATAACTCTCAAGTAGATAAGTTAAAAAAATTGTCTAATAAAGAAGTTTGAATTGCATAATAAGTTCAAATCGTAACTGGAAGATAAGTACTAATCTTCCTATTAAATGATTCTTTCCCCACCAAAAAACATAAAAATATGCCGTAGAGGCAGTCCAGTATAGACAAACAACGAAGATAAACTCATGTATGAATTGCTGCACAGGAGGTGCAAACAAGTGATGTTTTTTTTTTCTTTTTTCAGAAGTCTATCAAGGGGTGGTGTGCAAATTCCAAGTGAGGTGATCCCATAAAGTTAGATGCAACTGACAGAGGACACGAATGCCTTTTTATCAATCACTTTATAGTCGGCAAAACTTGTAGATCAGTGTAGTTGCAAAGTCACCCTTGCTTATTATAAGAAACTTTGTTGCTTCTTTGTTACAGTGTGATCACTTCATCATTTTTGCAATTTGATTGTTCCTAGTAGCATGTGTTGATGTATGTAGCTAGGTCGCCGACCTAGCTCGCCTAGCATGCATGTGGTCCTGCCAGCCTTAGAAGACATTAATAGTCGGGCCCTAATTGGGCGTCATATGTAACTTGTGATTAAGTTAAATGTAACTTGCAACTAAGGGAGACTCATATGTAACTTGTAATATATAGGTCTAACCCTATCCTTGGCGCCAAAAGTATATGGCCGACTTGAGGTCCATTAGGAGGTATTGATTCATATATATGCAAGGTCATGAATTGAATAACATGAAGGACATGTAGTGTGCTCGGGGGTGACGATAAGAGCTTATCGTCTATGGTTGGGAAGGCAACAGATCTGATGTTTGCTTGCAGTTAACGAGCACCACCATAAAATCAACAGCAAGCGAGTTGCTTTTGCAATTTGGATATACAGTATTTGCTGGAATTGTATGTTATTAGTCTATGAGGTTCCATATTTGGAGTGTTATAAATGATGAAAACACGCAGCAGAATCACATTAACAAGCTACAAGACTAAATTATATGCATCATGTCACATAAACACAGTAGTCAAGCAGAGAGAGTTTATTTGTATTTATTTTGTGTTAATGGGTTTTTCCGTCCTGGCCTGAAACAGGTCTGCCCTGGGCATAGCCAGATGACTCAACATACCTGGAGGGTACTTGGGTTGCCTGACTGTGTTGGGGGTGAATGCACAGGATACATGCCCTTGAACAGCTTGAAAAACTGATATCAAAAAAATCCATAAAACTGTGAAACATGAAAAATTGATTCTCTTACTGAGTTGTACCTGGAGGGTACTCGGATTTTCTGGCTATGCCTAGGGTGAATCCACAGGGTGCAGCTCCTTAAACAGCTTGAAAACATGATAACAAAATACATAAAAAAAGCTACAACCATAAAACATGAAAAAGTCATCCTGTGATTAGGTTCTCTTACTCTTCATCCTTTTCATTTTGTCTATCATTGATATTTCCTACTGGCTTGGCTTCTTGTCTTGTTCCCTTAGGCCCATTGCTTGACCATTGCAATGAGCTCCTAACAGGCCTGACGAGGTCCATTAACTGTTCAGCTCACAGGAGGCCCTTTAGACAGCATTTTTGCTAAGAAGATTCCTGCTAAGACGTGGTTGAGCTCTGTAAATTTTCTTAAATGTTTGCAAACTATTGAATCGTCTTTACCATTTTCTGGGAAAAAGGCTACCAGATGGCTGTTCAGTCAAACCCATGAATTAAATGTGACGAAGAAGGATTGTACCAAGTGAATGTTAGGACTAAACAACAAAAATCTTTAACAAAAATTATGTATTAACTAACTCATATATTTATATAACATATTAATAATATCAAATCTATATTAATTAATTTATTATATACCTTATTTAGTTGTTAGGACTAAACAACAAAAATCTTTAACAAAAACTATGTATTAACCAATTCATATATTTATAAAACATATTAATAATATCAAATCTATATAAGTAATTTATTATATACCTTATTTAGTAGTTGTTGATTTGTTTGTATATATATTATTAACATATTTGTATTTACTATTTATAATTATTTGTTTATAATGTATTTATGTATTGTATTTCTGAACTCAATCATACTAAATCTAGGAAAAAAATTGTCATACCGGTGAACCCAAACCCCAAAACTCTACTCGAACCAGTAACTTGGTGCTTATTCAGTGTTGATACTTGATACTTTTGTTGTAATAAGCAAAAGTATATTAAACCTCATTTAAAGAAGGAAGAGAGATTCACTAGGGAAAATTGTTTCCCATACAACATATAACAACCAAATGACTTGTAAAGATGAAACTTTAAGAGTACAATAGTGTATGACTACCCAAAGATGGAATGTTGTGGTGAACTAGAAGCTTAAGTGTGCTTTTTTCTTCAAATCGAGAAGTTAGAAGAATTAGCCACTAAAAGATTGGCTGCCATCAGAGGTTAAAGGTGAAGAAGAGGTAGAAGTTTTATACCTAACCAATAGACAGTGAAGATCATCTCCCTGGCAACAGGCAAACTGGTGTCAGAGTAGTTTGCCATGGCCAAGAGGGGTGTTTTTGTGAAGTTGAGAGGAAGGGGCGGGAGGAATGCTGCCTTTGTAGAAACGTTGCTAATGCCTTGGACCCTAATGAATCTTGTGAATATGCATTAAGAGCAGAGGAGAAGCGAAATCGAAAGGGCTAAATTTTGAGTAAGAAAGCTGATAACTACCAAATAGAGGAAAAGGGAGTTCCTCCAAGCCTACTACAGAAGAAGACCTAGGTGAAAGTTAGATTTTTGGGGAAGGGGAAGCTTTAGAAGTAGAGAACATGGACAACTGCCTTTAAGGGAGCGAAAGCCTTTGAAGTGTTTTATTTGTGATGATGCCCACAAGGTTATATTTTGCCCTCAAGACTCAAAAAGGGTGATGGTAGCCCAAGAAGAAGAAAATCCTTGGTAAGAAGAAGTTGAAGCTGAATAAGAAGAGAACTTAATGCTGATAAAATCTTAATATTTGGGTACAAAGAAACATCTGAAAATGATTGGAAGAGGAAAAGTGTCTTTCAAACAAAATGCAAATGTAAGGACAAGGTATTTAAGGCAATCATATATGGTGGATCTACTAATAATTTGGTGAGTATAGAAATGGTTGACAAATTACAACTTGCTTGTGTTCCCAAAATTTAACCCCTATAAGATTTCTTGGTTCAAAAAGAATCATAGTGTTCTGGTGGATAAATCTTGTCTCCTAGCACTCAAAATTGGCCCTTATGTGGATGAAGTGCTCTGTGATGTAGTGCCAATGGGTGTGTGTCATTTGTTGTTGGGCAGGCCTTGGCAGTATGACTGAAATGTAGTCCACTAGTTTAGAGAAAATCCTTATAGATTCAACATAAAAGAAAGAAGACTCTCTTAAAGCCATGGAAAGAAGAGGATACGTTTGAAATGGCAGCCTTGTCTCTTGTTTCAACCAGCTATAAGAAATTTTGCAATGAGAACAAGGGATCAAGTTGTTACTTGTTATGGCCAAATGAAGCAAGGGAGCCTAGTAGGTTCCAACCTCCACCAGAGATGCAAAAGTTGAAAAAATAATCTGATATAACTCTAGTAGAGCTGTGAGCTGGTTTACCTCCTTCACGAGGTACTACACACCTTATTGACTGAGTGCTAGGGTCCAAGCTTCCTAAGCAAGCTACATATTGATTATGTTTGAAAGAAAGTGAATAAATGAGAAGGAAGATTTGCAAATTGTTAGAAAAGGTGTTCATAAGGGAGAGCATGAGCCCTTGTGCCACACCAACTTTACATTCACCTAAAATAGGAGGCAAATAAGGAATGTGTGTGGACTCTAGAACCATTAACAAGATTACGGTAAAGTATCAGTATCCCCTTCCTAGAATGGATGACATGTTAGATTGTTTGGCAAGTGGTAAAATTTTCTCCAAGGTTGTTTTGAGAAGTGGTTACTATCAAATTCAAACCTAAGAAGGGGACGAATGAAAGAAAACATTCAAGGTCAAGGATGGTTTGTATGGATGGTTGGTGATGTCTTTTGGAATGTCCAATGTCCCTACTACTTTCATGTGCACCATGAACTAGGTATTAAGATCCTACAGTGGAAAATTTGTCATAATCTATTTTGGTGATATTTTGATTTTCAGCAAGAGCATGGAAGAATATTTGAAGCATCTTTAAATTATTTCTGATACAATTGGAACGGAGAGATCATTTATAAATCTTGAAAAGGGGGTTCATAAGGGAGAGCATGAGCCCTTGTGCCACACCAACTTTACTTTCACCTAAAATAGGAGGTAAATAAGGAATTTGCGTGGACTCTAGAGCCATTAACAAGATCACTGTAAAGTATCGGTATCCCCTTCCTAAAATGGATGACATGTTAGATTGTTTGGCAAGTGGTAAGATTTTCTCCAAGGTTGATTTGAGAAGTGGTTACCATCAAATTTGAACTTGAGAAGGGGATGAATGAAAGACAACATTCAAGGTCAAGGATGGTTTATATGAATGGTTGGTGATGTCTTATGGAATGTCTAATGTACCTACTACTTTCATGTGGACCATGAACTAGGTTTTAAGATCCTACAGTGGCAAATTTGTCATAATCTATTTTGGTGATATTTTGATTTTTTCAGCAAGAGCACGGAAGAATATTTGAAGCATATTTAAATTATTTTTGATACAATTAGAATGGAGAGGTCATTTCTAAATCTTTAAAAAGGGGTTCATAAGGGAAAGCACGAGTCCTTGTACCACCCCAGCTTTACTTTCACCTAAAAAAGGAGGTAAATAAGGATTGTGTGTGGACTCTAGAGCCATTATTAAGATCACAGTAAAGTATTAGTATCCCCTTTGTAGAATGGATGACATGTTAGATTGTTTGGCAAGTGGTAAGATTTTTTCCAAGGTTGATTTGAGAAGCGGTTACCATCAAATTCAAACCCGAGAAGGGGATGAATGTAAGACAACATTCAAGGTCAAGGATGGTTTATATGAATGGTTGTTGATGTCTTTTGGAATGTCTAATGGCCCTACTACTTGCATGTGCGCCATGAACTAGGTATTAAGAATTAAGATCCTACTGTGGAAATTTGTCATAATCTAATTTGGTGATACTTTGATTTTCACCAAGAGCATGGAAGAATATTTGAAGCATCTTTAAGTTATTTTTGATACAGTTAGAATGGAGAGTGTTGAAATAGTAGCTAGCTCGGATACTTGTCAATGGCAATTAAAATACACATGTATTATCTATCATGTAAATCGAACTTAGGGCTGGGCCCAAATACATGTAACTTGTAATTATGTCTTGCTTGGGCAAGACCTATATATAATGTAACTTGTGGATATGACAGGCCCTATAAATGTAACTTGTGGATAGGACAGGCCCTATAAATGTAACTTGTAATTTGGTCTGAGCGATGTAACTTGTGGTCCTATATTGAATGTAACTTGTAGATAGGGTAGGCCTAATATGTATTTTGAGCGATTATGTAATTGGGCTGGGCCCAAACTCATGTAGCGTGTGGTAAAGGCAATCAAGCAATAACGTCTTAATAGGTCAAGACCTATTTGGACGATGTACATAATATTATTATTAAATTAACAAGGCAGGCCGACTTGAGACTTGACACCACAAGTCAAGTATATAAGCAAGTCATTTGCACAACATAATGAATCAATTAATGTACAAGGCAAATCATTCTTAAGACTGTCAACACATGTAATCTGCTCTCCAATTTTTGGCGATCTCTCTCTCTCTCTCTTGTGTGAACTTGCTCCTCATCCATTGTGTGAAGGCTGGTTGTTAGGTGATGCTATCAAGATCTTGTGAAGCTAATGAAGACTTGCCTTGAGTGAATTTGATGCTGATGATAAGGGCTGCAATCTCCATTATCATATAAAGTGGAATTCAGATCTGCTATCTTGCTGGTTGAACAGCAATCTGAAATAAGCACACTTGCCTTGTAATTGCCTACATTTGAGATAATACACATTGTACTTTGTGGCTGGGGTTTTCACCTCCAAGAGAGAGGTTTTCCCAGGGTATTGGTGTGTCTTGTTTTGTGTTTTTATTGCTGTTACTGTTCTGTTATAACCTGATTATTGAAGATTAACTTCTGATTGCTTAAAATTAACAGAGGTGTCGGCTGTAAATCTTGAAAAAAGTGAGTTTTGTAGAGACAAGTTGGTTTTCCTTGGAAATGTGATTTAAGAAGAAGTAAGCATGGATCTTGAAAATATTTTGGCTATACCTGAATGGCCTAACCCTCAAAGTATTACAGAAATAAGAAGTTCTTGTGGGTTTTTAAACTTCTATAAGAGGTTTGTTAGAAACTTTATTGAAAAGTTCTCCCTTAATGGGTTGTACTAAAGGAAAGTCTTTTTCTTGGACTCAAGCAGCTAAAAGAAGTTTTGAGCAGCTTAAAGAGAAGGTGACTGAAGCCCTTATACTGGCCTCACTAGACTTTTTTTCTATAGTTAAATGTGATGCTTCTGTAGTAGCCAATGGGGACGTGTTAAGTCAAGAGGGCAAGGCAATTGCCTATTTTATTGAGAAACTAAATGATGCCAAGAAGGGGTGTGACACTTATGATAAAGATTAAAGAATTGTATGTTATCGTCCAAACAATGAAATAGTTGGAGGCACTACTTGGTACAGAGAGAATTCATTTTGTTGACATACAATCAAGCATTGAAATGTATCAGCTCTCAAGCCAAGTGTAGAGCTTGAAAAACGAACCTCTATGAAGGTAATCAAACCCCTCGAGATTCCAGTCTCAACTCTCCACTCAGAACATACCCTCATGTAACTATGACCTGTGAGCTTGTTTACTGTTCAAGAGAATGATCGTTTAATCAACTGTATTAATTAACTAAACTATTTTGATCTCAGAATACGAAAATATAGGCCATAGAGACCTTTTGGACAACTTCATTAGCTCTTTGTCTAGAACGAATGCGTGGGTCTACAATGACAGTGGGACACACAAGCGTCTTGTATGAATAGAACAAAGAGACTATCATAGGAAAGTACATAACGAACTGTATCCCGTTCTGAGAACTAAGTACTATGAAAATACAAAATACAAAAAACAAAAAATATTGAATATAACTAAAGCAATATAATGACAAGGAGGAAGCAAAGGAGTATCACCAAGAAATCATGAATGAAGCTCCAACAAAGGTGATGATCTTCTCCATTGGAACCTGCACACATAAGATCGAGATGAAATGGTTAGACGGTTGTGTTAAGAAGTTTGCCTCAGTCAAACCCCCATTTTGGTGTTCCCATCTCCATGAACAACCTTAGATAGGATTGTAGACAAATAAACACAAGTAAAATATGAATGATATGCTATTAGAAAGACAATAGATCAAATGCAAAACCCAAAGAGTTACCCTCCTTTGAAACTAGAAGCAATGTAACTCGTTGGAATGAAGAAGAACAACCTTCGAGATAGCAGAGCTTTGTTGGATGTCTCAGCAATAGTGGATAGCAAGGTGTTGAAGTTGTGAATGGAAGAAATGCAACAATGGAGCACTGGTATGTTGTGAGAGTGTTTAAGAAGTTCAGAAAATGCAAGAGAGATTTGAGAATAGCTAAGAGAGCCAAAAGAAGAAGAAATTTAGCCAAAAAGGTAAGTTATATTGAACACCTAGTCGTCCCTGATGTTGGTGTGATCGTAGAGAGGTGTTACAGTGCCCAACATCAGCAAGTGTAACGCCCCAATGACCAGCTCAGTCGTGGATATTTGCAGGACGCTAGTGCGGCATGTAAATGTGTCCAGGGTGTGCATGCATCTGAGTGCAATCCAGACCTAATGGTCAAGGAGTCAGGTGTGGAAGGTGGCATAGATCCTTGTCAAATCAGGGATAAAGGTTTAAAGTTCACAATTGTCTTTAATTCAGCTAAAGAGAAGGCTCATGTAATGTGAAATTGCATAGGATGCAATTTACAACGTTACATTTTGCCCCGACTTTAGCGAGCATATGCATTTATAAAGAAATGTGAGCTAAAGTAGAGAGAAAGAGAGTCGGGATTAATTTTCTGAGCTAAAATAGTTGGAATTTCCCTAAAACCACAGCCTCCCTTCTAGTATTTTGTGTTAAGTTTATTTAAATTCTGTGATTAAGAGGATAGAAGAGATGAAGATATAGTCTGGAATTAAATTTGAACTGCAGTAGTGTGAATGGAAGGAAGCACAACACTTATTAATTTCGGTATTGTTCTCCTCATTGTATGCATGTTATATATATGTGAATGAGAGGGTACGTAGAGAAGAGATATGTCTTCCCACGTGGGAAGACACATCTCTTCCCTACGTACCACTCATAATATCACAGCACGTTAACAAACATATCGCTTGCTTGACTGTTGGCGATTTATTATAAATCGTTTAATCCCAGCCTGTTAACATGAAGGGGTGTAACTGGTGGCAAACACCATAATTCGATTTTGATTTATTTATTGTTTATTGTTAACGTATATACGAATATGTTAACATGTAATCAATTTATGCATCGGAATTTATGGAATTGTACGACTGACGTTACAAGAATTAACATTTTGTTTATCCTTAGAACCTTTGAATTTCACTTAAAAGAAGCCTTGAAGAGACCAGTCAGAGGTGATGGTAGAAATTGCTTAAGTGATGCTGTTCCCATTTTTTCAAGGTTAGAGTTAGAAATCAAGTAAACTTTGATACCTCTTTCAAACTAAATGCCATAGAAGTAATATCTGGTCTTTACTCAACGCACTTTGCTAGAGCATAAGAGCAAGGCTGTGAGGAGGGGTGTGGATTTGCTGATTTTTTTTTTCCATGTGAAAGTTGCTAAAAATTCCTGGGTGAGATGTCTCAAGTCCTGGAACCACTCAATTCATAAGAGGAAAGAGTTTTCCCATGTCTAGGTTGCTTCTTTTGGCTCTCAAAGATATGAAAATCATTTGTTCTTTCCATTTTTAGCCAAATATTAAATTCCAGGCCTTAGAATAAGAATAGCTCTTGAGGGAGAGGAGAATGCTTCACCATTATTCTTGAACGGGCTTTCTGCCTCTGGAGTAGAAGGAATACATATATGGCAGCAAGACAGGGAGAATCAGTTGAGTTTGACAACATACTGTGCATTTGAATCTGCAGACTTTCTAGATGGGGTTGTTCTTGAACGTGGGCATGATCATCACCTTCCAGGTACTTATTGGTTTAAGCCTTAAGGTTGTAAAGGGAGAACCAATTAATTTCCTCTACTGCAGTCCTTTGAGCCTTGATCCTTTTGAATCTTCATCACCTGCCAATTTGATAATTTACTAACCCTTTTTTGATCTATATTTACCAAGGTTCTCTCAACATGCTAAGGACTGATGGAACAAAATTCGGCAACAGACTAAGACAACTAGATGTTATTACAAAGATAACCCATAATTGTGATGACTTACATGGCAACATAATTCCTACCTGACAATGACAACAAAGGATATGTGTAAGATCACCTAGTAGGTCATTGAAACAGCAGAATAAATTTGTATTTATATTGAGTTTTTCCTTAATTCTGTCTTTATGTAAATTATTTTGACATAATATGATAATTTTGTCTTGTCTTTACAATTTTCAATGACATTTATTTCTAACAACAATAAGGCAAAGTACAATTGGAAATGATTTCAAAGTAACATTGAGTCTGCATTTCTGTTTTAAATTTTGTGACAACATAGTCAAATATTTCTCAAATTTCTTTTATTCAAGCAGGCGTTTTGAATTTGCAAATCGAAGGAATTTATTCACAAATACATGCATTTCGCTTTTGTGTAATGCAAATATTAGTTTGTCCCTAATGTAATTACATTATTTTCAGTAAATAAGACATTCTGAATATAATATTTCACAAATTGAAATTTCTTGCATGCTTGCCTAAAAGAACAGAGAAGAATTCCACCTAACCAGTCATAAAATGAAGAGGGATTGCCCACCACCCAGCTGTATGGCATCATTATGTGTTTAACCCTAGCCAACCCCTAAGCCTAAGGAGATCAAAGAACTACACGCTTCCCACAGTCTCTCTCAAGGATACACAAAGGGTCTAAGAATGATCCTATTTGGATGACACACCCATGAAACCACTTCATAGCCATGTTGGGTTTCCCCACTTTTGCAACAGTAAAATCACCATAACAGCAAAAAAAAATTACCCAAAAGTAAACAGAAGTTTCTGCCACCTATGCAGACAACAAGGTGAGGAGAGGATGTTTACAGTCACATAATTTGTATTTTTTGAAAACATCTCAGCATTCTTCAATATTTGTGGACCTTATTCCTCCAACTGTTGACTTGGTGGTCAGCACCTCCTTTGGGGTTCGCGACATGGCTTAACCACCTCTTGTGGATCTGGGTAAGTCTGGTGTTTGTGACGTTCGTTGATAGCTCGAGCTTTTGATGCAACGGCAAACATACCAACAATTGGTATCAGAGCCTTGGGTCACGGGTTCGAATCCCGGGAGGTCTCCTTCATTCCGTCGGTGCGGAACCCTCAGTCGGTGCTGAGGGAGAGATTGTTGACTTGGTGGTCAGCACCTCCTTCGGGGTTCGCGACATGGCTTAACGGCCTCCCGTGGATCTGGGTAAGTCTGGTGTTTGTGACGTTCGTTGATAGCTCGAGCTTTTGGCCCAAGGGCAAACATACCAACACCAACTTCCTCCAAGGACTAGCAGACAACTCTCCCAAGTGCCCAAGTCCAATAGTATTAAGCACCATGGGATTAGCAAACAGCTTCCATGACTCCGATTTATCTTGCATCCTCTTTCAAAATCAGCATACAATCCAAAACAGTAAAACCATTAAAATTCAAAGTGGAGGAGCTCAAGAAAAATAGAAGCAAGACAAACCATTACAAGAGATCAACATTACACCTCAAACAGAAGATCCATCACACATGCCTTAAGGATATGTAAGGACTTGCCAAAGAAAATGCCACATCCTTGGTGGCAGACCCCACACAAGACAATGGTGTTCAAAGCAAAATTCAACAGCTTCAAATAAGGGCATGGGCCCCAGTCTAACATGTGCAGGCAACAACTATTGTGCAGATTGAATTTCCATAGGAAGCATGTGGTCCCCAACAACCACCTGCAAGGTAGAAATTAGAATTGGACAAGAAACAACCTGAAAACACAACACAAAATTAGAGCCAAAACAGCAAAAGTTGAATGGTCACTGTTTTTTTGTTATGCAAGATTGCCTGGGGACCTGGATGCTTTTACATCACTTTGGGTTTACCAATCTCCTAGGGACTTAAATCATGGTTAAGAGGTCCCTTCCAACCAAAAAGCTATAGGACCTGTATTCATCTTCCGCTTTAGGAGCATTTTCTAGCTCTACACGCTACCTTAAAAAGGACAAAGTTGAAATCCGATTTTACACTTTTATATGCTTTTATTTCTCTGAGACATGGGTTACAAGGTTATATCTAAATGGTCCCCTAGGTTCCTAAATCCTAACCATTAACTATCTAGCTGACTAGTCACTAATAAGGTTTTTAAGAATAAAGATGGAAGTGATTGAGAACACAAGGTGAAAATTGGGGATGTCCTTATCACCTCTTCATTCTTCCTCTGCACCTGTAATCTGCACACATTGCACTCAGCAGCATGTCTTGCAAGATAATATACACATATATCAGTCCTATAATATATTGAATTATTCTGTTCATATTTCTAAGTATGATATCACCACATATGTTGAACATATCCAGTGTTCCACGGGGACGCGTCCCCCCCCTTTTTGGGTGCGTCCCCCCATCAGAAACGTCTCGGGGACGGGGGGACGAGGACGCGACGTCCCCCGCCGTCCCGCCACCGCCACCCAAGCGCCGCCGGGATGCGGAGACGTCCCCGCGTCTCCCAAGGAGACGTGGAGATGTGGAGACGTCTCCTTGGGAGACGTCTGGGCGTCTCCCAAAGAGACATGGAGACGCCTCCACGTCTCCTTGGGAGACGTTTGGGCGTCTCCCCGTCCTTCAAGAGACGTGCAGACGTCTCTCCAAGGACGGGGAGACACCCAGACGTCTCCTGTCGCCCCCACTTATATGCAATGTTTAAAATTAAAATTTAAAAAAAAAGGGAGTTTTTAAGTTTTTTGAGGGTTAAGGGGTAACTCTAATTGGACGTGGGCCAATAGAAAAATAACACCCGATGCCTTTAGAAAATAATAAAAGTATTTTTGGCCTCGCGGGGCGCTGCCCCTCGATCCCGCAAGGGGCGATGCCCCTTGACCCCAACTTGGGGGCGCTGCCCCCAAACCCCCGTTGAAAAATATAGGGGGAAACTGCGCGGATAGAAGTAGGGAAAATCTAACCTCCGAGTTTGATTAGGCTCCATATAACAACACAACTTAGAAATCTTGGTATTTAGATTTAGTATTTCAAATTTCCTATAGTCTCATTTGAAATGTAATTCTTACACTGTAATACTGTCATTCATCTTTTCAAAACTAGTTTTTCAAGTACTATATGTATATGTACAAGTATATGAGCACCACCACCCCACCAACCCCCCGCTGCCGTCCCCCCGCCGTCCCCAAATTTAGGCCCTTGGTCCCCCCATCCCGGAAACGCGTCCCCCCCGTCCCCAACGCCCGTGTAACACTGAACATATCATACTTGGATAACGAAATAATCATATCACGCAAAGGTAGCATCAACACACATCTAATCATTATCCAGATTATATTACTAACAATCTCTGTCACATATATTCCTAATCGTTCATGTATCACAATTTCTAAGTGCATGAAGAGATAACCTTAATAGTTTGGTGATATGTGTAGAGAACTCATTTACGCACATGGTGAAATCAAAGTCACATGGCTCAAATGATACTGTCGCATCTTTACAACTCAAAATCCATATATAGATATGTGAGATGGTCAAAATATACAATGAAGAATATTAATAGAACAATAAAAGTCTATCAGTCCATGAGAAAAGAAAGATGGAGTGGGGCAACTCCTTGCCTTAACCTAGAATTAGACTTCCTGGAAGTCAATGAAAAGATGTGCATAAGCTGATCAAGGTAGTATTTCGTTCTATGTCATCAGCATCTCATCTTGCCTGTCACACTGGATAAAACACACAAGTAGTTTAAGAAATTTATTTTGTGGGGTTCACCAACATGAAAACTCCGTACATCAAGTGATATTCACCAGTATTTTCCATTTGTATCTATACTGTTCAAGTTTGAAGCTTCGGATATCTTTTCTTGTTTAGAATAGTATTAGTATTGTATAGTTCTGGGTGGTTAATGTCACTCAACATGAAAGGGGCACACTTCAGTAATGATAATTAGTGTTTTGAATTTTTTTATTTTTATTTTGTAATATTAGACTGGTTGAGTTTGGAAGTTCGAATCCTTTTGTTGCCTAAAATATTATAGTATTGTATTGTTCTGAGTGGTTAATGCCACTCACATATCGGATTATTCCTTGAACAGACTATCTGGTGAACAAGAACCTTCTAGGAGGTCTACTGCTGTTACTTCCTGGAAAACCTGCAGGCATGAAAGGCAAAGAAAGTGAGAGAGATGATGCAGAAGATCCAGATGAGAATGCAAAGAGCAGACTGGCTGAGCTGGAGCAATGGCTGATTCATAACAATTTACCTGTATGTGTAGAGCTATTTCTCAAACTCTCTCTAACTCTGCAGGGCTGCCATCAAGATAGAAAATTGTGAAAAGTTAGTTGTTTTTTAATGTACAATGGAATAAATGTATGGAATGATGTATAGGTAAAAGGTGTAATTCTATGTTAACCTAAGCTTTATGCCTCTTGTGTGCATGAGAAGGGACAAAGGAACCTTTTCACTTTATACACACACACACAAACACTCAGCAAGCTTTTTTTTAAGTTGGAGTTGGATTCGTTGCTAAAACTTGGCAAGTTGAGAAATAGTAAATTTTAAGGAAAATGCTTATAGTATTAAGGAACCTTTTCACTTTATACACACATACACGCACACACACACACTTGGATTCAGCAAGCTTTTTTTGAAGTTGGAGTTGGATTCGTTGCTAAAACTTGGCAAGTTGAGAAATAGTAAATTTTAAGGAAAATGTTTATAGTATTGCATCTCATATCAAACTAATTTTAACTGCACTTGAAAATCAATCGGTTAGATTTACCATACATGTGTAAACAGCAAAATAAGGAAAAAGTGCCATAAGCTTCATACTTGAAATCTAATACAAAAGCAAAATTGATTTGATATTCGTAAAATCTAAGTTACCGGTTTTGGTATGAGTGTGTACAGGTATTGGATTCTGGTATGGCAGTACAACAATTTGTATTTATTATTTTTCATTTGGTCAGATACAGGAATGTGTTCGTGTGTGTGTGTGTATGCATGCATGTGTGTGTGCGTGCGTGTGTGTACATATGTATGTGTGTGTGTATGTGTGTATGCATGCGTGTGTGTGTGTATGTCTGTGTATGTATGTATGCATGCATGCATGCATACATACATACATACATATATACATATAGAATATATGTAATAAAACAAAAAAATATAGAAAATAAAACAACGATACTCATAATTAGCAATAAATAAATTTAAATACCTCATAATTTGCAAAAAGTGGTGTAGGAGCACCTAGAGTCTAGTTACTATGCCAATTAGGTGTTTGAATCTTGGGAGTCAGGGGTCATGTCATTCTGATTCGATAAGGTCTATTGAGACCATTTGTAATGGATATGTCGAATTTGGAGTCATAATTTGCAAATCTGTAATGCTATTAAAAAATTGTCAAAATGTTGTTATCGGGATAAATTATACCGATAAAGTGTTGTTGCAAAAAGTTGTCAAAATGGTCATCGGGATAGTTATCCCGATAAAGGGTCTCTGTTGTAGAAAGTTGTCAAAGTTTGCCATCGAGGTAGTTATCTCGATCAAGTGTCATCGGGATAATCTATACTATTGGGATTGCACAAATCTGTTCGGCCAACCTGTTGTGATGAATTCACACATCGCCCCATTGCAAATGGGGACCCCCACTTTTTTTCGCTTTCTAGGTTAGTCCTCTTAGCTTAGTTGTTAAGTTGTTGTCGAATCTTTGCTATTAGCCTTTTGTTCGTAGTTGCTCAGGATTTGGCCAAGTCTTTCTCTTTGAGATGAAGTGAGGTTTAACATTCCCTTTGCCCAGCCAAGGCATAATCCCTTCCACTTCTCTCGATCCTATCAGTGGGTGCCCAAAACCCAATCACTCCCATTTTCATTTCCTTCCATTTCTTCCTCCCCTAACACTCTTCACTTCTATTTACCATACCTTCTAACTCACCTACCTTCCTATCACCTACCCTCCATCCACCTTTCATACTCCATGCCTTAAATCTCTACATAACCTACCACTTCCATGTCCCTTACCTTACATCCCATCTTCTAACCTATACCTTTACCTACCCAACCCTCTCCCCATCCTAGTATACTCATCCACTACCGTTCATCTACATTTACACCTACCTTTGCCCACACCTACATCTTCTACCCTCCTATCTCCATACCCCTTAGCCCACAACATCCTAACCTCCTTACCTACTTAATTATTCCCCTTTCCCACCTTTATTTCTAATTACCTTCTTCCTACCCACACCTTTCCACTTTATCACCTACCCCCACCCTAGCCTACCCATATCCTATCCCTATCCTAACCTACCACCCTACCCCCTTACCATTTTTCCTTGCCCCTTATAACTCCCATTATAACCTACATCCCGTTGTGACGTATTCACACATCGCCCCATTGCAAATGGGGACCCCTGCTTTTTGCTTTCTGGGGTTGGTTTTCTTGGCTTTGTCGTTTGGGTTTTGTCTATTAATCTTTGCATTGGAGAGTTGCCAGAAGGCTCATTAGGATAGCAGGGTCTGCTTGAATTGAAGTGGGTCACTAGGTGGTCTAGGTCAGGGTCTCTTTGAAAGCCCTCTCTAGGTCAGGCCTTGCTCTAGTCTTGGGTTTATGCCTCGATTGAGTTTGGGAGAGTCTTTGCATTATGTCTAGAGCCTTGTTTGATACCAATTCCACTCATTTACCCTTCGAGGAGCAAAGAACATGAAGATTGAGCATGAAAACTTGAGAGTTGAATGAGGAATTTGAGTGATAGTGTCAAACTCGCTCCTGACCCTTCCAAAGGGACAAGAGCGAACTCTTCCAAAGGGACGGGAGCGAAATCTTCCTTAGCTCTCTTTTGACTCCTATTTTGGACAAAACTTTCACTTTGAGAAGTGGATTGGGAGGAAATCAGCTTGTATTAACCTTTTGGATGCCTTTGATCAAACTAGACTTGAAAATTTGGAGAAAAGGTCAAGAATTTGAGCATTATTGCAAATTTCGCTCCTGACCCTTCCAAAGGGTCCAGAGCGAATTTCCTTAGACTCTTCTCTTGCTCCCAGTTTAGACCTCAAAGCTTGCTCCTATGCCTTGATTGAGTGAGGAATGACCCATCTATACCTTGTGAGCAGGTTGGAACGAGATGGGATGAGGAAATTGAGCCTAAAACATGAATTTTGCTCCTGAACCTTCCAAAGGGTCTAGAGCGAAATTCCTCTTTAGGTCCCATCCTTCCAAGGGTACTTGTGCGAAATTGTTAAGATGTGCTTTTGATCCAACATTTTGAACTAGGCACCTCCTTAGGGTGATTTGTTAACATGTCCTAAGGTGAGAGCAATGTGAGTGAGGGTGAAGTATTGAATGTTTGAATGATATCTATAAGGCTAATTCCTCAAATTCGCTCCTGACCCTTCCAAAAGATCCAGAGCGAATTTCCTTAGATCTCCCTTCTTTGCATCAAGCTTAGGTTCCAAAGCTTTAATTGAGGTTGATTGAACTTAGAGGCACCCTTAGGCATGCATTTGAGTAGGTCATGATCACTAAATGTGAGGGATTTGAGCATAATTGTCAAATTTTGCTCCTGACCCTTCCAAAGGGTCTAGAGCGAAATCCTCCAAAAGACCTAATTCCTCACCAGAGATATTGAATGGTGGTCATGCATGGCAAGAAAAGGATTCGAAAGTCAAGTCTAAAGCAAAGCTAAGTGAAAAAGGATGTGAATTGAGCCAAAAAGAGCAAATTCGCTCCTGACCCTTCCAAAGGGTCCAAAGTGAATTTCTTCAAGAAGTATTGTACCTTGTTCATACCTTTGAACTAATCCATCCCCAAGCATTTTTGAAGGCAAAACACTTGTTTTGACGAGGAAAGGTTGAAAATGAAGTCAATGATGGAAAAATTGAGCCTAAAGGAGCAAATTCGCTCCTGACCCTTCCAAAGGGTCCAAAGCGAAATTTATCTAAGCTCTTGACCCTTCCAAAGGGTCTAGAGCGAAATCCCTAGAAGGACTCCCTATTTCACCTAATGCACTAAAAGAACCTTGTTTTAAGCTAAATTGATGGCGAATTGACTTGATCATGATAGGAGGAGGTTTGAAAAGTTAGGTTCAAGGCAAAGAGATTATGAATGGAAGATGAATAGAGTGAAAATCTCATTATAGGTCCTGTCCCTGGAGAGGCTCTAGAGCGAATTTCATTATAGGTCCTGTCCTTGGAGAGGGTCTAGAGCGAAATTGATCCTAATGCCTTCTTGTTGATGATTTAAGGTAAGAAATGCTATGTTAGAATGAATATATCATGTATTCTTAATCATCTTTTGCTTGTTTTGCAGATCAACAAGACCGGGCTAGAAGGAAGAACAAACAAGGACAAGGAGGACCTATTCAAGTTCCATCATCATTAAAGACACCTCAAATGCATGGAGGAGGACTCAAAGTGCTTCTAAGTTGAAGGACTTCAAGTGTTCAAGGAGTTGCAAATAGTAAAGCTAACCATCCTCAAGGACCTCATTCTACCACATGGAGAAACCACAGGATGTCAGAGAAGAAAGATCTTATAAACATTTCAAGGCGAGGTGAGCTACCAGAGGAGGAGTGACTTGACTGTGAAGAGTTCTCATCAAGCACAAAAGAGTCAAGGAGAGGTACATCATTCCTCAAGTACATCAAGGACGAAGGAGGATCAACCAAAGTCAGTGTAAGGGTACGTTGTAGAAGTAGATAGTTTCAGAAGAGTTAATCAAAGTTAAGCTTCTCATTGAATATCAAGAAATACAAAGTTCCCTGACCAAGCACTAACGCAAGACAAGGTGGCATCCTATTCACTGTTCCTCCAGTCAGATAGGTCCACATCAGTATGTCTAGATTCAATGTACTTGACTCACCAGTGATAGCACAAACTTCGAGGCACCTACCTCGGTTTCCTATTGGTCCACGCTCATGAAATGTAATTTTCTCATTGGCTAAAGAGAGTTTGTTGTAACAAACCCTAATTAGGGTTTTCATCTTGTAATCCTAGCCATTGATTGTAAATCAATCAGAGCCATTGAAATGTAAAGAGCTCTCTATATAAAGCTCTGGCTCTTCATTTGTAAGGGATAATAGTGAAAAATAAATTGAATGAATGATTCAATAATCGGATGATTACATTGAACGATATACACACGTATATATAGAGGTTACAAGACGATGTTCTATAATTAGAACATAACGTTAAAGTAAAAGATTAAAGAGCTAAAAGCTAAATTAAGCTTAAAAGCTAATTAACTAAAAAGAAAAAGCTAAATGCTAAATAAAGCTTAAAAGCTAATTAACTAAAAAGCTAAATGACAATTAAACAAGGAACTAAATATAGGTGACTAAAATATAATTAAATATTCTAATACCCCCCCTTAATGGTCATGCTATCCACCAAGCTGCCTTCTAAATTTGAGAAACTTTGCCGGGCTCAAGGACTTGGTGAGGATATCTGCAGTCTGATCTTTTGTAGGAATGTACTGCAGTATCACTGATCCATCTTCAACATGTGGGTGGATGAAATGACAATGAAGCTCCACATGCTTTGTCCGCTCATGGAAGATTGGATTTTTGGCTAATTTTAGAACCCCTTGATTATCACAAAACAAGGGAGTAGGTCCTGGTTGAGACATTTGCATGTCTGCAAGCATCCTACGTAGCCAAATTGCCTCACATGCTGCCTTAACAGTTCCCCGATACTCTGCTTCGGTCGAGGAAAGAGCTATTGCTTGTTGCTTCTTGCTGGCCCATGTGATTGCACCTGTACCCAAGCTGAAAACATACCCAGAAGTTGACTTTCTGTCATCAACACAACCTGCCCAATCCGAGTTTGTAAAACCAACCAGCCTAGGATCTTTGCTTTTGCTGTACAGAATGCCAAAATCAGGAGTGCCCTTCACATATCTAAGCACACGCTTCGCTGCAACCCAATGTTCAACTTTTGGGGCTGACATGAAGCGATAAATATAGCTCATAGCATAACTGATGTCAGGTCTAGTGGCGGTGAGATAGATGAGGCTGCCCACTAGTTGCCTAAATGAAGACTCATGCACTACAGGTGAATCTAGCATTCGAAACTTATCTAGTAGGCTCTCGGCATACTTTGACTGAGAAATGAATATGTGGCTATCAATTTGCCAAACTTCTACACCGAGACAATAATGAAGAAGTCCCAAATCTGTCATATCAAAATGCTGACACAAATTTTGTTTGACCTGCATGATCAGATGTGCTGCATTGTGAGTAATGATGAGATCATCAACATAGACTACTAGAAATAGAATATCATCACTAGTATGTTTGACATACAAATTGGGATCTGAAGGACTCTCTGAAAGCCTTGATCAATCAAGTACTTATCAATTTTGATGTACCATGCACGAGGAGCCTGTTTGAGGCCATAGAGTGCTTTGACTTAGTCTACATACTTGGTGTTCCTTACCGACAACCTTGAAACCTGGAGGTTGCGTCATGTAGACTTCTTCTTGCAAATCACCATTGAGAAAGGCACTCTTGACGTCCATTTGATGGACTTTCCATCCAAATTGAGCTGAGAGAGCGAGGACAAGCCTAATGGTACTCATCTTGGCTGTGGAAGCAAATGTCTCCTCATAGTTGATGCCCTCCTTTTGTGAAAACCCTTTTGCCACCAATCGAGCCTTGTACTTATCAAGGCTCCCATCAACTTTATACTTGACTTTAAACACCCATTTGTAGCCAATGGGCTTCTTTCCTGGAGGAAGATCAGACAATACCCAAGTGTTGTTTTTCAGAAGACTATGTTGCTCCGCTGCCATAGCCTTTTCCCATTCAGGTACACCTTTAGCCTCTATATATGTTTGAGGCGCATAAATACTGTGAATGTTGGCCATAAGAGCAAAATTAACTGTGTTGCTTGCTCTTACCTCTAATTGATCTACCCTCAATGAGCTCATCATCATGAAGATCACCAATGGTCTTGGCCCACCACTTAGGCCGGAGAGTAGAAGTACCAACATCTGTTGCAGGATGAAGAGTGCTTGGAATATCTGCATCCAAGCTCCTCTGGATGTGGATCGAGAAGATCCTGAGGAAAGTCAGGGGGTGCAATGTCATGCCTGGGAGACCCCACAACTTCAGAGTCAACTAAATTCCTCCCATCAGGTGGAGCGAAGGGAAGACGAACACCCATACTTGCAGCCTTTGGAGGGTGATCCTCAGTGCTCAAATCAGGAGAGTGTTGTGACGTTTTCACACATCGCCCCATTGCAAATGGGGACCCTTGTTTTTTTTTGCTTTTTAGGGTTTGTTTTCTAGGTCTTTTAGGGTTTTGTTAGTAAGCCTTTGCATTTTGAGTGTCGCCCAGGGGATCACATGGATAAGCAAGTCCGGTTTGAGTGAAATCTGGAATGTCCTGAAATTTGGCTAAGTCTAAAGTCCTGATCCTGGAATTTGACTAAGTCTGGAATGTCCTGATCCTGAATTTGACTAAGTCTGGAAACTGAAAAACCTCCAAAAACTAGATTTTGCAATATAACTCCTGGAGGTCTGAAACCACTCTCAAACATCCTGAAAGTATATATGGAATATAACTTAAAGTATAAGAAAGAAGAAGCATAGAAGGAAATGTCACTTATACTTTAAGTGTTATATTCCATTAAAATTGCCCTGATAGAGAGTTCGAAAAGTCAAATTTCGCTCCTGTCCTTCACTGAGGATCCAAAGCGAATTTCGCTCCTGTCCCTCCCAGGAGGACCAAGGCGAAGCGCTCCTGTCCCTCACCAAGGGTCCAGAGCGAAAAAGCTTAGTGGAGTCATTCCTGACCTTGTTTGGACAAATTGAGACATCAAAGGCATGGTGAAGGACGAAATGAGCATGATAGAGCATCCAGACTTGATCAAAAACGATGAAATGATGAAGTTTTTGCCTAGAAGGTCAAATTCGCTCCTGTCCCTCACTGAAGGACCAGAGCGATTTTATTCATATGCACATTTTTAGACTTTGTTTGGACATTAACTTTTATTCATAGCATGAGGCAGGATGATATCTTCCCTAGCAAAGACATTTCATGGTGAAAAGTGAAGCATTTGGGCCTGGAGGGCAAAAATCGCTCCTGTCCCTCACTGAAGGACCGGAGCTTGAAATCCAAAATTTCCTTGTCCTTGAAAGATTTGAACGATTTGACGACTTGAAGAGATCAAAGGAGATATGTTTTATCAATTGAATATAACTTGAAGTGCCTTCATGAGGAAAAATAGACCAAAATGCAAAATCGCTCCTATCCCTTAGTCAGGGACCAGGGCGAAATCCATTGTAGCTCCCGTCCCTCTCCCAGGGACCAGAGCGAAATTCTTCATAAGGTAAAATTCAGGCAAAAGAAAGCAAGTTTTAAGTTTGAAGGCAAGAAAGGAGGGTGAAACTAGACCGTTGAAGATAAATTTGGAAGTTGGCAAAGTGTAGTTGAGCTTGAAAGTACAAATTCGCTCCTGTCCCTCAGGCAGGGACCAGAGCGAAATCTTCATGAAAGCTTAGATTTTGAATGTTGATCACGTTTCAAGTGTCCAAAGGGGACCAAGGGACTTCATTTTACACGATGAAAGCAATGGCAAGTTGATGAAAGCAAGCATGAGCCCAGGACATTGAAGTTCGCTCCTGTCCCTCAGTCAGGGACCAGGGCGATATCCACCATATTTGCCAATTCATTCAAAATTCATGCCAAGTCAAGATTGTACATGGTTGCACAGGGTCTAAGGCGTCTTAAGATGATGATATGCAAAGGTTTCAAACGTCAAAAGACTATCAATTTGAACAAGGAAGCTATATCGCTCCTGTCCCTCATCAAGGGACTAGGGCGATTTTCATTAAATCATTTGTTTTCCTTCAAGATCACGTCAAAGTCAAGGTTCGCAAGATCAAGGATATCATTTGCAAGGTGATGAACAAGGAGTAAAGCTTGAGAGATAGCAAATGTTGGCCAGAGCATGAAGTTTGCTCCTGTCCCTCACCAAGGGACCAGGGCGATACCCACCTTAGAGGGCATTCATCCACCAAATCAAGATGATCAAGCTCGAGTTTTTTGGCAAACATGCCAGTCTCAACGTGAGGATGGAGGTTTTGAACATAAAAGGCAAGAGAATCAAGACTAAACATCAAATTCGCTCCTGTCCCTTAGTCAGGGACCAGAGCGATAGGTTTGTGTCCTTACCTCTTCCAAATTTGGCGCTAAAACATTCTTTAGATTTTATTAAATGCTAGGAAAAAATCGATAAATTTGAAATCCAATTAAAGTTAGCATTTAACATTAGCGCATGGGTCTTTATTAATTAATTTTTGCCTTTTAAAAATCGAGTTTATTTAAAATTATAGGCATTAAATTAATTAATTATAAATAAAATGGGGCGCTTGATTTAAAATTTGTTTCATTTTACAAAGGTCGGCCTTTAAGTTTATTTTTGCCTTATTCACCAAAGTCGGCCTAGGGTCAATGTGAAGGTGAGCGCCTATAAAGGGAGGTGTTTATTTCATTTTCAAATCATCATTTTATCCTCTTTCATATGCGATTTTGGAGAAGACAAGGTGCGAAATTATCATCAAAGAGGAGTGCGTGTTTGTTTCAAGTAAGGCGAATTTGTTATCTTCAAGACATTGAAGACTCCTCCCCCAAGGTGGCGAATTGCTAAAGTGGACATTCATTTGGAGAGAGATCACGTTGAAGCCATCAAATTTTGATTTGTGCCTAGGCGAATTCCTTTGTTTTGCATTTTAGAGTTAAACTCTCAAGTAAGGTATGACAAGATCCCTTGTTTTAATTTCGAATTTTGATCGTCATAGCCTTAAATTTTGAAATTTTGAATTCTAATAGCTCAATCGTCGTTTAGGAAATGATAACTCAAGGACTTATTATGAAGTTTCCTAAATTTAATCTCTAATCTAGTTATTCATTGCAAAATCATGTTGCTAATTTTGAAATGTTGTGTAGGCATCAAATGGAGATCTCATCAAGGAAAATCAAGCCGGATCAAGGACGGTCTTCGCCGGGACGATCAAGCCAGGACAAGGGCGACCTCTTTCAATCCAGTATTACAAGGCGAGGTACATCATCATCCTGCAAATCAAGGACACAAGAAGTCAGAGCAAAGGGCTCGTTGAAGAAGCAAATAATTTTAGAAGAGTTAATCAAAGATAACTTCTCAACGCTACCAAATTGAGTATCAACCAAGTGTCAGACGAGGTGGCATCCTAGTCATCACGTCTCCAATCAGTGAGGTCCACCTCAGCATGTCCAGATTCAATGTACTTAACTCATGGAAGGTGGCACAAACTCCGATGTACCTACCCGGCTATCCATTGGTCGATTTTTCTAGAGGGGACATGTGTCCAAGCAATACAATTTTATCATTGGTCAAGCATTAAATGTTATGTAATGGTTGTAACAAACCCTAATTAGGGTTTTCATTATTGAATCTTGGCCATTGATCTTGAATTGATCTAAGCCATCGAATTGAATTGTGGGCACTATATAAGCCCTGACATTTCATTTTGTAAAGTGAATTAGAGAAAGTTGTAAATAATAGAAAGCAGTTAGTAGATAGAGAGTAATTAGAAATTGATAGAATAGTAATTAGAGTAGAATAGGAGGACAAGGCAAGAAATTGTTGTCATTGATTGTAAACAAACTCCATTTTCATTGAAGTAATGGTGAAGTGTGTCGTTTCTTGCAATTTGCATGGTTTCTTGTTGAGTCTTCAATCCTAGATGGTAGATGATTAGATGAATGGAGGAAATGCGATTGATTAATGGTGGAATTCGTATATCCATACTACTAGCAGTTTGTTGATTGCAGACTTGCCTTGTGTAGTCAACTGGAATCATTCAGCTTAAGCTCAATTTCAATTTGTCGCTTCTTCATTGATATGCATCAACTTGATGGTGTCTATGCCTGCGGTGATGATTTGAACATCATAAAGCTTCCCTTAGAAGATCGCACTAGCCTTGTGGAGATGGTCCATTGATGTCAAAACAAGACCTAGTTAGAGTTTCATCAAAAATCAAATCATTGCTCCTACATTCTTAGTATTAGGATTAGATCTTCTCTTCGCCCTCATCCTTTTTCCATTTTTTCAAATCTAAGCCAGTAAGAGCCTGTGTTCCAGCAAAGCAGATCGGAAGTTCAATCATCAGATGTAAGTCCCCTTGTGATTCCAGCAAATCACATCATACCACTGGAGTTTATCCACACGTAGAGACCCTACTAACCAGAACATTGGAGTCATCCTAACTGATCCTTCATGCGAATCTTCAGCAGTTAGAGACTTTATTCAAGAGAGGATAAGATGCCTTTAGGTATTTTATTCTGTGTATGATGGTGTACAAAATACACGTCAACAGAGAGGAAGGCTGAAAAGGCCCTCTTTCTTCATCAAATACTACATCTCAACTGAATATGAGGTGATTAGTGTAGATATCAACCAACCTATATGCCTTGTGGTTGTCACTGTAGTCGATGAACATCAATTTCTGACTTTGGATCCAGTTTGGTGCGCATGGCATCTGGAATTCAAACATAAGCTGTAGAGCCAAAAACTTTCAAATGATTGATTTTGGGCTTCCTACAAGACCAAGCTTCCTCTGGAGTCATCTTCTTAACGACCTTTGTGGGAGACCGGTTCAGAAGGTAGACTGCAGTGAAGACCACTTCCACCCAAAAGTGTTTTGGAACATTTCTATGCTCCAACATAGACCGAGCCATCTCAGTGACTGTACGGTTCCTGCGCTCAACAACACCGTTCTGTTGTGGGGTGTAAGGTGTGGTAAGCTGATGCTTAATGCCATGTGATGCACAAAAGTTGGTGAACTCTGTGGAACAAAATTCCCCTCCATTGTTGGACCAAAGAGTGACTATCTGACAGCTAGACTCTTTTTCCACTAAGGCCTTAAACATTTGAAACATGAACACCTCTGATTTCTGCTTAAGAAAATAAACCCACATGCGTCTGCTGAAATCATCAACAAATAATAGAAAATACCTGCATCCAGTGACTGATGGAGTGTTCATGGGACCACAGATGTCTGCATGAATGAGTTGCAACATCTTGGATTCTCTCCAAGCGTCTCCATTTGAAAACGGAGTCCTATGCTGCTTTCCAGCTTGACATGCTCCGCAAACTCCATGATTCTGAGTTTGAATCTCAGGTAATCCTACGACTAGATCCTCTCGAATCAATTGAGAGAGATAGTGGACATTGAGATGCCCATATCGTTGATGCCAAAGAGTACTGATGGAAGTACTCCTAGCTGCCATGGCGAGCTCTTGAGAACCAGTAGAATCAACAAGTCTATAAAGACCATGATCCTCAATACCAACTGCAACTGTAGTGCGAGTCTCCCTGTCAACAATGCTGCACTTGTGCAACTTGAAGACGACATCTAGCTATGGTGAATGTTGCATAATCTGACTCACTGACAGTAGATTGAGCTTCATACCAGGTACAAAGTATACATTGAGGAATATTAAATCCCTCCCACCAGATAAAAGCTGAACGTTGCCCTTGCCGACAACAATATACTCTTCGCCTCCACCAAAGATCACTGAATCAGTGAAAGGCATGTACTCTGTAAACCAATCCCGACGATGTGTGAAATGTCGAGAGGCTCCAGAGTCAATGTACCAGGCTGATGATTGAACATCATCAGAGGAGATTTGGGCCATGAACGCATAGAAGGCAGATTCCTTTTGATCAGGATGCGTGGCAGAATTGGCTTTCTGCTTGGACCCTCCCTGTTTGGATTGCTGGGATACTATCAATTTCCGGCAATCTTTCACCAAATGGCCATATATATGACAGTAGGAACACTGTAAGCTCTTCTTTTTGGAAGACTGCTGAGGTTGACCTTGACCTTGTCCTTTCTGCTGGAAGGACGGAGCTTTACCCTTGTACTTATGTGAAGCTGAGGCTGTGAAAGCCTGTTCAGTGGATGAACTAGCGCTGCTTCCAAACTGCTGCTTCCATCGATCCTGTTGCTGCAGCTTGTTGCAAAGATCAGGATACTTCAAATCAACACTAGTAGAGGAGATATTGAGCATATCAATGAAATGCTCGTAGGATCTGGGAAGGCTTTTCAGTGTGATCACTACCATATCCTCTTCCACCATGGTTCGGCCTATAGCTTCTAACTGATCACGGATGTCCTTGATCTTCGTAAGATGTGCCTAGATAGATGACTTTTAGTCCATCATGATAGAAAACAACATATTCTTCAGAAAGAAAGTTCAGCTCTTGTCGGACGTTTCATGAAGATCGTTCAAAAGATCCCAGATCTCTTTTGCTGTTTTACCTGAAGGCACTTGTGGGAGTTGATCATTTGTGACAGAGAGTTTGATAAGCATGACAACCTCTTGATTCTTCACATCATGTTTGTCTTGATCATCACTTGCTGTTGTAGGACGAGATTCCTTGCCCAAAACAAGCTGATCAAGGCAACGATACTCAAAGATGGTAAGCATACGTTGTTTCCAGGTGCTGTAGTTGCGGCCGTTGAACTTCTGACTGTGTTCCAACATGATGTTGGTTAATGATGCCATCATGGAAATCGATGTTGATCAAGGTCAACTGAGTGAAAGCAAGAGACAAAAGAATCTAATTTAAAAAAAAAATCAAAATAGAAGCAGCTGCTGAAAAAATTGAAACCCTACAGGAGAATTTTGGCACGAATTCCAAGGAATTTCGAGGTTTGGATGAAACCCCAAAATTAAAATTTTCTGCACACTTAAAACAGCATAAATGGTGCCCAAAAAGAAACAGCAAAAATCCCAACGTGCACAGAAATAGCAGAAATTGTGAACTGTTTTTAAATTCCAAGGCAAATTTGCTGGCACAAAATTTGAGGTGCGGAAAACGAGGCACCCAGAAAAATCTGAGACCAACCCAAAGAAGCTCTCGAAAAACCCACCAAGAATCTGAAAACAGAATGCAAATCCGACAACTCAAAAATTGAGGCACGAAAAACGATGCACCCAAAAAATCTGACGATGACCCAGTTGAGGTCTCAAAAAACCCACCAAGAATCTGTAACCAGAATAAAATTTCGACTGGAACTGAAGGGTCAAAACCCTAGTCAAAAATTGCAGAAACCCTAGGAAAATTTTCAACCTGCAAAAATAAATCTGCTCTTTTTAAAAAAAAAAAAAGTTTTAAAAAAATCTCTTCAATAAAAACTTCGAAAAATTTTAATAACAAAAAATTCGAAATTTTTAATTTCCATGCTCTGATACCATGAAAAATCAATTGAATGAATGATTCAATAATCAGATGATTACATTGAACGATATACACACGTATATATAGAGGTTACAAGACGATGTTCTATAATTAGAACATAACGTTAAAGTAAAAGATTAAAGAGCTAAAAGCTAAATTAAGCTTAAAAGCTAATTAACTAAAAAGAAAAAGCTAAATGCTAAATAAAGCTTAAAAGCTATTTAACTAAAAAGCTAAATGACCTTTAAACAAGGAACTAAATATAATTAAATATTCTAATAAATAGGGGTTTAATAGTTAGTAAATAGAGGTTAGAATAGCTAGTGATCAATAGAGAGTAAATAGCAATTAGAGTAGATTAGGAAGAGAAGGCAAGAAATTGTTGCCTTGATTGTAAATGAACTCCGTTTTCATTGAAGTTATGGTGTGAAGTGTGTTGTTTCTTTGCAATATGCATGGTTTCTTGTTGAATCTTCATTTTAGATGGTAAATGATTAGATTGAATGAATGAAGTTACTGAATGCACTCGCGTGGAATCCCCCTAGTCCAAACCACTAGCCTCTTACTGATTGTAAGTGCTCCCTGTGTGGTCAACTGGCATTGAATGAGCTTAATCTCGAATTGTTATGCGTCTATTGTTCATACAGTAACTTGAATGGTGATCAATGTTTAACGGTGATGATTTGAACATCTTCAAAACTACCCTAAAAGATCCCACTGTGCTGGTGTTGAATTGTTCAGTTTGATGGTGAGACCTATCCCAGTAGGACTCCACCTAGTCGTTCATCTATCTTCTTACATTCTAGGTCGTAGAATAGATTTCCTGAACCCTCAATCTTTTACTATTTCTTTATTTCCTAGTGAGTTGATAGGACTTAAGTTCCAAAAGATTAAACGCTCAGGCATTCTAATGTAAGTCCCCTTGTGATTCCAGCATAATCACATCAGACCAAATTGAGCTCATCCACACGTAGAGAACCTACATACCAGAACCTTGGAGTTGTGTTGACGTGTATTTTGTACACAATCATACACAGAATAAAATACCTAAAGGCATCTTATCCTCTCTTGAGAAAATAGTCTCTAACTGCTGAAGATTCGCGTAAAGGATCAGTTAGGTAGACTCCAAGGTTCTTTTAGTGGGGTCTCCACGTGTGGACAAGCTCCAGTGGTATGATGTGATTTGCTGGAATCACAAGGGGACTTACATTGAACTTCCGATCTGCTTTGCTGGACACAGGCTCTTACTAACTTAGATTAAAAAAATGGAAAAAGGATAAGGGCGAAGAGAGGATCTAATCCTAATACTAAGAATGTAGGAGCAATGATTGATTTTTGATGAAACTCTAACTAGGTCTTGTTTTGACATCAATGGAACATCTACACAAGACTAGTGCAATCTTCTATGGGAAGCTTTATGATGTTCAAATCATCACCGCAGGCATAGATACCATCCAAGTTGATGCATACCAATGAAGAGGCGACAAATTGAAATTGAGCTTAAGCTGAACGATTCCAGTCGACTACACAAGGCAAGTTTGCAATCAACAAATTGCTAGTAGTATGGATATACGAATTTCACCATTAATCAAGCACATTTCCTCCATTCATCTAATTATCTACCATCTAAGATTGAAGACTTCAACAAGAAACCATGCAAATTGCAAGAAAACGACATATTTCACCATTACTTCAATGAAAATGGAGTTTGTTTACAATCAATGGCAACAATTTCTTGCCTTGTCCTCCTATTCTACTCTAATTGCTATTCTATCAACTATATTCTAACTCTTCCAACTATTTACAACTCTCTCTAATCATCTAAAAATTTCTTCTTACAAAATGAAATGCCTGGGCTTATATAGTGCCCACAATACAATTTGATGGCTTAGATCAATTCAAGATCAATGGCCAAGATTTTACAATGAAAACCCTAATTAGGGTTTGTTACAACCATTACATAACATTTAATGCTTGACCAATGATAAAATTGTATTGCTTGGACACATGTCCCTTTTAGAAAAATCGACCAATGGATAGCCGGGGTAGGTACATCGGAGTTTGTGCCACCTTCCATGAGTTAAGTACATTGAATCTGGACATGCTGAGATGGACCTCACTGATTGGAGAAATGATGACTAGGATGCCACCTCATCTGACACTTGTAACTTTGGTAAATATTCAACTTGATGTTGTTGAGAAGCTTTCTTTAATTAATTCATCTAGAACTATTTTGCTTCTTCAACGAGCCCTTGTTCTAACTCCCTGCGTCTTTGATGTGCAGGAAGATGATGTACCTCGCCTTGGAACGCTGGATTGCCCTTGATGATGTTAGTCCAAAGAAGGTCGTCCATGTCCTGGCTTGATCGTCCTGGCGAAGACCGTCCTGGATCCGGCTTGATTTTCCTTGATGAGACCTCCATTTGATGCCTACAAAACATTTCAAAATTAGTACCATGATTTTGCAATACATAACATAAATTAGAGAGCAATTTTTTAGGAAACTTAATGATAAGTCCTTTATTAATCATTTCCTAAAAAAGACTGAGCTAAGGCAAAACAAAATTCCAAAATTTAAAATTAAGGAAATGACGATGAACAATTCAAAATCAAGACAATAAATCCATATCGTCATACCTCTTTGAGAGCTTAACTCTAGAATGCAAAATAAAGGAATTCGCCTAGGCAAAATTTGAAATTCGATAGTCTTGATGTGATCTTCAAAAGAACGTTCCTCTTATCAACTTCGCCACCCTTCAAGTCTTTGATGTGTTCTTCAATGTCCTTGGCAAGTTCGCCTAACTTGAAACTTCAAGTTCGCCTCTCCTTTGGATAGATGTTTCGCACCACCTTTGATTGAATTCGCTCCTCTTCTTGAATGATAATTTCGCCCTTCCTTTGTATGAAATTCGCTCCTCTTTTGCCTTCTCCAAGTTGCATATGAGAGATGATAAATGATGATGTGAAAATGAAATAAACACCTTCCTTTATAGGCGCTCACCTTCATATTGACCTTAGGCCGACTTTTTGCAAAATATAGCAATTAAAACGATTTTTAAATAAATAATAAAGGCCGACCTTGACAAAATAAACCCAAGCGCTCCCTTTTGATTTTTATTAAATTAATAATTAATTATTAAATGCCTTTATTTTTAATTAATAAATTTCGATTTTTTACAAAGGCAAAAAATAATTAATAAATACATACCATGCGCTATTTAAATGCTTTTAATTAAATATCGATTTTTTTCTAGCATTTAAATAAATTTAAAAAATGTTTGTTTAGCGCCCAAAAATGAAAAAGTGGGAAGATACGTACCTCATCGCCCTGGTCCCTGACTGAGGGACAGGAGCGATTTTGCTCTTGTGGGCCTCATTTCACTTCATCACCTTCGAAAATTATATTCAACGGATTCGCAATGCCTCCTTTCATTCATTCATGCCTTGAGATCGGTTGAAATTTGGCGAGAAAATCATCTACAACAAAAATCGCTCTGGTCCCTTCCTGAGGGACAGGAGCGAACTTAAGCATTTTGGTCCTTTGTTGACGTTTGATAATCTTCAATTTGTCTTCAACGGGTTCGATTGACCTCCTTTCTTGCCTTCGAACATAAAATTTGCTTGATCTTTGCCCAGATCGTACCTTATGAAGAACTTCGCTCTGGTCCTTCAGTGAGGGACAGGAGCGAATTTGACCCTCTAGGCAAAACTTCATCATTTCATTGTTTTTTGATCAAGTCGGGATGTTCTATCATGCTCATTTCGTCCTTCACCATGCCTTTGATGTCTCGATTCGTCCAAACAAGGTCAGGAATGGCTCAACTAAGCATTTTCGCTCTGGTCCCTTGGTGAGGGACACGAGCGATTCGCCTTGGTCCCTTGGAGAGGGACACGAGCGCATTTCGCTCTGGACCCTTGGAGAAGGACAGGAGCGAAATTTGACATTTCGCACTCTCGATCAGGACAATTTTAATGGAATATAACATTTAAGTATAAGTGACATTTCCTTCTATGTTTCTTCTTTCTTATACTTTAAGTTATATTCCATATATACTTTCAGGATGTTTGAGAGTGGTTTCAGACCTCCAGGAGTTATATTGCAAAATCTAGTTTTTGGAGGTTTTTCAGTTTCCAGACTTAGTCAAATTTCAGGATCAGGACATTCCAGACTTAGCCAAATTTCAGGATCAGGACCTCACTCAAGCCGGACTTGCTACCCTGTTGATCTCCCCGACAGCACTTCAAGTTATATTCATTTGATAAAATGTACCTCTTTGGACCTTCTCACATCGTCAAGACGTTAAAATTTTGCAAGGACAAAGCAAAATTGGATTTGTCGCTCCGGTCCTTCACTGAGGGACAGGAGCGATTTAGGCAATTAGCACTGTTATGGACGTCCCAAAAATCTTCAATTTATATTCAACGCATTTATCTCATGTTTTTCCTTGTTTTTGAACGTAAACTTGCCTTGACCTTTGTCTGGATTTTGCATAATGAAGGAAATCGCTCTGGTCCCTGGGAGAGGGACGAGAGCTACAAGGTACCTCGCCCTGGTCCCTTGGAGAGGGACAGGAGCGATTTGGTCAATATAGGTCATTCTCCTTCGTTTTTGCATCTCAAATTATATTCATTTGGCAAAGCATCTTCCTTTGGACGTCCTCAAATCATTAAGTCATCAAAATCTTGCAAGGACAAGGCGAAATTGAATTTGTAGCTCCGGTCCTTCACTGAGGGAGAGGAGCGATCTTTCCCCTGGAGGCATTTCTGTGCTCATGAAAATCTTCAATTTATATTCAATGGAAAGATCTCGCCTTTCTCCATCACTTCCAATTCGTAATTCATCTTGACCCTGCAGGAATAGTAAAATATTTGAAAACGAGCTCCCGTCCTTCACTAAGGGACAGGAGCGATTTTGCTCCTACAGGCCAAAATAACATGATTTTACACATTTTAACACTTCACAAGGCGAAAACAAATCATTTGAGATGCCTAGGATCAAAAATCAAAAATGTCAAAATTTGGTCAAAAATATTCAATTGGACAAAAAATCACATTTCATCTTCAACACTTAGACAAATTTAAGCTCTGCATCAACATTCCAATTGAAAATTAGACCATTCTGGCGAATTCATTGCATTCAAAATTTGCATTCTAGAAAAGGAAAATCAAAAAGCTCCCAAATCCGACTGGATTCTGGTCCGAAAAGACAGTAATTAAAACCCTAAGGCTTGACCCTAAATCCAGACAACTAACAAACTAACAAAACCCTAAAAAAACAAAGCGAAAACGAGCAAAACGAGCAAAAAAAACATGGGTCCCCATTTGCAATGGGGCGATGTGTGAAAACGTCACAACAAGTTGCCTCAATTGATCCTTAGGCGAAATCTTCAGCATTCGAGGAAACTTTGTTCAAGAGAGGATAAGATGCCTTGGTATTGTATTCTGTGTTCGCATGTGCATAAAAAACACATCAACACATCCCTTTTACCCTTTCATTACCCCCTTATACCTCCCACTCCACTTTATTCCCCAACATATCCTAACTCCAACCCTTCCTCCCACATCCTAAACCTCATTCCCCCCCACGTATCTCCTACTTCCATCATTTATATCCCTTATGTCCCCCTTTCCTCCAACATCCCATTCCCCCCTCTTTCTCCACGTAGCTGCTCCCCTTAAACATTTCGTAGCCACTTTCCTCACATTTCTTTCACACATACTGGGCCCCACACACTCCAAAATGGGGAATTAAATAAGTCTTTTAAGGACTCTCCTGCTGGGCACTACACACTCCAAAATGGGGAATTAAATAAGTCTTTTAAGGACTCTCCTGCTGGGCCCCACAAAATCAGAGATGGAAATTTTAAAAGTTTTCACATGTCTTTGCCACATAATTTCTGGGACCCACCATCCACTGGCTGAAAATGTAATTTTTTTCGGGTCTTTGGCATTGCATGGCCCCACCGAAATTTTGGAGTGGAGAAAAAGTTTCTTAAGGCATATTTAAAAGGTAAAACAGATAGCATCCACCTCACCATCCACAGCACATGCCTAAGCCCCTTCAATCCACGTTAAACCATGAGGCAAGGTGTGGCAATAAAAGGATACAGAGCTGGCCTTTGAGTGCAGATGTGTCACTTTGCTGGACTTTGAGTGCAGATGTGTCAGTTTGATAGGGATAGAGTCAGAAAGACCCTAATATCCAACGCAAATTACATCATTGAACAGCCCAGACTCTTCCAAAAAGCAGCATATTCATCTTCCACAGAGCAAAATCTCTTCAATTACAGTGAATTTATTGAATGATATTATCCTTCTCTTGATCAGATTTAGTGAAGAATCACAAAAAATTAGAGGTAAAAGCAAAAGGGCAGGAATTTCATTGTATTGTCAGATATGGAGAAACAACAGCAAGTTTGAGCAAGGATCAGACATTAATGAGAATTTCCAAGTTCTGATTTGATGTTTAGCTAGGAAAAGGAGAATAGGTTATTCATTTCAAACATCAAATAGTGCAGATTGAGAGACAACTCCAACAATAGAACAAATGGATGCTCAAAATCAGACCTACAAGCAGTCAATCAGACCCAAGATGACAAGTATATAATTTAACCAATCCAAGTTATGGTTTGCAGAGGAAGTCAAAATGACTGATCATACCATGAGGTGCAGAGATGGCTCAGAAAACCAATCACATCAAAAGTTACAAAGTTCTTTCTAAAACCTTGGCTAGGCTTTCATCTACAAACAAAGTTGAAAAACCATCTCCAAAAAACAAAGTTAGATCAAGTGTTGCAAAGGGGTGTGTTCAAAAACTGATCAAGTTGAGAAGTGCAAAGGAGGTTATTCTGATTGCTAAATACAAACTAGAGCAATCTGACTGAATTTCATTAGATTCAGGTCCTTGGCATTAAGATCCAAGTGAAATTCCTCTTTGTGCATTCTCAAGGGTCAAGTGAATATGTCTTCTCATTCAAATGGTTTAAATGCTTAAGATAGGATTCAATGAAGCAAAGGCAAGTGAAAAGATTGAATGAGGAATTTGGCATTTCGCTCTTGTACCTTTCAAAGGGACAGGAGCGATTTTCACCCTAAGCCATGTACATTGCTCTCAAATCAGAGCGAATTCTTCCAAAGCCTCCCTCTTGCTTCCAATTTGGATCAAACTCATGCTTCGAAGCTTTGATGAAGGAGAAATTGACTTATACATGTCTTTGAAAGAGAATTGAAATAAAGTTCAATGATGGAAAAGGGAGAATTTGAGCCAAAATGCTAAATTCGCTCCTGTACCTCTCAAAGGGACAGGAGTGAATCACCTAAGAGACTACGTACCTTGCTAAGGTACTGTTGTGACGTATTCACACATCGCCCCATTGCAAATGGGGACCCCTACTTTTTTTTGCTTTTTGGGGTTTGCTTTCTAGGTTTTTAGGGTTTGTCTGTTAGGCTTTGCATGCTGAGTGTTGCCAGAGGGATCACTAGGATGGCAGGCTCTGCTTGAGCCAGGGTGAGTCCATGGGGCCCCAGAATTAGGGTTTCTTTGAGAGTCTTCCTTAGGGCTTGGTTCTGCTCTTGTTGCTAATTGAGTCTTGCTTGGTGAGTGAATATCATCTTTGAAGGTCTGAGTTAGGTCGAGTTGGTGAGTGATGAAGTCTGGAATGTCATCCTGATTTTCAAATGTCCTGAAATTTGGCTAAGTCTAGAATGGCATCCTGATCCTGAAATTTGACTAAGTCTGGAAATCTAAAGAATCCTCCAAAAACTAGATTTTACATTATAACTCCTGGAGGTCCGAAACCACTCTCAAACATCCTGACAATATATATGGAATATAACTTAAAGTATAAGTGACATTCTTCTTTCTTATACTTAAATGTTATATTCCATACATGAATCCTGACGGAGAGACCAAAATGTCAAATTTCGCTCCTGACCCTTCCAAAGGGTCCAAAGCGAATTTCGCTCCTGACCCTTCCAGAGGGTCCAGAGCGAAATTCTCCATAAGACATTCTAGTTTGACCCAAACTTAGAACTAACTCATTCCCAGGCATTATTGAGGGCAAATCACTTGTTTGGATGAAGAAAAGTGAGAAATGAAATCAAGATTTGAGCCTAAATGTGAATTTCGCTCCTGACCCTTCCAAAGGGTCCAGAGCGAAATTCTCCCTAGACACCTTTTTTCTCCTTGTTTGCACTGGAAACCTTGATTCCTTGGGCATGGTAAGGGCAAATTGACATATTCTTGCCTTAGGAAGTGATTTGAGGTGTTTGAAAGTGTGGATCTTGTCTAAAGCATGAATTTCGCTCCTGACCCTTCCAAAGGGTCCAAAGCGAAATTCACCTTTTCCTCTATTTTGCTCTTTCATATGGCCAAGTTTTCGATTTTGAGGCATAGTTGAGGAGACTTGATGCATGTTTGCCTTGGAAAGAAGGTTTAAGACTACAAAATGGTGAAAATCAACCTAGAATGGAAATTTCGCTCCTGACCCTTCCAAAGTGTCCAAAGCGAAATCTTCCATTTGACCTTCTATCTTGCCTAAAATGATGAATAGAGTTTGAAAGAACCTTGAAATTGATCAAGTTTGAGAGAGAATTGGATAAATCAAGATTTTCGCTCCTGACCCTTCCAAAGGGTCCAGAGTGAAAATCCTCATAACCCTTATTTTCTTCCTAATTTTGGCTAAGTGTTGGTCTCTAAGGCATGTATGGAAGTGTTTGACATGTTTTGTGCCTTTGGGAATGTTTGAAAGCGTTGAAAAGTGAAGGATTTTAGCCAAGAAGGTGAATTTCGCTCCTGACCCTTCTAAATGGTCCAGAGCGAAATTCCTTACACACCTATTTTTTGACCTTGCTCAGACCACAAACCTTGTCCCTTGGGTGAGGAATGATGTTTAGATACCTTCTAGAGAGGATTGGAGTTGAGAAGATGGAGGATCAAGTCAAGAATGAGAAATTCGCTCCTGATCCTTTCAAAGGGCCCAGAGCGAATTTTCTCAAAACCACCTTTTTTCCAAATATTGTGCCAATGCAATTGCAGACTAAAGTGAATTGAGGTGAAAGAGATCCTTAGGAATGACTTCAAGCGCAAGGAAATCATTGAAAGTGAAGGGATTGAGCCAAATAGTGAATTTCGCTCCTGACCCTTCCAAAGGGTCCAGAGCGGAATTCCTAAAAACCCTTATTTTCTTAGCAAAATCAAGTCAAACTTGGGTTTCTATAACTTGGATGAGTGAGGAGAAGTGTTTTCTTGCCTTTTTGAGGTGGATTCAAGTTGAAAGGATGGAGGAAGAAGACTAAAAAGTAATTTTCGCTCCTGACCCTTCCAAAAGGGTCCAGAGCGAAAATCTCTATAGCTCTTATTTCCTTCCTAGTTTTGGCCAAGTGTTGGTTTCTAAGGCGTGTTGAAAGGTAGATTTATGTGTTCTTTCCTTGAGAAATGGTGGAAATCAACTCAGAACATGGATTTCGCTCCTGACCCTTCCAAAGGGTCGAGAGCGAAATCCTCATTTACCCCCCCTTTATTTTGCCTAAGGCATTGAGAGGTGAAGTTTTCAAGCTAATTTGGTGGTGAGTGGGCTTGATTGTGGAGAGGAGAGTTGAGTTAGATCAATTTTGAAGATGGATTGGATGAAGGAGGTGAGAAATCAATCAAGAATATGGATTTCGCTACTGACCCTTCCAAAGGGTCCAGAGCGAAATTCTTGGAAACTCATATTTTCTTCTTGGAGATGGTCAAATTCTTGAGTTTTATGGCATGGTTAGAAGGACTTTGATGTGTTCTTGCCTTTGAATATTGGATTGAGGTAATGGAGTAGCTAAATAAGCTCAAAATAGGAAATTTGCTCCTGACCCTTCCAAAGGGTCCAGAGCGAAATTCCTAAAAAACCCTTATTTTCCTAGCAAAGTCAAGTCAAACTTGGGTTTTTGTAGCTTGGATGAGTGTCAAGATTGGTGTTCTTGCCCTTTTGAAGTTAATTAATGTTGAAAGAATGGAGGAAGAAGAGCCTAAAATAGGATTTTTGCTCCTGACCCTTCCAAAGGGTCCAGAGCGAAAAACCTTAAAACCATCCTTTTCTCCAAATTTTGAATAAAGCCATGCCTAGACCAAGGTGAGGGATGCCCTTAAGATTGCCCTTGAATTGATTGTTGTCTCCAAAAGTGATGATTTTGGGCTAGAGGAAGAAATTCGCTCCTGACCCTTCCAAAGGGTCTAGAGCGAAATTCTGGATAGGTCTTGTCCCTGGCTAGGTTTTTGAGCGAATTTGACTTTTTGGGCCTTGTGAAGATCAAACCAATGTTGCCAAGTTGAGAAGTGGATTCAATATGTGGGATTCCAGATGAAGTGAAGTGAAGAAAGTCAAATTTAGTGTGAATAGGCAAGCAAAAAGTGAATTTCGCTCCCGACCCTTCCAAAGGGTCTAGAGCGAAATTCATCAAAGTCACTATTTCCTCTTTGTGTCAAGACAAGATTTTGATTCCTAAGGCATGAAAAGACTGGAGAGAGGTTATTTAAGCCTTGCAAGATGAGTTGAAGTGAAGGAAAACAAGCCAAGAGAGAAATTCACTCTTGACCCTTCCAAAGGGTCCAGGGCGAAATTCTCCAAATCAACCATTTTTCCCTTGAGTGAAGGTAAAATGTTGATACCTATGGCATGGTTGAGGCTGGAGTGAGATATTCTTGCCTTGTAGGGTGAATTGAAGTAAAGGAAGTGTAAAATAAAGTCTAAAGAAGGAATTTCGCTCCTGACCCTTCCAAAGGGTCCAGAGCGAAATTCTCATTATCACCTAATTTGCCCATGTGAGAAGCTAAAAGGATGGATCCCTAGACTTTGTTGGACTAAAACAAGCATATGCTCACCTTCTGGAGGATTTTGGAGTGAAAAAATGTGGTAATTGAGGCCTAACCAAGAAAATTTGCTCTTGACCCTTCCAGAGGGTCCAGGGCGAAATCTTTTGAAACTCCTATTTTTACCTTGTTTGGGCTAGGCGAAGAGCTAATTGTGAGATAATGTTGAAGAGAAGTCTAAATTAGGCAAAATAGCAAATTTCGCTCCTGACCCTTCCAGAGGGTCCAGGGCGAAATTCTTATAGAGCCTGTCCCTGGAAAGAATCTTGAGTAAACTTCATTTTGATGTCTTCTTGTTTGTGATTTAAGGTATAAAATGCTATGTTAGAATAAATATATTATGCGTCCTTAATCATCTTATGGTTTGTCTTGCAGATGAAAGAAGACCAGGCCAGATCAAGGACGACCTCCTCAAGACCAGGCCAGGGCAAGGACGACCACTTCTAGTCCAGCATCATCAAGGACGACCTCTTCCAGTCCAGCATTTGAAGGAAAGGTACACCATCCATCCTGCACATCAAAGACAAAGGAGGTTAAAGCAAGGGTCCGTTGGAGAAGCAGATAGTTTCAAGAAGAGTTAATTAAAATTATCTTCTCAGCGTCATCAAATTGAGCATCTACCAAGTTACAAGTGTCAGACAAGGTGGCATCCCAGTCATCACTCCTCTAGTCGGATTGGTCCACCTCAGCGTGTCTAGATTCAATGTACCTGACTCATTGGGGATGGCACAAACTTCGATGTACCTACCTCGGCTATCCATTGGTCGAATATTCTAGAGAAGACATGTGTCCAAATAATGCAATTATTTCATTGGTCAGAATTGAGTTTGTTGTAACAAACCCTAATTAGGGTTTTTATTGTAAAATCTCGGCCATTCATCTCAAATTGATCTAAGCCATTGAATTGTATTGTGGGCACTATGTAAGCCCTGGCTCCTCATTTGTAAAGGCGGATAGTTAGTCAATAGTTGATAGTAGATGAATAGTTAGCTAATAGTGAATAGTCAGCTGATAGAATAGCAATTAGAGTAAATTAGGAGGACAAGGCAAGAAATTGTTGCCAGTGATTGTAACAAACTCCATTTTCATTGAAGTTATGGTGAAGTGTGTTGTTTCGTTGCAATATGCATGGTCTCTTGTTGAATCTTCATTTTAGATGATAGATAATTAAATTGAATGAAAGAAGTTGTTGAATGCACCTGTATGGAATCCGTCGAGTCCATACCACTAGCCTCTTACTGATTGTAAGTGCGCCCTGCGTGGTCAACTGGCATAAAATGAGCTTAATCTTAAGTCGTTACACGTCTATTGTTCATGCATTATCTTGAATGGTGATCAGTGTCTGATGGTGTACGATTTGAACGTATTGGAAGCATCCCTTAGAAGATCGCATTGAGTTGATGTCGGATTGTTCAAGCCTGATGGTGAGACTCAGCCCAGTAGGACTCCACCTAGTCGTTCATCCATCTTCTCGCATTCTAGGTAGTAGAGTAGACTTCCTGAACCCTGCATCTTTTGCCATTTGTTTGTCTTCCAGTTAGTAAATAGGACTTGTGATTCCAGCAAATCAGACGTTCAAGTCATTGAGTGTAAGTCACCTTGTGATTCCAGCAAAATCACATCATACCACGAAGAGCTTATCCACGAGTAGAGATCCTACATAACATAACCTTGGAGTTGCCTCGATTGATCCTTCCGCGATATCTTCAGCAGTTGGGAAACTTTACTCAATAGAGGATAAGGTACCCTAGGTATTTTATTCTGTGTTCGCATGTGCATAAAAAACATATCAACAGGTACCCAAGCGAATCTGCTAAAACAGTGACTTTGCTCCCAAATCCCAAACAAAATTGCCCCCAAGGTGCCTTCTCAGGATGATTCAAGGCTGAAATGGCACGAGCAAGGAAGAGAAGTGAGTGTTTAATCAAAGCCTAAGACATATTTGTCAAGATCGCTCATGTACCTTCCATAGGTACAAGAGTGAAGTTTATTGAAGAGGAGTGTTTTGCTAATTAAGATATCTAGACAAGCCTCCTTGGAGGTGATTTAAGCCTTTGCCGCATCATGAACCTTCTAATGATCATGAAGATTAAGTGTGTTTTCAGTAAATGAGTGAGAAAACTAAGAGCAACTCATAGTTCACTCCTGACCGTTCCAAAGGTACAGGAGCAAATTCCTCAAGAAAGAGATCATTGCCTTAATTTGAATGAATTCTTGCACTTAACCTCATGCAAACTTAAACTCATTTTCCCTTTGGAGGAGCAAGGCTATGAGGTTTAGACGTGAAAACTGAAAAGGAAATGGAGAAATTGAGTAAGAACACCAAATTCGCTCCTGATCCTCTCAAAGGTACATGAGCGGATTGTTCTAAGGCTCCCACTTGGCTCTTATTTTGGACAAAACCCTCACTCTAAGGGATGGATTGGAAGGAAATTAGCTTGAACTCGCCCTTAAAGATGAATTTAAACAAGAGTGGACTTAGAAATTTGGAAGAGAAGCTAAGAATTTGAGCTTAAGAGCCAAATTCGCTGTTGACCCTCCAAAGGTACAAGAGCGAAATTCTTGAAAGGACCTCCTATCTCACCCAAACCATTAAATGGATCCCATTTGTAGAAAAATTGAAGGCAAATCAACTTGATTGTGGCGAAAGAATAATTCAAAAAAACCAAGTTCAAGGCAAAGTGAAGAGAAATGAGAGATGAATTGAGCTAAGTAAGAGGTTCGCTGATGTCCCTTCCAAGGGTACAGGAGCAAAACCTCTTGAGAGGGACGGATTTGCTAGTAAAACGTGTTGAAGGACTTTCGGACATGAGTATTGAGTGTGCTTTCATTTAAAAGACGAGAGAATTAAGAGCAGCTCCTAGTTCGCTCATCTCCCTCTCTAAGGTACAATAGCGACGTTGTGATAGAGGCATGTACCTCTTGAAGGTACAAGAGCGAAATCATGACAAGAACAAAAGAATTGGAGAGAAGGTTAAATGCAAGTCGGCCTAGAAGCAAACAAGGCGGTTTGATGCATTAATAAACCAATCTCACCTTTGGCGCCAAGTTCAAATTTGAATTTCCAATGAAGAAGTCGGCCAGCTTGGGGAAGATACAATTAATTTTATTTATTCAAACAAAGTCGGCTTTTCAAGAGAGAGGTGAAGGCGCCTATATAAGAAAGAACACATCTTAGTCATTCATCATCCATTCAAACACATTCTTCTCTAGAGCGAATTTAAGAAGCAGACTTAGGAAGTGAATTTCATCAGCAGATTTCATCTATTAAAGAAGCCAATTTCAGATCTTAAGAAGGAAGGTTAATAATCTTCATGAGCCGAATTCTACAAAGAACAAACTGGAAAGAGCAAACTGCAGCAGCTGATTTGAAGGTGAATTTCAAAACTTAACAAGGCAGGTCTAGACAAATTCAACAATCTTTAAGCCTAGACCTGATTCTCCAAAGTGCCAATTTAAGGAGCAATGAATATAATTGATGATTGAGGAGGCAAAATTTAGATTTAAAATGCAAGCTTGCAGAACAGCGATCCAACAAAGGTGAATTTGGTATATTTAAGGTGCAGATCTGATCCTTTGAGGGAGCGATCTCATTAGTATATTCAAAGGAAGGACTGAATTCATCATAGCAAGAGCAAATTTGCTCAAGCAAAGGACAATCTCTCCTAAACCTGCACCTATCAGACCTGCAAATCACATAAAATCAGAGATTATGTCAAATTGAGAAATTGTATAAACTATATATCACATGTGTTTGATATTCACTTATTTGTTTTGCAGCAGTCAGAGGGATCAGATTGGAGGGAGATCGGAACGAGGATCTCAAGAAGAATATTTCAACATCAAGGTCAAAGGAGACCTCTTCAAGAGGATCTCATAGACAAACACAAGAGAGTCAAGGAAAGGTACGCCATTCCTCAGGCACATCAAGGACAATGGAGGATCGACTAAGGTCATCACAGAGCAAGGATAAGACAAGGTGGCATCCCAATCACTATTCCTCCAATCAGAAAGCTCCACATCAACATGTCCAAATTCGATGAACCACGCTTACACATGCGGGCACAAACTCCGATGTGCCTACCCTTGTTGCCTATTGGTTCTCATGCATGGAATGTAATTTTCTCATTGGCCTAGGAGAGTTTGTTGTAACAAACCCTAATTAGGGTTTTCATTGTAAAAACTTGGCCATTGATCTCAAATTGATTTGAGCCATTGAATTGTATTGAGAGCATTATAAAAGGCTCAAGCTCTTCATTTGTAAAGGTTAATAGTTAATAGTCAGAAAATAGCTAATAGTGAGTTAATAGTCAATAGATAGTCTAAAGAGAATAGAGTAGCAATTAGAGTAGAGTAGGAAGAGAAGGCAAGACATTGTTGCCTTAATTGTAAAAGACTCCATTTTCATTGAAGATATGGTGAAATATGTTGTTTCTTTGCAATGTGCATGGTTTCTCGTTGAATCTTCATATTAGATGGTAGATAATTAGATTGAATGGAGAAAATTGTTGAATACACTCGTGTGGAATCCGCCTAGTCCATACCACTAGCCTCTTGCTGATTGTAAGTGTGTCGTGTGTGGTCAACTGGCATTGAATGAGCTTAATCTCGAATTGTCATACGTACATTGTTCATGCATTAACTTGAATGGTGATCAGTGCCTGATGGTGTAAAGATTTGAACATATTCGAAGTGTCCCTTAGAAGATTGCATTGAGCTGGTGTCAAATTGTTCAGTTGATGGTGAGACCTAGCCCAGTAGGACTCCGCGTAGTCGTTCATCTATCTTCTTACATTCTATGTCTTAGATTAGACTCTCTAAACCCTACACCTTTTGCTATTTCTTTATTCTCCTCGGTTAGTAGATAGGACTTGAGTTCCAACAAATCAAGCTTTCAGGCATACAAATGCAAGTCCCCTTGTGAATCTAGCATAATCACATCATACCACAAGAGCTTATCCACACGTAGAGACCCTATATATAAGAACCTTGGAGTCTTCTCCAATGATCCTTAAGCAAATCTTCAGCATCCGAGAGATTTTGTTCAAGAGAGGATAAGATATCTTGGTATTTTATTTTGTGTTCGCATGTGCATAAAAACACAACACGACCTTACATGGCTGTTTCGATAGACCCTTAAGTGTCTTGTTCGGTATAAGCTATACCGAAATTAGACATCGGAATAAGTAACTCCATTGGGATTACACAAAATGGTTACTCTGTCGGTTCTAGTTATTCTGATGGGTGTTTCAGGTTTCGGTTCGAGATTGCTATCCCGACGTCGGTGTCCAGTAGAGGTTTGTCATTTCGGAATTGTTATTCCGATGCAGATGTCTTGTTTGATTTTTTCCAATTGTGGAAGTCGAATAGTCAGGGAACCCAAGGGTCCATTGTGACCATGGGAATGCATAAATTTGGTATAAATTGTATAGCAACGAGGGGATTCAGGAATGTACAACTGATTTTTGAACTTTGAAATCATTGGCACCAAAATTTTAAGTTTATTTTCTGCAACTCGCTGTGTTTATGCAATTTGTTCTTTTTTTTTTTTTAAGATTGCTGTATGGATTCAAACTTCTTATGTGACCACGTGAAGGTATAGAGTTGTTGGTTATCTTCCATTTGCCGATGGTTAAAATTCTGAATAGTTAAGACCTTGCAGATTCTGCACGAGGGTTGCCTAGTTAGTTAGGGTTTTTAACCAAATTCGACAATCCTCCTTGTATTGCATCAAAAAGGAAGATACACAATGTACACAATGAGAATTATAATCAAATGTACACAATGAGAATTATAATCAATATTTAATATTCTTCATATTGCTCTTCATCAAAAGCATCAAAGTTTAACATTTGGTTCGCTTTCACTTGAGCCACAATGAGTTACAATGCCACTTCTGCTAGCCATGTATCGTACAAATTGCCTTATCAAAAGATATTTTTTGGCAACTTGTGCAATAATAATGTTTAAGTCAACACACTCAAAAGCTGGATCCCAATTCCTCGTCACCCCTCATCGTAATCAAGTTTCTTATGTGACAAGAGATCCTAATTACTAGAGGGGGTTTGGGGAGTGGAGACCTGTTGTTGTACATTTTATCATATACTGAACTTTTAGAGTAAAATATCCAATGATACTCTATCCTCTCCTGAACAAAATCACTACTTGTGCCAATATTGCGAGAAAGACTACGAGGCAACTCCAAGGTCTATATGTGCAAACGGGCGACTTTATGTGGATAGCTTCTTGGGTAGCATGTGCTGAAATACAAGGGGGACTTACGCTTGGCAACTAGGATCATTCACAAGCTAGACTTAGGCAAATTTATCAATTAATGCTCTTTGTTTTTTTGGATTTTCTGATTTGGGATTTCAAAAAAATAAAAAAGGATGAGGGTTTAGGAATTCTAACTACTGCTAAGCTATTCCTATGAACTCAAGAGACGATAAAGACTGCGTGAAACTGGTAACGACACTTTGTTTCGCCACATAGATTTTCACACTTATGAATAATACCAACAATTGAACAATATTACTCAAAATAGAAGTTAAGCATCCACATCAAAAGCTTAGGCTAACTTTACACGCTGAATGAAAATCATCCATTCAAAAAAAGTATGAGCAAAAGTTTCACCTATTTAAACTATCAATCCTTCATTCATCTAACAATTTCAAACCAAATTACTCAAAGCAAAACTATTCTAAGTGTTGAAGAAAATATGCAACCATGCAACCACTTGATAACAAGAAAGACTTCAAAACAATATTGATAATGAACCTTTTATTACCCAAGTAGCTCTACGCAACAATTTCACAAATTTCTCCACACTGAAATGAAATGAGAGAAGAGTTTAAATAGAGTTTCTGAAAACAAATGAATGGCCAAGATCAATCTAAGATCAATGGTCAAGATTAAGACAACCTAACCCTAATTAGAGTTTCCCAAAATAAAACTAATATCCAGTGCATGCAAGACAAATGGCACAAGGTGCCATTTTTTAGGATTGCACCTCTTTCTCCTGTTGAGAGGCAGAAAGCTCAATTAACCTGGACACAATCTGATCAACCTCTTCCGTTGTGACATGTGGCACCATACTAACTCTGAATTCTGATCCTTCCAAATCATCTGCACATACAACAAAACTAGTTTCCCAATCTAATTCTTGTTTTTGGAAAGCATCTTTGATGGACAGGAGGTTCGATGCCTTAGCCAGATTTTGCTTCAGGAGTGGTCCAGTTATGAAGATCTCTTGTGTCTTGGTCTTTAGATTTTCCAACTTCATATTCTTCTCTCGGATAGTTTCCTTTTCAAGTATCTTTGCAGCTACAAGGTAAATCTTGTCTTGAATTTCTCTTATCTGCTCCTTAGCTTTGTCAGCATCTGCCTTCACTTTTTCCAAGACTTCACTGCATGCAACCAATTTCTAGTGCCAACCGTTGAAGTCATATGCGGCTCCTGCTTCAATTATTTTTCCATCAATTAGTTCTTGCTTTGAAACTCCTTTCAATTCTCTAAGCCAGGGAATGATTCTTTCTTGAATGTCCTGAAGATTAGCCCATGCTTCTGCCATGCTTGCAATCTTGGAGAGTAAAATGAGGTTTGTCCATATGTTAGTTCTAACCTTTCCACAAATGTGGCTGCCTCTTTACTTGTGCTTTCCATCCATGCCTTGGTCTCTCTGGCTGTTACTACTTCTTCCTCAGAACTTCTGATAGTTTCTTATGGATTCAAGGGTGGAGGAGCTTCTGGATTGGCTTGGTTAAGTGGCTTAGTCAAGTGCTGAATGTATTCCCTTAGGCGCTCAACTTCTTTCTTACATTCCTTCTTCTTTTCTACTTCCTTGTCCACTCTTGTCTTCATGGAAGCAACTGAATTATCCGAGTCTTCGACTTCCTGCTTCTTGGTAGTTGGTCCTAAACTGATTGCAGTGACTTCATATTCATGGGGACCAATATCCCCCTTTGCCTTGTCCACTTTTGGCACAACAATTTGTACTGTCCTGTAGCCGGATTCATCTCTTTGGATGGTGGAAAACCTTCTGGTTGGCTTCTTTGTGGCAACCTGTTCTAATCTGGCCAAGTGTTGACGTGTATTTTATACACCATCATACACAGAATAAAATACCAATAGGCATCTTATCCTCTCTTGAGAAAATAGTCTCTAACTGCTGAAGATTCGCATAAAGGATCAGTTAGGAAGACTCCAAGGTTCTTTGATGTAGGGTCTCTACGTGTGGACAAGCTCCAGTGGTATGATGTGATTTGCTGGGATCACAAGGGGACTTACATGTGATGATTGAACTTCCGATCTGCTTTGCTGGACACAGGCTCTTACTGACTTAGATTTAAAAAAAAATGAAAAAGGATAAGGGCGAAGAGAGGATCTAATCCTAATACTAAGAATGTAGGAGCAATGACTTGATTTTTTTATGAAACTCTAACTAGATCTTATTTTGACATCAATGGAACATCTACACAAGACTAGTGCGATCTTCTAAGGGGAGCTTTATGATGTTCAAATTATCACCGTAGGCATAGACACCATCAAATTGATGCATATCAATGAAGAAGCGACAAATTGAAATTGAGCTTAAGCCGAACGATTCCAGTTGACTACACAAGGCAAGTCTGCAATCAACAAACTGCTAGTAGTATGGATGTACGAATTCCACCATTAATCAATCGCATTTCCTCCATTCATCTAATCATCTACCATCTAGGATTGAAGACTCAACAAGAAACCATGCAAATTGCAAGAAACGACACACTTCACCATTACTTCAATGAAAATGGAGTTTGTTTACAATCAATGGCAACAATTTCTTGCCTTGTCCTCCTATTCTACTCTAATTGCTATTCTATTCTCTAACTATTCTAACTATTTACATACTATCTCTAACAATTGCTAATTATTTACAACTCTCTCTCTAATTATTGCTAATTAGCCTTTACAAATGAAATGCCTGGGCTTATATAGTGCCCACAATACAATTTGATGGCTTAGATCAATTCGAGATCAATGGCCAAGATTTTACAATGAAAACCCTAATTAGGGTTTGTTACAACCATTACATAACATTTAATGCTTGACCAATGATAAAATTGTATTGCTTGGACACATGTCCCCTCTAGAAAAATCGACCAATGGATAGCTAGGGTAGGTACATCGGAGTTTGTGCCACCTTCCATGAGTTAAGTACATTGAATCTGGACATGCTGAGATGGACCTCACTGATTGGAGACGTGATGACTAGGATGCCACCTCATCTGACACTTGTAACTTTGGTAAATATTCAACTTGATGTTGTTGAGAAGCTTGCTTTAATTAATTCATCTGGAATTATTTGCTTCTTCAACGAGCCCTTGTTCTAACTCCTTGTGTCCTTGATGTGCAGGAAGATGATGTACCTCGCCTTGGAACGCTGGATTAAAAAAGGTCGCCCTTGTCCTTACTTGATCGTCCTGGCGAAGACCGTCCTGGTGAAGACCGTCTTGGATCCGGCTTGATTTTCCTTGAAGAGATCTCCATTTGATGCCTACACAACATTTCAAAATTAGTACCATGATTTTGCAATACATAACATAAATTAGAGAGCAAATTTTAGGAAACTTAATGATAAGTCCTTTATTAATCATTTCCTAAAAACGACTATTGAGCTATGAATTCAAAATTTCAAAATTTAAGGCTATGACGATCAAAATTCAAAATCAATAAAACAAATATCGCCATACCTCAGTTGAGAGCTAACTCTAGAATGCAAAACAAGGAATTTGCCTAGGCAAAATCAAAATTAGATGGCTTCAACGTGATCTTCTTTAAATGAACAATCCCTTTATCAATTCATCACCCTTGAGGATATCTTTGACGTGGTCTTTGGCAAGTTCGCCCAACTTGAGACTAAGCTCGCACCTCCTTTGTATTCTCCAAATCGCATGCTAATGAAGGATGTCAAATGATGATTTGAAATGAATAAACCACCTTCCCTTTATAGGCGCTTACCTTCATATTGATCTTAGGCCGACTTTGGTAAATAAAGCAATTATAAACGATTTTTTAATAAATAAGAAAGGCCGACCTTCATAAACCAAGTGCTCCCTTTGATTTTTTTTAATTAATTAATTATTAATTATTAAATGCCATCGTTCTAAATTAATTTAATCAAATTCGATTTTCACAAGGCAAAAAATAATTAATAATATCAAGCGCAATATTTAAATGCCATTTTTAATTAAATTTGCAATCCATCGATTTTAGCATTTAAAATAAATTTAAAGAAATGTGTTTGAGTGCCAAACTTTTGAAAATGAAATAATACGTACCTCATCGCCCTGGTCCCTGACTGAGGGACGGGAGCGATCCATCAATTTGGTCTTGATCCTTGCATTTTTGACGTCCAAAATCTTGATCCTTACGTTCAAATCGGCATTTTAGCTGGGTCCTTCAAGTTTGATTGACTTGTTTGTGCGAAGGAATGTCTTTAAGATGTGATATCGCCCTGGTCCCTTGGAGAGGGACAGGAGCGATCCTAGTGTCCTGGCTCAAATTTGCAAACATTTGATCTTCGTTCTTCGTTCATTGTCTTCCAAAGGACGTCCTTAACTTCGCCTACCCTTGCCTTGTCATGATTTTGAAAGAACATGGGTATTTTAATGAAAATCGCTTTGGTCCTTGTCCAAAGGACAGGAGCGATATAGGCTCTTTATACAAATTGGTGATCGTTTAACGTTTGAAGCCTTTGTATATCATCTTCTAATCATGCCTCGGACCTTTTACCACTTTGCAAAACCTTAACTTCACGTGATTTTTGAGAGATTTGGCCAATATGATAAACATCGCTCTGGTCCCTTGGAGAGGGACAGGAGCGAACTTCAAGGTTTTGAGCTTGTCTTTGCCTTCTTCAACTTGTAATTGCTATCAACGAGTAAAATGAAGTCCCCTTGATTCTCCTTGGTCGCTTGAAACATGATCAACTTTAAAAATCTAGGCCTTTATGAGAATTTCGCTCTGGACCCTTGGAGAAGGACATGAGCGAAATTTGACTTTCGCACTCTCTATCAGGATAATTTTTTATGGAATATAACATTTAAGTATAAGAATTATACTTTAAGTTATATTCCATATATACTTTCAGGATGTTTGAGAGTGGTTTCAGACCTCCAGGAGTTATATTGCAAAATCTAGTTTTTTGAGGTTTTTCAGTTTCCAGACTTAGTCAAATTTCAGGATCAGGACATTCCAGACTTAGCCAAATTTCAGGATCAGGACCTCACTCAAGCCGGACTTGCTATCCATGTGATCACCCCGACAGCACTCAAAATGCAAAGGCTAACTGACAAAACCCTAAAAAAAAACCCAAAGAACAAACCCTAAAAAGCAAAAAAAACATGGGTCCCCATTTGCAATGGGGCGATGTGTGAAAACGTCACAACACCAAGAAATCTGCCATATCGTCCTCTTCTTGAACTTCTATTTCTCGTGTATTTACTTTCAATCTTTCTTTCAACCAATCAGGAATAGTGGGCTGCTCAATGCCTTCCATTTCCTGATTGCCTTCTTCACATGTGATTCCCTGAAGGGCGGAAATCATTCCTTCTTGAAATTCACCTTCCTCAAGATCTATTTCATTGTCCGACTCCACTACTTCTGTGCCGGTAGGAGACATAGGCTGCTCATCTTTTTGATGGATTATCTCTACGTTTTCTTCATGAACTGGAGAAGGAATCTTTCTCTCAGCCAATGATTCTTCAACAGTTAATATATAGTTTTCATTTCTAGATGTGGCAGAATGAGATGGTTCTATCCTTTGCTTCTTCTAATCAGGTCCTTCATTCACAATTGCCTTCCCCTTCTTTTTAGCATTTTCAATTGGTCTGGCACTTTGAGTTGCTTCTTCATTTGAAGAATATCTTTTTGCTTGACCCATCAGGTCATAAGTCAAGGTTATATTTCTCCGTCTTAATCTATGACTCTGCTGATCAACCCACCACCTGGAATATTTCACAACTGGCCACATCATGGTGGCCAAGTTTGCATGCTTTGGTTCTGACCATTTGATAGGAGAAAGAGGTGCATGCTCATCAAAGCAGCCAGGCTGAGTATATTCTGCATCTAGGCTGAGTATATTCTGCATTATCTTCCAGCTTATCAGGCACAAGGAAAGGTTCATTCGTTCTGATCAAGCTTACTGGTAGTCTGGAATATAGTCTTTTCCTGGTGTCAAACTCATCTGCAACATTTGCCCAAAAATCTTTTATATCCACTCTGTGTTTGTATCTTTCTCCATTCATTGATCCAATATTGCCATAAGGATCATAATTAGCTCTGGATTGGTAGAATGTAAAAGGATACCACTGCATTTCTAGCTTGGCACTTTCAGCTGCTTGTGCTGTTGGACAAGACTTTTCCATATTTCCAATAAAGAATGGAAAGGTAATTACTGCCTTTTGTCTTATTCTTATGAAGCTTTGATATGTTTCTAGTTGTTTGAGAACTTCAAGTAGGACTATCTTGTGATATGTTTCTAGTTGTCTGAGAACTTCAAGTAGGACCATCTTGTTGATTGGATAGATCGGAAGTCGGTAAGGACGATCGTCAAAACCTTGAATTCTTATGTAGGTAAATCTTGGAAATTGGATAAACAAGGATCCATACTTGCTGATTAAACTTTTGGCTTCAGGAGATAACCTTTGGTGAGTTCCTCCTTGTAATGTCCTTGTGATGTACATCAGGAATGCACCATTGGCTCGCTTGAAATGGCTCTTCTCCTTGAGCTGTAGCTGTGGGTAATAGTCATAGGACTTGAATTCGTTTTCTCCATTGCCAACTACGCCTCTGCAGATCAGTCCGAAATATCTAAAATTTCTGGCCAATGATTAGATAATGTAGGAGCTCATGTAGAATGTCTTTGTCTTCTCCAAATTTATCAACTGTTCATGAGGATTGTTGCTGATTATGCGGGACCAATTGAACATCGACTCTCGAGGTAATTTCACCTATGAAGTAATACATCCATGTCTCGAATGGCGCATCCTGAGGGCTGCCCATTAATCTATTCAGTAGTAGGATGATATCACCATATTCCTCTTTGAAGTATGGGCGCAATAGATTCTTTGGCCCTTACCCTTGGGGTCTTTTCTTTTCCAACCATGACTTGTTAATATTTGGCGCACAAAGTTCAGACTGGCTATTATAAATCCTCTTGGTATCATCTTTAGTCTTGGAGGAGGTTTTATTATAGTTTGGTATTCCAAATGTCTCTTGGATGGCTAACTCTGAAATATTAGCTAAAACCCTTCCATCAGGTGCAATGATCTCCCTTGATTGTGCACTGCAGTGGATAGCACATTCAACTATCAGCCCAACACATTCTTTAGCCGGAGGGAATCTAGCTACTTGGGCGATGCCATTTCTCATCATCCGGCAAGTAATGGGTGTCGGCAGGGGTCCATCATGCCCATTCTTTTTGAATTCTTCTAAGTCCACATGTCCAAGGTCAGTGTCTGTGACATTCTTCCATTTAGATTTGATCTTTGATTCTGGCTGAACTCCTTAATTGGCAAACTTCATTGGCGCTTTTCTAAAAAGGTGTTCCTTTGGTGGTCATCAACTTGCAAAACACATGAAAATTCAATATTATTTCTAAGGTTTTAATTCTGATTTTTTATCCTTTTTCTTGAAAATTTCATTTTCGGCTTGTCAAAAAGCTAAATTTCTGCGAAAAAGCAGATTGAAAGTGAAGAATTTAGTCAAAGAAATTGATAAATTTAATGAGAAATAAGACAGAATAATAGAAGAATTCAGTCAACTTCAGATTTTGGATTATTGAAATTGTTCTTTGTGATTGAAATTCTATCTTAAAATCAGAGAAAAACACTTTGTTCTTGTGCTTCAACACAGAGAAAATTTTACTCCTTCACAATTCCTTTTTAAAAATCAATTTTCACCAAAATCTGAGAGAGAAAACTTCTTCTCAATTGCTCTCCAAATTTCCAACCTGAATAGTGAATTTTGAAAGTGACTGGTTGAAAATATATAGAGTTTAAGGATTTTAAACTTAGAAGCTTCTTTCTTTGTTCTTTTTTTGTTTTTTTAATTTTTTATTATTTTTTTGTGTATTTTATGTTTTAAATCTTTCCAAAATGGAAAGTTTTATTCCTCTCTCAAAATTTTATCCTTGGCTAGGGAATCTTCTAGAACTTTCTTCCAAATTCTAAGATTCTTGAATTTTGTTTTTGAAAGTCTTTTTAAGTGTTGGAATTATTTTTTTCTTCGAAAATAATTCTGTGTTTGGAAAAAAATTAAAAATATTCATGTGTCAAAATTTATTTTCCAACCCGTTCGTTGATTAACCCTTAATTTCATGTGCAATTTTTTTTTGTCAAAATTATTTTTGTCGTGGCAAGTTGATTCTCTTCGTGTCTTACCCATAGGTCATGGGCGAATTTTACTGTTTGGCTTAGGCATTTTCACATATTCCATTTATGCCTGGACAAATTTGTAATGTCTAAGTCTCACTACTTGTGTTTGTCTTGGTAAATTTTAATTTCCTCTTTGAAGTGTGCTTAGCCAATGTCTTGCTTCTTGCTATGTCGTTCAAGTTGTTTGGACAATTCTCTTTGGCGAACGTTGATAGTTTCCTTGGTCTTTGCCATGTCTTGGTAAACCTTTTTTATCTTCTCTTTAGCCTAGGAGGACTTCATGAAGTTTGTGCCATGTTCATACTTCCATACCCCTTGGGCGGACTTTGGAGTGCATTAGCCAAGGGCGAAGTTGGATTAGTCCTTGCCACACTCTTCTCAACCTTGTCTTGCTTTAATTTTCTCTTCCTTAGGTGGATTTGGAAGTTTATATGCCAAGGCAAACTTTGAAAATCTCTTGCCAACTTCGAAATTTGGTTATCTTTTCCTGTGTCTAGGGTGGACTTTGGAGAGTCTCTGCCAAGGGCGGACTTAGCATAGTCTTTGCCATGGGTGGACTTTAACAATGTGTTGCCATCTTTTGCTTTATTTGCTTTTCATCTTTCAAACCTTGCCTTGCTATCTCGATCTCATCATGGGCGAACTTTGGAGGTGTCTAGCCAATTTATGTTTCCTTAGCCTTTTTTGTTTTCTTCCAATTGGGCAGACTTGGAAGAGTCTTAGACATGTTTTGTGTTATTCTACTCTTTGTGGCAGACTTGGATGGTCTCCTTCCATAGTTGCCTCGGCAGACTTTACCAACCTCTTTCCACTTCACTTAATGTGTCTAGGGTGGACTTTGGAGGTCTTTGGACATGTTGCTCTTGGCGGACTTGAAGGTTCATGTGCCACTTAGATTTCTTTGGCATGGCAGACTTTAGACATGCTTGGAGAATCCTTCTGAGGCGGACTTCACTCTTCCTTGGACAAGGCGGGGTTTGGAGAAGCTTGGACATCTTTGATCTTAACCAAATGTAGGAGCTTGACTAACTCTTGCCATGAGTTAGTTAACCAAATGTAGGAGTTTGCCAATTGTTTGCCAACTTTGTTTCCTTGGCTAGGCGGAGTTGGAAGATGCTTGGACATGTATGCATGAGTGGAGTTCTTCTTCTCTTTGCCATGCCAACTTGAAAGACCCTATGCCAAGGCAGACTTGGAAGACTGTTGGACATGTCCAAGGCGGAGTTCATTTGTCATATGCTTTCACCTTCAAGGCGGACTTTGCTTACTTCATGCCATTCTTGAATGTGTTTATGCTTAGACATGATTCCAAGTTGATCAAACCTTCTTTTCTTGTCATGAGCGAATTTGTTCTTGATGCTTCTTCTTCTTTCCAAACACATTCATCCAAACTGCTATGTCCATTTCTGACTTGTCATGTTTAGACTTGGACTATCTGGAACAAAACCCTAATTAGGGTTACCAACTCGCTTTTTGCACTTAAAGACGTAATTTTTCAAATCTGAGGACACGGGCACTGATCATATGGCTAATCTTCTGGAACAAAACCCTAATTAGGGTTTTCATGTTGCTCTTTACCCTTAGAGACCAAATTTCTCAATTCTGATAACATGGGCAAAAATGATATGGCCTGAGGATCAAAACCCTAATCTTGGAAAAAAGCAAAAAAAAACATAACCCTTCTTTTTATACTAAGAGGCAAAATTTTTCGATTCTGAAGACATGGGCAATATTCAAATGATATGAGTAACAAAACCCAGGTTCTACTTTCCAAAAAGTAGAAAAAGAAAAAAGCAAGACAAAAAAGCAGCTTCCTGGAATGTGCCCAAAGTGCCAAAATCAAACTTTCTATTTTTAGAAAAAGCAAAAAAAGCAGAAATTCTTAAAAATAGAAAGTTGTCAAAAATGACTCAAAGCAATTGCGATCCTCGTCTCTTGGACCTTTCAAGCACTTTGACAACGTTCAAACATGATTTTGAGCAGGATTTCTCTATTTGGCTCGGGATGACTTCAAAACTCTTAACTCAAAACTCTCAGAGAAAATGGATTTATGAAACTACAGAGCTAGGAAAAAAACCCTAAAAAGCAAAAAAAACAGGGGGTCCCCATCTGTGATGGGGTGATGTGTGAAATAGGTCACAACAAGACCCCAATGGGATTGAGGGGTAGCTCTTTGCATGGGAAACGGGGTTAATGGGTAATGCCCATTATGGGGTTTTGGGGGCAATACCCCCAATGGGTTTGGGAGACAACACCCTTGGCATGTTCCCTGTCATGATACAGGGCAGGGTCAAGGGGCAAAGCAATCACAAATTAAGGCCTTTGAAATGACAATCCTTCGTGACACATTGACTCATGTCATTTTTACAATTTTATCACTATAGGGCAAAATTATGTGTGCAGGATTTTTTTTGTTTATAAAAATGTATTAAAAAAATAACTTTTTTTGGTTTTGTTTTTGGGCAGCCCTTGGGTTTGCTTGGGTTTGGCTTTGGTTTGCCAATGGCCCCTCCTGGGCACCGTAGGTTCTCAGGCTGGGACCCAAACTTGAACCCAAACTGTACTCACCTGGATTGGGGTTTGGGTTAGAGGAACCTGGTAACATAGCTTAAAATTGTTTTTTGTACACAAACAATGGATCTAGAATTTTGTGTAATTAGCAAAAATGTACATAGAAAATTTAAACTAAGCTTAAGAAAGGGACTCATGGCCACATTAGATTCAAGTTGCTAGATCTTGCACCTCTTTCTATATGTCAAAGAAGTGACTTCAACCATTCTATCTGGAAAAGAGGTAATAGCATCATCTTGGACAATGTATTTGTTTCTACTTGCATGGGCTTGATCCTCCTCCTTCTCCATCACCGCAAGCTTTGTATCATGCCCCTGCCAATCTAAAAGAAATCACAGCCTTTAAATTATCACTGCTTTTACAAATAGAAATTGCAGACCTTATAAATAAACCCAGGCAAGGGCCGACCAGGATAAAATAGAACAATTATTAGCAAGGGGCTGACCTTACAAATAACCTTAAGCAATTGAATAAATGGAAGAGGGCCAACCTAACACATAAATAATTAAAATTGGCTATTTAAAGGAAGTCCAACTAGTATTAAGGGGCATTGGAACAGGGAGAAATTAGTTATATGAAGGAGGCTGACTCTCATAATGCTAGAACTTAGTAAAGCAATCATAATTAATATATGGCTGTGCTTAGAAGTCGCCAACCTTCTTCATAGTTCTTATGAGATAAATGCTGGACGACAGACTGAAGAGACACCCCCCTTTGTGGATGCCTCCTTTGAGGAATAACCGCACCATTTGGAAGTGTATAAAAAGAGAGATAAGATTGGAATTAAAGGGGAAGGGATAGGCATTCAGAAAATAAGGAAAATTGTTTGGAATAGCAGAGAAAAAATATGAAGGCAACAATTAATGAGTGTAAGACAGCAATCTAATTATAAGAGGCAGAAAGGAAGATATATGAGACCATTTTAAAATCAGAACTCTGAGTATAATAGCAGATGCATAGATATGTTATAAGGAGATTTGGAAAGGGGTTTATGCAGTACTGTAATGGAGGATGTATAGCAATCAAGGAACCAAGCAAGTGGAATTGAATAAGAAGGAAGACAAAGGAAAGAGACCTGCAAATTCAGAATACAGCCATATTTAACCTATTCGATATTGCGGTGTGCATGAATATATGTTTAATATGTATGCTTGATGTACACAGCATGATAATGGCTTTAATGCAAAATTTCTCACATATTGATATAAACCATAATATGTATGTATGATAATGTATTTGATGCATAACTATATTATGTATGATAATGTATTTGATGCATAACTATATTATGTTCCTTCTTTTTATTGAACTTGTGATTCCAGGGCAAAATTTAGGTTAATCCCGAAAGGGGACATTACACTTTGCCTCATGGTCCATATGATCAACCCATGCATGGTCATCCTCAATGATGTACTTAGATGCAGGATCATTCCTGGCCAAGTCCATTGTGCTAATTCCTCATTTGTATCTAAAACCCTTGTGGTGAAAGAGGTGTAAGGCTAACTACCTAAAATGAGAAAGTAGATTAGTTTATGCAATTTCTGACGCTTTAATTAGACTCTTGTATTAATCTGATCTAATAAGAACAAGCAATGTATAATGCTATTATTTTTTTAATGTTTGTAGGAAAATGAAAGATTGTGAATGAAATAAAATGGTAACTGTGGTAACTAATTATTGATAGAATGTAAACATGCTTGTAAATGGTAAAAACAGATTTCTAGAATTGAAAATGATGATCACCTTCCAGAAATTTAAATCAGACAAAATCCCGCTTATCAGTCCCTAGCACAACTGTGCTAGATATATAACAATTGTGTCGTTTTTGAAAAGCTAACAAAAAATAAAAGAGTAGAACTGAAGCTCTAATACTTGCACACAGAGGAAATGCAAATACAGGTGCAAAGTTGAAGAAAATGACTAGTAAATCACAGGATAATAGCAAGATTGGTTTTAACTAAATTTATCTAAATCAAATGATAAATAATGACAAAGAAAGGTTAGACATACAAAACCACCAAGCAGGACACAGAGAGAAGGGGGTGACTGCTAGGGAGCTTGTCAGAGTGGTCAAGCCCCAATTTTGGTCTTTTGACCTCTGTGAGCATTCAAATAGAAACTAGATTGGATTTTGGGTGTGCTCTTAATCTTAGGTGTATTTAGAATAAAAAGAACAACAATACTAACAACTGTGAATACTAATGAACCAGGTCTACAGAAAACTAGTATTCTAAGGCGCATGGAAATGAAAATGAGAGATGAAATAGTTATTTAGTGATGTCGACAAATGAATTTAGATGGACAGAGTTTTGATAGGCTGTCCAAGAAAGTAAAAACACAATAAAGATGCCAAGATAACCAAAATGTTCACAACTCACAAAAGAAAATAGATTTTGGCAATATGAAGAAAGTATGCCAAAATCATATATATAAAATTAGAAATGAAAGGAGATCTTAAAATAAAACAATGAAAATATCACCTTGTTTAGGAAGTTTGTGGAAAGATGCCTTAAAAAATATGTGAATAGAAGTACTTACCAAGAGGATTTCTCCTCAAAGACCCAGAAAACAACAATGTGAATGCCACTAAAAGCCTGTAAGCATAGAGCCTTTAGAATAATGGACAACAAAATATAACAAAACTCACAATATCAATTGCTCACAAGAGTATTGGTGTAGCAAAAGTGCCATAAGAAGATCACGGTCGTATGAGAATTGTAGAATATAGGAGAAGCCAAAACCATAATTTATCAAATTGCATGCAAAGAGAGATTGCCAAGTAGAATCCCAAATATCAAAGTTCACAATTGTGTATTGCTATTTTGGGCAAAGTGGTTGGGGGAATATTGTTCAAAACTCGACGAAATCTAGGTGGACAATGGTTACAATCAAATGGAAATTGAAAGTAAATGGGCAAGTGGAAAGAAGGTCAAAATGGACAAATGAGTGTTTTAAAGAGCTAGTTGCTTTTTAGGGTTGAAATTAAAACTAACTGCTAGCACAACAGATTCAGTAGTGCTAATTGTGGACTTGGGTTCCATGAGCCTAGGCCGTGGCTTCACTTAGGTCATCTAAGATTCAGTCTCAGTAGGCAAGGATGTGATGATTTTCCTTACCATATATAGATATATACACACTGTTGTGACGTTTTCACACATCGCCCCATTGCAAATGGGGACCCTTGCTTTTTTGCTTTTTAGGGTTTGTTTTTTTGGTCTTTTAGGGTTTTGTTAGTTAGCCTTTGCATTTTGAGTGTCGCCAAGGGGATCACATGGATAGCAAGTCCGGCTTGAGTGATGTCTTGATCCTGAAATTTGACTAAGTTTGGAATGTCCTGAAATTTGGCTAAGTCTGGAAACTGAAAAACCTCAAAAAACTAGATTTTGCAATATAACTCCTGGAGGTCTGAAACCACTCTCAAACACCCTGAAAGTATATATGGAATATAACTTAAAGTATAAGTAAGTATTCCATAAAAATTATCCTGATAGAGAGTTCAGAAAGTCAAAAAGCGCTCCTGTCCTTCACTGAGGGTCCAAAGCGAAAAGCGCTCCTGTCCCTCTCCAGGGGTCCAAGGCAAATCGCTCTTGTCCCTCACCAAGGGTCCAGAGCGAAAAGGCTTAGTGGAGTCATTCCTGACCTTGTTTGGACAAATTGAGACATCAAAGGCGTGATGGAGGACAAAATGAACGTGATAGAGCATCCAGACTTAGTCAAAAAGCAATGAAAGGTTGAACAAATCGCCTATCAGGATGATTTCGCTCCTGTCCCTCACCAAGGGACCAGAGCGATTTTCTTTGTACACACCTTCTTGGGCCTTTTTTGGACTTGGGCTCTTATTCATGGCATGTAAAAAGATGATATTTTCCTCAGCGAAGGAAATTTGAAGTGAAAAGTAAAAGGATTTGGCCTTGAGAGCAAAAATCGCTTCTGTCCCTCACTGAAGGACCGGAGCTTGAATTCCAATTTTGCATTATCCTCGCAAGATTTAAGTGATTTTACGATTCGAAGATGCCAAAGTAAGTGTGCTCTGTCCATTGAATATAACTTGAGTGGCTTGCAAAGGAGAAAACCAACCTAAGTGACAAAATCGCTCCTGTCCCTCTCCAAGGGACCAGGGCGATTTTCAAATGAAGCTCCTGTCCCTCAACAAGGAACCAAAGCGATTTTCCAACAAGACAAATATCTAGCGAGGGATATGCAAGTTTCATGTTTGAGATGAATAAAGGAGGGCGTAATCAACCCATTGAAGATAATTTTGAAAGTTAGAAAGGCATAAATGAGCTCATAATGGCCAAGGCGCTCCTGTCCCTCACCAAGGGACCAGGGCGAAGAACACATTGTCAAGTCTTCCCCTCCAAATTTGGACGAATCCAGGCCAAGGCACAAAATGGCGATGATACTTAAAATGCTTCAAGAAGGTATGAAGTTGCAAAGACCATCAAGTTGATGAAAAATGGCTAGGGCGCTCCTGTCCCTCACCAAGGGACCTGAGTGAAATTTTCAAAATACTTAATTACCTAGCATTGTGAAATACTATTTCTTGCTTCCAGGACTCAAGATGAAGGGGGGAATGATATTCTACGTCTAGAAAGTGATTCAAGGTTGATACGATTAAGAATTTGTGCAATAAACTAAAAGGCGCTCTTGTCCTTCAGTCAAGGACCAAGGCGATATTCATTAAAACAATCATTTCCTTCCAAGACCACACCAAGGCAAGGTTGTGCAAAGTCAGAAATGCCTTTAAGAAGATGGTGAACAAAGAAATTACCCCAAGAATCAATAATCTTAGGCTCAAATACAAAAATCGCTCCTGTCCTTTACTGGAGGACCAGGGCGAAAATCCTTAGAAGAGCTCTTTTTGTCTTGAGAAGGCGAATTGAACATGCATAGGACGAACAATAATGACCATTGCCTACCTCACAACTTGCATTGGCGATTGGAAAAGACAAAAACAAAGGGCAAAAGGCAAAATCGCTCCTGTCCCTCACCAAGGGACCAGGGCGAAAATGGTTCTAAGGAGCATTCGTTCCAAAAATTGAATAGATCAAACTCAAGATTTCAAGTAAAATGCCATTTTGGACGTCCAGGATGAAGTGTTGAACGTGAAAAACAAGAATTGCAAGGCTAAAGTGTAAGGGCGCTCCTGTCCCTCTCCCAGGGACCAGAGCGATCTTGTTGATGTCCATTATCTTGCCATGCCTAGGCGCCAATATCATCTATGACACATTAAATGCCAATTTCGATAAAACCTTGAAATATTTTTGAAATTAAATTGACATCTAATAAGTGCGCAAAACATTTAATAATTAATTTATGCCTTTAAAAAATCAAAATTTTAATTATAAAGGCATTTAAAATTAATTATTATTAATTTAAAAATAAAATTGGGGCGCTTGGGGTATTATTTAATGTTTTTATAAAGTCGGCCTCTTCTTTTATTAAATTTTTATTTATTTTTGGCCTATTTTCCAAGTCGGCCTATGGGAAATTGCAATGGTAAGCGCCTATATAGTGGGGGCATCTTGAGCGATGTTAATCCATCATTCACTCGTTCACTCAAATGCGATTTGGAGAAGAGCAACAAGGTGCGAAATTTGGTCTAGGAAGGAGCGATTTTTGTTGAAGGCCAGAGGTGGAGCGAATTTTCCTCAAGGCGTTGAAGGCTAGAGGTGGTGAAGTTGATAGAAGAAGCACATTTTGAAGACTTCGATCCACATTTTGCCTAGCAAACTTGCTTAATTTTGCCTCTTTTCTTAGATTTAGTTCTCAAGTGGAGGTATGGCGAGATTCTCCTAGTCTCAATTTTGAATTTTGAATTTTGAATTTCAAGTGGCTTAGTTAAATTTAGGAAATGATAATTCAAAGATTTATCATGAGGTTTCCTAATTTAAAACTTAAATCCTCTTTCTAGTCTATATTTCCACGTTGCAAAACATGTTACTAATTTTGGAATGTTGTGTAGGTATCAAGATGGCGACTCCCAAACTCGAAGGATCTACAAGTCGGAAGACTCTCCTCAAGGAAAATCAAGCCAGATCAAGGACGATCAAGCAAGGACAAGGACGACCTTCTTCGATCCAGTCTAGCATCGACAAGGACGACTTTCTTTGGACTAACGTCATCAAGGGCGACTTCTCCAATCCAGTATTCCAAGGCCAGGTACATCAATCGTCCTGCAAATCAAGGACACAAGAAGTCAAAGCAAAGGGTTCGTTGAAGAAGCAGATAGTACCAGATGAATTAATTAAAGCTAGCTTCTCAACAACATCAAGTTGAATATTTACCAAGTTACAAGTGTCAGACGAGGTGGCATCCTAGTCATCACTTCTCTAGTCAGTGTGGTCCACCTCAGCATTTCCAGATTCAATGTACCTAACTCATGGAAGGTGGCACAAACTCCGATGTACCTACCCTAGCTATCCATTGGTGGAATTTTCTAGAGAGGACATGTGTCCAAGCAATACAATTTTATCATTGGTCAAGCATTAAATGTTATGTAATGGTTGTAACAAACCCTAATTAGGGTTTTCATTGTTGAATCTTGGCCATTGATCTCGAATTGATCTAAGCCATTGAATTGTATTGAAGGCACTATATAAGCCTTGGCATTTCATTTTGTAAAGGCAATAGTTAGAGAGTTGAAAATAGTTAGAATAGTTAGGAATAGTTGGAAGCAGTTAGAAGATAGAATTAGAATAGCAATTAGAGTAGAGTAGAGAGAGAAGGCAAAGATTGTTGCCAAGATGTTGTTGTAAAAGACTTGTAACTTCATTGAAGAAATGGTGAAATTTATGGGTCGATTCGACAATTTGCATGGTCTTTATACTTCTCGTGTTTGATTTCATGCTATTAGATGAGTGGAAGAAATGTGCTTGATTGATGGTGAAATTTGTATATCCATACTACTAGCAGTTTGTTGATTGCAGACTTGCCTTGCGTAGTCAACTGGAATCATTCAGCTTAAGCTTAACTTCAATTGTCGCTTCTTCATTGATATGCATCAGCTTGATGGTGTCTATGCCCGCAGTGATGATTTGAACATCATAAAGCTTTCCTTCGAAGATCGCACTAGCCTTGTGGAGATGGTCCTGAGATGTCAAAACAAGACTTAGTTAGAATTTCATCAAAGATCAATCATTGCTCTTACATTCTTAATGTTAGGATTAGATCCTTTGCTCGCCCTCATCTTTTTTCCTTTTTTCAAATCTAAGCTAGTAAGAGCCTGTGTTCCAGCAATATTCAAAGCAAATCAGACGTTCAATCATCGAATGTAAGTCCCCTTGTGATTCCAACAAATCACGTCATACCACAGAGAGCTTATCCACACGTAGAGACCCTACATACAAGAACCTTGAAGTCATCCCGATTGATCCTTTTCGCGACATCTTCAGCATTGGAAGGCTTTACTCAAGAGAGGATAAGGTACCTTTAGGTATTTTATTCTGTGTTTGATAGTGTACAAAATACACGTCAACACACACACACATACACAAATATATATGTACAGATTTACACAAATAGATATGTACAGACATACACAAATATACATGTACACACATGTATGTGTTGTTAGAATATGTAGTGTACCTCAGTCTTCTACAGTAACGACAGTTCCAGTTAGGGTGTAGCAGTCAGTTTTCTACAAGAGCAATTCCATTAAGGTACAACATCAGTTAATGAAGACTGAGGTTCAGTTCTAGTCTTGCAGAGGTACAAATTTATGTGGAGTTTTTAGTCTAGCAGATAGCAGTATGGTTTATTTCTGTAGCAGATTTTTATGTTCAGAGTTAATGAAAAGTAGTGACAGGTTGTGACAGTCATCTGACGAGTGCTGTTTGTTGTTTTCCACAGTATACATTTAGAGATATCATTCAAAACTGTCTTGATAGGCTTTAAATTTCTGTTCTTTTGTTGTTTCCTGTAAAGGAATCAGATTACAGTGCATAATTTGTTTACCATGATATAGAAAATTTAATATGTATATGTCTTTATATGTATTACCCCTGCTTGTTTTGAATCTCTAAATTGGGATGATCTTATGCTTGTGAATACACGCACACACTCAAATTAATGTCTTGCTTTCCTTTGAATTGGGATTATCTTATTTATAATGCTGAAGACTGAGGTTCTGTTCTAGTCTTGCAGAGGTACAAATTTATGTGGAGTTTTTAGTCTAGCAGATAGCAGTTTAGTTTATTTCTGTAGCAGATTTTTATGTTCAGAGTTAATGAAAAGTAGTGACAGGTTGTGACAGTCATCCAACGAGTGCTGTTTGTTGTTTTCCATAGTATACATTTATAGATTCTTGCATTTATCATTCAAAACTGTCTTGATAGGCTTTTAATTTCTGTTCTTTTATTGTTTCCTGTAAAGGAATCAAATTATACTGCAGAATCTGTTTACCATGATATAGAAAATTTAATATGTATATTCCCTGCTTGTTTTGAATCTCTAAATTGGGATGATCTTATGCTTTTGAATACACACACACTCAAATTAATGTCTTGCTTTCCTTTGAATTGGGATTATCTTATTTATAATGCTGATAATCCCCATTCACATGTTATGAGCAAAGCAATAAATATTCATATACATAAGATAATCCTCATTCAAACATTCAAACATTCAAAACAAAGCAAGAGATGTCCACTTAATATTTATGTCTATTTATTGACCATATATGTGTATGTATACCTTGACTCATGTTAAATATTTGAATGGGGATTATATTTTATGTTTGTGAATATATGCTGGCCCCTAGTCAATTTAACTGAATTGGATATACTGTATAGTATGTAGGGAAAGCCTCATTTCTTGCCACTTCATGTAAGATCAAAATAGCAAGTTGAGTTGTTAATGTTATTACGTGAGTAATTGATACCATAATGTCCTTTCACAATACTTCAGGGGGTTATTTGTTTTATTTTAATGTACAAGATTACAAATATTCACTTGCACTTTCTTTTCCAACATTAAATGCCAGATAGCATATCTCCATTTCTAAGCTTTTTTTGTATTTTTATAAAATTTGGTTTTGAAAACTCCTCACTGAAGATGCACTAATAGGCTTATGATATGAAAAATAGCTTACACTACAATCCAATTAATATCCTTTTATAGATAACTAGGTGAGCAAAGGCTATTAATGAGATTGTTGCATAAATATTTTTTATATCATAAACATTTTTTCATGTGTAATATATTTTCAAGTCAGCTTTCCTTTGAATCGACCATTTTGGAGTTGACAGTATTTTCAACTGGAACTTGCCATAGGACTTGTATATCTATGTGTTTTTGCAGTCTATGTGTTTTAGTTATGTATGAATCTTACCATGTTCTACCAAATTCTTCTTTATCATTAAACATTTGGTAGTTTTAGTTAGTTTTGTGGGCATCTTGGTGACTGATAATGCAAGGGAACTTGGGTTTTGCTAATATCATTCTTAAAATAATTGCAGTATCCTGTTTATTTTGCATTTGAAGAGGAGAAGCTGAATGCCATTTTAGCTGATATCAAACAGAATGATGCTGTTGGACAGGTTGCAACTGCAACAACTGGAGGGTTAGTTGTTTACTTGTCTTATTGTTTTTAGATATACATTGTTTACCTCCAATCACGATAAATTTAAGTTATGACAAGGCATTCAGGTGGAGTGTAATGCATACTAAAATTGCTTGTATTATGGTATTTGAACTTGGAATTAGTTATATTTGAATTTAACATCGATTAATATTGGGAACTACTTCCTGCATTTTGTGTGGGATCTTTCAATCTATTGATCTTATATAATGGGTTCTTTAGAATCTGTGCTTCTTGTTAAATGAATTACTTATATTTTTCTCTGTAAAAATATTGAATTTGGACATGACTGGAAGCGCATATTCATAAATGCAAATTATAGCTCAGTGGACTTTTATTGTTTCACAATAGAACTGCCGCTTTTATTGTTGGAGCTGTTGTATCATGTATGTGTCTTAGAAAGTCGGTTCTGGAACCTTCTCATGGTGCTGTATGGTCTTGAAGGAGGGATTTATTTGGTTAGTTTTTTTGGCATTTATTGAATGGAAGTGATGACATTTGTTTTTTGCACTTTAATAGTTTGTACCTACTGAATGTTTAATAGTTTGGATCACTGAAAAAATTACATGCTCCACTTCAAGGAAACCATATACAAGTAGCTTGTATATCTCTTGATGTGCCTGGGGCTTAGACTTCCACTCTTTGGATTTATTTCCTAACTTCTGAGGTATGGTTCCTAATGTCTGAGAAGGCGGCCTCTCTGTTGAGACACATTACCAATATAATTATATTAACTGATCTTTCTTATGGCTCATCTAAAAAAATCACTATGTGCAGTTTGTATGATCTCTCAATTTTGAGTGTATACAAAATCTTGTTTGAATCTGATCAAGCTCTCTGTGGTTTGTTAGTCCTTGTTGTAATATGGACAATGGTGGGTGAGTGACAATAGTTTAATGGCTAGTGTAAAAGACCAAGAAATAAGTTGAGATCACACCCCACATAGAAGTGGGTAAAATCAATGTCTGTCAATATATAGTAGGCATGTTTTCTCATGTTTTTTGTAGCTTCAAAGTCTTAATGTTTAGTATTCCTAGAATCATGGCATTTTATTCTCTGGGCTCATCTTCTCAGATGCTAGTTACTTGTTGAGACATCTTTTCTATTTTTGTATTTCTACTTTTTGATGGAGACGCTGTAGTCTTGCATTTATAACATACTAATAATCTTACATATCTATGGAAGGTTCATCATCTCAGAGTGTGCTAAAATAGTTTTTTTCATCTTGAATTTGGGAAATGTACATGTATCCTTACTGTTAGTGTCTGACTCAATGATTTTTATCCGTTGGATATTCGTTGCAGATACAAGCTTGTATTGCCAACTCACGAACCTCGAAAGCTGGTATCTCCCACACTAACAAACATCCAGGTTACATCATTATCCTCTTGGTTCTATCATGCATGAATTCAGCAGTCATAAATGGACTTTGTATGGTAATTCTATTCCAAGATAGCAATTCCATCAATATCTTTCTTCAAAATTAAATGCATTGAAGATTAGATATTTGTAATGTGCTGCCTGTTTTGAAATGTGAAATCATCATGGCCATTGGCCCCTTTGGAGGAGTTTAATTTTGGCCTTGTGTGCTCTAAATAGTTATGATGTTTAATCAGCTCTTTCAACTTCAAATCAAATTTTATGTAACAGCTATGTTATTTTAAGAGAATTTTGATTATCTTGATTGGTCGTAATTTGCATATGACACTGCTCGTAACTTTGTTAATATATAATGCGTGCTGATGAGTATGGTGATTGCATTTAATGTCTGAAGAAAAGGCATGCAAAGAATGTGCTTATTCTGAGGTTCTTCTATAGATTCATTGTTTTGCTGCTCATTGTCTGACCACCTTTTGGCTTTGGATTACTGAAGCAAGCCAACTATGTATTTGATGACAGCATTAGTATTCAGAACAAGGATAAAGAACTTTTTAGTTTGTAGCAGATCAATGTAATGTTTTTTTAATTTTGTGTTGTACTGCACAATTGTAAGTGATAGAAGGAAAGGAACCACATACACATTACACATGGTTATCATGGATAAATTGAAATATGATTTATTGTTCTGTGAAATTCTATGTACATTAACAATTATTGGTAGTGGGACCAGTGACACAGATGTACTGTCGTCTGAAACAATGATATGGATTTATATAATGGCTGATGTTGGTTAGGAAGAGTTGGCTGACAATTGACTATGATTGCTTGCACCACTCCTTTGCCAATGTTTCTTTAGCACATGAAAAGATTTATTGTTATCTATCAAAAATATTCCAGTTTTATATTCAGTAATAACAAATCCTCAAGTTTTTTTAACATGTCAACTCCGCTTTAAACTTGAGTATAAGAAGACATGGAATTTGCATTGTTTTCCACTGGTTTACATGTAGCTGACTCTTCTATCATAGAAGATATGAATGACAAAGTCATTGTTTGTGTTTGGGCTTGCAAATACAAATATCAGACATTGACTGTTCATCCAAAATATGATCAGGTGGAGAATAAATAGCAGTCTTTAACTCATTCTTCTGAGCTTTTATGTTCTATAGTTGTTGCTATGTGGTGTCATCTTGCTATAGTTGCTTTTTGGACCCTTTGATACCCATGATGTGTTTCTTCTTTTTCCATTGAGTATCTTATTTCTGATTCCCGAGTTACATATGATTATCACATTCTTTGAAGTAATGATTAAATAATTGTCTTAAATAGCAAAATGCTTACCAATAGCTAAGCACTTGTTTCATTTGGCTTGCAATATATAGCTTGAAACTATTCCAATTCCTTAAACCTCTGATTCCCAATTTCCCAGTGTCTGAGATTTCACTATGTGGCATCATCTCAGGAACTATTTTTTATTTTCTTGAAATTTTGAGGTAGCTTAATTTTCTTGAAATTCTAATATTAACACAGGTACCAATAAATCACTGTAGTAATGATTTCCTGACGAAGTAATTTAATTCTTTGAGTTATGAAGCATAGGTGAGCACAAGTTTTCAGATGTGCTAACTTATTAAATGGATAAAATATAAAGGAGACGTTAGTGTACAGTCTGGCTCAATTATGATACTGTATGCATTCAAAGTCATCAGGCATTGTGAAAAGTTTGCATTTTTAGATTCTAGAGATTTTTGATTTTCAGAAGCATCAAATTTACAAAGCATACAAGAAGCAACCATGGCACCCAAAGCCTACAACTACAACAATACTTCAAAATTACTTCATTTTTACCTAATCTCTTTGCGGCCAAGAACTACAACAACTGATATTTCTCTTTCAAGAATTGTACTCCACGACAAGTTGTCAATTTCAGAGCATCCTCATGTTGTGTTGTAGCATACCTAGAAGTATTTCTCTGCTCCAATACCATTAAGGATTTGTGTAAAGAATGTTTGGTAGATTCCAGAATCCTTTTTTCCCCAAATGACATAAGAATAGTAGAATTTTCAGGCTCAGTTTTTTAGGAATTTGCTAGGTTTCAACTGGTCCTAAATTTAATTATATGAGTGTAATTATCAAGCAGTGGTCAAATAGGAGGAATACTTATGAGATATTAAAGGATTGGGCAGAATCTCTGGATGCATGGAAAGGTAAATAGGATGTTGAGTAATATTTGGTTAGACTATTTAATTCAGTAATTAGAGATCCCACCATCATAGTAACTCTTACCACCAGACATTTGTTAATCTTTGTTCTTTTCGCCAAAGAGGCGGTTTTGAATGACTTCTAAAAAGAGTCTCTTCATTTCGGCCTCAGGCAATCGAACTAGAACTTCTAGTTCCAGCCATTATGTGAAAATATTAAAAAAAAATGGCATTGAAACCCCTTATTATGCAAAAAAGGTTCATTTTTTTTTCAAAACTTCCTAAAAATTATTAAAAAAAACCTTGAAAAAACTTTTCAAAACTTGAAAAAAATGAAAGATTTTCTTCACCTTTGATGGCTAAATCTTCCTTGTCCTATGATTTCTAAACTTTTGGTGTGCATCTTACTCCTTCATAGCCTTTACCTTCAAAGAGAAACGAGGCAACCTTCAAAACCCAACAATGGCAGCTTGGGGGAAAAATGGTGTTCTTGGTGTTTTCAGTTTGTGAAATGAATTGCAAACAACAAATAGGGGTAAATTAGGGCAAAATAATGCATCGGGGGCTTTTTTTTTTGAAAAAAGGGTAAAACTTTATTGGTCGAAAGAAACCAGCATTATATGAGAGTACCATCCTCCAGCCACCAGGGGGCAGAGGTTAACAACCAACTAACCTAAATCAAAGCGGGAAACCCACCAACCAAGAAGAAAGAACCAACAACCAAGAGAACAAACCCACCCTACATTAGCCATGCGTATCCTCAAGAATCATCCTCTCCAACCTATGGGAACACTCAAGGGAAAGTTGCTCGCAACCATCAACATTCTAGTCGTCCATACGATCTGAGGCCCATTTGGCTAGACAGTGAGCAACACTGTTCCATTCCCTTGGGATGTGGACAATGGAAACAAAGTCCAAATAACTACTCAAGCAAAGAATCTGCCTAGCCGCTAAAGTGAACTGCCAATTTACATCATCAAGATTTTGCTTAGTCAACATCTTGATTAAAATATAATTAATCCAAGTGCACAACTCCTTTCCAAAGCAATAAGAATAGCCAAAGCTTCCAAAAGATTATTGATCTGATAACCCTTATAGATGGAGAAGAAGAAGAGAGAAGTACCGGAACTATCCCTTCCAACACCTCCAACACTAGGATTTGTAATGTCCCCCTTTATTTGACTTAATATAATTAAACGATTAAAATTATGTTGTCGAAAATAAGTAAATGTTATGATGACTAATTTTAATTATTTAATGAGGTCATAAAATTAAGTAATTCCTAATCTTTTAAGTGACCTCTTTTATGTTAATGGAAAATGATAAGAAGGCCACTATATTATCTCCTTGGCTAAGGTTACAATTTAAAGGAGAGGGAAATGTGAAAAGAAATTAAAAGGAGAATTTGAAGAGTCTCTCCACTTGGCTATAAAAGAGCAATGATATGCTCATTTCAGATATTGTTGGTTTTGCTATTTTCTCTTTGAGGGCTTGAGAGCTTTTGGCTTTCGGTTCAGCAAGCCTAGGGTGGAAACCCTTGGGTTTTGGTGGGTTGGACGAAAAATCAATTCCATTTGTGGTGTGGATTCAATTCAGGATTCACAGTTGCACGTTTTTGTTCAGTTTGTGGAGGTTTCAACCGAAGATCTAACATAGGGGTTTTAACAGATAAGTTTTGTCAAATTTGTGTTGTCTCTCTTAGAAACAAATTTGTGGGGCTGTGATTATTTGCAAAATTATTTAGGAAAGGTGGTTTATTTTTTTTTTATACTTCAGTTTGCCAGTGAACACTTGAATTGATTTTATTTTTGGGGGCAATATTATTTTATGTGGATGCCTTGTATTTTGGAATAAGAATTGGGGATGAAGGATATATAAGGTTAAATTGCTGGGCAAATATATTTGCCATGGACAATGGAAAAATTGTGGGACTTAATAAAGATTAGTTATTTGATGGAGGCCAAAATATTGGGCCATTTATTTATGTTTAGCTTTTCAATCAAAGATCAATATTTTAATATGGGCGCTAATAGTTGAAAGAAGACTCAAATATAATAAGACATTGCTGGGCACAGCCGGGAAATTCAATTCAAAATATATTGGAGAATTATATTTGGGCGAATTGCTTTTCAAAGTCTGGCTGCAGTGGTTGAGGGACCCATGGTATTTTTCTTGAAGTTGTGAGATACTAAGCTTGTTGTGGAATGTGTTTTCACTTCATGTGGAAGGAGAATAAGGATCATTTTTGCTCTCTAACCCTGTCCATTGCAATACCTGCTATATTTTGGTGTTCTGCTGCAATGGGTGTGAGAAAAGGTTGAGCTTTGGCGTGGAAACTGGAAGGGAGTTCTCTTGGCACAAATTCCATCTATGCGTAGGCTTCCTTGAGTTCTCAAATTAAGTTGATTTGGAATGAAAAGAAGTTGCTTGCTGCTGTAACAAATTAAGTATGGATTCAGTGATTAAGGGATTCTTCCATCTGAAAACAGAAGGGTGCTGCTGCTGTCAAATTCTGAAAATCTGTGCATTTGACCATTGATAGTATTGTTGCTACATCTATATATGGCTACAGCTGGTGTCAGATTTGTGTAAGATTATATTTGGCAAATAAAAGTCCTGTATTGTTAAAGCAATTTCATTGTGGTATGTTCAGCTTCCGGTAGTAGATTGGTGATGGTATAAGGTGGTATCAGATCATTTGGACTTAGCTGGAAATCTTCCCTTGGATGCATTACTTATTTGCTGGAAAGACTGAGAGGGGGCGTGAAGTTTAAAGAAGGCGTATTGTTTGCTGTTATAGCTCGACCTGAGAAGAAAATCCTTCCTCAGGTTCTGCATTCAAGGTTTGAGCTCAGCACAAGCTAAGGTGCACATTGTAATCATCTGCTTGCAGCAAACTGGTTATAATTTGATCTATGTAAATTATGAGTTTTGCTGATTAATAAACTGGTGAATTTAAATCAAATCTGCTCTTTGTATGTCTTCTGTGAATCGAAGTTATTGCACATATTATTTCTACGGTCTACCATTCTGAGTACTCTTCAAATATTACCCGCATTGGCAATTATGAATTGTGTCGGAAAAACATAAATCTGAAATCATACAATCAGCAAAACATATATTTACATGGACAGCAAGATGTCAAATAGTAATTGAAAAACATCATAGTGATCTTGAAAATCCTAGTAGGAGGTGAAGACCATCTGTCAGCTCTTGGACTTTTTCGGTTAAGAAGCCACCTCCTCAAAGTAGAAGACCCAATCCCATTCTCAGATTAACTCAACCAGTGCATCACCTCCACCTCCAAAGGCTCCAAGGATATATCCATCTCACATCTAGTCTGGATAGTATCTTGAATCATACCAACAATTCCCTGCCAAACCTTCTGATCTCCCATCTTCCTATCCTGAAAGATCCTACTGTTCCTCTCAAGTCAGATGTACCAAAGGATGTATGCCTGACTGATAATTCAAGCCACTTGAAGAAAAAAAGACTTAGCAGGTGGTCTTCCATGACTCCTTCAAAGGTGAATAAGAGAGGAAGCCCGAACACAAACTTGCTAACAAACACTGCACTGTTGGTGCTAGAGGAATCTAGAAAAAGATTATTGAAGAAACAAATGGGAAGCACATTCCTCATCCTTACCACAGAGGACACAAATAGATGGCCCTTGAAAGCCCCACTTCGGAAGATTCTCCTAGGTGAGGCACCTATTATGAGTAGCAAGCCAAAGGAAAAAGTTGCATTCCGGCTAGGCGATCTTGTTCTACACACTTTTTTACCAAGGTACTTCATTCTTCCCATATTTTTGCCTATTCAATTCTTGATACTTAATAGTCACAGAACAAACCCTCCTAGGATCAAGGCTCCAAGCCAAGAGATCTTTCCTCATGGAATTGCAACCTCTTCTAGCAAGAATTTGAGAAAGCTCAGCTTGGTCCTCCAAAGAGCCTCCTGGTGGCCACTCATTGTTAGGAACCGGGAAGGACAACTGAGAGAGGGGGGGGGGGTGAGTCAGTTGTCAACCAGTTATCAATAAATTACAAATCAAAACCAATTCATCCAGCTTGAAACTTAGTGCCGGTAAACCAAACTTAAATGCCAGTGAGACAGATTAACAGTTATAGCAGTACCGATTTAAGTTAATGCATGAAACAGAAAGAGAAACAACATCCACAACACATGACACAGAGATTTTGACGTGGAAACCCTGTAAGGAGAAAAACCACGGTGGGAAACCTTACCCACAATCAGATGATACTACTGCAGATAGTAAGTGTATACAATTGAGGTTTGCACATGCAGAAAGGCCAACCGCCTAGAGCTCATTGCTCAATCACAAAATAGGAGTCACATTGACTACAGTTGGATGGTTAAATCTAATAACAATGTACTGCTTCGGAATAGCATCTGCAATGCTGGATTCAGTACCGGTTTAAGCTCTGAACATGAGTGTCAAACACCTTCATAACCTTTCCTTCAACCTTCAGATAATGTCTGCGTGATTCGCACAAGGATCTACTTTTTTTCGCTCTTCAATATTCACACACACTCATCATGATCAATCTTCAATAAGATCGTACAATCATATATACAAAACCTAAGACCTATATATGAGGTCATCTCACTAAGGATATTACAATTAAATCAATTACAAATAAGTCTTGATGCGATACAATATGTCGGCTCAATACATTTACACAAATCAATAAACCATTTCCAAAACGTGCCGTGCTGATTTGGAATAGATATCATGTACCGGTCCATAACCTAGACCTATTTGCCGGTAAAAGCAAATCTGTCAACCTGATTAGACCAATAAGCAAAACAACAGATCCAAACATCCAATCCATGTCTTCGACATAACCAAATGATCTCCAGATGATAACAAGTTATCATCACTGCTGGTGAACGATATAACCTGCCAGTGAAGCATAATTTTGATTTCTGATTTCATTGTTTAAAAAAAGTTGCAAACTTCAAAATTCTTGATATGTATTAAAGGTGTATTTGCCATAGTCTGGTATAGTGCTGTACTGTGTGCATACAGGTTTCTACAGATATTGTTGGGCATCATTATAATTCTCTCTCTCTCTCTCTCTCTATATATATATATATATATATTGTGCCGTTCCCTCCTGTCCCCCCAAAATGGCCTTAGACTGCCATCCTCGAAAGTCGTACGCTGCTGTCCCCCCATCCCTGAAACGCTGTGGAACATAGCATGTAAATCAATGCATTTATCTTTTGGGTTTTACAGTTTTAACCATTTCAGCTTTTGCTATTTGATTTAGTATATGTGATTCAATTGAGAAGTTTAGTTGCAATTATTGTTTGAATTTCTGTTATTTAGTGATAAAATAAATGATTCATGCATTGATTTAGATTCTTCCAGTGATTTTTAAAGATTTGGACTTTTGTCATGTCTATTATGGGAGGTTAAATTTCTTGTCACAGTGAATTAAATGCCCACGTAGATAAAATCTGTTGTTTTCTAACTAAGAATCAAAATAAACTTCAAATATTCTAAACTTCCCATCTCTTTTCAATTTGTTTATCCCAACTTCTTATATTAGATTTTTCATTTTATTTTTACAATATTTCTAACCCTTAGATAGGTGTTAGGTAATTCACACCATGGTTAATTTAGTATTTATTGGTCCAAAATGAGACACCATTAAAATCTGATTGTGTCCTTGCGAAAACAAAGGAAAGCAGTGTGTTGCTTTATGATAAAGCCTTGTCGAGTAGTTGCTCAGTTCCTTTCTAGCCCCATCAACCTAGTTTATGATACGTTTATTTAAGTAATACACTTGACAATTTTCTTACTGTTTCATGCACCTGTCGACATGATACCTGGACTCTCTGTTGGGAATTGCTTTTGATACCATGTTCTCTCAAAATCCATGCTAGGAGAGTTGGGACCCTCACTTTTGCACTTGTAAAAATTCATTATATTTTCTAAGGGAATTGAACTTGCCTAGCTGAAGTGGAGAACAATCTGCTAAAAATATATTTTACATTCTTTCCAAAGAACAGTAAATTTCTTTTTAATCTCAAAAGGCCTTCAAAACATGCTTTATCTTCTATTAGTTCGTTCTTAAAGGTTCTAGCCACTTTTCATTCCCAGAAGGTGAAGAACATAGATTTGTTTGTTTTTATTATTTTATCTCTACAGTTTGAGCTCCAAAGTTCATTCAAATATATGGCAATCTATTGATGGTAGTGGAAAACTGCTTCTGTTTTTTAAACAAGTAATTATAGTTGACATATTATTTTATGATAAATTTCTGAAGCATTTTAGAAATTTTGTTGTATTTGTTTTTCTTTTAATAGTTTAGCTTGACAATTTTGGTAGTTCTTGTTTAAAGTTACATCTTTGTTTCTGGGACATCTTAACTTGAATTGAACTTGAATCCCACAAACCCTTTATAATGCAGGGATGGTTGCCAGGACTTCGAGGAGATGGAGACTCAACTCAACTTCCAACTATTGCTATTGTGGCGTCATACGATACATTTGGTGCAGCACCAGTATGTTTTGTTCAAAATTCTAATCTTTAATTTAGGTTTTAATGTTTTGTAATTCTTTTAACATTTATTTTGGCTGCAGGCTTTGTCTGTGGGCACTGACAGCAATGGCAGTGGAACAGTAGCTATATTAGAACTGGCCAGATTGTTTTCTCGTCTCTACGCAAATCCAAAAACAAGAGGAAGATATAATTTGTTGTTCGGATTGACCTCTGGTGGACCTTATAATTACAATGGGACATTCAAGGTTGGCTAATCTTTGAGTGATGCCCGAGTTTGCATTGTTCCCTCTATTCTATTGACCTTTCAAAAGTACTGTTTATTCATCCAAATTGACAATAATGAACTTAAGTTTTGTGGTTCTATTTTCAGTGGCTGGGGAGTTTTGATCAACGACTTAAGGAAAGCATTGATTATGCTATTTGCTTAAACAGTGTTGGATCATGGAATAATGAACTCTGGCTTCATGTTTCCAAGCCTCCTGAAAATGTTTACATAAAACAAATTTTTGATGTATGTTATGAGTGTTTTTTATCAACTAACACCCCTTGCAAATTTCTTTGTTGTTTCTTTTGCTTCTCACAAGCAGGATGTTTTTTTTCAAGCTAATTGACAATTGTCTTCTAATGCAGGGTATTTCTGATGTTGCAGAGGAGTTAGGAATTACTGTAGGTGTTAAGCACAAAAAAATAAATATTTCAAATCCACGTGTAAGTTTGTTCATTTTCCATATCTAGTTTTAGTCTGGACAATAAATGCCATTTTATATAGCAATCCTCACCCTTGTGTTTTCTCTTTCAAATACAATTAGTAGACACTGTAGATGAAATGGTGTAGCATTCTAGAAAGCATGTTCAATGATTAAAAGCTAATAAACTGTATCCTATAACTCATGCTTTCTCAAAACCAAACTTCAATTAGATCATAATATAAGATATCATTTGTGTTAGTATGGTATTTTCTATCTTCACCAAGTTCCCTTTATGGTAGTTGAACCTATTTTGGATAAATTAATCTGTAATCAATGAACCATGATCCTGAAAGTATTAAATTTGGACAAGTAGCAGGTTGCCACAGCAATGTGAATCCTTGAAACAGAAAAGTTTTGAAGTAATTGCATGTTTTATTAAAGGAATTGAATGTACATATATAGGCAATTACAAAGACGATTGTTTCATAACAGAATTAGAAACAACGTAACTAAACTAATATTACACCTAAAATACATTATTGACCATTAAATAAATAGATATGCTAAAATATTCTAATACTCTCCCTTAATGGTCAATCTGTCAACTACACCAAGTTGCCCCCTAAATTTTACAAACTTGTCCAGGCTTAGAGACTTGGTCAGGATGTCTGCAGTCTGATCCTCAGTTGGAACATATTGCAACTGAACTGATTTGTCTTCAACAAGCTTCTGGATGAAATGACAATGAAGCTCAACATGCTTTGTTCTTTCATGGAAGACTAGATTTTTGGCCAGTTTGAGCACCTCATGAATGTCACACTAGAGGTGTGAAGGACCTGCTTGAGACATTTGCACGTTCGAAAGTATCCTTCTAAGCCAAATTGCCTCACAAGTTGCTTTAACAGTTTCTCGATACTTTGATTTGGTCGAGGAAAGAGCTACCGCTTGCTGCTTCTTGCTGGTCCATGTGATTGCACCTGTTCCCAGATTGAAGACATACCCAGATGTAGACATCCTGTCATCAACAAAACCAGCCCAGTTCTAGTCTGTAAAACCAATGAGTCTAGGACCTTTGCTTCTGCCATACAGAATGCCAAAGTCAAAAGTGCTCTTCACATATCTCAGCACACGCTTTGTTGCAACCTAGTGTTCAGAGGTAGGGGTTGTTATGAAGCAAGAGAGATAACTGACAGCATAACTAAAGTCAGGTCTAGTGGCGGTGAGATAGATGATACTACCCACTAGTTGCTTGAACAAAGATTCATCCACCATGGGTGAATCTGATTTGGCTGACAACTTCAGCCATTTCTCCATAGGTGTAGAGCTAGGTTTGCAATTCCGCATCCGAAACTTATCAAGTAGACTCTTGGCATACTTCGACTGAGAGATAAAGATATTGTCATCAGTTTGCCAAACCTCAACACCTAAACAGTAATGCAGAAGTCCCAAGTCTGTCATGTCAAAGGATTGGCACAAACTTTGTTTGATCTGCTCGATCAAAAGTGCTGGACGACTAGTGATAATCAAATCATCAACATAGATGACAAGCAAAAGAATATCACCACTAGTAGTTTTGACATACAAATTGGAATCAAAAGGACTCCTTTGAAAGCCTTGATCATTGAGGTACTGATCAATTTTTATGTACCAAGTCCGAGGAGCCTGTTTCAAGCCATAGAGTGCTTTCACCAGTTTGCATACTTGGTGTTCTTTATTGGCTACCTTGAAACTAGGAGGCTACGTCATATTGACTTCTTCTTGCAACTCACCATTGAGGAATGCACTCTTGACATCCATTTGATGGACTTTCCAACCAAACTGGGCTGACATGGCAAGGACAAGCCGAATTGTACTCAATAGTCAATGCCCTATTTTTGAGAGAACCCCCGAGCAGCTAAATGTGTCTTGTACTTATCAAGGGCTCCATCAACCTTATACTTAACATTATACACCCATTTGTAGCTTATGGGCTTCTTCCGAGGTGGAAGATCAGAGAGAACCCAAGTGTTGTTCTTCGCGAAGGCTATGATGTTCAGCTTCCATAGCTTGTTCCCACTTAGGTATACATTTAGCCTCTGCATATGTCTTGTTGACGTGTGTTTTGTGACCACACCCAACACAGAACAAAGTTTCCCAACGGCTACCTTATCCTCTCTTGATCAAAGTCAAATATATTCTAAGATTGCAGGAAGATCATACGATGACTCCAATGTTTTGACTGCGTACTAGAGACTTTATGTGGATATAGGCTTGTATGGTGATGTTGCTGGTAATCCAAGGGTACTTACGTTTGGATCGTTCTTTCACTTTTGTACTGTGGCTGTAACTTCATCATTGGATATAGCAATTCTGTGATGCTTCTGCTTCAAACGAGCTCAATTGGAATTAATTGAAATTAAAGGAGAAAGGGTGGTTTAGGAAGCCGAAGCTAAATCTAAGAACTCAATAGATAGCAATGTTTTGGATGAGATCAACCACACTTCACTTCGCCACTAGAAGACAACTACATGAAGCGGGTGCAATCTTCAAAGGTTGTTCTCGAAGGATTTTAAATCATTGATGAACACCATCAAAGAACAATGTTCATCCCATGATTAAGATTAAATGCACACATAAAATAGCTTAGTCCTACCTTGCATTGTTGATAAAAATCATCTATCAACAAAAGGTATGAGCTATTGATCTTCACCTTAAAATACTACAATCAATTTTTTTCGTCTAAATGCTTGAAATAAATCTATGCTAAGTGAGGAAGGTGAAACCATGCAAGTTTTGAAAAATAACTTAAGTGAACACCATCAGAGAACAATGCATCATTGTTATTATCTCAATAACTTATCACAACAATTTCATAAAAATCTCCCTTCTTTAGAAATGAAGGGGTCACCCCTTTATATAGGCCTTCGGCCTTGATTACATGCAAACCCTAATTAGGGTTTGACCCAAAAGATTCCACATATGATGCAACAAGGTGGGAATAAACATTAAATGCCCATCATACCCACTTACAATTAATTACATTAAATTGCCCATAATGCTCCACCATCTCCAGAATTGGCCACATGCAATAAATGCTCCATATCTCACCATGCATTGAGTCAGCCACCATTTGGTCAAATATTCCGGCAATGAATGCGTCACCATGCGTTTGATTGATTCCCGCCATGCAAGTAGACCCTATTGTCATAGGAACTTCTATAATTTCCGGGTTGTGTTTCATTAATATGGAATATTCTCTTTGCATGTCACCAGCCTATCCTTGACAAGAATTTCTCCATTTTGGGCTCACAGAAGACATTTTGGAAGATTTTCTTGCATTGGAAGAATTTTAAGAATCTTTTCCACTTCCGAAGGATTCCTGTACGCTTGGATTTTGGAGAGAGAAAATTTCTGGAGAAAATTTTATCTTGAAAGAATTTTTTCATGTTTTTGTGTTCGTCTTGTTCTGAAGGAGGTTTTTGATCAATTTGTCACTTTTCCTATTTTTTAGGAATTTTTTCATTTCTGAGCTCTGAAATCCAGGAGAGAGAAAATTCCCTCTTTGATCGATTTTATTTTTTTGTGCCTTGAAATTTCTTCATCCTAGGCGAAATTTTCTTCTTTGAGAAAGAATTTTGAAATTTCTTTCTTGATTGGGATTTCCATGCTTCTCTTCCAATGTTAATTTCATGTTGTGGAGGAATTCTTCATCCGGAAAGAAATTTCTTCCTTACCCCTGTCCAACACTTCATCTCCAACTTGGGCGCTAATTTCATGTGGTGGAGGAAATTCTTCTTGGAAGGACAATTCCTTCCTTACTTTCATTTGGCGTCCCATTTCTCTGACTGGGTGCTAATTCATTTTCATGGATCAATTTGACTTTTGTTGACTGACCTCCATTTGACGCCCCTCTCCTGGATTGGGCGGAAAGGATTTTATTGCCTTTGGAAGGAAATTCCTTACACCATTTTGGTGCCCTGATGCATGACTTGGGCAGAGTTTCAATGCTGTTGAGGAAAGTTGGCTTTGGAGTGAATTCCTTCAGGACCCCAGTTTGGCGCCCTAATACCTGACCTGGGCGTTGATTGCAAGGCATGGAGAAATTTTACCTTGGAAGGAAAAATCATTCCTTACCTAGCTTTGGCACTCTCCACCTTGACATGGGCGCTATTTGATGCTGTGGAGGAATGTGCATGGAGGAGGAAATTCCTCAACATCATAGTTTTGGCACTCTCTTCCTATACTTGGGTGCAAAAATCATGTAGTGTAGGATTTTTGGGTTGGGATGAAAATTCCTCCACAACCCCGATTTTGTGCCTAACTCCCATAAATGAGCGCCATTTAGACCATGTGGAGGATTTTGGTCTTGGAAGGAAAAATCCTCCAAAACCCCATTTTGGCACCCATCCTGATTTGGTATACATTTTGCCAATGCAAGGATTTTCATGATTCTTCTCTAGACTTAACCAATTTTCCTCATTTCCGGATTGGGATGTCATTTCAGGATTGAAGTGATTTTCTCTGCTAGACTTAGAAGATTTTTCAAGCTTTTCCAATTCTACTTAGTTATTTTGTGAACAACAACTTGCTTTTTAACTTTCTGGATTTAGATAAATCTTTTCAGGAACGTTGTCTTCAATGTCGAGACCTTTGCTTGTGATGAATCTGCCAAAAATAGACTTACTAGAAATAGTAAGTACTTCAAAATGTCAAAATTAGGGCAAAGCGGGGCAAGATGACACTCACTAAAAATAGAAACTTACTAAAAATAGAAATTGCTAAAAATAGTTAGTTTGAGTTCCAAACTTAGCCAAATTTGCTCAAACGACTTGCAAATTATATTGAAGGTAAGCTCAAATAAGGGATTGCTGCGAAAAGACCCAAAGAAACACAACCAAAAGACCAAGAGGACCAAAAAAGTAGGGGGTCCCTATTTGCAATGGGGCAATGTGTGAAAATGTCACAACATGTTTGAGGCTCACAAATGCTATGAATGTTGGCCATGAGAGCAAAATAAATTGTATGCTATTGTTTACTCTTGTTGCAAGACAATCTACCCACAATGAGCTCATCATCATGAAGATTACCAATAGTCTTGGCCCACCACTTAGGCCAGAGAGTAGAAGTACTGACATCTAAAACAGGTGGATTAACATCACCAGGAATGTCAATAACAAAGTCATCAGGATGTTGCTCAAGCTTTTCTTGAGGAAAGTTGGGTGGTGCAACTACCTGTCTAGCAGACTCCACAACTTCAGAGTCAAGAGTCTGCTGAATTCCTCCCATCAGGTGGACCTAGGGAAGATGAACACCCAAATCCGTAGCCTTTAAAGGCTGATCCTCAGGGCTCAAAACAAGAGAAGAGAGCTAAAAAGGCCATCGTTCTTCATCAAAAACAACATATTGACTAAATATGAGACGATCAGTGTCTACATCAATCAACTGGTAAGCTTTGTGGTTATCACTGTACTCGGTGAACATGAGTTTCTGACTGTTAGAATCCAACTTTGTGCGCTTGGCATCTAGGATCTAGACATATGCAAAAGAGCCAAATACTTTCAGGTCACTAATTCTGGGCTTCTTGCTAGACCAGGCTTTCTCTGGAGTCTTGTTCGTAACAACCTTTGTGGAAGACTGATTTAGAAGATAGACAGGCTTTTGCCCAAAACTTCTTTGGAACATTTCTATGTTTGCTCATAGACTGAGCCATCTCAATTTTTGTGTGGTTTCTCTACTAAACAACACCGTTTTGCTGAGGGGTGTAAGGTGTGGTAAGCTAACGCTTAATGCCATATTTCACACAGAAGTCGGAGAAAGAAGAAGAACAAAATCCCCCTCCGTAATTGACCTAAGATTGATTATTTGTTGACCAGACTCTTTTTCTACAAAGGCCTTAAACTGTTGAAACATGCTAAACACATTTGATTTTTATTAAAGAAAATACACCCACATTTTTCGACTAAAATCATCAACAAATAACAACAAATACTTGGAACCAATAATTGAAGGAGTGTTCATCGGACCACAAATGTTAGCATGAACTAATTGCAATACCTTAGAAGCTCACCAAGAATGACCATCTCTGAATGGAGTCTGATGTTGCTTTCCAGCTTGACAAGCTCCGCAAACACCTTGATTTTGAGTTTGAATCTCAAGTAAGCCATGAACTAGATCCTCTCGAACAAGCTGATAGAAATAGTGTATGTTTAGATGCCCATACCGTTGATGCCAGAGATTGCGGATTGAAGAGCTTTTGGCTGCCATGACGTGCTCCTGAGAATCACTAGTATCCACAAGTCTATAAAGACCGTGATCCTCGCTACCCACATCAACTGTAATGCGAGTCTCCCTATCAGTGATGCTGCATTTGTGTGAACTGAAAACCACATCAAATCGAGGAGAGAGTCTCATAATTTGATTGACAGAGAGAAGGTTAAGTTCCATGCCGAGAACATAGTATACATTGAAGAAAATTAAATTCCTCCCACCAGATTGAATCTGCACGTTGCCATTTCCGACAACGGTATACTCTTCCCCTCCTCCAAAGATCACATAATCAATGAAAGGCTGAAATTCTATGAACTAGTCACATCGATGAGTGAAGTGTCGAGAAAGCACCAAAATCGATATACCAAGTAGAGAATTTCACATGATCTGCAGGTCTTTTAGCCATGAAGGCGTAAAAGGCAGATTCCTTCTGCTTAGTGTGCTCGGCAACATTCGCTTTTGGTTGAGACCCTCCCGACTTATTTTCTTCAGAAGCGAAGCGTGATCAACAATCTTTCTTCATGTGACCATACTTGTGACAATAGTTGACTGAATGTTCTTTGAGCCTTCTGATGACGGAGCAGAGTTCTTCTGCTGAGAATTTATCCTTGTGAAAGGATTTGGCTGCAAAAGCTTGTTCTGTGGAGGATGAACTGGCACCTCTTTTGAACTGCTGTTTCCACCGATCTTGCTGCAGAAGTTTGTTGCATAGCTTTGGAAATTTAAGTCAACATTAGTTGAAGTAATGTTGAGCGTCTCAATAAAGTGCTCATAAGACTGGTAGACTTTTCAGGGTGATGATCACCATGTTTGCTTCCCCCATCTTCTGGCCAGTCGCTTCCAACTGATCACAAATGTCCTTGATTTTCGTGAGATGCTCTTGTAAAGACATTTGTTTAGGCATCATGACAGAAAACAGTTGGTTCTTCAAAAAGAACGCACGACTCTTGTCTGATGTTTCATGGAGATCCTTTAGATAGGTCCAGATCTCTGCAGTTGTCTTGCCGGACGACACTTACGGTAGCTGATCATCAGTAACAGGGGGTTTTATAAGCATCACGGCTTCTCGGTTGCGCTCATCAAATTTGTCTAGGTCCTGTCTAGGTGTTGTAGGATGAGTTTCCTTACCTAGAACAAGAGCATCAAGGTGGCGATATTAAAAAATGGTCATCATTCGTTGCTTCCAGGTATTATAATTTCTGCCGTTGAATCGTTGATTGCTTTCCAACATTATGTTGGTCAAAGATGCCATCTTGCACGCTTTTCGAGACATGCAAAATGAGGTGAACAAAAGAGGCTGAAAACTGAAAAAACAGTCAAATACTGAGTGCACGAAATTCAAGGCACAAATCCTAATGCATTGAAGATGGCAACATAGAGGCACAGATTCAAATGCGGTACAAAAATTTCAGAAATAGAGGGTATTAGAGACCCTAGCCTCAAAAACCCTAGTTGTCGTTGTAAATTTTAGAGGGTTTAAAAAAATTGTGTAGAATCCAAAACCCTTGGTCGCTGAGATGCAGAAACCCTAGTTGGGTTTAAAAACGTCTGCAAATCGCATCCTCTGATCTGCAGAAACTAGAAAATGCCATCGCAAAAATACAGAGTCGCTAAAAATGATGTCACAAAAAAAGAACCGTCGACAGAAAACAGAGAGCTGTTGCACATTTTTTGTTTTGAAAAACGTGAAAAAAATGAAGCCACAAACACAGGATAAAATGCAAACATCACGGGTTGGACAGAAGTCGCTCTGATTTGCAGATGAAGAGAAAAGTCGTGAGGACAGGGTCACGTGGAAGCTGTTGCAAAGAGAGAAACATAGCCCGTGATCAGACAAAAATGTGTTGCGAGGAAAAAACTCAAAGGCCACAAAACCCTTCCGCGAACACGTAGGCGGCAGAAACGACGTCGCACAAGTTGCAGAAAGATGAAAAAACACGCAATCCAAACTTTTCTTTGCACGTGTTCAATCTCACGCAATATAAAATCGCAAATTATAGTCTAAAAAACTTCACAAACAGATGCCAACACAAGGGATAATTTTTTCGAGCTTAGGAAAACTCTGAAAATTTTTAGGATTAAAATTTTTTTCTAGAAAAAATTATTTATTCCTGCTCTAATACCATGAAACAAAAAAGTTTCGAAGTAATTGCATATTTTATTAAAGGAATTGAAAGTACATATATAGGCAGTTACAAAGATGATGTTTCCAAATGAAACAATCGTTCACTGAGAACAAAATTAGAAACAATCTAAATAAACTAATATTACACCAAAAATACATTATTGACCATTAAATAAATAAATATGCTAAAATATTCTACTAATCCTGAGCCTACAGGAGTTCAAGATTTTTGAAATTGCAGTTTGTGAATTTATTTCAAAAGCCAACCACAGTGTTATTTGACACAACAGGCAAATCTAAGACTCGGGAAATCTGCTGAAATTTGGTTTATGAGGTTTCTATTGTCGAAATTTTCTAGACTACTAATGAAATATCACAAAAGATAACTTTATAGGTGCTTTAAATTAATACAAATGACTAATACGGATAAACAATAGAATTACGTACCATACAAACAGAAATGTTTCATTGAAAAGGTAGAAATGAAATGCTGTGTGCATCAGTATTTACTGTTTCTTTTGACTCCCAACATACTGCATTGCATTTTTAAAACAAAACTTGACAATCAATTTCTAAGAGGGTTCTCTATTTTGAAATGCTACATATACCTTCAATCAATAAAATTTCCAAGACAGAAATAAGTACACTATTCTTAGTACTCCTAGTTCCTTTTTAGCATAGTTTCTAGGTGCTTTTTTCTGTTTCGAGTCTCAGGCTTCTGTATTCTATCTTTCCTAGATTTCTTTGATGTTAGTTTTCTATGAGATGTATATCTTTCAGTTCTCTAGCAATGCTGCCGAGTTCTGATTTTTATAATCTTTTCATATATGTCAATACAGTTTCAAACATTATTTAAAAAATGACCAGACTTAACCTATCAACTTGACCCTTAATAGTCACAACCTTTGTGATACAACACTGTTACAACCTATCAAATTGTCATTTTGCTGCTTATTATCTTTCTTGTTTTTACCCCTCATACTTCAATCTCTTTCATTTTTGATTTTTCATTCTGCATTTTGAAGTGACTTAGCACCCCTACATCTAATGACAACACACTCTTCCAGCCATAAGGCATAGGTCCCACTTTGCCATTTACAATATGCATTTCAAAACGTTCAATTTCATGTCTATAGATATCCATCTTTGTTATTCAGTTTATAGTCTGGTTGTCTGGACTCTACCTATATCATTTACCAAAATGAAACATCTCAATATTAGCTACTCTATATAAGTTCCTCCTCACTTTCTCGTACAAGAAAAGCATCTTCTTTACTTTGCACCATTGTTCAAAATGTTGAGCTGGACTCGGATCTCAGCAAAAAATCGACAAAAAAGACTACATAATTACACAAAATAAAACTCAAATTAATGTATACGACACAAAGAATGCTCAAAATTCAAGATAATAAAGTTTCTACTACTGTAAATTGTGTAACAGCCAACTGCAATCTGCAACATTTTCTTCTAGCTCCTGGTACTAGCACTATTAAGCGTTGAACTAGAAGGCAAATCTGATTTTTTTAATAGTTTTACCGAATTTCGAACATGAAGCCGAAAATTCGAGAAACCTTGTGACGTAGTTTTTAGCCAAAACCATTTTTGGTGTGGACTCCATAGACCAAGGAATGGCTCTAAATATTGATTGTCCTAGATTCCCTCGTGAATCATTCTGCAGAAGCTAACATATATATCCAATTTCTTACCCCACACATTGTTCAACCAATAATTCTGCAGAAGCACTGACCAAGACCGGGAACATGTAGTTCCCTTTATGCATGTCCAAGCTTGTAATCTGTCAAATGCTTGAATGGTGGTCCTGCTTGTAATGTCCCCAATCAAGGATTTTTGCAATATTCTGATTTTTGTATTACTTCATTTCTAAACAAATAAATAACCAGAAATAGCAAAATAAAATGGCTTCTAGGGCTTGAAAATTAATGGCAAACATTACCAAACTCTCGTATACTTGTTTTATGACCGATACTCACTCAGATCTGAACATATAAATGATGTAGCAGCAGATTGGATAGTACAAATAAATTCTGAAATTTTATTTCACTGCTGAAAATTAAGTATAATGATGTAAATCAGTAAATGCACTCACAAACCCTATAAACAGCTGTATGGCCTGACATATAGGCTGGGTTTCTATCTAAGTCCTCCAAACTGATTTGCCTTTGTGCAGAAACTAATTGCAGCAATATTGGATGATGCAGCTGCCCTAAATGCATGAGAAACTTTTCCATAATCTTCAGATCTATAACTTGCTCTACTCACAAAATTATTTCTGAATTTCATGGATGATGTACAGCCCTGAAAACCATCTCAAATAACAGGAAATACCCTAGATCTGAGTTTTCTTGGGTGATAGGTTTACTTTAATTTTTGGAAAGTGATATGGTCTTGAAACCCTAAAAAATCAGTAACGAATGTCTTCAAAATGATTTGTCCTCTATTGAAAAATATCTCTGAATTTCTGTGAATTGAGGTGATCACCAAAATGGTGTATAAACCCGTCAATGATGTCAAAACAGCAATTTGCCTTTGTAGAAAAATCTCCAAAATCATGAACAGTTATTTGCTTGCAAATCCTATTGACAGATCGTTGGAATTTTGCACAAATTGCTGAATTAGCTCAACATTCTAACCCTAGGTGGAATTGGAATTTACTAGTTAGTTCTTGTCCTCACCTCCGGAAATCAAAAGCCAAGAAGGTTTTCAACCCCCCAAACCCCAAATTTTGCTCTTAGATGCCTTAGATTGAACAAATTGCTCATCAAATGGAGTGAGGTTCCTTCTTGATACCTTTTCAAAATGGGCCCTTGGGTCCTCAATTTCCCTCCAAGTATGTAAAAATATGCTTATTTTCCAATTTTTATTTTAAGTATTTAATATCTTTTTAGTTTTAGTAGTAGTGTTTAAAAACACCTTTTATTCTATGATACATCGGGATATGTCCCTAGGGTTTTTTGCTTGTGTCCTTGTACTGGGGATGTCTTGGGGACGTGGACAGCTTGTAGATGTTTCCTGAGGTCTAACACTGTGAACAAAAGTCCTTTTATTCTATGATCATGGGGATATGTCCCTGGGTTTTTTTGCTCGTGTCCCTGTACTGGGGACGTCTTGGGGACGAAGACAGCTTGGGGATGTGTCCTGGGTTCTAACACTGTAAACAATACATTCTTTGAGCGATTTATTGAGGTTTCAATGTAAGTATATAGACTTTGTCTTCACAAGAATGCATCCAATGTTTGATAACATGAAGATTGTTGTTTTTAAAGGGTTTTAAATGTATATGTCAATATGATGAATGATTCTATAATTTATGTATGTTGTTATCCAGCCATCCCCTTTGCTGCCCCCTGCTGTCCCAAAAAATGGCCTCAAAAAATCCTGTCCTCAAAACGTGTCCCCCCATCCTCGTGTCCCAGAAACTTGTTGGAACATAGCTTTTATTTTAATTATGACAGTATTTTTAAGTTACCGCTAAAATTAGAAATTACTAGGTCCAACTTAAATAATATTATTAATTATTTTAATCTGAAAGAGGGGACATGACACCACTTCTCACTGTATCTAAACATGCACATGGCACTATCGGGACCGTTCACTTTTATCATTATGAGATTCCATTTGTTTCACAAGCAAATTTTGTTGTTCCCTGCAACTAACTCTATCATTATGGTGACTTTGATAAATTGAAGTTTAGCTTTATCTAGATTAGATAGTTTTACTTGTGACTACTGTAATGATGCCTACTTGGACTAGTACTGTTGTGATCATGTTCTGTTTTGATGCTGAGCTTCACCTCATGGATTATTGCTGCTGCATCTTTTTATGATAGTTTCTATGCATTATCCAACAATGAATATTGGATATCTTGTTTTTGTTCCAGTAGAATTCTTTGCGATGTTAATGTTCTCTATTATTAATATATTTTGGCTTAATTATTTATTTTTACAAAGTTAGCACAATGTCACATCAACTTAAATAAAGAGAAGAGATACGCACTATGCAAGCTATAACTTTTCAACAACCAGCTAACTTGAAATGTGAAGAACAATATATTTATAGTGTTCTTTGACCCCCCACATTTCACATTCAATTTGCAAGATTTCACTCGACACTTCAACTACCAAGTTGACACTTAGTATTCAATTTCCAGCCATACTTGCGTTCAATTTGTGAGGTTTCACTTGACACGTCAACTACCAACGTGACCTTATTATTCAACTTCCAAGCATAGATGCATATCCTATTTGGAGAAAATTACATGATTTGGAATCACTAATGATTCCACTGAAGGGAAACAGTTTGATTATGAATCATGATTCGCAAACAAAAATGCAGGAAAAAATCTCTTTAAAATTGTAAACTAAACATTTGAAAATTTTCAAGATTTCATGAGGAGAGATAATTCTAATTCCACAATAAATTTACTTGGTAGATTACAAATAAAACTAAAAGCATGTGTTGAATGAGAAAACATCAATAATACAGAAGCACATCATCAAAACAAATATATTATCCTTTTTTGTACATTCTATTGTGTTTATGTTTTTATTTATAAATGATGGTCATGCAAATCATTCTTTAAAATGACTTGAGAAGTTAAAGAGTAAAAATAAGGTGTCAAAAAACTTAAATAAATTATCAGGTAATTGACTATTCATTTCCTGGGCGCATGAAGCCAAATTTGTGGTGCTATGTTACTTAGGAAGAGTATTGTGAGTCTGTGACTTGATTTATTTTACTATTTCATCACATCAATTATGACAAAAATCTATCCCTCGTACACTTGAAAGGCACAAATTTATTATGATTTTCACACAGACTACCATTTGAAATGTTTATTTATTGGAAATCTTAAAATCACGCATCCTATTTACCCTTTTAAAGGTCCACATTTTTGTTTGAAACAATCTAACAACAAAGGATTACGTGGAGAGAAGCATGACATGAAGTGTTTGCTCCTATTTATGACACATCTTTTGACTAGCTGTGAACTAATATATAATTAACTGAGAATATTGAAGCTGTTATTTTTTAAAAGAGGGGTAAACTATTACAAAAAGTAATGACACAGAATGATTACCGAGATATTCAATATCAACAAAGGAGTGAAAGTCTCCTTCAATAAGAGATACAAACAATTTATCTGATAAGGATAAGATCACGAACTAAGAAAAAGCAGAAGGCAACTTTATTGACCATTATAACTAAATATTACAAGATTATTTAATATAAATGCTTTTGACCTAGAGCCATGAACTAGTGAGGTCACTAATGGGGGACCTCATCCCCAACATAAGCACTCAACAATAACACCCCAACTGGTTTTCACCTTGGTGGCAAGAACATCAACACCACATTTAAACCATTACAACATGCCAATACTAGAATATAGTTAGCTGTTATTGATTCTTCTCAAGGAACTTCACATTTTTTTTAATATCATTGTCTTCATTGTGTTGAATAGCTGTTCTGTAGCTTCTACTTAACCAATTACTGTATTAATGTTGCTCGTAAATGGTTCAGGTGGCATGGGAGCATGAACAGTTCTCAAGACACAGAGTTACGGCTGTCACTCTTTCAGAACTTTCCTCACCTCCAGAACTTTTGGAGCATACAGGTGGCTTATGTGATGGAAGGTAGGGGTAAATATGTATCATAACAACTATGAAATTTTCTATGCACCAGACTTAGTCAGCTTTTTAAGTCTTAAAAATTTCTGTTGCATTCTTTCTACTCCAAATGTAGATGATCTTATTTGTGCTAATTCTAATAGGGAGAATGTGAAAGATGATGCTGTTATTAAGAGCATCAAGTTGATTGCTGAAAGTCTTGCTGTAAGCTTTCTAACAATTGCTTGTTCTTGTAAATATTGTTATGCTTTATTTTGATATACGTGAGTTCTAGTTATTTGCTGGTGCTAAAAAAAGCTAAATGGAATTAGTTTTCATTTGTCTATTTGCATGAGATGATTTATAATGAGCGCCAATAGGAGACCACTTCAAACTTTCTAAATTATGGTATTAATGTGATTATGTATGCCATTAATATTTTTTTAATGCTTCTGCATTGCCTTAAGTTTGTATGCACGTTAATTCTCATTGCAATAGTTCTAATTATCTTTTACTGTCTATTAATGATCTTTTGATGCTATCTCATGGAACAAAGGAATTTCTCAAAGTAAAGGATATTATTATATATCTATGGCAGAAGAAGCTCATTGTTAGCAGCCAAAAAGTCATCTGCAGAAGTTGTAATGTACTTGAACATTTAACAAAAAAAACTTTGATCATTCATCAATTAGATTAGGAAGAAATGCAAAAAGCAATGATATTACCTTTCTACTTGAGGAGACCAAACAAGCAATGCACAAAACATTTATAGATATGTTTTCAAGTTTGAACAAACAAAGCTTTATTGTCTTTATCATATAAAAAACCATTAGAAATGAAATACTTACTAAGGCTTGAATATTTAAATTTTTTTCTTTTTTTGTAACCATTCTATATTATGATATTGCTATCATGATTCAATTGTGTAGTTTTTGAGTCAAACTCATTGACCCATGTTTCATGAGTAGTGGTTTTCAAGAACCCATCTCTCATGAGAATGAATGGTACACTTGGCATTCATTGCATCTAGGTGATGCTCATAGAGGTGAAGCATTGGGCCTTCCTGGGAGGTCACCCATCCCAGTATTACTCCATGGTTAAGCGGACTTGAGTTGGAGTAGTATTGGGATGGGTGACCTCCTGGGAAGGCCCAATGCTTCACCTCTGCAAGCATCACTTAGATACCATGAGTATTAAGTGTACCATTCATTCTCATGAGAGATGGGTTCTTGTGAAACATGGGTCAATGAGTTTGACTCAAAAACTACATAGTTGAATCCTGATAGCAATATCATAATTTGATTTGCTGTCGAAAATATTACCAAATTTACCACAATGAGAACATTGATAATTGTTGAAATAAAGTCCTCTTTGTTCTTTACCACTAAACTTACTTTGAATGTTTGAATTTTAGATGCTTTGAGTGTTGGATTTGATGATTGAGCTCCCATGGTGATCCAAGGATCACTTGCAATTAAAATACCCTACCAGGCAAGAGAAATACCCTATTGCACTCATATCTGTGTTTTGCCCATCAGGATTTGTGGTAAAGTACAAGGCTCAACTGAAGAGAACATACCTTGTGGTGAAGCCATAAGATGTGAGGCTTTTGAATCAAGAAGTCATCATCTCCTTGATTGAAGACTAGTAGATGCAATGAATGCATTGCCATTCATCTTTTCTATTCCATTTTCAACTCTAGCTATCCTTGACTGCATAGGTGATGATGATGTCGAAGAAGAAGAGGATACATCATATGACATAGACTAAGGCAATCAGATATTGCTCTTTTGAAGGTGTTTCAGTTCATCAATTTGTTGTGCATAACGTTGATGCTCATCATGTCCTTGCTTTTTGCAATATGCATTTTGGTCTCACCTTCCTAGACGATTCCCCCTTAAAAGAGGAAGAGGACTTGGTTGTAGTCTATAGTGCTGATTCTTTTGCTTGCTCATTGTTCTCGAAGTCTTTATTTTTCTATTTCTTTCCTTAGTCGTTTGAAGCCTTCTGATATTTTGTGCTTTGATTAGCGATAAGAGCTTGTGGTTTGGAAGACATCAAGGGTGCCCATCTATACCAACTTTGCTTGCTCCCTGGTGAGTGATCTAGCAAAATCATCAAGTGAAGGTATCGCAAATGCAATACCAAGAGTATCTCTAATAGCATAGAATGTAGAAACAAAAATTAAGTAGTTAGGACTAAGTTTTTGAAGTGATGGAAAGAATTAATTGGGGGTTCTATTTCTCAATGACACACCATTTCAGTTGCAATAAAAAGTCTTGGATGCTGTCAATGTTTGTAGGATTCAAACCAATAAAGTTTATTTTCCAATTAATAATCTCTCAAATCAAAGTACCTTGCTTCCTTAATAAGTTCTCTAACTGGGTCCATATCTAATCCGGTGCAGTGCAAGACTCCGTGTGAAAAAGTAGGTAAGGGGAAATGGACATGCATAAAGCTTCACATGTTTCATCACACATATTATGCCATTTTCTTCTTTTTGTTGTTGCCATTGGTTTGAGTTTTGTAGCCATGGTGATTCAATACAACCCTAATTTCTTTAGATATATCTCCATTTGTTTTCTCCACCCATAATAATTGTATGGGTTGAGTGGAGTAATTTGGTTTTGATCCATGATGTTTAACTAAAAAATACAAAAAATGGAAGGAGAAATAGCACTAGACCTCTCACATTGCAAGAAAATAATCCCTTCATTCCATTTCCCCCCTCTTACTGCAATATTTCTAAAAACTAAACCAAAAAAAGAATCTCAGTTTTTGATATAAATAATAGTTGTCTAGTAAAAAATATGGAAAAATGGATTGAATGACTACGTAGAGCTCAGAATCAGCTTTTTGACGAAAATTGTTTGCAAAATTTGACTCCATATGTCTAAAGATATGTCTGATTTCATAAAACTGCTCTAAAAGGGGCCTTAGAGCACAAAGAAGGGCCTTTAATAGGCCCTTGATCTATTACAAAAAGTAATGGCACAGAGAATGATTACTAAGATACTTGATATTAACAAAGGAGTGAAAGTCTCCTTAAATAATAGTTACAAATTATTTATCTGGTAAGGATAAGAGCAACATCTAAGAACGTTAGATAAAAACTAAAAGAATAAAAAAAATTCCTGGTCTATCCAAAAAACTTAATTGACCATCATAACTAAATATTACAATCCATTTGCAAGATTTCAGGTTGCAGGAACGGAGTATCAAGTATGAAGATTGATAAAGGCTCTTTATGGCTTGAAGTAGGTACCTAGGGCATGGTATTTAAAGATTGACAGATATTTGGATGAACAGGGGTTTCAAGAAGTCGTTCAGATCCTAACTTGTACATCGAAAGCTTAGGTGGATGATATCATCATAACAGGGAGTGAGGCACATTTGGTTGATATGATAAACTTAAGCCACCTACATTATTGCCTAGGTGTAGAGGTTTGACAAACAGGTGGTGGTATATTCATTTCTCAGTCTAAATGTGCCAAGAATTTACAAACAAGTTCCAAATGACCAATTGCAAGATCTTATCTACACCTATGGAGAAAGGGCTGAAGCTTTAAGCCAAAACAAACACACTTGTGATCAATGAGTTAGCATTCAAGCAACTACTAGGCAACCTTATCTATCTTACAACCACTAGATTTGACCTGAGCTATGTTGTGAGTTACATTTCTAGATTCATGATAGTACCTAAAGCAAAACATTGGGTTGTAGCGAAGAGGGTGCTGAGATATGTGAAAGGGACACTCAACTTTGGCATTGTCTATAACAGAAGCAAATATCCTAGGCAAGTTTGGTTCATAGATTCAGATTGGGTAGGTTTTGTTGGTGGTGGGAAGTCCACTTCTGGATATGTTTTCAGTGCTGGTACGGGTGCAATCACATAGAACAATAAGAAGTAGCAGGCAATGGCTCTTTCCTCGACTAGAAGCAAAGCATTAGGGAATAGCCAAGGGAATATGTGAGGCAATATGGCTACATAGGATGCCTTCAGACATGCAAATGTCTCAAGTAGGGCTTTCACCCTTGTATTGTGACAAACAAGGAGTGCTAAAGTTGGCTAAGAATCTAGTCTTCAACGAGCATACAGAACATGTGGAGCTTCATTGTCATTTCATATGACAACTTGTAGAAGATGGATAAGCGATATTGCAATACGTTCCAACCGAGGACCAGATTGTAGACATACTTACTTTACTAAGTCTTTGAGTCTTAACAAATTTGTTAAATTTCAGGATAAACTCAATGTAGTTCAGAGATTGACCATTAAGGGAGGGTATTAAAATAATATTGTAATATTTAGTTGTAATGGTCAATTAAGTTGTTAGGATGGACACCTAAATCTTTAGCCTTCAAAAGGCTGATCTTCGGAATTCTTGATGTCAGAAGATAGTTGAAAAGGTCCAACTTCATCAATCACCACATGCCTGCTGAACCTCAAACAGTTAGTGTCCACATTAATCAGCCTATAGACTTTATGGTTGTCACTGTAGCTTGTGAGCTTTTAGACTCTTGGAGTTGAGTTTGTTTCTCTTGGTATTTGGAATCTAGACGTACATAGTAGAACCAAAAACCTTAAGATGGCTCACTCTTGGTTTCTCTCGGACTATGCTTCCTTTGGGGTGTTCTCCTTCATTGCTTTTGTTGTAGACCTGTTGAGAAGGTACACTGCAGTGTAAATTGCTTCCACCCAAAACTTCTTCGGAACTCTCCGTTCTCCAACATGCACCGAGCCATCTCCGTAATTGTACGATTCCTCTTCTCAACTATGCTATTTTGCTGAGGTGTATAGGGTGTTGTGAATTGACGTTTGATGCCATGTTTAACACAAAAGTCAATGAATTGTTTGGAATAGAATTCATTCCCATTATTAAACCTAAGAGTTATGATTGCACATCTTGACTTTTTTTCTACTAATGACTTGAACTTCTGAAATTCTTTAAACACTTTAATTTTGCTTTTAGGAAAACATCCACATTTTCCTATTGTAATCATCTACAAACAAGAGAAAATACATGGCATCAATGACTGATGCTATATTCATTGGTCCATAGACATCTGCGTGAATTAGCTGAAGGACCTTCTATGCTCTCCAAGCCTGAGGTCCTTCTGTAAAGGGATTTTTGTGCGGCTTCCTTGCCTGGCAAGCTTTGCAAACATCCTGAATTTTTTGTTGGATCTTAGGTAAACCCTCAACCAGATTCTTTTGGTCCAATTGAGAGAAATAAGAAAGGTTGAGATGCCTGTAATGTTGATGCCGAAAAGTATTGATAGCAGATGAACTCTTTGTAGTCAATGCATTCTCCCGAACCTTGCTAGTGTTAACAAGCCGATACAAACCATGATCTTCTATGCCAAGTGCAATGGTTTTCTTGGACTCCTTGTCAACAATATGGCACTTGTGTGTGCTGAAGATGATGTCCAACTTGGGATAGCGGTGCATAATCTGAATCATTGAGAGTAGATTTAGCTCCATTCTAATTTCTTATATGACGAGATCCCAATAACTAGTTTGGGATTGGAGAGCCCAATGGAATTGAGGGACAGTGATGGCAAGGTGCACAAGGTGTTAGATGTGAGAAGATCCCAACAATTGAGGGGGTATAGGGAACGTTCCCTTGCGGGTAGGAAGTGAATGTTAGGGATCTATATCCCCAAATTTTTTGTAGATAATTTTTCGAGGCGTCTAGGCTTTTTTTAATTGATGCAGCTGAGTTTTTGTCATAGGCTCACCAAAAATTTGATGAGTTTTCAGGCAAATCTTGGTGAGATTTTCTCATAAGTTTTTGCCTGAATAAGTCGGCAAGCAAAATAAAATCGTCAATTATTCAACAAGTCTTTCATATATGGTGCCAATAACAATCCTGAGGTATTAGACACTGCGAGAGCCTTGCCTTCCAAGAATCCAAAGCCTGTGAGATTGATTACATACTTGGTGTGCTTAATTTAATCACACATGATAGTTAATTGTTTTGCAGCCCCTTGTCTACATTTAGGAAATGGCGAACTTGAGGTATTGGGCACCACAAGGGCTTCCCAAGCCTTCAAGATTGATTATGTCACTAGTTTGCCGAACCTTGTCACAGAGAGTGATTTGTGCTATCCCCAATATTGACAGATAATACATGAGAAATCAAAACTATTGGTGGAATCTGTAATTGGCACAGGGGCACAGCTGATACTCCCTGTGAATATCAGATTTTGTATAACAAGTTAGAAAGCAAAATAGACTTACCTCTGCAAATAGTTGGGACATCCTGCCAACCTACTTCCATGGTCACTTTAGTAAATAGTGAATAGTGACTTTATGATTCCATGTGCACTTAAGATTTTATCCCCTTTTCTCCTACTGGAGAATAGTAAAGTTGTTGGTTGCTGTATATAAAGGCTGATCTTCTGTAAATATTAGTTTATTTTTATGGAGACTTGTAACTTATTAGGAGGGTTGTATTTGCATTTGTTTTGTAAACCATAAAATCATTTGGTCGTGTTTCTTCCCTCTTGCAATTGTTGATGCTTTGGGCATTTCCCTTAAGCCACTTGTTGCATGTATCCCGTTTCATTTTATTAGTGTGCAAAATGACTTCTTTGAGCTAGTGAAGCTTTTTTGAGATTTGATTTGCAGTTGTGTACATATTGGTACCAATATGCTGCTAATGATAAAACAACCATTTGTTGTGTACCTATTATTTGTTGTGAACACATTTTATTTTGTGATTCCTTCTATGATATTTTTAGCTGGGGAGATTAAAAAATGTTTAACTAAATCTATTTCACTATGTTTTCTATTCATTACAATTATACCAGTTGGTTTACTTTGTTATGAATCCTAATGTAATATATCTGATTTTTTTTACAGAGGCATATTTATGGTCATGATGGAAAGGAGATTGACATCTTTGCAGATGGCAGTACTTTGGCTGTAAATCCTTCCTATGTGAAGCTTTGGTTGGATCTACTTTCACGAACTCCTCGAGTTGCACCTTTCCTCACAAAGAATGATGCCATAATTATTGCTTTGAAAAAGGTCAGTTATTTTTGTGACAACCTCAGGTTGGTGTTTTTCCTGTCTATATTCATTGTAATTGCTAAGAAAGCACGCAAAAATAGCATTCTATGTAATTGTATGACTTTGAGTTTCAAAGCTTGTAAAAGTATTTTTCTCTTCCTAGTTAATCTTAATGCCTAGTTTTTGGTTTCAACTGTTCTATACGTTTAATGTCAATAATGTGGCTAAGTAATTCTCTTAAACATAAAAATGAAGAACAGTGATATGGAACTACATGACATGCACATGGAACAGTTTTAATTTATGAAAAAGTTTTCATGTGGTTTGACATTGCTTTTCATTGCAGAACATTGTATCTTTTCCTAATTGATCTGAATGCCTAGCTTTTGGTTTAAAGTGCTCTATAAGTTTGATGTCAATGATGTGGCAAAGTATTTCTCTTAGACTTAAAAATCAAGAACAATAATATGGAACTATACAATGTGCTCATGAATGAAGTTGTGGACACTGGAAACAGTTTCTATTTATGAAAAAGTTCTCATGCATATTGACATTGCTTTTCATTGCAGAAAGTTTATTTGGTGATTCTTTTTTCTCCTTTTTATTTAGCTTGTATCTTTTGTATGCAATGATAACAGGATAAATTTTTTTGATCGATTGGATTCTTCATTAATAGTAATGTTGTGCTCACATTTTGTGCACCAACAACAAAACTTCACTTATTTGATGGTTAGTTCTTTTCTTTGGCATATTGAATATAAAATATTTTGGTTATGAGGACAACAGATATCTTGGGATTGCTTTTTTTCATGAGTGGCTCACTGTAAGGACTACATGAGTTGTGTAGTGTTGCAGTGAAGACAAATGTTTCCCAACTATTGATGAAAGATTAAGATGCTTTTCAGAGTCAACTGTTACCTGATGTGTTGTATTCTTCTTTGTCTGTGACTTAACATAGAATAAAGATATAAATTTCAATCTTACTACTGTTTGTGTTCTTCCATCAATAAGTTCTCATACTTCGTTGGCTCTTGTGGGCTGTGGTCATTTTTCTCACTACTTTGAGGGGCATGATTGATCCATATTTAAAAAATAGTCAAATTAAGGAATTTAATCATTTTGGATTTCCATTCTTCAGGATATTATTCATTTAACAAATTGGTTTTCCAGAAAACTAACCTGTTTGCATTTGACTCTATGGGGGAATTCAAGAGTTTGCCATTGTAAATGCCATTTAATCTGGATAATATGATGTCTCATGCACTTAACAAGAAATCTGTGTGTGGAAATGTCCAAGTTGCAATGTAGCACAGAAAAATGCTGGATGGAGTTTCATCAATTCTCCCAGGATAGCACTTATTTAACTAAGTTGGGAATTCTACATTAAAATATGTTTCTAGTATATCCTGTAGATCCTTTTGATCTTGTTATATCTTCTCTCGTACCATATTGATCTTGTTATATCCTTCATTTGTAAAATCTGGAGCTTTATTTAAGGGTCTGTTGTAATTCTCGACTTGATTTCTGCCACTAACTTTGTTCCTTACAGTATTGTGATCATGTTTCAAATTCATATTCTTCTGAGTGGTTTTAATATTCATGTTGGGATGCAATGAGGCAAGTATTGAAGTCGCTTACTGAAAGTTGTAGAATTATAATTCCCTTGTCTAACAGACAACTGATTTTGATGACAGGAATTGTCGGACCATACCATTGATGTCACTTTGCAACATGAATCACTGGATGGCATGTTCACTTTCTATGACATCACACAGGCCAAACTTAGTATATATCAGGTAATGGCCTCTACTCTTTTATGCACATTTTCTTTGATTCCCCCCAGTAGTAAACTTCTTGGTGCATGCTCATAAATTCATTGGATGACTACTTAGAGGATTGTGATAAAGTGAAGAGGCTGAGAGGAACTATGATAAGTTGATATTTTGTTCTTTTCGTTTGTTGTGAATCATTCATAATCGTGAAATGAGATAAAAGCTTTTCAACTTTTGTCAAGGAAACAATAATTCCACCGTAACTGAAATCGTGGAAGCTCTCTCATGTAAGATTAGCATGACATTTTTATTCGATTAGAAATGTTTTGACCAAGTTTTGGTCTGAAGTGAAGCCATCAATAAAAACCTGCTAGGAATTCACACATGCACATCATTTGTAGTTCATTTTTTTTCTCAATTAACTGGCATGAAAATATATTCATAGACTCAAATTTATAGTTGGAAACTTGGACTCGGCAGCCCAAAATTTTAAACTAGATTACAGAAAAAAACTTTGTAAAAACAAAAAATACATCATTACAGAAAAAACTAATTAATGCATGAGAAGCACAAAAAATGAATTTAGAGGACAAATGAGTCTATTATGAATCAAAATTTGTCATTATTCAAACATTACATATCATATGTCCCCCAAACACTCAAAATTCAAAAGTTCAAAGTAAAGAATTGAATAAAATTATGAATAATAATTGTACAACATGTCATTAATAGCCAAACACCCCCTACATCTTCCCCTTCCTAGCACTAGTATTATCTGTCCTCAACCTAAAATGTAAATCTGAATCATTATGAATAGTGAATGATTTTTCAAGCATGTTTTCCTCCAATGCCTCTATTGGACTGGAATCTCTCCCCACTTCAATGAGATCTTCATTATTAAACTTTTTATGTGCCTTATTGACAATCCAATTTGAAATTCAATCAATGTCACCCAAGATGATGGCATCTTTCAACTTTTTGGTTCAAAGCCAAATGTTGTAATGGACATAGACAAGGTCATCAAGGTGCTTTTGGTTTAAATCTATATCTCTTTATGGTTTGATGCTCTCAAATAGGTTCTAATTGTGCTAACATCTAAAAGTGCTTTAACACATATAGCTGGCCTTTGAGGATTTGATGGGACAAAAAGATAAATCGTACACTACAAATCTCAAATGTAACTTTAAAAAATTATAAATGTCTAACTTAAAATTTTCAAATTTCTAGTATTAAGCTAGGATTTAAAATTGTGTATATCAAAAAATGTGCAATTAAAAGACAGACCCAGGTATCAGTTTTTCGTCTTACAATGTGTTTCTGAGGTTTTTCGTTTGGTGGGATTTTCTCTATGCATGAGCAAGGTTTGTGATGGCCTCCTTAAATGTATTAGAGATGTAGAACATTGGGTTTATTTAGTATGTCATATCATGTATTGGCTGGTGGAGTGGTAAATGCTATTATATTTTCTTTTGTTACCATCATAGTAATGGATAATGGCCTCCTCTTTATCCGTTGACATGCCATCCAATTGACCAAATATAGAACCTCGATCAAAGTCTGTCACAAAAAAATTGAATATAAAATTTTAAATTAATAGAAAACTAAAGAGAATTAACAAAAAAACAAGCAAATACAAAATAGCCTCCTTCCTTCCCAAACTTCTTGACCTCCTTGTTGGGTAATCTAGCTCTTTATCAATAATTTTACCCATTTTGCGAAATTCATCAATGATAAAATGTTAGATGACAATGATCTCTTAGTTAGCTTCGATGTTGTGTCTCTCTTCACTAATGTTCCTATCCCAGACTCAATTGAGATTATTAAGTGGAAGACCAATAGTGAAATTGCCTCCTTGGTATAGTTATGCCTTAGATCCACCTTCTTCACCTTCCAAGGAATTGTTTATGAGCAAGTTGATGGGCTTGCCATGGGTTCCCCTTTGTCCCTCGTGGTAGCCAACCTTACATGAAACATTTCGAAGGCATTGCCCTCAATTCCTTTCCCCTTAAGCTTGGTGGAAGCTATCATTTGCTAGCCCCATGGTCTCAAGATATTGGAGGAATTCCACTTTCATTTAAACATTGCCTCCTTGCATTTCTTTTACCAAAGAATTAGAATCCCACAAACAACTTGCCCTCCTTGATATGTGCTTACCAGAAAACTTGATGGTTCCTTTGCTTGTCAGGTCTTTCATAAAGCCACCCACACTGACCTCTACTTGCATGCCTCCTCCCATCATCACCTTGCACAAAAACTGGTTTTTTCAAAACTTTATTTACTAGGGCCTTTAGGATTTGTGATATTGTCAACATCAACCAAGAAATTGCCTACCTCAGTCTTTGAACTAAATGGGTACAAAAGAAAGCATATCCGAAAGGCAATCAAACAAGCTAGAGCCAAAGTGTTTTCTAAACCCATGAAACCTTTCCCTGTTGACCTACCCATCACCTCCTTTCCCTTCATTGAAGGTCTCTCCTACAAAATTTCTAAGATTCTTTAAAATACGGACCTTCATTGCATTTTCAAGCATGTTCGTGCCCTTCGCCATTGCATCCCTCCTTGAAAGACCCTCTTGATCATCTCCACTATGCTAGTATCTACAAAGTAACCTGCTCTCATGGCACCATAAATTGGTGAAACAAGGCGGTCTATCAACACAAGGATCAAAGGAACAGAACGTCAACATTACACATGAGCGTATTCTTAAGTTGGCACTTGCAAAACATTCTTCTTTAACCAAGCACCATATACCCTTGGAAGAAACACAAATCTTGGCCAAGGAAGGCAATTTCTTCAAGAGAAAGCTCAAAGAGGCCATTGAAATCAGCCAACATACTTCCAACCTCAACAGTGATGTTGGTTGGTGTTGTAGTCTTTCTTAGAAACCCCTATTAACCCACCTGAAAATCCATCCTTTTCCTTTTCCCACCCATTGATCCATCCTTGCTGCTTGATTTGGGTTCCTCACCTTGAGTTTCCTTTTTATTGACTTTTGCTTTGCACCTTCTCATCCTTTTGCTTCCTGCTTTACTTCTTTCCCTTTGCTTTGTCCCCTTTCTCTTTCCTCTCTTCTTCATTGGCATCCCATTTCCCTTCGCCATGGTTCTTTTTGTTGTTTTGTCTCAATTTAGTAATTTCTTTCCTTTTTTCTTTTAATTTCTTGGTTTCATTCTCCTTCTTCCTCGACATATTTATAGCAATTTTTATTATCCTTTTTTTCCTTTTAGATTTTGTTGTTAGTGACCTTTTATTAATTAATTGATAACATTTATTGTTATTTTAGTACTCTCTCTCTCTCTCTCTCTCTCACTCTCTCACTCACACACACACACACGCACACAATTAATTGATAATATAAAGATTTATGTTAGCACTTCTCACATTCATATATATAATAGTGTTTTATTAATTCAACATTTTTAGTTTATAATATTGTATATTTGTATTGTTTAATTATTTATAATAAAATAAAGATATATAGTATTTAGTATTTTTTAGTATTGAACGCATGTATTTTTGAAAATTTAGTAATTTAAATATATAATAATGTTAAGATTTATGGTTGAATTATTTTATAATATATATTATATTGTATGTTTGTTTTTTGTATTTCTTAGTATAATTTTAAGATGTATGTTTGAATTATATTATAATGTATTCTTTAATTCTTTTATGTATTTAGTGATTTTGAGTAAAATTTAGTAATTTTTGTTCTTTTATAATTTAATGTTTTTAGTATATATATTTATTTCTTTAATATTGACCCTTCTTTTATTGTCATTATCCCCTTTTTTTTCTTCTTTTTCTTTGTTTTTTTATTATAATTTTATTATTAATTTGGATTCTTTTTTAGTGGTTTGGTTGGCTCTCTTCCTAATTTCTTTGCATGCTTGATTTTTTTTTTACCTCCCATTCTATTCTTCTATTCTAATTCATTAGGATTTCCCTATTTCAGAAGTTTGTTATTAACCATAGACACTTTACCTACCCTCTCTCCTGTTACCTTGGTTTTCGTACCCTCTCACCCTCTCCTTTTTATCTTGCCTGATTTGCTAACAATCATTCAATTCTTTTCTCTAACATTATGGACTCTGGAAATCATGTCAACAAACTTGAGTTTGTAATCATTACTTAGCTTGAGTGATTCCTTTCCATTCTTGACAAACGCCTCATCAAAATTTGTTTTCATGGCTTTCTCCCTCCCTTTGTTTTTCTTAGAACATGGAGAGTCCATCTAGGCATTGCTTACTTACAAGGCTCTACAAAACAGTGAAAATTTTGGATTGTACAAGTTTCCTTTCTTTAGTATCTTTCAATAACACTTGCTTATCCATCCAATTTCACCAAGATTCTCAAATGCTAAATCTAGGCAATTGCCACCACAAGGGCTCTAAAAGGTGTTTCTCCACCCCAACCTCTTGGATCATCCCCTCTAACAGATTGCATGTCTTATCATTCTTGATTTTGTGTGAGGCATCTACAGCCTTGAAGAACACCGGTATCCCTTCAAAGCCATAAAATTTTAATAGGTGTCATATTCTTGCCATTTGGCAAAATATTGCAGCTGTTTTTGTGCCACACTGAAGTCCTTAGCAGTTGGATCTTGATTCCCACGCCAGCAACTGTTAATGCATTTACCAACAATTCCCAATATCTTCTGTTAGCCACATTAAATGGTATGTTATATTTGTACCAAAAATATCTGTCGCTTACATTGTAGCCTCATGGTTTTCCCTTGGTTTGAAGCAGTAGCTTAAAGCAGAAATTGTGCTCCTAAAAAATGGACTAATATTGTAGATGGAGAAATTATGAGGATCAAGGAAATTTGGTGGAGAATGTAGATGCTATAACTCTCTTAACTTGTGGGATGCCAAATCTATGGACCAATAAAAGAATTTCCAGATAATTTTGGGTTCGCCATGGGATTCATCCTTGTCCAATGTCCTCCTTTCAGTTTTCTTTTCCTCTAACTGGAAAGTAGGGCATTGATTTTCTTCACTTTTTTCAGCACTGAAAGACACAACTTGACATCGCAACCAGCAGTTTTAGCAGCATAACAGCAAGGATAAAGTTTTGTACAGCTTCATTTAACATTTGCATTTTTGATAAAAAGGAAAAAAGAATTAGAAAAAAGTTAAATACCTTTGCCAGTGCACACTAATTATTGATTCATCTTCAAATTGGATCTCTAATCACTAAACAATCACTTCGCTCTGCTCAGTTTTCACAAAATAAGGAAAACATGAAAAAATTGGGTTTTAAAACTCCCATTACTGCTTTTTCCATGCAGCTGAGCCTGGGCTCGATATTTGTGGGTCTCTGTATAGAACTCTTTGCAAGTCTTCAGTGTTAACTAATGTGAGTCTGTAGTCTGAACTTGCGAGTCTGTAGCTGTGAAAATACCTTGCAAGTTTGTTCCAGTCAGGCCAGAATTCAATGAGTTTTCTAACTATGCTCCAACCAAAAATATGAGAATAATACCAGTTTTTGGTGGCCAGCATTTGAAAGTGTTATAATGATTATTGACATTTTTGAGTTCTATTTGATTGCAGGTAGCCAGTGTAACCTTTGACCTATTTGTTTTGCTGGCAGTGGCATCATATTTGAGTGTTCTTTTCATTTTCCTGGTTGTTACAACAAGGGTAAGTTTTGAAATTCGCCTTTTGCATCTGGCTTTCATCTTTTGTGAAGCTTACAGTCTTTGATGATTGCTAAATTTTTCTATTGTCTTGCATTCCTGAAACAGGGTTTGGATGATCTGATCAGTATTTTTCGTCGTCCTCCTTCACGCAAGCCAAAGGCAGCATGATATTTCTTGTCCCTGCTCCTTTGTTTTTCAGCTGCATAGGAGATTGTTGTTATTTTTCTGCAAGGTTTCATAGGGGTAGAGAGCTCAGATTATGGATCTTTGTTTTTCATCAAAAAGCCATCTTTTGTGCTGGCTTTTTCATGTATTTGTTGGTCCATTTTTAACGGCACACATTTGTTAGGGTTATTTCTTGTCTGACCCTTCAGTTTATATTTGTGTTTTAATATATTTAATCCCTTTTTGGTAACCATAACATTTGCAGTTAAAAACTGTGAATTACTTGGTATGCTGTATCATTAATGGGTTAAGAGTGTACCATTTGTCGGATGAAATACATTCATATTGAAAGATTGAAGGAAAACCAAATTTTGCTCTTTGCCTGTTGGGACTAGTAATATTTTTGACCCTCATTTTTTGTACCTTTAAAATTTAAACTATTGGAAAATAAATGATAATGGGCCATTTAAGTGAAATCAATTAAGACTTAACTGGGTATGTTACTGCATCAAGAAAAAATTATAGAGCAGATTCTCCAAGGGTAAAATTCAGATTGCTTTTGTTGCAATTGCATGCTTGCTACAGTATCAAGGAGTGAAGAATTGGGTTATGTACTTTGTTTAAGGAAAATATCAAGTTGGCTCTCCCTGGCATTTTGTACAGCAGGTTGAAATTGTTTTCTGGGCATGTTAATTTTGTTCATGTTTATTCAAAACAATGTATGATTGATAATACACTTATATGCTTACAGTTCTGAGCCTAATACGTGTTCTCTCTTAAAGACATGACTCATTGATTCATTAGGTTTCCATGATACGAATATTTTTAGTGAAGGCTTGACCTTAAACTTAAACTAGTGAACTTTTTCAGCCTCTAAAGGCTATGTAGCTACTCTGTTTTGGTTATTTTAGAGACTCTTTACAGATTTCATCTTTCATTTTCCTGGCATTTCTCCCAAGGCTTGTTAAACCTTAAAAGGTCATGGAATAATTTCAGTTTACATTTTTGAGATATTTCTCATTATTAGGGTGATGCAAAATTATGACGTGTTAACTTGAATAAACCCTGAAGCATATTGAACCACTGAGATTCAATTTTCGTTGATGAATCTTCAATTGGTCTCTTGGTCAAGGCTTGTTAAGTTATTGTGTGGATTAAAATGGCTGAACATGATATAAGCCAGCACAAGAGGTACGTGACAAGTATAGACTGCTTCCTCGTTGGAGGGTGCCCTAGTCTTAAGGGTGTCCAAGCTGATAGAAAGGTAAATACAGTCAAGAGGACTTGCAAGCCAGTTTCCTATTTCAGCCAAAAAGCATTAGACACTGTTGGGGGGTGCCCTAGTCCTAGTTTTTCTGTTTGTTCAAAATCTAGATTTGTATATCTCAGTCTACTCTCCACTCTTGTAACCTCCTCTGTCGTCGAATTTGAATCTGCACATATGAAAACAGTGAATTATGGTTGTGCTGTATAGAGGTTTGCCCAAGTCAAACCTTGTGTTGGTGTTCCCACCTCAGAACAACAATGATGATGTAAAAAGAGTGCTTGTAATAATGGAAATGCTGAAATGAAATGATATACTTTAGGTAAGAAACACTTTGATGGAGCTTCACATAAAGTTGATAAATTACTCTTTAGACAAGTCTTCAAGTGTTGATTCAATAACACGATCACAAAAGGGAATTTGAGTATTTGACAACAGTTAAGTTATAGGATTAACAATACATTTTTTTTTGTAGAATATGGACTAAATAGGCTTCCAATGATCTAGAAAAAAACAATAAGGTAGGGGCCTAAATGTAGCGTGAAATTGTAAAGGGATACAATTTTCTTAACTACATTTTTAGCCCTCACTTTAGGGGGAATATGAACTTTACACCCATACTCATGATAAAGTAGAGATAAAGATATAGAGGAGTTGAGAGCAAGACATACAATGGATATGATGACCGTAAGTTGAGGGATGTGTAAGCTCTAAAGAAAGCATAGGATCCTATCAGTCCACATAAACCATTCAAAGTAAGATATATATACAAAACAAACAATGTTAGTACTAAAGCAAACAAAAGGTCTAAGTCAACTAGGTGAAGAAACCTCGATGTAAAAGGTTGCCTTAAGCATTATCATTCTAATATTGTTAATGCAAGAGCACAAGTGGACTTATAGAGATGAGCAAACATCATTAGGATGCAGGGAGGTTACATGGTCCAACAACCAGCAAGTTTTGTTATATAGATGTCCATAAAGATGACATGAATTCCATTGGCCAAACAAGTTGTGTTATGTTGGGTGATTCATGTAGTGCAACAAATTATTACACCAACAAGCCTCACTATACTACTTAATCACCACCCGAGAAAGCATAATCAACAATGATCGTGCTATGTTAGATGACCAATTATTGAGAAGGCGCAAACAATTATCATAATTAACCAACTTTACTATATTAGGTGATCAATGACAGAGGAAGCGTAAACACATGTTCATCAAAGGATCAAGATAGCAAGTTGTGTTATGCTAGATGATCCATAAATCATTGACGCTTCAAGGGATCAAACTAATAAACCACACTATACTAGATGCTTAAAAACAAAGGGTATATGCCACTAAGTTGCTAGAAATAGTTTGATAACCACACCTTATGGGGTGTTATGCGACATAATACCACTGCTTCGTGGGTACATCAATGAATGACTACGAGCAACAAGGGGGCCTCATAATTCCCTTGTAAGATGTTAACATGTTTCTATGTTGACATCTTAAGGAAGATGGAAATCCATTCAACACCAAGAATATATTATTTTCAAAAATGCATGTGTTCTAAGCTAGGGAGAAGATCTTTATAGGGGATGCAAATCTTCAAACAAGGAAGAGATTATTGTAAAACAAACATCTTGCAAGAAGGGTAAAGGGATTCTTATTAAGGATACATAACTATAAAAGAGGCAAAGGGAGAAAAGGATCCTTGTCTAAGGATACCTATTTCTACAAAGGAGGGGATCTTGAAACAAGGACGCACAAAAGAGGAGAGGGGATCCTTTAACAAGGCTGCTCGCTTAAAAACAAGTTGTCCAACAAGTACAACCACACTAGAAGCTGTTATGTTGCTTAGCCTAGAATAATAATGGTTGCACTTGAGATTGTACCACCATGAATGACAATGAACCCCCATATAGAGTTGTAAATGTCACATAATGAGGAGCAACATAATCGAAATAAGTCCGATTTAGGAGGGATAAGACAAAGGTGCAACTTGTCTTTTGAATGATACAAGATATGATAAGTTGTATTT